>NW_027590117.1:0-2846000 GCF_964213995.1 Mustelus asterias
AAGGAGTGTTTCTTCAGAAGGAACTCTTCAAAATGCAGCTCATGAAAATACAACAAAACTTACTCCATCTTATAAATCAAAGGACGGGTTTAATAAAGAAACATCATTACTCCAAACTTGGGGCCTCACCCTGGGCCACTCCAAGCTCCCACAATTCATAGAAATCATAGAAACCCTACAGTACAGAAAGAGGCCATTCGGCCCATCGAGTCTGCACTGACCACAATCCCACCCAGGCCCTACCCCCATATCCCTACATATTTACCCACTAATCCCTCCAACCTACGCATCTCAAGACACAAAAGGCAATTTTTAGCATGGCCAATCAACCTAACCCGCACATCTTTGGACTGTGGGAGGAAACCGGAGTACCCGGAGGAAACCCACGCAGACAATTCTACACAGATTCTTATTTATAGTGAATCAGCTCATCAGCTGACTGCTACATCACTCTGTGATTGGTTCCATGCTTTGCTGGGTCAGCTGACCCTTACAACTTGTTCCCATTGATCACATTACAGCCAATCAAAGTTGTCCCCGGTTACATTCTAACAAGGAGCAGCACTCTGAAAGCTCATGCTCCCCAAAAAAAAACAGATGGACTTTAACCTGGTATTGTGAAACTTCTTGCTAGAACAAATAAAGATAATATATAATATATAATAATTTTCCCAATAAATAACATGCTTCATAAAATTATGAAAGGCATGGATCGGGTGAACGGTGGGAAGCTTTTCCCCAGGTCGGTGGTGACGTTCACGAGGGGTCATAGGTTCAAGGTGAAGGGGGGGAGGTTTAACACAGATATCAGAAGGACATATTTTACACAGAGGGTGGTGGGGGCCTGGAATGCGCTGCCAGGCAAGGTGGTGGAGGCGGACACACTGGGAACATTTAAGACTTATCTAGATAGCCATATGAACGGAGTGGGAATGGAGGGATACAAAAGAATGGTCTAGTTTGGACCAGGGAGCGGCACGGGCTTGGGAGGGCCGAAGGGCCTGTTCCTGTGCTGTATTGTTCTTTGTTCTATTAGCTTCAGCTAAATATGTAGATGTGCTTGAAACAGTTCATAGAATCATAGAAACCCTACAGCACAGAAAGAGGCCATTCAGCCCATCGAGTCTGCACCGACCACAATCCCACCCAGGCCCTACTCCCATATATTTACCCACTAATCCCTCGAACCTACGCATCTCAGGACACTAAGGGCAATTTTAGCATGGCCAATCAACCTAACCCGCACATTTTTGGACTGTGGGAGGAAACCAGAGCACCCGGAGGAAACCCACGCAGACACGGGGAGAATGTGCAAACTCCACACAGACAGTGACCCAAGCCGGGAATCGAACCCAGGTCCCTGGAGCTGTGAAGCAGCAGTGCTAATAACTGTCCTACCATGCCGCCCTACAGAGAAGTTCAGAGTTCAGAGAAGGTTTACAGGATTAATACCAGGAAGGAGCAGGTTCTCATGAGGAAATGTTGGAGGGGATAAGTTTGCATGCATGAGAGTTTAGAAGAGTAAGTATCGACTTGATTGAAATTTTACAGATCTGAGTGGTCTTGACAGGATGGATGTGGAGAGAATATTTCCTCTTGTGGGAGAATCTCGAATAAGGGGTCACTGTTTCAAAATAAAGGGACATTCATTTAAGGCACAGATGAGGCGAGATTATTTTCTCTCAGAGGGTTGTGCGTCGATGGAACTCCCTTCCTCAAAAGGCAAAGCAAGCAAAGTCTTTCAATATTTTGATTGCAGAGGTGGATAGAAAATCATAGAATCTCTACAGTGCAGATGGAGGCCATTTGGCCCCTCGGGTTTGCACTGATTTTCCAACAGAGCATCTTTCTGAGGGCAACTCCTTGCCACATCCCTGTAACCCCATGCATTTACCCTGCTAATCCCCCCAACCTACACATCTTGGGACACAAAGAAGCAAATTGGCATGTCAATCCACCTAACCTGCACATCTTTGGAATGTGAGAGGAAACCGGAGCGTAGAAACATAGAAACCAGAAGCAGGAGGAGGCCATCCGGCCCATCGAGCCTGCTCCACAATTCATTCTGATCATTGAATTCAATATCCTGATCCCCCCCTCCCCCCATATCCCTTGATCCCTTTGAACCAAGAGATATATCTAATATCTTCTTGAAACCAGACAACGTTTTGGCCTCAACTACATTCTGTGGTAGTGAATTCCGCACATTCACCACCCTCTGGGTGAAGAAATTTCTCCTCACCTAAGTTCTGAAAGCTTTACCCCTTATCCTCAACCAAGACCCCTAGTTCTGGACTCCCCCACTATTTGGAACATTCTTTCTAACCGACTTAGTCTCTCTGAATTCTAAGCGAGTTACTCTCTCATCATATGACAGACCTGCCAGCCCAGGAATCAGCCAAGTAAACCTTCATTGTACTCTCTCTACAGCAAGGACATCCTTCCTCAGATAAGGACACCAAAAGTGCACACAATACTCCAGGTGTGGCCTCACCAACGCCCTACACAATTGCAGCAAAACATCCCTATCTCTGTACTCAAATCCTCTCGCTATTAAGGCCAACATGCTATTTGCCTTCTTTACTGCCTGCTGTACCTGCGCTCTTACTTTCAGGAACTGATGCATGAGGACTCCAAGCTCTCATTCAATATCCGCCTCTCTAAATTTACAGCCATTCATGAATAATAATCTTTTTTCCGATTCCTTCTACCAAAGTGGATAACCTCACATTTATCCACATTATAGTGCATCTGACATGCGATGCCCATGCACTCAGCTTGTCCAAATCACACTGAAGTAACTCTGCATCCTCCTCACAGCTTACCCTCCCACCCAACTTCGTATCATCTGCAAATTTGGAGATAATATATTCAGTTCCCTCTTCTAAATCATTAATATATAATGTGAACAGTTGGGGTCCAAGCACTGATCCCTGCAGAACCCCACTAGCCACTGACTGCCACTCAGAAAAAGCACCCAGAGGAACAAAGTTTGACACAGGGAGAATGTGCAAATTCCAGACAGTCACCCAAGGTTGGAATTGAACCCGGCTCCCTGGTGTTTCGAGGAAGCAAGGAGGTGAAAGATTATCGGGGATAGGTAAGGATGTGGGTTTGAAGTTACAATCAGACCAGTCATGATCATACTGAATGGTGGAGCAGGCTCAAGGGGCCAAGTGACCTACGCCTGCTCCTAATTCATACATTCATCTGTCTGGGAATTTTTGAAATATGTTCAAGAGAATTTCTTGGACCAGAGTATTCTCAAGAAACTATGAACAAAGCATTGCTGGATCTGGTGCTGGGGAATGGGGTGGGCCAAGGTTGGCCACATGAATCAAGTGTCTGTTTTTATCCAGTGATCATTGGATCACAAGCTTGACATTAGCAAGGAACAATCTCAAGTAGACATTCTAAATTGGAAGAGGACTAACTTCAATGCTTCATAGTCTGCTCCTTCTCCAGTATTATCCATCACTCTCCCTCCTTTCTGCCCTTATTCCTTTCTGCTACTTCTATATGCTGGTGTCGAACCCGCTGCCAATTTAGTTGAAACCCTCACCAACCAGACAACTGAACCATAAACCAACAACAATATTGTGCTTGGGGCCTGTGCTTGCAGAGCACAATGGATCAGAACTCCAGCAAGTGAACCTCTTGGCCATCTCTGCTGTGTGTGAGTGACACTTACTGTATGTGAGGAGCTGGCTGCAATTCTCCTTGTGTGAAAGAATCTCTCCATTTATTCTGCTGGTTTCAACTCTTTGCCTGTCAGAAGGAAAAATGTTGATTACATTTAAGCGGATAGGTAGAAAATACGCTATACATTGAGTATTTTAGCAATTGCTTATCAAGCGCAAAGGAAGAACAGTCAAACAGTGTCAGTGTGTGATTCCACTGCCATTCTGCAGCACATGCACTTAAATACAGCTCGAGACTGACAGATGCAGAATAAAATGAACACACTGATATTGTGGAGGAGAGGGATACATACAAAAATAAAACTAATACCACCAAGAAGAGAATTATTACTACATGCAATCACATGCACCACTTTTGGACAGACACACAATGAGACCCAGATACAGAATGAATCATAAACTCAGAAATGTTCTCATCCATTCACAGATACAAATCCCACACTCACATGCTCTATCAGTGAGTAAATCCCACACTAAAGTTTTAAAGTTCTTTGAGGGGGTAAAAGGAAGTTCGATAAAGGAGAACCAGTGTACGTGATTTATTTAGATTTCCAGAAGGCCCTCTGACACGGTGCTGAGTCGGAGACTGCTAAATAAGTTAAGAGCCCATGGTGTTAAGGGTAAGATCCAGGCATGGATAGAGGATTGGCTGACTGGCAGAAGGCAGAGAGTGGGGATAAAGAGGTCTGTTTCAGGATGGCAGCCGATGTTGAGTGGTGTGCCTCAGGGATCAGTGCTGGGAACACAACTTTTCACCATATACATTAACAATTTGGAAGCAGGAAGTGAAAGCTCTGTTGCGAGGTTTGCAGATGATACAAAGATATGGAGAGGGACAGGTAGTATTGAGGAAGCAGGGAGGCTGCAGAAGGACTTGGACAGGCTAGGAGAGTGGGCAAAGAAGTGGCAGATGGAATACAATGTGGAAAAGTGTGAGGTTATGCACTTTGGAGGGAGGAATGGAGGCATAGACTATTTTCTAAATGGGGAAATGCTGAGGAAATCAGAAGCGCAAAGGGACTTGGGGGTCATTGTTCAAGATTCTCTTAAGGTTAACTGGCAGGGTCAGTTGGCAGTTCGGAAGGCAAATGCAATGTTAGCATTCATGGCGAGAGGGATACAATACAAGAGCAGTGATGTACTTCTGAGGCTGTACAAGGCTCCAGTCACACCCCATTTGCAGTATTGTGAGCAGCTTTGGGCCCCGTATCTAAGGAAGGATCTGCTGGCCTTGGAAAGGGCCCAGAGGAGGTTCACAAGAATGATCCCTGGAATGAAAAGCTTGTCATATGAGGAACGGTTGAGGACTCTGGGTCTGTACTCATTGGAGTTCACAAGGATGAGGGGGGACCTTGTTGAAACTTATAGGATACTGTGAGGCCTGGATAGAGTGGACATGGAGAGGTTATTTCCAAAATCAGGAAAAACTAGAACCAGAGGGCACAATCTCAGGCTAAAGGGACGATCCTTTAAAACAGAGATGTGGAGTAATTTCTTCAGCCAGAGACTGGTGAATCTGTGGAACTCTTTGTCTCAGAAGGCTGTGGAGGCCAAGTCATTGAGTGTTTTTAAGACAGAGATAGATAGGCTTGATTAATAAGGGGACCAGGGATTATGGGGAAAAGGCAGGAGAATGGGAAAGAGAAAAATATCAGTCATGATTGGCGGACCAGACTCGATGGGCCGAGTGGCCTAATTCTGCTCTGATAACTTATGGTCTCACACACTGCATCAGAGTGAGTAAATCCCACACACACACACACTGTATCAGAGAGTGAGTAAATCCCCCACACACACACTGTATCAGAGAGTGAGTAAATCCCACATTCACACACTGTATCAGAGAGTGAGTAAATCCCACACTCACACACTGTATCAGAGAGTGAGTAAATCCCACACTCTCACACTGTGTCAGAGAGTGAGTAAATCCCACACTCACGCTGTATCCGAGAGTGAGTAAATCCCACACTCACACTGTATCCGAGAGTGAGTAAATCCCACACTCACACTGTATCAGAGAGTGAGTAAATCCCACACTCACGCTGTATCCGAGATTGAGTAAATCCCACACACACACACTGCATCAGAGAGTGAGTAAATCCCACACTCACACTGTATCAGAGTGAGTAAATCCCACACTCACACTGTATCCGAGAGTGAGTAAATCCCACACTCACACTGTATCAGAGAGTGAGTAAATCCCACACTCACACTGTATCCGAGAGTGAGTAAATCCCACACTCACACTGTATCAGAGAGTGAGTAAATCCCACACTCACGCTGTATCCGAGAGTGAGTAAATCCCACACACACACACTGCATCAGAGAGTGAGTAAATCCCACACTCACACTGCATCAGAGAGTGAGTAAATATCCCCCCCCCACACACACACACACTGCATCAGAGGGTGAGTAAATCCCACGCTCACACACGGGATCAGAGAGTGAGTAAATCCCACACTCACACTGTATCAGAGAGTGAGTAAATCCCACACTCACACACTGTATCAGAGAGTGAGTAAACCCCACACTCACACACTGTATCAGAGAGTGAGTAAATCCAACACTCACACACTGTATCAGAGAGTGAGTAAATCCCACACTCACACACTGTGTCAGAGAGTGAGTAAATCCCACACTCTCACACTGTATCAGAGAGTGAGTAAATCCCACACACACACAGTGTTAGAGAGTGAGTAAATCCCACACTCACACACTGTATCAGAGAGTGAGTAAATCCCACACTCACACTGTATCAGAGAGTGAGTAAATCCCACACTCACACACTGTGTTAGAGAGTGAATAAATCCCACACACACACACTGTGTTAGAGAGTGAGTAAATCCCACACTCACACACATTACCAGAGATTCACAGTTCCTGAAGGAATCCCACACTCCCGCACAGTCCCTCTGTGGAGAACGGTCCCTCAAACTGACAGCCAGGCGACATTTCCCGGTGGATGTTTACACACTGACAAACTGGCGCTGGAGATTCTTTGTAAAATGTATTTCCTGATTCTTAAGGAGGCTTGTGATTGGCGGAAACACCTCAATCAGATTGGTCTGGTTTCATATTCACTCAATTGAATCCCTGATAAGTGACTGTAATAACTTTCAAAATGTCCAATCACAATCATTGCTTTCCCAATTCCTCATTAGCATAGTTCTGTGGGACTGTCTATTTAATCAGCGCTCGGAAGGGGTTTGCTTTATTTCTGTGTGAAATTGAAGATGGCTGATGAGAAGAAACCAACATCGAAACCAGCTCCCAAGAAGGGGGCGAAGAAAGTGATTAAGAAACCGGGAACAAAGGGCGGCAAGAAGCGGCGAAAGTCGAGGAAGGAGAGTTACTCCATCTACATCTACAAAGTGATGAAGCAGGTTCACCCCGACACCGGCATCTCCTCCAAGGCCATGAGCATCATGAACTCGTTCGTGAACGATATTTTCGAGCGCATCGCGGGTGAGGCTTCCCGCCTGGCCCATTACAACAAGCGCAGCACCATCAGCTCCCGGGAGATCCAGACCGCCGTGCGCCTGCTGCTGCCCGGGGAACTGGCCAAGCACGCCGTCTCGGAAGGGACAAAGGCGGTGACCAAGTACACCAGCTCCAAGTAAAACTCCCCCATGGACTGAAAAACACCCCAAACACAACGGCTCTTTTAAGAGCCACCCACAATCTCTGTGAAAAAGCTGCGCCATCTTTTCCCTTATTGAGTGAATGAGAAATGTCTTTCTGGAGGATAGAGATTTGTCCCGGTGCAGAATGCTGTGAATGGGACTTCATACCCGCCCCTCACACACACTTTCACATTGAAGGGACAATCAAACTGAACTGAGAGCAGATTTTCAATCCCAGTCTGGGGATCGTCACGGACAATGGGCAGAAAAAATATCAGGAGGTAATTATTTAAATTTGATTATAACTATATTCAGAGTTTCACGACTGAATTAAATTATTATTTTTTTCTCCGGTGATCTGGGAGCCGCTCCCGGAACAGAGTAAAGGCGGGAATGAAGAGGTTATTCTCGGGCTGATCTGTTTATTCCAGAGTTTTCCCAGAGGACGGAATCACTGAGATTTCTGCACACACAGGACCTGAGTCCATTGCAGCGCTTTTCAGATCTGCCTCCCCAGGCCCCCCTCCTTCTCCGGTGACAAAGCTGCCTGTTCCACCGGCGGGATAGAGTCAGGGATTCTCTCCGCACTTCCCATTGTAACATTCCCGGCCGCTTTCAGGGGATAGGATCAGACATCAGCCGTTTCTCTCTGTCCCTGTGAAGCCTGTGTGAAGGGGTTGGTTGGTGATCTCTTTGGTTCTGCTTTTTTCACTGAGCTGAGATTTGCTCCGTTTTAAATTGCTGAACGGGGTCTGATTACCGCGGGTTATAGATAAGAGATTGAGAAATTCAAACTGTTCCTAAAATAGCGCCAGGATTCTGTGAGGGAAAATACAATAAACAGATTATAAAGTGTGAGATTGAAATAGTTTCCTGAACATTCAGGCGTTCGGTTATTTTGTATTTTTCCTGCACTGAAATTGGCGGGTTTTTCCAGTTTGAAAATGTGAACCAATCAAAACCTCCCATTTCTTTTAATCCCATGTTGAATCCCATGTTCACCAAGTTAACCTGGCTCTCCGATTGGTTAAGAATGTGATTGAAATGTGAGTGACCAATCAGAGCTAGAGTCTGGCTGCAGTCTCACAAACCGCTCACAATGATTATTAATAGAGATTAAACTGACGGAATCTGTATTTGAGTTATTGAATGTACTTTGTTTCCACAGACAAATATTTGACAGATCCAAAACAAACGTGATCTTTCCTCCACACAAGTTACAGGGGAAATTGTCGCCAACTCCTTCTCACACACAGTCCGCACATTGTCACTGACAGCTCAGAGACACAGACAGCTGATCAATTCCACAGACCCAAACAGCAGGAGAGACAGATGATGTGCCTATTTGACAGCCAGTTCTCGTACCAGAATGGCCGAGTGGTTCAGGCTTAAGATCCAATGGCCATATGTCTGCGTGGGTTCGAACCCCACTCCTGGTAAATGAATTTTTAACACTACAGTCTGCACCCTCTCCTTTCCTTCTCCCCTCTACTCTATGAACGGTATGATTCGTCCGTTTTGCGCAAGAAGCAATACCTTTCACTGTATACCAATACATCAAATCAAACTCAGTGCCATTGATAGGGGGATCCATAAATCGCAGTCCAAATTCTCACCTAATATTGGATCATCACTGTGTCAATCCCACAATAGAGCAGCCACAGCTCCAAATTCAATATCTGATAAAACTGACAAATGGTTTTCGGTTAAAAGTTACACAATGCACCTTAATAATGTACACTGAGATTCGAGTTAAATACCACCCACATCAGGGGTTTAAAAGTGGCCCATAGTTTGTATCCTCACAAATACATTCATACAAAGCCTAATCTCAAATACATTCTCAGATTGAGATATTCTGAGAGCTCCTATAACCTGAGATACAAATTCAGATTCCAGTTGAAAACTCACCCAGATTATGAAACTTAAAGTTACAATATCAATTTGATTACTTTGAATTGAACGATAGCTTATTAACTAATCCTAACTCCCCACTCACACTGAGCCAGATGGACGATACTATATGAATTCCAGACTGAGTTTCCTTTTACATTCATGTCAAAATTCTTCCTCAGAATCAGGCTGAGTGTCACAGATCAAATCAGTGTGAACAACCTGAGTGAAGCTTGCATAGCAATCCAGTATCAGATTGAAGGATACATTATCTTTCACAAATGTGTTCAGAGTGACACAGATTTAATGATGGGCCGAAATTCACATACATTGTTTGCTTCAAACCTACCACATCAGTGGCCTGTTGTTTTGCTGGAAATTTATATGGAATGAATCCAAACTTATAAATAGATTGAAGATTACATGATGAATCCCATGCTCACATTGAGTCATAGGCTCTGACATACATACGATAATTCTCAAACATGTGCTCAGTGTTAGACAAATGAATCTCATGCTGCACACACAGCACCAGGGACTGAAAGTTACATCTGATTATCACACTTACATAGCAGGATCCCAGACACTGAGTACCAGTGACAGATTCAGAATGATCCCACACTCACACACATTATGACAGTCTGACCAATACACGTTATTTGCACCCTTTAGAAACAGCAGCAGATATACTCAGATGCTGAATGAACCCCAAATCACGTATGGTACCAGAGAGAGAAACATAAATCCTACCCTAATATTCCATCTTTGTGACAGATCAGAATGCCTGCCAAACTCATACAATTTCAGAGAATACTGAATACTGCACTCGTGTGGTACCAGAAAGATTCCTATTCAGAATTGTGTTTAAATTCATATACAATAGCACTGACTGATGGTCACAAACACACACACACTAACTGAAATGGAGTCTTTAAGCCAAAGGTAGATAGATTGTTGATAAGCAAAGAGGTAAAAGGTATTAAGGTTAGGCAGGAGTGTGGAGTCGATGTTCAAATCAGATCAGCCATGATGTTATAGAATGGAGGAGCAGACTCGAGTGGTCTATTCCTGCTCAGATTTTGAATGTTCACACATGCTATTCTTAAGAGATTCAGAATGAGTCCCAAATTCACTTGCAGTATCAGAAAGTAACTGATAGACAAAATCCCTTGCTCAACTACTGTTCCAAACACAGGTTCAAATAATGATGCAACATACATCCTGCAGCAAAAAATGCAAGATACATATGGCATATGGTACAGATATATTGCACCAGAGAATGACAGATACAGAATGAATCCAGCCACAATGAAGGAACAGCGATATATTCCCAAGTGAGAATGGTAAGTGACTTGGAGGGGAAGGTCCATTTAATGGTGTTTCCATGAGTCAACTGTTCTTGTCCTTCTCTAGACGGTAGTGCTCTTTGGTTTGAAAGATGCGACTGAAGGAACACTTGTGAGTTCCAGTGGCTCATCTTGGAGGTAGTAAGTACTGCTGCCACTGTCAGTGGTCAAGGGCATGTGTGTTTACAGATGGGATGTCAATCATGGGGGATGCTTTGTCCGGGATGGTGTCAAACCTCTTGAGTGTTGCTGGTGCTGCATTAACCCAGGCAAGTGGAGATTAATCCATCATACTCCTGATTTGTGCCTGGTAGATGGTGAACAGTGTTTGGCAGTCAGAATCTTTGTTACTCACCATGGGATTCTGTGTCTCTGACCTGCCTTGTAGCCCTTGTATTACATTGCTAGTCCAATTGAAGGTAATCACAAAGATATTGATATAATTTCATTTAATGTCAAGGGACAATGGTTAGATTCTCTCTTGCTGGAAATGGTCTTTGTCTGGTACATGTGTGGTGTGATTGTTATGTGCCACATCTCAGCCCAAGCTTGGATACTGTCCAGTTCTTGCTGCATTTGGGAATGGGCTGCTTCGGTAACTGAAGAGTCTTGAATGGTGCTAAACATTGCACAGTCATCAGCGAGCATCTCCAATTCTGACCTTATGGTGGAAGGGTCTGGGACAGTAACTTGACAAACTCGGGAAATGGTCTCCTGAGGATGAAATGACTGACCACCACAACCATCTGGCTTTATGCTGGATGAAGTTTCAACCAGTGGAGAGTTTTCCATGATTCCCATCGACTTTGCTTTTGCTGAGGATCCTTGATGCTGAACTCGGTCAAATCCTGTTTTGGTGTCAAGGGCAGTCACTCTCATGTCATCTCAGAGGATAGTTAGTCAGTGGAATTCCCTTCCCCAGACAACAGTTGAGGCTGGATCATTGAATATGTTCTAGGCTGAATTAGACAGATTATACAAGGGATTGAATGGTTGCTGCAAAAGTTCGAAAAGTCGAATTGCAGCCACAATTATTTTAGTTATGATCTTTTTCCTTGGTCCATTCACAGGATGTGTGCATCACTGGCCAGCGTTTATTACCCATCCACGGATCGAGTCAACCACATTGCTGTCGCTCTGAAGTCACACGTAGGCCACACAAGGTAATTTCATCAGATTTCCTGCGCTAAAGCACATTAGTGAACCAGATGGATTTTTCCAACAATGGTTCCATCGCCATCACTAGATTCTTATTTTCAAATTACTTTTGATTGAAATCAAATTCTACCATCTGCTGTGGAGGGTTTCGAACCTGGGTGCCCAGAACATTAGCTGAGTTTCCAGATTAATAGTCGAGCGATGATACCACAAGACCATCGCCTCCCCTTCTTGAATGATGATGCAGGACTGAGGAGCTGAATGGCCTGACTCCTGCCCGTATTTCTAATCTGATAGTAACCGTCATAATTGATTCCATTTTATTTTGATTTTTGGTTTTCATCTATATTTTCTCTTGATTTTGCTTTCAGCTGGCAGTTGTTCATCATTCTTCAATTCACACCTCCTTCAGACACATCTCTGTTTGCTGTTACTTGTTCCTTTCCCACTCCCTTTAGCCTTGCAGCACCAATTATTTTATTACTTAATCACTCCTGCCCTCCACCTTGCTTTGGAAAGCATAAGACAAAAGGTTCCACTAATTTCAGTAATGAGGCAGGAGCAGGATTAATTAATAATCTGACAGTAAATAAACATCAAACACTGAGTGACCACAATCTGTTAGAGGCAGACATTCAGTGCGTGGAGAAAGGACACACGCAGGTCACAGTTTTGACCTGAAGTAAGGCCGAGAAGGGTGAAATATGTTGTAAACTGAACACGTTAAAATCCGTCCAGCTATGAAGAGGCGAATCAAGGGAACAATCAGAGAGACTGAAAAAAGTATTTCATACAATGTGTATGCAATGTGCAAACCTGAAGAAAGGAAACTTCACTTTCTCAGTTTATGGTGATTTTGGGAACTGAATTTCATGTTTTAAACCAGTAACTAAGAACAAAATAGTGATTTCTGTCCAAATAAGGATTAACTCTGTTTTTAACGTGATGCTGTGTCCGCTGTGCTGATATTCTTGTCCTTCTCAATAATACATGTCACAGGGAGGACGCTGCTGCCCATTTAAGCATGATGGCTTACTGCAGGGTGCCCTGTAGATCAGAAATAGTGCAGCTAATATGTCTAAACTTCACTAGATTGCTTTCATTGAAGAAAATAGCTTTTTTTCTATTCGGACAATCATAGAGTGATGGTGAATAATTCAAGATCATTCGGATCATCACGCCTGTGTCAGCTGTTTGGGAGAAACGGGCTGAAAGGGAAAAACCTTGGCTTGTGTATCTTTGCAACATTTACAGCTTGTGTCCGTGAGTGAGTAAATGGCATTTCAGCGATCTGTTGCTCATTCAAATGTTAACGAGCAGCGAGAAGCGGAAGAAAATTACAGCATCCTGGGCGGAAATGTCAAATCATTTTGAAGGAGCCGCTGAGGAATTATTTTTGCTGTTGCTCAAAACGTAATAGCAGAGAATGGTTTCGATCCATCGACCTCTGGGTTATGGGCCCAGCACGCTTCCGCTGCGCCACTCTGCTACACAATTAAAATTGCCTGCGAGCTATTGTGAATGTGTCACAGGTATTCACTTCCGTGTTCATCATTGGAGTGCATGCGCTCGGCTGCTCCCCCTGGCGCCACAATTCCACTGTCACCAAGAATGGAAAACACAGAAAGACACACAGACGAAGCGACAGATAGTCAGGATACACAAGATCACACACAGGCAAAGGAGAATGGACTGAGTGGTCATTAATGTAAATCCCAAGATGTCTCCTGTTTCTAACCTTCTTCTTCTTGTTTAATTCTGCTTCCTTGTTTCTAAATAGATCCTCTGCTGTGGAACTGCGATCTCTGCTGTGGAACTGTGATCTCTGCTGCGGAACTGTGATCCCTGCTGCGGAACTGTGATCCCTGCTGTGGAACTGTGATCCCTGCTGTGGAACTGTACTTTCTGCTGTGGAACTGTGATCTCTGCTGTGGAACTCTTTTCCCTGTTGTGGAAAAGTTCTCAGTGCTGTGGAACTGTGCTCGCTGCTTTGGAACTGTGCTCTCCGCTGTGGAACTGTGATCTTTGCTGTGGATCTGTGATCTCTGTTGTGGATCTGTGATCTCTGCTCTGGATCTGTGATCTCTGCTGTGGAACTGTGCTCTCTGCTGTGGACCTGTGCTCTCTGCTGTGGAACTGTGTTCTCTGCTGTGGAACTGCGCTCCCTGCTGTGGAACTGCGCTCCCTGCTGTGGAACTGCGCTCCCTGCTGTGGAACTGTGCTCTCTGCTGTGGAACTGTGATATCTGCTGTGGTACTGTGATCCTTGCTGTGGAACTGTGATCTCCGCTGCGGAACTCATTTCCATGTTGTGGAAAAATACTCTCTGCTGTGGAACTGTGCTCTCTGCTGTGAAACTGTGATCTCTGCTGTGGAACTGTGCTCTCTGCTGTGAAACTGTGCTCAGGGGTTACATTTTCCACTCTCTAAACTGCTTAGACTGTTAAAGAATGTAGAGAATGTTGGATCCATTCTTCCCATTGCCACTTCGTTTAGAACCCTGTGATTTAGATTATTGGGCTTTGGAGATTTTTCAGCCCTCAGTCCCATTAATTTCTCCAGCACTATATATTTTAGTAATATTAAATCCCCCCAATTTCTAGACCATGGTTCCCGAGCATTGCTGGGAAGTTATTTGTGTGTTCCTCCATGAAGACAGCATGAAAACACTTATTTAATTGCGCTGCCATTTCCTTGTTCTCCATTATAAATTTGCCCATATCCGAATGCAAAGCACCTAAATTTATCTTTGTTATATTTTTTCACATACTAACATAAGCTTTAATAGTTCAATTGTCAGCGACTTGCAAGTTCACTCTGGTACAGCATTTTATCCCTCTAATCAATCTCTTTGTCCTCCTTTCCTGAAATAAAAACTGTTCTCAATCCTTCGGGTTTCAACTTTTTCTTTCAACTTTATAAAAATCATCATAGAACATAGAACATAGAACAGTACAGCACAGAACAGGCCCTTCGGCCCACGATGTTGTGCCGACCTTCATCTGAAACCAAGATCAAGCTATCCCACTCCCTACCATCCTGGTGTGCTCCATGTGCCTATCCAATAACCGCTTAAATGTTCCTAAAGTGTCTGACTCCACTATCACTGCAGGCAGTCCATTCCACACCCCAACCACTCTCTGCGTGAAGAACCTACCTCTGATATCCTTCCTATATCTCCCACCATGAACCCTATAGTTATGCCCCCTTGTAGTAGCTCCATCCATCCGAGGAAATAGTCATCAGATCTAATAATACCTAATTTTATTAGCCATGATTGGGTCATTTTTCCTGTTATGTTTTTGCGACTGAAGGAAATGTACAACTGTTACAATGCAAGCATTTCTTCCTTAAATATCAGACACTGCCTATCCACCTTCGTGCCCCTTCATCGAGTTTCCCAATCTATGTTAGCCAACTCACCTGTAATACATTCTGAGTTTCCTTTGTTTAGAGCTGGGACTTCAGTTTAAGGTTGGATTTGAATCTTTGTTCTGACTGAAGACAGGTGTTTCACAAAGCAGACACTCAATCTATCCAACCCAGAGCAAACCACATTGTGAGCATTGAATGTATTCTACAAAATTGAAACATAAAACGTTCAGATACATCAATATTTCTCCTGGCCGTATAATTAAGGTCTTGAACAATGCGTACTGATAATGGAGCTTTCCATTTGAGAAAATCTGATATTTCTTCCTTTTTCCTCAGCCACTGATCTCCCCACTCTGGCTGACAGCATACTCATCTGTGTCTGCTCTTGTCCCACACCTCTGCTCTCACCCCGTCTCTATATTCTCTGTATTATGATAATGCTTCCTCCTTTAAATTACCAACTTTTTCAATGGATTAGCTCTCAGCATTTTTACCACCTCTAGCTTGTGTGATGCTGTCACCAAACATTCCTTCCCCTCCGAATACTGCAGTCCTTTCCTAACAGCTTCTATTTGTCGTTTTGACTTTCCATGGCACCTGTCAAGGTGCAACAACAGGCCTTTTACCTCTTTTCTCCTCATCAGATACCCCCTCAATGAATCCTACTGGACTAATCATTTAAATGTAGTGTGCTGTATTTGCTGCTCACAATGTACTCTGCTCTACATTCTGATGACAGATGTACAGATTGTGGAACATTTCCATTCAGTCCACAAGTATCACACTATTTGTGATAATTCCTATCATTTTAATTCTGTGCTTTGCTCACACTGATCATTCTGTCCTTGGTCTTCTCTAGTGCTCCAATGGAACTCATGCACCCCTCTTGACGACACAGTGCTCCCTATCTTTACTTGTACTCTTACTATTTCCTTTAGACTGTTTGCCATTTTATGCGCGTGTGTTGCACACAATCACAAACCTCCCTTTTGTTTTTTTTTGCCATCTGCCGTTCTCTGTAGCATTTTCTTAAAATCTTCGATCACATTTGTAACTTTCACCAGTGCTGATGAAAGGATGTTGATCTGAAAGTTTAAACCTGATCACTATTTACCACCGGAGGTGCATACTTGTTGTGTACATCCAGAGTTTCAAAATTCAGTTTGTACTTCCAGCATTCATAGGTTTTGATGTCTGCAGGCACGTTAACAGGAGTTTTCATGGAGGTGTTCAAAATCATGGACAGCTTTAACAGAGTAAATTGGCATAAACTGTTCCTGTTGCATGAGGACATTGATTCATTATGATTTGTTAAAAAAGTAAAGATATTGTGAGCAAACACATGTTTACTTACATAGGTAGCTAGTTTCTGTAAATCCTGAATACGCTGTCTAAAAAACTGGGGAATCTGATGCAAAAATTTTTCAAAGAGCAGTTGGAGAAAAACCGTTTTAAAGGACGAATTTTAGGGCATAAAGAGGAAATGGGGCGGATTCGCTACGAAATCTCTGGCAGAATTCCGATGGGTTTAAATATAACCCCATATGCTGTGTGGAGTTTGCACATTCTCCTCGTGTCTGCGTGGGTTTCCTCCGGGTGCTCCGGTTTCCTCCCACAATCCAAAGATGTGCGGGTTAGGCTGATTGGCCAGGTTAAAAATTGCCCCTGAGAGTCCGAAGATGCGTAGGTTAGAGGGATTAGCGGGTAAATATGTGGGGGTAGGGCCTGGGTAGGATTGTGGTCGGTGCAGACTCGATGGGCCGAATGGCCTCTTTCTGCACTGTAGGGTTTCTATGATTTCTATGATATGCTGTATTATTCCATGAAATGGTGGGCAGTGTAACCCACAATGCGCCGCGAGCGTGAATACGGTCTATCTCATTCAGAATGATCCGCACTGCGCAGGCGTCAGGAGGCTCCGCCCCGGAGCGGAAGCTGAGCGGAACTGTGCACGCGCAACAACGTGAGTCTCAGCGGCTCTCAGAGCCCGAATCAGAGCCGCCGGGCTCGGCGGACGTGCAGCGAGGGAGCCGGGGGAGCGGCACCATGAAGCGGATGATGCAGCGAGGCCATCCTCACCGCCCCATATGGAACAGTGTGAGTGAGAGGAAACAGAGAGCAGTGCTTAATGGTTGTTTCTCAGACTGGAGGAAGGTTTCCAGTGGAGTTCCCCAGGGCTCGGTGTTAGGAGCCCTGCTCTTCCTGATATATATTAATGACACACACCTTGGTGTACAGGACACAAGCTCAACATTTCCACACGCCACCAAACTTGGAGGCATTGGCAACTGTGAGGAGGAAAGTGGGAAACTTCAAAAGGACACAGGCAGCTTGGTGGAATGGGAGACAAGTGGCAGTGAGGAAAGTTCCAGCACCGATTGTCCTGCAGCTGCCACTGGGGAGCGTGCCCACTCTCAGTGCCTGGGCAAGTCAGTGTGTTGGATAGAGCGCTTTCTGGGTGCAGATAATTATTTTTATTCATTCATGTAATGTGTGCGTCACTGACTTGGCCAGCATTCATTGCACTAATTACCTTTGAACTGAGTGGCTTGTTAGGCCATTTCAGAGGGCATTTAAGAGTCAAACACATTGCTGTGTGGTTGGAGTCACATGTAGGCCAGAAGAGGTCATGTGGGCAGATTTGCTTGCCTAAAGGGACATCAGTGAATCAAGTGGGTTTTTACGACATGGCCATCATTAGACCTTTATTTCCAGTTATTTATTGAGCTCAAATGTCACTCTGTTGTGGTGATATTCAGGTCCCATTGCATTACTCTGGATCATGGTCCAGTGACAATACCACTACACCATTAATTCCTCATGTGGGAATTAATGGCTGCTGCCATTCACAGACATCAGTACGTGTTTTAATGCAAGCCAATTGTCAGAGAGCTGAAACATGAACTCTGTTTCTCTCTGACCTGCCTGACCTGTTGAGTCATTCCAGAATTTTCACTTTGTTTCAGATGTTCAGTATCCACATGATTTTACCGGTGAAATATTGCAGCTGTTCAGAAAACTGAGGCCTGAAATAGACAAATGAAGACCCCTTTGGAATGAGGGTGAATGTTCTGTGAAGGTACGTTCTTTTTGGCTGGCTTTGAACTGGAGTGTTGATGGAGGAAAAGCTGATGGGTTTAACCCTGAGTACATTTGAGACCAGTCGAGCCCAAACATTTCTCATCAAAGTTTCCTGTACAGGAACAGAGACTGGCAGAGACATTGCACTCTCATATAGAATAAATAATCGACAGCAAATCAGTTCTGCACTCATATGCAGTATCAAGCTTGAGTTAATTTCACACTGAAATACTGGAACAGAGCCTAACAGAGAGTTAGTCCCACATTGACATCAAATCAGAACATCAGAAGCAGGAGCAGCAGAAGGCAGTTTGTTCTTTAGGGTTGCCCCACCATTCGGTAAGATCATGGTTAATGTGATTATGGCCTTAACTCCATTTAATTGCCTGCCCCATAACCCTTGTCTCTCCTGCAGATCAAAACTCTTTCTAACTTAGGATGCAATCTGTTAAATTCCACAAATTAAGGACATTTTGAGAGGAGAAATTTCTTCTCATCTCCATCTAAAGTGGGGCATACTTTATTTTTAACTGTGTCCTCTAGTTTTAATTTTCCCCACAAATGAAAACATTCCTCTCGATATCTACCCTGTCCAATTCCCTCAGATCCTTCAATGTTTCAATCTGATCATCTCTCATTCTTCTCAACTTCTATGAGATCGGCTCAACTTGATTGAACTTTCCTCATAAGATAACTCCTTCATCTCAGCAATCAGCCGAGTGAATCTTCACTGCCTCCAATACAAGTATTTCCCTCTTTAAATCAGAGAAAACCTTTAAACTCAGCAATATCATGTATTTGTAGCAACATTTCCCTACTTTGATACTCCACATATGTACTTAAAATTAGAGTTATTTCCTCCTTTTCTGGATCAATCTGCTGTATCTCCCCCTCTATTTAAATAATGTTCTGCCTTCCCATCCTTCCCACTGAAGTGGAAAGCCTCACATTTTCCTACATTGTATCCTACCTGACAAATTTGTGTCCATTCACTTAACCTCGCTATATCTCCTTACAGACTCTTTGTGTCCTCCTCACAACCTACTTCCCCACCTATTTATGTATTGTCTGAAAATTTGGTGATGGTCTGTCCCTTCATCTGGGCCATTAATATAGATTGTAAATAGCTGAGAACCCAGCACTGATCCATGTGGCTCTCTGCAAGCAGCAGTTTGCTAAGCTGACAGTGACCCACTTCCATGCAGTAACAGAGACTGACAGACAGTGAGATAATTTCACACATTATTATTGATAGATAGGGAGTGAATTACACATTCAGATGCAGTAACAAAGATTGACACAATGGTAATTCCAAACAAAAATACAGTGATGGTGATTAAAGGATAGAGAATCAATTTCACACTAAAAAACAGTAACACAGCCAGAGTTAATTACACATTCAATTCTACTGAGCAAGAGTTAAAGCTACATTCATACACAATAACCAAGACTGACAGTTAATTCCACTCTCACATGCTATAACAGCGATGAACAGAGAGTTAATGTCCCACTCACATTCAGTAATAGTGAATAACAAATACAGATTTAATTCCATCCTCGCATTCACTAATATAGATGAACTGATGTAATTCCATACTGAAACACATGAAGAGAGAATGGCTGACAGTGTTAATTCCACACTCTCACACAGTAATAGATTGAGAGAGTTAATTCCACACTCTCTCACAGTAATAGATTGAGAAAATGTTAATTCCACACTCACGCACAGTAATAGATTGAGAGAGAGTTAATTCCACATTCAGACACACTATTCGATTGAGAGAGAGTTAATTCCACACCCACACACAGCATTAGATTGAGAGAGAGTTATTCCATGTTCCCAGACAGTAATAGATTCAGAAAGAGTTAATTCCACACTGACACTGAAATAGATTGAGAGAGAGCTAATTCCACACTCTCTCACTGTAATAGATTGAGAGAGTGTCAATTCCACATTCACACACACAAATAGATTGAGAGTTAATTCCATGCTCTCTTACAGCAACAGATTGAGAGGGAGTTAATTCCACACGTACACACAGTAATAGATTGTGAGAGAGTGAATTCCACACTGACACAGGAATAGATTGAGAGTGAGTTAGTTCAACGCTCACATACAGTAATAGATTGAGAGAGAGTTAATTCCACACTTTCACACAGTAATAAATTGAGAGAGTTAATTCCACACTCGAACACAAAAATAGATTGAGAGAGTTAATTCCACACACTAACACAAAAATAGATTGAGAGAGTTAATTGCACACGGACACAGTAATAGATAGACAGAGAGAGTTAATTCCACGCTGACACTGTAATAGATTGAGGGAGACTTAATTCCACACACATAGTAATAGATTGAGAGTTAATTCCACACTGGCACACAGTAATCGATCGGAGAGAGAGTTAATATAGGGCTAAAAGGGGTCACAAAAAATCATTGCCCAGCAGGATTAAGGAAAATACCAAGGCTTTTTATTCATATATAAAGAGAAAGAGGATAGCCAGGGAGAGGGTTGGCCCACTCAAGGACAAAGGAGGAAATCTATGCGTGGAGCCAGAGGAAATGGGTGAGGTATTCAATGAGTTCATTGTGTCAGTATTCACCAAAGAGAAGGACTTGGTGGATAATGAATCTGGGAAAGGGTGTGTTGATAGTTTGAGTCATGTTGAGATCAAGTTGTTGGGGTTCTTGAGGAATATTAAGGTAGACAAGTCCCCAGGGCCTGATGGGATATACCCCAAAAACTGGGAGAGGCAAGGGAGGAAATTGCTGGGCCCTTGAGAGAAATATTTGTATCCTCACTGGCTACAGGATTTACTGCCACTTGGAAATTATTGGATGTATTTGCGAGAGGCAATATGGTTTTGTGAAGGGCTGGTCATGTCTCACTAACTTGATCGAGTTTTTCGAGGAAGTAACGAAGATGGTTGATGAGGGTAGGGCAGTGGATGTTGTCTACATGGACTTCAGTAAGGCCTTTGACAAGGTCCCTCATGGCAGAATGGTGCAGAAGGTGAAGTCGCATGGGATCAGAGGTGAGCTGGCAAGGTGGATACAGAACTGGCTTGGTCTTAGAAGACAGAGGGTAGCAGTAGAAGGGTGCGATTCTGAATGGAGGACTGTGACAATTGGCGTTCCTCAGGGATCAGTGCTGGGACCTTTGCTGTTCGTAATATATATAACTGATTTGGAGGAAAATGCAACTGGTTTGATTAGTTAGTTTGCGAACAAAAAGGTTGGTGGATTTGCAGATAGCGATGAGCACCATCAGAGGATACAGCAGGATATAGATAGGTTGGGGGCTTGGACGGAGAGATGGCAGATGGAGTTTAATCCGGACAAATGTGAGGTAATGCATTTTGGATGGTCTAATACAGATAGGAAATATACAGTCAATGGCAGAACCCTTAGGCAAAGGGATCTGGGTGAACAAGTACACAGGTCACTGAAAGTGACAATGCAGGTGGAGAAGGTAGTCAAGAAGGCATACGGCATGCTTGCCTTCATCGGCGGGGGATTGAGTTTAAAAATTGGCAAGTCATGTTGCAGCTTTATAGAATCTTAGTTAGGCTGCCTTTGGAATATAGTGTTCAATTGTGGTCGCCACACTACCAGAAGGATGTGGAGACTTTGGAGAGGGTACAGCAACGACTTACCAGGATGTTGGCTGGTATGGAGGATATTAGCTGTGAGGAGAGGTTGGAGAAACTTGGTTTGTTCTCTCTGGAACGACAGAGGTTGAGCGGCGACCTGATGGAAGGCTACAAGATTATGAGGGGCATGGACAGAGTGGATAGTCAGAAGCTTTTTCCCAGGGTGGAAGGGTCAATTACTGGGGGGGCATCGGTTTAAGGTGCGAGGGGCAAGGTTTAAAGGAGATGTATGAGGCAAGTTTTTTACACAGAGGGTGGTGGGTGCCTGGAACTCACTGCCAGGGAAGGTGGTTGAAGCAGATACAATAGTGAATTTTAAGGGGTGTCTGGACAAATACATGAATAGGATGGGAATAGCGAGATATGGTCCCTGGAAGGGTCGGGGGCTTTAGTTCAGTTGGGCAGCAAGGTCGGTGCAGGGCCGAAGGGCATGTTCCTGTGCTGTAATTTTCTTTGTTCTTTGTTCTTAATTCCACACAGACACACAGCAATAGATTGAGAGAGAGTTAATTCCACACTGACACACAGCAATAGATTGAGAGAGAGTTAATTCCACACTGACACACAGCAATAGATTGAGAGAGAGTTAATTCCACACTGACACACAGCAATAGATTGAGAGAGAGTTAATTCCACACTGACACACAGCAATAGATTGAGAGAGAGTTAATTCCACACTGACACACAGCAATAGATTGAGAGAGAGTTAATTCCACACTGACACAGCAATAGATTGAGAGAGAGTTAATTCCACACAGACACACAGTAATAGATTGAGAGAGAGTTAATTCCACACTGACACAGCAATAGATTGAGAGAGAGTTAATTCCACACAGACACACAGCAATAGATTGAGAGAGAGTTAATTTCACACTGACACACAGCAATAGATTGAGAGAGAGTTAATTCCACACTGACACACAGCAATAGATTGAGAGAGAGTTAATTCCACACTGACACAGCAATAGATTGAGAGAGAGTTAATTCCACACAGACACACAGTAATAGATTGAGAGAGAGTTAATTTCACACTGACACACAGCAATAGATTGAGAGAGAGTTAATTCCACACTGACACACAGTAATAGATTGAGACAGAGTTAGTTCCACATTGACACTGTAATAGATTGGGAGAGAGTTAATTCCACATTCGCACACAGGAATAGATGCAGAGTTAATTCCACACTGACACACAATAATAGATTGAGACAGAGTTAATTCCACGCTCACACACAATAATAGATTGAGACAGAGTTAATTCCACACTGACACACTGTAATAGATCGAGGGAGAGTTAATTCCACAGTAACGCACAGTAATAGATCAGAGAGAGTTATTTCCACACTTTCACACTGTAACAGATTGAGAGTTAATTCCACACACACACACAGATTAATAGGTTGAGAATGCGTTAATTCCTTACTGACACACATTAATAGATTGCGAGAGAGTTAGTTGCACTGTCACACCGTAATAGATTGAGAGAGAGTTAATTCCACACTGACACACAGCAATAGATTGAGAGAGAGTTAATTCCACATGGACACACACAAATAGTTTGAGAGAGAGATAATTGCACATTCCCACACAGTAATAGATTGAGAGAGATAATTCCACACTCTCACACTGTAATATATTGAGAGAGAGTCAATTCCATATTCTCACACTGTAATAGATTGGGAGTTAATTCCACGCTCACACATAGCAATTGATTGAGAGAGTTTTAACTACACACTGACACTCACTAATGGATTGAGAGAGAGTTAATTCCTCACTAACACACAGTAATGGATTGAGAGAGAGTTCATTGCACTGTCACACCGTAATAGATTGAGACAGTTAATTGGACACTGACACACAGTAAAAGATTGAGAGAGGGTTAATTCCACACTGATACACAGCAATACATTCAGAGTTAATTCCACACTGACACACAAATAGATTGAGAGAGAGATAATTCCACATTCCCACACAGTAATAGATTGAGAGAGTTAATTCAACGCTCACACACAGTCATAGATTGAGTTAATTCCACACTGACACACAGTAATAGATTGAGAGGGAGTTAATTCCATTGCACTGTCACACTGTGATAGATTGAGACAGTTAATTGGACACTGACACACAGTAATAGATTGAGAGAGGGTTAATTCCACACTGATACACAGTAATAGATTGAGACAGAGAGTTAATTCCACCATGACACACACTAATAGATTGAGACAGAGAGTTAGTTTCACACTGACATGCAGTAATAGATTGAGAGAGAGATAATCCACATTCAGACCCAGGAATAGATTGAGAGTTAATTCCAGGCTGTCATGTCGTAATAGATTGAGAGAGAGTTAATTCTACAAAGACACACTGTAATAGATTGAGAGTGCGTCAATTGCACAGTCTCACACTGTAATAGATTGAGAGAGAGTTAATTCCATATTCACACACAGTAATTGAGAGATAGTTAATTCCACACTGACACACAGTAATAGATGGAGAGGGAATTAATTCTGCACTGACACACTAATAGATTGAAAGAGAGTTAATTCCACACTGACACACAGTAATAGAGTGAGAGACCGTTAATCCGTTATAATATATGAAATGAAAAAGAGTGGCAAAAGTAAACATTGTTTCTTTAGAGGATGAGAAGGGGGATGTAATAACTGGAAATGAGAAAATGGCTGAGGCATTCAACAGGTATTTTGTGTCGGTCTTCACAGTGGAAGACACAAATAACATGCCAAAAATTAATGGCAAGAAGGCTATGGCAGGTGAGAACCTAGAAACTATCATTATCACGAAAGAGGTAGTGTTGGGCAAGTTAATGGGGCTAAATGTAGACAAGTCTCCTGGTCCTGATGGAATGCATCCCAGGGTACTAAAAGAGATGGTGGGAGGAATAGCAAATGCACTAGTGGTAATTTATCAAAATTCGCTGGACTCTGGGGTGGTTCTTGCGGATTGGAAGACAGCAAATGTGACGCCACAGTTTAAAAAAGGAGGTAGACAAAAGGCAGGTAACTATAGGCTGGTTAGTAGGGAAAATGCTTAAATCTATCATCAAGGAAGAAATAGCGAGACATCTGGATATTAATTGTCCCATTGGTAAGACGCAGCTTGGGTTCATAAAGGACAGGTCATGTTTGACTAATTTTTGGAATTCTTTGAGAACATTACATGTGCAGTGGACAATGGGGAACCTGTAGATGTGGTGTATCTGGATTTCCAGAAGGCATTTGACAAGGAGCCACACCAAAGACTGCTACATAAGATAAAGTTGCACAGTGTTATGGGTAATGTATTAGCATGGATAGAGGACTGGTTAACTAACAGAAAGCAAAGAGTGGGGGTAAGTGGGTATTTTTCTGATTGGCGATCATTGACTAGTTGTGTGCTTCAGGGATCAATGTAGGGACCGCAATTGTTTACGAATTACATAGATGATTTGGAGTTGGGGACCAAGTGTAGTGTGTCAGAATTTGCAGATGACACTCAGATGGGTGGAAGAGCAAGGTGTGCAGAGGACGCTGAAAGTCTGCAAAGGGATATAGATAATCTAAGTGAGTGGGCGGGGGTCTGCCAGATGGAGTACAATGTTGGTAAATGTGAGGTCATCTATTTTGGTAGGAAAACAGCAAAATGGACTATTATTTAAATGATAAAAAATTGCAACATGCTGCTGTGCAGAGGGACCTGGGTGTCCTTGTGCAGGAATCTCAAGGAGTTGGTTTGCAGGTGCAGCAGTTAATTAAGAAGGCAAATGGAATTTTGTCCTTCATTGCGAGAGGGATGGAGTTCAAAAACAGCGAGGTTATGTTGCAGCTGTATAAGGTGCTGATGAGGCCACACCTGGAGTACTGTGTACAGTTTTGGTCTCCTTACTTGAGAAAGGATATACTGGCACTGGAGGGGGTGCAGAGAAAATTCAATAGGTTGATTCCAGAGTTGAGAGGGTTGGCTTATGAGGAGAGACTGAGTAGACTGGGGCTATACTCATTGGAATTCAGAAGAATGAGGGGAGATCTTATAGAAACATATAAGATTATGAAGGGAATAGACAAGATAGAAGCAGGTAAGTTGTTTCCACTGGTGGGTGAAACTGGAACTAGGGGGCATAGCCTCAAAATAAGGGGGAAGCAGATTTAGGACTGAGGTGAGGAGGAACTTCTTCACACAAAGGGTTGTGAATCTGTGGAATTCCCTGCCCAGTGAAGCAGTTGAGGCTACCTCATTGAATGTTTTTAAGGCAAGGATAGATAAATTTTTGAACAGTAAAGGAATTAAGGGTTATGGTGAATGGGCAGGTAAGTGGAGCTGAGTCCACAAAAAGATCAGCCATTGACTGGCGGAGCAGCCTCGAGGGGCCAGATGGCCTACTCCTAGTTCTTATGTTCTTCATCCCACACTCATACACAATAAATGATTGTGAGAGAGTAAATTTCACACACACACACACAGTAATAGATTGAGAGAGAATTAATTCCATACACACACAGTAATAGTTTGAGAGAGTGTTAATTCCATACACACACACAGTAATAGTTTGAGAGAGTGTTAATTCCATACACACACACAGTAATAGTTTGAGAGAGTGTTAATTCCGCACCAACACACAGTAATAGATTGAGAGGGAGGTAATTCCACACTGACGCACAGTAATATGTTGAGACAGAGAGGTAAATTCATACTGACATACAGTAATAGATTGAGAGAGAGATAATTCCACACTCTCACACAGTAATAGATTGCGAGAGAGTTAATTCCACACTCATACAAAGAAAATTACAGCACAGGAACAGGCCCTTCGGCCCTCCAAGCCTGCACCGACCATGCTGTCTGACTCAACTAAAGCCCCCTACGCTTCCGGGGACCATATCCCTCTATTCCCATCTCATTCATGTACTTGTCAAGACGCACCTTAAAAATCACTACCGTATCCGCTTCCACTACCTCCCCCGGCAACGAGTTCCAGGCACCCACCGCTCTCTGTGTAAAAAATCTGCCTCGTACATCTCTTTTAAAACTTGCCCGCCGCACCTTAAACCTATGCCCGCTATTAATTGACTCTTCCACCCTGGGAAAAAGCTTCTGACTATCCACTCTGTCCATGCCTCTCATAATCTTGTAGACTTATATCAGGTCTCCCCTCAACCTCCGCCACTCCAGTGAGAACAAACCAAGTTTCTCCAACCTCTCCTCATAGCTAATGCCCTCCATACCAGGCAACATCCTGGTAAATCTTTTCTGTACCCTCTCCAAAGCCTCCACATCCTTCTGGTAGTGTGGCGACCAGAATTGAACACTATATTCCAAGTGCAGCCTCAGTAAGGTTCTATAAAGCGCCAACATGACTTCCCAATTTTTAAACTCAATACCCCGGCCGATGAAGGTAAGCCTGTCGTATGCCTTCTTGACCACCTTCTCCACCTGCATTGCCACTTTCAGTGACCCGTGTACCTGTACACCCAGATCCCTTTGCCTATCAATACTCTTAAGGGTTCTGCCATTTACTGTATATTTCCCAGCTGTATTAGACCTTCCAAAATGCATTGCCTCACATTTGTCCGGATTGAACTCCATCTGTCATCTCTCTGCCCAAGTCTCCAACTGATCTATATTCTGCTGTATGCTCTGATGGTCCTCATCGCTATCCGCAAATCCACCAACTTTTGTGTCGTCCGCAAACTTACAAATCAATCCTGTTGCATTTTACTCCAAATCATTTATATATATATTACAAACAGCAAAGGTCCCAGCACTGATCCCTGAGGAACACCACCACCCCAAGCAATAGATTGAGAGACTGTTAATCCCACAGTCACACACAATGAATGATTGAGAGGGAGTGAATTCCACACCGACACACAGTAATAGTTTGAGAGGGAATTAATTCCACACTCTCACAAACTAATAGATTGAGAGAGTTAATTCAACACACACACACTGTAATAGATTGAGACAGGGAGCTAATTCCACACTGACATACAGTAATAGATTAAGAGGGAGATAATTCCACACTCTCTCTGTTTTGGATTGCGAGAGAGATAATTCCACACTGAGACACGGTAATAGATTGAGAGAGTTAATTCCACATTCACACACACTAATAGATTGACAGTTAATTTCACATTCATACAAGTAATAGATTGAGAGACTTTTAATTCCACACTCGCACACAATAACAGATTGAGAGAGAGTGAATTCCACAGACACACAGTAATAGATTGAGATAGTTAATTTCACACTCACACACAGTAATAGATTGAGAGAGAGTTAGTTCCAAACTCTCTCACAGTAATAGATTGTGAGCAACTTAATTCCACACTCTCTCACAGTCATAGATTGAGAGGGAGTTAATTCCACACTGACATACAGTAATAGAGAGAGAGTGATAAATCGACACTCTCACACAAGAAAAGATTGAGAGAGATTGAATCCACACAGACACACAGTAATAGATTGAGAGAGAGTTAATTCCACACTGACACAGTAATAGATTGAGAGCCGAGTTAATTCCACACTCACATACTGTAATAGATTGGGAGAGAGATAATTCCACACACACACAGTAATAGATTGAGAGTTAATTCCACACTGACATGCAGTAATATGTTGAGACAGAGGTAAATCCACATTGACAGACAGTAATAGATTGAGAGAGAGATAATTCCGTACTCTCACACAGTAATAGATTGAGAGAGTTCATTCCAAACTGACACAGTAATAGATTGAGAGCGAGTTAATTCCACACTCACATACAGTAATAGATTGAGAGAGAGATAATTCCACACTCACATACAGTAATAGATTGAGAGAGAGATAATTCCACACACACACAGAAATAGATTGAGAGTTAATTCCACACTGACATGCAGTAATAGATTGAGAGAGAGAGAATTCCACACTCACACTAATAGATTGCGTGAGAGTTAATTCCACACTGACAAACAGTAATAGATTGAGAGAGAGTTAATTCCACACTCATACAGGTAATAGATTGAGGGACCGTTAATCCCACAGTCACACACATAAATAATTGAGAGAGAGTGAATTCCACTCCGATACATAGTAATAGATTGAGAGAGAGTTAATTCCACATTCATACAAGTAATAGATTGAGGGACCGTTAATTCCACACTCTCACACAATAAAAGATTGAGAGTTACTTCCACACTCTCACACAATGATCGATTGAGAATTAATTCCACACACTCTCACAGTAATAGATTGAGAGAGAGTTCATTCAACACTGACACACACGAATAGATTGAGACAGGGTTAATTCCGCACCCACACACAATGATCGATTGAGAGAGAGTTAATTCCACACTCTCACTATGAAGCTCAGTTAATCAACACATACATTTTCAACTGGGCCATTGTCACATTGTCTAATTTGGTAAAGCCAGAAGTACAGTACTTATTTCCTATCTCTGCCATACCCTCTGCTGCAGTGAGCAGTTTACCCTGCTTGGCCCTTATGAACCCCACTCTATCCTTCACTAATCCTTTACAATTAATATGTTTGAAGAAGATGTTATGATTTGTATTAGCGCAGCCTGCTAACATTTCCTCATGCTTCCTCTTCATTATTCCAGCCTTAGCCCCTCTCCTGCATTTTGAGCTGTTTTTTCTGATTTCTATTGCTATTATTATTCCAGCATGCATCATATGCCTCTTTTTTCTTCCTTATTTTCTCGTCAATAACCTCAGACATCCAGGATACCCTAGCTTTGGACACCGCATATGTGTGTCTGGTGGCTATGTACCTGGCTGGCATCCCATTCAACTCAACCTTGAAAGTCTCCCATTTGTCAACCACTGTTTTATCCTCGCAATTTGCCTAATTTGCCACATTTTGCCCTCACTTAATCTATCTGTTTCCTTTTGAAGCCTCCTCACGTATACTTCACAATTAATTTCTTATCTATCTTTATGTTGTCAGCAAATTTAGCAACGGTACCTTCAGTCCCTTCATCCAAGCAATTTTTATAAATTGTAACAATTTGTAGCCCCAGCATGAATACACCACTCATCAGATCCTGCCACCCAGAAAAATAACCATTTGTGCGAACTCTTTTTGACCTGTTAGCTAGCCAACCATCAATCCATGCCAAAATGTTACGCCCAAAACCATGAATGTTTATTTTACACAATAACCTTTAATCTGGCACTTTGGCAAATGTCTTCTGGAAATGTAAGTACAGGACATCCACCGGTTCCCCATTCACAGCACATGGGCCTCTTTCAAAAAACTCCAATAATTTAGTTAAACATGATTTCCTTTTCAGAAAACCATATTGACTCTGCCTGATTGCCTTGTATTTTTTCCAAGTTGTAATATCTGTAATATCTTTCAGAATGGCTTCTAACATTTTCCTGATGACAGCTGTTAGGCTAACAGCCTGTAGTTTCCTGCTTTCTGTCTCCATCCCTTTTTGAATCAAGGTATTACATTTGTTATATTTCAACCTAATGGAACATTCTCCAAAGCCAGGGAATTTTGCAAAATTAAAACAAATGCATCAACTATCTCATTCGCCACTTCTTTCATGTCCTTCACGAGAAGTCCATCCGGACCCAGGAATTTGTCAGCCTGTCGACCCAACAATTTGCTCAATACCACTTTCCCTGTTGATTGGAATTTTCCTGTGTTCCTCCCTTCCATTTGCTGGTTTACAGCTATTTCTAGGATGTTACTTGTATCCTCTATAGTGAACGCCAATGAAAAATACATTTGCCAATACCCTGTTTTCCATTATCAATCCCCCAGTTGCACTTTCTATAGAACCAATGCTCACTCTGCTAACTCTTTTCTTGTTCAACTATCTACAGAATCTCTGACTATCTACCGTAACCCCGTAACTATCCCCGTAACCCCACATAGTTATCCCGCAAATCCATCTAAACTATGCATCCCGGGACACTAAGGGGCAATTGAGCACGGCCAATCCACCGAACCCGCACATCTTTTCAATCGCTTCTCGGCCTTTTGGCTAAGATCAAGTGTAGTATGGATTGGATGCTGCACTTGGTTGAGGTCATTAGGTTACATTGAAGCTTCATATGTTTCATATGAAGCAATTTTTAAAAGCGGCATCTCGGCCTTTTGACTAAGATGCAAATGAGCTCAAGCCTTGGAGGAGGAACCTCCCCCTCCTCCATTCAGCTTGGCTCATGTAGATCGGGCCCAGGACAGGGTAATTTGGTCGCTTGCCCTGTCTTGTCAGCCTGGATCGGAAATGTCTCAACTTGTTGAGACTCTGAATTGAATTTGATTGAATTGGAAAAGTACAAAAAAAATGTCTGGAAGAGGAAAAAGCTCGGGCCAAGGCCAAGTCTCGCTCCTCCCGGGCTGGACTGAGTTCCCGGTGGGCCGTGTTCACAGGCTCCTGAGAAAGGGCAACTATGCTGAGCGTGTGGGTGCCGGAGTCCCGGTCTATCTGGCTGCTGTGCTCGAGTATCTGACCGCTGAAATCCTGGAGCTGGCCGGGAACGCGGCCCGGGATAACAAGAAGACCCGCATCATCCCCAGACACCTGCAGCTGGCCGTCCGCAACGACGAGGAGCTCAACAAGCTGCTGGGAGGGGTGACCATCGCTCAGGGCGGGTTGCTGCCTAATATCCAGGACGGGCTGCTACACAAGAAAAGCAGCGCTGGGGCCGCGAAGAGCAAGTGAAGCGACCATTCTTTAATCTGATAACCCAAAGGCTCTTTTCAGAGCCACTCACTTTATCTGAAAAAGGGCGACCTGGTGTCCATCGGTCAGTTTCTGCACTGCTATTCACAACACAGCTGTTTCCCGCTTTGTTCTATCAATCCGTACGATTGACACAGACAGTATTTTAATGCAAGTTGCTGCTGTTTATCGGGGAAACCATCCCAGTGAACTGAAATGTTCCTATTTCAAATATAATTGCTTTAAAATGTGATAATCTGCGAGGATATTCATCTGCAGCCCATCGGTTTTCAAAGTCAGTCACTGGATCTGGAAAAGTGTTAATTATTGTCTATGCGAATGTGCAAGCGTTCCTGCAATGGCTATATCTGTGTGAGTGGGTTACTGTTTGAGACATGCTTCATATTCTGAACTTAATTGACACAATTTTCAACACTCTCGCTGCAACTCGAAACACGTGCGGAGAAAGTGGATTTGCGGAATTATTGCTCGGAAACTGAAATGATCGCAGGTTTAATAAAACCACTTTAAAATTAAATTGTGGTAGAATTGTTAACGGCATCGTTTTTACTCTAACCATCAAAGGATTGGAGATATGAGTGACCCCAATGCAACGGAGGGTTAATTGTAACATTGAGAGGTTTCAGTACTGGAGTCCTGGGAATATTCTGTCCTGGGAATTCAAACACTACAATCGTTAACAGGAGATCGCAGCTCTTTCATTTGCCGATTTGGTGGCTCTTAAAAGAGCCGTTGTTGTACTTGGTGCTGAGGCCGGGGTTTTAGGCGCGTTCCCCGCGGATGCGGCGGGCTTGCTGGATGTCTTTGGGCATGATGGTGACTCGCTTGGCGTGGATGGCGCACAGGTTGGTGTCCTCAAAGAGCCCCACCAGGTAAGCCTCGCTGGCCTCCTGCAGGGCCATGACGGCCGAGCTCTGGAAGCGCAGGTCTGTCTTGAAGTCCTGAGCGATCTCTCGCACCAGGCGCTGGAAGGGCAGTTTGCGGATCAGCAGCTCGGTGGATTTCTGGTAGCGGCGGATCTCCCTCAGAGCCACAGTGCCGGGTCTGTAGCGATGAGGCTTCTTCACTCCGCCCGTGGCTGGAGCGCTCTTCCGGGCAGCTTTGGTAGCCAGCTGTTTGCGAGGAGCTTTCCCTCCGGTTGATTTGCGCGCTGTCTGCTTGGTCCGAACCATTTTCTGAACGGATGCAGCACAATCTGAGATACAAAGACTCTTAATACAGAGTCTGCGGTGCATCCGCCTTTTTAAACTCTGTGAGGGACCGCCCCCAGCGGGAATTGGCCCAGGAAGTTTCAATCAAACTGTGACCAGCGAATTAATGTCTATACCTCAGGTTCTGATTGGTTCAGTTGTTTTCTTAACCGCCCCTTTCAGTAATTCCGCCGTTTTCTGTGCAGGAAATAACCGTTTGTATAAAATAAGTCTTCATTCCGTCCTTAATAAAATAATTCCCAGAAACATTGAAGATTTGAAGTCTACCTCCCCCCACTTAGTGCTTTACACCCTTTTCCCGCTCTCTGGGCTGTTCATTCCCAGAATCTCCCGCTGTTCCACTCGATCCCTGTCCCTTTCCTCTCCAGCCCATTCAGATTTCCCCTCTCCTGCCGCTTGTAACATTCGCTGCCGTTTTCGGGGGAAAGGATCAGAAATCAGTCGCTTCTCTGTGTCTCCCTCAAGCCGGTGTGAAAGGGGTTGAGTCTGTTGTTTGTTACAGAGAGTGACTTCATATTTGTCCCGTTTGACATTACTGAATAGAGCCGTTTGCTGCCCGCGGCGGACAAATGTTCACAAATGAAACGTCTTTGTAAAATAATCTTATAGCAGAATATTAATTGAGAATCTATTTTTAATAAGTTAAGAATTTGTCTCAATTCCCTTTCCCGCGCTGAAATTGGCGGCATTTCCCCCAATTCAAAATTTCTGCTGGTTGACAGTTGAAGCCAATGATTGGCTCAATGTTCACATTCGATGCTCTGCGATTGGTTCAGAGCTGCGAATGCGGAGAGGATGGCCAATCAGAAGCAGGCTGGGGTTGGAGCGGCTCAAACTGCGGGAATTGCAGGTTTGTGAATGACTGAGCGGAAACTGATCAGTTTCACAAAGCCTGTCAGTTTCAGTGCAGGAAACAACCGTCTGGGGGCAAATAGCATCACAACTGGGACTGGTTCCAGTGAACGATTCACCGGCTGCTGCTACTAAACTCCGCTATTCCAGAGAAAGCTTTGATAAACTCTATCCAAACACTGGGTGATTAAACAGGAGTGATGTGGCGTTTCACTGAGGGCACATGTCAACTGGGGGCTGCTTCGACAATGCCCTTAAAAATTTCAAAAACAATCCGCATCGCTGCTCCAAATGAAATGTTAAATTCGGTGATTCCCGCACTGTAACCTAAACAAAACAAACATGCATCTCAAACACTGAACAGCCTATCCCAGCCCCCGTCCCCTGGTCAATGCTCTCTCTGTGAAGCGGTGAGTGGCTCTGAAAAGAGCCTTTGTTGTGTGTTCGGTAGGAAGGTTCCAGTTGTTCAGCCGCCGAATCCATAGAGAGTGCGGCCCTGGCGTTTCAGAGCGTACACCACATCCATGGCAGTGACCGTCTTGCGCTTGGCGTGTTCAGTGTAGGTGACCGCATCCCTGATCACATTCTCCAGGAAAACCTTCAGCACCCCGCGAGTCTCCTCATAGATCAAACCCGAGATCCGCTTGACACCGCCACGGCGAGCCAGGCGGCGGATTGCTGGCTTGGTGATGCCCTGGATATTATCACGAAGCACTTTGCGGTGCCGCTTTGCGCCGCCTTTACCCAGTCCTTTGCCCCCTTTCCCTCTGCCAGACATGATGATTCTTCACTCAGATCTCTGCACAATATGAGAGGAAATCTTTCAGGCTCCTTTTATACAGCCCGCCCCGACCTGACTGAGGAAGGCGGAGTGAGAGCAGAGAGGGGAGGAGACAGAGTGAAGATTAAACACAGAGCGGGAGGGAGGAGAGAGCCGGACTGACACACACACACACAGAACGGCCCCTGATCTTTCAGCTCCACCTCTAGTTTCTGCAACCGCCAATTTCAACCCGTTTATTAACAATGGAAGCGAAACACAGCTCCCCACACAAACCCTTCCAGAGCCGCCCTTCACACACAAGAGTTTCTACAAACCCGGAGCTTTGAAATATGGAATCAAAACAGAAAATGCTGCAACTAATTAGCAGCTTCGGCAACTTTTGTGAAGAGAGAGAGAGACAGAGTTAACGTTTCGGGTCGTGACTTTGTTCTTTTGTGTTTTTAAACCTGGTCCCGTAATAATTCCCAGTCAGTAATATTCCGACCAAAACACAGTCGATTCGAGAGCAAGAATCTTCCTCCGGAACATCCTCACACACATCTGCTTCTCGCTGTTTGCAAACACTTTATTGAAGCTGTTTGGGGCAATCTCCTGTGTTAAAATTCAGGGAGTCAGGATGGCCGAGCGGTCTAAGGCGCTGCGTTCAGGTCGCAGTCTCCTCTGGAGGCGTGGGTTCAAATCCCACTCCTGACATTGATTTTTGGCTAAGAATTGCCGTCTCAGAGCGCCAGGCACCTGGGTTCGATTCCCGGCTGAGGTCACTGTCTGTGTGGAGTTTGCACATTCTCCCCGGGCTTCCTCCGGGTGCTCCGGTTTCCTCCCGCACAACAAAGTGCCTGTCACGTTGATTGGCTATGCTAAATTGCACCGGAGTGTCCGGTCAATAAATAGGGTAATGGGGATCCGGACTGGGTGGGATTGTGGTCGGTGCAGACTCGATGGGACGATTGACCTCCTTCTGCACTGCAGGGATTCGATTAAAAATTAGGCTGCAATGCGGTGTTGAGCCGCCAGTGTTATTGTCTCACACTGAATCTACCAGACATCTTTATTATGAGAGAAAGTGGCGATTGAACAAATGTGAAATTCAAATGAAATTCAGCCTCTGCTGTGTTTTGCTTTAGTCTGAATTTGAAATGATCTCTATTGAGAATGAGCCGGGCCGCGGGACAGGAATCATTTTCTTGCGGGATCAGCTCTTTCCTGAGAGATGTGGATGGCTCTGAGAAGAGCCTTTGGGTTCAGAGGTTTACAATTTGCTCGGGTTGTTTCACTTCTTTCCTGACGCTTTCTTCGCTTTTGCTGCTTTCACTTTGGGTTTGGCCTTCGATTTAGTCGCTTTTTTGACAGACTTTCCGCCCGTCACCTTCTTCACAGGAGACTTTTTCTTCAGGGCTGCTTTCTTCACCGCCTTTTTTGGAGTTGCCGCCTTCTTGCTGCTTGTTTTCTTCACTGTTGATTTCTTCACTGGAGTTTTCTTGGCTGCGGGTTTCTTTGCTGCGGGTTTCTTGGCTGCTGCTTTCTTTGTTGTCACCTTCTTGGCCGCTGTTTTCTTTACTAAAGATTTCTTGGCTGCTGGTTTCTTCGCCTTCTTTCCCATTTCCCCCCGGCTTTCCTTCTTAGCGAGTTTGAAGGAGCCGGAGGCTCCCTATGTCTGCACCAGAGACCCTGTCTCCACCTTCCTCTTGATCGTTAACCTGATCTGGGAGACGCGCTTCCCCACATCCACTCCGCTGCCAACCAAAGCTTTCTTTATCGCGGCCAGGGACATCCCATTACGATCGCTGCAACCCGCCACAACATTGAGGATCTGCTCGCCTAACTTGGGACCGGCTGCCGCAGGTCGGGGAGCCGCCTTCTTCTTCCTGGGAGACTTCACTTGAGCGGGAGCGGCTGGAGGAGCCGTTTCGGCGGCTGCAGTTTCAGTCATATCCGAGAGTGTGTGGAAAATCTGTGTGAGAGTCAGAACTGGATCCGAAATGAACCCAGTGGTGGCGGCACAGAGCAACTTAAAGGCAGAGAACGGACGGAGCAGAGACAAGCTGCTGTCAGCTCCCGGCTCCTCCAGCCTCTCTGTGTTTCTCTCTCCTCACAAACTCTCCCCTTGCAATGAAATTCCGCCTCTCCAGAGATCCAGCTCACATCCTTCATGTCTCTGACACACGAATGTTTGCTGTTGAAAAGGTTTCACTCGAACTGTGGACTCCATTTTCCACTGAAACCCGTTTTATTGCTGCACTGATCGCGCTCTCACACGCGATAGCTGACATGTTCTCTACTTTTCCACTGAAATCTTGAATTTAGCGAACCATTTGCCTTGAAATCTCACTTTGGGGCTCAGCAGGGGGATTAAGGGAATCTTTGATTGGAAAATTGTTTTATTTTACACAAGAGAGACTCGGTTATCTCATGATCAGAACAGACACACAAACACAGTTGGATTAGTCTGACTCCCCCGTCCCTTTCATACACTCTCTCTTACACAATATTCACATCTACACATTCACAGGACAAAACTTTTACCAACTGTAAGGTCCCAGGACGGAATTTCTCCTCCTTTTGGCCTTTGCTCTGTATCCCGGGGGCGTCGTTATAGTTTTTCGCCTCAGTAACTGTTAAACACTCTGAAGCCCGCTCCCCGCAGATTGTCTTTGAATTCATTCATGGAATGTGAGTGTCGCTGTCTGGGTCAGCATTAGTTGCCCATCCCTAATTGCCCTTGGGTAGGTGGTGATGAGCTGCCTTCTGGAACCGCTGCAGTCCATGGGGTGTACGGCCACATCTGTAAACCAGATTCCGCGGCAACAGACAGTTATAGCTGTTTTTTCAGTTATTATAGCGGTTGCAGACATCATTGTGTTTCTTTAGGGTGAAGATACAAATTAACTGCTGTCGGAGTCTCTCAATTTTCCTGTTTTATTTGTTTTTCCTGCACTGACAGGTAACAGTAAATCACAACCTCAACAACCAGTGACAGCCTGTTAAATATTCATCCCCCACTCGCTGATAATGGAGTTTCTGACAGTGGCAGACATGTTCTGACCATCCTCCGATTGGGCCCGAAGGTGACCAGATTCACTGTCAGAGCTGGACTTTCAGACTGAGGGGGTGGCAGAGCCAGGTGAGTGATGATGGTGACTGTGCGAACATTTGACCAAGGGTCAGTTCCTGGCCATCGCAGTAGTAATTCATTTAATTATCTATCGCAGGTCAGAACAATAGGTGGGCACTCCTAAAATAAAATTGACTAAAAATTCTCATCATCGCTGTGTTTCTAATGGAAAATCCACATTCAATTTGCTTTCAGCTGAAATGTTGTTTAAATGAAATTAAAGGCCTCAAAACTAATCAATGAGTTCTCAGTCAGAAACAATAGTAAAAAGAAAGGTGGCCTAAACTGTCCAGAACTACGAGACAAGCCAAGTTCAGTTTACAAACTGTGCTATGGACACATCTGGTATCTGATGAAATCAGCAACTCAGGAAGTTCAGTAATTATAACTAATGAAAATAACGGTTGTTTAAGCAGAGTGAGCGATGGTGGTATAGGGGTGAGCATAACTGCCTTCCAAGCAGATGACCCAGGTTTGATTCCTGGCCAATGCATTGGTCATTTATTTTGAACCTTATCCACGGCCTCTTGTGTTTCAAACTGAGTGGACAAAAACAGGGCGAACGAAACATTTGACAGGAATGAAATAAAATGCAGATACCTTTTTCATTTTTTGTTCGGACATAATTCTTTTTTAATGAAAAATATTGGAAGAGAAAATCAAGTCTCTGACCGAATAAATGAATTTTCAGCCAGACACAAAGAGTCAAAGTAAAAGTAGAGGAACAAATTTCAGCTCCCACACTGTGTGTTGCGCAATCCTGGTGCCTGATGAAGTTAATATGAACTTTACTGAGGTGGTTACATTATTCTGACAAATAAGATCTGCCAAAAGATAAAATACTGGAAAATCTCAGCAGGTCTGACAGCATCTGTAAAGAAAAGAGCTGACGTTTCGAGTCCAGATGACTCTTTGTCAAAGCTTTGACAACGGGTCGTCTGGACTCGAAACGTCAGCTCTTTTCTCTCCTTACAGATGCTGCCAAACTTGCTGAGATTTTCCAGCATTTTCTCTTTTGGTTTCAGATTCCAGCATCCGCAGTGATTTGCTTTCATTTGTTAAATAAGCAGCTGCTGTGGCCGCGTGGTTAAGGCGTTGGATTTGAAACCCGATGGGGTTTCTCCGTGCAGATTCGAGCCACGCTGCCAGCGAGTGTGATTGGAAATGTATATTTTAGACAGCCACAGAGTTGCAAATCCTATTTTTTTGGAAAGAATTATTTGGATCTCCAGCATGCTTTCAGCTACATAACAAGAAGGTGAGCTTGGAAAGAACACCTGAGTGTCCTCAGTCTGGCAAGGGCAAGATAGGCCGAATGGATTCCTTCTGTGCTGTTACATTTCTCTGGTTCTTTCTGAGGTGACATGAGGAAAATCAAAGCATGAGCAGAATGACAAAGGCATCAACAGGGGCACAAGGACAAAACAAGGTCTCACGTCAGAGGAAGATTTTTATTAATGACACACAGAACATAAGAAATACATTTATTTAATTGAGCTGGATCCTGGAAAATGAAACAAACTTCGAACCAATCAGTGCCTATCTGAGAACTGGCAAGGAATATGGCTGACATTGATACGGTTCATAGTGAATTTGTTTATAGAATAATAGAATCATGCAGTACAGAAGAGGCTCTTCGGCCCATCGAGTCTGCTCTGACATCGAAGAAGCATCTGATCTCCAATCAAATCGCATCCACCACCACTTGACCCATAGGCCTGAATGTTATGATATGCCAATTGCTGACCACATACTTTGAAAGGATGTGAGGCAACTTGCCTCCATCACCTTCCAAGGCAGCGCATTCCCGACCGTCACTACCCTTGGGTATAAATGTTTTTCCGCACATCCACCCTAAACTTCCTGCCCCTCACATTGAACCTATGTCCTCTTTTTACTGACCCTTCAACCAAGGGGAACAGCTGCTTCCTATCCACTCTGTCGATGCCCTCATAATTTTGTACACCTCGATCAGGTCCCCCCTCAGTATTCTCTGCTCTCAAGAAAACAATCCAAGCCTACCCAATCTCCCTTCAGAACTTACATGTTCCATCCCAGACAGCATCATGGTGAATTTCCTCTGCACCCCCTCCAGTGCAATCACATCCTTCCTATCTTGTGGCGACCAAAACTGCACACAGTACTCTAGCTGTGGCCCCACCAAAGTTCTATGCAACTCCAACATGACATTTTATTGCAGTCGATGCCCCGATTGTTAAAGACAAGTGCCCCATATGTTTTTTTTTTCACCATCCTACTAACATACCCTTCTACCTTCAGAGATTATGGACAAACACGCCAATGTCCCTATATTCCACAGAACTTCCAAGTGCCATGCCCTTCATTGAATAATTCCTTGCCAAATTATTCCTTCCAAAGTGTGTTACCTCACATCTTTCGGGGTTAAATTCCATCTGCCACTTATCCGCCCGTTTGACTATCCTGTCTATATCTTCTTGCAGACTAAGAAACTCACCCTCCCTTTCACCACCCAGCCAATCTTTATGCCATCTGCAAAGTCACTCATCCTACCCCGTCATTTATATTAATGATTTGGATGAGAATTTAGAAGGCATGGTTAGTACGTTGGCAAATTACACCAAGATTGGTGGCAGAGTGGACAATGAAGAAGGTTACCTCGGATTGCAGTGGGATCTTGATCAATTGAGTTAATGGGCCAATGAATGGCAGATGGAATTTGATTTAGATAAATGTAAGGTGATGTATTTTGGTGGATTAAACCACGACAAGACCTATTCAGTTCATGGTAAGACGTTGGGGTGAGTTATAAAACAAAGAGATCTCGGGTACAGGTTCATAGCTCCTTGAAAGTGGAGTCACATGTGGACAGGGTGGTGAAGAAGACATTCGACATGCTTGGTTTCAGTGTTCAGAACATTGAACATGGGAGTTGGGACATCTTGTTGAAATTGTACAAGACATTCGTAAGGCCACGTTTGGAATACTGTGTACAGTTCTGGTCACCCTATTATGGGAAGGAAGGATATTAAACTAGAAAGAGTGCAGAAAAGATTTATTAGGATGCTACCAGGATTTGATGGTTTGAGTTATAAGGAGGGGTTGGATAGACTGGAACTTTTTTTTCCCCTGGAGCACAGGAGACCTAGAGGTGATATAAAGAGGCGTATATCATAATGAGGAAATAGATAAGGTAGATAGCCAACAGCTTTTCCCCACAATAAGGGAGTCTAAAACTCGAGAACATAGGTTTACGATGAGAGGGGAGGGATACAAAAGGGTCCAGAAGGGCAATTTATTTCACACAGAGTGGTGTGTGGAACGAGTTGCCAGAGGTAGTAGAGGCGGGTACCATTTTGTCTTTTAAAAAGAATTTAGACAATTACATGGGTGAGCTGGATATCGAGGGATATGGACCAAACACGGGCAATAGGGAGGAACTTAATGGCAAAAATTGGGCGGCATGGACATGTTGTGCCGAAGGGCCTTTTTCCATGCTGTGAACCTCCATGACTCGATTTATTGACACACACAGCAAATCCAAATTATTTTTCCCTGCTGCCATCTCCTGGCTGAACGCAAGTTGTGCAACAAGGTCACGATTCAATCAAACCTTCATAGATTGGAGTGAAATAACATCAACATGGTTCTGACCGATTAACATGATTGCAAAACATGATATTAATCAAATTCCATGTCCCAAGGACCTGCTTTCTGATTGGGCGACCCTGCTCACCCCGATCTATCGGAAAATGTAAAACTCCCAGAACGGGAATGTCGGTTATATAATTCTCTCAGCTGTGATTTCTCTGCCACTTGATTGCTTGTGCATTCGTTCTATAAATACAGAGGGGGTGACAGAGCCAGGTGGTGTTGTGGTGACTTTGCGAGCATTTGACCAAGGGTCAGTTCCTGACCCAGAGTTTTGACTTATTTAATTGGCTGTCTCTGGTCAGAACAGAAGGGGGACACTCCTAAAAAAAAATCACCAAATATTCTCATCATCCATGTGTTTCTAACATAAAATCCAGCTTCAATTTCCGTTCAGTGGAAACTTTGTTCAAATGAACTGCAAATCTAATCAGAGTTATCAGTCAGAAACAACAGCAAAAATGTGGCTCAAACTGTCCAGAGAAACGAGACAAGCGAAGTTCAGGTTTAAAAAATGGGCCAAGGACACACCTGGTGTCTGCTGAAATCAGCAACTAAGGTCGTTTTGTAATTATAACTAATGAAAATAACAACTGCTTATGCAGAGTGAGCGATGGTGGTATAGTGGTGAGCATAGCTGCCTTGACCCGGGTTCGATTCCCGGCCATCGCATTGGTAATGTATATTGGACATTATCGGCGCCCTCTTGTGGTTTACACGCACCATTTGACTGAAATTAAGTGGACTTTATTTTTCGGATGCAGAATTCGGGTTCAATTTGATTTTAATGAAAGGTTATTGAAAAAGAATAACAAGTCTCTGAACTAGTGAATGAGTTCTGGATCAGAGACAAAGATACAAATTAAAAGGAGACGAACAAATTTCAACTCACACGCTGTGCTCTGCATCATTCCGGTGCCTGATAAAGGTCTGTGAATGTTGCTCAGGCGGTTACATCACAATAGCAAATAAGCAGCTGCGATGGCCGAGTGGTTAAGGCGTTGGACCTGGGTGCCCTTATTATTTTGTAAATTGAATTTGTGTCTTTATATGCCCTGTTCTGAATTGAACGCCCACTCACCTGATGAAGGAGCAGCAAGCTTTGTTACCAAATAAACCTGTTGGACTTTCACCTGGTGTTGTGAGATTTCTTGCTGTGTCCTTGGACTGGCATGGCAGAATAGGTTCAATGGCTTCCTTCTGTGCTGTTATTTTTCTATAATTCTTCCTGTGGTTCGATGAGAAAATTCATAACATGAACATTTTCTTTTAAAAGCAGCATCAAGGCACAAAGGCAAAATACGGTCTCATGTCAGAGGAAGATTCTTATGCAATGGCATAAGAATGCACACAGAGCATAAAAATACATTTCATCAGAATACATTGAATGAATATTTCAAAATGCTGCTTCGGTGATATCACATCATGTTCATTCAAACACATTGCAACAAGCTGGTCATTACTGGGCGTTCTGTATTCCTCGTTATAACAGTTTGGGAATGGAAGGAGCAGGTTCACATCTGCACATTGACAGGATCAAACTGTCTCAGATTGACAGCTCCCAGGACAGGCTTTCCTCTCCTCTCGCTCTGTGCTGTGGATTCTCAGGGATTAGTTGGAGTTTCCCAGCTCAGTAACTGTAAAAGCCTCTGAGGCCAGCAATGCTCACAGTGTCTGCTCCCCAGATTCAGGGGGCTGCAGCCAATCAGAGCTGTGCCTGATTTAACCCAGAACTGGTTGAAATGATGATATTGTTCACAAGCTGAATTCTATTTGATCAGATGAAGATACAGATTGTGTGCACTCAGTCACTAAACAACAATATCCTGCCTTCATATCGAGTGGATGAGAGTGGGTGGAGGGAGAGACAGAGACAGAGTGAGTTAGGGTGGTGAGAAACAGACGGCCAGACAATGTCTCAGTGACAGAAATCCTTGTAAATTCCAGCTTGAGCCAGAAAGATTCTCTTGGAGAAACAGAAGCTGCAGTATGTGGAAGAGACACGTTATTAATCCCACACTCAGGAACAGTGCTGCCTTTTGACAGAAGAGATGGGGAGAGGCAAAATAAACTGAATGGTCCAGTTCAAAACTGTGTGCAGGGTCAGAGGGAGTAGGTTCAGGAAGATATCTGAAAGTGAGACAGTTTAGGACAGTCGCTTGCAAAGTGGATGGGATCCTTGGCTTCACAAATGGAAGCACTAAGTATCCATTGGATCCCGCATAATCCACAGTGTAAAAGGAGGCCATTTGCCCATTGCATCTGCACTGACTCTCTGGAAGAACATCTTTCGCCCATGGCTAACCCTCTTACTCTACACATCTTGGGTCACTAAGGGGCAATATATCATGTCTAATCCATTTATTCTGCACATCTTTAGTCTATGGGAGGAAACTGGAGCACCTGGGGAAACCCATGCAGATACAGGGAGAATGTGCAAACTCCACACAGACAGTCAGCCATGGAGGAATTGAACATGGGTCTCTGGCGCTGTGAAGCAGCAGCGCTAACCAGTGCCACTCTGCTGGTGTAACTTTAACAATCCAATTCCTTTCTGAATGCCTCACTTGAAGCTGCATCACCACATTGTCAGACAATGCATCCCAGAGCTGAACTACTCGCTGCGGGAAAGGGTTTTCTCATTATGCTTCAATCACTAATGAAGGGTCAGTAAATTGGTCCATGGGGGTGAAAGGGTTTCATATGATGTGACCCTTCGTAAACTGGGTCTGTATTCTCTGTGATTCACAAGCATGAGAGGCAAAACATTAAAACATACACGATTCTGAAGGGGTTTGATTTTGTGGACATTGGGAGATTGCGTAAGCTGGCTCAGTGTAAGGATCTGACTCATTTCGGACTGACATGAGAATAAAGTTCTGCACTCATTGGGTTGTGATCCTTTGACATGCTCCATTGTTGAATACACTAGTGGTGGCACAGTGGTTAGCATTGCTGCCTCAAAGCACCAGGGAACCGGGTTCAATTCCACCTTGGGTGATTGCCTGTATGATGTTTGCACATCCTCCCCATGTTTGCGATTCATCCCATTCTCCAAAGTTTAGATGGATTGACCATGCTAAACTGCCTGTTAGTGTCCCAAATATATTGGTTAGGGGGAATTAGCAGAATATGTGGGGTTACCGGGATAGGTTCTGGGTGGGATGCTCTGTCAGAGAGTCAGTGCAGATTCAATGGATCAAATGGCCTCTGCAGGTTATGACAGTCTATGACAATTAAGGCTGAGATAGACAAATGTTGGTTTCTCAGGGAATCAAGGGAGTGAGGAGTAAAGTGGAGTTCAATCCCAAGATCAGAAACTCCATAAGCAGCTGGTATGCCCACACCTGGAGTCTGCATCCACAGTTTGGAACCCACACTTTCAAAAAGATATACAGCTGATATAAAGAGTGCAAAGCTGTGTAACCAGGAAAATGGAAGGCATGAGGGGAATACTTAGTGAGGGATTAAGAATTATTGGATTGCAACCTTTCAAGAGGTTGATTTATGGTTTAGTTCAAATTTATAAATTGATACATGACCTTATTACCCAAGCTTGAAAAGTTCTTTATTCGGAGTTACCATAATTTTGGTGATCGTCAGTATCAACTACAGAAATTTGATTCACATCTTAATAGTCACAGTTTGTTTTCTCCCCAATAGAACTGCTGATATTTCAAATGATTTTGTTAGGAATGCTGAAAATGTAGTGACTTTTTAGAAAACTTGTCAGAAATATAGTGTGATTTCTATCTATGTATTGTCTGATGATGTTGCTGTTCTTGTTTTAATACTGTGCCTATGTGCTTTGCACTGTATGGCAATAAAGACACATAAACCATAATTGTTTTGAATGGTTTAACATTATTGATGAGCCACATAGTAAATGTCTGCCCTTATTTCCTGTGTTCTTGTGACTGGACAAGACACAAGCATGGATACTGAGGGGAAAAAAAGGGTGGAAATTGCAGAGGCAATGGTTAAAAGTTTTCTATCCGAGCTAGTTATATGAGTGGTGCCAGAGGATTGGAGAATTGCAAATGATAAATACACTTCTTCAGAAAAGGCTGTGAGGATAAGCCAACTAAAGTCCAATCAGTTTAACCTCAGCAACGTGAAATATTCTCCAAACACTGGAGATTAAATTAACACTCACTTGTGCTGATGTACATTAAGGAAAACACATACATAATGATTAAAGGGGAATCATATTTTACTTGCTTAAGATTTTAATGAGGGTAGCAGAAAAGGTTGATGAGGGGAATGTGGTAAATGTCAAAATGGACTGCCAAAAAGCATTTTATAAATAAAGGGGCACACAGCAAACTTGTGGTAACATTTGGAGCTGATAGAATAAAAGGGACAGCAGCAACATGGATAGGAATCTGACAGAGTGACAGGAAACACAGCAGTGGGAAATGTTTTTATTTGGAATGGAGGTCGGTTAAAGTGGGATTCCAGGAGGGTTGGTGTTAGGAATCCTGCTCTTCCTGATACATAATAGAGACATCGGCAATGCTGCACAGAGCACACATTCAAAATTGTGGTAATTACACAATACGTGACAGCATTGTGAACTGTGAGGGGTTAGTGTTGAAGCTCAAAGTTACTTCGACAGCTTGTGGATTAGTGAGACAAGACCAATTTAAAGCAGAGAAGTGTGAAATGATTTATTTCAGTGGGAAGTAAAGGGAGAGACAATATGAAAAAAATGATACAATTGTAAAGGCATGCAGGAACAAGGGACTTGTGATTAAATGTGACACTAATAATTGCTGTTTGGGTGACAGGTTGAGAGTGTGGTTACTAAAGTATTTGGGATTGTGAGATTTATACATAGGGGCACAGTTTACAAGACCAAGCAAGTTATGGGAAAGCTGTATAAAACCCTGGTTTGGCCTCAGTTGGAGTATTGCATTATCTGCAGGACAGCACTGTTTAGAAAAGAGGGGAAGGCAGAAAAAAGGTTGCAATAAATCACTGGGCGAGGGTCCAGGGATGAAGAAGTTCAGTTACATCGGGAGATTGGAGAATTTGCGTCTTTGGTGAAGAGAAGGTTGAGAGGAGATTTGATAGAGGTGTTCAGAATTGTGGAGGGAAGTGGAAAGAGCTGACAGGGAGAAGCTGTCATGTCCCAATCTTCCTCTGTCAGGAAGTGTTCCCCAAACTGAATGAACAGGGCACTGTTCCTGGTGACACTTCTCTGGCAATGCTAAATATTCCGAGTATTTGTTTTAATGTGTAATATTTAAGATAATTATACAAACACAACAAATTGTTTAGAACAGTACAGCACAGAACAGGCCCTTCGGCCCACGATGTTGTGCCGAGCTTTATCTGAAACCAAGATCAAGCTATCCCATTCCCTATCATCCTGGTGTGCTCCATGTGCCTATCCAATAACCACTTAAATGTTTCTAAAGTGTCTGACTCCACTGTCACTGCAGGCAGTCCATTCCACACCCCAACCACTCTCTGCGTAAAGAACCTACCTCTGATATCCGTCCTGTATCTCCCACCACGAACCCTATAGTTATGCCCCCTTGTAATAGCTCCATCCACCCGAGGAAATAGTCTTTGAAATAGTTTAGAGTAAAGAAGAGACATTAAAAGTGAAAATTCATGCTGACATCTCTCTGCTGGGCTTTGAGTCTTTCCAGTATGGATTAATCCAATGATGCTTTACCCAGTCGCCTGCGTAACATGGCTTGAATCCTGGACTTTCAGTTTTTGAACTGCACAGCAGAGCGTTTAAGAAAGTATTGGGGCTGAATGGCCTCATCTGTGCTCCAGTCCTCCTTCCGTCTGGTGAGCTGATCTGACACCCACCCCAGAGTGGAGTTGCTGCACAGATTGCCTTAAAAATGGTCTCTCAGCTGAGGGAATAACTGTGAATCTCATCACCACTTCCATCCTGACTAAAATTTCCTCCACTTCAAACCGTCCATCAATGCCAGAAGGAGTCAGAACTGGAGTAGGAGTCTCCACCAATGATTCAGTCCCATCTTTGACCACTCGAGCATCCTGCCTTGCCTCACATCTTCTCTGTTCTCCAGCAGCGATGATGTTCCAGGGTCTTGGCTACTCTGAGTGGCCTGTTCGAGGATCGCCTTGCTCCAAAGCAGCTGCCTTTTGATGTTTGTCAGCAAGTTGTTGAAACTTGGCTCCTCTTCACCTCCAACTTCAGACCAATCGGGGACTTCCATCTTCCAAGCTTCTGGGGCTGGTTGAGCAGAAACAACAATAATTGAGGATTTTGCAGTGTTGCCACATTCGAGCAGATTTCCACCTGGGGCATTTCATTAAACACCGGCTTTTTCACTTCATTAACAACTATAGGAATGGCAATGCAATGTATTGGCCCATTTATCCTCACATAGGATTTCACACATCATGTTGAAGTTGCACAAGATATTGGGAAGGCCACAGTAGGAATACCGTATGCAGTTCTGGTCACCCTATTATAGAAAGACCATTATTAAATTTGAAAGAGTGCAGAAATGATTTACTAGGATGCTACCGGGACTTGATTGTTTGAGTTATAAGGAGAGGCTGAATAGACTGGGACTTTTTCCCTGGAGTGTAGGAGGCGTGGGGTGATGTTATAGAGGTTTATAAAATAATGAGGGCCATAGATCAGCAAGATAGTCAATATCTTTTCCCAAAGATAGGAGAGTCTAAAAGTGGAGAGCATAGGTTTAAAGTGAGAGGGGAGAAACAGAGAGGGTGGAGTCTGGAACGAGCTGTCAGAGATAGCAGCAGAGGCGGTTACAATTTTGCCTGGGCGGCATTGATGAGTTGGGCTGAATGGCCTGTTTCCAGCTGTAAATCTCTGTGCCTGTATGACTATGACTCCAGCCCTATCCGGAAACGATGCAGGTTGTCACTATCATTGCTGTAAGTGGAGGTGGACAATGCTCATTCACAACATCTGTATTCCGTATGAACAGCTGGCAGGTAGAACACCAAATCAATGGTAAATATTCTGTCAACATCCAGTGAAACTGGGGAACTATGTTAACGGGTCGGTATATTGACAACACAGGACTCTGTGACAATAGCTTCATCCCCAACAGGGTGATGTCACCACATCCATAATTTCCCCAGTTTGGAGATTCCAGTCAGGAAGCAAGGAGCAAAGTGTAAGACACCAGAGAAAAGACAAGAGATCTTCATTTCTATCAAACAAATCTTTATGTCAGGAGTTCCCAAAGGACAGCCAATGAATGACTTCTTTAAGAGGTCATAGTCGTAGAATTTTACAGCACAGATAGAGGCCATTCAGCCCCTCGTGTATGTACTGGCCATCAGCATCTATCTATTCTAATCCCATTTTTCAGCGCGTATTCAAACATGTACGACCTGATGAGGGAACCAAACGTAACATTTCCACATTTGCTGACAACACAAAACTGGCGGAATTGTGAGTTGAAGGAGAATGCATGGAGGCTTCAAGGTGATTTGGACAACTTGAGTGAGTGACCAAACACATGGCAGATGCAGTACAACGCGGCTAAATGTGAAGTTCTACATTTTGGTGTGAAAAACAGAAAGGACAGGATGAGAGGAGATCTGATTAAAACATAGAATTCTAACAGGGCTGGACAGATTAGCTGCAGGAAGGATGTTTTCCTTGGTTGGGGAATGTAGAACAAGAGGACACAGTCTTAGGATACGGGGTTCACCATTTAGGAAGAAGAGGAGGAGAGATTTCTTCACCCATAGGGTGGTGAACCTGTGGAATTCTCTACCTCAGAAGCTGTGGAGACCAAGTCACTGCATATATTCAAGAAGGAGAGAGAGGTTTTTTTTTAGATTTTACTGACATCAAGGGGTATTGGGAAAAATGAGAACATGGAATTGAGATAGAGGATCAGCCATGATCACATTGAATGATGGAATAGACTCGAAGGGCTGAATGGCCGACTCCTCTTCCCAGTTTCTATGTTTTCAAGTTCTGATGAAAGGTCACAGACCTGAAACACTAACTCTGTTTCTCTCTCTAAACAGATGCTGCACAATTTGCTGAGCTTGCTTTTCTGCTTTCATTTCAGATTTCCAGCTTCCGAACAGAACCCACCCAGCTTCCGAACAGCACCTTCAGGAGAGAGGGAGGGAGGAACCAGTGAGTGTAGAACTGAACCCAGCCAGAGTCAGCACCTTCAATAGAGAGAGAGAAACCAGTGAGTTAGAACTGAACGCAGCCAGAGTCAGCACCTTCAGTAGAGAGGGAGAGAGGGACCAGTGAGTGTAGAACTGAACCCAGCCAGAGTCAGCACCTTCAGGAGAGAGAGAGAGGAACCAGTGAGTGTAGAACTGAACCCTGCCAGAGTCAGCACCTTCAGGAGAGAGAGAGAGGAACCAGTGAGTGTAGAACTGAACCCAGCCAGAGTCAGCACCTTCAACAGAGAGAGAGAGAGAGAGAGGAACCAGTGAGTTAGAACTGAACCCAGCCAGAGTCAGCACCTTCAATAGAGAGAGAGAAACCAGTGAGTGTGGAACTGAATCCAGCCAGCGTTAGCACCTTCAGTGGAGAGAGAGAAACCAGTGAGTGTAGAACTGAAGCCAGCCAGAGTCAGCACCTTCAGGAGAGAGAGAGGAACCAGTGTGTGGAACTGAACCCAGCCAGAGTCAGCACCTTCAGGGGAGAGGGAGGAACCAGTGAGTGTGGAACTGAACCCAGCCAGAGTCAGCACCTTCAGAGGATAGAGAGGTAACGAATCTAAACCCTGTATTCAAGAACAGATGATGTGGAGATGCCGGTGTTGGACTGGCGTAAACACAGTAACATCTTTAACAACACCAGGTTAAAGACCAACAGGTTTATTTGGTAGCAAATGCCATTAGCTTTCAGAGCGCTGCTCCTTCGTCAGATGGAGTGGAAATCTGCTCTCAAACAGGCCTCAGTTTGCCCTGTTTGAGAGCAGATTTCCACTCCATCTGGCGAAGGAGCAGCGCTCCGAAAGCAAATGGTATTTGCTACCAAATAAACCTGTTGGACGTCAAGAACAGAGGCAGAAAAGAAAGAGGGAACCAATGAACAGTGAGCTGAACGCCGGTCAGCAGGCAGTTGCTGGAGTCCATCATCAAGCATTTGGAAAGCAGGGTTATAATCAGCATGGATTTAAGGGAGGGAAATCACGCTTGACAATACTACTGGAATTATTTGAGGATGTAACTAGGAGAGTTGACCAGGAAGAACCTGTGGATGCGGTTTATTTAGACTTTCAGAAGGCTTTGGACAAGGTCTCACATGACGTTTTTAAGTTTTAAAGGTTAATTTGTTTTTTAGTGTCAGAAGCAGGTTTACATTAACACTGCAATGAAGTTATTGTGAAAATCCCCCACTCGCCAGACTCTGCTACCTGTTCAGGGAGAATTTAGCATAACCAATATACCTAACTAGCACATCTTTCAGATTGTGGGAGGAAACTGGAGCACCCAGAGGAAACCCACATAGATGCAGACGTACATAGATGTACGTGCAGACTTCACAGTGACAGTGACCCAAGCCAGGAGTCGAAGCCGCGTCCCTGGCGCTGTGAGACAGCAGTGCTCACCACTGTGCCACCTCTCTACTATATAAAATTAAAGTACATGGGATTGCAGGTAGTGCCTTGTGATGTATAGAAAGCTGGTGAACAGACAGGAAGCAAAGAGATGGCATAAATGGGTATTTTTCCAATTGGAAGGCAGTGATTAGTGGGGTACCACAGGGATCTGCGCGAGGACCCCAACTGTTCATATTATATATTAATGATTTGGACGCGGGAGCTAAATGTATTATCTCCAAATATGTAGATGATACAATTGTGTGGGAGGGTGAGCTTTGAGGGGCATGCAGAGATCCTCCAGCGTGATTTGGACAGGCTGAGTGTGTGGGCATCGACATGGCAGATGTAGTATTATGTGGATATTATGGCAGATGATGAAATTTGAATTCACTATGAATCTGCAATCAAAAATCTAATTGTCGCTTGTCATTGAACCCTATCTGGTTTACTAATGTCCTCTAAGCAAGGAATTCTGCTGGGCCAGAGTGTGTTTGAATTGTCACGTCTAAAGGTAACAAAAGCATGGATGATGGTTTCAGGGACGGGTGAGTTGAGGTATTACAAACACTGTGTGATGTTACACAGCTGGAAATAGGTGATCTTGGTGAAGGAACAGATTTGTGGTTGGAATCTTATTTCCGAGTCTGATGAGGTGCCAAGATTATGAGGGTTTGTTTCAAACTCGGACATTGACAGTGGGAGATGGACTCATAGAACATAGAACATAGAACATTACAGCGCAGAACAGGCCCTTCGGCCCACGATGTTGCACCGACCAGTTAAAAAAAAAACTGTGACCCTCCAACCTAAACCAATTTCTTTTCGTCCATGAACCTATCTACGGATCTCTTAAACGCCCCCAAACTAGGCGCATTTACAACTGATGCTGGCAGGGCATTCCAATCCCTCACCACCCTCTGGGTAAAGAACCTACCCCTGACATCGGTTCTATAACTACCCCCCCTCAATTTAAAGCCATGCCCCCTCGTGCTGGATTTCTCCATCAGAGGAAAAAGGCTATCACTATCCACCCTATCTAAACCTCTAATCATCTTATATGTTTCAATAAGATCCCCTCTTAGCCGCCGCCTTTCCAGCGAAAACAATCCCAAATCCCTCAGCCTCTCCTCATAGGATCTCCCCTCCATACCAGGCAACATCCTGGTAAACCTCCTCTGCACCCTCTCCAAAGCCTCCACATCCTTCCTGTAATGTGGGGACCAGAACTGCACACAGTACTCCAAGTGCGGCCGCACCAGAGTTGTGTACAGTTGCAACATAACGCTACGACTCCTAAATTCAATCCCCCTACCAATAAACGCCAAGACACCATATGCCTTCTTAACAACCTTATCTACTTGATTCCCAACTTTCAGGGATCTATGCACACATACACCTAGATCCCTCTGCTCCTCCACACTATTCAAAGTCCTCCCGTTAGCCCTATACTCAACACATCTGTTATTCCTACCAAAGTGAATTACCTCACACTTCTCCGCATTAAACTCCATCCGCCACCTCTCGGCCCAACTTTGCAACCTGTCTAAGTCTTCCTGCAAACTACGACACCCTTCCTCACTGTCTACCACACCACCGACTTTGGTGTCATCAGCAAATTTGCTAATCCACCCAACTATACCCTCATCCAGATCATTAATAAATATTACAAACAGCAGTGGCCCCAAAACAGATCCCTGAGGTACACCACTTGTAACCGCACTCCATGATGAATATTTACTATCAACCACCACCCTCTGTTTCCTATCCGCTAGCCAATTCCTGATCCAATTTCCTAGATCACCCCCAATCCCATACATCTGCATTTTCTGCAGAAGCCTACCATGGTGAACCTTATCAAACGCCTTACTAAAATCCATATATACCACGTCCACTGCCTTGCCCCCATCCACCTCCTTGGTCACTTTCTCAAAAAACTCAATAAGGTTAGTAAGGCACGACCTACCTGCCACAAAAACATGCTGACTATCACCTATCAATTCATTACTCTCCAAATAACTATAAATCCTATCCCTTATAATTTTTTCCAACATCTTGCCGACAACAGAAGTGAGACTCACCGGTCTATAATTCCCGGGGAAGTCTCTGTTCCCCTTCTTAAACAATGGGACAACATTCGCTAACCTCCAATCTTCTGGTACTATACCAGAGGCCAACGACGACCTGAAGATCAGAGCCAGAGGCTCTGCAATCACTTCTCTTGCCTCCCAGAGAATCCTTGGATAAATCCCATCCGGACCAGGGGATTTATCTATTTTCAGACCCTCCAGAATATCCTGCACATCCTCCTTATCAACTGTAATACTGTCTATTCTACTCCCCTGCAACCCAGTGTCCTCCTCAGCTATATTCATGTCCCCTTGCGTGAACACCGAAGAGAAATATTGGTTCAATGCTTCACCAATCTCCTCCGGTTCCACACACAACTTCCCTCTGCCATCTATAACTGGCCCTAAACTTGCCCTAACCAACCTTCTGTTCTTGACATACCTATAGAACGCCTTAGGATTCTCTTTAACCCTATCCGCCAAAGTCTTCTCATGTCCCCTTTTAGCCCTTCTAAGCTCGCTCTTCAACTCCCTCTTAGCCAATCTAAAGCTTTCTAGTGCACTACCCGAGTGCTCACGTCTCATCCGAACATAAGCCTCCTTTTTCTTTTTAACCAACAAAGAAACGTTTTTGGTGCACCACGGTTCCCTAGCCCTACCAATTCCTCCTTGCCTGACAGGGACATACCTATCACAGACTCGCAGTAGCTGCTCCTTGAAAAAACTCCACATGTCGGACGTTCCCAGTCCCTGTAATCTCCTAGTCCAACCTATGTTTCCTAATTCTCTCCTAATAGCCTCATAATTACCCTTCCCCCAGCTAAAACCACTGGCCCGAGGTTCATGCCTATCCCTTTCCATCACTAAGGTGAACGTAACCGAATTGTGGTCACTATCACCAAAATGCACACCAACTTCCAAGTCTAGCACCTGGTCTGGCTCATTTCCCAGCACCAGATCCAATATAGCCTCACCTCTAGTTGGGGAGGAGGGGGAGGGAGAAGGGGACAGGGGTCGTGGGGGAGGGGGGAGGGGGCGGAGACTGGGGAGCGGAGGCGGGCGGGGGGGGGGCGGGTGGAAGCGAAGATGGACTTTCTGTAGCAGAGTGGCGCAGCTGAAGAGTGCTTGGCTCATAGCTCAGAGGCCGATGGATCGAAACCATCCTCTGTTACTTCCTCTTAACAATAATAACAAAACCACTTGACTACAATTCTGCAGCATTTACGTGGAATATGCAGGCAGGTATCTGCATTGGCTCCTCTTTTCTGTTATAAGCCTCAACCCAGTTTGATATGCACACAAGGTGTAGATACTGTGAACATGCACCAGGATATATTAGACAGAGGTAATGGTGCACAGGGCACAATTTCAGAATTTGTGGACAATGTGAAACTTGGAAGCATCGTGACCTGTGAGGAGCCTGGTGTAAAACTTCAAAAAGGACATCGGCAAGTTGACGGAATGCGTGGACATGTTACAGATGAAATTCAAAGCTGAGAATTGTGAAGTGATTCATTCTGGTAGGAAGATTATAGAGAGACAATGAAAAGTAAAAGGAAAACAGTTCCAAAGTATCTAATCCATTTCATTAGTAACGTTTCTCATTCCTACAACTCTAAATGAGGTGCAATAGAACAACTCTAAAATAACACGAAATTACTGCGGATGCTGTCATCTGAAACCTAAAGAGAAAATGTTGGAAAATCTCTGCCGGTCTGGCAGCATCTGTAAGGAGTGAAATGAGCTAATGTTTCGAGTCCAGATGACCTTTTGACAAAGGGTTATCTGGATTGGTTTACTGCCAATTGGTAACTTCCTTAAAGTCAATAATAATCCATTCAAAATATCCGCATATGTATTTTACAATCATAATTACTCATTTGAATGAAATTACTGCATCTCACATTACTTCGCGTTAGCTCATAAACGTATTTAAAAGTCATTTAACTGAATGCTGCGAGTTGTATCCATGCCTTAATGTCTACTGGTTTAAATATCTTACCACTCCATCAGGGGTTCCACTTACAGGTATTAAATGTCATGAGAAGTCTGGACAGAATGGATAGGGACAAACTGTTCCCACTTGTGGAATGATGAAGAATGAGAGAGAACAGATTGAACATCATGAGCAAAGGAAGGAATAGGAAGACGAGGAAAACATTTTTCACACAGTGAGTGTTTAAAGTTTGGAATACACTGCTGGAAAGTGCGGTGGATACAGATTCAATTGAAACGTTCCAAAGGAATTAGATTGTTATCTGCCGCGTTACAGGGAGAAGGCGGAGATGTTCATTTTCTGTCACAACTCCTCACATAATTTCTCATTCATCATTCATCACTGAATCGAGTGTGAACTGTTCTCTTGTCGTTTCTAAACCAGTAGAAGTGCAGCACTGATTAAATGACAAGACAGTTGGTGGCCTATGTCACTGGAGAGTTAAAAAATTACAAATATGTGTCTGAAAGGAGATGAGGATGGCACAGTGACGGAATTTGACATAAAAACAGAAAATGCAAGAAACCTCATGCAGGTCTCGCAGCATCTATCGGGGGAGAAACAGAGTTAATGCTTTCGGTGTCCGTGACTCTTCTTCAGAGTTGAGGAGAGTTTGAAATGTGACGGATTTAAAATGTTCTCGAGAATTCGGAGCACAATCTGTATTATTCATTCAAGCAATTACAAAGGCAAATGGCATGTTTGGTTTTTTGCACGTGAATTGGAGGAGATGAAGAAAAGTGTCTTGCTACAATTGTACAGGAATTTATGGAGACCACATCTGCAATGTTGTGTGCAGCTGTGGTATCCACATTTGAGAAAAGATAAGCTTGCATTAGAGGCGGTACAGAGAAGGTTCACTAGATTACCCCCCGGAATGAGGTAGTTGTTCCATGTTGAGAGGCCGAGTGAATTATTCTGAGAGACCCGAGAGCTCAGAACAATGTGTAGATGCTGAGTGAATGATTCCATTGCTGTCCTCTGGGCAGACGAGTGGCAGATGAAGTAAAAGTAAAGAAAAGTAAAGTTTATTAGTCACATGTAAGGCTCACATTAACACTGCAATGAAGTTATTGTGAAATTCCCCAATTTGCCACAGTCGGGCACCTGGGCGAGTCAATCACCTAACTAGATGATGTTCAATGCACAGAAGTGTGAGTCGATTCATTTTGAGAGTGTGGAGAAATAAATGGAGAAACACTTAAGGAAATGCAGGAAAAAAGGGATCTCGGTTTCTCAGTAGAAAAGTCATTAAAGGTGGTTGGGCATGTTGAGAGAGCAGGTAATAAAGCAAATGACACCCTATGTTTTATTGGAAGATTGAATACATGAATAAGAAGATCATGTTGAGATTTTAAATACAATAGATAGGCCTCACCTGGAGCACTGAGTCCAGTGCTGGGCACCACACTTGAAGAAGTTTGGAGGGAGTGCAAAGGATATTCACATGAATGATTCTGTTGACAAAGATTTGTAGCAATGAAGATCGATTGAGAAGTTGGGTATTTTTCCTCACGGAAAGAAGTCTGTGAGGACCTGTAGAGGGAAACGTAACATTGAGGAAGCAGGTGTGCTGCAGAAGGATTTGGATAGGCTGGGAGAGTGGGCAGAGAAATGGCAGAAGGAAAACAATGTGGGAAAGTGTGAGGTTACGCACTTTGGAAGGAGGAATGGAGGCACAGATTACTTCTTAAATTGTGAAATGCTTAGGAACTCAGAAGCACAAAGGGACTTGGGAGTCCTTGTTCAGGATTCTCTTAAGGTAAACGTGCAGGTTCAGTCGGCAGTTAGGAAGGGAAATGCAATGTTGAGAGGGGTGGAATACAAGAGCACGGATGTACTTCTGAGGCTGGCAAAGGCTCTGGTCAGACACCGTGTGGAGTATTGTGAGCAGTTTGGGCACCGTATCTAAGGAAGGATGTGCTGGCCTTGGAAAAGGTCCAGAGGAGGTTCACAAGAATGATCCATGGAACGAAGAGCTTGTTGTATGAAGAACGGTTGAGGACTCTGGGTCTGTATTCATTGGAGTTTACAAGGATGAGGGGGGATCTTATTGAAACTTAAAGGATACTGGGGGCCTGGAGAGAGTGGACACAGAGAGGATGTTTCCACTTGTAGGAAAAACTACAACCAGAGCACAACCTCAGACGAAAGGAACGTTCCTTTAAAACAGAGATGAGGAGGAATTTCTTCAGCCAGAAAGTGGCGAATCTATGGAAATCTTTGCTGCAAAAGGCTGTGGAGGTCAGGTCGTTGAGTGTATCTAAGACAGAGATATATAGATTCTTGAGTAATAAGGGGATCAGGGGTTATGGGGAAAAGACAGGAGAATGGGAATGAGAAAAATGGCGGAGCAGATTCGATGGGCTGAGTGGCCTAATTCTGCTCCTATGTCTTATGGTCTTATGGAAGAAAAATAAGGGTGGCTTTCGCACTGCTGCTGCAGAATGACAGGGACCTGGACTCAATTCAGGCCTTGGGTGACTGTACGTATTTTTCACATTTTCTCTATGTCCACGTAGCTTTCCTCTGTGTGCTCTGGTTTCCCCCCACACTCCATTGATAGGGTAAGTGGATTTACCATGCTAAATTTACCCTTATGTCTCCCAGTATGTTTAGATTAGGAGGATTAACAGGATAAATATGTGAGGTTGCGTGGATAGATCAGAGAATCAGTGCAGACTCAATAGGCCGAATGGCCACCTTTTGCAATGTAGGGATTGAATGATAGAGTTTTTTATTTTCCAGTCAAGCGTTCATCAAGAACCAGGGGGAAAATTTCAAAATAAGTGTCAAAATTGCACAGATTCAGTTCCTAATGTATACATCTTTGGAAACTCAAAGGAACATTTAACATGGCCAATCCACCTAAGCTGCACATCTTTGAATCGTGGGAGTCAACCAGAGCACCCAGAGGAAACCCACGGGGGAGAATGTGCAAAAATTGCACAGTCAGCAAAGGCCAGGAGCAAACCCGGGTCTCTGGGGCTGTGAGGCGGGAGAGTGGGATTAGGTAGCGTGCAATTTCAATAAGGTAGTGTAGACTTGATGGACCAAATGGGCTGTTACGGCATTGTAAAGATTCTGTGGTTTGGAATCTAAAACATGATCCTATTGAATGGAGCAGCAGGCTTGAGGGGCCAAGTGGTCCACTTCTGATCCGATTTATTGTGCTGCAGTGTCCAGAAAGCTGCTAATTGATTTCTCATCATTAAATCAGAATTTACTCCAGATACCGTTAATGCATCAACCCTGGGCTCAGTGACAAACACTGACTCGTGGTTAAGCAATGTCTCAATTTTAATATTCTTATCCGTGTTTCCAAAACCCTCCATGTCCTCAGCTCTTCCTCCCTTTCATCACCTCCAGCATAACAATCCTCTGAGATATCTGAGCTCCACTGATTCTGCCCTCATGGTAAGAAGTCTCACAACATCAGGTTAAAGTCCAACATGTTTATTTGGTCGCAAAAGCCACGAGCTTTCGGAGCGCTGCTCCTTCATCACGTTACCTGACTTACCTGTTGAGGGAACAGCGCTCTGAAAGCTCGTGGCTTTTGCGACCAAATAAAACTGTTGGACTTTAACCTGGTGTTGTTTGACTTCTTACTTGGTTCACTCCACCAGTGATATTCGTACTTTCAGCTCTCTGGGTTTCAGCTCTGGAATACCCTCTCTAAAAGCCCCTGGCTTCCAGCTTGCTTTCCTCTCGTTCATTTCTGTCGCCTGTTCCCTTCATTTCTTTCCTCCTTCCTTTCCCGCGGGTTTCAGCTTTTGCATCCTCTGACTTTCCGCAATCCTTTTGCCGCTTTAACTGCCATCAACGAATTATAATTGTACAACTATAATTGTGTGAGCAGTTCCACTTTAAGAATTCTTTCCGCCTCCAGCTCTTTGATTTCTCATTGGTTTCAGCTCCGGATCGAATTGAATGACGCAATGACGCTGGGCTGGGAGTGACGCTCACGAGTTTGTTTATTTGGTTTGACCAAAAAAGAGGGCAAATATCAACGATAACCCACGACCATCGGACCGGCAGCCGCGCACGAGCGGCGCAGTCCGATTGGACACTGCGTTACGATTGGCTAGAGAAGATGTCAATCACATTGTGGGGCTGTTGTTGTGAGCAACGCGGTCTGCGATTGGTTACAATTGGGAGCATAATTTTCAATGGTCTCGAACGTCTGACTATGGAACCCATTGATTGGATAACGCAGCTGTCACTCAGTGGGCGCAGAGCGGCCATTGGATAATCGCGATGCGTCAATTTCCGATTGGTTTTCCCAGCTGTCGGTCGCAGGCCGTTGGCGGGGATTTACCCTGGACCCATCAGACACCGCGCGGAGCGGCAGCAAATGTCCCGTCAGTGGCTTCAGTCCCCGGGTCCGGATCCATCCACAGCGGGGCTCCGGATGGGTGAAGGGTTTTGGTAGCGGGAATCTCATCCTGCCCGGCTGTAAATGGGGTGGCACAGTGGTTAGCACTGCTGCCTCACAGCGTGGGGAGCGTGGGTTTCCTCCGGGTGCTCCGGTTTCCTCCCACAGTCCAAAGATGTGCGGGTTAGGTGGATTGGCCATGCTAAACTGCTCCTTCGTTTCATGGGGACCAGCTCGGGTCAGTGCTGGGGGGAGAACCTGGGTGGGATTGTAGTTGGTGCAGACTCGATGGGCAGAATAGCCTCCTCCTGCACTGTCGGATTCTATAAATCCGCAGCTTAGTGTTTCCAATGGCAGCTTCCTGTGTAAACATGTCACGCTGCAGTTTCCCCGTCTCAGCAATAGCGGCACTGCCCTAAAAAGAGGGCAATAGCGGCACTGCAAACTCCCTGGAGTCAGACCAATCAGCAATGAAATTGGGATATTCCCGTGCTTTGTGTGTTGGGCTCAGTGTCACAGCAGGTTAGAGCAGCTCACTTTGCAGAGGCCACGGTTAGATACTGGGATCTTCCTGTGCTCTATTTTGGGATGGGGCTTGGTTACTTTGAGTGAATCTCCCTTATTGTTTGGTTCTAATTACAGCCTCTCTCTCTCTTACAGTCAGTCTGGGTGTTCCTGACTGAGCAGAATGGCCTGATCTCACCACACATATTGAGAGGGAGGAGCTGCCGCTCGAGATGAAGATGATTGAGAACTCCAGCTTTCTCTCCACTCGTTTACTGAGTGGGCCTTCATCCATCATTAGTTTTCCCAGGATGTCAGGTACATTAACATCTTCACCTGCTGTGCACACTGACCTGACAGTGGGAAGGTATTGGAGCATAATGGGGCAGTCAACCATGTCAAAGGTGTGGGTCGGTTGAGAAGGATGAGGAGATGAGGAGGGATTGTTCAGCTGGGTAAGACTGCACTCGGCCGGTTCCATTCTTATCTTTCTGGTCATATGCAGAGTATCACCTGCAATGGTTTCTCTTCCCATCCTGTTCTGTTACCACCGAAATCACCCAAGGATATATCCTTGGCTCCTTCCTATTTTTCATCTACACCTTACCCCTCAGTGATATTATCTGAAAGCACAGTGTTAGTTTTCACATGTCTGCTGATAACACCCAGCTGTACCTCACCATCACCTCTCACAACCAATCCCCTGTTATTAAGTTATTAACTCCTTCTCCGACCTCGAGTACTGGCTAAGCAGAGAATTCCCCCAATTAAATATTTGGAAGACCAATGTTTCCACTACAAATTCTGTTCTCAGTCACTGAGCCAGACCAGGTGCTAGACTTGGAAGTTGGTGTGCATTTTGGTGATAGTGACCACAATTCGGTTACGTTCACCTTAGTGATGGAAAGGGATAGGCATGAACCTCGGGCCAGTGGTTTTAGCTGGGGGAAGGGTAATTATGAGGCTATTAGGAGAGAATTAGGAAACATAGGTTGGACTAGGAGATTACAGGGACTGGGAACGTCCGACATGTGGAGTTTTTTCAAGGAGCAGCTACTGCGAGTCTGTGATAGGTATGTCCCTGTCAGGCAAGGAGGAATTGGTAGGGCTAGGGAACCGTGGTGCACCAAAAAAGTTTCTTTGTTGGTTAAAAAGAAAAAGGAGGCTTATGTTCGGATGAGACGTGAGCACTCGGGTAGTGCACTAGAAAGCTTTAGATTGGCTAAGAGGGAGTTGAAGAGCGAGCTTAGAAGGGCTAAAAGGGGACATGAGAAGACTTTGGCGGATAGGGTTAAAGAGAATCCTAAGGCGTTCTATAGGTATGTCAAGAACAGAAGGTTGGTTAGGGCAAGTTTAGGGCCAGTTATAGATGGCAGAGGGAAGTTGTGTGTGGAACCGGAGGAGATTGGTGAAGCATTGAACCAATATTTCTCTTCGGTGTTCACGCAAGGGGACATGAATATAGCTGAGGAGGACACTGGGTTGCAGGGGAGTAGAATAGACAGTATTACAGTTGATAAGGAGGATGTGCAGGATATTCTGGAGGGTCTGAAAATAGATAAATCCCCTGGTCCGGATGGGATTTATCCAAGGATTCTCTGGGAGGCAAGAGAAGTGATTGCAGAGCCTCTGGCTCTGATCTTCAGGTCGTCGTTGGCCTCTGGTATAGTACCAGAAGATTGGAGGTTAGCGAATGTTGTCCCATTGTTTAAGAAGGGGAACAGAGACTTCCCCGGGAATTATAGACCGGTGAGTCTCACTTCTGTTGTCGGCAAGATGTTGGAAAAAATTATAAGGGATAGGATTTATAGTTATTTGGAGAGTAATGAATTGATAGGTGATAGTCAGCATGTTTTTGTGGCAGGTAGGTCGTGCCTTACTAACCTTATTGAGTTTTTTGAGAAAGTGACCAAGGAGGTGGATGGGGGCAAGGCAGTGGACGTGGTATATATGGATTTTAGTAAGGCGTTTGATAAGGTTCACCATGGTAGGCTTCTGCAGAAAATGCAGATGTATGGGATTGGGGGTGATCTAGGAAATTGGATCAGGAATTGGCTAGCGGATAGGAAACAGAGGGTGGTGGTTGATAGTAAATATTCATCATGGAGTGCGGTTACAAGTGGTGTACCTCAGGGATCTGTTTTGGGGCCACTGCTGTTTGTAATATTTATTAATGATCTGGATGAGGGTATAGTTGGGTGGATTAGCAAATTTGCTGATGACACCAAAGTCGGTGGTGTGGTAGACAGTGAGGAAGGGTGTCGTAGTTTGCAGGAAGACTTAGACAGGTTGCAAAGTTGGGCCGAGAGGTGGCGGATGGAGTTTAATGCGGAGAAGTGTGAGGTAATTCACTTTGGTAGGAATAACAGATGTGTTGAGTATAGGGCTAACGGGAGGACTTTGAATAGTGTGGAGGAGCAGAGGGATCTAGGTGTATGTGTGCATAGATCCCTGAAAGTTGGGAATCAAGTAGATAAGGTTGTTAAGAAGGCATATGGTGTCTTGGCGTTTATTGGTAGGGGGATTGAATTTAGGAGTCGTAGCGTTATGTTGCAACTGTACACAACTCTGGTGCGGCCGCACTTGGAGTACTGTGTGCAGTTCTGGTCCCCACATTACAGGAAGGATGTGGAGGCTTTGGAGAGGGTGCAGAGGAGGTTTACCAGGATGTTGCCTGGTATGGAGGGGAGATCCTATGAGGAGAGGCTGAGGGATTTGGGATTGTTTTCGCTGGAAAGGCGGCGGCTAAGAGGGGATCTTATTGAAACATATAAGATGATTAGAGGTTTAGATAGGGTGGATAGTGATAGCCTTTTTCCTCTGATGGAGAAATCCAGCACGAGGGGGCATGGCTTTAAATTGAGGGGGGGTAGTTATAGAACCGATGTCAGGGGTAGGTTCTTTACCCAGAGGGTGGTGAGGGATTGGAATGCCCTGCCAGCATCAGTTGTAAATGCGCCTAGTTTGGGGGCGTTTAAGAGATCCGTAGATAGGTTCATGGACGAAAAGAAATTGGTTTAGGTTGGAGGGTCACAGTTTTTTTTTAACTGGTCGGTGCAACATCGTGGGCCGAAGGGCCTGTTCTGCGCTGTAATGTTCTATGTTCTATGTTCTATGAGTCCATCTCCCACTGTCAATGTCCGAGTTTGAAACAAACCCTCATAATCTTGGCACCTCATCAGACTCGGAAATAAGATTCCAACCACAAATCTGTTCCTTCACCAAGATCACCTATTTCCAGCTGTGTAACATCACACAGTGTTTGTAATACCTCAACTCACCCGTCCCTGAAACCATCATCCATGCTTTTGTTACCTTTAGACGTGACAATTCAAACACACTCTGGCCCAGCAGAATTCCTTGCTTAGAGGACATTAGTAAACCAGATAGGGTTCAATGACAAGCGACAATTAGATTTTTGATTGCAGATTCATAGTGAATTCAAATTTCATCATCTGCCATAATATCCACATAATACTACATCTGCCATGTCGATGCCCACACACTCAGCCTGTCCAAATCACGCTGGAGGATCTCTGCATGCCCCTCAAAGCTCACCCTCCCACACAATTGTATCATCTACATATTTGGAGATAATACATTTAGCTCCCGCGTCCAAATCATTAATATATAATATGAACAGTTGGGGTCCTCGCGCAGATCCCTGTGGTACCCCACTAATCACTGCCTTCCAATTGGAAAAATACCCATTTATGCCATCTCTTTGCTTCCTGTCTGTTCACCAGCTTTCTATACATCACAAGGCACTACCTGCAATCCCATGTACTTTAATTTTATATAGTAGAGAGGTGGCACAGTGGTGAGCACTGCTGTCTCACAGCGCCAGGGACGCGGCTTCGACTCCTGGCTTGGGTCACTGTCACTGTGAAGTCTGCACGTACATCTATGTACGTCTGCATCTATGTGGGTTTCCTCTGGGTGCTCCAGTTTCCTCCCACAATCTGAAAGATGTGCTAGTTAGGTATATTGGTTATGCTAAATTCTCCCTGAACAGGTAGCAGAGTCTGGCGAGTGGGGGATTTTCACAATAACTTCATTGCAGTGTTAATGTAAACCTGCTTCTGACACTAAAAAACAAATTAACCTTTAAAACTTAAAAACGTCATGTGAGACCTTGTCCAAAGCCTTCTGAAAGTCTAAATAAACCGCATCCACAGGTTCTTCCTGGTCAACTCTCCTAGTTACATCCTCAAATAATTCCAGTAGTATTGTCAAGCGTGATTTCCCTCCCTTAAATCCATGCTGATTATAACCCTGCTTTCCAAATGCTTGATGATGGACTCCAGCAACTGCCTGCTGACCGGCGTTCAGCTCACTGTTCATTGGTTCCCTCTTTCTTTTCTGCCTCTGTTCTTGACGTCCAACAGGTTTATTTGGTAGCAAATACCATTTGCTTTCGGAGCGCTGCTCCTTCGCCAGATGGAGTGGAAATCTGCTCTCAAACAGGGCAAACTGTGGCCTGTTTGAGAGCAGATTTCCACTCCATCTGACGAAGGAGCAGCGCTCTGAAAGCTAATGGCATTTGCTACCAAATAAACCTGTTGGTCTTTAACCTGGTGTTGTTAAAGATGTTACTGTGTTTACGCCAGTCTAACACCGGCATCTCCACATCATCTGTTCTTGAATACAGGGTTTAGATTCGTTACCTCTCTATCCTCTGAAGGTGCTGACTCTGGCTGGGTTCAGTTCCACACTCACTGGTTCCTCCCTCTCCCCTGAAGGTGCTGACTCTGGCTGGGTTCAGTTCCACACACTGGTTCCTCTCTCTCTCCTGAAGGTGCTGACTCTGGCTGGCTTCAGTTCTACACTCACTGGTTTCTCTCTCTCCACTGAAGGTGCTAACTCTGGCTGGATTCAGTTCCACACTCACTGGTTTCTCTCTCTCTATTGAAGGTGCTGACTCTGGCTGCGTTCAGTTCTAACTCACTGGTTTCTCTCTCTCTACTGAAGGTGCTGACTCTGGCTGGGTTCAGTTCTAACTCACTGGTTCCTCTCTCTCTCTCTCTCTCTCTGTTGAAGGTGCTGACTCTGGCTGGGTTCAGTTCTACACTCACTGGTTCCTCTCTCTCTCTCCTGAAGGTGCTGACTCTGGCAGGGTTCAGTTCTACACTCACTGGTTCCTCTCTCTCTCTCCTGAAGGTGCTGACTCTGGCTGGGTTCAGTTCTACACTCACTGGTCCCTCTCTCCCTCTCTACTGAAGGTGCTGACTCTGGCTGCGTTCAGTTCTAACTCACTGGTTTCTCTCTCTCTATTGAAGGTGCTGACTCTGGCTGGGTTCAGTTCTACACTCACTGGTTCCTCCCTCCCTCTCTCCTGAAGGTGCTGTTCGGAAGCTGGGTGGGTTCTGTTCGGAAGCTGGAAATCTGAAATGAAAGCAGAAAAGCAAGCTCAGCAAATTGTGCAGCATCTGTTTAGAGAGAGAAACAGAGTTAGTGTTTCAGGTCTGTGACCTTTCATCAGAACTTGAAAACATAGAAACTGGGAAGAGGAGTCGGCCATTCAGCCCTTCGAGTCTATTCCATCATTCAATGTGATCATGGCTGATCCTCTATCTCAATTCCATGTTCTCATTTTTCCCAATACCCCTTGATGTCAGTAAAATCTAAAAAAAACCTCTCTCTCCTTCTTGAATATATGCAGTGACATGGTCTCCACAGCTTCTGAGGTAGAGAATTCCACAGGTTCACCACCCTATGGGTGAAGAAATCTCTCCTCCTCTTCTTCCTAAATGGTGAACCCCGTATCCTAAGACTGTGTCCTCTTGTTCTACATTCCCCAACCAAGGAAAACATCCTTCCTGCAGCTAATCTGTCCAGCCCTGTTAGAATTCTATGTTTTAATCAGATCTCCTCTCATCCTGTCCTTTCTGTTTTTCACACCAAAATGTAGAACTTCACATTTAGCCGCGTTGTACTGCATCTGCCATGTGTTTGGTCACTCACTCAAGTTGTCCAAATCACCTTGAAGCCTCCATGCATTCTCCTTCAACTCACAATTCCGCCAGTTTTGTGTTGTCAGCAAATGTGGAAATGTTACGTTTGGTTCCCTCATCAGGTCGTACATGTTTGAATACGCGCTGAAAAATGGGATTAGAATAGATAGATGCTGATGGCCAGTACATACACGAGGGGCTGAATGGCCTCTATCTGTGCTGTAAAATTCTATGACTATGACCTCTTAAAGAAGTCATTCATTGGCTGTCCTTTGGGAACTCCTGACATAAAGATTTGTTTGATAGAAATGAAGATCTCTTGTCTTTTCTCTGGTGTCTTACACTTTGCTCCTTGCTTCCTGACTGGAATCTCCAAACTGGGGAAATTATGGATGTGGTGACATCACCCTGTTGGGGATGAAGCTATTGTCACAGAGTCCTGTGTTGTCAATATACCGACCCGTTAACATAGTTCCCCAGTTTCACTGGATGTTGACAGAATATTTACCATTGATTTGGTGTTCTACCTGCCAGCTGTTCATACGGAATACAGATGTTGTGAATGAGCATTGTCCACCTCCACTTACAGCAATGATAGTGACAACCTGCATCGTTTCCGGATAGGGCTGGAGTCATAGTCATACAGGCACAGAGATTTACAGCTGGAAACAGGCCATTCAGCCCAACTCATCAATGCCGCCCAGGCAAAATTGTAACCGCCTCTGCTGCTATCTCTGACAGCTCGTTCCAGACTCCACCCTCTCTGTTTCTCCCCTCTCACTTTAAACCTATGCTCTCCACTTTTAGACTCTCCTATCTTTGGGAAAAGATATTGACTATCTTGCTGATCTATGGCCCTCATTATTTTATAAACCTCTATAACATCACCCCACGCCTCCTACACTCCAGGGAAAAAGTCCCAGTCTATTCAGCCTCTCCTTATAACTCAAACAATCAAGTCCCGGTAGCATCCTAGTAAATCATTTCTGCACTCTTTCAAATTTAATAATGGTCTTTCTATAATAGGGTGACCAGAACTGCATACGGTATTCCTACTGTGGCCTTCCCAATATCTTGTGCAACTTCAACATGATGTGTGAAATCCTATGTGAGGATAAATGGGCCAATACATTGCATTGCCATTCCTATAGTTGTTAATGAAGTGAAAAAGCCGGTGTTTAATGAAATGCCCCAGGTGGAAATCTGCTCGAATGTGGCAACACTGCAAAATCCTCAATTATTGTTGTTTCTGCTCAACCAGCCCCAGAAGCTTGGAAGATGGAAGTCCCCGATTGGTCTGAAGTTGGAGGTGAAGAGGAGCCAAGTTTCAACAACTTGCTGACAAACATCAAAAGGCAGCTGCTTTGGAGCAAGGCGATCCTCGAACAGGCCACTCAGAGTAGCCAAGACCCTGGAACATCATCGCTGCTGGAGAACAGAGAAGATGTGAGGCAAGGCAGGATGCTCGAGTGGTCAAAGATGGGACTGAATCATTGGTGGAGACTCCTACTCCAGTTCTGACTCCTTCTGGCATTGATGGACGGTTTGAAGTGGAGGAAATTTTAGTCAGGATGGAAGTGGTGATGAGATTCACAGTTATTCCCTCAGCTGAGAGACCATTTTTAAGGCAATCTGTGCAGCAACTCCACTCTGGGGTGGGTGTCAGATCAGCTCACCAGACGGAAGGAGGACTGGAGCACAGATGAGGCCATTCAGCCCCAATACTTTCTTAAACGCTCTGCTGTGCAGTTCAAAAACTGAAAGTCCAGGATTCAAGCCATGTTACGCAGGCGACTGGGTAAAGCATCATTGGATTAATCCATACTGGAAAGACTCAAAGCCCAGCAGAGAGATGTCAGCATGAATTTTCACTTTTAATGTCTCTTCTTTACTCTAAACTATTTCAAAGACTATTTCCTCGGGTGGATGGAGCTATTACAAGGGGGCATAACTATAGGGTTCGTGGTGGGAGATACAGGACGGATATCAGAGGTAGGTTCTTTACGCAGAGAGTGGTTGGGGTGTGGAATGGACTGCCTGCAGTGACAGTGGAGTCAGACACTTTAGAAACATTTAAGTGGTTATTGGATAGGCACATGGAGCACACCAGGATGATAGGGAGTGGGATAGCTTGATCTTGGTTTCAGATAAAGCTCGGCACAACATCGTGGGCCGAAGGGCCTGTTCTGTGCTGTACTGTTCTAAACAATTTGTTGAGTTTGTATAATTATCTTAAATATTACACATTAAAACAAATACTCGGAATATTTAGCATTGCCAGAGAAGTGTCACCAGGAACAGTGCCCTGTTCATTCAGTTTGGGGAACACTTCCTGACAGAGGAAGATTGGGACATGACAGCTTCTCCCTGTCAGCTCTTTCCACTTCCCTCCACAATTCTGAACACCTCTATCAAATCTCCTCTCAACCTTCTCTTCACCAAAGACGGTGCAGTTGGTGCAGACTCGATGGGCAGAATAGCCTCCTCCTGCACTGTCGGATTCTATAAATCCGCAGCTTAGTGTTTCCAATGGCAGCTTCCTGTGTAAACATGTCACGCTGCAGTTTCCCCGTCTCAGCAATAGCGGCACTGCCCTAAAAAGAGGGCAATAGCGGCACTGCAAACTCCCTGGAGTCAGACCAATCAGCAATGAAATTGGGATATTCCCGTGCTTTGTGTGTTGGGCTCAGTGTCACAGCAGGTTAGAGCAGCTCACTTTGCAGAGGCCACGGTTAGATACTGGGATCTTCCTGTGCTCTGTTTTGGGATGGGGCTTGGTTACTTTGAGTGAATCTCCCTTATTGTTTGGTTCTAATTACAGCCTCTCTCTCTCTTACAGTCAGTCTGGGTGTTCCTGACTGAGCAGAATGGCCTGATCTCACCACACATATTGAGAGGGAGGAGCTGCCGCTCGAGATGAAGATGATTGAGAACTCCAGCTTTCTCTCCACTCGTTTACTGAGTGGGCCTTCATCCATCATTAGTTTTCCCAGGATGTCAGGTACATTAACATCTTCACCTGCTGTGCACACTGACCTGACAGTGGGATGATATTGGAGCATAATGGGGCAGTCAACCATGTCAAAGGTGTGGGTCGGTTGAGAAGGATGAGGAGATGAGGAGGGATTGTTCAGCTGGGTAAGACTGCACTCGGCCGGTTCCATTCTTATCTTTCTGGTCATATGCAGAGTATCACCTGCAATGGTTTCTCTTCCCATCCTGTTCTGTTACCACCGAAATCACCCAAGGATATATCCTTGGCTCCTTCCTATTTTTCATCTACACCTGACCCCTCTGTGATATTATCTGAAAGCACAGTGTTAGTTTTCACATGTCTGCTGATAACACCCAGCTGTACCTCACCATCACCTCTCACAACCAATCCCCTGTTATTAAGTTATTAACTCCTTCTCCGACCTCGAGTACTGGCTAAGCAGAGAATTCCCCCAATTAAATATTTGGAAGACCAATGTTTCCACTACAAATTCTGTTCTCAGTCACTGAGCCAGACCAGGTGCTAGACTTGGAAGTTGGTGTGCATTTTGGTGATAGTGACCACAATTCGGTTACGTTCACCTTAGTGATGGAAAGGGATAGGCATGAACCTCGGGCCAGTGGTTTTAGCTGGGGGAAGGGTAATTATGAGGCTATTAGGAGAGAATTAGGAAACATAGGTTGGACTAGGAGATTACAGGGACTGGGAACGTCCGACATGTGGAGTTTTTTCAAGGAGCAGCTACTGCGAGTCTGTGATAGGTATGTCCCTGTCAGGCAAGGAGGAATTGGTAGGGCTAGGGAACCGTGGTGCACCAAAAACGTTTCTTTGTTGGTTAAAAAGAAAAAGGAGGCTTATGTTCGGATGAGACGTGAGCACTCGGGTAGTGCACTAGAAAGCTTTAGATTGGCTAAGAGGGAGTTGAAGAGCGAGCTTAGAAGGGCTAAAAGGGGACATGAGAAGACTTTGGCGGATAGGGTTAAAGAGAATCCTAAGGCGTTCTATAGGTATGTCAAGAACAGAAGGTTGGTTAGGGCAAGTTTAGGGCCAGTTATAGATGGCAGAGGGAAGTTGTGTGTGGAACCGGAGGAGATTGGTGAAGCATTGAACCAATATTTCTCTTCGGTGTTCACGCAAGGGGACATGAATATAGCTGAGGAGGACACTGGGTTGCAGGGGAGTAGAATAGACAGTATTACAGTTGATAAGGAGGATGTGCAGGATATTCTGGAGGGTCTGAAAATAGATAAATCCCCTGGTCCGGATGGGATTTATCCAAGGATTCTCTGGGAGGCAAGAGAAGTGATTGCAGAGCCTCTGGCTCTGATCTTCAGGTCGTCGTTGGCCTCTGGTATAGTACCAGAAGATTGGAGGTTAGCGAATGTTGTCCCATTGTTTAAGAAGGGGAACAGAGACTTCCCCGGGAATTATAGACCGGTGAGTCTCACTTCTGTTGTCGGCAAGATGTTGGAAAAAATTATAAGGGATAGGATTTATAGTTATTTGGAGAGTAATGAATTGATAGGTGATAGTCAGCATGTTTTTGTGGCAGGTAGGTCGTGCCTTACTAACCTTATTGAGTTTTTTGAGAAAGTGACCAAGGAGGTGGATGGGGGCAAGGCAGTGGACGTGGTATATATGGATTTTAGTAAGGCGTTTGATAAGGTTCACCATGGTAGGCTTCTGCAGAAAATGCAGATGTATGGGATTGGGGGTGATCTAGGAAATTGGATCAGGAATTGGCTAGCGGATAGGAAACAGAGGGTGGTGGTTGATAGTAAATATTCATCATGGAGTGCGGTTACAAGTGGTGTACCTCAGGGATCTGTTTTGGGGCCACTGCTGTTTGTAATATTTATTAATGATCTGGATGAGGGTATAGTTGGGTGGATTAGCAAATTTGCTGATGACACCAAAGTCGGTGGTGTGGTAGACAGTGAGGAAGGGTGTCGTAGTTTGCAGGAAGACTTAGACAGGTTGCAAAGTTGGGCCGAGAGGTGGCGGATGGAGTTTAATGCGGAGAAGTGTGAGGTAATTCACTTTGGTAGGAATAACAGATGTGTTGAGTATAGGGCTAACGGGAGGACTTTGAATAGTGTGGAGGAGCAGAGGGATCTAGGTGTATGTGTGCATAGATCCCTGAAAGTTGGGAATCAAGTAGATAAGGTTGTTAAGAACGCATATGGTGTCTTGGCGTTTATTGGTAGGGGGATTGAATTTAGGAGTCGTAGCGTTATGTTGCAACTGTACACAACTCTGGTGCGGCCGCACTTGGAGTACTGTGTGCAGTTCTGGTCCCCACATTACAGGAAGGATGTGGAGGCTTTGGAGAGGGTGCAGAGGAGGTTTACCAGGATGTTGCCTGGTATGGAGGGGAGATCCTATGAGGAGAGGCTGAGGGATTTGGGATTGTTTTCGCTGGAAAGGCGGCGGCTAAGAGGGGATCTTATTGAAACATATAAGATGATTAGAGGTTTAGATAGGGTGGATAGTGATAGCCTTTTTCCTCTGATGGAGAAATCCAGCACGAGGGGGCATGGCTTTAAATTGAGGGGGGGTAGTTATAGAACCGATGTCAGGGGTAGGTTCTTTACCCAGAGGGTGGTGAGGGATTGGAATGCCCTGCCAGCATCAGTTGTAAATGCGCCTAGTTTGGGGGCGTTTAAGAGATCCGTAGATAGGTTCATGGACGAAAAGAAATTGGTTTAGGTTGGAGGGTCACAGTTTTTTTTTATTTTTATTTTTTTTTATTTTTATTTTTAACTGGTCGGTGCAACATCGTGGGCCGAAGGGCCTGTTCTGCGCTGTAATGTTCTATGTTCTATGTTCTATGTTCCCCCGTTCCCCCTCCTTCCCCTCCCCCTCCACCTGCCTTCCCCTCCTCCCCCCTCGCCCTCCCCCTCCCCGCCCCCTCCTCTCCCCTGCTCCCTCCCCCCTTTCCCCTCCCGCTCCCCCTCCCCCTCCCATCTCCCCCTCCCCCTCCCTCTCCCCCCTCCCCCTCACCCTTCCACTCCCCTCTCCCCTCTCTTTCTCCCCATCCCCCTCCCTCCTTCCCACTCCTCCCTCCCCCCTCTCCTCCTCCCCCTCACCCTACCCCCCACCCCCGCTGTCTATCAATGCAGTCAGATATTCACTTCCACACTTTTGGTTAACACCATCACCAGTGTCAGGAGGCTCAGTCTGGCTGCACAATTCCACTGCATTACACCAAGAATAAAGGGTCAGAGAAAGACACACACAAAAGCAGCCAAAGCGGTTGTTTGTTCACGTGCAACGACAGTCACGGAATTGATCACTGATGTTTGAAAGGAGTTTTCTCTTGTAAATATGTTTATAAATATATTTCCCGCTGTGTAACTGTGCTCTCTGCTGTTCAAAAATGTTCACTGTTGTTGTGCAAAGTGTTTCACTGTTTATCCTGCTGTGCTCTATGATATAGAGGTTTACAACATGGAAACAGCCCCATCGGCCCAACCTGTCCATGCCGCCCAGTTTTTTACCACCGAGCGATTCCCAATCGCCCGTGTTTGCCCCATACCCTCCAGACCCATCTTACCCATGTAACTGTCTCAATTGTTGTTGAGAGATGATTTCTGCTGTTGTATAAGATGCTCCGCTGTGGTGTTTCCGGCTGTGTAAATGTTTTTTTTTCTATTCTGTTAATATGGCCCCTGCTCTGCAAATGTGTTCCATGTTGTTTGAGAAGATTCTCCGTGAAGATGTTTCTGTCAGTAAATTGTTGCATGTTGTGTTAAGATGTTGCCCGTTCGTATGCTTTCTTGCATATAAAATTGATTCACTGCAGATTGAGGTTTTTTGGAGAAAAGAGAAGCCGATGTAAATACCTGTCTGCCGACTCCACGGAAAAGCCACAAGTCGTTTCATTGTCAGTGATAATAGGAATAGCAGAGGATGGTTTCGATCCATCGACCTCTGGGTTATGGGCCCAGCACGCTTCCGCTGCGCCACTCTGCTCCGGCAAAGGGTATTGCTGCTGCCTATCAATATAGTCAGGCAGATTTTCGCTCCTGTATCATTTAATGCACGTTCCAGTGTCAGGACGCTCAGCCACTGCATCAAAGCGAGAATAAAACAGAGAAAAACACACACTGGCAGTAAGAGAGATTGTCTGGACACGTAACGACAGGCAAAGGTGATGGGAAACCGGCGAAGGACGGAATTGGAAAATCGATCTCTATTTTTAAAGGAATTTTCTGTTGCAAGTACATATTTGTAAATATATTTCCTGCTGTGTGCCTCTGCTGTCTGTTGTTGAGAGGTGCTTTCTGCTGTTGTGTAAAATGTTTCCCTGATGCTTTCAATATCTTTCCGGTTGTATAAATATGATCCATGTTGTGTACGTTTAAAAAATGTTCTGTTTATATATGCCCTGCTCTGAAAACGTGTTCCGTGTTGTGTGAAAATATTCTCCGTGAAGATGTTTTCTGTTCGGCAGAAAGATGATTAACTGGTCTCATAATGTTCCATATTGGGTTAAACTGTTGCACGTTGTGTTAAGACGTTCTCTATTCTTGTATAAAACTCTGGTTAAACTGCAACTGAATAACGATCGCCCAATTTCGACTCCATTTTACCCTCTGTTAGTGAATGTGATTGGGGGATTCAGATTGTATCCAAACATGCACGTGAGTGAGACTTGTTCTGTATCTATCTGTCTCCGGTTGTAGTTGCGAGTGTTTATTTGTTTTATTCATTTCGAGAGGTGGGCATCACTGAAGAGGCCAGCATTCATTGCCAATCCCCAACTGACATTCGGAAGGTGATGGTTTGCTGCTTTCTTGAACGGCTGCAGTCCATGAGGTGTCGGTACAGCCACAGTGCTGTTCGCCATACAGTCTTTCAGGATTTTGCCACTCTGACAGCGAAAGAGCCGCGATGTATTTCCAAGTCAGGATGGTGAGTGGCTTGAGGGGGAGCTTGCAGTGCTGGTGTTCCCATGTATCTATTGCCGCTGTCCTTCGAGATGGTAAGAACATAAGAACATAAGAAATTGGAGCAGGAGTAGGCCATCTAGCCCCTCGAGCCTGCCCCGCCATTCAATAAGATCATGGCTGATCTGATAGTGGTTTAGTTCCACTTACCCGCTCGCTCCCCAAAACCGTTAATTCCCATATTGATCAGAAATCGATCTACCTGTGACTTAACCATATTTAACGAGGTAGCCTCCACTGCTTCAATGGGCAGAGAATTCCAGAGATTCACTACCCTCCGAGAGGAGAAGTTCCTCCTCAACTCTGTCCTAAACTGACTCCCCCTTATTTTGAGGCTGTGTCCTCAAGTTCTTGTTTCCTTTCTAAGTGGAAAGAATCTCTCTGTCTCTACCCTGGTAGAGGTGGTAGGCTTGTGGGTGCAGTCTAAGAAGAGTAGATGAAGAAATATTGCTCCCATTGCCTACGGAGAGAAGGATGGCTTTTAATGTGCAGAGTATTTAGGACCTGGGATGCACTGCCTGAGAGGGTGGCAGAGGCAGCATCAAATCAGGGCTGTCAAGGGGGAATGGAATCAGCACCTGAAGTGAAAGGATTTCCATGGTTATGAGACAAGGACGGGAAAGGGATGAGCTGAGTTGTTCTTGTACAGACCAGCATAGAGACAAAGGGCCGAATGGTCTCCCTCTCTTTGCTGTCCCTTCTAAGATTCGAGGTGTATGAGTGTTGGACTCATTCTGTATCGCTCTGTCTCTGGTGCGACATATGTGTGTGATGTTCATTATGAATCTCTCTGAGAGACTTTGCAAATCTGTGCACATTCTATCTGGAAGGTACATAATTGAAACAGGGCCTTTTGTTCTAATTAGTACATGATTCCACACTATCCTCTACTAAAAATCTTCAACGTAACATCATCTGCTTATCTCTGAAATTCATTCTCCATCGTCTCATTACCGAGATTTTCCTTTCGTACATCTGTGCTAGTCGACTCAACTGCTCCAGGTAATAGCAAATTCGAAGTTATACTGACTGCATTTAAAAGTACATTAATATTGATTTCTCTATGGAATGTAATGCCGATATCCAATCATTAACTCCTGTTTGATCTGTCTCTGCCACAGCGACAGTTAAGATGCATTTTTCCGCTCGACTGCAGTTCTGTATTGCGGCCAGTGGATGTCAGCACACTCTGGTAGGCTGAAGTTCAGACATCAGAGAGGGACACAACAGACAAGAATTGTTCACATCATATTGAACCTGGGACTGAGGAATTTAGAAATACTAAATCTTTTGGCCATTTCATTTTGAAATCTACCAGTACGCTGCTTCCCTCTGTATTCGTCATTTAAATCCTGATAAATGAGCAAGGCAATGCTTATAATTGAATGTATTAGTGCCGGTTGGCATTTTATTTGGAACCAAATGGCATTTGAATCATTAGCTTAGTTAGAATTTCATTCAGCAACAGTTTAATTATTAGTACAAACCTATTAAAACATATTTTTCAGAAAGTTTTACCTATTTCTGATTGGGGATATTATATAGAGAGAAATTTGCTTTTCTTGATATATATTACTGACCTATATCTGGGTGCTTAGGTTTCGATCTCAAAATTTGTCAGTGGTGCAAAATTTGAAAATATTATGATTTTTAGTGAGGAGGATATTGATAATCTGCAAGAAGATATAGACAGTCTGGTGGAATGGGCAGACACGTGACAGATACAATTTAATTAATGTAAGGAAGTGTGAAGTGATGCATTTTGGTCCGAATATCGAGGAGAGGTGATATAAAATAAAGGATACACCTTTACCCGTCCTAATCCCCATTGCACCTTTACCATGCCAAGATTCCACAGTCTATTCACCCATCACAGAACCCATTGAATATCCAACCTGCAGTCTACATTGCACATTCTACTTGCACATTCATCATTCAACATTTAACACTCCCATTTTCCGATGTACCTTCACCTTGCAACATCTCCCTGCGCCGTCTCACAAGCCAGCCAACGTCGCACCTCCACTCTGTCCATTGCCCATGCTAGGCTTATCCTGCCCAGTCCGCATTGTGTTTCACTTTGCTCAGTTACAATGCCCAGATTGCACAACGTTCCAACTTTTATATTCTCCATTAATAATAAATGAACAAATAGAACCATCCCTTGATTAAACACTGTCACCTTTTAGTGGGTGAATTTCATGAAGTGCTGTGTGTGGTTCCCTCCTTGACCTTGATGCTTCTGTACAAATGTAGTCAAAGGAAAATTATCCAAATATATCTTCAATTGTCCTGCCCATTCACAAGGAAATAAGCGGGTGATGGATACAGTTTCAATAGTCGGAAAGAGTGCCTTTGGTACATTGGCCTTTATAAATCGGAGTATCGAGTATAAAAGTTAGAGTGTTATGGTAAGGTTGTATAAGGCATTGGTGAGGCCGAATTTGGAGTATTGTGTACAGTTGTGGTCACCTAGTTACAGGAAGGATGTAAATAAGATTGAAAGAGTGCAGAGAAGGTTCACAAGGATGTTGCCAGGACTTGAGAAACTGAGTTACAGAGAGAGATTGAATAGGTTGGGACTTTATTCCCTGGAGCGTAGAAGATTGAGGGGAGATTTGATAGAGGTGTATAAGATTTTGATGGGTATAGATAGAGTGAATGCGAGCAGGCTTTTTCCGCTGAGGCTAGGGGAGAAAAAAACCAGAGGGCATGGGTTAAGGGTGAAAGGAGAAAAGTTTAAAGAGAATATTAGGGGGGGCTTCTTCACGCAGAGAGTGGTGGGAGTGTGGAATGAGCTGCCGGATAAAGTGGTAAATGACTTTTAACATTTAAGAAAAACTTGGACGGGTTCATGGATGAGAGGGGTGTGGAGGGATAAGGTCCAAGTGCAGGTCAGTGGGACTAGGCATAAAATGGTTCGGCACAGACAAGAAGGGCCAAAAGGCCTGTTTCTGAACTGTAATTTTCTATGGTTCTATGGTTCCATTAGCTTTAAAAGATAGAGAATGGATTTACAAACTTAAAATCCAAGGGAGAGATCAATGCCTGGAGTTGTTTTCAGGCTGTGGCGACGAGAATAACAATGCACATTTTCAATTTGAATTGTTCAAAATACTAGAATGGAATATCTATTGTGGATGAAAGGAAACTTTAAACTGTGCAACTGTGCTGTGCTTCAGCGGCTTGTCATATAGTCATAGCGGTTTACAGCATGAAAACAGGCCCTCGGACAACTTGTCCATGCCGCCTTTTTTTCAAAACGCCAAAGCTATTCCCAATTGCCCGCATTTGGCCCATATCCCGCTATACCCATCTTACCCATGTAACTCTCTAAATGCTTTTTAAAAGACAAATTTGTACCCGCCTCTACTACTGCATCTGGCAGCTTGTTCCAGACACTCACCACCCTCTGTGTGAAGGAAATTGCCCCTCTGGACCCTTTTGTATCTCCCCCTCTCACCTTACAGCGATGCCCTCTAGTTTTAGATTCCCCTACCTTTGGGAAAATATATTGACTATCTAGCTGATCTATGCCCCTCATTATTTTATAGACCTCTATAAGATCACCCCTCAGCCTTTGACAGTCCAGAGACAAAAGTGCCAGTCTATCCTGCCTCTCCTTATAACTCAAGCCATCAAGTCCTGATAGCATCCTAGTAAATCTTTGTTGCACTCTTTCTAGTTTAATAATATCCTTTGTATAATAGGGTGACCAGAACTGTATACAGTATTCCAAGTGTGGCCTTACCAATGTCTTGTACAACTTCAACAAGACGTCCCAACTCCTGAATTCAATGTTCTGACCAATGAAACCAAGCATGCCGAATGCCTTCTTCACCACTCTGTCCACCTGTGACTCCACTTTCAAGGAGCTATGAACCTGTACCCCAAGGTCTCTTTTACAGGAATCTCCATTCATCCATCACCTGCTGAGCATATCCAGCATCTTCGGTTTTTGATTCTGGTTTCCAGCTTCCAGCTTTGCGTTGTGTTCTGTGCAGGTGTTTAACTGGAACAGGGAACAGATTCTGATCAGCGCTGTGACAGATAGAGTAGAATGTGCCCCCGACTATCAAGCCTCTGAGATTACACCCCGAGCTGTCCACGAGAATAAGGAAGAGAAAGAGGGAGGATCATTCTGTGATGGACAGATTTCATGTACAAAGGACAAAATGGTCTGTATTCCCACAGCTGTTTTAACAGACATAAGATGTAGCAACATGACTTGCAATCAATAAAGTCCCTCTTCACAGTCCTTGACTTTTTAACTACGAGATTGTTGAACTTTCCACATTGTCAAAAATCCATATAGGGACAAGTAAAGCAAACTTCCAGCATGTGGCGCTTTGGGTAGCGCGTTAGACATCTAAATAATGGCAAGTCAGCCATTCAAAGGTTGTGGGTTTCAGTCCCACCAGAATCGGACTTGGGGTCCGATTAGTAGAAAGCAGGTTGCTGCTCCGTTGATGTGATTCAGCTTCGGCACCGACATTTCCTGCTCTGCCATCTCTCCATGCTGCTTCTGTTTATTGGCTCCCAGGGAAACCACTGACTCAAAAATAAATCGCAAACCCCGGGGGCTTTCTTAAAGTTTGACACGACGTTCGCTGGTTGCGTTAGAAATAGTAGCATCTTTTTCAATTAGATATTTCGCTTCTTTTGAAGATCACGAAGATTAAACAACACACACGTGCAACAACAACAACTTATAAATAACTACAATCAATAAATAAGTATCAGTGCCCTGCAACCTGGTGGTGTTATTCTGATGTGTCTGCTGCGCTTGTCCTTCTCGGCTGTCGTGGTCGTGGGTTTGGAAGGTGCTGGCAAAGGAGCCTTGCTTTGTTGCTGCAGTGCATCTTGTAGATGGCGCAAACTGCTGCCATTTTGTGTCGGTCGTGGAGGGAGTGAAGCTTTATGCATGGGAAGCGAATGAAGTGGGATGCTTTTTCCTGGATGGTGCCAAGTTTTTGCAGTGCTGTTCAAACTGCATTCATCCAGGCAAGTTATCTCAGGAAACCAGGTGCTCCGGTTTCCGCCCACAGTCCAAAGATGAGCAGGTTGGGTGGATTTGGCCATGCTAGATTGCCCCTTGGTCACCAAGGTGTTTGTATCGGTAGATTAGCGGGGTGGATGCGTGGCTCTGCGGGAATAGGTCCTGTGTGCGATTCTCTGTCGGAGAGTCGGGACAGACTCGATGGGCAGAATGGTCTCCTTCACCACTGTCGGGATGGTGTGATTCTAAGGCGATTTGACTCTGTTCGAAATTCCCTGAGAAAACAATGGAACGCTATGTTTGTAGAACTTGGAGAATTGGATTTATTACAAATTAAATATTTTTTTACTGCAAGATGATGAAAGTACCTCGATCACGTCAATAAATAGACAAGATATTTGAGGAGACTCTCGAACTATGTTTTTTTTTATCGTTGTAGATTATCCACTGTGAAGGGAAAGACAACATTGACAAGCAAGAAATGGATATTGCGACTTACGCAGTTGCAAAGTTCACTGGAAAGGAATCCGAGGATCTGAATCCAGAATCTTCTGGTTTACTAAATTGGTGCTTTAACCAACTAAGCCACAGAGCCTGATACCGCTCTTCGAGGGTACAGCAGAATGCTGGAAATACATTCCAGATCTGGTGGTATTAGTGAAAAAAGAGATATTACCAGATCTGTAACGTACCTCTGAAAATAGAGATAGTTCACATTTCAGATGCAGACCTTTCACGGGAATGACCGGTTCTCTCTCCACAGATGCTATGGGATCTCGGATAGATTCATGAAAGAAAAATAACTGAATCCCACAGTGGCCCATCGAGACTGCACCGATTTCCCTGTAAACCTTTCAAATCCGCCTTTCCCCGACACCCGCCCACCAGGGTCTCAGGGGAGGTGCTCTTTAGGAATTCACAAAAGAAAGCACATCAGAGGGAATCACACAAATCACTCAGTGAAACACTTCCACTAAACATTGAGCGGTTTATCGTGAGCTTGGTTCCACTTACTGTTTTCAGACACACACCTGGTATAAAAGTAGCCGTGTTCAGGGTGTGATTCACGCACAGTTTTCTGCTCTGAAGGCAGATGTGCTCCTTCTGTGGCACGAGGTGATTTTTTAAAAAGTACTTTATTCATACGGGATATGTGTGCCGCTGGCGCGAGAAGCATTTATTGTCCAAATTAATAATCTTTGAGTAATTGGCGATGAATTCATTCTGGCGCCGCTGCAGTCCATGTGGTATATGTGCACATACACTCCTGTTCGGGAGGGAGTTCCAAGATTGTGAGCCAGCCAGGGGAACGGTGATACATTTCCAAGTCAGGATGAAGTGTGTCTCGGAGTGGAACTCACAGGTGGTCGTTGTTTCTCAGCATCAGCTGCCCTTGTGCTGCCAGGTGAGAAAGGGTTTGGATGCTACCTCGCGAACGAAAAATCACTGTTAGGAGTGAGATTTGAACCCACGCCTCCAGAAGGGACTGCGACCTGGACGCAGCGCCTTAGACCGCTCGGCCATCCTGACTACATTAGCAAAGTGTAACATTTCTGCACAAGTCGATCTGAATTCCACCTTTATTGTCATTACATTTATCACTCGATGTATTTTTCCATTTTTGAACCCCAACCAGAGTCCTGTATCTGAGTCCCATCCTTTCCCAAGCCGCCGGGGGCTGAGGAGCTTCTCATTGCTGCATTGCGCTGTTTGCTCAAATCAACAAAGACCCAATTCCCGCCCTACCTGTTCCTTACACGAAGGTGTTGAGAGTGTCAGATCTGAGCAACGTGAAGTATCCAATAGGAGAGTTATATCCTGGCGACAGGAATATCTCTCCACAGCTGCTTTCGGAGCTGCTGAATATTTCCAGCACTTCCTCTTTCTGATTTTGTCCCTTCATTACAGGAGTTCATTTACTGACAACCCAAAACTTGTCTCGAGGGCGCAGGTCCAGACATACCTTTTCTGTGACCTTCACACAGACAAGTTCACTCTTCACTTTCCAACTCACAAGCTTTAAAATCGGCTGTTTCCACACTCAGCACCCTGCGGCATTGCCTTCAACCCTCACCCCACCCTCCACCCGACCACCAGGGTCTCAGTAGTACAAATGCTTCTTGGGAATTCACAAAAACAAGGGGATCACAGTGTTTGTGAGGGTATATAAAAGGTTAATCCACACTCACAAACGGACTGATTATGTGAGAATCTCTCTCATTCACGTACACACACACACACACACACACACACACACACACACACACACACACACACACACACACACACACACACACACACAGACCACCACCACCACCAAGGCAAATGGTGAAATTTCATCAATTAAGAACATCTGGGATTAAAAGTCTGACGACCATGGATTGATTGTCAAAAGGGAGACAACTGCTTCACTAATGTCCTTTAAGGAATGAATATTTTAACTGGTTTGGACCTAAATGGGGCCCCCGACACACAGCAACTTTGGAGACTCTAAGCTGCCCTCTGAGGTGACCTATCAAGCCGCTCAGTTCAAGGGCAATTTAGGATGGGCAATAATGCGGGCCCAGCCAGCGACGTCCACATCCCAGGAATGAATAAACAAAATAAATCGGTGAGCCAAAATGAGGGGATACAGAAACTCAGTTGCAGTACCAAAGGTTGACAGAGACAGAATTAACTGAGAAACGATGTTTCAGTTTAACTGATCGAATCAGAAAGATCCCAATCTTCATTGAGCAGCAGATAATGCAAAGCACAGTCTGAATCCAGACAGATGCACCAGAAAAAGCATTCCTTCTAGTTGCATCACAGCTTGGTGCGGCTCCTGCTCTGTCCAGGACCGCAAAAAATCGACAAAGTGTCGTAAACAAAGCCAGTTCATCATGCAAACCAGTCTGCCATCCATTGACACGCCGCGTTGCCTTGGAAAAGCAGCCAGTTGAAGCAGCCACACACCGTGGACAGACTATCTTCCACCGGCTTCTGTCGAGAACTGGATACAAAAATCTGACGGCAGGCACGAACCAAGTAAAGAACAGCTTCTTCCTTGTTACCATCAGAATTTTGATTGGACCTATCTCGTATTAATTTGATTATAGAATTCTCTCAGCTGTGATTTCTCTGCCACTTCATTGCTTCGTTCTATAAATACAGAGGGGGTGACAGAGCCAGGTGGTGTTGTGGTGACTGTGCGAGCATTTGACCAAGGGTCAGTACCTGACCTTCAGAGTGTTGACTTATTTAATTAGCTATCTCTGGTCAGAACAGAACACTTCTAAAAACAAAATCACCAAATATTCTCATCATCCATGTGTTTCTGACATAAAATCCAGCTTCAATTTCCGTTCAGTGGAAACTTTGTTCAAATGAAAGAACAGGCCGCAAATCTAATCAGAGTTATCAGTCAGAAACAATAGCAAAAAGGTGGCTAAAACTGTCCAGAAAAACGAGACAAGCCAAGTTCAGGTAAAAAAAAATGTCCCAAGGACAAACCTTCTGTCTGCTGAAATCAGAAGCTAAGGTAGTTTTGTAATTATAACTAATGAAAATAACAGCGACGTGAGGAGAGCGAGCGATGGTGGTATAGTGGTGAGCATGACTGCCTTTCAACCAGTTAACCCGGGTTCGATATCCGGCTATCGCATTGGTACTGTGTATTGGACATTATCAGCGCCCTGTTGTGGTTTAAACGCAACATTTGACTGCAATGAAATAAAGTGGACTTAATGTTTCCGTTTTATTTTTCGGATGCAGAATTCGGGTTCAACTTGATTTTAATGAAAGGTTACTGAAAAAGAACAACAAGTCTCGGGACTAGTGAATGAGTTCTGGATCAGAGACAAAGATACAAATTAAAAGGAGACAAACAAATTTCAGCTCACACGCTGTGCTCTGCATCATTCCGGTGCCTGATAAAGGTCTGTGAATGTTGCTAAGTCGGTTACATCACAACAGCAAGTAAGCAGCTGCGATGGCCGAGTGGTTAAGGCGTTGAGAAATCCAATGGGGTTTCCCCACGCAGGTTCGAACCCTGTTCGCAGTGGGTGTGATTTGAAATGTTTACTCCGCTGCTACAGGGCAACCACTGACTTAAAGAAGGCTCGCAAATCTTTGGCATTTAGTATTTGGATCTCCAGCATGCATTCAGCTGCATGGCTCCGGGCTGGGTGCAGGAAGATGGGCTTGGAAAGGACACCTGGGTGTCCTTATCATTTTGTAAATTGAATTTGTGTCTTTATATGCCCTGTTCGTGAATAGAACTCCCACTCACCTGATGAAGGAGCAGCAAACGCTCTGAAAGCTAGTGGCTTTGCTGCCAAATAAACCTGTTGGACTTTAAGCTGGTGTTGTGAGACTTCTTACTGTGTCCTTGGACTGGCATGGCAGGATAGGTTAAATGGCTTCCTTCTGTGCTGTTATTTTTCTATAATTCTTCCTATGGTTCGATGAGAAAATTCATAACATGAACATGTTTTTTTAAAGCAGCATCAAGGCACAAAGGCGAAACGCGGTCTCATGTCAGAGGAAGATTCTTATGCAATGGCATAAGAATGCACACAGAGCATAAAAATACATTTCATCAAAATACATTGAATGAATATTTCAAAATGCTGCTTCGGTGATATCACATCATGTTCATTCAAACACATTGCAACAAGCTGGTCATTATTGGGCGTTCTGTATTCCTCATTGTAACAGTTTGGGAATGGAAGGAGCAGGTTCACATCTGCACATTGACAGGGTCAAACTGTGTCTCAGATTGACAGCTCCCAGGACAGGCTTTCCTCTCCTCTCGCTCTGTGCTGTGGATTCTCAGGGATTAGTTGGAGTTTCCCAGCTCAGTAACTGTAAAAGCCTCTGAGGCCAGCAATGCTCACAGTGTCTGCTCCCCAGATTCAGCAGGCTGCAGCCAATCAGAGCTGTGCCTGATTTAACCCAGAACTGGTTGAAATGATGATCTTGTTCACAAGCTGAATTCTATTTGATCAGATGAAGATACAGATTGTCAGACAATGCATCCCAGAGCTGAACTACTCGCTGCAGGAAAGGGTTTTCTCATTATGCTTCAATCACTAATGAAGGGTCAGTAAATTGGTCCACGGGGGTGAAAGGGTTTCATATGATGTGACCCTTCGTAAACTGGGTCTGTATTCTCTGTGATTTAGAAGCATGAGAGGCAAAACATTAAAACATACAAGATTCTGAAGGGGTTTGATTTTGTGGACATTGGGAGATTGCGGAAGCTGGCTCAGTGTAAGGTTCAGATCATTTCACACTGACATGAGAATACATTTCTGCACTCATTGGGTTCTGATCCTTTGACATGCTCCATTGTTGAATGCACTAGTGGTGGCACAGTGGTTAGCATTGCTGCCTCAAAGCACCAGGGAACCGGGTTCAATTCCACCTTGGGTGATTGCCTGTATAATGTTTGCACGTCCTCCCCATGTTTGCGATTCCTCCCATTCTCCAAATGTTAGGTGGATTGACCATGCTAAACTGCCTGTTAGTGTCCCAAATATATTGGTTCGGGGGATTAGCAGAATATGTGGGGTTACCGTGATAGGTTCTGGGTGGGATGCTCTGTCAGAGAGTCAGTGCAGATTCAATGGACCAAATGGCCTCCATCTACACTGCAGGTTATGACAGTCTCTGACAATTAAGGCTGAGATAGACAAATGTTGGTTTCTCAGGGAATCAAGGGAGTGAGGAGTAAGTGCAGTTCAATCCCAAGATCTGAAACTCTTTAAGCAGCTGGAATGCCCACATCTGGAGTCTGCATCCACAGTTTGGAAACCACACTTTCAAAAAGATATACAGCTGATAGAAAGAGTGGAAAGCTGTGTAACCAGGAAAATGGAAGGCATGAGGGGAATACTTTATGAGGGATTAGGAATTATTGGATTGCAACCTTTGAAGAGGCTGATTTATGGTTTAGTTCAAATTTATAAATTAGTACATAACCTTATGACCCAAGCTTGAAAAGTTCTTTATTCGGAGTTACCATAGTTTTGGTGATCGTCAGTATAAACTACAGAAATTTGATTCACATCTTAATAGTCACAGTTTGTTTTCTCCCCAATAGAATTGCTGATATTTCAAATGATTTTGTTGGGAATGCTGCAAATGTAGTGACTTTTAGAAAATGTGTCAAAACATAGTGTGATTTCTATCTATGTATTGTCTGATGATGTTGCTGTTCTTGTTTTAATACTGTGCCTTTGTGCTTTGCACTGTATGGCAATAAAGATACAGAAATCATAATTGTTTTGAATGGTTTAACATTATTGATGAGCCACATAGTAAATGTCTGCCCTTATTTCCTGTGTTCTTGTGACTGGACAAGACACAAGCATGGATACTGAGGGGAAAAAAAAGGTTGGACATTGCAGAGGCAATGTTTAAAAGTTTTCTATCCGAGCTAGTTATATGGGTGGTGCCAGAGGACTGGAGAATTGCAAATGGTAAACACACTTCTTCAGAAAAGGCTGTGAGGATAAGCCAACTAAATCCAATCAGTTTAACCTCAGCAACGAGGTTAAACTGGTTTGAGGTTTAATCTCCAAACACTGGAGATTAAATTGACACTCACTTGTGCTGATGTACATAAAGGAAAACACAAACATAATTATTAAAGGGGGATCATATTTAACTTGCATCAGATTTTAATGAGGGTAACAGAAAAGGTTGATGAGGGTAATGTGGTTAATGTGAACATGGACTGGCAACAAGCATTTTATAAATAAAGGGGCACACAGCAAACTTGTGGTAACATTTGGAGCTGATAGAATAAAAGGGACAACAGCAACATGGATAGGAATCTGACAGAGTGACAGGAAACACAGCAGTGGGAAATGTTTTTATTTGGAATGGAGGTCGGTTAAAGTGGGATTCCAGGAGGGTTGGTGTTAGGAATACTGCTCTTCCTGACGCACATTAGAGACATTGGCAATGCTGCACAAAGCACATATTCAAACTGTGGTAATTACACAATGTGGAGATGCCGGCGTTGGGGTAATCACAGGAAGAGTTTTAACAACACCAGGTTAAAGTCCAACAGGTCTATTTGGTAGCAAATGCAATTAGCTTTCGGAGCGCTGCTCCTTCGTCAGATGGAGTGGATATCTGCCCTCAAACAGGGTATACAGAGACACAAAATCAAGTTACAGAATACTGATTAGACTGCAAATTTCTCCAGCCAACCCGGTCTTAAAGATACAGACAATGTGAGTGGAAGGAGCATTAAGCACAGGTTAAAGAGATGTGTATTGTCTGCAGACAGGACAGCCAGTGAGATTCTGCAAGTCCAGGAGGCAAGCTGTGGGGGTCACTGATAGTGTGACATAAATCCAAGATCCCGGTTTAGGTCATCCTCATGTGTACGGAACTTGGCTATCAGTTTCTGCTCAGTGACTCTGCGCTGTCGTGTGTCGTGAAGACCGCCTTGGAGAACGCTTACCCGAAGATCAGAAGCTGAATGCCCGTGACCGCTGAAGTGCTCCCCCACAGGAAGAGAACAGTCTTGCCTGGTGATTGTCGAGCGGTGTTCATTCATCCGTTGTCGTAGCATCTGCATGGTTTCCCCAATGTACCATGCCTCGGGACATCCTTTCCTGCAATGTATCAGGTGGACAACGCTGGCCGAGTTGCAAGAGTAGGTACCGTGTACTTGGTAGACGGTGTACTCACGTGAGATGATGGCATCGGTGTCGATAATCCAGGACGTCTTGCAGAGGTTGCTGTGGCAGGGTTGCATGGTGTCGTGGTCCATGTTCTCCTGAAGGCTGGGTAGTTTGCTGCGGACAATGGTCTGTTTGAGGTTGAAGGCTCCGGAGGAGATGCCGTAACTTCTCCGCTCCGGGGAAGTACTGGACGACGGAGGATACTCTGTCCACCGTGTCTCGTGTTTGTCTTCTGAGGAGGTTGGTGAGGTTTTTAACTCCCGTATACACAGGATCTGCTCAGATGAGGAGGATCGCAACGGACACCTCCAGACGCTGAAAGATGCCCTCACAAGAACAGGATTTGGCGCTCGACTCATCGATCGACAGTTCCGACGCGCCACAGCGAAAAACCGCACTGACCTCCTCAGAAGACAAACACGGGACACGGTGGACAGAGTATCCTTCATCGTCTTGTACTTCCCGTCAGTGGCTGACTTTAATCTTCCTGTGGATTCGGACAATCAAGTTTGCAGAGGTCGCCATGAGGAAGAATTCAGAGTGCATTCGGCACAGTTTCCATGAAGAATATTTTGTGAATCCAAGCAGAAATCAGGCCAGTTTGAACATTGTAATGTGTAATGAGACAGCTTTCATAACCAATCAGAGTAAAAGCTCCGCTGGGAAACAGTGACCTTAACATGGTGGAATTTAGCATTCAGTTTGAGAGTGCAAACTTGGGTCAGAAGCAACTGTGTTCAACGTAAATAAGGGTAATTGCAAAGGAATGAGAGCAGAGATGGCGAGACTGGACTGCAAAAGATATTTAGCAGAAAAGACGATCGATCAGCAATGACATACATTATGAAAATAGTTTTTGACTCACAAAAAACACTCAATGTGTTTCTGGAGTCACTTTGTGCAGATTGTGTAATGGTCAAGTTCTGCCTTTCTAGCATCTCTCCCTTTTTTAAACTTGATCGGCAAAAGATTCCCACAGCTACTGTAACTAGCTCTCTAAGGAGAGTCACCCTTAGATTCATCGTTACTCCCGCTTTTATAGATTTGTGAAACTGCAATATTGTTTGCATATTTCAAGATGATCTCTATGTAAGAAAATCAGAATATTTACAGAATGTTTTAATGGCAAGTTGCTTCTCCTTGCTTTATTTACATAAGCAAGTTGCTCTTCTGTGAAGATATAGGTCTACATGGCTTCTTCTACCTTGGTGACATGATGGCACAGTGGTTAGCACTGCGACACCTCAGCACCAGGGACCCGGGTTCAATTCCAGTCTTGGGTGACTGTGTCGACATTTGCATGTTCTCTCCGTGTCTGCATGAGTTCCCTCTGGGTGCTGTGGTTTCCTCCCACAGTTCAAAGATGTGCCATGCTAAATTGCCCCCTAGTGCCAGGGGGACAAGCAGGGTTAACAAATGGGGTTACGGGGATAGGGCCTGGCTGGGATTGTTGTCGATGCAGGCTCAATGGGCCAAATGGCCTCCTTTAGCACTAGGGAATCTTATTCTGAATCTTATGTCTCTTTGCCCTCCACTTCTTCCAAAGATGTGCGGATTAGGTTGATTGGCCAGGTTAAAAATTGCCCCTTAGAGTCCTAAGATGCGTAAGTGAGAGGGATTAGCGGGTAAATATGTGGGGGTAGGGCCTGGGTGGGATTGTGGTCGGTGCAGACTCGATGGGCCGAATGGCCTCCTTCTGCATTGTAGGGTTTCTATGATTTCTATGATTTCTATGACTTCTTCTCCCCCTGCCCTGGAATTTCAATGGCGGGGTGTTGCTGGGCCTCCCACTAAGATAAACTTGATTCAAGAGTACTTATCTGAAATGTAACACTGTATTCAATATGTGCATACTGTCTTGGGCCTTTTTTCCCTGAAACGTAGAATGCTGAGGGGTGACCTTATAGAGGTCTTTAAAATAATGAGGGGCATAGATCAGCTTGATAGTCAATATCTTTTCCCAAAGGTAGGGGAGTCTAAAACTAGAGGGAATAGGTTTCAGGTGAGAGGGGAGAGATACAAAAGTGTCCAGAGGAGCAATTTTTTCACAGAGGGTGGTGAATGTCTGGAACAAGCTGCCAGAGGTAGTAGTAGAGCAGGTACAATTTTATATTTTTAAGTGTTTAGACAGTTACATGGGTAAGATGGGTATAGAGGAATTGGCCAAATGCGGGCAATTGGGACTAGCTTAGGGGTTTTAAAAAAAAAGGGGGCGCCATGGACAAGTTGGGCCAAAGCACCTGTTTCCATGCTGTAAACCTCTATAACAAAGATATATACCAGTGACAAACAAGGATTCTGGAAGGGAATAAATCAACCATGGTTAACCGAGGAAGTTAAAGATTGCATTAAACTGAAAGACGAACATAGGATGTTTCATATATTAGTGGTAAGAGAGAGCATTGGGGAAGTTTCAAAAACCAACAAATGATGACCAAAAAAATACTAACGTGGGAGAAGATGAACTACAAACGTAAATGAACAAGTAATATAAAAAGGATCAGAAAGAGCTTCTTTAAATATCTAAAAATAAAGAGGGAGACTAAAGTGAACATAAGCTCCTGAGAGATTGAGACTGGGAAATAAAGGGGAACCAGAAAGTGGCAGAGGAGTGAAATACACAGTCTGTGTCAGGATGGCCAAGTCATCGAAGGTGCTGCGTTCAGGTCACAGTCTCCTCGAGAGGCCTGCGTTCAAATTCCAGTCCTTACATTGATGAAGGGAGGCAGTGGCGTCATGGGCTAGTGATCCAGAGACTCTGGGGAATGCTTGAGGGACCTGGGCTCAAAACCCAGCAGGGCAGATTGTGAAATTTGAATTCAATATGAATCTGCAATCAACAATCTAATTGTTGCTTGTCATAAAACCCTATTTGGTTGACTAATGTCCTTCAGGGAAGGAAATCTGCTGCAGGAGTGTGCTTGAATTATCAAGTCCAGAGGTAACAAAAATATGGATGAGGGTTTCAGGTACGGGTGAGCTGAGATATTACAAACAATGTGTGATGTTACACAGCTGGAAATAGGCGATCTTGGTGAAGGAACAGATATGTGGTCAGAATCTCATTTCCGAGTCTAATGAGGTGCCAAGATTATGAGGGTTTGTTTCAACGTCGGACAGTGATCAGTGGGGGAGATGGAGTCAGTGATTGGGAACGGAATTTGGGGTGGGAACATTGGTTTTCCAAATGTTTAATTGGGGGAATTCTCTGGACTAGAGGTCGGAGAAGGAGTCTAATAATTTAATAACAGGGGATTGTTTGTGAGAGGTGATGGTGGGGTAGAGCTGGGTGTTATCAGCATACATGTGAAAACTAACACTGTGCTTTCAGATAATGCCACTGAGGGATAAGGTGTAGATGAAAAATTGGAGGGAGCCAAGGATAGATCCTTGGGCGATTTGGGTGGTAACAAAACAGGGGTGGGAAGAGAAAACATTGCAGGTGATATTCTGCATATGAAGGAAAAGATCGGAACGGGGTAAATGCAGTCTTACCCAGCTAAACTATCCCTCCTTATCCTTCTCAGCCAATCCACACCTTTGACATGGTTGACTGCACTATCCTGCTCCAATACCTTCCCACTGTCAGGTCAGTGTGCACAGCAGATGAAGATGGTAATGGACCAGACATCCTGGGAAAACTAATGATAAATGAAGGGCTGGGCCTCAGTGAACGAGTGTAGAGAAAGCTGGAGTTCTGAATCATCTTCATTTCGAGCGGCAGCTCCTCCATCTCAATGTGTGTCGTCAGATCAGGCCATTCTGCTCAGTCTGTAAGAGAGAGAGAGAGGCTATAATTAAAACCAAACAATGAGGGAGATCCACTCAGAGTAAGCAAACCCCACCCCCAAAGCAGAGCACAGGAAGATCCCAGTATCTAACCGTGGCCTCTGCAAAGTGAGCTGCTTTAACCCAGTGTGGCACTGAGCCCCACACACAGAGCACAGGAAGATTCCAGTTCATGTACTGATTGGTCTGACTCCGGGGAGTTTGTAACACCGGCATTGCTGAGACTGGGGAACTGCAGCGACATGTTTACACAGGAAGCTGCCATTGGAAACCCTGAGCTGCGATTTATAGAATCCAACAGCGCAGAAGGAGGCCATTCGGCCCATCGAGTCTGTACCAACCACAATCCCACCAAGTCCTATCTCCATAACCTCATGCATTTATCCTAGCTGGTCCCCCTGACACTAAAGGGCAATTTAGCATGGCCAATCCACCAAACCCGCACATCTTTGGACTTTGGGAGGAAACCGGAGCACCCGGAGGAAACCCACTGGGAGACGTGCAAACTCCACACAGACAATCATCCAAGCCGTAATCGAACTCGGGTCCCTGGCGCTGTGAGGATATTGGGTTCATGTCACACTATTTGTAACCCCCACAGTTGCCTAGACCTGCAGAATTTCACTGGCTGTCTTGTCTGGAGACAATACACATCTTTTTAGCCTGTCTTGATGCTCTCTCCACTCACATTGTTTTGTTTCTTAAAGACTTGATTAGTTGTAAGTATTCGCATTCCAACCATTATTCATGTAAATTGAGTTTGTGTCTTTATATGCTCTGTTTGTGAACAGAATTCCCACTCACCTGAAGAAGGGGCTTAGAGCTCCGAAAGCTTGTGTGGCTTTTGCTACCAAATAAACATGTTGGACTTTAACCTGGTGTTGTTAAACTTCTTGCTGTGAGGCAGCAGTGCGAACCACGGTGCCGCCCCATTTACAGCCGGGCAGGACGGGATTCCCGCTGCCGAAACCCTCCCGCCATCCCGAGCCCCGCCGCGGGCTCAGGATCCGGGCCCGGGGACTGAAGCCACTTGCGGGACATTTGCTGCCGCTCCGCGCGGTGTCTGATGGGTCAAGGGTAAATCCCCGCCAACGGCCTGTGACCGGCAGCTGGGAAAACCAATCGGAAATTGACGCATCGCGGTTCTCCAATGGACGCTCTGCGACCACTGAGTGACAGCTACTTTGTCCAATCCGTCAGCTCCATCCGGCTGAACTGTGAGACCACTGAAAATGACGCTCCCAATTCTAACCAATCGCAGACCGCGCTGATGGCAACACACGCCCTCAATGTGATTGACATCTTCTTTAGCCAATCGTAACCCACTGCCCAATCGGAATGCGCCGCTCCGGCGCGACTCGCGTAGCGTCACTCCCAGCCCAGCGTCATTGCGTCATTCAATTCGATCCAGAGCTGAAACCAATGAGAAATCAAAGAGCTGGAGGCGGAAATAATCCTTCAAGTGGAACCACGCGGAAAATTATAGTTGTATAATTATAATTCGTTGACAGCAGTTAAAGCGGCCGAAGGACTGCGGAAGGTCAGAGGGTGCAAACTGTGAGGCCCACGGGATAGGAAGGAGGAAATAAATGAAGGAAACAGGCGACAGAAATAAACGAGAGGAAAGCAAGCTAGAAGCAGGGGTATTGAGAGAGGGAATTCCAGAGCTGAAACCCAGAGAGCTGAAATTACGATCTTCAGTGGTGGAATGAACCAAATCAGGGATGCTCACGAGGGCAGAATCAGAGGAGCTCAGATATCTCAGATGATTGTTATGCTGGAGGTGATGAAAGGGAGGAAGAGCTGAGGACATGGAGGGTTTTGGAAACACGGATAAGAATATTAAAATCGAGACATTGCTTAACCACGAGTCTGTGTTTGTCACTGAGCACAGGGTTGATGCATGAACAGTATTTGGACTAAAATTCTGATTTAATGATGAGAAATCAATCAGCAGCTTTCTGGACACAGCAGCACAATAAATCGGATCAGAAGTGGACTACATGGCCCCTCAAGTCTGCTGCTCCATTCAATAGTATCAGGTTTTAGATTCCCAAACCACAGAATCTTTACAATGCAGTAGCAGTCCATTTGGCCCATCAAGTCTACACTCCGGTATTGAAAATTGCACGCTATCTAATCCCACTCTCCCGCCTCATAGTCCCAGAGACCCGGGTTTGGTCCTGACCTTTGCTGACTGTGCAGATTTTGCACATCATCCCCCGTGGGTTTCCTCTGGGTGTCCTGGTTTACTCCCGTGGTTCAAAGATGTGCAGGTTACGTGGATTGGCCATGTTAAATGTTCCTTTATTTTCCTAAGATGTATACATTAGGCACTGAATCGTTGCAATTTTGACACTTATTTTGCAAATTTTCCCCTGGTTCTTGATGAACTCTTGATTGGAACATGAAAACATCTATCATTGAATCCCTACATTGCAAAAGGTGGTCATTCGGCCCATTGAGGCTCCACTGATTCTCTGACCTATCCACGCAACCTCACATATTTACCCCGTTAATCCTCCTAATCTCAACATACTGGGAGACAAAAGGGCAAATCTAGCATGGTAAATCCACTTACCCTATCAATGGAGTGTGGGAGAACCCAGAGCACCCGGACGAAAGCCACATGGACACAGAGAAAATGTGGAAAATACATACAGCCACCCAAAGCCTGAATTGAACCCGCGTCCCTGTCATTCTGCAGCAGCAGTACGAAAGCCACACTTCTTTCTCTTCCATAAGACCATAAGACGTAGGAGCAGAATTAGGCCACTCAGCCCATCGAGTCTGCTTCGCCATTTTACTCATTTCCATTCTCCTGTCTTTTCCCCATAACCCCTGATCCCCTTATTAATCAAGAATCTATCTATATCTGTCTTAGAAACACTCAATGACCTGGCCTCCACAGCCTTTTGCGGCAAAGATTTCCACAGATTCGCCAATCTCTGGCTGAAGAAATTCCTCCTCATCTCTGTTTTAAAGGATCGTCCCTTTAGTCTGAGGCTGTGCCCCTTGGTTCTAGTTTTTCCTAGAAGTGAAAACATCCTCTCTGTGTCCACTCGATCCAGGCCTCGCAATATCCGATAAGTTTCAATAAGATCCCACTCGTCCTTGTAAACTCCAACGAGGACAGGTCCAGAGTCCTCAACCATTCTTCATACAACACGCTCCTCATTCCAGGGATCATTCTTGTGAACTTCCTCTGGACCTTTTCCAAGGCCAGCACATCCTTCCTTAGGTATGGGGCCCAAACTGCTCACATTACTCCAAACGGGGTCTGACCAGAGCCTTTGCCAGCCTCAGAAGTGCATCCATGGCCTTGAATTCCAGCCCTCTCAACATTGCATTTCCCTTCCGAACTGCTGACTGAACCTGCACGTTTACCTGAAGAGAATCTTGAACAAGGACTCCCAAGTCCCTTTGTGCTTCTGAGTTCCTAAGCATTTCACAATTTAAAAAATAATCTGCGCCTCCATTCCTCCTTCCAAAGTGCATAACCTCACACTTTTCCACATTGTACTCCATCTGCCACTTCTCTGCCCACTCTCCCAGCCTATCCAAGTCCTTCTGCAGCACACCTGCTTCCTCAATGCTACCTGTCCCTCGACAGGTCTTTTCAGACTTCTTTCCCTGAGGAAAAATATCCAACTTCTCAAATCGATCTTCATAGCTACAAATCTTTATCAATAGAATCATTCGTGTGGATATCCTTTGCACTCTCGCAATTGCCTTCACAACCTTCTTCAAGTGTGGTGCCCAGAATTGGGCGCAGTGCTCCAGGTGAGGCCTATCTAGTGTATTTAAAAGCTCAACATGATCTTCTTACTCATGTATTCAATCCTCCAATAAAACGTAGGATGCCATTTTCTTTATTACCTGCTCTCTCAACATGCTCAACCACCTTCAATGACTTTTGTACTGAGAAACCGAGATCCCTTTTTTCCTGCATTTCCTTAAGAGTTTCTCTCTTTATTTCTCCACACTCTCAAAATGAATCAACTCACACTTCTCTGCATTGAACTTCAACTAGTTCGGTGATTGACCCGCACAGGTGCCCGACTGTGGCAATTCGGAGAATTTCACAGTAACTTCATTGCAGTGTTAATGTAAGCCTTACTTTTGATTAATAAACTTTACTTTAACTTTACTTTCCTTTACTTCTACTTTATCTGTCACTCGTCTGCCCAGAGGACAGCAATGGAAGCGTTCACTCAGCATCTACACATTGTTCTGAGCTCTCGGGTCTCTCGCCTAATTCACTCGGCCTCTCAACATAGAACAACCTCCTCATTCCGGGGGGCAATCTAGTGAACCTTCTCTGTACCGCCTCCAATGCAAGCTTACCTTTTCTCAAATGTGGATACCATAGCTGTACACAACATTGCAGATGTGGTCTCCATAAAATCCTGTACAATTGTACCAAGTCTTCATCTACTCCAATCCACTTTGCAATAAAAACAAACATGCCATTTGTAATTGCTTTAATGAATAATCTGGATTGTGCTCCGAATTCTCTGCAACATTTTAAATCCGTCACATTTCAACGTCTCTTCAGCTCTGAAGAAGAATCATGCAGACTCGAAGTATTAACTTTGTTTCTCTCTCCATATATGCTGCCAGATCTGCTAAGGTTTCTAGCATTTTCTGTTATTTCAAATTTCGTCTCTCTGCCATCCTCACCTTTTAGACATATATTTGTTTTTTGTTAACTTTCCCGTCAGACTTCGGCCACCAACTCTCCTGTCATTTAAACATTGCTGCACTTCTCCTTGTTTAGAAACGACAAGAGAACAGCTCACACTCAATTCAGTGATGAGTGATGAATGCGAAATTATGTGAGGAGTTGTGACAGAAAATGAACATCTCCGCCTTTTCCCTGCAACCCTGCACATTCTTCCTTTTCAGATAACAGTCTAATTCCTTTAGAACGTTTCAATTGAATCTATATCCACCACACTCTCCAGCAATGCATTCAACACTTTACACAATCACTGTGTGAAAAATGTTTTCCTCGTGTTCCGCTGCCTTCCTTTGCTAATGATGCGAAACCTGTTCTCTCTCATTCTTCATCATTCCACAGTGGGAACAGTTTGTCCCTATCCACTCTGTCCAGACGCCTCATGGCATTTAATGCCTGTAAGTGGAACCCCTGATGGGATGGTAAGATTTTTAAACCAGTCGACATTAAGGTACTGATAAAACTAGCAGCATTCAGTTAAATAACTTCGAAATGCGTTTATGAGCTAACAAGAAGCAATCTGAGATGCAGTAATTGATTCAAACGAGTAATGATGATTGTAAAACACATATGCTGATATTTTGAATGGATTCTTATTAACTTTAAGGAAGTTACCAGTTGGCAGTAAACCAATAAAGATAACATTTTGTCAAAGGGTCATCTGGACTCGAAATATCAAATCATTTTACTCCTTTCAGATGCTGCCAGACCGGCAGATATTTTCCAGCATTTTCTCTTCTGATTTCAGATGATCGCATCAACAGTAATTTGCTCTTATTTTAGAGTTGTACTGTTGCACTTCATTTAGAGTTGTAGGACTGAGAAACCTCACGAATGAAATGGATTAGATACTTTGGAACTGTTTTCCTTTTACTTTTCATTGTCTCTCTATAATCTTCCGACAGAATGAATCACTTCACAATTCTCACATTTATACTTCATCTGCAACTTCTCCACTCATTCCGTCAACTTGTCTGTGTCCTTTTTGAAGTTTCACACTATCCTCCTCACAGTTCACAATGCTTCCAACTTTCACATTATCCAAAAATTCTGAAATTGTTTCCTGTGCACCATAAAGTCTGTCACGAATAGATCCTGGTGATGTTCACAGTACCTACACCTTGTGTGCAGACCAAACTGGTTTGAGGCTTATAACAGAAAAGAGGAGCCAATGCAGATAGCTGCCTGCATATTCCACGCAAATGTTGCAGAAGTGCAGTCAAGTGGTTCTGTTATTGTTGTTAAGAGGAGGTAGCAGAGAATGGTTTCGATCCATCGACCTCTGAGCGATGGGCCCAGCATGCTTCAGCTGCGCCACTCTGCTACGGCAAGCCCAGCTTCGCCTCCCCACCTCCAGCTTCCACCCCTCCCGCCTCCACCCCTCCTCCCACACCGCCTCCACCCCCTCTCCCTCCTCTCTCCTCCCCTCCCCCCACCTCCCCCTTCCCCCTTTGCCCCGTCCCCCTCCCGCCGTTCCCCCCTCCCTGCTGCCCCTCCCCCTCTCCCCTTCTTCCCCTCTCCCCCCTCCCCCCTCGTCCCCTCCCCCCTCGTCCCCTCCGCCCTCTCCCCCTCGTCCCCTCTGCCCTCTCCCCCTCCCCCCTCGTCCCCTCCGCCCTCCCTCCTCCCTCCTCTCCTCCCGATCCTCGCCCTCCTCACCCTCCCTCACCCCTTCCCCTCCCCCTCCCCCTCCAGCCTCCCCCTGCCTGCTCCCCCTTCTCCGCTCCCCCTCCCCCTCCCCCACTGCCTCCCCCTCCCCCCTCTCCCCCTACCTCCTCCCGTTCCCCCCTCCCTCCCCGTCCCCCCTCCCCGTCCCCCCTCCCCCCTCCCCGTCCCCCCTCCCCCCTCCCCGTCCCCCCGCCCTTCTGTTCTGTTAATATGGCCCCTGCTCTGCAAATGTGTTCTATGTTGTGTGAGAAGATTCTCCGTGAAGATGTTTCTGTCAGTAAATTGTTGCATATTGTGTTAAGATGTTCCCGTTCATATGATTTCTTGCATATAAAAGTGATTCACTGCAGATCGAGGTTTTTTGGGGAAAAGGGAAACCGATGTAAATACCTGTCTGCAGACTCCATGTAAAAGTCACAAGTCGTTTCATTATCAGTGATGATAGGAATAGTAGAGGATGGCTGTGATCCACCGAACTTTGGGTTTATGGATCCAGCACGCTTCCGCTGCACCACTCTGCTACGGAAGAAGTCAGTTGTGCTGTCTATCAATATAGTCAGGCAGATTTTCGCCGTTGTATCATTTAATACCAGTTCCAGTGTCAGGAGGTTCAGCCACTGCATCACACCGAGAATAAAACAGGGAAAAACACACAATCGCAGTAAGAGAGATTGTCTGGAAACGTAACGACAGACAAAGGTGATGAAAAACCGACAAAACAAGGAATTGGAACATCAATCACTATTTTAAAATGCATTTTCTGTTGCAAATACATGTTTGTAAATATAATTCCTGCAGTGTAACTGGTGCTCTCTGTTGTTGAGAGGTGTTTTCTGCTGTTGTGTAAAATGCTTCCCTCATGCTGTAAGTATCTTTCCGGCTGTATAAATATGGTCCATCTTGTGCATTTTTTTAAATGTTCTGTTAATATATGCCCTGCTCTGTAAACGTGTTCCCTGTTGGGTCAAAATATTCACCGTGAAGATGTTTTCTGTTCGGCAGAAAGATAATTAACTGGTCTCATGATATTCCATATTGGGTTAAAATGTTGCACGTTGTGTTAAGATGTTCTCTATTCTTGTATAAAACTCTGGTTAAACTGCAACTGGATAACGATCGCGCAATTTGAATGCATTTTACCCTCTGTTAGTGAATGTGATTGGGGGATTCATATTGTATCCAACAAAGGCACGTGAGTGAGATTTGTTCAGTCTTCGTCCGTCTCTGGTTGTAGTTGCGAGTTTGTGTTTGTTTTATTCATTTCGAGAGGTGGGCATCACTGACGAGGCCAGCATTCGTTGCCAATCTCTAACTGATCTTAAGAAGATGGTGGTTTGCTGCTTTATTGAACTGCTGCAGTCCCTGGGGTGTCGGTACAGCCACAGTGCTGTTTGCCAAACAGTCTTTCAGGATTTTGCCACTGCGACAGTGAAGGAGCCGCGATGTATTTCCAAGTCAGGACAGTGAGTGGCTTGAGGGGGAGCTTGCAGAGCTGGTGTTCCCATGTATCTACTGCCGCTGTCCTTCGAGATGGTAGAGGCGGTGGGTTTGTGGGTGCAGTCGAAGAAGAGGAGATGAAGAAATATTGCTCCCATTGCTAGAGGAGAGAAGGATGGTTTTTAATGTGCTGAGTGTTTAGGACCTGGGATGCACTGCCTGGGAGGGTGGCAGAGGCAGCATCAAATCAGGACTATCAAGGGGGAATGGGATCAGCACCTGAAGTGAAAGGATATCCAGGTTTATGAGACAAGGACTAAGAAAGGGATGAGATGAGATGCTCTTTTACAGACCAGCATACAGACAAAGGGCCGAATGGTCTCCTTCTCTTTGTTGTATCCATTCTAAGATTCTAGATATATGAGTGTTGGACTCATTCTGTATCTTTCTGTCTCTAATGCGACATATGTGTGCGATATTAATTTCTAAATCAATCTGAGAGACTTTGCAAATCTGTACACATTCTACCTGGAAGATACTTAATTGAAACTGGGCCTTTTGTTCTAATTAGTACATGATTCCACACGATCCTCTACTCAAAATCTTGAACGTAACATCATCTGCTTATCTCTGAAATTCATTCTCCATCGTCTCATTACCGAGATTTTCCTTGAGTACATCTGTGCTCGTCGACTCAAATGCTCCAGGTAATAGCAAATTCGAAGTTATAGAACAAAGAACAAAGAAAATTACACCACAGGAATTGGCCCTTCAGCGCTCCAAGCCTGAACCGACCGTGCTGCCCGACTGAACTAAAACCCCCACCCTTCCGGGGACCATATCCCTCTATTTCCATCCTATTCATGTATTTGTCAAGACGCCCCTTAAAAGTCACGACCATATCCGCTTCCACGACCTCTCTCAGCAAAGAGTTCCAGGCACCCACTACTCTCTGTGTAAAAAATCTGCCTTGTGCATCTCCTTTAAACCTTGCATCTTAAACCTGTGCCCCATAGTAATTGACTGTTCCAAACTCGGAAAAAGCTTCTATCCATGCCTATCTTAATCTTGTAGACTTCTATCAGGTCGCCACTCAACCTCCGTCATTCCAGTGAGAACAAACAAAGTTTCTTCAACCTCTCCTCATAGCTAATGCCCTCCATACAAGGCAACATCCTGGAAAATCATTTCTGTACCCTCTCCAAAACCTCCACATCCTTCTGGTGATCTGGCGACCAGAATTGAACACTATATTCCATGTGCGGCCTAAGTAAGGTTCCATAAAGCTGCAAAATGACTTGCCAATTTTTAAACTCATTGCCCTGGCCGATGAAGGTAAGCATGCCGTATGCCTTGTTGACTACCTTCTCCACCTGCATTGCCACTTTCAGTGACCTGTGTACCTGTACACCCAGATCCCTTTGTCTATCAACACTTGTCAGGGTTCTGCCATTTACTGTATATTTCCGATCTGTATTAGACCTTCCAAAATGCATGACCTCACATTTGTCCGGATTAAACTCCATCTGCCGTCTCTCCGCCCAAATCTCCAACTGACCTATATCCTGCTGTATCCTCTAATTGTCCTCATTGCTATCTGCAAATCCACCAACCTTTGTGTCGTCTGCAAACTTACTAATCAAACCAGTTACATTTTCCTCCAAATCATTTATATATATTACAAACAGCAGAGATCCTAACACTGATCCCTGAGGAACGCCACTTGTCACAGCTCTCCATTCAGAAACGCACCCTTCCACTGCGACCCTCTGTCTTCTTTGACAACAACATGTCGGTCTGCAGCGATAGTTGATGTGCATTTGTTCCACGCTACTGCAGTTCTGTATTGCGGCCAGTGGATGTCAGCACACTCTGGTAGACTGAGATTGAGACATCAGAGATAGATACAACAGACAAGAATCGTTCACATTACATTGAACCTGGGACGGAGAACTTCGAAATACTAAATCTGTTGGCCATATCATTTTGAAATCTACCAGTACGCTGCTTTCCTCTGTAATTAAATTAAATCACTTAAATTATGATAAATCAGCAAGGCTATACTTTTTAAGTGAATGTATTAGTGCCGGTTGGCATTTTATTTTTGAACCAAGTGGCATTTTGAATCACTGCTGTTTCGGATAGTAAGAATTGAATATCCAGCCTGCAGTCTGCATTGCACCTTTTGCTTGTACAGTGAGCATTAAACGTTTCGCACTCCGACTTTCCTATGTACCTTCACCCTACAACGTCTCCCTGCCCCGTCTCACAAGGCAGTCAACGTCGCACCTTCACTTTGTCTTCTACCCATGGGAGGCTTATCGTGACCAGTCCCCATGTGTTTCACTTTGCTCAGTTATATTGCCCAGATTGCATACAGTTCCAACTTTTCTATTCTCAATTAATAATAAATGAATGAAGAGAACCATCCCTTGATTAAACACTGTCAGCCTTTAGCGGGTGATTTTCATGAAGTGATGTGTGTGATTCCCGCCTTTATGCTTCTGTACAAATTCAGTCAAAGGAAAATTATCCAAATATATCTTCAATTCTCCTTCTCACTCACAAAGAACTGAATGGGTGATAAGATACAGTTTCAATATTAGCTTTAAAAGATAGAGAATGGATTTACAAATTTAAAATCCAAGGGCGACATCAATGCCTGGAGTGGTTTTCAGGCTGTGGCGACCAGAATAACACTGCACATTCTCAAATTTGGATTATTCAAAATCATAGAATGGATCATCCATTGTGGATGGAAGGTAACTTTCAACTGTGCAGATGTGCTGTGCTTCAGGAGCTTGTTTTCCAAAAATCTCCATTAATCAAAAATGTTGCCTCATCCGCTGAGCACATCCAGCATTTTCTGTTTTCGATTTCCAGCTTTGCGTTCATAGAATCCCGACAGTACAGAAAGAGGCCATTCGGCCCATCGAGTCTGCACTGACCACAATCCCACCCAGGCCCTCCCCCCATATATTTTACCCACTAATCCCCGCATCCCAGGATTCTAAGGGGCAATTTTAGCATGGCCAATCAACCTAACCCGCATATCTTTGGACTGTGGGAGGAAACAGGAGCACCCGGAGGAAACCCACGCAGACACGAGGAGAATGTGCAAACTCCACACAGACAGTGACCCAAGCCGGGAATCGAACCTAGCTCCCTGGAGCTGTGAAGCAGCAGTGCTAACCACTGTGCTACCGTGCCGCGTTGTGTTCTGTGCAGATGTTTTGCTATGCAGACGCTGCGACAACGGATGAATGAACACCGCTCGACAATCACCAGGCAAGACTGTTCTGTTCCTGTTGGGGAGCACTTCAGCGGTCACGGGCATTCGGCCTCTGATATTCGGGTAAGCGTTCTCCAAGGCGGCCTTCACGACACACGACAGCACAGAGTCGCTGAGCAGAAACTGATAGTCAAGTTCCGCACACACGAGGACGGCCTCAACCGGGATATTGGGTTCATGTCACACTATTTGTCACTCCCACAGTTGCGTGGACCTGCAGAGTTTCACTGGCTGTCTTGTCTGGAGACAATACACATCTTCTTAGCCTGTCTTTATGCTCTCTCCACTCACATTGTTTCGTTTCTTGAAGACTTGATTCGTTGTCAGTATTCGCATTCCAATCATTATTCATGTAAATTGAGTCTGTGTCTTTATAAGCTCTGTTGTGAACAGAATTCCCACTCACCTGAAGAAGGGGCTAAGAGCTCCGAAAGCTTGTGTGGCTTTTGCTACCAAATAAACCTGTTGGACTTTAACCTGGTGTTGTTAAACTTCTTACTGTGTTTACCCTAGTCCAACGCCGGCATCTCCACATCATGTTTTACTGGAACAGGGAACAGGTTCTGATTAGCCCTGTGACAGAGTAGAATGTGTCTCCCGACTATCAAGCCTGCGAGATTTGCCTCCAAGCTGTACAGGAGAATGAGGAAGAGAGAGAGAGGGAGGATCATTCTGTGATGGACACATTTCCTGTATAAAGGTGTGAATTTCCACAGCTGTTTCAAAAGACATAAGATGTTCCAACACGAGTTGCAATCAACGAAGTTCCTCTTAACAGTTCTTGGCGTTATAACTGTGAGGTTGTTGAACTGACGAATAGTTTCTACATTGTCAAAAATCCATAGATGGACAAATAAAGTAAGCTTCCAATGCGCGGCTCTGTGGCGCAATGGGTAGCGCATTGGACTTCTCAGTAAGGGCAAGTTAGCCATTCAAAGGTTGTGGGTTCGAGTCCCACTAGCGTCGCGTTTTAGATCAGATTCGTGGCCACCAGTTTGCTGCTTCACTGATGTGATTCAGCTTCGGCACCGACAATTCCTGCTGTGCCATCTCTCCATGCTGTTTCTATTGACTCGGCTCCCAGGGAAACCACTGACTCGAGAATAAATCGCAAACCCCAGGGGCTTTCTTAAAGTTTGACACGACGTTCGCTGGTTGGGTTAGAAATAGTAACATATTTTTCACTTCGATATTTCACTTCTTCTGGGAGATAAAAAAGATTAAAGAACACACACACGCAACAACAGTAATTGATCAATAGCTACAATCAATAAATCAATATCAGTGCCCTGCAACCTGGTGGTGTTATTCTGGTGTGTCTGCTGCGCGTGTCCTTCCAGGCTGTCGTAGTCGTGGGTTTGGAAGCTGCTGGCAAAGGAGCCTTGCTGAGTTGCTGCAGTGCATCGTGTAGATGGTGCGCACTGCTGTAGTGGACTGAGTGAATTTTTATGCGTGGGAAGCGAATGAAGTGGGATGCTTTGTCCTGGATGGTGCTAAACATCTGTCGTGCTGTTCAAGCTGCATTCACCCAGGCACGTTATCTCAGGAAATCAAGTGCTCCTGTTTACCCCCACAGTCCAAAGATGAGCAAGTTGGGTGGATTGGCCCTTTGGTCCCGAAGGTGTTTGTATGGGTAGATTAGCGGGGTGGATGCGAGGCGCCGCGGGGATAGGTCCTGTGTGCTCTCTGTTGGAGAGTCGATACAGACTCGATGGGCAGAATTGTCTCCATAAGCACTGTTGGGATTGTATGATTGTGAGGCCATTCGACTGTGTTAGAAATTCCCTGAGAAAAAAAATGGAAAGCTGTATTTGTGGAATTTACAGCATTGGCTTTATTGCAGATTTTTTTTTTTCTGCAAGATGAAGAAAATACCTGACCGAGTAAATAAATAGGAGACATATTTGTGGGGAGTCTCGAAAAAAATTTTTTTGTTTCATCTTTGTAGATCATCCACTGTAAAGGTAAAGACAATATCGACTAGCAAGGATAGGACATTACGACTTGCACACTTGCACTGATCACTTGTAAGGACTCAAGGTTCTCGCTGGGATTTGAAACCGGGATCTCCTGTTTACTCGGCTTGTGCAATGTCCTGTTTTCTCAAGTCAACAAAGTTCCAAACCTCACCCTACGTGTTCCTTGCACGAAGGTACTAAGATTGACAGGTCTGAGCAACGGGAACTATGCAATTGGAAGGTTTCATCCTGGCGACAGGAATATCTCCCCACAGCTGCTTTCGGAGCTGCTGCATATTTCCAGCATTTCCTGTTTCTGATTTTGTGCCTTCATTATAGGAGTTCATTACTGACAACCCAAAGGTTGTCTCTTGGACGCAGCACCAGATAGAGCTTTTCTGTGATCTTCGCACCAGATCGAGCTTTTCTGTGATCTTCACACAGACAAGTTCACTATTCACTTTCCAACACAAGTGCTTTAAAATCGGCTGTTTTCACACTGAGCACCCTGCGGCATTGCCTTCAAACCTCACCCCACCCTCCACCCGCACACCAGATTCTCAGTGGTACAAGTGTATCTGAGGAATTCACAAAGATAAGAGGTCACGGTGTTTATGAGGGAATATAAAGGATTAATCCATACTCACAAACAGATTGATTATGTAAGAATCTCTCTCTCTCTCTCACACACACACACACACACACACACACACACACACACACACACACACACACACACACACACACACACACACACACGGCAGATGGTGAAATTTGACATCAGGAAAAACATCTGGATTTAAAAGTCCAATGACCACGAATCGATTGTCATAAAATAACACAGCTGGTTCACTAATGTCCTTTAAGGAATGATTTTTTACCTGGTCTGGACCTGCATGTGGCCCCCGACCCACAGCAATGTGGTTGACCCTGAGTTGCCCGCTGAGGTCACCTATCAAGCTGCTCAGTTTAAGGACAATTTAGGATGGACAATAATTGCGGGCCCAGCCAGCGACACCCACATCCCAGGAATCAATAAAGAAAATTAATCAGTGATTCAAAATGAGGGGATACAGAAAGTCAGTTGCAGTACCAAAAATTGACAGATAAAGAATTAATTCATAAACTATTTTACAGTTCCGGAAGCCGACAGTCAGAACAAGTCACTTGTACACGCACAGTTCAGCTGATAGAATCAGAAAGGGCGGGGCATAGAGTATAAAAGTTGGGGTCTGATGTTGCAGATGGAGAACGTTGGTTCGGCCGCATTTGGAATACTGCGTCCAGTTCTGGTCGCCACACTACCAGAAGGACGTGGAGGCTTTGGAGAGAGTACAGAGGAGGTTTACAAGGATGTTGCTTGGTTATGAGGAGAGATTGGGGAAACTGGGGTTGTTCTCCTTGGAAAGACGGAGGATGAGGGGAGACTTAATAGAGGTGTATAAAATTATGAAAGGCATAGATAGGGTGAACGGTGGGAAGCTTTTCCCCGGGTCGGTGGTGACGTTCACGAGGGGTCATAGGTTCAAGGTGAAGGGGGGGAGGTTTAACACAGATATCAGAAGGACATATTTTACACAGAGGGTCGTGGGGGCCTGGAATGTGTTGCCGGGCAAGGTGGTGGAGGCGGACACACTGGGAACGTTTAAGACTTATCTAGACAGCTATATGAACGGAGTGGGAATGGAGGGATACAAAAGAGTGGTCTAGTTTGGACCAGGGAGCGGCGCGGGCTAATTGTTCTTTGTTTCTCGTTTCAAGGCTTCATTCTATGATCATCTTGCTGGTGCCAGTACAGAGCGAGACTGCGGATAGTTGGGAACCTGTCTCGGGGGCAGGGAATTCAGATGGTGTTCGTAAAGCAGAAGTGGAAATGAATAGGGTTGGGAAGCATTTTCTGGTCAGGGCCAGTGTGATCTCCTGGACTCGTTTCGATCGCCTCAGGGGGTCGGAGAGGAATTTCCCAGATTTTTCTTTCCCCATATTGGCCCTGGGGTTTTCACTCTGGGTTTTCGCCTCTCCCTGGAGATCACATGGTCTGGAATGGGGGGGTGGGGGTGAGTTAATAGGTTGTGATGAACAAAGCATCGTAGCTGTGAGGGACAGCTCGGTGGATAGGATATTAGGATGTAGATAGGCAGGAAAATTGGGCGGGGATCCTGGATTCAGGATTCAATCCTGGACCGGGGAGCGGCGCGGGCTTGGAGGGCCGAAGGGCCTGTTCCTGTGCTGTATTGTTCTTTGTTCTTTGAAAGATCCCAACCCTCATTGAGCAGCAGATAATGCAAAGCACAGTCTGAATACAGACAGGCGCACCAGAGAAACATTCCTTCTGGTGGCATCACAGTTTGCTGTGGCTCCTGCTCTGTCCAAGACCGCAAAAAAACTACAAAGTGTCGTGAAATCACGCAAACCAGCTTCCCATCTATTGACACTTCCCGTTGTCTTGGAAAAGCAGCCAGTTTAATCATGGAGGGACGCACCCTGTTCATGCTCTCTTCCACCGGCTTCGGTCGAGAACAAGAGACAAAGGTCTGAGGACTGCCACTAACTAACTGAAGAACGAACTGGACTGAACAAGGAATATTCCACAAACCCCACAAACAGGCAGTCTTGCGTGGCCGTAGCCTAACGGGTAAAGCGATTAATTTCGCTACTGTCCATGCTGCGATCCAACCATGGCAGGTTCCAGCCCGGTCCCTTTATACAGAAATCTGGTGGAAATTCCTGAAAACCGAGCTTTCGCCAATTAACTGAAATCCACCGTTAGTTACAAACAGCTCTCTCAGAATTACTTTCCTTGTAACTTTGTTCATTTAGTTCTCACTTATCTTAGTATTTTTAGATCGGAACTATTCCACGATGTATGTTTGACCTGGATGAATTGTTAATGTTCCAAACTGGAACAAAATGCCCTGTATCTGTCGGCTGATTGAAGTTCTGTGACAGGAATACTAACCTCGTCAAGAAGAGGTTTAATGCTGAGCTGAATGAACTGTTTTTGTTTGCAGGGATGAAAGGTGATGTCACTGGCCTGGTAATCCAGAGGCCCGCATTAATCTTTGGGGACACGGAGTAAATCCCACCATGGCAGCTGGTGAAATTCACTGTTTTAGCACATCGGCACATGGACAGAAAACAGAAACAGGAGTAGGCCATTCGGCCCAAACAAAGCTGGAATTGAAAGCAAGCCTCAGAAATGGCGGCCTTGAAATTTCCGTCGATTGTTTTCCCACAGAAAACATCTTCACAGAACAACAGAGAACATTTCACACAAAGGGGAAACTTCTGCTCAAGACGGATCATATTTGCAAACCGGGCACACATTTACAGAACAGGGAAGAATTTGTCAGAACCACAATGAAGATCTGTCAACGACAGAGTCACAGTTCCAAACAGAGAGAACAGTTACACAGCAGATAGCACAGTTACACAACAGAACATACATTTCAAAACAGGGCCTATCTTTGTGCAACAGAAAATCCCTTTTCATACATAATCAGTTTTTCCATCTCAGTATCTTGGTCGAATATTTTCTGTCTCTCATTGTGTGTGTGTCCTAATAGTGTTTTACTGCTTTTCTATGTGTCTTTCTCTGTCTGTTACATTCGGGATGATGTTATGTGTTATTATTCAGCCAGGGTGAGCTTCCCAACACGTCGGCCTTGTTTGAAATAAAAAGAGACAGTGAATAGTTTCCTGGCTCGCGGGCAGCAGTAACAAGCAGGGAGATATCAGCTTTCGAAGCAGAGTGGCGCAGCGGAAGCGTGTTGGGCCCATAACCCAGAGGTCGATGGATCAAAACCATCCTCTGCTATCGCATACTCACTCCATCCAGTAGGAATGTTCTGCTGCTGCCCAAAGGCAAATCCGGGTTTTCTTTGCAGTTCATTTGCTTCACCTTCTTGATTTTCATTAACGAGGAGCACAGCGTATTTGTCTCAGTTGCCTGGTCAGTTTATTCAGCCAGCAGCGCGGGATCAATTCCCGTATTGGTTGAGATTGTTCATGAAGGCCCCGCCTTCTCAGCCTTGCTCCTCGCCTGAGGTGTGAATCCTCTGGTTAAATCACCAAAGGAGCTGCGATGGCCGAGTGGTTAAGGCGTTGGATTCGAAGTCCAATTGCGTTTCCCCGCGCAGGTTCGAACTCTACTCGCAGTGATTATGGTTGGAAATGTTTGCTTCAGGCAGGCACGAAGTCGCCAACTTTTTCTATTAAGTATGTGGATCTCCATCATGCTTTCAGCTGCATGGCTCTGGGCCGGGTGCAGGAAGCTGAGCTTGGAAAGGACACCTGGGTGTCCTCGGGCTGGCATGGACGTGATAGACTGAATGTGTTCCTTCTCACCCGGTGCGGAGAGGGGAGTGTCGGGATGGCGACCTCTTCGTGAACCTGCTCCTGGGCCTGGCGAAACGCACCATTTACCGGTACAGGCAGCGGGCGATCAAGGGGGCCGTCCATCTTGACTGTCTGCCCCTCTACTGCGGCTCCGTTCGCGGCCGGGTGTCCCTAGAGAGGGAGCATGCCGTGTCCAAGGGCGCGGTTGACGCCTTCCGCGCCCGTTGGGCACCGCAGGGGTTGGGGTGCGTTATTGACCCTGACAATCACATTTTAATTTGATGTTTTTAAGTTTCCTTTGTACTTTGATTTCTGTTCGGGTTGTTCCCCCTCCTTTTGGGGAGGTGCCCCTTTTTACTTTGTCCTGACTTAATCTGAGTTTGTTTATTTGGTTTGACCTAAAAAGAGGGCAAACCGGGCACACATTTACACAACAGGGAAGAATTTGTCAGAACCACAGTGAAGATCTGTCAACGACAGAGTCATAGTTCCAAACAGAGAAAACAGTTACACAGCAGATAGCACAGTTACACAACAGTACATACATTTCAAAACAGGGCCTATCTATGTGCAACAGAAAATCCCTTTTCATACATAATCAGTTTTTCCATCTCAGTATCTTGGTCGAATATTTTCTGTCTCTCATTGTGTGTGTGTCCTAATAGTTTTTTACTGCTTTTCTATGTGTCTTTCTCTGTCTGTTACATTCAGGATGATGTTATGTGTTATTATTCAGCTAGGGTGAGCTTCCCAACACGTCGGCCTTGTTTGAAATAAAAAGAGACAGTGAATAGTTTCCTGGCTCGCGGGCAGCAGTAACAAGCAGGGAGGTATCAGCTTTCGAAGCAGAGTGGTGCAGCGGAAGCGTGCTGGGCCCATAACCCAGAGGTCGATGGATCAAAACCATCCTCTGCTATCGCATACTCACTCCATCCAGGAGGAATGTTCTGCTGCTGCCCAAAGGCAAATCCGGGTTTTCTTTGCAGTTCATTTGCTTCACCGTCTTGATTTTCATTAACGAGTAGCACAGCGTATTTGTCTCAGTTGCCTGGTCAGTTTATTCAGCCAGCAGCGCGGGATCAATTCCCGTATTGGTTGAGATTGTTCATGAAGGCCCCGCCTTCTCAGCCTTGCTCCTCGCCTGAGGTGTGAATCCTCTGGTTAAATCACCAAAGGTCAGCTCTCCCCATTGATGCCTCCCAGAAACAACTGGGACTGTGGACCTTGCTTTAATTTTACCAACAATGGACGAATCATTTCTCTGACACATTGTTCAAATATAAAAGTGTGCAAAAAGTAAACTGAGCATGCGAACCGGAAGCATCCCTAAAATTTCATTTCTATCACAGTTGTATCATTTCAGGAACAATTCGAAACAACCAAAATCCAAAGACCTATGCAGAACAGCTCCGTGATTCGAACACGCAGCCCTCTACTCTGACGTCAGGCGCTCTACCGTTGCGCCACAAACTCACAACACTTACGACTTTTTGCATCAGAGTCATGTTCGGTGAATTCAAAACCAGACAGGGACAAGAGAGGTGAACTGCCTCTCTCTTTACTTTCTCTGGATTTCCATCAAATGGAAAAGTAACAGCGAATCAAGATTAACGAGAAGGCAGAAAGGCAACATTTTCCTGTGGGAGAAATGTGTTCTTTGTTACGGATGTTAAAACACAAGAGGTGGTTTGGAGAGCCACCACTGCATGACGAGGTGGCCGAGTGATTAAGGCGATGGACTGCTAATCCATTGTGCTCTGCATGCGTGGGTTCGAATGCCATCCTCGTCGGCGGTGCATTTGTTCTGTCTCCTTATTGGCGGTAAACTGATGATTCGTTCAGTATTTTGAGGTTCACGGAACCAAAATGAAGTTTGGGGACGGGTGAATAGTCCAGAAAAATTCCACATTCCCATTTTTCTAATCCGATGAGAAACTCGATTCAAATCAGGGCACCAGTTTTGGGCAGGAGCTTGCCACCAGATTAAAATGTGCTTTCAGAAGCTCCAAAGCAGACGCCAGCTTCATTTGCGGCCCGAATGGCATATTTTGTCTTTCCAGAATAGGCAGCTCAGCCATGAAAATTAGCGCCGTCTTCGTGGGATTGGCCATGCTAAATAGTCCCTCAGTGTCAGGGGGATTAGCACGGTAAATATGTGGGTTTACGAAGTTACAGGCTGGCTGGGATTGTTGTCGGTGACTCCATACACAAGTTCCCACTACTGTCCTTGACCGGCCCTAACCTCACCCTGGTCATTCTTTTATTCCTCACATAAGAGTAAAAAGCCTTGGGGTTTTCCTTGATCCGACCCGCCAAGGACTTCTCATGTCCCCTCCAAGCTCTCCTAAGCCCCTTTTTCAGCTCATTCCTTGCTAACTTGTAACCCTCAATCGAGCCATCTGAACCTTGTTTCCTCATCCCTACATAAGCTTCCCTCTTCCTTTTCACAAGACATTCCACCTCTTTCGTGAACCATGGTTCCCTCACTCGGCCATTTCCTCCCTGCCGGACAGGGACATACCTATCAAGGACACCCAGTATTTGTTCCTTGAAAAAGTTCCACTTTTCATTAATTCCTTTCTCTGACAGTTTCTGTTCCCAACTTATGCCCCCTAATTCTTGCCTACTGGCATCATAATTACCTCTCCCCCAAATGTAAACCTTGCCCTGCCGTACAGCCCTATCCCTCTCCATTGAATCATAGAATCATAGAAACCCTACAGTGCCCATTCGGCCCATCGAGTCTGCACCGACCACAATCCCACCGAGGCCCTACCCCCACATATTTACCCGCTAATCCCTCTAACCTACGCATCCCAGGACTCTAAGGGGCAATTTTTTTTTAACCTGGCCAATCAACCTATCCCGCACATCTTTGGACTGCAATAACAAAAGACACCGAATTGTGGTCACTATCTCCAAAGTGCTCTCCCACAACCAAATCTAACACTTGGCCCGGTTCATTTCCCAGTACCAAATCCAATGTGGCCTCACCTCTTGTCGGCCAATCAGAACTGAATCCGAAATGAACCCAGTGGTGGCGGCACAGAGCAACTTAAAGGCAGAGAGCGGACGGAGCAGAGACAAGCTGCAGTCAGCTCCCGGCACCTCCAGCCTCTCTGTGTTTCTCTCTCCTCACAAACTCTCCCATTGCAATGAAATTCCGCCTCTCCAGAGATCCAGCTCACATCCTTCATGTCTCTGACACACGAATGTTTGCTGTTGAAAAGGTTTCACTCGAACTGAGGACTCAATTTTCCACTGAAACCCATTTTACTGCTGCACTGATCGCGCTCTCACATGCGATCGCTGACATGTTCTCTACTTTTCCACTGAAATCCTTAATTTAATGAAACAATTGCTTTGAAATCTAACTTTGGGGCTCAGCAGGGGGTTTAGCGGGTATCTTTGATTGAAAAATCATTTCATTTTACACAAGAGAGACTCGGAGATCTCATGATCAGAACAGACACACAAACACAGTTGGATTAGTCTGACTCGCCCGTCCCTTTCATACACTCTCTCTTACACAATATTCACATCTACACATTCACAGGACAAAACATTTACCAACTGTAAGGTCCCAGGACGGAATTTCTCCTCCTTCCGGCCTTTGCTCCGGATTCCAGAGGGTTATTTATAGTTTTTCACCTCAGTAACTGTTAAACACTCTGAAGCCCGCTCCCCACAGATTGTCTTTGAATTCATTCATGGAATGTAGGTGTCGCTGTCTGGGTCAGCATTTATTGCCCATCCCTAATTGCCCTTGGGAAGGTGGTGGTGAGCTGCCTTCTGGAACCGCTGCAGTCCATGTGGTGCAGGACCACATCTGTTCACCAGATTCCGTGGCCAAGTCAATCCTTTTTTTTTCAGTTATTACAATGATTGCAGACAGCACTATGTTTGTTTAGTTTGTACTATGAAAGTATAAATTATCTGCTCTCGGAGTGTCTAGATTTCCTGTTTTATTTGTTTCTCCTGCACTGACAGGTAACAGTAAATCACAACCTCAACAACCAGTGACAGCCAGTTAAATAATCATTCCACACTCGCTGATAATGGAGTTTCTGAGAGTCATGATGTGGAGATGCCGGCGTTGGACTGGGGTAAACACAGTAAGAAGTTTATCAACACCAGGTTAAAGTCCAACAGGTTTATTTGGTAGCAAAAGCCACACAGGCTTTCGGAGCTGCAAGCCCCTTCTTCAGGTGAGTGGGAATTCTAATCCGAGGCATGGTACATTGGGGAAACTATGCAGAGGCTGCGACAACGGATGAATGAACACCGCTCGACAATCACCAGGCAAGACTGTTCTCTTCCTGTTGGGGAGCACTTCAGCGGTCACGGGCATTCGGCCTCTGATATTCGGGTAAGCGTTCTCCAAGGCGGCCTTCGCGACACACGACGGTGCAGAGTCGCTGAGCAGAAACTGATAACCAAGTTCCGCACACACGAGGACGGCCTCAACCGGGATATTGGGTTCATGGCACACTATTTGTAACCCCCACAGAGTTTCACTGGCTGTCTTGTCTGGAGACAATACACATCTTTTTAGCCTGTCTTGATGCTCTCTCCACTCACATTGTTTTGTTTCTTAAAGACTTGATTAGTTGTAAGTATTCGCATTCCAATCATTATTCATGTAAATTGAGTTTGTGTCTTTATATGCTCTGTTTGTGAACAGAATTCCCACTCAGCTGAAGAAGGGGCTTGCAGCTCCGAAAGCTTGTGTGGCTTTTGCTACCAAATAAACCTGTTGGACTTTAACCTGGTGTTGTAAACTTCTTACTGTGTTTCTGAGAGTGACAGACAGTTTCTGACCATCCTCCGATTGGCCCTGGAGGAAACCAGATTCACTGTCAAGAGCTGACCTTTCGCACTGAGAGAGTGGCAGAGCCAAGTGTGTGATGGTGGTGACTGTGCGAGCATTTGACCAAGGGTCAGTTCCTGACCATCACAATGGTGATTTATTTAATTCGCTATCACAGGTCACAACAGTAGGTGGGCACTCCTGAAATAAAATTCACGAAAGATTCTCATCATCACTGTGTTTCTAATGGAAAATCCAGCTTCAATTTGCTTTCAGTTGTTTAAATGAAAGAACATGCCTCAAAACTAATTAATTGGTTCCCAGTCAGAAACAATAATAAAACGGCGGCTTAAACTGTCCAGAAAAACAAGACAAGACAGGTTCAGTTTACAAACTGTGCAATGGACACACCTCGTGCCTGACAAAATCAGCAAATAAGGTAGTTCTGTAATAATAACTGATTAAAATAACATTTGTTTAAGTAGATTGAGCGATGGTGCTATAGTGGCGAGCATCGCTGCCTTCCAAGCAGTTGACCTGGGTTCGATTCCCGGCCATCGCAGTGATCATTTATTTAGAACCTTATCCACGGCCTCCTGTGTTTTAAACCGAGTGGACAAAAACAGTGCGAACACAACATTTGACAGGAATTAAATAGAGATTTCTCTTTTTCAATTTTTGTTCGGACGTAATTCGTTTCTGATGAAAAAATATTGAAATATCCCTGACCGAATAAATAAGTTCTCAGTCAGAGACAAAGATACAAAGTAAAGGTTGAGGAACACATTTCAGCTCACACACTCTGCTCTGCACAATCATGGTGCCTGATGAAGTGAATATAAATGCTACTGAGGTGGTTATATTATACTCACGAATATGCAGCTGCGATGACCAAGTGGTTAAGGCGTTGAACTCGAAATCGACTGGGCTTTCCCCGCGCAGGTTTGAACCCTGCTCACAGCGATAATGATTGGAAGTATTTACTTCAGCTGCTTCAGGCAGCCACAGAGTCGCAAATCCTAGTGAATTGTTGGCATGCAGTATTTGGGTCTCTGTCATGCTTTCAGCTGCATGGCTTCGGGCCAGGTGCAGGAAGGTGAGTTTGGAAAGGACATCTGGGTATCCTCAGACTGCCATGGACAAGATAGGCCGAATGGGTCCCCTCTGTGCTGTTACTTTTCTCTGGTTCTTTCTCTGGTTCCATGAGAAATATCATAACGTGAGCAGAATGAAAATAATCAGCATCAGGGGCACAAGGACAAAACAAGGTCTCATATCAGAGGAAGATTCTTATGTAATGACACACAGAGCACAAGAAATACATTTCATCAGAATACATTGAATGATTGAGAATTTCAAAATGCTGCTTAGATGATATGACATCGTGTTCATTCAAACACATTGCAACAAGCTGGTCATTACTGGGCGTTCTGTGTTCCTGGTTATAACAGTTTGAGAGTGGAAGGAGCAGGTTCACATCTGCACATTGACAGGGTCAAACTGTGTCTCAGATTGACAGCTCCCAGGACAGGCTTTCCTCTCCTCTCGCACTGTGCTGTGGATTCTCAGGGATTAGTTGGAGTTTCCCAGCTCAGTAAGGGTTAAAGCCTTTGAGGCTGGCAATGCTCACAGTGTCTGCTCCCCAGATTCAGCGGGCTGCAGCCAATCAGAGCTGTGCCTGATTTAACCCAGAACTGGTTGAAATGATGATATTGTTCACAAGCTGAATTCTATTTGATCAGATGAAGATACAGATTGTGTGCACTCAATCACTAAACAACAATATCCCGCCTTCATATAGAGTGGATGAGAGGGGGTGGAGGGATAGACAGAGACAGTTTGAGTTAGGGCAGTGAGACACAGACAGCCAGACAATGTCTCAGTGACAGAAATCCTTGTAAATTTCCACTTTATCCAGAAAGATTCTCTTGGGGAGACAGAAGCTGCGGTCTCAGCTCTCACATTATTAATGCCACACTCAGGAACAGTGCTGCATTTTGACAGAAGAGATGGGGAGAGGCAAAAGAAACTGAATGGTCCAGTTCTAAAGAGTGTGCAGGCTCAGAGTGTTCTGAGGTTCAGAGAGATCGTTGAACGCGAGAGATTTTAAGAGAGTCATTAGAAAAGTGGATGGCATCCTTGGCTTCACAAATGAAAGCACTGAGTATCCCTTGGATCCCTCATACTCCACAGTCCAGAAAGATGCCAGCCGGCCCATCGTGTCTGCACTGACTCTCTGAAAGAACATCTTTCGTGCATTTTTACGATGGGTAACCCCTTAACCTGCACATTTTGGGACACTAAGGGGCAATTTATCATATCTAATCCATTTAATCTGCTCAGCATTGGACTGTGAGAAGAAATTAGAGCACACAGAGAAAATCCATGCAGACACAGGAACATGTTAACTCCACACTGATGCTGTGAGGCAGTAGTGCTAACCACTGTGCCACCGTGCCAATGGAACTTTAACAATCTAATTCCCTTCTCAATGCCTCACTTGAAGCTGCATCACCACATTGTCAGACAATGCATCCCAGAGCTGAACTACTCGCTGTGGGAAAGGTTTTTCTCATTATGCTTCAATCACTAACAAAGGGTTTCATATGATACAACCCTTAGTAAACTGGGTCTGTATTCTCTGTGATTCAGAAGCATGAGAGGCAAAACATTAAAACACACACGATTCTGAAGGAGTTTGATTTTGTGGACATTGGGAGATTGTTTAAGCAGGTTCAGTGTAAGGATCAGATCATTAAGGACTGAAATGAGAATAAATTTCTGCACTCACTGCGTTGTGATCCTTTGACATGCTCCATTATTTATACACTAGGGGTGGCACAGTGGTTCGCATTGCTGCCTCTAAGCGCCCGGTACCCAGGTTCAATTCCACCTTGGGTGATTGTCTGCGTGGAGCTTGGATGTCCTCCCCATGTTTGTTTCCTCCCAAGCTCCGAATGTCAGATGGATATGCAATACTAAATTGCCCCTTCGTATCACAAATGTATTGGTTCTGGGGGATTAGCGGGATAAAATGTGGGGTTATGTTAGTGCAGACTTGATGGGTCAAATGGCTTCCATTTGCACCATAGGGATTCTATGACAGTAAAGGCAGAAATAGACAAATTTATGTTGCTCAGAGAATTAAGTGAGTGAGGAGTAAAGTGGAGTTGAACCCCAAGATCTGAAACTCTACAAGCAGCTGGTATGCCCACATCTGGAGTCTGCATCCACAGTTTGGACTCCACACTTCCAGAAAGATATACAGCTGAAAGAGAGAGTGCAAAGACATGTTACCAGGAAAATGGAAGGCATGAGGGGAATACTTTATTGGGATTAAGAATTCTTGGATTGCATTCTTTCGAGAAGGCTGATTTCTGGTTTAGTTCAAGTTTGTAAATTGATACATTTTAATTTGACATGGAAATTTAATATGGCCTTACTACCCAAGGCTGAAATGTTCTTTATTCGCAGTTACTGTATGTTGGGTGGGCGCGAGTATAAGCTGCAGAAATTTGATTCAAGTCTTCATAGTTACAGTTTGTTTTCCTCACATAGAACTGTTGATATTTCAAATGCTTTGCCTGATTTTGTTGTGAATGCTGAAAATATAGTGACTTTTAGAAAACTTGTCAGAAACCTAGTGTGATTTCTATCTATATAGATGTTGTTGCTACTGTTCTTGTTTTTAATACTGTGACTGTGTTTTCACTGTCCGGCAATAAAGATAAATAAATGAGTCATGATCGAATTGAATGTTGGAACAGAGTCAATGTGCCATGTGGTCAATGTCTGTTCTTAATTGCTGTGTTCTTGTTACTGGAAGAGACGGATCCATGGATACTGAGGGAAATAGGGGTGGAAATTGCAGAGGCAATGGGTAATTTTTTTCTAACCCAGCTAGTTATATGAGTGGTGCCAGAGGATTGGAGAATTGCAAATGGTAAACACACCTCTTCAGAAAAGGTTGTAAGAATCAGCATTTTATAAATAAAGGGGCACACAGCAAACTTGTGGGAACATTTGGAGCTGATAGAATAAAAGGGACAGCAGCAACATGGATAGGAAACTGACTGAGTGACAGGAAACACAGCAGTGGGAAATGTTTTTAGTTGGAGTGGATCGGTTAAACTGGGATCCCAAGAGGGTTGGTGTTTGGAATCCTGCTCTTCCTGATACATTTTTGAGACATCGGCAATGCTGCACAGAGCACACATTCAAACTGTGGTAATTACACAGTACATGGCAGCATTGTGAACTGTGAGTGTTGTTTCTTAGGCAGCTTGTGGATTAGTCAGACAAGACCAATTTAAAGCACAGAAGTGTGAAATGATTCATTTCAGTTGGCAGGAAAGGGAGACACAGTATAAAAATGGTACAATTGTAAAGGCAAGCAGGAGCAGAGGGACCTGCGGTTAAATGTGACACTAATAATTGCTGTCTGGGTGGTAGGTTGAGAGTGTGGTTACAAAAGTATTTGGTTTGGTGAGCTTTATCAGTAGGGGCACAGAGTACAAGAGCAAGCAAGTTTAGGGAAACCTGTATAAAACCCTGGTTTGGCCTCAGTTGGAGTATTGCACTCTGATCTGGACAGCAGAGTTTAGAAAGGATGTGAAGGATTAGCGAGGGCGCAATAAATCTCTGGGTATGGGTCCAGGGATGCGGAAGTTCAGTTACATCAGTAGATTGGAGAATTTGGGTCTGTTCTCTTTGACAAAGAGAAGTTTGAAAGGAGATTTGATAGAGGTGTTCAGAATTGTGGAGGGAACTGGAAGGAGCTGATAGGGAGAAGTTTTCATGTCCCAATCTTCCTCTGTCAGGAAGTGTTCCCCAAACTGAACGGACAGGTCATTGTTCCCGGTTACACTTAGCTGGCAATGCTAAATTTTCTGAGTACTTGTATTAATGTGAAACATTTAGGATAATTATACAAACACAATAAGTTATTCAGAGTGAAAAAGAAATATTAAAAGTGAAAATTCATGTTGACTTCCCTCTGCTGGGCTTTGTGTCTTTCCAATATTGGCCAGTGGTCTGATTAATCTGACAGTACTTTTCCCAGTCGCCTGTGTAACGTGACTCGAATCCCGGCCTTCCAGGTTTTGAACTGCACAGCGAAGCATTTGAGGAAGTATTTTGTGACGTCATTTGTGTTCCAGTCCTCCTACCGTCTGGTGAGCTGATCTGACATCCATCCCAGAGTGGAGTCGCTGCACAGATTGCCTTAAAAATGGACTCTAAACTGAGGGAGTGACTGTGAATCTCGTCACCACTTCCATCCTGACTAATTTCCTCCACTTCAAACCGGAGTAGGAGACTTCACCAATGATTGAGGTCCCACCTTCGATCAATCGAGCATCCTGCCTTCCCTCACACCTTCTCTGGTCTCCAGCAGCGGTGATGTTCCAGGGGCTTGGTTACGCTGAATGCCCTGTCCGAGGGTCTCCTTGCTCCAAAGCTGCTGACTTAAAAAAGGAAGGAGACAAAAGGCGGGTAACTATAGGCCGGTCAGCTTAACGTCTGTAGTAGGGAAAATGCTGGAATCCATTATTAAAGAGGAGATAGCAGGGCATCTGGATAGAAATGGTTCGATCAATCAGACGCAGCATGGATTCATGAGGGGAAAGTCGTGCTTGACGAACATGTTGGATTTTTATGAAGATGTGACTAGGGCGGTTGATGGAGGAGAACCGGTGGATGCGGTGTTTTTGGATTTCCAAAAGGCGTTTGATAAGGTGCCCCATAAAAGGCTGCTGAAGAAGATTAGGGCACACGGAGTTGGGGGCAGTGTGTTAAAGTGGATTGGGGACTGGCTATCCGACAGGAAGCAAAGAGTCGGAATAAATGGGTGTTTTTCCGTTTGGAGGAAGGTAACTAGTGGAGTGCCGCAGGGATCGGTACTCGGGCCGCAACTGTTTACCATTTATATAGATGATCTGGAGGAGGGGACGGAGTGTAGGGTAACGAAGTTTGCAGACGACACAAAGATAAGTGGAAAAGTGAATCGTGTGGAGGACGGAGAAGATCTGCAGAGAGATTTGGACAGGCTGAGTGAGTGGGCGAGGATATGGCAAATGGAGTATAACGTTGAGAAATGCGAGGTTATACACTTTGGAGGAAATAATAACAAATGGGATTATTATCTCAATGGAAACAAATTAAAACATGCTACCGTGCAAAGGGACCTGGGGGTCCTTGTGCATGAGACGCAAAAGCCCAGTCTGCAGGTACAACAGGTGATCAAGAAGGCAAATGGGATGTTGGCCTATATTGCGAGGGGGATAGAATATAAAAGCAGGGATGTCTTGATGCACCTGTACAGGGCATTGGTGAGGCCGCAGCTGGAATACTGTGTGCAGTATTGGTCCCCTTATATGAGGAAGGATATATTGGCATTGGAGGGAGTGCAGAGAAGGTTCACCAGGTTGATACCGGAGATGAGGGGTTTGGATTATGAGGAGAGGCTGAGGAGATTGGGTTTGTACTCGTTGGAGTTTAGAAGGATGAGGGGGGATCTTATGGAGACTTATAAAATAATGCGGGGGCTGGATAGGGTGGAGGCGGAGAGATTCTTTCCACTTAGTAAGGAAGCTAAAACTAGAGGACACAGCCTCAAAATAAAGGGGGGTCGGTTTAAGACAGAGTTGAGGAGGAACTTCTTCTCCCAGAGGGTGGTGAATCTCTGGAATTCTCTGCCCACTGAGGTGGTGGAGGCTACCTCGCTGAATATGTTTAAAGCGCGGATGGATGGATTCCTGATCGGTAAGGGAATTAAGGGTTATGGGGATCAGGCGGGTAAGTGGAACTGATCCACGTCAGATCAGCCATGATCTTATTGAATGGCGGGGCAGGCTCGAGGGGCTAGAAGGCCTACTCCTGCTCCTATTTCTTATGTTCTTATGTTCTTATGACTTTGATGTCTGTCAGCAAGTTGTTGAAACTTGGCTCCTCTTCGTCTCTGACTTCAGACCAATCGGGAACTTCCATCTTCCAAGCTTCTGGGGCTGGTTGAGCAGAAACAATAATAATTGAGCATTCTGCAGCATTTTTACATTCGAGCAGATTTCCCCGAGAGGCATTTCATTAAGCACCAGCTTTTACACTTCATTAACAACTGTAAGAATGGCAATGCAATGTATTGGTCCATTTATCGTCACAAAGGAGTTGGGATGTCTTGTTGAAGTTGTACAAGACATTGGTAAGGCCACACTAGGAATACTGTGTACAGTTCTGTTCACCCTATGATAGAAAGAATATGATTAAACTGGAAAGAGTGCAGAAAAGATTTACTAGGATGCTACCGGGACTTGATGGTTTGAGTTACAAGGAGAGACTGGATAGACTGGGACCTTTTTCTCTGGAGCGTAGGAGGCTGAGGGGTGATCTTATAGAGGGCTATAAAATAATGAGGGGCATAGATGAGGTAGATAGTCAACATCTTTTCCCAAAGGTAGGGGGGGTCTAAAAGTGGAGGGTATAGGTGAGAGAGGAGAAACACAAAAGGGTCCAGACGGACAGTTTTTGCACACAGAGGATGGTGAGTGTCTGGAACGAGCTGCCAGAGGTAGTAGCAGATGCGGGGACAATTCTGTCCTTTAAAAAGCATTTAGACAGTTACATGGGTAAGGTTGGTATGGAGGGATATGGGCCAAATGCAGGTAATTGGGACTCGCTTATTGGTAAAAACAGGACAGCATGGACGAGTTGGGCCAAAGGGCCTGTTTCCAGCAGTGAATCTCCATGACTCTATGACTATGACTCTCGTCCCAATAATGCAGATTGTCACTATCATTGCTGTAAGTGGGAGGGGGACAATGCTCACTCACAGCATCTGTTTTCTGCATGAACAGCTGGCAGGTAGAACACCAAATCAATGGTAAACATTCTGTTAGCATCCAGTGAAACTGGGTAACTATGGTAACAGGTCGGTACATTGACAACACAGGACTCTGTGACAATAGCTTCCTGCCCAACAGGGTGATGTCACCAGGATCCACAATTCCCCCAGTTTGGAAATTCCAGTCAGGAAGCAAGGAGCAAAGTGTAAGACACCAGAGAAAAGACAAGAGAATTTCATTTCTATCGAACCAATCATTGTCTCAGGATTTCCCAAAGGACAGCCAATGAAGGGCCTCTTTAAGAAGTCATAGAGTCGCAGGATTTTACAGCACGGAAAAAGGCCATTCAGCCCATCGTGTCTGCATTGGCCATCAGCACCTACCTATGTCCATTCGGCGGCATGGTGGCACAGTGGTTAGCACTGCTGCCTCACAGCGCCGAGGACCCGGGTTCAATTCCGGTCTCGGGTCACTGTTTGTGTGAAGTTTGCACATTCTCCCTGTGTCTTCAGGGGTTTCCTCCGGATGCTCCGGTTTTCTTCCACAGTCCAAAGATGTGGGGGTTGGGTTGATTCGCTTTGCGAAATTACTCCTCGTGCCACGGGGATTTGCAGGGTAAATATGTGAGGTGATAGCAACAGGGGCTGGTTGGATTGTGGTCGGTGCAGACTCGATGGGCCGAATGGCCTCGTTCTGCACTGGAGGTACTCTATGATTCTAATCCCATTTTTCAGCACTTGGCATAGACTCTCATATTCTACAGCATTGCAAATGTTAATTTCAATGTTGTGAGCGTTCATGTCTCTGCCACCCTTCCAGGCAGTGAGTTCCAGATTCCCACCACCCTCTGGGTGAAAATGTTTTTCCTCAAATCCCGCTAAATCTCCTGGCCCCTCCGTTTATCCTATTCCCCCTGCCAAATGACCCCTCTACTAAGGTGAAAAGTTTATTTCTATCTACCCTCTCAATGTCCCTCCTAATTTTGTACACCTCGATTAGGATCCCGCCTCACACTGTATCAGAGAGTGAGTAAATCCCACACTCACGCTGTATCCGAGAGTGAGTAAATCCCACATTCACACACTGCATCAGAGAGTGAGTAAATCCCACACTCACACTGTATCAGAGAGTGAGTAAATCCCACACTCACGCTGTATCCGAGAGTGAGTAAATCCCACATTCACACACTGCATCAGAGAGTGAGTAAATCCCACACTCACACTGTATCAGAGAGTGAGTAAATCCCACACTCAGGCTGTATCCGAGAGTGAGTAAATCCCACATTCACACACTGCATCCGAGAGTGAGTAAATCCCACATTCACACACTGTATCAGAGAGTGAGTAAATCCCACACTCACACACTGTATCAGAGAGTGAGTAAATCCCCCCCCCCCACACACACTGTATCAGAGAGTGAGTAAATCCCACACTGCATCAGAGGGTGAGTAAATGCCACGCTCACACACCGGATCAGAGAGTGAGTAAATCCCACACTCACGCTGTATCCGAGAGTGAGTAAATCCCACATTCACACACTGCATCAGAGAGTGAGTAAATCCCACACTCACACTGTATCAGAGAGTGAGTAAATCCCACACTCACGCTGTATCCGAGAGTGAGTAAATCCCACATTCACACACTGCATCCGAGAGTGAGTAAATCCCACATTCACACACTGTATCAGAGAGTGAGTAAATCCCACACTCACACACTGTATCAGAGAGTGAGTAAATCCCACACTGCATCAGAGGGTGAGTAAATGCCACGCTCACACACCGGATCAGAGAGTGAGTAAATCCCACAGTCACACTGTATCAGAGAGTGAGTAAATCCCACACTCACACACTGTATCAGAGAGTGAGTAAACCCCACACTCACACACTGTATCAGAGAGTGAGGAAATCCCACACACACACTGTATCGGAGAGTGAGTACATCCCACACACACACAGTGTTAGAGAGTGAGTAAATCGCACACTCACACACTGTATCAGAGAGTGAGTAAATCCCACACACACACACTGTGTTAGAGAGTGAGTAAATCCCACACTCACACACTTTACCAGAGATTCACAGTTCCTGAAGGAATCCCACACTCCCGCACAGTCGCTCTGTGGAGAACGGTCCCTCACACCGACAGTCAGGGGACATTTCCCGGTGGATGTTAACACACTGAGAAACTGGCGCTGGAGATTCTTTGTAAAATGTATTTCCTGATTTAGTAAGGAGGCTTGTGATTGGCGGAAACTCCTCAATCTGATTGGTCTGTTTTCATATCCACTCAAATGAATCCCTGATAAGTGACTGTAATAACTTTCAAAATGTCCAATCACAATTATTGTTTTCCCAATTCCTCATTAGCATAGTTCTGTGGGACTGTCTATTTAATCAGCGCTCGGAAGGGGTTTGCTTTATTTCTGTGTGAAATTGAAGATGGCTGATGAGAAGAAACCAACATCGAAACCAGCTCCCAAGAAGGGAGCGAAGAAAGTGATTAAGAAACCGGGAACAAAGGGCGGCAAGAAGCGGCGAAAGTCGAGGAAGGAGAGTTACTCCATCTACATCTACAAAGTGATGAAGCAGGTTCACCCCGACACCGGCATCTCCTCCAAAGCCATGAGCATCATGAACTCGTTCGTGAACGATATTTTCGAGCGCATCGCGCGGGAGGCTTCCCGCCTGGCCCATTACAACAAGCGCAGCACCATCAGCTCCCGGGAGATCCAGACCGCCGTGCGCCTGCTGCTGCCCGGAGAACTGGCCAAGCACGCCGTGTCGGAAGGGACAAAGGCGGTGACCAAGTACACCAGCTCCAAGTAAAACTCCCCATGGACTGAAAACACCCCAAACACAACGGCTCTTTTAAGAGCCACCCACAATCTCTGTGAAAAAGCTGCGCCATCTTTTCCCTTATTGAGTGAATGAGAAATGTCTTTCTGGAGGATAGAGATTTGTCCCGGTGCAGAATGCTGTGAATGGGACTTCATACCCGCCCCTCACACACACTTTCACATTAACGGGACAATCAAACTGAACTGAGAGCAGATTTTAAATCCCAGTCTGGGGATCGTCACGGACAATGAGCAGAAAAAATATCAGGAGGTAATTATTTAAATTTGATTATAACTATATTCAGAGTTTCACGACTCTGAATTAAATTATTATTTTTTTCTCGGGTGATCTGGGAGCCGCTCCCGGAACAGAGTAAAGGCGGGAATGAAGAGGTTATTCTCGGGCTGATCTGTTTATTCCGCAGCTTTCCCAGAGGACGGAATCACTGAGATTTCTGCACACACAGGACCTGAGTCCATTGCAGCGCTTTTCAGATCTGTCTCCCCCAGGCCCCCCTCCTTCTCCGCTGACAAAGCTGCCTGTTCCACCGGCGGGATCGAGTCAGGGATTCTCTCCGCACTTCCCATTGTAACATTCCCGGCCGCTTTCAGGGGATAGGATCAGAAATCAGCCGTTTCTCTCTGTCCCTGTGAAGCCTGTGTGAAGGGGTTGGTTGGTGATCTCTTTGGTTCTGCTTTTTTCACTGAGCTGAGATTTGCTCCGTTTTAAATTGTTGAACGGGGTCTGATAACCGCGGGTTATAGAGAAGAGATTGAGAAATTCAAACTGTTCCTAAAATAGCGCCAGGATTCTGTGAGGGAAAATACAATAAACAGATTATAAAGTGTGAGATTGAAATAGTTTCCTGAACATTCAGGCATTCGGTTATTTTTTATTTTTTCTGCACTGAAATTGGCGGGTTTTTCCAATTTGAAAATGTGAACCAATCAAAACCTCCCATTTCTTCGACCTGGCACTCCGATTGGTTAAGAATGCGATTGAAATGTGAGTGACCAATCAGAGCTAGAGTCTGGCTGCAGTCTCACAAACCGCTCACAATGATGATTAATAGAGATTAAACTGACGGAATCTGTATTTGAGATATTGAATGTACTTTGTTTCCCAGACAAATATTTGACAGATCCAAAACAAACGTGATATTTCCTCCACACAAGTTACAGGGGAAATTGTCGCCAACTCCTTCTCACACACAGTCCGTACATTGTCACTGACAGCTCAGAGACACAGACAGCTGATCAATTCCACAGACCCAAACAGCAGGAGAGACAGATGATGTGCCTATTTGACACCTAGTTCTCGTACCAGAATGGCCGAGTGGTTAAGGCTTAAGATCCAATGGCCATATGTCTGCGTGGGTTCAAACCCCACGCCTGCTAAATGAATTTTTCACACTACAGTCTGCACCCTCTCCTTTCCTTCTCCCCTCTACTCTATGAACGGTATGAATCGTCCGTTTTACGCAAGAAGCAATACCTTTCACTGTATACCAATACATCAAATCAAACTCAGTGCCATTGATAGGGGGATCCATAAATCCCAGTCCAAATTCTCACCTAATATTGGATCATCACTGTGTCAATCCCACAATAGAGCAGCCACAGCTCCAAATTCAATATCTGATCAAACTGACAAATGGTTTTCGGTTAAAAGTTACACAATGCACCTTAATAATGTACACTGAGATTCGAGTTAAATACCACCCACATCAGGGGTTTAAAAGTGGCCCATAGTTTGTATCCTCACAAATACATTCGATACAAAGCCTAATCTCAAATACATTCTCAGATTGAGATATTCTGAGAGCTCGTATAACCTGAGATACAAATTCAGATTCCAGTTGAAAACTCACCCAGATTATGAAACTTAAAGTTACAATATCAATTTGATTACTTTGAATTGAACTATAGCTTATTAACTAATCCTAACTCCCCACTCACACTGAGCCAGATGGACGATACTATATGAATTCCAGACTGAGTTTCCTTTTACATTCATGTCAAAATTCTTCCTCAGAATCAGGCTGAGTGTCACAGATCAAATCAGTGTGAACAACCTGAGTGAAGCTTGCATAGCAATCCAGTATCAGATTGAAGGATACATTATCTTTTACAATTGTGTTCAGAGTGACACAGATTTAATGTTGGGCCGAAATTCACATACATTGTTTGCTTCAAACCTACCACATCAGTGGCCTGTTGTTTTGCTGGAAATTTATATGGAATGAATCCAAACTTATAAATAGATTGAAGATTACATGATGAATCCCATGCTCACATTGTGTCATAGACTCTGACATACACACGATAATTCTCAAACATGTGCTCAGTGTTAGATGAACGAATCTCATGCTGCACACACAGCACCAGGGACTGAAAGTTCCATCTGATTATCACACTTACATAGCAGGATCCCAGACACTGAGTACCAGTGACAGATTCAGAATGATCCCACACTCACACACATTATGACAGTCTGACCAATACACGTTATTTGCACCCTTTAGAAACAGCAGCAGATATACTCAGATGCTGAATGAACCCCAAATCACGTATGGTACCAGAGAGAGAAACATAAATCCTACCCTAATATTCCATCTTTGTGACAGATCAGAATGCCTGCCAAACTCATACAATTTCAGAGAATACTGAATACTGCACTCGTGTGGTACCAGAAAGATTCCTATTCAGAATTGTGTTTAAATTCATATACAATAGCACTGACTGATGGTCACACACACAAACACACACACACTAACTGAAATGGAGTCTTTAAGCCAAAGGTAGATAGATTGTTGATAAGCAAAGAGGTAAAAGGTATTAAGGTTAGGCAGGAGTGTGGAGTCGATGTTCAAATCAGATCAGCCATGATGTTATAGAATGGAGGAGCAGACTCGAGTGGTCTATTCTTGCTCAGATTTTGAATGTTCACACATGCGATTCTTAAGAGATTCAGAATGAGTCCCAAATTCACTTGCAGTATCAGAAAGTAACTGATAGACAAAATCCCTTGCTCAACTACTGTTCCAAACACAGGTTCAAATAATGATGCAACATACATCCTGCAGCAAAAAATGCAAGATACATATGGCATATGGTACAGATATATTGCACCAGAGAATGACAGATACAGAATGAATCCAGCCACAATGAAGGAACAGCGATATATTCCCAAGTGAGAATGGTAAGTGACTTGGAGGGGAAGGTCCATTTAATGGTGTTTCCATGAGTCAACTGTTCTTGTCCTTCTCTAGACGGTAGTGCTCTTTGGTTTGAAAGATGCGACTGAAGGAACATTTGTGAGTTCCAGTAGCTCATCTTGGAGGTAGTCAGTACTGCTGCCACTGTGTGTCAGTGGTCAAGGGCATGTGTGTTTACAGATGGGATGTCAATCATGAGGGATGCTTTGTCCGGGATGGTGTCAAACCTCTTGAGTGTTGCTGGTGCTGCATTAACCCAGGCAAGTGGAGATTAATCCATCATACTCCTGATTTGTGCCTGGTAGATGGTGAACAGTGTTTGGCAGTCAGGATCTTTGTTACTCACCATGGGATTCTGTGTCTCTGACCTGCCTTGTAGCCCTTGTATTACATTGCAAGTCCAATTGAAGGTAATCACAAAGATATTGATATAATTTCATTTAATGTCAAGGGACAATGGTTAGATTCTCTCTTGCTGGAAATGGTCTTTGTCTGGTACATGTGTGGTGTGCTTGGTATTTGCCACATCTCAGCCCAAGCTTGGATACTGTCCAGTTCTTGCTGCATTTGGGAATGGGCTGCTTCGGTAACTGAAGAGTCCTGAATGGTGCTAAACATTGCACAGTCATCAGCGAGCATCTCCAATTCTGACCTTATGGTGGAAGGGTCTGGGACAGTAACTTGACAAACTCGGGAAATGGTCTCCTGAGGATGAAATGACTGACCACCACAACCATCTGGCTTTATGCTGGATGAAGTTTCAACCAGTGGAGAGGTTTCCATGATTCCCATCGACTTTGCTTTTGCTGAGGATCCTTGATGCTGAACTCGGTCAAATCCTGTTTTGATGTCAAGGGCAGTCACTCTCATCTCATCTCAGAGGATAGTTAGTCAGTGGAATTCCCTTCCCCAGACAACAGTTGAGACTGGATCATTGAATATGTTCCAGGCTGAATTAGACAGATTATACAAGGGAGTGAATGGTTGCTGCAAAAGTTCGAAAAGTCGAATTGCAGCCACAATTATTTTAGTTATGATCTTTTTCCTTGGTCCATTCATAGGATGTGTGCATCACTGGCCAGCATTTATTACCCATCGAGTCAACCACATTGCTGTCGCTCTGAAGTCACATGTAGGCCACACAAGGTAACTTCACCAGATTTCCTGCCCTAAAGCACATTAGTGAACCAGATGGATTTTTCCAACAATGGTTCCATCGCCATATTCTTATTTTCAAATTACTTTTTATTGAAATCAAATTCTACCATCTGCTGTGGAGGGTTTCGAACCTGGTTGCCCAGAACATTAGCTGAGTTTCCAGATTAATAGTCTAGCGATGATACCACGAGACCACCTTCTTGAATAATGGTGCAGGACTGAGGGGCTGAATGGCCTGACTCCGGCCCGTATTTCTAATCTGATAGTAACCGTCATAATTGATTCCATTTTATTTTGATTTTTGGTTTTCATCTATATTTTCTCTTGATTTTGCTTTCAGCTGGCAGTTGTTTATCATTCTTTAATTCACACCTCCTTCAGACACATCTCTGTTTGCTGTTACTTGTTCCTTTCCCACTCCCTTTAGCCTTGCAGCACCAATTCTTTTATTACTTAATCACTCCTGCCCTCCACCTTGCTTTGGAAAGCACAAGACAAAAGGTTCCACGAATTTCAGTAATGAGGCAGGAGCAGGATTAATTAATAATCTGACAGTAAATAAACATCAAACACTGAGTGACCACAATCTGTTAGAGGCAGACATTCAGTGCGTGGAGAAAGGACACACGCAGGTCACAGTTTTGACCTGAAGTAAGGCCGAGAAGGGTGAAATATGTTGTAAACTGAACACGTTAAAATCCGTCCAGCTATGAAGAGGCGAATCAAGGGAACAATCAGAGACTGAAAAAAGTATTTCATACAATGTGTATGCAATGTGCAAACCTGAAGAAAGGAAACTTCACTTTCTCAGTTTATGGTGATTTTGGGAACTGAATTTCATGTTTTAAACCAGTCATTAAGAACAAAATAGTGATTTCTGTCCAAATAAGGATTAACTCTGTTTTTAACGTGATGCTGTGTCCGCTGTGCTGATATTCTTGTCCTTCTCAATAGTACATGTCACAGGGAGGACGCTGCTGCCCATATAAGCATGGTGGCTTACTGCAGGGTGCCCTGTAGATCAGAAATAGTGCAGCTAATATGTCTAAACTTCACTAGATTGCTTTCATTGAAGAAAATAGCTTTTTTTCTATTCGGACAATCATAGAGTGATGGTGAATAATTCAAGATCATTCGGATCATCACGCCTGTGTCAGCTGTTTGGGAGAAACGGGCTGAAAGGGAAAAACCTTGGCTTGTGTATCTTTGCAACATTTACAGCTTGTGTCCGTGTGTGAGTAAATGGCATTTCAGCGATCTGTTGCTCATTCAAATGTTAACTAGTAGCGAGAAGCGGAAGAAAATTACAGCACCCTGGGCGGAAATGTCAAATCATTTTGAAGGAGCCGCTGAGGAATTATTTTTGCTGTTGCTCAAAACGTAATAGCAGAGAATGGTTTCGATCCATCGACCTCTGGGTTATGGGCCCAGCACGCTTCCGCTGCGCCACTCTGCTCCACAATTAAAATCGCCTGCGAACTATTGTGAATGTGTCACAGGTTTTCACTTCCGTGTTCATTATTGGAGTGCATGCGCTCGGCTGCTCCCCCTGGCGCCACAATTCCACTGTCACCAAGAATGGAAAACACAGAAAGACACACAGACGAAGCGACAGATAGTCAGGATACACAAATTCACACACAGGCAAAGGAGAATGGACTGAGTGGTCATTAATGTAAATCCCAAGATGTCTCCTGTTTCTAACCTTCTTCTTCTTGTTTAATTCTGCTTCCTCGTTTCTAAATAGATCCTCTGCTGTGGAACTGCGATCTCTGCTGTGGAACTGTGATCTCTGCTGCGGAACTGTGATCCCTGCTGCGGAACTGTGATCCCTGCTGTGGAACTGTGATCCTGCTGTGGAACTGTACTTTCTGCTGTGGAACTGTGATCTCTGCTGTGGAACTCTTTTCCCTGTTGTGGAAAAGTTCTCAGTGCTGTGGAACTGTGCTCGCTGCTGTGGAACTGTGCTCTCCGCTGTGGAACTGTGATCTCTGCTGTGGATCTGTGATCTCTGTTTTGGATCTGTGATCTCTGCTCTGGATCTGTGACCTCTGCTGCGGAACTGTGATCTCTGCTGAGGAACTGTGCTCTCTGCTGTGGACCTGTGCTCTCTGCTGTGGAACTGTGTTCTCTGCTGTGGAACTGCGCTCCCTGCTGTGGAACTGCGCTTGCTGCTGTGGAACTGCGCTCCCTGCTGTGGAACTGTGCTCTCTGCTGTGGAACTGTGATATCTGCTGTGGTACTGTGATCCCTGCTGTGGAACTGTGCTCTCTGCTGTGGAACTGTGATCTCCGCTGTGGAACTCATTTCCCTGTTGTGGAAAAATACTCTCTGCTGTGGAACTGTGATCTCTGCTGTGGAATTGTGCTCTCTGCTGTGAAACTGTGCTCAGGGGTTACATTTCCCACTCTCCAAACTGCTTAGACTGTTAAAGAATGTAGAGAATGTTGGATCCATTCTTCCCATTGCCACTTCGTTTAGAACCCTGTGATGTAGATTATTGGGCTTTGGAGATTTTGCAGCCCTCAGTCCCATTATTTCTCCAGCACTATATATTTTAGTAATATCAAATCCCCCCAATTTCTAGACCATGGTTCCCGAGCATTGCTGGGAAGTTATTTGTGTGTTCCTCCATGAAGACAGCATGAAAACACTTATTTAATTGCGCTGCCATTTCCTTGTTCTCCAATATAAATTTGTCCATATCCGAATGCAAAGCACCTAAATTTATCTTTGTTATATTTTTTCACATACTAACATAAGCTTTAATAGTCCAATTGTCAGCGACTTGCAAGTTCACTCTCGTACAGCATTTTATCCCTCTAATCAATCTCTTTGTCCTCCTTTCCTGAAATAAAAACTGTTCCCAATCCTTCGGGTTTCAACTTTTTCTTTCAACTTTATAAAAATCATCATCAGATCTAATAATACCTAATTTTATTAGCCATGATTGGGTCATTTTTCCTGTTATGTTTTTGCGACTGAAGGAAATGTACAACTGTTACAATGCAAGCATTTCTTCCTTAAATATCAGACACTGCCTATCCACCTTCGTGCCCCTTCATCGAGTTTCCCAATCTATTTTAGCCAACTCACCTGTAATACATTCTGAGTTTCCTTTGTTTAGAGCTGGGACTTCAGTTTAAGCTTGGATTTGAATCTTTGTTCTGACTGAAGACAGGTGTTTCACAAAGCAGACACTCAATCTATCCAACCCAGAGCAAACCACATTGTGAGCATTGAATGTGTTCTACAAAATTGAAACATAAAACGTTCAGATACATCAATATTTCTCCTGGCCGTATAATTAAGGTCTTGAACAATGCGTACTGATAATGGAGCTTTCCATTTGAGAAATTCTGATATTTCTTCCTTTTTCCTCAGCCACTGATCTCCCCACTCTGTGGCTGACAGCATACTCATCTGTGTCCGCTCTTGTCCCACACCTCTGCTCTCACCCCGTCTCTATATTCTCTGTATTATGATAATGCTTCCTCCTTTAAATTACCAACTTTTTCAATGGATTAGCTCTCAGCATTTTTACCACCTCGAGCTTGTGTGATGCTGTCACCAAACATTCCTTCCCCTCCGAATACTGCAGTCAAAAGAACAAAGAACAAAGAACAATACAGCACAGGAACAGGCCCTTCGGCCCTCCAAGCTCGCGCCGCTCCCCGGTCCAGGATTGAATCCTGAATCCAGGATCCCCGCCCAATTTTCCAGCCTATCTACATACCAATATCCTATCCACCGAGCTGTCCCTCACAGCTACGATGCTTTGTTCATCACAACCTATTAACTCACCCCCACCCCCCCATTCCAGACCATGTGATCTCCAGGGAGAGGCGAAAACCCAGAGTGAAAACCCCAGGGCCAATATGGGGAAAGAAAATCGGGGAAATTCCTCTCCGACCCCCTGAGGCGATCGAAACGAGTCCAGGAGATCACACTGGCCCTGATCGGAAAATGCTTCCCAACCCTAGTCATTTCCACTTCCACGAACACCATATGAATTCCCTGCCCCCGAGACAGGTTCCCAACTATCCGCAGTCTCTCTCTGTACTGGCACCAGCAAGATGATCATAGAATGAAGCCTTGAAACGAGAAACAAGGAACAATTAGACCGCGCCGCTCCCTGGTCCAAACTAGACCACTCTTTTGTATCCCTCCATTCCCACTCCGTTCATATAGCTGTCTAGATAAGTCTTAAACGTTCCCAGTGTGTCCGCCTCCACCACCTTGCCCGGCAACACATTCCAGGCCCCCACGACCCAAAAGTTAGTCCTTTCCTAACAGCTTCTATTTGTCGTTTTGACTTTCCATGGCACCTGTCAAAGTGCAACAACAGGCCTTTTACCTCTTTTCTCCTCATCAGAAACCCCCTCAATGAATCCTACTGGACTAATCATTTAAATGTAGTGTGCTGTATTTGCTGCTCACAATGTACTCTGCTCTACATTCTGATGACAGATGTACAGATTGTGGAACATTTCCATTCAGTCCACAAGTAGCACACTATTTGTGATAATTCCTATCATTTTAATTCTGTGCTTTGCTCACACTGATCATTCTGTCCTTGGTCTTCTCTAGTGCTCCAATGGAACTCATGCACCCCTCTTGACGACACAGTGCTCACTATCTTTACTTGTACTCTTACTATTTCCTTTAGACTGTTTGCCATTTTATGCGCGTGTGTTGCACACAATCACAAACATCCCTTTTGGTTTTTTTTGCCATCTGCCGTTCTCTGTAGCATTTTCTTAAAATCTTCGATCACATTTGTAACTTTCACCAGTGCTGATGAAAGGATGTTGATCTGAAAGTTTAAACCTGATCACTATTTACCCCCGCAGGTGCATACTTGTTGTGTACATCCAGATTTTCAAAATTAAGTTTGTACTTCCAGCATTCATAGTTTTTGATGTCTGCAGGCACGTTAACAGGAGTTTTCATGGAGGTGTTCAAAATCATGGACAGCTTTAATAGAGTAAATTGGCATAAACTGTTCCTGTTGCATGAGGACATTGATTCATTATGATTTGTTAAAAAAGTAAAGATATTGTGAGCAAACACATGTTTACTTCCATAGGGAGCTAGTTTCTGTAAATCCTGAATACGCTGTCTAAAAAACTGGGGAATCTGATGCAAAAATTTTTCAAAGAGCAGTTGGAGAAAAACCGTTTTAAAGGGCGAATTTTAGGGCATAAAGAGGAAATGGGGCGGATTCGCTACGAAATCTCTGGCAGAATTCCGATGGGTTTAAATATAACCCCATATGATGTGTGGAGTTTGCACATTCTCCTCGTGTCTGCGTGGGTTTCCTCCGGGTGCTCCGGTTTCCTCCCACAATCAAAGATGTGCGGGTTGGGCTGATTGGCCAGGTTAAAAATTGCCCCTTAGAGTCCTAAGATGCGTAGGTTAGAGGGATTAGCGGGTAAATATGTGGGGATAGAGCCTGGGTGGGATTGTGGTCGGTGCAGACTCGATGGGCCGAATGGCCTCTTTCTGCACTGTAGGGTTTCTATGATTTCTATGATATGCTGTATTATTCCATGAAATGGTGGGCAGTGTAACCCACAATGCACCGCGAGCGTGAATACGGTCTATCGCATTCAGAATGATCCGCACTGCGCAGGCGTCAGGAGGCTCCGCCCCGGAGCGGAAGCTGAGCGGAACTGTGCACGCGCAACAACGGCGAGTCTCTGCGGCTCTCAGAGCCCGAATCAGAGCCGCCGGGCTCGGCGGACGTGCAGCGAGGGAGCCGGGGGAGCGGCACCATGAAGCAGACGTTGCAGCGAGGCCATCCTCACCGCCCCATATGGAACAGTGTGAGTGAGAGGAAAGAGAGAGCAGTGGTTAATGGTTGTTTCTCAGACTGGAGGAAGGTTTCCAGTGGAGTTCCCCAGGGCTCGGTGTTAGGAGCCCTGCTCTCCCTGATATATATTAATGACACACACCTTGGTGTACAGGACACAAGCTCAACATTTCCACACGCCACCAAACTTGGAGGCATTGGCAACTGTGAGGAGGAAAGTGGGAAACTTCAAAAGGACACAGGCAGCTTGGTGGAATGGGAGACAAGTGGCAGTGAGGAAAGTTCCAGCACCGATTGTCCTGCAGCTGCCCCTGGGGAGCGTGCCCACTCTCAGTGCCTGGGCAAGTCAGTGTGTTGGATAGAGCGCTTTCTGGGTGCAGATAATTATTTTTATTCATTCATGTAATGTGTGCGTCACTGACTTGGCCAGCATTCATTGCACTAATTACCTTTGAACTGAGTGGCTTGTTAGGCCATTTCAGAGGGCATTTAAGAGTCAAACACTCTTAACTGTGTGGTTGGAGTCACATGTAGGCCAGAAGAGGTCATGTGGGCAGATTTGCTTGCCTAAAGGGACATCAGTGAATCCAGTGAGTTTTTACGACATGGCCATCATTAGACCTTTATTTCCAGTTGTTTATTGAGCTCAAATGTCACTCTGTTGTGGTGATATTCAGGTCCCATTGCATTACTCTGGATCATGGTCCAGTGACAATACCACTACACCATTAATTCCTCATGTGGGAATTAATGGCTGCTGCCATTCACAGACATCAGTACGTGTTTTAATGCAAGCCAATTGTCAGAGAGCTGAAACATGAACTCTGTTTCTCTCTGACCTGCCTGACCTGTTGAGTCATTCCAGAATTTTCACTTTGTTTCAGATGTTCAGTATCCACATGATTTTACCGGTGAAATATTGCAGCTGTTCAGAAAACTGAGGCCTGAAATAGACAAATGAAGACCCCTTTGGAATGAGGGTGGATGTTCTGTGAAGGTACGTTCTTGTTGGCTGGCTTTGAACTGGAGTGTTGATGGAGGAAAAGCTGATGGGTTTAAACCTGAGTACATTTGAGACCAGTCGAGCCCAAACATTTCTCATCAAAGTTTCCTGTACAGGAACAGAGACTGGCAGAGACATTGCACTCTCATATAGAATAAATAATCGACAGCAAATCAGTTCTGCACTCATATGCAGTATCAAGCTTGAGTTAATTTCACACTGAAATACTGGAACAGAGCCTAACAGAGAGTTAGTCCCACATTGACATCAAATCAGAACATAAGAAGCAGGAGCAGCAGAAGGCAGTTTGTTCTTTAGGGTTCCCCCACCATTCGGTAAGATCATGGTTAATGTGATTATGGCCTCAACTCCATTTAATTGCCTGCCCCATAACCCTTGTCTCTCCTGTAGATCAAAACTCTTTCTAACTTAGGATGCAATCTGTTAAATTCCACAAATTAAGGACATTTTGAGAGGATAAATTTCTTCTCATCTCCATCTAAAGTGGGGCATACTTTATTTTTAACTGTGTCCTCTAGTTTTAATTTTGCCCACAAATGAAAACATTCCTCTCGATATCTACCCTGTCCAATTCCCTCAGATCCTTCAATGTTTCAATCTGATCATCTCTCATTCTTCTCAACTTCTATGAGATCGGCTCAACTTGATTGAACTTTCCTCATCAGATAACTCCTTCATCTCAGCAATCAGCCGAGTGAATCTTCACTGCCTCCAATACAAGTATTTCCGTCTTTAAATCAGAGAAAACCTTTAAACTCAGCAATATCATGTATTTGTAGCAACATTTCCCTACTTTCATACTCCACATAAGTACTTATAATTCGAGTTATTTCCTCCTTTTCTGGATCAATTTGCTGTATCTCCCTCTCTATTTAAATAATGTTCTGCCTTCCCATCCTTCCCACTGAAGTGGAAAGCCTCACATTTTCCTACATTGTATCCTACCTGACAAATGTGTGTCCATTCACTTAACCTCGCTATATCTCCTTACAGACTCTTTGTGTCCTCCTCACAACCTACTTCCCCACCTATTTATGTATTGTCTGAAAATTTGGTGATGGTCTGTCCCTTCATCTGGGCCATTAATATAGATTGTAAATAGCTGAGAACCCAGCACTGATCCATGTGGCTCTCTGCAAGCAGCAGTTTGCTAAGCTGACAGTGACCCACTTCCATGCAGTAACAGAGACTGACAGACAGTGAGATAATTTCACACATTATTATTGATAGATAGGGAGTGAATTACACATTCAGATGCAGTAACAGAGATTGACACAATGGTAATTCCAAACAAAAATACAGTGATGGTGATTAAAGGATAGAGAATCAATTTCACATTAAAAACAGTAACACAGCCAGAGTTAATTACACATTCAATTCTACTGAGCAAGAGTTAATGCTACATTCATACACAATAACCAAGACTGACAGTTAATTCCACTCTCACATGCTATAACAGCGATGAACAGAGAGTTAATGTCCCACTCACATTCTGTAATAGTGAATAACAAATACAGATTTAATTCCATCCTCGCATTCACTAATTAGATGAACTGATGTAATTCCATACTGAAACACATGAACAGAGAATGGCTGACAGCGTTAATTCCACACACACACAGTAATAGATTGAGAGAGTTAATTCCACACTCTCTCACAGTAATAGATTGAGAAAATGTTAATTCCACACTCATGCACAGTAATAGATTGAGAGAGAGTTAATCCCACATTCAGACACACTAATCGATTGAGAGTTAATTCCACACCCACACACAGCATTAGATTGAGAGAGAGTTATTCCATGTTCCCAGACAGTAATAGATTCAGAAAGAGTTAATTCCACACTGACACTGAAATAGATTGAGAGAGAGCTAATTCCACACTCTCTCACTGAAATAGATTGAGAGAGAGCTAATTCCACACTCTCTCACTGTAATAGATTGAGAGAGAGTCAATTCCACATTCACACACAGGAATAGATTGAGAGTTAATTCCATGCTCTCACACAGCAACAGCTTGAGAGGGAGTTAATTCCACACGTACACACAGTAAAAGATTGTGAGAGAGTTAATTCCACACTGACACAGGAATAGATTGAGAGTGAGTTAGTTCAACGGTCACATACAGTAATAGATTGAGAGAGAGTTAATTCCACACTTTCACACAGTAATAAATTGAGAGTTAATTCCACACTCGAACACAAAAATAGATTGAGAGAGTTAATTGCACACGGACACAGTAATAGATAGACAGAGAGAGTTAATTCCACGCTGACACTGTAATAGATTGAGGGAGACTTAATTCCACACACATAGTAATAGATTGAGAGTTAATTCCACACTGGCACACAGTAATAGATCGGAGAGAGAGTTAATATAGGGCTAAAAGGGGTCACATAAATCATTGCCCAGCAGGATTAAGGAAAATACCAAGGCTTTTTATACATATATAAAGAGCAAGAGGATAGCCAGGGAGAGGGTTGGCCCACTCAAGGACAAAGGAGGAAATCTATGCATGGAGCCAGAGGAAATGGGTGAGGTATTCAATAAGTTCATTGTGTCAGTATTCACCAAAGAGAAGGACTTGGTGGATAATGAATCTGGGAAAGGGTGTGTTGGTAGTTTGAGTCATGTTGAGATCAAGTGTTGGGGTTCTTGAGGAATATTAAGGTAGACAAGTCCCCAGGGCCTGATGGGATATACCCCAAAATACTGGGAGAGGCAAGGGAGGAAATTGCTGGGGCCTTGAGAGAATTTTTTGTATCCTCACTGGCTGCAGGATTTACTGCCACTTGGAAATTAGTGGATGTATTTGCGAGAGGCAATATGGTTTTGTGAAGGGCTGGTCATGTCTCACTAACTTGATCGAGTTTTTCGAGGAAGTGACGAAGATGGTTGATGAGGGTAGGGCAGTGGATGTTGTCTACATGGACTTCAGTAAGGCCTTTGACAAGGTCCCTCATGGCAGAATGGTGCAGAAGGTGAAGTCGCATGGGATCAGAGGTGAGCTGGCAAGGTGGATACAGAACTGGCTTGGTCTTAGAAGACAGAGGGTAGCAGTGGAAGGGTGCGATTCTGAATGGAGGACTGTGACATTTGGCGTTCCTCAGGGATCAGTGCTGGGACCTTTGCTGTTCGTAATATATATAACTGAATTGGAGGAAAATGCAACTGGTTTGATTTGTTAGTTTGCGAACAACACAAAGGTTGGTGGATTTGCAGATAGCGATGAGCACCATCAGAGGATACAGCAGGATTATAGATAGGTTGGGGGCTTGGACGGAGAGATGGCAGATGGAGTTTAATCTGGTCAAATGTGAATTAATGCATTTTGGATGGTCTAATACAGATAGGAAATATACAGTCAATGGCAGAACCCTTAGGAATATTGATAGGCAAAGGGATCTGGGTGAACAGGTACACAGGTCACTGAAAGTGACAATGCAGGTGGAGAAGGTAGTCAAGAAGGCATACGGCATGCTTGCCTTCGTCGGCGGGGGTTTGAGTTTAAAAATTGGCAAGTCATGTTGCAGCTTGATAGAATCTTAGTTCGGCTGCATTTGGAATGTAGTATTCAATTCTGGTCGCCACACTACCAGAAGGATGTGGAGACTTTGGGGAGGGTACAGCAAAGACTTACCAGGATGTTGGCTGGTATGGAGGATATTAGCTGTGAGGAGAGGTTGGAGAAAATTGGTTTGTTCTCTCTGGAACGACAGACGTTGAGCGGCGACCTGATGGAAGGCTACAAGATTATGAGGGGCATGGACAGAGTGGATAGTCAGAAGCTTTTTCCAATGGTGGAAGAGTCAATTACTGGGGGGCATCGGTTTAAGGTGCGAGGGGCAAGGTTTAAAGGAGATGTATGAGGCAAGTCTTTTACACAGAGGGTGGTGGGTGCCTGGAACTCACTGCCGGGGAAGGTGGTTGAAGCAGATACAATAGTGAGTTTTAAGGGGCGTCTGGACAAATACATGAATAGGATGGGAATAGCGGGATATGGTCCCTGGAAGGGTCGGGGGTTTTAGTTCAGTTGGGCAGCAAGGTCGGTGCAGGGCCGAAGGGCATGTTCCTGTGCTGTAATTTTCTTTGTTCTTTGTTCTTAATTCCACACAGACACACAGCAATAGATTGAGAGAGAGTTAATTCCACACTGACACAGCAATAGATTGAGAGAGAGATAATTCCACACTGACACACAGCAATAGATTGAGAGAGAGTTAATTCCATACTGACACAGCAATAGATTGAGAGAGAGTTAATTCCACACAGACACACAGAAATAGATTGAGAGAGAGTTTATTCCACATTCATGCACAGTAATAGATTGAGAGAGAGTTAATTCCACACTGACACACAGCAATAGATTGAGAGAGAGTTAATTCCACACTGACACAGCAATAGATTGAGAGAGAGTTAATTCCACACAGACACACAGTAATAGATTGAGAGAGAGTTTATTCCACACTGACACACAGCAATAGATTGAGAGAGAGTTAATTCCACACTGACACACTGCAATAGATTGAGAGAGAGTTAATTCCATACTGACACACAGCAATAGATTGAGAGAGAGTTAATTCCACACTGACACAGCTATAGATTGAGAGAGAGGTAATTCCACACAGACACACAGTAATAGATTGAGAGAGAGTTTATTCCACACTGACACACAGCAATAGATTGAGAGAGAGTTAATTCCACACTGACACACAGCGATAGATGGAGCGAGAGTTAATTCCACACTGACATACAGTAATAGATTGAGAGAGAGTTAATTCCACATTCATGCACAGTAATAGATTGGGAGTTAATTCCAAGCTCTCTCTCAGTAATAGATTGAGAGAGAATTAATTCCACACTGACACACAGCAATAGATTGCGAGTTAATTCCACGCTCACACACAGTAATAGATTGAGAGAGAGCTAATTCCACACTCTCTCACTGTAATATATTGAGAGAGAGTCAATTCCACATTCACACACAGGAATAGATTGAGAGTTAATTCCATGCTCTCTCACAGCAACAGATTGAGAGAGAGTTAATTCCACACGTACACACAGTGACAGATTGTGAGAGAGTTAATTCCACACTGACACAGGAATAGATTGAGAGTGAGTTAATTCAACGCTCACACGCAGTAATAGATTGAGAGAGAGTTAATTCCACACTTTCACACAGTAATAAATTGAGAGAGTTAATTCCACACTTTCACACAGTAATAGATTGAGAGGGAGTTAATTCCACACTCGAACACAAAAATAGATTGAGAGTTAATTGCACATGGACACAGTAACAGATAGACAGAGAGAGTTCATTCCACGCTGACACTTTAACAGATTGAGAGAGAGTTATTTCCGCACTCTCACACAGTGAGTGAGATTGAGTGAGAGTTAATTCCACAGTCAGACAGTAATAGATTGAGTTAATTCCACACACACACAGTAATTGATTGAAAGAGAGATAATTCCACACTCACGCACAGTAATTGAGAGAAGGTTAATTCTACACTCACACGCAATGATAGATTGAGAGGGAGTTAATTCCACATTCAAACACAGTAATAGATTCAGAGAGAGTTAATTCAATACTGGCACACAGTAAAAGACTGAGGGAGAGTTAATTCCACATTCACACAATGTAACAGATTGAGAGTTAATTCCACAGTGACATTGAGTAATAGATTGAGAGACAGTTAATTCCACATTCATACAAGTAATAGATTGAGGGACCGTTAATTCCACACTCTCACACAATAAAAGATTGAGAGTTACTTCCACACTCTCACACAATGATCGATTGAGAATTAATTCCACACACTCTCACAGTAATAGATTGAGAGAGAGTTAATTCAACACTGACACACACGAATAGATTGAGACAGGGTTAATTCCGCACCCACACACAATGATCGATTGAGAGAGAGTTAATTCCACACTCTCACTATGAAGCTCAGTTAATCAACACATACATTTTCAACTGGGCCATTGTCACATTGTCTAATTTGGTAAAGCCAGAAGTACAGTACTTATTTCCTATCTCTGCCATACCCTCTGCTGCAGTGAGCAGTTTACCCTGCTTGGCCCTTATGAACCCCACTCTATCCTTCACTAATCCTTTACAATTAATATGTTTGAAGAAGATGTTATGATTTGTATTAGCGCAGCCTGCTAACATTTCCTCATGCTTCCTCTTCATTATTCCAGCCTTAGCCCCTCTCCTGCATTTTGAGCTGTTTTTCATGATTTCTATTGCTATTATTATTCCAGCATGCATCATATGCCTCTTTTTTCTTCCTTATTTTCTCGTCAATAACCTCAGACATCCAGGATACCCCAGCTTTGGACACCGCATATGTGTGTCTGGTGGCTATGTACCTGGCTGGCATCCCATTCAACTCAAGTTTGAAAGTCTCCCATTTGTCAACCACTGTTTTATCCTCGCAATTTGCCTCATTTGCCACATTTTGCCCTCATTTAATCTCTCTGTTTCCTTTTGAAGCCTCCTCACGTATACTTCACAATTAATTTCTTATCTATCTTTATGCTGTCAGCAAATTTAGCAACGGTACCTTCAGTCCCTTCACCCAAGCAATTTTTATAAATTGTAACAATTTGTAGCCCCAGCATGAATACACCACTCATCAGATCCTGCCACCCAGAAAAATAACCATTTGTGCGAACTCTTTTTGACCTGTTAGCTCGCCAACCATCAATCCATGCCAAAATGTTACGCCCAAAACCATGAATGTTTATTTTACACAATAACCTTTAATCTGGCACTTTGGCAAATGTCTTCTGGAAATGTAAGTACAGGACATCCACCGGTTCCCCATTCACAGCACATGGGCCTCTTTCAAAAAACTCCAATAATTTAGTTAAACATGATTTCCCTTTCAGAAAACCATATTGACTCTGCCTGATTGCCTTGTATTTTTTCCAAGTTGTAATATCTGTAATATCTTTCAGAATGGCTTCTAACATTTTCCCGATGACAGCTGTTAGGCTAACAGCCTGTCGTTTCCTGCTTTCTGTCTCCATCCCTTTTTGAATCAAGGTATTACATTTGTTATATTTCAACCTAATGGAACATTCTCCAAAGCCAGGGAATTTTGCAAAATTAAAACAAATGCATCAACTATCTCATTCGCCACTTCTTTCATGTCCTTCACGAGAAGTCCATCCGGACCCAGGAATTTGTCAGCCTGTCGACCCAACAATTTGCTCAATACCACTTTCCCTGTTGATTGGAATTTTCCTGTGTTCCTCCCTTCCATTTGCTGGTTTACAGCTATTTCTGGGATGTTACTTGTATCCTCTATAGTGAACACCAATTAAAATACATTTGCCAATACCCTGTTTTCCATTATCAATCCCCCAGTTGCACTTTCTATAGAACCAATGCTCACACTGCTATCTCTTTTCTTGTTCAACTATCTACAGAATCTCTGACGATCCACCGTAACCCCGTAACTATCCCCGTAACCCCACATAGTTATCCCGCAAATCGATCTAAACTATGCATCCCGGGACACTAAGGGGCAATTGAGCACGGCCAATCCACCTAACCCGCACATCTTTTCAATCGCTTCTCGGCCTTTTGGCTAAGATCAAGTGTAGTATGGATTGGATGCTGCACTTGGTTGAGGTCATTAGGTTACATTGAAGCTTCATATGTTTCATATGAAGCAATTTTTAAAAGCGGCATCTCGGCCTTTTGGCTAAGATGCAAATGAGCTCAAGCCTTGGAGGAGGAACCTCCCCCTCCACCATTCAGCTTGGCTCATGTAGATCGGGCCCAGGACAGGGTAATTTGGTCGCTTGCCCTGTCTTGTCAGCCTGGATCGGAAATGTCTCAACTTGTTGAGACTCTGAATTGAATTTGATTGAATTGGAAAAGTTAAAAAAAAATGTCTGGAAGAGGAAAAAGCGGCGGGAAAGCTCGGGCCAAGGCCAAGTCTCGCTCCTCCCGGGCTGGACTGCAGTTCCCGGTGGGACGTGTTCACAGGCTCCTGAGAAAGGGCAACTATGCTGAGCGTGTGGGTGCCGGAGCCCCGGTCTATCTGGCTGCTGTGCTCGAGTATCTGACCGCTGAAATCCTGGAGCTGGCCGGGAACGCGGCCCGGGATAACAAGAAGACCCGCATCATCCCCAGACACCTGCAGCTGGCCGTCCGCAACGACGAGGAGCTCAACAAGCTGCTGGGAGGGGTGACCATCGCTCAGGGCGGATTGCTGCCTAATATCCAGGCCGTGCTGCTGCACAAGAAAAGCAGCGCTGGGTCCGCGAAGAGCAAGTGAAGCGCCCATTCTTTAATCTGATAACCCAAAGGCTCTTTTCAGAGCCACTCACTTTATCTGAAAAAGGGCGACCTGGTGTCCATCGGTCAGTTTCTGCACTGCTATTCACAACACAGCTGTTTCCCGCTTTGTTCTATCAATCCGTACGATTGACACATACAGTATTTTAATGCAAGTTGCTGTTGTTTATCGGGGAAACCATCCCAGTGAACTGAAATGATCCTATTTCAAATATAATTGCTTTAAAATGTGATAATCTGCGAGGATATTCATCTGCAGCCCATCGGTTTTCAAAGTCAGTCACTGGATCTGGAAAAGTGTTAATTATTGTCTATGCGAATGTGCAAGCGTTCCTGCAATGGCTATATCGGTGTGAGTGGGTGACTGTTGGAGATATGCTTCATATTCTGAACTTAATTGACATCATTTTCAACACTCTCGCTGCAACTCGAAACACGTGCGGAGAAAGTGCATTTGCGGAATTATGGCTCGGAAACTGAAATGATCGCAGGTTTAATAAAACTACTTTAAAATTAAATTGTGGTAGAATTGTTAACGGCATCGTTTTTACTCTAACCATCAAAGGATTGGAGATATGAATGACCCCAATGCAACGGAGGGTTAATTGTAACATTGAGAGGTTTCGGTACTGGAGTCCTGGGAATATTCTGTCCTGGGAATTCAAACACTAGAATCGTTAACAGGAGATCGCAGCTCTTTCATTTGCCGATTTGGTGGCTCTTAAAAGAGCCGTTGTTGTACTTGGTGCTGAAGTCGGGTTTGAGGCGCGTTCCCCGCGGATGCGGCGGGCCAGCTGGATATCTTTGGGCATGATGGTGACTCGCTTGGCGTGGATGGCGCACAGGTTGGTGTCCTCAAAGAGCCCCACCAGGTAAGCCTCGCTGGCCTCCTGCAGGGCCATGACGGCCGAGCTCTGGAAGCGCAGGTCTGTCTTGAAGTCCTGAGCGATCTCTCGCGCCAGGCGCTGGAAGAGCAGTTTGCGGATCAGCAGCTCGGTGGATTTCTGGTAGCGGCGGATCTCCCTCAGAGCCACAGTGCCGGGTCTGTAGCGATGAGGCTTCTTCACTCCGCCCGTGGCTGGAGCGCTCTTCCGGGCAGCTTTGGTAGCCAGCTGTTTGCGAGGAGCTTTCCCTCCGGTCGATTTGCGCGCTGTCTGCTTGGTCCGAGCCATTTTCTGAACGGATGCAGCACAATCTGAGACACAAAGACTCTTAATACAGAGTCTGCGCTGCATCCGCCTTTTAAAACTCTGTGAGGGACCGCCCCCAGCGGGAATTGGCCCAGGAAGTTTCAATCAAACTGTGACCAGCGAATTAATGTCTATAACTCAGGTTCTGATTGGTTCAGTTGTTTTGTTAACCGCCCCTTTCAGAAATTGGGCCATTTTCTGTGCAGGAAATAACCGTTTGTATAAAATAAGTCTTCATTCCGTCCTGAATAAGATAATTCCCAGAAACATTGAAGATTTGAAGTCTATCTCCCCCCACTTAGTGCTTCAGACCCTTTTCCCGCTCTCTGGGCTGTTCATTCCCAGAATCTCCCGCTGTTCCACTCGATCCCTGTCCCTTTCCTCTCCAGCCCATTCAGATTTCCCCTCCCCTGTCGCTTGTAACATTCGCTGCCGTTTTCGGGGGAAAGGATCAGAAATCAGTCGCTTCTCTGTGTCTCCCTGAAGCCGGTGTGAAAGGGGTTGAGTCTGTTGTTTGTTACAGAGAGTGACTTCATATTTGTCCCGTTTGACATTACTGAATAGAGCCGTTTGCTGCCCGCGGCGGACAAATGTTCACAAATGAAACCTCTTTGTAAAATAATCTTACAGCAGAAGATTAATTGAGAATCTATTTTTAATAAGTTAAGAATTTGTCTCAATTCCCTTTCCCGCGCTGAAATTGGCGGCATTTCCCCCAATTCAAAATTTCTGCTGGTTGACAGTTGAAGCCAATGATTGGCTCAATGTTCACATTCGATGCTCTGCGATTGGTTCAGAGCTGCGAATACGAAGAGGACGGGCAATCAGAAGCAGGCTGTGGTTGGAGCGGCTCAAACTGCGGGAATTGCGGGTTTGTGAATGACTGAGCGGAAACTGATCAGTTTCACAAAGCCTGTCCGTTTCAGTGCAGGAAACAACCGTCTGGGGGCAAATAGCATCACAACTGGGACTGGTTCCAGTGAATGATTCACCGGCTGCTGCTACTAAACTCCGCTATTCCAGAGAAAGCTTTGATAAACTCTATCCAAACACTGGGTGATTAAACAGGAGTGATGTGGCGTTTCACTGAGGGCACATGTCGACTGGGGGCTGCTTCGACAATCCACTTAAAAATTTCAAAAACAATCCGCATGACTGCTCCAAATGAAATGTTAAATTCGGTGATTCCCGCACTGTAACCTAAACAAAACAAACATGCATCTCAAACACTGAACAGCCTATCCCAGCCCCCGTCCCCTGGTCAATGCTCTCTCTGTGAAGCGGTGAGTGGCTCTGAAAAGAGCCTTTGTTGTGTGTTCGGTAGGAAGGTTCCAGTTGTTCAGCCGCCGAATCCATAGAGAGTGCGGCCCTGGCGTTTCAGAGCGTACACCACATCCATGGCAGTGACCGTCTTGCGCTTGGCGTGTTCAGTGTAGGTGACCTCATCCCTGATCACATTCTCCAGGAAAACCTTCAGCACCCCGCGAGTCTCCTCATAGATCAAACCCGAGATCCGCTTGACACCGCCACGGCGAGCCAGGCGGCGGATTGCTGGCTTGGTGATGCCCTGGATATTATCACGAAGCAATTTGCGGTGCCGCTTTGCGCCGCCTTTACCCAGTCCTTTGCCCCCTTTCCCTCTGCCAGACATGATGATTCTTCACTCAGATCTCTGCACAATATGAGAGGAAATCTTTCAGGCTCCTTTTATACAGCCCGCCCCGACCTGACTGAGGAAGGCGGAGTGAGAGCAGAGAGGGGAGGAGACAGAGTGAAGATTAAACACAGAGCGGGAGGGAGGAGAGAGCCGGACTGACACACACACACACAGAACGGCCCCTGATCTTTCAGCTCCACCTCTAGTTTCTGCAACCGCCAATTTCAACCCGTTTATTAACAATGGAAGCGAAACACAGCTCCCCACACAAACCCTTCCAGAGCCGCCCTTCACACACAAGAGTTTCTACAAACCCGGAGCTTTGAAATATGGAATCAAAACAGAAAATGCTGCAACTAATTAGCAGCTTCGGCAACTTTTGTGAAGAGAGAGAGAGACAGAGTTAACGTTTCGGGTCGTGACTTTGTTCTTTTGTGTTTTTAAACCTGGTCCCGTAATAATTCCCAGTCAGTAATATTCCGACCAAAACACAGTCGATTCGAGAGCAAGAATCTTCCTCCGGAACATCCTCACACACATCTGCTTCTCGCTGTTTGCAAACACTTTATTGAAGCTGTTTGGGGCAATCTCCTGTGTTAAAATTCAGGGAGTCAGGATGGCCGAGCGGTCTAAGGCGCTGCGTTCAGGTCGCAGTCTCCTCTGGAGACGTGGGTTCAAATCCCACTCCTGACATTGATTTTTGGCTAAGAATTGCCGTCTCAGAGCGCCAGGCACCTGGGTTCGATTCCCGGCTGAGGTCATTGTCTGTGTGGAGTTTGCACATTCTCCCCGGGCTTCCTCCGGGTGCTCCGGTTTCCTCCCGCACACCAAAGTGCCTGTCAGGTTGATTGGCTATGCTAAATTGCACCGGAGTGTCCGGTCAATAAATAGGGTAATGGGGATCCGGACTGGGTGGGATTGAGGTCGGTTCAGACTCGATGGGACGATTGGCCTCCTTCTGCACTGCAGGGATTCGATTAAAAATTAGGCTGCAATGCGGTATTTTGCCGCCAGTGTTACTGTCTCACACTGAATCTACCAGACATCTTTATTATGAGAGAAAGTGGCGATTGAACAAATGTCAAATTCAAATGAAATTCAGCCTCTGCTGTGTTTTGCTTTAGTCTGAATTTGAAATGATCTCTATTGAGAACGAGCCGGGCCGCGGGACAGGAATCATTTTCTTGCGGGATCAGCTCTTTCCTGAGAGATGTGGATGGCTCTGAGAAGAGCCTTTGGGTTCAGAGGTTTACAATTTGCTCGGGTTGTTTCACTTCTTTCCTGACGCTTTCTTCGCTTTTGCTGCTTTCACTTTGGGTTTGGCCTTCGATTTAGTCGCTTTTTTGACAGACTTTCCGCCCGTCACCTTCTTCACAGGAGACTTTTTCTTCAGGGCTGCTTTCTTCACCGCCTTTTTTGGAGTTGCCGCCTTCTTGCTGCTTGTTTTCTTCACTGTTGATTTCTTCACTGGAGTTTTCTTTGCTGCGAGTTTCTTGGCTGCGGGTTTCTTAGCTGCTGCTTTCTTTGTTGTCACCTTCTTGGCCGCTGTTTTCTTTACTAAAGGTTTGTTGGCTGCTGGTTTCTTCGCCTTCTTTCCCATTTTCCCCGGGCTTTCCTTCTTAGCGAGTTTGAAGGAGCCGGAGGCGCCCTGTCCCTTTATCTGCATCAGAGACCCTGTCTCCACCTTCCTCTTGATCGTTAACCTGATCTGGGAGACGCGCTTCCCCACATCCACTCCGCTGCCAGCCAAAGCTTTCTTTATCGCGGCCAGGGACATCCCATTGCGATCGCTGCAACCCGCCACAACATTGAGGATCTGCTCGCCTAACTTGGGACCGGCTGCCGCAGGTCGGGGAGCCGCCTTCTTCTTCCTGGGAGACTTCACTTGAGCGGGAGCGGCTGGAGGAGCCGTTTCGGCGGCTGCAGTTTCAGTCATATCCGAGAGTGTGTGGAAAATCTGTGTGAGAGTCAGAACTGGATCCGAAATGAACCCAGTGGTGGCGGCACAGAGCAACATAAAGGCAGAGAGCGGACGGAGCAGAGACAAGCTGCTGTCAGCTCCCGGCTCCTCCAGCCTCTCTGTGTTTCTCTCTCCTCACAAACTCTCCCATTGCAATGAAATTCCGCCTCTCCAGAGATCCAGCTCACACCCTTCATGTCTCTGACACACGAATGTTTGCTGTTGAAAAGGTTTCACTCGAACTGTGGACTCCATTTTCCACTGAAACCCGTTTTACTGCTGCACTGATGGGGCTCTCACACGCGATAGCTGACATGTTCTCTACTTTTCCACTGAAATCTTCAATTTAGCGAAACAATTGCTTTGAAATCTAACTTTGGGGCTCAGCAGCGGGTTTAGCGGGAATCTTTGATTGAAAAATTGTTTTATTTTACACAAGAGAGACTCGGAGATCTCATGATCAGAACAGACACACAAACACAGTTGGATTCGTCTGACCCGCCCGCACCTTTCATACACTCTCTCTTCCACAATATTCACATCTGCACATTCACAGGACAAAACTTTCACCAACTGTAAGGTCCTAGGACGGAATTTCCCCTCCTTCCGGCCTTTGCTCCGGGTTCCAGGGGGTGAGTTAGTTTTTCACCTCAGTAACTGTTAAACACTCTGAAGCCGGCTCTCCACAGATTGTCTTTGAATTCATTCATGGAATGTGAGTGTCGCTGTCTGGGTCAGCATTTATTGCCCATCCCTAATTGCCCTTGGGAAGGTGGTGATGAGCTGCCTTCTGGAACCGTTGCAGTCCATGTGGTGTAGGACCACATCTGTTAACCAGATTCCGTGGCCAGAGCCAATCATATATGTTTTTTCCCCCCAGTTATTACAGTGATTGCAGAGATCACTGTGTTTGTTCACCATGAAAATACAAATTATCTGCTCTTGGAGTCTTTAGATTTCCTGTTTTATTTGTTTCTCCTGCACTGACAGGTAACAATAAATCACAACCTCAACAACCAGTGACAGCGAGTTAAATAATAATCCCCCATTCGCTGATAATGGAGTTTCTAACAGCGACACACAGTTTCTGACAATCCTCCGATTGGGCCTGGAGGGAACCAGATTCATTGTCAGAGCTGGACTTTCTTACTGAGGGAGTGGCACAGTCAGGTGAACGATGGTGGTGGAGTGGTGACTGGGAGAGACAAGCCAAGTTCAGTTTACAAACTGTGCTATGGACACACCTGGTGCGTGATGAAATCAGCAACTCAGGTAGTTCCGTAATTACAACTGATTAAAATAACGATTCCTTGAGCGGAGTGAGCGATGGTGGTATAGTGGTGAGCATAGTTACCTTCCAAGCAGTTGACCAGCGTTCGATTCCCAGCCATCGCATTTATAATTTGTTTTAGAACCTTATCCGCGAATATCGTTTTAAACCGAGTGGACAAAAACAGGGCGAACGCAACATTTGACAATAGTGAATTAAAATAGACGTATCAGTTTTTATTTTTTCCTATTCGGACGTAATTCGTTTCTCATGAAAAAATATTGAAATAGGAAAACAAGTCTCTGACATCAAATGAGTTCTCCGTTAGAGACAAAGATACAAAGTAACGGTAGAGGAACACATTTTAGCTCATACACTTTGCTCTGCACAATCCCGGTACTTGATAGAAGTTAATATGAACATTACTGAGGTGACATTATTTAGAGAAATCCGCAGCTGTGATGGCCGAGTGGTTAAGGCGTTGGACTTGAAATCCAATGGTGTTTCCCCGCGCAGGTTCGAGCCCCGCTCGCAGCGGTTATGGTTGTGAAGTGTTTACTTCCGCTATTTCAGACAACCCAAAAAAACCTGCTGATTTTTTGGTATGAAGTCTTTCGATCGCCATCATGCTTTCAGCTGCATGGCTCCGGGCCGGGTGCAGGAAAGTGAGCTTGGAAAGGGGGGCCTCGGGCTGGCATGGACAAGATCGGCCGAATGGGTTCCGAGTCAGAGAGGTTTACAGCATATAGGCCCTTCGGCCCAACTTGTCCATGCCGTCTTTTTTTTTTAAACCACTAAACTAATCCCATTTGCCTGCATTTGGCCCATATCCCTGCGTTTGGCCCATATCCCTCTATGCCTATCTTACCCATGTAACTGTCGAAATGCATTCTGAAAGACAAAATTGTACCCACCTCTACTACTACCTCTGGCAGCTTGTTCCAGACACTCACCACCCTCTGTGTAAAAAAAATGTCCCTCTGGACACTTTTGTATCTCTCCCCTCTCACCTTAAACCTGTGCCCTCCAGCTTTCGACTCCCCAACCTTTGGGAAAAGATATTGACTATTCTAGCTGATCTGTGCCCCTCATTATTTTATAGATCTCTATAAGATCACCCCTCAGCCTCCTACGTCCAGAGAAAAAATTTCCAGTCTATCCAGCCTCGCCTTAAAACTCAAACCATCAAGTCCCGGTAGCATCCGAGTAAATCTTTTCTGCATGCTTTCGAGTTTAATGATATCCTTTCTATAATAGTGACCAGAACTGTAGACAGTATTCCAAATGTGGCCTTACCAATGTCTTGTATGACTTCAACAGGACGTCCCAACTCCTGTATTCAATGTTCTGACCGATGAAACCAAGCATGCCAAATGCCTTCTTCACCACTCTGTCCACCTGTGACTCCACTTTCAAGGAGCTATGAACATGTACCCCTGGATCTCTTTGTTCTGCATCTCTCCCCAATGTTCTGCCATTAACTTGGTAAGTCTGCCCTGATTCAATCGACCAAAATGCATCACCGTGCATTTGTTTGAATTAAACTCCGCCTGCCATTCGTCAGCCCACTGGCCCAATTGATCAAGGTCCCTTTACAATTGGAGATAACTTTCCTCACTGTCCACTGTGCCACAAATCTTGGTGTCATCTACGCACTTACTAACCATGCCTCCTATATTCTCATCCAAATCATTAATATAAATGACAAATAACAGTGGACCCAGCACTGATCCCTGAGGCACACCGCTGGTTACGGGACTCCAGTTTGAAAAACAATCCTCTACAACCACCCTCTGGCTTCTGTCAAGAAGCCAAGTTTGTATTCATTCAGATACCTCACCCTGGATCCCATGAGATTTAACCTCATGCAACAACCTATCTTGCGGTACCTTGTTAAGGTACCCTTTGTTTCCCAAATGTATCAGTTAAGGGGATTAGCAGGATAAATATGTGGGGTTACTGAGCCAGGTTCTGGGTGGGATGGTGTCTCAGAGAGTCGGTGCAGACTCAATGGGCCAAATGGCCTCTATCTGCACTGGAGGGATTCTATTGCAGTTAAGGCTTAGACAAATTTTGGTTTCTTCGGGAATCAATGGAGTGAGGAGTAAACTGGAGTTGAACCCAAGATCTGAAACTCTATAAGAAGCTGGTATGCCCACATCTGGAGACTGCACCCATACTTTGGAACCCACACATTCAAAGAGATATTCAGCAAAGATATGTAACCAGGAAAATGGAAGGCATGAGGGGAATACCTGATGAAGGATTAAGGATTCTTGAATTGCAATCTTTAGAGAAGGCTGATTTATGGTTTAGTTCAATATTATAAATTGATACATGGCCTTATTACCTAAGCTTCAAAAGATCTTTATTCGCATCTACTGTATTTTGGGTGGGCATCAGTATAAAGTACAGAAATTTGGTTCATGCGACGATATTCACAATTTGTTTTCCCCACATAGAAGTGTTGATATTTCAAATGCTTTACCTGATTTTGATGGTGAATGCTGAAAATGTAGTGACTTTTGGAAAACTTGTCAGAAATATGTATGATTTCTATCTTTGTATTGTCTGATGCTGTTGCTGTTCTTGTTTTAATGCTGTGCCTCTGTGCTTCGCACTGTATGGCAATAAAGATACATAAATCATCATTGTATTGAATCATACAATCCCTACAGTGCAGAATGAGGCCATTCAACCCATCAAGCCCTATTCCCGTAACCGCACATATTTACCCAGCTAATCCCCTGACACTAAGAGTCAATTTAGCATGGCCAATCAACCTAACCCCCGCAGACAAGGGGAGAATATGCAAACCTCACACAGTGAACTGGGACTGCAATTGAACCCAGTTCCCTGATGCTGTGAGGCAGCAGTGCTATCCACTGTGCCATCATGCTGCCCTTGAATGGAGGAACATTATTGATGAGCCATGTGGCCAATGTCTGCTCTTATTTCCTGTGTTCTTGTGACTGGAAGAGACGGATCCATGGATAGAGGGAAATAAGGGTGGAAATTGCAGAGGCATTGGCCAAAAGTTTCCTATCCTTGCTAGTTATATGTGTGGTGCCAGAGGACTGGAGAATTGCAAATGGTAAACACACATCTTCAGAAAAGGCTGTGAGGATAAGCCAACTAAATCCAATCAGTTTAACCTCAGCAACGTGGAATATTCTCCAAATAATAACTGCAGATAAAACTAACACTCACTTGTGCTAATGTGCATGAATTAAGGAAAACACACACATAATTATTAAAGGGGAATCATATTTAACTTGCTCGAGATTTTCATGAGGGTAACAGAAAAGGTTGATGAGGCTAATGTGGTTAATGTGAACATGGACTGGCAAAAAGCATTTTATAAATAAAGGGGCACACAGCAAACTTGTGGTAACATTTGGAGCTGATAGAATAAAAGGGACAGCAGCAAAATGGATAGGAAACTGATTGAGTGACAGGAAACACAGCAGTGGGAAATGTTTTTGTTTGGATTGGAGGTCGGTTAAAGTGGGATTCCAGGAGAGTTGGTGTTAGGAATTCTGCTCTTCCTCATACATATATTAGAGACATCGGCAATGCTGTACAGAGCACACATTCAAACTGTGGTAATTACATAATACATGGCAGCATTGTGAACAGTGAGGAGGTAGTGTTGAAGCTCTCAGTTTCTTAGACAGCTTGTGGATTGGCCAAACAAGACCAATTTAAAGCAGAGAAGTGTGAAATGATTTATTTCAGTGGGAAGAAAAGGGAGAGACAAGAGAAAATAAATGATACAATTGTAAATGCATGCAGGAACAAGGGACCTGTGGTCAAATGTGACACTAATAATTGCTGTTTAGGTGGCAGGTTGAGAGTGTGGTTACTAAGGCATTTGGGATTGTGAGCTTTATACATCGGGGCATAGCGAACAAGAGGAAGCAAGTTGTGGGAAACCTGTATGAAACCCTGGTTTGGCCTCAATTGGAGTATTGCACTCTGATCTGGACAGCAGAGTTTAGAAAGGGTGTGAATGCATTAGCAAGGGTGTAATAAATCTCTGGGCGTGAGTCCAGGGATGAGGAAGTTCAGTTACATCGGTAGATTGGAGAATTTGGGTCTTTAGTGAAGAGAAGATTGAGACGAGATTTGATAGAGATGTTCAGAATTGTGGAGGGAATTGGAAGGAGCTGATAAGGAGAAGTTGTCATGTCCCAGTCTTCCTCTGTCAGGAAGTGTTCCCCAAACTGAATGAACAGGGCATTGTTCCCAGTTACACTTCTCCAGCAATGCTAAATATTCTGAGTATTTGTTTTAATGTGAAACATTTATGATAATTATACAAACACAGTAAGTTATTTAGAGTAAAGAAGAAACATTAAAAGTGAAAATACATGTTGACGTCCCTGTGCTGGGCTTTTAGTCTTTCCGGTATGGGCAAGTGGTCTGATTAATCCGATGGTGCTTTTCCCAGTCACCTGCGTAACGTGGCTCGAATCCCAGACTTCTAGTTTTTGAACTGCACAACGGAGCATTTAAGAAAGTATTGGGGCTCAATGGCCTCGTCTGTGCTCTAGGTCTCCTTCCATCTGGTGGGCTGATCTGATATCCACTCCAGAGTGGAGTCGCTGCACAGATTGCCTTAAAAATGGTCTCTAAGCTAACGGAGTGACTGTGAATCTCGTCACCACTTCCATCCTGACTAATTTCCTCCACTTCAAACCGTCCAACAATGTCAGATGGAGTGAGAACTGGAGTAGGAGACTCCATCAATGATTGAGGTCCCATTTTGACCACTCGAGAATCCGGCCTTGTTCACTCAATCTCTGTTCTCCAGCAGCGGTGATGTTCCAGGGTCTGTTCGAGGATCGCCTTGCTCCAAAGCAGCTGAATTTTGATGTCTGTCAGCAAGTTGTTGAGATTTGGCTCCTCTTCACCTCCAACTTCAGACCAATCGGGGCTTCCAGGGCTGGTTGAGCAGAAACAACAATAATTGAGGATTTTGCAGTGTTGTTATATTCGAGCAGATTTCCACCTGGGGCTTTTCATTAAACACCGGCTTTTTCACTTCATTAACAACTGAAGGAATGGCAATGCAATGTATTGGCCCATTTATCCTCATATCGGATTTTGTACGTCATGTTGAAGTTGCACAAGACATTGGTAAGGCCACACTCGGAATACCGTGTGCAGTTCTGGTCACCCTATTAGAGAAAGAATATTATTAAATTTGAAAGAGTGCAAAAAAGATTTACTCGGATGCTACCGGGACTTAATGGTTTGAGTTATAAGGAGAGGCTGGGACTTTATCTCTGGAGTGCAGGAGGCTTAGGGGTGATCTTATAGAGGTCTATAAAATAATGAGGGCTATAGATCAGCTCGATAGTCAATATCTTTTCTCAAAGATCGGGAAGTTTAAAAGTGGAGGGCATAGGTTTAAGTTGAGAGGAGAGAAACACGAAAGGGTCCAGAGGGGCAATTTTTGCACAGACGGTGGGGAGTGTCTGGAACGAGCTGCCAGAGGTAGTAGTAGAGGTGGTTACAATTTTGCCTTTTAAAAAGCATTTAGATAGTTACATGGGTAAGATTGGTATCGAGGGATATGGGGCAAACACAGGCACCTGGACTAGTTTAATGGCAAAATCTGGGCAGCATGGACGAGTTGGGCCGAAGGGCCTGTTTCCAGCTGTAAATCTCTGTCACTCTATGACGATGACTCTAGTCCCAATAGGAAATGATGCAGGTTGTCACTGTCATTGCTGTAAGTGGGAGGTGGACAATGCTCACTCACAGCATCTGTATTCCATATGAACAGCTGACAGGTCGACCACCAAACCGATGGTAAACATTCTGCCAACATCCAGTGAAACTGGGTAACTATGGTAACGGGTCGGTACATTGACAACACAGGACTCTGTGACAATAGCTTCATCCCCAACAGGGTGATGTCACCAGGATCCACAATTCCCCCAGTTTGGAGATTCCTGTCAGGAAGCAAGGAGCAAAGAGTAAGACACCAGAGAAAAGACAAGAGATCTTTATTTCTATCGAACCAATCATTATCTCAGGAGTTCTCAAATGAATGACTTCTTTAAGAGGTCAGAGAGTCATCGAATTTTACAGCACAGAAATAGGCCATTCAGCCGCTCGTGTATGTACTGGCCATCAGCATCTATCTATTCTAATCCCATTTTTCAGCGCATATTCACGTGTACGACCTGGATGAGGGAACCAAACATAACATTTCCACGTTTGCTGACAACACAAAACTGGGCGGAATTGAGAGTTGTGAGGAGGATGCAAGGAGGCTTCAAGGTGATTTGGACAACTTGAGTGAGTGCGCAAACACATGGCATAGAACATAGAACAGTACAGCACAGAACAGGCCCTTCGGCCCACGATGTTGTGCCGAGCTTTATCTGAAACCAAGATCAAGCTATCCCACTCCCTATCATCCTGGTGTGCTCCATGTGCCTATCCAATAACCGCTTAAATGTTCCTAAAGTATCTGACTCCACTATCACTGCAGGCAGTCCATTCCACACCCCAACCACTCTCTGCGTAAAGAACCTACCTCTGATATCCTTCCTGTATCTCCCACCACGAACCCTATAGTTATGCCCCCTTGTAATAGCTCCATCCACCCGAGGAAACAGTCTTTGAACGTTCACTCTATCTATCCCCTTCATCATTTTATAAACCTCTATTAAGTCTCCCCTCAGCCTCCTCCGCTCCAGAGAGAACAGCCCGAGCTCCCTCAACCTTTCCTCATAAGACCTACCCTCCAAACCAGGCAGCATCCTGGTAAATCTCCTCTGCACTCTTTCCAGCACTTCCACATCCTTCCTATAGTGAGGTGACCAGAACTGCACACAATATTCCAAATGTGGTCTCACCAAGGTCCTGTACAGTTGCAGCATAACCCCACTGCTCTTAAACTCCAACCCCCTGTTAATAAAAGCTAACACACTATAGGCCTTCTTCACAGCTCTATCCACTTGAGTGGCAACCTTTAGAGATCTGTGGATATGAACCCCAAGATCTCTCTGTTCCTCCACAGTCTTCAGAACCCTACCTTTGACCCTGTAATCCACATTTAAATTAGTCCTACCAAAATGAATCACCTCACATTTATCAGGGTTAAACTCCATTTGCCATTTTTCAGCCCAGCTTTGCATCCTATCTATGTCTCCTTGCAGCCTACAACAGCCCTCCACCTCATCCACTACTCCACCAATCTTGGTGTCATCAGCAAATTCGCTGATCCACCCTTCAGCCCCCTCCTCTAAGTCATTAATAAAAATCACAAAGAGCAGAGGACCAAGCACTGATCCCTGCGGCACTCCGCTAGCAACCTGCCTCCAATCCGAAAATTTTCCATCCACCACCACCCGGCAGATGCAGCACAACGTGGCTAAATATGAAGTTATACACTTTGGTGTGAAAAACAGAAAGGAAAGGATCAGATGAGATCTGATTAAAACATATAAAATTCTAACAGGGCTGGACAGACTACATGCAAAAAGGATGTTTTCCGTGGTTGGGGAACCCACAATATTTACCAAGAAGTGGAAAGCGGAAGATCACCTCCAGTGATAAACAGGAGTTAGAGCATCCGGTCGAGGCGGCTGAGGGACTTCACTGGTGCATTCTGGGAGAAGTCGGACGAGCAACATTTACCAACAAGTGGGAAGCTGAAGATCTGGTGTCAAGGAACGGTAAACCCGAAACACTACATTAGTGTTTCCCTTGCTCCCTCCTCTAATCAAAAAAAAGGCCACCGTGGGAAGGTAAAAGTGAAGGTAAGAGTTTTATAAATTTTCTCAAATAATTTAATTGGTGCTCGAAATGTCGGTTGGTGGGGTTAAGTGTTGCACTTGTGGGATGTGGGAGATCCAGGGCTTCCAGCATCTCGGCCAACTATGTCTGCAGGAAGTGCACCCAATTGCAGCTCCTTTCAGACCGCATGGATAGGTTGGAGCAGCAGTTGGATGCTCTTAGGAGCAGGAAGGAGGCGGAAAGCATCATAGATAGGAGCTTTAGAGACGTGGTCACACCCAAGGTGCAGGCAGATGGATGGGTGACCGCCAGAAGGGGCAGGCAGTCAGTGCAGGAATCCCCTGTGGTCATCCCCCTCGCTAACAAGTATACTGTTGTGGATACTGTTGGGGGAGATGGGCTATCACGGAATCACAGCAGCAGCAGCCAAAGCAGTGGCACCATGGCTGTTGTTAAGCAGGGAGGGACAAAGAGCACTAGAACAATAGCTATAGGGGATTCTATAGTTAGGGGTGTAAATAGGCGTTTCTGTGGACGTGAAAGAGACTCCAGGATGGTATGTTGCCTCCCTGGTGCCAGGGTCCAGGATGTCACTGAACAGACAGAAAGCATTCTGAAGGGAGAGGGTGAACAGCCAGAGGTCGTGGTACATATTGGTACTAACGACAGAGGTAAGAGGAGTGATGAGGTCCTGCAGCAGCAGTTTAGGGAGTTAGGTAGAAAGTTAAAAAGCAGGATCTCTAGGGTTGTAATCACAGGATTACTCCCTGTGCCACATGCCAGTGAGGCTAGGAATAGAAAGATAGTGCAGCTCAACATGTGGCTAAACAGGGAGGGAGGGTTTCAGATATCTGGACGATTGGAGTCTCTTTCGGGGCAGATGGGACCTGTACAAGAAGGACGGGTTGCATCTAAACTGGGAGGGCACAAATATTCTGGCCGGGAGGTTTGCCAATGTCACATGGAAGGATTTAAACTAGTTTAGCAGGGGGGTGGGAACCAAAGCAAAGGTGTATTAGCTGAAGGAGAACCAGAGAGTAGGACCAGTAAGACCCAGAGAAACAGCAGGCAGGGTGGGATTTATAATCAAAGAGGATCTGGTGGACTGAAGTGCATCTGTTTCAATGCGAGAAGTGTTACAGGTAAGGCAGAAGAACTTAGAGCTTGGATTAGTACTAGGAAATACGATGTTGTTGCCATTACAGAGACTTGGTTAAGGGAAGGACAGGATTGGCAGCTTAACATTCCAGGATACAGATGTTTCAGGCGGGATAGAGGGGGATGTAAAAGGGGTGGGGGAGTTGCACTACTGGTTAAGGAGAATATGATGTGGAGATGCCGGCGTTGGACTGGGATAAACACAGTAAGAAGTCTCACAACACCAGGTTAAAGTCAAACAGGTTTATTTGTTAGCACAAGCCACTAGGTTCGGAGCGCTGCACCTTCATTAAGGAGAATCCCAAGGCATTTTATACATATGTGAGGAACAAGAGGGTTGTCAGAGAAAGAGTCGGACCTCTCAAGAACAAAGGAAGGGAATTATGCTTCGAACCCAAGGAAGTAGGTGAGATCCTAAATGAATACTTTGCATCAGTATTCACAAAGAAGACGGACACGTTGATTGGTAGTGTCTCAGAGGGATCTGTAGACCCGTTAGAACAAATCGCAATTACAAGGGAGGAAGTGTGAGGTGTTTTAGGAAGCATAAAGGTAGACAAATCCCCAGGGCCAGATGGCATCTGTCCTAGATTAGTGAGAGAGACAAGAGATGAAATTGCTGGGCCTCTAACAGAAATCTTTGTTTCTTCATTGGACACAGGTGAGGTCCCAGAGGATTGGAGGATAGCAAATATGGTCCTGTTATTTAAGAAGGGTAGCAAGGATAACCGGGGTAATTATAGGCCAGTGAGCTTGACATCCGTGGTAGGGAAATTGTTGGAGAAGATTCTTAGAGATAGAATCTATACACATTAGCGATAGACAACATGGTTTTGTATGAGGGAGGTCATGCCTCACAAATTTGGTTGAGTTTTTTGAGGAGGTGACAAAAATGATAGACAAGGGAAGGGCCGTGGATGTCGTCGACATGGATTTTAGTAAAGCATTTGACAAGGTCCCTCATGGCAGACTGGTGCAAAAGATTAAATCTCACGGGATCAAAGGTGAACTAGCGAGATGGGTACAGAACTGACTTGGCCATAGAAGACAGAGGGTAGCAGTGGAGGGGTCTTTTTCTGATTGGAGGTTTGTGCCTAGTGGTGTTGCGCAGGGCTCTGTACTGGGACCTCTGCTGTTTGTGATATATATAAATGATTTGGAAGATGTAGCTGGTCTGATAAGTAAGTTTGCGGACGACACAAAGACTGCTGGAGTTGCGGATAGTGATGAACATTGTCAGAGAATACAGCAGGATATAGATAGAACCATAGAAAAATTACAGCTCAGAAACAGGCCTTTTGGCCCTTCTTGTCTGTGCCGAACCATTTTATGCCTAGTCCCACTGACCTGCACTTGGACCATATCCCTCCACACCCCTCTCATCCATGAACCCGTCCAAGTTTTTCTTAAATGTTAAAAGTGACGCCGCATTTACCACTTTATCCGGCAGCTCATTCCACACTCCCACCACTCTCTGCGTGAAGAAGCCCCCCCTAATATTCCCTTTAAACTTTTCTCCTTTCACCCTTAACCCATGCCCTCTGGTTTTTTTCTCCCCCAGCCTCAGCGGAAAAAGCCTGCTTGCATTCACTCTCTCTATACCCATCAAAATCTTATACACCTCTATCAAATCTCCCCTCAATCTTCTACGCTCCAGGGAATAAAGTCCCAACCTATTCAATCTCTCTCTGTAACTCAGCTTCTCAAGTCCCGGCAACATCCTTGTGAACCTTCTCTGCACTCTTTCAATCTTATTTACATCCTTCCTGTAACTAGGTGACCAAAACTGTACACAATACTCCAAATTCGGCCTCACCAATGCCTTATGTAACCTTACCATAACACTCCAACTATTAGACTCGATACTCCGATTTATAAAGGCCAATGTACCAAAGGCACTCTTTACGACCCTATCCACCTGTGACGTCACTTTTAGGGAATTCTGTACCTGTATTCCCAGATCCCTCTGTTCAACTGCACTCTTCAGAGTCTACCATTTACCCTGTACGTTCTTCTTTGGTTTGTCCTTCCAAAGTGCAATATCTCACACTTGTCTGCGTTAAATTCCATTTGCCATTTCTCAGCCCATTTTTCTAGTTGGTCCAAATCCCTCTGCAAGCTTTGAAAACCTTCCTCACTGTCCACTACACCTCCAATCTTTGTATCATCAGCAAACTTGCTGATCCAATTTACCACATTATCATCCAGATCATTGATATAGATGACAAACAACAATGGACCCAACACCGATCCCTGCGGCACACCACTCGTCACAGGCCTCCACTCAGAGAAGCAATCCTCCACAACCACTCTCTGGCTTCTTCCATTGAGCCAGTGTCTTATCCAATTTACTACCTCCCCATGTATACCCAGCGACTGAACCTTCCGAACTAACCTCCTATGAGGGACCATGTCAAAGGCCTTGCTGAAATCCAGGTCGACAACATCCACCGCCTTCCCTTCATCCACTTTCCTGGTAACCTCCTCGAAAAACTCGAATAGATTGGTCAAACATGACCTACCACGCACAAAGCCATGTTGACTCTCCCTAATAAGTCCCTGTCTATCCAAATATTTGTAGATCCTATCCCTTATCACACCTTCCAATAACTTGTCCACCACCGACGTCAAACTTACTGGCCGATAATTTCCCGGATTTCTTTTGGAACCTTTTTTAAACAACGGAACAACATGAGCCACCCTCCAATTATCCGGCACCTCCCCGGTGAATACTGACATTTTAAATATGTCTGCCAGGGCCCCTGCAAGTTCAACACTAGCTTCCCTCAAGGTCCGTGGGAATACCCTGTCCGGTCCTGGGGATTTATCCACTCTGATTTGCCTCAAGACAGCGAGCACCTCCTCTCCTTTAATCTGTAAAGGTTCCATGGCCTCCCTACCAGTTTGCCCTATTTCCGTAGACTCCATGCCCGTTTCCTCAGTAAATACGGATGCAAAAAAACCATTTAGTATCTCCCCCATCTCTTTTGGTTCCATACACAGTCTACCACTCTGGTCTTCAAGAGGACCAATTTTATCCCTCACTATCCTTTTGCTCCTAACATACCTATAGAAGCTCTTTGGATTTTCCTTCACTCTGTCTGCCAAAGCAACCTCATGTCTTCTTTCAGCCCTCCTGATTTCCCTCTTAAGTAGCTTCTTGCACTTTTTATACTCCTCGAGCATCTGATGTGTTCCTTGCTGCCTGTACATTTCATACAACTCTCTCTTCCTCTTAATCAGTGTGACAATCTCCCTCGAGAACCAAGGTTCCTTATTCCTATTTACTTTGCCTTTAATCCTGACAGGAACATACAAACTCTGCACTCTCAAAATTTCTCCTTTGAAGTCCTCCCACGTTCCATTTACATCCTTACCAGAGAACAGCCTGTGCCAATCCACACTTCCCAGATCCCTTCTCATTTCATCAAATTTGGCCTTTTTCCAGTTCAGAACTTCAACTCGAGGACCAGATCTATCCTTATCCACGATCAGGTTGAAACTAATGGCATTATGATCACTGGATCCAAAGTGTTCCCTCACACTCACATCCATCACCTGCCCTAACTCATTTCCCAATAGGAGATCCAATATCGCATCCTCTCTAGTTGGCACCTCTATATACTGATGTAGAAAATTCTCCTGAACACATTTTACAAACTCTACCCCGTCTAAACCTTTAACAGTATGCGAGCCCCAATCTATATGTGGAAAATTAAAATCCCCTACTATCACAACTTTGTGTTTCTTGCAGTTGTCAGCTATCTCTCCGCTGATTTGCTCCTCCAATTCTCGCTGACTATTGGGTGGTCTATAATACAAGCCCATTAATGTGGTCATACCTTTCCTGTTTCTCAGCTCCAGCCATAGGGCCTCTGTAGACAAGCTCCCTAATCTATCCTGCCTGAGTACCGCTGTAACATTTTCCCTGACCAACAATGCCACCCCCCCACCTTTTATCCCTCTGCCTCTATCCCGCCTGAAACATTGGAACCCTGGAACATTGAGCTGCCAGTCCTGCCCCTCCTGTAGCCAAGTTTCACTAATAGCTATAATGTCATATTTCCACGTGTCTATCCATGCCTTCAGCTCATCTGCCTTCCCTACAATACTCCTGGCATTGAAATAGACACACCTCCCTCAAAAAATTATTTCCACCACACTCTACCCTTCCATTTGTGATTTTGCTTGAACTAACCTGTCTTTTTACCCCTGCTCCACTATCTGCTCTGGCACTCTGGTTCCCACCCCCCAGCAAATCTAGTTTAAACGCTCCCCAATAACACTAGCAAATCTCCCTGCAAGTATATTGGTCCCCTTGTAGTTTAGGTGTAACCCGTCTCTCTTGTACAGGTCCCACCTGCCCCAGAAGAGGTCCCAATGATCCAAGAACTGGAAACCCTGCCCCCTGCACCAGTTCCTGAGCCACGTGTTCATCCGCCCAAGCATCCCACTCCTGCCTTCACTGGCATGTGGCTCAGGCAGCAATCCTGAGACTACCACCCTCGGGGTCCTGCTGGAAAATTGGACGGAGAAATGGCAGATGGACTTTAATCCAGATAAATGAGAAGTGATGCATTTTGGTAGATCTAATGCAGTGGGGAGCTATACAATAAATGGCAGACCCATCAGGAGCAGAGGGATCTGGGTGTGCAAGTCCACAGATCCTTAAAGGTGGCAGCACAGGTGGAAAAGGTGGTGAAGAAGGCATATGGCATGCTTGCCTTTATTGGACGGGGCATAGAGTATAAAAGTTGGCATATGATGTTGCAGTTATAAAGAACGTTGGTTAGGCCACATTTGGAATACTGCGTCCAGTTCTGGTCGCCACACTACCAGAAGGACGTGGAGGCTTTGGAGAGAGTGCAGAAAAGGTTTACCAGGACGTTGCCTGGTATGGAGATTATTAGATATGAGGTGAGATTGAGTAAACTAGGGTTGTTCTCCCTGGAAAGACGGAGGTTGAGGGGCGACCTAATAGAGGTTTATAAAATTATGAAGGGCATAGATAGGGTGAACAGTTGGAAGCTTTTTCCCAGGTTAGAAATGACAAACACAAGGGGTCACAAGTTTCAAGGGGGGCAAGGTTCAATACAGATATGCGGGGGACGTATTTTACACAGAGGGTGGTGGGGGCCTGGAATGCACTGCCAAGCAAGGTGGTTGAGGCAGACACGCTAGGATAATTTAAGACTTATCTAGATAGCCACATGAACATGGATATTCTCCTCATACTCACCTGATGAACAAAGAACAATACAGCACAGCAACAGACCCTTCGGCCCTCCAAGCCTGCCCCGATCATGTGTTCCTAACTAGACCATAGAAATATGAACAGACTGGGAATAGAGGGATACAAATGGATGGTCTAGTTAGGAACACATGATCGGGGCAGGCTTGGAGGGCCGAAGGGTCTGTTGCTGTGCTGTATTGTTCTTTGTTCATCAGGTGAGTATGAGGAGAATATCGCAGCTGTACTCCGGGAGGACACATCAGAGGGCTCATACAGCGAGGCAATATGGGTAGAGCTCAGGAATAGGAAAGGTGTAGTCATAATGTTGGGTGTTTACTGTTGGCCACCCAACGCCAGCGGGAGATAGAGGAACAGATATGTCGGCAGATTTTGGCAAGGTATAAAAGTAACAGGGTTGTTGTGGTGGGAGATTTTAACTTCCCCTATATTGATTGGGACTCACTTAATGCTAGGGGCGTGGATGGGGCAGAGTTTGTGAGGGGCATCCAGGAGGGCTTCTTGAAACAATATGTAGATAGTCCAACTAGGGAAGGGGCCATACTGGACCTGGTATTGAGGAATGAGCCAAGCCAGGTGGTTGATGTTTCAGTCGGGGAGCAGTTCGGGAACAGTGACCACAATCCAGTAAGCTTTAAGGTACTGGTGGATAAAGATAAGTGTCATCCTCAAGTTAAGGTGCTAAATTGGGGGAAGACTAGTTACAACAATATTAGGCAGGAACAGAAGAATGTAGATTGGGGGAAGATGTTTGAGGGCAAATCAACATCTGAATCATAGAATCATAGAATCTATGCGTGGAACCAGAGCAAATGGGTGAGATATTAAATGAGTACTTTGCATCAGTATTCACCTACCCTGATCAATCATCTTTGTTACTTCCTCGAAAAACTCGATCAAGTTCGTGAGACACATCTGGTAAATCATCACGTTGGGTGGCCAACAGTAAACACCCAACATTATGACTACACCTTTCCTATTCCTGAGCTCTACCCATATTGCCTCGCTGTATGAGCCCTCTGATGTGTCCTCCCGGAGTACAGCTGCGATATTCTCCTCATACTCACCTGATGAACAAAGAACAATACAGCACAGCAACAGACCCTTCGGCCCTCCAAGCCTGCCCCGATCATGTGTTCCTAACTAGACCATCCATTTGTATCCCTCTATTCCCAGTCTGTTCATATTTCTATGGTCTAGTTAGGAACACATGATCGGGGCAGGCTTGGAGGGCCGAAGGGTCTGTTGCTGTGCTGTATTGTTCTTTGTTCATCAGGTTAGTATGAGGAGAATATCCATGTTCATGTGGCTATCTAGATAAGTCTTAAATTTTCCTAGCGTGTCAATGCCCCTCACAGAATCATCTGGCATGTGGGAGGCTTTCAAATGTAAGTTGATAGGGATTCAGGACCAGCACATTCCTGTAAGGATGAAGGATAAGTATGGCAAGTTTTGGGAACCTTGGATAACGAGAGATATTGTGAGCCGAGTCAAAGATAAAAAGGAAGCATTTGTCAAAGCTAGGAGGCCGGGAACACACGAAGCAAGTGTAGAATACAAGGAAAGTAGAAAGAAACTTAAGCAAGGAGTAAGGAGGGCTAAAAGGGGTCACGAAAAAGCATTGGCCAGCAGGATTAAGGAAAATCCCAAGGCTTTTTACACATATGTCAAGAGCAAGAGGGTAGCCAGGGAGAGGGTGGGCCCACTCAAGGACAAGGGAGGGAATCTATGCGTGGAACCAGAGCAAATGGGTGAGATATTAAATGAGTACTTTGCATCAGTATTCACCAAAGATAAGGACTTGGTGGGTGATGAGTCTGGGAAAGGATGTGTAGATAGTTTGAGCCATGTTGATATCAAAAAGGAGCAGGTATTGAGGTTCTTGAGAAACATTAAGGTAGACAAGTCCCTAGGGCCTGATGGGGTATACCCCAAAATACTGAGAGAGGCAAGGGAGGAAATTGCTGGGGACATGAGGGAAATCTTTGTATCCTCACTGGCAACAGGGGACGTCATGATGTGGAGATGCCGGTGTTGGACTGAGGTAAACACAGTCAGAGTTTTAACAACACCAGGTTAAAGTCCAACAGGTTTATCTGGTAGCAAATGGCATTTTCTACCAAATAAACCTGTTGGACTTTAACCTGGTGTTGTTAAAACTCTTACAGGGGAGGTCCCAGAGGATTGGAGAATAGCCAATGTTGTTCCTTTATTTAAGAAGGATAGCAAGCAGGGAGGATGTGTCTCACGAACTTGATCGAGTTTTTCGAGGAAGTAACAAAGATGATTGATCAGGGTAGGGCAGTGGATGTTGTATACTTGGACTTCAGTAAGGCCTTTGACAAGGTCCCTCATGGCAGACACGTGCAGAAGGTGAAGTTGCATGGGATCAGATGTGAGCTGGCTACGTGGATACAAAACTGGCTTGGTCACAGAAAACAGAGGGTAGCAGTGGAACGGTGTGTTTCTGAATGGAGGGCTGTGACAAGTGGCGTTCCTCAGGGATCAGTGCTGGAATCTTTGCTGTTAGTAATATATATAAATGATTTGGAGGAAAATGTAACTGGCTTGATTAGTAAGTTTGCAGACGACACAAAGGTTGATGGATTTGCAGATAGCGGTGAGGACCATCAGAGGATACAGCAGGATGTAGATCAGTTGGAGACTTGGGCAGAGAGATGGCACATGGAGTTTAATCCGGACAAATGTGAGGTAATGCATTTTGGAAGGTCTAATACAGATAGGAAATATACAGTAAATGGCAGAACACTTAAGAGTATTGATAGGCAAAAAGATCTGGGTGTCCAGGTATACAGGTCACTGAAAGTGGCAATGCAGGCGGAGAAGGTAGTCAAGAAGGCATACGGCATGCTTGCCTTCATCGGCCGGGGCATTGAGTTTAAAAGTTGGCAAGTCATGTTGCAGCTTTATCGAACCTTAGTTAGGACGCACTTGGAACATAGTGTTCAATTCTGGTCGCCACACTACCAGAAGGATGTAGAGGCTTTGGAGAGGGTACAGAAAAGATTTACCAGGATGTTGCCTGGTATGGAGGGCATTAACTATGAAGAGAGGTTGGAGAAACTTGGTTTGTTCTCACTGGAACGACGGAGGATGAGGGGCGACCTGATAGACATCTACAAGATTATGAGAGGCATGGACAGAGTGGATAGTCAGAAGCTTTTTCCCAGGGTGGAAGAGTCAATTACTAGGGGGCACAGGTTGAAGGTGCCAGGGGCAAGGTTTAAAGAAGATGTATGAGGCAGATGTTTTACACAGAGAGTAGTGGGTGCCTGGAACTCGTTGCCAGGGGAGGTAGTGGAAGTGGATACGGCAGTGAGTTTTAAGGGGCGTCTTGACAAATACATGAATAGGATGGGAATAGAGGGATATGGTCCCCGGAAGGGTAGAGGGTTTTAGTTCAGTCAGGCAGCATGGTCGGTGCAGGCTTGGAGGGCTGAAGGGCCTGTTACTGTGCTGTAATGTTCCTTGTTCTTTGAATGTAAAACAATGGGGCTCAGTCTTAGGATACGGGGTACACCATTTAGGAATGAGATGAGGGGAAATTTCTTCACTCAGAGGAGGTGAACCTATGGAATTCTCGACCAAAGAAGCTGTGAAGACCAAGTCACTGCATAGCTTCAAGAAGGAGAGAGAGATTTTTTAAAGATTTTAATGGCATCAAGGGGTATTGGGAAAAACAGAATATGGAATTGAGATAGAGGATCAGCCATGATCACATTGAATGATGGAACAGACACGAAGGGTTGAATGGCCGACTCCTGTTCCGAGTTTCTATGTTTTCAAGTTCCGATGAAAGGTCACAAACCTGAAAAACTGACTCTGTTTCTCTCTGTAAACAGATGCTGCCCAATCTGCTGAGCTTTCTTTTCTGCTTTTATTGCAGATTTCCAGTGTCTGAACAGATCCCAGCCAGAGACAGCACCTTCAGGAGAGAGAGAGAGGAACCAGTGAGTGTCGAACTGAACCCAGCCAGAGTCACTACCTTCAAGGGATAGAGAGGTAACTAATCTAAACCCTGTATTCAAAAACAGAGGTAGAGAGGAAAGAGGGAACCAATGACCAGTCAGCCGAACGTCAGTCGTAGCGCAGCTGCTCGAGCCCATTACCAAGCGTTTGGAAAGCAGTGTTATGATCAGATAAAGTCAGCATGGATTTACAAAAGGGAAATCATGCTTGATAAAACTACTGAAGTTCTTTGAGGATGTAACTCGTAGAGTTGACCAGGAAGAACCGGTGAATGTTGTTTATTTAGAATTTCAGAATACTTTCGACAGGGTCGCTCATAATGTTTTTAATTGGTAAAGGTTAAAGTTTGTTTATTAGTGTCACAAGTAGGTTTACATTAACACTGCAATGAAGTTATTGTGAAAATAACTGAGGGAGAATTTAGCATGACCAATGCACCGAACCAGCGCGTCTTTCAGACTGCGGGAGGAACTGGAGTACCCAGAGGAAACAGACACAGACACGGAGGGAACGTGCAGACTCCACACAGATAGTGACTCACAACAAAGATATATACCAGTGATGAACAAGGATTCTGAAAGGGAATAAATCAACCATGGTTAACCGAGGAAGTTAAGATTGCATTAAACTGAAAGAAGAACATAGGATGTTTCATATATTCGTGATAAGACTGAGCATTGGGAAAGTTTCTAAAACCAACAAATGATGACCAAAAAAATACTAACGTGGGAGAAGATGAACGACAAACGTAAACGAACAAGTAATATAAAAAGAATCAGAAAGAGTTGCTTTAAATATATAACAAGAGAGAGGCTAAAGTGAACATAAGCTCCTGAGAGATCGAGACTGGGAATTAAAAGTGGGGAACCATAAAGTGGCAGAGGAGTGAAATAAATAGTCTGTGTCAGGACGGCCGAGTCGTCGAAGCTGCTGCGTTCAGGTCACACAGTCTCCTCTCGAGGCCTGGTTTCAAATTCCAGTCCTGACATTGATTAAGGGTGGCAGTGGCAGGAAATCATTGCAGGTGATATTTTGCATATAGCCAGAAAGAAAAGATCAGAACAGGGTAAATGCAGTCTTACCCAGCTAAACTATCCCTCCTTATCCTTCTCAACCTGTCCACACCTTTGACATGGTTGACTGCACTATCCTGCTCCAATACCTTCCCACTGTCGGGTCAGTGTGCACAGCAGATGAAGATGTTAATGTACCTGACATCCTGGGAAAACTAATGATGAATGAAGGGCTGGGCCTCAGTAAACAAGTGTAGAGAAGGCTGGAGTTCTCAATCATCTGCACCTCAAGCGGCAGCTCCTCCATCTCAATGTGTGTGGTGAGATCAGGCCATTCTGCTCAGTCAGGAACACCCAGACTGACGATAAGAGAGAGAGAGGCTATAATTAGAACCAAACAAGAAGGGAGATTCAGTCAGAGGAACCAAGCCCCACCCCCAAAACAGAGCACAGGATGATTCCAGGATCTAACCGTGGCCTCTGCAAAGTGAGTTGCTCTAACCCGGAATGGCACTGAGCCCCACACATAGAGCACAGGAAGATCCCAGTCTCTGTGCTGATTGGCCTGACTCCAGGGAGTTTGCAGTGCCGCCACTGCTGAGACTGGGGAACTGCAGCGTGACATGTTTACACAGGAAGCTGCCATTGGAAACCCTGAGCTGCGGATTTATGGAATCCTACAGCGTAGAAGGCGGTCATTCCGCCCATCGAGTCTGCACCAACCACAATCCCACCCAGGTCCTATCTCCATAACCCCATGCATTTACCCTAGCTGGTCTCCCGGACACTCAGGGGCAATTTAGCACGGCCAATCCACCGAACCCACACATCTTTGAACTGTGGGAGGAAACCGGAGGAAACCCACGGGGAGAACGTGCAGACTCCGCACAGTCAGTGACCCAAACCGTAATCGAACTAGGGTCCCTAACCACGGTGCCGCCCTATTCACAGCCAGGCAGGACGGGATTCCCGCTGCCGAAACCCTGCCCCCATCCGGAGCTCCGCCGCGGGCTCAGGATCAGGGCCCGGGGACTGAAGCCACTGACGGGACATTTGCTGCCGCTCCGCGCGGTGTCTGATGGGCCCGGGGTAAATCCCCGCCAACGGCCTGTGACCGGCAGCTGGGAAAACCAATCGGAAATTGCCGCATCGCGGTTCTCCAATGGCCGCTCTGCGCCCACTGAGTGACAGCTGCTTTATCCAATCCGTGATCTCCATAGTCAGGAGTTCGAGTCATTGAAAATGACGCTCTAATTGTACCCAATCGGAGACCGCGTTGCTAACAACGCACCCCCCCAATGTGATGGACATCTTCTCGAGCCAATCGTAACGCACTGTCCAATCGGAATGTGCCGCTCGTGCGCGACTCGTGCAGCGTCACTCCCAGCCCAGCGACATTGCGTCATTCAATTCGATCCGGAGCTGAAACCAATGAGAAATCAAAGAATTTGTGGCCGAAATAATCCTTGAAGTGGAACCGCTCACAGAATTATGGTTGTTCAATTATAATTCTTTGATGGCAGTTAAAGCGGCAAAAGGACTGCGTAAAGTCAGAGGATGCAAAAGCTGAACCCCGCGGGAAAGGAAGGAGGAAATAAATGAAGGGAACAGGTGACAAAAAAGAACTGGGAGGAAGGCAAGCAAGAAGCAGCGGCGTTTAGAGAGGGAATTCCAGAGCTGCGATCCAGAGAGCTGAAAGTGCGATCATCACTGGTGGAGTGAACCAAGATGTGGAGATGCCGGCGTTGGACTGGGGTGAACACAGTAAGCAGTCTTAAAACACCAGGTTAAAGTCCAACAGGTTTATTTGGTAGCAAATACCATAAGCTTTCGGAGCACTGCTCCTTCGTCAGATCTGACGAAGCTTATGGTATTTGCTACCAAATAAACCTGTTGGACTTTAACCTGGTGTTGTGAGACTTCTTACAGAGTGAACCAAATCAGGGATGCTCACGAGGGCAGAATCAGAGGAGCTCAGATATCTCAGAGGATTGTTAGGCTGGAGGTGATGAAAGGGAGGAAGAGCTGAGGACATGGAGGGGTTTGGAAACACGGATAAGAATATTAAAATTGAGACATCGTTGAACCACGGGTCAGTGTTTGTCACTGCGCACTGAGTTGATACACCAACGGTATTTGGAGTAAATTCAGATTTAATGATGAGAACTCAATTTGCAGCTTTCTGGACACAGCAGCACAATAAATCGCATCAGAAGTGGACTACATGGCCCCTCAAGCCTGCTGCTCCATGCAATAGGATTATGTTTTAGATTCCCAAACCACAGAATCTTTACAAAGCAGTAACAGCCCATTTGGCATATCAAGTCTACACTCCCGTATTGAAAATTGCACGCTGTCCAATCCCACTCTCCCGCCTCATAGCCCCAGAGACCCGGGTTTAGTCCTGGCCTTTGCTGACGGTGCAGATTTTGCACATTCTCCCCCATGAGTTTCGTCTGGGTGCTCTGGTTCACTTCCATGGTTCAAAGATGTGCAGGTTAGGTGTATTGGCCATGTTAAACGTTCCTTTAATTTCCAAAGATGTGTAAATTAGGCTCTGAATCGTTGCAGTTTTTACACTTACTTTGAAATTTTCTCCTCGTTCTTGATGAACTCATGACTGGAACATGAAAATCTCTATCAGTGAATCCCTACATTGCAAAAGATGGCCATTCGGCCCATTGAGTCTGCACTGATTCTCTGACCTGTCCACATAACCTCACATATTTACCCTGTTAACCCTCCTAATCTAAACATACTGGGAGACATAAGGGTAAATTTAGCATGGTAAATCCACTTACCCTATCAATGGAGTGTGGGGGGAAACCAGAGCACCCGGAGGAAAGCCACGTGGACACAGAGAAAATGTGGAAAATACGTAAGTCACTCAAGGCCTGAATTGAACCCGACTCCCTGTCATTCTGCAGCAGCAGTGCGAAAGCCACCCTTCTTTCTCTTCCAAAAGACCATAAGACATAGGAACAGAATGAGGCCACTCAGCCCATCGAGACTGCTCTACCATTTTTCTCATTCCCATTCTCTTGTCTTTTCCCCATAACCCCTAATCCCCTTATTCATCACGAATCTATCCATCTGTGTCTTAGAAACACTCAGTGACCTGGCCTCCACAGCCTTTTGCGGCAAAGATTTCCACAGATTCGCCACTCTCTCGCTGAAGAAATTCCTCCTCCTCTGTTTTAAAGGATCGTCCCTTTAGTCTGGGGTTGTGCCCTCTGGTTCTAGTTTTTCCTACCAGTGGAAAAATCCTCTCTGTGTCCACTCTATCCAGGCCTCGCAATGTCCTCTAAGCTTCAATAAGATCCCACTCATCCTTGTGAATTCCAACGAGTACAGACCCAGAGTCCTCAACCATTCTTCATACAACAAGCTCTTCATTCCATGGATCATTCTTGTGAACCTCCTCTGGACCTTTTCCAAGGCCAGCACATCCTTCCTTAGATAAGGGGCCCAAACTGCTCACATTACTCCAAATGGGGTCTGACCAGAGCCTTTGCCAGCCTTAGAAGTACATCCGTGCTCTTGTATTCTGACCCTCTCGACATTGCATTTCCCTTCCTAACTGCCGACTGAACCTGCACGTTTGCCTTAAGAGAATCTTGAACATGGACTCCCAAGTCCGTTTGTGCTTCTGAGTTCCTGAGCATTTCACAATTTAGAAAATAATCTACGCCTCCATTCCTCCTTCCAAACTGCATAACCTCACACTTTTCCACATTGTATTCCATCTGCCACTTCTCTGCCCACTCTCCCAGCCTATACAAATCCTTCTGCAGCACACCTGCTTCCTCAATGCTACCTGTCCCTCTACAGGTCCTCACAGGCTTCTTCCCGTCAGGAAAAATACCCAACTTCTCAATCGATCTTCATTGCTACAAACCTTTATCAATGGAATCATTCATGTGAATATCCTTTGCACTCCCTCCAAACTTCGACAAGTGTGGTGCCCAGCACTGGACTCAGTGCTCCAGGTGAGACCTGTCTAGTGTATTTAAAAGCTCAACATGATCTTCTTATTCGTCGATTTGATCCTCCAATAACATGTAGGATGCCATTTGCTTTCTTAACTGCTCTCCCAACATGCTCAGCCACCTTTAATGACTTTTGTACTTAGAAACCGAGATCCCTTTTTTCCTGCATTTCCTTAAGAGTTTCTCCATTTATTTCTCCACAATCTGAAAATGAATCAACTCACACTTCTCAGCATTGAACTTCATCTAGTTAGGTGATTGACCCGCACAGGTGCCCGACTGTGGCAAATTGGGGAATTTCACAGTAACTTCATTGCAATGTTAATGTAAGCCTTACTTGTGACTAATAAACTTTCCTTTAACTTTACTTTTCTGTACTTTTACTTTATCTGCCACTCGTCTGCCCAGAGGACAGCAATGGAAGCGTTCACTCAGCATCTACACATTGTTCTGAGCTCTAGGATCTCTCAGCCTAATTCACTCAGCCTTTCAACATGGAACAACCTCTTCATTCCGGGGGGCAATCCAGTGAACCTTCTCTGTACCGCCTCTAATGCAAGCTTATATTTTCTCAAATGTGGATACCATAGCTGTTCACAGCATTGCAAATGTGGTCTCCATAAACTCCTGTACAATTGTAGCAAGACACTTTTCTTCATCTACTCCAATTAACTTGCAATAAAAACAAACATGCCATTTGCTTTTGTGATTGCTTTAATGAATAATCCAGATTGTGCTCCGAATTCTCCTCAACATATTAAATCCGTCACATTTCAACCCCTCCTCAGCTCTGAAGAAGAGTCATAGGCACTGGAAGCATTAACTCTGTTTCTCTCCCGATGGATGCTGCCAGACCTGCTGAGGTTTCTAGCATTTTCTGTTTTATTTCAAATTCCGTCTCTCTGCCATCCTCACCTCCTTGTAGAAACATATTTGTAATTTTTTAACTCTCCCATTCGACTTAGGCCACCAACTGTCTTGTCATTTAATCATTGCTGCACTTCTCCTTGTTTAGCAAAGACAAGAGAACAGTTCGCACTCGATTCAGTGATGAGAGATGAATGAGAAATGATGTGAGGAGTTGTGACAGAAAATCAACATCTCCGACTTCTCCCTGTAATCCTGCACATTCTTCCTTTTCGGACAACAGTCTAATTCCCTGAGGACGTTTCAATTGAATCTGTATCCACCACATTCTCCAGCAGTGCATTCCACACTTTAAACACTCACTGTGTGAAAAATGTTTTCCTCGTGTTCCTATTCCTTCCTTTGCTCATGATGTTCATTCAATCTGTTCCCTCTCATTCTTCATCATAGATCATAGAAACTCTACAGTGCAGAAGGAGGCCATTCGGCCCATCGAGTCTGCACCGACCACAATCCCACCCAGGCCCTACCCCCACATATTTTACCCACTAATCCCTCTAACCTACGCATCCCAGGACTCGAAGGGACAATTTTTTTAACCTGGCCAATTAACCTAACTCGCACATCTTTGGACTGTGGGAGGAAACCGGAGCACCCGGAGGAAACCCACGCAGACACGAGGAGAATGTGCAAACTCTACACAGACAGTGACCCGAGCCGGGAATCGAACCCGGGATCCTGGAGCTGTGAAGCAGCAGTGCTAACCACTGTGCTACCGTGCCACGATCAATCTACGGATGGGAACAGTTTGTCCCTATCCACTCTGTCCAGACGTCTCATAACTTTTAATACCTGTAAGTGGAACCCCTGATGGGGTGGTAAGATTTTTAAACCAGTCGACATTAAGGCATTGATAAAACTAGCAGCGTTCAGTTAAATGACTTTTAAATACATTTATGAGCTAACAAGAAGCAATGTGAGATGCAGTAATTGATTCAACCGAGTAATTATGATTGTAAAGCACACATGCTGATATTTTGAATGGATTATTATTGACTTTAAGGAAGTTAACAGTTGGCAGTAAACCAATCCAGATAACCTTGAACAAAAAAGGGTCATCTGGACTCGAAACATTAGCTCATTTCACTCCTTACAAATGCTGCCAGACCGGCAGAGGTTTTCCAGTATTTTCTCTTTTGTTTCAGATGACAGCATCCGCAGTAATTTGCTATTATTTTAGAGTTGTACTGTTGCACCTCATTTAGAGTTGTAGGACTGAGAAACTCACTAATGAAATTGATTAGATACTTTGGAACTGTTTTCCTTTTACTTTTCATTGTCTCTCTGTAATTTTCTAACCAGAATGAATCACTTCACAATTCTCAGCGTTGAATTTCATCTATAAATTGTCCACTCATTCCGTCAACTTGTCCATGTCCTTTTTGAAGTTTCACACTATCCTTCTCACAGTTCACAATGCTTCCAAGTTTCACATTATCCACAAGTTCTGAAATTGTGCCCTGTGCACCATTACCTCTGTCACTAATAGATCCTGGTGCATGTTCACAGTGTCTACACCTTGTGTGCATACCAAACTGGTTTGGGGCTTATAAAAGAAAAGAGGAGCCATTGCAGATACCTGTCTGCATATTCCACGTAAATGTTGCAGAATTGTAGTCAAGTGGTTTTGTTATCATTGCTAATAGGAAGTAGCAGAGAATGGTTTTGATCCATCGACCTCTGAGCTATGGGCCCAGCACGCTTCAACTGCCCCACTTCTGCTACGTCAAGTCCAGCTTCACCTACCCCCACCCCCCCGCCCCCGCCCCTCCCCCTGCTCCCCCTCACTCCTCCCCCTCCCTCCTCCCCCTCCCTCCTCCCCCTCCCTCCTCCCCCTCCTCCCCCTCCCTCCCTCCCTCCCTCCTTCCCTCCCCCTCCCCTCCCCTCCCTGTCCCCCTCCCCTCCCCCTCCCTGTCCTCCTCCCCCTCCCCCTCCCTCTCCCCATCCCCCTCCCCCACCCACTCCCTCTCCCTCTCCCCCTCCCCCTCCCTCTCCCTCTCCCTCTCCCTCTTCCCCTCCCCCTCCCTCTCCCCCTTCCTCTTCCCCTTCCCCCCTCCCCGTCCCCCTTCCCCCTCCTCCCTCCCCCCTCTCCACCTCCCCCTCCCTCTCCCCCTCCCTCTCCTCCCCATCTCCGCTGCGTTTCAATGTAGCCAGTCAGATATTAACTTCCACGTTGTAGTTTAACACCAGCACCAGTGTCAGGAGGCTCAGTCTGGACACAAACTTCCACTGCATAGCACCAAGACTGAAGGGACAGAGAAATACACGCACAAAAACAGCAAAAGAGTTTGTTTGTACACCTGGACGAAAAGAAATTGGTTTAGGTTGGAGGGTCACAGTTTTTTTTTTAACTGGTCGGTGCAACATCGTGGGCCGAAGGGCCTGTTCTGCGCTGTAATGTTCTATGTTCTATGTTCTACCTGTATGGACGGTCACGGAATTGATCACTGATGTTTTAAATGCGTTTTCTCGTGTAAATATGTTTGTAAATATAATTCCTGCTATGTAACTGTGCTCTCTGTTGTTCAAAGATGTTCACTGTTGTTGTGCAAAGTATTTCACTCTTTTTCCTGCTGTGCTCTATGACTGAGAGGTTTACAGCATGGAAACAGCCCCATCGGCCCAACTTGTCCATGCCGTCGAGTTTTTTTACCACCGAGCTATTCCCATTGCTCATGTTTGCCCCATATCCCTACAGACCCATCTTACCCATGTAACTGTCTCAATTGTTGTTGAGAGATGATTTTTGCTGTTGCGCAAAATGCTCCCCTGTTGTTGTAAATGTGTTTCCGGCTGTGTAAATGTTTTTTTTCTGTTCTTTTAATATGTCCCCTGCTCTGCAAACGTGTTCTCTATTGTGTAAGAAGATTCTCCGTGAAGATGTTTCTGTCAGTAAATTTTTGTATGTTGTGTTAAGATTTTCGCTGTTTAGTGTAAAACTCTTGCATATAAAAGTGATTCACTGCAGATCGAGGTTTTTTGGGGAAAAGAGAAGCCGATGTAAAGACCTGTCTGCATCCTGCACCGAAAAGTCACCAACGTTGTTGTCGAGTCGTTGCATTATCAGTGATAATAGGAATAGCAGAGGATGGTTTCGATCCATCGACTTCTGGGTTATGGGCCCAGCACGCTTCCGCTGCGCCACTCTGCTACGCCAAAGGCTGTCTGTCTATCAATGTAGTCAGGCAGATTTTCGCCCCTTTATCGTTTAATACTAGTTCCAGTGTCAGTCGGCTCAGCCCCTGCATCACACCCAGAATACAACAGAGAAAAACACACAATAGCAGGAAGCTAAATTGTCTGGACATATAATGACAGACAAAGGTGATGGGAAACCGCATGACACGGAATCTATCACTATATTTCAAGGATTTTTCTGTTGCAAATACATGTTTGCAAATATATTTCCTCCTGTGTAACTGTGCTCTCTGTTGTTGAGAGGTGTTTTCTGCTGTTGTGCAAAATGCTTCCCTGATGCTGTCAATGTCTTTCTGATTGTATAAATACGGTCCATCTTGTGTAATTTTTAAAAAAATGCTTTGTTAATATATGCCCTGCTCTGTAAACGTGTTCTCTGTTGTGTGAAAATATTCTCCGTGAAGATGTTTTCTGTTCGGCAGAAAGTTAATTATCTGGTCTCATGATGTTCCATATTGGGTTAAAATGTCGCATGTTGTGTGAAGATGTTTTCTGTTCTTGTATAAAATACTGGTTAAACTGCAACTGGATAACGATCGCCCAATTTCGACTGCATTTTACCCTCTGTTAGTGAATGTGATTTGCGGATTCATATTGTATCCAACACAGGCGCGTGAGTGAGATTTGTTCTGTATCTGTCTGTCTCCAGTTGTAGTTGCGAGTTTTTTTTTTGTTTTATTCATTTCGAGAGGGCATCACTGAAGAGGCCAGCATTCATTGCCAATCTCTAACTGACCTTAAGAAGGTGGTGGTTTGCTGCTTTATTAAACTGCTGCAGTCCCTGAGGTGTCGGTACAGCCACAGTGCTGTTAGCCAAACAGTCTTTCAGGATTTTGCCACTGCGACAGTGAAGGAGCCGCAATGTATTTCCAAGTCAGGACGGTGAGTGCCTTGAGGGGGAGTTTGCAGTGCTGGTGTTCCCATGTATTTACTGCTGCTGTCCTTCGAGATGGTGGAGGTGGTGGGTTGGTGGGTGCAGTCTAAGAAGAGATGAAGAAATATTGTTCCCATTGCCAGAGGAGAGAAGGATGGTTTTTAATGTGCTGAGTGTTTAGAACCTGGAATGCACTGCCTGGGGGGTTGGTCGAGGCAGCATCAAATCCGGGTTGTCAAGGGAGAATGGGATCAGCACCTGAAGTGAAAGGATTTCCAGGGTTTTGCGGCAAGGACTTGGAAAGGGATGAGCTGAGATGTTCTTGTACAGCCCAGCATGCAGGCAAAGGGCCGAATGCTCTCCCTCTCTCTGTTGTATCCATTCTAAGATTCTATATGGATGAGGTTGGACTCATTCTGTATCGCTCTCTCTCTATCTGAGAAACTTTGCAAATCTGTACATTTTCTACCCGGAAGATACCTCATTGAAACTGGGCCTTTTGTTCTAATTAGTATATGATTCCACACGGTCCTCTATTCAAAATCTTCAACGGAACATCATCTGCTTACCTCTGAAATTCATTCTCCAACGTCTCATTACCTCGATTGCCCTTTAGTACATCTGTGCTAGTCGATTCAAATGCTTCAGGTAATACCAAATTCGAAGTTATAGAACAAAGAACAAAGAAAATTACAGCACAGGAAGAGGCCCTTCAGCCCTCCAAGCCTGCACCGACCATGCTGCCCGACTGAACCAAAACCCCCTACCCTTCCGCGGACCATATCCCTCTATGCCCATCCTATTCATGTATTTGTCAAGACGCCCCTTAAAAGTCACTACCATATCCGGTTCCACTACCTCCCTCGGCAATGAGTTCCCGGCACCCACTACTCTCTGTGTAAAAAATCTGCCTCGTGCATCTCCTTTAAACCTTGCCCCTCGCATCTTAAACATGTGCCCCGTAGTAATTGACTGTCCCACCCTGAGAAAAAGCTTCTGACTATCCAATCTATCCATGCCTCTCATAATCTTGTAGACTTCTATCAGGTCATCCCTCAACCTCCGTCGTTCTAGTGAGAACAAACCAAGTTTCTCCAACCTCTCCTCATAGCTAATGCCCTCCATACAAGGTAACATCCTGGTAAATCTTTTCTGTATCCTCTCCAAAGCCTCCACATCCTTCTGGTAGTATGGTGACCAGAATTGAACAAGTGCGGCCTAACTAAGGTTCCATAAAGCTGCAACATGACTTGCCAATTTTTAAACTCAATGCCCCGGCTGATGAAGGTAAGCATGCTGTATGCCTTCTTGACTACCTTCTCCACCTGCATTGCTACTTTCAGTGACCTATGTACCTGATCCTTTTGTCTATCAATACTCATAAGGGTTCTGACATTTACTGTATATTTCCTATCTGTATTAGACATTCCAAAATGCATTACCTCACATTTGTCCGGATTAAACTCCATCTGCCATCTCTCCGCCCACGTCTCCAACTGATCTATATCCTGCTGTATCCTCTGATTGTCCTCATCGCTCTCCGCAAATCCACCAACCTTTGTGTCGTCCGCAAACTTACTAATCAAACCAGTTACATTTTCCTCCAAATCATTTATATATATTACAAACAGCAAAGGTCACAACACTGATCCCTGAGGAACGCCACTTTCCACTGCTCCCCTCTGTCTTCTTTGACCAACTACATGTCGGTCAACAGCGACAGTTAATGTGCATTTTTTTCCGCGCTACTACAGTTCTGTATTGCGGACAGTGGATGTCAGCACACTCTGGTAGACTGAAGTTCAGACATCAGAGAGGGACACAACAGACAAGAATTGTTCACATTATATTGAACCCGGGACGGAGGAATTTAGAAATACTAAATCTGTTGGCCGTATCTTTTTGAAATCTACCAGTACGCTGCTTTCTTCTGTAATGAAATTAAATCATTTAAATTGTATAAATCAGTAAGGCTATGCTTTTTACGGAATGTATTAGTGCCGGTTGGCATTATATTTTGAACGAAGTGGCATTTTGAATCACTGTTGCTTAAGATAGTAAGAATTGAATATCCAGCCTCCAGCCTACAATGATCATTAAACATTTAGCACTCCCACTTTCCTATGTATCTTCATCCGACAACATTTCCCTGCTCCGTCTCACAAGGCAGTCAACGTCGCACCTCCACTTTGTCTTTTGCCCATGGGAGGCTTATCGTGCCCAGTCCCCATTGTGTTTTACTTTGCTCAGTTATATTGCCCAGATTGCATACAGTTCCAACTTTTCTATTCTCCATTAATAATAAATGAATAAATAGAACCATCCCTTGATTAAACACTGTCAGCTTTTAGCGGGTGAGTTTCATGAAGTGCTGTGTGTGATGCCCGCCTTTATGCTTCTGTACAAATTCAGTCAAAAGGAAAATTATCCAAATGTATCTTCAATTCTCCTTCTCAATCACAAAGAACTGAATGGGTTATAGATACAGTTTCAATTGCAGCTTTAAAAGATAGAGAATGGATTTACAAATTTAAAATCCAAGGTCGACATCAATGCCTGGAGTGGTTTTCAGGCTGTGGCCACTAGAATAACGATGCGCATTGTCAATTTGGATTATTCAAATCATAGAACGGCCCATCCATTGTGGATGAAAGGAAACTTTAAACTGTGCAGCTGTGCTGTGCTTCAGGAGTTTGTTTTCCAGAAATCTCCATTAATCAAATATTTTGCCTCATCCGCTGAGCACTTCCGGCATTTTCTGTTTTTGTTTCAGATTTCCAACTTCCAGCTTTGCGTTGTGTTCTGTGCAGATGTTTTACTGGAATAGGGAACAGGTTCTGATCAGCCCTGTGACAGGTAGAGTAGAACGTGTCTCCCGACTATCAAGCCTGCGAGATTTGACTCCAAGCTGTACAGGAGAATGAGGAAGAGAGAGAGGGAGGATCATTCTGTGATGGACACATTTCCTGTATAAAGGTGTGTATTTCCACAACTGTCTCAACAGACATAAGATGTTCCAACACGAGTTGCAATCAATGAAGATCCTCTGAACAGTTCTTGGCGTTTTAATTACGAGATTGGTGAAAATACGAATCGTTTCTACGTTGTCAAAAATCCATATATGGACAAATAAAGTAAAGTTTCGTCACGCAGCTCTGTGGCACGTTGGACTTCTACATGATAGCAAGTTGGCCATTCGAAGGTTGTGGTTTCGAGACCCACCAGCGTCGGGTTTTGGGTCAGATTAGTGGCAAACAGTTAGGTGCTTCAATGATGTGATTCAGCTTCGGCACCGACATTTCCTGCTCTGCCAACTCTCCACGCTGTTTCTGTTGCCTCGGCTCCCAGGGAAACCGCTAACTCGAGAATAAATCACAAACCCCAGGGGCTTTCTTTAAGTTTGATACAGCGTTCGCTGGTTGGGTTAGAAATAGTAGCATCTTTTGCAATTAGATATTTCACTTCTTTTGGAAGATAAAGAGGATTAAAGAACACACACAAGAACAACAATCAATAAATGAATATCAGTGCCCTGCAACCTGGTGGTGTTATTCTGGTGTGTCTGCTGCGCTTGTCCTTCCAGGCTGTCGTACTCATTGAATCATAGAAGCCCTACAGTACAGAAAGAGGCCATTCGGCCCATCGAGTCTGCACCGACCACAATCCCACCCAGGCCCTACCCCCATATCTTTCCCGCTAATCCACACATCCCAGGACACTAAGGGGCAATTTTAGCACGGCCAATCAACCTAACCCGCACATCTTTGGACTGTGGGAGGAAACCGGAGCACCCGGAGGAAACCCACGCAGACACGAGGAGAATGTGCAAACTCCACACAGACAGTGACCCAAGCCGGGAATCGAACCCAGGACCCTGGAGCAGCAGTGCTAACCACTGTGCTACCGCGCCGCCCTATTGGTTTGGAAGCTGCTGGCAAAGGAGCCTTGCTGAGCTGCTGCAGTGCATCGTGTCGATGGTGCGCACTGCTGTAGTGGAGGGAGTGAATTTTTATGCGTGGGAAGCGAATGAAGTGGGATGATTTGTCCTGGATGGTGCTCAACTTCTGTAGTGCTGTTCAAGCTGCATTCACCCAGGCAAGGTATCTCAGGAAACCAAGTGCTCCTGTTTACTCCCACAGTCCAAAGATGAGCAAGTTGGGTGGATTGGCCATGCTAGATTGCCCCTTGATCCCGAAGGTGTTTGTATAGGTAGATTAGCGGGGTGGATGCGTGGCGACGCGGGGATAGGTCTGTGTGCAATTCTCTGTTGGAGAGTTGGTACAGACTCGATGGGCAGAATGGTCTCCTTCAGCACTGTTGGGATTGTATGATTGTAAGGCCATTCGACTGTGTTAAAAATTCCCTGAGAAAAAAAAATGAAAAGTTGTATTTGTAGAATTTACAGCATTGGCTTTATTGCAGATTATTTTTTTCTGCAAGATGATGAAAATACCTGATCGAGTAAATAAATAGTAGACTATATTTGTGGGCAGTCTCGAAATATGTTTTTGTTTCATCTTTGTAGATCATCCACTGTAAAGGTAAAGACAATATCGACGAGCAAGGATGGGACATTGCGACTTGCACAATTGCACTGATCACTTGAAAGGACTCAAGGCTCTCGCTGGGATTTGAAACTGAGATCTCCTGTTTACTAGGCTTGTGCATTGTTCTATTTGCTCAAGTCAACAAAGACCTAATTCCCGCCCTACGGGTTCCTTGCAAGAAGGTGCTAAGATTGAGAGGTCTGAGTAACGTGAACTATGCTATTGGAGGCTTTCATACTGGCGACAGGAATATTTCTCCACAGCTGCTTTCGGAGCTGCTGAATATTTCCAGCATTTCCTGTTTCAGATTTTGTGCCTTCATTACAGGAGTTAATTTACTGACAACCCAAAAGTTGTCTCTTGGACGCAGCACCAGACAGAGCTTTTCTGTGATGTTCACACAGACAAGTTCACCCTTCACTTTCCGACGCACGTACTTTAAAATCGGCTGTTTTCACACTGAGCACCCTGCAGCATTGCCTTCAAACCTCAACCCACCCTCCACCTGCACACCAGAGTCTCAGTGGTACAAGTGTATCTGAGGAATTCACAAAGACCAAGGGATCACAGTGTTTATGAGGGAATATAAAGGATTAATCCATACTCACAAACAGGCTGACTATGTGAGAATCTCTCTCTCTTTCTCTCTCTCTCTCTCACACACACACACACTCACACCGCCATGGCAGTTGGTGAAATTTGACATCAATAAAAACATCTGGAATTAAAAGTCCAATGACCACGAATCGATTTTCATAAAATAACACAGCTGGTTCACTAATGTCCTTTAAGAAATGCTTTTTTTTTTACCTGGTCTGGACCGACATGTGGCCCCCGACCAACAGCAATGTGGTTGACTCTAAGCTGCCCTCTGAGGTCACCTATCAAGCTGCTCAGTTCAAGGAAGCAGAGTGGCGCAGCGGAAGCGTGCTGGGCCCATAACCCAGAGGTCGATGGATCAAAAGCATCCTCTGCTATCATGTAATCACTCCATCAAAAAGAAGTATTCTGCTGCTGCCCAAAAGCAAATCAGGGTTTTCTTTGCAGTTCATTTGCTTCACCTTCTTGATTTTCATTAACGAGTCGCACAGCGTATTTGTCTCAGTTGGCGAAACAGTTTATTCAGCCAGCAGCGCGGGATCAATTCCAGTATCGGTTGAGATTGTTCATTAAGGCCCCACCTTCTCAGCCTTGCTCCTCGCCTGAGATGTGACTCCTCTGGTTAAATCACCACCGGTCAGCTCTCCCCATTGCTGCCTCCCAGATACAACTGGGACTGTGGACCTTGCTTTAATTTTACAAACAATGGACGAATCATATCTCTGACACATTGTTCAAATATGAAAGTGTGCAAAAAAGTAAACTGAGCATGCGAAACGGAAGCATCCCTCAAATTTCAATTCTATCACAGTTGTATCATTTCAGGAACAATTGGAAACAACCAAAATCCAAAGACCAACGCAGAAAAGCTCCGTGATTCGAACACGCAGCTCTTTACTCTGAAGTTAGACGCTCTCCCATTGCGCCACAAACTCGCAGCAGCTGCTACTTTTTACATTAGGGTCATGTTCGATGAATTCAAAACCAAACAGGGACCAGAGAGGTAAACTGCCCCTCTCTTTACTTTCTCTGAATTTACATCAAATGGAAAAGTAACAGCGAATCAAGATTAACGAGAAAGCAGAAAGGCAACATTTTCCTGCGGGAGAAATATGTTCTTTCTTCCGGAAGTTAAAACACTAAAAATGGATTGCGGAGTGACCATTTTATGGCCGAGTGGTTAAGGCTGCTAATCCATTGTGCTCTGCACGCGTGGGTTCGAATCCCATCCTCGTCGGTGGTGCATTTGTTCTGTATCCTTATTGCCGGTGAACTAATGATTCGTTCAGTGTTTTGAGCTTCACAGAACCAAGATGAAGTTTGGATACACAGGCTTGAGGGGTGAATAGTCCAGAACAATTCCACATTCCCATATTTCTAATCAGATGAGAAACTCGATTAAAATCAGGACACCAGTTTTGGAGAGGAGTTTGCCACCAGGGAAACCTGAGGTTTCAGACGCTCCAAAGCAGACGCCAGCTTCATTTGGGAGATTTTGTCTTTCTGGAATAGGCAGCTCAGCCATGAAAATTAGCACCGTATTCGCAGGATTGGCCATGCGAAATAGTCCCTTAGTGTCAGAGGGATTAGCACGGTAAATATGTAGGGTTACGAGGATACAGGCTGGGTGGGATTGTTGTCGGTGCAGGCCCGATGGACCGAATGTTCTCCTTCTGCCCTGCAGGGATTCTCATGAAGTTCGAGGCGGCAGTTTCACTTCTCTGAGAGCATTGACACAACCGTTCCTAATTTCTTCAAACTTTACCTAAAAAGCCGACTTCGATGAGATTCTGACCCACAGCATCTGAATATCTCACCAGACAACATTCTCTCTTCCACCTTCTTCCATCGGGAAAAAGATACAACAGCCTGGGGTCACCTACCAACCGACTGAAGAACAGCTTCTGCCCTGCTGCCTCTGAATGGACCTCCCTTGCATTACGTTGATCTTTCTCGACACCCTAGCTATGATTGTAACACTACATTCTGCAGTCTCATATTTCCTTCTCTATGAACGGTATGCTTTGTTTCTACAGCGCACAAGAAAAAATACTTTTTCACTGTATATTAATACATGTGACAATAATAAATCAAATCAAATTAAATAAAACAATGATGAGAAGTCCTACATGCCACTCTTTGCGCCACAGATCCGCAGCTGCAGCGCTCCTACTGCAACAAAGAGCGCTCAGAGTAGAAAGTGCATCTTGCTGAAATAATAGGCCAATTCCAATTGGTTTCAGTTCAACATTTAGGCAAACGAGCAAATAAACACGACACGTCGCGAAAGGGAAAGGGTATCGTGGGAAAATAAATACAAGAATCAAAGTGACTGCCGTCAAACTGAACAGAACCAGACATCCATTATGCAAATGCTCCCAGTGCCACAAGAGAAGTCCTTTCTTCAACTAAGTGTTTGTATAGTTTTATGTGTTGTTCTTGCACTGACAGGTAACAGTAAATCACAACCACAACAACCAGTAACAGCCAGTTAAATGATCATCCCGCACTCGCTGATAATGCAGTTTCTGACAGTGACAGACAGTTTCTGACCATCCTCCGATTGGACCTGGAGGAAACCAGATTCACTGTCAGAGCTGAACTTTCTTACAGAGTGGGTGGCAGAACCAGGTGAGCGATGGTGGTGGAGTGGTGACTGTGCGAGCATTTGATCTAGGGTCAGTTCCTGGCCATCACGGTTCTGATGTCTTTAATTAGTTATCGCAAGTCATAACAGTAGCTGAGCACTCTTAAAATGAAATTCACTAAAAATCCTCACCATCACGATCTTTCTAATGGAAAATTCAGCTTCAATTAACTTTGAGTGGACACTTTGTTCAATGAAAGAACAGGCCTCAAAATTGATCAATGAATTCCCAGTATGAAACAATAGTAAAAAGGTGGCGAAAACGAGACAAGCCAATTTCAGTTTCCGACGGGCACACCTGGTGCCTGATGAAATCAGCAACGAAGGTAGTTCCGTAATTATAACTAACGCGAATAACGGTTGCTGACGCAGCGCGAGCGATGGTGGTATAGTGGTGGGGTTAGCTGCTTTCCACGCAGGTGATATGGGTTCGATGCCCGGCTATCGCATTGATAATTTATTTAGAACCTTATCAGCGGCCTCTTGTATTTTAAAACGAGTGAACAAAACAGGGCGAACGCAACATTCGCCAGTAATAGAGATACTTTTGTTTTCATTTTCTCTTCGGAGGTAATTAGTTTTCACTGAAAAATTAGTTAAATAGAAAAAATAAATAAATCACTGGCCTCATAACTGAATTCAGAGACAAAGATACAAAGTAAAAGTTCAGGAACAAATTTCAGCTCACACACTGTGCTCTGTCCAATCCTGGTACTGATGAAGTTAATATATGCACGTTACTGAGGTGGTTACATTAATGCAGCAAATAAGCAGCTGCGGTGGCCGAGTGGTTAAGGCGTTGGATTCGAAATCCAGTGGGGTTTCCCCGCGCAGGTTCGAACCCTGCTCGCAGCGATTATGGTTGGAAATGTTTCTTTCAGGCACGTACAAAGTCGCCAATTTTCCCCCCAATTCCGTCGGGGACCTGAGTGGAGGGTGATGCATGCAGCAGTTCCGCACAACCGTTGGATTCACTGGTTCACGGGCTCTGAAGACTGCCCTTTCTGCGGCCTTGTGGAGTCCGTGGACCATGTCTATGTTGTGTGTCTTAGGCTGCACTCCCTTTATGTTTTCCGAAAGAACCTTTTATTGATGTTTTGTTTGCACTTCAGTCCCACGCTCCTGATCTATGGACACCCGGTGCGGAGAGGGGAGGGTCGGGATGGCGACCTCCTCGTGAACCTGCTCCTGGGCCTGGCGAAACGCGCCATTTACCGGTCCAGGCAGCGGGCGATCGAGGGGGCCGTCCATCCTGACTGTCTGCCCCTCTACCGCGGCTACGTTCGCGGCCAGGTGTCCCTGGAGAGAGAGCATGCGGTGTCCACGGGCGGGGTTGACGCCTTCCGCGCCCGCTGGGCACCGCAGGGGTTGGGGTGCATTATCGACCCTAATAATCACATTTTAATTTGATGTTTTTAAGTTTCCTTTGTACTTTGATTTCTGTTCGGGCTGTTCCCCCTCCTTTTTGGGGAGCTGCCCCTTTTACTTTGTCCTGACTTAATTTGAGTTTGTTTATTTGGTTTGACCTAAAAAGAGGGCAACATCACTCAGCCAGAAGAGTAATGGATCAATCTCGTTCTCTATGATGGTGGTGGAAGCAGATACGATCAATGATTTCACAGAAATAGTTTATCCATATTAGCTGCAGTGTGTCTGATCTACCGGACACCCTGCAATAAGTCACCATGTTTTTTTGGAAAGCAGCGTCCTCCCTGTGACATGTACCGTCGAGAGGGACGAGAGTATCAGCACATGGAAACAGCACCACGTTAAAGACATAGTTCATCATTATTTGGACAAAAATCAACATTGCTTCTTAACCACTGGTTTAAAACATGGAATTTCGTTCCCAGAATCACCATGAATTGATCAGGTGAAGTTTCCATCCTTTCCGATTGTATTAGATACATATTGTTCCATATGTTTCTTTCTGTGTCTCCGATTGTTTGTGTTTGCCTGTTGGCACCTGTGGCAATTTAACAAGTTCAACTTACCGCTCATTCTGTCCATATCAACCTTACATAAGGTAAAAATTATAGCATTTGTGTGATCTTGCGCTGCCTCAAAAATACTGTGTCAGAATATTAACTCATTCGTGGTCGATACTTATTACTGAATTTAGCATGAATATTTCTCTTCTGGCTTCAAAGCATCGTTGAGGGCAGGAGACATTAAATGACAAAGGAGTTGCTGGGATGAGGCTGAGATAAATGCACTCGTGCTGAAACTACAAATGTGCGTAAAATTCCAAGAAATGTACAAAATTGGGACAGAGATTACAATCTCAAAGTAATGCAACAATTTCAAAGAAGAATCATATAATCCCCGCAGTGCAGAAGGAGGCCGTTTCGCCCAACAAGCCTGCAGAGAGAACAACCCACCCAGTTCCTATCCCCGTAACCCCATGTATTTACCTTGCTTGTCCCCCTGACACGAAGGGACAATTATAACATGGCCAATCAACCTAAGGCACACATATTTGGAGTTTGGGGGGAAACAGCAGCACCCAAAGGAAAACGACGAGGACACAGCAAGAACATGCAAACTGCACACAGACAGTCACCTGAGGCTGGAATTGAACCCGGGTCGCTGGCGCACTGAGGCAACAGTGTGCCCCCCAAACAGTGTGCCCACTTTCCAGCCTTAAGTTTGATTTTATTTGATTTTTGGTTTAATTTATTGTTGTTACCTGTATTAATATCTTGTGAAAAATATTGTTTCTTGTATGCCATGCAGACAAGTTATACCAATCATAGAAAAGGAAAGGAGAATGTAGTAGTCCAGTCATGGCTAGGATGTAGAAAAAGATTAGTTGAATGTAAGGTAGGTCTATTCAAGAGTTTGATGGCAGCAGGAAAGAAGGTATTCCTGAGTGAGTTGATACGTGATCACAGACTTTTGCATCTTTTTTCCAACGGAAAGTCGAAGAGAGTATGTCGGGGGTTTGTGTGATCCTTGATTATGCTGGCTGCATTTCTGAGGCAGCGGGATGTGTAGACAGAGTCAATGGATGGGAGACTGGTGTGTGTGATGGACTGGGCTTCGTTCATGATCCTTTGTAGTTGCTTCCAGTCTTGGTTAGAGAAGGAGCCTCTGATGCAACCTGAAATAATGTGTTCTGTGGTGCATCTGTCAAGGTTGCTGAGAGTCGGAGTGGACATGCAGAATTTTCTTAGCCTGCTGAGAAAATAGAAGCGTTGGGGGGCTTTCCCTTGGCCTGGAGGGACCAGGACAGTTTGTTGGTAATCTGCACACCTAAAAACTTGAAGCTCTTGACCAAAAGAAAATGGCAGATTGATAACGGCAGAAAATAAAGGGACAAAATAGAAAGTCTGTGATTGCGTAGAGTACAAGAGAGATGAAATGCAGGAACTGGTGGTGCAAGGCTACCATGAATAGAAAGAGAACAAGTGAAGATATCAAAATAATGCGTTCAGGAATTGTGCACTGAGCTTCATTGGAATATGAGAGAAGACGAAGGACAGAGAGATCAGAGTGAAAACAAGTGAAGAATTAAAAAGATAGTGGGCCAGAATTCTGAGCAGAAGTGGAGCCACAATTTTGGACTGAATGGAGAAATCCCAGAGGGTTAGTAATCGATCTTTGTTTGGTCTCCACAATCCAGAGCAGAGCATGATGGGAACAGCAAATACGATTAATTTGGGAGAAGGAATTGGCCTTTCATCTGGAAGTAATGTTAGAGGCGTTGGACATTGAGTACATTCGATCGGGGGTGGGGGGGGGGGGGCGCGGGGGGATGCGGAATTGCTTTAATTGATAGGACATGGGCGAAGGTGTAAAGAGGAAAATCTCCACTCAGAAAATTGAAAGGACTGCAGAGGGGAGTGGAGTTCTAGTGGTGGCAACAATCTCGAGTTGGCAGAAATGACAAAGGATGATGCATTGAATGAGAAGAATATTGGGGAAGATGGTAAAGTGAAGTTTGTTTATTTATCAGTGTCCCAAGTAGGCAGACATTAACACTGCAATGAAGTTACGGTGAAAGTCCCCTAGTCGCTGCACTTCAGCACCTGTTTGAGTACACTGAGGGAGAATTTAGCATGGCCAATGCACCTAACCAGCATATCTTTCGGACTGTTGGAGGAAACTGGAGCACGCAGAAGAAATTCATGCAGCCATAGGGAGAGCGTACTTACTTCAAACAGATAGTAACCTAAGCCAGCAATCGAACCCAGGTTCCTGGCGCTGGAAGGCAGCAGTGCTAATCATTGCACCACTGTGTCGCCGTGATGAAAAGGGGAAAACTTTCAAAGTTTTAGACGGGAAGGGATGAGGGTGAAAACAGGGAAGTGGGACATAAAAGCTTGAAATCCCTGTCAACCTCAGTGAGAGCAGATCATCTGGTGAGGAAACAGGAAAATGGATTAGAATTGTTGGTGTGATAAGTTCCATATTCCGCCCTCACTGTTCAGATCCCTAAACACAAATTCCACATGTAAGATTGATTTCTATATTTCTTTTTTTGAACATGTTATTTTGCTTATCAAGCTGTCTGTCATGTTGGGCAGATTATTTATTTATGTATTATTTATTATTTGATTTATTATTGACATATGTATTAACATACAGTGAAAAATATTGTTTCTTGCGTGCTATACAGACAAAACATACCGTTCATAGAGAAGGAAACGAGAGAGTGCAGAATGTCGTGTTACAGTCTTAGCATGGGTGTAGAGAAAGATCAACTTAATGCAAGGTAAGCCCATTCAAAAGGTTGATGGCAGCAGGGAAGAAGCTGTTCTTGAGTTGGTTGGTACTTGACCTCAGACTTCTGTATCTTTTTTTCGACGGAAGAAGATGGAATCGTCCAGGGTCCTGGGGTCCTTAATTATGCTGGCTGCTTTGCCGAGGCAGCGGGAAGTGCAGACAGAGCCAATGGATGGGAGGCTGGTTTGCGTGTTGGATTGGGCTATATTCATGACCTTTTATAGTTCCTTGCGGTCTTGGGCAGAGCAGGAGCCATACCAAGCTGAGATATAACCAGAAATAATGATTTATTTGGTGCATCTGTAAAAGGTGGTGCGAGTCGTAGGTGACATGCCAAATTTCCTTCGTCTTCTGAGAAAGTAGAGGCATTGGTGGGCTTTCTTAACTGTAGTGTCGGCATGGGTGGACCAGGACAGGTTGTTGGTGATCTGGACACCTAAAAACTTGAAGCTCTCGATCCTTTCTACTTCGTCTCCGTTGATGTAGACATGTGCATGTTCTCCTTTACGCTTCCTGAAATAGATAACAATCTCTCATTTTGTTGACATTGAGGGAGAGATTATTGTTGCCGCACCAGTTCACCAGATTCTCTCTCTCATTCCTGTACTCTGTCTTAGCATTGTTTGAGATCAGACCCACTACGGAAGTGTCGTCAGCAAACTTGAAAATCGAATTGGAGGGGAATTTCGCCACACAATCATAGGCGTATAAGGAGTATAGTAGGGGGCTGAGAACACAGCCCTGTGGGGCACCGGTTCCGAGGATGATCGTGGAGAAGGTATTATTGTCTATCCTTTGTTATTGTGGTCTGTAAGTTCGGAAGTTCAGGATCCAGTCACAGAGGAAGTGACTGCTTCGTGAAACTCTTCTGTTCAGTTAATAAACATCACTCGGATTTCACAGTCTCCTGTCATTTCAATTTTCAACCTTGCTTTATACTGATCTTTCCATCTCAGCCTCCTGCAATATTCCAATGAAAAGCTTAATGTAATTTCCAGGAACAGAAACTCATCGCTCAATGAAACATTTTACAGCCTTCCAGACGCAGCACTGAGTCAAACAATTTCAGACATTAAACTCAGCTCCATTTTGCTTCCAAAATTTCGTTGCAGGTTTTGGTTTTTACCCTCTTGTTTACTCTTGTTTTTGTTTTCACTTCCTTCTCAACACAAACTTGGTTTCTTTACCTCCCGTTTAGACTTACCCCAATAAATGTTTTGTCATTGAAGCATTGCTGTAATTCACCGTGTTTAGATGCAACAAGAGAACAGTTCACTCTCGAATCAGTGATGAGCGACGACTGAGAATTTATTAATGTTCTGACAGAAAATGAACATCTCCACCTTCTCCCTGTAACCCTGTACATTTGTCTTGTTCATGTTACAGCCTAATTCTTTTTAGAATGCTTCAATTGAACTTACCTCCATCACACTCTCCGGCAGTGCATTCCTCATATTAAGCATTCACTGTGTGAGAAAGGTTCTGTTTGTGTTTCTATTCCATCCTTTGCTAATGGTGTTACATCTGCTTTCTCATCATTGATCATTCCAAGATTAGTTATAGTTTGTCCCTATCCACTCTTTCCAGACGATTCATGACATTTAATACCTCCATTAAATCTCCTTCAATTTTCACTTCTGCAAGGAGAACAATTCCAAAGTCTTTGATCCATTTCATTCGTGAAGTTCCTCATTCACAAACAATCTCATGAACCTTTTATGCACTCTCTCCACCTAAAGTGTGGCTTCCAAAACAGGCTGCAATACTCCAGCTGGATGTTTTAGTGTCTTACACCTTTTGAACATAACCTCCTTGCTCTTGTACTCTATGACCCTCTTAATAAAGGGTAGAATTCAATATGCTTTATTAAACGTATCTTAACTTGTCCTGACCTGTTCAGTGACATATATACATGCACAACCAGTTCCGTCTGCTCCTGCACCTCATTTGGAGTTGTACCCTTTAATTTATTTTGTCTCTATAATCTTCTCACCAGAATGAATCCCTTCAAAATTCTCTGCTTTAAATTCCACTGGCCTCTTTTCCATTCATTCGAACAACTTGGCTATGTCCTTTTTGAAGATTTGCACGATCCTCCTCACATTTCGCAACACTTCTAAGTTTCACATTATCCACAAATTCAGGAACTCTGCCCGGTACAACGTCACCCAAATCACTAATATATGCTGCTGCATTTTCACAGTATTTCTAGCTTGTGTGCATATACACGTGATTCACTGCAGATTGAGGCATTTAACGAGAGAAATGAAGCGAATGTAAATATCTGTCTGCAAACTCTACGTAAAAGTCACAAATGCATTGGTGTTGATTTCAAGAGATTTTATTATCAGTATTAACAGAGGATGATTTTGATCCATCAACTTCTGGGTTGTGGGCCCATCACGATTCCGCTGTGCCACTCTGCTACAGCACTCTGAACTTTTGCTGCCCATTAATATAGCCAGATAAATATTCATTTCTGTATTGTTATTTAACCCCAACACCAGTGTATCGTCTATAGTTGACCCTGAAAATGTGATGTGAGCTTCCCCCTTGAACCGCTGCAGTCCCTGAGGCGTAGGTACTGCCACAGTGCTCGTAACCTAATCGTGTTCGGGAGGTTGTTCCAGGATTTTGCGACAGTGAACGTACGGTGACATTTTTCCAAGCCAGGACGGTGAGTGCCTTGGAGGACAACTTCTAGGTGCTGGTGTTCCCATGTATCTGCTGCCACTGACCTTCTAGACGGTAGCAGTCGTGGGTTTGATTGTGCTGTCCAAGAAGAGTAGATGAAGAAAAACTGTTCCCATTGGCAGAGTGGAGAAGGATGTTTTTTTAATGTGCTGAGAGATTAGGACCTGGAATGCACTGCCTGAGCGTGTGGCAGAGACAGCATCAAATCAGGATTGTCAGGGGAAAGGAATTAGCACCTGAAGATAAATGATTTGCAGGTTGATGATACAATGTTTGGGAAAGGGACGAGATGAGTTGTTCTTGTACAGGACAGCACACAGACAAAGGGTGTAATGGGCTCTCTCTCTCTCTTTTGTATCTATTCTAAGATTCAACAGGTGCTGGACGTATTCTGTCTCCGGTACAACATAAGTGTGTGATATTCATTCTAAATCCAGCTGAGACACTTTGCAAATCTGTACTCATTCTACCCGGAAGATATCGAATTGAAATTGGGCCTTTTGATGCACTTAGTACATGATTCCGCACGATCCTCTGCTCAAATCTTTAATGTAACATCATCTGCTTATCTCTTAATTCCATTCTCCATCGTCCCATTACCTAGATTTCCCTTCAATGCAGCTGAACTAATCGAGTCAACTGCTCCAGCCTATACCAAGTTCCAAATTATACCGACCTCATGGGAATGTACATTAATATTGAATTCTCTATTGGATTTAATGCTGATATCCAATCATTAATTCCTGTTTGATCTGACTCTGCAACACTGACAGTTCATGGAGGTATCTTCCGCTCTGTTTCAGTTCTGGGTTGCGGCCAGTCGATGTTAGCACACTCTGGCAGACTAAAGTTTATGCTTTGGAGATGTTTGTGAACAGAACTCCCACTCACCTGCCGAAGGAGCAGCGCCCCGAAAGCTAGTGGCGTTTGCTACCAAATACACCTGTTGGACTTTAACCTGGTGTTGTTAGACTCCTGACTGAAGTTTCGACATTGTCTGTTGTGACCCTATCAGTTGCCTAAATTTCAGCCTGCCGACAATGTGCCGACATCTACTGGCCGCAACCCAGAACTGCAACAGAGCGGAAGAGATTAACATGAGTTGTCCCTGTTGCAGAGGCAGATCAAACAGGAATTAATGATTGGATGTCAGCATTAAATCCCATAGAGAATTCAATATTAATGTACTTTCCCATGGAGTCGGTTTAATTTGGAACTTGTTATATTGAATGATATTGAACCTGGGACGGAGGAATTTAGGAATATTGACGAAGGAAGAGCGGTGGATGTGGTCTATATGGACTTCAGCAAGGCGTTCGATAAGGTCCCCCATGCAAGACTTCTTGAGAAAGTGAGAGGGCATGGGATCCAAGGGGCTGTTGCCTTGTGGATCCAGAACTGGCTTGCCTGCAGAAGGCAGAGAGTGGCTGTGGAGGGGTCTTTCTCTGCATGGAGGTCAGTGACCAGTGGAGTGCCCCAGGGATCTGTTCTGGGACCCTTGCTGTTTGTCATTTTCATAAATGACCTGGATGAGGAAGTGGAGGGATGGGTTGGTAGGTTTGCTGACGACACCAAGGTAGGTGGTGTTGTGGATCGTTTGGAGGGATGTCAGAAGTTGCAGCGAGACATAGATAGAATGCAAGACTGGGCGGAGAAGTGGCAGATGGACTTCAACCCGGATAAGTGTGTGGTGATCCATTTTGGCAGATCCAATGGGATGAAGCAGCAGTATAATATGAAGGGTACCATTCTTAGCAGTGTAGAGGATCAGAAGGACCTTGGGGTCCGGGTCCATCGGACTCTTAAATCGGCCTCGCAAGTGGAGGATGCGGTCAAGAAGGCGTACGGCGTACTGGCCTTCATTAATCGAGGGATTGAGTTTAGGAGTCGGGAGATAATGCTGCAGCTTTATAGGACCCTGGTTAGACCCCACTTGGAGTACTGCGCGCAGTTCTGGTCACCTCATTACAGGAAAGATGTTGAAGCCATTGAAAGGGTGCAGAGGAGATTTACAAGGATGTTGCCTGGATTGGGGGGCATGCCTTATGAGGATAGGTTGAGGGAGCTTGGTCTCTTCTCCCTGGAGAGACGAAGGATGAGAGGTGACCTGATAGAGGTTTACAAGATGTTGAGAGGTCTGGATAGGGTAGACTCCCAGAGGCTATTTCCAAGGGCTGAAATGGTTGCTACGAGAGGACACAGGTTTAAGGTGCTGGGGGGTAGGTACAGAGGAGATGTCAGGGGTAAGTTTTTCACTCAGAGGGTGGTGGGTGAGTGGAATCGGCTGACGTCGGTGGTGGTGGAGGCAAACTCGTTGGAGTCTTTTAAGAGACTTCTGGATGAGTGCATGGGATTTAATGGGATTGAGGGCTATAGATAGGCCTAGAGGTGGGGATGTGATCGGCGCAACTTGTGGGCCGAAGGGCCTGTTTGTGCTGTGGCTTTCTATGTTCTATGTTCTATGAATACTAAATGCATTGGCCTTATCATTTCCAAATCTATCAATCGGCTGCTTTGCCCTGTATTCACCATTTCAATCCCGAAAAATCAGCAAAGGCTATGCTTTTTAAGTGAAAATGTTAGTACCGGCAGGCATTTTATTTTGAACCAAGTGGCATTTTGAATCATTGCTGTTTAGCATAGTTGGAATTTCATTAAGCAACAGCTTAATTATTAGTGCAAACCTATTAAAACATCGGACACAGTAAACTTTACTTACCTTTGATTGGGGATGGTATATAGAGAGAAACTTTATTTTCTTGATTTATATTACTGACCTGTATCTTGGTGTATAGATTTCAATCTCAAAATTTGCCAATGACGGAAGACTTGGAATATAATGAACTTGAGTGAGAAGGATATTGCACGACTTCAAGAAGATATAGACAGGCATTTGGAATGGGCAGACACATGGCACATGACATTTAATTTGAGGATTTTCACAGTAATTTCATTGCAGTGTTAATGTCAGCCTACTTGTGACTAATAAATAAACTTTAATTTATGTAACAAGTGTGAAGTGATACATTGAAGTCCGAAGGTCGATGAGAGGTGATATCCTCTTCCTAATCCATGTTGTAACTTTACCATGATGTGGAGATGCCGGCGTTGGACTGGGGTAAACAAAGTAAGAAGTTTAACATCACCAGTGTAAAGTCGAACAGGTTTATTCGGTAGCAAAAGCCACACAAGCTTTAGGAGCCCCAAGCCACTTCTTCAGGTGAGACACCTTTACCTTACCAAGATTCCAGAGTTTATTTACCCATCTCAAAACTCAGAACAACTTTCCATGATGCAAAACTTGAAAATATTATGCACCGAATGAAGGAGGAAATTGATCGTCGTCAAGAAGATATAAACTGGGTGACGGAATGGGGCAATTACGTGACAGATACAATTTAATGAATGTAAAGAAGTATGAGGCGATACATTTCGTTCAGAAGGTCGAGGAAAGGTGATATGAAATAAAGAGTATACCTTTACCCGTCCTAATCGCGATTGAACCTTTACCATGCCAAGATTCCACAGTCTATTCACCCATCTCAGACCCCATTGAATATCCAGCCTGCAGTCTACATTGCACATTCTATTTGTACAGTGACCATTAAACATTTAGCGTTCCAATTTTCCTATTTACCTTCACCCTGCCACGTCTTCGTGTTCCGTCACACAACCCAGTCAACATTGGCACCTCCACTTTGTCCACTGCCAATGGTGGTTTCTGCTGCCCAATCCTCATTGTGTTTCAGCTTGCTGAGTTATATTGATCAGATTGCACACTGCTTCACCTTTTTTATTCTCCGTGAATAATAAATGAACAAATAGACCCATCCATGATTAAACACTGTCACTTTTTAATGTTTAGCGGTGAGTTTCATGAAGTGCCGTGTGTGATTCCCTTCTTTATGCTTCTTTACCAATTTGGTCAAAGGGAAATTAGGGAGGTTCTTGATTAATAAGGTGGTCAGGGGTTATTGGGAAGAGGCAGGAGAATGTGGATGAGAAAGGTATCAACCATGATTGAATGGTGGAGCAGACTCGATGGGCCGAGTGGCCTAATGTTGCTCCTATGCCTGGTCTTATTGTCTTATCCAAATATATCTTGCATTCTCTTCTCTTTAACAAAGAACTGAGCGGGTGATGGACACAGTTCCAAAAGTGTTTTTTTAAAAAAGAGAATGGATTTCAATATTTACAAATCTCAGGGTGATATCAATGCTGGGAGAGGTTTTTAGGCTGTAGTAACTAGAATAACAATTAATTTTATTAATTTGAATTGTTCAAAATCATACAATGGAGCATCCATGTGGATGAAAGGAAACTTTAAACTGTGCAGCTGTGCAATGCTTCAGGAACTTGTTTCACAGAAATCTTCATTAATCAAAAGTGTTGCCTCACCTGGTGAGCTGTTTCCAGCATTTTCTGTTTGTGTTTCAGATTTCCAGCAACCACACTCTTTTGCTCTGTTTTCTGTGCAGGTGTTTAACTGGAACAGGGAACACTTTCTGACCAGCCCTCTGACAGGCAGACTAGAATGTGTCTCCAGACGATCAAACCTGCAAGATTGTCCAGGAGAATGAGGAAGAGAGAGAGAGGGAGGAGCATTCTGTGGTGGACAGATTGCGTTTATAGAGGACACAAATATGTGTATTTGCACAGCGCTTTTCACAGACGTAAGATGTCCTGATACGACTTGTAATCAATGAAGTTCCTCTTCACAGTTCTCGATGTTGTAGCTACGAGATTGTTGGACTTTCCGAGAGTTTCTACATTGTCAAAAATCCATACATGAGCTTCTAAATTCAGTTTCGTGCGTAGAAGTCTGGGGCCCAATGGGTAGTGTTTTGGACTTCGAAATGGTAGTCAGCCTTTAAGCGGTTGTGGGTTAGAATCCCAGCAAACTCCAGTTTTGGATCAGGTGGGTAGTCGGTTCAGAGCTTCAGCTTTTTAGGTGTCCAGATAACTGACAACCTGTCCTGGTCCCCCCATACCTCTACTTTCTCAGAAGACTAAGGAAATTTGGCATGTCAGCTACGACCCTCACCAACTTTTGCAGATGCAATATAGAAAGCATTCTTTCTGGTTGTATCGCAGCTTGGTATGGCTCCTGTTCTGTCAAGACCGCAAGGAACTACAAACGGTTGTGAATGTAGCCCAATCCTTCACGCAAATCAGCCTCCCATCCATTGACTCTGGCTGCACTTCCGACTGCCTCGGCATAGCAGCCAGCATAATTAAGGACCCCACGCACCCCGGACATTCTCTTTTCCACCTTCTTCCGTCGGGAAAAAGATACAAAAGTCTGAGGTCACGTACCAACAGACTCAAGAACAGCTTCTTCCCTGCTGCTGTCAGACTTTTGAATGGACTTACCTTGCATTAAGTTGATCTTTCTCTCCATCCTAGCTATGACTGTAACACGACATTCGGCACTCTCTCATTTCCTTCTCTATGAACGGTATGTTTTGTTTGTATAGCGCGCAAGAAACAATACTTTTCACTGTATGTTAATACATGTGACAATAATAAATCAAATCAACAGAGAGGGAAAGTTGCGGCAACATTTTCTGCTCTGCCATCTTTCCACGCTGTTTCTGTTTACTCGGTTCCCAGAAAAACCACGGACTTGAGAATAAATCGCAAATCCTGTTTTTCTTTAATAGAGTTTGGCACAACGTTCGCCAGTTCGGTTAGTAACAGTAAGAACATCAGAACATAAGAACATGAGAAATAGGAGCAGGAGTCGGCCATCTAGCCCCTCGAGACTGCCCCGCCATTCAATAAGATCATGGCTGATCATGGATTAATGCCACTTACCCGCCCGCTCCCCACAACCCCTAATTCCCTTATTGATCAGAAATCTATCTCCCTGTGACTTAAACATATTCAACGAGGTAACCTCCACTGCTTCAAACGGCAGAGAACTCCAGAGATTCGCTACCCTCTGAGAGAAGACGTTCCTCCTCAACTCTGTCTTAAACTGACTCCCCCTTATTTCCTCTAGTTCCTGTTTCCTTTCTAATTGAAAGAATCTCTCTGCCTCTACCCTGTCGAGCCCCTTCATTATCTTATATGTCTCTATAAGGTCTCCCCTCAGCCTTCTAAACTCCAACGAGTACAGGCCCAATCTACTCAATCTCTCCTCATAAGCTAACCCCCTCATCTCCGGTATCAACCTGGTGAACCTTCTCTGTAATCCCTCCAAGGCCAATACACCCTTCCGCAAATAAGGGGACCAAAATTGCACACAGTACTCCAGTTGCGGCCTCACCTGTACCTTGTACAATTGCAGCGAGACCTCCCTGCTTTTATACTCCATCCCCTTCGGGATAAAGGCCAACATTCAATTTGCTTCTTGATCACCTGCTGCACCTGCAAACTGAGTTTTTACGATTCATGCACAAGGACCCCCGGGTCCCTCTGCACAGTCGAATGTTGTAATTTTTCATCATTTAAATAATAGTCAATTTTACTATTATTCCATCCAAAGTAGATAACCTCAAACTTGTCAACGTTATACTCCATTTGCCAGATCCTCGCCCACTCACTTAGCCTCTCCAAATCTCTCTGCAGACTTTCCGCATCCTCCACGCAATTCGCTTTCCCACTCATCTTTGTATCATCCGCAAACTTTGTTGCCCTACACTCGGTCCCCTCCTCTAGATCGTCTATGTATATGGTGAACACTTGAGGCCCCAGCACCGATCCCTGTGGCACGTCACATGTCACCAACTGCCAACTAGAAAAGCACTCATTTATTCCAACTCTCTGCTTCCTGTTAGATAGCCAATCCTGAAGCCACGCTAACACATTACCCCCAACTCCGTGTCCCCTTATCTTCTGCAGCAAACATTTGTGAGGCACCTTATCGAACGCCTTCTGGAAATCCAAAAATACCACATCCACCAGCTTCCCTCTGTCAATCGCACTCATTACATCTTCATAAAAATCGAGTAAATTCGTCAAGCACGACTTTCCCTTCATGAATCCATGCTGCGTCTGGTTGATCAAACCATTTTTTTCCCAGGTGTCCTGCTATTTCTTCTTTAATGATGGATTCCAGCAATTTCCCAACTACGGACGTTAAGCTAACCGGCCTGTAGTTACCCGCATTTTGTCCACCTTTTTTAAACAGTGGCGTCACATTAGCTGTTTTCCAATCAGCTGGCACTTCCCCAGAGTCCAGTGAAATTTGATAAATTACAACCAACGCATCCGCTGTTACCTCTAGCATTTCTTTCAGTACCCTGGGATGCATTCCATCCGGGCCCGGGGACTTGTCTACCTTTAGTCCCATTAGCCTACCAAGCACTACCTCTTTAGTAAGAGTAATCGTTTTAAGGACCTCACCCCCGACAGTCCCACGACCATCAATTTTCGGTAAGCTATTTGTGTCCTCTACCGTGAAGAACGACACAAAAAACTTGTTTAAGGCCTCGGCCATTTCCTCATTTCCCATTATTAAATCCCTCTTCTCGTCTTCTAAGGGTCCAACATTTACTTTAGCTATTCTTTTCCTTTTTATGTATTTGTAAAAACTTTTACTATCAGTTTTTATATTTTGTGCTAGTTTAGTTTCATAATCTATCTTTCCTTTCTTTATCGCTTTCTTAGTAGTTCTTTGTTGTTTTTTAAAGCTTTCCCAATCATCTCATTCCCCACTAGTTTTGGCCACTCTGTACGCATCGGTTTTTAATTTAATACTCTCCTTTATTTCCTCAGTTATCCACGGCTGGTTATCCCTTTTCTTACATTCCTTTTTTATCACAGGAATATATTTTTGCTGAGTACTGAGGAAAATGTCCTTAAAAATCCTCCGCTGTTGCTCAGCTTTCCTACCAACAAGTCTGCGCTCCCAGACTACATTAGCCGATTCTGCCCTCATCCTATTGTACTCCCCTCTGTTCAAGCAGAGAACGCTGGTTTGGGACCCTGTAACATCCTGTTCAATTAGATATTTAGCTTATTTACACGAAACGAACCGTAAAGAAGATGAAGGAACACACACAAACAAACAATTTATAAATAAATATAAATAATAAATACATGAAGGGTGGATCAGTAAATTTGCTGATGACACCAAGATTGGTGGAGTAGTGGATGAGGTGGAAGGCTGTTGTAGGCTGCAAAGAGACATAGATAGGATGCAAAGCTGGGCTGCAAAATGGCAAATGGAGTTTAACCCTGATAAATGTGAGGTGATTCATTTTGGTAGGACTAATTTAAATGTGGATTACAGGGTCAAAGGTAGGGTTCTGAAGACTGTGGAGGAACAGAGAGATCTTGGGGTCCATATCCACAGATCTCTAAAGGTTGCCACTCAAGTGGATAGAGGTGTGAAGAAGGCCTATAGTGTGTTAGCTTTTATTAACAGGGGGTTGGAGTTTAAGAGCCGTGGGGTTATGCTGCAACTGTACAGGACCTTGGTGAGACCACATTTGGAATATTGTGTGCAGTTCTGGTCACCTCACTATAAGAAGGATGTGGAAGCGCTGGAAAGAGTGCAGAGGAGATTTACCAGGATGCTGCCTGGTTTGGAGGGTAGGTCTTATGAGGAAAGGTTGAGGGAGCGAGGGCTGTTCTCTCTGGAGCGGAGGAGGCTGAGGGGAGACTTAATAGAGGTTTATAAAATGATGAAGGGGATAGATAGAGTGAACGTTCAAAGACAATTTCCTCGGGTGGATGGAGCTATTACAAGGGGGCATAACTATAGGGTTCGTGGTGGGAGATATAGCAAGGATATCAGAGGTAGGTTCTTTACGCAGAGAGTGGTTGGGGTGTGGAATGGACTGCCTGCAGTGATAGTGGAGTCAGACACTTTAGGAACATTTAAGCGGTTATTGGATAGGCACATGGAGCACACCAGGATGATAGGGAGTGGGATAGCTTGATCTTGGTTTCAGATAAAGCTCGGCACAACATCGTGGGCCGAAGGGCATGTTCTGTGCTGTACTGTTCTATGTTCTATGTATAATAGTGTCCTGCAAAGAGCTGTTGTTGTTCCGATGTATTTGCTGCGCTCTCCCTTCTCGGTTGGAGTGGTAGCGAGCTTGGAAGGTGCTGTCAAAGGAGCCTTGGCGAATTTCTGCAGTGCAACGTGTCGATGGGGCACACTGCTGCCATTGTGCGACCGTGGTGCAGGGAGTGAATGTGTGTGGATGGGAAGCGAATGAAATTAGATGCTTTATCCTGGATTGTGTCAGACAGACGGAGTGTTGCTCAAGATGCAGACACCCAGGAATGTTACCTCTGGAAACCAGGTGCTCTGACTTCCTCCCACATTCAAAAGATGTGCAGGTTGGGTGGATTGGCCATACTAGATTGCCCCTCTGTTTCCCAAGATGAGCAGGTTAAGTAGATTGGCGGGGTGGATGCATGGCGCTCTGGGGATAAGGCCTGCGTGGAATGCTCTGTCGGATAGTCGGTACAGATTCAATGGGCGGAACGTTCTCCTTCAGTACTGTTGTGATTCTATGATTCTACGGCAAACTGACTGTGTTAGAAATTCACTGAGAGAAAGGGGGAAAACTGTGTTTGGAGCATTAAAAGGAGTGAGCTTGTTGCAGTTTACTTCAAGCGAGAGCTGATGAAAATTCCTGTATCCTCTAAATAAACAGCAGAGATATTTGCGGGAAGTATCGAAATGTGGTTATTTTGTATCTCTGCAGAACACCTACTGGAAAGTGAAAAACAATATTAACTTGCAAGAAAGTGATATTTGGCCTTGTGCGATAGCAGAGATCACTTGAAAGAGATTGAACCAGCTAAGCCGCAGAACCCGATAGTCTTTGTCGCACTACAATGGAATGTCGGAAATAAATTTCAGCTGTGGTAGTATCTGTGAAAGTAGAGATAGCTCACATTTCAAATCTTGGCCTTTCACGAGACCGACCTGTTTCTCTCTCCACGCATGTAATGGGTTGGGTATAGAATCATAAGTCAAAAAAATACAGAATCCCTACAGTGGCCAATCGAGACTGCACCAATTTCCCAGTAAACCTTTCAAATCTGCCCTTCCCCGACATTGTACATCAGAGAATATCACACACATCACTCAGTGAAACCACTCGGCTAAACATTGAGCGGCCTATCGTGAGCTGGGTTCCATTTACTGTGTTCAGATACATATCTGATATAAAAGTAGCCATGTTCAGGATGTGATTCACACACCCAATTTTCTGCTCTGAATTCAGATGTGCTCCTCCTGTGACAGGAGATGATTTCTTTAGAACTTCATTTATACGGGACATGTGTATCGCTGGCCCGGGAAGCATTTATTGTCCAGAATTAATTATCTCTCAGAATTTGACAGTGAATTCATTATTGAGCCACTGCACTCCTTTCCGGCAGGGAGTTCCAGGATTGCGAGCCAGCCACAGAAACGGCGATATATTTCCAAGTCAGGATGGCGTGTGTCCATCGGAGTGGGACTTGCAGATGGTCGTTTTTTTCTGTGCATCTGCTGCCCTTGTGCTTCCAGGTGGAAGATTTCGCGGGTTTGGATGGTGCCTGGCGTCGGAGGAAAAAGCAAAACCAGGCGTGGAATTTGAACTCATGCCGCGAGAGGAGACAGCGACCTTAACACAGCGCCTTAAACTGTTCGGCCAGCCTGACTCCCTTGTTAGACAGCCGAATCTGTACAAGTCGATTTAAATTCCATCTTCATTGTAATCTTATTTAAAATTCGATGTACTTTTCCATTTTTCAACCCCAGCCAGAGGCCTGTATCTGAGTCCCATCATTCCCGAAGCCGCCGGGTGGAGGGGGGGGGGGGCGGGGTGAAGAGCTTCTTATTGCTGCATTGCTCTGTTTGCTCAAATCAACAATGATCCAATTCCCGTCCTACCTGTTCCTTACACGAAGATTTTGAGATTGTAAAATCTGAGCAATGTGAAGTATCCAATTGGAGAGTTACATCCTGGCAACAGGAATATCTCTCCACAGCTGCTTTCAGAACTGCTGAATATTTCCAGCATTTCCTGTTTCTCATTTTGTGTCTTCATTTCAGGAGTGCATTTACTGGCAACCCAAAACGTGTCTCTCGAACACAGCTCCAGACACAGCTGTTCTGTGATCTTCTCACAGACAAGTTCACTCTTCACCTTCTGACACACATGTTTTAAAATTGGCTGTTTTCACACTCAGCATCCTGAGGCATTGCCGTCAAACCTCACCGCATCCCCACCCGCCCACCAGGGTCACATGGGTAGAAGTGTTTTGTCATAGGATTTGACAAGCGCAGGAGCAGCACTGTGCTTGTGAGGGAAAAGAAGGGAGTAATCCACACTCACAAACAGACTGATAATGAGTCAATCTCTCTCTCTCCCTCGCGCACACACAAACACACATACACACACACACACGCACACACACACACACACACACATACATCCCCTGCCACGGCAGATGGTGAAATTCGAAATCAATAAAAATATCTGCATTAATGACCTTGAATCGATTGTCGTAAAAAAAACCTGATTCTGTAATGTTCTATGGGGAAGGGTTTCTTGGTCTGGCCGACATGTGACTTGCGACACACAGCAATGTAGTTCACCCTGAGCTGCTCTTGGAGTTGACCTACCAAAGCATTCGGTTTGAGGGAAATTTGGAGGCGATGGTTTTGTGGTATCATTGATGGAATATTAATCCAGAAATTCAGTTAATATTCTGGGGCCATTGCAGCTGGTGACATTTGAATTCAATAAAAAATATCTGTGATCAAGAATGTACTGATGACCATGAAATTACTGACTATCGTCGGAAAAACTGATATTGTAAAGTAATGCCCTTTAGGGAACAACATCTGCCGTCCTTGCCCGGTCTGGCCTAAATGTGACTCCAGAAACACAGCACTGTGATTACCTCTCAACTGCCCTCGGTAGCTAGGTTTGACCAATAAACTAACCTGGTGGAGTTTTTTGAAGAAGTGACGAGAATGGTTGACGAGGGAAGGGCCGTGGATGTCGTCTATATGGACTTTAGTAAAGCGTTTGACAAAGTCCCTCAAGGTCGGTTGGTGCAAAAGGTTGGATCTCATGGGATAAAGGGGGAGGTGGCTAGATGGGTGGAGAACTGGCTTGGTCACAGAAGACAGAGGGTGGTAGTGGAAGGGTCTTTTTCCGGCTGGATGCCTGTGACTAGTTGTGTTCCGCAGGGGCCTCTGCTGTTTGTGATTTATATAAACGATCTGGAAGAAGGTGTAACTGGGGTGATCAGTAAGTTTGCGGACGACACGAAAATGGCTGGACTTGGAGATAGTGAGGAACATTGTCAGAGGCTACAGAAGGATATGGATAGGCTGGAAATTTGGGCAAAGAAATGGCAGATGGAGTTCAATCCAGATGAATGCGAAGTGATGCATTTGGTAGGACTAACGTAGGGGGGAGCTATACGATAAATGGCAGAACTATAAAGGGTGTAGATACGCAGAGGGACCTGGGTGTGCAAGTGCACAGATCCTTGAAGGTGACGTCACAGGTGGAGAAAGTAGTGAAGAAGGCATATGGCATGCTTGCCTTTATAGGACGGGGCATAGAGTATAAAAGTTGGGGTCTGATGTTGCAGTTATATAGAATGTTGGTTCGGCCGCATTTGGAATACTGCGCCGAGTTCTGGTCGCCACACTACCAGAAGGACGTGGAGGCTTTAGAGAAAGTGCAGAGGAGGTTTACCAGGATGCTGCCTGGTATGGAAGGGCTTAGTTATGAGGAGAGATTGGGTAAACTGGGGTTGTTCTCACTGGAAAGACGGAGGATGAGGGGTGACCTAATAGAGGTGTATACAATTATGAAAGGCATAGATAGGGTGAACGGTGGGAAGCTTTTTCCCAGGTCGGTGGTGACGTTCATGAGGGGTCATGGGTTCAAGGTGAGCGGGGGGAGGTTTAACACGGATATCAGAAAGACGTATTTTACACAGAGGGTGGTGGGGGCCTGGAATGCGCTGCCGGGCAAGGTGGTGGAGGCGGACACACTGGGAACGTTTAAGACTTATCTAGATAGCCACATGAACGGAGTGGGAATGGAGGGATACAAAAGAATGGTCTTGTTTGGACTAGGGAGCGGCGCAGTCTTGTAGGGCTGAAGGGCCTGTTTCTGTGCTGTATTGTTCTTTGTTCTTTGTTCTTAAATGCTGCCCAGCCAGTGACGCCCAAGCCCCAAAATGAATAAAAACATAATGTTGGCTCTGTCAGCGACGCTGAAAAAAATGCATCGGAAATTCAAAATGAAGAGATCCATCAACTCGTTTACAATCCTCGAGATTGCAAATACGGAATGAATTCAAAACTTATTTTTACAGTTCCCGGAGCTGAGTGTCAGAACAAATCGCTTGTACACGCACAGTTCCATGACAGAATGAGAAAGATCCCAACCCTCACACAGCAGCAGATAATGGAAAACACAGTCTGAATATGACACAGATATAAAGGTAAAGTCAGCATAGTCCCAAATGACCATCCACTGATCCCCATCTCAACAGGGAGGGTCTACTGGTGATGATTTAGTCTCAGGATTACCATACCTCAGCCGAGAGGCAAGGCTGAGAATACCTAAAGTGCTATCTAATAGCTAATCAGCATTTTCTTTGCAGTAAATTGTTATCAGATCCTTGCTTTTAGTTATAAAGCCACGGATACTGTCCGCTTTATTAACGGCACTTCCAACCTGTCCTGCCACCTTCAATGATTTATACAAATGCCCATCCATTTCCCGCGGTTCCTGCGCCTCGTTTTGTAATTATACCCTTTCTTTTATATTGTCTCTTTGTGTTTTTCCCACCAAAAGGAATCACTTCATTCTTCATCTGCCACATGTCCTCCCATTTGACCAACCTGTCTGTGCCCTATGGGAGTTCTACTGAAATTTCTGTAGCTCTTTTCAAAACCACAGGACGTCCCAAAATATTTTAATGACAATGAAGTATTTTTGAAACTATACAATTGCTCAATTTTTGAACTGTTTGTTCAACGACGTCAGAAATTCCCACATGGGAATGGGGAATAAATGCTGCAGCTGCGGCTCTGTGGCGCAAAGAATGACATGTTGGACTTCTCATCATTGTCTGGTGAGATATTCAAAGGTTGTGGGTCAGAATCTCATCGGAGTCGGCTTTTTAGATAAAGTTTGTAGAAATAAGGAACTGGTGTATCAATATTCTCAGAGAAGTGAAACTGCCGCCTCGAACTTCATAGAATCCCCACAGTGCAGAAGAAGGACATTCGGCCCATCGAGCTGCACCGACAACAATCCGACGCAGGCCGCATCCCCGGAACCCCACATATTTACCGTGCTACAGTCGCACCTCACAATTTAGGGCAATTTAGTATGGCCAATCCAGCGAATCCAGCACGAATTTTAAAGACTGACCTGCCGATTCCGGAAAGACAAAATCTGCCACTCGGGCCGCAAATGAAGCTGGAGTATACTTTGGGGCTTCTGAAACCACATGTTCTCGTGGTGCCAATCTCCCGCCCAAAGCTGGGGTCCTGATTTGAATCGATTGCCAAATCGAGTTTCTCATTGGATTAGCAATCTGGAATATGGATTTGAGTTGGAATATCCACCCATCAAGATTGTCCAACTCTGTGTCCAAACTTCATCTTGGTTCCGTGAATCTCAAAACACCAACGAATCATCAGTTCACACTCAATAAAGAGAAAATGCACCACCGACGAGGATGGGATTCGAACCCACGCGTGCAGAGCACAATAGATTAGCAGTCCATCGCCTTAACCACTCGGCCACCTCGTCATGCAATGCCAAGTTTTCTAATCACCTCCTGTGATTTTAACACATGGAACAAAGAACACATTTCTCCTGTAGGATAATTTTGTGTTTCTACCTTCTTCTTAATTTTGGTTCGCTGTTACTCTTTCATTCGATGTAAATCCCGAGCAAGAAAAGAGGGAGTCAATTCCCTGTTTGAGTTTTGAATTCACCGAACATAACCCAGATGTAAAAGAGTAGTAAAAGCCGTGAGCTTGTGGCGCAACGGTAGCGCGTCTGACTCCAGATCAGAAGTTGCGTGTTCAAATCACGTCAGGCTCATGGGGAATGACAGATCTCGAAACTATGGAAGGAGTTACATTTTATGAATACTTCCGGTTCGCATGCTCAGTACTTTTATATTTGAACAATGTGTCAGGGATGTGATTCGTGCATTGCTTGTAAAGTGAAAGCAAGGTTCACAGTCCCAAGTGTTTCTCGGGGTCATCAAAGGGGATAGATAACTGGTGGTGATTTAACCGAAGGAGTCGCACATCAGGCGAGGAGCAAGGCTGAGAAGCCGGGGCCTTCATGAACAATCTCAATCGATACAAGAATTGATCCCGAGCTTTTAGCTGAAAAAGCTGTCCAGCCAACTGAGGCAAAGAGTGAGGACAACGAGACTGGTAACTTCAGTTATCACAATCTGTTTTCGACCAGGTGGTTGAGAAAATTGGGCAGCAGCCGAATGTTTCATTTGACGTGAGTGAGTGAGAATATGACAGCAAGAGAATGGTTTCAATCCAGCGACCTCTGGGTTATAGGCCCAGCAGGCTTCCGCTATGCTACTCTGCTCCGGAATGTTTTCCGGTTCCTGCCAATTCCTGGTGCGCGGGAGAGAGGAAGCTGTTCATTGCATTTTTATTTCAAACAAGACCCCCGTGTTGGGAAGCTCACCCTGGCTGGACAATGACATGTAACTCTTCTATCTTTTGTGGAACGGGATCTGCCGTTGACAGATCTTCACTGTGGTTGTGTCAAATTCTTCCCTGTTGTGTAAATATGTCTTCCCGGTTGTGTATATATGATCCGTCTTGAGCAGAAGTTTTCTCTGTTCTGTAAAGGTGTTTCCTGTTGTGTGACATGTTTTCAGTTGTTCTGTCTGTTGTCTGTGGAAAACAATCGACGGAAATGACAAGGCCACCATTGCAGAGACTTGCTTTCAATTCCAGACTTCGATTGGCTGAATGGCCTACTCCTGATGCTGTTTTCTATCCATGTTTCTATGTATTAAATCAGTGAATTTAAATTTCACCAGCTGCCGCGTTGGGATTTACTCCGTGTCCCCAAAGATTAGTGCGGGTTTCTGGATTACCAGCCCAGCGACATAACCTTTCATCCCTGTAAACAAAAACAGTTCATTTAGATAATGATTAAACCTCTTCCGAGGAGATGAGAATTCCCTCCACAGAATTTAATGAAACCGATCGAAACAAAGCATTTTATTCTCGTTGAGAACATCAATAATTTATCCAGAACAAACAGATATTGTGGAATTGTTCGGAGGTAAAATTATTAGCATGAGTAGGAATTTTATTGACAAAATAACAAGGAAATGTATTGTGAGAAACAGACCTGCAATGTTTGAATAAAAAAGTGGACTTCATATGACGCGAAAAAACTCGGTTCCTTGGAAGTTCCACCAGATTTCGGTATAAAGCGGCCGCGGCAAGACTCGAACATGGAAACTTCTGATATCATCGTAAGAAATACCAAAGTCAGGCCATGCGGTCAGCTCACGTACGCCTCAGCTGACGTGAGCACCATGTGAATAAATCATAGAAATCCTCCAGTGCAGAAGGAGGCCATTCGGCCCATTGAGTCTGCACCGACCACAATCCCACCCACGCCCTACCCCCACATATTTACCCGCTAATTCCTCGAACCTCCGCATCCCAGGACTCTAAGGGACAATTTTTAACCTGGCCAATCAACCTAACCCGCACATCTTTGGACTGTGGGAGGAAACCGGAGCACCCGGAGGAAACCCACGCAGACACGAGAAGAAGGTGCAAACTCCACACAGACAGTGACCCGAGCCGGGAATCGCGAACCCGGGACCCTGGCGCTGTGAAGCAGCAGTGCTAACCACTGTGCTACCGTGCCGCCAATATCGTAACAATATTATTTTTCATTCCATTGTAAGATGATCCACAGATTCCCAGATCCCCGAAAATACAAGGGAAAGCTCCAGCAACGTACGTAATACTTTTCGACGTCGAAAAAGCCTTTTACCCTGTGAGTCGTGAAGAATCGTGGAGCGTCAGGAATGGAGCATGAGTGTATGATTATAAGAGCAGCAAGGCAATGTTGGAGCGGCACAAAACATTGGTGAGGCCACAGTTTAAGTACTGATTGCAGTTCTGGTCTAATCACGATAGGAAGGATACGATCTTACTGTAGAGGGTACTAATGCCATTCACCCGGATGTTAACTGGAAGGGAGATTTCATAGGCTCGGGTTGTTTTCTTTAGAGCAGAGAAGGCTGAGGGGTGACTTGATTGAGGTGTATAAGATTATGAAGGTTATGGACATTTTGGATAGGAAGCAGATGTTCTTCTCAGTTTCAGGATTGATAACAAGGGGCAGAATTTTAAGGTGAGGGGCAGGAAGTTTAGAAGGGATTTGAGGGAAACATTTTTTTTCATCCAATGCTTGGTGAGAGTCTTGGATTGCAATCCCTGGGAAGGTAGTAGAGGCGGGAAAATGTCACTAAGTTTACAAAGCATGTGGATGAACACTTGAAATGTCATAACGTTCAGGACCATGGGCCCAGTGCTGGAGGGTAGGATTGGTGCAGGTTTCATGTCGGAGTGTCGGTGCAGATTTGATGAGCTGAGGCGCCTCTTCTGTACTGCATGACTCTCTCGCCATTATCCTCAGACTTGTCTGCTCACTGACATGTGTCACCATCCTCTGCCTACTCCACAATCACATGCAGTCAGTGACCCTCACCAAGTGAAACAACACAAACCCCGTTCAGTGAAGTCTGCAACCAAACAAGATTGTGACATTGCCCCAATTCTCTTTTCCATTTTCCTCACTGCAATAGTGCACCTGTCACCCAGCAACTTACTCTGGAGATTACCAAAGGAAGGACAGGAAATTGTTCAACCTGCACCCTCTTCATTTGAAAGACACAATTTCTCTTCAGTCATTGAGTTCTAGGCTGCAGGGAAAGCTTGAGTGGTTGTTAACTCAGAAACATAGCCTCAGCTCACTGAGCGTTCCTTCTGAGAAGCAGATAGGACTTGGTCGGTAACATTCAGAAAACTAAAGATCATTTCCAACATCCCTGATTCGGAAACACACACAGAAACAGCTCCACAAAGAACTAACTGAAGGATTGCAGATTAATAGGAAAAATCAAACCCCTCCCAGCTTCACACAGAACACTGACCATCGGAACACACAGGTCCTTTCAAACATTGTCTGAGCATTGAGTTACAGGTATCTCCTCCTGCCTGTCTGCATTCGCTGATGGAACTTGTTTTTTCAAATAATTGCTGAAATTGCCAACTCGTCTTTCTCATAGGATTAGAAAGATGGGTATATTGAATGGTGCTCTACTATTCACTCCTCAAGCATATCAAACGCTGTGTCCAAACTTCACCTCCTGTGACTGTGTGGCCAAATTCCTCTCCAGCTCGATTTTCAAGTCTCTGTCTCTGTTAGTCATTAGTACTGTGTGAGAGTGTCAGAGACATTCTGATCTTGAGTGAGTGAGCGAGTCTTGAGTGACGATACATTTTCAGTGGAGCGATAGGTGAATGTTAGATTTATTCCCTTTCTGCCATTTTATGGTACATTGTGTCTGAGATATATTTCATCCAAATGTTTCATTTCCTCCAGTCTGGTCAATGAAGAATCTCGCTCTGAACCACTCGTCTTCGCACAGCCGCCCATTCCATGTGTCCAGTTGGAAAGCTTTCTGAAGGAACATGCTGTCTGACAGAGCGCCGACGATAATCCTCCACTGTCTGATCTAAAGCTACAACAGGAGCTGCTCCTTTCATCTCTGATAAACGTGTTGGTCTTTACGTTCAGTGGTGTAGATTCACATCATCCTTCTTTCGAGCTGTCTGTCACAAAGATTCTGGAAAATCTATTGAGCAGGTACCCGCTGATGTAAATGTCCAGTTTGCAATCTGCCCGAGGAGTGAGCAAACTGAGTCTGGTCAACATTTTGGAACGATTTGAATTTTCTGCTGAATGGTTGTTCTGAGATTGTGATGAGTTTACTTCTGTGAAGTTGCTCTGATGGGAAAGTGGGGAGTGATTGGAGTTGCCTTTAACAGAATGAAGCTCGGGCCGGCAGTTCACTTTTCAGAGAACATTGAAAAACCTGTTCCTACTTTTTCAAACTTTGTGTAAAGGAAGACCTGCTGGGATTCGAACACACAGCCTTTGAATCTCTTATCAGACAACAATTCGAAGTTCAACATGCCAGCCGTTGCACCTTAGAGCCACACCTCCAGCATTTATTTCACATCCCATTTCCCATATGGGAATTTCTGACATTGTTGAACAAACAGTTCAAAAGTTCAGCAATTGGACAGTGACGACATTTCAAAATACCTTACTGTCAGTAAAATGGTTTGGGAGGTCCTCTGGTTGTGAAAAGAGCTGCAGAAATTCCAGTAGAACTCGTGGAAGATTGTATGTCAGAGTGTGTGGGGAAGTTGGTGGAATGGGAGAACATGTGGCATTTGAAGAATGAAGTGATTCATTTTGGTGGGAACAACAGGAAAACAAAGATGAAAATGGAATTCAAAACAGTTTGTGCGGAGAGTGTATATGCATTACCAAGTGTGTCACGGTGGTCGACTGGTCTAAGGCGCTGTAATCAGGTCGCAGTTTTCTCTGGAGGCGTGCGTTCAAATCCCTTTCCTGAGATTATCTGTTTTCACCGTTGACGAGACACCATCCAACCCACGATCTCTTTCACTTGGATGCCCAAGGGCAGCAGATGGAGTAAAACAACGGCCATCTGCAAGTTCTACTTCAAGCCCACCCTGACAGGAAATATCTCCCGTTTCTGTGGCTGGCTCGCAGTCCTGGAATTCCTTCCCGAACAGCAAACTGTATGTCCATACATTACATGGACTGCACTGGCTCAAGAGTGAGCCGACCACCAAATTATTGGTTATATTCAAAATTAATTGCCTTTACGTCAAACGATTGTATCTTTCAGTCTTTCCGCGGTGTTTTATTTGCAATGTGTGGAAACAAGTTGGATGTGATGTTGAAGTGTTTCACATCAGTTCATTCATAACAACCCCAGAGCTGCTGTGATGGAAATGGAATTTACTGACAGAAACTACATTTCCAACATTTCACATCTGGCTGCGGAGTCAGGACCTGTGTGAAAGCCAACCTTCTTTCAGATTTTTGAAGGGTGTTAACAGCTGGTTTGGTAAAGCATTTCCTGATGAGGTGGCTGAGTGGTTAAGACAATGGACTACTGGTCCATTGCGGTCTGCACGAGTCTCCTTGAATCTCATCCTTGTCAGTAAGACGTTCCCTTATTGAGGGCGAACCAATGATTTGCTTTGGAATTCACGAATGAAATTTCGAGTCGGATTTGGATGGTGAGGAGTTCAGCACTATTCCATGTTTTCATACTCCTAACCGCAGGAGAAATTCGAGCTGATGATCGATTCAAATCAGGACACCAGCTTTGGGCAGGAGTTTGCCACCATGAAAACATGTGGTTTCAGAAGCTTCAAAGCAGACGCCAGCTTCATTTGCGGCCCTCGTGGCAGATTCTATTTTTCCAGAATCGGCAGATCAGCCAATAAATGAAGAAAAAATGATTTCATAAAACCAGAAGACTTGGGAACAGATGACTGTTCAGCCCGCCGAATCTGCTCCACCTTCGTGAGATCATGATAGATCCGATATGATCAAAATATCTGTCGACCTCAGCTTTAACCATGCTTACTGACCCAGCCTCTACAGCTTCCTGTGGTAAAAATTCAACAGGTTCGCAAATGTCTGAGAGAAGAAATTGCTAAATGCCTATTTTTTAACTGGGCAGCGCCTTTATGTGAGATTATGCCATCTGGTCCTCGACTCTTCCATATGGAGAAACAAACTCTCTGCATCGACCCTGTCAAACACCCTCGGAATCCTATAGCCGATCCCTCTCTTGTCCCTCCTACAGCCCCAATACACAGTCTGACAGTTTGCCTCCCCTATATCCTCACTCTATTGGAATGCATAGCAATCTTTCCTTGTTCTCTCTCTGCAACTAATAACTACTGAACTCTATCCTCCCCACCTGAAGTCGACAGGCTCTCACACTGAAGCTTGGTGTCACTCAGTTCCTAATTTATAATTTATATCCCGTTCTCTGCTCTTTATTCCCTGTCTGTTTCCGTTGAACTCGGTGAGTTTTGACCATTTGATTTGATTTGATTTATTATTGTCTCATGTATTGAGATACAGTGAAAAGTGTTGTTTCTTGCACGCGATACAGATAAAGTATACCATTCATTGAGTACATAGGGGAGAAGGAAAGGGGAGGGTGCAGAATATACTGTTACAGTCATAGCTAGGGTACAGGGAAAGATCAAGCTAATAAACGGTATGTCCACTCAAAAGCCCGATGACAGCAGGGAAAACGCTATTCTTGAGCCCAGGGAGAGGTCTGTCATGATCTGCCGCAATGGAACAGCAGGCTCGAAGGAGCAGAAATAGGCAAATTCAACTCTAAATCCCATGTTGCTATGAAGTCAGCTGGTAAGTTTAGTTAGTACCTTTTTCCTAAATGAAAAACGTGGAAGATTGTATGTCGGTGTGTGTGGTGATGCTGGCCGCTTTGCTGAGGAACTGTGGATGGAATTAATGGATGGGAGGCTATTTTACGTGATGCACTGGCCTACGTTCGCAACCCTTCGTTGTTTTTTGTGATCTTCGTCAGAGCAGAAGCCATAGCAAGCTGAGATGCATCGAGAAAGGGTGTTTTCTATGGTGCAATAGAAAAAACTGGTGAGAGTCGCAGGGGACATGCGAAATCTCCGAAGAATTCTGATAAAGTAGAGGTGTTGGTGGGCTTTCTGAGCAATAGCATCAGCATGTAGTGAGCAGGACAGATTGTTGCTGACCTGAACACCTAGAAATTTGAAGCACTCGACCATTTCCACTTCATCACAGTTGATGTAGACGGAGGCATGTCCTCCACTCTGCTTGCTGAAGTGGATGACTATCTCCTCCGTTTGACTATCCATTTCACAGATTAGATTTCACTCCAAATACCGTTAACCCATTCACTCTGTGCTCACTGACAAACGCTGACTCGTGGTTAAGCAATGCCTGCATTTTAAAATTCTTACCCGTGTTTCCAAGTCCCTCAATTGCCTCAGTTCTTTCAACCTTTTTCTCATTTCCAGCCCAACACCCCACTGAGATGTCTGAACTCCTCCAGTTTTGGCCTTCTGAGCATCCCTGATTCGATTCACTCCATCAGTGATGGCCGTGCTTCCAGTTTTTTGGGACTCAGCTCCAGAACTCCTTCTCTAAACCTCACTGCCTCGATCATGCTTTCCTCCTCTTCCATTTCTATCGCGTTTCTTCCATTTATTTCCTCTCTTCTTTCGCCCAAGTTCGACTTCGCTCACGCTCTGACTTTCACCAATCTTGTTGTTGCTTTTCCAGCCAAAAGAGAATTATGGTTGTCCAACGGTAATTCTCATAACGGTTCCGCTTTAAGAATTATTTACCCGTCACCAGCTGTCTGATTTCTCAGAGGCTTCGGCCACAGATCGCAACATGCAGATCCCGGTCTGACGCATGACGCTGGTTTGGGAGAGACGCTGCTGGAGTCGAACAACAGCGCCGCAATCCGATTGGTTTGTGTGTTACAGCGGCGTTCTTCAATTGGCTCAAATCGATGTCAATCGTACTGTGGGCGGGTGTTGAGCGGAGCAGGTCGCTCTGCTCCCGGCCGTTATGAAGCGTCATTTCCATTGTTCGCGCACATTTCAGACAGACTGAGCTCACCGATTGGATGATCAGGATCAATCAGCGCAAAAGCGTTTACAAGAATGTCTCAATTTCTGATTGGTTTCGTTCGCTGTCGGTGACAGGTCGGCTTCTGTGATTGGACAGAGGACGGGGATTACTCTGGGCCCATCAGACACCTGGCGACAATGTCTGGATCCTGAGTCAGCAGTGGAACTCCAGATGCGCGAAGGGTTTTGGCAGCGGAGATTCCGTTCCGCCTGGCTGCAACTCCGCAGCTGAGTGTTTCCAATGGCAGCTTCCTATGTAAACATGTCACGCTGCAGTCGCCCAGTCTAGGCAGTGGCGGCGCTGCAAACCCCGTAGAGTCAGACCAATCAGCACAGAGACTGGGATCTTTCTGTGCTATGTATGTGGGTCTCAGTGCCACACCGGGTTAGAGCATTTCACATTGCAGAGGCCAAGGAGAGAAACTGGGATATTCCTGTCCTGTGCTTTGGGGGTGAAGTTTGGTTTCTCTGAATGGATCTCTCTCACTGTTTGATTCTAATTACAGCCTCTCTCTCTCTTACAGTCAGTCTGGGTGTTCCAGACTAGGCAGAATGGCCTGATCTCACCCGAGATGATGATGATTCTGAACTCCACCCTTCTCTACACTCGCTCACTGAGGCACAGCCGTTCCTTCTTCATTCGTTTCCTCAGGTTGTCAGGTACATTAACATCTTCATCTGCTGTGAACAGTGACCTGACAGTAGAAATATATTGGAGCATGATGGTGCAGCCAACCATGTCAAAGGTGTGGACAGGTGGAGAGGGATGACGAGGGTTGTCCAGCTGGGGAAGACTGCACTCGCCTCGTCCTATTCTTATCTTTCTCGTCAGAAGCACAATATCACCAGCAATGGTTTATCTTTTCCCTCCTGTGTTGTTACCTTCCGAATCCCCCAAGGTTCTATCCTCGGCTCCCTCTTTTTTCTACACCTTACCCCTCAGTGACACTTTCTGAAGAACAGTGCTCGTTTTCACATGTATGCCGACAACACCCAGTTCATGCTCACCATTACCACTCAGAACCAATCCCGCTTAATAAATTATTAGACTGTTTATCCGACATCCTGTACTAGATAAGCGGAGAATTCCCCATTAAATATCTGGAAGACCAAAGCTCCCACCACAAATTCCATTCCCAGTCAATGAGTCCATCTCTCTCCCTGGTCCCTGGCACATCACTACACTCGGAAATTAGATTCTGACCACATATCTGTTTCAGCACCAACATCACCTATTTCCAGCTGTGTAACTTCACACGTTGTTGATAATGCCTGAACTCACCTGTACCTGAAACCCTCATCCATGTTTTTGTTACCTCTGGACTTGCTGATTCAAATACACTCCTCCTGCCCAGCAGATTTCCTTCCCTAAAGGGCATTAGTAAACCACATGGGGTTTTATGACAAATCTAGAATTAATTCCAGATTTGTCTTGAATTAAAATTTCACCAACTGCCCTTTTCAACCCAAGTCCCCATTACCCAGGATCTCTGGATTACTTGTCCACGATGCCACTGCCTCTCCCAAACAATGTCAGGAATGGGATTTGAACCCTCGCCTTTTCCATTGCCCTCATGAAAATATCGAGCAATTTCATTAAATATGATTCACCTTTCGTAATTACGTAGGGCTTTTCGTGATGTTGAACTGATTGGATTGATTCTTACAACCTTTTCTGAAGTGGTGTGTTTTCCATTTGCAGTTCTTCAGTCCTCCGGCACCATTCATATAACGAGCTGGGTGAGAAAAAAATTACCCATTGCCTCTGCAATTTCCACCCTTATTTCCCTCAGTATCCATGGATCCGTCTCTTCCAGTAACAAGAACACAGCAATTAAGAACAGACATTGACCACATGGCACATTGACTCTGTTCCACCATTCAATTCGAGCAAGAGTTATTTTGTTTATTTATTGCCAGACAGTGAAAAACACAGTCACAGTATTAAAAACAAGAACAGCAACAACAAGTTTCTGACAAGTGTTCTAAAAGTCACGACACTTTTCAGCATTCACAAAAAATCAGGAAAAGCATATCAACAATTCTATGCGGGGAAAAAAAAACTGTGACTATTAACTGTGAATCAATTTTCTGTAGTTTCGACTGACGCCCACACAAAATACATTATCTATGGATAAATAACTTTTCAAGCTTGTGTCGTAAGGCCATGTATCATAGAATCACAGAATACGACAGTGTAGAAGAGGCCCTGGCCTGCACACCTAATCCCGCTTGCCATCACTCGGCCCATAGCATTGAATGTTATGGTGTGCCAAATACTCATCCAAGTACCTTCTAAAGGATATGAGGCACCCGTCCTCTACCACTTTCCCAGGCAGCACATTCCTGACCGTCACCTCCTCTGAGTAAAATCGTTTTTCCTCAAATCCCCCCTAAACGTCGCACCACCCACTTTTAACTTTTGTCCCCTCCTAGCTGACCCTTCAACTAAGGGGGCTAGCTGCTTCTTATTCACCCTGTCCATGCCCCTCATAATCTTGATCACATCAAAAGAGGTCGCCCTTAGTCTTCTAGGCTCCAACGAAAACAAGCCAAGCCTATCCAAGATGTCTTCATGAATTAAATGTTCCACCCCAGGCAGCATCCTGGTAAATCTCCTGTGCACATCCTGCAGTGCGTTCACGTCCTTCCTATAATGTGGCGACCAGAACTGCACACAGTATTCTAGCCGTGGCCTCACCAAAGCTCTATACAACTCCATCCTGACCCCTCTGTATTCCAATCTATACCCCGATTGATAAAGGCGAGTGTGCCATATGCCTTTTCCACCATCCTCTTAACCTGCCTTTCCGCCTGCAGAGATCTGTGGACAAACACGCGAAGGTCCCTTTGTTCTTCAGAACTTCCCAGTGTCAGACCTTTCATAGAATACTTCCATGTCAAATTAAAATATATCAATTTATAAACTTGAACTGAACCATGGATCAGCCTTCTCTAAAGATTGCAATCCAATAACTCTAAAATCCCTCATAAAGTAGTCCTGCATGCCTTCCATTTTCCTGGTAACACATCTTCGCACTCTCGCCATGAGCTGTATTTTTCTTTGAAAGTGTGGATTCCAAACTGTGGGTGCAGACTCCAGATGTGGGCGTACCAACTGCTTGTAGAGTTTCAGATCTTCGGTTTCATCTCCATTTTATTCCTTGATTCTCTGAGGAACCAAAGTTTGTCTATTTCAGCCTTAACTGTCAGACAATCCCTACCATGCAGATGGAGGCCATTTGGCCCATCGAGTCTGCACCGATTCTCTGATACAGCATCTCACCCAGAACCTATCCTGGTAACCCCACATATTTATCCTGCTAATACCGCTAACCAATATATTTGGGACACCAAGGGGCAATTTAGCATGGTCAATCCACCGAAATGCAAACAAGGGGAGGACGTGGAAACACCACACAATCACCGAAGGTGGAATTGAACCTGGGTCCCTGACACTTTGGTACAGTGTGTGTGTGGGATTTACTACTCGCTGATATCGTGAGAGTGTGGGATTTACTCACTCTCTGTTAGTGTGTGAAGGTGACGATCATTCTGTATCTAACAGTCTCGGGCACTATGTGGCTGATGGAGTCATTCTGCCTATGGTTGTGTTGGAGACTCATTGTGTGTTTGCAAGTTGGTGGGGGCTGAGAGTGAGTGCGGGATTCATTCTCTCCCTGGAATGGTATGCCAGTTTGGGTTTAATGTTTTAACTGTCCTTCTCGGCCACTCCATGAGGGGGCTGGGTTTATTCTTTACCTATCAATCTCTGCAACTCTCTGTGGGAACCATCCTCTAATTGTCAGTCTCTGGCAGTGCAAATCAGTGTGTATTCTTTGGCTATCAGAGAACAAATAAAATTACAGTATCGGAACAGGCCCTTCGGCCCTCCAAGCCTGCACCGACCATGCTGCCCATCTGAACTAAAACCCCCTTTCAGCCTGGGGCACCGCGTGTGCTCTCTGCTCAATTTGATATTGGAATTCAACATGTATCCGTCAGCTAATCGCAATGAATGGGAATGTGGGAATCATTCTCAAAATCTGAGCATCTTTGACACCAATTCTCTATCTGTTTATCTTCAGCGCTGTTTGTGAGAGTAGGATTAATTCTGTCAGTCGGTGGTGCTGTGTGTGAGATTGGGATCAATTGTTCGGACCTTGTATATAAATATACGTAGCCTCAAGCATGTGTAAGTGAATCACATTGAAAAGGATGAGAAACTTTAGTTATTGAGATAAACTGGGGAAGTTGGGACCACTTTCCTTGGAGCAGACGAGATTGAGAGGAGATTTGATAACAGTATTCAGAATCACGAGGAGTCTGGACAGGGTAGACAGAGAAAAACTTTTCCCATTGCTGGAAGGATTGAGAAGCAGAGAGAACAGATTTGAGGGAATTGGGAAAAGAAGGAATGGATACATGATGGGAAACTTTTTGATTCAGCGAGTGATTATGACCTGAGATGTGGGTCCAAACAGTTTGCGAGAGGTTGCTTCAAATCGAGGCATTCAAGAAAGAATCGGATCATTGCCTGAAATGGAAGAATGTGCAGAGATGTGGGGAGAGTGTGTTACTCGCTTGGACAGCCAGGACTTGACAGGCCAAAAATCCTCTTTCAGTGGTGTAAGAAGTGTGTCTCTGTGTGCTTGACTATGTTGAATACACATACCAGATTCTGGTGCTCTATGTGAATGTGGAATCCATTCTGTGTCTGCCAGGATCTGATGCTGGGTATGAGTATGGCATTATTTTATTATAGTTCAGTGATCCTCCCTGGGAATGTGGAAAACGTGTATGAAAATGTGGGTCTGTAACTCTCATTCTTTAATATGGAGTGTGTAGTGTGTGGGCACATTCATCAGTATATGTGGATTTGTGATGATTTCTGACTTTGTGAGTGGTTCCATATCTGTGTTTCAGATTGATCAGTGTCATTGAGGATGAGTTCAGTTGCTGTCAATGAGTTCAGTAACAGTCTGTATCTGTCAGTGTCTGGTAATGGACATGTGCTCGAGAATGGTTCTCGATCTGTCAGTTCTGCAACTCGAACAGTGTGGGATACATTACAGAACCTCATGCTCTGGGACTGTTTAACAATCTGAGTTCATTCCATATTGAAATTTCAGGACCGAAACAAACCACTAATGTGGGTTTTAATGAAATGATTGAGAATTTGGCCTAGTATTAAATCACTTTCTATTTGAACACAATTGGGAAGGACCATGTATCTTTTCATCTCACAATCGTTGCAAAGTGAAAGAAAGTGTTATTCAATTTTTATTAATCAAATTGATGCTTTCATGATTCACTCTGGTTGTATGAACTTTATACTTGAATGTTGAGCTTAGTTTTCACTGTTAGAATATAATATCTGCCATACACTGTATGAGGCATTAGGTTGGGTATGTAATCTGTATCTCTGGCTGTACTCATCAAATTTATATGTATTCTTATTTTAATAATCACATTTGTGTCTCGGGTTATACTATTATTCAGTCGTATTTGGTATTTAATTTAATTGCAGCTAATGCTGCAACATTGCAGGACTGACACACTGACAACCTGATCGTGGGTGAAAATTTGGACGGAGATTTATGTATCTACCTGTCAGTGGTACTGAGTTGGAGTGACATGGAAAGAATGTCTGTCTCTCCACCTCTGACTGATTGTGGTATTGCAAATGTATCTCAGGAAACACATCCAGTCCATGGTGGCTCTCCGTGTAACAATCCAATCAGTCCCATTCCCCTGCACTATCCCCATAGCCCTGTACGCTTACTTCCCTCAAATGTCAATCGCAATTCCTCTTTGAAATTATTCAACGTCTCTGCTTCTACACTCAGAGGCACCAACTTCCAGTTTGTTACTCACTGCATGTAAAGTATTTCCACACGTGCCTTCTCTGTGTCTTCCCAAAACCGTCAACTTGTGCCCCCTCGTCCTTGTACTATCAGAGAATGGGAACAGCTTTTCTTTGTCTACCTGATCCACACCTGCCATAATCCTGTCCACCTCTATCAGATCTCCTCGTCAATCTGCTGTGCTCCAAAAAGGTCAACCCCAGCTTTTCCAACCCAACCTTGTGGTTAAAAGCCCTCATTGCTGAAACCATTCTGGCAAATCTCCTCTGCACCCGCTGAATGATCCTCACACGTTTCCTCAAGGGTGCTGAGCAGAACTGGACTCAATACTCCAGCTGTGGTCCAATCAGAGCTTTCTAAAGGCTCAGCGAAACTTGCATGATTCTGTACTCAATGCCTCTGTCCTCATGGGGAGGGTCACTTGTGTGGATGAGGAGGGTTTGAATTAAACTGGCAGGGTGATGGGCAACATTATATAGAATTAGAAAGGAGGAATATCCAGAGAAGGAAATAGGACCATATAAGATAGGAGTGGATGTAGATGGAATCTAAGAGGAATACAAGGACAGGTTCAGAAAGCATGCGTGTAATCACACAAAGGGTGGTGAATACGGTTGGTGAGATGGAAGCACAAAACTCCACACAGGAATACATGAGAATGGCAACGATGAAAATGCGGTTCAGAAATGGAGAACACCGGGCAATTACTATTCAATACAATGTGAACAGGAGTGATAGAGAAGGAAAAAAGAGAGGTGTGGTGAGAAAGAGATAGAGGGGCAAATCTGTATGCAGATCATGGATGACAGATACAGAATTAATTACATTCTCTCACAGACTGACGTGGAGTTGCCGGCGTTGGACTGGGATAGGCACATTAAGTAGTCTCACAACACCAGGTTAAAGTCCGACAGGTTTATTTGGTGTCACGAACTATCTGATGAAGGTGCTCCGAATGCTCGTGCTACCGAATAAACCTGTTGGACTTTAACCTGGTTTTGTGAGACTACTTACTGTGCTCATAGACTGACAGGAATGTTGACCATATGAACCAAGTGTCAAGTGGGTGGTCACTTGGGTAACAGTGATCATTGTATCACAAGCTTGACATGAGCACGAAACAATCTAAAGAAACAAGCTGAATTGGAAGAGGACTAAATTCAATGGGAGGAGCTGGGATTGAGCCAGAGTCAAATGGACCCAAAATCTTGCAGGAAAAACTGTAACAGAACAGCGGGTGATCTTTCAGGAGGAAATGTTTCAGGCACAGGTTCGGTGCATTTCAATAAGGGTGAAAGGGAGGGGAACCAAAGCCAGGGCTCCTTGTATGGTGAGGAAGATAGAAGATATCATTAACAATGGGCTAAAAGTGGTCACGAAAAAGCATTGGCCAGCAGGATTATGGAAAATCCCAAAGTTTTTTACACATACATAAAGAGCAAGAAGGGAGCCAGGGAGAGGGTTGGCCCACTCAAGGACAAGGGAGGGAATCTCTGCGTGGAGGTAGAGGAAATGGGTGAGGTATTAAATGAGTACTTTGCGTCAGTTTTCACCAAAGAGAAGGACTAGGTTGATGATGAGTCTGAGAAAGGACGTGCAGATAGTATCAGTCATGTTGAGATCAAAAAGGAGGAAGTATTGGTATTGTTGAGAAACATTAAGGTCGACAAAGTGGGCCTGATGGGATATACTCCAGAATATTGAGAGAGGCAAGGGAGGGAATTGTTGGCGCCTTGAGAGAAATCTTTGTATCCGCACTGGCGACAGGGGAGGTCCCAGATCATTGCAGAATCGCCAATGTTGTTCCTTTGTTTAAGAAGGGTCGCAAGTATAATCCAGGTAATTGCAGGGCGGTGAGCCTTACTTCACTGGTAGGGAAATTATTGGAGAGGATTCTTCGAGATTGGATATATTCCCAAATGGAAATGAGTGGACTTATTAGTGAGAGGCAACATGATTTTGTCAAAGGGAGGCCGTGTCTCACGAACTTCATCGAGTTTTTCGAAGAAGTGACGAAGATGACTGATGAGGGTAGGGCAGTGAATGTTGTCGACATGGACTTCAGTAAGGCCTTTGACAAGGTTCCTCACGGCAGACTGTTGCAGAAGGTGAAGTCGCATGGGATCAGGTGTGAGCTGGCAAGTTGCATACAAAACTGGCTCATTCAAAGAAGACAGAGGATAGCAGTGGAAGGGTACGTTTCTGAATGGAGAGCTGTGACAAGTGGCGATCCTCAGGGATCAGTGCTGGGACCTTTGCTGCTGCAATATTAGAGTAATGATTTGGAGGAAAATGTAACTGGTTTGATTAGTAAGTTTGTGGACGACACAGAGGTTAGTGGATTTGTGGATATTGATGAGGACCATCAGAGGATACAGCAGGACATGGATCAGTTGGAGACTTGGACAGAGAGATGGCAGATGGAGTTTCATCCGGACAAATGTGAGGTGATGCATTTTGGAAGGTCTAATACAGATAGGAAATATATAGTAAATGGCAGAACCCTTAAGAGTATTGATAGGCAAAGGGATCTGGGTGCACAGGTACACAGGTCACTGAAAGTGGCAATGCATGTGGAGAAGGTAGTGAAGAAGGCATACGGCATGCTTACTTCATCGGCCGGGGCATTGATTTTAAAAATTGGCAAGTCATGTTGCAGCTTTATAGAACCTGAGTTAGGCCTCACTTGGAATACAGTGTTCAATTCTGGTGTCCACACTACCAGAAGGATGTGGCGGCTTTGGAGAGCGTACAGAAAATATTCACCAGGATGTTGCCTGGTATGGAGTGTATTCGCTGTGAGGAGAGATTGGAGAAACTTGATTTGTTCTCACTGGAACGACGGAGTTTGAGGAGCGACCTGCTACAAGTCTACAAGATTATGAGAGGCATGGACAGAGTGGATAGTCAGAAGCTTTTTCCAAGGTTGGAAGCATCAATTACAAGGGGGCACAGGTTTAAGGTGTGACGGGCAAGATTTAAAGGAGATGTACGAGGCAGATTTTGTACACACAGGGTGGAGGGTGCCCGGAACTCATTGCCATGGGAAGTAGTGCAAGTGGATGCGACAGTGACTTTTCAGGGGCGTCTTGACAAATACATGAATAGGATGGGAATAGAGGGATATGGTCCCCGGAATGGTCGAGGGTTTTTGTTAAGTCGGGCAGCATGGTCGGTGCAGGCTTGGAGGGCCGAAGGGCCTGTTCCTGTGCTGTAGGTTTCTTTGTTCTTTCTTCACCCAGAGAAAATCCACGCAAATACGGGAGAAGGTGGAGTCTCCACACAGACAGTGACACAGACCCGGGTCCCCAGTGCGATGAGGCAGCAGCAACTTCCTATTCACTCTGTCCATAGTCCAGAAATCGTACACACCTCAATCAGGCCTCCTCTCAGCTTTTACTGCTTGAAATAAAACAACCTGACACAATCCAGTACCTCTTCATAGGTCAAATTCTCCATCCCAGGAAACGATCCAGTGAATGGCCACTGCACCCTCTCCAGAGCAATCAAGTCCTTACTGTAGTGATTCGTGGTGATGTGGCGTCACCGAAATTTTCTCCAGCTCGATCTGAACCTTCCTGCTCTTACAGTCATTCATTAATACTCCATCCCTCACGCTGCATGAATCTTCACAACGCACAGACTCAAAGGTTTTTCCAAGATTGAAAAACACAATGTGCGGCAGCTGGAAGTTTCCTTTGTATTTTCGGGGATCTGGGAATCAGTTAATCATCCAAAAATAGAACTGAAAAAATATAAAATCACAGTATTTATTGACAGTATGCTAATATCAGGGCAATATCGGGTGTTGACTACGTGGTATGATGGTAAAGTATCTGGTTTCCATCTTGCCAATGATTTAGTGATAACGAAAGATTGCAGGTTCGTGTCCTGCCGCAGTCACTTTATATAGCATCTGTGTTATTTGCTGGGAACAGAGTTCTCGCTCATCATCTGAAATCCACTTTTTCTTCCAAACGTTGCAAGGCTCTTTCTCAAGATGTATTTAGAAATCATAGAAACCCGACAGTGCAGAAGGAGGCCATTCGGCCCATCGAGTCTGCACCGACCACAATCCCACCCAGGCCCTACCCCCACGTATTTTGCCCGCTAATCCCTCTCACCTACGCATCCCAGGACTCTAAGGGGCATTTTTTTAACCTGGCCAATCAACCTAACCGGCACATCTTTGGACTGTGGGAGGAAACCGGAGCACCCGGAGGAAACCCACGCAGACACGAGGAGAATGTGCAAACTCCACACAGACAGTGACCCGAGCATCGAACCCGGGACCCTGGAGCTGTGAAGCAGCAGTGCTAACCACTGTGCTACCGTGCCGCCCCTTTTAATTTTGCCCATTAAGTTTTCAGTAATGTCGGTATTTTTAGCTCCGAACAATTCCACAATGTCTGTTTGATCTGGATACATTATTGATGTTCCAAAGTCGAACAAAATTTGAATCAATCGGTTGATTGAAATTATGTAGAGGAAATCCTAATCTCCTCAGGAAGAGGATTAATAATAGCTGAATTGACTGTTTTTGTTAACACGGATGAAAGGGCATGTCACTGGGCTGGTAATCCAGAGGCCGTATTGACCTTTGGGGATACGGAGTAAATCTCACCACTGCAGTGGGCGAAATTTAAATTCACTGATTTCATACATAGAAACATGGATAGCAAACAGAAACAGAAGTAGTCTATTCGGCCTAAATAAGTGTGTCATTGAAAGCGAGCTTCAACAGCAGCGGCCTTGAAATTCCCGTCCATTGCTTTCCCACAGAAAACATCTTCGCAGAACAACTGAAAACATTTCACGCAACAGGTAACACATTTATAGAACAGAGAAAACTTCTGCACAAGGCGGATGATGTTTACACAACCGGGAACACATTTACACAGCAGGTAAGAATTTGACACAACCACATTTCGGATTTCTCAGCGGCAGAGTCCCAGTTCCACAAAAGAGGGAGCCGTTTCGCAGCAGAGAGCACAGTCACACAACAGGAAATACATTTCAAAACATGGCCTACCTTTGTGTAACAGGAAACAGCTTTTCATAAATAATCAGCTGACCAGCTCAGTATCTTGCTTGTTTGCTCGGCATCTTTTCTGTCTGCATTGTGTGTGTGTCCTGATGGTCTCTGACTGCTTTTCTATGTGTCTTTCTCTGTCTGCTACATTCGGGTTGATGATACGTATTATTGTCCAACGAGGGTGAGCTTCCCAACACGTGGGTCTTTTTTTTAAATAAAAAGAGACAGTGAATCGTTTTTGTGGCCCCCGCGCAACGGTAATCGGCAGGAGAGCTTCGACGTTTGGAGCAGAGTGGCGCGGCGAAAGCGTGCTGGGCCCACAACCCAAAGGTCGATGGATCGGCCGCTGCCCACTGGCATATCCTGAATTTCTCAGCATTAAATTTGCCTCATTATCTTGATCTCCATTACAGTGGGTGGAACAGTGCATTTGTCCAAGTTGGCCAGACAGTTCATTGAGCCAACAGCTCGGGATCATTTTCTGTATTGGTTGAGATTATTCACGAAGGCCCCGCCTTCGTAGCCTTGCTACTCGCCTGAGGTGTGTATCCTCCGGATAAATCACCACCAGTCAGCTCTCGTCTTAGACGATCCAAAGAAATCTCTGGGAATGTGGATCTTGCTGTAATTTTACAAACCATGGACACATCACATCCCTGACACCTTGTCTGGATGTAAAACTGTGCAAACAAAAATATAAACTGAGCATGTGAACAGGAAGCATCCCCAAAAATATCATTTCAATCATAGTTTAGAAATTCATAATTTTGGGAACATTTGCAAACGATCAACTTTACATAAGAACATAAGAAACATAAGAAATAGGAGCAGGAGTAGGCCATCTAGCCCCTCGAGCCTGCCCCGCCATTCAATAAGATCATGGCTGATCTGACGTGGATCAGTACCACTTACCCACCTGATCCCCATAACCCTTAATTCCCTTACCGATCAGGAATCCATCCATCCGCGCTTTAAACATGTTCAGCGAGGTAGCCTCCACCACCTCAGCGGGCAGAGAATTCCAGAGATTCACCACCCTCTGGGAGAAGAAGTTCCTCCTCAACTCTGTCTTAAACCGACCCCCCTTTATTTTGAGGCTGTGTCCTCTAGTTTTAACTTCCTTACTAAGTGGAAAGAATCTCTCCGCCTCCACCCTATCCAGCCCCCGCATTATCTTATAAGTCTCCATAAGATCCCCCCTCATCCTTCTAAACTCCAACGAGTACAAACCCAATCTCCTCAGCCTCTCCTCATAATCCAAACCCCTCATCTCCGGTATCAACCTGGTGAACCTTCTCTGCACTCCCTCCAATGACAATATATCCTTCCTCATATAAGGGGACCAATACTGCACACAGTATTCCAGCTGCGGCCTCACCAATGCCCTGTACAGGTGCATCAAGACATCCCTGCTTTTATATTCTATCCCCCTCGCGATATAGGCCAACATCCCATTTGCCTTCTTGATCACCTGTTGTACCTGCAGACTGGGCTTTTGCGTCTCATGCACAAGGACCCCCAGGTCCCTTTGCACGGTAGCATGTTTTAATTTGTTTCCATTGAGATAATAATCCCATTTGTTATTATTTCCTCCAAAGTGTATAACCTCGCATTTCTCAACGTTATACTCCATTTGCCATATCCTCGCCCACTCACTCAGCCTGTCCAAATCTCTCTGCAGATCTTCTCCGTCCTCCACACGATTCACTTTTCCACTTATCTTTGTGTCGTCTGCAAACTTCGTTACCCTACACTCCGTCCCCTCCTCCAGATCATCTATATAAATGGTAAACAGTTGCGGCCCGAGTACCGAACCCTGCGGCACGCCACTAGTTACCTTCCTCCAACCGGAAAAACACCCATTTATTCCGACTCTTTGCTTCCTGTCGGATAGCCAGTCCCCAATCCACTTTAACACACGACCCCCAACTCCGTGTGCCCTAATCTTCTTCAGCAGCCTTTTATGGGGCACCTTATCAAACGCCTTTTGGAAATCCAAAAACACCGCATCCACCGGTTCTCCTCCATCAACCGCCCTAGTCACATCTTCATAAAAATCCAACATGTTCGTCAAGCACGACTTTCCCCTCATGAATCCATGCTGCGTCTGATTGATCGAACCATTTCTATCCAGATGCCCTGCTATCTCCTCTTTAATAATGGATTCCAGCATTTTCCCTACTACAGACGTTAAGCTGACCGGCCTATAGTTACCCGCCTTTTGTCTCCTTCCTTTTTTAAACAGCGGCGTAACATTAGCCGTTTTCCAATCAACCGGCACTACCCCAGAATGCAACGAGTTTTGATAAATAATCACTAACGCATCCACTATTACCTCTGACATTTCTTTCAATATCCTGGGATGCATTCCATCCGGACCCGGGGACTTGTCCACCTTCAGTCCCATTAGTCTACCGAGCACTGCCTCTCTGGTAACATTAATTGTATTAAGTATTTCTCCTGCTGCCAACCCTCTATCGTTAATATTTGGCAAACTATTTGTGTCCTCCACCGTGAAGACCGACACAAAAAACTTATTTAAAGACTCAGCCATATCCTCATTTCCCACTATTAACTCCCCCCTCTCGTCCTCCAAGGGTCCAACATTCACTCTAGCCACTCTATTCCTTTTTATATATTTATAAAAACTTTTACTATCATTTTTTATATTAATTGCTAGCCTAGCTTCATAGTCTATCCTTCCTTTCTTTATCGCTTTCTTAGTCTCTCTTTGTTGTTTCTTAAATTTTTCCCAATCACTTGTTTCTCCACTATTTTTGGCCACTCTGTACGCAGCTGTTTTTATTTTAATACTCTCCTTTATTTCCTTCGTTATCCACGGCTGGTTCTCCCTTTTCTTACAATCCTTGTTTTTTGCTGGAATATATTTTTGCTGAGAACTGAAAAGGATCTCCTTAAAAATCCTCCACTGTTCCTCAGCTATCCTACCTGCCAGCCTGCTCTCCCAGTCTACCTTAGCCAATTCATCCCTCATCCTACCATATTTCCCTTTGTTCAAACAGAGGACACTGGTTTGGGACCAAACTTTCTCCTCTTCCATCTGAATCAGAAATTCGACCATATTGTGGTCACGAGACCCAAGAGGGTCCTTCACAATAATATCCTTAATTCTACCTACCTCGTTACACAATACCAGATCCAAAATAGCTCGTTCCCTCGTCGGTTCCGTAACATGCTGTTCAAGGAAACTATCCCGACAGCATTCTAAGAACTCTTCCTCCATTCCACCCTTACCGACTTGAGTCTGCCAGTCAATGTGCATGTTGAAGTCCCCCATGATTATTGCCGTTCCGTTTTTACACGCATCCCTTATCTGCTTGTTTACAGCCCTCCCTACCTCAACATTATTATTTGGGGGCCTATATACCACACCTACTAGTGTCTTTCTCCCTCTACTATTCCTCATCTCTACCCATAATGATTCCACGTTTTGTTCCTCAGAGCCTATGTCATCCCTCAGTACTACCCTGATATTATCTCTTATTAATAGCGCGACCCCACCACCTTTTCCTTCCTGTCTATTCTTCCTAAACGCCTGATACCCCTGGATATTCATCTCCCAGTCCTGGTCACCTTTCAGCCACGTTTCTGTAATGGCCACTAGATCGTACCCACTTGTGCTCATTTGCACCATCAACTCATTTACCTTGTTCCGAATGCTTCGTGCATTCAGGCAAAGTGTCCTTATTCCAGCTTTTATCTGGACCCGCTTTGATGAGTCGCGAACACCCTCTCCCTCTACTCCCTTATCTAAATTACCGCCTTCATTCACTTGCACCCTCTCCTCTACCATTAATTTTGTAATTCCCCTTACCCCTGCATCCTCACCCCCATCAATTAGTTCCTTTATCCCGGTCAACTCTTCCAGCTCCCTTCCCCCCAACCTATCTAGTTTAAATTCTCCCCAGTAGCCTTAGCCAACCTACCGGCCAGGATATTGGTCCCCGTGTGATTCAAGTTCCACCCATTTTTTGTATACAGATCACCCCTGCCCCTAAAGAGGTCCCAATGGTCCAGGAACCTGAATCCCTGCCCCCTGCACCAGTCCCTCAGCCACACATTCATCCTCCACCTCACTCCATTCCTGCCCTCACCTTCCCGTGGCACAGGCAGTAATCCTGAGATTACTACCTTCGCTTTCCTCTTTCTCAGCTGTCTCCCTAATTCCCTGTACTCCTTTTTCATGACCCCTTCTCCATTCCTACCCACATCAGCGGTACCAATATGTACCGCTACCTCAGGCTCCTCTCCCTCCCACCTCAGGATTTCCGGGACACGACTAGCGACATCCTGGATCCCGGCCCCAGGGAGGCAGACCACCGTGCGAGAATCCCGCCTACCTCCGCAGAAACGCCTGTCTGTCCCCTTCACCATCGAGTCCCCGATTAATACCGCCTTCCTCCTCTTTTCCTTAGCCCTCTGAGTTACAGGGCTGGACTCCACTGCGGAGACACGGCCACTGCTGCTTCCCCCAGGCGGGCTGTCCCCCCCAGCAGTACTCAAGCAGGAGTACTTGTTGTGCAGGGGCAAATCCACTGGGGTGCTCTCAAACACCCTAGCCTTACCCTTCCTGGCCGTCACCCACTTGGCCTCCTCCTGTGGCCCTGGTGTGACCACCTGATGATAGCTCTTGTCTATCACCTCCTCATTCTCCCTCATCAGCCTAAGATCCTCGAGCTGCGGTTCCAGCTCCCTAACACGGTCCCTCAGGAACCGCAGCTCGACACACCCCTCACAGATGTGGATGTCCGGGAGGCCAGATGCCTCCAGGACCTCCCACATCCTACACTGGGAACAACACACTGGATTCACACTCATACTGGACACTTTATGTCAAGCTAGACAGTGAAAAGTTAATAAGAATGTAAGGAAACAAAAACTCACCCCTGCTCGTCCAAGCCCTGTGAGCCAAAGCCCTGACAGCTCACTCAACTTCCCACTCACGATGCTGCCCGCTACGATGCTGCCCGCTGATTATGTTGTGTTTCTACCAAGACACAAAATCTAAAGACCAACTGCAGAAACGTTCCGTGAACCTGACGCGATTGGAACACGCAACTTTCCAACCTGCAGTCAGAACGCTGCCGTTGGGCCACGAGAACTGTCTCCCTTTTTAGCCTTCTGCGGATTTACATCGAATGGAAGAGTAACAGTGAAACAAGATTAACGAGAGAGTAGAAACACAACATAATCCTGCGGGAGAAATGTGTTTTTGTTCCGGGCGTGAAAAACACAAGAGTTGCTTTGGTGCGACCTTTAGCATGACGCGTGGCCGAGTGGTGAAGACGATATAACTGCTCCTCTACTATGCTCGATACACGTGGGTTTGAATCCCATCTTCGTTGGTGATGATTTTGCTCTGCCTCCGCATTGAGGGTGAACTGATTATTCGTTCAGTTAATGTGTCGAGGTTCACGGAAACAAGATGAAGTTTGGACCAACAGGCTTGAGGGGTGAATCGACCAGCAACATTCCATATTCCCATATTTCTAATCCAATGAAAACCTCAAGCTGACAATCGATTCAAATCAGGATACCAGCTTGAGGCAGGAGTTTGCCTCCATGAAAACATGTGGTTTCAGAAGCTCAAAAGAAGATGCCAGGTTCATTTGCATGACTTGTGGCAGATTTTGTCTTTCCCGAATCGGCTGTAGTAGCAGGATTGATCATGTGAAAATGCCCATTTGTGTCAGGAGGATTAGCACGGTAAAAATGCTAATTCGGGTTCGATTCCCGGTTAAGAAAGTTATTTTTCCTTCCCAAAACAACTGATGAGATCACATCGGTCTCTGGCGGAGAATTCTTTTTTATCACTTATTTATTTCACGACGAGCAGTGATTACTAGAACCACGGAATCTCTGCAGCGCAAAATCAAACCATTCGTCCCATCGAGTAAGGACGGAACTTTCATCATTTCACCATCTTGCTCTGCACTACCACTGACCGAGCCCAATAACATCGACGCTGATACATGGGACACTTAGCAGTTTCGCCTGACATCCCATATACTCTTGGTAACGTTGCAAACATTTGAAATATTGTACAATAGAGTGCTTGTCGTGAAATAAATAAGTGACGAAAAGAATTCTCCGCCAGAGCCCGATGTTGTTGTTCTGGGAATGAAAAGTTGTTTCCGAAACTGGGAATCAAACCAGAGCTGTGGCGGTAAAAGCGTCGAATCCTAACCAGGAGAGCATCAGGGCGTACATGACAACAGAGACATCACCAGGCAGGAGTGCTACCTTCTAGTCGGTGAACACTTCAGCTGTCAAGGGCATTCAGCCTCTGATCTTCGGGTCAGCTATCTGCAAGGTGGCCTTCAAGACACACGACAAAGCAGAATCGCCGAGCAGAAACTGACAGGCAAGTTCTGCATGCATGAGGAAGGCCTCAACCAGGATCTTGGGTTCAGTTCACATGGCACATAACCCCCAACATACTTTCTGGGTTTGCAAAATCCTACTAATTGTCCTGACTTACGACAATTCACACCTCTTTAACTTATGTTTATCCCTCCCTCCAGTCGCACTGCCTGTACCTTTAAAGACTTGATTCTTTGTAAAGACTCGCATTCGAACTATTGTTCACATTCCAAATTGAAATTACCTTCAATTGTGTTTTTGCCTGTCGATGCCCTGTTTGTGTGTGATTGTCAATGATAATTGCAATGAATCTGCAACTAAACCACGGTCAGGACAGAAGAAAATCATTTACAAAATCTGAGCTGTTCGCACTTTGCGACTTCCAGCGGTTTAGGTGGGGGGGGGGGCGAGGCGGGGCGGGCGGGGCGGGCGGGGGGGGAGGGGGCGGGGGCGGGGGGTAGGGGGGGAGCGGCCGGGGGGCGTGGGGAATGGGGGTGATGGGGCGAAGGGGGACAAAAACGAATTTCTCGCCATGGGATAAAAGCAAAATACTGCAGATGCTGCAATCAGAAAGAACAGACAAAAATACTGGAACAGATCAGCAGCTCTGACGTGATCTGTTGAGAGAGAGCAGCTGAATTTGTCCCTCATGTTCAGATTTGTCGACATGCCATCTTTGATCGAAAAGGCAAAAGAACATGCACGCGCAACTTTCGATCTCAACCTTCTTGAAGTTTTCATGCGTCCCTCTGAATCTCTTTCCGGCTAATCCACAAGACGAAGTCAACTGGGTAAACCTGCAGTTCGCTCCATTCAATGGCACTCCGCAATCGGCTAAAATAACACATCTCGGCACAGTTCTGTCGTTCTTCGGCAACAAATGTACATTTCGTACCTGAGCTCAACGCGCCCACAGGCGCGGAGCATTGTTTCCTCGTTAGTATAGTGGGTCGTATCTCCGCCTGCCACGCGGGTGACCGGGGTTCAATTCCCCGACGGGGAGTTTATCTCAATTTCGGTACCTCACGTTGTCCGTTTGAGATCGCCAATGTTTTAATGTCACACAAATGACTCTCCAGTCAAAATGCTTTCCAAAATGCGATTCTTTCCATGCCTTGGACATTTCTCGTCGCTGCAGATCAACTTTCTTTCAATTCAACAACATTTTACTCACCTCTGATGTGGGCATGCCGGCGTTGGATTGGCGGGGTTACTGCAAGAGATGTCACGAAAACAGCTTAAAATCCAACAGGGTTGATTTGGAATCACGAGATGTCGGATTGCTGCCCCTCCACCAGGTGAACGGAGGGATGTTCACATCACGGCATCGTCAGGCCAAGAAACAATCGGAAAACAATTACCATTTGGATTGTGAACAATGGTTAGAATGTGAGTCTTTACAGTTTATCCAGTGTTGAAAGGTACAGACAATGCGAGTGAGGAGAGGGATGACAGGATACTGATGTGTGAATTGAGTGATGCGAGTGCAGTTATTAAGATATTGTAAATGCGGGCAGCATGGCGAGGGTTTGGAGTCGTGCGACCTAAAGCCAAGTATGTGGAACTTTCCTGTCAGTTTCTGCTCGGAAATTCTGCGTTGTCATGTGTCATGAAGGTCGCCTTGGAGAACGCTGACCCGAAGATGGGAGGCTGAATGACCGACACTGCTGATGTCTTCCCCGAATAGAAAGTGACACTGCGACCTGATCATTCCGAAACAGTCTCGTGTGCTCCCTGATGGTCTAGTGGTTAGGATTCGGCGCTCTCACCGCCGCGGCCCGGGTTCGATTCCCAGTCAGGGAATGTTATGCTCATTCCCAGAGCAACTGATCACTCCACATGGGGCTTTGAAAGAGATCTTGTTTTTGTAGCGTCAGTTTTGCAATAATTCAAATGTTTGTTGAACTACCAACTGTATTTGGGATGTCAAGTCATGCTGATAAGTGGCCCACCTGTCAGCGTCTCCATTATTTACCCGAGCAAAGTTTTGGGATAGAAGGCGGTGGCGAAATGGTGATTCGGCTGCCCTGACGCGAGAGGATAAATTGGCTACCTTTTCCGCTGCAGGCATGATGTGGTTCGACCTTTTAGAAATGGGCGTTATTTTTCGAATCCGTCGCAACACCGTGGAGTTTTAATTGAGCTCCTTAAAATTATCATCGGAAACACAGAATATGTAAACAACGACTTCAAGATTTTAGAACCGGTTTGGCATCTGGCTTCATTTTCCAGTGGCTGGCAGCGATATGCACGAATACGATGTGAACTGAGGCAGCATTTATCAAAAGAATCTATATCAAACAATTAATAAGTTGATCAACAAAATCTTTACATAATTGTGTGTGATTGTCAATGATAATTGCAATGAATCTGCAACTAAACCACGGTCAGTACAGAAGAAAATCATTTTAAAAATCTGAGCTGTTCGCACTTTGGGACTTCCAGCGGGTTGGGGGAGGTGCGGGGCGAGCCGGGGCGAGCCGGGGCGGGGGTGGGGGGGGGGGGGGGTGGGGGGTGTGGGCGGGGGGGGGCGGGGTGGGGAGCGGCCAGTGGGCGTGGGGAAGGGGGTGGGGGGCCGAAGTGGGACAAAATCGAATTTCTCGCCATGAGATAAAAGCAAAATACTGCAGATGCTGGAATCAGAAAGAACAAACAAAAATACTGGAACATATCAGCAGCTCTGACGTGATCTGTTGAGAGAGAGCAGCTGAATTTGTCCCGCATGTTCAGATTTGGAGACATGCCATCTTTGATCGAAAAGGCAAAAGAACATTCACGCGCAACTTTCGATCTCAACCTTCTTGAAGTTTTCATGCGTCCTTCTGATTCTCTTTACTGCTAATCCACAAGACGAAGTCAACTGCAGTTCGCTCCATTCAATGGCACTCCGTAATCGGCTAAAATAACACATCTCGGCACAGTTCTGTCGTTCCTCGGCAACAAATGTACAATGCGTACCTGAGCTCAACGCGCCCACAGGCGCGGAGCACTGTTTGCTCGTTGGTATGTCACGCGGGAGACCGGGGTTCAATTCCCCGACGGGGAGTTTATCTCAATTTCCCGCCGGGGAGTTTATCTTAATTTCGGAACTTCACGTTGTCTGTTTGAGATCGCCAATACTTTAATGTCACAAAAATGACTCTCGAGTCAAAATGCTTTCCAAAATGCGATTCTTTACATGCCTTGGACATTTCTCGTCGCTGCAGATCAACCTTCTTTCAAGTCAACAACGTTTTACTCACCTCTGATGTGGGCATGCCGGCGTTGGATTGGCGGGGTTACTGCAAGAGATGTCACGAAAACAGCTTAAAATCAAACAGGGTTTATTTGGAATCACGAGATGTCGGATTGCTGCCCCTCCACCAGGTGAACGGAGGGATGTTCACATCACGGCATCGTCAGGCCAAGAAACAATCGGAAAACAATTACCATTTGGATTGTGAACAATGGTTAGAATGTGAGTCTTTACAGTTTATCCAGTGTTGAAAGGTACAGACAATGCGAGTGAGGAGAGGGATGACTGGATACTGATGTGTGAATTGACTGATGCGAGTGCAGTTATTAAGATATTGTAAATGCGGGCAGCATGGCGAGGGTTTGGAGTCGTGCGACCTAAAGCCAAGTATGTGGAACTTTCGTGTCAGTTTCTGCTCGGAAATTCTGCGTTGTCATGTGTCATGAAGGTCGCCTTGGAGAACGCTGACCCGAAGATGGGAGGCTGAATGACCAACACTGCTGATGTCTTCCCTGAATAGAAAGTGACACTGCTGCCTGATCATTCCGAACGTGTCGCTTGTGCTCCCTGATGGTCTAGTGGTTAGGATTCGGCGCTTTCACCGCCGCGCCCCGGGTTCGATTTCCTGTCAGGTAATGTTATATTCATTCCCAGAGCAAATGATCACTCCACATCGGGCTTTGAAAGTGATCTTATTTTTGTAACGTCTGTTTTACAATAATTCAAATGTTTGTTGAACTACCAACTGTATTTGGGATGTCAAGTCATGCTGATAAGTGGCCCACCTGTCAACGTCTCCATTATTTACCTGAGCAAAGTTTTGGGATAGAAGGCGGTGGCGAAATGGTGAATCGGCTGCCCTGACGCGAGAGGATAAATTGGCTACCTTTTCCGTTGCAGGCATGATGTGGTTCGATCTTTTAGCAATGTGTGTTATTTTTCGAATCCGTCGCAACACCGTGGAGTTATAATTGAGTTCCTTAAAATTATCATCGGAAACACAGAATATGTAAACAACGACTTCAAGATTTTATAACCGTTTTGGCAACTGGCTTCATTTTCCAGTGGCTGGCAGCGATATGCGCGAATACGATGTGAACTGAGGCAGCATTTATCAAAAGAATCTATATCAAACAATTAATAAGTTGATCAACAAAATCTTCACATAATTGTGTGTGATTGTCAATGATAATTGCAATGAATCTGCAACTAAACCACGGTCAGGACAGAAGAAAATCATTTAAAAAATCTGAGCTGCTCGCACTTTGGGACTTCCAGCGGGTTTGCGGGGGGGGGGGGGGGGGCGGGTGCGGGGCGAGGCGTGGCGGCAGGCGGGGGGTGGGGGGGGGGGGAGTGGGGGAGCGGCCAGTGGGCGTGGGGAAGGGGGGTGGGGGGCCGAAGGGGGACAAAAACGAATTTCTCGCCATGAGATAAAAGCAAAATACTCCAGATGCTGGAATCAGACAGAACAAACAAAAATACTGGAACATATCAGCAGCTCTGACGTGATCTGTTGAGAGAGAGCAGCTGAATTTGTCCCGCATGTTCAGATTTGGAGACATGCCATCTTTGATCGAAAAGGCAAAAGAACATTCACACGCAACTTTCGATCTCAACCTTCTTGAAGTTTTCATGCGTCCCTCTGAATCTCTTTACTGCTAATCCACAAGACGAAGTCAACTGCAGTTCGCTCCATTCAATGGCACTCCGTAATCGGCTGAAATAACACATCTCGGCACAGTTCTGTCGTTCCTCGGCCACAAATGTACAATGCGTACCTGAGCTCAACGCGCCCACAAGCGCGGAGCATTGTTTCCTCGTTAGTATAGTGGGTAGTATCTCCGCCTGTCACGCGGGAGACCGGGGTTCAATTCCCCGACGGGGAGCTTATCTCAATTTCGGTACCTCACGTTGTCCGTTTGAGATCGCCAATTTTTAATGTCACAAAAATGACTGTCCAGTCAAAATGCTTTCCAAAATGCGATTCTTTACATGCATTGGACATTTCTCGTCGCTGCAGATCAACCTTCTTTCAAGTCAACAACTTTTTACTCACCTCTGATGTGGGCATGCCGGCGTTGGATTGGCGGGGTTACTGGAAGAAGTCTCACGAAAACAGCTTAAAATCCAACAGGGTTTATTTGGAATCACGAGATGTCGGATTGCTGCCCCTCCACCAGGTGGGGCGGGGGGGCGGGGGTGGGGCGGGGTGGGGGAGCGGCCAGTGGGCGTGGGGAAGGGGGGTGGGGGGGGGGGCCGAAGGGGGACAAAAACGAATTTTTCGCCATGAGATAAAAGCAAAATACTGCAGATTCTGGAATCAGAAAGAACAAACAAAAATACTGGAACATATCAGCAGCTCTGACGTGATCTGTTGAGAGAGAGCAGCTGAATTTGTCCCGCATGTTCAGATTTGGAGACATGCCATCTTTGATCGAAAAGGCAAAAGAACATGCACGCGCAACTTTCGATCTCAACCTTCTTGACGTTTTCATGCGTCCCTCTGAATCTCTTTACTGCTAATCCACAAGACGAAGTCAACCGGGTAAACCTGCAGTTCGCTCCATTCAATGGCACTCCGCAATCGGCTAAAATAACACATCTCGGCACAGTTCTGTCGTTCTTCGGCAACAAATGTACAATGCGTACCTGAGCTCAATGCGCCCGCCGGCGCGGAGCATTGTTCCCTCGTTAGTATAGTGCTTAGTATCTCCGCCTGTCACGCGGGAGACCGGGGTTTACTTCCCCGACGGGGTGTTTATCTCAATTTCGGTACCTGACGTTGTACGTTTGAGATCGCCAGCATTTTAATGTCGACAAAATGACTCTCAAGTCAAAATGCTTTCCAAAATGCGATTCTTTCCATGCCTTGGACATTTCTCGTCGCTGCAGATCAACCTTCTTTCAATTCAACAACTTTTTACTCACCTCTGATGTGGGCATGCCGGCGTTGGATTGGCGGGGTTACTGTAAGAAGTCTCAGAAAAACAGCTTAAAATCCAACAGGGTTGATTTGGAATCGCGAGATGTCGGATTGCTGCCCCTCCACCAGGTGAACGGAGGAATGTTCACATCACGGCATCGTCAGGCCAAGAAACAATCGGAAAACAATTACCATTTGGATTGTGAACAATGGTTCGAATGTGAGTCTTTACAGTTTATCCAGTGTTGAAAGTTTCAGACAATGCGAGTGAGGAGAGGGATAATGACAAGATAATAATGTGTGAATTGACTAATGCGAGTGCAGTTATTAAGATATTGTAAATGCGGGCAGCCTGGCGAGGGTTTGGAGTCGTGCGACCTTTGAGGCCGTCCTCGTGTATGTCGAACTTTCCTGTCAGTTTCTGCTCGGAAATTCTGCGTTGTTATGCGTCATAAAGGTCGCCTTGGAGAACGATGACCCGAAGATGGGAGGCTGATTGGCCGACACTGCTGAATGTTCCCCGAATAGAAAGTGACACTGCTGCCTGATCATTCCGAGGCTGGCACGTGTGCTCCCTGGTGGCCTCGTGGTTAGGATTCGGCGCTTTCACCGCCGTGGCCCGATTTCGATTCCCGCTGATCGGATGTTATGGTTATTCCCGGAACAACTGATCACATGACATCGGGCTTTGAAAGAGAACTTCGGTCATCTTATTTTTATCACGTCTGTTTTACAATAATTCAAATGTTTGTCGAACTACCAACTGTATTTGGGATGTCAAGTCATGCTGAAAAGTGACCCACCTGTCTGCGTCTCCATTATTTACCTGAGCTCAATTGTGGGATAGAAAAAGATGACGAAATGGTGAATCGGCTGCCCTGACGCGAGAGGGTAAATTGGCTACCTTTTCCGCTGCAGGCCTCATGTTGTTCGATCTTTTAGAAATGTGTGTTATTTTTCGAATCCGTCGCAACACCGTGGAGTTTTAATTGAGCTCCTTAAAATTATCATCAGAGACACAGAATATGGAAACAACGACTTCAAGATTTTAGAACCGGTTTGGAATCTGGCTTCATTTTCCAGTGGCTGGCAGAGATATGCACGAATATGATGTGAACTGAGGCAGCATTGAGCAAAAGAATCTATATCAAACAATTAGTGAGACGGTCAACAAAATCTTTCCATAGTTGTGTGTGATTGGCAATGTTAATTGCAATGAATCTACAACTATACCACGGTCAATACAGCAGAAAATCATTTTAAAAATCTGAGCTGTTCGCACTTTGGGACATCCAGCGTGTTGCGGGGTCGGGGGCGATGGGGGGGGGGGGGGTGGTGGGGTGGCGGGCGGCAGTGGGACAAAAACGAATTTCTCGCCATGAGGTAAAAGCAAAATACTGCAGATGTTGGAATCAGAAAGAACAAACTCAAATACCGGAACAGATCAGCAGCTCTGACGTGATCTGTTGAGAGAGAGCAGCTGAATTTGTCCAGCATGTTCAGATTTGTAGACATGCCATCTTTGATCGAAAAGGAAAAAGAACATTCACGCCCAACTTTCGATCTCAACTTTCTTGAAGTTTTCATGCGTCCCTCTGAATCCCTTTACTGCTAATCCACAAGACGAAGTCAACTGCAGTTCGCTCCATTCAATGGCACTCCGTAATCGGCTAAAATAACACATCTCGGCACAGTTCTGTCGTTCCTCGGCAACAAATGTACAATGCGTACCTGAGCTCAATGCGCAGGCGGTCGTTTTGTGCAGAAATCTGGGAGAACACCCAGCAAACCGAGATTGCCTTCTTCAACTGAAAGCTCTGCATTTTCTTGCACACACTGCAGGGCGCTTTCTCAGAATGTATTTCCTTGTTGTTTTGTTCATTAAATTTTCTCATCTCATTATTTTATTCTCCTCCCAAGAAATCATTTTCTCTTTGTGTGATCTTAATAAATTATTGATGTTCCCAAATGGAGCAACAGGCTTTGCAGCAAATGGTTTGATCAAATTCTGTGGAGGAAAATCTAATCTCATCAGGAAGAGGTTTGATAATGAGCTGAATGAACTGTTTCTGTGTTCAGGGATGAAAGGCGATTGGGCTGGTAATCCAGAGGCTCGCACGAATCTTTGGGGACACGGAGTAAATCCCACCACGGCAGCTGATGAAATTTAAATTCACTATTTAATCAATCTGGAATTGAAAGCTTGTCTCAGTAATGGGGGCCTTCAAACTACGGTCGATTGTTGTAAAATATAATCTGGTTCACCGATTCACTACAGATAAATAATTCTGGCCTCCTTAACTGGTCTGGCTTACATGTGACTCCAGACCCAGAGTATTAGGGTGACTCTTACTCGACCTCTGAAATGGTCAAAGAAGGCATTCTCAGTTGAAGGGCAATTCGGGAACGGCAACAAATGCTGGTCCTGCAGGCGACACCAACAGCCCATAAAAAGTAGAATCATTGAGTGGAAAGAGAATGGCCTGGTAACGGACTGAGAAACTGGATCCTTCTTCTCCTCTCACAACAAGGCTGAGGAATGGCCTGATGCTGGGATTTAAATTCGTGAAAGATTTTGAAAAAAATCATTTCAATCAAATGGGACCAGAGAAGGGCAGATAATAATGTATCTCACTCACACATGCCATTGATGGTTGGTAGTTTTAGTGCAATGATGTACATCCGACCAGTGTATCAGCGTATCCTAAGAGTGTGAGGGAAATTCCATCAGTAATGCTTCCCCGACATCCTCCAGATTGAAGCGAGGTAGCATTCATGCCGATGACTGGGAGGAGCTTGAAAATGGGCAAAACATATTCCCAATTTGCAGCATACTTTTATGAGGCAAAATGGCGGGAGAGAAGAAAGCTCTGTGGGCCGAGAATGGGCCTGATCACTCACATGAAGACCCATAGAAGAAACTCACGGCCCTGAATGGATGTCATCCTCGAATCGAGGGACAGACGATAACAACTGCTTGTTACAAAATAACTATCATAAAAAACGACGTCCAACATTACTGTTGTTAAACTTTCCCACCCCCAATAGAATTTGAACAATTCTTGTTTGTTTGTCCCTGTCTGGTCTGTGAATGTGCTGACATCTACCGGCTGCAACCCAGAACTTCAAAAGAGGGAAGACATTCACATCCAGTGAGGGTGTTGCAGGAATAGGTCAATATGAAGAATTAATGCTGGGGTGTGATAGGATAGGCCTGGTAATTTAATCATTAAATCCACTATAGAAATTACTCTTAAATTATCATTGAGTTGGCAGCATTTGCAATTTGCAATCGGCTAAAGCGTTGGCAGTTGGCTTGTTGGCCTTGGGGTATGATTCTCGCTTGGGGGAGTATTAGTATGTTAGAGATCCCGGGTTCACAATCACGGACAAGCCGAACAACCGTTTATTAAATCGGGAGCAGGTTTGAGCTCACGAGAATTCCCAGCAGTGAAGATATCACGGCAGAACACAAGAAGAAACGATTACACGATTTAAATTTCGGTTGTCCAAACAAAGATACGGAAGGATACGAGACAGGAAATTTGCCAACAAATTGGAAAGGATTTTGGGCGGCACGGTGGCACAATGGTTAGCAGTCCTGCCTCACAGCGAGGGTCCCAGGTTCAATTCTGGCCTCGTTTCACTGTGTGCAGTTTGCACGTTCTCCCCACATCTGCGTGGGTTTACTCCCATAACCCAAAGATATGCGGGCGAGGTTGATTGGCCATGTTAAGTTGACCCTCGTGTCAGGGGGATCATCAAGGTAAATGAGGGTGTTAGCACCGGGGCGTGGGTGGAATGTGGTCGGTCCAGACTCGATGCGCCAAATGGCCTTCTTTTGCACGGGATGGATTCTATGATTGGAGACGATTAGCACAGCTGTATTTAATGAAAAACTGGGTACGTGTTTGAGGGTGAATGGATTTCAGAGACGAAAAGATGAAATAGTTTGGATGGAGGATCGTGTTGAGCACTTTATCAGTGAGAAAAAAATGGTCCCAATTTCATTGAGTTCTATTATTTATTGAATTATCCCAGATCTACAAAGTGGCTCAGAGACTGGGAGACAAACAATAAATCCGCAATCACAATGTGAACAAAATACAGAGTGATACAGAATGCATCATTCACTCATATACACCCACAGAGACTGACAGATGGACAATGAATTCCACTCGAAATTCCTGCATCACACAGCAAGGGACACATAATGGTTTTCACATCCGTACACACAGAATAGTTACAGCACAGGAAACAATAATCGGACACTTTGTGTCTGGGAGTTGTCATCTCCATAGAAGCTCAGCTATCGCAGCCCACAGCTGAAAGCACGGCAGCAAAATTTGCAGAAGACACAATATATGTCGTAAAGTAACTTGTGGAGAGGAGAGGACGTAAGGAGCTTGGAGATAGTTATAGACAGGTTTGGTGCATGTGTAGAAACGTGGCAACTGGAATGTAATGTGAAGTTATTCACTTTGGCGGGAAGAGAACAAAATCAGATTATTAGTCAATTGTAGAAGGGCTGTAAACTTCCCCAGATGCAAAGGGATCTCGTTTTTCGAGTGTACGAGTCACAAATATTTAGTGAGCGGGTACAGCAAGTAATAAAAAAGGTTAGTGGAATGTTTGCTTTGTTTCAAGCATTTGACCATGTCACAAAATAATGTTATGCTTCAGTTGTTTTGGTCATTAATGAAGTATCTCGAATATTATCTGAAGTTTTGGGATCCACATCGAATAAAGGATGTAAGTGCGTTGCAAACGGTCCAGAAGAGATTACCAGGTTGATAACTTGAATCGTTCGACAATGCAGAGGAGATTTACCAGATTGCGAAGAGGAAAGAATTTCCTCTGTTTGGGCATCTTTGCACCGGAAATACTCCGAGTAGGAGGTACCTTGTTCAAAGCATACCAGACCTTGAATGGTCTTCACAATTGCACGTGGAAATGATGTATCTTCTTGTGAGTGAATGCAGAACAACGGGCACTGAAAGAAAACTGAGCTTCCTCTTTTCGGACGGCGAATCCTGTTCTCTCGGAACGTTGCGCGACTTTGGAACGTTGCCTCAGAAGGCGGTGGACGCGACGATATTGAATATTTTTTAGCGTGAGGTAGGTAATTCCTATTTGGCAACAGAATCAAAGGTTGTCGGGGACAGATGGAAATCGAAACATGAACAGATCAGCCATGATCTTAGTGAATGGCGGGGCAATCTTGTGGGGCCGAATGGCCTTCTTCTCCCCTTATTTCCTCTGTTCTGTTCGTGTGTCCGTCGCCTGATTGTAAATTTCCCCTGAACAGGACTGCTGAAAAGCACCAATACTCACGGTTCACGCAGAGCACCGGAATTAAACTAAAACACGGAAAAATGAAAATCAGACCGTGGGATTCCCAGTTCTGTCAGACTGTATGGTTGCTTTTCGACTTCTGCAGCGATATTTTCTCTGCAATGAGTTCTCGGGAACTCACCATTGTTCCAGCTTTCGCTCATTGTCGCCGTTTTCATTGCAAATAATGACGTTTAAAATTCATTTTTGGGGCTCGTTCGGGATTTGAACCCGGGATCTCTCACATTTCAATACTGCGCCCAAAGCGAGAATCATAGCCGTAGACCAACGAGCCTCCCACTGCAGCCCACCCACTGCAGCCCACCCACTGCAGCCCACCCACTGCAGCCCACCCACTGCAGCCCACCCACTGCAGCCCACCCACTGCAGCCCACCCACTGAAAACAACTTTTCGATGGATCCCAAAGTTTAGCAACTATCTTTTCACAACGCAATTGTTTATCGACTATCTTTTCTCAACGCATCAGCGATGTTCATGAGCAGTGGTTCATTTCACTGTGTGTTGTGTTGAAGGTCAGAAGCAGTGATATCTGTTTTCACCAATCGCCAAGTCAGCCTGTGGTTGTGACTCACCAGTCCCCTGGGTAATGTCATTCTGCCAGTCAGTGAGTTCAGTTGGCATTTTAGTAGAAATTCGAAGTCATCCTGACTTCATCAGTGGCCTCATGGTTCAAGTATGAGTGATGCGAATCATGATGTGATCAAATGAGTGTCTGTTTCAGTCTTTCCGCGGTGAGTTTTCATGCTGAGGAGAAACATGTGGGACATGGTCTGGGAATGTTTCACCCGACTCCATTCCCAACATTCCCTGACCTGATGGAATGGAAATTTCCTCTGTTTGCAGCAGCTACATTTCCAGCATGTTCCATCCAGCTGATCATCCAGGAGCGATGGTGAGGGAGACCTTCTTCCCCAACTCTTCATGGATAGAAAATCAAATGGATGAAGACGGTTTACAAGTTTCTGTGTAGTTGTTGAGATGGTCGAGTGGTTTTGGCGATGGTCTGTTAATCGATTGCATTCTGCACGGGTGGGTGCAAAACCCACTCTCATCATCAATCTCTGGAACGTTTCATACATTGCTTCTCTGCATTTGAACACATGTAGCTGTGTTATTCCACATTTTGTTTCTTGGCGGCTCTTCACGACAATGTCTGAACTGATGTGATTGGAGTCCCTTTAGCTGAGAGAAAATACAATCCCAACATTGAACTTGTCGTTCAATACTCAAGGTGTAAGACAAAGAGAATCACATTTCCCTGTGAATCTGCTCTGTTGTCCTCAATTTTCTATTACTCTATCATGGTCTGCAAAGACAGCTGGTCTGCTTTAAGTGGAACATATATTGATCGGCTCAGCTCCTTGCATGTCACCGGCTCGTTGATCTCGTGGTGTGATTCTCGCTTTGGGGGCTTCATAGAAACATCGAAGGAAGGAGCAGGAGGAAGCCATTTGGCCCTTCGAACCTGCTCTGCCATTCATTACGATCATGGCTAAACCTCCAAATCAATAGCCTAATCCCGCTTTTTCCCATAACCTCTGATCCCATTCGCCCCAAGTGCTATATCTAGCCGCCTCTTGAATGAATTCAATATTGTGGCATCAACTACTTCCTGTGGTAATGAATTCCACAGGCGCACTACTCTTTGGGTGAAGGAATATCTCCTCACCTCTGTCCTCAATGGTCTCCCCTGAATCCTCAGACTGTGACCCCAGTTTCTGGACTCCCCAACCATCGGAGAAATTCGACCTGCATCTATCCTGTCGAGTCCTGTTCGAATTTTATAAGCCTCGATGAGATCCCACCTGATTCGTCTGATCTCCGGCGAAAGCAATCCTAACCTAGTCAGTCTCCCCTCATACATCTGTCCCGCCATCCTTGGAATCAACATGGTAAGCTGTGCCCCAGGGCTCTGTTCTGGGACCCTTGATGTTTGTCATTTTCATAAATGACCTGGATGAGGAAGTGGAGGGATGGATTGGAAAGTTTGCCGACGGCACGAAGGTTGGTGATGTTGTGGAGGGTTTGGAGGGATATCAGAAGCTGCAGCGTGACATAGATAGGATGCAAGACTGGGCAGAGAAGTGGCCGATGGACTACAACCCGGAGAAATGTGTAGTGGTCCATTTTGGCTGGTCAAGTGGGATGAAGGAGTATAATATTAAGGGTAAGATTCTTAGCAGTGTAGAGGATCAGAAGGACCTTGGGGTCCGGGTCTATAGGTCTCTTAAATCGGCCTCGCAGGTAGAGGAGGTGGTTAAGAAGGCGTATGGTGTGCTGGCCTTCATCAATCGAGGGATTGAGTTTAGCAGTCGAGAGATAATGATGCAGTTTTATGAGACACTCGTCAGACCCCACTTAGAGTACCGTGCTCAGTTCTGGTGGCCTCATTACAGGAGGGATGTGGAAATTATTGAAAGGGTGCAGAGAAGATTTACAAGGATGTTGCCTGGATTGGTTGGCATGCCTTATCAGGACAGGTTGAGGGAGCTCGGTCTTTTCCCCTTGGAGAGACGAAGGATGAGAGGTGACCTGATAGAGGTGGACAAGATGTTGAGATGAAAAGATCAGGGGCATTCTCGGAGGCTTTTTCTCAGGGCTGAAATGGCTGCTACGAGAGGACACAGGTTTAAGGTGCTGGGGAGTAGGTACAGAAGAGATCATGGATCATAGAACACTACAGTGCAGAAAGAGGCCATTCGGCCCATCGAGTCTGCTCCAACCACAATCCCACCTCGGCCCTGCCCCCATATCCCTACATATTTTACCCGCTGATCCCTCTAACCAACGCATCTCAGGATACTAAGGGGTACTTTTAGCATGGCCAATCAACCTAACCCGCACATCTTTGGACTGTGGGAGGAAACCGGAGCACCCGGAGGAAACCCACGCACACACGAGGAGAATGTGCAAACTCCACACAGACAGTGTCCCGAGCCAGGAATCGAACCCAGGTCCCTGGAGCTGTGAAACAGCAGTGCTAACCACTTTCCTGCCGTGCCGCACCGTCAGGATAACTGTCAGGGGTCCCGCACCGTCAGGGGTAAGTTTTTGACTCAGAAGGTGGTGGGTGAGTGGAATCGGCTGCCGTCAGTAGTGGTGGAGGCAAACTCGATAGGGTCTTTTAAGAGACTTCTGGATCAGTACATGGAACGTAATAGCATTGAGGGTTATAGGTAAGCCTATATATAAGCCTCAGTAGGGACGGACATGACCGGTGCAAATTGTGGGCGGAAGGGCCTGTTTGTGCTGTATTTTTTCTATGTTCTATACTTTCCCCTGTCCCATGTGCTTTAATCTTGCAAGATAATCTCTCGTGCAGGACTTTGTCAAACGCTTACTGAAAGTCCAAATATACCACATCAACTGGTTCCCCTTTGTCATCTCTACTAGTTACGTCTTCAAAGAATGTCAGAAGATTGTCAAGCATGATTTCCCATTCATACCTTCATGCTGACTCTGTTTGATCCTGCCGCTGCTTTCTAAATGCTCTGCAATAAAGCCCTTGATAATGGATTCGAAATTTTTTCCCACATTTCGATGTTAAGCTTCCTGTTCCATAATTCCCTGTTTTCTCTCTACCTCCCTTTTTGAATATTGGAAAGGAATTCGCTTCCCGCCAATCAGCAGGGACTGTTCCAGAATCTACAGAATCCTGGAAGATGACCACCAATGCATCCATTATTTCGAGAGCCACTTCTTTAAGTACTCTGGGATGTAGATTATGAGGCCCTGGGGATTTATCCGCTTTTAATCCCTTCAATTTTCGCAGCACCATTTATCTACTGATATTAATCTCCCTCAGTTCTTCCCTCTCACTAAATCTGGCATTCTCCAACATTCCTGGCATTTGATTTATGTCTTCTTTTGTGAAGTCAGAACCAAAGTATGCATTCAGTTGCTCGGCCATTTCTTTTCCCCCAGTTATACATTCCCCATTTCTGTCTGCAGAGGATCTACATTTGTCTTCACCAACCTCTTTCTCCTCATGCATCTATAGAAACTCTAATCGTCATTCTTTATGTTTCGTGCAAGCGTACTTTCGTACTGTATTTTCCCCTTCTTAATCAATCCCTTGGTCCTTCTTTGCTAAATTCTGAACTGCTCCCAATCCTCAGACCTATTATTTGTCTTGGCCAATCTGTATGCTTCTTCTTTGGATTGGATACTGTCTCTAATTTCCTTTGTAGGACATGGATTGGCCCTCTTCGCCATTTTGCTTTTGTGCCGGACATGAACAATCAGTTGCTGCAGTTCCCCCATGTGTTCCTTAAATGTTTGTCATTGTCTTCCTTTCAATTAACTCTCCCCATTCTATCAAGGCCAACTCAAGCCTCATATTCTCATCGTGTCCTTTATTATGATTCAACACCATAGTCTCCGAACCAACAACCTCACTCTCCATCTTGATAAAAAATGCTCTCATGTTATGGTCACTCACCCCCAAGGGTCTTGTCCAGCTAGATTGGCAATGATTCCCTCCTCATTAAACAGTACTCAGTCTGAGATGACTTGCTCTCTCGTTGGTTCCTGGACATATTTTTCAAGAAAACCATCCAGTATGCGCTCCAGGAATTCTTCATCTTTTCCACTGCGGCTCATTTGATTTGTGCAATCCGTGTGCAGATTAGAATCACCCATGATCACCGATATCCCCTTATCACATGCATCTCTAATTTCGTGTTAAATGTCATTCCCATCATCACAACTGCAGGTTGGGAGTGTATATATGACACTCACGCATGCTTTTTGCCCCTTGGTATTTCGCAACTCTATGCATACACACTCCACGTTGCCAGAGCTAATATCCTTTCTCACTATTGTGTTAATTTCCTCTTTAACCGGCAGTGACACTCCACCACTTTTTTCCTTTATGTCTGTCCTTCCTAAACGTTGAATCCGCCGCGACATTCAATTCCCACCTGCAGCCGTATGGTAGCACAGTGCGCCAGGGACCCGGGTTTGATTCCCGTGCTTAGGTCACTCTCTGTGTGGATTTCGCACTTCTCCCCGTGTCTGCTTACATTTCCTGCCACAGTCTGAAGGACGTGTTGGTTCGGTGCATTGACGCGAAAAGGCGCCGGAGTGTGGCGACTGGTGGAATTTCACAGTGAATTCATTGCAGTGATAATTTAAGTCCTTCTTATGACTAATAAATTAATATCAACTTTAAGCCATTTCTCCACAGAGAATGAGTGTGCGAGAGGTCCCAGATTCAAATCCGGGACGAGCACTGACCTGTTGCCAGTTTTGGTCCCAACTGCCGATTGTTTATTTGAAAACAAATGTTACGTTTCAGACACGGGGTTTCCCTATTTCGAGATTACGTTTTGGAACCTGCAACGCATTGCAGCAACTTTCTCAAAACTGCACACGTGGAGAAAATGTGGGAAGGTTTTAAAGAATGTTTTCGCACGTAACCGCACTGCAAACCTATCTCAATAAACCAATCGGGGGGAGGGGGCGGGGGGGTGGAGTTTGGTTTTGAATTGATTATATTCTAACTGAGGTGTTTTACTGAGCAGGAAGTGAATTTTTTGATGTTGTTCGGCATTCCAGTCCAGAAGTAATTAACACAATTAGGTTTCAGAGGGGTTTTCTGCACTGACTTAGACACTGCGACTGGGGTGATCGGCATCCAAAGATGCAGAAGGAAATAGCAATTTTGACGTTTCTGGCCTCTACTATCTTCCCAGGCAGTACAATCCAGGCTCCCACCGTCCTCTGGATGAGAAAAATATTGTTCCCTCAAATCTGCTTTATACTTTCTGACCCTCACCTTAATATTGTGTCCCCTTGTTGTCGAGCCTGCAAGTAAGACGAACAATTGGTTTCTATCCACCCTGTCGATACGCCTCATAATCTTATACACCTCTTCCCGCAGCCGTCTCTGCTCTATAGAAAACAACCCGAGCCTATCCAATGTCTCTTTGTCGCTCATATTCTCCAAACAGGAAACATTCTGGTGAATAGACTCTGCACGCTCTCCAGTGCAATCACGTCCTTATTATAGCGATGTGACCAGAAATGCGCACAGTCCTCCAGCTGTGACCTCACCAAAGTATTGTCCAGCTCCAACTGAATCTTCCTGCTCTTAGAATCATACATTAATACTCCATCCCTTACGCTCCCTGTATCTTAACAACTCATAGATCAAACGGCTTTTTCCACATCGAAAAACATTATCCCCGGGAGCTGGAGCTTATCCTTGTATTTTCGAGGATCTAGGAATAACTGGGCGATCTAAGAATAGAACTAAAAAACATATATAATCACAATATTGATTGACATTGTGCTAACATCAGGTTAGCAGTCGATGCGTTGACCAGGTGCCCTGATGGATCAGGTGTCTCACTTCGATTTTTCTCGTCATGGTTTGTAGGTTCGAGTCCAGTCGCGGTCGCTTGTGTCAGGAATCTGGTGGAACTCCCATGGAACAGAGTTCTTTCCCGTCAGCTGAAACACACCTTTTCCTCCAAGCATTGCTGGGCTCGTTCTCAGAATGTATTTCCTTGTTATTTTGTAAATTTAGTTCTCAGAGATGTCGGTATTTCTCCACCTCCCCACCCACCGCCAACAATTCCGCAATATCTGTTTGGTCGGGATACATTATTGATTTTCCTATGCAGAGCATTTTTTTAATTCAATTGGTTGATTGAAGTTCTGTGGAGGGAATTATAATCTCCTTCGGAAGAGGTGTAACAATTAGCTGAATGAACTGTTTCTGTTTTCAGGGATGAAAGGTTATGTCACTTGGCTGGTCATCCAGAGGACCGCACAAATCTACGGGGACACGAAGTAAATCCCACCACGGCAGCTGATGAATTGTAATTCACTGATTTAATACATAGAAACATGGATATAAAATAGAATCAGGAGTATCCCATTCGGCCGAAATAAGTCTGCAATTTTAAGCTAGTTTCAAAAACGGCGGCATTGAAATTCCCGTCGAATGTTTTCCCATAGAAATCATCTTCACAGAACAACAGAGAACATTTGACACAACAGAAAACATCGTTACAGAGCTGAGAAAACTTCCACTCAAGACGGATCATATTTACATAACGGGGAACACATTAACACAACAGGGAAAAATTTGACACAATCACAGTGAAGACCTCTTAACGGCAGAGTCCTAGTTGCACAACAGAGAGAACATTACACCGCAGAGAGCACAGTTACACAGCAGAAAATGCATTTCAAAACAGGGCCTGCATTTGCGTAATAGAAAACATATTTTCACAAATAATCAGTTTTTTCCATCTCAGTATCTTGATGGTTTGCTCGGCACCTTTTCTGTCTGTCATTGTGTGTGTTTGTCCTGATAGTCTCTTACTGCTTTTCTGTGTGTCTTTCCCTGTCTGTTAGAGTCGGCGTGATGTTTATTGTCCAGCCAGGGTGAGTTTCCCAACACGGAGGTCTTGCTTGAAATAAAAAGAGACAGTGAATCGTTTCCTGGCTTCCCCACAACAGTGAAAGGGAGGAACAGCTGACCCCCCGGCGCTGAGTGGCGGAGCGGAAGCGTGCTAGGTCCTTCGCACATTCCTCCAAAGATGTGCGGGTTAGGTTGATTGGCCAGGTTAAAAATTGTCCCTGAGATGTGTAGTTAGAGGGATTAGCGGGTAAAATATGTGGGGGTAGGGCCTGGGTGGGATTGTGGTCGGTGCAGACTCGATGGGCCGAATGGCCTCCTTCTGCACTGTAGGGTTTCTATGATTCTATGATTCTATGATTCGCGAAGCGGTCGATGGATCGAATCCATCTTCTTGCTATCATATTCTCACTCACATCAAATGGAAACGTTCGGCTGCAGCCCAATGGGATATCTGTATTTTCCAGACAGTTCATTTGCTTCACCATCTTGATTTCCGTTACCGTGAACGCATTTGTGCAAGTTTAGCTCAGTTGACTGGACAGCTTATGAAACCAAACTCTCGTGATCAATTCCTGTATTTTCTAAGGACGTTCATGAAGGCCCCACCTTCTCAGCCTTGCTCCTCGCCTGAGGTGCGAAACCTCCAGTGAAATCACCACCAGTCAGCTCCCCCCTTTGATGCCCCGAGAAACATCTGGGATTGTGAATCTTACTTGAAATTTACAAGCAATGGACGAATCACATCCCTGACACATCGTTCAGATATAAAACTGTGCTAAAAAAACACACTGGACATGCGAACCGGAACCATCCCTGATATATCTTTTCCGTCTTAGTTTCGAAACTTGTCATTTCAGGAACAATCGGAAACAACCAACTTGCACCAGATACAAAATCCAAAGCCCGACGCAGAAAAGCTCCGTGAGTCTCATATGATTTGAACACGCAACCTTTTGATCTTGGAGTCAGACGCGCTACCGTTCCGCAAAAAACCTCACGATGCTTACTGTCTTTTACATCTGGGTTATGTTCAGTGAATTCAAAATCAAACAGGGACCAGAGAGGGGAACTGTCTTTCTCTTTACTTTCTGTGGATTTACATCGAATGGAAGAGTAACAGCGATAAACAGAGATCAACGAGATTGCAGAAACACAGCATTATCCTATTGGAGAAATTTGTTCGTTTTTACGGGTGTTAAAATAACAAAAAATGGCGGTTGATCCATGTGACGAGGTGGCCGAGTGGTGAAAACGATGGACTGCTGACCCATTGTCTTCTGCACAATCCCAACCTCATCGGTGGTGTATTTGCTTTGCCTCCTTATTGAGGGTGAACTGTTGGTTCGTTTAGTGTTTTGACGTTCACGGGACCAAGATGAAGTATGGGCACAGAGGCTTGAGAGATGAGTCGTCCAGCACAATTCCATGTCCCCATAATTCTAATCCTATGAGAAACTCGATCTGACAATCGATTGAAATCAGGGTACCAGCGTTGGGCAGGATTTTGTCACCATGAAAATATGTGGTTTCAGAAGCGCCAAAGCAGACACCAGCTTCATTTGTGGCAATAGTGGCAGTTTCTCTTTCCAGAATCGTCAGCCATGAGAATTGGTGCTGTATTAGCTGGATTGGCCAGGCTGAATTGGCACTTGGTGTCAGGGGGAGTAGCACGGTAAATATGTGAGGTTACAGGGATACGGACTGGGTCGGATTGTTGTCGGCGCAGCCTCGATGGGCCGAATGTTCTCCTTCCACACTGTGGTGATTCGATGAAGTTCGAGGCGGCAGTTTCACTTCTCCGAGATCACTGACACAGCAGTTCCTTATTTCCTCAAATTTTACCCGAAAACGTGACTCCGATGAGGTTCAGACCCACAACCTTTGAGCATCTCGCAAGACAATGATTAGCAGTCCAACATGTCAATCTTAGCGCCACAGAGACATAGCTGCAGCATCCATTCCCCATTCGCAGACGGGAATTTCTGACGTCGTCGAACAGACAGTTCAAAAGTTCAGCAATTGGACAGTGACTGCATTTCAAAAATACTTTATCGGCTTTAAAATAGTTTGGAACGTCCTGTGGTTGTGAAAAGTGCAGCAGAAATTCCAGTCGAACTCTGACAGGGCACAGACAGGTTGGTGGAATGGGAGGTCATGTGGGAGATGAAGAAGGAATGGATTCATTTTGGAGGGAAGAACACAAAGAGAGAACAAAAAATACAGGGTATCATTCCAAAAATGTGTGCAGGAATAGCGGGACATAGGTGGACATGTGTATAAATCATTGACGGCAATAAGAGCCTTGAATAAAAAAAACGTATCCTCGACTTTACAACCAAAAGTAAGAAGTTAATACAAATTTACTGCGAAGAAAATGCAGATGGGCACATTAGATATTCTCAGCCTGAGGTGTGGCAATCCTGAGGTTAAAGCAATACCAGTATGCTCTGCCTGTTGACATGGGGAACAGCCGATTGTCAAATGGGATTATGGTGACTTTACCTTTATGTCCGTAACATGTTCAGACTGTGTTTTGCATTATCTGCTGCTTTCTGAGAATTGGGATATTTCTGATTCCATGAGTGGAACTGTGCGTGTAGAAGGGATTTGTTCTGGCAGTCAGCTCCCGGAACTGTAAATTAGTTTGGAATTCATTCTTCATTTGCAATCTCTGGAACTGTAAACGAGTTGATGGATCTCCTCATTCTGAATCTCCGATGTATTCTTTTCAGCGTCGCTGACTGGGCCAGCAATTTTTTTCTAATGATTTCATGGGACGTGAAATGCGGCTGACCAGCATTTATTGACCAACTCTAGTTGCCGGCGAGCAGTTGAGAGTCAACCAAATTGCTGTGGCTCTGGAGTCAGATGTCGACCAGACCGGGGAAAAACGGCAGATTTCGGTCCCTGGCGGACCAGATAGATTCAGATGACAATTCACAAAGGTTTCATGGTCATCAGGAGATTCTTAATTCCAGATTTTATTTTTAATTGAATTCGAATTCCACAAGCTGCCGTGGTGGGATTCGAGTCAGGGTCTCCTGAACACGAGCTGAGTTTCAGATTTCGGCGATAATACCACAAGTCCAAGGCCTCGAAATTTCTTCTGAAATACGAGGGCAGCCACATTGCTTTTGGTCGGGAGTTACACGTAACTGAGGCCAGGTAAGAATTTCTTCCCTGAAGAACATTAGTGATTCAACTGTTTTTTTTACGAAAATCGATTCAAGGTCATTAATTCCAGATATTTTTATTGATTTCGAATTTCTCCATCTGCCGTGGCAGGATATGTGTGAGTGTTGGTCTGTGAGAGGTTGCATGTGTATGTGTGTGTGCGTGTGTGTGTGTGTGTGTGTGTGTGTGTGTACTTGTGTGTGTGTGTGTGTGGGGAGGGGGGGGGGGTTGGGTGACAGAGATTCACTCATTTATAGGCTGTGAGTGTGAAATAACACCTTGTATTCATACACTGACACAATGATCCCCTTGCCCTTGTGAATTCCTAAGAAATAATTATACGACCGAGACCCTGGTGGGCGGATGGAGGGTGGGCTGAGGATTGAAGGCAATGCCACAGGGTGCTGAGAGTGAAAGCATGTGTGTAGAAAAGTGAAGAGTGAACTTGTCTGCGAGAAGATCAAAGAAAATGAGATCCTGTCATGAAAGCACAAAATCAGAAAGAGGAAATGCTGGAAATAGTCAGCAGCTCCGAAAGCAGCTGTGGAGAGATATTCCTGTCGCGTCAATGTAACTCTCCAATTGGACACTTCGCGTTGCTCAGAATCTTACACTCTCAACATCTCGTGTAAGGAACAGGTAGGGCGGGAATTGGGTATTTGTTGATTTGAGCAAACAGAACAATACAGCAATGAGAAGCTCTTCACCCACCGGCGGTTTGGGGAAGGATGGGACTCAGATACAGGCATCTGGGTGGGATTGAAAAATGCAAAAGTACGTCGAAATTCAAACGTCATGAAGATCTAGCCGCTGGATTCAGGTAGCAGTTTCCTCTGGAGATGTGGGTTCAAAACCCACTCCTGACATCGATTCTTTTTGGTGCACCAGGTGCCATTCAAACCCATGAAATCTCTCACCGAGAAGCACAAGGGCAACAGATGCAGAGAAACAACGACCACATGCAGCTCCACTCCGAGCCACACACGATCCTGACCTGAAAATATATCGCCGTTTCTGTGGCTGGTTTACAATCCTGGAACTCCCTCCCTAACAAAAATGTGTGTGGACATAAACTGCAGTGATTCAAGAATGAATTCACCGCCAAATTCTCAAACATAATTAATTTTGGACAATAAATGCTTCCTGTGTCAGCGACAGGATATAATATAATTTCTAAAAAAAAAATCATCTCGTCTCACAGTCGGAACGCATCTGATTTCAGAGCAGAAACAGTATGTGTGAATCACATCCTGAACACGGCTACTTCTACACCAGATGTGTGTTTGAATACAGTAAGTGGAACCAGCTCACTATAAATCGCTCAGTGTTTAGCTGACCATTTTCACTGAGTGATGTGTGTGTTCCCTCCGATGTGTTTGTTTCATGTCGGGAAAGGCAGATTTGAAAGGTTTACAGGGAACTCGGTGCAGTCTCGATGGGCCACTGTAGAGATTCAACAATTTGTCTTTCATGAATGTATCCGAGATCCGGATCGATTGTTAAATTGACCCTAATGCCAGGGAGATTGGCAGGGTCAATATGTGGGGTTATGGGGATAGAGCCTGTTTGGGACTGTATACGGTGCAGACTCGATGGGCGGAATGCCCTCCTTCTGCACTGGAGGGATTCTATGATTCACTGACCCTGCCCCTCCCACCTTCCCACTTCCTCCCGACAGCATTGTGCATGTGCCTACTGACTGCAGCAGCTGAGGCAAACAACGCAGCACCACCTTTCCCAGGGCAATTATGGATGGGCAATAAATTCTGCCCTAGCCAGTGATGCCCAAATTCCATTAATGAACACAACAAAAATACTGAACAAAGAGGTTTCTTCTTATATCCGTCTGAAATGGGAGATGTTTATTTCTTTTGCGCTGTTCTCCTAGTCACATTGCCGGTGTAATTCTGAGCACAATCGAGATTGTTTGGTAAGTGCAGCCTCATTGCAGAGTTACATTGTGGAGGAATGCGCTGCCTGGTGGTGTAAATGGTGCGTTTCGTCCTCATGGTTCACTGCATCCACTTAAGTATGGGCTGCCCAGGGCACAGTCACTGTGGGAAACATTTCAAAAGTTTCTGCCTCTGGTACAATTCTGTATCTGAATTTGACTGGGGGTAATTCCGAGGGTTTCAATTATATAGATTTATCGGTCAGATGCAATTTTAAGTGCCCTGCTGCTGTTTGTGGTACTCAAAGTTCATTATGTGCCTGCCAGTGGTATTATTTCTCTGTGTAAGTCTATGATGCTGTTTGAAATTATAGGTTTAATTTGATACTTTTCAGTCATGTCTCACTATCTTATCTTCCATGAGTATGCTTTTCTCGCTGTGTTTCCTGGGCTCTTTCTAAATCTCTCAGTGACACTATTGATATGTCAGATTTATTCCCTATGACTCAGACTCAGCTCCTGTGAGTGAGGGCAGCAAACAGTCTGTATCTTTCAGCTCCTGACACTGAACTTGTTTTTGAGAATTAATCTCTCATCTGTCAGTCTCTAAATCTGCTCTATTGTGAGATTGACACGATGATTAACTGATAGTGGGTGAGAATCTGGACTCGGATTTAAGAACCCCCCAGTCCATGGTACTGATTTGGGGGTGACATGGTCACAACATCTGTCTCTCCTGCTCTGTTTGATTGAGGAATTGAAAAATTGTCGTCTGTGTAACTATTTCTGCTGTCTGAGAGTGTGGAATTGATGAGCCGTCTGTATCTCTGAGTTCTGTCAGTGACAATGCACGGACTGTGTGTGAGAAGGAGCAGCCGACACTCTTCCCTGCAACTTCTGGAGGAAGCGTCACATTTATTCTGATTCCGACAAATATTTGTCTGTTGAAACAAAAGATATTTTGTAACTCAAATACAGATTCCGTCAGCTTAATCTCTATTAATAATCATTGAGAGCGGTTTGTGAGGTTGCAGCAAAAGTCACACTCGGATTGGTGACTCTCATCTCAATCCCACTTTGAACCAATCGGAGAGTCAGAGAAGGAATTGGCAGTTTGATTGGTTGAAATTTTTTTAAAAATATGTCACTCTCACCTCCCACCGCTGGTGTCGCTGTCTCTCCCTCTCTCGCTCTGTCACACTGGACTCCCAGGGCAGAAGCCGCAGTCTCTCCCTCTCGGTCTGTCACTCTCTCCTCCCATCACTGGTGTCGCTGCAGCTTTCCCCCTCGCTCTCTCACTCTCTCCTCCCACCGCTGGTGTCGCTGTCTCACACTATCGCTCCGTCACTCTCTCTTCCCACCGCTGATGTCGCTGTCTCCACTCCCTCTCGTTGTCTCTGAGAGTATGTGTGTTTCTGAGTTTGTGCAGAATCACCACAGTGCAGAAGGAGGCCTATTCAGCCAATTCAATCGATACGCAGAATCCCAACCAGACCCTATCCCCATAAGCCCATCTACTTACCACACTAATCTCCACTTTGTTCCACTGGAGCAAGCTGAGAGGGAGTGATTGGAGGCAGGAGTGCTGGTGAGAGATTGATTGAATTGTTTATTTATTGAATTTATTGAATTTTTTGGGGCCTTTACTTTTGCAGTAGTATTTTAAGTTTAAAGTGAAAACTGGAAGTGGGCTGCTAAGGAGTCTGGGAAGGGTTTTTATTTTAACTTTAAAAGTCAGTTACCTTGGAGGTTCCCCCTCATTGTTCCAATGGAGCAAGCTGAGAGGGAGTGATTGGAGGCTGGAGTGCTGGTGAGAGATTGATTGAATTGTTTATTTATTTAATTAGTTAGCTAGTGTGTGTTTTGTTTTTGCCTTTACTTTTGTGGTAGTATTTTAAGTTTAAAGTGAAAACTGGAAGTGGGCTGCTAAGGAGTCTGGGAAGGGTTTTTTAAGCGCGCAAAGTATAAAGGGGAGGCTGCAGTATACAGCGGGCAGCGTCGGGAGCGAGCAGTGGACTGCGTGGAAAGCAGAGTGTGAGCTACAAGGCTTTGGCTCACAGGGCTTAGGCAGAAAGGGCGAGCAGGGGTGAGTTTAATTCATTTTTGCTGTTTCTACCTGGTACTGGCAAGGTATCTAGAGGGGATGGGTCTGCAGGCAGTGCTGTGTTCCTCTTGCACTATGTTTGAGGTGAGGGACGACGACAGTGTCCCTGCTGATTACATCTGTGGGAAGTGCACCCATCTGCAGCTCCTCCAAAACCGTGTTAGGGAACTGGAGCTGGAGTTGGATGAACTTAGGATCATTAGGGATGCAGAGGTGGCCATAGACAGAAGCTTTAGGAATACAGCTACTCCGAGGAATGAAAACAGATGGGTGACGTTGAGAGGGGCTGGGAGGAAGCAGTCCATGCAGGGATCCCCTGTGGCCGTTCCCCTTAGCAACATGTATTCCGCTTTGGATCCGGTTGAGGGGCATGACATACCAGTGGTGAGCCGCAGTGAGAGGATCTTCAGCACTGTGTCCGTCTCTGTGGCTCGGGAGGGTAAGGGGCAGAGCGGGAGGGCAATAGTTATTGGGGACTCGTTAGTTAGAGGGATAGATAGGAGGTTCTGTGGCAGCAAAAGAGGCTCACGGATGGTATGTTGCCTACCAGATGCCATGGTCCGTGACGTCTCAGACAGTGTTTTCCGGATTCTGAAGTGGGAGGTGAAACAGTCACAAGTCGTGGTACACATTGGTACCAATGACATAGGTAAGAGGAGGGACGGGGATTTAAAACAGGAATTTCGGGAGCTGGGCTGGAAGCTGAGAGCCAAGACAAAACATGTGGTCATCTCTCGACTGTGTTAGAAATTCTCTGTGGGGGAAAAAAATGGAAAGCTGTGTTTGTAGAACTTACGCCATTGGGTTTATTGCAAAGTAAATGTCTTTTTTATTGCAGCATGATGAAAGCACTTTGATCTTGTAAATAAACAGTCGGGATATTCGTGGGGAGTCTCGAAATATGCTTTTGTTTCATCTTTGTAGATATCCACTGTGAAGGGGAGATAATATTGCCGAGGAAGAAAACGGCATTGTGACTTGCACAATTGCAAATATCACGTAAAAGAAATCCAGGCTTAACTGGGATTTGAAGGCCAGACCACCTGTGTACGAGAAACGCGCTTTCAACAACTAAACTACACAGGCTCTCTGTAAGGTCAAATGCTGGAAAAACGTTCTCGATCTTGTGGTATTTGTGAAAAAAAGTGATACTAACAGTGCATATGCACACTGATTTGAAACCAGGATATGCCTGATACTACGCAGGCGCTTTAACCAACTTTGCCACAGAGCCTGACATTGCTACCCGTGGTACAGCGGAATGCTGGAAATATGTTCCAGATCTGGTGGTATTTGTGAAAAAAGAGATACGACCAGTACTGGAAAGGATCCGGGAAAATAGAGACAGTACACATTTCAGATGCAGACCTTACACGGGAACGGCCGTTTCTCTCTCCACAGATGCGATGTGATCTCGGAAAGACTATTAAAAGAAAAATAATTGGATCCCACAGTGGCCCATCGAAACTGCACCGATTTCCCTGCAAACCTTTCAAATCCGCCTTTCCCCGACATTGAACAAGCACATCAGCGGGAATCGCACACCTGACTCAGTGAAACTCTTCCGCTAAACATTGAGCGGTTTATCGTGAGCTGGTTCTATTTACTGTTTTCAGACACACATCTGGTATAAAAGTAGCCGTGTTCGGGGTGTGATTCATGCACACAGTTTTAAGACCATAAGACCATAAGACATAGGAGCGGAAGTAAGGCCATTCGGCCCATCGAGTCCACTCCACCATTCAATCATGGTTGATTTCAACTCCATTTACCCGCTCTCTCCCCATAGCCCTTAATTCCTCGAGAAATCAAGAATTTATCAATTTCTGTCTTGAAGACGCTCAACGTCTCGGCCTCCACAGCCCTCTGTGGCAATGAATTCCACAGACCCACCACTCTCTGGCTGAAGAAATTTCTCCTCATCTCTGTTCTAAAGTGACTCCCTTTTATTCTAAGGCTGTGCCCCCGCGTCCTAGTCTCCCCTGTTAATGGAAACAACTTCCCTACGTCCATCCTATCTAAGCCGTTCATTATCTTGTAAGTTTCTATCAGATCTCCCCTCAACCTCCTAAACTCCAATGAATATAATCCCACGATCCTCAGACGTTCATCGTATGTCAGGCCTACCATTCCTGGGATCATCCGTGTGAATCTCCGCTGGACCCGCTCCAGTGCCAGTATGTCCTTCCTGAGGTGTGGGGCCCAAAATTGCTCACAGTACTCCAAATGGGGCCTAACCAGTGCTTTATAAAGCCTCAGAAGTACATCCCTGCTTTTGTATTCCAAGCCTCTTGAGATAAATGACAACATTACATTTGCTTTCTTAATTACGGACTCAACCTGCAAGTTTACCTTTAGAGAATCCTGGACTAGGACTCCCAAGTCCCTTTGCACTTTAGCATTATGAATTTTGTCACCGTTTAGAAAATAGTCCATGCCTCTATTCTTTTTTCCAAAGTGTACGACCTCGCACTTGCCCACGTTGAATTTCATCAGCCACTTCTTGGACCACTCTCCTAAACTGTCTAAATCTTTCTGCAGCCTCCCCACCTCCTCAATACTACCTGCCCCTCCAGAGCAGTTTTCTGCTCTGAAGGCAGACAGGCCTCTTCTGTGGCGCGAGATGACTTTCATTCAATACTTCATTCATACGAGATATGTTTGTCGCCGACCCGGGAAGAATATATTCTCCAAATTAATTACCTTTGAGTAATTGGCGATGAATTCATTCTGGAGCCACTGCAGTTCATGTTGTGCGTGTGCGCACACACTGCTGTTCGGGAGGGATTTCTCGGATTGTGAACCATCGGAACGGCAATATGTTTCCAAGTCAGGATGATGTGCGTTTCGGAGTGGAACTTCGGGGTTGTCGTTGTTTCTCTGCATCTGCTGGCCTTGTGTTGCAAGGTGAGAGATTTCCCTGGGTTCGGATGGTGCCTCGCGAAGAAACAAATCGTGAACGCAGCGCCTTAGACCGCTCGGCCACCCAGACTCTCGGCCAAAGTGTAAAATCTCTGCACAAATCGATTTGAATTTCATCTTTATTGTTATGACATTTAAAACTCTGTCTCCCCATTGACTGATTGAGGGTAAACTGATCACTTATTTTAAGGTTCACGGACCAAGGTGAAGGTAAGACTCAGAGTTCTACAGGTTTAAGGGCTGAATAGTCCAGCACCATTCCATATTCTTCATACAAATGAGAAACTCGAGCTGGCAATCGATTCAAATCAGGACACTAGCTTTGGGTAGAGGTTTGCCACCATGAAAACATGTGGTTTCAGAGGCTCCAAAACAAACGTCAGCTTCATTTGCGGCATTAGTGGCAGATTTTGTCTTTCCAGAATCGGTCGTTCCCCCATGAAAATTAGTGCCGGGCTAGGTGGAATGGTCATGTTAAATTGTCCATTAGTATCAAGAGTATTAGTGTGTTAAATACGTGGGGTTACTAGGATAGGGCCTGCATGGGATTGTTGTTGGCACAGGCTCGATGGGTCGAATGGCCTTCTGTCCTGTAGATTTTCTGTGAAGTTCGGGGCCGCAGTTTCACTTCTCTGAGAATATTGATGACTGTTCTCTGATTGCATTACAAATTCTAACCAGTTAATGACTGTTTGAGAACTGGCCTTGAATAGGGCTGACATTGAAACGGTTCATATTGAATTAGTTACAGCAAATTGATTATTTAAAAGGTGTTAATACAATGCTTTTAGAGACTGTCATAGATTTGTTCAGTAATTTTATGAATCTATTTGGAGCGGGTGCAGTTGGTCAGTATATTGCTTGGCCAGCTCCGCGGCAACAGTAGCTCCATTCCTGTCCAGATGTCTTGACGCAAACAGTAAATCCAATTTATTATTCACTGCTGCCATCTGTGGCTGAACGCGAGTTGTGCAACAAGGGAGCGATTCATTCAGAACCCTTTTGGATTGGAGTGAAATCACATCAACATGGTTCTTACCGACTAAAACGACTGCAAAACACGATATTAATCAAATTCCATGTTCCAGAGATCTGCTTTCTGATTGGGCGATCCTGCTCACCCCGATCTATGGAAAATGTAAGACTCCCAGAAATGCAATGTCGGCTATTGGATTCCATAATCTCTGATTTCTATGCCACTTCGTTGCTTGTTTGTTCATTCCGTAAATACAGAGGGAGTGGCAGAGTCAGGTGAGCGATGGTGGTGCAGTGGTGACTGTGCGAGCATTTGACCGAGTGCCAGTTCCTGACCATCACAGTGGTGACTTATTTAATTCGCAATCGCATTCAGAACAGAAGCGGGTCACTCCTAAAACTAAATTCACTGAATATTCTTAGTATCAATGAGTTACGAAGGGAAAATCCAGCTTCAATTTGCTTCGATGTTTCAATGCAACAACAGGCCTCAATCCATGAGTTCTCAGTCAGAAACAACAGTAAAAAAGGTAAATTAAACAGTCCGGAAATACGATGCAAGCCAAGTTCAGTTTCCAAACTGTGCTATGGACACGCCTGGTGTGTGATGAAATCAGCAACTCAGGTAGTTCTGTAATTATATCTAATGAAAATGACGGGCCCTGAAGTAGAGCAAGTGATAGTGATATAGTGGTCAGCATAGCTCCCTTCCAAACAGTTGACCCGTGTTCGATCCCCGGCTTTTGCATTGATCATTTATTTAGAACTTTATCCACTGTCTCTTGCGTTTCAAAGCATGTGGGCACAAACAGTTCGAACGCAATATTTGCCGCTCATGAAATAAAATTGATTTAAATGTTTCAATTTTATTTTTTTTCGGACGTTAAATTCGGCTTCAATTTCTTTGCACTGAAAAAAAATATTGAAATAAACTAAAAGTCTCTCAACTAGTAAATGAATTCTCAATCAAAGAAATAGATACCAAAAAGAGGGAGACGAACAGATTTCAGCTCACACACTGCTCTGCATAATCTAGCTGCCTATTGAAGTTACTACAAATATTTCTGAGGTGGGTAAATCATTCTAACAGACAAACCTCTGTGGTGGCCGAGCAGTTAAGGTGTTGATCTCGAAACCCAGTACGGATTCCACGCGCAGGGCGGAAACGTGTTCGCAGCGGTTCTCTTTGAAATGTTTAATTAGCTCTTCCAGGGCAGCCCATGAGAATGAATCGTAATTTTCAGTGGTCTGTTTTCTATAAAGATCTGGCTGTGCTGTGGGCCGGGAGCAGGAAGTTGGTATTGCAATGGGCACCAGTGTGTTCTCACCTAGCATCTACAAGATGGGCCGAATGGCTTCTGTGCTGTAAATTCCATGAGAAAAATCATGGCGTTAGAGGAAAGAAATATAGCAGCAAAAGAGCAAAACATGGTCTCATGTCAGAGTAAGATTCTTATGTAATGGCACATAAAACATAAGAAAATAGAATACGTTGAATGAATGAGAATTTCAAAATGCTGCTTCGATTATATGACATCGTGTTCATTCAAACAAATTGCAACAAGCTGGGCGTCCGGTTTCCTGGTGAGAACAGTTTGGGAATGGAAGGAGCAGGTGAAACGTAGGGAGGAATAGTCATTGGAACGTTAGTGAAAGAGGTTTTTGGGAACAATAAGACATCAGTGGAAATTCCAAGTTAGAAATGATTTCAAAATTTCTGGATTAAGTGGCCACCTTGCCAAGGATTCTAAACACGAGCGATAAATTGGTGGAATATATTCAGAGATTAGAGAATTTTGCAAACAAATCGATTGTTCTTTAAAAAATCGTCCAATAATTGGGGCCAGCACTAATATTTGCGGACGTGGAGTGAATTCTACCATGGCAGTTGGTGAAATTTAAATTCACTGATTTGATCAATCTGGAATTGAAAAACTGGTCTCAGTAATGGCCGCCTTGAAACTACCGTCGATTGTTATAAAACCTCATCTGGTTCACCAGTGCACTTTGGCTAAAGAAGTCTGCCCGCCTTGCCTGGTCTGGCGTACATGTGTCTCCAGACACAGAGCAATGTGGGTGACTCTTACTTGCCCTCTGAAATGGCCGAGTAAGCCACTTTCAGTTGAAGGGCAATTAGGGAACGGCAACAAATGTTGGTCCTGCAGGTGACACCCATAGCCCATAAAAAGTAGTGTCATTGAGAACAAAGGAAAGACCTGGTAAAGTTTTGACTGCTTGCATCTTTCTTTTCTTGTAATGACAAGGCTGAGGGGTGGCCTGATGCTGGGCTTTAAATTAGTGGAAGATTTTGAAAAAAATCATTTCGATAAAATGGACCAGAGAAGGGCAGAGAATAATGTATCTTACCCTCTCATACGTGTCGTTGATAGTTGGTATATACCTGGACTGCGTGAGGACGGATAATGGAACACATCACACCAACAATTCTGATCTATTTCCCTATTTGCTCAACAGATGATCTGCTCGCACTCGTGTTGATGTGGAAGTGCCGGCATTGAAAAGGTGGACACAATAATAATTCTCACAACACCAGGTTAAAGCTGGAATCACGAGCTTTAGGAGAGCTGCTCTTTCATCAGATGAGTTGAGGGAGGTTGACAAACACGACATCGATAGACACAAACACAATAGTACGATAATTACAGATTGGAGTGTGAACAATGGTAAGAATGCGAGACTTTTCAGGTAATCAATTCGTTAAAGACATAGAGAGCAAGGGTGGAGAGAGGGATAATCACCGGTTAAAGGCGTGTGAATTCTCTCAGATGAGGAGAGTATGAAGGACTTTTCAAATTCAGAGATTATGGTGAGGGTTGTGTGTCCTGTGGCTTGAACCCAAGATCCCAGTTGAGGCTTTCCTCATGCATGTGGCACTTGCCTGTCGGTTTCTGCTCGGCGATTCTGCTTTGTCGTGTGTCCTGAAGACAACCGAAGATCGGAGGCTGAGTGCCCTTGACTGCGGAAGTGGTGCCCGATTGGAAGGCAATACTGCAGCTTGGTGAGGCCGTACGCACTTTCCGATTGTGTAGTGATAAGGATTCGGTACTTTCACCGCCGTGGCCTGTGTTCGATTCCCAGTCAGGCAAGCTACTTTCCATTCCCAAAACAAAGGAACTTCATTCCCAAAAGAAATTTGGCATGTCAGCTATGGCTCTCACCAACGTTCACAGATGCAACAATGAAGCATTCTTTCTGATTCTATCACAGTTTGGTACGGATCCTGCTCTGCCGAATGCCGCAAGGAACTACAACATGTAATAAATGTAGCCCAATCCATCACGCAAAACAGCCTCCCATCAATTGACTCTGTCGACACTTATCGCTGCCTCGGCAAAACAGCCAGCATAAGTGAGGACCCCCGCACCTCGGACATTCTTTCTTCCACCTTCTGCAGTCGCCAGAGGTCACGTACCAACCGGCTCAAGAACAGCTTCTTCCCTGCTGCTGTCAGAGTTCTGAGTGGACTTGCCTTGCATTAAGTTGATCTTTCTCCACACCCTATCTATGACTGTAACACTACATTCTGCACTCTCTCGTTTCCTTCCCTATGAACGGAATGTTTTGTCTGTAGAGCGCACAAGAAGCAATAATTTTCACTGTATGGCTGATACATGTGACAAAAATAAATCAAATCAAATCAATTCAAATGAAACAACTGATCAGATCACATCAGACGCTGGCGAAAGGCTTGCGTTTGCGCTGCAGGGATTACGTGGTTCTGGGTTGCAGACACTGCTTGGAAATCTGTTTTGTTTTCGAAGCCGTGGCCGAACCATGGACAGTAGAGCTTTATTTGAGCTTCTTAAAATTATCATCGGAGACACAGAATAATTAATTACAACTTCATGAGTTCAGAAACGGGTTGGAAACTTGATTCATTTTCCAGTGGCTCACAGAGATATGCCCTGATAAGATTTTAACTGAGGCAGCTTTGAACAAATGAATCTATATCAAACAACTGATGAGATGGTAAAAGCCACAGAAATAATCTGTCCACGATTATGTGAGATTGGGGATGATAATTTCCGTTTTTGCTCAATCCGCACCAACCTCGGGCAATACAAAAGACAATAGAATTAAAGAAAAGCATCTGGGCTGCAAAGCACTTTGGAACTTCCAGCGGGTTGGAGAAAAAAACGTTTTTATAGACAAGATAAAAGCAAAATACTTCCGATGCTGGAATCTGAAACAACAAATGAAAATGTTCGAACATCCCAGCATGTCTGACAGCATCTGTGGAGAGAAACCAGCTGAGATTTTCCAGCATGTTCCGATTTCAATACTAAAAACATGCAGTTTGAAATGAACGGCAAACGCGCCTTTCTGTCTCCACCTGATTCTTGTTTTTTTCATGCATCCATCTCATTCTCTTTCCTGGTAATCCAAAAGTCGGTTGGTTAAAACCGCTGTTTGCTGCATTAAATGGTCCTCCGAATTGCGGAAAAGAACTGATCTCGTCAGAACTCAGTTGTCGCTCTGAAAGTGTAAGTGGCAAGTGTACAATACGCAAATCATCATTTCCTCGTTAGTACAGTCGTTAGTATTCTCGCGGGCGACCGGGGTTCAATTCCCCGACGGCGAGCTGATCGCATTTTTGTTCTGTCAAGTTGTTGTTGAACACCCTGTGTTGCTCTCTGGCTTTGAAAATAGAAAATAATGACTGTCAAGGAAAGACGCACTCAAAAATGCAAATCCTTACATTTTTCACGGACACGTTTCGTGACCTGAGATCAACGTTCGTTCAATTCATCGGCATTTTGGCTCACATTTGATGTGGCGATGCCAATGTTTGGGTGGGGTCCTTGAAGGTGGCAGATCATCTTCAGGGAGCAGTTAATGAAGCAAATATTTTCCTAAGTTTTCTGAATAGTCGATTGGATACATGAGTATGGAGGTCATGTTCGATGTTGAGCTTTTAAATACCCCAGATAGGCCTCATCTTGAGTACTGCAACCGCTTCTGGGCACCACATTTGAAGAAGGCTGTGAAGGCATTGGAGAAGGTATTTGGACACAGCGTTTGATAACCTTGAGGGGTGAATAGTCCAGCACCATTCAATATACCCACCTTTCTAATCCCATGAGAAACTCGAGCTCGCAATTTCAGCAGTTGTTTGAAAAAAAGTTCCATCAACGAATGTAGACAGGCAGGAGGAGATACCTGTACCTCAATGGTCAGAAAACGTGGGAAAGGACTTTTGTGTTCCGATGGTCAGTGTGAAGCTGGGAGGGATTTGACTTTTCCAATTAATTTGTAACCCTTCAGTCAGTTCTTTATGGAGCTGTTTCAAGGGCCGTTTCCGAGTCAGGAATGTTGGAAATGATCTTTAGTTTTCTGAATGTTACAAACCAAAGTCTCATCTGCTTCTCAGGAGGAATGCTCAGTGAGCTGGGGCAGGTCGAACAATTTCCTGTCCTTTCTTTGATTATCTCCAGGCTTGTGGGTAAGGTGCTTGTTGACAGGTGCAGTATTGCAGTGAGGAAAATGAAAAAGAGAATGGGACAAGGTCACAAACTTGTTTGGCTGCAGGTTTTACTGAATGGAGTTTGTGTTTTTCACTTGGTGAAGGTCACTGACTGCATGTGATTGTGGAGTAGGCAGAGGATGGTGACACATGTCAGTGAACTGCCAAGTCTGAGGATAATAGCGAGAGTCATACAATACAGAAGAGGCGCCTCAACTCATCAAGTCTGTACCGAGAAACTTACATTAAATCTACACCAATCCTACCTTCCAATACGTGGCCCATAGTCCTGAAAATTATGACATTTCAAGTGTTCATCCACATACTTTGTAAACTTAGTGACATTTTCCTGCCTCTCCTACCTTCCCAGGCATTGCAATCCAGACTCTCACCAAGCTTTGGATTGAAAAAATGTGTCCCTCAAATCCCCTCTAAACCTCCTGTCCCTCAAGTTAAAATTCTACCCCTTGTTATCAAACCCTGAAATTGAGAGGAACAGCTGCTTCCTATCCACCTTGTCCATAACCCTCATAATCTGATACACCTCAATCAAGTCTCCCCTCAGCCTTCCCTGCTCTAAAGATAACAACCCGAGCCTAAATAGTTTCCCTTCCAGTCAACATCCAGGTGAATGGCCTCTTCACCCTCTCCAGTGCAATCATATCCTTCCTATAGTGATTTGACCAGAACTGCAATCAGTACTTCAATTGTGGCCTCACCAAATTTTTGTCCAGCTCCAACATTGCCTTGCTGCTCTTGTAATCATACACTCATGCTCCATTTCTCACGCTCCATGTATCTTCACGACTCACAGAGTAAAAGGCTACTTCGATGTCGAAAAATATTACGTACGTTGCTGGAGCATTCTCTTGTATTTTCGGGGACCTGGGAATCTGTGGATCATCTTCGAATCGAATGAAAAATAACATTGTCACTGTACTTACTCACATGATGCTAACGTCAGCGGCGGTACACGTCAGTTGACCGCGTAGTCTAATGTATAAGGTGTCTGACTTCGGTATTTCTCATGGTGGCATCAGAAGATTGCAGGTTCGAATCCTGTCGCGGTTGCTTTATATTGAAGTCTGGTGCACCTTCCTGGGAACCTCGTTCTTTCGTGTCAGATGAAGTCCACTTTTGCTTCCAAACATTGCAGCGCTCTTTCGCAGAATACATTCCCTTGTTATCTTGTCAATTAAATTCAGACTCATGCTAATAGTTTTACCTCCGAACAATTCCACAGTATCTGTTTGAATTGGATAAATTATTGATTTTCTCAACGAGAAGCAAATGCTTTGTTTCAATCGGTTTAATGAAATTCTGTGGAGGGAATTCTAATCTGCTCGGAAGAGGTTTAATAATGAGCTGAATGAACTGATTTTGTTTACAGGGATGAAAGATCATGCCACTGGGCTGGTAATCCAGAGGCCCGTACTAATCTTTGGGGACACGGAGTAAATCCCAACAAATTTAAATTCCCTGATTTAATACATAGAAACATGGATAGAAAACAGAAACAGGAGTCGGCCATTCAGCCAATCTAAGTCTGGAACTGAAAGCAAGTCTCTGTAATGGCGGCCTTGAAAGTCCCGACGGCTGTTTTCCCACAGAGAACATCTTCACAGAACAACAGAGAACATTTCACACAACAGGAAACCTTTACAGAAGAGAGAAAACTTATGCTCAATACGGATCGCATTTACACAACCGGGAACACGCCTACACAACAGGGAAGAATGTGATACAACCACAGTGAAGATCTGTCAACGGCAGATCCCAGTTCCACAACAGAGAGAACAGCTACACAGCAGAGAGCACAGTCACGCAAAAGGAAATGCATTTCAAAACAGGGCCTATCTTTGTGGAACAAAAAAACCCGTTTCATACATAATCAGTTTTTCCATCTCAGTAGCTTGCTGGTTTGCTCGGAATATTTTCTGTCTGTCATTGTGTGTGTGTCCTGACAGTCTCTTACTGAGTTTCTGTGTGTCTTTCTCTGTCTGCAACAGTCGGCGTGATGTTACGTCTTATTGTCCAGCCAGGGTGATCCTCCCAACACGTGAATCTTATTTGAAATAAAAATACAATGAATAGTTTCCTCTCTCCCACGCAGCAGGAATAGGCAGGACGCGGGTGACATTCCGGAGCAGACTGGCAAAGCGGAAGGGCGCTGGACCGATAACGCAGCGGTCGCTGGATTGAAACCATCCTCTTGCTGTCATATTCTCGCTCACATCAAATAAAAACATTCGGCTGCTGCCCAATTTCCTCAACCGCTTGGTCGAAAACAGATTGTGATAAATGAAATTCAGTCTCATTATCCTTACTCTTTGCCTCATGTGGGCGGTACGGTAGCACAGTGGTTAGCACTGCTGCTTCCCAGCTCCTGGGATCTGGGTTCAATTCGCGGCTTGGGTCACTGTCTGCGTGGAGTTTGCACATTCTTCTCGTGTCTGCGTGCGTTTCCTCCCACAGTCCAAAGATGTGCGGGTTAGGTTGATTGGCCATGCTAAAATTGCCCCTCAATGTCGCTTAGAGGGGTTTGCGGGTAAATAATTAGGGATATGGGGGTAGGGCCTGGGTGGGATTGTGGTCGGTGCAGACTCGATGGCCTCGAATGGCTTCTTTCTGCACTGTAGGGTTTCTTTCTTTCTATGTGGCTGGACAGCTTATTCAGCCAAAAGCTCGCTGCAATTCTTGTATCGATTGGGATTTTTCATGAAGGCCACGGCTTCTCAGCCTTGCTCCTCGCCTGAGGTGTGACTCCTTCGTTTAAATCACCACCAGTTAGCTATCCCCTTTCATGACACCGAGAAACATTTGGAACTGTGTACCTTGCCTTAACTTTACAAGCAATGTACGAATCAAATCCCTGACACGTTTTTCAAATGTAAAAGTGTGCAAACAAGTACTGAGCATGCGAACCGGAAGTATCCCTAAAATTTCATTCCTATCACAGTTTTGAGATTTTTCATTTCTGGAACAATCAACAAATGCAAAATCCAGAGACTGATGCAGAAAAGCTCCACGAGCCTGACGTGATTTGAACCCACAACCATTCTAATACCGAGTTAGTCGCGTTACCGTTGCACCACAAGCTCACAGCATTTGGCGGCATTTTACATCTGGTGAGTTCGGTGAGGGACAGGGACCAGAGAAGGGAACTGCCTCCCTCTATACTTTCTCGGGATTTACATCGAATGAAAGAGTAAGAGCGAACCAAAATTAACGGGAAAGTACAGAAACAACATTATCCTGCAGGAGAAATGTGTTCTTTGTCCCATGTGTTAAAATCACAAGAGATGATCAGAAAGGTTAGCATTGTATGATGAGATGGCCGAGTGGTTAAGGCGATGGACTGTTAATCTATTGTGCTCTGCACGCGTGGGTTCGAGTTCCTTCCTCGTTGATGATCCATTTTCTCTGCCCCTTTATTGAGGGTAAACTGATGTTTCGTTGTTATTTTGAGATTCACAGAACCAAGATGAAGTTTGGACACAAGATGAAGTTTGGACAGGCTTGAGGGGTGAATATTCGAACACAAATCCATATTCCAGATCCTAATCCATGATCTGGAGGTTGACTCCTCTCTTGGCTGAACCCACTCCCTGATTGCCGAGTAAAATGCTCGGCCCAGAATTCAAATAAACATTCTTACGCGTTCCCTTAAAGGTCACTGTCTAAACAGACTAAATGTGGAGATGCCGGCGTTGGACTGGGGTAAGCACAGTAAGAAGCCTCACAACACCAGGTTAAAGTCCAACAGGTTTATTTGGTAGCAAATACCATAAGCTTTCGGAGCGCTGCCCCTTCGTCAGATGTAGTGGTTATCTGTTCTCAAACAGTGCAAATAGACACAGAAATCAAATTACAGAATACGGATTAGAATGCAAATCTCTACAGCCAGCCAGGTCTTAAATGTATAGACAATGTGGGTGGAGGGAGCATTCAACACAGGTTAAAGAGAGGTGTATTGTCTCCAGACAGAACAGCCAGTGAAATTATGCATGCCAAGGAAGCAAGCTGTGGGGGTTACTGATAATGTGACATAAATCCAACATCCCGGTTTAGGCCGTCCTCATGTGTGCGGAACTTGGCTATCAGTTTCTGCTCAGCGACTCTGCGCTGTCGTGTGTCGTGAAGGCCGCCTTGGAGAACGCTTACCTGAAGATCCAAGGCTGAATGCCCGTGACTGCTGAAGTGCTCCCCCGCAGGAAGAGAACAGTCTTGCCTGGTGATTGTCGAGCGGAGTTCATTCATCCGTTGTCGTAGCGTCTGCATGGTTTCCCCAATGTACCATGCCTCAGGACATCCTTTCTTGCAGCGTATCAGGTAGACAACGTTGGCCGAGTTGCAAGAGTAGGTACCGTGTACCTGGTAGATGGTGTTCTCACGTGAGATGATGACATCCGTGTCGATGATCCGGCACGTCTTGCAGAGGTTGCTGTGGCAGGGTTGTGTGGTGTCGTGGTCACTGTTCTCCTGAAGGCTGGGTAGTTTGCTGCGGACAATGGTCTGTTTGAGGTTGCGCGGTTGTTTAAAGGCAAGAAGTGGGGGTGTGGGGATGGCCTTGGCGAGATGTTCGTCTTCATCAATGACATGTTGAAGGCTCCGGAGGAGATGCCGTAGCTTCTCCGCTCCGGGGAAGTACTGGACGACGAAGGGTGCTCTGTCCACCGTGTCCCGTGTTTGTTTCTGAGGAGGTCGGTGCGGTTTTTCGCTGTGGCGCGTCGGAACTGTTGATCGATGAGTCGAGCGCCATATCCTGTTCTTATGAGGGCATATCTCAGCGTCTGGAGGTGTCTGTACCGGTACCACAGTAGAAAACAGTACCACTGCGGGGAAGTCCATTGTCAACTTATCGGACTACACACTTCAGCCAGATGAAATCGAAGTTCTCAGCCGAGGGCTCAACTTTTGCCCCACTACCAAAATAGACCCCATCAGTCTCGCAGCGGACACAGAGGAATTCATCAGGCGAATGAGGCTGCGGGAGTTCTTCCACAAACCCCAAGAGGCCAACAGCGAACACAATGAGACAGCTAATGAACCGGAACAGCAGACAGAGAGATCCGCAGTGCAACCGAAGAGGAAAGAGTCGAATTGGACTCCTCCGGAAGGCCGCTGCCCTCGCCTTGACATGTATGCCCAAGCCATCAGGACGTGCGTCAACACCAAATTCATTAGCCGCACTCACAAGACAGCACCGAACATCACCCAAGCACAACGCAACGCCATCCACGCTCTCAAGACCAACCGCAACATTGTCATCAAACCAGCAGACAAAGGAGGGGCCATCGTCATCCTGAACAGAACGGATTATTGCAAAGAAGTGTACCGACAACTGAACAACGAGGAACACTACAGACAGTTACCCACAGATCCGACCAAAGAACACACCCGTCAACTCAACACTCTGATCAGAACCTTTGATCTGGACCTTCAGAGCACCCTCCGTGCTCTCATCCCACGTACTCCACGCGTTGGAGATCTCTACTGCCTCCCAAAAATACACAAGGCAAACACACCCGGCCGTCCCATCGTATCGGGCAATGGGACCCTGTGCGAGAACCTCTCCGGCTATGTCGAGGGCATCTTGAAACCCATTGTACAAAGAACCCCCAGCTTTTGTCGCGACACTACGGACTTCCTACAGAAACTCAACACACATGGAGCAGTTGAACCAGGAGCACTCCTCGTCACAAAGGATGTCTCGGCACTCTACACCAGCATCCCCCACGATGATGGCAGTGCTGCAACGGCCTCAGTACTCAATGCCGTCAACTGCCAGTTTCCAGATGCAATTTTACAACTCATCCGCTTCATCCTGGACCACAATATCTTCACCTTCAACAACCAGTTCTTCATCCAGACACACGGAACAGCCATGGGGACAAAATTCGCACCACAATATGCCAACATCTTCATGCACAGGTTCGAACAAGACTTCTTCACCGCACAGGACCTTCAACCGATGCTATACACTGGACACATCGATGACATTTTCTTCATTTGGAGTCATGGTGAGCAATCACTGAAACAACTATATGATGACATCAACAAGTTCCATCCCACCATCAGACTCACCATGGACTACTGTCTGGAATCGGTTGCATTCTTGGACACACGCATCTCCATTAAGGACGGTCACCTCAGCACCTCACTGTACCGCAAGCCAACGGATAACCTCATGATGCTCCACTTCTCCAGCTTCCACCCTAAACACGTAAAAGAAGCCATCCCCTACGGACAAGCCCTCCGAATACACTGGATCTGCTCGGATGAGGAGGATTGCAACAGACACCTCCAGACGCTGAAAGATGCCCTCATAAGAACAGGATATGGCGCTCGACTCATCGATCAACAGTTCCGACGCGCCACAGCGAAAAACCGCACCGACCTCCTCAGAAGACAAACACAGGACACGGTGGACAGAGTACCCTTCGTCGTCCAGTACTTCCCCGGAGCGGAGAAGCTACGGCATCTCCTCCGGAGCCTTCAACATGTCATTGATGAAGACGAACATCTCGCCAAGGCCATCCCCACACCCCCACTTCTTGCCTTTAAACAACCGCGCAACCTCAAACAGACCATTGTCCGCAGCAAACTACCCAGCCTTCAGGAGAACAGTGACCACGACACCACACAACCCTGCCACAGCAACCTCTGCAAGACGTGCCGGATCATCGACACGGATGTCATCATCTCACGTGAGAACACCATCTACCAGGTACACGGTACCTACTCTTGCAACTCGGCCAACGTTGTCTACCTGATACGCTGCAAGAAAGGATGTCCTGAGGCATGGTACATTGGGGAAACCATGCAGACGCTACGACAACGGATGAATGAACACCGCTCGACAATCACCAGGCAAGACTGTTCTCTTCCTGCGGGGGAGCACTTCAGCAGTCACGGGCATTCAGCCTTGGATCTTCAGGTAAGCGTTCTCCAAGGCGGCCTTCACGACACACGACAGCGCAGAGTCGTTGAGCAGAAACTGATAGCCAAGTTCCGCACACATGAGGACGGCCTAAACCGGGAGTTTGGATTTATGTCACATGATCAGTAACCCCCACAGCTTGCTTCCTTGGCTTGCAGAATTTCACTGGCTGTTCTGTCTGGAGACAATACACATCTCTTTAACCTGTGTTGAATGCTCCCTCCACCCACATTGTCTATACATTTAAGACCTGGCTGGCTGGAGAGATTTGCATTCTAATCAGTATTCTGTAATTTGATTTCTGTGTCTGTTTGCACTGTTTGAGAACAGATAACCACTCCATCTGACGAAGGGGCAGCGCTCCGAAAGCTTATGGTATTTGCTACCAAATAAACCTGTTGGACTTTAACCTGGTGTTTTGAGACTTCTTACGAAACAGACTAACTCATGGCACCATGGCTGGGCACCAGAACATCTCGTGGGGACAGCGAATTAGCCAGTCAAACCTGAAATATGATTAAGTGTTCGAAACGTTCCTTTCACCCGAAGCTTTAACTGATCACAAGGTTCAATTATTCCCTCGAAATATGGCTTCATCATTAGTCAGAGATAATAGTCTTTTGACCTTGGTGCCTCGCAGTAAACTGCTTTCAGCCAAAGTGAACGATAGTCCTTAAAAGCAATAATAATCCGTTCAAAATATCAGCATATGGGTTGAACAATCATAATCACTCGTTTGAATCAATTACTGAATCTCATATGTGTAACTTGCTCCTTGTTAGCTCATAAACGTAGTTTTTAAAACGTCATTTAACTGAATGCTGCTAGTTCTACCAGTGCCTTGATGTTGACGCTGATTCAATTCCGGCCTCGGATCACTGACTGTGTGGAGTTTGCACTTTCTCCCCATGCTTTGGTATCCTCCCACAGTGCAAAGGTCTGCGGGTTAGGTTGATTGGCCATGCTAAATTGACCCGAATGTCAGTGGGTTAATCGGGAGAATCTGTGGGTTACGGGATTAGGGCCTGGGTGGGATTGCGGTCGGTGCAGAGTCGATGGATCAAATGGCCTCCTCTGTATTCTAGGAATTCTTTGATTCAGAGGCCGCTGGCTGGACATTTGCTGCCGCTCAGCCCGGTGTCTTAGCGGTGCACGGTAATCCCCGCCTTCTCTATCGGCCTATTCTCTGATCAAAGTCACGTCCCTGTTATTCAAAGGACACTCGGCGCTGACTGAGTGACATCTGCTTTGTCCAATCAGGATTCCCGTTTGAAATGTGAGGGAACAATGAAAATGACGCTACATATTCTGACAAATAGCAGAGCGATTTGCTCAGCTCAACACACGCCCACCTTACAATTGACATCAACTTCAGCCAATTGAACAACATTGCTGCAAGGCTTATCCTTGATCCTTCATCATGCGGCGCTGTTCGACGACTCCCTCCGTGTCATCCCCAGCCGAGCGTCATTGCGTCATATAATTCGAACCGGGGCTGAAACCAATGAGAAATCAGAGAGCTGACGGCGGGTAAACAAATCTTAAAGCTCATTCGCGGTGCGAATTACAGGTGTACAACTATAACTCTTGATTGCACTTGATTTCACAGTAATTTCACAGTAACTTCATTGAAGTGTTCATCTCAGCTTCACTTGTGACTTATAAATAAACGTTCAACTTTAAAACGGAAACAGGACTGGAGAAAGTCAGAGTGTGAAAAAGATAAATCCCACGGGAAAAGGAGGAAGTCAATGAAGGGAAGGCAATAAAAGTGGAGGATGAAGGAAAAGAAGAAAGAGGCAGAGAGGGCATTCCAGACCCGAGGCCCTCAAGGCAGGCCCAACACTGGGGGAGCGAATCGAATCAGTGATGCTCAAAAGGTCTGAATTAGAGTAACTCAGATGTTTCGGAGGGTTGATGGGCTTGAGGTGATTACAGAAAGCGAGAGCTGAGGACATGGAGGGACTTGAAGACTCGGATGAGAATTTTAAGATTGAGACATTGCTTAACCACGAGTCAGTGTTTGTCAGTGAGTATTCAGTTGATGGTTCACGGTTTGTGGAGTGAATTCTGATATGTGAAATAGATTATTGGATGCGTTTTACTTTCTGGACACAGCAGCACAATGTATCAGATCAGGAGTAGACTTCCTCAGGTTCCTATTAAAGGTTTAAAGGAGTTGCACGAGGCAAGTGTTTTACACAGGGGTGGTGGGTGCCTGGAACTCGCTGCCGGGGAGGTCGTGGAAGCAGGTACGAAAGTGAGTTTTAAGGGGTGTCTGCACAAATACATGACGAGGATGGGAAAAGAGGGATATGTTCCCTGGAAGGGTAGGGGGTTTTAGATCAGTCGGTGCAGGCTTAGAGGGCCGAAGGGACTGTTCCTTTGTTCTTTGCTCTTTAGACCGTATTGCCCCTCAAGCCTGCTCCGCCATTCAATGAAACAATGTTTTAAATTCCCAAACCACTGAGTTTTTACGGTGTAGTAGGACTCCATTTGGCCCATCGAATCCATATTGGCTCATTTAAAGAGCATTTTACTTCATCCCACTCCCATGGTTTAGAGGGTGACGCAGTGGTTAGCATAGCTGTCTCACGGCACGAGGGACGTGGGTTCGATTTTGCCCTTGGGTGGGAGTCTGTGTGGAGTTCGAATTTCCCCCCCTTGTCTGTGTGGGTTTTCTCTGGATGCTCCAGTTTCCTCCCACAGGAGAGATTAAATGCAATTTTGGTGAAAGGCTACATAGAACATTCAAAGAACAACTGATGATACCAATGGCTCGAGGAGTGGTGCACTGAGCTTCTTTGGAACATGAGAAAAGAACATAAGAACATAAGAAATAGGAGCAGGAGTAGGCCATCTAGCCCCTCGAGCCTGCCCCACCATTCAATAAGATCATGGCTGATCTGACGTGGATCAGTACCACTTACCCGCCTGATCCCCATAACCCTTAATTCCCTTACCGATCAGGAATCCATCCATCCGCGCTTTAAACATATTCAGCGAGGTAGCCTCCACCACCTCAGTGGGCAGAGAATTCCAGAGATTCACCACCCTCTGGGAGAAGAAGTTCCTCCTCAACTCTGTCTTAAACCGACCCCCCTTTATTTTGAGGCTGTGTCCTCTAGTTTTATCTTCCTTACTAAGTGGAAAGAATCTCTCCGCCTCCACCCTATCCAGCCCCCGCATTATCTTATAAGTCTCCATAAGATCCCCCCTCATCCTTCTAAACTCCAACGAGTACAAACCCAATCTCCTCAGCCTCTCCTCATAATCCAAACCCCTCATCTCCGGTATCAACCTGGTGAACCTTCTCTGCACTCCCTCCAATGCCAATATATCCTTCCTCATATAAGGGGACCAATACTGCACACAGTATTCCAGCTGCGGCCTCACCAATGCCCTGTACAGATGCATCAAGACATCCCTGCTTTTATATTCTATCCCCTTCGCAATATAGGCCAACATCCCATTTGCCTTCTTGATCACCTGTTGTACCTGCAGACTGGGCTTTTGCGTCTCATGCACAAGGACCCCTAGGTCCCTTTGCACGGTAGCATGTTTTAATTTGTTTCCATTGAGATAATAATCCCATTTGTTATTATTTCCTCCAAAGTGTATAACCTCGCATTTCTCAACGTTATACTCCATTTGCCATATCCTCGCCCACTCACTCAGCCTGTCCAAATCTCTCTGCAGATCTTCTCCGTCCTCCACACGATTCACTTTTCCACTTATCTTTGTGTCGTCTGCAAACCTCGTTACCCTCCACTCCGTCCCCTCCTCCAGAACATCTATATAAATGGTAAACAGTTGCGGCCCGAGTACCGATCCCTGCGGCACGCCACTAGTTACCTTCCTCCAACCGGAAAAACACCCATTTATTCCGACTCTTTGCTTCCTGTCGGATAGCCAGTCCCCAATCCACTTTAACACACGACCCCCAACTCCGTGTGCCCTAATCTTCTTCAGCAGCCTTTTATGGGGCACCTTATCAAACGCCTTTTGGAAATCCAAAAACACCGCATCCACCGGTTCTCCTCCATCAACCGCCCTGAGACAGAGACAGAGACAGATAAACCATTGTGAAAACAAGCGGAGAATGAAAAAGGTAGCCGCCCAGAACTCAAATGTGGAGCAGCACTTTTGAAATGAATGGAGGGATCGCACACGGTGAGTATTCAATTTTTGTTTTGTCTTCACAATTCAGAACAGATAACGTTGTGAGCAGCAAAACCAGTTGCATAATTTGGAAGAGGAAAGGGACCCGGGATTAATTCCCCGCTTGGGTCACTGTATGTGTGGAGTCTGCACGTTCTTCCCGTGTCTGCGTGGGTTTCCTCTGGGTACTCTGGTTTCGTCCCACAGTCCAAAGCTGTGCGGGTTTGGTGGATTAGCAATGCTAAATTGTCTCTCATGTGTCAGACAGGCTAGTAGGGTAAATACATGGGGTTACAATTCTGGGGTGGGATTATGGTCAGCGAAGACTCGATGGACTGAATGGCCACTTTCGGCACTGTAGGGATTCTATGATTGTAATCGGCCTTTCATCTGGAAGGGATGTTAGAGGCCTTGGAACTCTTGAGGAGAGACAGGTAAATTTGTTTTCGTTGATGGGAAATGGGAAAAGCTGTACAGAGGGAAAGCTCAATTCAGAGTAAAGAAAGCACAGCGAAAGGGAAAGGGAGTGTGTTTGTGGTAGGAGCAAGCCAGAGTTGGCAGAAATGACAAAGGATTATGCATTGAATGAGAAGAATTGTGGGGAAGAAGATGAGAACAAGGGGAAACATTCACAGTACTGTAGGGGAAGGGACGAGATCAAACTGTAAGAAGTGGGACATAAATGTTTGAAATCCCTGTCAACACTATTGGGAGCCGATCGTTTGATGAGGAAACAAGAAAATGGGTTAGAATTGTTGGAGTAATAAATTGCATTATCCCTCCTCACTGTTCAGAGCACGAAACACAAATTCCAGGTGGAAGCTTGATTTCTATCAATATATTTATTTCAAACAGTTATTTTGCTTGTAAAGCTGTCTCTAAAATAGGCCAGATTAAGTGACATCTCTGTTGAGATGACAAACATCACTCGGATTTCACACTCTCCTGTCATTTTAATTCTTCACCTTGCTTTATGCCCATCTTTCCATCTCAGCCTCCTGCAATGTTCCAATGAAGCTCAATGTAATTTCCAGAAACAGAACCTCATATCTCATTGAAACATTGTACAGCCTTCCAGACTCAGCACCGAGTAAAATAAATGCAGGCGTTGAACTCAGCTCCATTTTGCCTCAAGTTTTCTTTGCAGGTTTTGATTTTACTCTTGTTTTTTTTTCATTTGGGCAGCAGCTGTTTATCCTTCTGCCAAACTCGCCACCTTTTTAGATACATATTTAGATTATTGGCTTGTTCCTTTATATTTATACCACCAACTCTTCTGTCGTTTAACCATTGCTGCGCTTCTCGTTGTTTAGAACCGACAAGAGAACAGTGCAAACTCGATTCAGTGATGAGTGACGAATGAGAATGTATTAATGTTCTGACAGAAAATGAACATCTCCGCCTTCTCCCTGTAATTCTGCACACTGTCCCTTTTTAACTAACAGTCAAATTCCTTATGGAATGCTTCGATTGAACCAGCCTCCATCACAATCTCCGGCAATGCATTCCACACATTAAGCATTTGCTGTGCGAAAAATGTTTTCCTCATGTTTCTATTCCTTCCTTTGTTAATGATGTTAAATCTGGTCTCTCTCATTCTTCATCATTCCACGAGTGGGAACAGTTTGTCCCTATCGACTTTGTCCAGACGTGTCAGGAAAATTAATACCTCTATCATATCCCCTTTCAACATTCAATTCCCCATGGAAAACAGTTCCAAAGTCTATAAACCTTTCTCATTAGTGAAGTTCCTCAGTTCTGCAAAATTTTCGTGAACCTTTCCTGTGCTCTCTCCAATGTCTTCACATCCTTCCTAAATCGTGGCTCCAGAACTGGACATACTCCAGCTGTGCTTGTTTTTGTGTTCTACACCATTTGAACATAACCTCCTTACTCTTGTACTCTGTGCCCCTACCAATAAAGGATAGAATTCAATATGCTTTATTAAACCATCTCTCCACCTGTCCTGACCCTGTCCAATAACATAAGCACAAACACAACCAGCTACGTCTGCTCCTGCGCCTCATTTGCAGCTGTTTCGTTTACTTTTTATTGCTTCGCTATTACCTTCCAACGAGAATGAATCACTTCACAATTCTCTGCTTTGAATTTAATCGGCAACACGTCCACTCATTCCGACAACTTGTCAAGCTCCTCTTTGAAGTTCACACTGTCCTTCTAACAGTTCACAAGGCTTCGAAGATTCACATTGTCCACAAATTCTGCCCTGCACCAAGGTCACGAATATGGACTGGTGGATGTTCACAGCCTTGGCAGCTTGTGTGCTTGTCAAAGTGATCTGCTGCAGTTTGAAGCATTGAACAGAAAAGGGAACTGACGCATGTCCCTGTCAGTAATCTCCACTCAAACACTGGAAAAGTTTCGCGATTGTCGTCAAGTGGTTTTGTTATCGTTGTGAATAGAAATAGCAGAGGATGGCTTCGATCCATCGACCTCTGGGTTATGGGCCCAGCACGCTTCCGCTGCACCACTCTGCTACGGCATGCCACCATTCTACTGCCTAGCAAAGTAGCCAGTCAAATATTCACTTCTACATTGTTTAACATCAGCCCCAGTGTCAGGAGGTTCAGTCTGGCGACGCAGTTCCACGACGTCACGTAAAGAACGCAATGAACAGAGAATGGCGCTGACAGAATCAGCAAGAGAGACTGTCTGGACATATGTAACGATAGACAAATCTGCTGGGAACCGGCAAGACACGGAACTGGAGAATTGGCCACTGATGTAAAGGAATTTTGTGTTGCATGAATATATTTGCAAATATATTTCGAACTGTGTAACTGTGCTCTTTGATGTTCAAAGATGTTCACTGTTGTTGTGTACAGTGTTTCACTGTTGTAAATATATTTTCCGCTGTGTAACTGCTCTCTCTGTTGTTGCGAGTTGCTTTCTGTTGTATAAGATGCTTCCCTGTTGCTGTAAATGTGTTTCCGGCTGTGTACATAGGATCCATTGCGTGTCAATATATTTTTCAGTTCTGTTGATATGTCACCAGTTCTGTGAACTTTTTTCCTGTTGTGTAAAAATATTCTACTTAAAGATGTTCTCTGTTCGGCAAAATAAAATCTTTCTGGTCTCTGATGTTAAGTGTTTGGTTAACATGTTGCATGTTGTGTTAAGATGTTCCCTGTTCTTGTGTAAAACTCTGGTTAAACTGAAAATGGTTAACTGAAGCCCAATATAGACTGCATGCTATCCTTTGTTCGTGAGAGTGATTGGCGAATTCATTTTGTATCCAACAGATGTATGTGACTGAGATTTGGTCTGTATCTGTTAGTCTCCGGTTGGGGTTGCGAGATTTTATTTGTTTTGTTTATTTACGTTATGTGTGGGCTCACTCGGTCGGCCAGCATTCATTCCCCATTTCTAATTGACCTTGACAATAAGCTGCTTTCTTGAACCACAACAGTCCCTGAGGTGCAGATACACCCACAGCACTGCTAGCCTAACGGTGTTAGGGAGAGAGTTCCAATATTTTGCCCCAGTGACAGGGAAGGAATGGCGATATATTTCCAAATCAGGAAGGGGAGTGGCTTAGAGTGAATCTTCGAGAAACTGGGGTCCCCATGTATGCGCTGCCGCTGTCCTTCTAGATGGTAGCGGTGGTGGGTTTTTGGGTGCTGTCTAAGGAGAGTAGATGAAGAAAAAACAGTCCCCATTGGCACAGCAGAGTAGGATATGTTTTGATGTGCTGAGAGTTTAGCGCTTGAAATGCACTGCCTGAGAGTGTGGCAGCGCCAGCATCAAATCAGGGTTGTCAAAGGGGAATGGGACGAGCGCCTGAGGAGAACTGCAGGGTTTAGAGGCAATGACTGGGAAAGGGACGAGATGAGTTATTCTTGTATAGAACAGCACAGAAAGGGCCGAATGGCCTCTCTCTTTCTTATATCCATTCTAAGATTCTATATGTATGAGTATTGGACTCATTCAATATTGCTCTGTCTCTGGGACGACATATGAGTGTGATATTCATTATAAATCTAGCTGTGTCTGAGACACTTTTCAAATCTGTACTCATTCTACCTGGAATATACCTAATTGAAACCGGGCCTTTTGGTCTGATTAGTACATGATTCCACACGATCCTCTATTCAAAATCTTCAATGCAACATTATCTGTTTATCTCTGAAATTCATTCTCCATCTTCTGATTATCTAGATTTCCTGTAAATACAGCAGTGCTAATCGGCTCAACTGCTCCAGACAATAACAAGTTCCAAATTATGCCGACTGCATGGGAAAGTACATTAATATTGAATTCTCTTTGGGATTTACTGCTGACATCCAATCATTAGTTCCAGTTGGATCTGCCTCTGCAACACCGACTGTTCATGTGAATTTCTTCCGTTCTGTCACTGGCCTGGGTTGCGGATGGTAGATGACAGCATACTCTGTTAGACTGAAGATTAGACATCAACAGAGGGACACAGCAGACCAGAATTGTTCACATTATATTGAACCTGGGACAGAGGAATTTCGAAACAGTAAATGTGTTGGCCATTTAATTTCGAAATCTACCAGTACGCTGCATTCCTCTGCAATCATAATTTGAATCCCCATAAATCAGCAAAACTGCTTTTTAAGTGAATGTATTAGTATTGGTGGGCATTTTATTTTGAACCATGTGGCATTTTGAGTCATTGTTGTTTAGCATAGTTAGAATTTCATTATGCCACAGTTTGATTATTAGTACAAACTTGTTAAAGCACATATTACAAAAAACTTTACTTATTTCTGATTGTGAATGGTATTGAGAGAGAAACTTGCTTTTCTTGATTTATGTTACTGACTTATATGTGGGCGTACAGATTGCAATCTCAAAATTTTCCAATGATGCAAAACTTGAAAATATTACGAAACTTCGTGAGGAAGATATTGATAGTTGTCATGAGGGTATCGAAAGGTTGGTGGAATCGGCAGACACGTGACAGATTCAATTTAATCAATGTAAGGACGTGTGAAGTAACACATTTTGGTCAGAAGATCGAGGAGCGGTGATATAAAATAGGGGTATGCCTTTACCCTTTCTAATCCCTATTGCACCTTTATCATGCCAGGATTCCAGTCTATTCACCCATCTCAGAACCCATTGAATATCCAGCCTTCTGTCTGCATTACACATTCGTTTTGTACAGTACTCATTAAACATTTAGCATTCCCACTTTCGCATGTACCTTCTCCCTGCCATGTATCCCTGCTCCGTTACACAACCCAGTCAACATTGCACATCTAATTTGTACTTCGTCTTATCCTGCCCAGTCCCATTGTGTTTTTCCATGCTCAGTTATGTTGCCCAAGTTGCCTACTGTTGTAGTTTTTCTATCCTCCGCGAATAGCAAATGAATAAATAGGCCCATCCTTTGATTTAACGCTGTCACTTTTCAATGTTTTGCGGGTGAGTTTCATGAAGTGCTGTGCGTGATTCCATCCTTTATGCTTCTGTTCAAATTTGGACTAAGGAAAATTATCCAAATATATCTCCAATTCTCCGTCTCATTCGCAAAGAACTGAGCGGATGGTAGATACAATTTTAATAATCCCTTTAAAAATAGAAAATTGATTTACAAATTTACAAATGCAACGGTGACAGCAATGCCGAGAGTGGTTTTCAGGCTGTGGCGACTAGAATAACAATTCATCTAAAAAAAATTAATTGTTCAAAATGATATATTGTACCATCCATTGTGCATGAAAAGAACGTTAAACTGTATAGCTGGGCTGTGCTTCGGGAACTTGTTTAGCATTAAGAAAGATGTTGCTTCACCTGCTGAGCATTTCCAACGTTGTCTGTTTGTGTTTCCTATTTCCAGCATCCAAAATATTTCGCTTTCTGTTCTGTGCAGAAGTTTAACTGGACAGGAAACATGTTCTGCTCAGCTCCGTGACACACAGATTGGAATGTCCATCCCGAAAATCATGCCTGCGAGATCAGACCCCAAGCTGTATAGGGGAATGAGGAAAAGAGAGAGTGGATTATTCTGACGTCAATGAATCTGTGATGGACAGATTTACTTTAAAAATGATCCAAAATGTTTATTTCCAGAGCTGTTTAAAAAAAAACATGAGACGGCCCTCCGCGCCTTGCATTCAATTAGGTTTCTCTCAAGCGCTTTCGGCGTGTGAACTCGAAGATTATTGAATTACCAACATTTTGTACATTGAAAAAAATCCATATGTGTACCTGTAAATGCAATTACATGCGTGTGGCTCTGTGGCACAATGGGTAGCGCGTTGAAGTTCTAATCAATGGCAAGTTCGCCATTGAAAGTTTGTGGGTTGGAGTCCCACCAGAGTCCAACTTTGGATCAGGTTAATAACAAACCAATTGCTGCTTCATTGATGTTACTCAGCTGCGGCACCGACATTTCCTGCTCTACCATCTCTCCATGCTGTTTCTCTTCACTCGGCTCCCAGGGAAACCACTGACTCGAGAATAAAACGCAAATCCCGGGGTTATTCCTAAAGTTTGACAAAGTATTCGCTGCCTCGCTTGGAAAGAGTAGCATCGTGTTGAATTAGACATTTAGCTTTCTTTAAAACTAAGCAAAGCACAAAGAAGATTAAGAAACACGCACACACACAGACACACGTCAACAATTGATAAATAAATATAAACAATAAATAAGTAATAGTGCCCGCATCTTGGCAGTGTTATTCCTATGTTTCTACTGCCTTCGGCCTTCGAGGCTGCAGTGATCTTGGGTTTAAAAGGTATTGACAAAGGAGCCTTGGTGAGTACATGCAGTGCATCTTGTAGATTGTGCACACTGCTGCCACTGTTCTTCGGCGTTGGAGGGAGTGAATGCTTCTGGATGGGAAGCGAATTAAGTGGGATGCATTGTCGTGGATGGTGTAACACTTCTGTTGTTCCAGCTGTATTCACCAAGGCAAGTTATCTCAGGAAATCAGGTGCTCCGGTTCCCTCCCACAATACGAAGATGTGCAGGGTGGTTGGATTAGCCTTGCTAGATTGCCCCTCGGTGTCCCAAGGTGAGTGGTTTATGTCAATTAGCGGGGTGGATGCGTGACGCTATGCGGATAGGGCATGGGTGGAATGTACTGTGGGAGATTTCGTACAAAATCGACTGACAAAATGGTCTCATTCAGTACTATCGGGATTCTATGTTTCTCAGACAGTTAGAAATTTCCTGAGAAAAGGGGGAAAACTGTTTTTGTCGCATTTACAGCAGTGAGTTTGTTGCAGATTAAATTCGTTACAGCAAGCTGACAAAAAAACATTGTATCCTGCAAATAAATAGCTGAGATATTTGTGGGGGCTCTCGAAATGTTTTTTTTTCTGTCGATCATCTACCATAAAGGGAAAGATAACAAAAACTTGCAATAAAGGAACCTTTCGCATTGTGCAACTGCATCGATCACTGGAAAGGGAGTAATGATCTGCTGGGATTGGAACCCAGGCTTTAAGCAACAAAACCGCAGAGAAGTTCTCAGAGAAGTGAAACTGCCGTCTCGAACTTCATAGAATCCACATAGTGCAGAAGGAGGACATTAGGCCCATCGACCCTGCACCGACAACAATTCCAACCAGGGCGTGTGCACGTAACCTCCCATATTTACCGTGCTAATCGCCCTGACACGAAGGGGCAATTTAGCACGGCCAAACCAGCCAACACGGCACTTATTTCCAAGGCTGACCTGCCGATTCTGGAAAGTTAAAAACGTGCAAATGAAGCTGACGTCTCCTTTGGAGCTTCTGAAACCACATATTTTCATGGAGGCAATCTCCTGTCCAAAGCTGGTGTCCTGATTTGAATCGATTGTCAGCTCGAATTTCTCATTGGATTAGGAAGATAGGAACATGGCATGGTGCTGGACTATTCGCCCCTCAAGCCTGTCGAAGTCTGTTTCGTTACTTTATCTTGGTTCCGTGAACCGCAAAACACGAAACGAATCATCGGTTCAACTTCCATAAATGGTTCAAAATGGAGACATAGAAAACGCATCAACGATGAGAATGGGATTTGAACCCAAGCGTGCAAAACACAACGCATTAATAGTCCACCGCCTTAACCATGCGGCAACCTTCTCAAACATAGGCTTTTGCCCACTCTATCTCGTGTGTTGTTAACACCCGTAATAAAAAACATTTTCCTCCCGCAGAATAATGCGGTGTTTCTGCTCTCTCGTTTATCTTGGTTCGTTGTTGCTCCTCGATTCAATGTTTATCCACAGAAAATGAAGAGGGGGGCAATTAGCCTCTCAGTATCCGAGATGCTTTAGAATTCACCGAACATAAAACAGATGTAAAAATCATGGAAGTATATGTGCCGGTGGCGCAACGGTTGCGCGTCTGATTCCAGATCAGAGGGATGCGTGTTCAAATCCCGTCAGGCTCACAGTTTCTGTTTGTATTTTGGTGAAGTTGATTGTTTGCGAATGTCCCCGATATGATGAATTTCAAAACTGCGGTCGACAGAAATGAAGTTGTTGGCGATTCCTCTGGTTCACATGCTCAGTTTGTGTATTTTTTTTTGCGCAGGTTTATATCTGAACAAATGGCCGCATAAATGCGATGCTGCCATTGCTTATAAAATTACAGTAACGGTCACAGTCCCAGATGTTTCATCAAAGGGGGAACTTTTTGCTGGTGATTTAACCGAATAATTCATACCTCAGGCGAGGAGCAAAGCGAAGAGGGCAGGGCCTACATGAATAATCTCAATCGAAATAGGAATTGAACCAGAGATATTGGCTGCATAAATTGTCCAGGCAACTCAGCGAAACTGGGACAAATGAACTGTGCCAAGGTGATATTCTCACGAACGTCGAGCAAGATAATGAAGCAAACTTGCTGCAGGGAAAACCCAGATATCCCTTTCTTCTGAACGTGAGCGAAAACACAACAGCAGAGAATGGTTGAGATCCATAAACCACTGGGTTTTGGGGCCAGCACGCTTCCGCTGCGCCACTCTGCTTCGTAAGCCCATTGTTTCCTGAAAATTACCGTTGCGCGGAAGCCAGGAATCTATTCACTGTCTCTTTTTATTTCAAACAAGAAATGCTGCCCAGCAAACCAGAAAGAGACTGATGTGGAAAAATTGATTATTCATGATAAGTTATTTTTTGTTAAACAAAGAAATCCCTGTTTTGAATTGTATTCCCTGCTGTGTAACTGTTCCTTGTTGTGGAACTGGGACTCTGCCTTTGACAGATCTTCACTGCGGTTGTGTCAATTTCTTCCCTGTTGTGCAAATATGTTCCCGGTTGTGTAACAAAGAATAAAGAACAAAGAACAATACAGCGCAGGAACAGGCCCTTTGGCCCTCCAAGCCCACGCCGCTCCCTGGACCAAACTAGATCATTCTTTTGTATCCCTCCATTCCCACTCCGTTCATGTGGTTATCTAGATAAGTCTTAAACGTTCCCAGTGTGTCCGCCTCCACCATCCTCTGTGTAAAATACGTCCTTCTGATATCCGTGTTAAACCTCCCCACCGCCCACCACCCCCCCCCCCCCGCCCTCACCTTGAACCTATGGCCCCTCGTGATCGTCACTTCCGACCTGGGAAAAAGCTTCCCACCGTTCACCCTATCTATGCCTTTCATAATTTTATACACCTCTATGAGGTCACCCCTCATCCTCCGTCTTTCCAGTGAGAACAACCCCAGTTTACCCAATCTCTCCTCATAACTAAGCCCTTCCATACCAGACAACATCCTGGTAAACCTCCTCTGCACTCGCTCTAATGCCTCCACGTACTTCTGGTCGTGTGCGAATGCTTTTTCTGCTGCAGAACGAATGCTTTTTCTGCTGCATCTGTCTGTATTCAGATTGTGCTTTGCCTTATCTGGTGCTCAATGAGGGATCTTTCTGATTCTGAAGACGGGAATGGGTTAATGAGCTTTGTCACACTTCAGCATTAAGACCCGAACTCTGTGATTTTGTTGAGAACACTGCAGAGTTCATGTTTTCGTCAGAGTTCGGTGTTTTTCATGTCTGTGCCAGATAAGAGGAACAGCTATTCTTGCTGTCTCCACTTGTTATTAAGAAATGCGATTAACGCAGCTCGAAATAAGCTAAACAATCTCCATTTTTATGTAACTTTGTTTAACACGATGGAGTTGACATGTATGCCTTCTGTGATCGTATAACCATAGATTCATATAGATATATTCATCATACTTTATTCCTCTTATCCTGATATAAAGTATGATACAAACCTGTATGTATATTAGTTAACTTGTTTGTGCAAAACCTGTGATGTTGTTTCAAGGATATAAATGACGAACAATCGTGGCCTTGGAGATCGAACAAACTACGCAGAGGAAGATACTGCTGATGCAACAAGAATCTCACCACGAACAATGACAGACATCTCAGAGAATTGCAATGTAATGAGGGCAGGGCCCGGGACATATATAAACTCTGTTCTTACTTGTGTTCGAAGAGAAGGCTGGAGGTCCACTGTTAGGAACCTCACTTCTCCCATAATTGTGAAAATAAACCTGCACTTTGATCCACTAATAGTGTCAGATTTTTTTTTACCTACAACAGATTCTATCTGTTGAACTGTGCCTGTACAAGTGACTTGTTCTGACTGTCAGCTTCCAGAACTGAAAGATAGTTTCTAAATTAATTCAGTATCTGTCAATCTTTGATACTGCAACTGACTTTATGTATCGCTTCAGTTTGAATCAGCTATTTATTTTGTTTATTCATTCCTTGGATATGGGCATCGTTGACTGGGCCCGCAATTGTTGCCCATCCCAAATTGCCCTTGACCTGAGCGGCTTGGTAGGTCGCCTCAGAGGACAGCTTCAAGTCACCAAAGTTGCTGAGCGTCGGGGGCCACATGGAGGTGCAGACCAGGAAAAAAATGCATTCCTTCAAGGACATGAATGAACCAGTTGTGTTATTTTAAGGCAATCGATTGATTGTCGTTAGACTTTTAATACCAGATGTTTTTATTGATGTCAAATTTCACCATCTGCTGTGGCTGTGTGTGTGTGTGAGTGTGGATTAATCCTTTATATTCCCTCACAAACACTGCGATCACCTTGCTTTTGTGAATTCCTAAGACGCACGAGTGTGAAAAGAGTCGACTTTAAAGCATGTATGCAGGAAAGTGAAGAGTGAACTTAGAAATCATAGAAACCCTACAGTGCAGAAGGAGGCCATTCGGCCCATCGAGTCTGCACCGATCACCATCCCACCCAGGCCCTACCCCCACATATTTACCCGCTAATCCCTCTAACTACGCATCTCAGGGACAATTTTTAACCTGGCCAATCAACCTAACCCGCACATCTTTGGACTGTGGGAGGAAACCGGAGCACCCGGAGGAAACCCACGCAGACACGAGGAGAATGTGCAAACTCCACACAGACAGTGCGAAGATCACAGAAAAGCTGTGTCTGGAGCTGCGCCCAAGAGTCAGGATTGTGTTGTCAGTGAATGAACTGAAGGAACAACCGACATGCTGGAAATATTCAGCAGCTCCGAAAGTAGCTGTGGAGAGATATTCCTGTCGCCAGGATGTGACTCTCCAATTGGATACTTCACGTTGCTCAGATCTGACACTCTCAACACCTTCGTGCAAGGAACAGATAGGGCGGGAATTGGGTTTTGGTTGATTTGAGAAAACAGCGCAATGCAGCAATGAGAAACTCCTCACCTCCCGGCAGCTTGGGGAAGGATGGGACGCAGATACAGGCCTCTGTCTGGGGTTCGAAAATGGAAAAACGCATCGCGTTTTAAAAGTAATAACAATAAAGGTGGAATTCAATTCGATTTGTGCAGAGATTTTACACTTGGGCAGATGTCGTCAGGATGGCCGAGCGGTCTAAGGCGCTGCGTTCAGGTCGCAGTCTTTTCTGGAGGCGTGGGTTCAAATCCCACTCCTGACAGCTAATTTTACTTCGCGAGGCACCATCCAAAACCAAGAAATCTCTCACCGGGCAGCAGATGCGGAGAAACAACGACCACTCAGAGACCCACACCACACTGACTTGGAAACATATCGCCGTTCCTCTGGCTGGTTCACAATCCAGGAACTCCCTCCCGAACAGCAGTGTTTGTGCACACGCACTGCAGTGGCTCCAGAGGAAATTCGTCACCAATTACACAAAGATAATTAATTTGGAGAATAACTGATTCCCGTGCCAGCGACACACATAGCCCTCATGAATGAAGTATGTTTTTAAAAAATCACCTTGCGCCACAGAAGGAGAACGTCTGCCGTCAGAGCAGAAAGCTGTGTTTGTGAATGACATCCTGAACACGGCTACTTTTATACTAGATGTGTGTCTGAAAACAATAAATCGAACCAGCTCACGATAAATCACTCAATATTTAGCGGAAGATTTGCACTGAGTGATGTGTGTGATTCCCTCTGATGTGATTGTTCAATGTCGGGAAAGGTGGGTTTCAAAGGCTTTCAGGCAGTCTCGATGGGCCACTGTGGGATTCAATTATTTTTCTTTCATGAATCTATCCGAGATCCCATTGCATCTGTGGAGGGAGAAGCGGCCGTTCCCGTGAAAGGTCTGCATCTGAAATGTGAACTATCTCTATTTGCAGAGATATGTTCCAGATCTGGTAGTGTCCCTTTTTGCACAAATACCGCCAGATCAGGAACGCATTTCCAGTTTCCGCTGTACAAGCCGAAGCATCAAGCTCGTTTAGTTGGTTAAGGCGCTTGTATGATAAGATCCTGAGTTCAAATGCCAGCAGAGCTTTGACTTCTTTTAGGCGGTATTTGTAAGTCATAGCACGCATTTCTTGCTCGCCAATGTTGTCCTTCCCTTTACAGTGGATGATCTACAAAGATGAAACAAAAACATATTTCGAGATCCCCACAAATATCTCTAATATTTATTTACACGACCCAGGTATTTTCATAATATTGCAGTAAAACACTTTTAATCTACAATAAACCCAATGCTGTCAGTTCTTCAAACACAGCTTTCCATTTTTTTTTTCTCAGGGAATTTCTAACACAGTCCAATGACCTTAGAATCATACAATCCTAACAGTGCTGAAGGAGACCATTCTGCCCATCGAGTCTGTACCGACTCCCCGACAGAGAATCGCACACAGGATCTATCCCCACGGCGCCACACATCCACCCCACTAATCTGCCTATACAAACACCTTGGGAACCAAGGGAAAACTATCATGGCCAAACAACCCAAGCTGCTCATCTTTAGGCTGGGGAAGGTAACCGGAGCACCTGGTTTCCTGAGAAACTTGCCTGGATAAATGCAGCTTGAACAACACTACAGAGGTTTGGCACCATCCAGGACAAAGCAGCCCACTTCATTTGCTTCGCATGAATAAAAAATCACTCCCTCCACTACCGACACACAAGACAGCAGTATGCACCATCTGTGCTCAAGGTGCATTGCAGCAACACAGCAAGGCTCCTTTGCCAGCACCTTCCAAACCCACGACAACTACAGCCTGGAAGGATAAGCGCAGCAGACACATCAGGATAACACCACCACGTTGCAGGGCATTGATATCTATTCATTGATTGTAGCTATTTATAAGTTGTTGTTGTTGTTGTTGTTGCCTGTATGCGTTCTTTAACATCGTTCTCTTCCAAAAGAAGCGAAATATCTAACTGAAAATGTATGTTACTATTTTTAACGCAATCAGCGAACGTTGTGTCAAATCTTATGAAAGCCACTGGGGTTTGCATTTTCTTCCCAAGTCAGTGGTTTCCCTGAAAGCCGAGTAAACAGAAACAGCATGGAGAGATGGCAGAGCAGGAAATGTCGGTGCCAAAGCTGAATCACATCAATGAAGCAGCAAACCGTTTGCGAACAATCTGGTCCAAAATTCGACTCTGATGGGATTTAAACCCACAACCTCTGAGTAGTTAACTTACCATTATTTAGAAGTCTTACGCGCTATCCATTGCGCCACAGAGCCACAGGGCGCATGTTGGAAGTTTATTTTACAGGTCCATATATGGATTCTTGACAATGCAGAAACTCTGGTAAGTTCAACAATCTCATCGTTAAAACATCGGGAACAGTTAAGAGGAACTTCATTGATTGCAAGTCATGTTGGGACATCTTATGTCTGTTAAAACATCTGTGGAAATACAGATCTTTGTGCCCTTTATACAGGAAATCTGTCCATCACAGAATGATCCTCCCTATCTCTCTTCCTCATTCTCTTGTACAGCTTGGAGTCGGATCTCGCAGGCTTGATAGTCACGATACACATTCTACTCCATCTGTCACAGGGCGGATCAGAACATGTTCCCAATTGCAGTAAAACACCTGCACAGAACACAACGCAAAGCTGGAAGCTAGAAATCTGAAACAAACACAGAAAATGCTGAAAATGCTCAGCAGGCGAGGCAACACTTTTGATTCATGGAGATTTCTGTAAAACCAGCTCCTGAAGCACAGCACGGCTGCACAGTTTAAAGTTTCCTTTCATCCACAATGGATGTACCATTCTATTGTTTTCAACAACTCAAATTGATAATGTGCATTGTAATTCTAATCGCCACATCCTGAAAATCTCTTCAGGCAGTGTTGTCACCCTTTGATTTTAAATTTGTATATCCATTCTCTATCTTTTAAAGCGACTATTGAAACTGTATCCATCACCCGCTCAGTTCTTTGTCAATGAGAATGAAAATTGCAGATATGTTTGGATAACTTTCAGCGCTTCATTAAACTCACCCGCTAAACACTGAAAGGTGACAGTGTTTAATCAAAGGATGGTTGTATTCATTCAGTTCTTATTAATGGAGAATAGGAAAGTTGGAACATAATGCAATCTGGGCAATATAACTGAGCAGAGTGAAACACAATTGGGACTGGGCAGGATAAGCCGACCATGGGCAGTTCTCAAAGTGAAGGTGCGACGTTGACTGAGCTGTCAGACGGAGCAGGGGTCGTTGCAGTGTAAAGGTGCGGAGGAAAGTGGGAGTGCTAAATGTTTAACCATTGCTGCACAAGTGGACGGTGAAATGCAGACTTCAGGCTGGATATTCAATGTGTTCTGAGATGGGTGAATAGACTGTGGAATCTTGGCATGGTAAAAGTGCCATAGGGATTAGGAAGGCTAAAGGTGTACCCTTTATTTCATATCACCTCTCCTCGATCTTCGGACCCAAATGCATCACTTCACACTTCCTTACATTAATTAAATTGCATCTGTCACGTCTGTGCCCATTCCACCAGCCTCCCTATATCTTCTTGAAGATTATCAATATCCTTCTCACTTAAGGTCATAATATTTTCAAGTTTTGTACCACTGGCCAATTTTGAGATTGAAACCTGTGCAGCCAGATATAGGTCAGTAATATATCTCAAGAAAAGCAAGTTTCTCTCGATATACCATCCCCAATCGGAAATAGAGAACAGTTTGTGTAATACATGCTTTACTAGGTTTGTACTAATAAGTAGACGGTTGCATAATGAAATTCTAACTATGCTAAGTAACAATGATTCAAAATGCCACTTTGTTCAAAAGAAAATACATACCAGTGCGAATACTTTCACTTAAAAACCATAACCTTGCTGATTTATCGGTATTGAAATGATGAATGCCGAGGAAAGCAGCGTACTGGTAGATTTCGAATTGATATGGCCAACACATTCAGTATTTCGAAATTCCTCCGTCCCAATTCAATATAATGTGAACAATTCTTGTATGTTGTGTCCCTCTCTGATGCAGCACATTTCCACTCCATCTGACGAAGGAGCAGCGCTCCGAAAGCTCATGATATTTGCTACCAAATAAACCTATTGGACTTTGACCTGGTGTTGTTAAAACTGTTACAAAAATCAGTCTACCAGAGTATGCTGACATCTACTGGCCGCAATACAGAACTGCAGCAGAGCGGAAAAAAAATCACATCAACTGTCGATGTTGCAGAGACAGATCAAACAGGAATTAATGATTGGATGTCAGCATTTCCCATGCAGTCAGGATAACTTGGAATGTGCTAATACCTGGAGCAGTTGAGCCGACTAGCATCGATGTACTAAAGAGAAATCTCGGGAATGGAGAATGAATTTTAGAGATAAGCAGATGATATTACATTGAAGATTTTGAGTAGAGGATCGTGTGTAATCATGTACTAATTAGAACAAATTTCCCGGTTTCAATTAGGGATCTTCCGGGTCGAATGTGTACAGATTTGCAAAGTCTATCAGATAGATTCATTATGAATGTCACACACATATGTCGCACCAGAGACAGAGCGGTACAGAATGAGTCCAACACTCATACAGCAAGAATCTCTGAGTGGATACTAACAAAGAAAGGGAGACCATTCGGTTTTTTGTCTGTGCGCTGGTCTACACAAGAACAACTAGGCACATCCCTTTCTCAGCCCTTGTCTCATAACCCTGCAAATACTTTCATTTCAGATGCTGATCCCATTCCCCTTTGACAGCCCTGATTTGATGCTGCCTCTGCCACCCTCTCAGGCAGTGCATTCCAGGTCCTAAACATTCAGCACATTAAAATCTACCCTTCTCTCCTCTGGCAATGGGAACAATATTTTTTCATCTATTCTTCTTAGAATGCACCGACAAACCCACCACCTCCACCATCTCGAAAGATAGCGGCAGCAGATCCATGAGAGCACCAGCGCTGCAAGCTCCCCACCAAGCCACTCACCGACCTGACTTGGAAATACGTCACGGCTCCTTCATTTTCTCACCAGCAAATCCTGAAAGACTGTTAAGCTAACAGCACTGTGGCTAAACCGATATCTCAGCGACTGCAACAGTTCAGGAAAGCAGCAAACCATCACCTTCTTAAGGTCAGTTACGGATTGGCAACAACTGCTGACCTCGTCAGTGATACCCACCTCTCGAAATGAATAAAACAAATAAAAACTCGCAATTACAACCGGAAACGGACAGATACAGATCAAATCTCACTCACATGCATGTGTTGGATACATTTTGAATCCCCCAATCACATTCACTTACAGAGGGTAAAATACAGTCAAAATATGGCGATCGTTATCCAGTTGCAGTGGAACCAGAGTTTTTCAACAACAGAGAACATCTAAACACAACATGCAACATTTTAACATAATATGGAACATCATGTGACCAGATAATTAACTTTCTGCCGATCAGAAAACATCTTCACGGAGAATATTTTGACACAACAGGGAACACGTTTACAGAGCAGGGCACATATTAACAGAACATTAAAAACATACACAAGGTGGATCATATTTACACAGCCGGAAAGACATTTACACCATCAGGGAAGCATTTTTCACAACAGCAGAAAACACCTCTCAACAACAGAGCACAGTTGCACAGCACGAAATACATTCACAAATATGTATTTGCAACAGAAAATTCCTTTAAATATCAGTGATCGATTCTCCAATTCCGTGTCTTGCCAGTTTCCCAGCACCTTTGTCTGTCGTTAGATATGTCCAGACAATCTCTATTACTGCTATTGTTTGCTTTTCTCTGTCTGTTGTTTTCTCGGTGTGACGCAGTGGCTGAGCCTCCTGACACTGGTGCTCGTGTGAAAGGATACAGGGGCGAAAATCTGCCTGGCGACATTGATAGTCAGCAGAGATCATTTTTACCGTAGCAGAGTGGCGCAGCGGAAGCGTGCTGGGCCCTTAACCCAGAGATTGATGGATCGAAACCATTCTCTGCTACTCCTACTTGCACTGAAAATGAAACAACTTGACAACAACCGCAAAACATTTATGACTTCTCCGTGGAATATGCAGACAGGTATTTACATCGATTTTCCTTTCCCCCAAAACCCTCGATCTGCAGTAAATCACTTTTATCTGCAACCAGAGTTCTAAACAAGTACAAGGAACATGTAAACACAATATGCAACAATTTACTGACAGAAACATCTTCACGGAGAATCGTCTTACACAACAGGGAACACGTTTGCAGAGCAGGATATATATTAATAGAACAGAAGAAAAAAAAACATTTACAAAGCCGGAAACACATTTACAACAACTGGGAAGCATTTCACACAACAGCAGAAAACAACTCTGAACAAAAATTGAGACAGTTACATGGGTACGATTGGTCTGGAGGAATATGAGACAAACACGGGCAATGAGCAACAGCCCGTTGGTAAAAAACTGGGCGGCATGGACAAGTTGGGCCGATTGGCCTGTTTCCATGCTGGAAACCTCCATATCACAGAGCACAACAGGAAGTATATTTACAAACAGTGAAACACTTTGCACAACAACAGTGAATATCTTTGAAGAGCAAAGAGCACCGTTACACAGCAGGGAATATATTTACAAATATATTTACACTAGAAAACTTCGTTAAAACATCAGTGATCAATTCCGTAACTTGCCGGTTTCCCGGCACCTTTGTCTGTCGTTACACGTGTACAAACAGTTTATTTTGCTGTTCTTGTGCGTGTCTTTCTCTGTCCATTTTATTCTTGGTGTTCTGCAGTGGAATTGTCTGGCCAGACTGAGCATCTTGATACTGGTGCTGGTGTTAAACAACAATGTAGAAGTCAATATCTGATCAGCGACATTGATAGGCAGCAGTTGGGGCTGCGTTTACTGGAGCAGAGTGCCGCAGGGGAAGTGTGCCATTAACTGAGAAATCGCTGGGTCGAAACCACTCTCTGCTATTTCCTATGAACAACGGTAACAAAACCAGTTGACTGCAATTCTGCAACATTTACGTGTAATATGTAGAGATTTGCATTGATTCCTCTTTTCTGTTATAAGCCTCAAACTGCAGTACATCAATTTGATGTGCACACAAACTGTAGAGACTGTGAACATACACCAGGATATACTAGTGTCCGAGGTAATGTTGCACGGGGCACAATTTCAGAATTTGTCGATAACGTGAAACGTGGAAGAATTGTGAACTGTGAGGAGGATGGTGTAAAACTTCAAAAATGAAATGGACAAGTTACAGATTAAATTCAAAGCTGAGAATGGTGAAGTGATTCATTCTGGTCGGACGATTATAGAGAGACAATGAAAAATAAAAGGAAAACAGTTCCAAAGTATATAATCCATTTCGTTAGTGAAGTTTCACAGTCCTACAAATCTAAATGAGGTGCAACATTGCAACTCTTAAAGAAAAGCAAATAATTACTGCGGATGCAGTCATCTGAAACGAAAAGAGAAAATGCTGGAAAATCTCTGCATGTCTGGCAGCATCTATAAGGAGCGAAATGAGCTGATGTTTCGAGGGGTCATCTGGACTGGTTTACTGCTAACTGGTAACTTCTTTAAAGTCAATAATAATCCATTCAAAATATCAGCATATGTATTTTACAATCATAATTACTCATTTGAATCAATTACTGCATCTCATATTGGTTCTTGTTAGCTCAAAAACGCATTTCGAAGTCATTTCACTGAATGCTGCTAATTTTATGAGTGCCTTAATGTCGACTGGTTTAAAAATCTTACCACCGCATCAGGGGTTCCACTTAGAGGCATTAAATGTTATGAGACGCCTGGACAGAATGGATAGGGACAAACTGCTCCCACTCGTGGAATGAAGAAGAATGAGAGAGAACAGTTTGAACATCATGAGCAAAGGAAGGGATAAGAACAAGAGGAAAACATTTTTCACACAACGAATGCTTAATGTGTGGAATGCATTGCCGGGGAGTGTGGTGGATACAGATTCAATTAAAACGTTCTGAAGGGATTCGACTGTTGTCTGAAAAGGAAGAATGTGCAGGATTACAGGGAGAAGGCGGAAATAAAAACAGAAAATAATAGAAACCCCAGCAGGTCTGGCAGCATCTATGGAGAGAGAAACAAAGTGAATGCTTCGAGTCTGTATGACTCTTCTTCAGAGCTAAAGAGAGGTTGAAATGTGACGGATTTTAAAATGTTGAAGAGAATTCGGAGCACAATCGAGATTGTACATTCAAGCAATTAGAAAAGGAAATTGCACGTTTGTTTTTATTGTAAGTGGTTTGGAGAAGATGAAGAAAGGTGTCCTGCTGCGATTGTACAGGAATTTATTGAGACCACATCTGCAAGACTGTTTACAGCTGTTGTCTCCACATTTGAGAAATGATAGAGTTGCATTGGAGGCGGTTCACTAGATTGCCACGGGGAATGAGGAGGTTATTCTGTGAGGAGACGCTGAGTGAATTCGGCTGAGAGACACAGGAGCTCAGAACAATCTGTAGATGCTGACTGAACGCTTCCATGACTGTCCTCTGGGCAGACGAGTCGCAGATAAAGTTCAAGTAAAGTAAAGCAAAGTAAAGTTTATTTATTAGTCACAAGTAAGGCTTGCACTGCCACTGCAATGAAGTTACTATGAAATTCTCCGAGTCACCACACTCTGTCACACTCTCTCTGTGTGATGCTCTCTGTGTGACTCTCTCTGACTCTCTCTCACACACACAATCTCTCTCTCTCTGACTCGCAGCTTTTCACTCTCTCTCTCGTTGACAACTGCAGACGTTTTGGTTTTGTTTGACAGAGGCTGTGCAGGAGGCTCACCAGTTGCAGTGACTCCTGGGCCGGGCTAATGGGGCCCTACTGCTGGAGCAGCCCATCAGGATTGACACCCATCTGGGCATCGTCTCCTCACTCACTCACAGCTCGGCTGTGCCAAACCACGCGGCAACTTCGGCCTCTAGGCCAAGAGAGGTTCCAGCAGCCGGCCTCACCCTCTGAACTGTCCCTGTCCCCAACTGAGACACAACACATCCCACAATAAACTCACCCAGCATTAACAACATGGCTCTGCTATTTACTGTCTGAGAGAGAGAGAGGGGCTGCAGAGAGAGAGAGGGGGGGGAGCAGAGAGAGGGGCATGCCGAGCGAGAGGGGGGAATGCAGAAAAAGGAGGCATAGAGAGAAATAGGGGGCATAGAGAGAGACAGGGGGACATGCAGAGAGAGGCCGGCAGAGAGGGAGGCAAAAGGGGGCAGAGAGAGAGGGGGGGCTGCGAGAGAGAGGGGGCAGAGAGAGAGGGGGACAGAGAGAGCGATGGGGCAGAAAGAGAAAGAGGGAAACAGAGATAAGGACGCAGAAAGTGAGAGGGAGCAGAGAGAGAGAGAGCGGGGGCTGAGAGACAGAAAGGGGCAGAGAGTTAGAGAGTGAGGCAGGGAGAGAGACAGGGACTGTGAGGTTCTTCAGCAAATTGACAAAGGAAGGGATAAGGTTTAGGAGATGTTGGAAGGCTTGCGTAGACAAGTCTCCAGGTCTGGATGATTGTGTCCCAAGATGCTGTGGGAGGCAAGGGTGTAGATTGCAGAGTCTCTGACGCAAAGTTTTAATTCCTGTCTGACCACGGGGGAGCTGCCAAAGAACTGGAGAACAGGAAATGCACACACATACTCTCTCTCACACTCACACACATGCTCTCACACACATACTGTGGCACAATGGTTAACACTGCTGCCCCACAGCATCAGAGGGCCTGGTTCAATTCCAACCTTGGGTCACTATCTGTGTGGAGTTTGGACGTTCTCCCCGGGTGCTCCAGTTTCCTCCCACACTCAAAATCTGTGCAGGTGAGTTGGATTGACCATGCTAAATTGTCCCGAACTGTCCATAGGCGTGTAGGTTAAGGAGATTAGAGTGGTAAGTAGATGGGTTTATGGGGATAGGGCCGGGGTGGGATTCTGGGTGCAGACTGAATTGGTTGCATGGCCTCCTTCTGCACTGTGGTGATTCTGCACACACTCAGAAACACACGTACTCTCCGAGACAGCGAGAGGGAGTGGAGCAGCGACATCGGCGGTGGGAAGGGAGACTGACGGAGCGAGAGGGTGAGACAGCGACACCGGCGGTGGGAGGAGAGAGCGAGAGAGCAAGAGGGAAAGCTGCAGCGACACCAGCGGTGGGAGGAGAGAGTAACGGAGCGAGAGGCAGAGAGGCAGCGACACCAGCGGCGGGAGGAGAGAGTGAGGGAGCGAGAGGGAAAGCTGCAGCTACCCCAGCGGCGGGAGGAGAGAGTGACAGATCGAGAGGGAGAGACTGCGGCTTCTGCCCTGGGAGGCGAGAGTGACGGAGCGAGAGAGGGAGAGACAGCGACACTAGTGGTGGGAGGTGAGAGTGACATCTTGCTTTAAAGGTATAAGCCAATCAAACATCCAATTCCTTCTCTCTGGCTCTCCGATTGCTTCAAAGTGGGATTGACATGAGAGGTGACTAATCCGAGCCTGACTTTAGCTGTAGCCTCACAAACCGCTCACAATGATTATTAACAGAGATTAAGCTGACGGAATCTGTATTTGACTTACAAAATTTATTTTGTTTCAACAGACAAATATTTGTCGGAATCAGAATAAATGTGACGCTTCCTCCAGAAGGTGCAGGGAAGAGTGTCGCCTGCTCTTTCTTAAACACAGTCCGTGCATTGTCACTGACAGAGTTCAGACAGTAAGAGGTTTAACAACACCAGGTTAAAGTCCAACAGGTTTATTTGGTAGCCAAAGCCACACAAGCTTTCGAGGCTCGAAGCCCCTTCTTCAGGTGAGTGGGAATTCTGTTCACAAACAGAATTTATAAAGACACAGACTCAATTTACATGAATAATGGTTGGAATGCGAATACTTACAACTAATCCAGTCTTTAAGAAACAAAACAATGGGAGTGGAGAGAGCATCAAGACAGGCTAAAAAGATGTGTATTGTCTCCAGACAAGACAGCCAGTGAAACTCTGCAGGTCCACGCAACTGTGGGAGTTACAAATATTGTGACATGAACCCAATATCCCGGTTGAGGCCGTCCTTGTGTGTGCGGAACTTGGCTATCAGTTTCTGCTCAGCGACTCTGCGCTGTCGTGTGTCGCGAAGGCCGCCTTGGAGAACGCTTACCCGAATATCAGAGGCCGAATGCCCGTGACCGCTGAAGTGCTCCCCAACAGGAAGAGAACAGTCTTGCCTGGTGATTGTCGAGCGGTGTTCATTCATCCGTTGTCGCAGCGTCTGTTCAGACACACAGACGGCTCATCAGTTCCACAGTCTCAGACAGCCGAAATAGTTCCAAAGTCGACAATTTTCAATCCATCAATCAAACAGAGCAGGAGAGACAGATGTTGGGGCCATGTCACCCCCAAATCAGTGCCATTGACAGGGGCATTCATAAATCCCACTCCAGATTCTCACCCACTATCAGATAATCACAGTGTCAATCCCACAATAGAACAGACTGAGAGACTGAAAGATGAGAGAATAATTCTCAAAAACAAGTTCAGTGTCAGGAGCTGAAAAATACAGACTGTCTGCTGCACTCACACACAGGAGCTGAGTCTGAGTGATAGAGAATAAATCTGTCGCATCAGTTGTCACTGAGGGATTTAGAGAGAGCTCAAAGACACACACAGAGGGAAGCATACTAATCGAAGTTAAGAGTGTGAGACTTGACTGACAAGTATCAAATGAAACCGATAATTTCAAACAGCATCATAGACTTACACAGAGAATTAATTCCACTGACAGGTACAGAATGAACTTTGAGTTCCGCAAACAGCAGAAGGGCACTTAAAATTGCATCTGACCGATAAATTTATATCATTGCCACACTCGGAATTACCCCCAGTCAAATTGAGACACAGAATTGTACCAGAGACAGAAACATTTGAAATGATTCCCACAATGACTGCGTCCTGGGCAGCCCCTACATAAAGGGATGCAGTGCACCATGAGGACAAAACCCACCATGTACACTAGCAGGCAGCTCATTCCTCCACAATGTAATTCTGCAACGAGGCTGCACTGACCAAACAATCTCGATTGTGCTCAGAATTACACCGGCAATGTGACGAGAAGAACAGAGCATAAAAAATAAACATGTCCCATTTCAGACGGAGATGAGAAGGAATCTCTGCTCAGTACTTTTGTTGTGTTCATTCATGGGATTTGGGCATCACTGGCTCGGGCAGAATTTATTGCCCATCCATAATTGCCCTGGGAAAGGTGGTGCTGTGCTGTTTGCCTCAGCTGCTGCAGTCAGTAGGTACATGCACAGTGCTGTCGGGAGGGAGGGGGAAAGTGTGAGGGGCAGGGTCAGAGAATAATAGAATCCCAATAGTGCAGAAGGAGGGCCTTCGGCCCATCGAGTCTGCACCGACTACAGTCCCATCCAGGCTCTATCCCCACAACCCCACATACTTACCCTGCCAATCCCCCTGACATTAGGGTCAATTTAGCACTCCATCCGGATCTCGGATATATTCATGAAAGAGAAATAATTGAATCCCTACAGTGGCCAATCGACACTGCACCGAGTTCCCTGTAAACCTTTCAAATCTGCCTTTACCGACATTGAACAAACAGATCAGCGGGAATCGCACACAACACTCAGTGAACATCGTCAGCTTAACATTGAGCGGTTTATAGTGAGCTGGTTCCACTTACTGTATTCAAACACATACATCTGGTATAAGAAGTAGCCGTGTTCAGGATGTGATTCACAAACACTGTTTCTGCTCTGATATCAGATGCGTTCCTACTGGGACACGAGGTGTTTTTCTTTAGAATTAAAATTACAAGGGACGTGCCTGTCACTGACCCAGGAAGCATTTATTCTCCAAAATTAATTATCTTTGAGAAATTGACGGTGAATTCATTCTTGAGTCACTGCAGTTTATGTACACACACAGTTTTGTTCTGGAGGGAGCTCTAGGATTGTAAACCAGCCACAGAAACGGCGCGAGATTATCAGGTCTGGATAGTGTGTGTCTCGGAGTGGAGTTTGCAGGATGTCGTTATTTCTCTGCATCTGTTGCCCTTATGCTTCCAGGTGAGTGATTTCATGGGTTTGAATGGTGCCTGGTGCACCAAAAAGAATCGATGTCAGGAGTGGGATTTGAACCCACATCTCCAGAGAAGACTGCGACCTGAACCCAGCGGCTTGATCTTCATGACATTTGAATCGCGATGTCCTTTTGCATTTTTCAACCCCAGCCAGATGCCTGTCTCTGAGTCCCATCCTTCCCCAAACCGCCGGTGAGTGAAGCGCTTCTCAGTGCTGCATTGTTCTGTTTGCTCAAATCAACAAAGACCCAATTCCAGCCCGACCTGTTCCTTACACGAAGATGTTGAGTTTGTAAGATCTGAGCAACGTGAAGTATCCAATTGGAGAGTTACATTGACACGACAGCAATATCTCTCCACAGCTGCTTTCGGAGCTGCTGACTATTTCCACAATTTCCTCTTTCTGATTTTGTGCTTTCAGGATAGGATCTCATTTACTGACAACACAAAATTGTCTCTCGTGCACAGCACCAGACACAGCTTTTCTGTGATCTTCTCGCAGAAAAGTTCACTCTTCACTTTCCTACACACATGCTTTAACTCTCAGCACCTTATAGCATTGCCTTCAACTCTTAGCCCACCCTCCATCCGCCCACCAGGCTCTCAGTGGTATAATTATTTCTTAGGAATTCACAAGGGCAAGGGGATCATAGTGTCAGTGTATGAACACAGGGGGTTTATTCACAGTCACAGGATAAAATTGAGTGAATCTTTATCACACACACACATCCCACAAACGCAGACACACACACACATACACACACACACACATGCACATGCAACCGCTCACAGACCAACACTCACACATCTCCTGCCACGGCAGATGGCGAAATTCGAAATCAATAAATATATCTGGAATTAATGACCTCGAATCGATTTTCGTCAAAAAAACAGTTGCAACACTAATGTTCTTCAGGGAAGAAATTCTTACCTGGCCTGAGTTACATGTAACTCCCGAACAACAGCAACGTGGCTCCCCCGGTTGGTAGCCTACCAAGCCACTCAATTCGGAAGAAATTTGGAGGCCTTGTGGTATTATTGCTGAAATCTGGGGGCCCTGATTCGAATCCCACCACGGCAGCTTGTGGAATTCGAATTCAATTTAAAAAAAAATCTGGAATTAAGAATCGCCTGATGACCATGAAACCTTTGTCGATTGCTGTCCGAATCTATCTGGTCCGCCAGGAACCGAAATCTGCCGTTTTTCCCGGACTGGTCTACATCTGACTCCAGAGCCACAGCAATTTGGTTGACTCTCAATTTCCCGCGGACAACTAGAGTTGGTCAATAAATGCTGGTCAGCCGCATTTCACGTCCCATGAAATAATGAGAAAAAAATTGCTGGCCCAGTCAGCGACGCTGAAAAAAATACATCGGAGATTCAGAATGAGGAGATCCATCAACTCGTTTACAATCCCAGAGATTGCAAATGCAGAATGAATTTCAAACTAATTTACAGTTCCGGGAGCTGACTGCCAGAACAAATCATTTGTACACGCCCAGTTCCTCCGATAGAATCGGAAATATCCCAATTCTCAGACAGCAGCAGAAAATGCAAAACACAGCCTGAACCTGATACGGACATAAAGATAAAGTCACCATAATCCCATCTGACAATCGGCTGTTCCCCATGTCAACAGGCAGATCTTACTGGTGTTGATTTAGCCTCAGGATTGCCACACCTCAGGCTGAGATTATCTGATGTGCTATCTAATAGCCCATCTGTATTTTCTTTGCAGTAAATTTGTATTAACTTCTTGCTTTCGGTTATAAAGCCGAGGATACTGTGTCTTTTATTAAAGGCTCTTATTATCGTCAATGATTTATACACATGTTCACCCATTTCCCGCTGTTGCTGCACACATGTTTGCAATGATATCCTTGATTTTATATTGTCCCTTTGTGTTCTTCCCTCCAAAATGAATCAATTCATTCTTCATCTGCCACATGACCTCCCATTCCACCAACCTGCCTGTGTCCTGTCAGAGTTCTACTGGAATTTCTGTATCTCTTTTCACAACGACAGGTCGTTCCAAACTATTTTAATGCCGATAAAGTATTTTTGAAATGCAGTCACTGTCCAATTGCTGAACTTTTGACCTACCTGTTCGACGAAGTCAGAAATTCCCATTTGGGAATGGGGAATGAATGCTGCAGCTATGTCTCTGCGGCGCTAAGATTGACATGTTGGACTGCTAGTCATTGTCTTGTGAGATGTTCAAAGGTTATGGGTCCGTACCTTATCGCAGTCAAGTTTTCGGGTAAAATTTGAAGAAATAAGGAACTGCTGTGTCAGTGTTCTCAGAGAAGTGAAACTGCCGCCTCGAACTTCATAGAATCCCCACAGTGTGGAAGGAGAACACTCGGCCCCACGTGCCGGCACCGAGAACAATCCCACCCAGGCCGTATCCCGGTAACCTCACATATTTACCGTGCTAATCCACCTGACACTACGTGCCAATTTAGCATGGCCAATCCAGCTAATATAGCAGTAATTTGCATGGCTGACGATTCTGGAAAGAGAACGTCTGCCACTATTGCCGGAAATGAAGCTGGTGTCTACTTTGGAGCTTCTGAAACCACATGTGTTCATGGTGGCAAAATCCTGCCCAAAGCTGGTACCCTGATCTCAATTGATTGCCAGATCGAGTTTCTCATAGGATTAGAATTATGGGAATATGGAATTGTGCTGGACGACTCATCTCTCAAGCCTCTGTGTCCATATTTCATCTTGGTACCGTGAACTTCAAAACACTAAACGAACCAACAGTTCACCCTCAATAAGGAGGCAAAGCAAATACACCACCGATGAGGTTGGGATTGTGCAGAAGACAATGGGTTAGCAGTCCATCGTTTTAACCACTCGGCCACCTCGTCACATTCACCAACCGCCATCTTTTGTGATTTTAACACCCGTAAAAAAGAACAAATTTCTCCAATAGGATAATGCTGTGTTTCTGCAATCTCGTTAATCTCTGTTGATCGCTGTTACTCTTCCATTCGATGTAAATCCACAGAAAGTAAAGAGAAAGACAGTTCCCCTCTCTGGTCCCTGTTTGATTTTGAATTCACTGAATATAACCCAGATGTAAAAGACAGTAAGTATCGTGAGGTTTTGGCGGAACGGTAGAGCGTCTGACTCCAAGATCAAAAGGTTGCGTGTTCAAGCCATATTAGACTCACGGAGCTTTTCTGTGTCGGGCTTTGGATTTTGTATCTGGTGAAAGTTGGTTGTTTCCGATTGTTCCTGAAATGACAAGTTTCGAAACTAAGTCGGAAAATATATATCAGGGATGGTTCCGGTTCGCGTGCCCAGTGTTTTCTTTTAGCTTTTTTTATATCTGAACGATGTGTCAGGGATGTGATTCGTCCATTGTTTGTAAATTTCAAGCAAGATCCACAGGCCCAGATGTTTCTCGGGGCATCAAAGGGGGGAGCTGACTGGTGGTGATTTCACTGGAGGATTCACACCTCAGGCGAGGAGCAAGCCTGAGAAGGTGGGGCCTTCATGAACGTCCTTAAAAAATACAGGAGTTGATCCCTAGCGTTTGGTTTCATAAGCTGTCCAGTCAACTGAGCTAAACTTGCACAAATACGTTCACGGTAATGGAGATCAAGATGATGAAGCAAATGAACTGTCTGTAAAATACAGATATTCCATTGGGCAGCAGCCGAACGTTTCCATTTGATGTGAGTGAGAATATGATAGCAAGAGGATGGTTTCGATCCATCGACCGCTTCGCTAAGGACCTAGCACGCTTCCGCTGCGCTACCCAGCGCCGGGGGTCAGCTTTTCCTCCCTTTTACTGTTGTGGGGAAGCCAGGAAACTATTCACTGTCTCTTTTTATTTCAAGCAAGACCTCCGTGTTGGGAAACTCACCCTGGCTGGACAATAACAGGTAACATCACGCCGACTCTAACAGACAGAGAAAGACACACAGAAAAGCAGTAAGAGACTATCAGGACACACACACAATGACAGACAGAAAAGGTGCCGAGCAAACCATCAAGATACTAAGGTGGAAAAAACTGATTATTTGTGAAAAGATGTTTTCTATTACGCAAATACAGGCCCTGTTTTGAAATGTATTTACTGCTGTGTAACTGTGCTCTCTGCGGTGTAATGTTCTCTCTGTTGTGGAACTGGGACTCTGCCGTTAAGAGATCTTCACTGTGATTGTGTCAAATTCTTCCCTGTTGTGTTAATGTGTTCCCCGTTTTGTAAATATGATCCGTCTTGAGTGGAAGTTTTCTCTGCTCTGTAACGATGTTTTCTGTTGTGTCAAATGTTCTCTGTTGTTCTGTGAAGATGATTTCTGTGGGAAAACGTTCGACGGGAATTTCAATGGCGCCGTTTTAGAAACTAGCTTAAAATTGCAGACTTATTTCGGTCGAATGGGATACTCCTGTTTCTATTTTATATCCATGTTTCTATGTATTAAATCAGTGAATTTAAATTCATCAGCTGCCGTGGTGGGATTTACTTCGTGTCCCCGTAGATTTGTGCGGTCCTCTGGATTACCAGCCCAGTGACATAACCTTTCATCCCTGAAAACAGAAACAGTTCATTCAGCTAATTGTTACACCACTTCCGAAGGAGATTATAATTCCCTCCACAGAATTTCAATCAACCAATTGAATAAAAAAATGTGCTACATAGGAACACCAATAATGTATCCCGATCAAACAGATATTGCGGAATTGTTGGCGGGGGGGTGGTGGGGGGCGGGGGGTGGTGTTTGGGGAGGAGGAGAAATACCGACATCTCTGAGAACTAAATTTACAAAATAACAAGGAAATGCATTCTGAGAACGAGCCCAGCAATGCTTGGAGGAAAAGGTGTGTTTCAGCTGACGGGAAAGAACTCTGTTCCCTGGGAGTTCCACCAGATTCCGAACACAAGCGACCGCGATTGGACTCGAACCTGCAAACCATCACGAGAAAAATCGAAGTGAGACGCCTGATCCATCAGGGCACGTGGTCAACGCATCGATTGCTAACCTGATGTTAGCACAATGTCAATCAATATTGTGGTTATATATGTTTTTTAGTTCTATTCTTAGATCGTCCAGTTATTCCTAGATCCTCGAAAATACAAGGATAAGCTCCAGCTCCCGGGGATAATGTTTTTCGATGTATAAAAAGCCGTTTGATCTGTGAGTTGTTAAGATACAGGGAGCGTAAGGGATGGAGCATTAATGTATGATTCTAAGAGCAGGAAGATTCAGTTGAAGCTGGACAATACTTTGGTGAGGTCACAGCTGGAGGACTGTGTGCATTTCTGGTCACATCGCTATAATAAGGACGTGATTGCACTGGAGAGCGTGCAGAGTCTATTCACCAGGATGTTTCCTGTTTGGAGAATCTGAGCTACAAAGAGACATTGGATAGGCTCGGGTTGTTTTCTTTAGAGCAGATACGGCTGCGGGAAGACCTGACTGACGTGTATGAGATTATGAGGCGTATCGACAGGGTGGATAGGAACCAATTATTCATCTTACTTGCAGGCTCGACAACAAGGGAACAGAATATTAAGGTGAGGGTCAGAAAATATGAAGCAGATTTGAGGGAACAATATTTTTTCATCCAGAGGACGGTGGGAGCCTGGATTGTACTGCCTGGGAAGATGGTAGAGGCCAGAAACATCAAAACTGCCATTTCCTTCTGTATCTTTGAATGCCGATCACCCCAGTCGCAGTGTCTAATTCAGTGCAGAAAACCTCTCTGAAACCTAATTGTGTGAATTACTTCTGGACTGGAATGCCGAACAACATCAAAAAGATTCACTTCCTGCTCAGTAAAACACCTCAGTTAGAATATAATCAATTCAAAACCAAACTCCAACCCCCGCCCCTCCTGCGCCCCCCCCCCCCCCCGCCCCCGCCGATTGGTTTATTGAGAAGGGTTTGCAGTCCGTTACGTGGGAAAACATTCTTTAAAACTTTTCCACATTTTCTCCACGTGTGCAGTTTTGAGAAAGTTGCTGCAATGCGTTGCAGGTTCCAAAACCGAATCTCGAAATAGAGAAACCCCGTGTCTGAAACGTAACATTTGTTCTCAAATAAACAATCGGCAGTTGGGACCAAAACTGGCAACAGGTCAGTGCTCGTCCCGGATTTGAATCCGGGACCTCTCGCACACTCATTCTCTGTGGAGAAATGGCTTAAAGTTGATTTTAATTTATTAGTCATAAGAAGGACTTAAATTATCACTGCAATGAAGTTACGTTGAAATTCCACCAGTCGCCACACTCCGGCGCCTTTCCGGGTCAATGCACCTAACCAACACGTCCTTCAGACTGTGGCAGGAAATGTAAGCAGACACGGGAAGAACGTGCGAAATCCACACAGATAGTGACCTAAGCACGGGAATCAAACCCGAGTCCCTGGCGTTGTGAGGCAGCAGTGCGAACCACTGTGTTACCATACGGCTGCAGGTGGGAATTGAATGTCCCGGCGGATTCAAGGTTTAGGAAGGACAGATATAAAGGAAAAAAGTGGTGGAGTGTCACTGCTGGTTAAAGAGGAAATTAACACAATAGTGAGAAAGGATATTAGCTCTGGCAACGTGGAGTGTGTATGCATAGAGTTGAGAAATACCAAGGAGCAAAAAGCATGAGTGAGTGTCATATATACACTCCCAAACTGCAGTGGTGATGATGGGAATGACATTTAACACGAAATTAGAGATGCATGTGATAAGGGGATATCGGTGATCATGGGTGATTCTAATCTGCAACTGGATTGCACAAGTCAAATGAGCCGCAGTGAAAAAGATGAAGAATTCCTGGAGCACATACTGGATGGTTTTCTTGAAACCTATGTCGAGGAACCAACGAGAGAGCAAGTCATCTCAGACTGAGTACTGTTTAATGAGAAGGGAATCATTGCCAATCTAGCTGGACAAGACCCTTGGGGATGAGTAACCCCGTGACTTCTTACTGTGCTTACCCCAGTCCAACGCCGGCATCTCCACATGATGAGTGACCATAACAGGATAGCATTTTTTATTAAGATGGAGAGTCAAGTTGTTGGTTCGGAGACTATGGTGTTGAATCATAATAACGGGCACTATGAGGATATGAGGCTTGAGTTGGCCTTGATAGATTGGGGAGAGTTAAATGAAAGGAAGACAATGACAAACATTCAAGGAACACATGTGGGAACTGCAGCAACTGATTGATCATGACCGGCACAGAAGCAAAATGGCGAAGAGGGCCATTCCATGTCCTACAAAGGAAATTAGAGAGAGTATCCAATCCAAAAAAGAAGCATACAGATTGGCCAAGAAAAAAAGTAGGTCTGAGGATTGGGAGCAGTTTAGAATTCAGCAAAGAAGGACCAAGGGATTGATTAAAAAGGGGAAAATACAGTACGAAAGTAAGCTTGCAGGAAACATAAAGACTGACGCTTAGAGTTTCTATAGATGCGTGAGGAGAAAGAGGTTGGTGAAGACAAATGTAGATCCTCTGCAGACAGAAATTGGGAATGTATAATTGGGGGAAAAGAAATGGCCGAGCAACTGAATGCATACTTTGGTTCTGACTTCACAAAAGAAGACAGAAATCAAATGCCAGGAATGTTGGAGAATGCCAGATTTAGTGAGAGGGAAGAACTGAGGGAGATTAATATCAATAGATAAATGGTGCTGGGAAAATTGGAGGGATTAAAAGCGGATAAATCCCCAGGGCCTCATAATCTACATCCCAGAGTACTTAAAGAAGTGGCTCTCGAAATAATGGATGCATTGGTGGTCATCTTCCAGGATTCTATAGATTCTGGAACAGTCCCTCCTGATTGGAGGGAAGCGAATGCCATTCCAATATTCAAAAAGGGAGGTAGAGAGAAAACAGGGAATTATGGAACAGGAAGCTTAACATCGAAATGTCGGAAAAATTTTCGAATCCATTATCAAGGGCTTTATAGCAGAGCATTTAGAAAGCAGCGGCAGGATCAGACAGAGTCAGCATGAAGTTATGAATGGGAAATCATGCTTGACAAATCTGCTGACATTCTTTGAAGACGTAACTAATAGAGTTGACAAAGGGGAACCAGTTGATGTGGGATATTTGGACTTTCAGTAAGCATTTGACAAAGTCCTGCACGAGAGATTATCGTGCAAGATTAAAGCACATGGGACTGGGGGAAGTATAGAACATAGAAAAAATACAGCACAAACAGGCCCTTCGGCCCACAAGTTGCGCCGGTCATGTCCCTACCGACCTCGGCTTGTATATAGGCTTACCTATAACCCTCAATGCTATTAAGTTCCATGTACTGATCCAGAAGTCTGTTAAAAGACCCAATCGAGTGTGCCTCCACCACTACTGACGGCAGCGGATTCCACTCACCCACCACCCTCTGAGTCAAAAACTTACCCCTGATAGTGCGGGACCACTGGCAGTAATCCTGACGGAGCGGCACGGCAGGAAATTGGTTAGCACTGCTGTCTCACAGCTCCAGGGACCTGGATTCGATTCTTGGCTCGGGACACTGTCTGTGTGGAGTTTGCACATTCTCCTCGTGTGTGCGTGGGTTTCCTCCGGGTGTTCCGGTTTCCTCCCACAGTCCAAAGATGTGCGGGTTTGGCTGATTGGCCATGCTAAAAGTGCCCCTTAGTATCCTGAGATGCGTTGGTGAGAGGGATCAGCGGGTAAAATATGTAGGGGTATGGGGGCAGGGCCGAGGTGGGATTGTGGTTGGTGCAGACTCGATGGGCCGAATGGCCTCTTTCTGCACTGTCGGGTTCGATGATCTATGATCTCTTCTGTACCTCCTCCCCAGCATCTTAAACCTGTGTCCTCTCGTAGCAGCCATTTCGGCCCTGGGAAAAAGCCTCCGAGAATCCCCCTGATCAAAACATCGAATAGAATCCCTACAGTGCAGAAGGAGGCCATTCGGCCCATCGAGTCCGCACCGACCACAATCCCACCCAGGCCCTACCTCCACACACATTTTACCCGCTAATCCCTCTCACCTACGCATCTCAGGACTCTAAGGGGCAATTTTTTTTTTAACCTGGCCAATCAACCTAACCCGCACATCTTTGGACTGTGGGAGGAAACCGGAGCACCCGGAGGAAACCCACGCAGACACGAGGAGAATGTACAAACTCCACACAGACAGCGATCCGAGCCGGGAATCGAACCCAGGACCCTGGAGCTGTGAAGCAGCAGTGCTAACCACTGTGCTACCGTGCCGCCCTGCTAACCACTGTGCTACCGTACCGCCCTTCATCCCATTTGACCAGCCAACATCTCAACATCTTGTCCACCTCTATCAGGTTACCTCTCATCCTTCGTCTCTCCAAGGGGAAAAGACCGAGCTCCCTAAACCTGTACTCATAAGGCATGCCAACCAATCCAGGCAACATCCTTGTAAATCTTCTCTGCACCCTTTCAATAATTTCCACATCCCTCCTGTAATGAGGCGACCAGAACTGAGCACGGTACTCTTAGTGGCGTCTGACGAGTGTCTCATAAAGCTGGATCATTATCTCCCGACTGCTAAACTCAATCCCTCGATTGATGAAGGCCAGCACACCATACGCCTTCTTAACCACCTCCTCTACCTGCGAGGCCGATTTAAGAGTCCTATGGACACGGACCCCAAGGTCCTTCTGATCCTCTACACTGCTAAGAATCTTACCCTTAATATCATACTCCTTCATCCCATTTGACCAGCCAAAATGGACCACTACATATTTATCCGGGTTGACGTCCATCGGCCACTTCTCTGCCCAGTCTTGCATCCTATCTATGTCACGCTGCAGCTTCTGACATCCCTCCAAACCATCCACAACATCACCACCCTTCGTGTCGTCGGCAAACTTACCAATCCATCCCTCCACTTCCTCATCCAGGTCATTTATGAAAATGACAAACATCAAGGGTCCCAGAACAGAGCCCTGGGGCACTCCATTCAGAAAAAGACCCATCTACAATCACTCTCTGCCTTCTGCAGGCAAGCCAGTTCTGGATCCACAAGGCATCAGCCCCTTGGATCGCATGCCCTCTCACTTTCTCGAGAAAACTTGCATGGGGGACCTTATCGAACGCTTTGCTGAAGTCCATGTAAACCACTTCTACTGCTTTTCCTTCGTCAATGTGTTTAGTCACATTTTCAAAGTACTCCACCAGGCTCGTAAGGCACGATTTGCCTTTGACAAAGCCGTGCTGACTACTTTTGAGCATACTAAACTTCTCTAAATGTTCATTAATCCTGTCTCTCAGGATCTTCTCCATCAACTTACCAACCACTGAGGTTAGACTCACCGGTCAGTAATTTCCTGGGCTATCCCTATTCCCTTTCTTGAATGGAGGAACCACATCCGCAATCCTCCAATCCTCCGGAACCTCTCCCGTCTCCATCGGCGACACAAAGGTCATCGCTAGAGGCTCTGCAATCTCTTCCCTCGCCTCCCACTGTGCCCTGGGATACATCCCATCCGGTCCGGCGACTGATCTATCGTGATGCTACTCAAAATTTCCAACACATCCTCTTTCTTAATTTCCACATTCTCAATCTTTTCAGTCCACCGCAATCCTGTAGTACAACCACCCAGGTCTTTTACCACCGTGAATACCGAGCTAAAGTATTCATTAAGCACCTCTGCTATTTCTTCTGGTTCTGTACATACTTTCTCACCTTCACATTTCATCGGTCCTATTTCTTCACATCGCATCCATTTCCTTAGGGTTCTCCTGAATCTTACCTGCCAAGGCCTTCTCGTGACCCCTGCTGGCTCTCCTAATTTCTTTCTTAAGTCCGTTCCTACAAGCCGTACACTCATCTAGATCCCTATCATCGCCGAGCTCTCTGAACCTTTTGTACGCTTTCCTTTTCTTTTTGACTCGGTTCAGCGCAGCTTTCATGCACCACGGTTCCCGTAACCGACCAAAACCTCCCTGTCTCATCGGAACGTTGTCATGCAGAACTCCAGACAAACATTCCTTTTAAATCTGCCACCTTACTTCGGTACTTTTCCTCGAGAATACCTCCTTCCAATTTACGCCTCTAATTTCCTGCCTGATGGCTTCATATTTCCCCTTACTCCAGATAAACACTTTCCTTGCTTGCCTGATCTTATCTCTTTCTAATGTTAGCGTAAGGGCGATAGAGTTATGATCACTGTCCCCAAGATGCTCCCCCACTGAGAGATCTGACACCTGTCCAGGCTCATTAGCCAGTACCAGATCGAGTACAGCCTCTCCTCTTGTAGGCTTATCCACATGCTGTGTCAGCAAACCATCCTGAACACACCTAACAAACTCCTTCCCATCCAAACCCCTTACCTTCGGGATATTCCAATCGATGTTTGGGAAATTAAAGTCTCCCATCACGACAACCCTGTTATCACTACATCTCTCCAGGATCTGTTTCCCTATCTGCTCCTCAACATCCCTGTTACTATTGGGCGGCCTGTAGAAAACACCCAGCAAAGTTATCGACCCCTTCCCGCTCCGGACTTCCACCCACAGAGACTCCATAAACAATCCCTCCACGGCTTGCACCTTCTCTACAGCTGTGACACTATCCCTGATCGGCAGTGCCACTCCCCACCCCCCTCTTTTGCTTCCCTCTTGTCCTTTCTGAAACATCTGAAACCTGGCACCTGAAGTATCCAGTCCTATCCCTGTCCCCAAGTTTCCGTAATTGCCGCCACATCACACTTCCAAGCACCAATCCACACTCTAAGCTCATCCACTTTATTCACTACACTCCTGGCGATAAAATAGACACATCTCAAATCTTCGGTCTGAGCTCTCCCCTTCTCCATCACCCGTCTATTCTCCCTCTTACAATGTTTACAATCCTTCTCTATTTGTGGGCTAATCTCCTCGCTCTCAGTCACCTCATCACGATTCCCTGCCCCCAACCTTTCTAGTTTAAAGTCTCCCCAGTAGCCTTAGCCAACCTTCCTGCCAGGATATTGGTCCCCCTGGGATTCAAGTGCCACCCGTCCTTTTTGTAAATGTCACATTTTCCCCTAAAGAGGTCCCAATGATCCAGGAACCTAAATCCCTGCCCCCTACTCCAGTCGCTCAGCCACGCATTCATCCTCCACCTCACTCCGTTACTACTCTCACTTTCCTTTGGCACAGGCAGAAATCCTGAGATTACTACATTTGCGTTCCTCCTTCCCAACTCTCTACCTAACTCTCTATGTTCTCTTCTCATGACCCCTTCCCTCTTCCTACCTATGTCAGCGGTACCAATATGTACCACGACCTCTGGCACCTCTCCCTCCCACCTCAGGATTTCTCAATATTTCCATCTTGAGATGGATCGAAAACTGGTTGGCAGAGAGGAGACAAGGGGTAGGAACGAATGGGTGCTTTCCAAATTGACAGGCAGTAGCTAATAGGGTGCCACAGGGATCGGTGCTGGGACCCCAGCTATTCACAATAAATATCAATGGTTTGGATGAGGGAACAAATTGTAACACCTCAAAGTTTGCAGATGACACCAAGTTGAGTGGGAGGGTGAATTGTGACGAGGATGCAGAGATCCTTCAGAATGATCTGGACAGGTTGGGCGAGTGGGCGAATCCATGGCAGATGCAGTAAGATTTGGATATGTGTGAGGTTATTCATTTTGGAAGTAAAACAAGAAGGCAGATTACGAACTGCACGACTGTAAATTAGGAAAGGGGAGTGTGTGGTGGGAGCTGAAGGTAAGCATGCAGGTGCAGCAGGCGGCAAAGAAGGCAAATTGTATGTTGGCATTCATTGCCAGAGGTTTCCAGTACAGAAGCAGGGATATGTTGTTGCAATTATACAGGGCCTTGGTGAGCCCACACCTAGAATATTGTGTGCAGTTTTGGTCTCCTTTTCTGAGGAAGGATATTCTTGGACTCGAGGGAGTGCAGTGAAGGCTTACCAGGTTGATTCCAGGGATGGCAGGACAGATGTATGAGGGGAGAGAGACTAGGTTAGGATTGCTTTTGCCGGAGTTCAGACGAATGAGTGGGATCTCATAGAGACTTATAAAATTCGAAAAGGGCTGGACGGGATAGATGCAGGTCGAATTTCCCCGCTGGTTGGGGAGTCCAGAAACAGGGGTCACAGTCTGAGGATTCAGGGTAGACCATTTAGGACGGAGGTGAGGAGACATTCCTTCACCCAAAGTGTAGTGCGCCTGTGGAATTCATTACCACAGGAAGTAGTTGATGCCAAAATATTGAATGCATTCAAGAGGCGGCTCGATATAGCACTTGGGCGAATGGGATCAGAAGTTATGGGAAAAAGCGGGATTAGGCTATTGATTTGGAGGATTAGCCATGATCGTAATGAATGGCAAAGCAGGTTCGAAGGGCCAAATGGCTTCCTCCTGCTCCTTTCTTCTATGTTTCTCTGAAGCCCCCAAAGCGAGAATCACACCACGAGACCAACGAGCCGGTCACATGCAAGGAGCTGAGCCAATCAATATATGTTCCGCTCAAAGCAGACGAGCTGTCTTTGCAGACCATGAGAGAGTAATAGAAAATTGAAGACAACACAGAATATTCACAGGGAAATGTGATTCTCTTTGTCTTACACCCTGAGTATTGAACAAAAATTTCAATGTTGGGATTGTAGTTCCTCTCCGCGAAAGGGACTCCAATCACATCAGTTCAGAGATTGTCGTGAAGAACCGACAAGAAACAAAATGTGGAAAAACACAGCTACGTGTGTTCAAATGCAGAGAAGCAATGTATGAAACGTTCCATAGATTGATGATGAGAGGGCATTATGCACCACCCGTGCAGAATACAATCGATAAACAGACCATTCGACCATCTCGTCAACGACACAGAATCTTGTCAACCGTCTCCTTCCATTTGATTTTCTGTCCATGAAGAGCTGGGGAAGAAGGTCTCCCTCACCAGCGCTCCTGGATGATCAGACAGATGGAACATGCTGGAAATGTAGCTGCTGCAAATAGAAGAAATTTCCATTCCATCAGGTCAGGGAATTATGAGAATGGAGCAGTGTGAAACATTCCCAGACCATGTCCCACATGTTTCTCCTCAGCATGAAAACTCACGGCGGAAAGACTGAAACAGACACTCATTTGATCACATCATGATTCGCATTCACTCATACTTTAACCATGAGGCCACTGATGAAGTCAGGATGACTTCGAATTTCTACGAAAACTCACTGACTGGCAGAATGATATTACACACAGGACTGGCGATTCACAACCACAGGCCGACTTGGCGAGTGGTGAAAACAGATATCACTGCTTCTGACCTTCACCAGAACAGACAGTGAAATGAAACATTGTTCATTAACATCTCTGATGTGTTGAGAAAAGATAGTTGATAAACAATTGCGTTGTGCAAAGATCGTTGCTAAACTTTGGGATACATTGAAAAGTTGTTTTCAGTGCTTAGATTACTGTGGGTGGCTCGTTGGTCTAGGGGTATGATTCTCGCTTTGGGACGCAGCATGAAGATGTGAGAGATTTCGGGTTCCAATCCCGGACGATCCCCGAAAAGTTTTTTTTTAAGACAATTCTTTGCAATGAAGACGGCGACAATGAGCGAAAGCCGAAGCAATGTTGAGCTCCCGAGAACTCATTGCAGAGAAAATATTTCTGAAGACTCGATAAACAACCATACAGTCTGACAGATCTGGGAATCCCACCGTCTGATTTTATTTTTTCCATGTATTAGTTTAATGCCGGTGCTCTGAGTGAACCGCGAATATGTTTGCGTTTCAGCAGTCCTGTTGAGGGGAAATTTACAATCAGGCGACGGACACACGAACAGAGGAAATAAGGGCAGAAGAAGGCCATTCGGCCCCACAAGACTGCCCCGCCATTCACTAAGATCATGGCTGATCTGTTCATGTTTCGATTTCCACATTTCCATCTGTCCCCGTTAACCTGTGATTCTTTTGCCAAATAGGAATCATCTCCCTCCGGCTTAAAAATATTCAATATCCCCGCCTCCACCGCCTTCTGTGGCAGAGTTCCAAAGTCGCGCAACGCTCCGAGAGAACAGAATTCGCCGTCCGAAAAGAGGAAGCTCAGTTTTCTTTAAGTGCCCGTTGTTCTGCATTCACTCACACGAAGATACATCATTTCCACGTGCAATTGTGAAGACCATTCAAGATCTGATGTGCCTTGAACAAGGTGCCTCCGACTCGGAGTATCCCCGTTGCAAAGATGCCCAAACAGAGGAAATTCTTTCCTCTTCGCAATCTGGTAAATCTCCTCTGCATTGTCGAACTATTCAAGTTATCAAACTGTCATCTCTTCTGGGCCGTTTGCAACGCATTTACATCCTTCATTAGATATGGATACCAAAACTTCAGACAATATTCGAGATACTTCACTCATGACCTAAACAACTGAAGCATAACATTATTTTCTTACATGATTAAATGCTTGTAACAAAGCAAACATTCCATTTACCTTTTTTGTTACTTGTTATTCTCGCATACTAAATATTTGTGACTCGTACACTCGATGAACGGGATCCCTTTGCATCTGGGGAAGTTTGCAGCCCTTCTAGAATTGAGTAATAACCTGATTTTGTTCTCTTCCCGCCAAAGTGAATAACTTCACATTATATTCCAGTTGCCAGGTTTCTACCCATGCACAAAACCTGTCTATAACTATCTCCAAGCTCCTTACGTCCTCCCCTCTCCACAAGTTACTTTACGACATATATTGTGTCTTCTGCAAATTTTGCTGCCGTGCTTTCAGCTGTGGGCTGCGGTAGCTGAGCTTCTATGGAGATGACATCTCCCAGACACAAAGTGTCCGATTATTTTTTCCTGTGCTGTAACTATTCTGTGTGTATGGATGTGAAAACCATTCTGTATCCCTTGGTGTGTGATGCAGGAATTGAGAGTGGAATTCATTGTTTATCTGTCAGTCTCTGTGGGTGTACATGAGTGAATGATGCATTCTGTATCACTCTGTCTTTTGTTCACACTGTGATTGCGATTTATTGTTTGTCTCCCAGTCTCTGAGCCACTTTGTAGATCTGGGATAATTCAATAAATAATATACCTCAATGAAATTGGGACCATTTTTTTCCAATTGATCAACTGCTCGAAACGATCCTCAACCCAAACTATTTCATCTTTTTGTCTCAAATCCATTCACCTTCCAACACTTACCCAGCTTTCCATGAAATACAGCTGTGCTAAACGTCTCCAATCATAGAATCCCGACCGTGCAGAAGAAGGCTATTTGGCGCATCGAGTCTGTACCGACCACATTCCCACCCAGGCCATGGTGCTGTAACCCTCATTTACATTGATGATCCCCCTGACACGAGCGTCAAATTAACATAGCCAATCAACCTGGCCCGCATGTCTTTGGGTTACGGGAGGAAACCCACACAGATATGGGGAGAACGTGCAAACTGCATACAGTGAACCGAGGCCGGAATTGAACCTGGGATCCTGGCGCTGAGGCAGGAGTGCTTACTATTGTGCCACCGTGCCGCCCAAAATTCTTCCCAGTTTGTTGGCAAATTTCCTGTCTCGTATCCTTCTGTATCTTTGGTGGGACAACCGAAATTTAAATCGAGTAATCGTTTCTTCTTGTATTCTGCAGTGATATACTCACTGCAGGAATTCTTGTGAGCTCAAACCTGCTCCCGATTTAATAAACGGTGGATTGGTTGTCCGGGACTTTGAACCCGGGACCTCTAGCATGCCAGTCCCACCCCAAGCGAGAATCATACTCCAAGACCAACGAGCCAACTGCCAACACTTTAGCCGACAGCAAATTGCAAATGCTGCCAACTCAACTATAATTTAAGAGTAATTTTTATCGTGGATTTAACAATTAAATTACGAGGCCTATCCTATCACACCCCGGCATTAATTATTCATATTGACCTATTCCTTCAACACCCTCACTTGATGTGAATGTCTTCCCTCTTTTGCAGTTCTGAGTTGCGGCCGGTAGAGGTCAGCACATTCAGGTAGAGCGAAGCTCACAGACCAGAGAGGGATTAACAAACAAGAATTGTTCAAATTCCATTGGGAGTGGAAAATTTAAAAATATTAATGTTGGACGTGGTTTTTTATGATAGGTATTTTGTAACAAGCAGTTGTAATCGTTGTCTGTCCCTCGATTCGAGGATGACATCCATTCAGGGCCGTGCGTTTCTGCTATGGGTCTTTATGTGAGTGAACAGTCCCATTCTCGGCCCACAGAGCTTTCTTCTCTGTTACTTTCTTCTCTGCCGCCATTTTGCCTCATAAAAGTATGCTGCAGATTGGCGGATATGTTTCGCCCATTTTCAAGCTCCTCCCAGTCATCGGCATGAATGCTACCTCGCTTCAATCTGGAGGATGTCGGGGAAGAATTACCGATGGAATTTCCCTCACACTCTTAGGATGCGCTGATACACTGGTCGTATGTACATCATTGCCCTAAAACTACCAACCATCAATGGCATGTATGAGTGAGATACATTCTTATCTGCCCTTCCCTGGTCCCATTTGATCGAAATGATTTTTTTTCCAAATGTTTCACTAATTTAAATCCCAGAATCAGGCCATTCCTCAGCCTTGTTATTGGAGGAGTAGAAGGGTCCAGTTTCTCAGTCCGTTACGAGGCCATTCTCTTTCCACTCAATGATACTTTTTTTATGGGCTCTTGGTGTCGCCTGCAGGATCAGCATTTGTTGCCCTTCCCTAATTCCCCTTCAACTGAGAATGGCTTGTTTGACCATTTCAGAGGTCGAGTAAGAGTCACCCTCTTACTCTGGGTCTGGAGTCACAAGTAGGCCAGACCAGTTAAGGAGGCCAGACTTATTTATCTGTAGTGCATCGGTGAATCAGATTATAATTTACAACAATCGACCGTAGTTTCAAGGCCGCCATTACTGAGGCCAGCTTTCAATTCCAGATTGATTAAATCGTGATTTTAAATTTCATCAGCTGCCGTGGTGGATTTACTCCGTGTCCCCAAAGATTAGTGCCAGCCTCTGGATTACCAGCCCCATCACCTTTCATCCCTGTAAACAGAAACAGTTCACTCAGCTCATCGTTAAACCTCTTCCTGAGGAGATTAGATTTTCCTCCACAGAATTTTATGAAACCATTTGCTGCAAAGCCTGTTGCTCCATTCGGGAGCATCAATAATTAATTAAGATCACACAAAAAATATTGATTTCTTGGGAGGAGAATCAAATAAAGAGGTGAGAAAATTAAATGAACAGAACAAGAAGGAAATACGTTCAGAGAAAGCGCCCTGCAGTGTGTGCAAGACAATGCAGAGCTTTCAGCTGAAGAAGGAAATCTCGGTTTGCCGTTAGTTCCACCAGATTTCTGCATAAAACCGCGACAGGACTCGAACCTGCAATCTTCTGATATCATAACCCCGCAGAACTAACGAAGTCAGACGCCTTATCCATTAGGCCACGCGGTCAACAGGTGCAAGGCAGCAGCAAATGTTAGCTCCATGTGAACAACTGCCGTGATTGTATTCATTTCCAGTTGCGTTTTTGGATGCTTCTCTGATTCCCAGATGCCAAAAGATTGAAGCGGAATCCCCAGAGTTTGTAAACGGCCGGAAACTAAAGTCCACTTCTAACATTCTTGGGTGCCTGTCTGTGTGGAGTTTGCACGTTCTCTCCGTGTCTGCGTGGGTTTCCTTCGGGTGCTCCGGTATCCTCCCATCTGCAACAATGTGCAGATTAGGTGGATTGACCAGGCAAAATTGATCCTTATTTTCAGGGGGATTAGCAGCGTAATTACGTGGGGTTACAGGGAGGGATTCTCTGTCGGAGAGTCGGTGCAGAATGTCTGGGCCGAATGGCCTCCTTCCGCACTGTCGGGATCCTATGCCTCCTCCACATCCTGTCTTAAATCTTTAATACCTGTCCCTGAATACTTCTGCTCGCAGCTAATGCAGCAACTTCCCCCTGTGTGCCTTCGTTCAATATGTTATAGTATTTTACACCTCTCGTCCAGCACCACTCAATCCCGTTTGCTGCAAAGAGAGAAACTCCGAATTATCCAGCATTACCTTGTCGGTATAATCCCTCATCGCTGGATCCAAAACAGTAAATCTCGTTTCCCCCCTCATAAGGACACTCACGCACTTTCTGAGCTGTGCTTACCGGGTCTGGGTGCAATCCAAAACCAGCTGCAGTTAATCAGAACTTCATAAAGATTGAGCATAACTTCCCTGCTTTTATACTCAGTGCCTCGACTTACGAAGCCAATGATCCAATCCGCCTTCCTGACGACTCTTTCCATCAAAAGTCACTTTGAACCTCAGGTCCCCGTCAGCCTGCACACAGTCTAGAACTGGACCATTCAGTTTCTATTGCCTCTCCCCATCTCTTCTGTCAAAATGCAGCACTGTTCCTGAATGTGGTATTAATACTGTGTATCTGTTACAATATCACTGAAAGCTGAGGCTGCAGCTTTTGTTTCTCCAAGAGAATCTTTCTGGAAAAAGCCGGAATTTACAAGGATTTTTGTAACTGAGACATCGTCTGGCCGTCTGTGTCTCACTGCCCTAACTCACTCTGTCTCTGTCTATCCCTCCATGCCCTCTCATCAACTCTATGCGAAGGGGGGAATTTGAGGGTTAGTAACTGAGTGCATACAATCTGTATATTCATCTGATCAAATAGAATTCAGCTTGTGAACAAGATCATAATTTCAACCAGTTCTGGGTTCACCCAGGCACAGCTCTAATTGGCTGCAGCCCCCTGAATCTGGGGAACCGACACTGTGAGCATCGCCGGCCTCAGCGGTTTTAACAGTTACTGAGCTGGGAAACTCCAAGTAATGCCCGAGAATCCACAACACAGAGCGAGGAGAGGAAAGCCTGTCCTGGGAGCTGTCAATCTGAGACAGAGTTTGACGTGTCAATGTGCAGAGGTGAACATTGTGTCAGCGAGTGTGCGTTAAAGGGGCGGCTGGGTTAGACAAATGTTAGTGTTTGTGTGTCCGCACTCAGCTCCGGATTCTCCAGCTCTTCTTGTGTCAAATCGAAAGATTCTCTTGTCATTAGATCGTGCTGCTGTCCTGCTCAGACCTGAAGAGAGAAGTTAAGCGAAAGTTTTGGTCGATTTCAAGGTTTCAGTCGACAAACGAACTCTGAGTCAGCGCTCGACTGAGAGAGCGCGATCAATTCAGAAATGAGACGTGTTGAAATGGAAATTGCTGCCCTGAATTCAGATGGAATTTTCTCAACGGGATATATTCAGATTTCAGTTATAGAAGTAAGACAGTCTGAGAATCTGGAGTGTCCAATTTTAATTGCAGTGGGAGAGTTTGTGAGGAGAGAAAAACACAGAGAGACTGGAGGAGCCTGGAGCTGACAACAGCTTGTCTCTGCTCCGTCTGCTCTTTGCCTTTAAGCTGCTCTGCGCCTCCACCACTAGTTTCATTTCGGATCCAGTTCTGACTCTCACAGACATTTTCCAGACATTCTTGGATGTCATTTTGTCGGCCTGGGACACATTGTACGAGAAATATATCTTGTGCGGAAACAAGACAACAACCGCTTTCTAAATGAGCTGCCCAGCTCGGTTCAATCTGTTAGAAATTATTGGACGATTTTAAAGCAACATCGATTTGGATGCAGAATTCTCTCATCTCTGAATATATTCCATCACTTTATCGCTTGTTTTTGGAGTCCTGGGCAAAGTGACAACTTAATCCAAAGACATTTTGAAATTAATTCAAACATGAAATTTCCAGATGTATTCTGAATATCTATAATCCTCCTTTGCAAACGTTCCAATGTGTTTATAATTCCCGATATTCGACATGTTCCTTCCATTCCCAAGATGTTTTAAGCAGGAATACCTAACGCCCAGCAATGAACAGCTTGCAGCATTTTTTGAATGAACATTATATTTTATCATCGAAGCAGCACTTTGATATTTTCATTCATGCAATGCATTCTGATGAAGTGTATTTCCTACGCCCTGTGTGTCATTACATAAGAATGTTACTCTGAAATGAGACGTAGTTTTGTCCTTGTGTCCTGGTCGTGCTCTTTCTCTTTCTTCCTACGTCATGATTTTTCTCATGGAAGGGAGTTGCAGCACAGAAACCATTCGGCCTATCTTGTCGATGCCAGCATAGTTCCCGATCATTATAGAAAAATACCACAGTAAATTACAAATCAATATCATCGACTGCCCTGGAGAAGCCAATTGAACATTTCTCGTCTCAGTCACTGCGCGCACGGCATGAACCTGCGCGAGGAAACGAGGGTTTCGAGTCGAACGCCTTACCCACTCAGCCATCGAAGCTGCTTATTTCTCAAAGTGATGGAATCGTCTCAGCAATGTTCATCTTAACTTCATAAGAAGTCTCACAACACCAGTTTTAGTCCAACAGGTTTATTTGGCAGCAAAAGCCACTAGCTGGAGTCACATGATGAAGGAGCAGCGCTCCGAAAGCTCGTGGCTTTTGCTACCAAATAAACCTGTTGGACTTCAACCTGGTGTTGTGAGACTTCTTACTGTGTTTACCCCAGTCCAACGCCGGCATCTCCACATCATCTTAACTTCGTCAGGCACCAGGATTGTGCAGAGAACAGTGTGAGCTGAAATATGTTCCTCTTTTATTTGGTGTCCTATTCTTTGACTGAGAATTCATTTATTAGTTCAGACTTGTTCTTCTATTTCAATATTGTTTTCAGTATAAACAAATTGAAACCGATTTCTCCGTCCGAAAAAAAAATTAAACGGAAGTCCATTTTATTTCGTTGCCGCCTATTGTTCTGTTCGAACTTTAGTATATCCACATGTTTTGAAACGCAAGAGACGGTGGATAAGGTCCGAAGTAAATTATCAAGGTGATGGCCGGGAAGCGCACTCGAGCCAACTGCTTGGAATGCAGCTCTGCTCACGACGATCGCACCGTCTCTCGCTCTGTTTCATTAATTGTTATTTTCATTCGTTGTTATAATTACGGAACGACCTTAGTCGCCGAATTCATCGGACACCAGGTGTATCGTAATGCAGTTTGTAGACTGAAATTGTTTACTCTCGTTTTTTGGACAGTTTAATATTGTACCTTCCTGGGGACTCAATTATTGGTTTTGAGGCCTGGTCTTACACTGAAACAAAGTTTCCCACTGAAAGCAAATTTAGATTCCAAGTCCAACGCCTGAACCACTCGGCCATCGCAGCTGCTTATTGGCCAGTCGATGCAACCACCTCAGCAATGTTCATATTGACTTCATCGGGATTATTGAGATCACAGTCAGGGAGGTCAACCGTGCTCGGTTCCCTTTGTTTTATATATTTATCTCTGGCTGAGAATTCATTTATTAGATCAGAGACTTGTTCATCTATTTCAGTGTTTGCTTTCAGTATAAAGAAACTGAAGCCAAATTTTCGGTCCGGAAAAATGAAATGCAAACGTGAAGTCCATTTTATGACACTGCCGCCAAATGCGGCGTTCTCGCTGTTTTCGTCCACATGTTTTGAAACGCAAGAGAACGTGGATAAGATTCTAAAAAAAATGATGAATGCGATGGCCGGGAATCGAACCCGGGTCAACTGCTTGGAAGGCAGCTATGTTCACCACTATACCACCACCGCTTGCTCTGCTGAGAGTCCCCTTAATTCCATTAGATGTAATTAGGCAACTTCATTAGTTGCTGATTTCATGAGACACCAGGTGTGTCCATAGCACAGTTCAGAAACTGATCTTGGCTTGTCTCCTTTTTCTGGACAGTTTAAATTACCTTTTTTACTGTTGTTTCTGACTGAGAACTCATTGATTAGTTTTGAGATCTGTCCTTCCATTGAAACAAAGTTTACACTGAAAGCAAATTGAAGCTGAATTTTCCGTTCGTAACTCATTGATAATAAGAATATTCAGTGAATTTCATTTTAGGAGTGACCCTCTGCTGTTCTTACCTGCGATAGCTAATTAAATAAGTCACCACTGTGATGGTCAGGAACTGGCCCTTGGTCAAATGCTCACAAAGTCAGCACTACACCACCTTCGCTCACCTGACTCTGCCACTATCTCTGTATTTACGGAACGAATACACAAGCAACGAAGTGGCATAGAAATCAGAGATTAGAGAATCCTATAAACGACATTCCATTTCTGGGAGGTTTACATTTTCCGTAGATCGGGCTGAGCAGAATCGCCCAATCAGAAAATAGATCTCTGGAACATGGAATTTGGTTAATATCATTTCTTGAAATCATTTTAATTGGTAAGAATCATGTTGATGTTATTTCACTCCAATCCAAAAAGGTTCTGAATGAATGGCGACCCTGCTGCACAACACGCGTTCAGCCAGGAGATGGCAGCAGTGAACAATAATTTGGATTTGCTGTTTGTGTCAAGACATCGGGACAGGAATGGAGTTGCTGCTGCCCGCGGAGCTGGCCAAGCAAGAGGCACAGATACTAACCAACTGTACCCGCTCCAAATAGATTCACAAAATTAATGAACAAACAAAAAACAAGCGCAACTGATCTTTTAAGAAGCTACGACAGTCTCTGAAAGCATGATATTAACACCTCTTCAAGAATCAATTTGCTGTAACTGCTTCAATATGAACCGTTTCAATGTCAGCCCTATTCATGGCCAGTTCACAAACAGGCATTGACTGGTTAGAAGTTTTAAGGTTATCAGAGAACAGTTATCAATGTTCTCAGAGAAGTGAAACAGCCGCCCAAACTCCATAGAATCCCTACTGTACTGAAGAAGGCCAATCGGCCCATCGAACCCGTGCCAACAACAATCCCATTCAGGCCCTATCCCCGGAACCTCACGTATTTAACATGCTAACGCTCCTGACCCGAAGGGGCAATTTTACATGACCATTGCACCTAACCCGGCACTAGTTTTCATGGCGGAAAAGCCCATTCTGGAAAGACAAAATCTGCCACTAGGACCGCAAATGAAGCTGGCGTCTGCTTTGGAGCTTCTGAAACCACATGTTCTCATGCTGGAAAATCCTGCCCAACGCCGGTGTCCTGACTTGAATCGATTGCCAGCTCGAGTTTCTCATTTGGATGAAGAATATGGAATGGTGCTGGACCTTTCATCGCTCAAACCTGTGGAACTCTGAGTCTTAACTTCACCTTAGTCCGTGAACCTCAAAATAAGTGTTCAGTTTACCCTCAATCATTCAATGCGGAGACAGAGATTTAAATGTCATAACAATAAAGATGGAATTCAAATCAATTTAGGCAGAGATTTTACAGCTCGCCCCGTGTAGTCAGAATGGCCGAGCGGTCGAAGGCTTTTTCCTTCGCGAGGCACCATCAAACCCAATAAATCACCTGGCAGCACAAGGACAGCAGATGCAGAGAAAGAACGACCACCTCTAAATTCCAATTCGTGACGCACATCATCCTGACTTGAAAATATATCGCCGTTCCGATGATTCGCAATCCTTGAAATCCCTCCCAAAGGGGTTTGCTTTAATTCTGCGTGAAATTGAAGATGGCAAATGAGAAGAAACCAACATCGAAACCAGCTCCCAAGAAGGAAATGAAGGAAGTGATGAAGAAACCGGTAACAAAGGGCGGCAAGAAGCGGCGAAAGTCGAGGAAGGAGAGTTACTCAATCTGCATCCACAAAGTGATGAAGCAGGTTCACCCTGACACCGGCATCTCCTCCAAGGCCATGAGCATCATGAACTCGTTCATGAACGATATTTTCGAGCGCATCGCGGGTGACGCTTCCCGTCGGGCCCATTACAACACGCACAGCACCATCAGCTCCCGGGCGATCCAGAACGCCGTGCGCCTGCTGCTGCCCGGGAAACTGGCCAAGCACGCCGTGTCGGAAGGGACAAAGGCGGTGACCAAGTACACCAGCTCCAAGTAAAAACCCCCATGGACTGAAAACACCCCAAACACAACGGCTCTTTTAAGAGCCACCCACAATCTCTGTGAAAAAGCTGCGCCATCTTTTCCCTTATTAAGTTCATGAGAAATGTCTTTCTGGAGAATAGGGATTTGTCCCGTTACAGAATGCTGTGAATGGGACTTCATACCCGCCCCTCACACACACTTTCACATTGATGGGACAATCAAACTGAACTGAGAGCGGATTATTAAACTTAGTCTGGGATTTGTGAGGGGCAATGAGGAGAAACACAATATTAGGAAGCCATTACTTAAATTTAATAATAACTATATTCAGAGCTTTAACAATTGGTGAATTAACTTCAACATACAATGATGTTTATTGATCTCGGGTGGTCTCGGCGTTGCAGCCGGAACAGAAGAAAGGCGGGAATGAAGAGGTTCTTCTCGGGCTCATCTGTGTATTCCGCAGTTTTCACAGAGGACGGAATCAGCAAGATTTGTGCACACTCAGGACCCAGAGCCCATCGTAGCGACCCCTCCCCCCCTCCCCCACTCCCACACCCGCAGCCCCGATTCTCCGGACACGAAGCTGCCGATTCAAACGGCAGGATATGGCGGGGATTCTCTCCGCACTTCCGATTGTAATATTCTCAGCCGCTTTCAGGGGAGAGGATCAGAAATCAGCCTTTCCCTCTGTCCCTGTGAAGCCTGTGTGAAGGCGTTGGCTGGTAATCTCTGTTTCTGCTTTTCCAGTGAGCTGAGATTTGCTCCGTTTTAAATTGCTGAACGGGGTCTTATTTCCGCTGGTGACAGATAAGAGGTTGAGAAAATCAAACTGTTCCTAAAATAGCGCCAGGATTCTGTGAGGGAAAATACAATAAACAGATGATAAAGTGTGAGATTGAAAGTTTCCTGAACATTCAGGCGTTCGGTTATTTTCTATTTTTCCTGGCGGGCTTTTCCAAATTGAAAATGTAAACCAATCAAAACCTCCCATTTCTTTTCCTGGCTCTCCGATGAGTTACGAACCTGATTGAAATGACAGTGACCAATCAGAGCGAGAGTCTGGCTTCAGCCTCGCAAACCGCTCACAATGATTATTAATCGAGATTAAACTGACGGAATGTGTATTTGAGTTGTGAAATGTACTTTGTTCGCGCAGACAAATAATTGAAGGAACCAGAATAAATGTGATATTTCGTCCACGGAAGTTAAAGGGAAGAGTGTCGCCAGCTCCTTGTCACACATTCCGCATATTGTCACTGACGGAGAAATAAACAGCTCATCAGTTCCACGTCTGAGACAGCAGAAATAATTCCAGAGGCGCATTTTCAATCACTGCTCTAACAGCAGGAAAGCCAGATGTCGTGTCCACATCACGCCAAGCTTTCGTACCAGGATGGCCGAGTGGTTAAGGCGTTGGACTTAAGATCCAATAGACATATGTCCTCGTGGGTTCGAACCCCACTCCTGGTAAATAGATTTTTAACACGACATTCACGACACTGCTTTATTTCTCCTCCATGAACGGTATGCTTTGTCGAACCAGCATGCAAGAAACTGGAATTTTCACAGCAGAATACTACATGAGACAATAAGAAATCAAAACAAACTCAGTACAACTAACAGGGGGATTCATCAATCCCAGTCCAAATTCTCATCCATTATCAGATCATCGCTGCGTCAATCCCACAATAGTGCAGCCTCAGCTCCAAATTAAATATCAGATAAAACTGACAGATGGTTTTCTGTTAAAAGTTACACAACCTTAATAATGCACTCTGAGATTCGAGTGAAATACCAGTCATATCACCAAATCAGGGGTATAGATGTGGTCGCAATAATCCCCACAGTCTGCCCTCACATACATTAGGTACACATTCAAATCTCAAATGCATTCTCAGATTCGGATATTCTGAAAGCTATTATACAAACACAAACTCCAGTTGAAAACTTACCCTGCTTATGAAACTAAAAGTTACAAAATCAATTTGATGGCTACGAACTGAACTATAAATTATAAACTAACGCTAAATCCTCACTTGCACTGTGCCAGGTGGAAGACACTCTCCCAATTCCAGACTGGACTTCATGTTACATGCATGTCAAAATTCTGACTCTGAATCAGGCTGAGTGTCACAGATCAAATCAATGTGAACAACCTGGGTGAAACTTGCATAGCAATCCAGTATCAGATTGAAAGATACATTATCTTTCACAATTGTGTTCACACTGACAGAGATTTAATGCTAGGCTGAAACTCACACACATTGTTTGCTTAAAACCGACCACATCAGTGGTCTGTTTCTGTGCTGGAAAGTTATTTGGAATTAATCCAAATTCATAAATAGTCCCAGAGACTGCAGGTTATTTAATTAATCCGAAACTCATACTAAATACCAAAGATTGATAGATGAGAAAATAGTTCTCACTCACATGTACTGCAACTTATAAACGATCGCCCAATTTCGACTGTGTTTTACCCTCTGTTAGCGAATGTGATTGGGGATTCATATTCTATCCAATACATGCATGTGAGTGAGATGTGTTCTGTATCTGTCTGTCTCCGGTTGTAGTTGCGAGTTTTTATTTATTTATTCATTTCGAGACGTGGGCATCACTGACTAGGCCAGCATTCATTGCCAATCACTAACTGACCTTAAGCAGTTGGTGGTTTGTTGTTTTCTTGAACTGCTGCAGTCCCTGAGGTGTCGGCAGAGCCCCAGTGCTGTTAGCCAAACAGTCTTTCTGGATTTTGCCACTGCAGCAGTGAAGGAGCCGCGATGTATTTCCATGTCAGGACGGTGAGTGGGTTAGACGCCGGTTTGGGGCGGGGCGAGGGGGTGGGGGGGCGGGGGGGGGGCGGGGTGTGTGGAGGCGGGGGATGGTGGAGATGGGAAAGAGTGCAGTGCTGGTGCTCGCATGTATCTGTTGCCGCTGTCCTTCGAGGTGGTAGAGGTGGTGGTTTTGTGGGTGCAGCCTAAGGAAAGAAAATAAAAAAAATATTGTTCCAATTGGCTCAGGATGGAAGGATGGTGTTTAATGCGCTGAGTGATTAGGACCTGGATTGCACTGCCCGAGACTGTGGCAGAGGCAGCATCAAATCATGGCTGTCAAAGGGGAAAGGGTTCAGCACCTGAAGTGAAAGGATTTGCAGGGATATGAGACAAGGACTGGGAAAGGGAAGAGCTGAGTCGTTCTTGTACATACCAGCACACAGACAAAGAGGCGAATGGTCTCCCTTTCTTTGTTGTATGCATTCTGAGATTCTGTATGTATGAGTGTTGGACTCATTCTGTATCGCTCTGTCTCTGGTGCGACATATGTGTGTGATATTCATTATAAACCTATGTGAGAGATTTTGCAAATCTGTACACATTCTACCCAGAAGATACCTCATTGGAACCGGCCCTTTTGTTCTAATTAGTACATGATTCCATACGATCTTCTACTCAAAATCTTCAATGTAACAGCATCTGCTTATCTCTGAAATTCATTCTCCATCGTCTCATTACCTAGGTTCCCCTTTAGTACATTGGTGCCAGTCGACTCAACTGCTCCAGGTAATAGCAAATTGCAAGTTATATTGACTACATGGGAAAGTACATTAATATTGAATTCTCCATGGGATTTAAGGCTGTCATCCAATCATTAATTCCTGTTTGATCTGTCTCTGCAAAAGCGATAGTTAATGTGATTTTATTTCCGCTCTACTGCAGGTCTGTATTGCGCCCAATAGATGTCAGCACACTCTGGTAGAGTGAACTTTCGACAGCAGAGAGGGAAAAACCAGACAGGAAATGTTCACAGTATATTGAACCTGGGACGGAGGAGTTTCGGAATACTAAATGTGTTGGCCATATCAATTCGAAATCTACCAGTACGCTGCTTTCCTCTGTATTCATCATTAAATACCGATAAATCAGCAAGGCTATGCTTTTTAAGTATTTTTAAGTGAAAGTATTAGCACCAGTCGGTGTTTTCTTTTCAACCAAGTGGCATTTTGAATCATTGTTGTTTAGCATAGTTAGAATTTCATTATGCAACGGTTTAATTATTAGTACAAACCTATTAAAGCATATATTACACAAAGTTTTATCTATTTATAATTGGGGTAGTATATAGAGAGAAACTTACATTTCTTGACAAATATTATTGACCTATATCTGGGTGTACAGGTTTCAATCTCAAAATTTACCAGTGGTGCAAAACTTGAAAAGATTATGATCTTTAGTGAGAAGGATATTGATAATCTTCAAGAACATGGAACATAGAACAGTACAGCACAGAACAGGCCCTTCGGCCCACGATGTTGTGCCGAGGTTTATCTGAAACCAAGATCAAGCTATCCCACTCCCTATCCTCCTGGTGTGCTCCATGTGCCTATCCAATAACCGCTTAAATGTTCCTAAAGTGTCTGACTCCACTATCACTGCAGGCAGTCCATTCCACACCCCAACCACTCTCTGCGTAAATAACCTACCTCTGATATCCTTCCTATATCTCCCACCACGAACCCGATAGTTATGCCCCCTTGTAATAGCTCCATCCACCCGAGGAAATAGTCTTTGAACGTTCACTCTATCTATTCCCTTCATGATTTTATAAACCTCTATTAAGTCTCCCCTCAGCCTCCTCCGCTCCAGAGAGAACAGCCCTAGCTCCCTCAACCTTTCCTCATAAGACCTACCCTCCAAACCAGGCAGCATCCTTGTCAATCTCCTCTGCACTTTTTCCAGCACTTCCACATCCTTCTTATAGTGAGGTGACCAGAACTGCACACAATATTCCAAATGTGGTCTCACCAAGGTCCTGTACAGTTGCAGCATAACCCCACGGCTCTAAAACTCCAAGAAGATATGGACAGGCTGGTGGAATGTGAATACACGTGACATATGCAACTTAATTAATGTAAGGAAGTGTGAATTGATACATCTTGGTCCGAAGATCAAGGAGAGACGATATAAAACAATTTATATTTTATATAATAACATTTAGCGTTCCTAATTCGTATTGCACCTTTATCACGCCAAGATGCCGCAGTCTCTCCACACATCTCAGAACCCACTGAATATCCAGCCTGAAGTCTGCATTTCACATCTACTTGTACGGTGATCATTAAACATTTAGCACACCTACTTTCCTATGTACCTTCACTCCATCTGACAACTCAGTCAATGTCGCACTTCACTTTGTATATTGCCCATGGTAGGCTTATCCTGCCCAGTACCCATTGTGTTTCACTTTGTTCAGTTATATTGCCCAGATTGCATACTGTTCCAACTTTTCTATTCTCCATTAATAATGAATGAATAAATAGAACCATCCCTTGCATAAACACTGTCACCTTTCAATGTTTTGCGGGTGAGTTTCATGAAGTGTTGGGTGTGATTCGCGCCTTTATGCTTCTGTACAAATTTCGTCAAAGGAAAGTTATTCAAATATATGTTCAATTTTCCTTCTCTTTCACAAAGAACTGAGCGGGTGTTGGATACAGTAGCTTTAATAAGATAGTGATTGGATTTGCAAGTTTAAAATCCAAGGGTCACATCAATACCTGAAGTGGTTTTCAGGCTGTGGTGACTAGAAGAACAATGCAGATTATCAATTTGAATTGTTCAAAATCATAGAATGGAGCATCCATTGTTGATGAAAAGAAACTTTAAACTGTGCAGCTGTGCTCTGCTTCAGGAGCTGATTTTATGGAAATCTCCATTTGTCAAAAATGTTGCCTCACCTGGTGAGCATTTCCAGCATTTTATGTTTTTGTTTCAGATTTCCAGCTTCCAGCTTTGCGTTGTGTTCTGTGCAGGTGTTTCCCTGGAACAGGGAACAGGTTCTGATCAGTCCTGTGACAGATAGAGTAGAATGTGTCTGCCGACTATCAAACCCGCGAGATTAATCTCCAAGCTGGACAGGAGAATGAGAAGGAGAGACAGGGAGGATCATTCTGTGATGGAAAGATTTCCTGTATAAAGGACACAAAGGTTTGTATTTCCACAGCCGTTTTAACAGACATAAGATGCCCCAACATGACTTGCAATCAATGAAGTCCCTCTTAACAGTCCTTGACGTTTTAACTACGAGATTATTGAACTTATCAATAGTTTCCACATTATCAAAAATCCATATAAGGACAAGTAAACTAAAGTTCTCGCACGTGGCTCTGTGGCGTGTTAAAAGATCAAGTGTAGTATGGATTGGATGCTGCACTTGGTTGAGGTCATGAGGTTACATTGAAGCTTCATATGTTTCATATGAAGAAATTTTTAAAAGCAGTATCTCGGCAGTTTGGCTAAGATGCAAATGAGATCAAGTCTTGGAGGAGGAATTGCTTTCCCTCCTCCAATCAGCTTGGCTCATGTAGATCAAGCCCAGGACAGGGTAAATGGTCGCTTGCCCTGTCTTGCCAGCCTGGATCGGAAATGTCTCAACTTGTTGAGACTCTGAATTGGACTTGATTTGATTAAATTGGAAAAGTATTAAAAAAAACAGACATAAGATGCCCCAACATGACTTGCAATCAATGAAGTTCCTCGAACCGTTCTTGACATTTTAACGACGAGAGTTTTGAACTTACCAGTCGTTTCTACATTGTCAAGAATCCATGTATGGACCTGAAAAGTGAATTTCTGGCATGCGGCTCTGTGGCGCAATGGATAGCGCATTGGACTTCTCAATGATGGCACATTAGGCACTGAAAGGTTGTGGGTTCGAATCCCATCAGAGTCGGATTTTGGATCTGATCAGTAACAAGCAGTTTGCTCCGACATTGATATGATTCAGCTTTGGCACCGACATTTCCTGCTCTGCCATCTCTCCATGCTGTTCCTGTTTCATCAGCTCCCAAAGAAACCACTGACTCGAGAAGAAATCGCAAACCCCAGAGGGCTTTCTTAAAGTTTGACACAACATTCGCTGGTTGGGTTAGCAATAGTATTTTTTTTCAATTAGATATTACGCTTGGGAAGATAAAGAAGATTAAAGAACACACACGGAACAACAACTTCTCAATAACTACAATCAATAGCTAAATATCAGTGCCTTGCAACCTGGTGGTATTATTCTGATGTGTCTGCTGCGCTTGTCCTTCTAGGCTGTAGTGGTCGTGGGTTTGAGAAGGTGCTGGCAAAGGAGCCTTGCTGAGTTGCTGCAGTGCATCTTGTAGATGGTGCACACTGCTGCCGTTGTGTGTTGGTAGTGGACGGAGTGAATTTTTATGCATGGGAAGCGAATGAAGTGGGATGCTTTGTCCTGGATGGTGCCACACTGTAGTGCTGTTCACGCTGCATTCACCCTGGCAAGGTATCCCAGGAAACCGAGTGCTCCGGTTTCCTTCCACAGTCAAAAGCTGAGCAGGTTGGGTGGATTGGGCATGCTAGATTCCCCAAGGTGTTTGTATCGGTAGATTAGCGGGGTGAAAAGATCCTGCGTGCGATTCTCTGTCGGAGATTGGGTACAGGCCCGATGGGCAGAATGGTCCCTTTCAGCACTGTCGGGATTGTGTGATTCTAAGGCCATTTGACTGTGTTAGAAATTCCCTGAGGGAAAAAAAAAGGAATACTGTCTTTGTAGAATTTACAGCATTGGTTTATTGGGGATTTTTTTTAACTGCAAAATGATGAAAACAACTGAATCGTGTAAATAAACAGTCGAGATATTCGTGGGGAGTCGCGAAATCTGTGTTTGTTTCAACTTTGTAGATCATCCAATTAAAGGGAAAGACGATATTGACGAGCAAGAAAGGGACATTGTAACTTGAGTAATTGCAATGAACACTTGAAAGATCACGTGAAAGTAATCAAGGCACTGCTCGTGTCCGTGAAACCAGGATCTACCTGTGACGAGACAGGCGCTTTAACCAACTCAGCTGCAGAGCCTGATACTGCTACTCCTGGTACAGCAGAATGCTGGAAATAAGCTCCAGATCTGGTGGTGTTTGTGAAAAAAGAGATACTGCCAGATCCGGAACGTATCTGAGAAAATAGAGGTCGTTCACATTTCAGATGCAGACCTTTCACGGGAACGACCGTTTCTCTCTCCCCAGATGCTATGGGATCTCGGATAGATTCATGAAAGAAAATAATTGAATCCCACAGTAGCCGATCGAGACTGCACCGAATTCCCAGTAAACTGGGGCCTCTGCTATTTGTGATATCTATAAATAATTTGGAAGAAGGTGTAACTGGTGTAATCAGCAAGTTTGCGGATGACACGAAGATGGCTGGACTTGCGGATAGCGAAGAGCATTGTCGGGCAATACAGCAGGATATAGATAGGCTGGAAAATTGGGCGGAGAGGTGGCAGATGGAGTTTAATCCGGATAAATGCGAAGTGATGCATTTTGGAAGAAATTATGTCGGGAGGAGTTATACAATAAATGGCAGAGTCTTCAGGAGTATAGAAACACAGAGGGACCTAGGTGTGCAAGTCCACAAATCCTTGAAGGTGGCAACACAGGTGGAGAAGGTGGTGAAGAAGGCATATGGTATGCTTGCCTTAATAGGACGGGGTATAGAGTATAAAAGCTGGAGTCTGATGATGCAGCTGTATAGAACGCTGGTTAGGCCACATTTGGAGTACTGCGTCCAGTTCTGGTCGCCGCACTACCAGAAGGACGTGGAGGCATTAGAGAGAGTGCAGAGAAGGTTTACCAGGATGTTGCCTGGTATGGAGGGTCTTAGCTATGAGGATAGATTGGGTAAACTGGGGTTGTTCTCCCTGGAAAGACGGAGAATGAGGGGAGATCTAATAGAGGTGTGCAAGATTATGAAGGGTATAGATAGGGTGAATAGTGGGAAGCTTTTTCCGAGGTCGGAGGTGACGATCACGAGGGGTCACGGGCTCAAGGTGAGAGGGGCGAAGTATAACTCAGATATCAGAGGGACGTTTTTTACACAGAGGGTGGTGGGGGCCTGGAATGCGCTGCCAAGTAGGGTGGTGGAGGCAGGCACGCTGACATCGTTTAAGACTTACCTGGATAGTCACATGAGCAGCCTGTGAATGGAGGGATACAAACGATTGGTCTAGTTGGACCAAGGAGCGGCACAGGCTTGGAGGGCCGAAGGGCTTGTTTCCTGTGCTGTACTGTTCTTTGTTCTTTATTTCAAATCTGCCTTCCCCGACATTGAACAAGCACATCAGAGGGAATCGCACACATCACTCAGTGAAACTCCTCCGCGAAACATTGAGCGGTTTATCGTGAGCTGGTTCCATTTACTGTTTTCAGACACACATCTGGTATAAAAGTAGCCGTGTTCAGGATTTGATTCACACACATAATTTCCTGTTCTAAAGTTGATTATTTTTTAATACTTCATTTATACGGGATATGTGTGTCACTGGCCTGGGAAGCATTTATTGTTCAATTTAAATACTTCTCAGTATTTGGCAATGAACTCATTATTGAGCCACTGCAGTCCATGTGGCGTATGTGCACATACACTGCTGTTCGAGATAAAGTTCCAGGATTGTGAGCTGGCCACAGCAAAGGCGATATATTTCCAAGTCAGGATGCAGTGGACCTTGCAAGTCGTCGTTGTTTCTCTGCATCTGCGGCCCATGTGCAGCCATGTGCAGCCAGGTGAGAGATGCCTTGGGTTTCGAAGGTGTCTCGCGACGGAATAATCATTGTCAGGAGTGGGATTTTAACAGACGCCTCCAGAGGAGACTGCGATCTAAAAGCAGCGCCTTAGACCGCTCGGCCATCCTGCCTGCACTGGAACTAGCGTAAAAACTCTGCACAAATCGATTATTGTTCTTACATTTAAAACTCGATGTGTTTTTTCCATTTGTCAATCCAAAAAGAGACTCGTATCTGAGTCCCATCCTTCCCCAAGCCGCCGGGCGGTGAGCAGCTTCTCATTGCTGCATTGTTCTGTTTGCCCAAATCAACAAATACCCAATTCCCGCCCTACCTGTTCCTTACATGAAGGTGTTGAGAGGGTCAGATCTAAGCAACATGAAGTATTCAATTGGAGAGTTACATCCTGGTGACATGAATATCTCTCCACAGCTGCTTTCGGAGCTGCAGAACATTTCCAGCATTTCCTTGTTCTGATTTTGTGCCTTCATTAGAGGAGGTCATTGGCTGACAACCAACACTTGTCTCTTTTACGCAGCTCCAGATACAGCTTTTCTGTGATCTTCTCACAGACAAGTTCACTCTTCACTTTCCTACACACAAGCTTTAAAATCGGCTGTTTTACACTCAGCGCCCTGCGGCATTGTCTTCAAACCTCACCACACCTCCCATCCGCCCATCAGGGTCACAAGGGTACAAGTATTTTTTAATAAGAATTCATCGGTGCAAAGGGATCACCGTGTTTGTGAAGGAATATAGGGGATTGATTCACACTCACAAGTAGAATGAAAATGAGTTAATCTCTCTCTCACACGCACACTCATATAAACACTCACACATCCACCGCCACGGCAGATGGTGAAATTCGACATCAATAAAAATGTCTGCCATTAATTACCTTGAATCGATTGTCGTAGAAAAAGAAACAACAACTGATAAACTGATGCTCTTTAGGGAAGGAATTCTTACCTTGTCTGGCCTGTATGTGACTCCCGACCAACAGCAATGTGGTTGACTCTGAGCTGCCCTCAAAGGTGGCCGAACAAGCCACTCAGTTGGAGGGAAATTTGGAGGTGATGTCTTTGTGGTATTATCGCTGGAATATTGATCCCGAAACTCAACTAATTTCTGTTTGGATCCGTGCTCACATCCCGCCATGGCAACTGGTGGAATTTGAATTCAATGCAAAATATCTGCAATCAAGAATCTATTTATGCTTTCATGCATTGTCGATTATCGGAATATACATTTGATTCACCAGGGAACTTCAGGGAACTAGATTCTTGCCCAGTCTGGCCTATATGTGACTCCAGAGCCACAGCAATGTGGTTGACTGTCAACTGCACTCGGGCAACTGTGATTGGGCAATAAATGCTGGCCAGCCAGTGACGCCCAAGCCCCATGAATGAACACAAAAGAAAATGTTGGCCCAGTCAGCGACGCTGAAAAAAATATATCGGAGATTCAAAATGAGGAGATACATCAACTCGTTTACAATCCCGGAGCTTGCAAATACAGAATGAATTCCAACTAATTTACAGTTCCGGGAGCTGACGGTCAGAACAAATCGCTTGTGCACGCACAATTCCACAGACAAAATGAGAAAGATCCCAACCCCCACACAGCAGCAGATAATGAAAAACGCAGTTTAACTATGACCCTGATGTGGCGATGCCGGCATTGGACTGGGGCGGGCGTATTGAGAAGTCTCACAACACCAGGTTAAAGTCCATCAGGTTTGTTTGGAATCATGAGCTGTCGAAGCGCTGCTCCTTCAACAGGTGAGTTGACTCAATAAATTCCAAATAAACCTGTTGGACTTTACCTGGTTTTGTGAGACTTCATACTGAAGATGACCCAGATATAAAGGTAAAGTCAGCTTAGTCCCAAATGACCATCCGCTGTGCCCCTCTCAACACGGAGAGCTGACTGGTGAAGATTTAGCTTAATGATTACCACACCTCAGGCGAGGGGCAAGGCTAAGAAGAGTAAATGAGCTATCTAATAGTACATCTGCAATTTGTTCACTGCAATTTTGTATTCACTTCTTGCTTTCAGTTAGAAAGCCAATGATAATTTAAGCTTCATTAACGGCTCTTAAAAACTGTCCTGTCACCTTCAATGATTTATGCACATGTCCACAATATTCCCGCTGTTCCTGCATCCTCTTTTGGAATTATACCCTTTATTTTATGTTGCCTCTTTGTGTTCTTCCCAGCAAAATGAATCACTTTATTCTTCATCTGCCACATGTCATCCCATTCCACGAACCTTTCTGTGTCCTTTCGGAGGTCCACTGGAAATTCTTTGGCTCCTCTCAGAACGACAGGACGTCCCAAAACATTTCACTGATAATAAAGTATTGATTGAAATATAATCACTGTCCAAATGCTGAACTTTTGAGCTTTCTATTCCACGACGTCAGAAATTCCCATATGGGGATGGGGAATTACATTAGCGAACCTCCAATCCATGGGAATTCTTCCAGAGTCGATACAAAACAGGACATGATCACCAATGCATCCACTATTTCCAGGGCCACGTCCTTCAGTACTCTGGGGTGCAGAGCATCAGGCCCTGGGGATTTTGTCGCGTTTTAATTCTAGCAGTTCCGACAATACAATTTCCTGACTAATAAGGACTTTCTTCAGTTCCTTCATCATGCTTTTGAAGGCAGAGATTTTCTACAAGATGCTTCGAAAACCAATTTCTCTCTTAAAGATTCAAAACACTCTGAAATAATTTCACAAAATATACTTGTGGGTGCTAATTGTTTATAACGTAAAATGTTATACTTTGAAATGGAACGCTGCTTATTTGGGACTAAAACAATGAAAATGAGAAATTCTAGTTGTTTACTTTCTTCTTTAAATATTGTTCAATTGTTAATAGTTAAGTTGCTTCATTTGTTAGAGTTGGTTTTAAACTGGAATTTAAACAAACATCTTGCTGTAAAAGATTTTTAATTTGTCAGTGGAATTACTTTCTGATCCAGTCCCCGAACTCTTAGACACCAGCTTCCAAACCCAGGATCGTGACCATCTCGAAGAACAAGAGGAGCAGATGCCTGGGAACACCTCCAACCAAATGTTCCCCTCCAAGTCACTCACCATCCTGATTTGGAAGCATATCACCGTCCTTCACTGTCACGAGTTCAATATCCAGGAATTCCCTCCCGAACAGTCCTATGTGTGCGTCTACACCCCAGGGACTGCAGAGTCTCAAACACACCACGATTCTCAAGTACAGCGAGGGATGGTCAATAAATGAAACATGTCCTACGGCGCCCAAATACTGTTAAAAAACAAAACAACTTAAAGGGAGACCATTCAGCCCTGTCTCTGCTAGCTCTCAGCGGGCCCCTGGTTTCACTGCCTTGTCGGTTAACTGTTGCCCTGCATATTTTCCTTTCGAAGAATAATCGAATTCAAGTGAACCTGCCGTGACCCTCTCTCAGGCAGCATTTCCTTGATGCTGCTGTTGCTTCTTTTGACAGTTACCTCCAATATCTGCCCTCTGGGTTTCGATCCTACTAACAATGAGAACACATTTCTGTCCATCTTCAGACCAGACCCATGAGGATTTGTATGTTTTTCCCAATTTCTCCTCTGAACCTTCTCTTCTCCGAGTAGAGAAGTCGCAGCGTATCTAACCATTCTCTGTAACTAAAGTTCTTGATCAATTGAACTATTCTGGTGAAACATTTCTGCTGCCTTCTGAAATCTTTTATATTGCTTTTTAAATTTTCTCTCCAGAAAATGGAAGCAATATCCACGTGAAACCGAACTCAATTTAAATGCAGGCTTGACATAGCTTCTGTACTTTTGTACTCTGTGCCCCATTAATAAAAAGCAGGACACCGTCTGATTTATTACAATCACTCTCCTCACCATCCTGTCTACAGTTCTGGTCACCCTATTAGAGAAAGGATATTATTAAAATAGAAAGTGCGCAGAAAGGATTTACTAGAATGCTATCAGGTCTTGATGGTTTGAGTTACAAGGAGAGGCTGGATACACTGTGATTTTTTTTCTCGAGAGGTCAGGGGTGATCTTATTGAGGTCGACAAAATAATGAGGGGCATTGATCAGCGAGATCGTCAATATCTTTTCCCAAAGGTAGGGGAGTCTAAAACTAGAGGGCATCGGTTTCAGGTGAGTGCGGGGGGTGAGGGAGGGGGGCGGGGGGGGGATGTGTGTGGGGGGGGGGTGTATACAAAAGGGTGCAGAGGGGCAATTCTTTCACACAGAGGGTGGTGCGTGTCTGGAAAAAGCTGCCAGAGGTAGTCATGGAGGCGGGAACAATTTTGTCTTTTAGACACCTACATGAGTAAGATGGCTATCGAGGGCTATGGGCCAAACGCAGGCAATTGGGACTCGCTTCGCCGTTAAAAAAGGGCGGCATGGACAAGTTGAGTCGAAGGGCCTGTTTCCATGCTGTAAACCTCTATGCCAATCCCTGTCAACTTGGGAGATGTGTGTACATATTTGCCTCTTTAGAATTGAATTAGATATTGAATATTTTTAAGCCGGAGGTAGATGATTCCTATTTGGCAACAGAATCACACGTTAACGGGGACAGATGGAAATGTGGAAATCTAAACATAAACAAATCAGCCATGATCTTAGCGAATGGCGGGGCAGTCTTGTGGGGCCGAATGGCCTTCTTGTGCCCTTATTTCCTCCGTTCGTGTGTCCGTCGCCTGATTTCCTCTCAACAGGACTGCTGAAATGCACCAATACTCACGGTTCACTCAGAGCACCGGAATTAAACTAAGACATGGAAAATATAAAATCAGACCGTGGGATTCACAGTCCTGTCAAACTGTATGGTTGTTTTTCGGGTCTGCAGAGATATTTTCTCTGCAATGAGTTCTCGGAGCTCAACATTGCTTCGGCTTTCGCTCATTGTCTTCGTCTTCATTGCAAAGAATTATCTTTAAAAATAATTTCGGGGCTCGTCTGGGATTTGAACCCGGGACCTCTCGCATTTTCATGCTACGCCCAAAGCGAGAATCATACCCCTAGACCAACGAGCCACCCGCTGCAACCCAGCCACTGAAAACAAATTTTCAATGTATCCCAAAGTTTAGCAACGATAATTTCACAACGCAATTGTTTATCAACTAACTTTTCTCGACACATCAGAGATGTTAATGGGCAATGTTTTATTTCACTATCTGTTCTGGTGAAGGTCAGAAGCAGTGATATCTGTTTTCACCACTGGCCAAGTCGGCCTGTGGTTGTGACTCACCAGTCCCATGTGTAATGTCATTCTGCCAGTCAGTGAGTTCAGTTGGCATTTTAGTAGAAATTCGAAGTCATCCTGACTTCATCAGTGGCCTCGTGGTTAAAGTGTGAGTGATCCGAATCATGATGTGATTAAATTGGTGCCAGTTTCAGTCTTTCCGCGGTAAGTTTTCACGCTAAGAGGAACAATGTGGGACATTGTCTGGGAATGTTCCACACCGCTCCATTCCCAACATTCCCTGACCTGATGGAATGGAAATTTCTTCTGTTTGTTCCATCTGGCTGGACATCCAGGAGCGTTGGTGAGGGAGACCTTCTTCCCCAACTCTTCATGGATACACAATCAAATGGAAGGAGACGGTTTACAAGTTTGTCTGTCGTTGACGAGACGTTCGAGTGGTTTTGGCGATGGTCTGTGCATCGATTGTATTCTGCACGAGTGGGTGCAAAACCCACGTTCATCATTAATATATGGAACGTTTCATACATTGCCTCTCTGCATTTGAACACACTTAGCTGTGTTTTTCCACATTTTGTTTCTTGTCGGTTCTTCACGACAATCCCTGAACTGATGTGATTGGAGTCCCTTTCGCTGAGAGAAACTACAATCCCAACATTGAACTTTTGGTTCAATACTCAGGGTGTAAGACAAAGAGAATCACATTTCCCTGTGAATATGCTGTGTTGTCTTCAATTTTCTATTACTCTATCACGGTCTGCAAAGACAGCGAGTCTGCTTTGACTGGAACATATTTTGATAGGCTCAGATGCTTGCATGTCACCGGCTCATTGGTCTCGTGGTGTGATTCTCGCTTTGGGGGCTTCATAGAAACATAGACGATAGGGGCAGGAAGAGGCCAATTGGCCCCTCGAACCTGCTTTGCCATTCATTGCGATCATGGCTAAACCTCCAAATCAATAGCCTAATCCCGCTTTTTCCCATAACCTCTGATCCCATTCGCCCCAAGTGCTGTATCTGGCCGCCTCTTGAATGCATTCAATATTTTGGCATCAACTACTTCCTGTGGTAATGAATTCCACAGGCGCACTACTCTTTGGGTGAAGAAATGTCTCCTCACCTCCGTCCTAAATCGTCTTCCCTGAATCCTCAGACTGTGACCCCTGTTTCTGGGCCCTCCAACCATCGGAGAAATTCTACCTGCATCTATCCTGTCTCGTCCTGTTCGAAATTTATAAGTCTCTATGAGATCTCACCTCATTCGTCTGAACTTCGGCGAAAGCAATCCTAACCTAGTCACTCTCCCCTCATGCATCAGTCCCGTCATCCCTGGAATCAACCTGGTAAGCTTTCACTGCACTCGCTCGAGAACAGGAAGATCCTTCCTCAGAAAAGGAAACCAAAATTGCACACAATATTCTAGGTGTGGGCTCACCAAGGCCCTGTATAATTGCAACAACACATTCCTGCTCCTGTACTGGAAACCTCTTGCAATCAATGTCTTAAGCTTGTCATTTACCCAAACTGCTGGTTTAGCCGCTTTTTGCAAAAGCTCTTAGCTGCATGCGATGTTAACCTCTTAATATCTCTCAGAGACCCTGTAACCTCCTCCCTTGCCTCCCACAGCATCTGGGGACACAATCATCAAGACTGTGAGACTTGTCCACGCAAGCCTCCCAACCCCTCCAAAACCATGTCCCTTTCTTTGTCAATTTGCTGAAGAACCTCACAGTCTCTGTCTCTCTCCCTGCCTCCGCTCTCTAACTCTCTGCCCCTTTCTGTTTCTCGGCCATGCTCTCTCTCTCTCTGGCCCCTCTCACTCTCTGCCCCCTTGTCTCTCTGTATCCCTCTTTCTCCCTCTGCCACATCTCTCTCTCTGCCCCACTCTCTCTCTGCCCCCTCTCTCTCGCTGCCACCCCTCCCCCTCTCTCTCTGTCCCCTTTTTACCTCCCTCTCTCTCTGCCGGCCTCTCTCTGCATGTCCCCCTCTCTCTCTCTCGATGCCCCCTATTTCTCTCTATGCCTCCTCTTTCGGCATGCCCCCCTCTCGCTCGGCATACCCCCCTCTCTGGCCCCTCTCTCTCTGTGCACCACCCCCCCCCCTCTCTCTCTCTCTCTGTCCCCCCCTCCTCCCCTCTCTCTCAGACAGTAAATCGCAGAGCCATGTTGTTAACGCTGGGTGAGTATATTGAGGGATGTGTTGTGTCCCAGTTGGGGACAGGGACAGTTCAGAGGATGAGGCCGGCCGGTGGAAACTCTCTTGGCTTAGACGCCGAAGGTGCCGCGAGGTTTGGCACAGCCGAGCTATGTCCAGTTGGTGAGCGAGGAGAAGATGCCCAGATGGGTGTCAATCCTGATGGGCTGCACCATCAAGAACCCATTAGCCCGGCCCGTGAGTCACTGCAACTGGTGAGCCTCCTGCACAGCCTCTGTCAAACACAACCAAAAAGTGTGCAGTTGTCAACGAGAGAGGGAGAGAACGTGAAAAGCTGAGAGTCAGAGAGAGAGAGAGAGGCAGAGCGAGAGAGAGAGAGAGAGTCAGAGAGAGAGAGAGAGTCAGAGAGAGAGTCACAGAGGGAGAGAGAGAGAGAGTGAGTGAGAGAGAGAGAGAGCCACAGAGAGTCACAGAGAGAGAACCACACAGCGAGAGTGTGCCAGAATGTAGTGACGGGGGAAATTTCACTGTAACTTCATTGCAGTATTATACAAGCCTTACTTGCGAATAATAAATAAACTCTACTTTAACATAACTTTACGTAAATTTTATCCGCCATCCGTCTGCCCAGACGACAGCAATGGAAGCATTCTCTCAGCATTTCCACATTGTTCTGAGCTTCAGGGTCTCTCAGACTGATTCACTCAGCCTCTCATCACAGAACAACCTCCTCATTTCCCGGGGCAATCGAGTGAACCTTCTCTGTACCGCCTCCAATGCAAATATGTCCTTTCTCAAATGTGGAGACAATAACTGTATACAGTATTGCAAATGTGGTCTCAATAAAATCCTGCACAATTGCAGCAAGACACATTTCTTCATCTACCCCAATCCACTTGCAATAAAAACAAATGTGCCCTTTGCTTTTCTAATTGTTTTAATGAATTATATCGATTGAGCTCCGAATTCTCTTCAACATTTTAAAATCCGTCACATTTCAACCTCTCTTGATCTCTGAAGAAGAGTCATACGGACTGGAAGCATTCATAGAACAGTACAGCACAGAACAGGCCCTTCGGCCCACGATGTTGTGCCGAGCGAAACTCTGTTTCGCTATCCAGAGATACTGCCAGACCTGCTGAGGTTTCTAGTATTTTCTGTATTTTCTGTTTTCATTTCAGATTTCGTTTCTGTGTCATCCTGACCTCCTTTTAGACACATATTTGTTTTTTTTAACTCTACCGTTAGACTTAGGCCACCAAGTCTCTTTTCATATAATCATTGCTGCACTTCCCCTTGTTCAGAAACGACGAGAGAACAATTCATAATCGATGAATGATGAATGAGAAATTATGTGAGAAGTTGTGACAGAAAATGAACATCTCCGCCTTCTCCCTGTTACACTGCACATTTTTCCTTTTTATAGAACAGTCTAATCCCTTTAGAACATTTCAATTGAATCTGTATCCACCACACTCTCCGGCAATGCATTCCACACATTAAGCACACGCTGTGTGAAAAATATTTTCCTCGTGTTCCTATTCCTTCCTTTGGCCATGATGCTCAATCTGTTCTCTCTCATTGTTCATCATTCCACGAGTGGGATATGTTTGTCCCTATCCACTCTGTTCAGACGTCTCATGGCATTAATATCTGTAAGTGGAACCCCTGATGGGGTGGTAAGGTTTTTAAACTAGTCGGCATTAAGCCACTGATAAAAGTAACAGCGTTCAGTTAAATGACTTTTAAATGCATTTATGAGCTAACAAGAAGCCATATGAGATGCACTAATTGATCCAAATGAGTAATTATGATTGTAAAAAACATATGCTGATATTTTGAATGGATTATTATTGACTTTAAGGAAGTTAGCAGCTAGCAGTAAAGCAGTCCAGATGACCCTTTGACAAAGGGTCATCTGGACTCGTAACATCAGCTCATTTCACTCCTTAGAGTTGCTGCCAGACCTGCAGATTGTTTCCAGCATTTTCCCTTTTGGTTTCAGATGACTGCATCCGCAGGAATTTGCTGTTATTTTAGTGTTGTACTGTTGCACCTCATGTCGAGTTACCTCACGAGTGAAATAGATTAGATACTTTGGAACTGTTTTCCTTTTACTTTTCATTGCCTCTCTAATCTGCCTAACAGAATGAATCACTTCACAATTCTCAGCTTCGAATTTCATCTGGAACTTGTCCCCGTCCTTTTTGAACTTTTACACCATCCTCCTCACAGTTCACAATGTTTCCACGTTTCAAATTATATACAAATTCTGAAATTGCGCCCCGTGCACCATTACCTCGGTCACTAACACATCCTGGTGCATGTTCACAGCATCTACAGCTTTTGTGCATATCAAGGTGATCAACTGCAGTTTGAGGCTTATAACAGAAAAGAGGAACCAATGAAAATGCCCGCAAATTCAACGGAAAAGTTGCAGAATTGTAGTCAAGTGGTTTGATTACCGTTGTTAAGAGGAAATAGCAAAGAATGATTTCGGTCCAGCGACTTCTGAGTTGTAGGCCCAGCATACTTCTGCTGCGCCACTCTGCTACAGTAAATGAAGCCCCACCTGCTGCCTATCAATGTAGCCAATCAGATATTGATTTCTACATTGTTGTTTTACACCAGCATCAGTGTCAGGAGGCTCAGCCTGGCCACACAATTCTAATGCATAACACCACGAATACAATGGACAGAGAAAGACACGCACAGCAGCAGCAAAAGAGACTGTTTGGACACGTGTAACGACAGACAAAGGTGCCGGGAATCCGGCAAGACACGGAAATGATCACTGATGTTTTAAAGGAGTTTTCTCGTATAAATACGTTTATAAATATATTTCCTGCTGTGAAACAGTGCTGTTTTTTTTCAAAGATGTTCATTGTTGTGTGGTGTTTCACTGTCTACTAATATGCTTCCTGCTGTGCTCTATAATATAGAGGTTTCCAGCATGGAAACAGGCTTAGCGGCCCAATTTGTCCATGCCGCCCAGTTTTTTGCCCGCGAACTGTTCCCAATTGCCCGTGTTTGTCCCATATCCCTCCAGACCATCTTACCCATGTAACTGTCTCAATTGTTGTTGAGAGTTGATTCATACTGTTGTGTAAAATGCTTCCCAGTTGTTGTAAATGTTTTTTCGGCTGTGGAAATGTTTTTTTCTTCTGTTCTGTTAATATGTCTCCTGCTCTGCAAACGTGTTCCTTGTTGTGAAAGAAGATTCTCCGTGAAGATGCTTCTGTCAGAAAATTGTTGCATGCTGTGTTAAGATGTTCCCTGTTCTTGCTTAAAACTCTGGTTGCACATAAAAGAGTTTACTACAAATCGAGCTTTTGCAGGGAAAAGAGAATCCGAGAAAAGTGCCTATCTCTTCTCGACGTAAAGTTACAAAATGTTTCGTAGTTGTTGCCAAGTTGCTTCGTTTTCAATGCTATTAGGAATAGTAGAGGATGATTTTGACCCATCGAACTCTGGGTTATGGGCCCAGAACGCTTCCGCTGCGCCACTCTGCTACGACAGCCACCAATTCTGCTCCCTATCAATTGTAGCCAGGCAGATTTTCGCCCCTGTATCGTTTAACACGAGCACCAGTGTCAGGAGGCTCAGCCACTGCATCTCACTGAGAATGCAACAGACAGAACAAAACAAACAAGAGCAGTAAGTGAGATTGTCTGGACATGTGTAACGACAGACAAAGGTGCTCGGAAACGGGCAAGACACGGAATTGGAGAATCGATCATTGATATTTAAAGGAATTTTCTGTTGCAAGTGCATGTTTGTAAATGTATTTCATATTAGGGAACTGTGCTCTGCCTGTTGCTGAGAGGTGTTTTCTGCTGTTGTGTAAAATGTTTCCCTGATGCTGTAAATGTCTTTCCGGCTGTGCAAATATGATCCATTTTGTGTATTTTTAAAAAAATGTTCTGTTAATATAAGCCCTGCTCTGTAAACGTGTTCTCTGTTGTGTCAAAATATTCTCCGTGAAGATGTTTTCTGTTCGGCAGAAAGTTAATTATCTGGTCTCATGATGTTCCATATTAGGTTAAAATGTTGCATGGTGTGCTAAGATGTTCTCTGTTCTTGAAAAACTCTGGTTAATCTGCAACTGGATAACGATCGCGATATTTCGACTGCCTTTTACCCTTTGTTAGTGAATGTGATTGGGGGATTCAAATTGTATCCAACATATGCATGTGAATGAGATTTGTTCTGTATCTGTCCGTTTCCGGTTGTAGTTGCGAGTTTTTATTTGTTTTATTCATTTCGAGAGGTGGGCATCACTGACGAGGCCACCATTCATTGCCAATCCCTAACTGACCTTAAGAAGGTGATGGTTTGCTGCTTTCCTGAACTACTGCATTCGCCGAGATCTCGGTCCAACCACAGTCTTCTAGGATTTGCTACTGAGACAGTGAAGGAGTCGTGACGTATTTCCAAGTCAGGTCGGTAAGTGGCTTGGGGCTGGAGGGAGGGGGGCGGGGAGCTTGCAGCGCTCGTGCTCCCATGTATCTGCTGCCGCTATCCTTCGAGATGGCAGAGGTGATGGGTTTGTGGGTGCAGTCTAAGAAGAATAAATGAAAAAAATATTGTTCCCATTGCCAGAGGAGAGAAGGATGGGTTTTAATGTGCTGCGTGTTCAGGACTGGAATGCAATGCCTGAGAGTATGGCAGACGGAGCATCTAATCAGGGTTGTCAAAGGGGAATGTGATCAGCACCTGAAGTGAAATGATTTGTAGAGTTAGGAAACAAGGACTAGGAAAGGGATGAACTGAATTGTTCTTGTACAGACCAGCGCACAGACTAAGGGCCGAATGGTCTCCCTCTCTTTGTTGTATCCACTCTAAGATTCTAGATGTATGAGTGCTGGACTCATTCTGAATCGCTCTGTCTCTGGTGCGACATATGTGTGTGATATTCATTGTAAATCTATCTGAGAGACTTTGCAAGTCTGTGCACATTCTACCTGGAAGATACCTAATTGAAGCTGGGCTCTTTGTTCTAATTAGTACATGATTCCACACGATCCTCTACTCAAAATCTTCAGCGTAACATCATCTGCTTATCTCTGAAATTCATTCTCCATCGTCTCATTACCAAGATTCCCTTTCGTACATCGATGCTAGTCGCCTCAACTGCTTCAGTAAATAGCAAATTCCAAGTTATACTGACTACATGGGAAAGTACATTAATATTGAATTCTCCATGGGAAATAATGCTGACATCCCTTCATTAATTCCTGTTCGATGTGTCTCTGCAACAGCGAAAGTTAACGTGCATTTTCCCGCTCTACTGCAGTTCTGTATTGCGGCCAGTAGATGTCAGCATTCTCTGGTAGACTGAAGTTTCGACATCAGAGAGGGACACGACAGACAAGAATTGTTCATATTATATTGAACTGGGACGGAGGAATTTCGAAATAGTAAATGTTTTGGCCATATCATTTCGAAATCTATCAGTACGCTGCTTTCCTCTGTATTCATCATGAAATACCGATAAATCAGCAAGGCTATGCCTTTTAAGTGAAAGTATTCGTACCTGTATGTATTTTCTTTTGAACCAAGTGACATTTTGAATCATTGTTCTTTTTAGCATAGATCGAATTTCATTATGCAATAGTTTAATTATTAGGATAAACCTATGAAAGCATATATTACACAAAGTTTTGCCTATTTCTGATTGGCCATGGCATACAGAGAGAAACTTGCTTTTCTTGATATATATTACTGATCTATATCAAGGTGCACAGGTTTCAATCTCAAAATTTGCCAGTGGTGCAAAACTTGAAAATATCATGAACTTTAGTGAGAAGGCTCGTGATAATCTTGAAGAAGATACAGACAGGCTGGTGAAATGTGCAGGCACGTGACAGATGCAATTTAATTGATGTAAGAAAGTGTGAAGTGATACATTTTGGTCCGAAGACAGAGGAGAGATGAAAGAAACTAAAGGGTATACCTTTAGCGTTCCTGATCCCTATTGCACCTTTACCACGCCAAGATGCTACAGTCTATTCACCCATCTCAGACCCCATTGAATATCCAGCCTGAAGTCTGCATTTCACAGTCTACTTGTACAGTGATCATTACACATTTAGCACTCCCACTTTCCTATGTAGCTTCACTCTGCAACGACTCCCTGCTCCGTCTGACAACTCAGTCAACGTCGCACCTTCACTTTGTACACTGCCCAAGGTCGGCTTATCCTGCCCAGTCCCCATTGTGTTTCACTTTGTTCAGTTATATTGCCCAGATTGCATACTGTTCCAACTTTTCTATTCTCCATTAATAATAAATGAACGAAACAGAACCATCCCTTGATTAAACACTGTCACCTTTCAATGTTTAGCGCGTGAGTTTCATGAAGCCTGTGTGTAATTCCCGCCTTTATTATCAATTTGAATTGTTCAAAATCATGGAATAAAGCATCCAATGTGGATGAATGGAAACTTTAAACTGTGCAACTGTGCTGTGCTTCAGGAGCTGGTTTTACAGAAATCTCCATGAATCAAAAGTGTTGCTTCACCTGCTGAGCATTTTTAGCACTTTCTGTTTTTGTTTCAGATGTCATTTTTCCTGCTTTTTGTTGTATACAGTGCAGGTGTTTTACTGGAACAGGGAACAGGTTCTGATGAGCCCTGTGACAGATAGATTAGAATGTGTCTCCCGACGATCAAGCCTGCGAGATTAGACTCCAAGCTGAACAGGAGAAGAGAGAGTGGGAGAATCATTCAATGATGGACAGATTTCCTGTATAAAGGACACAAAGGTCTGTATTTCCAAGCTGTTTTAACAGACATAAGATGCCCCAACATGACTTGCAATCAATGAAGTTCCGCTTAACAGTTCCCGACGTTTTAAATCATAGAATCATAGAATCCCTACAGTGCAGAAGGAGGCCATTCGGCCCATCGAGTCTGCACCGACCACAATCCCACCCAGGCCCTACCCCCACATATTTACCCGCTAATCCCTCTAACCTATGCATCCCAGGACTCTCAGGGGCAATTTTTAACCTGGCCAATCAACCTAACCCGCACATCTTTGGACTACGAGATTGTTGAACTTACCTGTAAAATAAATTTCCGATGTGTGGTTCTGTGGCGCCATGGACAGCGCGTTCGATTTCTCGATAATGATAAATTAGCCTCACGAATGTTGTGGGTTCGAGTTCCCCCCAGAGTCGGATTCAGTACCAGTTTCCTATTTAATTGTTGTGTTTCAGCTTTGGCACCGACGTTTCCTTCTCTGCCATCTCTCCATTCTGTTTCTGTTTACTCGGCTCCCAGGGAAACCACTGATTCCAGATGAAAACGCAAACCCCAGTTGTTTTCTCAAAGGTTGACACATCGTTCGGTGGTTGCGTTAGAAACAGTAACATGCTTTTCAACTAGTATTTTGCTTCTTTTGGAAGAAAAAGAAGATTAAAAAACACACACGCAACAACAACAACTTATAAATAACCGCAATCAATAAATAAATATCAGTGTCCTCCAACGTGGAGGTGTTATTTTGATGTGTCTGCTGCGCGTGTCCTTCTGGGCTGTAGTTGTTGTGTGTTTGTAACGTACTGGCAAAGGAGCCTTGCTGAGTTGCTGCAGCGAATCTTGTAGATGGTGCACACTGCTGCCATTGTGTGTCTGTCGTGGAGGGAGTGATCTTTTATGCACGGGAAGCGAATGAAGTGGGATGCTTTTTCCTGGATAGTGCCAAACTTCTGGAGTGCTGTTCAAGCTGCATTCACCCAGGCAAGTTATCTCAGCAAACCAGGTCATCCGGTTTCCTCCCACAAAGATGAGCAGGTTCGGTCAATTGACCATGCGAGATTGCCCCTTGGTCCCCAAGGTTTTTGTATAGGTACATTAGCGGTGCGGATGCATGGCCTGGCGGGTATAGGCCCTGTGTCCGATTCTCTGTCGGAGAATCGGTACAGATTCGATGGGCTGAATTGTCTCCTTCAGCACTTTTGGGATTGTATAATTCTAAGGCCATTTTACTGTGTTAGAAATTCCCTGAGGAAAAATAATGGAAAGCTGTGTTTGTCGAATTTACAGCATTGGGTTTATCTCAGATTAAATGTTTTTTTACTGCAAGATGATGAAAATACCTGGATCGTTTAAATAAGCTGTAGAGATATTCGTGGAGAGTCTCGAAATATGTTTTTGTCTCATCTTTGTAGATCATCCACTGTCAAGGGAAAGAAAATATTGACGAGCAAGAAAGGGACATTGTGACTTGCGCAATTGCAAAGACCATGTGAAAAGAATCCAGACTCTCCGGAGATTTGAATACAGGATTATCTGTTCACTAGAAAGGCGCTTTAAACAACTAAACCACGGCGGCTCTTGGGACAGTCGAACGCTAGAAAAAAACGTTGCAGATCTAGTGGTATTTGTGAAAATAAGAGAAACTACCATTGTATGTGCACACTGATTTGAAACCTGGATCTGCCTGCGACTGGACAGGGGCTTTAACCAACTGAGCCACAGAGCCGAACATTATTACTCGTGGTACAGCGGAATGCTGGAATTACGTTCCACATCTGGTGGTATTTGTGACAAAAGAGATACGACCAGAACATATCTATGAAAATAGAGATAATTCACATTTTAGATGCAGACATTTCACGGGAACGACCGTTTCTCTCTCCACAGATGCTATGGGATCTCGGATAGATTCATGAATGGAAAATAATTGAATCCCACAGTGGCCCATCGAGACCGCACCGATTTCTCTGTAAACCTTTCAAATCCCCCTTTCCCCGACATTGAACAAAGTCATCAGAAGGAATCACACACATGACTCAGTGAAACTCTTCCGCTAAACATTGAGCGGTTTATCGTGAGCTGGTTCCATTTACTGTTTTCAGAAACACATCTGGTATCAAAGTAGCCGTGTTCAGGATGTGATTCATCCACACAGTTTTCTGCTCTGAAGGCAGATGTGCCCCTTCTCTGGCGCGAGATGATTTTTTTAAACATTTCATTCATATGGGGTATGTGTGTCGCTGACCCGGGAAGCATTATTCTCCAAATTAGTTATATTTGAGTCATTGGCGATGAATTCGCTCTGGAGCCACTGCAGTTCATGTGGTGTCTGTGCACATACACTGCTGTTAGGGAGGAATTTCCAGGATTGTGAACAATGGAACGCCAATATGTTTCCAAGTCAGGATGATGTGTGTCTCGGAGTGGAACTTCGAGGTAGTCATTGTTTCTCTGCATCTGCTGCCCTTGTGCTGCCAGGTGAGAGGTTTCATGGGTTTGGATGGTGCCTCGCGAAGGAAAAATCAATGTCAGGAGTGGGATTGAAACCCACGCCTCCACAAGAAACTGCGAACTGGACGCTGCGCCTGAGACCGCTCGGCCATCTTCAATACATAGCCCCAAGGGTAAATCTCTGCACAAACAGATTTGAATTACATCTTTATTGTTATTACACTCAAAACTCTGTCTCCGCATTCACTGACTGAGGGTGAACTCATCACTTATTTTGGGGTTCACGCACCAAGGTGAAAGTAAGATTCAGAGTTCCACAGGTTTGAGGGGTGAATAGTCCAGCACCATTCTATAATCTTCATCCAAATGAGAAACTCGAGCTGGCAATCGATTCCAATCAGGACACCAGCTTTGGGCAGAGGTTTGCCATGAAAATATGTGGTTTCAGAAGCTCCAAAGTAGACGTCAGCTTCATTTGTGGCACTAGTGGCAGATTTTGTCTTTCGAGAATTCGCCGTTCCGCCATGTAAATTAGTGCCGGGTTAGGTGGAATGGTCATGTTAAATTGCCCCTTAGTATCAGGAGCATTAGCATGTTAAATACGTGGAGTTACTGGGATAGGGCCTGCATGGGATTGTTGTTGGCACAGGCTCGATGGGCCGAATGGCCTCCTTCTGTACTGTAGGTAGTCTATGAAGTTCGGGGCGCAGTTTTACCTCGCAGTGAATAGTGATGACTGTTCTCTGATAACAGTAAAACTTCGAACCAGTCAATGCCTGAACGAGAACTGGCCATGAATAGGGATGACATTCAAATGGTTCATATTGAATTAGTTACAGCAAATTGATTCTTGAAGAGGTGCTGACATAATGCTTTCAGAGACTGTCATAGTTTCTTTAAAAAGTTTGTTGCACTTGTTTTTCGTCTGTTCATTAATTGTGTGAATCTATTTGGGTGGGCGCAGTTGGCCAGCTCCGCGGCAACATCAGTTCCATTCCTGTCCAGATATCTTCACACAAACAGCAAATCCAAATTATTGTTCACTACTGCCATCTCCTGGCTGAACACGAGTGGTGCAACAAAGTAACGATTCATTCAGAACCTTTTTGGATTGCAGTGAAATAACATGAACTTGGTACTTACCGATTAAAATGATTGCAAAACATGATATTAATCAAGTTCCATATTCCAGAGATCTGCTTTCCCATTGGGCGATCCAGCTCACCCCGATCCATCGGAAAATGTAAAGCTCCCAGAAATGGAATGTCAGTTACGTGATTCTCAAATCTCTGATTTCTATACCACTTCGTTGCTTGTGTATTCGTTCCGTAAATACAGAGAGAGTGGCAGAGTCAGGTGAGCGAAGGTGGTGTAGTGCTGACTTTGTGAGCACTTGACCAAGGGCCAGTTCCTGACCATCACAGAGTTGACTTATTTAATTGAAATCTCAGGTTATAACAGAAGGGGGTCACTCCTAAAATAAAATTCACCGAATATTCTTATTATCAATGACTTACGAACGGAAAATCCAGCTTCAATTTGCTTGCATTGTAAACTTTGTTTCAATGGAAGAACATTCCTCAAAACTAAACAATGAGTTCTCAGTCAGAAACAACAGTAAAAAAGGAAGTTAATCAGTCCAGAAAAACGAGACAAGCCAAGTTCAGTTCATGAACTGTGCTTTGGACACACCTGGAGTCTGATGAAATCAGCAACGAAGGTAGTTCCGTAATTATACCTAATGAAAATAACGTGTATTTAACTTGAGCAAGCCATGGTGGTTTAGCGGTGAGCGTAACGACTTTTCAAGTAATTGACCCGGGTCGTTTCTCGGCCTTTGCGTTCATCATTTGCGTAGAACCTTATCCAAGTCCGCTTGCGTTTCAAAGGATGTGGGCACAAATAGTGCGAACGCAATATTCGTCGGTCATGAAATGGACTTAACATTTCATTATTTTTATTTGCTGACGTTAAATTCGGCTTCAATTTCTTTATATTGAATAAAATATTGAAACAGACGAAAAGTCGCTGAACTATAAATGAGTTCATAATCAAAGATAAAGATACCAAAAAGAGGGAGACCAACAGAATACAGTTCACACGCTGTACTCTGCATAATCAAGGTGCCTGATGAAGTTACGATGAACGTTTCTGAGGTGGTTACATCATTCGTACAGATAAACCGCTGCGGTGGCTGAGCAATTAAGGTGTTGGACTCGAAACACAGGGGGGATTCCACGCACAGGTTGGAAACCTGTCCGCAGTCGTTCTCATTTGAAATGTTTAATTAGCTTCTCCAGGGCAGCCCATGAGGATAAATCGTAATTCTCAGTGTTTTATCTTCTATGAAGACCTGGATCTGTGCTCTGGGCCGGGTGCAGGAAGCTGGCATTGGAATAGGGACCAGGGTGTTCTCAGCCGAATGTCTTCTGTGTTGTAACTTCCATGAGAAAAATCATGACGTGAGAGGAAAGAAACAGAACACCATAAGAACAAAACAAGGTCTCATGTCAGAGTAAGATTCTTATGTAATGACACACAGGACATAAGAAATGCATTTCACCAGAATACATTGAATGAATGAGAATTTCAAAATGCCGCTTAGATAATATGACATCGTGTTCATTCAAACACATTGCAACAAGCGAGGCGTTCGGCATTCCTGGTTATAACAGTTTGGGAATGGAAGGGGCAAGTGAAAAATGGAGAGGAATTGTCAACATTGGAACATTAGTGAAAGAGGATTTTTTTTGAGAATAATAAGTGAAAATTCCATGTTAGAATTGATATCAAAATGTCTGCATTAAGTGGTCGTTTTGCCTGGCATTCCAAACACAAGCGATAAATTGGTGGAATATATTCAGAGATTAGAGAATTTTGCAAACAAGTCGATGTTGCTTTAAAAGACGTCCAATAATTTCTGACAGATTGAACCGAGCTGGACAACTCGTTCAGAAAGCAGTTGCCTTGCGAAGGCACAAGATATATTTCTGGCAAAATATGTCCCAGGCCAACAAGATGATAGACTCATAGAGGTTTACAGCATGGAATCAAGCCTTTCGGCCCAACTTGTCCATGCCGCCTCTTTTTTTTAACCCATTAAATAATCCCAATTGTCCGCATTTAGTCCATATCCCTCAATACCCATCTTACCCATGAAACTGTCTAAACACTTTTTAAGAGACAAAATTATACCCGCCTTTACTAATACCTCTGGCAGCTTGTTCCGGACACTAACCACACTCGGTGTGAAAAGAATTGCCGTCTCGACCGTTTTGTATCTCTCCTCTCTCTCCTTCTACTTATTCCGTCTAGTTTGAGATTCCCACGCCTTTGGGAAAAGGCATTGACTATCTAGCTGATCTCTGTCTCTCGTTTTTTGATAGACCTCTATAGGTTCACCCCTCAGCCTTCTACGCTCCAGAGAAGGAAGTCCCAGTCTATCAAGTCTCTCATTATAACTCAAACAATCAAGTCCCGGTAGAATCCAAGTAAATTTCCTATGCACTCTTTCTAGTTTAATAATATCCTTTATATAATAGGGCGACCAGAATTGTACACAGTATTCCAAGTGTGGCCTGGCAAATGTCTTGTACAACTTCAACAAGACGTCCCAACATCTGTATTCAATGTTGTGACCAATGAAACCAAGCGTGCCGAATGCCTTCTTCACCACTCTGTCCACCTGTGACTCCATTTTCAAGGAGCTATGAACCTGTACCCCTCGATCTCTTTGTTCTGTAACTCTCCCCAACCCCCTACCATTAGCTGAATAAGCCCTGCCCTGGTTCAATCTACCAAAATGTATCACGTCGCATTTATCTAAATTAAACTCCGTCTGCCATTCGTCAGCCCACTGGCCCAATTCATCAAGTTCCCGTTGCAATCCGAGATGACCTTCTTCACTGTCCACTAAGCCACCAATCTTGGTGTAATCTGCAAGCTTACGAACCACGCCTCTTATATTCTCATTCAAATCATTAATATAAATGACAAATAATAGTGGACCCAGCACACCGCTGGTCACAGGTCTCCAGTTTAACATAGAACATAGAACATAGAACATTACAGCGCAGAACAGGCCCTTCGGCCCACGATGTTGCACCGACCAGTTAAAAATAAAAAAACTGTGACCCTCCAACCTAAACCAATTTCTTTTCGTCCATGAACCTATCTACGGATCTCTTAAACGCCCCCAAACTAGGCGCATTTACAACTGATGCTGGCAGGGCATTCCAATCCCTCACCACCCTCTGGGTAAAGAACCTACCCCTGACATCGGTTCTATAACTACCCCCCCTCAATTTAAAGCCATGCCCCCTCGTGCTGGATTTCTCCATCAGAGGAAAAAGGCTATCACTATCCACCCTATCTAAACCTCTAATCATCTTATATGTTTCAATAAGATCCCCTCTTAGCCGCCGCCTTTCCAGCGAAAACAATCCCAAATCCCTCAGCCTCTCCTCATAGGATCTCCCCTCCATACCAGGCAACATCCTGGTAAACCTCCTCTGCACCCTCTCCAAAGCCTCCACATCCTTCCTGTAATGTGGGGACCAGAACTGCACACAGTACTCCAAGTGCGGCCGCACCAGAGTTGTGTACAGTTGCAACATAACGCTACGACTCCTAAATTCAATCCCCCTACCAATAAACGCCAAGACACCATATGCCTTCTTAACAACCTTATCTACTTGATTCCCAACTTTCAGGGATCTATGCACACATACACCTAGATCCCTCTGCTCCTCCACACTATTCAAAGTCCTCCCGTTAGCCCTATACTCAACACATCTGTTATTCCTACCAAAGTGAATTACCTCACACTTCTCCGCATTAAACTCCATCCGCCACCTCTCGGCCCAACTTTGCAACCTGTCTAAGTCTTCCTGCAAACTACGACACCCTTCCTCACTGTCTACCACACCACCGACTTTGGTGTCATCAGCAAATTTGCTAATCCACCCAACTATACCCTCATCCAGATCATTAATAAATATTACAAACAGCAGTGGCCCCAAAACAGATCCCTGAGGTACACCACTTGTAACCGCACTCCATGATGAATATTTACTATCAACCACCACCCTCTGTTTCCTATCCGCTAGCCAATTCCTGATCCAATTTCCTAGATCACCCCCAATCCCATACATCTGCATTTTCTGCAGAAGCCTACCATGGTGAACCTTATCAAACGCCTTACTAAAATCCATATATACCACGTCCACTGTTTGAAAAACAACCCTCTACAATCACCTTCTGGCTTGTGTCATCAACCAATTTTGCATCCATTTAGCTACCTCTCCCTGGATCCCGTGAGATTTTACCTGCTGCAACAATCTACCGTGTGGTACCTTGTCAAAGGCCTTGCTAAGTCCATGTAGACAAAATCAAATGCTCTGCCCTCATCTACCTTCTTGGTTACCCCTTCAAAAAACTCAATCAAATTTGTGAGACATGATCTTTCACTCACAATACCACGCTGACTGTCCCTAATTAGTTCTTGCGTCTCGAAATGCCTGTAGATCCTGTCTCTCAAAATACCTTCCAACAACTTACTCACCACGGATGTGAGGCTCACCAGCCTGTCGTTCCCAGGCGTTTTCCCTGCAGCCCTTTTTATACAATGAATATCCGAGAATATGTGGAAAATGTGAGTGAGAGTCAGAACTGGATCCGAAATGAAGCCAGTGGTGGCGGCACAGAGCAACTTAACGGCAGAGAGCGGACGGAGCAGAGACAAGCTGCTGTCAGCTCCCGGCTCCTCCTGTTTGTCTCTCCTCACAGCCTCTCACATTGCAATTAAAACTTGGCTTTCCAGATTCCCAGACTGACTCATTTCTGCCACTGAAATCCGACTATTTCCTGCTGCGAAGGTTCCAACCGAAATCAGGGCAGCAATTTCCATTTCAACCCGTCCCGTTCCTGCATTGATCGCGCTCTCTCAGTCGAGCGCTGACTTATTCTCCGTTCTTCAACTGAAATCTTGAAATCGACGAACATTTTCCATTCAATTATCTCTTCAGGTCTGAGCAAGGGAGCAGCACAATCTTATGCCAAGTGAACTCTTGTAATTTGACACAAGAAGTATTGGGAAATCCGGCGCTGAGTTAGGACACACAAACACTAGTCATTAGTCAAACCCAACTGCCCCTTTAACACACTGTCGCTGACACAATATTCACATCTGCACATTGCCAGGTCAAACTATGTCTCAGATTGACAGCTCCCAGGAAAGGCTTTCCTCTCCCCTTGCTCTGTGCTGTGGATTCTCGGGAATAAGTTGGAGTTTCCCAGCACAGTAACTGTTAAAGCCTCTGAGGCCGGCAATGCTAACAGTGTCTGTTCCCCAGGTTCGGGGGCAGCAGCCAATTAGAGCTGTGTCTGGGTTAACCCAGTACTGGTTGAAATGATGGCATTGTTCACAAACTGAATCATATTTGATCGGATGAAGATACAGATTGTTTGCACTCAGTCACTAAACAATGTTTATCCTTCATAAAGAGTTGATGAGAGGCGTAGAAGGATAGACAGAGACAAAGTCTGCTCGGCGAGATAATGTATCAGTGCCAAAAATCCTGGCAAATTCTGGCTTGGAGAAAAAGAAGCTGCAGTCTTAGCTCTCAATGATATTGCAGCAGAGGCACATTATTCGTCCCGCAATCAAGAACAGTGCTGCATTCTGAGAGGAAAGATGGGGAGAAGCAACAGAACATAGCAACACTACAGTACAGAAGGAGGCAATTTGGCCCATCGAGTCTGTACTGACCGTAATCCCACCCTGGCTCTATTCCCATAACCTCACACATTTACCCGGCTCGTCCCCCTGACACGATGCATTCAATCCCACTGACATTTAGCATGGTCAATCAACCTAACCCGCCCAATTTGGGCTGTGGAGGAAACCAGAGAACCCAGAAGAAGCACACACAACACGGGAGAAAATGACCGTGTTGTGACCGGAGAGTGACCGGAGACCAGATTGGAACCTGGGACTTTGATACTGTGAGGCAGCAGTGCTAACCGCTGTGCCAATCACTGTGCCACAGTCACACTGTGAATGGCCCAGTTCTCAACAGTGTGCAGGATTCGAGGGACCTGAGGTTCAGAGAGATCTTTGTTCAGAGAGATCTTTGAACGTGAGAGGCGATTTTGAGAGATTCCTTCGGAAAGTGCATTGGATCCTTGGATTCATGAATGTTGTAGGTTAAATAAAAACCTCTGACACTATTAGTGGATCAAAGTGCAGGTTTAGTTTCACAATTGTGGGAGAAGTGAGGTTCCTAACAGTGGACCCCCAGCCTTCTCATCGAATATGAGTTAAGAACAGAGTTTTATGCCTCTCGGTATACAGATTTCCGCTCTATGAGCAATCTCCAAGGCCGCGATCGTTCGTCATTGCCTTGAAACAATATGACAGGTTTTGCACAAACAAGTTAACCTGATATACATTCAGGAGACAACGGTTTTCCCTTATCTGGTCCGAATGTAAGAAACAATGAATTCTAACCAAAACAATGAATTCTACAGCACTTCGCATACAAGCTCCAAATATCACAGAGGTCACTTTGACACTTTGAGTTTTGAAGTTTATTAACCCATTCCCGACTTCACTCCCCCCTTTTTGTCGGATGCCAGGTCCAAACATGGCATCTATGGCCAACTCAGAACCACATGTTATCGGGGAATGGGCCTAGCTCCTTAGTCGGGAGGTCTGCCCCCTCCGCCTGTACACTTGCAACCGTCATAATTTGCGCTGTTACTGTTTTGCAACAGGCGTTCAATAATGCCATACAATCACAGCAAGTAATTGCAATTACAATTCATACAATCAATCCATGCATCAGGTAAGAACCCCACGACCCGAACCATTGCCCCAGCCAGCCCGGAGGGTTATAATCATGATATTGGTTCCCTTCTTCCTGTATTGCTTTTGCTACTTGTTTAATATGATCTGCTAAGCGAGTTATATTCTCCGAAGCTTCTGGAATATACGTACAGCATTCGGAGCCAAATATGGCACATGTTCCACCTTGGGAGGCTAGCACATAATCGAAGGCTAATCTGTTCTGTAACGCCACAGTCCGAATAGCTACGACCTCTGCTGATATTTCAGAGATAGCTGTGCTCACCTCTTCGAACCCTTCCTTAGTCTTATTTGCAACTTTCTCGAGGGTTGAGGCCATTAGTATAAGTTCTTGTGCTGCCTTTGCCGTCCCAGAAAATGGGTAGGCTATCATGAAGAATCGTTCTGTCTCACTAATGGCTCGCTTTGCCCTAAGCAGGTGTATCTCCCGGGTTAGGTTGATTGACCATGCTAAATGTCAGTGGTCCCGTAAGTCAGTGTAATGGTGAATATAAGGCACCACATATGCCAAATAACACGATCCTGTCCAATTCCAGCGAAGCCACGGATAGGCATTGTTTTCACAGACAAAATAGGTACCATTATATGCAGTCATCGCGCTTATATAAGCAGAGGAGAGGTTGACCGGGACGGTGGCTATGGGGCACTGCATTGTGACCTGTATCATGGCCTCAGCGTCATCACTGATATCAATCTGCTGTATACAGTAGCTCCGGCCAACAGGTATGGTTCCATTTTTTATCAGGTAGATAGATCCCCTCTGTTTATTCTTCACAACAAAGTAGGGTGGGGATCCTGATCTGTCGTAGCTGGGCTGGTAATTCGTCTTAAAGGACGATAAAGTGCACCCTCCGCCCCCTCGCCTTGAAACAGCATCACTGTTGCTGATACCCTGCATAGTGGTACCCGATGGGGTTTTAAATGTCAGTTTCCTTGACCCTTCCTGGGTTCCATTCTGATTTAAAACCCATTCTATTGTTAGAATAGCTGATAAAGGGATAGGGAATAAAGGAATTCCTCCCTTTCCTCCGTGCATGGGGATGTGTGAACAGACCCAGCACTTGCTCAGATTCGATTGTGATGCATAGAGATAAGGCATATACACAAAGGTGTTCATACAATAGACAGAGTCATCGTTACAGAGATGATCACTGTGCCTTATCCCTAACTCCTCATAATTCAATTTATACTTTCCCACTATGGCTAACAGGGCCAGGGTCGTGAGTATCAGCATGAGATGCATCTTATCACTTACTAATATCCCGCGCGGCCGTTATACAATGGTCCAAAGGCTATATCGCCCACACGCAAAATTTCCGCGTGCCCGTGCAGCTTGCTTGGAGGTCACTCGTTGTTTGTTTTTATCTGCAATTGGAGTATATCACATATTTTTTCAATTAATTTCAGCATATTCAACTGAGTATATACAGGCACAGATATCTCCACTAATTATAACTTCATAAGGCTCATTTCATTTTTGTACAAGCCCTGATTTGTTAAGTAATATTATCACTCGGACATCCCACTGTTGGGACTGTCAGGGAGCATTTCAAGCTCTCTCTGCATCTCTTATTGCTTGATTGTCTTTTACCGATTTATGCATCCCTTTTAGTTGGGTGCTTAGTTCCAAAACATATCTCCTGATTTTACCTTTTAGTGGACCTACATCGGTCCCACCTGTTATGATGCTTTTTGGTAATTGCATCGCCCGTCCTGTCATTAGCTCAGAAGGGGTTAATCCGGTTGTTCGGTTTGTAGCAACCCTTAATCTCATTTAGTATGGTCGGCAATACCTTCATCCACGTTTTCTGTCCCGATGTCTGTATGGCTTTCGCCAGTGCAAAGTATTTTTGCCCAATGTAATTAATTATGCTATGCTTTAAGTTAATTTAAGCTAATTTGGCCTCATCAGCTTGGAATTCTGAGTCCAACTTAGAAACTTAGCTGCATTCTCTGATAGTACAATGTAAGGTAAACAAACTTTCTCATGGCCAAGTTGTTGATGTAGCTGGAGACTGCTTGTATGCAATAATAATATCTAATTTAGTTATGTTTTAGAAACAGATGTTTTGTTTTGTTCAATCTCAGCGTTGGGTTTTGGCTATTCTCTCTTTCTCTCCTTCTTTCTCTAAAATAACCGTTATTTCGAAAACAATGCTCAAAGAAAGGCATATTTACTTCAGATCAGTCGTGTTTATTCTGAAGAAATGAACAGACCGTTCAGTTGGCTTAGTGCGAATCACATAACACTTTGCACTGGCTGCAGCTGGCTAATTCTATCAAAAGACATCGCTTTCCCCATTAAGATCACATGCCATGCAGCTCCGATCTTTATATGATGTATTCTTACATTATATCTAATTTGATCATTTGTTTGTCCACATTTGAAAGTGCAATGTTGAAGCAGAAATGATTCTTCGATCGACAGATTGTCTCATAAGGTCTCACAGATGCCAATAGTTTATGCTGCCAGACACAGCTCTTTAAAAACACAGATAACCGAATGATGCAAGCTTTCTGAGTCTGGGTGCAAAGTCAGTCTCCAACTCTTTCGCTCTCTCTCAAGTAATCCGGTTTCACTTCCTGTCATGTTAATATTAATTGTGCAAGCTATTACAAATTATGGCAAAGAATGGTTACATGTTTGGAATAACTAGCCTTCTTTCCCCCACAGAATTATGTTTTTATCAATACACAATATATATTATATCGGGTATCTCAAAACCTCTTAATTTAATTTTTAAATTAATCTGTTTCCATTTTTAAACTGAGTTCCAGATCAGAATTCCTTGCACTTTTAGAACAATGACAAGCACAATACATATAACAATAACAAGAGTTACTTGATTAGAAATGTTTTGGATTGCTTCCTGGCAGGCTATGTTCTAAGCTTTGCAGTGTTCTTAGATTTGGAAAACCTTGAACAATAGATGGCACAATTCCAACGGCAGTATATAGTTTTAACTAGTTACACTATCAGAACTATCATCAATTTTAGATTATTTAGATGATGTAATTTGTTGCATGTTATCGGAACATCACGCAAGTCTTGAATTTCATATCGGTAACTAACTGGCAACACAAGTTCCAATAATTCATGGTGTTCAATGGTTGGCATCAAATGCAAATTACAAATACTCAAGGACAACATATTTATTGTATTAACAACTGAGGTTTTAACTGCTTTAATCTCCTGCTGTAACTTGGGATAATCCGAACTACGATTCACTCATTTGATAGACGTTAAACTGACTCAGAGACAGTATATTCACCTCATTCATTTGTTCCTTCTTTTGTATTTTTTCACAAAATTACTTTTTTTTAAAAGTTCTCAACTGCACTCTTATAATTTCAAATTCAAGACAAGGAAAGAGCACATGGTCCTTCCAAGGTTTAACTCCTTTCTCAACATTAAAACGAACAACAACAAAACATTCACGCTATCAAGTTGGAAAAAACATAGATACACATGGAAGCTTCCAACATTTATTTAGACTGAACATCTTCAACTGGGATGGAAGTAAAACATTTAAGAATACAGACCGTTGATTAACAGTCACTTTTTTTGTGCTGCCTTCCAAGCTGTAATTCAACTCAAAACAGAAGTAAATTCAAGAAATCTTATCACTTTAATCTTTAACCGTTTGTAACAAATACTTTCGCAGCATTTTCTTATCTCATTTATTCCACTGAATTATTTCCCTCATCTCTAATTATATTGATTTGTCAATTTGGTATTATATGCGGGCACTCCCTTTTAGCCCGTCTGTCATTTAATACAGTTTCGTGGTTGATCCATGTAACACATTTTAATTAGAATGCATTATGGCAGTATAATAATTCTCAGTATGACACACGCACTCCCATTCTACCTTATGTAACTCCCTTCTCTGTTAAATGTTGACTTTATCTTAAATTTCTGCAAGTCTTATAACTCAGAGGAACATAAACAAGTGATTAATCATCATTTCAAATACGCAGAAATAATTCTTTCTGTTTATCTTTTCAACTTCGTTTCTATCAAGAATACATTTTCAAATTTAACAAAAACCTGGTCCAAATAATCCACTTATTTTATCACTTTTAAATATCCCTACTAAATTAATTAATTATTTTTACACAGGCAGATGCAAGATCGAATCTACTGTGTGCTTAAATGGTTAACTCTCCTTACGACTCCTCAGATGTAATCTAACGCTATTATTCCCACATTCCCCAAATCTCTGTCCGATGCCCCTATCGTAAAATTTATTAATTTATTAAACTCGCATTGATCTGCTATACCCCATTCAACCAAATGAGGCTCTCGAAACTTACAGCCTGCTTGTTATCTTTTAACCCTTTACTCCCCTTTTTAGTCTTATCACGCTTTAAACTAACCAAGTTAGCCTGATTTGAGTAGTCCCTTCTGTCTTTGCCCCGGCACTGGCGCTGGTGTCTGTCTTATTCATTGGGGCAATGACAGCTACCTTCGATGTCTAGTGATTATCTACACTGGGTCAATTCCACCACTCCTGTTCATTCGTATCGGGATTTTGGAACAACATTGGCAAGCCGGATACCTCTTTATCTTTCCTTTGATTCTCACATTCACTGATCCCTCTTCTTAATTGTTTTATTGTGGTAATTCTGCTCCAATACGTGGGAGCATTCCCTAATACTCTCTGAATCTCTGTTTTACACTGGGTGACAGGATTATAATTTGCTTTTGGCCGCGCACCAGTTCTCCTCCGGGTTACTGGTGCTGGGTTGTATTCTAGCACTTCCCACTCCTCTGGAAGAGCGGTTGATCCCTGTGTCGACTCATTAGGAGGTAGAGGAACAGTTTCCCCTCCCCATTGTTTTTCTTCGAAGACTTTGTTTCGTTTCTCCAATTCTCGTATTCTGAATTCTAGCTCTCTAAACTTTTCTTTATCTTGCTCAATTAGTCCAGCTAACTGATGCATTAACAATACTCCTACCTTCTTTGCCTCGTTTCTCTTTTCTTTATATATCCACGTTTTCTGCTACTCTAAGGTCTGAGACGTATCCCAGCCATCCTTTTGCATCCTATTTATTAATGCTTTTTTCTTTGATAAGTACACGTCAATGAGAGGACCTGCAGGTCCCCTCATTACTTCATTATCTGCCATTTTGCAGACTTCACTACCCCCTTTGGAGCCCTACAGTGCCTGACAAAGTGACCCAGTTTCCCACAATTATGGCACACACCCTTTGGTTTATCTTCTCTACTGTTTGCACGAACATTTTCCTGTTTTATTTGTAGGTAAGGTTTCTCATCTGGTCCATCTCTAATTCCAGATGCCCATTCCACGAATTCATCATAAGTCTGGGTATTGAGAACTCCCATTTTAAGGATTTTTTGGTGAGCTGGCGACACCCCGTCTTTAAATGCTTGTGAAAAGGCTCGATCTGTTCGGGCAGTTTCGGGTACTCCCCAACATTCTTGGTATATTCTAAAGAGTCGCTCCCCAAATTCAGAGGCTCTTTCACCCCTTTGTTGTTTAACATTTTAATTTTTTCTTTGACATCAGCCCATTTCTTACCCAAGACTGAAACCTGTTCAATTAATCCGGCCAATTGATGAACTAAGAGAACTCCAATTTTCTTAGTTTTGTTTTTCTTTTCCTTTTCCAACCATTTGTCGTTGTTGGTCTCGTGGGTGGTCTAAATCCCATCCCCCTTTTATCATCTGTTCTATGAGTCTGTCCCTCTTAATCATAAATTCATTTATTAGGGACCCAGGGGTCCCCACTGTCTTTGTCCCGCATTAACACTGATAAGTTTATACTCACCACCTGGAGTGACTTATTCTCCTTTCTCGCTCTCCTCCTCCCAGATCGCTCTTATCAGAGTGCGGTGATACCTGTAAGTGATGATCAGATCCCTCCGTACCACCGCATATACTATATATTTGTTTAAGCCGGCTTCTCCTCAGAAGTTTTTTCCTTCTAACTCTTACACATGAAGGCTTTTCCTTCAAACTCCGGCGATCACTCAGACAGTCTCTATCTCACTCACGTCTGAACGTCACACACTCTTATCACAGATGATTACCCACTGCATTTTGACCCACTCTATTTAAAGTTCGATAATCTATTCCGGTGTCCCGGTTGTGGCCATCCAACCGGACCGTAAACAGACTATCCCGGAGGAGCCCCCAATTGTTGTAGGGAAAAAAAAACGTCTGATACTATTAGTGGATCAAAGTGCAGGTTTATTTTCACAATTGTGGGAGAAGTGAGCTTCCTAACAGTGGACCCCCAGCCTTCTAATCGAATATGAGTTAAGAACAGAGTTTTATACCTCTCGGTATACAGATACGGGTCGTATGAGCAATCTCCAAGGCCGCGATCGTTCGTCATTGCCTTGAAACAATATGACAGGTTTTGCACAAACAAGTGAATCTGATATACATTCAGGAGACAAGGGTTTTCCCTTATCTGGTCCGAATGTAAGAAACAATGAATTCTAATCAAAACAATGAATTCTACAGCAGTTCTCATACAAGCTCCAAATATCACAGAGGTCACTTTGACACTTTGAATTTTGAATTTTATTAACCCATTCCCGACTTCAATGAACCTAGATACTGAGGATAAAAACAGGGAAGGTATGCTCATTCTTTATAAAGGTCTGATCAACGACGGCTGTTTTAGGATTGCACCCAGACCCGGTCAACACAAATTCGAAATTGGGTGAGGGTTCTTCGGAGGGAGAAAAGGAGATGTACTGGTTTGGATCCAGCGAGGAGGGATTTTAGCCTCAAGGTTTGGTTGGATAATTCTGAGTTTCTCTCTTTGCAGCAAACTAGATTGAGTGGAGCTGTAAGGGACGGGTAAAGGAGTAGAACGTAATGAACTAAGGTACACAGGGGAAGATGCAGCATTAGCTGCTTACAGAGGGATTCGGGGACAGGTACTAAATGTATAAGACAGGATTTGTAGGAGGCATAGGATCGGTGCAGTGCCGTATGAGGCCATTCTGCCCAGTGATTCTGTACCGACTATCCGGCAGAGAATCCCTCCCCATCCCTGTAACCACGCGTAATTACCCTGCTAATCCCCTGACACAAACTGGGAAGAAACCGGAGCACCCGAAGGAAACCCAAGCAGACACGGGGAGAACGTACAAACTCCACACAAAGGTCATCTGGATTCGAAACGTCAGCTCCTCTCCTTATAGATGCTGCCAGACCTGCTGTGATTTTCCAGCATTTTCTCTTTTGGTTTCAAACTCCACACAGACAGGCACCCAATAATGTTAGAAGTGGACTTTAGCTTTCCGCAGGTTACAGTAGCTGGAACTTTCCCTTCAGTTTTCTGGTATCTGGAAATCAGTGGAGCATCCAAAAATAGAACTGACAATGAATATAACCACGTAGTTATTCACATAGCGCTAACACCCGCCATTTTGGTGCATATGCTGACCGCGTGGCCCAATGGATAACGCGTCTGACTTCGGTAATGGTGATGATATCAGAAGAGTGCAGGTTCCAATCCTGTCGCGGTCGCTTCATACAGAAAAAAATCTGATGGTATTTCCGGAAATCCCTGATGTCTCTCGTCAGCTGTGAGTTTTGCACTTTCTTGCAAACATTGCAGGGCGCCTTTTCAGGAAGTATTTCCTTGTTGTTTGGTTCATTCGATTTTCTCGTATCATGATTTTATTGAGCTCCTAAGAAATCAATCTCATCTGTGTAACCTTAAGAAATCATTGATGTTGCCGAATGGAGCAACAGGCTTTGCAGAATCGTTTTGATAGAATTCTGTGGGGGAAAATCTAATCCCCTCAGGAAAAGATTTAATAATGAACTGAACAAACTGTTTTTGTTTACAGGGATGAAAGGCAATGTCACTGGGCTGGTAATCCAGAGGCCCGTACGAATACTTGTGCACAGGGAGTGAATCGCACCATGGCTGCTGGTCAAACTTAAATTCACTGATTTGATCAATCTGGAATTGAAAAACTGGTCTCAGTAATGGCCACCTTGAAACTACCATCGATTGTTGCAAAACTTCATGTGGTTCACCAGTGCACTTAAGATAAAGCAGTCTGCCCTCCTCAGCTGGTCTGGCAGACATGTGTCTCCAGATACTGGGTGACTCTGACCTGCCCACTGAAATGGCCGAGCAAGCCACTCTCAGTTGAAGAGCAATTCGGGAAGGGAAACAAATGTTGGTCCTGCAGGTGAAATCCGTTAGCCCACGAAGAGGAACATCATTAAGAATAAAGGAAAGGTCAGGTAATGTTTTGACTGCTTGCATCTTTCTTTTCTTGTAATAACAAGGCTGAGGGGTGGCCTGATGCTGGGCTTTAAATCAGTGACAGATTTTGAAAAATTTCATTTCGATAAAATGGACCAGAGAAGGGCAGATAAGAATGTATCTCATTCTCCCATACATGCCGTTGACAGTTGGTGGTTTTAGCACAATGAGGTAACTGCTCCAATGTATCAGCGACTCCTGAGTTTGTGAGAGAAATTCCACGAGCAATGTTTCCCCGACGTCCTCCAGGTTGAAGCGAGGCAACACTCATGCTGATGACTGGGAGGAGTTTGTTACTCATCGTTCAAAATGGCCAACACCTGTCCCCCAAGCTGCAGCACGTTTTGAGTCACAAGATCTTAATGATGAGGCAGAATGGCGGCAGCGAAGAAAGTAACAGGAAGCAAATCATGCGCTCCGGGTCCCACTACTTCGTGGGACATCCTCCGCCTTGTATCATAGGAACATAGAAACCCTACAGTACAGAAAGAGGCCATTCGGCCCATTGAGTCTGCACCAACCACAAACCCACCCAGGCCCGACCCCCATATCCCTACATATTTACACACGAATCCCTCTAACCTACGCATCTCAGGACACAAAGGGCAATTTTTAGCATGGCCAATCAACATAACCCGCACATCTTTTGACTGTGGGAGGAAACCGGAGCACCCGGAGGAAACCCACGCAGACACGAGGGGAATGTGCAAACTCCACACAGACAGTGACCCAAGCCGGGAATCGAACCCAGGTCCCAGGAGCTGTGAAGCAGCAGTGCTAACCACTGTGCTACCGTGCCGCCCTACCGTACCGTGTTCAAAGATCTGTCGGCCGAAAATCGCCCTGTTGGCTCACATGAAGTCAAAAAGGAGAAAGTCACGGCCCTGAGTGGATGTGATCCTCGAATCGAGGGACAGACATCGATAAGAACTGTTCGTTACAAAACAAATGTCATTAAAAGCCACTTCCAGTCTTAGTATTGGTAAAACATGCCACCGCCAACAGAACATGAACAATTGTTGTCTGTTTGTCCCTCTCTGAAACGTGAGCTTCGTTCTCCCGAGTGTGCTGACATCTACTGGCCGGAGTTCTGCAGAGACATATTCTCGGCAATGACTTCTCGGGAGATGAGCTCTGCCTCCGCTTTCGTTCATTGTCGCCATCTCCATCGCTCAGATGTTTTTTGTAAAATGCGTCTGGCATCCTGCGGCATTTGAACTCGAGATCTCCCGCATTTTAATGCTATTGTTCTAAGCAAGAATCATACCTCTTGGCCAGTGAGCCAGCCGCTACACTCGGTTCCACTGAAAATGTCTTTTCATTGTCTCCCAAAGCTGATCAATCATCTTTTCGCAACGCAGTTGTAAAATCAGAAATGTTAATGAACGCGAGAGAAAGTGCTGGAAAATCTCACAAGTCTGGTAGGATTAGTAAGGAGAGAAAAGAGTTGACGTTTCGAGTCCAGCTGACCCTTTATCAGAGCTAAAAGTCATAGAAAGTGGGAGTTATTTATACTGTAGGGTGAGAGAATGAGTCATAGAAGGTGACCTGCTGGGATGGAAATTTCCTCTGTTTTGCAGCAACTACATTTCCAACATATTCCATCTGGCTGCACATCCAGGAGCGATGGTGAGGGTGACCTTCTTCCCCAAAAATTCATGGATAGAAAATCAAATGGAAGGAGGCCTTTCACAAGCTCCTGGGTGGCTGAGAAGATGGCCGAGCGGGTGTGGCGATGGTCTGCACGGGTGAGTTTAAAACTCACTCTCATCATTAATCTACGGAACATTTAATACATTGCTACTCTGGATTTGAACACACTTGTGGTCTTCCACACTTTGCTCATGTCGGTTCTTCACAACAATCTTTGAACTGTTGTGATGGGAACTTCTTCGCAGAGAGAAACTACAATCCCAACATTGAAGATCTAGTCAAGGTCTAAGACAAAAAGGATCACATTTCCCAGTGAATCTGCTGTGTTTTCTTCAACTTTCCGTTGTTATGACGTAACCTGCAAAGACAGCTCGTGAGCAGAAGTGTATTGGCTGAGCAACCCGCCTGCCAGCGGCTCCTTGGTCTCGTGGTATGACTCTCGCTTCGCGGATTGCGTTGTATGATCATGCGAGAGGTCCCGGGTTTAAAGTGACGAGCCCTCACTTCTTGCCAGTTTTGGTCCCAATTGCTGGTTGTTTATTTGAAAAAAATACGTTGCGTTTTAGATGGCGGGATTTACATATCTGGAGATCAGGTTTGAAATCCTGCAACACCTCGCGACAATTTTCTCAATGCTGCACATGGAGAAAATGAAAAGTTTTCAAGAATGTTCACCCACGTAACCAGACTGTAAACTTATCCCAATGAATCAATCAGGGCTGTCCATTGCTTATCGCGTCAGGGATTCTTGCATCGTGTGTTCAATTGTATTTTTGTCAGAAATAAATTGCAGTTTGACAAAGCTGGGGGTCATAGTTTGGTTTTGAATTTATTATATTTTAACTCTGCTCCAGGCGTTTCACTGAGCAGGAAGTGATTGTTTGTGATGCTGTTCGGCATTCCACTCCAGAGGCAATTAACTCAGTGAAGAGGAGATTTGGAGAGGCTGTCCGTATTTGATTAGACACTAGGACCGGGTGATATGCATCTGAGGATACTGAAGGAAATGATCTACAATTGCGAAGAGATTGGAAATAACTTTCCAATTTCGGATTTACTCAGGTAACAATGTTTTCAACTAACTATCTTCAGTATTTTGAAGTGGTAACCGAGAGTGTTGATGAGGGTAATGCTGTTCATACGGTTTACATAAACTTCCAAAAGCATGGAAATTTTTAATACGGCAGATTAAATTAAATGTATCAAAATGTGAATTGGTTCGTTCTCAAAGAAGAACCCAGATTCAAAACATAAAATACATGGTACAATTCTAAAGAGGCAAATATGTACACACATCTCCCAAGTTGACAGGGATTGGCATAGAGGTTTACAGCATGGAAACAGGTCCTTCGACTCAACTTGTCCATGCCGCCCTTTTTTAACGACGAAGCGAGTCCCAATTGCCTGCGTTTGGCCCATAGCCCTCGATAGCCATCTTACTCATGTAGGTGTCTAAAAGACAAAATTGTCCCCGCCTCTATGACTACCTCTGGCAGCTTTTTCCAGACACGCACCAACCTCTGTGTGAAAGAATTGCCCCTCTGCACCCTTCCCTCACCCCCCGCACTCACCTGAAACCGATGCCCTCTAGTTTTAGACTCCCCTACCTTTGGGAAAAGATATTGACGATCTCGCTGATCAATGCCCCTCATTATTTTGTCGACCTCAATAAGATCACCCCTGACCTCTCGAGAAAAAAAATCACAGTGTATCCAGCCTCTCCTTGTAACTCAAACCATCAAGTCCTGATAGCATTCTAGTAAATATTTTCTGCACTCTTTCTATTTTAATAATATACTTTCTCTAATAGGGTGACCAGAACTGTCGACAGGATGGTGAGGAGAGTGATTGTAATAAATCAGACGGTGTCCTGCTTTTTATTAATGGGGCACAGAGTACAAAAGTACAGAAGCTATGTCAAGCCTGCATTTAAATTGAGTTCGGTTTCACGTGGATATTGCTTCCATTTTCTGGAGAGAAAATTTAAAAAACAATATAAAAGATTTCAGAAGGCAGCAGAAATGTTTCACCAGAATAGTTCAATTGATCAAGAACTTTCGTTACTGAGAATGGTTGGATACGCTACGACTTCTCTACTCGGAGAAGAGGAGGTTCAGAGGAGAAATTGGGAAAAACATACAAATCCTCATGGGTCTGGTCTGAAGGTTGACAGAAATGTGTTCTCATTGTTAGTAGGATCGAAACCCAGAGGGCAGATATTGGAGGTAACTGTCAAAAGAAGCAACAGCAGTATCAAGGAAATGCTGCCTGAGAGAGGGTCACGGCAGGTTCACTTGAATTCGATTATTCTTCGAAAGGAAAATATGCAGGGCAACAGTTAACCGACAAGGCAGTGAAACCAGGGGCCCGCTGAGAGCTAGCAGAGACAGATAGGGCTGAATGGTCTCCCTTTAAGTTGTTTTGTTTTTTAACAGTATTTGGGCGCCGTAGGACAGGTTTCATCGAGCGACCATCCCCAGCTGTACTTGAGAATCGTGGTGTGTTTGAGACTCTGCAGTCCCTGGGGTGTAGACGCACACATAGGACTGTTCGGGAGGGAATTCCTGGATATTGAACTCGTGACAGTGAAGGACGGTGATATGCTTCCAAATCAGGATGGTGAGTGACTTGGAGGGGAACATTTGGTTGGAGGTGTTCCCAGGCATCTGCTCCTCTTGTTCTTCGAGATGGTCACGATCCTGGGTTTGGAAGCTGGTGTCTAAGAGTTCGGGGACTGGATCAGAAAGTAATTCCACTGACAAATTAAAAATCTTTTACAGCAAGATGTTTGTTTAAATTCCAGTTTAAAACCAACTCTAACAAATGAAGCAACTTAACTATCAACAATTGAACAATATTTAAAGAAGAAAGTAAACAACTAGAATTACTCATTTTCATTGTTTTAGTCCCAAATAAGCAACGTTCCACTTCAAAGTATAACATTTTACGTTATAAACAATTAGCACCCACAAGTATATTTTGTGAAATTATTTCAGAGTGTTTTGAATCTTTAAGAGAGAAATTGGTTTTCGAAGCATCTTGTAGAAAATCTCTGCCTTCAAAAGCATGATGAAGGAACTGAAGAAAGGCCTTATTAGTCAGGAAATTGTATTGTCGGAACTGCTAGAATTAAAACACGACAAAATCCCCAGGGCCTGATGCTCTGCACCCCAGAGTACTGAAGGACGTGGCCCTGGAAATAGTGGATGCATTGGTGATCATGTCCTGTTTTGTATCGACTCTGGAAGAGTTCCAATGCATTGGAGGTTCGCTAATGTAATTCCCCATCCCCATATGGGAATTTCTGACGTCGTGGAATAGAAAGCTCAAAAGTTCAGGATTTGGACAGTGATTACATTTCAATCAATACTTTATTATTAGTGAAGTGTTTTGGGACGTCCTGTCGTTCTGAAAGGAGCTAAAGAATTTCCAGTGGACCTCCGAAAGGACACAGAAAGGTTCGTGGAATGGGATGACATGTGGCAGATGAAGAATAAAGTGATTCATTTTGCTGGGAAGAACACAAAGAGGCAACATAAAATAAAGGGTATAATTCCAAAAGAGGATGCAGGAACAGCGGGAATATTGTGGACATGTGCATAAATCATTGAAGGTGACAGGACAGTTTTTAAGAGCCGTTAATGAAGCTTAAATTATCATTGGCTTTCTAACTGAAAGCAAGAAGTGAATACAAAATTGCAGTGAACAAATTGCAGATGTACTATTAGATAGCACATTTACTCTTCTTCGCCTTGTCCCTCGCCTGAGGTGTGGTAATCATTAAGCTAAATCTTCACCAGTCAGCTCTCCCTGTTGAGAGGGGCACAGCGGATGGTCATTTGGGACTAAGCTGACTTTACCTTTATATCTGGGTCATCTTCAGTAAGAAGTCTCACAACACCAGGTAAAGTCCAACAGGTTTATTTGGAATTTATTGAGTCAACTCACCTGTTGAAGGAGCAGCGCTCCGACAGCTCATGATTCCAAATAAACCTGATGGACTTGAACCTGGTGTTGTCAGACTTCTCAATACGCCCACCCCAGTCCAATGCCGGCATCGCCACATCAGGGTCATAGTTAAACTGCGTTTTTCATTATCTGCTGCTGTGTGGGGGTTGGGATCTTTCTCATTTTGTCTGTGGAATTGTGCGTGCACAAGCGATTTGTTCTGACCGTCAGCTCCCGGAACTGTAAATTAGTTGGAATTCATTCTGTATTTGCAAGCTCCGGGATTGTAAACGAGTTGATGTATCTCCTCATTTTGAATCTCCGATATATTTTTTTCAGCGTCGCTGACTGGGCCAACATTTTCTTTTGTGTTCATTCATGGGGCTTGGGCGTCACTGGCTGGCCAGCATTTATTGCCCAATCACAGTTGCCCGAGTGCAGTTGAGAGTCAACCACATTGCTGTGGCTCTGGAGTCACATAGAGGCCAGACTGGGCAAGAATCTTGTTCCCTGAAGTTTATTGGTGAACTAAATGGATATTCCGATAATCGAGAATGCATGAAAGCATAAATAGATTCTTGATTGCAGATATTTTGCATTGAATTCAAATTCCACCAGTTGCCATGGCGGGATGTGAGCACGGATCCAAACAGAAATTAGTTGAGTTTCGGGATCAATATTCCAGCGATAATACCACAAAGACATCACCTCCAAATTTCCCTCCAACTGAGTGGCTTGTTCGGCCACCTTTGAGGGCAGCTCAGAGTCAACCACATTGCTGTTGGTCGGGAGTCACATACAGGCCAGACAAGGTAAGAATTCCTTCCCTAAAGAGCATCAGTTTATCAGTTGTTGTTTCTTTTTCTACGACAATCGATTCAAGGTAATTAATGGCAGACATTTTTATTGATGTCGAATTTCACTATCTGCCGTGGCGGTGGATGTGTGAGTGTTGATATGAGTGTGCGTCTGAGAGAGAGATTAACTCATTTTCATTCTACTTGTGAGTGTGGATCAATCCCCTATATTCCTTCACAAACGCTGTGATCCCTTTGCACCGATGAATTCTTACTAAAAAAATACTTGTACCCTTGTGACCCTGATGGGCGGATGGGAGGTGTGGTGAGGTTTGAAGACAATGCCGCAGGGCGCTGAGTGTAAAACAGCTGATTTCAAAGCTTGTGTGTAGGAAAGTGAAGAGTGAACTTGTCTGTGAGAAGATCACAGAAAAGCTGTATCTGGAGCTGCGTAAAAGAGACAAGTGTTGGTTGTCAGTCAATGACCTCCTGTAATGAAGGCACAAAATCAGAACAAGGAAATGCTGGAAATGTTCTGCAGCTCCGAAAGCAGCTGTGGAGAGATATTCATGTCACCAGGATGTAACTCTCCAATTGAATACTTCATGTTGCTTAGATCTGACCCTCTCAACACCTTCACGTAAGGAACAGGTAGGGCGGGAATTGGGTCTTTGTTGATTTGGGCAAACAGAACAATGCAGCAATGAGAAGCTGCTCACCGCCCGGCGGCTTGGGGAAGGATGGGACTCAGATACGAGTCTCTTTTTGGATTGACAAATGGAAAAAACACATCGAGTTTTAAATGTAAGAACAATAATCGATTTGTGCAGAGTTTTTACGCTCGTTCCAGTGCAGGCAGGATGGCCGAGCGGTCTAAGGCGCTGCGTTTCGATCGCAGTCTCCTCTGGAGACGTCTGTTAAAATCCCACTCCTGACAATGATTATTCCGTCGCGAGGCACCTTCGAAACCCAAGGCATCTCTCACCTGGCTGCACATGGCTGCACATGGGCCGCAGATGCAGAGAAACAACGACGACCTGCAAGGTCCACTGCATCCTAACTTGGAAATATATCCCCTTTGCTGTGGCCAGCTCACAATCCTGGAACTTTATCTCGAACAGCAGTGTATGTGCACATACGCCACATGGACTGCAGTGGCTCAAGAATGAGTTCATTGCCAAATACTGAGACGTATTTAAATTGAACAATAAATGCTTCCCAGGCCAGTGACACACATATCCCGTATAAATGAATTATTAAAAAATAATCAACTTTAGAACAGGAAATTATGTGTGTGAATCAAATCCTGAACACGGCTACTTTTATACCAGATGTGTGTCTGAAAACAGTAAATGGAACCAGCTCACGATAAACCGCTCAATGTTTCGCGGAAGAGTTTCACTGAGTGATGTGTGCGATTCCCTCTGATGTGCATGTTCAATGTCGGGAAGGCAGATTTGAAATGAAGAACAAAGAACAGTACAGCACAGGAAACAGGCCCTTCGGCCCTCCAAGCCTGTGCCGCTCCTTGGTCCAACAAGACCAATCGTTTGTATCCCTCCATTCACAGGCTGCTCATGTGACTATGAAGGTAAGTCTTAAACGATGTCAGCGTGCCTGCCTCCACCACCCTACTTGGTAGCTCATTCCAGGCCCCCACCACCCTCTGTGTAAAAAACGTCCCTCTGATATCTGAGTTATACTTCGCCCCTCTCACCTTGAGCCCGTGACCCCTCGTGATCGTCACCTCCGACCTGGGAAAAAGCTTCCCACTATTCACCCTATCTATACCCTTCATAATCTTGCACACCTCTATTAGATCTCCCCTCATTCTCCGTCTTTCCAGGGAGAACAACCCCAGTTTACCCAATCTCTCCTCATAGCTAAGACCCTCCATACCAGGCAACATCCTGGTAAACCTTCTCTGCACTCTCTCTAATGCCTCCACGTCCTTCTGGTAGTGCGGCGACCAGAACTTGACGCAGTACTCCAAATGTGGCCTAACCAGCTTTCTATACAGCTGCAACATCAGACTCCAGCTTTTATACTCTCTACCTCGTCCTATTAAGGCAAGCATACCATATGCTTTCTTCACCACCTTCTCCACCTGTGTTGCCACCTTCAAGGATTTGTGGACTTGCACACCTAGGTCCCTCTGTGTTTCTATACTCCTGAAGACTCTGCCATTTATTGTATAACTCCTCCCTACATAATTTCTTCCAAAATGCATCACTTCGCATTTATCCGGATTAAACTCCATCTGCCACCTCTCCGCCCAATTTTCCAGCCTATCTATATCCTGCTGTATTGCCCGACAATGCTCTTCGCTATCCGCAAGTCCAGCCATCTTCGTGTCATCCGCAAACTTGCTGATTACACCAGTTACACCTTCTTCCAAATTATTTATAGATATCACAAATAGCAGAGGCCCCAGTTTACTGGGAATTCGGTGCAGTCTCGATCGGCCACTGTGAGATTCAATTATTTTCTTTCATGAATCTATCCGAGATCCCATAGCATCTGGGGAGAGAGAAACAGTCGTTCCCGTGAAAGGTCTGCATCTGAAATGTGAACGACCTCTATTTTCTCAGATACGTTCCAGATCTGGCAGTATCTCTTTTTTCACAAACACCACCAGATCTGGAGCTTATTTCCAGCATTCTGCTGTACCAGGAGTAGCAGTATCAGGCTCTGCAGCTGAGTTGGTTAAAGCGCCTGTCTCGTCACAGGCAGACCCTGGTTTCACGGACACGAGCAGTGCCTTGATTACTTTCACGTGATCTTTCAAGTGTTCATTGCAATTACTCAAGTTCCAATGTCCCTTTCTTGCTTGTCAATATTGTCCCTTTAATTGGATGATCTACAAAGTTGAAACAAACACAGATTTCGCGACTCCCCACGAATATCTCGACTGTTTATTTACACGATTCAGTTGTTTTCATCATTTTGCAGTAAAACAAACTCCCCAATAAACCCAATGCTGTAAATTCTACGAAGACAGTTTTCCTTTTTTTTCCCTCAGGGAATTTCTAACACAGTCAAATGGCCTTAGAATAACACAATCCCGACAGTGCTGAAAGGGACCATTCTGCCCATCGGGCCTGTACCCAATCTCCGACAGAGAATCGCACGTAGGATCTTTCCATCCCGCTAATCTACCGATACAAACACCTTGGGGAATCTAGCATGCCCAATCCACCCAACCTGCTCATCTTTTGACTGTGGAAGGAAACCGGAGCACTCGGTTTCCTGGGATACCTTGCCTGGGTGAATGCAGCGTGAACAGCACTACAGTGTGGCACCATCCAGGACAAACGCATTCCATTTCATTCGCTCCCCATGCATAAAAATTCACTCCGTCCACGACCAACACACAACGGCAGCAGTGTGCACCATCTACACGATGCACTGCAGCAACTCAGCAAGGCTCCTTTGCCAGCACCTTCTCAAACCCACGACCACTACAGCCGAGAAGGACAAGCGCAGCAGACACATCAGAATAATACCACCAGGTTGCAAGGCACTGATATTTAGCTATTGATTGTAGTTATTGAGAAGTTGTTGTTGTTCCGTGTGTGTTCTTTAATCTTCTTTATCTTCCCAAGCGTAATATCTAATTGAAAAAAATACTATTGCCAGCCCAACCAGCGAATGTTGTGTCAAACTTTAAGAAAGCACCCTGGGGTTTGCGATTTCTTCTCGAGTCAGTGGTTTCTATGGGAGCTGAGTAAACAGGAACAGCATGGAGAGATGGCAGAGCAGGAAATGTCGGTGCCAAAGCTAAATCATATCAATGTAGGAGCTACTGATCTGATCCAAAATCCGACTCTGATGGGATTCTAACCCACAACCTTTGAATCGCTAACGTGCCATCATTTAGAAGTCCAATGCGCTATCCATTGCGCCACAGAGTCACGTGCCAGAAATTCACTTTTCAGGTCCATACATGGATTCTTGACAATGTAGAAACGACTGGTAAGTTCAAAACTCTCGTAGTTAAAATGTCAAGAACTGTTCGAGGAACTTCATTGATTGCAAGTCATGTTGGGGCATCTTATGTCTGTTTTTTTTATACTTTTCCAATTTAATCAAATCAAGTCCAATTCAGAGTCTCAACAATTTGAGACATTTCCGATCCAGGCTGGCAAGACAGGGCAAGCGACCATTTACCCTGTCCTGGGCCTGAGCTACATGAGCCAAGCTGATTGGAGGAGGGAAAGCAATTCCTCCTCCAAGACTTGATCTCATTTGCATCTTAGACAAAATGCCGAGATACTGCTTTTAAAAATTTCTTCATATGAAACATATGAAGCTTCAATGTAACCTCATGACCTCAACCAAGTGCAGCATCCAATCCATACTACACTTGATCTTTTAACGCGCCACAGAGCCACGTGCGAGAACTTTACTTTACTTGTCCTTATATGGATTTTTGACAATGTGGAAATTATTGATAAGTTCAATAATCTCGTAGTTAAAACGTCAAGGACTGTTAAGAGGGACTTCATTGATTGCAAGTCATGTTGGGGCATCTTATGTCTGTTAAAACGGCTGTGGAAATACAAACCTTTCTGTCCTTTATACAGGAAATCTGTCCATCACAGAATGATCCTCCCTGTCTCTCCTTCTCATTCTCCTGTCCAGCTTGGAGATTAATCTCGCGGGTTTGATAGTCGGCAGACACATTCTACTCTATCTGTCACAGGACTGATCAGAACCTGTTCCCTGTTCCAGGGAAACACCTGCACAGAACACAACGCAAAGCTGGAAGCTGGAAATCTGAAACAAAAACATAAAATGCTGGAAATGCTCACCAGGTGAGGCAACATTTTTGACAAATGGAGATTTCCATAAAATCAGCTCCTGAAGCGGAGCACAGCTGCACAGTTTAAAGTTTCTTTTCATCAACAATGGATGCTCCATTCTATGATTTTGAACAATTCAAATTGATAATCTGCATTGTACTTCTCTTCACCACAGCCTGAAAACCACTTCAGGCATTGATGTGACCCTTGGATTTTAAACTTGCAAATCCAATCACTATCTTATTAAAGCTACTATTGATACTGTATCGAACACCCGCTCAGTGCTTTGTGAAAGAGAAGGAAAATTGAAAATATATTTGAATAACTTTCCTTTGACGAAATTTGTACAGAAGCATAAAGGCGGGAATCACACCCAACAATTCATGAAACTCACCCGCAAAACATTGAAAGGTGACAGTGTTTATTCAAGGGATGGTTCTATTTATTCATTCATTATTAATGGAGAATAGAAAAGTTCGAACAGTATGCAATGTGGGCAATATAACTGAACAAAGTGAAACACAATGGGTACTGGGCAGGATAAGCCTACCATGGGCAATATACAAAGTGAAGTGCGACATTGACTGAGTTGTCAGATGGAGTGAAGGTACTTAGGAAAGTAGGTGTGCTAAATGTTTAATGATCACCTTACAAGTAGATGTGAAATGCAGACTTCAGGCTGGATATTCAGTGGGTTCCGAGATGTGTGGAGAGACTGCGGTATCTTGGCGTGATAAAGGTGCAATACGGATTAGGAACGCTAAATGTTATTTATATAAAATATAAATTGTTTTATATCGTCTCTCCTTGATCTTCGGACCAAGATGTATCAATTCACACTTCCTTACATTAATTAAGTTGCATATGTCACGTGTATTCACATTCCACCAGCCTGTCCATATCTTCTTGGAGTTTAAGAGCCGTGGGGTTATGCTGCAACTGTACAGGACCTTGGTGAGACCACATTTGGAATATTGTGTGCAGTTCTGGCCACCTCACTATAAGAAGGATGTGGAAGCGCTGGAAAGAGTGCAGAGGAGATTGACAAGGATGCTGCCTGGTTTGGAGGGCAGGTCTTATGAGGAAAGGTTGAGGGAGCTAGGGCTGTTCTCTCTGGAGCGGAGGAGGCTGAGGGGAGACTTAATAGAGGTTTATAAAATCATGAAGGGAATAGATAGAGTGAACGTTCAAAGACTATTTCCTCGGGTGGATGGAGCTATTACAAGGGGGCATAACTATCGGGTTCGTGGTGGGAGATATAGGAAGGATATCAGAGGTAGGTTATTTACGCAGAGAGTGGTTGGGGTGTGGAATGGACTGCCTGCAGTGATAGTGGAGTCAGACACTTTAGGAACATTTAAGCGGTTCTTGGACAGGCACATAGAGCACACCAGGATGATAGGGAGTGGGATAGCTTGATCTTGGTTTCAGATAAAGCTCGGCACAACATCGTGGGCCGAAGGGCCTGTTCTGTGCTGTACTGTTCTATGTTCTATGTTCTTGAAGATTATCAACATCCTTCTCACTAAAGTTCATAACCTTTTCAAGTTTTGCACCACTGGTAAATTTTGAGATTGAAACCTGTACACCCAGATATAGGTCAATAATATTTGTCAAGAAATGTAAGTTTCTCTCTATATACTACCCCAATTATAAATAGATAAAACTTTGTGTAATATATGCTTTAATAGGTTTGTACTAATAATTAAACCGTTGCATAATGAAATTCTAACTATGCTAAACAACAATGATTCAAAATGCCACTTGGTTGAAAAGAAAACACCGACTGGTGCTAATACTTTCACTTCAAAATACTTAAAAAGCATAGCCTTGCTGATTTATCGGTATTTAATGATGAATACAGAGGAAAGCAGCGTACTGGTAGATTTCGAATTGATATGGCCAACACATTTAGTATTCCGAAACTCCTCCGTCCCAGGTTCAATATACTGTGAACATTTCCTGTCTGGTTTTTCCCTCTCTGCTGTCGAAAGTTCACTCTACCAGAGTGTGCTGACATCTATTGGGCGCAATACAGACCTGCAGTAGAGCGGAAATAAAATCACATTAACTATCGCTTTTGCAGAGACAGATCAAACAGGAATTAATGATTGGATGACAGCCTTGAATCCCATGGAGAATTCAATATTAATGTACTTTCCCATGTAGTCAATATAACTTGCAATTTGCTATTACCTGGAGCAGTTGAGTCGACTGGCACCAATGTACTAAAGGGGAACCTCGGTAATGAGACGATGGAGAATGAATTTCAGAGATAAGCAGATGCTGTTACATTGAATATTTTGAGTAGAGGATCGTATGGAATCATGTACTAATTAGAACAAAAGGGCCGGTTCCAATTAGGTATTTTCTGGGTAGAATGTGTACAGATTTGCAAAATCTCTCACAAAGGTTTATAATGAATATCACACACATATGTCGCACCAGAGACAGAGCGATACAGAATGAGTCCAACAGTCATACATACAGAATCTCAGAATGCATACAACAAAGAAAGGGAGACCATTCGGCCCTTTGTCTGTGTGCTGGTATGTACAAGAACGACTCAGCTCTTTCCTTTCCCAGTCCTTGCCTCATATCCCTGCAAATCCTTTCACTTCAGGTGCTGAACCCTTTCCCCTTTGACAGCCCTGATTTGATGCTGCCTCTGCCACAGTCTCGGGCAGTGCAATCCAGGTCCTAATCACTCAGCGCTTTAAAAACCACCCTTCCCTCCTTTGCCAATTGGAACAATATTTTTTTTATTTTCTCTCCTTAGGCTGCACCCACAAACCCACCACCTCTACCACCTCGAAGGACAGCGGCAGCAGATACATGCGAGCACCAGCACTGCAATCTTTCCCATCTCCACCATCCCCCGCCTCCACACACCCCGCCCCCCCCCCACGCCCCCCCCCCCCCTCGCCCCCGCCCCAAACCGGCGTCTAACCCACTCACCGTCCTGACATGGAAATACATCGCGGCTCCTTCACTGCTGCAGTGGTAAAATCCAGAAAGACTGTTTGGCTCACAGCACTGGGGCTCTACCGACACCTCAGGGACTGCAGCAGTTCAAGAAAACAACAAACCACCACCTGCTTAAGGTCAGTTAGTGATTGGCAATGAATGCTGGCCTAGTCAGTGATGCCCACCTCTCAAAATGAATAAATAAATAAAAACTCGCAATTACAACCGGAGACAGACAGATACAGAACACATCTCACTCACATGCATGTATTGGATAGAATATGAATCCCCAATCACATTCGCTAACAGAGGGTAAAACACAGTCGAAATTGGGCGATCGTTTTTAAGTTGCAGTACATGTGAGTGAGAACTATTTTCTCATCTATCAATCTTTGGTATTTAAGTATGAATTTCGGATTAATTAAATAACCTGCAGTCTCTGGGACTATTTATGAATTTGGATTAATTCCAAATAACTTTCCAGCAGAGAAACAGACCACTGATGTGGTCGGTTTTAAGCAAACAATGTGTGTGAGTTTCAGCCCAGCAGTAAATCTCTGTCAGTGTGAACACAATTGTGAAAGATAATGTATCTTTCAATCTGATACTGGATTGCTATGCAAGTTTCACCCAGGTTGTTCACATTGATTTGATCTGTGACACTCAGCCTGATTCAGAGTAAGAATTTTGACATGCATGTAAAATGAAGTCCAGTCTGGAATTGGGAGAGTGTCTTCCACCTGGCACAGTGCAAGCGAGGATTTAGCGTTAGTTTATAACTTATAGTTCAGTTCGTAGCCATCAAATTGATTTTGTAACTTTTAGTTTCATAAGCAGGGTAAGTTTTCAACTGGCATTTGTGTTTGTATACCAGCTTTCAGAATATCCGAATCTGAGAATGCATTTGAGATTTGAATGTGTACCTAATGTATGTGAGGGCAGACTGTGGGGATTATTGCGACCCCTTCGAAACCCCTGATTTGGTGATATGACTGGTATTTAACTCGAATCTCAGAGTACATTATTAAGGTTGTGTAACTTTTAACAGAAAACCATCTGTCAGTTTTATCTGATATTTAATTTGGAGCTGAGGCTGCACTATTGTGGGATTGACGCAGCGATGATCTGATAATGGATGAGAATTTGGACTGGGATTGATGAATCCCCCTGTTAGTTGTACTGAGTTTGTTTTGATTTCTTATTGTCTCATGTCGTATTCTGCTGTGAAAATTCCAGTTTCTTGCATGCTGGTTCGACAAAGAATACCGTTCATGGAGGAGAAATAAAGCAGTGTCGTGGATGTCGTGTTAAAAAATCTATTTACCAGGAGTGGGGTTCGAACCCACGAGGACATATGTCCATTGGATCTTAAGTCCAACGCCTTAACCACTCGGCCATCCTGGTACGAAAGCTTGGTGGGATGTGGACACGACATCTGGCTTTCCTGCTGTTAGAGCAGTGATTGAAAATGCGCCTCTGGAATTATTTCTGCTCTCTCAGACGTGGAACTGATGAGCTGTTTATTTCTCCGTCAGTGACAATATGCGGAATGTGTGACAAGGAGCTGGCGACACTCTTCCCTTTAACTTCCGTGGACGAAATATCACATTTGTTCTGGTTCCTTCAATTATTTGTCTGCGCGAACAAAGTACATTTCACAACTCAAATACACATTCCGTCAGTTTAATCTCGATTAATAATCATTGTGAGCGGTTTGCGAGGCTGAAGCCAGACTCTCGCTCTGATTGGTCACTGTCATTTCAATCAGGTTCGTAACTCATCGGAGAGCCAGGAAAAGAAATGGGAGGTTTTGATTGGTTTACATTTTCAATTTGGAAAAGCCCGCCAGGAAAAATAGAAAATAACCGAACGCCTGAATGTTCAGGAAACTTTCGATCTCACACTTTATCATCTGTTTATTGTATTTTCCCTTACAGAATCCTGGCGCTATTTTAGGAACAGTTTGATTTTCTCAATCTCGTATCTGTCACGAGCGGAAATAAGACCCCGTTCAGCAATTTAAAACGGAGCAAATCTCAGCTCACTGGAAAAGCAGAAACAGAGATTACCAGCCAACTCCTTCACACAGGCTTCACAGGGAGAGAGGGAAAGGCTGATTTCTGATCCTCTCCCCTGAAAGCGGCTGGGAATATTACAATCGGAAGTGCGGAGAGAATCCCCGCCGTATCCTGCCGGTTGAATCGGCAGCATTGTGTCCGGAGAATCGGGGCTGCGGGGAGTGGGAGTGGGGGGTGGGGGGGGGGGTCGCTACGATGGGCTCAGGGTCCTGAGTGTGCACAAATCTCGCTGATTCCGTCCTCTGTGAAAACTGCGGAATACACAGATGAGCCCGAGAAGAACCTCTTCATTCCCGCCTTTCTTCTGTTCCGGCTGCAACGCCGAGATCACCCGAGATCAATAAACATCATTGTATTATGAAGTTAATTCACCAATTGTTAAAGCTCTGAATATAGTTATTATTAAATTTAAGTAATGGCTTCCTAATATTGTGTTTCTCCTCATTGCCCCTCACAAATCCCAGACTGAGTTTAATAATCCGCTCTCAGTTCAGTTTGATTGTCCCATCAATGTGAAAGTGTGTGTGAGGGGCGGGTATGAAGTCCCATTCACAGCATTCTGTAACGGGACAAATCTCTATCCTCCAGAAATAGATTTCTCATTAACTTAATAAGGGAAAAGATGGCGCAGCTTTTTCACAGAGATTGTGGGTGGCTCTTAAAAGAGCCGTTGTGTTTGGGGTGTTTTCAGTCCATGGAGGTTTTTACTTGGAGCTGGTGTACTTGGTCACCGCCTTTGTCCCTTCCGACACGGCGTGCTTGGCCAGTTCCCCGGGCAGCAGCAGGCGCACGGCGGTCTGGATCGCCCGGGAGCTGATGGATCGCCCGGGAGCTGATGGTGCTGCGCTTATTGTAATGGGCCAGGCGGGAAGCCTCACCCGCGATGCGCTCGAAAATATCGTTCATGAACGAGTTCATGATGCTCATGTTGTGGAGGAGATGCCGGTGTCAGGGTGAACCTGCTTCATCACTTTGTAGATGCAGATGGGGTAACTCTCCTTCCTCGACTTTCGCCGTTTCTTGCCGCCCTTTGTTCCCGGTTTTTTCATCACTTTCTTCGTTTCCTTCTTGGGAGCTGGTTTCGATGTTGGTTTCTTCTCATTAGCCATCTTCAATTTCACGCAGAATTAAAGCAAACCCCTTTGTGAGGGATTTCAAGGATTGCGAATCATCGGAACGGCGATATATTTTCATGTCAGGATGATGTGCATCACGAATTGGAATTTAGAGGTGGTCGTTCTTTCTCTGCATCTGCTGTCCTTGTGCTGCCAGGTGATTTATTGGGTTTGGATGGTGCCTCGCTAAGGAAAAAGCCTTAGACCGCTCGGCTATTCTGACTACACGGGGCGAGCTGTAAAATCTCTGCCTAAATTGATTTGAATTCCATCTTTATTGTTATGACATTTAAATCTCTGTCTCCGCATTGAATGATTGAGGGTAAATTGAACACTTCATTTGAGGTTCACGGACCAAGGTGAAGTTAAGACTCAGAGTTCCACAGGTTTGAGGGATGAAAGGTCCAGCACCATTCCATATTCTTCATCCAAATGAGAAACTCGAGCTGGCAATCGATTCAAGTCAGGACACCGGCTTTGGGCAGGAGTTTGCCAGCATGAGAACATGTGGTTTCTGACGCCAGCTTCATTTGCGGTCCTAGTGGCAGAATTTGTCTTTCCAGAATGGGCTGTTCCGCCATGAAAACTAGTGCCGGGTTAGGTGAAATGGTCATGTAAAATTGCCCCTTCGGGTCAGGAGCGTTAGCATGTTAAATACGTGACGTTACGGGGATAGGGCCTGCATGGGATTGTTGTTGGCACGGGTTCGATGGGCCGATTGGCCTTCTTCAGTACTGTAGGGATTCTATGAAGTTTGGGCGGCTGTTTCACTTCTCTGAGAATATTGATAACTGTTCCCTGATAACCTTAAAACTTCTAACCAGTCAAAGCCTGTTTGTGAACTGGCCATGAATAGGGCTGACATTGAAACGGTTCATATTGAAGCAGTTACAGCAAATTGATTCTTGAAGAGGTGTTAATATCATGCTTTCAGAGACTGTCGCAGCTTCTTAAAAGATCAGTTGCGCTTGTTTTTCGTTTGTTCATTAATTTTGTGAATCTATTTGGAGTGGGTACAGTTGGTTAGTATATGTGCCTCTTGCTTGGCCAGCTCCGCGGGCAGCAGCAACTCCATTCCTGTCCCGATGTCTTGACACAAACAGCAAATCCAAATTATTGTTCACTGCTGCCATCTCCTGGCTGAACGCGTGTTATGCAGCAAGGTCGCCATTCATTCAGAACCTTTTTGGATTGGAGTGAAATAACATCAACATGTTTCTTACCAATTAAAATGATTGCAAAAAATGATATTAACCAAATTCCATGTTCCAGAGATCTATTTTCTGATTGGGCGATGCTGCTCACCCCGATCGACGGAAAATGTAAACCTCCCAGAAATGGAATGTCGTTTATAGGATTCTCAAATCTCTGATTTCTCTGCCACCTCGTTGCTTGTGTATTCGTTCCGTAAATGCACGGGGAGTGTTAGAGTTAGGTGAGCGATGGTGGTGTAGTGGTTGCTGTGCGTGCATTTGACCAAGAGTCAGTTCCTGACCATCACAGTGGTGACGTATTTAATTAGCTATCGCGGGTTAGAACAGCAGAGGGTCACTCCTAAACTGAAATTCACTGAATATTCTTATTATCAATGAGTTACGAACGGAAAATTCAGCTTCAATTTGCTTTCAGTGTAAACTTTGTTTCAATGGAAGAACAGATCTCAAAACTAATCAATGAGTTCTCAGTCAGAAACAACAGTAAAAAAGGTAATTTAAACTGTCCAGAAAAAGGAGACAAGCCAATTTCAGTTTCTGAACTGTGCTATGGACACACCTGGTGTCTCATGAAATCAGCAACTAAGGAAGTTGCCTAATTATATCTAATGAAAATAAGGAGGCTTTCAGCGGAGCAAGTGATGGTGGTATAGTGGTGAGCATAGCTGCCTTCCAAGCAGTTGACCCGGGTTCGATTCCCGGCCATCGCATTCATCATTTTTTTAGGATCTTGTCCACGGTCTCTTGCGTTTCAAAACATGTGGACAAAAACAGCGAGAACGCAGCATTTGGCGGCAATGTCATAAAATGGACTTCACGTTTGCATTTCATTTTTCCGGACCGAAAATTCGGCTTCAGTTTCTTTATACTGAAAGCAAATACTGAAATAGATGAACAAGTCTCTGATCTAATAAATGAATTCTCAGCCAGAGATAAATATATAAAACAAAGGGAACCGAGCACGGTTGACCTCCCTGACTGTGATCTCAATAATCCTGAAGAAGTCAATATGAACATTGCTGAGGTGGTTGCATCGACTGGCCAATAAGCAGCTGCGATGGCCGAGTGGTTCAGGCGTTTGACTTGGAATCTAAATTTGCTTTCAGTGGGAAACTTTTTTTAAGTGAAAGACCTGGCCTCAAAACCAAGAATTGAGTCCCCAGAAAGGTACAATATTAAACTGTCCAAAAAACGAGAGTAAACAATTTCAGTCTACAAACTGCATTACGATACACCTGGTGTCCGATGAATTCGGCGACTAAGGTCGTTCCGTAATTATAACGAATGAAAATAACAATTAATGAAACATACTGAGAGATGGTGCGATCGTGGTGAGCAGAGCTGCATTCCAAGCAGTTGGCTCGAGTGCGCTTCCCGGCCATCACCTTGATAATTTACTTCGACCTTATCCACCGTCTCTTGCGTTTCAAAACATGTGGATATACTAAAGTTCGAACAGAACAATAGACGGTAACGAAATAAAATGGACTTCCGTTTAATTTTTTTTCGGACGGAGAAATCGGTTTCAATTTGTTTATACTGAAAACAATATTGAAATAGAAGAACAAGTCTGAACTAATAAATGAATTCTCAGTCAAAGAATAGGACACCAAATAAAAGAGGAACATATTTCAGCTCACACTGTTCTCTGCACAATCCTGGTGCCTGACGAAGTTAAGATGATGTGGAGATGCCGGCGTTGGACTGGGGTAAACACAGTAAGAAGTCTCACAACACCAGGTTGAAGTCCAACAGGTTTATTTGGTAGCAAAAGCCACGAGCTTTCGGAGCGCTGCTCCTTCATCATGTGACTCCAGCTAGTGGCTTTTGCTGCCAAATAAACCTGTTGGACTAAAACTGGTGTTGTGAGACTTCTTATGAAGTTAAGATGAACATTGCTGAGACGATTCCATCACTTTGAGAAATAAGCAGCTTCGATGGCTGAGTGGGTAAGGCGTTCGACTCGAAACCCTCGTTTCCTCGCGCAGGTTCATGCCGTGCGCGCAGTGACTGAGACGAGAAATGTTTAATTGGCTTCTCCAGGGCAGTCGATGATATTGATTTGTAATTTACTGTGGTATTTTTCTATAATGATCGGGAACTATGCTGGCATCGACAAGATAGGCCGAATGGCTTCTGTGCTGCTACTCCCTTCCATGAGAAAAATCATGACGTAGGAAGAAAGAGAAAGAGCACTACCAGGACACAAGGACAAAACTACGTCTCATTTCAGAGTAACATTCTTATGTAATGACACACACGGCGTAGGAAATACACTTCATCAGAATGCATTGCATGAATGAAAATATCAAAGTGCTGCTTCGATGATAAAATATAATGTTCATTCAAAAAATGCTGCAAGCTGTTCATTGCTGGGCGTTAGGTATTCCTGCTTAAAACATCTTGGGAATGGAAGGAACATGTCGAATATCGGGAATTATAAACACATTGGAACGTTTGCAAAGGAGGATTATAGATATTCAGAATACATCTGGAAATTTCATGTTTTAATTAATTTCAAAATGTCTTTCGATTAAGTTGTCACTTTGCCCAGGACTCCAAAAACAAGCGATAAAGTGATGGAATATATTCAGAGATGAGAGAATTCTGCATCCAAATCGATGTTGCTTTAAAATCGTCCAATAATTTCTGACAGATTGAACCGAGCTGGGCAGCTCATTTAGAAAGCGGTTGTTGTCTTGTTTACGCACAAGATATATTTCTCGTACAATGAGTCCCAGGCCGACAAAATGACATCCAAGAATGTCTGGAAAATGTCTGTGAGAGTCAGAACTGGATCCGAAATGAAACTAGCGGTGGCGGCGCAGAGCAGCTTAAAGGCAAAGAGCAGACGGAGCAGAGACAAGCTGTTGTCAGCTCCAGGCTCCTCCAGTCTCTCTGTGTTTTTCTCTCCTCACAAACTCTCCCACTGCAATTAAAATTGGACACTCCAGATTCTCAGACTGTCTTACTTCTATAACTGAAATCTGAATACATCCCATTGAGAAAATTGCATCTGAATTCAGGGCAACAATTTCCATTTCAACACGTCTCATTTCTGAATTGATCGCGCTCTCTCAGTCGAGCGCTGACTCAGAGTTCGTTTGTCGACTGAAACCTTGAAATCGACCAAAACTTTCGCTTAACGTCTCTCTTCAGGTCTGAGCAGGATTTGATATAAGAACATAAGAAATAGAAGCAGGAGTAGGCCATCTAGCCCCTCGAGCCTGCCCCGCCATTCAATAAGATCATGGCTGATCTGACGTGGATCAGTACCACGTACCCGCCTGATCCCCATAACCCTTAATTCCCTTACCGATCAGGAATCCATCCATCCGCGCTTTAAACATATTCAGCGAGGTAGCCTCCACCACCTCAGTGGGCAGAGAATTCCAGAGATTCACCACCCTCTGGGAGAAGAAGTTCCTCCTCAACTCTGTCTTAAACCGACCCCCCTTTATTTTGAGGCTGTGTCCTCTAGTTTTAACTTCCTTACTAAGTGGAAAGAATCTCTCCGCCTCCACCCTATCCAGCCCCCGCATTATCTTATAAGTCTCCATAAGATCCCCCCTCATCCTTCTAAACTCCAACGAGTACAAACCCAATCTCCTCAGCCTCTCCTCATAATCCAAACCCCTCATCTCCGGTATCAACCTGGTGAACCTTCTCTGCACTCCCTCCAATGCCAATATATCCTTCCTCATATAAGGGGACCAATGCTGCACACAGTATTCCAGCTGCGGCCTCACCAATGCCCTGTACAGGTGCATCAAGACATCCCTGCTTTTATATTCTATCCCCCTCGCGATATAGGCCAACATCCCATTTGCCTTCTTGATCACCTGTTGTACCTGCAGACTGGGCTTTTGCGTCTCATGCACAAGGACCCCCAGGTCCCTTTGCACGGTAGCATGTTTTAATTTGTTTCCATTGAGATAGTAATCCCATTTGTTATTATTTCCTCCAAAGTGTATAACCTCGCATTTATCAACGTTATACTCCATTTGCCATATCCTCGCCCACTCACTCAGCCTGTCCAAATCTCTCTGCAGATCTTCTCCGTCCTCCACACGATTCAATTTTCCACTTATCTTTGTGTCGTCTGCAAACTTCGTTACCCTACACTCCGTCCCCTCCTCCAAATCATCTATATAAATGGTAAATAGTTGCGGCCCGAGTACCGATCCCTGCGGCACGCCACTAGTTACCTTCCTCCAACCGGAAAAACACCCATTTATTCCGACTCTTTGCTTCCTCCTCAACAGAGTTGAGGAGCAACTTCTTCTCCCAGAGGGTGGTGAATCTCTGGAATTCTCTGCCCACTGAGGTGGTGGAGGCTACCTCGCTGAATATGTTTAAAGCGCGGATGGACGGATTCCTGAGCGGTAAGGGAATTAAGGGTTATGGGGATCAGGCGGGTAAGTGGCACTGATCCACGTCAGATCAGCCATGATCTTATTGAATGGCGGGGCAGGCTCGAGGGGCTAGATGGCCTACTCCTGCTCCTATTTCTTATGTTCTTCCTGTCGGATAGCCAGTCCCCAATCCACTTTAACACACTACCCCCAACTCCGTGTGCCCTAATCTTCTTCAGCAGCCTTTTATGGGGCACCTTATCAAACGGCTTTTGGAAATCCAAAAACACCGCATCCACCGGTTCTCCTCCATCAACCGCCCTAGTCACATCTTCATAAAAATCCAACATGTTCGTCAAGCACGACTTTCCCCTCATGAATCCATGCTGCGTCTGATTGATCGAACCATTTCTATCCAGATGCCCTGCTATCTCCTCTTTAATAATGGATTCCAGCATTTTCCCTACTACAGACGTTAAGCTGACCGGCCTATAGTTACCCGCCTTTTGTCTCCTTCCTTTTTTAAACAGCGGCGTAACATTAGCCGTTTTCCAATCAACCGGCACTACCCCAGAATGCAACGAGTTTTGATAAATAATCACTAACGCATCCACTATTACCTCTGACATTTCTTTCAATACCCTGGGGTGCATTCCATCCGGACCCGGGGACTTGTCCAGCTTCAGTCCCATTAGTCTACCCAGCACTGCCTCTCTGGTAACATTAATTGTATTAAGTATTTCTCCTGCTGCCAACCCTCTATCGTTAATATTTGGCAAACTATTTGTGTCCTCCACCGTGAAGACCGACACAAAAAACGTATTTAAAGACTCAGCCATATCTTCATTTCCCACTATTAACTCCCCCCTCTCGTCCGCCAAGGGTCCAACATTCACTCTTGCCACTCTATTCCTTTTTATATATTTATAAAAACTTTTACTATCATTTTTTATATTAATTGCTAGCCTAGCTTCATAGTCTATCCTTCCTTTCTTTATCGCTTTCTTAGTCTCTCTTTGTTGTTTCTTAAATTTTTCCCAATCACTTGTTTCTCCACTATTTTTGGCCACTCTGTACGCAGCTGTTTTTATTTTAATACTCTCCTTTATTTCCTTCGTTATCCACGGCTGGTTCTCCCTTTTCTTACAATCCTTGTTTTTTGCTGGAATATATTTTTGCTGAGAACTGAAAAGGATCTCCTTTAAAATCCTCCACTGTTCCTCAGCTATCCTACCTGCCAGCCTGCTCTCCCAGTCTACCTTAGCCAATTCATCCCTCATCCTATCATATTTCCCTCTGTTCAAACAGAGGACACTGGTTTGGGACCAAACTTTCTCCACTTCCATCTGAATCAGAAATTCGATCATATTGTGGTCACCAGACCCAAGAGGGTCCTTCGCAATAAGTTCCTTAATTCTACCTACCTCGTTACACAATACCAGATCCAAAATAGCTCGTTCCCTCTTCGGTTCCGTAACATGCTGTTCAAGGAAACTATCCCGACAGCATTCTAAGAACTCTTCCTCCATTCCACCCTTACCGACTTGAGTCTGCCAGTCAATGTGCATGTTGAAGTCCCCCATGATTATTGCCGTTCCGTTTTTACACGCATCCCTTATCTGCTTGTTTATAGCCCTCCCTACCTCAACATTATTATTTGACACAAGAAGAGCTGGAGAATCCGGAGCTGAGTGCGGACTCACAAACACTAACATTTGTCTAACCCAGCCGCCCCTTTAACGCACACTCGCTGACACAATGTTCACCTCTGCACATTGACACGTCAAACTCTGTCTCAGATTGACAGCTCCCAGGACAGGCTTTCCTCTCCTCGCTCTGTGTTGTGGATTCTCGGGCATTACTTGGAGTTTCCCAGCTCAGTAACTGTTAAAACCGCTGAGGCCGGCGATGCTCACAGTGTCGGTTCCCCAGATTCAGGGGGCTGCAGCCAATTAGAGCTGTGCCTGGGTGAACCTAGAACTGGTTGAAATTATGATCTTGTTCACAAGCTGAATTCTATTTGATCAGATGAATATACAGATTGTGTGCACTCAGTTACTAACCCACAAATTCCCCCCTTCATAAAGAGTTGATGAGAGGGCATGGAGGGATAGACAGAGACAGAGTGAGTTAGGGCAGTGAGACACAGACGGCCAGACGATGTCTCAGTTACAAAAATCCTTGTAAATTCCGGCTTTTTCCAGAAAGATTCTCTTGGAGAAACAAAAGCTGCAGCCTCAGCTTTCAGTGATATTGTAACAGATACACAGTATTAATACCACATTCAGGAACAGTGCTGCATTTTGACAGAAGAGATGGGGAGAGGCAATAGAAACTGAATGGTCCAGTTCTAGACTGTGTGCAGGCTGACGGGGACCTGAGGTTCAAAGTGACTTTTGATGGAAAGAGTCGTCAGGAAGGCGGATTGGATCATTGGCTTCGTAAGTCGAGGCACTGAGTATAAAAGCAGGGAAGTTATGCTCAATCTTTATGAAGTTCTGATTAACTGCAGCTGTTTTTGGATTGCACCCAGACCCGGTAAGCACAGCTTAGAAAGTGCGTGAGTGTCCTTATGAGGGGGGAAACGAGATTTACTGTTTTGGATCCAGCGATGAGGGATTATACCGACAAGGTAATGCTGGATAATTCCGAGTTTTTCTCTTTGCAGCAAACGGGATTGAGTGGTGCTGTACGAGAGGTGTAAAATACTATAACATATTGAACGAAGGCACACAGGGGGAAGTTGCTGCATTAGCTGCGAGCAGAAGTATTCAGGGACAGGTATTAAAGATTTAAGACAGGATGTGGAGGAGGCATAGGATCCCGACAGTGCGGAAGGAGGCCATTCGGCCCAGACATTCTGCACCGACTCTCCGACAGAGAATCCCTCCCTGTAACCCCACGTAATTACGCTGCTAATCCCCCTGAAAATAAGGGTCAATTTTGCCTGGTCAATCCACCTAATCTGCACATTGTTGCAGATGGGAGGATACCGGAGCACCCGAAGGAAACCCACGCAGACACGGAGAGAACGTGCAAACTCCACACAGACAGGCACCCAAGAATGTTAGAAGTGGACTTTAGTTTCCGGCCGTTTACAAACTCTGGGGATTCCGCTTCAATCTTTTGGCATCTGGGAATCAGAGAAGCATCCAAAAACGCAACTGGAAATGAATACAATCACGGCAGTTGTTCACATGGAGCTAACATTTGCTGCTGCCTTGCACCTGTTGACCGCGTGGCCTAATGGATAAGGCGTCTTATTTCGTTAGTTTCGCGGGGTTATGATATCAGAAGATTGTCGAGTCCTGTCGCGGTTTTATGCAGAAATCTGGTGGAACTAACGGCAAACCGAGATTTCCTTCTTCAGCTGAAAGCTCTGCATTGTCTTGCACACACTGCAGGGCGCTTTCTCTGAATGTATTTCCTTCTTGTTCTGTTCATTAAATTTTCTCATCTCTTTATTTGATTCTCCTCCCAAGAAATCAATATTTTTTGTGTGATCTTAATTAATTATTGATGCTCCCGAATGGAGCAAAAGGCTTTGCAGCAAATGGTTTCATAAAATTCTGTGGAGGAAAATCTAATCTCCTCAGGAAGAGGTTTAACGATGAGCGGAGTGAACTGTTTCTGTTTACAGGGATGAAAGGTGATGGGGCTGGTAATCCAGAGGCTGGCATTAATCTTTGGGGACACGGAGTAAATCCCACCACGGCAGCTGGTGAAATTTAAAATCACTATTTAATCAATCTGGAATTGAAAGCTGGTCTCAGTAATGGCGGCCTTGCTACGGTCGATTGTTGTAAAATATAATCTGATTCACCGATGCACTACAGATAAAGAAGTCTGGCCTCCTTAACTGGTCTGGCCGACTAGTGACTCCAGACCCAGAGTAAGAGGGTGACTCTTACTCGACCTCTGAAATGGTCAAACAAGCCATTCTCAGTTGAAGGGGAATTAGGGAAGGGCAACAAATGCTGGTCCTGCAGGCGACACCAAGAGCCCATAAAAAAAGTATCATTGAGTGGAAAGAGAATGGCCTGGTAACGGACTGAGAAACTGGACCCTTCCACCCATCTAATAACAAGGCTGAGGAATGGCCTGATTCTGGGATTTAAATTAGTGAAACATTTGGAAAAAAAATCATTTCGATCAAATGGGACCAGGGAAGGGCAGATAAGAATGTATCTCACTCATACATGCCATTGATGGTTGGTAGTTTTAGGGCAATGATGTACATCCGACCAGTGTATCAGCGCATCCTAAGAGTGTGAGGGAAATTCCATCGGTAATTCTTCCCCGACATCCTCCAGATTGAAGCGAGGTAGCATTCATGCCGATGACTGGGAGGAGCTTGAAAATGGGCGAAACATATCCGCCAATCTGCAGCATACTTTTATGAGGCAAAATTGCGGCAGAGAAGAAAGTAACAGAGAAGAAAGCTCTGTGGGCCGAGAATGGGCCTGTTCACTCACATAAAGACCCACAGCAGAAACTCACGGTCCTGAATGGATGTCATCCTCTAATTGAGGGACAGACAACGATTACAACTGCTTGTTACAAAATACCTATCATATAAAAACCACGTCCAACATTAGTATTGTTAAATTTTCCACTCCCAATGGAATTTGAACAATTCTTGTTTGTTTATCCCTCTCTGGTCTGTGAGCTTCGCTCTACCTGAATGTGCTGACCTCTACCGGCCGCAACTCAGAACTGCAAAAGAGGAAAGACATTCACATCAAGTGAGGGTGTTGCAGGAAGAGGTCAAGATGAATAATTAATGCCGGGGTGTGATAGGATAGGCCTCGTAATTTAATTGTTAAATCCACGATAAAAATTACTCTTAAATTATCATTGAGTTGGCAGCATTTGCAATTTGCTATCGGCGAAAGTGTTGGCAGTTGGCTCGTTGGTCATGGAGTATGATTCTCGCTTGGGGTGGGACTGGCATGCTAGAGGTCCCGGGTTCAAAGTCCCGGACAAGCCAATCCACCGTTTATTAAATCGGGAGCAGGTTTGAGATCACAAGAATTCCTGCAGTGAGTATATCACTGCAGAATACAAGAAGAAACGATTACTCGATTTAAATTTCGGTTGTCCCACCAAAGATACAGAAGGATACGAGACAGGAAATTTGCCAACAAACTGGGAAGAATTTTGGGCGGCACGGTGGCACAATAGTAAGCACTCCTGCCTCAGCGCCAGGATCCCAGGTTCAATTCCGGCCACGGTTCACTGTATGCAGTTTGCACGTTCTCCCCATATCTGTGTGGGTTTCCTCCCGTAACCCAAAGACATGCGGGCCAGGTTGATTGGCTATGTTAATTTGACGCTCGTGTCAGGGGGATCATCAATGTAAATGAGGGTTACAGCACCATGGCCTGGGTGGGAATGTGGTCGGTACAGACTCGATGCGCCAAATAGCCTTCTTCTGCACGGTCGGGATTCTATGATTGGAGACGTTTAGCACAGCTGTATTTCATGGAAAGCTGGGTAATTGTTGGAAGTTGAATGGATTTGAGAGAAAAAGATGAAATAGTTTGGGTTGAGGATCGTGTCGAGCAGTTGATCAATTGGAAAAAAATGGTCCCAATTTCATTGAGGTATATTATTTATTGAATTATCCCAGATCTACAAAGTGGCTCAGAGACTGGGAGACAAACAATAAATCGCAATCACAGTGTGAACAAAAGACAGAGTGATACAGAATGCATCATTCACTCATGTACACCCACAGAGACTGACAGATAAACAATGAATTCCACTCTCAATTCCTGCATCATACACCAAGGGAGACAGAATGGTTTTCACATCCATACACACAGAATAGTTACAGCACAGGAAAAAATAATCGGACACTTTGTGTCTGGGAGATGTCATCTCCATAGAAGCTCAGCTACCGCAGCCCACAGCTGAAAGCACGGCAGCAAAATTTGCAGAAGACACAATATATGTCGTAAAGTAACTTGTGGAGAGGGGAGGACGTAAGGAGCTTGGAGATAGTTATAGACAGGTTTTGTGCATGGGTAGAAACCTGGCAACTGGAATATAATGTGAAGTTATTCACTTTGGCGGGAAGAGAACAAAATCAGGTTATTACTCAATTCTAGAAGGGCTGCAAACTTCCCCAGATGCAAAGGGATCCCGTTCATCGAGTGTACGAGTCACAAATATTTAGTATGCGAGAATAACAAGTAACAAAAAAGGTAAATGGAATGTTTGCTTTGTTACAAGCATTTAATCATGTAAGAAAATAATGTTATGCTTCAGTTGTTTAGGTCATGAGTGAAGTATCTCGAATATCGTCTGAAGTTTTTATATCCATATCTAATGAAGGATGTAAATGCGTTGCAAACGGCCCAGAAGAGATGACAGTTTGATAACTTGAATAGTTCGACAATGCAGAGGAGATTTACCAGATTGCGAAGAGGAAAGAATTTCCTCTGTTTGGGCATCTTTGCAACGGGGATACTCCGAGTCGGAGGCACCTTGTTCAAAGCACATCAGATCTTGAATGGTCTTCACAATTGCACGTGGAAATGATGTATCTTCGTGTGAGTAAATGCAGAACAACGGGCACTAAAAGAAAACTGAGCTTCCTCTTTTCGGACGGCGAATTCTGTTCTCTCGGAGCGTTGCGCGACTTTGGAACTCTGCCACAGAAGGCGGTGGAGGCGGGGATATTGAATATTTTTAAGCCGGAGGGAGATGATTCCTATTTGGCAAAAGAATCACAGGTTAACGGGGACAGATGGAAATGTGGAAATCGAAACATAAACAGATCAGCCATGATCTTAGTGAATGGCGGGGCAGTCTTGTGGGGCCGAATGGCCTTCTTCTGCCCTTATTTCCTCTGTTCGTGTGTCCGTCGCCTGATTGTAAATTTCCCCTCAACAGGACTGCTGAAACGCACCCATATTCGCGGTTCACTCAGAGCACCGGAATTAAGCTAATACATGGAAAAAATAAAATCAGACGGTGGGATTCCCAGATCTGTCAGACTGTATGGTTGTTTTTCGAGTCTTCAGAGATATTTTCTCTGCAATGAGTTCTCGGGAGCTCAACATTGCTTCGGCTTTCGCTCATTGTCGCCGTCTTCATTGCAAAGAATTGTCTTAAAAAAAAACTTTCCGGGGATCGTCCGAGGTTTGAACCCGAGATCTCTCGCATCTTCATGCTGCGTCCCAAAGCGAGAATCATACCCCTAGACCAACGAGCCACCCGCAGTAACCCAAACACTGAAAACAACTTTTCGATGGATCCCAAAGTTTAGCAACTATCTTTTCACAACGCAATTGTTTATCAACTATCTTTTCTCAACACATCAGAGATGTTAATGAACAATGTTTCATTTCACTGCCTGTTCTGGTGAAGGTCAGAAGCAGTGATATCTGTTTTCACCACTCGCCAAGTCGGCCTGTGGTTGTGAATCACCAGTCCTGTGTGTAATATCATTCTGCCAGTCAGTGAGTTTTCGTAGAAATTCGAAGTCATCCTGACTTCATCAGTCGCCTCATGGTTAAAGTATGAGTGAATGCGAATCATGATGTGATCAAATGAGTGTCTGTTTCAGTCTTTCCGCCGTGAGTTTTCATGCTGAGGAGAAACATGTGGGACATGGTCTGGGAATGTTTCACACTGCTCCATTCTCATAATTCCCTGACCTGATGGAATGGAAATTTCTTCTATTTGCAGCAGCTACATTTCCAGCATGTTCCATCTGTCTGATCATCCAGGAGCGCTGGTGAGGGAGACCTTTTTCCCCAGCTCTTCATGGACAGAAAATCAAATGGAAGGAGACGGTTGACAAGATTCTGTGTCGTTGACGAGATGGTCGAATGGTCTGTTTATCGATTGTATTCTGCACGGGTGGTGCATAATGCCCTCTCATCATCAATCTATGGAACGTTTCATACATTGCGTCTCTGCATTTAGAACATAGAACATAGAACATTACAGCGCAGAACAGGCCCTTCGGCCCACGATGTTGCACCGACCAGATAAAAAAAAAACTGTGACCCTCCAACCTAAACCAATTTCTTTTCGTCCATGAACCTATCTACGGATCTCTTAAACGCCCCCAAACTAGGCGCATTTACAACTGATGCTGGCAGGGCATTCCAATCCCTCACCACTCTCTGGGTAAAGAACCTACCCCTGACATCGGTTCTATAACTACCCCCCCTCAATTTAAAGCCATGCCCCCTCGTGCTGGATTTCTCCATCAGAGGAAAAAGGCTATCACTATCCACCCTATCTGAACCTCTAATCATCTTATATGTTTCAATAAGATCCCCTCTTAGCCGCCGCCTTTCCAGCGAAAACAATCCCAAATCCCTCAGCCTCTCCTCATAGGATCTCCCCTCCATACCAGGCAACATCCTGGTAAACCTCCTCTGCACCCTCTCCAAAGCCTCCACATCCTTCCTGTAATGTGGGGACCAGAACTGCACACAGTACTCCAAGTGCGGCCGCACCAGAGTTGTGTACAGTTGCAACATAACGCTACGACTCCTAAATTCAATCCCCCTACCAATAAACGCCAAGACACCATATGCCTTCTTAACAACCTTATCTACTTGATTCCCAACTTTCAGGGATCTATGCACACATACACCTAGATCCCTCTGCTCCTCCACACTATTCAAAGTCCTCCCGTTAGCCCTATACTCAACACATCTGTTATTCCTACCAAAGTGAATTACCTCACACTTCTCCGCATTAAACTCCATCCGCCACCTCTCGGCCCAACTTTGCAACCTGTCTAAGTCTTCCTGCAAACTACGACACCCTTCCTCACTGTCTACCACACCACCGACTTTGGTGTCATCAGCAAATTTGCTAATCCACCCAACTATACCCTCATCCAGATCATTAATAAATATTACAAACAGCAGTGGCCCCAAAACAGATCCCTGAGGTACACCACTTGTAACCGCACTCCATGATGAATATTTACTATCAACCACCACCCTCTGTTTCCTATCCGCTAGCCAATTCCTGATCCAATTTCCTAGATCACCCCCAATCCCATACATCTGCATTTTCTGCAGAAGCCTACCATGGTGAACCTTATCAAACGCCTTACTAAAATCCATATATACCACGTCCACTGCCTTGCCCCCATCCACCTCCTTGGTCACTTTCTCAAAAAACTCAATAAGGTTAGTAAGGCACGACCTACCTGCCACAAAAACATGCTGACTATCACCTATCAATTCATTACTCTCCAAATAACTATAAATCCTATCCCTTATAATTTTTTCCAACATCTTGCCGACAACAGAAGTGAGACTCACCGGTCTATAATTCCCGGGGAAGTCTCTGTTCCCCTTCTTAAACAATGGGACAACATTCGCTAACCTCCAATCTTCTGGTACTATACCAGAGGCCAACGACGACCTGGAGATCAGAGCCAGAGGCTCTGCAATCACTTCTCTTGCCTCCCAGAGAATCCTTGGATAAATCCCATCCGGACCAGGGGATTTATCTATTTTCAGACCCTCCAGAATATCCTGCACATCCTCCTTATCAACTGTAATACTGTCTATTCTACTCCCCTGCAACCCAGTGTCCTCCTCAGCTATATTCATGTCCCCTTGCGTGAACACCGAAGAGAAATATTGGTTCAATGCTTCACCAATCTCCTCCGGTTCCACACACAACTTCCCTCTGCCATCTATAACTGGCCCTAAACTTGCCCTAACCAACCTTCTGTTCTTGACATACCTATAGAACGCCTTAGGATTCTCTTTAACCCTATCCGCCAAAGTCTTCTCATGTCCCCTTTTAGCCCTTCTAAGCTCGCTCTTCAACTCCCTCTTAGCCAATCTAAAGCTTTCTAGTGCACTACCCGAGTGCTCACGTCTCATCCGAACATAAGCCTCCTTTTTCTTTTTAACCAACAAAGAAACTTTTTTGGTGCACCACGGTTCCCTAGCCCTACCAATTCCTCCTTGCCTGACAGGGACATACCTATCACAGACTCGCAGTAGCTGCTCCTTGAAAAAACTCCACATGTCGGACGTTCCCAGTCCCTGTAATCTCCTAGTCCAACCTATGTTTCCTAATTCTCTCCTTATAGCCTCATAATTACCCTTCCCCCAGCTAAAACCACTGGCCCGAGGTTCATGCCTATCCCTTTCCATCACTAAGGTGAACGTAACCGAATTGTGGTCACTATCACCAAAATGCACACCAACTTCCAAGTCTAGCACCTTTGAGCACACGTAGCTGTGTTTTTCCACATTTTGTTTCTTGTCGGTTCTTCACGACAATCTCTGAACTGATGTGATTGGAGTCCCTTTCGCGGAGAGGAACTACAATCCCAACATTGAAATTTTGGTTCAATATCAGGGTGTAAGACAAAGAGAATCACATTTCCCCGTGAATATGCTGTGTTGTCTTCAATTTTCTATTACTCTCTCATGGTCTGCAAAGACAGCTCGTCTGCTTTGAGCGGAACATATATTGATTGGCTCAGCTCCTTGCATGTGACCGGCTCGTTGGTCTCGTGGTGTGATTCTCGCTTTGGGGGCTTCAGAGAAACATAGAAGAAAGGAGCAGGAGGAAGCCATTTGGCCCTTCGAACCTGCTTTGCCATTCATTACGATCATGGCTAAACCTCCAAATCAATCGCCTAATCCCGCTTTTTCCCATAACTTCTGATCCCATTCGCCCAAGTGCTATATCGAGCCGCCTCTTGAATGCATTCAATATTTTGGCATCAACTACTTCCTGTGGTAATGAATTCCACAGGCGCACGACTCTTTGGGTGAAGGAATGTCTCCTCACCTCCGTCCAAAATGGTCTACCCTGAATCCTCAGACTGTGACCCCTGTTTCTGGACTCCCCAACCATCGGGGAAATTCGACCTGCATCTATCCCGTCTAGCCCTGTTCGAATTTTATAAGTCTCTATGAGATCCCACTCATTCGTCTGAACTCCGGCAAAAGCAATCCTAACCTAGTCTCTCTCCCCTCATACATCTGTCCTGCCATCCCTGGAATCAACCTGGTAAGCCTTCACTGCACTCCCTCGAGTCCAAGAATATCCTTCCTCAGAAAAGGAGACCAAAACTGCACACAATATTCTAGGTGTGGGCTCACCAAGGCCCTGTATAATGGCAACAACATATGCCTGCTTCTGTACTGGAAACCTCAGGCAACGAATGCCAACATACAATTTGCCTTCTTTGCCGCCTGCTGCACCTGCATGCTTACCTTCAGTGAATGGTGCACGACGACACCCAGCTCCCACCGCACACTCCCCTTTCCTAATTTACACTCATGCAGGTCGTAATCTGCCTTCTTGTTTTACTTCCAAAATGAATAACCTCACACATATCCAAATCTTACTGCATCTGCCATGGATTCGCCCACTCGCCCAACCTGTCCAGATCATTCTGAAAGATCTCTGCATCCTCGTCACAATTCACCCTCCCACTCAACTTGGTGTCATCTGCAAACTTTGAGGTGTTACAATTTGATCCCTCATCCAAACCATTGATATTTATTGTGAATAGCTGGGGTCCCAGCACCGATCCCTGTGGCACCCCATTAGCTACTGCCTGTCAATTTGGAAAGCACCCATTCGTTCCTACCCCTTGTCTCCTCTCTGCCAACCTGTTTTCGATCCATCTCAAGATGGAAATATTGAGAAATCCTGAGGTGGGAGGGAGAGGTGCCAGAGGTCGTGGTACATATTGGTACCGCTGACATAGGTAGGAAGAGGGAAGGGGTCATGAGAAGAGAACATAGAGAGTTGGGTAGACAGTTGGGAAGGAGGAACGCAAATGTAGTAATCTCAGGATTTCTGCCTGTGCCAAAGGAAAGTGAGAGTAGGAACGGAGTGAGGTGGAGGATGAATGCGTGGCTGAGCGACTGGAGTAGGGGGCAGGGATTTAGGTTCCTGGATCATTGGGACCTCTTTAGGGGCAAATGTGACATTTACAAAAAGGACGGGTGGCACTTGAATCCCAGGGGGACCAATATCCTGGCAGGAAGGTTGGCTAAGGCTACTGGGGAGACTTTAAACTAGAAAGGTTGGGGGCAGGGAATTGTGATGAGGTGACTGAGAGCGAGGAGGTTAGCCCACAAATAGAGAAGGATTGTAAACATTGTAAGAGGGAGAATAGACGGGTGATGGAGAAGGGGAGAGCTCAGACCGAAGATTTGAGATGTGTCTATTTTATCGCCAGGAGTGTAGTGAATAAAGTGGATGAGCTTAGAGTGTGGATTGGTGCTTGGAAGTGTGATGTGGCGGCAATTACGGAAACTTGGGGACAGGGATAGGACTGGATACTTCAGGTGCCAGGTTTCAGATGTTTCAGAAAGGACAAGAGGGAAGCAAAAGAGGGGGGTGGGGAGTGGCACTGCCGATCAGGGATAGTGTCACAGCTGTAGAGAAGGTGCAAGCCGTGGAGGGTTTGTTTATGGAGTCTCTGTGGGTGGAAGTCCGGAGCGGGAAGGGTTCGATAACTTTGCTGGGTGTTTTCTACAGGCCGCCCAATAGTAACAGGGATGTTGAGGAGCAGATAGGGAAACAGATCTGGAGAGATGTAGTGATAACAGGGTTGTCGTGATGGGAGACTTTAATTTCCCAAACATCGATTGGAATATCCCGAAGGTAAGGGGTTTGGATGGGAAGGAGTTTGTTAGGTGTGTTCAGGATGGTTTGCTGACACAGCATGTGGATAAGCCTACAAGAGGAGAGGCTGTACTCGATCTGGTACTGGCTAATGAGCCTGGACAGGTGTCAGATCTCTCAGTGGGGGAGCATCTTGGGGACAGTGATCATAACTCTATCTCCCTTACGCTAACATTAGAAAGAGATAAGATCAGGCAAGCAAGGAAAGTGTTTATCTGGAGTAAGGGGAAATATGAAGCCATCAGGCAGGAAATTAGAGGCGTAAATTGGAAGGAGGTATTCTCGAGGAAAAGTACCGAAGTAAGGTGGCAGATTTAAAAGCAATGTTTGTCTGGAGTTCTGCATGACAACGTTCCGATGAGACAGGGAGGTTTTGGTCGGTTACGGGAACCGTGGTGCATGAAAGCTGCGCTGAACCTAGTCAAAAAGAAAAGGAAAGCGTACAAAAGGTTCAGAGAGCTCGGCGATGGTCGGGATCTAGATGAGTGTACGGCTTGTAGGAACGGACTTAAGAAAGAAATTAGGCGAGCCAGCAGGGGTCACGAGAAGGCCTTGGCACGTAAGATTAAGGAGAACCCTAAGGCGTTCTGTAAATATGTGAAGAGGAAATGGATGAGATGTGAAGAAATAGGACCTATAAAATGTGAAGGTGAGAAAGTATGTACAGAACCAGAAGAAATAGCAGAGGTGCTTAATGAATACTTTACCTCGGTATTCACGGTGGTAAAAGACCTGGGTGGTTGTACTACAGGATTGCGGTGGACTGAAAAGATTGAGAATGTGGAAATTAAGAAAGAGGATGTGTTGGAAATTTTGAGTAGCATCAAGATAGATCAGTCGCCGGGACCGGATGGGATGTATCCCAGGGCACAGTGGGAGGCGAGGGAAGAGATTGCAGAGCCTCTAGCGATGACCTTTGTGTCGCCGATGGAGACGGGAGAGGTTCCGGAGGATTGGAGGATTGCGGATGTAGTTCCTCCATTCAAGAAAGGGAATAGGGATAGCCCAGGAAATTACTGACCGTTGAGTCTAACCTCAGTGGTTGGTAAGTTGATGGAGAAGATCCTGAGAGACAGGATTAATGAACATTTAGAGACGTTTAGTATGCTCAAAAGTAGTCAGCACGGCTTTGTCAAAGGCAAATCGTGCTTTACGACCCTGGTGGAGTACTTTGAAAATGTGCCTAAACACATTGACGAAGGAAAAGCAGTAGAAGTGGTTTACATGGACTTCAGCAAAGCGTTCGATAAGGTCCCCCATGCAATATTTCTCGAGAAAGAGAGAGGGCATGCGATCCAAGGGGCTGTTGCCTTGTGGATCCGGAACTGGCTTGCCTGCAGAAGGCAGAGAGTGATTGTAGATGGGTCTTTTTCTGAATGGAGTGCCCCAGGGCTCTGTTCTGGGACCCTTGATGTTTGTCATTTTCATAAATGACCTGGATGAGGAAGTGGAGGGATGGATTGGTAAGTTTGCCGACGACACGAAGGGTGGTGATGTTGTGGATGGTTTGCAGGGATGTCAGAAGCTGCAGCGTGACATAGATAGGATGCAAGACTGGGCAGAGAAGTGGCCGATGGACGTCAACCCGGATAAATATGTACTGGTCCATTCTGGCTGGTCAAATGGGATGAAGGAGTATGATATTAAGGGTAAGATTCTTAGCAGTGTAGATGATCAGAAGGACCTTGGCGTCCGTGTCCATAGGACTCTTAAATCGGCCTCGCAGGTAGAGGAGGTGGTTAAGAAGGCGTATGGTGTGCTGGCCTTCATCAATCGAGGGATTGAGTTTAGCAGTCGGGAGATAATGACCCAGCTTTATGAGACACTCGTCAGACCCCACTTAGAGTACCGTGCTCAGTTCTGGTCGCCTCATTACAGGAGGGATGTGGAAATTATTGAAAGGGTGCAGAGAAGATATGCAAGGATGTTGCCTGGATTGGTTGGCATGCCTTATGAGGACAGGTTTAGGGAGCTCGGTCTTTTCCCCTTGGAGAGACGAAGGATGAGAGGTAACCTGATAGAGGTGGACAAGATGTTGAGATGGAGAGATCACGGGGATTCTCGGAGGCTTTTTCCCAGGGCCGAAATGGCTGCTACGAGAGGACACAGGTTTAAGATGCTGGGGAGTAGGTACAGAAGAGATCATAGATCATAGAACCCTACAGTGCAGAAAGAGGCCATTCGGCCCATCGAGTCTGCACCAACCACAATCCCACCTCGGCCCTGCCCCCATACCCCTACATATTTTACCCGCTGATCCCTCTCACCAACGCATCTCAGGATACTAAGGGGCACTTTTAGCATGGCCAATCAACCTAACCCGCACATCTTTGGACTGTGGGAGGAAACCGGAGCACCCGGAGGAAACCCACGCACACACGAGGAGAATGTGCAAACTCCACACAGACAGTGTCCCGAGCCAAGAATCGAATCCAGGTCCCTGGAGCTGTGAGACAGCAGTGCTAACCACTTTCCTGCCGTGCCGCCCCGTCAGGATTACTGCCAGTGTTCCCGCACTATCAGGGGTAAGTTTTTGACTCAGAGGGTGGTGGGTGAGTGGAATCCGCTGCCGTCAGTAGTGGTGGAGGCAAACTCGATAGGGTCTTTTAACAGACTTCTGGATCAGTACATGGAACTTAATAGCATTGAGGGTTATAGGTAAGCCGATATACAAGCCGAGGTAGGTAGGGACATGACCGGCGCAACTTGTGGGCCGAAGGGCCTCTTTGTGCTGTATTTTATCTATGTTCTATACTTCCCCCAGTCCCATGTGCTTTAATCTTGCACGATAATCTCTCGTGCAGGACTTTGTCAAATGCTTACTGAAAGTCCAAATATACCACATCAACTGGTTCCCCTTTGTCAACTCTATTAGTTACGTCTTCAAAGAATGTCAGCAGATTTGTCAAGCATGATTTCCCATTCATAACTTCATGCTGACTCTGTCTGATCCTGCCGCTGCTTTCTAAATGCTCTGCTATAAAGCCCTTGATAATGGATTCGAAAATTTTTCCGACATTTCGATGTTAAGCTTCCTGTTCCATAATTCCCTGTTTTCTCTCTACCTCCCTTTTTGAATATTGGAATGGCATTCGCTTCCCTCCAATCAGGAGGGACTGTTCCAGAATCTATAGAATCCTGGAAGATGACCACCAATGCATCCATTATTTCGAGAGCCACTTCTTTAAGTACTCTGGGATGTAGATTATGAGGCCCTGGGGATTTATCCGCTTTTAATCCCTCCAATTTTCCCAGCACCATTTATCTATTGATATCAATCTCCCTCAGTTCTACCCTCTCACTAAATCTGGCATTCTCCAACATTCCTGGCATTTGAATCATGTCTTCTTTTGTCAAGTCAGAACCACAGTATGCATTCAGTTGCTCGGCCATTTCTTTTCCCCCAATTATACATTCCCCATTTCTGTCTGCAGAGGATCTACATTTGTCTTCACCAACCTCTTTCTCCTCACGCCTCTATAGAAACTCTAAGCGTCAGTCTTTATGTTTCCTGCAAGCTTACTTTCGTACTGTATTTTCCCCTTTTTAATCAATCCCTTGGTCCTTCTTTGCTGAATTCTAAACTGCTCCCAATCCTCAGACCTACTTTTTTTCTTGGCCAATCTGTATGCTTCTTCTTTGGATTGGATATTCTCTCCAATTTCCTTTGTAGGACATGGAATGGCCCTCTTCGCCATTTTGCTTCTGTGCCGGACATGATCAATCAGTTGCTGCAGTTCCCCCATGTGTTCCTTGAATGTTTGTCATTGTCTTCCTTTCATTTAACTCTCCCCAATCTATCAAGGCCAACTCAAGCCTCATATCCTCATAGTGTCCTTTATTATGATTCAACACCATAGTCTCCGAACCAACCACTTGACTCTCCATCTTGATAAAAAATGCTATCCTGTTATGGTCACTCATCATGTGGAGATGCCGGCGTTGGACTGGGGTAAGCACAGTAAGAAGTCACGGGGTTACTCATCCCCAAGGGTCTTGTCCAGCCAGATTGGCAATAATTCCCTTCTCATTACACAGTACTCAGTCTGAGATGACTTGCTCTCTAGTTGGTTCCTCGACATAGGTTTCAAGAAAACCATCCAGTATGTGCTCCAGGAATTCTTCATCTTTTCCACTGCGGCTCATTTGACTTGTGCAATCCAGTTGCAGATTAGAATCACCCATGATCACCGATATCCCCTTATCACATGCATCTCTAATTTCGTGTTAAATGTCATTCCCATCATCACCACTGCAGTTTGGGAGTGTATATATGACACTCACTCATGCTTTTTGCCCCTTGGTATTTCGCAACTCTATGCATACACACTCCACGTGCCAGAGCTAATATCCTTTCTCACTATTGTGTTAATTTCCTCTTTAACCAGCAGTGACACTCCACCACTTTTTTCCTTTATATCTGTCCTTCCTAAACCTTGAATCCGCCGGGACATTCAATTCCCACCTGCAGCCGTATGGTAGCACAGTGGTTCGCACTGCTGCCTCACAACGCCAGGGACCCGGGTTTGATTCCCGTGCTTAGGTCACTCTCTGTGTGGATTTCGCACGTCCTCCCCGTGTCTGCTTACATTTCCTGCCACAGTCTGAAGGACGTGTTGGTTAGGTGCATTGACCCGGAAAGGCGCCGGAGTGTGGCGACTGGTGGAATTTCACAGTAACTTCATTGCAGTGATAATTTAAGTCCTTCTTATGACTAATAAATTAAAATCAACTTTAAGCCATTTCTCCACAGAGAATGAGTGTGCGAGAGGTCCCGGATTCAAATCCGGGACGAGCACTGACCTGTTGCCAGTTTTGGTCCCAACTGCCGATTGTTTATTTGAGAACAAATGTTACGTTTCAGACACGGGGTTTCCCTATTTCGAGATTAGGTTTTGGAACCTGCAACGCATTGCAGCAACTTTCTCAAAACTGCACACGTGGAGAAAATGTGGAAAAGTTTTAAAGAATGTTTTCCCACGTAACGGACTGCAAACCTATCTCAATAAACCAATCGGCGGGGGCGGGGGGGGGGGGGGGGCGCAGGAGGGGCGGGGGGTGGAGTTTGGTTTTGAATTGATTATATTCTAACTGAGGTGTTTTACTGAGCGGGAAGTGAATCTTTTTGATGTTGTTCGGCATTCCAGTACAGAAGTAATGAACACAATTAGGTTTCAGAGAGGTTTTCTGCACTGAATTCGACACTGCGACTGGGGTGATCGGCATTCAAAGATACAGAAGGAAATGGCAGTTTTGATGTTTCTGACCTCTACCATCTTCCCAGGCAATACAATCCAGGCTCCCACCGTCCTCTGGATGAAAAAATATTGTTCCCTCAAATCTGCTTCATATTTTCTGACCCTCACCTTAATATTCTGTTCCCTTGTTGTCGAGCCTGCAAGTAAGATGAATAATTGGTTCCTATCCACCCTGTCGATACGCCTCATAATCTCATACACGTCAGTCAGGTCTTCCCGCAGCCGGCTCTGATCTGAAGAAAACAACCCTAGCCTATCCAATGTCTCTTTGTAGCTCATATTCTCCAAACAGGAAACATCCTGGTGAATAGACTCTGCACGCTCTCCAGTGCAATCACGTCCTTATTATAGCGATGTGACCAGAAATGCACACAGTCCTCCAGCTGTGACCTCACCAAAGTATTGTCCAGTTTCAACTGAATCTTCCTGCTCTTAGAATCATACATTAATGCTCCATCCCTTACGCTCCCTGTATCTTAACAACTCACAGATCAAACGGCTTTTTCCACATCGAAAAACATTATCCCCGGGAGCTGGAGCTTATCCTTGTATTTTCGAAAATCTAGGAATAACTGGACGATCGAAGAAAAGAACTGAAAAACATATATAATCACAATATTGATGACATTGTGCTAACATCAGGTTAGCAGTCGATGCGTTGACCACGTGCCCTGATGGATCAGGCGTCTCACTTCGATTTTTCTCGTGATGGTTTGCAGATTCGAGTCCAATCGCCGTCGCTTGTGTTAGGAATCTGGTGGAACTCCCATGGAACAGAGTTCTTTCCCGTCAGCTGAAATACACCTTTTCCTCCAAGCATTACTGGGTTCGTTCTCAGAATGCATTTCCTTGTTATTTTGTAAATTTAGTTCTCAGATATGTCGGTATTTCGCCTCTTCCCCACCCACCACCCCCCGCCCCCCACCCCCCGCCAACAATTCCGCAATATCTGTTTGATCGGGATACATTATTGATGTTCCTATGTAGAGCATTTTTTTTATTCAATTGGTTGATTGAAATTCTGTGGAGGGAATTATAATCTCCTTCGGAAGAGGTGAAACAATTAGCTGAATGAACTGTTTCTGTTTTCAGGGATGAAAGGTTATGTCACTTGGCTGGTAATCCAGAAGACCGCACAAATCTACGGGGACACGAAGTAAATCCCACCACGGCAGCTGATGAATTTAAATTGACTGATTTAGTAGATGGAAACATGGATATAAAATAGAAACAGGAGTATCCCATTCGACCGAAATAAGTCTGCAATTTTAAGCTAGTTTCTAAAACGGCGCCATTGAAATTCCCGTCGAATGTTTTCCCATAGAAATCATCTTCACAGAACAACAGAGAACATTTGACACAACAGAAAACTTCGTTACAGAGCAGAGAAAACTTCCACTCAAGACGGATCATATTTACAAAACGGGGAACACATTAACACAACAGGGAAGAATTTGACACAATCACAGTGAAGATCTCTTAACGGCAGAGTCCCAGTTCCACAACAGAGAGAACATTACACCGCAGAGAGCACAGTTACACAGCAGTAAATACATTTCAAAACAGGGCCTGTATTTGCGTAATAGAAAACATCTTTTCACAAATAATCAGTTTTTTCCACCTTAGTATTTTGATGGTTTGCTCGGCACCTTTTCTGTCTGTCATTGTGTGTGTGTCCTGATAGTCTCTTACTGCTTTTCTGTGTGTCTTTCTCTGTCTGTTAGAGTCGGCGTGATGTTACGTGTTATTGTCCAGCCAGGGTGAGTTTCCCAACACGGAGGTCTTGTTTGAAATAAAAAGAGACAGTGAATCGTTTCCTGGCTTCCCCACAACAGTGATAGGGAAGAAAAGCTGACCCCCCGGCGCTGGGTGGCGCAGCGGAAGCGTGCGAGGTCCTTAGCGAAGCGGTCGATGGATCGAAACCATCCTCTTGCTATCATATTCTCACTCACATCAAATGGAAACGTTCGGCTGCTGCCCAATGGAATATCTGTATTTTACAGACAGTTCATTTGCTTCATCATCTTGATTTCCATTACCGTGAACGCATTTGTGCAAGTTTAGCTCAGTTGACTGGACAGCTTATGAAACCAAACGCTCGGGATCAACTCCTGTATTTTTTAAGGACGTTCATGAAGGCCCCACCTTCTCAGGCTTGCTCCTCGCCTGAGGTGTGACTCCTCCAGTGAAATCACCACCAGTCAGCTCCCCCCTTTGATGCCCCGAGAAACATCTGGGCCTGTGGATCTTGCTTGAAATTTACAAACAATGGACGAATCACATCCCTGACACATCGTTCAGATATTAAAAAAGCTAAAAGAAAACACTGGGCACGCGAACCGGAACCATCCCTGATATATATTTTCCGACTTAGTTTCGAAACTTGTCATTTCAGAACAATCGGAAACAACCAACTTTCACCAGATACAAAATCCAAAGCCCGACACAGAAAAGCTCCGTGAGTCTAATATGGCTTGAACACGCAACCTTTTGATCTTGGAGTCAGACGTTCTACCGTTCCGCCAAAACCTCACGATACTTACTGTCTTTTACATCTGGGTTATATTCAGTGAATTCAAAATCAAACAGGGACCAGAGAGGGGAACTGTCTTTCTCTTTACTTTCTGTGGATTTACATCGAATGGAAGAGTAACAGCGATCAACAGAGATTAACGAGATTGCAGAAACACAGCATTATCCTATTGGAGAAATTTGTTCTTTTTTACGGGTGTTAAAATCACAAAAGATGGCGGTTGGTGAATGTGACGAGGTGGCCGAGTGGTTAAAACGATGGACTGCTAACCCATTGTCTTCTGCACAATCCCAACCTCATCGGTGGTGTATTTGCTTTGCCTCCTTATTGAGGGTGAACTGTTGGTTCGTTTAATGTTTTGAAGTTCACGGGATCAAAATGAAATATGGACACAGAGGCTTGAGAGATGAGTCGTCCAGCACAATTCCATATTCCCATAATTCAAATCCTATGAGAAACTCGATCTGGCAATCAATTGAGATCAGGGTACCAGCTTTGGGCAGGATTTTGTCACCATGAACACATGTGGTTTCAGAAGCTCCAAAGCAGGCACCAGCTTCATTTCCGGCAATAGTGGCAGACGTTCTCTTTCCAGAATCGTCAGCCATGCAAATTACTGCTATATTAGCTGGATTGGCCATGCTAAATTGGCACGTAGTGTCAGGTGGATTAGCACGGTAAATATGTGAGGTTACCGGGATACGGCCTGGGTGGGATTGTTCTCGGTGCCGGCACGTGGGGCCGAGTGTTCTCCTTCCACACTGTGGGGATTCTATGAAGTTCGAGGCGGCAGTTTCAGTTCTCTGAGAACACTGACACAGCAGTTCCTTATTTCTTCAAATTTTACCCGAAAACTTGACTGCGATAAGGTACGGACCCATAACCTTTGAACATCTCACAAGACAATGACTAGCAGTCCAACATGTCAATCTTAGTGCCGCAGAGACATAGCTGCAGCATTCATTCCCCATTCCCAAATGGGAATTTCTGACTTCGTCGAACAGGTAGGTCAAAAGTTCAGCAATTGGACAGTGACTGCATTTCAAAAATACTTTATCGGCATTAAAATAGTTTGGAACGACCTGTCGTTGTGAAAAGAGATACAGACATTCCAGTAGAACTCTGACAGGACACAGGCAGGTTGGTGGAATGGGAGGTCATGTGGCAGATGAAGAATGAATTGATTCATTTTGGAGGGAAGAACACAAAGGGACAATATAAAATCAAGGATATCATTGCAAACATGTGTGCAGCAACAGCGGGAAATGGGTGAACATGTGTATAAATCATTGACGATAATAAGAGCCTTTAATAAAAGACACAGTATCCTCGGCTTTATAACCGAAAGCAAGAAGTTAATACAAATTTACTGCAAAGAAAATATAGATGTGCTATTCGATAGCACATCAGATAATCTCAGCCTGAAGTGTGGCAATCCTGAGGCTAAATCAATACCAGTAAGATCTGCCTGTTGACATGGGGAACAGCCGATTGTCAGATGGGATTATGGTGACTTTATCTTTATGTCCGTATCAGGTTCAGGCTGTGTTTTGCATTTTCTGCTGCTGTCTGAGAATTGGGATATTTCCGATTCTATCGGAGGAACTGTGCGTGTACAAATGATTTGTTCTGGCAGTCAGCTCCCGGAACTGTAAATTAGTTTGAAATTCATTCGGCATTTGCAATCTCTGGGATTGTAAACGAGTTGATGGATCTCCTCATTCTGAATCTCCGATGTATTTTTTTCAGCGTCGCTGACTGGGCCAGCAATTTTTTTCTCATTATGTCATGGGACGTGAAATGCGGCTGACCAGCATTTATTGACCAACTCTCGTTGTCCGCGGGAAATTGAGAGTCAACCAAATTGCTGTGGCTCTGGAGTCAGATGGAGACCAGACCGGGAAAAACGGCAGATTTCGGTTCCTGGCGGACCAGATAGATTCGGACGGCAATCGACAAAGGTTTCATGGTCATCAGGAGATTCTTAATTCCAGATTTTATTTTTAATTGAATTCGAATTCCACAAGCTGCCGTGGTGGGATTCGAATCAGGGCCCCCAGAATAATAGCTAAGTTTCAGATTTCAGCAATAATAGCACAAGGCCTCCACATTTCTTCCGAATTGAGTGGCTTGGTAGGCTACCAACCGGGGGAGCCACGTTGCTGTTGTTCGGGAGTTACATGTAACTCAGGCCAGGTAAGAATTTCTTCCCTGAAGAACATTAGTGTTGCAACTGTTTTTTTGACGAAAATCGATTCGAGGTCATTAATTCCAGATATATTTATTGATTTCGAATTTCGCCATCTGCCGTGGCAGGAGATGTGTGAGTGTTGGTCTGTGAGCGGTTGCATGTGCATGTGTGTGTGTGTGTGTGTGTGTATGTGTGTGTGTGTCTGCGTTTTTGGGATGTGTGTGTGTGATCAAGATTCACTCAATTTTATCCTGTGACTGTGAATAAACCCCTTGTATTCATACACTGACACTATGATCCCCTTGCCCTTGTGAATTCCTAAGAAATAATTATACCACTGAAAGCCTGGTGGGCGGATGGAGGGTGGGCTAAGAGTTGAAGGCAATGCTATAAGGTGCTGAGAGTTAAAGCATGTGTGTAGGAAAGTGAAGAGTGAACTTGTCTGCGAGAAGATCACAGAAAAGCTGTGTCTGGTGCTGTGCACGAGAGACAATTTTGTGTTGTCAGTAAATGAGATCCTATCCTGAAAGCACAAAATCAGAAAGAGGAAATTGTGGAAATAGTCAGCAGCTCCGAAAGCAGCTGTGGAGAGATATTGCTGTCGTGTCAATGTAACTCTCCAATTGGATACTTCACGTTGCTCAGATCTTACAAACTCAACATCTTCGTGTAAGGAACAGGTCGGGCTGGAATTGGGTCTTTGTTGATTTGAGCAAACAGAACAATGCAGCACTGAGAAGCGCTTCACCCACCGGCGGTTTGGGGAAGGATGGGACTCAGAGACAGGCATCTGGCTGGGGTTGAAAAATGCAAAAGGACATCGCGATTCAAATGTCATGAAGATCAGAGCCGCTGGGTTCAAGTCGCAGTCTTCTCTGGAGATGTGGGTTCAAATCCCACTCCTGACATCGATTCTTCTTGGTGCACCAGGCACCATTCAAACCCATGAAATCACTCACCTGGAAGCATAAGGGCAACAGATGCAGAGAAACAACGACATCCTGCAAACTCCACTCCGAGACACACACTATCCAGACCTGATAATCTCTCGCCGTTTCTGTGGCTGGTTTACAATCCTAGAGCTCCCTCCATAACAAAACTGTGTGTGTACATAAACTGCAGTGATTCAAGAATGAATTCACCGTCAAATTCTCAAAGATAATTAATTTTGGAGAATAAATGCTTCCTGGGTCAGTGACAGGCACGTCCCTTATAATTTTAATTCTAAAGAAAAACACCTCGTGTCCCAGTAGGAACGCATCTGATATCAGAGCAGAAACAGTGTTTGTGAATCACATCCTGAACACGGCTACTTCTTATACCAGATGTATGTGTTTGAATACAGTAAGTGGAACCAGCTCACTATACACCGCTCAATGTTAAGCTGACGATGTTCACTGAGTGTTGTGTGCGATTCCCGCTGATCTGTTTGTTCAATTTGAAAGGTTTACAGGGAACTCGGTGCAGTGTCGATTGGCCACTGTAGGGATTCAATTATTTCTCTTTCATGAATATATCCGAGGTCCGGATGGAGTGCTAAATTGACCCTAATGTCAGGGGGATTGGCAGGGTAAGTATGTGGGGTTGTGGGGATAGAGCCTGGATGGGACTGTAGTCGGTGCAGACTCGATGGGCCGAAGGCCCTCCTTCTGCACTATTGGGATTCTATTATTCTCTGACCCTGCCCCTCACACTTTCCCCCTCCCTCCCGACAGCACTGTGCATGTACCTACTGACTGCAGCAGCTGAGGCAAACAGCACAGCACCACCTTTCCCAGGGCAATTATGGATGGGCAATAAATTCTGCCCGAGCCAGTGATGCCCAAATCCCATGAATGAACACAACAAAAGTACTGAGCAGAGATTCCTTCTCATCTCCGTCTGAAATGGGACATGTTTATTTTTTATGCTCTGTTCTTCTCGTCACATTGCCGGTGTAATTCTGAGCACAATCGAGATTGTTTGGTCAGTGCAGCCTCGTTGCAGAATTACATTGTGGAGGAATGAGCTGCCTGCTAGTGTACATGGTGGGTTTTGTCCTCATGGTGCACTGCATCCCTTTATGTAGGGGTTGCCCAGGACGCAGTCATTGTGGGAATCATTTCAAATGTTTCTGTCTCTGGTACAATTCTGTGTCTGAATTTGACTGGGGGTAATTCCGAGTGTGGCAATGATATAAATTTATCGGTCAGATGCAATTTTAAGTGCCCTTCTGCTGTTTGCGGAACTCAAAGTTCATTCTGTACCTGTCAGTGGAATTAATTCTCTGTGTAAGTCTATGATGCTGTTTGAAATTATCGGGTTCATTTGATACTTTTCAGTCAAGTCTCACACTCTTAACTTCGATTAGTATGCTTCCCTCTGTGTGTGTCTTTGAGCTCTCTCTAAATCCCTCAGTGACAACTGATGCGACAGATTTATTCCCTATCACTCAGACTCAGCTCCTGTGAGTGAGTGCAGCAGACAGTCTGTATTTTTCAGCTCCTGACACTGAACTTGTTTTTGAGAATTATTCTCTCATCTTTCAGTCTCTAAGTCTGTTCTATTGTAGGATTGACACTGTGATTATCTGATAGTGGGTGAGAATCTGGAGTGGGATTTATGAATGCCCCTGTCAATGGCACTGATTTGGGGGTGACATGGCCCCAACATCTGTCTCTCCTGCTCTGTTTGATTGATGGATTGAAAATTGTCGACTTTGGAACTATTTCGGCTGTCTGAGACTGTGGAACTGATGAGCCGTCTGTGTGTCTGAACTCTGTCAGTGACAATGCACGGACTGTGTTTAAGAAAGAGCAGGCGACACTCTTCCCTGCACCTTCTGGAGGAAGCGTCACATTTATTCTGATTCCGACAAATATTTGTCTGTTGAAACAAAATAAATTTTGTAAGTTAAATACAGATTCCGTCAGCTTAATCTCTATTAATAATCATTGTGAGCGGTTTGTGAGGCTACAGCTAAAGTCAGGCTCGGATTGGTCACCTCTCATGTCAATCCCACTTTGAAGCAATCGGAGAGCCAGAGAGAAGGAATTGGATGTTTGATTGGCTTCTACCTATAAAACAAGATGTCACTCTCACCTCCCACCACTAGTGTCGCTGTCTCTCCCTCTCTCGCTCTGTCACTCTCGCCTCCCAGGGCAGAAGCCGCAGTCTCTCCCTCTCGATCTGTCACTCTCTCCTCCCGCCGCTGGGGTAGCTGCAGCTTTCCCTCTCGCTCCCTCACTCTCTCCTCCCCGCCGCTGGTGTCGCTGCCTCTCTGCCTCTCGCTCCGTTACTCTCTCCTCCCACCGCTGGTGTCGCTGCAGCTTTCCCTCTCGCTCTCTCACTCTCTCCTCCCACCGCCGGTGTCGCTGTCTCACCCTCTCGCTCCGTCACTCTCCCTTCCCACCGCCGATGTCGCTGCTCCAATCCCTCTCGCTGTCTCGGAGAGTACGTGTGTTTCTGAGTGTGTGCAGAATCACCACAGTGCAGAAGGAGGCCATGCAACCAATTCAGTCTGCACCCAGAATCCCACCCAGGCCCTATCCCCATAAACCCATCTACTTACCACTCTAATCTCCTTAACCTACAAGCCTATGGACAGTTCGGGACAATTTAGGATGGTCAATCCACCTCACCTGCACAGATTTTGAGTGTGGGAGGAAACTGGAGCACCCGGAGGGCACCCACTTAGATACGGGGAGAACGTCCAAACTCCACACAGATAGTGACCCAAGGTTGGAATTGAACCAGGCCCTCTGATGCTGTGGGGCAGCAGTGTTAACCATTGTGCCACAGTATGTGTGTGAGAGCATGTGTGTGAGTGTGAGAGAGAGTATGTGTGTGCATTTCCTGTTCTCCAGTTCTTTGGCAGCTCCCCCGTGGTCAGACAGGAATTAAAACTTTGCGTCAGAGACTCTGCAATCTACTCCCTTGCCTCCCACAGCATCTTGGGACACAATCATCCAGACCTGGAGACTTGTCTACGCAAGCCTTCGAACATCTCCTAAACCTTATCCCTTCCTTTGTCAATTTGCTGAAGAACCTCACAGTCCCTGTCTCTCTCCCTGCCTCACTCTCTAACTCTCTGCCCCTTTCTGTCTCTCTGCCCCCGCTCTCTCTCTCTCTGCTCCCTCTCACTTTCTGCATCCTTATCTCTGTTTCCCTCTTTCTCTTTCTGCCCCATCGCTCTCTCTGTCCCCCTCTCTCTCTCTGCCCCCTCTCTCTCGCAGCCCCCCCTCTCTCTCTGCCCCCTCTTTACCTCCCTCTCTGCCGGCCTCTCTCTGCATGTCCCCCTGTCTCTCTCTATGCCCCCTATTTCTCTCTATGCCTCCTTTTTCTGCATTCCCCCCTCTCGCTCGGCATGCCCCTCTTTCTGCTCCCCCCCCCCTCTCTCTCTCTGCACCCCCCTCTCTCTCTCTCAGACAGTAAATAGCAGAGCCATGTTGTTAATGCTGGGAGAGTTTATTGTGGGATGTGTTGTGTCTCAGTTGGGGACAGGGGCAGTTCAGAGGGTGAGGCCGGCTGCTGGAACCTCTCTTGGCCTAGAGGCCGAAGTTGCCGCGTGGTTTGGCACAGCCGAGCTGTGTCCAATTGGTGAGTGAGGAGACGATGTCCAGATGGGTGTCAATCCTGATGGGCTGCTCCAGCAGTAGGGCCCCATTAGCCCGGCCCAGGAGTCACTGCAACTGGTGAGCCTCCTGCACAGCCTCTGTCAAACAAAACCAAAACGTCTGCAGTTGTCAACGAGAGAGAGAGTGAAAAGCTGCGAGTCAGAGAGAGAGAGATTGTGTGTGTGAGAGAGAGTCAGAGAGAGTCACACAGAGAGAATCACACAGAGAAAGTGTGACAGAGTGTGGTGACTCGGAGAATTTCACAGTAACTTCATTGCAGTGGCAATGCAAGCCTTACTTGTGTCTAATAAATAAACTTTACTTTGCTTTACTTTACTTGAACTTTATCTGCGACTCGTCTGCCCAGAGGACAGTCATGGAAGCATTCAGTCAGCATCTACAGATTGTTCTGAGCTCCTGTGTCTCTCAGCCGAATTCACTCAGCCTCTCCTCACGGAATAACCTCCTCATTCCCCGTGGTAATCTAGTGAACCGCCTCCAATGCAACTCTATCATTTCTCAAATGTGGAGACAACAGCTGTAAACAGTCTTGCAGATGTGGTCTCAATAAATTCCTGTACAATCGCAGCAGGACACCTTTCTTCATCTTCTCCAAACCACTTACAATAAAAACAAACGTGCAATTTCCTTTTCTAATTGCTTGAATGTACAATCTCGATTGTGCTCCGAATTCTCTTCAACATTTTAAAATCCGTCACATTTCAACCTCTCTTTAGCTCTGAAGAAGAGTCATACAGACTCGAAGCATTCACTTTGTTTCTCTCTCCATAGATGCTGCCAGACCTGCTGGGGTTTCTATTATTTTCTGTTTTTATTTCCGCCTTCTCCCTGTAATCCTGCACATTCTTCCTTTTCAGACAACAGTCGAATCCCTTCAGAACGTTTTAATTGAATCTGTATCCACCACACTCCCCGGCAATGCATTCCACACATTAAGCATTCGTTGTGTGAAAAATGTTTTCCTCTTGTTCTTATCCCTTCCTTTGCTCATGATGTTCAAACTGTTCTCTCTCATTCTTCTTCATTCCACGAGTGGGAGCAGTTTGTCCCTATCCATTCTGTCCAGGCGTCTCATAACATTTAATGCCTCTAAGTGGAACCCCTGATGCGGTGGTAAGATTTTTAAACCAGTCGACATTAAGGCACTCATAAAATTAGCAGCATTCAGTGAAATGACTTCGAAATGCGTTTATGAGCTAACAAGAAGCAATATGAGAGGCAGTAATTGATTCAAATGAGTAATTATGATTGTAAAATACATATGCTGATATTTTGAATGGATTATTATTGACTTTAAAGAAGTTACCAGTTAGCAGTAAACCAGTCCAGATGACCCCTCGAAACATCAGCTCATTTCGCTCCTTACAGATGCTGCCAGACATGCAGAGATTTTCCAGCATTTTATCTTTTCGTTTCAGATGACTGCATCCGCAGTAATTATTTGCTTTTCTTTAAGAGTTGCAATGTTGCAGCTCATTTAGATTTGTAGGACTGTGAAACTTCACTAATGAAATGGATTATATACTTTGGAACTGTTCTCCTTTTATTTTTCATTGTCTCTCTATAATCGTCCGACCAGAATGAATCACTTCACCATTCTCAGCTTTGAATTTCATCTGTAACTTGTCCATTTCATTTTTGAAATTTTACACCATCCTCCACACAGTTCACAATTCTTCTACGTTTCACGTTATCGACAAATTCTGAAATTGTGCCCTGTGCAACATTACCTCGGACACTAATATATCCTGGTGTATGTTCACAGTATAAGACCATAAGACCATAAGACATAGGAGCGGAAGTAAGGCCATTCGGCCCATCGAGTCCACTCCACCATTCAATCATGGTTGATTTCAACTCCATTTACCCGCTCTCTCCCCATAGCCCTTAATTCCTCGAGAAATCAAGAATTTATCAATTTCTGTCTTGAAGACGCTCAACGTCTCGGCCTCCACAGCCCTCTGTGGCAATGAATTCCACAGACCCACCACTCTCTGGCTGAAGAAATTTCTCCTCATCTCTGTTCTAAAGTGACTCCCTTTTATTCTAAGGCTGTGCCCCCGCGTCCTAGTCTCCCCTGTTAATGGAAACAACTTCCCTACGTCCATCCTATCTAAGCCGTTCATTATCTTGTAAGTTTCTATCAGATCTCCCCTCAACCTCCTAAACTCCAATGAATATAATCCCACGATCCTCAGACGTTCATCGTATGTCAGGCCGACCATTCCTGGGATCATCCGTGTGAATCTCCGCTGGACCCGCTCCAGTGCCAGTATGTCCTTCCTGAGGTGTGGGGCCCAAAATTGCTCACAGTACTCCAAATGGGGCCTAACCAGTGCTTTATAAAGCCTCAGAAGTACATCCCTGCTTTTGTATTCCAAGCCTCTTGAGATAAATGACAACATTACATTTGCTTTCTTAATTACGGACTCAACCTGCAAGTTTACCTTTAGAGAATCCTGGACTAGGGCTCCCAAGTCCCAAGTATCTACAGTTTGTGTGCACATCAAATTGATGTACTGCAGTTTGAGGCTTATAACAGAAAAGAGGAATCAATGCAAATCTCTACATATTACACGTAAATGTTGCAGAATTGCAGTCAACTGGTTTTGTTATCGTTGTTCATAGGAAATAGCAGAGAGTGGTTTCGATCCAGCGATCTCTCAGTTATGGGCACACTTCCACTGCGCCACTCTGCTCCAGTAAATGCAGCCCCAACTGCTGCCTATCAATGTAGCTGATCAGATATTGACTTCTATATTGTTGTTTAACACCAGCACCAGTATCAAGAGGCTCAGTCTGGCCAGACAATTCCACTGCAGAACACCAAGAATAAAATGAACAGAGAAAGACACGCACAAGAACAGCAAAATAAACTGTTTGTACACGTGTAACGACAGACAAAGGTGCCGGGAAACCGGCAAGTTACGGAATTGATCACTGATGTTTTAACGAAGTTTTCTAGTGTAAATATATTTGTAAATATATTCCCTGCTGTGTAACGGTGCTCTTTGCTCTTCAAAGATGTTCACTGTTGTTGTGCAAAGTGTTTCACTGTTTGTAAATATACTTCCTGCTGTGCTCTGTGATATGGAGGTTTCCAGCATGGAAACAGGCCAATCGGCCCAACTTGTCCATGCCGCCCAGTTTTTTACCAACGGGCTGTTGCTCATTGCCCGTGTTTGTCTCATATTCCTCCAGACCAATCGTACCCATGCAACTGTCTCAATTTTTGTTCAGAGTTGTTTTCTGCTGTTGTGTGAAATGCTTCCCAGTTGTTGTAAATGTGTTTCCGGCTTTGTAAATGTTTTTTTTTTCTTCTGGTCTATTAATATATATCGTGCTCTGCAAACGTGTTCCCTGTTGTGTAAGACGATTCTCCGTGAAGATGTTTCTGTCAGTAAATTGTTGCATATTGTGTTTACATGTTCCTTGTACTTGTTTAGAACTCTGGTTGCATAGAAAAGTGATTTACTGCAGATCGAGGGTTTTGGGGGAAAGGAGAATCGATGTAAATACCTGTCTGCATCTTCCACGGAGAAGTCACAAATGTTTTGCGGTTTTTGTCAAGTTATTCCATTTTCAGTGCAAGTAGGAGCAGCAGAGAATGGTTTCGATCCATCAATCTCTGGGTTAAGGGCCCAGCACGCTTCCGCTGCGCCAGTCTGCTCCGGTAAAAATAATCTCTGCTGCCTATCAATGTAGCCAGGCAGATTTTCGCCCCTGTCTCCTTTAACACGAGCACCAGTGTCAGGAGGCTCAGCCACTGCGTCACACCGAGAATACAACAGACAGAGAAAAGCAAACAATAGCAGTAATCGAGATTGTCTGGATATATCTAACGACAGACAAAGGTGCTGGGAAACTGGCAAGACACGGAATTGGAGAATCGATCACTGATATTTAAAGGAATTTTCTGTTGCAAATACATATTTGTGAATGTATTTCGTGCTGTGCAACTGTGCTCTGTTGTTGAGAGGTGTTTTCTGCTGTTGTGAAAAATGCTTCCCTGATGGTGTAAATGTCTTTCCGGCTGTGTAAATATGATCCACCTTGTGTATGTTTTTAATGTTCTGTTAATATGTGCCCTGCTCTGTAAACGTGTTCTCTGTTGTGTCAAAATATTCTCCGTGAAGATGTTTTCTGATCGGCAGAAAGTTAATTATCTGGTCACATCATGTTCCATATTATGTTAAAATGTTGCATGTTGTGTTTAGATGTTCTCTGTTGTTGAAAAACTCTGGTTCCACTGCAACTGGATAACGATCGCCATATTTTGATTGCCTTTTACCCTCTGTTAGTGAATGTGATTGGGGGATTCAAAATGTATCCAACACATGCATGTGAGTGAAATTTGATCTGTATCTGTCCGTTTCCGGTTGTAATTGCGAGTTTTTATTTGTTTTATTCATTTCGAGAGGTGGGTATCACTGACGAGGTCAGCAGTTGTTGCCAATACCTAACTGACCTTAAGAAGGTGATGGTTTGCTGCTTTCCTGAACTGTTGCAGTCGCTGAGATATCGGTCTAGCCACAGTGCTGTTAGCTTAACAGTCTTTCACGATTTGCTGGTGAGAAAATGAAGGAGCCGTGACGTATTTCCAAGTCAGGTCGGTGAGTTGCTTGGTGGGGAGCTTGCAGCGCTGGTGCTCTCATGGATCTGCTGCCGCTATCTTTCGAGATGGTGGAGGTGGTGGGTTTGTCGGTGAATTCTAAGAAGAATAGATGAAAAAATATTGTTCCCATTGCCAGACGAGAGAAGGGTAGATTTTAATGTGCAGAGTGTTTAGGACCTGGAATGCACTGCCTGAGAGGGTGGAGAGGCAGCATCAAATCAGGGCTGTCAAAGGGGAATGGGATCAGCATCTGAAATGAAAGTATTTGCAGGGTTATGAGACAAGGGCTGAGAAAGGGATGTGCCCAGTTGTTCTTGTATAGACCAGCGCACAGACAAAAAACCGAATGGTCTCCCTTTCTTTGTTAGTATCCACTCAGAGATTCTTGATGTATGAGTGTTGGACTCATTCTGTACCGCTCTGTCTCTGGTGCGACATATGTGTGTGACATTCATAATGAATCTATCTGATAGACTTTGCAAATCTGTACACATTCGACCCGGAAGATCCCTAATTGAAACCGGGAAATTTGTTCTAATTAGTACATGATTACACACGATCCTCTACTCAAAATCTTCAATGTAATATCATCTGCTGATCTCCAAAAATCATTCTCCATTCCCGAGATTTCTCTTTAGTACATCGATGCTAGTCGGCTCAACTGCTCCAGGTATTAGCACATTCCAAGTTATACTGACTGCATGGGAAAGTACATTAATATCGAATTTTCTGTGGGATTTAATGCTGACATCCAATCATTAATTCCTGTTTGATCTGTCTCTGCAACATCGACAGTTTATGTGATTTTTTTTCCGCTCTGCTGCAGTTCTGTATTGCGGCCAGTAGATGTCAGCATACTCTGGTAGACTGATTTTTGTAACAGTTTTAACAACACCAGGTCAAAGTCCAATAGGTTTATTTGGTAGCAAATACCATTAGCTTTCGGAGCGCTGCTCCTTCGTCAGATGGAGTGGAAATGTGATGCATCAGAGAGGGACACAACATACAAGAATTGTTCACATTATACTGAATTGGAACGGAGGAATTTCGAAACACTGAATGTGTTGGCCATATCAATTCGAAATCCACCAGTACGCTGCTTTCCTCGGCATTCATCATTTCAATACCGATAAATCAGCAAGGTTATGGTTTTTAAGTGAAAGTATTAGCACTGGTTTGTATTTTCTTTTGAACAAAGTGGCATTTTGAATCATTGTTACTTAGCATAGTTAGAATTTCATTATGCAACCGTCTACTTATTAGTACAAACCGAGTAAAGCATGTATTACACAAACTGTCATCTATTTCCGATTGGGGATGGTATATCGAGAGAAACTTGCTTTTCTTGAGATATATTACTGACCTATATCTGGCTGCACAGGTTTCAATCTCAAAATTGGCCAGTGGTACAAAACTTGAAAATATTATGACCTTTAGTGAGAAGGATATTGATAATCTTCAAGAAGATATAGGCAGGCTGGTGCAATGGGCACAGACGTGACAGATGCAATTTAATTAATGTAAGGAAGTGTGAAGTGATGCATTTGGGTCCGAAGATCGAGGAGAGGTGATATGAAATAAAGGGTACACCTTTAGCCTTCCTAATCCCTATGGCACTTTTAGCATGCCAAGATTCCACAGTCTATTCACCCATCTCAGAACACATTGAATATCCAGCCTGAAGTCTGCATTTCACCGTCCACTTGTGCAGCAATGGTTAAACATTTAGCACTCCCACTTTCCTCCGTACCTTTACTCTGCAACAACCCCTGCTCCGTCTGACAGCTCAGTCAACGTCGCACCTTCACTTTGAGAACTGCCCATGGTCGGCTTATCCTGCCCAGTCCCAATTGTGTTTCACTCTGCTCAGTTATATTGCCCAGATTGCATTATGTTCCAACTTTCCTATTCTCCATTAATAAGAACTGAATGAATACAACCATCCTTTGATTAAACACTGTCACCTTTCAATGTTTAGCGGGTGAGTTTAATGAAGCGCTGAAAGTTATCCAAACATATCTGCAATTTTCATTCTCATTGACAAAGAACTGAGCGGGTGATGGATACAGTTTCAATAGTCGCTTTAAAAGATAGAGAATGGATATACAAATTTAAAATCAAAGGGTGACAGCACTGCCTGAAGAGATTTTCAGGATGTGGCGATTTGAATTACAATGCACATTATCAATTTGAGTTGTTGAAAACAATAGAATGGTGCATCCATTGTGGATGAAAGGAAACTTTAAACTGTGCAGCCGTGCTGTGCTTCAGGAGCTGGTTTTACAGAAATCTCCATGAATCAAAAGTGTTGCCTCGCCTGCTGAGCATTTTCAGCATTTTCTGTGTTTGTTTCAGATTTCTAGCTTCCAGCTTTGCGTTGTGTTCTGTGCAGGTGTTTTACTGCAATTGGGAACATGTTCTGATCCGCCCTGTGACAGATGGAGTAGAATGTGTATCGTGACTATCAAGCCTGCGAGATCCGACTCCAAGCTGTACAAGAGAATGAGGAAGAGAGATAGGGAGGATCATTCTGTGATGGACAGATTTCCTGTATAAAGGGCAAAGAGATCTGTATTTCCACAGCTGTTTTAACAGACATAAGATGTCCCAACATGACTTGCAATCAATGAAGTTCCTCTTAACTGTTCCCGATGTTTTAACGATGAGATTGTTGAACTTACCAGAGTTTCTGCATTGTCAAGCATCCATATATGGACCTGTAAAATAAACTTCCAACATGCGCCATGTGGCTCTGTGGCGCAATGGATAGCGCGTGAGACTTCTAAATAATGGTAAGTTAACTACTCAGAGGTTGTGGGTTTAAATCCCACCAGAGTCGAATTTTGGATCAGATTGTTCGCAAACGGTTTGCTGCTTCATTGATGTGATTCAGCTTTGGCACCGACATTTCCTGCTCTGCCATCTCTCCATGCTGTTTCTGTTTACTCGGCTTTCAGGGAAACCACTGACTTGGGAAGAAAATGCAAACCCCAGTGGTTTTCATAAGATTTGACACAACGTTCGCTGATTGCGTTAAAAATAGTAACATACATTTTCAGTTAGATATTTCGCTACTTTTGGAAGAAAACGATGTTAAAGAACGCATCCAGGCAACAACAACAACAACTTATAACTAACTACAATCAATGAATAGATATCAATGCCCTGCAACGTGGTGGTGTTATCCTGATGTGTCTGCTGCGCTTATCCTTCCAGGCTGTAGTTGTCGTGGGTTTGGAAGGTGCTGGCAAAGGAGCCTTGCTGTGTTGCTGCAATGCACCTTGAGCACAGATGGTGCACACTGCTGCCTTATGTGTCGGTAGTGGAGGGAGTGATTTTTTATTCATGCGAAGCAAATGAAGTGGGCTGCTTTGTCCTGGATGGTGCCAAACCTCTGTAGTGTTGTTCAAGCTGCATTTATCCAGGCAAGTTTCTCAGGAAACCAGGTGCTCCGGTTACCTTCCCCAGCCTAAAGATGAGCAGCTTGGGTTGTTTGGCCATGATAGTTTTCCCTTGGTTCCCAAGGTGTTTGTATAGGCAGATTATTGGGGTGGATGTGTGGCGCCGTGGGGATAGATCCTGTGTGCGATTCTCTGTCGGGGAGTCGGTACAGACTCGATGGGCAGAATGGTCTCCTTCAGCACTGTTAGGATTGTATGATTCTAAGGTCATTGGACTGTGTTAGAAATTCCCTGAGAAAAAAAAAAATGGAAACCTGTGTTTGAAGAACTGACAGCATTGGGTTTATTGTAGATTAAAAGTGTTTTACTGCAATATTATGAAAATACCTGGATCGTGTAAATAAATATTAGAGATATTTGTGGGGATCTCGAAATATGTTTTTGTTTCATCTTTGTAGATCATCCACTGTAAAGGGAAGGACAACATTGGCGAGCAAGAAAGGCGTGCTGTGACTTACAAATACCGCCTAAAAGAAGTCAAAGCTCTGCTGGGATTTGAACTCAGGATCTTATCATACAAGCGCCTTAACCAACTAAACCAGCTTGATGCTTCGGCTTGTACAGCGGAAACTGGAAATGCGTTCCTGATCTGGCGGTATTTGTGCAAAAGGGGACACTACCAGATCTGGAACATATCTCTGCAAACAGAGATAGTTCACGGGAACGGCCGCTTCTCTCTCCACAGATGCAATGGGATCTCGGATAGATTCATGAAAGAAAAATAATTGAATCCCACAGTGGCCCATCGAGACTGCACCGATTTCCCTGAAAGCCTTTGAAACCCACCTTTCCCGACATTGAACAATCACATCAGAGGGAATCACACACATCACTCAGTGCAACTCTTCCGCTAAACATTGAGTGATTTATCGTGAGCTGGTTCGATTTATTGTTTTCAGACACACATCTAGTATAAAAGTAGCCGTGTTCAGGATGTCATTCACAAACACAGCTTTCTGCTCTGACGGCAGACGTTCTCCTTCAGTGGCACAAGGTGATTTTTTTAAAGAAATACTTCATTCATGAGGGCTATGTGTGTCGCTGGCACGGGAATCATTTATTCTCCAAATTAATTATCTTTGTGTAATTGGTGACGAATTTCCTCTGGAGCCACTGCAGTGCGTGTGCACAAACACTGCTGTTCGGGAGGGAGTTCCTGGATTGTGAACCAGCCAGAGGAACGGCGATATGTTTCCAAGTCAGTGTGGTGTGGGTCTCTGAGTGGTCGTTGTTTCTCCGCATCTGCTGCCCGGTGAGAGATTTCTTGGTTTTGGATGGTGCCTCGCGAAGTAAAATTAGCTGTCAGGAGTGGGATTTGAACCCACGCCCCCAGAAGAGACTACGACCTGAACGCAGCGCCATAGACCGCTCGGCCATCCTGACGACATTTGCGCAAGTGTAAAATCTCTGCACAAATCGAATTGAATTCCACCTTTATTGTTATTACTTTTAAAACGCGATGCGTTTTTCCATTTTCAAACCCCAGACAGAGGCCTGTATCTGAGTCCCATCCTTCCCCAAGCTGCCGGGAGGTGAGGAGTTTCTCATTGCTGCATTGCGCTGTTTTCTCAAATCAACAAAAACCCAATTCCCGCCCTATCTGTTCCTTGCACGAAGGTGTTGAGAGTGTCAGATCTGAGCAACGTGAAGTATCCAATTGGAGAGTTACATCCTGGCGACAGGAATATCTCTCCACAGCTACTTTCGGAGCTGCTGAATATTTCCAGCATGTCGTTTGTTCCTTCAGTTCATTCACTGACAACACAATCCTGACTCTTGGGCGCAGCTCCAGACACAGCTTTTCTGTGATCTTCGCACTGTCTGTGTGGAGTTTGCACATTCTCCTCGTGTCCGCGTGGGTTTCCTCCGGGTGCTCCGGTTTCCTCCCACAGTCCAAAGATGTGCGGGTTAGGTTGATTGGCCAGGTTAAAAATTGTCCCTGAGATGCGTAGTTAGAGGGATTAGCGGGTAAATATGTGGGGGTAGGGCCTGGGTGGGATTGTGGTCGGTGCAGACTCGATGGGCCGAATGGCCTCCTTCTGCACTGTAGGGTTTCTATGATTTCTAAGCTCACTCTTCACTTTCCTGCATACATGCTTTAAAATTGTCTCTTTTCACACTCAGCATCCTGCAGCATTGCCTTCAAACCTCACCCAACACTCCACCCGCCCATCAGGGTCTCAGAGGTACAAGTGCGTCTTAGAAATTCACAAAAGCAAGGGGATCGCAGTGTTTGTGAGGGAATATAAAGGATTAATCCACACTCACACACACACACAGCCACAGCAGATGGTGAAATTTGACATCAATAAAAACATCTGGTATTAAAAGTCTAACGACAATCAATCGATTGCCTTAAAATAACACAACTGGTTCACTCATGTCCTTTAAGGAATGCATTTTTTCCTGGTCTGCACCTCCATGTGGCCCCCGACGCTCAGCAACTTTGGTGACTCGAAGCTGTCCTCTGAGGCGACCTACCAAGCCGCTCAGGTCAAGGGCAATTTGGGATGGGCAACAATTGCGGGCCCAGTCAACGATGCCCATATCCAAGGAATGAATAAACAAAATAAATAGCTGATTCAAACTGAGGGGGATACATAAAGTCAGTTGCAGTATCAAAGATTGACAGATACAGAATTAATTTAGAAACTATCTTTCAGTTCTGGAAGCTGACAGCCAGAACAAGTCACTTGTACAGGCACAGTTCAACAGATAGAATCTGTTGTAGGTAAAAAAAATCATCTGACACTATTAATCGATCAAAGTGCAGGTTTATTTTCACAATTATGGGAGAAGTGAGGTTTCTAACAGTGGACCCCCAGCCTTCTCTTCGAACACAAGTAAGAACAGAGTTTATATATGTCCCGGGCCCCGCCCTCATTACATTGCAATTCTCTGAGATGTCTGTCATTGTTCGTGGTGAGATTCTTGTTGCATCAGCAGTATCTTCCTCTGCGTAGTTTGTTCGATCTCCAAGGCCACGATTGTTCGTCATTTATATCCTTGAAACAATATCACAGGTTTTGCACAAACAAGTGAACTAATATACATACAGGTTTGTATCATACTTTATATCAGGATAAGAGGAATAAAGTATGATGAATATATCTATATGAATCTATGGTTATACGATCACAGAAGGCATACATGTCAACTCCATCGTGTTAAACAAAGTTACATAAAAATGGAGATTGTTTAGCTTATTTCGAGCTGCGTTAATCGCATTTCTTAATAACAAGTGGAGACAGCAAGAATAGCTGTTCCTCTTATCTGGCACAGACATGAAAAACACCGAACTCTGACGAAAACATGAACTCTGCAGTGTTCTCAACAAAATCACAGAGTTCGGGTCTTAATGCTGAAGTGTGACAAAGCTCATTAACCCATTCCCGTCTTCAGAATCAGAAAGATCCCTCATTGAGCACCAGATAAGGCAAAGCACAATCTGAATACAGACAGATGCAGCAGAAAAAGCATTCGTTCTGCAGCAGAAAAAGCATTCGCACACGACCAGAAGTACGTGGAGGCATTAGAGCGAGTACAGAGGAGGTTTACCAGGATGTTGTCTGGTATGGAAGGGCTTAGTTATGAGGAGAGATTGGGTAAACTGGGGTTGTTCTCACTGGAAAGACGGAGGATGAGGGGTGACCTCATAGAGGTGTATAAAATTATGAAAGGCATAGATAGGGTGAACGGTGGGAAGCTTTTTCCCAGGTCGGAGGTGACGATCACGAGGGGCCATAGGTTCAAGGTGAGGGCGGGGGGGGGGCGGGGTGGGGAGGTTTAACACGGATATCAGAAGGACGTAGTTTACACAGAGGGTGGTGGAGGCGGACACACTGGGAACGTTTAAGACTTATCTAGATAACCACATGAACGGAGTGGGAATGGAGGGATACAAAAGAATGATCTAGTTTGGTCCAGGGAGCGGCGTGGGTTTGGAGGGCCGAAAGGCCTGTTCCTGCGCTGTATTGTTCTTTGTTCTTTATTCTTTGTTACACAACCGGGAACATATTTGCACAACAGGGAAGAAATTGACACAACCGCAGCGATGATCTGTCAAAGGCAGAGTCCCAGCTCCACAACAAGGAACAGTTACACAGCAGGGAATACAATTCAAAACAGGGATTTCTTTGTGTAACAAAAAATAACTTATCATGAATAATCAATTTTTCCACATTAGTCTCTTTCTGGTTTGCTGGGCAACATTTCTTGTTTGAAATGAAAAGAGACAGTGAATAGATTCCTGGCTTCCGCGAAACAGTAATTTTCAGGAAACAATGGGCTTGCGAAGCAGAGTGGCGCAGCGGAAGCGTGCTGGCCCCAAAACCCAGTGGTTTATGGATCTAAACCATTCTCTGCTGTTGTGTTTTCGCTCACGTTCAGAAGAAAGGGATATCTGGGTTTTCCCTGCAGCAAGTTTGCTTCATTATCTTGCTCTACGTTCGTGAGAATATCACAGTGGCACAGCTCATTTGTCCCAGTTTCGCTCAGTTGCCTGGACAATTTATGCAGCCAATATCTCTGGTTCAATTCCTGTTTCGGTTGAGATTATTCACCAAGGCCCTGCCCTCTTCGCTTTGCTCCCCGCCTGAGGTATGAATTATTCTGTTAAATCACCAGCAGAAAGTTCCCCCTTTGATGAAACATCTGGGACTGTGACCGTTACTTTAATTTTATAAGCAATGGCAGCATCGCATTTATGCGGCCATTTGTTCAGATATGAACCTGTGCAAAAAAAATACACAAACTGAGCATGTGAACCAGAAGAATCGCCAACAACTTCATTTCTATCGACGGCAGTTTTGAAATTCATCATATCGGGGACATTCGCAAACAATCAACTTCACCAAAATACAAACAGAAACTGTGAGCCTGACGTGATTTGAACTCGCATCCTTCTGATCTGGAGTCAGACGCGCCACCGTTCCGCCACCCGCTCACATGCTTCCGTGATTTTTACATCTGTTTTATGTTCGGTGAATTCTAAAGCATCTCGGATACTGAGAGGCTAATTGTCCCCCTCTTCATTTTCTGTGGATAAACATTGAATCGGGGAGCAACAACGAACCAAGATTAACGAGAGAGCAGAAACACCACATTATTCTGCGGGAGGAAAATGTTTTTTATTACGGGTGTTAACAACACACGAGATAGAGTGGGCAAAAGCCTATGTTTGAGAGGTTTGCCGCATAGTTAAGGCGGTGGGCTACTAATGCGTTGTGTTTTGCACGCGTGGGTTCAAATCCCATTCTAATCGTTGATGCGTTTTCTATGTCTCCATTTTGAACCATTTATAGAAGTTGAACCGATGATTCGTTTCGTGTTTTGCGGTTCACGGAACCAAGATAAATAACGACACAGACTTCGACAGGCTTGAGGGGCGAATAGTCCAGCACCATGCCATGTTCCTATCTTCCTAATCCAATGAGAAATTCGAGCTGACAATCGATTCAAATCAGGACACCAGCTTTGGACAGGAGATTGCCTCCATGAAAATATGTGGTTTCAGAAGCTCCAAAGGAGACGACAGCTTCATTGGCACATTTTTAACTTTCCAGAATCGGCAGGTCAGCCTTGGAAATAAGTGCCGTGTTGGCTGGCTTGCCCCTTCGTGTCAGGGCGATTAGCACGGTAAATATGGGAGGTTACGTGCACACGCCCTGGTTGGGATTGTTGTCGGTGCAGGGTCGATGGGCCTAATGTCCACCTTCTGCACTATGTGGATTCTATGAAGTTCGAGACGGCAGTTTCACTTCTCTGAGAACTTCTCTGCGGCTTTGTTGCTTAAAGCCTGGGTTCCAATCCCAGCAGATCATTACCCCTTTCCAGTGATCGATGCAGTTGCACAATGCGAAAGGTTCCTTTATTCCAAGTTTTTGTTATCTTTCCCTTTATGGTAGATGATCTACAGGAAAAAATAAACATTTCGAGAGCCCCCACAAATATCTCAGCTATTTATTTACAGGATACAATGTTGTTTTGTCAGCTTGCATTCACGAATTTAATCTGCCACAAACTCACTGCTGTAAATGCTACAAAAACAGTTTTCCCCCTTTTCTCAGGAAATTTCTAACACTGTCTGAGAAACATAGAATCCCGATAGTACTGAATGAGACCATTCTGTCAGTCGATTTTGTACCAAATCTCCCACAGTTCATTCCACTCATGCCCTATCCGCATAGCGTCACGCATTCACCCCGCTAATTGACATCAACCACTCATCTTGGGACACCGAGGGGCAATCTAGCAAGGCTAATCCAGCCATCCTGCACATCTTCGTATTGTGGGAGGGAACCGGAGCACCTGATTTCCTGAGATAACTTGCCTTGGTGAATACAGCTGGAACAACAGAAGTGTTACACCATCCAGGACAATGCATCCCACTTAATTCGCTTCCCATCCAGAAGCATTCACTCCCTCCAACGCCGAAGAACAATGGCAGCAGTATGCACCATCTGCAAGATGCACTGCAGGTACTCACCAAGGCTCCTTTGTCAGTACCTTTTAAACCCAAGATCACTGCAGCCTCGAAGGCCGAAGGCAGTAGAAACATAGGAATAACACTGCCAAGATGCGGGCACTATTATTTATTTATTGTTTCTATTTATTTATCAATTGTTGACGTGTGTCTGTGTGTGTGTGTTTCTTAATCTTCTTTGTGTTTTGCTTAGTTTTAAAGAAAGCTAAATGTCTAATTAAACACGATGCTACTCTTTCCAAGCGAGGCAGCGAATACTTTGTCAAACTTTAGGAATAACGCCGGGATTTGCGTTTTATTCTCGAGTCAGTGGTTTCCCTGGGAGCCGAGTGAAGAGAAACAACATGGAGAGATAGTAGAGCAGGAAATGTCGGTGCCGCAACTGAGTAACATCAATGAAGCAGCAATTGGTTTGTTATTAACCTGATTCAAAGTTGGACTCTGGTGGGACTCCAACCCACAAACTTTGAATGGCGAACTTGCCATTGATTAGAACTTCAACGCGCTATCCATTGTGCCACAGAGCCACACGCATGTAATTGCATTTACAGGTCCATATATGGATTTTTTTCAATGTACAAAATGTTGGTAATTCAATAATCTTGGAGATAAAACGCCGAAAGCGCTTGAGAGAAACCTAATTGAATGCAAGGCGTGGAGGGCACGTCTCATGTTTTTTTTTTAAACAGCTCTGGAAATAAACATTTTGGATCATTTTTAAAGTAAATCTGTCCATCACCGAATCATTGATGTCAGAATAATCCACTCTCTCTTTTCCTCATTCCCCTATACAGCTTGGGGTCTGATCTCGCAGGAATGATTTTCGGGATGAACATTCCAATCTGTGTGTCACGGGGCTGAGCAGAACATGTTTCCTGTCCAGTTAAACATCTGCACAGAACAGAAAACAAAATATTTTGGATGCTGGAAATAGGAAACACAAACAGGCAATGTTGGAAATGCTCAGCAGGTGAAGCAACATCTTTCTTAATGCTAAACAAGTTCCTGAAGCCCAGCCCAGCTATACAGTTTAACTTTCTTTTCATGCACAATGGATGGTACATTATATCATTTTGAACAATTAATTTTTTTTAGATGAATTGTTATTCTAGTCGCCACAGCCTGAAAACCACTCCCAGCATTGCGGTCACCCTTGCATTTGTAAATTTGTAAATCAATTTTCTAATTTTAAAGGGATTATTTGAATTGTATCTACCATCCGCTCAGTTCGTTGCGAATGAGACGGAGAATTGGAGATATATTTGGATAATTTTCCTTAGTCCAAATTTGAACAGAAGCATAAAGGAGGGAATCACGCACAGCACTTCATGAAACTCACCCGCTAAACATTGAAAAGTGACAGCGTTCAATCAAAGGATGGGCCTATTTATTCATTTGTTTTTCGCGGAGGATAGAAAAATTACAACAGTATGCAACTTGGGCAACATAACTGAGCATGGAAAAACACAATGGGACTGGGCAGGATAAGACGAAGTACAAATTAGATGTGTAATGTTGACTGGGTTGTGAGACGGAGCAGGGATACATGGCAGGGAGAAGGTACATACGAAAGTGGGAATGCTAACTGTTTAAAGAGTACTGTACAACTCGAATGTGTAATGCAGACAGAAGGCTGGATATTCAATGGGTTCTGAGATGGGTGAATAGACTGGAATCTTGGCATGATAAAGTTGCAATAGGGATTAGAAAGGGTAAAGGCATACCCCTATTTTCTATCACCGCTCCTCGATCTTCTGACCAAAATATGTTACTTTACACGTCCTTACATTGATTAAATTGAATCTGTCACGTGTCTGCCGATTCCACCAACCTGTCGATACCCTCATGACAACTATCAATATCTTCCTCACTAAATTTCGTAATATTTTCAAGTTTTGCATCATTGGAAAATTTTGAGATTGCAATCTGTACGCCCACATATAAGTCAGTAACATAAATCAAGAAAAGCAAGTTTCTCTCTCAATACCATTCACAATCAGAAATAAGTAAAGTTTTTTGTAATATGTGCTTTAACAAGTTTGTACTAATAATCAAACTGTGGCATAATGAAATTCTAACTATGCTAAACAACAATGACTCAAAATGCCACATGGTTCAAAATAAAATGCCCACCAATACTAATACATTCTCTTAAAAAGCAGTTTTGCTGATTTATGGGGATTCAAATTATGATTGCAGAGGAATGCAGCGTACTGGTAGATTTCGAAATTAAATGGCCAACACATTTACTGTTTCGAAATTCCTCTGTCCCAGGTTCAATAGAATGTGAACAATCCTGGCCTGCTGTGTCCCTCTGTTGATGTCTAATCTTCAGTCTAACAGAGTGTGCTGTCATCTAGGCCTGTCAACCCAGGCCAGTGACAGAACGGAAGAAATGCACATGAACAGTCGGTGTTGCAGAGGCAGATCCAACTGGAACTAATGATTGGATGTCAGCAGTAAATCCCAAAGAGAATTCAATATTAATATACTTTCCCATGCAGTCGGCACAATTTGGAACTTGTTATTGTCTGGAGCAGTTGAGCCGATTAGCACTGCTGTATTTACAGGAAATCTAGATAATCAGAAGATGGAGAATGAATTTCAGAGATAAACAGATAATGTTGCATTGAAGATTTTGAATAGAGGATCGTGTGGAATCATGTACTAATCAGACCAAAAGGCCCGGTTTCAATTCGGTATATTCCAGGTAGAATGAGTACAGATTTGAAAAGTGTCTCAGACACAGCTAGATTTTTAATGAATATCACACTCATATGTCGTCCCAGAGACAGAGCAATATTGAATGAGTCCAATGCTCATACATATAGAATCCTTAGAATGGATATAAGAAAGAGAGAGGCCATTCGGCCCTTTCTGTGCTGTTCTATACAAGAATAACTCATCTCGTCCCTTTCCCAGTCATTGCCTCTAAACCCTGCAAATCAGTTCTCCTCAGGCGCGAGTCCCATTCCCCTTTGACAACCCTGATTTGATGCTGGCGCTGCCACACTCTCAGGCAGTGCATTTCAGGCGCTAAACTCTCAGCACATCAAAAAATATCCTACTCTGCTGTGCCAATGGGGACTGTTTATTCTTCATCTACTCTCCTTAGACAGGACCCACAAACCCACCACCGCTACCATCTAGAAGGACAGCGGCAGCGCGTACATGGGGTCCCCAGTATCTCGAAGATTCACTCTAAGCCACTCCCCTTCCTGATTTGGAAATATATCGCCATTCCTTCCCTGTCACTGGGGCAAAATATTGGAACTCTCTCCCTCACACTGTAAGGCGAGCAGTGCTGTGGGTGTATCTGTACCTCAGGGACTGTTGTGGTTCAAGAAAGCAGCTTATTGTCAAGGTCAATTAGAAATGGGGAATGAATGCTTGCCGACCGAGTGAGCCCACACCTGACGTAAATAAACAAAACAAATAAAATCTCGCAACCACAACCGGAGACTGACAGATACAGACCAAATCTCAATCACATAAATCTGTTGGATACAAAATGAATTCGCCAATCACTCTCACGAACAAAGGATAGCATGCAGTCTATATTGGGCTTCATTTAACCATTTTCAGGTTAACCAGAGTTTTACACAAGAACAGGGAACATCTTAACACAACATACAACATGTTAACCCAACACTTAACATCAGAGACCAGAAAGATTTTATTTTGCCGAACAGAGAACATCTTTAAGTAGAATATGTTTACACAACAGGAAAAAAGTTCACAGAACTGGTGACATATCAACAGAACTGAAAAATATATTGACACGCAATGGATCCTATGTACACAGCCGGAAACACATTTACAACAACAGGGAAGCATCTTATACAACAGAAAGCAACTCGCAACAACAGAGAGAGCAGTTACACAGCAGAAAATATATTTACAACAGTGAAACACTGTACACAACAACAGTGAACATCTTTGAACATCAAAGAGCACAGTTACACAGTTGGAAATATATTTGCAAATATATCCTTGCAACACAAAATTCCTTTACATTAGTGGCCAATTCTCCAGTTCCGTGTCTTGCCGGTTCCCAGCAGATTTGTCTATCGTTACATATGTCCAGACTGTCTCTCTTGCTGATTCTGTCAGCGCCATTCTCTGTTCATTGCGTTCTTTACGTGACGTCGTGGAACTGTGCAGCCAGACTGAACCTCCTGACACTGGGGCTGATGTTAAACAATGTAGAAGTGAATATTTGACTGGCTACTTTGATAGGCAGTAGAATGTTGGCATGCCGTAGCAGAGTGGCGCAGCGGAAGCGTCTGGGCCCATAACCCAGAGGTCGATGGATCGAAACCATCCTCTGCTATTTCCATTCGCAACGATAACAAAACCACTTGACGACAATCGCGAAACTTTTCCAGTGTTTGAGTGGAGATTACTGACAGGGGCTTGCGTCAGTTCCCTTTTCTGTTCAGTGCTTCAAACTGCAGCAGATCACTTTGACAAGCACACAAGCTGTCAAGGCTGTGAACATCCACCAGTACATATTCGTGACCTTGGTGCAGGGCAGAATTTGTGGATAATGTGAATCTTGGAAGCATTGTGAACTGTGAGAAGGATAGTGTGAATTTCAAAGAGGAGATTGACAAATTGTCGGAATGAGTGGACATGTTGCCGATGAAATTTAAAGCAGAGAATTGTGAAGTGATTCATTCTCGTTGGAAGGTAATAGCGAAGCAATAAAAAGTACATGAAACAGCTGCAAATGAGGCGCAGGAGCAGACGTAGCTGGTTGTGTTTGTGCTTATGTTATTGGACAGGGTCAGGACAGGTGGAGAGATGGTTTAATAAAGCATATTGAATTCTATCCTTTATTGGTAGGGGCACAGAGTACAAGAGTAAGGAGGTTATGTTCAAATGCTGTAGAACACAAAACCATGCACAGCTGGAGTATGTCCAGTTCTGGGGCCACGATTTCGGAAGGATGTGAAGACATTGGAGAGAGCGCAGAAAAGGTTCACGAAAATGTTTGCAGAACTGAGGAACTTCACTAATGAGAAAGGTTTATAGACTTTGGAACTGTTTTCCTTGGGGAATTGAATGTTGAAAGATTTGATAGAGGCATTAATTTTCCTGACACGTCTGGATAGAGTCGATAGGGACAAACTGTTCCCACTCGTGGAATGATGAAAAATGAGAGAGACCAGATTTAACATCATTAGCAAAGGAAGGAATAGAAACATGAGGAAAACATTTTTCGCACAGCAAATGCTTAATGTGTGGAATGCATTGCCGGAGAGTGCGATGGAGGCAGGTTCAATCGAAACATTCCATAAGGAATTTGACTGTTCCTTAAAAAGGAAGAGTGTGCAGAATTACAGGGAGAAGGCGGAGATGTTCATTTTCTGTCAGAACATTAATACATTCTCATTCGTCACTCATCACTGAATCGAGTTTGCACTGTTCTCTTGTCGTTTCTAAACAAGGAGAAGCGCAGCAATGGTTAAACGACAGAAGATTTGGTGGTATAAATATAAAGGAGCAAGCCAATAATCTAAATATGTATCTAAAAAGGTGGTGAGGATGGCAGAACGATAAACAGCTGCCGCCCGAATAAAAAAAAAAACAAGAGTAAAATGAAAACCTGCAAAGAAATCTTGAGGCAAAATGGAGCTGAGTTTAACGCCTGAATTTATTTTACTCGGTGCTGAGTCTGGAAGGCTGTACAATGTTTCAATGAGATATGAGGTTCTGTTTCTGGAAATTATATTGAGCTTCATTGGAACATTGCAGGAGGCTTAGATGGAATGATGGGCATAAAGCAAGGTGAAGAATTAAAATGACAGGAGAGCGTGATATCCGAGTGATGTTTGTCATCTGAACAGAGATATCATTTAATCTGGCCTATTTTAGAGACAGCTTTACAAGCAAAATAACTGTTTGAAATAAATATATTGATAGAAATCAATCTTACACCTGGAATTTGTGTTTCGTGCTCTGAACAGTGAGGAGGGATAATGCAATTTATTACTCCAACAATTCTAATCCATTTTCTTGTTTCCTCATCAAACGATCGGCTCCCAATAGTGTTGACAGGGATTTCAAACATTTATGTCCCACTTCCTACAGTTTGTTCTCGTCCCTTCCCCTCCAGTACTGTGAATGTTTCCCCTTGTTCTCACCTTCTTCCCCACAATTCTTCTCATTCAATGCATAATCCTTTGTGATTTCTGCCAATTCTAGCTTGCTCCTACCACAAACACACTCCCTTTCCCTTTCGCTGTGCTTTCTTTACTCTGAATTGAGCTTTCCCTCTGTACAGCTTTTCCCATTTCCCATCAACGAAAACAAATTTACCTGTCTCTCCTCAAGAGTTCCAAGGCCTCTAACATCCCTTCCAGATGAAAGGCTGATTACAATCATAGAATCCCTATAGTGCCGAAAGTGGCCATTCAGTCCATCGAGTCTTCGCTGACCATAATCCCATCGCAGAATTGTAACCCCATGTATTTACTCTATTAGCCTGCCTGACACATAAGAGACAATTTAGCATTGCTAATCCACCAAACCCGCACAGCTTTGGACTGTGGGACGAAACCAGAGTACCCAGAGGAAACCCACGCAGACACGGGAAGAACGTGCAGACTCCACACATACACTAACCCAAGCGGGGAATTAATCCCGGGTCCCTTTCCTCTTCCAAATTATGCAACTGCTTTTGCTGCTCACAGCGTTATCTGTTCTGAATTGTGAAGACAAAACAAAGATTGAATACTCACCGTGTGCGATCCCTCCATTCATTTCAAAAGTGCTGCTCCACATTTGAGTTCTGGGCGGCTACCTTTTTCATTCTCCGCTTGTTTTCACAATGGTTTCTCTGTCTCTGGCCTTTTCTCGTGTTCCAAAGAAGCTCAGTGCACCACTCCTCGAGCCGTTGGTATCTTCAGTTGTTCTTTGACTGTTTTGTGTAGCCTTTCACCAAAAGTGCATTTAATTTCTCCTGTGGGAGGAAACTGGAGCATTCAGAGAAAACCCACGCAGACAGCGGGGCGGGGGGGAAATTCGAACTCCACACAAACTCCCACCCAAGGGCACAATCGAACCCACGTCCCTCGTGCCGTGAGACAGCTATGCTAACCACTGCGTCACCCTGTAAACCACGGGAGTGGGATGAAGTAAAATGCTCTTTAAATGAGCCAATATGGATTCGATGGGCCAAATGGAGTCCTACTAAACCGTAAAAATTCAGTGGTTTGGGAATTTAAAACATTGTTTCATTGAATGGCGGAGCAAGCTTGAGGGACAATATGGTCTAAAGAGCAAAGAACAAAGCAAATTACAGCACAGGAACAGTCCCTTCGGCCCTTCAAGCCTGCACCGACTGATCTAAAACCCCCTACCCTTCCAGGGACCATATCCCTCTTTTCCCATCCCCGTCATGTATTTGTCCAGACACCCCTTAAAACTCACTATCGTACCTGCTTCCACGACCTCCCCGGCAGCGAGTTCCAGGCACCCACCACCCTCTATGTAAAACACTTGCCTCGTACAACTCCTTTAACCTTTAATAGGAACCTGAGGAAGTCTACTCCTGATCTGATACATTGTGCTGCTGTGTCCAGAAAGTAAAACTCATCCAATAATCTATTTCACATATCAGAATTCACTCCACAAACCGTGAACCATCAACTGTATACTCACTGACAAACACTGACTCGTGGTTAATCAATGTCTCAATCTTAAAATTCTCATCCGAGTCTTCAAGTCCCTCCATGTCCTCAGCTCTCGCTCCCTGTAATCACCTCAAGTCCATCAACCCTCTGAAACATCTGAGTTATTTTAATTCAGACCTTTTGAGCATCACTGATTCGATTCGCTCCCCCAGTGTTGGCCCTGCCTTGAGGGCCTCGGGTCTGGAATGCCCTCTCTGCCTCTTTCTTCTTTTCCTTCATCCTCCACTTTTATCGCCTTCCCGTCATTGACTTCCTCCTTTTCCCGTGGGATTTATCTTTTTCACACTCTGACTTTCTCCAGTCCTGTTTCCGTTTTAAAGTTGAACGTTTATTTGTAAGTCACAAGTAAAGCTTATATGAACACTTCAATGAAGTTACTGTGAAATTACTGTGAAATCAAGTGCAATCAAGAGTTATAGTTGTACACCTGTAATTCTCACCGCGATTCCGCTTTAAGGTTTGTTTACCCGCCGTCAGCTCTCTGATTTCTCATTGGTTTCAGCCCCGGTTCGAATTATATGACGCAATGACGCTCGGCTGGGGACGACACGGAGGAGGTCGACGAACAGCGCCGAATGATGAAGGATCAAGGAAAAGCCTTGCAGTAATGTTGTTCAATTGGCTGAAGTTGATGTCAATTGTAATGTGGGCGTGTGTTAAGCTGAGCAAATCGCTCTGCTATTTGTCAGAATATGTAGCGTCATTTTCATTGTTCCCTCACATTTCAAACGGGAATCCTGATTGGACAAAGTAGATGTCACTCAGTCAGCGCCGAGTCTCCATTGAATAACAGGGACGTGACTTTGATCAGAGAATAGGCCGATAGAGAAGGCGGGGATTACCGTGCACATCTAAGACACCGGGCTGAGCGGCAGCAAATGTCCAGCCAGCGGCCTCTGAATCATAGAATTCCTAGAATACAGAGGAGGCCATTTGATCCATCGACTCTGCACCGACCGCAATCCCACCCAGGCCCTAATCCCGAAACCCCACAGATTCTCCCGATTAACCCACTGACATTCGGGTCAATTTAGCATGGCCAATCAACCTAACCCGCAGACCTTTACACCGTGGGAGGATAATAGAGCATGGGGAGACAGTGTAAACTCCACACAGACAGTGATCCGAGGCCGGAATTGAATCAGCGTCAACATGAAGGCACTGGTGGAACTAGCAGCATTCAGTTAAATTACTTTTTTAAAAATACGTTTATGAGCTAACAAGGAGCAAGTTACACATATGAGATTCAGTAATTGAGTCAAACGAGCGATTATGGCTGTTCAACACATATGCTGATATTTTGAACGGATTATTATTGCTTTTAAGGACTATTGTTGACTTTGGCTGAAAGCAGTTTACTGCGAGGCACCGCGGTCAAAAGACTATTATCTCTGACTAATGATGCAGCCATATTTCGAGGGAATAATTGAACCTTGTGATCAGTTAAAGCTTCGGGTGGAAGGAACGTTTCGAACACTTAATCATATTTCAGGTTTGACTGGCTTATTCGCTGTCCGCATGAGATGTTCTGTTGCCCAGCCATGGTGCCATGAGTTAGTCTGTTTAGACAGTGACCTTTAAGGGAACGCGTGAGAATGTTTATTTGAACTCTGGGCTGAGCATATTACTCGGCAATCAGGGAGTGGGTTCAGCCAAGATAGGAGTCAACCTCCAGATCATGGATTAGGATCTGGAATATGGATTTGTGTTTGAATATTCACCCCTCAAGCCTGTCCAAACTTCATCTTGTGTCCAAACTTCATCTTGGTTCTGTGAATCTCAAAATAACAACGAAACATCAGTTTACCCTCAATAAAGGGGCAGAGAAAATGGATCATCAACGAGGAAGGAACTCGAACCCACGCGTGTAGAGCACAATAGGTTAGCAGTCCATCGCCTTAACCACTCGGCCATCTCATCATACAATGGTAACCTTTCTGATCACCTCTTGTGATTTTAACACATGGGACAAAGAACACATTTCTCCTGCAGGATCATGTTGTTTCTGTACTTTCCCATTAATTTTGGTTCGCTCTTACTCTTTCATTCGATGTGAATCCCGAGAAAGTATAGAGGGAGGCAGTTGCCTTCTCTGGTCCCTGTCCCTCACCGAACTCACCAGATGTAAAATAACGCCAACTGCTGTGAGCTTGTGGTGCAACGGTAGCGCGCGTCTAACTCGATATCAGAATGGTTGTCGGTTCAAATCACGTCAGGCTCGTGGAGCTTTTCTGCATCAGTCTTTGGATTTTGCATTTGTTGATTGTTCCAGAAATGAAAAACCTCAAAACTGTGATAGGAATGAAATTTTTGGGATACTTCCGGTTCGCATGCTCAGTACTTGTTTGCACACTTTTACATTTGAACAACGTGTCAGGGATTTGATTCGTACATTGCTTGTAAAGTTAAGGCAAGGTACACAGTTCGAAATGTTTCTCGGTGTCATGAAAGGGGATAGCTAACTGGTGGTGATTTAAACGAAGGAGTCACACCTCAGGCGAGGAGCAAGGCTGAGAAGCCGTGGCCTTCATGAAAAATCCCAATCGATACAAGAATTGCAGCGAGCTTTTGGCTGAATAAGCTGTCCAGCCACATAGAAAGAAAGAAACCCTACAGTGCAGAAAGAAGCCATTTGAGGCCATCGAGTCTGCACCGACCACAATCCCACCCAGGCCCTACCCCCATATCACTAATTTTTTACCCGCAAACCCCTCTAAGCGAAGCATCTCAGGACATTGAGGGACAATTTTAGCATGGCCAATCAACCTAACCCGCACATCTTTGGACTGTGGGAGGAAACGCACGCAGACACGAGAAGAATGTGCAAACTCCACGCAGACAGTGACCCAAGCCGCGAATTGAACCCAGATCCCAGGAGCTGGGAAGCAGCAGTGCTAACCACTGTGCTACCGTACCGCCCACATGAGGCAAAGAGTAAGGATAATGAGACTGAATTTCATTTATCACAATCTGTTTTCGACCAAGTGGTTGAGGAAATTGGGCAGCAGCCGAATGTTTCTATTTGATGTGAGCGAGAATATGACAGCAAGAGGATGGTTTCAATCCAGCGACCGCTGGGTTATCGGTCCAGCGCCCTTCCGCTTTGCCAGTCTGCTCCGGAATGTCACCCGCGTCCTGCCTATTCCTGCTGCGTGGGAGAGAGGAAACTATTCATTGTATTTTTATTTCAAATAAGATTCACGTGTTGGGAGGATCACCCTGGCTGGACAATAAGACCATAAGACCATAAGACATAGGAGCGGAAGTAAGGCCATTCGGCCCATCGAGTCCACTCCACCATTCAATCATGGTTGATTTCAACTCCATTTACCCGCTCTCTCCCCATAGCCCTTAATTCCTCGAGAAATCAAGAATTTATCAATTTCTGTCTTGAAGACGCTCAACGTCTCGGCCTCCACAGCCTTCTGTGGCAATGAATTCCACAGACCTACCACACAATAACACGTAACATCACGCCGACTGTAACAGACAGAGAAAGACACACAGAAACTCAGTAAGAGACTGTCAGGACACACACACAATGACAGACAGAAAATATTCCGAGCAAACCAGCAAGCTCCTGAGATGGAAAAACTGATTATGTATGAAACGGGGTTTTTTGTTCCACAAAGATAGGCCCTGTTTTGAAATGCATTTCCTTTTGCGTAACTGTGCTCTCTGCTGTGTAGCTGTTCTCTCTGTTGTGGAACTGGGATCTGCCGTTGACAGATCTTCACTGTGGTTGTATCACATTCTTCCCTGTTGTGTAGGCGTGTTCCCGGTTGTGTAAATGCGATCCGTATTGAGCAGAAGTTTTCTCTCTTCTGTAAAGGTTTCCTGTTGTGTGAAATGTTCTCTGTTGTTCTGTGAAGATGTTTTCTGTGGGAAAACAGCCGTCGGGACTTTCAAGGCCGCCATTACAGAGACTTGCTTTCAATTCCAGACATAGATTGGCTGAATGGCCGACTCCTGTTTCAGTTTTCTATCCATGTTTCTATGTATTAAATCAGGGAATTTAAATTTGTTGGGATTTACCCCGTGTCCCCAAACATTAGTACGGGCCTCTGGATTACCAGTCCAGTGGCATGGTCTTTCATCCCTGTAAACAAAATCAGTTCATTCAGCTCATTATTAAACGTCTTCCGAGCAGATTAGAATTCCCTCCACAGAATTTCATTAAACCGATTGAAACAAAGCATTTGCTTCTAGTTGAGAAAATCAATAATTTATCCAATTCAAACAGATACTGTGGAATTGTTCGGAGGTAAAATTATTAGCATGAGTCTGAATTTAATTGACAAGATAACAAGGAAATGTATTCTGAGAAAGAGCGCTGCAATGTTTGGAAGCAAAAGTGGACTTCATCTGACACGAAAGAACGAGGTTCCCAGGAAGATCCACCAGATTTCGATATAAAGCAACCGCGACAAGATTCGAACCTGCAATCTTCTGATGCCACCATGAGAAATACCGAAGTCAGACGCCTTATCCATTAGGCCACGCGGTCAACTGATGGTTACTGCCGCTGACGTTAGCATCGTGTGAGTAAGTACAGTGACAATGTTATTTTTCATTCGATTCGAAGATGATCCACAGATTCCCAGGTCCCAGAAAATACAAGGGAATGCTCCAGCAACGTACGTAATATTTTTCGACATCGAAATAGCCTTTTACTCTGTGAGTCGTGAAGATACATGGAGCGCGAGGAATGGAGCATTAGTGTATGATTACAAGAGCAGCAAGGCAATGTTGGAGCTGTACAAAAATTTGGTGAGGCCACAATTGAAGGACTGATTGCAGTTCTGGTCAAATCACTATAGGAAGCATATGATTGCACTGGAGAGGGTGAAGAGGCCATTCACCTGGATGTTGACTGGAAGAGACACTATTTAGGCTCGGGTTGTTTTCTTTAGAGCAGGGAAGGCTGAGGGGAGACTTGATTGAGGTGTATAAGATTATGAGGGTTATGGACAAGGTGGATAGGAAGCAGCTGTCCCTCTCAATTTCAGTGTTGATAACAAGGGGTCGTATTTTAAGTTGAGGGACAGGAGGTTTAGATGGGATTTGAGGGACACATTTTTTTCATCCAATGCTTGGTGAGAGTCTGGATTGCAATGCCTGGGAAGATAGTAGAGGCAGGAAAATGTCACTAAGTTTACAAAGTATGTGGATGAACACTTGAAATGTCATAATTTTCAGGACTATGGGCCACGTATTGGAAAGTAGGATTGGTGTAGATTTAATGTAGGTTTCTCGGTGCAGACTTGATGAGTTGAGGCGCCTCTTCTGTATTGCATGACTCTCGCTATTATCCTCAGACTTGGCAATTCACTGACATGTGTCACCATCCCCTGCCTACTCCACAATCACATGCAGTCAGTGACCCTCACCAAGTGAAAAACACAAACTCCATTCAGTAAAACCTGCAGCCAAACAAGTTTGTGACTTTGTCCCATTCTCTTTTTCATTTTCCTCACTGCAATACTGCACCTGTCAACAAGCACCTTACCCACAAGCCTGGAGATAATCAAAGGAAGGACAGGAAATTGTTCGACCTGCCCCAGCTCACTGAGCATTCCTCCTGAGAAGCAGATGAGCCTTTGGTTTGTAACATTCAGAAAACTAAAGATCATTTCCAACATTCCTGACTCGGAAACGCCCCTTGAAACAGCTCCATAAAGAACTAACTGAAGGGTTCAAAATTAATTGGAAAAGTCAAACCCCTCCCAGCTTCACACAGAACACTGACCATCGGAACACAAAAGTCACTTCCCACGTTGTCTGATCATTGAGGTACAGGTATCTCCTCCTGCCTGTCTACATTCGTTGATGGAACTTTTTTTCAAACAACTGCTGAAATTGCGAGCTCGAGTTTCTCATGGGATTATAAAGGTGGGTATATTGAATGGTGCTGGACTATTCACCCCTCAAGCCTATCAAACGCTGTGTCCAAATACGTTCTCCAATGCCTTCAAAAACTTCGTCAAATGTGGTGCCCAGAAGCGGTTGCAGTACTCAAGATGAGGCCTATCTGGGGTATTTAAAAGCTCAACATGACCTCCATACGCATGTATCCAATCGACTATTCAGACAACTTAGGAAAATATTTGCTTCATTAACTGCTCTCTCAAGATGATCTGCCACCTTCAAGGACCCCACCCAAACATTGGCATCGCCACATCAAATGTGAGCCAAAATGCCGATGAATTGAACGAACGTTGATCTCAGGTCACGAAACGTGTCCGTAAAAATGTAAGGATTTGCATTTTTGAGTGCTTCTTTCCTTGACAGTCTTTATTTTATATTTTCAAAGCCAGAGAGCAACACACGTTGTTCAACAACAACTTGACAGAACAAAAATGCGATAAACTCCTCGTCGGGGAATTGAACCCCGGTCTCCCGCGTGAATACTAACCACTATACTAACGAGGAAATGATGATTTGCACATTGTACACTTGCCACTTACACTTTCAGAGCGACAACTGAGTTCTGACGAGATCAGTTCTTTTCCGCAATTCGGAGGACCATTTAATGCAGCAAACAGCTGTTTTAACCAACCGACTTTTGGATTACCAGGAAAGAGAATGAGATGGATGCATGAAAAAAACAAGAATCAGGTGGAGACAGAAAGGCGCGTTTGCCGTTCATTTCAAACTGCATGTTCTTATTAATTCTGGAGGAAAGACGGCGTGTCTTGAAATCTGAACATGCTGGACAATCTCAGCTGGTCTCTCTCCACAGATGCTGTCAGACATGCGGAGATATTTGTTGTTTCAGATTCCAGCATCGGAAGTATTTTGCTTTTATCTCTAAAAACGTATTTTTCTCCAACCGGCTGGAACTTCCAAAGTGCTTTACAGCTCAGATGCTTTTCTTTAATTCTATTGTCTTCTGTATTGCCCGAGGTAGGTGCGGATTGAGCAAAAACGGAACTTATCATCCCCAATCTCACATAATCGTGGAAAGATTATTTCTGTGGCTTTTACCGTCTCATCAGTTGTTCGATATTGTTTCATTTGTTCAAAGCTGCCTCAGTTAAAATCTTATCAGGGCATATCGCTGTGAGCCACTGGAAAATGAATCAAGTTTCCAACCCGATTCTGAACTCATGAAGTTGTAATTAATTATTCTGTGTCTCCGATGATAATTTTAAGAAGCTCAAATAAAGCTCTACTGTCCATGGTTCGGCCACGGATTCGAAAACAAAACAGATTTCCAAGCAGTGTCTGCAACATAGAACCACGTAATCCCTGCAGCGCAAACGCAAGCTTTTCGCCAGAGTCTGATGTGATCTGATCAGTTGTTTCATTTGAATTGATTTGATTTGATTTATTTTTGTCACATGTATCAGCCATACAGTGAAAATTATTGCTTCTTGTGCGCTCTACAGACAAAACATTCCGTTCATAGGGAAGGAAACGAGAGAGTGCAGAATGTAGTGTTACAGTCATAGATAGGGTGTAGAGAAAGATCAACTTAATGCAAGGCAAGTCCATTCAGAAATCTGACAGCAGCAGGGAAGAAGCTGTTCTTGAGTCGGTTGGTACGTGACCTCTGGCTTAGGTATCTTTTTTCCCGACTGAAGAAGGTGGAAGAAAGAATGTCCGAGGTGCGTGGGGTCCTTAATTATGTTGGCTGTTTTGCCGAGGCAGCAATAAGTGTCGACAGAGTCAATTGATGGGAGGCTGTTTTGCGTGATGGATTGGGCTACATTTATAACATGTTGTAGTTCCTTGCGGCATTCGGCAGAGCAGGATCCGTACCAAACTGTGATAGAATCAGAAACAATGCTTCTTTGTTGCATTTGTAAACGTTGGTGAGAGTCATAGCTGACATGCCAAATTTCTTTTGGGAAGAAGTTCCTTTGTTTTGGGAATGGAAAGTAACTTGCCTGACTGGGAATCGAACACAGGCCACGGCGGTGAAAGTGCCGAATCCTAATCACTAGACCATCGGAAGGTGCGTGCGGCCTCACCAAGCTGCAGTATTGTCTTCCAATCGGGCACCACTTCCGCAGTCAAGGGCACTCAGCCTCCGATCTTCGGTTGTCTTCAGGACACACGACAAAGCAGAATCGCCGAGCAGAAACAGACAGGCAAGTTCCACATGCATGAGGAAAGCCTCAACTGGGATCTTGGGTTCAAGCCACAGGACACACAACCCTCACCATACACTCTGAATTTGAAAAATCCTTCATACTCTCCTGATCTGAGAGAATTCACACCTCTTTAACCGGTGATTATCCCTCTCTCCACCCTTGCTCTCTATGTCTTTAACGAATTGATTCCCTGAAAAGTCTCGCATTCTAACCATTGTTCACACTCCAATCTGTAATTATCGTACTATTGTGTTTGTGTCTATCGATGTCGTGTTTGTCAACCTCCCTCAACTCATCTGATGAAAGAGCAGCTCTCCTAAAGCTCGTGATTCCAGCTTTAACCTGGTGTTGTGAGGATTCTTATTGTGTCCACCTTTTCAACGCCGGCACTTCCACATCAACACGAGTGCGAGCAGATCATCTGTTGAGCGAATAGGGAAATAGATCAGAATTGTTGGTGTGATGTGTTCCATTATCCGTCCTCACGCAGTCCAGGTAGATACCAACTATCAACGACACGTATGAGAGGGGAAGATACATTATTCTCTGCCCTTCTCTGGTCCATTTTATCGAAATGATTTTTTTCAAAATCTTCCAATAATTTAAAGCCCAGCACCAGCACCCCTCAGCCTTGTCATTATAAGAAAAGAAAGATGCAAGCAGTCAAAACTTTACCAGGTCTTTCCTTTGTTCTCAATGACACTACTTTTTATGGGCTATGGGTGTCACCTGCAGGACCAACATTTGTTGCCTTTCCCTAATTGCCCTTCAACTGAGAGTGGCTTACTCGGCCATTTCAGAGGGCAAGTAAGAGTCACCCACATTGCTCTGTGTCTGGAGACAGATGTACGCCAGACCAGGCAAGGCGGGCAGACTTATTTATCTAAAGTGCACTGGTGAACCAGATGAAGTTTTATAACAATCGACGGTAGTTTCAAGGTGGCCATTACTGAGACCAGTTTTTCAATTCCAGATTGATCAAATCAGTGAATTTAAATTTCACCAGCTGCCATGGTAGAATTCACTCCACGTCCGCAAATATTAGTGCTGGCCCCAATTATTGGACGATTTTTAAAAGAAACATCGATTTGTTTGCAAAATTCTCTAATCTCTGAATATATTCCACCAATTTATCGCTCGTGTTTGGAATCCTTGGCAAAGTGGCCACTTAATCCAGAAATTTTGAAATCAATTCTAACTTGGAATTTCCACTGGTGTCTTATTGTTCTCAAAAACCTCTTTCACTAACGTTCCAATGACTATTCCTCCCTACGTTTCACCTGCTCCTTCCATTCCCAAACTGTTCTCACCAGGAATACCGGACGCCCAGCTTGTTGCAATTTGTTTGAATGAACACGATGTCATATAATCGAAGCAGCATTTTGAAATTCTCATTCATTCAACGCATTCTGGTGACTTGCTTTTCTTATGTTTTATGTGCCATTACATAAGAATCTTACTCTGACATGAGACCATGTTTTGCTCTTTTGCTGCTATGTTTCTTTCCTCTCACGCCATGATTTTTCTCATGGAATTTACAGCACAGAAGCCATTCGGCCCATCTTGTAGATGCTAGGTCAGAACACACTGGTGCCCATTGCAATACCAACTTCCTGCTCCCGGCCCACAGCACAGATCCAGATCTTTATAGAAAAAAGACCACTGAAAATTACGATTCATTCTCATGGGCTGCCCTGGAAGAACTAATTAAACATTTCAAAGGGAACCGCTGCGAACACGTTTCTGCCCTGCGCGTGGAATCCATACTGGGTGTCGAGATCAACACCTTAACTGCTCGGCCACGACAGAGGTTTGTCTGTTAGAATGATTTACCCACATCAGAAATATTTGTAGTAACTTCAATAGGCAGCTAGATTATGCAGAGCAGTGTGTGAGCTGAAATCTGTTCGTCTCCCTCTTTTTGGTATCTTTTTCTTTGAAAGTCCCACATGGCAGGTTGGTTCAGAAGGTTAAGGCTCATGGGATGCAAGGAGAAGTGTCTAGATGGGTGGAGAACTGGCTTGGCCATAGGAGACAGAGGGTAGTGGTCGAAGGATCTTTTTCCGGCTGGAGGTCGGTGACCAGTGGTGTTCCGCAGGGCTCTGTACTGGGACCTCTGCTATTTGTGATATATATATATATAAATGATTTGGAAGAAGGTGTAAATGGTGTAATCAGCAAGTTTGCGGATGACACGAAGATGGCTGGACTTGCGGATAGCGAAGAGCATTGTCGGGCAATACAGCAGGATATAGATAGGCTGGAAAATTGGGCGGAGAGGTGGCAGATGGAGTTTAATCCGGATAAATGCGAAGTGATGCATTTTGGAAGAAATAATGTAGGGATGAGTTATACAATAAATGGCAGAGTCATCGGGAGTATAGAAACACAGAGGGACCTAGGTGTGCAAGTCCACAAATCCTTGAAGGTGGCAACACAGGTGGAGAAGGCGGTGAAGAAGGCATATGGTATGCTTGCCTTTATAGGACGGGGTATAGAGTATAAAAGCTGGAGTCTGATGATGCAGCTGTATAGAACGCTGGTTAGGCCACATTTGGAGTACTGCGTCCAGTTCTGGTCGCCGCACTACCAGAAGGACGTGGAGGCGTTAGAGAGAATGCAGAGAAGGTTTACCAGGATGTTGCCTGGTATGGAGGGTCTTAGCTATGAGGAGAGATTGGGTAAACTGGGGTTGTTCTCCCTGGAAAGACGGAGAACGAGGGGAGATCTAATAGAGGTGTACAAGATTATGAAGGGGATAGATAGGATGAATGGTGGGAAGCTTTTTCCCAGATCAGAAGTGACGTGCACGAGGGGTCACGGGCCCAGGGTGAGAGGGGCGAAGGAGAACTCAGATATCAGAGGGATGTTTTTTACACAGAGGGTGGTGGGGGCCTGGAATGCGCTGCCAAGTAGGGTGGTGGAGACAGGCACGCTGACATCGTTTAAGACCTACCTGGATAATCACATGAGCAGCCTGGGAATGGAGGGATACAAACGATTGGTCGAGTTGGACCAAGGAGCGGCACAGGCTTGGATGGCCGAAAGGCCTGTTTCCTGTGCTGTACTGTTCTTTATTCTTTGTTCTTTGATTGAGAATTCATTTATTAGTTGAGAGACTTTTAGTTTATTTCAATTTTTTTTTCAGTAGAAATTGAAGCCGAATTAAACGTCCGAAAAAAATAAAATTGAAACATTTAAATCAATTTTATTTCATGAGCGGCAAATATTGCGTTCGAACTGTTTGTGCCCACATGCTTTGAAACGCAAGAGACAGTGGATAAAGTTCTAAATAAATGATCAATGCAAAAGACGGGAATCGAACACGGGTCAACTGTTTGGAAGGGAGCTATGCTCACCACTATATCACTATCACTTGCTCTACTTCAGGGCCCGTCATTTTCATTAGATATAATTACAGATCTACCTGAGTTGCTGATTTCATCACACACCAGGCGTGTCCATAGCACAGTTTGGAAACTGAACTTGGCTTGCATCGTATTTCCGGACTGTTTAACTTACCTTTTTTACTGTTGTTTCTGACTGAGAACTCATGGATTGAGGCCTGTTGTTGCATTGAAACATTGAAGGAAATTGAAGCTGGATTTTCCGTTCGTAACTCATTGATACTAAGAATATTCAGTGAATTTAGTTTTAGGAGTGACCCGCTTCTGTTCTGAATGCGATTGCTAATTAAATGAGTCACCACTGTGATGGTCAGGAACTGGCACTCGGTCAAATGCTCGCACAGTCACCACTGCACCACCATCGCTCACCTGACTCTGCCACTCCCTCTGTATTTACGGAATGAACAAACAAGCAACGAAGTGGCATAGAAATCAGAGATTATGGAATCCAATAGCCGACATTGCATTTCTGGGAGTCTGACATTTTCCATAGATCGGGGTGAGCAGGATCGCCCAATCAGAAAGCAGATCTCTGGAACATGGAATTTGATTAATATCATGTTTTGCAGTCATTTTATTCGGTAAGAACCATGTTGATGTGATTTCACTCCAATCCAAAAGGGTTCTGAATGAATCGCGACCTTGTTGCACAACTCGCGTTCAGCCAGAGATGGCAGCAGTGAATAATAAATTGGATTTACTGTTTGCGTCAAGACATCTGGACAGGAATGGAGCTACTGTTGCCGCGGAGCTGGCCAAGCAATATCCTGACCAACTGCACCCGCTCCAAATAGATTCATAAAATTACTGAACAAATCTATGACAGTCTCTAAAAGCATTGTATTAACACCTTTTAAATAATCAATTTGCTGTAACTAATTCAATATGAATCGTTTCAATGTCAGCCCTATCCAAGGCCAGTTCTCAAACAGGCATTAACTGGTTAGAAGTTGTAATGCAATCAGAGAACAGCCATCAATATTCTCAGAGAAGTGAAATTGCGGCCCCGAACTTCACAGAAAATCTACAGTACAGAAGGCCATTCGACCCATCGAGCCTGTGCCAACAACAATCCCATGCAGGCCCTATCCTAGTAACCCCACGTATTTAACACACTAATACTCTTGATACTAATGGACAATTTAACATGACCATTCCACCTAGCCCGGCACTAATTTTCATGGGGGAACGACCAATTCTGGAAAGACAAAATCTGCCACTAATGCCACAAATGAAGCTGACGTCTGTTTTGGAGCCTCTGAAACCACATGTTTTCATGGTGGCAAACCACTACCCAAAGCTAGTGTCCTGATTTGAATCGATTGCCAGCTCGAGTTTCTCATTTGTATGAAGAATATGGAATGGTGCTGGACTATTCAGCCCTTAAACCTGTGGAACTCTGAGTCTTACCTTCACCTTGGTCCGTGAACCTTAAAATAAGTGATCAGTTTACCGTCAATCAGTCAATGGGGAAACAGAGTTTTAAATGTCATAACAATAAAGATGGAATTCAAATCGATTTGTGCAGAGATTTTACACTTTGGCCTATGGTCTGGGTGGCCGAGCGGTCGAAGGCGCTGCGTTCACGATTTGTTTCTTCTCGAGGCACCATCCGAACCCAGGGAAATCTCTCACCTTGCAACACAAGGCCAGCAGATGCAGAGAAACAACGACGACCTCGAAGTTCCACTCCGAGACGCACATCATCCTGACTTGGAAACATATTGCCGTTCCGATGGTTCACAATCCGAGAAATCCCTCCCGAACAGCAGTGTGTGCGCACACACACAACATGAACTGCAGTGGCTCCAGAATGAATTCATCGCCAATTACTCAAAGGCGATTAATTTGGAGAATATATTCTTCCCGGGTCGGCGACAAACATATCTCGTATGAATGAAGTATTTAATGAAAGTCATCTCGCGCCACAGAAGGGGCCTGTCTGCCTTCAGAGCAGAAAACTGTGTGCATGAATCACACCCCGAACACGGCTACTTTTATACCAGATGTGTGTCTGAAAACAGTAAAGAGAACCAGCTCACGATAAACCGCTCAATGTTTAGCGGAAGAGTTTCACTGAGTCATGTGTGCGATTCCCGCTGATGTGCTTGTTCAATGTCGGGGAAAGGCGGATTTGAAAGGTTTGCAGGGAAATCGGTGCAGTTTCGATGGGCCACTGTTGGATTCAATTATTTTTCTTTTAATAATCTATCCGAGATCACATCGCATCTGTGGAGAGAGAAACGGCCGTTCCCGTGTAAGGTCTGCATCTGAAATGTGAACTATCTCTATTTTCCCGGATACTTTCCAGTACTGGTCGTATCTCTTTTTTCACAAATACCACCAGATCTGGAACATATTTCCAGCATACCGCTCTACCACGGGTAGCAATGTCAGGCTCTGTGGCAACGTTGGTTAAAGCGCCTGCGTAGTAGCAGGCATATCCTGGTTTCAAATCAGTGTGCATATGCACTGTTAGTATCACTTTTTTTCACAAATACCACAAGATCGAGAACGTTTTTCCAGTATTTGACCTTACAGAGAGCCTGTGTAGTTTAGTTGTTGAAAGCGCGTTTCTCGTACACAGGTGGTCTGGCCTTCAAATCCCAGTTAAGCCTGGATTTCTTTTACGTGATATTTGCAATTGTGCTAGTCACAATGCCGTTTTCTTCCTCGGCAATATTATCTCCCCTTCACAGTGGATGATCTACAAAGATGAAACAAAAGCATATTTCGAGACTCCCCACGAATATCCCGACTGTTTATTTACAAGATCCAAGTATTTTCATCATGCTGCAATAAAAAAAACATTTACTTTGCACTAAACCCAATGGCGTAAGTTCTACAAACACAGCTTTCCATTTTTTTCCCCACAGAGAATTTCTAACACAGTCAAATGACCTTAGAATCATACAATCCCGACAGTGCTGAAGGAGACCGTTCTGCTCATCGAGTCTGTACCGACTCTCCGACAGAGAATCGCACACAGGACCTTTCCCAGCGGCGCCACGCATGCACCACACTAATCTGCCTATACAAACACCTTGGGGACCAAGGGGCAATCTTGCATGGCCAATCCACCAACCTGCTCATCTTTTGGGAGGAAACCGGAGCACCTGGTTTCCTGGGTGAATGAAACTTGAACAGCACTCCAGACGTTTGGCACTATCCAGCACAAAGCATCCCACTTTATTCGCTTCTTATGCATAAAAGTTCACTCCCTCCACTACCGACACACAATGGCAGCAGTGTGCCCGACCTACAAGATGCACTGCAGCAACACAGCAAGACTCCTTTGCCAGCACCTTCCAAACCCACGGCCACTACAGCCTAGAAGGGCAAGCGCAGCAGACACATCAAGATAACACCACCACGCTGCAGGGCACTGATATTTATTTATTGATTGTAGTTATTTATAAGTTGTTGCTGCGTGTGAGTTTTTAAATCTTGTTTATCTTCCAAAAGAAACGAAATATCTAATTGAAAATTATGTTACTCCTTCTAACGCAACCAGCGAATGTTGTGTCACACTTTAAGAAAGCCACTGGGGTTTGCGTTTTCTTCTCGAGTCAGTGGTTTTCCTGGGAGCCGAGTAAACAGGAACAGCACGGAAAGGTGGCAGAGCAGAAAATGTCGGTGCCGAAACTGAATCACATCAAAGAAGAAGCAAACCGTTTGCTACTAATCTGATCCAAAATCCGACTCTGGTGGGACTCGAACCCACAACCTTTGAATGGCTCACTTGTCCTTATTTAGAAGTCCAACGCGCTATCCATTGCTCCACAGAGCCACGTGCCAACAGATTAATTTACAGGTCCATATATGGATTCTTGACAATGTAGAAACTTCTGATAAGTTCACAAATCTCGTATTGAAAACGTCGGTAACAGTTAGGAGGAACTTCGCTGATTGCAAGTCATGTTGGGACATCTTATGTCTGTTAAAACAACTGTGGAAATACAGACCTTTATCTCTTTTATACAGGAAATCTGTCCATCACGGAATGATCCTCCCGAGCTCTCCTCCTCATTCTCTTCAACAGCTTGGAGTGTAATCTCGCAGGCTTCATAGTTGGGCGACACGTACTGCTCCATCTGTCACAGAGCGGATCAATTGCAGTAAAACATCTACACAGAACACAACGCAAAGCGGGAAGTTGGAAATCCGAAGCAAAAACAGAAAATGCTGAAAATGCTCAGCAGGTGAGGCAACACTTATGATTAATGGAGATTTCTGTAAAACAAGATTTTGAAGCACAGCACAGCTACACAGTTTAAAGTTTCCATTCATCCACAATGGATGCTCCATTCTATGATTTTGAACAATTCAAATTGATAATGTGCATTGTTATTTTTGTCGCCACAGCCTGAAAACTACTTCAGGCATTGATGTCACCCTTGGATTTTAAATTTGTAAATCCATTCTCTATCTTTTTAACGCGACTATTGAAACATTATCCATCACCCGCTCAGTTCTTTTTCAATGAGAAGGAGAATTGAAGATATAGTTAGATAACGTTCTTTGACTAAATTTGTACAGAAGCATAGAGGCGGGAATCACACACAGCGCTTCATTAAACTCAAACGCTAAACATTGAAATGAGACAGCTATTAATCAAGGGATGGTTCCATTTATTCATTTATTATTTATGCAGAATAGAAAGGTTGGTGCAATCTGGACAGTATAACTGAGCAGACTGAAACACAATGGGGACTGGACAGGATAAGCCGACCATGGGCAGTGCACAAAGAGAAGGTGCAACGTTAACTGAGTTATCGACGGAGCAATGAGTCGTTGCAGAGTGAAGGTACATCGGAACGTGGGAGTGCTAAATGTTTAATGATCACTGCACAAGTGGACGGTGAAATGCAGACTTCAGGCTGGATATTCAATGGGTTCTGTGAAGGGTGAATAGACGGTGGCATCTTGGCATGGTGAAGGTGCCAAGGGACGAGGAACACTAAAGGCACACACTTTATTTTATCTCACCTCTCCTCGATCTTCGGACCAAAATATATCACTTCACACTTTCTTACCTTAATTAAATTGCATCTGTCACGTGTCTGTCCATTCCACCAGCAGGTCTGTATCTTCTTGAAGATTATCAATATCCTTCTCACTAAAGTTCATAATATTTTCAAGTTTCGCACCACTGGCAAATTTTGAGTTTAAAACTTGTACACCCAGATATAGTCATGATGTGGAGATGCCGGCGTTGGACTGGGGTAAACACAGTGGAAAAGAGCAGATTTCCACTCCATCTGACGAAGGAGCAGCGCTCCGAAAGCTAATGGCATTTACTACCAAATAAACCTGTTCGACTTTAACCTGGTGTTGTTAAAACTCTTACCCAGGTATTTGTCAGTGATATATATGAAGAAAAGTAGATTTCTCTCTATATACCATCCCCAATGAGAAATAGGTAAAACTTTGTGTAATATATGCTTTAATAGGTTTGTACCAATAATTACATTGTTGCATAATGAAATTCTAACTCTGCTAAACAACAATGATTCAAAATGCCACTTGGTTCAAAAGAAAATACATACCGGTACAAATACCTTCACTGAAACAGCATAGCCTTGCTGATTTACCGGTACTTAAATGATGAACACAGAGGAAAGCAGCGTACTTGTAGATTTCGAATTGATATGGCAAACAAATTTAGTATTTCGAAATTCCTCCGTCCTAGTTCAATATAATGTGTACAATTCTTGTCTGTTCTGTCTCTCTCTGATGTCTAAAGTTCAGTCTGCCACAGTATGCTGACCTCTACTGGCCGCAATACAGAACTGCAGTTGTGCGGGAAAATAATCACATCACTGTCGCTGTTGCATGGACAGATCAAACAAGAATTAATGATTGGATGTCAGCATTAAATCCCAATAGAAAATTCAATATTCATGTACTTTCCCATCTAGTCAGTATAACTTGCAATTTGTCATTACCTGGAGCATCTGAGTCGACTGGCACAGATGCACTGAAGGTAAATCTACGTCATGAGCCGATGGAGAATGAATTTCAGAGATAAGCAGATGATGTTACATTGAAGATTTTGAGTAGAGGATCGTGTGGAATCATGTGCTAATTAGAACAAAAGGCCCGGTTTCAATTATGTACCTTCCAGATAGAATGTGTACAGATTTGCAAAGTCTCTCAGATAGATTTATCATGAATATCACACACATACGTCGCGCCAGAGACAGAGCGATACAGAATGAGTCCAACACTCATACATCTAGAATCTTAGAATGGATACAACAAAGAGAGGGAGACCATTCGGCCCTTTGTCTGTGTGCTGGTCTGTACAAGAACAACTCAGCGCATCCCTTCAGGTGCTGAACCCATTCCTCTTTGAGAGCTCTGATTTGATGCTGCCTCTGCCACACTCTCAGGGCGGCACGGGAGCACAGTGGTTAGCACTGCTGCTTCACAGCTCCAGGGTCCCGGGTTCGATTCCCGGCTCGGGTCACTGTCTGTGTGGAGTTTGCACATTCTCCTCGTGTCTGCGTGGGTTTCCTCCGGGTGCTCCGGTTTCCTCCCACAGTCCAAAGATGTGTGGGTTAGGTTGATTGGCCAGGTTAAAAAAACAAATTGCCCCTTAGAATCCTGAGATGCGTAGGTTAGTGGGATTAGTGGGTAAATATGTGGGGGTAGGGCCTGGTTGGGATTGTGGTCGGTGCAGACTCGATGGGCCGAATGGCCTCCTTCTGCACTGTAGGGTTTCTATGATTCCAGGTCCTAAACACACAGCGCATTAAAATCCATCCTGATCTTCTCTGGCAATATTTTTTCATCTATTCTTATTAGACTGCACCCACAAACCCACCACCTCTACAATCTCGAAGAATAGCGGCAGCAGATACATGGCAGCCACAGCGCTGCAAGCTCCCCCCAAGCCACTCACCGACCTGACATGGAAATACTCCTTGACTGTCTCAGTTGCAAATCCTGAAAGACTGTTAGGCTAACAGCACTGTGGCTGGACCGACATCCCAGCGACTGCAGCAGTTCAGGAAAGCAGCAAACCATCACCTTCTTAAGGTCAGTTCGGGATTGGCAATGAATGCTGGCCTCGTCAGTGATGCCCACCTCTCGAAATGAATAAAACAAATAAAAACTCGCAACTGCAACCGGAGACGGACAGATACAGAACAAATCTGACTCACATGCATGTGTTGGATACAATATGAAACCCCAGTCACATTCACTAACAGAGGGTAAAAGACAGTCGAATTATGGCGATCGTTATCCAGTTGCAGTTTAACCAGAGTTTCTCAAGAACAGGGAACATCGAAGCACAACATGCAACATTTTAACCTAATATGGAACATGATGAGACCAGATAATTAACTTTCTGCCGAACAGAAAACATTTTCACGGAGAATATTTTGACACAACAAGGAACACGTTTACAGTGCAGCGCATTTATTAACAGAACATTTAATAAAAAATACACAAGATGGATCGTATTTTCACAGCCGGAAAGACATTTACAGCATCAGGGAAGCATTTTACACAACAGCAGAAAACATCTCTCAACAACAGGCAGACCACAGTTACACAAAAGGAAATATATTTGCAAACTTGCACTTCCAACAGAAAATTCCTTTCAATATCAGTGATCGATTCTGCAATTCCGTGTCTTGCCGGTTTCCTCGCACCTTTGCCTGTCGTTACACATGTCCAGACAATCTCTTTAACTGCTCTTGATTGTTTTTTTCTGTCTGCTGTATTCTCAGTGTGATGCAGTGGCTGAGCTTCCTGACAGCGGTGCTCGTGTTAAACGATACAGGGGCGAAAATCTGCCTGGCTGCAATTGATAGGCAGCAGAAATGATGCGTACCGGAGCAGAGTGGCGCAGCAGAAATGTTGCGTACCGTAGCAGAGTGGCGCAGCAGATGCGTGCTTGGTCCATAACCGAGAGGTCGGTGGATCGAAACCATCCTCTACTATTCTCAATAGCACTGGAAATGAAACAACTTGGCAGCAACCATGAAGCATTTTGTGACCTTACGTCGAGTATCGAGACGAGCATTTTTCTCGGATTCTTTTTTCCCCGAAAAACCTCGATCTGCAGTAAACCTCTTTTATGTGCAACCAGAGTTTTAAACAAGAACCGGGAACATCTTAACACAATATGCAACAATTTACTGACAGAAACATCTTCACAGAGAGTCTTCTCACACAATAGACTCGATGGTGAAGGGGACAGACAGGCGTTTCTGCGGAGGTAGGCGGGATTCTCGCATGGTGGTCTGCCTCCCTGGGGCCGGGATCCAGGATGTCGCTAGTCGCGTCCCGGAAATCCTGAGGTGGGAGGGAGAGGAGCCTGAGGTAGCGGTACATATTGGTACCGCTGATGTGGGTAGGAAGGGAGAAGGGGTCATGAAAAGGGAGTACAGGGAATTAGGGAGACAGCTGAGAAAGAGGAAAGCAAAGGTAGTAATCTCAGGATTACTGCCTGTGCCACGGGAAGGTGAGGGCAGGAATGGAGTGAGGTGGAAGATGAATGTGTGGCTGAGGGACTGGTGCAGGGGGCAGGGATTCAGGTTCCTGGAACATTGGGACCTCTTTAGGGGCAGGGGTGATCTGTATACAAAAAACGGGTGGAACTTGAATCACACGGGGACCAATATCCTGGCCGGTAGGTTGGCTAAGGTTACTGGGGAGAATTTAAACTAGATAGGTTGGGGGGAGGGGAGCTAGAAGAGTTGACTAGGATCAAGGAACTAATTGATGAGGTGGAGGATGCAGGGGTAAGGGGAATTACAAAATTAATGGTAGAGGAGAGGGTGCAAGTGAATGAAGGTGGTAATTTAGATAAGGGAGTAGAGGGAGAGGGTGTTCGCGACTCATCAAAGCGGGTCCAGATAAAAGCTGGAATAAGGACATAATAAGAGATAATATCAGGGTAGTACTGAGGGATGACATAGGCTCTGAGGAACAAAACGTGGAATCATTATGGGTAGAGATGAGGAATAGTAGAGGGAGAAAGACACTAGTAGGTGTGGTATATAGGCCCCCAAATAATAATGCTGAGGTAGGGAGGGCTATAAACAAGCAGATAAGGGATGCGTGTAAAAACGGAACGGCAATAATCATGGGGGACTTCAACATGCACATTGACTGGCAGACTCAAGTCGGTAAGGGTGGAATGGAGGAAGAGTTCTTAGAATGCTGTCGGGATAGTTTCCTTGAACAGCATGTTACGGAACCGACGAGGGAACGAGCTATTTTGGATCTGGTATTGTGTAACGAGGTAGGTAGAATTAAGGATCTTATTGTGAAGGACCCTCTTGGGTCTAGTGACCACAATATGGTCGAATTTCTGATTCAGATGGAAGAGGAGAAAGTTTGGTCCCAAACCAGTGTCCTCTGTTTGAACAGAGGGAAATATGATAGGATGAGGGATGAATTGGCTAAGGTAGACTGGGAGAGCAGGCTGGCAGGTAGGATAGCTGAGGAACAGTGGAGGATTTTAAAGGAGATCCTTTTCAGTTCTCAGCAAAAATATATTCCAGCAAAAAACAAGGATTGTAAGAAAAGGGAGAACCAGCCGTGGATAACGAAGGAAATAAAGGAGAGTATTAAAATAAAAACAGCTGCGGACAGAGTGGCCAAAAATAGTGGAGAAACAAGTGATTGGGAAAAATTTAAGAAACAACAAAGAGAGACTAAGAAAGCGATAAAGAAAGGAAGGATAGACTATGAAGCTAGGCTAGCAATTAATACAAAAAATGATAGTAAAAGTTTTTATAAATATATAAAAAGGAATAGAGTGGCTAGAGTGAATGTTGGACCCTTGGAGGACGAGAGGGGGGAGTTAATAGTGGGAAATGAGGATATGGCTGAGTCTTTAAATAAGTTTTTTGTGTCGGTCTTCACGGTGGAGGACACAAATAGTTTGCCAAATATTAACGATAGAGGGTTGGCAGCAGGAGAAATACTTAATACAATTAATGTTACCAGAGAGGCAGTGCTGGGTAGACTAATGGGACTGAAGGTGGACAAGTCCCCGGGTCCGGATGGAATGCATCCCAGGGTATTGAAAGAAATGTCAGAGGTAATAGTGGATGCGTTAGTGATTATTTATCAAAACTCGTTGCATTCTGGGGTAGTGCCGGTTGATTGGAAAACGGCTAATGTTACGCCGCTGTTTAAAAAAGGAAGGAGACAAAAGGCGGGTAACTATAGGCCGGTCAGCTTAACGTCTGTAGTAGGGAAAATGCTGGAATCCATTATTAAAGAGGAGATAGCAGGGCATCTGGATAGAAATGGTTCGATCAATCAGACGCAGCATGAATTCATGAGGGGAAAGTCGTGCTTGACGAACATGTTGGATTTTTATGAAGATGTGACTAGGGCGGTTGATGGAGGAGAACCGGTGGATGCGGTGTTTTTGGATTTCCAAAAGGCGTTTGATAAGGTGCCCCATAAAAGGCTACTGAAGAAGATTAGGGCACACGGAGTTGGGGGTAGTGTGTTAAAGTGGATTGGGGACTGGCTATCCGACAGGAAGCAAAGAGTCGGAATAAATGGGTTTTTTTCCGGTTGGAGGAAGGTAACTAGTGGCGTGCCGCAGGGATCGGTACTCGGGCCGCAACTATTTACCATTTATATAGATGATCTGGAGGAGGGGACGGAGTGTAGGGTAACGAAGTTTGCAGACGACACAAAGATAAGTGGAAAAGTGAATCGTGTGGAGGACGGAGAAGATCTGCAGAGAGATTTGGACAGGCTGAGTGAGTGGGCGAGGATATGGCAAATGGAGTATAACGTTGAGAAATGCGAGGTTATACACTTTGGAGGAAATAATAACAAATGGGATTACTATCTCAATGGAAACAAATTAAAACATGCTACCGTGCAAAGGGACCTGGGGGTCCTTGTGCATGAGACGCAAAAGCCCAGTCTGCAGGTACAACAGGTGATCAAGAAGGCAAATGGGATGTTGGCCTATATTGCGAAGGGGATAGAATATAAAAGCAGGGATGTCTTGATGCACCTGTACAGGGCATTGGTGAGGCCGCAGCTGGAATACTGTGTGCAGCATTGGTCCCCTTATATGAGGAAGGATATATTGGCATTGGAGGGAGTGCAGAGAAGGTTCACCAGGTTGATACCGGAGATGAGGGGTTTGGATTATGAGGAGAGGCTGAGGAGATTGGGTTTGTACTCGTTGGAGTTTAGAAGGATGAGGGGGGATCTTATGGAGACTTATAAGATAATGCGGGGGCTGGATAGGGTGGAGGCGGAGAGATTCTTTCCACTTAGTAAGGAAGTTAAAACTAGAGGACACAGCCTCAAAATAAAGGGGGGTCGGTTTAAGACAGAGTTGAGGAGGAACTTCTTCTCCCAGAGGGTGGTGAATCTCTGGAATTCTCTGCCCACTGAGGTGGTGGAGGCTACCTCGCTGAATATGTTTAAAGCGCGGATGGATGGATTCCTGATCGGTAAGGGAATTAAGGGTTATGGGGATCAGGCGGGTAAGTGGTACTGATCCACGTCAGATCAGCCATGATCTTATTGAATGGCGGGGCAGGCTCGAGGGGCTAGATGGCCTACTCCTGCTCCTATTTCTTATGTTCTTATGTTCTAATAGGGAACACGTTTGCAGAGCAGCAGACATATTAACAGAACACTTACACAGCCGAAAACACATTTACAACAACTGGGAAGCATTTTGCACAACAGTAGAAAACAACTGTCCACATCAATTGAGACAGTTACATGGGTAAATTGGTCTGGAGGGAAATGGGGCAAACACGGGAAATTGGGAATAGCTCGGTGGCAAAACACTGGGCGGCATGGACAAATTGGGCCGATGAGCCTGTTTCCATGCTGGAAACCTCTATACTACAGAGCACAGCAGGAAGTATATTAATAAACTGTGAAACACTTTGCACAACAACAGGGAACATCTTTGAACAGCAGAGAGCACCGTTACTCAGCAGGAAATATATAATTAGAAACACATTTACTCGAGAAAATTCCTTTATAACATCAGTGATCATTTCCGTATCTTGCCGGTTTCCCGGCACATTTCTCTGTCGTAACACGCGTACAAACAGTCTATTTTGCTGCTTCTGTGCGTATATTTCTCTGTCCATTGTATTCTTGGTGTTGTGCAGTGGAAATGTGTGGCCAGACTGAGCCTCCTGACACTGGTGCTGGTGTTAAACAACAATGTCGAAGACAATATCTGATCGGCTACATTGATAGGCAGCAGGTGGGGCTGAATTTACTGGACCAGAGTGGTGCAGCGGAAGTGTGCTGGGCCCATAACTCAGAAGTAGCTGGATTGAAATCATTCTCTGCTATTAACAATGGTCACCAAACCAGTTGACTACAATTCTGCAACATTTACCTGGAATATGCGGACATTTGCATTGGTTCCTCTTTTCTGTTATAAGCCTCAAACTGCAGTTGATCACCTTGATATGCACAAAAGCTGCAGATACTGTGAATATGCACCAGGATGTGTTAGTGACCGAGGTAATGGTGCACGGGGCACCATTTCAGAATTTGTAGCTAATGTGAAACGTGGAAACATTGTGACCTGTGAGGAGGATGGTGTAAAAGTTCAAAAAGTACGGGGACAACTAACAGATGAAGTTCAAAGCTGAGAATTGTGAAGTGATTCATTCTGGTAGGAAGATTACAGAGAGACAATGAAAAGTAAAAGGAAAACAGTTCCAAAATATCTAATCCATTTCATTAGTGAGGTTTCTCAGACCAACAACTCCAAATGAGGTGCAACAGTACAACTCTAAAATAACAACAAATTACTGCGGATGCTGTCATCTGAAACCAAAAGAGAAAATGCTGGAAAATCTCTGCAGGTCTGGCAGTATCTGTAGGGAGTGAAATGAACTAATATCTCGAGTCCACATGACCCTCTGACAAAGTGTCATCTGGACTGGTTTACTGCTGGCTGCTAACTTCCTTAAAGTCAATAATAATCCATTCAAAATATCAGCATATGTGTTTTACAATCATAAGGGAAAATGTGCAGGGTTACAGGGAGAAGCTGGAAGTCTTTATTGTACTGAACATCGAAAGGCAGCCTGTTGAGGGGATATCCCCTCAATACAGATTTCATTTGTGTCTTCCTGACCGCCTTTTCGTCATATATTTGTTATGTTTTTTAACTCTGCCGTTGGACTTAGGCCACCAAATCTATTTTCATATAATTATTCCTGCACTTCTCCTTGTTTAGAAACGACGAGAGAACAGTTCATAATCGATGAATGATGAATGAGAAATGATGTGAGCAGTTGTGACAGAAAATAAAGATTTCCAGCTTCTCCCTGTAACCCTGCACATTTTTCCTTTTTACATAACAGTCTAGTCCCTTTAGAACATTTCAATTGAATCTGTATCCATCACAATCTCCGGCAGTGCATTCCACACATTAAGCACTCCTCGTGTTCCTATTCCTTCCTTTGGCCATGATGCTCAATCTGTTCTCTCTTATTCTTCATCATTCCATGAGTGGGAGAAGTTTGACCCTATCCCCTCTGTCCAGACGTCTCATGACATTAATATCTGTAAGTGGAACCCCTGATGGGGTGGTAAGATTTTTAAGCCAGTCGACATTAAGCCACTGATAAAAGTAACAGCATTCAGTTAAGTGACTTTTAAATGGGTTTATGAGCTAACAAGAATGAATATGACTGCAGTAATTGATTCAAATGAGTAATTATCCAGTGCCCATGCAGGGCACCATTTTCAGTTCTAATCAGCAGGTCTGGCAGTATCTATGGAGAGCGAAACAGTGTGAATGCATCGAGTCTGTATGGCTCTTCTTCAGAGTTAAGGAGAGGTTGAAATGTGACGGATTTTAAAATGTTGAAGAAAATTCGGAGCACAATCGATATTATTCATTCAAGCAATTAGAAAAGCAAAGGGCACATTTGTTTTTATTGCAAGTGGATTGGAGTAGATGAAGAAAGGTGTCTTGCTGCAATTGTACAGGATTTTATTGAGACCACCCCTCCAATACTGTGTACAGCTATTGTCTCCACATTTGAAACATCTCCCATTTCAGACGGAGATAAGAAGAAACCTCTTTGTTCAGTATTTTTGTTGTGTTCATTAATGGAATTTGGGCATCACTGGCTAGGGCAGAATTTATTGCCCATCCATAATTGCCCTGGGAAAGGTGGTGCTGCGTTGTTTGCCTCAGCTGCTGCAGTCAGTAGGCACATGCACAATGCTGTCGGGAGGGAGTGGGAAGGTGGGAGGGGCAGGGTCAGTGAATCATAGAATCCCTCCAGTGCAGAAGGAGGGCATTCCGCCCATCGAGTTGGCACCGTATACAGTCCTATCCAGGCTCTATCCCCATAACCCCACATATTGACCCTGCCAATCTCCCTGACATTAGGGTCAATTTAACAATCAATCCGGATCTCGGATACAATCATGAAAGACAAATAGTTGAATCTCTACAGTGGCCCATCGAGACTGCACCGAGTTCCCTGTCAACCTTTCAACTCTGCCTTTCCCGACATTAAACAAACACATCGGAGGGAACACACACATCACTCAGTGAAAATGGTCAGCTAAACACTGAGCGATTTATAGTGAGCTGGTTCCACTTACTGTATTCAAACACACATCTGGTATAGAAGTAGCCGTGTTCAGGATGTGATTCACACATACTGTTTCTGCTCTGAAATCAGATGCGTCCCGACTGTGAGACGAGGTGATTTTTTTGTTAGAATTTATATTATAAGGGATATACCTGTCACTGACACAGGAAGCATTTCTTGTCCAAAATTAATTATGTTTGAGAATTTGGCGGTGAATTCATTCTTGAATCACTGCAGTTTATGTCCACACACATTTTTGTTCGGGAGGGAGTTCCAGGATTGTAAACCAGCCACAGAAATGGCGGCACGGTAGCACAGTGGAGGGCGGCACGGTAGCACAGTGGTTAGCACTGCTGCTTCACAGCTCCAGGGTCCCGGGTTCGATTCCCGGCTCGGGTCACTGTCTGTGTGGAGTTTGCACATTCTCCTCGTGTCTGCGTGGGTTTCCTCCGGGTGCTCCGGTTTCCTCCCACAGTCCAAAGATGTGCGGGTTAGGTTGATTGGCCAGGTTAAAAATTGCCCCTTAGAGTCCTGAGATGTGTAGATTAGAGGGATTAGTGGGTAAAATATGTGGGGGTAGGGCCTGGGTGGGATTGTGGTCGGTGCAGACTCGATGGGCCGAATGGCCTCCTTCTGCACTGTAGGGTTTCTATGATTCTATGATATATTTTCAGGTCAGGATCGTGTGTGGCTCGGAGTGGAGCTGCATGTGGTCGTTGTTTCTCTGCATCTGTTGCCCTTGTGCTTCTCGGTGAGAGATTTCATGGGTTTGAATGGCACCTGGTGCACCAAAAAGAATCGATGTCAGGAGTGGGTTTTGAACCCACACCTCCAGAGGAAACTGCTACCTGAATCCAGCGGCTCGATCTTCATGACGTTTGAATTTCGACGTCCTTTTGCATTTTTCAATCCCACCCAGATGCCTGTATCTGAGTCCCATCCTTCCCCAAACCGCCGGTGGATGGAGAGCTTCTCATTGCTGTATTGTTCTGTTTGCTCAAATCAACAAATACCCAACTCCCGCCCTACCTGTTCCTTACACGAGATGTTGAGAGTGTAAGATTCTGAGCAACGCGAAGTGTCCAATTGGAGAGTGACATTGACGCGACAGGAATATCTCTCCACAGCTGCTTTCGGAGCTGCTGACTATTTCCAGCATTTCCTCTTTCTGATTTTGTGCTTTCATGACAGGATCTCATTTACTGACAGTACAAACTTGTCTCTAGGGCACAGCACCAGAAACAGCTTTTCTTTGATCTTCTCGCAGACAAGTTCACTCTTCACTTTTCTGCACACATGCTTTCACTCTCAGCACCCTGTGGCAATGCCTTTAATCCACAGCCCACCCTCCATCCGCCCACCAGCGTCTCGGTCGGAAATTATTTCTTAGGAATTCACAAGGGCAAGGGGATCATTGTGTCAGTGTATGAATACAAGGGGTTATTTCGCACTCACAGCCTAGAAATGAGTGAATCTCTGTCACCCAACCCCCCGCCCCCCCCCCCCCCCCCCGACACACACACGCACACACACATACACATGCAACCTCTCACAGACCAACACTCACACATATCCTGCCACGGCAGATGGAGAAATTCGAAATCAATAAAAATATCTGGAATTAATGACCTTGAATCGATTTTCGTAAAAAAAAACAGTTGTATCACTAATGTTCTTCAGGGAAGAAATTCTTACCTGGCCTCAGTTACATGTAACTCCCGACCAACAGCAATGTGGCTGCCCTCGTATTTCAGAAGAAATTTCGAGGCCTTGGACTTGTGGTATTATCGCCGAAATCTGAAACTCAGCTCGTGTTCAGGAGACCCTGACTCGAATCCCACCACAGCAACTGGTGGAATTCGAATTCAATTAAAAATAAAATCTGGAATGAATCTCCTGATGACCATGAAACCTTTGTCAATTGTCATCTGAATCTATCTGGTCCGCCAGGGACCGAAATCTGCCGTTTTTCCCCGCTCTGGTCGACATCTGACTCCAGAGCCACAGCAATTTGGTTGACTCTCAACTGCTCGCGGGCAACTAGAGTTGGTCAACAAATGCTGGTCAGCCGCATTTCACGTCCCATGAAATAATGAGAAAAAAATTGCTGGCCCAGTCAGCGACGCTGAAAAAAATACATCGGAGATTCAGAATGAGGAGATCCATCAACTCGTTTACAGTTCCAGAGATTGCAAATGAAGAATGAATTCCAAACTAATTTACAGTTCCGGGAGCTGACTGCCAGAACAAATCCCTTCTACACGCACAGTTCCACTCATGGAATCAGTAATATCCCAATTCTCAGACAGCAGCAGATAATGCAAAACACAGTCTGAACATGATACGGACAGAAAGGTAAAGTCACCACAATCCCATTTGACAATCGGCTGTTCCCCATGTCAACAGGCAGAGCTTACTGGTATTGATTGAACCTCAGGGTTGCCACACCTCAGGCTGAGAATATCTAATGTGCTATCGAACAGCACATCTGCATTTTCTTCGCAGTAAATTTGTATTAACTTCTTACTTTTGGTTGTAAAGTCGAGGATACTTTTTTTTTATTCAAGGCTCTTATTACCGTCAATGATTTATAAACATGTCCATCTATATCCCGCTGTTCCTGCACACACCTTTGGAATGATACCCTGTATTTTATGTTCTCTCTTTGTGTTCTTCCCTCCAAAATGAATCAATTCCTTCTTCATCTCCCACATGACCTCCCATTCCACCAACCTGTCCGTGCCCTGTCAGAGTTCGACTGGAATTTCTGCTGCACTTTTCACAACCACAGGACGTTCCAAACTATTTTAATGCGGATAAAGTATTTTTGAAATGCAGTCACTGTCCAATTGCTGAACTTTTGAACTATCTGTCCGACGACGTCAGAAATTCCCATCTGCGAATGGGGAATGGATGCTGCAGCTATGTCTCTGTGGCGCTAAGATTGAAATGTTGGACTGCTAGTCATTGTCTTGCGAGATGCTCAAAGGTTGTGGGTCTGAACCTCATCGGAGTCAAGTTTTCGGGTAAAATTTGAGGAAATAAGGAACTGCTGTGTCAGTGATCTCGGAGAAGTGAAACTGCCGCCTCGAACTTCATCGAATCCCCACAGTGTGGAAGGAGGACATTCGGCCCATCGAGGCTGCGCCGACAACAATCCGACCCAGTCCGTGTCCCTGTAACCTCACATATTTACCGTGCTACTCCCCCTGACACCAAGTGCCAATTCAGCCTGGCCAATCCAGCTAATACAGCACTAATTCTCATGGCTGACGATTCTGGAAAGACAAACTGCCACTATTGCCACAAATGAAGCTGGTGTCTGCTTTGGAACTTCTGAAACCACATATGTTCATGGTGACAAAATCCTGCCCTACGCTGGTACCCTGATTTCAATCGATTGTCAGATTGAGTTTCTCATAGGATTAGAATTATGGGGATATGGAATTGTGCTGGACGACTCATCTCTCAAGCCTCTGTGTCCATACTTCATCTTGGTCCCGTGAACTTCAAAACACTAAACGAACCAACAGTTCACCCTCAATAAGGAGGCAAAGCAAATACACCACCGATGAGGTTGGGATTGTGCAGAAGACAATGAGTTCGCAGTCCATCGTTTTCACCACTCGGCCACCTCGTCACATGGACCAACCGCCATTTTTTGTGATTTTAGCACCCGTAAAAACGAACAAATTTCTCCAATAGGATAATGCTGTGTTTCTGCAATCTCGTTGATCTCTGTTTATCGCTGTTACTCTTCCATTCGATGCAAATCCACATGAAAAGTAAAGAGAAAGACAGTTCCCCTCTCTGGTCCCTGTTTGATTTTGAATTCACTGAACATAACCCAGATGTAAAAGACAGTAAGCATCGGGAGGTTTTGGCGGAACGATAGCGCGTCTGACTCCAAGATCAAAAGGTTGCGTGTTCAAATCATATGAGACTCACGGAGCTTTTCTGCGTCGTGCTTTGGATTTTGTATCTGGTGCAAGTTGGTTGTTTCCGATTGTTCCTGAAATGACAAGTTTCGAAACTAAGACGGAAAAGATATATCAGGGATGGTTCCGGTTCGCATGCCCAGTGTTTTTTTTTAGCACAGTTTTATATCTGAACGATGTGTCAGGGATGTGATTCGTCCATTGCTTGTAAATTTCAAGTAAGATTCACAATCCCAGATGTTTCTCGGGGCATCAAAGGGGGGAGCTGACTGGTGGTGATTTCACTGGAGGATTCGCACCTCAGGCGAGGAGCAAGGCTGAGAAGGTGGGGCCTTCATGAACGTCCTTAGAAAATATAGGAATTGATCACGAGAGTTTGGTTTCATAAGCTGTCCAGTCAACTGAGCTAAACTTGCACAAATGCGTTCACGGTAACGGAAATCAAGATGATGAAGCAAATGAACTGTCTGGAAAATACAGATATCCCATTGGGCAGCAGCCGAACGTTTCCATTTGATGTGAGAGAGAATATTATAGCAAGAGGATGGATTCGATCCATCGACCGCTTCACGAAGGACCTAGAACGCTTCCGCTGCGCCACTCAGCGCCGGGGGGTCAGCTGCTCCTCCCTTTCACTGTTGTGGGGAAGCCAGGAAACGATTCACTGTCTCCTTTTATTTCAAGCAAGACGTACGTGTTGGGAAACTCACCCTGGCTGGACAATAAACATCACGCCGACTCTAACAGGCAGAGAAAGACACACAGAAAAGCAGTAAGAGACTATCAGGACAAACACACACAATGACAGACAGAAAAGGTGCCGAGCCAACCATCAAGATACTAAGGTGGAAAAAACTGATTATTTGTGAAAATATGTTTTCTATTACGCAAATACAGGCCCTGTTTTGAAATGTATTTTCTGCTGTGTAACTGTGCTCTCTGCGGTGTAATGTTCTCTCTGTTGTGGAACTGGGACTCTGCCGTTAAGAGGTCTTCACTGTGATTGTGTCAAATTTTTCCCTGTTGTGTTCATGTGTTCCCCGTTATGTAAATATGATCCGTCTTGAGTGGAAGTTTTCTCAGCTCTGTAACGATGTTTTCTGTTGTGTCAAATGTTCTCTGTTGTTTTGTGAAGATGATTTCTATGGGAAAACATTCGACGGGAATTTCAATGGCGCCGTTTTTGAAACTAGCTTAAAATTGCAGACTTATTTCGGCCGAATGGGATACTCCTGTTTCTATTTTATATCCATGTTTCTATATATTAAATCAGTGAATTACAATTCATCAGCTGCCGTGGTGGGATTTACTTCGTGTCCCCGTAGATTTGTGCGGTCCTCTGGATTACCAGCCAAGTGACATAACCTTTCATCCCTGAAAACAGAAACAGTTCATTCAGCTAATTGTTACACCTCTTCCGAAGGAGATTATAATTCCCTCCACAGAATTTCAATCAACCAATTGAATAAAAAAAATGCTCTACATAGGAACACCAATAATGTATCCCGATCAAACAGATATTGCGGAATTGTTGGCGGTGGGTGGTGGGTGGGGAGGAGGAGAAATACCGACATCTCTGAGAACTAAATTTACAAAATAACAAGGAAATACATTCTGAGAACGAGCCCAGCAATGCTTGGAGGAAAAGGTGTGTTTCAGCTGACGGGAAAGAACTCTGTTCCATGGGAGTTCCACCAGATTCCTGACACAAGCGACCGCGACTGGACTCGAACCTGCAAACCATCACGAGAAAAATCGAAGTGAGACACCTGATCCATCAGGGCACGTGGTCAACGCATCGACTGCTAACCTGATGTTAGCACAATGTCAATCAATATTGTGATTATATATGTTTTTTAGTTCTATTCTTAGATCGCCCAGTTATTCCTAGATCCTCGAAAATACAAGGATAAGCTCCAGCTCCCGGGGATAATGTTTTTCGATGTGGAAAAAGCCGTTTGATCTGTGAGTTGTTAAGATACAGGGAGCGTAAGGGATGGAGTATTAATGTATGATTCTAAGAGCAGGAAGATTCAGTTGGAGCTGGACAATACTTTGGTGAGGTCACAGCTGGAGGACTGTGTGCATTTCTGGTCACATCGCTATAATAAGGACGTGATTGCACTGGAGAGCGTGCAGAGTCGATTCACCAGGATGTTTCCTGTTTGGAGAATATGAGCTACAAAGAGACATTGGATAGGCTCGGGTTGTTTTCTTTAGATCAGAGCCGGCTGCGGGAAGACCTGACTGACGTGTATGAGATTATGAGGCGTATCGACAGGGTGGATAGGAACCAATTATTCATCTTACTTGCAGGCTCGACAACAAGGGAACAGAATATTAAGGTGAGGGTCAGAAAATATGAAGCAGATTTGAGGGAACAATATTTTTTCATCCAGAGGACGGTGGGAGCCTGGATTGTACTGCCTGGGAAGATAGTAGAGGCCAGAAACGTCAAAATTGCTATTTCATTCTGTATCTTTGGATGCCGATCACCCCAGTCGCAGTGTCTCAGTCAGTGCAGAAAACCTCTCTGAATCCTAATTGTGTTAATTACTTCTGGACTGGAATGCCGAACAACATCAAAAAGATTCACTTCCTGCTCAGTAAAACCCCTCAGTTAGAATATAATCAATTCAAAACCAAACTCCACCCCCCCGCCCCTCCTGCCCCCCCCCCCCCCCGCCCCCGCCCCCCCCCCCCCCGCCCCCGCCCCCCCCCCCCCCCCCCGCCGATTGGTTTATTGAGATAGGTTTGCAGTGCGGTTACGTGCGAAAACATTCTTTAAAACCTTCCCACATTTTCTCCACGTGTGCAGTTTTGAGAAAGTTGCTGCAATGCGTTGCAGGTTCCAAAACCTAATCTCGAAATACGGAAACCCCGTGTCTGAAACCTAACATTTGTTTTCAAATAAACAATCGGCAGTTGGGACCAAAACTGGCAACAGGTCAGTGCTCGTCCCGGATGTGAATCTGGGACCTCTCGCACACTCATTCTCTGTGGAGAAATGGCTTAAAGTTGATATTAATTTATTAGTCATAAGAAGGACTTAAATTATCACTGCATTGAAGTTACTGTGAAATTCCACCAGTCGCCACACTCCGGCGCCTTTTCGGGTCAATGCACCGAACCAACACGTCCTTCAGACTGTGGCAGGAAATGTAAGCAGACAGGGGGAGAAGTGCGAAATCCACACAGAGAGTGACCTAAGCACGGGAATCAAACCAGGGTCCCTGGCGTTGTGAGGCAGCAGTGCGAAACACTGTGCTACCATACGGCTGCAGGTGGGAATTGAATGTCGCGGCGGATTCAAGGTTTAGGAAGGACAGACATAAAGGAAAAAAGTGGTGGAGTGTCACTGCCGGTTAAAGAGGAAATTAACACAATAGTGAGAAATGATATTAGCTCTGGCAACGTGGAGTGTGTATGCATAGAGTTGCGAAATACCAAGGGGAAAAAAGCATGCGTGAGTGTCATATATACACTCCCAACCTGCAGTGGTGATGATGGGAATGACATTTAACACGAAATTAGAGATGCATGTGATAAGGGGATATCGGTGATCATGGGTGATTCTAATCTGCACATGGATTGCACAAATCAAATGAGCCGCAGTGGAAAAGATGAAGAATTCCTGGAGCGCATACTGGATGGTTTTCTTGAAAAATATGACCAGGAACCAACGAGAGAGCAAGTCATCTCAGACTGAGTACTGTTTAATGAGGAGGGAATCATTGCCAATCTAGCTGGACAAGACCCTTGGGGGTGAGTGACCATAACATGAGAGCATTTTTTATCAAGATGGAGAGTGAGGTTGTTTGTTCGGAGACTATGGTGTTGAATCATAATAAAGGACACTATGAGAATATGAGGCTTGAGTTGGCCTTGATAGAATGGGGAGAGTTAATAGAAAGGAAGACAATGACAAACATTCAAGGAACATATGGGGGAACTGCAGCAACTGATTGTTCATGTCCGGCACAAAAGCAAAATGGCGAAGAGGGCCAATCCATGTCATACAAAGGAAATTAGAGACAGTATCCAATCCAAAGAAGAAGCATACAGATTGGCCAAGACAAATAATAGGTCTGAGGATTGGGAGCAGTTCAGAATTTAGCAAAGAAGGACCAAGGGATTGATTCAGAAGGGGAAAATACAGTACGAAAGTAAGCTTGCAGGAAACATAAAGACTGACGATTAGAGTTTCTATAGACGCATGAGGAGAAAGAGGTTGGTGAAGACAAATGTAGATCCTCTGCAGACAGAAATGGGGAATGTATAATTGGGGGAAAAGAAATGGTCGAGCAACTGAATGCATACTTTGGTTCTGACTTCACAAAAGAAGACATAAATCAAATGCCAGGAATGTTGGAGAATGCCAGATTTAGTGAGAGGGAAGAACTGAGGGAGATTAATATCAGTAGATAAATGGTGCTGGGAAAATTGAAGGGATTAAAAGCGGATAAATCCCCAGGGCCTCATAATCTACATCCCAGAGTACTTAAAGAAGTGGCTCTCGAAATAATGGATGCATTGGTGTTCATCTTCCAGGATTCTATAGATTCTGAAACAGTCCCTGCTGATTGGAGGGAAGCGAATTCCATTCCAATATTCAAAAAGGGAGGTAGAGAGAAAACAGGGAATTATGGAACAGGAAGCTGAACATCGAAATGTGGGAAAAAAATTTCGAATCCATTATCAAGGGCTTTATTGCAGAGCATTTAGAAAGCAGTGGCAGGATCAGACAGAGTCAGCATGAAGTAATGAATGGGAAATCATGCTTGACAAATCTTCTGACATTCTTTGAAGACGTAACTAGTAGAGATGACAAAGGGGAACCAGTTGATGTGGTATATTTAGACTTTCAGTAAGCGTTTGACAAAGTCCTGCACGAGAGATTATCGTGCAAGATTAAAGCACATGGGACAGGGGAAAGTATAGAACATAGATAAAATACAGCACAAACAGGCCCTTCGGCCCACAATTTGCACCGGTCATGTCCGTACCTACTGAGGCTTATATATAGGCTTACCTATAACCCTCAATGCTATTACGTTCCATGTACTGATCCAGAAGTCTCTTAAAAGACCCTATCGAGTTTGCCTCCACCACTACTGACGGCAGCCGTTTCCACTCACCCACCACCCTCTGAGTCAAAAACGTACACCTGACGGTGCGGGACCCCTGACAGTTATCCTGACGGGGCGGCACGGCAGGAAAGTGGTTAGCACTGCTGTTTCACAGCTCCAGGGACCTGGGTTCGATTCCCGGCTCGGAACACTGTCTGTGTGGAGTTTGCACATTCTCCTCGTGTCTGCGTGGGTTTCCTCCGGGTGCTCCGGTTTCCTCCCACAGTCCAAAGATGTGCGGGTTACGTTGATTGGCCATGCTAAAAGTACCCCTTAGTATCCTGAGATGCGTTGGTTAGAGGGATCAGCGGGTAAAATATGTAGGGATATGGGGGCAGGGCCGAGCTGGGATTGTGGTTGGAGCAGACTCGATGGGCCGAATGGCCTCTTTCTGCACTGTAGTGTTCTATTATCCATTATCTCTTCTGTACCGACTCCCCAGCACCTTAAACCTGTGTCCTCTCGTAGCAGCCATTTCAGCCCTGGGAAAAAGCCTCCGAGAATCCCCCTGATCTATACATCTCAATATCTTACAAATAGATAAAATAGGGGCGGCACGGCAGCACAGTGGTTAGCACTGCTGCTTCACAGCTCCAGGGTCCTGGGTTCGATTCCCGGCTCGGGTCACTGTCTGTGTGGAGTTTGCACATTCTCCTCGTGTCTGCGTGGGTTTCCTCCGGGTGCTCCGGTTTCCTCCCACAGTCCAAAGATGTGCGGGTTCGGTTGATTGGCCAGGTTAAAAAATTGCCCCTTAGAGTCCTGGGATGTGTAGGTTAGAGGGATTAGCAGGTAAAATATGTGAGGATAGGGCCTGGGTGGGATAGTGGTCGGTGCAGACTCGATGGGCCGAATGGCCTCCTTCTGCACTGTAGGGTTTCTATGATCTTGTCCACCTCTATCAGGTCACCTCTCATCCTTCGTCTCTCCAAGGGGAAAAGACCGAGCTCCCTCAACCTGTCCTCATAAGGCATGCCAATCAATCCAGGCAACATCCTTGTAAATCTTCTCTGCACCCTTTCAATAATTTCCACATCCCTCCTGTAATGAGGCGACCAGAACTGAGCACGGTACTCTAAGTGGGGTCTGACGAGTGTCTCATAAAGCTGCATCATTATCTCTCGACTGCTAAACTCAATCCCTCGATTGATGAAGGCCAGCACACCATACTCCTTATTAACCACCTCCTCTACCTGCGAGGCCGATGTAAGAGACCTATAGACCCGGACCCCAAGGTCCTTCTGATCCTCTACACTGCTAAGAATCTTACCCTTAATATTATACTCCTTCATCCCATTTGACCAGCCAAAATGGACCACTACACATTTATCCGTGTTGAAGTCCATCGGCCACTTCTCTGCCCAGTCTTGCATCCTATCTATGTCACGCTGCAGCTTCTGACATCCCTCCAAACCATCCATAACATCACCAACCTTCGTGCCGTCGGCAAACTTTCCAATCCATCCCTCCACTTCCTCATCCAGGTCATTTATGAAAATGACAAACATCAAGGGTCCCAGAACAGAGCCCTGGGGCACAGCTTACCATGTTGATTCCAAGGATGGCGGGACAGATGTATGAGGGGAGACTGACTAGGTTAGGATTGCTTTCGCCGGAGATCAGACGAATAAGGTGGGATCTCATCGAGGCTTATAAAATTCGAACAGGACTCGACAGGATAGATGCAGGTCGAATTTCTCCGATGGTTGGGGAGTCCAGAAACTGGGGTCACAGTCTGAGGATTCAGGGCTGACCATTGAGGACAGAGGTGAGGAGATATTCCTTCACCCAAAGAGTAGTGCGCCTGTGGAATTCATTACCACAGGAAGTAGTTGATGCCAAAATATTGAATGCATTCAAGAGGCGGCTAGATATAGCACTTGGGGCGAATGGGATCAGAGGTTATGGGAAAAAGCGGGATGAGGCTATTGATTTGGAGGTTTAGCCATGATCGTAATGAATGGCAGAGCAGGTTCGAAGGGCCAAATGGCTTCCTCCTGCTCTGTTGTGGGAAAAATCCACTAGTAGTCAGATTTCGAGATTCAGAAAATACGATTTATTAAATGGAGCTCCATGGAGACAAAGTACTTGGTCTGTAGTAAACCTTCTCTCAATTGTATACCGGGAGCGGTTCAAATTTATACCCTTTACACAATGGGTTAGACCGGTGATTCGAAGATTATCACATTTACAAGTATTTAGCATTTCATGAATGGGTACATTTCCCCATATTTATAAGAATACAAACAGGTATAGACATTTAACATTTTATGAATGGGTCTATCAATGGCTAGTTTCGTCTTGTGCGGGTGCTAATCGGTTCCCTCGCATTCATATTTCCCGCCTTCCTTTAACATTAATCTACGCTCTTTGTTTTGGGGTTTCCTTATCTTAAAAGATGTCTTGACCCTTGGCTTGGCTTCCTGAGGTGTTTGTTTGCTAAGAGTCACTGTCTGTGATTTGGAAATGGCTTGTCTGTTAGGTTTTTCTGAACAGCAGGAGCCTGTGTCTGGTCTTTTGGCTTTCCCAGTTAACCCTTTATGTGCCAGGCAGCCATTTTAGAGTGTGCTTTCTTGTATTGCCATTTTAGAGTGTGCCCCCCTTGTATTTTCCCCCTTACAGTCCCTCCTTTTGGTCGGATTATAGCTTGGATAATCCTCAGACCAACAATCATACATTCACATATCCAGGTCTTCGTTCTTCTCTCCTTCTTTGCTTCTTTTGATGTCTTTATTTCTTCCAGTATCTTCATTTCTTCTGACGTCTTCGGGGATCTTCATTAGGGGTTCTTCGATGTACACACTGGCTCCTGGCACAATTCTTGTCAACATTATTTTAAAACAGGCTTTAAGGCATCCCACAGTCAGACAACAGACAAGTATAATGACAATGAGTATGATCAACCCATGTAACAGGTACGATTCCCAGGATTCTCCCACCAGCCATGCCAGCCAACTACTTCCTCTTTTGGGTCCCTGTCTAAAGTTATCAAGTTGCGTCCTGATGTCATTGATGACCTGTGTAATATTGTAAGACTCATCTGTGACATGGGTTATGCATTTGTTGCCTATGATTACACATACTCCCCCTTGTTGTGCTAACTGGTAGTCCACTGCGTATCGTGTCTGCTGAGCATACAATTTGAGCATACAATCTTAACTCAGCCATTTCTCGGTTGACAGCCTCCAATGCTTTTGAAGTGCTGTTTCCCAGGATTGTTAGCCCACAAACAATATGGTTTCTATTCTTTGCTCCAATTACCCCGGCTGACCCTCCTAGAGATAAAGCTCCGAGGAACCAATACCCCAGTGAGGATCCCAATGTATTCGGGGTTTCCCAGTTAGCGCAGAATTCCCTGCTAATAGCCCGGGTCACTATTCTCCTCCTAATGTACCCCTTCTGAGGGCATGGAACAGTCAGTGGCCCGATTGTTCCTACCGCAAAACGGTTTGGGGTTTCTGTCATGTAGGTACCATTGAAGAGGAATACATACCCCTTCTTAGCCCGGTAGCATTTAGTGTCCCGATTGTGAGTTTGCTCATACTGCCAATTGTTCAGTTCACTTAGCTTCCCGTTTGATCCCACCACCTGGTAAGTATCAAAGGGGTATGTCCATTTGGCTGAGCTTACGTGAGTCCCATTACATTGCCCGCAAATAAGCTGTCTTCCCGCGGTTATATTTAAACATTTTCGTTCGTCACAAATACAAATAATCCGTCCCTTGTTGATCCGACAATGTTGACGGACACACTGTGTCTGTACACAAGAATCATTCTTAGGGACTAAGGCATAGGCACATCCCCATCCCTGCCCCGTGAAACAAAGCGGATAGCTTGCAGTGTCTGGGCAAGCTTTTCCTCCCTCCATTTGGGACCCCTCGCATGTAGGATTTGTGGGGTTTACAAGTCCCACACATCTCCCCTGTAAACCTCTTTTATATTTGCCAATTTGTCCCTTACAGGGTGTCTCTGATGTATCTACAGTATATAAGTCATGAGGGGTCCACCCAGGGGTGGCTACAAATAGGGCTTCTACAGATTGTGTTAATGGGTAACATACAGTTCGATTCCCATGTAAATGTATGTGAGCTTTGTAAAACAAGTTATCTTCTAGCCCAGTCAGATTTACGGTTACCACAACACAAAATAATACAATTACATACGCGGTTACATACATATTCGCAACAGTTATAAAACTTAACACTACAATTCAATTTTTTACAGTTATTTCATTTATTAACCCGCGCACGCCGGCTCTTGCTTGCAGTCTTTGCCTGTGTCGAGGAAAGCAGTTCTGTTAGTTCATCACTTTAGCTACTTATCTCCTTTGTATAATTTCAGCTGCGTCCAGTGCTTCCAGACACCTTTCCCTCTTATGTCTATACAGGCACAGGTGTCCCCACTAATTATAATTTCATATGGCCCATTCCACTTTGGTGCAAACCCTGGTTTGTCGGGTAGTGTTTTCACTAGGACGCGACTTCCCACTGTTGGGACGTCAGGGAGCATTTCCAGCTCTCTCTCTGCGTCTTTTATCTCCTGATTATCTCTTACCAATTTGCGCATCCCTTTTAGCTGGGTGCTCAGGTCCAGAACGTATCTTTTGATTTTATCTTTTAGTGGACCGACATCGGTCCCACCTGTTATGATGCTTTCTGGTAACTGCATCGCCCGTCCTGTCATTTGCTCATAAGGGGTTAATCTGGTTGTCCGGTTTGTGGTAGCTCTTAATTTCTTTAAACTAGTGGGCAATCCCTCTGTCCACCTTCTCCCTGATGTTCATATGTCTTTAGCTAGTGCATTATACATTTTAACTATATATCCCCCTTCCATAGCAAACTTAGTGTGAATTAAATAACACTTTGTACTGGCCTTTTTTGGCTGCAGTTGGACATCCATTCATTTGTATGTAATCTTATCAAAAGACATCGCTTTCCCAATTAAAATCACATGCCATTCAGTTCCGATCTTTATATGATGTACTCTGACATTATCTCTAATTTGATCATTTGTTTGCGTGCAAGCGCTACACCACAGTACTTCACAAAATAATTATGTCTTTATCAATACACAATATAGTATATGAATATATCATACAAAGTTGGTTAAGGCTTTTCAGGATTTGATGTTATTCTTGTGTCTATATGGCAGTGCTATACTGTATAATAAAAATAATCAAGCGGCAGTTGTATCATACCACTTTACACATCGTAACCGTGATATCCAAACCCTTTTAATTCAAGCCGTTTCTATTTTTAAACTGAGCTCCAGATCGAAACCCCCGCACTCTAGGAAAAGTAACAGGCGCCGAATCAAAATCAAAGCAGGTACGATACATACCAGTTATTTGATTAGGAACATTTGTTTCTTAACTGGCTAGATTTTAAGCTTTGCAGTGCTTTTATATTTGGCAAACCTTGAACCTTGATGGCTCATGAAATTCCGATGGCAGTACATAATTTTAACTAGTTCAGAATACTAAACTATCTGACGTTCGCAAATCGCGATATTCTGCGATTAATACTGTATTTCACTGACTTGATATACTTTAAACTAATTCATAGACCTCAGTCTTTTGTTCCTGCTTTTCTACCTTTCCACAAAATAACTTATTTTCTTCTCTTAACTCCTCAACTAACTCTTATAATTTCTACTTCAAGACAAAGGAAAGAGCACATGCTTCCTTCCAAGGTTTAAATCCTTTCTTAACATTAAAGCATTAAAGCAAACAACAACAAAGCATCCACGCAACCACTTTGTTTAAACACACACACACATACACATGGAAGCTTCCAAAAGTCATTCCACAGTACATCCTTTTTCATTCAAACTTATCATTTCAGACTGGGATGAGTGTAAAACATTCAAAGAGAATACAGAACATTGATTAAGACAATCGGTTTTATTCTTCTTTCTTCCAAACTGTAATTGACTCAAAACAGAAGTAAATTCAAGAAATCTTATCGCTTTAATCTTTAACAGTTTTAACACTCTCCCAGCCCCCTGAGGCTAAACCAAGGTGCAATACACTGCACCCACTGCCTGCAGCAAACATTCCACAGGAACAAAGAGCTCCCTGCTCTCAATCTAATTACAGCAACCACCGACATTCGACAAGCTACCAGATCTCACAAACACACTGAAATACAAAAACTAAGATCTCTCCTATCCATCTGCAGGTATGCCACTAGCCCATTCTGCCAATTCATCGTAATCTTGGGACATAATCACTCCCATTTTTAGGATGACCTGGTGAGAACTAGAGAGTCCATCCTTAAAAGCCTGGATGAACGCTCGATCTCCTCGCCCTGGATTCCCATGTCCTGAGCACTCTTGGTATATTCGGAACAATCGTTCCCCATACTCAGAGGCTCCTCCTTTTAGCTGCTTTGTGGTGGTAATTCTGCTCCAGTAAGTGGGAGCATTCTCTAAGACCCTCTGAATTTCTTCTTTAAACTGTAAGAAGGGTGCCTGTTGGGCATCTATTTCTGCTGTTAGGGGGATTACATGTGTCCACCGTCCCCCACTATAATCCTGCGCTATAGGGGAAGCGGGTCCACCTACTACCTGCCTCCACTTATCCGCTGGACAGGCTGCCCTGACCAGTTGGTGTATGTCTCTTAGGTGTAATTGATGTCCTACCCAGATTGTGTCTAATTCCTCCCAGAATGTGGTGTTCGCGCTTCTGGTTTGTAATTTGCCCAGGGAAGCCATTATCTGCTGTCTTTCCCCTGGGGTAAAAAGTTTATAATTTGCCTTGGGTCGCGCTGCGGTCCCCCCTCTAGTTATGGGCGCTAAGTTATGTTCCAGCTGTTCCCACTCTCCTGAGGGTGCCGTTGGCCCTTGCTGGGTGGACTCATAAGAAGGTAGAGGATCAGTTTCTCCTCCCCCTTGCCTTTCTAAAACCTGATTTCGTTTTTCCAATTCCCTCACTTGGGATTCTAGTTCTCTAATTCTTTCTTTGTCCTCTCTCCATTTCCTTGTAGAGGCAATTGTTTGTTCAATTAGACCTGCTAACTGATGTGTTAATATTATTCCTATTTTCTTCGTTCTGTTTCTTTTTACTTTATCTATCCACTTTCTCTGCTGCTCTAAGGTTTGAGAAGTATCCCAGCCATCCTTTTGCATTCTCTTTATTAACTCCTTCCTGTCTGTCATGTAGATTTCAATCAGAGAACCTGCAGATCCCCTTTTAACTTCACTATCTGCCATTTCGCAGATTTCACTAACCCCGGCCACGATTATTCTTTAGTAAAGTGTGCTAACTACCGTAGGGACTTCACTACCCCCGGCCACTATTACTACTCTTAGCAAAGTGTGTTAACTACCGTAGGGACTTCACTACCCCCGGCCACTATTGCTATTCTCACACCGTGTTTTACTGCCGTTACAGGGTTTAAAGTTATACTCACGGCTTCCACGATTACCACTTCGGCAATGTGCTTCTCCACCGGATTTCGGTTTAGGTCAGAGTTGATCAAACTCCTGTTCCGCCCCGCTTTTCACCACATTGACAGTACAGTTCCCAACTTTTCAAACTTTCATGCAATCAGCTGGCACCTCTGCGTCTGTTCGCCACTACAGAGGGTGATGTTAAACCGACCTCTGCCCTTTTGTGCTTCACAATCCTTTAGTGCCCTTGGTGTCTCTCACTCACTTCAATTCCTGACCTTCACGTGGCAGATTTCTGCTCTTAATAGCCAGTCTAAGGCAGAGCTTTTGAGACAGGCACTACCTTGTCCTTTTGTCGATCAGCACAAATCACAGTTATTTATTCCTATCAGCAGTTAGTACTTATCACTATAACAAATATTATCACAAATACACAGTACAAATATTTCCCCCTTATAAACCGTATTTTCCGATCCAGTCCGACTGTCACAGATTCCGTGATCTCTACCCCGGTTGCGACCGTGGCCAATCGGTCTCACCAGTAATAGGATCCTAGCCGACTGCGCCATTTGTTGTGGGAAAAATCCACTCGTAGTCAGATTTCGAGGTTCAGAAAATACGATTTATTAAATGGAGCTCCATGGAGACAAAGTACTTGGTCTGTAGTAAACCTTCTCTCAATTGTATACCGGGAGCGTTTCAAATTTATACCCTTTACACAATGGGTTAGACCGGTGATTCGAAGATTATCACATTTACAAGTATTTAGCATTTCATGAATGGGTACATTTCCCCATATTTATAAGAATACAAACAGGTATAGACATTTAACATTTTATGAATGGGTCTATCAATGGCTAGTTTCGTCTTGTGCGGGTGCTAATCGGTTCCCTCGCATTCATATTTCCCGCCTTCCTTTAACATTAATCTACGCTCTTTGTTTTGGGGTTTCCTTATCTTAAAAGATGTCTTGACCCTTGGCTTTGGCTTCCTGAGGTGTTTGTTTGCTATGAGTCACTGTCTGTGATTTGGAAATGGCTTGTCTGTTAGGTTTTTCTGAACAGCAGGAGCCTGTGTCTGCTCTTTTGGCTTTCCCATTTAACCCTTTATGTGCCAGGCAGCCATTTTAGAGTGTGCTTTCTTGTATTGCCATTTTAGAGTGTGCCCCCCTTGTATTTTCCCCCTTACATGCTCCTTTCTTCGATGTTTCTATGAACCCCCAAAGCGAGAATCACACCACGAGATCAACGAGCCGGTGACATGCAAGGAGCTGAGCCGATCGATATATGTTCCGCTTAAAGCAGACCAGCTGTCTTTGCAGACCATGATAGAGTAATAGAAAATTGAGGACAACAGAGCAGATTCACAGGGAAATGTGATTCTCTTTGTCTTACACCTTGAGTATTGAACGAAAAGTTCAATGTTGGGATTGTATTTTCTCTCAGCTCAAGGGACTCCAATCACATCAGTTCAGACATTGTCGTGAAGAGCCGCCAAGAAACAAAATGTGGAATAACACAGCTACCTGTGTTCAAATGCAGAGAAGCAATGTATGAAACGTTCCATAGATTGATGATGAGAGTGGGTTTTGCACCCACCCGTGCAGAATGCAATAGATTAACAGACCATCGCCAAAACCACTCGACCATCTCAACAACTACACAGAAACTTGTAAACCGTCTTCATCCATTTGATTTTCTATCCATGAAGAGTTGGGGAAGAAGGTCTCCCTCACCATCGCTCCTGGATGATCAGCTAGATGGAACATGCTGGAAATGTAGCTGCTGCAAACAGAGGAAATTTCCATTCCATCAGGTCAGGGAATGTTGGGAATGGAGTCGGGTGAAACATTCCCAGACCATGTCCCACATGTTTCTCCTCAGCATGAAAACTCACCGCGGAAAGACTGAAACAGACACTCATTTGATCACATCATGATTCGCATCACTCATACTTTAACCATGAGGCCACTGATGAAGCCAGGATGACTTCGAATTTCTACTAAAATGCCAACTGAACTCACTGACTGGCAGAATGACATTCCCCAGGGGACTGGTGAGTCACAACCACAGGCCGACTTGGCGATTGGTGAAAACAGATATCACTGCTTCTGACCTTCAACAGAACACACAGTGAAATGAACCACTGCTCATTAACATCGCTGATGCGTTGAGAAAAGATCGTCGATAAACAATTGCGTTGTGAAAAGATAGTTGCTAAACTTTGGGATCCATCGAAAAGTTGTTTTCAGTGGGTGGGCTGCAGTGGGTGGGCTGCAGTGGGTGGGCTGCAGTGGGTGGGCTGCAGTGGGTGGGCTGCAGTGGGTGGGCTGCAGTGGGAGGCTCGTTGGTCTACGGCTATGATTCTCGCTTTGGGCGGAGTATTGAAATGCGAGAGATCCCGGGTTCAAATCCCGGACGAGCCCCAAAAATGTTTTTAAACGTAGTTATTTGCAATGAAAACGGCGACAATGAGCGAAAGCTGAAACAATGGCGAGTTCCCGAGAACTCATTGCAGAGAAAATATCGCTGCAGAAGTCGAAAAGCAACCATACAGACTGACAGAACTGGGAATCCCACGGTCTGATTTTCATTTTTCCGTGTTTTAGTTTAATTCCGGCGCTCTGCGTGAACCGTGAGTATTGGTGCTTTTCAGCAGTCCTGTTCAGGGGAAATTTACAATCAGGCGACGGACACACGAACAGAACAGAGGAAATAAGGGGAGAAGAAGGCCATTCGGCCCCACAAGATTGCCCCGCCATTCACTAAGATCATGGCTGATCTGTTCATGTTTCGATTTCCACATTTCCATCTGTCCCCGACAACCTTTGATTCTGTTGCCAAATAGGAATTACCTACCTCACGCTAAAAAATATTCAATATCGTCGCGTCCACCGCCTTCTGAGGCAGCGTTCCAAAGTCGCGCAACGCTCCGAGAGAACAGAATTCGCCGTCCGAAAAGAGGAAGCTCAGTTTTCTTTAAGTGCCCGTTGTTCTGCATTCACTCACAAGAAGATACATCATTTCCACGTGCAATTGTGAAGACCAATCAAGGTCTGATATGCTTTGAACAAGGTACCTCCTACTCGGAGTATCTCCGGTGCAAAGATGCCCAAACAGAGGAAATTCTTTTCTCTTCGCAATCTGGTAAATCTCCTCTGCATTGTCGAACGATTCAAGTTATCAACCTGGTAATCTCTTCTGAACCGTTTGCAACGCACTTACATCCTTTATTCGATGTGGATCCCAAAACTTCAGATAATATTCGAGATACTTCATTAATGACCAAAAAAACTGAAGCATAACATTATTTTCTGACATGGTCCAAAGCTTGAAACAAAGCAAACATTCCACTAACCTTTTTTATTACTTGCTGTACCCGCTCACTAAATATTTGTGACTCGTACACTCGAAAGACGAGATCCCTTTGCATCTGGGGAAGTTTGCAGCCCTTCTACAATTGACTAATAATCTGGTTTTGTTCTCTTCCCGCCAAAGTGAATAACTTCACATTATATTCCAGTTGCCACGTTTCTACACATGCACCAAACCTGTCTATAACTATCTCCAAGCTCCTTACGTCCTCTCCTCTCCACAAGTTACTTTACGACATATATTGTGTCTTCTGCAAATTTTGCTGCCGTGCTTTCAGCTGTGGGCTGCGATAGCTGAGCTTCTATGGAGATGACAACTCCCAGACACAAAGTGTCCGATTATTGTTTCCTGTGCTGTAACTATTCTGTGTGTATGGATGTGAAAACCATTCTGTGTCCCTTGGTGTGTGATGCAGGAATTGAGAGTGGAATTCATTGTCCATCTGTCAGTCTCTGTGGGTGGATATGAGTGAATGATGCATTCTGTATCACTCTGTATTTGTTCACACTGTGATTGCGGATTTATTGTTTGTCTCCCAGTCTCTGAGCCACTTTGTAGATCTGGGATAATTCAATAAATAATAGACCTCAATGAAATTGGGACCATTTTTTTTCTCACTGATAAAGTGCTCAACACGATCCTCCATCCAAACTATTTCATCTTTTTGTCTCTGAAATCCATTCACCCTCAAACACGTACCCAGTTTTTCATTAAATACAGCTGTGCTAATCGTCTCCAATCATAGAATCCATCCCGTGCAAAAGAAGGCCATTTGGCGCATCGAGTCTGGACCGACCACATTCCCACCCACGCCCCGGTGCTAACACCCTCATTTACCTTGATGATCCCCCTGACACGAGGGTCAACTTAACATGGCGAATCAACCTCGCCCGCATATCTTTGGGTTATGGGAGTAAACCCACGCAGATGTGGGGAGAACGTGCAAACTGCACACAGTGAAACGAGGCCGGAATTGAACCTGGGACCCTCGCTGTGAGGCAGGACTGCTAACTATTGTGCCACCGTGCCGCCCAAAATCCTTTCCAGTTTGTTGGCAAATTTCCTGTCTCGTATCCTTCCGTATCTTTGTTTGGACAACCGAAATTTAAATCGTGTAATCGTTTCTTCTTGTGTTCTGCAGTGATATCTTCACTGCTGGGAATTCTCGTGAGCTCAAACCTGCTCCCGATTTAATAAACGGTTGTTCGGCTTGTCCGTGATTGTGAACCCGGGATCTCTAACATGCTAATACTCCCCCAAGCGAGAATCATACCCCAAGGCCAACAAGCCAACTGCCAACGCTTTAGCCGATTGCAAATTGCAAATGCTGCCAACTCAATGATAATTTAAGAGTAATTTCTATAGTGGATTTAATGATTAAATTACGAGGCCTATCCTATCACAGCCTAGCATTAATTCTTCATATTGACCTATTCCTGCAACACCCTCACTGGATGTGGATGTCTTCCCTCTTTTGAAGTTCTGGGTTGCAGCCGGTAGATGTCAGCACATTCACAGACCAGACAGGGACAAACAAACAAGAATTGTTCAAATTCTATTGGGGGTGGGAAAGTTTAACAACAGTAATGTTGGACGTCGTTTTTTATGATAGTTATTTTGTAACAAGCAGTTGTTATCGTTGTCTGTCCCTCGATTCGAGGATGACATCCATTCAGGGCCGTGAGTTTCTTCTATGGGTCTTCATGTGAGTGATCAGGCCCATTCTCGGCCCACAGAGCTTTCTTCTCTCCCGCCATTTTGCCTCATAAAAGTATGCTGCAAATTGGGAATATGTTTTGCCCATTTTCAAGCTCCTCCCAGTCATCGGCATGAATGCTACCTCGCTTCAATCTGGAGGATTCCGCATTACTGATGGAATTTCCCTCACACTCTTAGGATACGCTGATACACTGGTCGGATGTACATCATTGCACTAAAACTACCAACCATCAATGGCATGTGTGAGTGAGATACATTATTATCTGCCCTTCTCTGGTCCCATTTGATTGAAATGATTTTTTTCAAAATCTTTCACGAATTTAAATCCCAGCATCAGGCCATTCCTCAGCCTTGTTGTGAGAGGAGAAGAAGGATCCAGTTTCTCAGTCCGTTACCAGGCCATTCTCTTTCCAGTCAATGATTCTTCTTTTTATGGGCTGTTGGTGTCGCCTGCAGGACCAGCATTTGTTGCCGTTCCCGAATTGCCCTTCAACTGAGAATGCCTTCTTGGACCATTTCAGAGGTCGAGTAAGAGTCACCCTCTTACTCTGGGTCTGGAGTCACGTGTAGGCCAGACCAGTTAAGGAGGCCAGAGTTATTTATCTGTAGTGAATCGGTGAACCAGATTATATTTTACAATAATCGACCGTAGTTTCAAGGCCCCCATTACTGAGACAAGCTTTCAATTCCAGATTGATTAAATAGTGAATTTAAATTTCATCAGCTGCCGTGGTGGGATTTACTCCGTGTCCCCAAAGATTCGTGCGAGCCTCTGGATTACCAGCCCAATCGCCTTTCATCCCTGAACACAGAAACAGTTCATTCAGCTCATTATCAAACCTCTTCCTGATGAGATTAGATTTTCCTCCACAGAATTTGATCAAACCATTTGCTGCAAAGTCTGTTGCTCCATTTGGGAACATCAATAATTTATTAAGGTCACTCAAAGAGAAAATGATTTCTTGGGAGGAGAATAAAATAATGAGATGAGAAAATTTAATGAACAAAACAACAAGGAAATACATTCTGAGAAAGCGCCCTGCAGTGTGTGCAAGAAAATGCAGAGCTTTCAGTTGAAGAAGGCAATCTCGGTTTGCCGGGAGTTCTCCCAGATTTCTGCACAAAACGACCGCCTGCGCATTGAGCTCAGGTACGCATTGTACATTTGTTGCCGAGGAACGACAGAACTGTGCCGAGATGTGTTATTTTAGCCGATTACGGAGTGGCATTGAATGGAGCGAACTGTAGTTGACTTCGTCTTGTGGATTAGCAGTAAAGGGATTCAGAGGGACGCATGAAAACTTCAAGAAGAACAAATTTGATAGAATTTTTTGAGGAGGTAACTAGGTGTGTTGATGAAGGTAGGGCGGTTGATGTCATATACATGGATTTTAGTAAGGCGTTTGATAAGGTCCCCCATGGTCGGCTTATGATGAAAGTAAGGAGGTGTGGGATAGAGGGAAAGTTGGCCGATTGGATAGGTAACTGGCTGTCTGATCGAAGACAGAGGGTGGTGGTGGATGGAAAATTTTCGGACTGGAGGCAGGTTGCTAGCGGAGTGCCGCAGGGATCGGTGCTTGGCCCTCTGCTCTTTGTGATTTTTATTAATGACTTAGAGGAGGGGGCTGAAGGGTGGATCAGTAAATTTGCTGATGACACCAAGATTGGTGGAGTAGTGGATGAGGTGGAGGGCTGTTGTAGGCTGCAAAGAGACATAGATAGGATGCAAAGCTGGGCTGAAAAATGGCAAATGGAGTTTCACCCTGATAAATGTGAGGTGATTCATTTTGGTAGGACTAATTTAAATGTGGATTACAGGGTCAAAGGTAGGGTTCTGAAGACTGTGGAGGAACAGAGAGATCTTGGGGTCCATATCCACAGATCTCTAAAGGTTGCCACTCAAGTGGATAGAGCTGTGAAGAAGGCATATAGTGTGTTAGCTTTTATTAACAGGGGGTTGGAGTTTAAGAGCCGTGGGGTTATGCTGCAACTGTACAGGACCTTGGTGAGACCGCATTTGGAATATTGCGTGCAGTTCTGGTCACCTCACTATAAGAAGGATGTGGAAGCGCTGTAAAGAGTGCAGAGGAGATTTACTAGGATGCTGCCTGGTTTGGAGTGTCGGTCTTATGAGGAAAGGTTGAGGGAGCTGGGGCTGTTCACTCTGGAGCGGAGGAGATTGAGGGGAGACTTAATAGAGGTTTATAAAATGATGAAGGGGATAGATCGAGTGAACGTTCAAAGACTATTTCCTCGGGTGGATGGAGCTATTACGAGGGGGCATAACTATAGGGTTCATGGTGGGAGATATAGGAAGGATATCAGAGGTAGGTTCTTCACGCAGAGAGTGGTTGGGGTGTGGAATGGACTGCCTGCAGTGATAGTGGAGTCAGACACTTTAGGAACATTTAAGCGGTTATTAGATAGGCACATGGAGCACACCAGGATGGTAGGGAGTGGGATAGCTTGATCTTGGTTTCAGATGAAGGTCGGCACAACATCGTGGGCCGAAGGGCCTGTTCTGTGCTGCACTGTTCTATGTTCTATGTTCTAAGAAGGTTGAGATCGAAAGTTGCGCGTGAATGTTCTTTTGCCTTTTCGATCAAAGATGGCATGTCTCCAAATCTGAACATGCGGGACAAATTCAGCTGCTCTCTCTCAACAGATCACGTCAGAGCTGCTGATATGTTCCAGTATTTGAGTTTGTTCTTTCTGATTCCAACATCTGCAGTATTTTGCTTTTATCTCATGGCGAGAAATTCGTTTTTGTCCCCCTTCGGCCCGCCCACCCCACTTCCCCACGCCCACTGGCCGCTCCCCTACTCCCCCCCCCCCCCCCCCCCCGCCTGCCGCCACGCCTCGCCCCGCACCCGCCCCGCCCCCACAAACCCGCTGGAAGTCCCAAAGTGCGAGCAGCTCAGATTTTTAAAATGATTTTCTTCTGTACTGACCGTGGTATAGTTGCAGATTCATTGCAATTATCATTGACAATCACACACAATTATGTAAAGATTTTGTTGATCAACTTATTAATTGTTTGATATAGATTCTTTTGATAAATGCTGCCTCAGTTCACATCGTATTCGTGGATATCGCTGCCAGCCACTGGAAAATGAAGCCAGATTCCAAACCGGTTCTAAAATCTTGAAGTCGTTGTTTACATATTCTGTGTTTCCGATGATAATTTTAAGGAACTCAATTATAACTCCACGGTGTTGCGACGGATTCGAAAAATAACACACATTTCTAAAAGGTCGAACCACATCATGCCTGCAGCGGAAAAGGTAGCCAATTTGTCCTCTCGCGTCAGGGCAGCCGATTCACCATTTCGCCACCGCCTTCTATCCCAAAACTTTGCTCAGGTAAATAATGGAGACGCTGAAAGGTGGGCCACTTATCAGCATAACTTGACATCCCAAATACAGTTGGTAGTTCAACAAACATTTGAATTATTGTAAAACAGACGTTCCAAACACAAGATCCCTTTCAAAGCCCGATGTGGAGTGATCATTTGGTCTGGGAATGAACATAACATACCCTGACCGGGAATCGAACCCGGGCCGCGGCGGTGAGAGCGCCGAATCCTAACCACTAGAACATTAGGGAGCCCACGAGACACGTTTGGAATGATCAGGCAGCAGTGTCACTTTCTATTCGGGGAAGACATCAGCAGTGTCGGTCATTCAGCCTCCCATCTTCGGGTCAGCGTTCTCCGAGGCGACCTTCATGACACATGACAACGCAGAATTTCGGAGCAGAAACTGACACGAAAGTTCCACATACTTGGCTTTAGGTCGCACGACTCCAAACCCTCGCCATGCTGCCCGCATTTACAATATCTTAATAACTGCACTCGCATCACTCAATTCACACATCAGTATCCAGTCATCCCTCTCCTCACTCGCATTGTCTGTACCTTTCAACACTGGATAAACTGTAAAGACTCACATTCTAACCATTGTTCACAATCCAAATGGTAATTGTTTTCCGATTGTTTCTTGGCCTGACGATGCCGTGATGTGAACATACCTCCGTTCACCTGGTGGAGGGGCAGCAATCCGACATCTCGTGATTCCAAATAAACCCTGTTGGATTTTAAGCTGTTTTTCTGAGAATTCTGACTGTAACCCGCCAATCCAACGCCGGCATGCCCACATCAGAGGTGAGTAAAATGTTGTTGAATTGAAAGAAAGTTGATCTGCAGCGACGAGAAATGTCCAAGGCATGGAAGAATCGCATTTTGGAAAGCATTTTGACTGGAGAGTCATTTTTGTGACATTAAAATGTCGGCGATCTCAAACGGACAACGTGAGGTACCGAAATTGAGATAAACTCCCCGTCGGGGAATTGAACCCCGGCCTCCCGCATGACAGGCGGAGATACTAACCACGATACTAACGAGGAAACAATGCTCCGCGGAGGTGGGCGCATTGAGCTCAGGTACGCATTGTACATTTGTTGCCGAGGAACGACAGAACTGTGCCGAGATGTGTTATTTTAGCCGATTACGGAGTGCCATTGAATGGAGCGAACTGCAGGTTTACCCAGTTGACTTCGTCTTGTGGATTAGCCGTAAAGAGATTCAGAGGGACGCATGAAAACATCAAGAAGGTTGAGATCGAAAGTTGCGCGTGCATGTTCTTTTGCCTTTTCGATCAAAGATGGCATGTCTACAAATCTGAACATGAGGGACAAATTCAGCTGATCTCTCTCAACAGATCACGTCAGAGCTGCTGATCTGTTCCAGTATTTTTGTCTGTTCTTTCTGATTGCAGCATCTGCAGTATTTTGCTTTTATCCCATGGCGAGAAATTCGTTTTTGTCCCCCTTCGCCCCACCACCCACATTCCCCACGCCCACCGGCCGCTCACCCCCCCCCCCCCCGCCCCCGCCCCTTCCCCCCCCGCTCCCCCCGCCCGCCCCGCCTCGCCCCCCCCCCCACCCACCCAAACCGCTGAAAGTCCCAAAGTGCGAACAGCTCAGATTTTTAAAATAATTTTCTTCTGTCCTGACCGTGGTTTAGTTGCAGATTCATTGCAATTATCATTGACAATCACACACATTTATGGAAAGATTTTGTTCTTATTAATTGTTTGATATAGATTCATTTGTTAACTGCTGCTTCAGTTCACATCATATTCGTGCATATCTCTGCCAGCCACTGGAAAATGAAGCCAGATTCCAAACCGGTTCTAAAATCTTGAAGTCGTTGTTTACATGTTCTGTGTTTCCGATGATAATTTTTAGGAGCTCAATTAAAACTCCACGGTGTTGCGACGTATTCGAAAAATAACGCACATTTCTAAAAGATCGAACCACATCATGCCTGCAGCGGAAAAGGTAGCCAATTTATCCTCTCGCGTCAGGGCAGCCGATACACCATTTCGCCACCTTCTTGTATCCCAAAACTTTGCTCGGGTAAATAACGGAGACGCTGACAGGTGGGCCACTTATCAGCATGACTTGACATCCCAAATACAGTTGGTAGTTCAACAAACATTTGAATTATTGTAAAACAGACGTTACAAAAATAAGATCTCTTTCAAAGCCCGATGTGGAGTGATCAGTTGCTCTGGGAATGAACATAACATTCCCTGCCCGGGAATCGAACCCGGGCTTCGGCGGTGAGAGCGCCGAATCCTAACCACGAGACCATCAGGGAGCACACGAGACATGTTCGGAATGATCAGGCCGCAGTGTCACTTTCTATTCGGGGAAGACATCAGCAGTGTCGGTCATTCAGCCTCCCATCTTCGGGTCAGCGTTCACCAAGGCGACCTTCATGACACATGACAACGCAGAATTTCCGAGCAGAAACTGACACGAAAGTTCCACATACTTGGCTTTAGGTCGCACGACTCCAAACCCTCGCTATGCTACCCGCATTTACAATATCTTAATAACTGCACTCGCATCAGTCAACTCACACATCAGTATCCTGTCATCCCTCTCCTCACTCGCATTGTCTGTACCTTTCAACACTGGATAAACTGTAAAGACTCACATTCTAACCATTGTTCACAATCCAAATGGTAATTGTTTTCCGATTGTTTCTTGGCCTGACGATGCCGTGATGTGAAGATCCCTCCGTTCACCTGGTGGAGGGGCAGCAATCCGACATCTCGTGATTCCAAATAAACCCTGTTGGATTTTAAGCTGTTTTTCTGAGACTTCTTACTGTAACCCCGCCAATCCAACGCCGGCATGCCCACATCAGAGGTGAGTTAAAAGTTGTTGAATTGAAAGAAGGTTGATCTGCAGCGACGAGAAATGTCCAAGGCATGTAATGAATCGCATTTTGGAAAGCATTTTGACTTGAGAGTCATTTTTTTAACATTAAAATATTGGCGATTTCAAAGGGACAACGTGAGGTACCGAAATTGAGATAAACTCCCCGTCGGGGAATTGAACCCCGGTCTCCCGCGTGTAAGGCGCAGATACCAACCACGATACTAACGTGTAAACGGAGCTATGCGGTTTGTAGATTAGCAATAAATAGTTTGAGAAGGACGCATGAAAACCTCAAGAAGGTGAAGATCGAAACGTCCGCCTGCATGTTCGTTTTCCTTTTGGATCAAAGATGGCATGTCTACAAATCTGAACATGCTGGACAAATTCAGCTGCTCTCTCTCAACATATCACGTCAGAGCCGCTGATATCTTCCAGTATTTTTGTTTATTCTTTCTGATTCCAGCATCTGCAGTATGTTGCTCTTATCTCCTGGCGATGAATTCGTTTTTGTCACCAGCCCCCGCAGCCGCCACCCCCCCCCCCCCCCCCCAGCCACCGACGCCCGCCCCCGCAGCCGCTGCAAGTCCCAAAGTGCGAACAGCTCAGATTTTAAAAATGATTTTCTTCTGTATTGACCATGGTATAGTTGCAGATTCATTGAAATTATCATTGCCAATCACACACAATTATGGAAAGATTTTTTTTTATGCAGTAACGACCATCTCATTAATTGCTGGATATAAATTCTTTTGATAAATTCTGCGTCAGTTCACATCATATTCGTGCATATCTCTGCCAGCCACTGGAAAATAAAGCCAGATTCCAAACCGTTTCTAAAATCTAAGACAGGGCTGTTCCTGCTCGTGGAATGATGAAGAATGAAAGAGAAGAGATTTAACATCATTATCAAAGGAAGGAAAAGAAACACGGGGAAAACGTTTTTTCACGCAGCGAGTGCTTAATGTGTGGAATGGACTGCTGGAGACTGGAGGAAGGTTCAATTGAAGCATTTCAAAATGAATTCGACTGCTATTAAAAAAATGAAAAATGTGCAGTGTTACAGGAAAAAGGCGGAGATATTCATTTTCTGCCAGAACGTTAATACATTCTCATTCGTCACTCATCACTGCATTGAGTTTGAACGGTTCGCTTGTCGTCTCCATACGAGGTGAAGTGCAGCAATGATTAAATGACAGAAGAGTTTTTGGTGTACGTCTTGAAGACGGGAATGGGTGAATGAATCTTGGAACACTTGAGCATTTAGACTCACCTCTGTAATACTTAAGAGATTCGTGAGGGGTACTGGAGAATTCATTGTTTTTGTTAAAATTCATTGTTTTCGTGCATCCAGACCAGATAAGAGGAACAAATATTCCTGCTGTCTCCAGCTTATCGTATTCAGGAACGCGGCTAACCCAGCTCGAATAAGCTAAGCTGGATTCCATTTTTTGTGACTTTCTTTAACATGATGGAGTTGACATGTATGCCTTCTGTGACCGTATAATCATAGATTCACATATATTCATGATATTCATCCTCACTATATAGATATAGAGTGTTATACAGACCCTGATACCCTTGTATACATATCATTTAACTTGTTTGTGCAAAACCTGTGATGTTTTTCAAGGCTATGAATGACGAACAGGATAGAGCAGAAACAATCGCGGCCTTGGAGATTGCACAAACTACGCAAGGGAAGAAACTGTCGGTGCAGCAAGAATCACACAATGAACAATGAACAGTCACATACATCTTGGAAAGTTGCAATGTAATAAAGAGCGGGAACCGGTCTGTATAAAACTCTGTTCTTACTTGTGTTCGAGGAGAAAGGCTGGGGCTCCGCTGTTAGGAACCTGGCTTCTGCCACAATTGTGAAAATAAACACTGCATTTTGATGTACGGCTAGTCTGAGGTATTTTTTACCTACATTAATCTAAAGGGGAAGGGGAAGAAACCAGATATGTGTCTAAAATGTGGTGAGGATGGCAGAGTGATGAACAGCCCGAAAGAAAAACAAGAGTAGACAAGAGAATAAAATAGAAACCTGCAAAGAAAATTGGAACAGAATGGATCTGAGTTTAATGTCTGAAATTGTTTGACTCGATGCTGAGTCTGAAAGGCAGCAACGTGCTTCATTGAGGGATGAGTTTCCATTTTTGGAGTTTACATTGAGCATCATTGGAACATTGCAGGAGGCTGAGATGGAAAAATCAGTATAAAGCAAGATTTAGAATTAAAATGATAGAAGACTGAAATCCAAGTAATGTTTCCTGACTTAATACAGGTGTTTCACAACGTCTGCCCAATATGACAGACAACTTTATCAGCATTATAACGCCTTCAGATAAGAAATATAGAAATTAATGTGACACCTGGATTGCGTGGTGAGGGCTCTGAGCAGTGAGGATGGAAAATGGAACACATCAACCCACAATTCTGATCAATTTTCCATGTCCTCAAAAGATGATCTGCTCGCACTAGTGTTGATGTGGAAGTGCCGGCGTTGGACTGAGGTGGGCACAGTGAGAAGTCTCACAACACCAGGTTAAAGATGGAATCACCAGCTTTCGGAGCGCTGCTCCTTCTTCAGATGAGTTGAAGGAGGTTGACAAATAGACGCAAATACAATAGTACGAGAATTACAGATTGGAGTGAAAACAATGGTTCGAATGCGAGTCTTTTCAGGTAATCTAGACGTTAAAGATACAGACAGCAAGGGTGGAGAGAGGGATAATCACAGATTAAAGAAGTGTGACTTCTGTCAAGTCAGGACAGTTAGAACGATTTTGCAAACTCAGAGAGTATGGTGGAAGTGATGTGTCGGGTAACTTGAACCCAAGATCCCGGTTGAGCACTTCCTCATGCATGTAGAACATAGAACATAGAACATAGAACATTACAGCGCAGAACAGGCCCTTCGGCCCACGATGTTGCACCGATCAGTTAAAAAAAAACTGTGACCCTCCAACCTAAACCAATTTCTTTTCGTCCATGAACCTATCTACGGATCTCTTAAACGCCCCCAAACTAGGCGCATTTACTACTGATGCTGGCAGGGCATTCCAATCCCTCACCACCCTCTGGGTAAAGAACCTACCCCTGACATCGGTTCTATAACTACCCCCCCTCAATTTAAAGCCATGCCCCCTCGTGCTGGATTTCTCCATCAGAGGAAAAAGGCTATCACTATCCACCCTATCTAAACCTCTAATCATCTTATATGTTTCAATAAGATCCCCTCTTAGCCGCCGCCTTTCCAGCGAAAACAATCCCAAATCCCTCAGCCTCTCCTCATAGGATCTCCCCTCCATACCAGGCAACATCCTGGTAAACCTCCTCTGCACCCACTCCAAAGCCTCCACATCCTTCCTGTAATGTGGGGACCAGAACTGCACACAGTACTCCAAGTGCGGCCGCACCAGAGTTGTGTACAGTTGCAACATAACGCTACGACTCCTAAATTCAATCCCCCTACCAATAAACGCCAAGACACCATATGCCTTCTTAACAACCTTATCTACTTGATTCCCAACTTTCAGGGATCTATGCACACATACACCTAGATCCCTCTGCTCCTCCACACTATTCAAAGTCCTCCCGTTAGCCCTATACTCAACACATCTGTTATTCCTACCAAAGTGAATTACCTCACACTTCTCCGCATTAAACTCCATCCGCCACCTCTCGGCCCAACTTTGCAACCTGTCTAAGTCTTCCTGCAAACTACGACACCCTTCCTCACTGTCTACCACACCACCGACTTTGGTGTCATCAGCAAATTTGCTAATCCACCCAACTATACCCTCATCCAGATCATTAATAAATATTACAAACAGCAGTGGCCCCAAAACAGATCCCTGAGGTACACCACTTGTAACCGCACTCCATGATGAATATTTACTATCAACCACCACCCTCTGTTTCCTATCCGCTAGCCAATTCCTGATCCAATTTCCTAGATCACCCCCAATCCCATACATCTGCATTTTCTGCAGAAGCCTACCATGGTGAACCTTATCAAACGCCTTACTAAAATCCATATATACCACGTCCACTGCCTTGCCCCCATCCACCTCCTTGGTCACTTTCTCAAAAAACTCAATAAGGTTAGTAAGGCACGACCTACCTGCCACAAAAACATGCTGACTATCACCTATCAATTCATTACTCTCCAAATAACTATAAATCCTATCCCTTATAATTTTTTCCAACATCTTGCCGACAACAGAAGTGAGACTCACCGGTCTATAATTCCCGGGGAAGTCTCTGTTCCCCTTCTTAAACAATGGGACAACATTCGCTAACCTCCAATCTTCTGGTACTATACCAGAGGCCAACGACGACCTGAAGATCAGAGCCAGACGCTCTGCAATCACTTCTCTTGCCTCCCAGAGAATCCTTGGATAAATCCCATCCGGACCAGGGGATTTATCTATTTTCAGACCCTCCAGAATATCCTGCACATCCTCCTTATCAACTGTAATACTGTCTATTCTACTCCCTTGCAACCCAGTGTCCTCCTCAGCTATATTCATGTCCCCTTGCGTGAACACCGAAGAGAAATATTGGTTCAATGCTTCACCAATCTCCTCCGGTTCCACACATAACTTCCCTCTGCCATCTATAACTGGCCCTAAACTTGCCCTAACCAACCTTCTGTTCTTGACATACCTATAGAACGCCTTAGGATTCTCTTTAACCCTATCCGCCAAAGTCTTCTCATGTCCCCTTTTAGCCCTTCTAAGCTCGCTCTTCAACTCCCTCTTAGCCAATCTAAAGCTTTCTAGTGCACTACCCGAGTGCTCACGTCTCATCCGAACATAAGCCTCCTTTTTCTTTTTAACCAACAAAGAAACTTTTTTGGTGCACCACGGTTCCCTAGCCCTACCAATTCCTCCTTGCCTGACAGGGACATACCTATCACAGACTCGCAGTAGCTGCTCCTTGAAAAAACTCCACATGTCGGACGTTCCCAGTCCCTGTAATCTCCTAGTCCAACCTATGTTTCCTAATTCTCTCCTAATAGCCTCATAATTACCCTTCCCCCAGCTAAAACCACTGGCCCGAGGTTCATGCCTATCCCTTTCCATCACTAAGGTGAACGTAACCGAATTGTGGTCACTATCACCAAAATGCACACCAACTTCCAAGTCTAGCACCTGGTCTGGCTCATTTCCCAGCACCAGATCCAATATAGCCTCACCTCTAGTTGGCCTGTCTACATACTGAGTCAAAAAACCTTCCTGCACGCTTTGAACAAAAACTGACCCCTCTAACGAGCTAGAGCTATAACAATTCCAGTCAATATTAGTCAAGTTAAAATCCCCCATAACAATTGCCCTATTACTTTCACTCCTAAGCAGGATTGACTCCGCAATCCTTTCCTCAACCTCTCTAGAACTTTTAGGAGGTCTATAAAAGACTCCCAACAGGGTGACCTCTCCTCTCCTATTTCTAATCTCCGCCCATACTACCTCAACAGATAAGTCCTCATCAAACCTCCTCTCTGACACTGTGATACAATCTCTGACCAATAATGCTACCCCTCCCCCTCTTCTACCTCCTTCCCTACTTCGACTAAAACATTTGAACCCCGGGACCTTGCCTGTGGAACTTGCCTGTCTGTTTCTGTTCGGCGATTCTGCGTTGTCGTTTGTCTTGAAGAGACCTGAAGATCCGAGGCTGAATGGCCTTGACTGCGGAAGAGTTCCCCTGTTGGAAGGCAATACTGCAAACTGGTGATGTCGTTGAGGCCGCAAACACTTTCCGGTGGTTTGGTGGTTAGGATTCGGCGCTTTCACCACCGTGGCCTGTGTTCCATTCTGAGTCAGGCAAGCTTCTTTCCATTCCCAAAACAAAGGAATTTCATTCCCAAACGAAATTTGGCATGTCAGCTATGACTCTTAGCAACGTTTACAGATTCACGAAATAAGCTTTCTTTCTTGTTCTATCACAGTTTGGTGTGGATCGTGATCTGTGCTCCACTGCAAGGAACAACAAAAGGTTGTGAATGTTGCCCAATCCATCACGCAAACCAGCCTCTCATCAATTGACTCTGACGACACTTCCCGCTGCCTCGGCAAAACAGCCAGCATAATTAAGGACCCCACGCAACCCGGACGTACTCTCTTCCACCCTCTTCCGTCGGGAAAAATATACCAACGCCAGATGTCACGTACCAACCGACTCACGAACATCTTATCCACTGCTGCTGTCAGCCTTTTGAATGGACTTACCTTGCATTAAGTTGGCCTTTCTCTGCATCCTATCTATGACTGGAACACTACATTCTGCACTCTCTCGTTTTCTTCTCTATTAACGGTATGTTTTGTTTGTAGAGCGCGCAAGAATCAATATTTTTCACTGTATGGCTAATGCATGTGACAAAAATAAATCAAATCAAATCAAATCAAATGAAACAACTGATCAGATCACATCAGACTCTGGCGAGTGGCTTGCTTTTGCGCTGCAGGGATTACGTGGTTCTATGTTGCAGACACTGCTTGGAAATCTGTTTGATTATCGAATCCGTGGCCGAACCATGGACAGCAGAGCCTCAATTGAGCTTCTTAAAATTATCATCTGAGATACAGAATAATTAACGTTCAACTTCATGAATTCAGAAACGGTTTGTAAACTTGGTTCATTTTCCAGTGGCTCACGAGGTATGCACCAATAAGATTTTAACTGAGGCAGCTTTTATCAAATGAATCGAAATCAAACAACTGATGAGATGATAATAACCACAGAAATAATTTTTCCATGATTATGTGAGAGTGGGAATGATATTGTCTGTCTTTGCTCAATCTGCACCTATCCCTCGGGCAATGCAAAAGACAATATAATTGAAGAAAAGCATCTCAGCTGTAAAGCACTTTGGAACTTCCAGCGGTTTGGAAATAAAAACGCAGTTCCAGACAAGATAAAAGCAAAATACTGCCGATGCTGGAATCTGAAACAACAAATGAAAATGCTAGAACATCTCAGCAGGTCGGACATCATCTGTGGAGAGAGACCAGCTGAGATTGTCCAGCATGTTCAGATTTCAAGACACGCCGTTTTTCCTCCAAAATTAAAAAGAACATTCAGTTTGAAATGAACGGTAAATGCGCCTTTCTGTCTCCACCTGGTTCTTGTTCTTTTTCATGCATCCATCTCATTGTCTTTCCTGCCAATCCAAAGGTCTTTATTTGTTGGTTAAAGCCGCTGTTTGCATTAAATGGTACTCCGTATTGGGGAAAAGAACTGATCTCGTCAGAACTCAGTTGCCGCTCTGAAAGTGTAAGTGGCAAGTGTACAATACATCAAACATCGCTTCCTCGTTAGTATAGTGGTTAGTATCCCCGCCTGTCACGCGGGAGACCGGGGTTCAATTCCCCGAAGGGGAGCATGTTGCAATTTTATTTTGTCAAATTGTTCCTGTGTTGTTCTCCAAGATTGAAAACAAAACCCTCATCTGAGATCAACCCTAACCTGAGATCAACGCTCGTTCGATTCATCAGCATTTTGGCTCACCTTTGATGTGGCGATGCCAATGTTTGGGTGGGGTGGACACAGTAAGAAGTCTCACAACACCAGGTTAAAGTTCAACAAGTTTATTTGGAATCACGAGCGCTTGGTGCGCTGCTCCTTCATCAGGTGAGTGGAGGTTGGTTCACAAACAGGGCATCGACAGGCAAAAACACAATTGCAAGGTAATTTCAATTTGGAATGTGAACAATAGTTCGAATGCGAGTCTTTACAAAGAATCAAGTCTTTAAAGGGACAGACAGTGCGACTGGAGGGAGGGATAAACATAAGTTAAAGAGGTGTGAATTGTCGTAAGTCAGGACAATTAGTAGGATTTTGCAAACCCAGAAAGTATGTTGGGGGTTATGTGTCATGTGAACTGAACCCAAGATCCTGGTTGAGGCCTTCCTCATGCATGCAGAACTTGCCTGTCAGTTTCTGCTCGGAGATTCTGCGTTGTCGTGTGTCTTGAAGGCCACCTTGCAGATAGCTGACCCGAAGATCAGAAGCTGAATGCCCTTGACAGCTGAAGTGTTCACCGACTAGAAGGTAGCACTCCTGCCTGGTGATGTCTCTGTTGTCATGTACGCCCTGATGGTCTCGTGGTTGGGATTCGACGCTTTTACCGCCACAGCTCTGGTTTGATTCCCAGTCTCGGAAACAACTTTTCATTCCCAGAACAACAACATCGGGCTCTGGCGGAGAATTTTTTTCATCACTTATTTATTTCACGACAAGCACTCTATTGTACAATATTTCAAATGTTTGCAAAGTTACCAAGGGTATATGGGATGTCAGGCAAAACTGCGAAGTGTCCCACGTATCAGCGTCGATGTTATTGGCCTCGGTCAGTGGTAGTGCAGAGCAAGATGGTGAAATGATGAAAGTTCCGTCCTTACTCGATGGGACGAATGGTTTGATTTTGCGCTGCAGAGATTCCGTGGTTCTAGTAATCACTGCTAGTCGTGAAATAAATAAGTGATAAAAAAGAATTCTCCGCCAGAGACCGATGTGATCTCATCAGTTGTTTTGGGAAGGAAAAATAACTTTCTTAACCGGGAATCGAACCCGAATTAGCATTTTTACCGTGCTAAACCTCCTGACACAAATGGCCATTTTCGCATGATCAATCCTGCTACTACATGCGATTCGGGAAAGACAAAATCTGCCACAAGTCATGCAAATGAAACTGGCATCTTCTTTTGAGCTTCTGAAACCACATGTTTTCATGGAGGCAAACTCCTGCCTCAAGCTGGTATCCTGATTTGAATCGATTGTCAGCTTGAGGTTTTCATTGGATTAGAAATATGGGAATATGGAATGTTGCTGGTCTATTCACCCCCTCAAGCCTGTTGGTCCAAACTTCATCTTGTTTCCGTGAACCTCGACACATTAACTGAACGAATAATCAGTTCACCCTCAATGCGGAGGCAGAGCAAAATCATCACCAACGAAGATGGGCTTCAAACCCACGTGTATAGAGCATAGTAGAGGAGCAGTTACATCGTCTGCACCACTCGGCCACCGCGTCATGCTAAAGGTAGCACCAAAGCAACTCTTGTGTTTTTCACGCCCGGAACAAAAACACATTTCTCCCCCAGGATTATGTTGTGTTTCTGCTCTCTCGTTAATCTTGTTTCACTGTTACTCTTCCATTCGATGTAATTCCACAGAAGGCTAAAAAGGGAGACAGTTCTCGTGGCGCAACGGTAGCGTTCTGACTCCAGGTTGGAAAGTTGCGTGTTCCAATCGCGTCAGGTTCACGGAACGTTTCTGCAGTTGGTCTTTAGATTTTGTGTCTTGGTAAAGTTGATCGTTTGCAAATGTTCCCAAAATTATGAATTTCTAAACTATGATAGAAATGATATTTTAGGGATGCTTCCTGTTCACATGCTCAGTTTATATTTTTTTTTGCACAGTTTTACATCCAGACAAGGTGTGAGGGATGTGATGTGTCCATGGCTTGTAACATTACAGCAAGATCCACATTCCCAGATATTTCTTTGGGTCGTCTAAGACGAGAGCTGACTGGTGGTGATTTATCCGGAGGATACACTCCTCAGGCGAGTAGCAAGGCTAAGAAGGCGGGGCCTTCGTGAATAATCTCAACCAATACAGGAAATGATCCCGAGCTGTTGGCTCAATGAACTGTCTAGCCAACTTGGACAAATGCACTGTTCCACCCACTGTAATGGAGATCAAGATAATGAGGCAAATTTAATGCTGAGAAAGTCAGGATATGCCAGTGGGCAGCAGCCGATCCATCGACCTTTGGGTTGTGGGCCCAGCACGCTTTCGCCGCGCCACTCTGCTCCAAACGTCGAAGCTCTCCTGCCTATTACCGTTGCGCGGGAGCCAAAAAAACGATTCACTGTCTCTTTTTATTTAAAAAAAAGACCCACGTGCTGGGAAGCTCACCCTCGTTGGACAATAATACGTAACATCAACCCGCATGTAGCAGAGAGAGAAAGACACACAGAAAAGCAGTCAGAGACCATCAGGACACACACACAACGTAGACAGAAAAGATGCCGAGCAAACAAGCAAGATACTGAGCTGGTCAGCTGATTATTTATGAAAAGCTGTTTCCTGTTACACAAAGGTAGGCCCTGTTTTGAAATGTATTTCCTGTTGTGTGACTGTGCTCTCTGCTGCGAAACGGCTCTCTCTGTTGTGGAACTGGGACTCTGCCGCTGACAAATCCTAACTGTGGTTGTTTCAAATTCTTACCTGCTGTGTAAATTTGTTCCCGGTTGTGTAAACATCATCCGCCTTGTGCAGAAGTTTTCTCTGTTCTATAAATGTGTTACCTGTTGCGTGAAATGTTTTCAGTTGTTCTGCGAAGATGTTTTCTGTGGGAAAGCAATGGACGGGAATTTCAAGGCCGCTGCTGTTGAAGCTAGCTTTCAATTACAGAATTATTTAGGCCGAATCGACTACTTCTGTTTCTGTTTGCTCTCCATGTTTCTATGTATTAAATCAGTGAATTTAAATTTCGCCAACTGCAGTGGTGAGATTTACTCCGTATCCCCAAAGGTCAATACGGCCTCTGGATTACCAGCCCAGTGACATAACCTTTCATCCGTGTAAACACAAACAGTCAATTCAGCTCATTATTAATCCTCTTCCTGAGGAGATTAGGATTTCCTCTACATAATTTCAATCAACCGATTGATTCAAATTTTGTTCGACTTTGGAACATCAATAATGTATCCAGATCAAACAGACATTGTGGAATTGTTGGGAGCTAAAAATACCGACATTACTTCAAGCTTAATGGGCAAAAGTACAAGGAAATACATTCTGAGAAAGAGCCTTGCAACGTTTGGAAGAAAAAGAGGATTTCAGATGATGAGCGAGAACTCTGTTCCCAGCAAATAACACAGATTCTATATAAAGTGACTGCGGCATGACACGAACCTGCAATCTTTCGTTCCCACTAAATCATTAGCAAGATGGAAGCCAGATACTTTATCCATCATACCACTTAGTCAACACGCCGACAGCTGCCCTGATATTAGCATACTGTCGATAAATACTGTGATTTTATATTTTTTCAGTTCTATTTTTGGATGATCCACTGATTCCCAGATCCCCGAAAATACAAAGGAAACCTCCAGCTGCCGCACATTGTGTTTTTCAATCTTGGAAAAACCTTTGAGTCTGTGAGTTGTGAAGATTCATGCAGCGTGATGGATGGAGTATTAATGAATGACTGTAAGAGCAGGAAGGTTCACATCGAGCTGGACAAATTTTCGGTGACGCCACATCACCATGAACCACTACAGTAAGGATTTGATTGCTCTGGAGAGGGTGCAGTGGCCATTTACTAGATCGTTTCCTGGGATGGAGAATTTGAGCTATGAAGAGGTACTGGATTGTGTCAGGTTGTTTTATTTCAAGCAGTAAAAGCTGAGAGGAGACCTGATTGAGGTGTGTACGATTTTTAGACTATGCACAGACTGAATAGGAAGTTGCTGCTGCCTCATAGCACTGGGGACCGGGGTTTGTGTCACTGTCTGTGTGGAGTCTCCACGTTCTCCCGTATTTGCATGGATTTTCTCTGGGTGAACAAAGAACAAAGAAAATTACAGCACAAGAACAGGCCCTTCGGCCATCCAAGTCTGCAACGACTATGCTGCCCGACTTAACTAATTCCGGGGACCATATCCCTCTATTCCCATCCGATTCATGTATTTGTCAAGACGCCCCTGAAAAGTCACTGTTGCATCCACTTGCACTCCCTCCCGTGGCAACGGGTTCCGGGCACCCACCACCCTTTGTGTACAAAATCTGCCTCGTACATCTCCTTTAAACCTTGCCCGTCACACCTTAAACCTGTGCCCCCTTGTAATTGATTCTTCCACCCTTGGAAAAAGCTTCTGACTATCCACTCTGTCGATGCCTCTCATAATCTTGTAGACTTGTAGCAGGTCGCTCCTCAAACTCCGTCGTTCCAGTGAGAACAAATCAAGTTTCTCCAATCTCTCCTCATAGCTAATACCCTCCATACAAGGCAACATCCTGCTGAATATTTTCTGTACCCTCTCAAAAGCCGCCACATCCTTCTGGTAGTGTGGACACCAGAAATGAACACTGTATTCCAAGTGAGGCCTAACTAAGGTTCTATAAAACTGCCACATGACTTGCCAATTTTTAAACTCAATGCCCTGGCCGATGAAGTAAGCATGCCGTATGCCTTCTTCACTACCTTCTCCACATGCATTGCCACTTTCAGTGACCTGTGTACCTGTGCACCCAGATCCCTTTGCCTATCAATACTCTTAAGAGTTCTGCCATTTACTGTATATTTCCTATCTGTATTAGACCTTCCAAAATGCATCACCTCACATTTGTCCGGATGAAACTCCATCTGCCATCTCTCTGTCCAAGTCTCCAACTGATCTATGTCCTGATGTATCCTCTGATGGTCCTCATCAATATCCACAAATCCACCAACCTCTGTGTCGTCCACAAACTTACGAATCAAACCAGTTACATTTTCCTCCAAATCATTTATATAATATTGCAGCAGCAAAGGTCCCAGCACTGATCCCTGAGGATCGCCACTTGTCACAGCTCTCCATTCAGAAACTTACCCTTCCACTGCTATCCTCTGTCTTCTTTGAATGAGCCAGTTTTTTATGCACCTTGCCAGCTCACCCCTGATCCCATGCGACTTCACCTTCTGCAACAGTCTGCCGTGAGGAACCTTGTCAAAGGCCTTACTGAAGTCCATGTCGACAACATCCACTGCCCTACCCTCATCAGTCATCTTCGTCACTTCTTCGAAAAACTCGATGAAGGTCGTGTGACACGGCCTGCCTTTACAAAACCATGTTGCCTCTCACTAATACGGCCACTCATTTCCATGTGGGAATATATCCAATCTCGAAGAATCCTCTCCAATAATTTCCCTACCACTGATGTAGGGCTCACCGCTCTGTAATTACCTGGATTATACTTGCGACCCTTCTTAAACAAAGGAACAACATTGGCGAATCTCCAATGATCTGGGACCTCCCCTGTAGCCAGTGCGGATACAAAGATTTCTCTCAAGGCTCCAACAATTCCCTCCCTTGTCTCTCTCAATATTCTGGAGTATCTCCCATCAGGCCCACTTTTTCTACCTTAATGTTTCTCAACAATACCAATACTTCCTCCTTTTTGACCTCAACATGACCGATACGATCTGCATGTCCTTTCTCAGACTCATCATCAACCTAGTCCTTCTCTTTGGTGGAAACTAATGCAAAGTATTCATTTAATCCCTCACCCATTTTCTCTACCTCCACGCAGAGATTCCCTCCCTTGTTCTTGAGTGGGCCAACCCTCTCCCTGGCTCCCTTCTTGCTTTTTACGTATGAGTAAAAAACTTTGGGATTTTCCTTAATCCTGCTGGCCAATGCTTTTTCGTGACCACTTTTAGCCCATTGTTAATGATATTTTCTATCTTCCTCATCATACAAGGAGCCCTGGCTTTGGTTCCCCTCCCTTTCACCCTTATTGAAATGTACCGAATCTGTGCCTGAAACATTTCGTCCTGAAAGATCACCCATTGTTCTGTTACCGTTTTTCCTGCCAGAGTTTGGGTCCATTTGACTCTGGCTCAATCCCAGCTCCTCCCATTGAAGTTAGTCCTCTTCCAATTCAGATTGTTTCTTTAGATTGTTTCGTGCTCATGTCAAGCTTGTGATACAATGATCACTGTTACCCAAGTGACCACCCACTGACACTTCGTTCATATGGTCAACCTTCCTGTCAGTCTGTGAACACAGTAAGCAGTCTCACAAAACCAGGTTATAGTCCAACAGGTTTATTCGGTAGCACGAGCATTCGGAGCGCCTTCATCAGATAGCTCGTGCTACCAAATAAACCTGTTGGACTTTAACCTGGTGTTGTGAGACTACTTAATGTGCCTATCCCAGTCCAACGCCGGAAACTCCACGTCAGTCTGTGAGAGAATGTAATTAATTCTGCATCTGTCATCCATGATCTGCATACAGATTTGCTCCTCTATCTCTTTCTCACCACACCTCTCTTTTTTCCTTCTCTATCACTCCTGTTCACATTGTATTGAATAGTAATTGTCCGGTGTTCTCCATTTCTGAACCGCATTTTCATCATTGCCATTCTCATGTATTCCTGTCTGGATTTTTGTGCTTCTAACTCACCAACCGTATTCACCACCCTTTGTGTGATTACACGGATGCTTTCTAAACCTGTCCTTGTTTTCCTCTTAGATTCCATCTTCATCCACTCCTATCTTATATGGTCCTATTTCCTTCTCTGGATATTCCTCCTTTCTAATTCTATATACTGTTGCCCATCCCCCTGCCAGTTTAATTCAAACCCTCCTCATCCACACAAGTGACTCTCCCCATGAGGACAGAGACATTGAGTCCAGAATCATGCAAGTTTCGCTGAGCCTTTAGAAAGCTCTGATTGGACCACAGCTGGAGTATTGAGTCCAGTTCTGCTCAGCACCCTTGAGGAAACGTGTGAGGATCATTCAGCGGGTGCAGAGGAGATTTGCCAGAATGGTTTCAGCAATGAGGGGTTTTAGCCACAAGGTTGGATAGGAGAAGCTGGGGTTGACCTTTTTGGAGCACAGCAGATTGACGGGGAGATCTGACAGAGGTGGACAGGATTATGGCAGGTCTGGATCAGGTAGACAAAGAAACGCTGTTCCCATTCGCTGACAGTACAAGGACGAGGGGGCACAAGTTGAAGGATTTGGGAAGACACAGAGAGGGCACGTGTGGAAGTACTTTTCATGCAGTGAGTAACAACCTGGAAGTTGGTACCCCTGAGGGTAGAAACAGAGACGTTGAATAATTTCAAAGAGGAATTGCGATTGACATTTGAGGAAAGTAAACTTACAGGGCTATGGGGATAGTGCAGGGAAATGGGACTGACTGGATTGTTGCATGGAGAGCCAGCATGGACTGGATGTGTTTCCTGAGATTCATTTGCAATCCCACAATCAGTCAGAGCTGGAGAGACAGACATTGTTTCCATGTCACTCCAACTCAGTACCACTGACAGGTAGATACATAAATCTCAGTCCAAATTTTCACCCACGATCAGGTTGTCAGTGTGACAGTCCGATAATGTTGCAGCATTGGCTGCAATTAAATTAAATACCAAATACGACTGAATAATCGTATAACCCGAGACACAAATGTGATTATTAAAATAAGAATACATATAAATTTGATGAGTATAGCCTTAGATACAGATCACATATCCAACCTAATGCCTCATACAGTGTATGGCAGATATTATATTCTAACAGTGAAAACTAAGCTCAACATTCACGTATAAAGTTCTTACAACCAGAGTGAATGATGAAAGCATCAATTTGATTAATAAAAATTGAATAACACTTTCTTACACTTTGCAACGATTGTGAGATGAAAAGATACATGGTCCTTCCCAATTGTGTTCAAATAGAAAGTGATTTAATACTAGGCCAAATTCTCAATAATTTCATTTAAACCTACATTAATGGTTTGTTTCTGTCCTGAAATTTCAATATGGAATGAACTCAGATTGTTAAACAGTCCCAGAGCCTGAGGTTCTGTAATGTGTACCACACTGATAGAGGAGCAGAACTGACAGATGGAGAACCATTCTCGAGCACATGTCCATTACCAGACACTGACAGATACAGACTGTTACTGAACTCATCCTGAATGACACTAATCAATCTGAAACACAGATATGGTACCACTGACAGAGTCAGAAATCATCACAAATCCACATATACTGATTAATGTGCCCACACACTACACACTCCATATTCAAGAATGAGAGTTCCAGACCCACATTTTCATACAGGTTTTCCACATTCCCAGAGAGGATCACTGAACTATAACAAAATAATGCAATACTCATACCCAGCATCAGATCCTGGCAGACACAGAATGAATTTCACATTCACATAGAGCACCAGAATCTGGTATGTGTATTCAACATAGTCAAACACAGAGAGACACACTTCTTACACCACTGAAAGAGGATTTTTGGCCTGTCAATTCCTGGCTGTCCAAGCGAGTAACACACCTAGTGCCACTCTCCCCACATCTCTGCACATTCTTCCATTTCAGGCAATGATCCGATTCTTTCTTGAATGCCTCGAGTTGAAGCAACCTCTCGCAAACTGTTTGGACCCACATCTCATATCATAATCACTCGCTGAATGAAAAAGTTTCCCATCATGTATCCATTCCTTCTTTTCCCAATTCCCTTAAATCTGTTCTCTCTGCTTCTCAATCCTTCCAGCAATGGGAACAGTTTTTGTCTGTCGAGTCTGTCCAGACTCCTCGTGATTCTGAATACTGTTATCAAATCTCCTCTCAATCTTGTCTGCTCCAAGGAAAGTGGTCCCAACTTCCCCAGTTTATCTCAATAACTAAAGTTTCTCATCCTTTACAATGTGATTCCCTTACACATGCTTGAGGCTACATATGTTTGTATACAGGGTCCGAACAATTGATCCCAATCTCATACACAGCACCACCGACTGATAGAATTAATCCTACTCTCACAAACAACGCTGAAGAGAAACAGATGGAGAATTGGTGTCAAAGATCCCCAGATTTTGAAAATGATTCCCACATTCCCATTCATTGCGAGTCGCTGACAGATACATGCTGAATTCCAATATCACATTGTGCAGAGAACACACTCGGTGGCCCAGACTGAAAGGGGGTTTTAGTTCAGATGGGCAGCATGGTTGGTGCAGGCTTGGAGGGCCGAAGGGCCTGTTCCGATGCTGTAATTTTATTTGTTCTCTGATAACCAAAGAACACACACTAATTTGCACTGCCCCGGAGACTGACAATGAGCGGATGATTCTCACAGAGAGTTGCAGAGATTGATAAGTAAAGAATGAACCCAGACACCTCATGTAGTGGCCGAGAAGGACAGTTAAAACATTAATCCCAAACTGGCATAGCATTCCAGGGAGAGAATGAATCCCGCACTCACTCTCAGCCCCCAGTAACTTGCAAACACACAATGAGTCTCCAACACAACCAGAGGCAGAATGACTCCATCAGCCACATAGTGCCCGAGACTGAAAGATACAGAATGATCGTCACCTTCACACACTAACAGAGAGTTAGTAAATCCCACACTCTCACTATATCAGCGAGTAGTAAATCCCACACACACACTGTGCCAAAGTGTCAGGGACCCAGGTTCAATTCCACCTACGTTGATTGTGTGGTGTTCCCACGTCCTCCCCTTGTTTGCATTTCGATGGATTGACCATGCTAAATTGCCCCTTGGTGTCCCAAAGATATTGGTTTGCGGTATTAGCAGGATAAATATATGGGGTTACCAGGATAGGTTCTGGGTGAGATGCTGTGTCAGAGAATCGGTGCAGACTCGATGGGCCAAATGGCCTCCATCTGCATGGTCGGGATTGAATGACAGTTAAGGCTGAAATGGACAAACTTTGGTTTCTCAGAGAATCAAGGAATAAAATGGAGATGAAACCGAAGATCAGAAACTCGACAAGCAGTTGGTACGCCCAGCCTGCACCCACATTTTGGAATCCGCACTTTCAAAGAAAAATACAGCTCATGGAGAGAGTGCAAAGATGTGTTACCAGGAAAATGGAAGGCATGCAGGAATACTTTATGAGGGATTTCAGAGTTATTGGATTGCAATCTTTAGAGAAGGCTGATTTATGGTTCACTTCAAGTTTATAAATTGACACATTTTAATTTGACATGGAAGTATTCTATGAAAAGTCTGACACTGAGAAGTTCTGAAGAACAAACGGACCGTCGCGTGTTTTCCATAGATCTCTGCAGGCGGAAAGGCAGGTTAATAGGATGGTGGAAAAGACATATGGCACACTCGCCTTTATCAATCGGGATATAGATTGCAAAAATTGAGGGGTCAGGATGGAGTTGTATGGAGCTTTGGTGAGGCCACAGCTGGAATACTGTGTGCAGTTCTGGTCGCCACATCATAGGAAGGACGTGAACGGACTGCAGGGGGTGCACAGGAGATTTACCAGGATGCTGCCTGGGTGGAACATTTAATTTATGAAGACATCTTGGACAGGCTTGGCTTGTTTTCGTTGGTGCATAGAAGACTGAGGGCGACCTGATTGATGTGATAAAGATTATGCGGGGCATGGACAGGATGAATAAGAAGCAGCTAGCCCCCTTTAGTTGAAGGGTCAGTTACGAGGGGACAAAAGTTAAAAGTGGGTGGTGCGAAGTTTAGGGGGGATTTGAGGAAAAACGATTTTACTCAGAGGATGGTGACGGTCAGGAATATGCTGTCTGGGAAAGTGGTAGCGGACGGGTGCCTCATATCCTTTAGAAGGTACTTGGATGAGTATTTGGCACACCATAACATTCAATGCTATGGGCCGAGTGCTGGCAAGTGGGATTAGGTGTGCAGGCCACGGCATTTCGTGCATCGGCCTCTTCTACACTGTCGTAATCTGTGATTCTGTAATACATGGTCTTACTACACAAGCTTGAAAAGTTAATTATCCATAGATAATGTATTTTGTGTGTGCGTCAGTCTAAACTACAGAAATTTGATTCACAGTTAATAGTCACAGTTTTTTTTCCCGCATAGAATTGTTGATATTTCAAACGCTTTTCCTGATTTTTTGTGAATGCTGAAAATGTCGTGACTTTTAGAACACTTGTCAGAAACATGGTGTGATTTCTATCTATGCATTGTCTGATGTTGTTGTTGCTGTTCTTGTTCTTAATACTGTGACTGTGTTTTTCACTGTCTGGCAATAAATAAATGAATGACTCATGATCGAATTGAATGGTGGAACAGAGTCAATGTGCCATGTGGTCAATGTCTGTTCTTAATTGCTGTGTTCTTGTTACTGGAAGAGACGGATCCATGGATACTGAGGGAAATAAGGGTGGAAATTGCAGAGGCAATGGGTAAATGTTTTCTCACCCAGCTAGCTATATGAATGGTGCCGGAGGACTGAAGAACTGCAAATGGTAAACACCCACTTCAGAAAAAGCTATAAGAATCAGTCCAATCAGTTCAACATCAGCAATGTGGAATATTCTCCAAATAATAACTGGAGATAAAATTAACACTCACTTGAGCTAATGTGAATTAATTAAGGAAAACCCCGACGTAATTACATAGAAACATAGAAACATAGAAAAGCTACAGCACAAACAGGCGCTTCGGCCCACAAGTTGTGCTGAACACATCCCTTCCTTCTCGACCTACCTATAACCCTCCATCCTATTAAGATCCATGTACTCATCCAGGGGTCTCTTAAAAGACCCTATTGAGTTTGCCTCCACCACCACTGACGAAAGCCGATTCCACTCGCCCACCACCCTCCGTGTGAAAAACTTACCCCTAACATCTCCCCTGTACCTACCCCCCCAGCACCCTAAACCTGTGTCCTCTCGTAGCAGCCATTTCCACCCTGGTAAAAACCTCTGAGAGTCCACCCGATCTATGCCTCTCAACATCTTATACACCTCTATTAGGTCTCCTCTCATCCTTCGTCTCTCCAAGGAGAAAAGACCGAGCTCCCTCAGCCTATCCTCATAAGGCATGCCACTCAATCCAGGCAACATCCTTGTAAATCTCCTCAGCACCCTTTCAATCTTTTCCACATCCTTCCTATAGTGAGGCGACCAGAATTGAGCACAGTACTCCAAGTGGGGTCTGACGAGTGTCTTATATAGCTGCATCATTATGCCTGGACTCCTGAACTCAATCCCTCGATTGATAAAGGCCCACACACCATATGCCTTCTTAACGACTTCCTCCCCCTGCGAATGGTGAATCGCATTTCATGAAATTGCTCGGTATTTTCATGAGGGCAATGGAAAAGGCGAGTGTTCAAAACCCATTCCTGACATTGTTTGGGAGAGGCAGTGGCATCGTGGACAAGTAATCCAGAGATCTTGGGTAATGGGGACTTGCGTTCAAAAGGGCAGATGGTGAAATTTTAATTCAAGACAAATCTGCAAATAATTCTCGATTTGTAATAAAACGCCATATGGTTTACTAATGCCCTTTAGGGAAGGAAATCTGCTGGGCAGGAGGAGTGTATTTGAATCAGCAAGTCCAGAGGTAACAAAAGCATGGATGAGGGTTTCAGGTACAGGTGAGTTCAGGCATAAGACCATAAGACCATAAGACATAGGAGCGGAAGTAAGGCCATTCGGCCCATCGAGTCCACTCCACCATTCAATCATGGTTGATTTCAACTCCATTTACCCGCTCTCTCCCCATAGCCCTTAATTCCTCGAGAAATCAAGAATTTATCAATTTCTGTCTTGAAGACGCTCAACGTCTCGGCCTCCACAGCCCTCTGTGGCAATGAATTCCACAGACCCACCACTCTCTGGCTGAAGAAATTTCTCCTCATCTCTGTTCTAAAGTGACTCCCTTTTATTCTAAGGCTGTGCCCCCGCGTCCTAGTCTCCCCTGTTAATGGAAACAACTTCCCTACGTCCATCCTATCTAAGCCGTTCATTATCTTGTAAGTTTCTATCAGATCTCCCCTCAACCTCCTAAACTCCAATGAATATAATCCCACGATCCTCAGACGTTCATCGTATGTCAGGCCTACCATTCCTGGGATCATCCGTGTGAATCTCCGCTGGACCCGCTCCAGTGCCAGTATGTCCTTCCTGAGGTGTGGGGCCCAAAATTGCTCACAGTACTCCAAATGGGGCCTAACCAGTGCTTTATAAAGCCTCAGAAGTACATCCCTGCTTTTGTATTCCAAGCCTCTTGAGATAAATGACAACATTACATTTGCTTTCTTAATTACGGACTCAACCTGCAAGTTTACCTTTAGAGAATCCTGGACTAGGACTCCCAAGTCCCTTTGCACTTTAGCATTATGAATTTTGTCACCGTTTAGAAAATAGTCCATGCCTCTATTCTTTTTTCCAAAGTGTACAACCTCGCACTTGCCCACGTTGAATTTCATCAGCCACTTCTTGGACCACTCTCCTAAACTGTCTAAATCTTTCTGCAGCCTCCCCACCTCCTCAATACTACCTGCCCCTCCACCTATCTTTGTATCATCGGCAAACTTGGCCAGAATGCTCCCAGTCCCGTCATCTAGATCGTTAATATATAAAGAGAACAGCTGTGGCCCCAACACTGAACCCTGCGGGACACCACTTGTCACCGGTTGCCATTCTGAGAAAGAACCTTTTATCCCAACTCTCTGCCTTCTGTCTGACAGCCAATCGTCAATCCATGTTAGTACCTTGCCTCGAATACCATGGGCCCTTATTTTACTCAGCAGTCTCCCGTGAGGCACCTTGTCAAAGGCCTTTTGGAAGTCAAGATAGATAACATCCATTGGCTCTCCTTGGTCTAACCTATTTGTTATCTCTTCAAAGAACTCTAACAGGTTTGTCAGGCACGACCTCCCCTTACTAAATCCATGCTGACTTGTCTTAATCCGACCCTGCACTTCCAAGAATTTAGAAATCTCATCCTTAACGATGGATTCTAGAATTTTGCCAACAACTGAGGTTAGGCTAATTGGCCTATAATTTTCCATCTTTTTTCTTATTAACAACATTATCAACAACGTGTGAAGTGACACAGCTGGAAATAGGTGATCTTGGTGGAGAAACAGATATGTGGTCCGAATCTAATTCCGGGTGTAATGATGTGCCAGGGACGAGGGAGAGTGATGGAATCATTAACTGGGAATGGAATTTGTGGTGGGATCTTTGCTCTTCCAGATATTATTTGGGGAATTCTCCGCTTATCTGGTACAGGATATCGGATAAGCAGTCGAATTATTTATTAAGAGGGATTGGTTCTGAGTGGTGATGGTGAGCATGAACTGGGTGTTGTCAGCATACATGTGAGAACGAGCACTGTTCTTCAGATAATGCCACTGAGGGGTAAGGTGTAGAAAAAAGAGGGAGCCAAGGATAGATCCTAGGGGGATTCGGAAGGTAACAACACAGGAGGGAGAAGAGAAACCATTGCGGGTGATATTGTGCCTCTGACGAGAAAGATAAGAATAGGACGAGGCGAGTGCAGTCTTCCCCAGCTGGACAACCCGCGTCATCCCTCTCCACACCTTTGACATGGTTGGCTGCACCATCATGCTCCAATATATTTCCACTGTCAGGTCACTGTTCACAGCAGATGAAGATGTTAATGTACCTGACAACCTGAGGAAACGAATGAGGAAGGAGCGGCTGGGCCTCAGTGAGCGAGTGTAGAGAAGGGTGGAGTCCTGAATCATCATCATCTCGGGTGAGATCAGGCCATTCTGCCCAGTCAGGAACACCCAGACTGACTGTCAGAGAGAGAGAGAGTCTGTAATTAGAACCAAACAGTGAGAGAGATCCATTCAGAGAAACCAACCATCACCCCCAAAGCACAGGACAGGAATATCCCAGTTTCTTTCCTTGGCCTCTGCAATGTGAAATGCACTAACCCGGTGTGGCACTGAGACCAACACACAGAGCACAGGAAGATCCCAGTCTCTGTGCTGATTGGTCTGACTCCACGGGGTTTGCAGCGCCGCCACTGCCTAGACTGGGCAACTGCAGCGTGACATGTTTACATAGGAAGCTGCCGTTGGAAGCACTCAGCTGCGGAGTTGCAGCCAGGCGGAACGGAATCTCCGCTGCCAAAACCCTTCGCGCATCTGGAGTTCCACTGCTGACTCAGGATCCAGACATTGTCGCCAGGTGTCTGATGGGCCCAGAGTAATCCCCGTCCTCTGTCCAATCACAGAAGCCGACCTGTCACCGACAGCGAACGAAACCAATCAGAAATTGAGACATTCTTGTCATTCAGTCAACGCTGTGCGCTGATTGATCCTGATCACCCAATCGGTGAGCTCAGTCTGTCTGAAATGTGCGCGAACAATGGAAATGACGCTTCATAACGGCCAGGAGCAGAGCGATCTGCTCCGCTCAACACCCGCCCACTATACGATTGACATCTATTTGAGCCAATTGAAGAACGCCGTTGTAACACACATACCAATCGGATTGCGGTGCTGTTGTTCGACTCCAGCAGCGTCTCTCCCAAATCAGCGTCATTGCGTCATACCGCATGTTGCGATCTGCGGCTGAACCCTCTGAGAAATCAGACAGCTGGAGGCGGGTAAATAATTCATAAGCGGAACCGTTATGAGAATTACCGTTGGACAACCATAATTCTCTTATGGCTGTAAAAGCAACAACAGGATTGGTGAAAGTCAGAGCGTGGGTGAAGTAGAACTTGAGGGAAAGAAGAGAGGAAATAAATGGAGGAAACGCGATAGAAATGGAAGATGAGGAAAGCATGATCGAGGCAGTGAGGTTTAGAGAATGAATTCTGGAGCTGAGTCCCAGAGAACTGGAAGCACGGCCATCACTGGTGGAGTGAATCGAATCAGGGATGCTCAGGAGGCCAAAACTGGAGGAGTTCCGATATCTCAGTGGGGTGTTGGGCTGGAAATGAGAAAAAGGGTGAAAGAACTGAGGCAATTGAGGGACTTGGAAACACGGGTAAGAATTTTAAAATGCAGGCATTGCTTAACCACGAGTCGGTGTTTGTCAGTAAGCACAGAGTGAATGGGTTAACGGTATTTGGAGTGAAATCTAAAATGTGAAATGGATAGTAAAACGGAGGAGATAGTCATCCACTTCAGCAAGCAGAGTGGAGGACATGCCTCCGTCTACATCAACTGTGATGAAGTGGAAATGGTCGAGTGCTTCAAATTTCTAGGTGTTCAGGTCAGCAACAACCTGTCCTGCTCACTACATGCTGATGCTATTGCTCAGAAAGCCCACCAACACCTCTACTTTATCAGGATTCTTCGGAAATTTGGCATGTCCGGTACGATTCTCACCAGTTTTTTCCTATGCACCATAGAAAACACCCTTTCTGGATGTATCTCAGCTTGCTATGGCTTCTGCTCTGACAAAGATCACAAAAAACAACGAAGGGTTGCGAACGGAGGCCAGTGCATCACGTAAAATAGCCTCCCATCCATTAATTCCATCCACAATTCCTCAGCAAAGCAGCCAGCATCACCACACACACCGACACACAATCTTCCACGTTTTTCATTTAGGAAAAAGGTACTAACTAAACTTACCAGCTGACTTTACAGCAACATGGGATTTAGAGTTGAATTTCCCTACTTCTGATTATTCGAGCCTGCTGTTCCATTGCGACAGATTATGGCAGACCTCTCCCTGGGCTCAAGAATAGCGTTTCCCCTGCTGCCATCGGGCTTGTGAGTGGACATACCGTTTATTAGCTTGATCTTTCCCTGCACCCTAGCTATGACTGTAACTCTATATTCTACACCCTCCCCTTTCCTTCTCCCCTATGTACTCTAAGAATGGTATACTTTATCTGTATAGTGTGCAAGAAACAATACTTTTCACTGTATCTCAATACATGAGACAATAATGAATCAAATCAAATCAAATGGTCAAAACTCACCGAGTTCAACGGAAACAGACAGGGAATAAAGAGCAGAGAACGGGATATAAATGATAAATTAGGAACTGAGTGACACCAAGCTTCAGTGTGAGAGCCTGTAGACTTCAGGTGGGGAGGATAGAGTTCAGTAGTTATCAGATGCAGAGAGAGAACAAGGAAAGATTGCTATGCATTCCAACAGAGTGAGGATATAGGAGAGGCAAACTGTCAGACGGTGTATTGAGGCTGTAGGAGGGACAAGAGAGGGATAGGCTATAGGATTCCTAGGGTGTTTGCCAGGGTAGATGCAGAGAGTTTGCTTCTCCTTATGGAAGAGTCGAGGACCAGATGGCATAATCTCACATAAAGGCGCTGCCCAGTTAAAAAATAGGCATTTAGCAATTTCTTCTCTCAGACATTTGCGAACCTGTTGAATTTTTACCACAGGAAGCTGTAGAGGCTGGGTCAGTAAACATGCTTAAAGCTGAGGTAGACAGATATTTTGATCATACCGGATCTATCATGGTCTCACGAAGGTGGAGCAGATACGGCGGGCTGGACGATCATCTGTTCCCAAGTCTTCTGGTTTTATGAAATCATTTTTTCTTCATTTATTGGCTGAACTGCCGATTCTGGAAAAATAGAATCTGCCACGAGGGCCGCAAATGAAGCTGGCGTCTGCTTTGAAGCTTCTGAAACCATATGTTTTCATGGTGGCAAACTCCGGCCCAAAGCTGGTGTCCTGTTTTGAATCGATCATCAGCTCGAATTTCTCCTGCGGTTAGGAATATGAAAACATGGAATAGTGCTGGACTCTTCACCACACAAATCTGACTCGAAATTTCATTCGTGAATTCCAAAACAAATCATTGATTCGCCCTGAATAAGGGAACGTGTCACTGACAAGGATGAGATTCAAAGAGACTCGTGCAGAGCACAATGGACCAGTCGTCCATTGCCTTAACCACTCAGCCACCTCATCAGGAAATGCTTTACCAAACCAGCTGTTAACACCCTTCAAAAATCTGAAAGAAGGTTGGCTTTCACACAGGTCCTGACTCCGCAGCCAGATGTGAAATGTTGGAAATGTAGTTTCTGTCAGTAAATTCCATTTCCATCACAGCAGCTCAGGGGTTGTTATGAATGAACTGATGTGAAACACTTCAACACCATATCCAACATCTTTCCACACATTGCAAATAAAACACCGCGGAAAGACTGAAAGATACAATCGTTTGATGTAAAGGCAATTAATTTGGAATGTAACCAAACATTTGGTGGTCGGCTTACTCTTCAGCCAGTGCAGTCCATGTAATGTATGGACATACAGTTTGCTGTTCGGGAAGGAATTCCAGGACAGCGAGCCAGCCACAGAAACGGGAGATATTTCCTGGTCAGGGTGGGCTTGAAGTAGAACTTGCAGATGGCCATTGTTTTACAGTATCTGCTGCCCTTGGGCATCCAAGTGAAAGAGTTCGTAGGTTGGATGGTGTCTAGTCAAGGGTAACAACAGACAATCTCAGGAAAGGGATTTGAATGCACGCCTCCAGAGAAAACTGCGACCTGATTACAGCGCCTTAGACCAGTCGACCACCGTGACACACTTGGTAATGGATATACACTCTCCACACAAACTGTTTTGAATTCCATTTTCATCTTTGTTTTTCTGTTGTTCCCACCAAAATGAATCACTTCATTCTTCAACTGCCACATGTTCTCCCATTCCGCCAACTTCCCCACACACTCTGACATACAATCTTCCACGAGTTCGACTGGAATTTCTGCAGCTCTTTTCACAACCACAGGACCTCCCAAACCATTTTACTGACAATAAAGTATTTTGAAATGTCGTCACTGTCCAACTGCTGAACTTTTGAACTGTTTGTTCAAAAACGTCAGAAATTCCCATATGGGAAATGGGATGGGAAATAAATGCTGGAGGTGTGGCTCTAAGGTGCAACGGCTGGCATGTTGAACTTCGAATTATTGTCTGATAAGAGATTCAAAGGTTGTGTGTTCGAATCCCGGCGGGTCTTCCTTTCCATAAAGTTTGAAAAAGTAGGAACAGGTTTTTCAATGTTCTCTGAAAAGTGAACTGCCGGCCCGAGCTTCATTCTGTTGAAGGCAACTCCAATCATTCCCCACTTTCCCATCAGAACAACTTCACAGAAATAAACTCATCACAATCTCAGAACAACCATTCAGCACAAAAATCAAATCTTTCCAAAATGTTGACCAGAGTCAGTCTGCTCACTCCTCGGGCAGATTGCAAACTGGACATTTACATCAGCGGGTACCTGCTCAATAGATTTTCCAGACTCCTTGTGACAGACAGCTCGAAAGAAGGATGATGTGAATCTACACCACTGAACGTAAAGACCGACACGTTCATCATAGATGTAATGAGCAGCTCCTGTTGCAGCTTTCGATCAGACAGTGGAGGATTATCGTCGGCGCTCTGTCAGGCAGCTTGTTCCTTCAGAAAGCTTTCCAACTGGACACATGGAATGAGCGGCTGTGCGAAGGCGAATGGTTCAGAGCGAGATGCTTCACTGACCAGACTGGAGGAATTGAAACATTTGGATGAAATATATCTCAGATACAATGTACCAGAAAATGACAGATAGGGAATAAATCTAACATTCACCGATAGCTCCACTGACAATGTATCCTGTCAAGTTCAGAATGTCTCTGACACTCTCACACAGTACTAATGACTAACAGAGACCAGAGACTTGAAAATCGAGCTGGCGAGGAATTTGGCCACACTGTCACAGGTGAAGTTTGGACACAGCGTTTGATCGGCTTGAGGAGTGAATAGTAGAGCACCATTCAATATACCCATCTTTCTAATCCTATGAGAAAGACGAGTTGGCAATTTCAGCAATTATTTGAAAAACAAGTTCCATCAGCGAATGCAGACAGGCAGGAGGAAATACCTGTAACTCAATGCTCAGACAATGTGTGAAAGGACCTGTGTGTTCCGATGGTCAGTGTTCTGTGTGAAGCTGGGAGGGGTTTGATTTTTCCTATTTATCTGCAATCCTTCAGTTAGTTCTTTGTGGAGCTGTTTCTGTGTGCGTTTCCGAGTCAGGGATGTTGGGAATGATCTTTAGTTTTCTGAATGTTACCGACCAAATTCCTGTCTGCTTCTCAGAAGGAACGCTCAGGGAGCTGAGGCCATGTTTCTGAGTGAACACCCACTCAAGCTTTCCCTGCAGCCGAGACCATGTTCCCAGGAGCAGGCTGAGGGTAAGAGAGTGGGTTTTCTGACTGTAATTAATTATTTATTTTTTCAGTTAATTTTGGGTTTAAAATCGGAGGTTTCTTTCAAAACCGGAAGTCGGGCCAGGAGAGGTCAGGGGAAGTTTTTGGAGGGTTTAAAAGTGCACCAAAGTATACAGCGGGCAGCATCGTAGCGGGCAGCAGAGTGAGTGGGAAGTTGAGTGAGCTGTCAGGGCTTTGGCTCACAGGGCTTGGACGAGCAGGGGTGAGTTTTTGTTTCCTTACACTCTTATTAACTTTTCACTGTCTTACTTGACATAAAGTGTCCAGTATGAGTGTGAAACCAGTGTGCTGTTCCCAGTGTAGGATGTGGGAGGTCCTGGAGGCATCTGGCCTCCCGGACATCCACATCTGTGAGGGGTGTGTCGAGCTGCGGTTTCTGAGGGACCGTGTTAGGGAGCTGGAACTGCAGCTCGAGGATCTTAGGCTGATGAGGGAGAATGAGGAGGTGATAGACAAGAGCTATCATCAGGTGGTCACACCAGGGCCACGGGAGGAGGCCAAGTGGGTGACGGCCAGGAAGGGTAAGGCTAGGGTGGTTGAGAGCACCCCGGTGGATTTGCCCCTGCACAACAAGTACTCCTGCTTGAGTACTGCTGGGGGGGACAGCCCACCTGGGGGAAGCAGCAGTGGCCGTGTCTCCGCAGTGGAGTCCAGCCCTGTAACTCAGAGGGCTAAGGAAAAGAGGAGGAAGGCGGCATTAATCGGGGACTCGATGGTGAAGGGGACAGACAGGCGTTTCTGCGGAGGTAGGCGGGATTCTCGCATGGTGGTCTGCCTCCCTGGGGCCGGGATCCAGGATGTCGCTAGTCGCGTCCCGGAAATCCTGAGGTGGGAGGGAGAGGAGCCTGAGGTAGCGGTACATATTGGTACCGCTGATGTGGGTAGGAAGGGAGAAGGGGTCATGAAAAGGGAGTACAGGGAATTAGGGAGACAGCTGAGAAAGAGGAAAGCAAAGGTAGTAATCTCAGGATTACTGCTTGTGCCACGGGAAGGTGAGGGCAGGAATGGAGTGAGGTGGAGGATGAATGTGTGGCTGAGGGACTGGTGCAGGGGGCAGGGATTCAGGTTCCTGGACCATTGGGACCTCTTTAGGGGCAGGGGTGATCTGTATACAAAAAATGGGTGGAACTTGAATCACACGGGGACCAATATCCTGGCCGGTAGGTTGGCTAAGGCTACTGGGGAGAATTTAAACTAGATAGGTTGGGGGGAGGGGAGCTAGAAGAGTTGACCGGGATCAAGGAACTAATTGATGGGGGGGAGGATGCAGGGGTAAGGGGAATTACAAAATTAATGGTAGAGGAGAGGGTGCAAGTGAATGAAGGTGGTAATTCAGATAAGGGAGTAGAGGGAGAGGGTGTTCGCGACTCATCAAAGCGGGTCCAGATAAAAGCTGGAATAAGGACACTTTGCCTGAATGCACGAAGCATTCGGAACAAGGTAAATGAGTTGATGGTGCAAATCAGCACAAGTGGGTACGATCTAGTGGCCATTACAGAAACGTGGCTGAAAGGTGACCAGGACTGGGAGATGAATATCCAGGGGTATCAGGCGTTTTGGAAGAATAGACAGGAAGGAAAAGGTGGTGGGGTCGCGCTATTAATAAGAGATAATATCAGGGTAGTACTGAGGGATGACATAGGCTCTGAGGAACAAAACGTGGAATCGTTATGGGTAGAGATGAGGAATAGTAGAGGGAGAAAGACACTAGTAGGTGTGGTATATAGGCCCCCAAATAATAATGTTGAGGTAGGGAGGGCTATAAACAAGCAGATAAGGGATGCGTGTAAAAACGGAACGGCAATAATCATGGGGGACTTCAACATGCACATTGACTGGCAGACTCAAGTCGGTAAGGGTGGAATGGAGGAAGAGTTCTTAGAATGCTGTCGGGATAGTTTCCTTGAACAGCATGTTACGGAACCGATGAGGGAACGAGCTATTTTGGATCTGGTATTGTGTAACGAGGTAGGTAGAATTAAGGATCTTATTGTGAAGGACCCTCTTGGGTCTAGTGACCACAATATGGTCGAATTTCTGATTCAGATGGAAGAGGAGAAAGTTTGGTCCCAAACCAGTGTCCTCTGTTTGAACAGAGGGAAATATGATCGGATGAGGGATGAATTGGCTAAGGTAGACTGGGAGAGCAGGCTGGCAGGTAGGATAGCTGCGGAACAGTGGAGGATTGTAAAGGAGATCCTTTTCAGTTCTCAGCAAAAATATATTCCAGCAAAAAACAAGGATTGTAAGAAAAGGGAGAACCAGCCGTGGATAACGAAGGAAATAAAGGAGAGTATTAAAATAAAAACAGCTGCGTACAGAGTGGCCAAAAATAGTGGAGAAACAAGTGATTGGGAAAAATTTAAGAAACAACAAAGAGAGACTAAGAAAGCGATAAAGAAAGGAAGGATAGACTATGAAGCTAGGCTAGCAATTAATATAAAAAATGATAGTAAAAGTTTTTATAAATATATAAAAAGGAATAGAGTGGCTAGAGTGAATGTTGGACCCTTGGAGGACGAGAGGGGGGAGTTAATAGTGGGAAATGAGGATATGGCTGAGTCTTTAAATACGTTTTTTGTGTCGGTCTTCACGGTGGAGGACACAAATAGTTTGCCAAATATTAACGATAGAGGGTTGGCAGCAGGAGAAATACTTAATACAATTAATGTTACCAGAGAGGCAGTGCTGGGTAGACTAATGGGACTGAAGGTGGACAAGTCCCCGGGTCCGGATGGAATGCATCCCAAGGTATTGAAAGAAATGTCAGAGGTAATAGTGGATGCGTTAGTGATTATTTATCAAAACTCGTTGCATTCTGGGGTAGTGCCGGTTGATTGGAAAACGGCTAATGTTACGCCGCTGTTCAAAAAAGGAAGGAGACAAAAGGCGGGTAACTATAGGCCGGTCAGCTTAACGTCTGTAGTAGGGAAAATGCTGGAATCCATTATTAAAGAGGAGATAGCAGGGCATCTGGATAGAAATGGTTCGATCAATCAGACGCAGCATGGATTCATGAGGGGAAAGTCGTGCTTGACGAACATGTTGGATTTTGATGAAGATGTGACTAGGGCGGTTGATGGAGGAGAACCGGTGGATGCGGTGCTTTTGGATTTCCAAAAGGCGTTTGATAAGGTGCACTTTGGAGGAAATAATAACAAATGGGATTACTATCTCAATGGAAACAAATTAAAACATGCTACCGTGCAAAGGGACCTGGGGGTCCTTGTGCATGAGACGCAAAAGCCCAGTCTGCAGGTACAACAGGTGATCAAGAAGGCAAATGGGATGTTGGCCTATATTGCGAAGGGCATAGAATATAAAAGCAGGGATGTCTTGATACACCTGTACAGGGCATTGGTGAGGCCGCAGCTGGAATACTGTGTGCAGTATTGGTCCCCTTATATGAGGAAGGATATATTGGCATTGGAGGGAGTGCAGAGAAGGTTCACCAGGTTGATACCGGAGATGAGGGGTTTGGATTATGAGGAGAGGCTGAGGAGATTGGGTTTGTACTCGTTGGAGTTTAGAAGGATGAGGGGGGATCTTATGGAGACTTATAAGATAACGCGGGGGCTGGATAGGGTGGAGGCGGAGAGATTCATTCCACTTAGTAAGGAAGTTAAAACTGGAGGACACAGCCTCAAAATAAAGGGGGGTCGGTTTAAGACAGAGTTGAGGAGGAACTTCTTCTCCCAGAGGGTGGTGAATCTCTGGAATTCTCTGCCCACTGAGGTGGTGGAGGCTACCTCGCTGAATATGTTTAAAGCGCGGATGGATGGATTCCTGATCGGTAAGGGAATTAAGGGTTATGGGGATCAGGCGGGTAAGTGGTACTGATCCACGTCAGATCAGCCATGATCTTATTGAATGGCGGGGCAGGCTCGAGGGGCTAGATGGCCTACTCCTGCTCCTATTTCTTATGTTCTTATAAGACATCGGAGCAGAATTAGGCCACTCGGCCGATCGAGTCTGCTCCGCCATTCAATCATGGCTGATATTTTTCTCATCCCCATTCTCCTGCCTTTTCCCCAAAACCCCAGATCCCCTAATTAATCACGAACCTATCTATCTCTGTCTTAAAGACACTCAATGACCTGGCCTCCACAGCCTTCTGCGGCAAAGAGTTTCACAGATTCACTACTATCTGGATGAAGAAATTCCTCCTCATCCCTGTTTTAAAGGATCGTCCCTTTCGCCTGAGGTTGTTCCCTCTGGTTCTAGTTTTGCAGTTTGCAGTTTACAATTTGCAGTTTTTCCTACCAGTGGAAACATCCTCTCCACGTCCACTCTATTCAGGCCTCGCAGTATCCTGTAAGTTTCAAGAAGGTCCCCCCTCATCCTTCTAAACTCCAGCGAGCACAGACCCAGAGTCCTCAACCGTTCCTCATACGACAAGCTCTTCATTCCAGGGATCATTCTTGTGAACATCCTCTGGACCCTTTCCAAGGCCAGCACATCCTTAGATATGGGGGCCAAAACTGCTCACAATACTCCAAATGGGGTCTGACCAGAGCATTATACAGCCTCAGAAGTACATCCCTGTTCTTGTATTCTGGCCCTCTCGACATGAATGCTAACATTGCATTTGCCTCCCTAACTGCCGACAGAACCTGCATGTTAACCTTAAGAGGATCTTGAACAATGACTCCCAAGTCCCTTTGTGTTTCTGATTTCCTAAGCATTTTCCCATTTAGAAAATGGTCTATGCCTCCATTCCTCCTTCCAAAGTGCATAACCTCACTTTTACACAACTCAATGACTGAAGAGAAATTTTGCCTTTAAAATGAAGAGGGTGCAGGTTGAACAATTTCCTGTCCTTCCTTTGAAAATCTCCAGAGTAAGTTGCTGGGTGACAGGTGCAGTATTGCAGTGAGGAAAATGGAAAAGAGAATTGGGGCAACGTCACAACCTTGTTTGGCTGCAGACTTCACTGAACGGGGTTTGTGTTGTTTCACTTGGTGAGTGTCACTGACTGCATGTGATTGTGGAGTAGGCAGAGGATGGTGACACATGTCAGTGAGCAGCCAAGTCTTAGGATAATGGCGAGAGAGTCATGCAGTACAGAAGAGGCGCCTCAGCTCACCAAATCTGCACCGACAATCCTACATTAAACCTGCACCAATCCTACCCTCCAGCACTGGGCCCATGGTCCTGAACGTTATGACATTTCAAGTGTTCATCCACATGCTTTGAAAACTTAGTGACATTTTCCCGCCTCTACTACCTTCCCAGGGATTGCAATCCAAGAGTATCACCAAGCATTGGGTGTAAAAAATATTTCCCTCAAATCCCTTCTAAACTTCCTGCCCCTCACCTTAAAATTCTGCCCTTGTTATCAATCCTGAAACTGAGAAGAACATCTGCTTCCTATCCACAATGTCCATAACCTTCATAATCTTATACACCTCAATCAAGTCTCCCCTCAGCCTTCTCTGCTCCAAAGAAAACAACCCGAGCCTATGAAATCTCCCTTCTCGTCAACATCCTGGTGAATGGCATGAGTACCCTCTCCAGTACAATCCTATCCTTCCTATAGTGATTTGACCAGAACTGCAATCAGTACTTAAACTGTGGCCTCACCAATGTTTTGTGCAGCTCCAACATTGCCTTGCTGCTCTTATAATCATACACTCATGCTCCATTCCTGACGCTCCATGTATCTTCACGACTCACAGAGTTAAAGGCTTTTTCGACGTCGAAAAGTATTACGCACGTTGCTGGAGCTTTCCCTTGTATTTTCGGGGATCTGGGAATCTTTGGGTCATCTTACAATGGAATGAAAAATAATATTGTCACTATATTTATTCACATGGTGCTCACGTCAGCTGAGGCGTACGTGAGCTGACCGCATGGCCTGACGTCGGTATTTCTGACGATGATATCAGAAGTTTCCACGTTCGAGTCTTGCCGCGGCCGCTTTATACCGAAATCTGGTGGAACTTCCTGGGAACCGAGTTTTTTCGCGTCATATGAAGTCTACTTTTTCTTCCAAACGTTGCAGGGCTCTTTCTCACAATACATTTCCTTGTTATTTTGTCAATTAAACTCCCACTCATGCTAATAATTTTACCTCCGAACAATTCCACAATATCTGTTTGTTCTGGATAAATTATTGATGTTCCCAACTGGCACAAAATGCTTTGTTTCGATCGGTTTCATGAAATTCTGTGAAGGAAATTCTCATCTCCTCGGAAGAGGATTAATAATGATCTAAATGAACTGCTTTTGTTTCCAGGGATGAAAGGTTATGTCGCTGGGCTGGTAATCCAGTAACCCGCACTAATCTTTGGGGACACGGAGTAAATCCCACCGCGGCAGCTGGTGAAATTTAAATTCACTGATTTGACACATGGAAACATGGATAGAAAACAGCAACAGGAGTAGGCCATTCAGCCAATCTAAGTCTGGAATTGAAAGCAAGTCTCTGTAATGGTGGCCTTGTAATTTCCGTCGATTGTTTTCCACAGACAACATATAGAACAACTGAAAACATGTCACACAACAGGAAACACCTTTACAGACCAGAGAAAACTTCTCCTCAAGAAGGATCATATATATACAACCGGGAACATATATTTACATAACAGGGAAGAATTTGACACAACCACAGTGAAGATCTGTCAACGTCAGATCACAGTTCCACAACAGAGAGAAGAGTTACATGTCATTGTCCAGCCAGGGTGCGCTTCCCAAAACGCGGGTCTTATTTGAAATAAAAATGCAATGAACAGCTTCCTCTCTCCAGCGCACCAGGAATAGGCAGGAACCGGAAGACATTCCGGAGCAGAGTGGCATCGCGGAAGCGTGCTGGGCCTATAACCCAGAGGCCGCTGGATTGAAACCATTCTCTTGCTGTCATATTCTCACTCACTCACGTCAAATGAAACATTCGGCTGCTGCCCAATTTTCTCAACCACCTGGTCGAAAACAGATTGTGATAACTGAAGTTACCAGTCTCGTTACCCTTACTCTTTGCCTCAGTTGGCTGGACAGCCTTTTCAGCTAAAAGCTCGGGATCAATCCTTGTATCAATTGAGATTGTTCATGAAGGCCCCGGCTTCTCAGCCTTGCTCCTCGCCTGAGGTGCGACTCCTTCGTTTAAATCACCACCAATTATCTATCCCCTTTGATGACCACGACAAACACTTGGGACTGTGTACCTTGCTTTCACTTTACAAGCAATGTACGAATCACATCCCTGACACATTGTTCAAACATAAAAGTACTGAGCATGCGAACCGGAAGTATCCATAAAATTTAACTCCTTCCGTAGTTTTGAGATCTGTCGTTTTCCATGAGCCTGACGTGATTTGAACACACGACTTTCTGATCTACAGTCAGACGCGCTACCGTTGCGCCACAAGCTCACAGTGTTGGCTGCTCTTTTACATCTGGGATATGTTCGGTGAATTCAAAACTCAAACAGGGAATTGACTTCCTCTTTTCTTGCTCGGGATTTACATCGAATGAAACAGTAACAGCGAACCAAAATTAACGAGAAGGTAGAAACACAACATTATCCTGCAGGAGAAATGTGTTCTTGGTGCCATGTGTTAAAATCACAAGAGGTGATTAGAAACGTTGGCATTGCATGACGAGGTGGCCGAGTGGTTAAGGCGATGGACTGCTAATCCATTGTGCTCTGCACGCGTGGGTTCGAATCCCATCCTCGTCGGTGGTGCGTTTTCTCTTTATTGAGTGTGAACTGATGATTGGTTGGTATTTTGAGATTCACGGAACCAAGATGAAGGTTGGACACAGAGTTGGACAGGCTTGATGGGTGGATTTTCCAACTCAAATCCATATTCCAGATTCCTAATCCAATGAGAAGCTCGATCTGGCATCGATTCAAATCAGGACACTAGCTTTGGGCGGGAGATTGGCACCACGAGAACATGTGGTTTCAGAATCCCCAAAGTCGACTCCAGCTTCATTTGCGGCCCGAGTGGCAGATTTTGTCTTTCGGGAATCGGCAGGTCAGTCTTTAAAATTCGTGCCGGATTAGCTGGATTGGCCCTGCTAAATTGCCCTAAATTGTGAGGGGAAGTAGCACGGTAAATATGTGAGGTTCCGGGGATGCGGCCTGCGTCGGATTGTTGTCGGTGCAGCTCGATGGGCCGAATGTCCTTCTTCTGCACTGTGGGGATTCTATGAAGTTCGAGGCGGCAGTTTTACTTCTCTGAGAACATTGATACACCAGTTCCTTATTTCTACAAACTTTATCTAAAAAGCCGACTCCGATGAGATTCTGACCCACAACTTTTGAATATCTCAGCAGACAATGTTGAGAAGTTCAACATGTCATTCCTTGCGCCACAGAGCCACAGCTGCAGCATTTATTCCCCATTCCCATATGGGAATTTCTGACGTCGTTGAACAAACAGTTCAAAAGTTGAGCAATTGTATAGTTTCAAAAATACTTCATTGTCATTAAAATATTTTGGGACGTCCTGTGGTTGTGAAATGAGCTCCAAAAATTTCAGTAGAACTCCGATAGGACACAGACAGGTTGGTCAAATGGGAGGACATGTGGCAGATGAAGAATGAAGTGATTCCTTTTGGTGGGAAAAACACAAAGAGACAACATGAAAGAAAGGGTATAATTACAAAACGAGTCGCAGGAACCGCGGGAAATGGGTGGGCATTTTTATAAATCATTGAAGGTGGCAGGACAGGTTGGAAGTGCCGTTAATAAAGCGGACAGTACCCATGGCTTTATAACCAAAAGCAAGGACCTGATAACAATTTACTGCAAAGAAAATGCTGATTAGCTATTTAGATAGCACTTTAGGTATTCTCAGCCTTGCCTCTCGACTGAGGTATGGTAATCCTGAGACTAAATCATCACCAGTAGACCCTCCCTGTTGAGATGGGGATCAGCGGATGGTCATTTGGGACTATGCTGACTTTACCTTTATATCTGTGTCATATTCAGACTGTGTTTTTCATTATCTGCTGCTGTGTGAGGGTTGGGATCTTTCTTATTCTGTCATGGAACTGTGCGTGTACAAGCGATTTGTTCTGACAGTCAGCTCCGGGTACTGTAATTTAGTTTTGAATTCATTCCGTGTTTGCAATGTCTAGGATTGTAATCGAGTTGATGGATCACCTCATTTTGAATCTCCGATGTATTTTTTTCAGCGTCGCTGACACGGCCAATATTTTGTTTTTATTCATTCATGGGGCTTGGGCGTCACTGGCTGGGCAGCATTTATTGCCCAAACCTAGCTACCGAGGGCAGTTGAGATGTAATCACACTGCTGTGGCTCTGGAGTCACATTTAGGCCAGACTGGGCAAGGGCGGCAGATGTTGTTCCCTGAAGGGCATTAGTTTACAATATAAGTTTTTCCGACGATGGTCAGTAATTTCATGGTCATCAGTAGATTCTTGATTACAGATATTTTTTATTGAATTCAAATTTCACCAGCTGCAATGGCCCCAGAATATTAACTGAGTTTCTGGATTAATATTCCAGCAATGATACCACAAAACCATCGCCTCCAAATTTTCCTCAAACCAAATGCTTTGGTAGGTCAACTCCAAGAGTAGCTCAGGGTGAACTACATTGCTGTGTGTCGGAAGTCACATGTAGGCCAGACCAAGAAACCCTTCCCCATAGAACATTACAGAATCAGTTTTTCTTTACGACAATCGATTCAAGGTCATTAATCCAGATATTTTTATAGATTTCGAATTTCACCTTGTGTGTGTGTGTGCACTTGTGTGCGCTTGTGTGTGTGTGTGTGTGTGTGTGTGTGTGTGTGTGTGTGTGTGTGTGTATGTGTGTGCGCGAGAGAGAGATTGACTCATTATCAGGCTGTTCGTGAGTGTGCATCAATCCCTTATTTTCCCTCAGAAGCACAGTGCTGCTCCTGCGCTTGTCAAATCCTATGAAAAAACACTTCTACCCCTGTGACCCTGGTGGGCGGGTGGGGTTGGGAAGAGGTTTGACGGCAATGCCTCAGGATGCTGAGTGTGATAACAGCCGATTTTAAAGCATGTGTGTCAGAAGGTGAAGAGTGAATTTGTCTGTGAGAAGATCAGAACAGCCGTGTCTGGAGCTGTGTTCGAGAGACAGGTTTTGGGTTGCCAGTAAATGAACTCCTGAAATGAAGGCACAAAATGAGAAACAGGAAATGCTGGAAATATTCAGCAGTTCTGAAAGCAGCTGTGGAGGGATATTCCTGTTGCCAGGATGTAACTCTCCAATTGGATAGAAGGGGATAGATAGAGTGAACGTTCAAAGACTATTTCGTCGGGTGGATGGAGCTATTACAAGGGGGCATAACTATAGGGTTCATGCTGGGAGATATATGAAGGTTATCAGAGGTAGGTTCTTTACGCAGAAAGTGGTCGGGGTGTGGAATGGACTGCCTGCAGTGATAGTGGAGTCAGACACTTTAGGAACATTTAAGCGGTTATTGGATAGGCACATGGAGCACACCAGGATGATAGTGAGTGGGATAGCTTGATCTTGGTTTCATATAAAGCTCGACGCAACATCGTGGGCCGAAGGGCCTGTTCTGTGCTGTAATGTTCTATGTTCTATGTTCACGTTGCTCAGATTTTACAATCTCAAAATCTTCGTCTCAGGAACAGGTAGGACGGGAATTGGATCTTTGTTGATTTGAGCAAACAGAGCAATGCAGCAATAAGAAGCTCTCCCCACCCCCCCCCCTCCCGCCCCCACTCCCCGCCGGCTTCGGGAAGGATGGGACTCAGATACGGGCCCCTGGCTGGGGTTGAAAAATGGAAAAGCAGATCGAGTTTTAAATGAGATGACAATGAATATGCAATTCAAATCGACTTGTGCAGATTCGGTTGTCTAACAAGGGAGTCAGGCTGGCCAAGCAGTTTAAGGCGCTGCCTTAAGGTCGCTGTCTCCTCTAGCGGCGTGAGTTCAAATTCCACGCCTGGTATTGCTTTTTCCTCCTACGCCAGGGACCATCCAAACCCGCGAAATCTCCCACCTGGAAGCACAAGGGCAGCAGATGCACAGAAAAAACGACCATCTGCAAGTCCCACTCCGATAGACACACACCATCCTGACTTGGAAATATATTGCCGTTTCTGTGGCTGGCTCACAATCCTGGAACTCCCTGTCCGAAAGGAGTGCAGTGGCTCAATAATGAATTCACTCTCAAATTCTGGGAGATAATTAATTCTGGACAATAAATGCTTCACGGGCCAGCGACACACATGTTCCGTATAAATGAAGTTCTGAAGAAATCATCTCTTGTCACAGGAGGAGCACATCTGAATTCAGAGCAGAAAATTGGGTGTGTGAATCACATCCTGAACATGGCTACTTTTATATCAGATGTGTATCTGAATACAGTAAATGGAACCCAGCTCACGATAGGCCGCTCAATGTTCAGCCGAGTGGTTTCACTGAGTGATGTGTGTGATATTCTCTGATGTACAATGTCGGGGGGGGGGGGGGCGGGGGCGGGGAGGACAGATTTGAAAAGTTTACAGGGAAATTGGTGCAGTCTCGATTGGCCACTGTAGGGATTCTGTATTTTTTTGACTTATGATTCTATACCCAACCCATTACATCTGTGGAGAGAGAAACAGGTCGGTCTAGTGAAAGGTCAAGATTTGAAATGTGAGCTATCTCTATTTTCACAGATACTCCCACAGCTGAAATTTATTTCCGACATTCCATTGTAGTGCGATTAAATCTCTTTCAAGTGATCTCTGCTATCGCACAAGGCCAAGTATCACTTTCTTGCAAGTTAATATTGTTTTTCACTTTCCAGTAGGTTTTCTGCAGAGATACAAAATAACCACATTTCGATACTTCCCGCAAATATCTCTGCTGTTTATTTAGAGGATACAGGAATTTTCATCAGCTCCCGCTTGAAGTAAACTATTTAATCTGCAACAAACTCACTGCTGTAAATGCTACAAACACAGCATTCCCCCTTTCTCTTCGTGAATTTCTAACACAGTCAGTTTGCCTGAGAATCATAGAATCACCACAGTACCGAAGGAGAACGTTCTGCCCTTTGAATCTGTACCGACTATCCGATAGAGCATTCCACACAGGCCTTATCCCCAGAGCGCCATGCATCCACCCCGCCAATCTACTTACCTCCACATCTTGGGAAACGGAGGGGCAATCTTGCATGGCCAATCCACCCAACCTGCACATCTTTAGACTGTGGGAGGAGGTCAGAGCACCTGGTTTCCTGAGGTAACTTTCCTGGGTGTCTGCATCTTGAGCAACAGTACAGACGTTTAACACAATCTAGGATAAAGCATCTAATTTCATTGTCTTCCCATCCACACACATTCACTCCCTGCACCACGGACGCACAATGGCAGCAGTGTGCACCATCGCCACGTTGCACTGCAGAAATTCGCCAAAGGTTCCTTTGACAGCACCTTCCAACACTCACTACCACTCTCGACTGGAAGAGTAAGCGCAGCGCATACATCGGAACAACACCAGCTCTTTGCAGGACACTATTATGTATTGATTATTTATATTTATTTATAAATTGTTTGTTTGAGTGTGTTCCTTAATCTTCTTTACGTTTCGTTTAGTGTAAAAAAGCTAAATATCTAATTGAACAGGATGTTACTGTAACTAACCGAACTGGCGAACGTTGTGCCAAACTTTATTAAAGAAAAACAGGATTTGCGATTTATTCTCAAATCCGTGGTTTCTCTGGGAACCGAGTAAACAACGTGGAGAGATGGCAGAGCAAAAAATGTTGCCGCAGCTTCCCCTCTCTGAAACACATCAATGTAGCAGCAACTTGTTTGATTTGATTTGGTTTGATTTATTATTGTCATGTGTATCAACATAAAGTGAAAAGTATTGTTTCTTGCGCGCTATACAAACAAAACATACCGTTCATAGCGAAGGAAATGAGAGAGTGCAGAATGTAGTGTTGGAGTCATAGCTTGGGTGTAGAGAAAGGTCAACTTAATGCAAGGTAAGTCCATTCAAAAGTCTGACAGCAGCAGGGAAGAATCTGTTCTTGAGTCGGTTGGTGCGTGACCTCAGACTTTTGTATCTTTTTTCCGACGGAAGAAGGTGGAAGACAGAATGTCCGGGGTGTGTGGGGTCCTTAATTATGTTGGCTGCTTTGCCGAGGCAGTCGGAAGTGTAGCCAGAGTCAATGGATGGGAGGCTGGTTTGCGTGATGGATTGGTCTACATTCACGACCGTTTGTAGTTCCTTGTGGCCTTGGGCAGAACAGGAGCCATACCAAGCTGTGATACAACCAGAAAGAATGCTTTCTATCTTGCATCTGCAAAAGTTGGTGAGAGTCGTAGCTGACATGCCAAATGTCCTTATTCTTCTGAGAAAGTAGAGGTGTGGGGGGACCAGGACAGGTTGTCGGTTATCTGGACACCTAAGAATTTGCAGCTCTGAACCTACTGCCCACCTGATTCAGAGTGAGAGTTTGCTGGGATTCGAATCTATAACGTTTAACGGCTGACTATCATGTAGAAGTCCAACGCACTATCCATTGTGCCACAGTCCTCTCCGCACAGAGCTGAATTTAGAAGCTCATGTATGGATTTTTGACAATGTAGAAACTCTCCCTAAGTCCAACAATCTCGTAGTTACAACATCGAGAACTGTGAAGAGGAACTTCATTGATTACAAGTCGTATCGGGACATCTTATGTCTGTTAAAAGAGCTGTGCAAATACACATATTTGTGTCCTCTATAAACGATATCTGTCCAACACAGAATGCTCCTCCCTCGCTCTCTCTCTTCCTCATTCTCCTGGACAATCTCGCAGGTTTGATAGTCTGGAGCCACATTCTAGTCTGCCTGCCGCAGGGCTGATCAGAAAGTGTTCCCTGTTCCAGGTAAACACCTGCACAGAACACAGAGCAAAATAATGTGGTTGCTGGAAATCTGAAACACAAACAGAAAATGCTGGAAACAGCTCAGCAGGTGAGGCAACACTTTTGATGAATGAAGATTTCTGTAAAACAAGTTCCTGAAGCACTGCACAGCAGCACAGTTTAAAATTTCCTTTCATCCACATGGATGCTCCATTGTATGATTTTGAACAATTCAAATTAATAAAATTAATTGTTATTCTGGTTGCTACAGCCTGAAAACGTCTCCCAGCAACACCCTGAGATGTGTAAATATTGAAATCCATTCTCTTTTTTTAAAGTCTATTTTGGAACTGTGTCCATCACCCGCTCAGTTCTTTGTTAATGAAAAGAGAATTGAAGATATATTTGGATAAGACAATAAGACCAGGCATAGGAGCAGAATTCGGCCAGTGGCCCATCAAGTCTGCTCCGCCATTCAATCATGGCTGATATCTTTCTCATCCACATTCTCCTGCCTATTCCCAATAACCCCTGACCCCCTTATTAATGAAGAACCTACCTAATTTCCCTTTGACAAAATTTGTACAGAAGCATAAAGAAGGGAATCACACACAGCACTTCATGAAACTCACCGCTAAACATTAAAAAGTGACAGTGTTTAATCATGGATGGTCTATTTGTTCACTTGTTATTCATGGAGCATAACAAAGGTGAGACAGTGTGCAATCTGAGCAATATAACTGAGCAAGCTTAAACACAATGAGGATTGGGCAGGATAAACCACCATTGGCAGTGGACAAAGTGGAGGTGCCAATGTTGACTGGGTTGTGTGACAGAACAGGAAGACGTGGCAGGGTGAAGGTAAATAGGAAAGCGGGAACGCTAAATGTTTAATGATCACTGTACAAATAGACGGTGCAATGTAGACTGCAGGCTGGATATTCAATGGGGTCTGAGATGGGTGAATAGGCTGTGGAATCTTGGTTTGGTAAAGGTTCAATAGTGATAAGGACCGGTAAAGGTATAATCTTTATTTCATATCACCTATCCTCGACCTTCTGAACAAAATGTGTCACTTCACACTTCTTTACATTCATTACATTGTACCTGTCACGTGATTGCCCCATTCCGTCAGCCAGTCTATATCTTCTTGACGACTATCAAGTTCCTCCTTCATTTGGCGCATAATATTTCAGAGTCTTGCATCATTGGAAAGTTGTTCTGAGTTCTGAGATGGGTGAATAAACTGTGGAATCTTGGCATGGTAAAAGTGCAACAGGGATTAGGAAGAGGATATCACCTCTCATCGACCTTCGGACTGAAATGTATCACTTCACACTTGTTACATAAATTAAAGTTTATTTATTAATCACAAGTAGGCTGACATGAACACTGCAATGAAATTACTGTGAAAATCCTCAAATTAAACGTCATGTGCCACGTGTCTGCCCATTCCAAAAGCCTGTATATATCTTCTTAAAGTCGTGCAATATCCTTCTCACTAAAGTTCATTATATTCCAAGTCTTCCATCATTGGCAAATTTTGAGATTGAAACCTATACACCAAGATATAGGTCAGTAATATAAATCAAGAAAAGAAAGTTTCTCTCTATATTCCATCCCCAATCAAAGGTAAGAAAACTTTACTGTGTTCGATGTTTGAATAGGTTTGCACTAGTAATTAAACTGCTGCTTAACGAAATTCCAACTATGCTAAACAGCTATGATTCAAAATGCCACTTGGTTCAAAATAAAATGCCTACTGGCACTAATCTTTTCACTTAAAAAGCATAGCCTTGCTCATTTATCGGGATTTAAATGGTGAATACAGGGGAAAGCAGCGTATTGATAGATTTGGAAATGATATGGCCAATGCATGTAGCATTCCTAAATTCCTCCGTCCCAGGTTCAATATAATTCAATATAACAAGTTCCAAATTATACCGACTACATGGGAAAGTACATTAATATTGAATTCTTTATGGGATTTAATGCTGACATCCAATCATTAATTCCTGTTGGATCTACCTCTGCAACAGGGACAGTTCATGTAAATATCTTCCGCTCTGTTGCAGTTCTGAGTTGCGGCCAGTAGATGTCAGCACACTCGAGCAGGCTGAAATTTAGACAACTGACAGGGACACAACAATGTCGAAACTTCAGTCTACCAGAGTGTGCTGACATCTACTGGCCGCAACCCAGAACTGCTACAGAGCGAAAGATACCGACCTGAACTGTCAGTGTTGCAGAGTCAGATCAAACAGGAATTAATGATTGGATGTCAGCGTTAAATCCAACAGAGAATTCAATATTAATGTACTTTCCCATGTAGTCGGTATAGTTTGGAACTTGTTATAGGCTGGAGCAGTTGACTCGATTAGTTCAGCTGTATTTAAGCTGAAATCTAGGTAATGAGACGATGGACAATGAAATTCAGAGATAAGCAGGTGATGTTACATTAAAGATTTGACCAGAGAATCGTGTGGAATTATGTACTAAGTGCACCAAAAGGCCCAATTTCAATTCGATATCTTCCGGGTAGAATGAGTACAGATTTGCAAAGTGTCTCAAAGAACAAAGACCAAAGAACAGTATAGCACAGGAAACAGGCCTGTTGGACCTCCAAGCCTGTGCCGCTCATTGGTCCAACTAGACCATTCGTTTGTATCCCTCCATTCCCAGACTGCTCATGTGACTGTCCAGGTAAGTCTTAAACGATGCCAGCGTGTCTGCCTCCACCACCCTACTTGGCAGCGCATCCCAGGCCCCCACCACTCTCTGTTTAAAAAATGACCCTCTGATATCTGAGTTATACCTCGCGCCTCTCACCTTGAGCCCGTGACCCCTCGTGATCGTCACCTCTGAAGGAAGGATTCCTCTCAGAATCCTTCTGACTCCTCTCAGAAGGATTTATAATGAATATCACACACTTATGTTGTACCGGAGACAGAATGCGTCCAGCACCTGCAGAATCTTAGAATAGATACAAAAGAGAGAGAGAGAGACCATTACACCCTTTGTCTGTGTGCTGTCCTGTCCAAGAACAAATCATCTCGTCCCTTTCCCAGCCATTGTATCATAAACCTGCAAATCATTTCTCTTCAGGTGCTAATTCCTTTCCCCTTTGACAATTCTGATTTGATGCTGTCTCTGCCACACGCTCAGGCAGTGCATTCCAGTTCCTAAACTCTCAGCACAATAAAAAATATCCTTCTCCACTCTGCCAATGGGAACAGTATTTCTACATCTAGTCTCCTTGGACAGCACAATCAAACCCACGACTGCTACCGTCTAAGAGGTCAGTGGCAGCAGATACATGGGAACACCAGCACCTCGAAGTTGTCCTCCAAGGCACTCACCGTCCTGGCTTGGAAAAATGTCACCGTCCCTTCACTGTCGCAAAATCCTGGAACAACCTCCCGAACACTATTAGGTTACGAGCACTGTGGCGGTACCTACATCTCAGGGACTGCAGCGGTTCAAGAAGGAAGCTCACCACCACATTTTCAAGGACAACGATGGACGATACATTGGTGTTGGGGTTAAATAACAATACAGCAATGAATATTTCTCTGGCGATATTAATAGGCAGCAAAAGTTCAGAGTGCTGTGGCAAAGTGGCACCGCGGAATCGTGCTGGGCCCATCAGCCAGAAGTCGATGGATCAAAATCATCCTCTGCTAACTTCTGTTAATATTGATAATAAAATCTCTTGAAATCAACACCAATGCATTTGTCACTGTTACGTGGAGTATGCAGACAGATATTTACATTCGCTTCAGTTTTTTCGTTAAATGCCGCAATCTGCAGTGAATCACGTGTAGATGCACACAAGCTCGAAATACTGTGAAAATGCACCAGCATGTATTAGTGTTCTAGGTAATGTTGCACAGGGCAGAGTTCCTGAATTTGTGGATAATGTGAAACTTGGAAGTGTTGCGAAATGTGAGGAGGATCGTGCAAACCTTTAAAAAGGACATAGACAAGTTGTTCGAATGAATGGAAAAGAGGCCGGTGGAATTTAAAGCAGAGAATTGTGAAGGGATTCATTCTGGTGGGAAGATTATAGAGACAAAATAAAGTAAAGGGTACAACTCCAAATGAGGTGCAGGAGCAGACGGAACTGGTTGTGCGTGTGTATATGTCACTGAACAATTCAGGGCAGGTTAAGATACGTTTAATAAAGCATATTGAAGTCTACCCTTTATGAACAGGGTCATAGAGTACAATAGCAAGGAGGTTATGTTCAAATGGTGTTAGACACTTAAAAACATCCAGCTGGAGTATTGTAGCCTGTTTTGGAAGCCACGCTTTAGGAAAAATGAAAAGGCATTGGAGAGAGTGCATTATAGGTTCATGAGATTGTTTGTGACTGAGAATCTTCACGAATGAAATGGATCAAAGACTTTGGACTTGCTCTCCTTGGAGAAGGGAAAATTGAAGGAGATTTAATAGGGATATTAAATGTCATGAATCGTCTGGATGGAGTGGATAGGGACAAACTGTAACTACTCTTGGAATGATCAAGGATGAGAAAGCAGATGTAACACCATTAGCAAAGGATGGAATAGAAACACAAACAGAACCTTTCTCACACAGTGAATGCTTAATTTGAGGAATGCACTGCCGGAGAGTGTGATGGAGGTAAGTTCAATTGAAGCATTCTAAAAAGAATTAGGCTGTTACATGAAAAAGAAAAATGTGCAGGGTTACAGGGAGAAGTTGGAGATGTTCATTTTCTGTCAGCACATTAATAAATTCTCATTCGTCACTCATCACTGAATCGAGTGTGAACTGTTCTCTTGTTGCATCTAAACACGTGAATTACAGCAATGCTTCAATGACAAAACAGTTGGTGGGGTAAGTCTAAACGGGAGGTAAAGAAACCAAGTTTGTGTTGAGAAGGAAGTGAAACCAAAAACAAGAGTAAACATGAGGGTAAAAACCAAAACCTGCAAAGAAATTTTGGAAGCAAAATGGAGCTGAGTTTAATGTCGGAAATTGTTTGACTCGGTGCTGCGTCTGGAAGGCTGTAAAATGTTTCATTGAGAGATGAGTTTCTGTTCCTGGAAATTACATTGAGCTTCATTGGAGTATTGCAGGAGGCTGAGATGGAAAGATCAGTATAAAGCAAGGTTGAAAATTGAAATGACAGAAGACTGTGAAATCCGAGTGATGTTTATTAACTGAACAGAAGTGTTTCACGAAGCAGTCACTTCCTCTGCGACTGGATCCTGAACTTCCGAACTTACAGACCACAGTAAGAAAGGGTAGACAATAAGACCTTCTCCACGATCATCCTCAGCACCGGTGCCCCACAGGGCTGTGTTCTCAGCCCCCTACTATACTCCTTATACACCTATGACTGTGTGGCAAAATTCCCCTCTAATTCGATTTTCAAGTTTGCTGACGACACTACCGTAGTGGGTCTGATCTCAAACAATGATAAGACAGAGTACAGGAATGAGTGAGAGAATCTGGTGAATTGGTGCGCCAACAATAATCTCTCCCTCAATGTCGACAAAATGAGAGATTGTCATCTACTTCATGAAGCGTAAAGGAGAACATGCTCCTGTCGACATCAACGGGGACGAAGTAGAAAGGTTCGAGAGGTTCAAGTTCTTAGGTGTCCAGATCACCAACAACCTGTCCTGGTCCACCCATGCCGACACTATAGTTAAGAAAGCCAACCAATGCCTCTACTTTCTCAGAAGACGAAGGAAATTTAGCATGTCAGCTACGACTCTCACCAACGTTTACAGATGCACCAAAGAAAGCATTATTTCTGGTTATATCTCAGCTTGGTATGGCTCCTGCTCTGGCCAAGACCGCAAGGAACTACGAAAGGTCATGAATATAGCGCAATCCAACAGGCAAACGAGCCTCCCATCCATTGGCTCTGTCTACATTTCCCGCTGCCTCGGCAAAGCAGCCAGCATAATTAAGGATCACAGGACCCTGGACGATTCCATCTTCTTCCGTCGAGAAAAAGATACAAAAGTGTGAGGTCACGTACCAACCAACTCAAGAACAGCTTCTTCCCTGCTGCCATCAGCCTTTTGAATGGACTTACCTTGCACTAAGTTGATCTTTCTCTACACCCAAGCTACGACTGTAACACGACATTCTGCACTCTCTCGTTTCCTTCTCTATGAACGGTATGTTTTGTCTGTATAGCACGCAAGAAACAATATTTTTCACTGTATGTAAATACATATGTCAATAGGATATCAAATAATAAATAATACATAAATAAATAATTTCCCCAATATGACAGACAGCTTTATAAGCAAAACAACATGTTCAAAAAAAGAAATATGGAAATCAATCTTACAATTGGAATTTGTGTTTCGGGACCTGAACAGTGAGGAAGGAATATGGAACTTATCACACCAACAATTCTAATCCATTTTCCTGTTTCCTCACCCGATGATCTGCTCCCACTGAGGTTGACAGGGATTTCAAGCTTTTATGTCCCACTTCCTTTTTTTCACCCTCATCCCTTCCCCTCTGAAACGATGAACGTTTTCCCCTTTTCATCACGGCGACACAGTGGTGCAATGATTAGCACTGCTGCCTTACAGCGCCAGGAACCTGGGTTCGATTGCTGGCTTAGGTCACTATCTGCTTGAAGTTTGTACGCTGTCCCCATGGCTGCGTGAATTTCTTCTGGGTGCTCCAGCTTCCTCCAACAGTCCGAAAGATATGCTGGTTAGGTGCACTGGCCATGCTAAATTCTCCCTCAGTGTACTGAAACAGGTACTGGAGTGCAGCGACTAGGGGACTTTCACCGTAACTTCATTGCAGTGTTAATGTCTGCCTACTTGTGACACTAATAAATAAACAAACTTCACTTTACCTTCTTCCCCAATATTCTTCTCATTCAATGCATCATCCTTTGTCATTTCTGCCAGCTCTAGATTGTTGCCACCACTAGAATTCCACTCCCCTCTGCAGTCCTTTCAATTTTCTGAGTGGAGATTTTCCTCTTTACACCTTCGCCCATGTCCTATCAATTAAAGCAATTCCGCCCCCCCCACCCATCCCCGCCCCCCACCCGCGATCAAATCTACTCAATGTCCAACGCTTCTAACATTACTTCCAGATGAAAAGACAATTTCCTCTCCCAAATTAATCGTATTTGCTGTTCACATCATGCTCTGCTCTGGTTTGTGGATTCCAAACAAATATTGATTAATAACCCTGTGGGATTCCTCCATTCAGTCCAAAATTGTGGATCCACTTCTGCTCAGAATTCTGGTCCACGACCTTTTTAATTCTTCACTTGTTTTCACTCTGATCTCTATGTCCTTCGTCTTCTCTCGTGTTCCAATGAAGCTCAGTGCACAATTCCTGAACGCACTATTTTGATATCTTCACTTGTTATTTTTCTATTCATGGTAGTCTTGAACCACCAGTTCCTGCATTTCATCTCTCTTGTACTGAACACAATAACATACTTTCTATTTTGTCCCTTTTTTTTCTGCCGTTATCAATCTGCCATTTTCTTTTGGTCGAGAGCTTCAAGTTTTTAGGTGTGCAGATCACCAACAACCTGTCCTGGTCCCTCCAGGCCAAGGGAAAGCCCCCCAACGCTTATATATTCTCAGCAAGCTAAGGAAATTCTGCATGTCTACTCCGACTCTCAGCAACTTTTACAGATGCACCAGAGAAAACATTATTTCCCGTTGCATCACAGGCTCCTGCACTGACCAAGACTGGAAGCAAAATACAAAGGGTCATGATCGAAGCCCAGTACATCACACACACCAGCCTCCCATCCATTAACTCTGTCTGCACATCCCGCTGCCTCAGAAATGCAGCCAGCATAATCAAGGATCACACAAACCACCGACATACTCTCTTCGACCTTCCGTTGGGAAAAAGATGCAAAAGTCAGTGATCACGTATCAACTCACTCAGGAATACCTTCTTTCCTGCTGCCATCAAACTCTTGAATAGACCTACCTTACATTCAACTAATCATTTTCTACATCCTAGCCATGACTGGACTACTACATTCTCCTTTCCTTTTCTATGATTGGTATACGTTGTCGGTATAGCATACAATAAACAAAATTCTTCACAAGATACTAAGACAGGTAACAATAATAAATCAAACCAAAAATCAAATAAAAACAAATTTAAGGCACGAGGGTGGTCTCAGAGTTTAGCACTGTTGCCTCAGAGCGCCAGCGTCCCGTATTCATTCCAGCCTCGGGTGACTGTCTGTGTGCAGTTTGCATGTTCTCGCTGTGTCCTCGTGGTTTTCGTTTGGGTGCTGCTGTTGCCCCCGACACTCCAAAGATGTGTGCCTTAGGTTGATTGGCCATGTTATAATTGTCCCTTAGTGTCAGGGGGACAAGCAAGGTAAATACATGGGGTTACGGGGAATGGAACTGGGTGGGTTGTTCTCTGTGCTGGCGTGATGGCCGAAACGGCCTCCTTCTGCACTGCAGGGATTATATGATTCTTCTTTGAAATTGTTGCATTTCTTTGAGATTGTAATCTCTGTCCCAATTTTGTACATTTCTTGGAAGTTTACGCACATTTATAGTTTCAGCACGAGTGCATTTATCTTAGCCTCATACCATCAACTCCTTTGTCATTTAATGTCTCCTGCCCTCAACGATGCTTTGAAGCCAGAAGAGAAATAGTCATGCTAAATTCAGTGATAAGTATCGAGAACGAATTAATTAATATTCTGACAGCAGCGAAGCATTCAGCAATTAGTGACCACAATATTTTTGAGGCAGCGCAAGATCACACAAGTGCTGTAAGTTTTACCTTATCTGAGGTTGATATGGACAGAATGAGCGGTAAGTTGAACTTGTTAAATTGGAACAGGTGCCAACAGGCAAACACAAACAATCGGAGACACAGAAAGAAACATATGGAACAATATGTATCTAATACAACCGGAAAGGATGGAAACTTCACTTTATCAATTCACGGTGATTTTGGGAATTAAATTCCATGTTTTAAACCAGTGGTTAAGAAGGAATGTTGATTTCTGTCCAAATAATGATGAACTATGTCTTTAACGTGGTGCTGTTTCCACTGTGCTGATACTCTCGTCCCTCCCGACGGCACATGTCATAGGGAGGACGCTGCTTTCCAAATAAGCATGGTGACTTATTGCAGGGTGTCCGGTAGATTAGACACACTGCAGCTAATATGGATAAACTATTTCTGTGAAATCAGTGATCGTATGTGCTTCCACCACCCTCATAGAGAACGAGATTGATCCATTACTCGCAGTGAAAGGGGGCTCTTTGGCCGAGTGATGGTGCTGGAATGGTGAGCACAGCTGCTTCCCAGGCAGTTGACCGAGATCGATTCCCGCTATCGCATTGGTTTAATTTATTTGAGGCGGCACAATGATTAGCACTGCTCCCTCAGAGCTCCGGAGCCTCAGGTTCGATTGCCGGCTTGGTTCACTGTCTGTGCGAAGCTTGCACGTTCTCCTCGTGTCTGCGTGGGTTTCGTCTGGGTGCTCCAGTTTCCTCCAACATTCCAAAGATGTGCAGGTTAGGTGAATCGGTAAATTCTCCCTCGGTGTACCCGAACAGTCGCCGGAATTTGGCGACTCGGAGATTTTCACAGTAACTTCATTGCAGTGTGAATGTAAGCCTACTCTGACAAATAAATAAAATTATCTTATCTACAACCACTTTTACTGTTGCCTCACAGGGCCAGTGACCCGGTTTCAAATCTGTCCGTGATTCACTGTCTGTGTGGAGTTTCCAATCCGGTTCCAAGTGGAGAGGATCTCCAAGAAGGTCGCGCATATCGACACAGACATCAAGTTTCTACAAAGATGCAAGAAAGCAGACATCTCCACATGTGTGGAGTTTGCACCTTCTTCCAGTGCCCTCATGGGTTTCCTGAAAGATGTGCAGCTTTGGTGAATTGACCGTGCTAAATTATCCTATAATGTCACAGGATGTTTGGGTTAGGGGGAATATCGGGGTAATTACCTGGGAATAGAGTGGGATGCTCTGTCAGAGAGCCGGTACAGACTCAATCGACTGCATGCTTCCTTCTGAAGTGCGATGACCCTATGCTTCCTATACTTTTTAAATCTTCACTGTTCCCAAATCTTTCTGCTCGCAGTTACTGCAACGATTTCAGCCTAAGTACTTCAGTTCAAAATTAGGCACGAGGATTCTATGTGAGATCCTCTCTGGCTAAGTCGAAGGCATCCTGAAAGCTTTCGAAAAGGAGCCGCCAGCTTCTGAAGCGACACCACGAATTTCTTAAAGAAGCTCAGCACCCATGGAACAGTTGAACCAGGAATACTCCTCGTCACAATGGACGTCTCGGCACTCTCCACCAGCAACCCCCACGACGACGGCATTGCTGCAACAGCCTCAGCAGTCAATACTGACGCCGGCATCTCCACATCTTAGTTCAATATGTTATACACTTTCACGCATCTCTCAGAGTCGCAGTTAATTCAGTGTACTTCAACGAGAGGAACTCTGTATTCTCCAAACAAATCTGGCATCTAAAATCCCTCATCGCTGTGTCCAATTCAGTAAATCTCATTTACACCGACCTAAGGACCCTGACACACTTCCTAAAATCTCCCCAACTCTTCTGTAAAAATGCAGCATTTTTCCTGAGTGGAATGAATAATGTGTCTCTGCTACAATATCAGTGAGAGCTGACACTGCAATTTCTGTTTCTCCAAGAGAATCCTTCTGTATATTGCCGGAATTTACAGGGATTTCAGTCACTGAGACATTGCCTGGCCGTCGGTGTCTCACTACTCGAACTCACTCTGTCTGTCTATCACTCGAACCCCTTTCATTAACTCAATATAAAGGTGGGATATTGTTGCTTAGCAACTGAGTGCACACAATCTGTATCTTCATCTGATCAAATAGAATTCAGCTTGTGAACAGCATCATCATTTCAACCAGTTCTGGGTTAACCTCGGCACAGCTCTGATTGGAGACAGCCCCCTGAATCTCGGGAACAGACACTGTGAACATTCCTGGCCTCAGAGACTTTAACAGTTACTGAACAGGGAAACTCCAACTAATCCCGGAGAATCCACAGCACAGAGCGAGAGGAGAGGAAAGCCTGTCGTGGGAGCTCTCAATCTGAGACACAGATTGGCCTAACAATGCGCAGATGTGAACCTGCTCCTTCCATTCCCAAACTGTTATAATCAGGAATACCTAACGCCCAGTAATGACCAGCTTGTTGCAATGTGTTTGAATGAACACGATGTCAGATCATCTAAGCAGCATTTTGAAATTCTCATTCATTCAATACATTCTGATGAAATGTATTTCTTATGCTCTGTGTGTCATTGCATAAGAATATTCCTCTGATATGAGACCTTGTTTTGCCCTGGTGCCCTGATGCTGATTTTTTAAAAATTCTCTTCATGCTGTGATTTTCCTCATGGAACCACAGAAAGAACCAAAGAAAGGTTACAGCAAACAAGGAACCCATTCGGCTTAGCTTGTCCATGCCAGCCCGGGATACTAAGATGTCATTTCCAAGTTCACCCAGCTGCACCCGGCCCGGAGCCATGCAGCTGAAAGCATGATGGAGATCCAAAACCTTCATACCAAACATTCACTGGGATTTGCGGCTCTGTGAAGCAGCCGAAGTAAACACTTGCAATCATAATCTCTGCGAGCAAGGTTCGAAGCTGCGTGGGGAAACCCTGTTGGATTCCACCTCACTAAAGTTCATATTAACTTCATCTGGCACCAGGATTGTGCAGAGCACAGTGTCTGAGGTAAAATTTGTTCCTGTCCTTTGTATTTTTGTCTCTAACTGAGAACTCGTTTATTAGGTCAGAGACTTGTTTTTCTATTTCAATACATTTTCATCAGAAACGAATTACGTCCGAATAAAAAATGAAAAAGAGAAATCTCCATTTTATTTCATGACTGTCAAATGTTGCGTTCGCCCTGTTTCTGTCGCGAAAAGTTTCGAAATAAATTACCAAATCGATGGTCGGGAATAGAACCCGGGTCAGTCTTTAGAAAAAGCAGCGAGACTCACCACGATACCACATTCACTCACTTTGCTGAAACAACCTTTATTCTCATTAGTTATAATTACGGAACTGCCTTAGTTGCTGATTTCATCAGGCTCCAGGTGTGTCCATTGCACAGCTTATAAACTCAACTTGGCTTGTCTCGTTTTTTAGGACGGCTGCCAGCAGTTTACTGTTGCTTCAGACTGAGGACTTATTGATTAGCTTTGAGGCATGTTTTTTGATTTAAACAAAGTTTCCACTGACAGCAACTTTAAACTGGATTTTACCTTAGACACACATGGATGATGGCAATATTTCTGAGGCCAAAACATTGAATGTTTTCACAGCAGTTAGATATAGCACTTGAGGCAAAGTGGAGCAAAGGATATGTGGGTACAATGTGGGACCAGGCGATTGAGTTGGATGATCAGCCATGATCATAATGAAAGGCGGAGCAGGCTCGAAGGACCGAATGGCCTCCTCCAGCGGCTATGTTATGTTTCTGTGTTTTTTTCACTGTATCTGTTAATTTGCAGAAAGTTCAGCTCTGACAGTGAATCTGGTTTCCTCCAGGCCCTATCGGAGGGTGGTCAGAAACTGTCTGTCACTGTCAGAAACTCCATTATCAGCGACTGTGGGATGATTATTTAACTGGCTGTCATTGGTTGTTGAGGGTGTGATTTACTGTTACCTGTCAGTGCAGGAGAAACAAATAAATCAGGAAATCCAGAGATTCCGAGAGCAGATAATTTGTATTTTCACCCGAAAGAAACGCAATGACATCTGTAATCACTATAATAATTTTAAAAAACAGATATGATTGGCTCTTGCCACGGAATCTGGTGAACAGATGTGGTCCTGCACCACATGTACTCCAGCGGTTCCAGAAGGCAGCTCACCACCACCTTCCCAAGGGCAATTAAGGATGGGCAATAAATGCTGACCCAGACAGCGACGCCCACATTCCATGAATGAATTCAAAGGTAATCTGCAGGAAGTGGGCCTCAAAGTATAACTGAGGCGAAGAACAGTTACTGAGGTGAAGAACTATAACTCACCACCTGGAATCCGGAGCAAAAGGACGAGAAATTACATTTGGTGAAAGTTTTGTCCAGTGAATGTGTAGGTGTGAATATTGTGTAAGAGAGTGTGTATGAACGGGGCGGGCGGGTCAGGCTATTCTCACTGTGTCAGTGTGTCTGTTCTGATCATGGGATCTCCGAGTCTCTCTTGAGTAAAATAAACGACTTTTCAAGTTAATAGTCCTTCTAATCCTCCTGCTGAGCCCCAAAGTTAGATTTCACAACAACAGTTTCAATGAATTCAAGATTCCAGTCGAAAAGTAGAGAACATATCAGCTATCGCGTGCCCGCACGTTACCTCAAATCCCCAATACCTGTCCCCGAATCCCGCTACTAGCAATTAATGTAACACAAGATGTAAAAATGAAGCATATCTGCCCTGCTTTGATGTATTAAAGAGAGTGGCAAAGTGGCACAGTAGTTAGCAATGCTGCACGTGTTTAATTCGGGCTTTGGGTGCCTGTCTGTGTGGAGCTTGCACGTTCTCCTTGTGTCTGCGCGGGTTTCCTCTGGGGGTTCCGGTTTCCTCCCACAGTCCAAAGAAGTGCTGGTTAGGTGCATGGGCTATGCTAAATTGCCCCTTAGTGTCCCAGCATGTGGAGGTTCGGGGGATTAACCATGGTAAAATTGCGCGAAAGATGCTGTTTCAGAGAGTCGGTGCAGACTCGATGGGTCAACTGGCTTCCTTCTGCAATTCAGAGATTCTATGTATACAAAGTGTCTTGACTTATGAAACCCAGAATCCCTTTCGTTTTCCTGGCGTCTCTTTTAAAATGTCCTCTCATCTTCAAAGATCTCTCTGAACCTTAGGTCCATCTGGGCCTACACACTGTTTAGAACTGGACCATTCAGTTTCTATTGCCTCTCCCCATCTTTGCTGTCAAAATTCAGCAATGTTCCTGAGTGTGGGATTAATAACGTGTCTCTGCTACAATATCAGTAAGAGCTGAGACTGCAGCTTCAGTTTCTCCAGGAGAATCTTTCTTGATAAAGCCGGAATTTACAAGGAATTCTGTCACTGAGACATTACTACCAGAAGGACGTGGAGGCTTTGGAGAGAGTACAGAGGAGGTTTACCAGGATGTTGCCTGGTATGGAGGGGCTTAGTTTTGAGGAGAGATTGGGTAAACTGGGGTTGTTCTCACTGGAAAGACGGAGGATGAGGGGAGACTTAATAGAGGTGTATAAAATTATGAAAGGCATAGATAGGGTGAACGGTGGGAAGCTTTTCCCCAGGTCGGTGGTGACGTTCACGAGGGGTCATAGGTTCAAGGTGAAGGGGGGGAGGTTTAACACAGATATCAGAAGGACATATTTTACACAGAGGGTGATGGGGGCCTGGAATGCGCTGCCAGGCAAGGTGGTGGAGGCGGACACACTGGGAACGTTTAAGACTTATCGAGATAGCCACATGAATGGAGTGGGAATGGAGGGATACAAAAGAATGGTCTAGTTTGGACCAGGGAGCGGCACGGGCTTGGAGGACCGAAGGGCCTGTTCCTGTGCTGTATTGTTCTTTGTTCTTTGTTCTTTATTCTATTACCTGGCCGTCTGTGTCTCACTGCCCTAACTCACTCTGTCTCTTTCTATCCCTCTACCCCATCTCATCCACTCTATATGAAGACGGGATACTGTTGTTTCGTGACTGAGTGCACACAATCTGTATCTTCATTTGATCAAATACAATTCAGTTCGTGAACAATATCATCATTTCAACCAGTTCTGGGTTATCCCCGGAACAACTCTGATTGGTTGCAGCCCCCTGAATCTGAGGAACAGACACTGTGAGCATTGCCGGCCTCAGAGGCTTTAACAGTTACTGAGCTGGGAAACCCCAACTAATCCCCGAGAATCCACAGCACAGAGCGAGAGGAGAGGAAAACCTGTCCTGGGAGCTGTCAATCTGAGACACAGTTTGACCTTGACAATGTGCAGGTGTGAACCTCTTCCTTCCATTCCCAATCCGTTTTAGCCAGGAAAACCTAACGCCCAGTAATGACCAGCTCGTATCAATGTGTTTGAATGAACACGATGACATATCATCTAAGCAGCATTTTGATATTCACATTCATTCAATTCATTCTGATTAAATGTATTTCTTAAGCTCTGTGTATCTTGACATAAGAATCTTCCTCTGACGTGAGACCTTGTTTTGTCCTTGTGCACCTGATGCTGATTTTTTTTCCATTCTGCTCACGTTATGATTTTCCTCATGGAACAGCAGAAAAAAAACTAGAGAAAGGCATTAGCGCAAGAGGAACCCATTCAGCCTATCACATCCATGCCAGCCCGCGGACGCCCAGGTGTCCTTTCCAAGCTCAGCTTCCGACACCCGGCCCAGAGCCATGCAGCTGAAAGCATGTTGGAGATCCACATACTTAATAGAGAAAGTTGGCGACTTCGTACGTGCCTGAAGCAAACATTTCCAACCGTAATCGCTGCGAGTCGGGTTCGAACCTGCGCGGGGAAACCCCACTGGATTTCGAGTCCAACGTCTTAACCACTCGGCCATCGCAGCTGCTTATTTGTCGCACGAATGTAACCACCTCAGTAACGTGCAGATATTAACTTCATCAGTACCAGGATTGGACAGAGCACAGTGTGTGAGCTGAAATTTGTTCCTCAACTTTTACTTTGTATCTATGTCTCTGAATTCATTTATTAGGTCAGAGACTTGTTTTTTTTTCTATTTAAATAATTTTTCAGTGAAAACTAATTACGTCCGAAGAGAAAATGAAAAAGAAAAGTGTATCTATTACTGTCGAATGTTGCGTTCGCCCTGTTTTTGTTCACTCGTTTTAAAATACAAGAGGCCGCCGATAAGGTTCTAACTAAATTACCAATGCGATGGTTGGGAATCGAACCCATATCAGCTGCTTGAAAAGCAGCTATACCACCATCGCTCGCGCTGCATCGGCCATCGTTATTTGCATTAGTTGCAATTACGGACGTACCTTAGTTGCTGATTTCATCAGGCGTGCCCGTCGTCAACTGAAATTGGCTTGTCTCGTTTTAGCCACCTTTTTACTATTGTTTCATACTGGGAATTCATTGATCAATTTTGAGGCCTGTTCTTTTATTGAACAAAGTTTCCACTCAAAGTAAATTGAAGCTGAATTTTCCATTAGAAAGATCGTGATGGTGAGGATTTCATTTTAAGGGTGCCCACCTACTGTTATGACCTGCGATAACTAATTAAAGACATCAGAACTGTGATGGCCAGGAACTGACCCTCGTTCAAATGCTCGCACAGTCACCACTCCACCACCATCGCTCACCTGGTTCTGCCACCCACTCTGTAAGAAAGTTCAGCTCTGACAGTGAATCTGGTTTCCTCCAGGTCCAATCTGAGGATGGTCAGAAACTGTCTGTCACTGTAAGAAACTCCATTAACAGCGAGTGCAGGATGATCATTTAACTGGCTGTTACTGGTTGCTGTGGTTGTGATTTACTGTCACCTGTCAGTGCAAGTGCAACAAATGAAACTATACAATCACTTATTTGGAGAAAGGGCTTCTCTTGTGGCACTGGGAGCATTTGCGTAATGGGTGTCTGGTTTTCAGTTTGACGGCAGTCACGTCTGATGCACATTGATTCTTGTATTTTTTTTCCCATGATACCCTTTCCCTATCGCGATGTGTCGTGTTTATTTACTCGTTTGCCTAAATGTTGAACTGGAACCAATTGGAATTGGCCTATTATTTCAGCAAGATGCACTTTCTACTCTGAACAAACACTCTTTGATGCAATATGAGCGCTGCAGCTGCGGATCTGTGGCGCAAAGAATGGCATGTAGGACTTCTCATCATTGTTTTATTTAATTTGATTTGATTTGTTATTGTCAGATGTATTAATATAGAGTGAAAAAGTATGTTTTCTTTTGCGCTGTAGAGGCAAAGCATACCGTTCATGGAGAAGGAAAGAAGAGACTGCAGAATGTAGTGTTACAATCATAGCTCGGGTGTCGAGAAAGATCAACGTAATGCAAGGGAGGTCCATTCAGAGGTCTGATGGCAGTAGGACAGAAGCTGTTCTTGAGTCGGTTGGTGGGTGACCCCAGACTGATGTATCTTTTTCCCGATAGAAGAAGGTGGAAGAGAGAATGTTGTCTGGTGAGACATTCAAAAGTTGTGGGTCAGAATCTCATCGAAGTTGGCTTTTTAGGTAAAGTTTTAAGAAATCAGGAACTGGTGTATCAGTGCTCTCAGAGAAGTGAAACTGCCGCCTCGAACTTCGTGAGAATGCCAACAGGGCAGAACGAGAACATTCGGTCCATCGGGCCTACACCGACAACAATCCCACACAGCCTGTATCCTCGTAACCCCACATATTTACCGTGCTAATCCCCCTGACACTGAGGGACTATTTAGCATGGGCAATCCTGCTAAGACGGCACTAATTTTCATGGCTGAGCTGCCTATTCCAGAAAGACAAAATCTGCCATTCCGGCCGCAAATGAAGCTGGTGTCTGCTTTGGAACTTCTGAAACCACATATTTACCTGGTGGCAAACACCTGTCTAAAACTGGCGGCCTGATTTGAATCGATGGTCAGCTCTCGTTTCTCATCGGATGAGAAATATGGGAATCGGGACTTTTTCTGGAGAATTCACCCCTCAAGCCTGTGTCCCCAAACTTCATCTTGGTTCCGTGAGCCTCAAAACACTGAACGAATCATCAGTTCACCGGCAATAAGGATACAGAACAAATGAACCGAACGGAATTCGAACCCACGGGTGCAGAGCACAATAGATTAACAATCCAGCGCCTTTACCACTCGGCCACCTCGTCATACGATAGTTGCTCCCCAAACTACCTCTTGTATTTTAACATCCGTAACAAAGAACACATTTCTCCCACAGGAAAATGTTACAAAGAACAAAGAACAGTACAGCACAGGAAACAGGCCCTTCGACCATCCAAGCCTGTGCCGCTCCTTGGTCCAACTGGACCAATCGTTTGTATCCCTCCATTCACAGGCTGCTCATGTGACTATCCAGGTAAGTCTTAAACGATGTCAGCGTGCCTGCCTCCACCACCCTACTTGGCAGCGCATTCCAGGCCCCCACCACCCTCTGTGTAAAAAACATCCCTCTGATATCTGAGTTATACTTCGCCCCTCTCACCTTGAGCCCGTGACCCCTCGTGATCGTCACCTCCGACCTGGGAAAAAGCTTCCCACTGTTCACCCTATCTATCCCCTTCATAATCTTGTACACCTCTGTTAGATCTCCCCTCATTCTCCGTCTTTCCAGGGAGAACAACCCCAGTTTACCCAATCTCTCCTCATAGCTAAGACCCTCCATACCAGGCAACATCCTGGTAAACCTTCTCTGCACTCTCTCTAACGCCTCCACGTCCTTCTGGTAGTGCGGCGACCAGAACTGGACGCAGTACTCCAAATGTGGCCTAACCAGCGTTCTATACAGCTGCATCATCAGACTCCAGCTTTTATACTCTATACCCCGTCCTATAAAGGCAAGCATACCATATGCCTTCTTCACCACCTTCTCCACCTGTGTTGCCACCTTCAAGGATTTGTGGACTTGCACACCTAGGTCCCTCTGTGTTTCTATACTTCTGATGACTCTGCCATTTATTGTGTAGCTCCTCCCTACATTATTTCTTCCAAAATGCATCACTTCGCATTTATCCGGATTAAACTCCATCTGCCACCTCTCCGCCCAATTTTCCAGCCTATCTATATCTTGCTGTATTGCCCGACAATGCTCTTCGCTATCCGCAAGTCCAGCCTTTCTACTTTCTCGTTAATCTTGAATCGCTGTTGCTTTTTCATTTGATGTAAACCCAGAGAAAGTAAAGAGATGGGCTGTTCACCTCTCTGGTCCCTGTTTGGTTTTGAATTCACCGAACATGACCCTGATGTAAAAAGCAGCAAGTGCTGTGAGTTTGTGGCGCAAGGGCAGAGCGTCAGACTATGCGCGGCACGGTAGTATAGTGGTTATGGGCGGCACGGTAGCACACTGGCGATGGGCGGCCCGGTAGCACCATGGTTAGCACTGCTGCTTCACAGCTCCAGGAACCTTCGTTCGATTCCCGGCTTGGGTCGCTGTCTGTGTGGAGTTTGCATATTCTCCTCGTGCCTGCGTGGGTTTCCTCCATCAGTCCAAAGATGTGCAGGTTAGGTTGATTGGCCATGCTAAATATTGCCCTGAGAGTCTTGGGATGCGAAGGCTAGAGGGATTAGCGGGTGGATATGGCGGTAGGGACTGGTTGGGATTGTGGTCGGTGCAGACTCGATGGGCCGAATGGCCTCCTTCTGCACTGTAGGGTTTCTATGACTTCAGAGGAGAGGGCTGCGTGTTCGAATCGCGGAGCTATTCTGCGTAGGTGTTTGGATTTTGGTTGTTTCCGATTGTTCCTGAAACGATACAACTGTGATAGAAATGCTCAGTTTACTTTTTTGCACACTTTTATACTTGAACAATGTGTCAGAGAGATGATTCGTCCATTGTTTGGAAAATTAAAGCAAGGTCCACAGTCCCAGTTGTTTCTGGGAGGCATCAATGGGCAGAGCTGACTGGTGGTGATTTAACCAGAGGATTCACATCTCAGGCGAGGAGCAAGGCGGGGCCTTCATGAACAATCTCAACCGATACGGGAATTGATCCCGCGCTGCTGGCTGAATAAACTGTCCAGCCAACTGAGACAAATACGCTGTGCTACTCGTTAATGAAAATCAAGAAGGTGAAGCAAATGAACTGTAGAGAAAACCCTGATTTGCCTTTGGGCAGCAGCAGAACATTTCTATTTGATTGAGAGAGTACGTGACAGCAGAGGATGGTTTTGATCCATCGACCTCTGGGTTATGGGCCCAGCACGCTTCCGCTGCACCACTCTGCTTCGAAAGCTGATACCTCCCTGCTTGTTACTGCTGCCCGCGAGCCAGGAAACTATTCACTGTCTCTTTTTATTTCAAACATGGCCCACGTGTTGGGAAGCTCACCCTCGTTGAATAATAACACATAATATCATCCCGAATGTAACAGACAGAGAAAGATACACTATTAGGACACACACACAATGAGAGACAGAAAAGATTCGAGCAAGATACTGAGATAGAAAAACTGATTATGGATGAAAAGGGATTTTCTGTTCCACAAAGATAGGCCCTGTTTTGAAATGTATGTTCTGTTGTGTAACTGTGCTATCTGCTGTGTAACTGTTCTCTCTGTTTGGAACTGTGACTCTGTCGTTGACAGATCTTCATTGCGGTTCTGACAAATTCATCCCTATTGTGTAAATGTGTTCCCGGTTTACAAATATGATCAGTCCTGAGCAGAAGTTTTCCTTTTGTGTGAAATGTTCTCTGCTGTTCTGTGAAGATGATTTCTGTGGGAAACAATCGACCGAAATTTCAAGGCCGCCATTTCTGAGGCTTGCTTTCAATTCCAGGTTTGTTTGGGCCGAATGGCCTACTCCTGTTTCTGTTTTCTATCCATGTGCCTATGTGTTAAATCAGTGAATTTGAGTTTCACCAGCTGGCATGGTGGGATTTACTCCGTGTCCCCAAAGATTAATCCGGGCCTCTGGATTACCAGCCGAGCGACATCACCTTTCATCCATGCAAACAAGAACAGTTCATTCAGCTCAGCATTAAACCTCTTTTTGACGAGGTTAGTATTCCTGTCACAGAACTTCAATCAGCCGATAGATACAGGGCATTTTGTTCCAGTTTGGAACATTGACAATTCATCCAGATCAAGCATACATCGTGGAAGAGTTCCGATCTAAAAATACTAAGATAAGTGAGAATTAAATGAACAAAGTTGCAAAGAAAGTAATTCTGAGAGAGCTGTTTGGAACTAACGGTGGATTTCAGTTAATGGGCGAAAGCTCGGTTTTCAGGAGTTTCCACCAGATTTCTGTATAAAGAGACTGGGCTGGAACCTGCCATGGTTGGATCGCAGCATGGACAGTCGCAAAATTAATCGCTTTACCCGTTCGGCTACGGCCACGCAAGACTGCCTGTTTGTGGAGTTTGTGGAATATTCCTTGTTCAGTCCTGTTCGTTCTTCAGTTAGTTAGTGGCAGTCCTCAGACTTTTGTCGCTGGTGCTCGACGGAAGCCGGTGGAAGAGAGCATGAACAGCGTGCGTCCCTCCATGATTAAACAGGCTGCTTTTCCAAGACAGCGGAAAGTGTCAATAGATGGGAGGCTGGTTTGCGTGATTTCACGAGACTTTGTAGTTCTTTTGCGGTCTTGGACAGAGCAGGAGCCATAGCAAGCTGTGATGCAACCAGAAGGAATGCTTTCTCTGGTGCGCCTGTCTGTATTCAGACTGTGCTTTGCATTATCTGCTGCTCAATGAGGATTGGGATCTTTCTGATTCTATCAGCTGAACTGTGCGTGTACAAGTGACTTGTTCTGACTGTCAGCTTCCGGAACTGTAAAATAATTTATAAATTAATTCTTTATCTGTCAATTTTTGGTACTGCAGCTGACTTTCTGTCTCCCCTCATTTTGAATCACTGATTAATTTTCTTTATTGATTCCTGGGATGTGGGTGTCGCTGGCTGGGCCCGCAAATATTGCCCATCCTAAATTTTCCTTGAACTGAGCAGCTTTATAGGTGACCTCAGAGGGCAGCTCAGAGTCAACCACATTGCTGTGGGTCGGGGGCCACATGTCGGTCCAGACCAGGTAAAAAAACATTCCTTAAAGGACATTAGTGAACCAGCTGTGTTACTTTATGACAATCGATTCGTGGTCATTGGACTTTTAATTCCAGGTGTTTTTCCTGATGTCAAATTTCACCATCTGCCGTGTGTGTGTGTGTGTGTGAGAGAGAGAGAGATATTCTCATATAATCAGTCTGTTTGTGAGTATGGATTAATCCTTTATATTCCCTCATAAACACCGTGATTCCCTGTCTTTGTGAATTCCTCAGATACACTTGTACCACTGAGAATCTGGTGTGTGGGTGGAGGGTGGGATGAGGTTTAAAGGCAATGCCGCAGGGTGCTCAGTGTGAAAACAGCCGATTTTAAAGTACTTGTGTCGGAAAGTGAATAGTGAACTTGTCTGTGTGAAGATCACAGAAAAGCTCTATCTGGTGCTCCGTCCAAGAGACAACTTTTGGGTTGTCAGTAAATGAACTCCTATAATGAAGGCACAAAATCAGAAACAGGAAATGCTGGAAAAATGCAGCAGCTCCGAAAGCAGCTGTGGAGAGATATTCCTGTCGCCAGGATGAAACCTTCCATAGTTCCCGTTGCTCAGACCTGTCAATCTTCGTGCCTTCGTGCAAGGAACACGTAGGGTGGGATTTGGGTCTTTGTTGACTTGAGCAAACAGGACATTGCACAAGCCGAGTAAACAGGAGATCCCGGTTTCAAATCCCAGCGAGAACCTTGAGTCCTTACAAGTGATCAGTGCAATTGTGCAAGTCGCAATGTCCTATCCTTGCTCGTCGATATTGTCTTTACCATTACAGTGGATGATCTACAAAGATGAAACAAAAATATGTTTCGAGACTCCCCACAAATATGTCTACTATTTATTTACTCGATCAGGTATTTTCATCATTGTGCAGAAAAAAAAATCTGCAATAAAGCCAATGGTGTAAATTCTACAAATACAACTTTCCATTTTTTTTTCTCAGGGAATTTCTGACACAGTCGAATGGCCTTACAATCATACAATCCCAACAGTGCTGATGGAGACAATTCTGCCCACCGAGTCTGTATCGACACTCCAACAGAGAGCACACAGGACCTATCCCCACGGCAATACGCATCCACCCCGCTAATCTACCTATACAAACACCTTCGGGATCAAGGGGCAATCTAGCATGGCCAATACACCCAACTTGCTCATCTTTGGACTGTGAGGGGAAACAGAAGCACTCGGTTTCCTGAGATAACGTGCCTGGGTGAATGCAGCTTGAACAGCACTACAGAAGTTTAGCACCATCCAGGACAAAGCATCCCACTTCATTCGCTTCCCACGCATAAAAATTCACTCCCTCCACTACAGCAGTGCGCACCATCGAGACGATGCACGGCAGCAACTCAGCAAGGCTCCTTTGCCAGCAGCTTCCAAACCCACGACTACGACAGCCTGGAAGGACAAGCGCAGCAGACACACCAGAATAACACCACCAGGTTGCAGGGCACTGATATTTATTTATTGATTGTAGCTATTTGTCAACTGCTGTTGTTGCGTGTGTGTTCTTTGATCTTTTTTTATCTCCCAGAAGAAGTGAAATATCGAACCAGCGAACGTTGTGTCAAACTTTAAGAAAGCCCCAGGGGTTTGCGATTTATTCTCGAGTCAGTGGTTTCCTGGGAGCCGAGTCAACAGAAACAGCATGGAGAGATGGCAGAGCAGGAATTGTCGGTGCCGAAGCTGAATCACATCAGTGAAGCAGCAAACTATTTGCCACGAATCTGATCAAAAATGCGACTCTCGTGGGACTCGAACCCACAGCCTTTGAATGGCTAACTTGCTCTTATTTAGAAGTCCAATGCGCTATCCATTGCGCCACAGAGTCGCGTAGCGGAACCTTCGTTTACTTGTCCATCTATGGATTTTTAAAAATGCAGAAACTATTCGTCAGTTCAACAATCTCATCGTTAAAGCGTCAAGAACTGTTCAGAGGAACTTCGTTGATTGCAACTCGTGTTGGAACATCTTATGTATTTTGAAACAGTTGTGGAAATGGGGCACAGGTTTAAGATGCGAGGGGCAAGGTTTAAAGGAGATGCACGAGGCAGATTTTTTACACAGAGAGTAGTGGGTGCCTGGAACTCTTTGCCGAGAGAGGTAGTGGAAGCGGATATGGGAGTGACATTTAAGGGGCGTCTTGACAAATACATGAATAGGATGGGAATAGAGGGATATGGTCCCCGGAAGGGTAGGGGGTTTTAGTTCAGTCGGGCAGCATGGTCGGTTCAGGCTTGGAGGGCTGAAGGGCCTATTCCTGTGGTGTAATTTTCTTTGTTCTATAACTTCAAATTTGCTATTACCTGGAGCATTTGAGTCGACGAGCACAGGTGTACGAAAGGAAAATCTCGGTAATGAGACGATGGAGATTGAATTTCAGAGATAAGCAGATGATGTTACGTTGAAGAGTTTGAGTAGAGGATCGTGTGGAATCATGTACTAATTAGAACAAAAGGCCCAGTTTCAATTAAGTATCTTCCAGGGAGAATGTGTACAGATTTGCAAAGTCTCTCAGATTGATTTAGAAATTAATATCACAGACATATGTCGCATTAGAGACAGAAAGATACAGATTGAGTCCAACACTCATATATCTAGAATGTCAGAATGGATACAACAAAGAGAGGGAGACCATTCGGCCCTTTATCTGTATGCTGGTCTGTAAAAGAGCATCTCATCTCATCCCTTTCCAAGTCCTTGTCTCATAAACCTGGATATCCTTTCACTTCAGGTGCTGATCCCATTCCCCCTGGACAGCCCTGATTTGATGCTGCCTCTGCCACCCTCCCAGGCAGTGCATCCCAGGTCCTCAACACTCAGCACATTAAAAACCATCCTTCTCTCCTCTGGCAATGGGAACAATATTTCTTCATCTACTCTTCTTCGACTGCACCAAAAAACCCAACACCTCTACCAACTCGAAGGACAGTGGCAGTAGATATATGGGAACACCAGCTCTGCAAGCTCCCCCTCAAGCCACTCACCATCCTGACTTGGAAATACATCACGGCTCCTTCACTGTCGCAGTGGCAAAATCCTGAAAGACTGTTTGGTTAACAGCACTGTGGCTGTACCGACACCTCAGGGACTGCAGCAGTTCAATAAAGCAGCAAACCACCACCTTCTTAAGGTCAGTTAGAGATTGGCAACGAATGCTGGCCTCGTCACCTCTCGAAATGAATTAAACAAAAACGAACTCGCAACTTCAACCAGAGACGGAAGAATACTGAACAAATCTCACTCACGTGCCTTTGTTGGATACAATGTGAATCCCCCAATCACATTCACTAACAGAGGGTAAAATGCAGTCGAAATTGGGCGATCGTTATCCAGTTTAACCAGACTTTGATACAAGAATCGAGAACATCTTAGCACAACGTGCAACATTTTAACCTAATATGGAATATCATGAGACCACTTAATTATCTTTCTGCCGAACATAAAACATCTTCACGGTGAATATTTTGACACAACAGGGAACTCGTTTTCAGAGCAGGGCATATATTAACAGAACATTATCATCATAGAAATCACAGAAACCCGACAATACAGAAAGAGGCCATTCGGCCCATCGAGTCTGCACCGACCACAATCCCACCCAGGCCCGACCCCCATATCCCATTTAAAAAAATACACAAGATGGGCCATATTTATACAGCCGAAAAGATACTTACAACATGAGGGAAGCATTTTACACAACAGCAGAAAACACCTCTCAACAACAGAGAGCACAGTTACACAGCAGGAATTATATTTACAAACATGTATTTGCAACAGAAAATTCCTTTTAAAATAGTGATTGATTTTCCAATTCCGTGTTTTGCCAGTTTTTCATCACCTTTGTCTGTCGTTACGTGTCCAGACAGTCTCTCTTACAGCTATTGTGTGTTTTTCCCTGTTTTATTCTCGGTGTGATGCAGTGGCTGAACCTCCTGACACTGGAACTAGTATGAAATGATACAACGGCGAAAATCTGCCTGACTACATTGATAGACAGCACAGCTGACTTTTACGATAGCAGAGTGGCGCAGCAGAAGCGTGCTGGATCCATAACCCAGAAGTCGGTGGATCACAACCATTCTCTGCTATTCCTATTATCACTGATAATGAAACGACTTGTGACTTTTACATGGAAACTGCAGACAGGTATTTACATCGGCTTCTCTTTTCCCCAAAAAACATCGATCTGCAGTGAATCACTTTTATATGCAAGAAAGCATATGAACGGGGAACATCTTAACACAATATGCAACAATTTACTGACAGAAACATCTTCACGGAGAATCTTCTCACACAACATAGAACACATTTGAAGAGCAGGGGCCATATAAACAGGACAGAAAAAAAAAATTACACAGCCGGAAACACAGCAGGGGAGCATTTTACACAACGGCAGAGATAATCTCCAAACAACAATTGAGACAGTTACATGGGTAAGATGGGTTTGGAGGGATATGGGACAAACGCGGGCAATTGGGAATAGCTCAGTGGTAAAACAAAACTGGGCGGCATGGACAAGTTGGGCCGATGGGGCTGTTTCCATCCTGTAAACCTCTATATCATAGAGCACAGCAGGAAAAACAGTGAAACACTTTGCACAACAACAGTGAACATCTTTGAACTGCGGGGGTGGGGGGGAGGGGTAGAGGGGGGAGGGTCAAGGGGAGGGGGAGGGGGAGGGGGAGCGGACGAGGGGGGAGGGGGAGGGAACGAGGGGGGAGGGGACGAGGGGGAGGGGGGAGGGGACGAGGGGGGAGGGGACGAAGGGGGAGGACGGAGAGGAGGAGAGGGGGAGAGGGGGAGGGGGACAGGGGAAGGGGGAAGGTGGGGGGAGGGGAGGAGAGAAGAGGGAGAGGGGGTGGAGGCAGTGGGGGAGGAGGGGTGGAGGCGGGAGGGGAGGAGGCGAAGCTGGGCTTGCCGTAGCAGAGTGGCGTAGCTGAAGCATGCTGGGCCCATAGCTCAGAGGTCGATAGATCGAAAACATTCTCTGCTACTTCCTCTTAATAATAACAGAACTACTTGACTGCAATTCTGCAACATTTGCGTGGAATATGCAGGCAGGTATCTGCATTGGCTCCTCTTTTCTGTTATAAGCCTCAAACCAGTTTGGTAAGCACACGAGGTGTTGATACTGTGAACATGACTAGGATCTATTAGTGACAGACGTAATGGTGCACAGGACACTACTTCAGAATTTTTGGATGATGTGAAAGTTGGAAGCATTGTGACCTGTGAGGAGGATAGTGTGAACCTTCAAAAAGGACATAGACAAGTTGACGCAATGAGTGGAGAAGTTGCAGATGAAATTGAAAGGTGAGAATTGTGAAGTGATTCATTTTGGTAGGAAGATTATACAGAGACAATGAAAGGTAAAAGGAAAACAGTTCCAGAGTGTCTAATCCATTTCATTAGTGAGGTTTCTCAGTCCTACTACTCTAAATGAGGTGCAACAGTCCATCTCTAAAATAGAAGCAAATTGCTGTTGATGCGATCATCTGAAACCAAAAGAGAAAATGCTGGAAAATCTCTGCCGGTCTGGCAGCATCTGAAAGGAGTAAAATGAGTTGATGTTTCGATTCCAGATGACCCTTTGACAAAGTGTTATCTGTATTGGTTTACTGCCAACTGGTAACTTCCTTAAAGTTAATAATAATCCATTCAAAATATCAGCACATGTGTTTTACAATGATAATTACCCGTTTGAATCAATTACTGCATCTCATATTGCTTCTTGTTTGCTCATAAACGCATTTAACTGAATGCTGCTTGTTTTATCAGTACCTGAATGTCGGCTGGTTTAAAAATCTTACCATCCCATCAGGGGTTCCACTTACAAGCATTAAATCTTATGAGGCATCTGGACTGAGTGGATAGGGACAAACTGTTCCCACTCTGGAATGATGAAGAATGAGAGAGAACAGGTTTAGCATCATTAGCAAAGGAAGGAATAGGAACACGAGGAAAACATTTTTCACACAGTGAGTGTGTAAAGTGTTGAATGCATTGCTGGAGAGTGTGGTGGATATAGATTCAATTGAAACGTTCTAAAGGAATTAGACTGTTATCTGAAAAGGAAGAATGTGCAGGGTTGCAGGGAAAAGGCGGAGATGTTCATTTTCTGTCACAACTCCTCACATAATTTCTCATTCATCACTCATCACTGAATCGAGTGCGAGCTGTTCTCTTGTCGTTTCTAAACAAGGAGACGTGCAGCAATGATTAAATGACAGGAGAATTGGTGGCCGAAGTCTGACGGGAAAGTTAAAAAAAACAAATATATGTCTGAAAGGTAAGGATGGCAGAGAGACGAAATTTGAAATAACAACAGAAAATGCTAGAAACCTTAGCAGATATGGCAGCATCTATGGAGAGAGAAACAGAGTTAATGCTTCGAGTCTCTATGATTCTTCTTCAGAGCTGAAGAGAGGTTCAAATGTGACGGATTTAAAATGTTGCAGAGAATTCGGAACACAATCCAGATTATTCATTAAAGCAATTACAAAAGCAAATGGCATGTTTGTTTTTATTGCAAGTGGATTGGAGTAGATGAAGAAAGGTATCTTGGTACAATTGTACAGGATTTTATGGAGACCACATCTGCAATGTTGTGTACAGCTATGGTATCCACATTTGAGAAAAGATAAGCTTGCATTGGAGGCGGTACAGAGAATGTTCAGGAGATTGCCCTCCGGAATGAGGAGGTTGTTCTGTGCTGAGAGGCTGAGTGAATTAGGCGAGAGATCCTGGAGCTCAGAACAATGTTTAGATGCTGAGTGAATGCTTCCATTGCTGTCCTCTGGGCAGACGAGTGGCAGATAAAGTAAAAGTGAAGAAAAGTAAAGTTAAAGTAAAGTTTATTAATCACAAGTAAGGCTTACATTAACACTGCAATGAAGTTAATTGATCCACTGGAGCAAGCTGAGAGGGGTGATTGAAAGCAGCAGTGCTGGTAAGAGATTAATTGGATTAATTGAATTGTTTATTTATTTAATTAGTCAGCGAGTGTGTGTATTTTTTTGGCCTTTACATTAACAGCAGTTTTTCAAGTTTAAAGTGAAAACTAGAAGTGGGCAGCAAAGGAGTCTGGGAAGGGTTTTTATTTTAACTTTAAAAGTCAGTTACCTGGGAGGTTCCCCCTCATTGATCCACTGGAGCAAGCTGAGAGGGGTGATTGAAAGCAGCAGTGCTGGTAAGAGATTAATTGGATTAATTGAATTGTTTATTTATTTAATTAGTCAGCTAGTGTGTGTATTTTTTTGGCCTTTACTTTAACAGCAGTTTTTCAAGTTTAAAGTGAAAACTAGAAGTGGGCAGCAAAGGAGTCTGGGAAGGGTTTTTTAAGCGCGTGAAGTATAAAAGGTAGGCTGCAGTATATAGCGGGCAGCGTCGGGAGCGGGCAGTGGAGTGTGTGGGAAGCAGAGTGTGAGCTATAAGACTTTGGCTCACAGGGCTTGAGTGTGTGGGAAGCAGAGTGTGAGCTATAAGACTTTGGCTCACAGGGCTTAGGCTGAAAGGGCGAGCAGGGGTGAATTGAATTCATTTTTGCACTTTCTACCTGGTACTGGCAAGGTATCTCGAGGGGATGGGTGTGCAGGCAGTGCAATGTTCCTCTTGCACTATGTTTGAGGTGAGGGACGACGACAGTGTCCCTGCTGATTACACCTGTGGGAAGTGCACCCATCTGCAGCTCCTCCAAAACCGTGTTAGGGAACTGGAGCTGGAGTTGGATGAACTTAGGATCATCAGGGACGCAGAGATGGCCATAGACACAAGCTTTAGGAATACAGTTACTCCGAGGACTGAAAACAGATGGGTGACGGTGAGAGGGGCTGGGAGGAAGCAGTCCGTGCAGGGATCCACGGTGGTCGTTCCCCTTAGCAACAAGTATTCCGCTTTGGATACGGTTGAGGGGGATGACATACCAGTGGGGAGCCGCAGTGAGAGGATCTCCAGCACTGTGTCCGTCTCTGTGGCTCGGGAGGGAAAGGGGGAGAGCGGGAGGGCGATAGTTATTGGGGACTCGTTAGTTAAAGGGATAGATAGGAGGTTCTGTGGCAGCAAAAGAGACTCACGGATGGTATGTTGCCTACCAGATGCCAAGGTCCGTGATGTCTCAGACCGTGTTTTCCAGATTCTGAAGAGGGAGAGGAAACAGTCACAAGTCGTGGTGCACATTGGTACCAATGACATAGGTAAGAGAAGGGACGGGGATTTAAAGCAGGAATTTCTGGAGCTGGGCTGGAAGCTGAGAGCCAAGACGAAACATGTGGTCATCTCTGGTACGTTGCCGGTACCACGTGATAGCGAGTTGAGGAACAGGGAGAGAGTGCAGTTAAATATGTGGTTGCAGGGATGGTGTAGGAGGGAGGGTTTCAGATACGTGGATAATTGGAACACGTTCTGGGGAAGATGGGACCTGTACAAACAGGACGGGGTGCACCTGAACCAGAGGGGCACCAATATCCTCGGAGGGAAATTTGTTACGGCTCTTCAGGGGGGTTTAAACTAATTTGTCAGGGGAGTGGGAAAGGGAGTTGTAGTCCAGAAGTCAGTGAGGGTGGTGAGGTATTGGGGAAGGTATCAGGGTCAAGGGTGGGTACTGGTAGACAGGAAGGTGGGTTGAAGTGTGTCTACTTCAATGCAAGGAGCATCCGGAACAAGGTAGGTGAACTTGGGGCCTGGATTGGTACTTGGGACTACGATGTTGTGGCCATTACGGAGACGTGGGTAGAACAAGGAATGGAATGGTTGTTGGACGTTCCGGGGTATAGATGTTTCACTAAGTGTAGGGAAGCTGGTAAAAGAGGTGGAGGAGTGGCATTGTTAATCAAGGATAGTTTAACGGCTGCGGAAAGGCACTTCGTGGGGGATCTGCACACTGAGGTAATATGGGCTGAAGTTAGAAATAGGAAAGGAGCGGTCACGTTGCTAGGAGTTTACTATAGGCCCCCAAATAGTAATAGAGGTGTGGAGGAAGAAATTGCTAAGCAGATTATGGATATGTGTGGGGGTCACAGGGTAGTTGTCATGGGGGACTTTAACTTTCCAAATATTGATTGGAACCTTTGTAGGTCAAATAGTTTGGATGGGGCAGTTTTTGTGCAGTGTGTGCGGGAGGGTTTCCTGACACAATATGTGGATGGGCCGACTAGAGGTGAGGCCACATTGGATTTGGTACTGGGAAATGAACCGGGCCAAGTGTTAGATTTGGTTGTGGGAGAGCAATTTGGAGATAGTGACCACAATTCGGTGACTTTTGTTATTGCAATGGAGAGGGATAGGGCCGTACGGCAGGGCAAGGTTTACAATTGGGGGAGGGGTAATTATGATACGATTAGGCAAGAATTAGGGGGCATAAGTTGGGAACAGAAACTGTCAGAGAAAGGAACTAATGAAAAGTGGAATTTTTTCAAGGAACAAATACTGGATGTCCTTGATAGGTATGTTCCTGTCAGGCAGGGAGGAAATGGCCGAGTGAGGGAACCATGGTTCACAAAAGAGGTGGAATGTCTTGTGAAAAGGAAGAGGGAAGCTTATGTAGGGATGAGGAAACAAGGTTCAGATGGCTCGATTGAGGGTTACAAGTTAGCAAGGAATGAGCTGAAAAAGGGGCTTCGGAGAGCTAGGAGGGGACATGAGAAGTCCTTGGCGGGTCGGATCAAGGAAAACCCCAAGGGTTTTTACTCTTCTGTGAGGAATAAAAGAATGACCAGGGTGAGGTTCGGGCCGGTCAAGGACAGTAGTGGAAACTTGTGTATGGAGTCAGTAGAGATAGGCGAGGTGATGAATGAATACTTTTCTTCAGTGTTCACCAAGGAGAGGGGCCATGTTTTTGAGGAAGAGAAGGTGTTACAGGCTAATAGGCTGGAGGAAATAGATGTTCGGAGGGAGGATGTCTTGGCAGTTTTGAACAAACTGAAGGTCGATAAGTCCCCTGGGCCTGATGAAATATATCCTAGGATTCTTTGGGAGGCAAGGGATGAGATTGCAGAGCCTTTGGCGTTGATCTTTGGGTCCTCGCTGTCCACGGGGATGGTGCCAGAGGACTGGAGATGGCGAATGTTGTTCCTCTGTTTAAGAAAGGGAATAGAAATGACCCTGGTAATTATAGACCGGTTAGTCTTACTTCGGTGGTTGGTAAATTGATGGAAAGGGTCCTTAGGGATGGGATTTACGACCATTTAGAAAGATGCGGATTAATCCGAGATAGTCAGCACGGATTCGTGAAGGGCAAGTCGTGCCTCACAAATTTGATAGAATTTTTTGAGGAGGTAACTAAGTGTGTTGATGAAGGTAGGGCAGTTGATGTCATATACATGGATTTTAGTAAGGCGTTTGATAAGGTCCCCCATGGTCGGCTTATGATGAAAGTGAGGAGGTGTGGGATAGAGGGAAAGTTGGCCGATTGGATAGGCAACTGGCTGTCTGACCGAAGACAGAGGGTGGTGGTCGATGGAAAATTTTCGGATTGGAGGCAGGTTGCTAGCGGTGTGCCGCAGGGATCAGTGCTTGGTCCTCTGCTCTTTGTGATTTTTATTAATGACTTAGAGGAGGGGGCTGAAGGGTGGATCAGTAAATTTGCTGATGACACCAAGATTGGTGGAGTAGTGGATGAGGTGGAGTGCTGTTGTAGGCTGCAAAGAGACATAGATAGGATGCAAAGCTGGGCTGAAAAATGGCAAATGGAGTTTAACCCTGATAAATGTGAGGTGATTCATTTTGGTAGGACAAATTTAAATGTGGATTACAGGGTCAAAGGTAGGGTTCTGAAGACTGTGGAGGAACAGAGAGATCTTGGGGTCCATATCCACAGATCTCTAAAGGTTGCCAGTCAAGTGGATAGAGCTGTGAAGAAGGCCTATAGTGTGTTAGCTTTTATTAACAGGGGGTTGGAGTTTCAGAGCCGTGGGGTTATGCTGCAACTGTACAGGACCTTGGTGAGACCACATTTGGAATACTGTGTGCAGTTCTGGTCACCTCACTATAGGAAGGATGTGGAAGTGCTGGAAGGAGTGCAGAGGAGATTTACCAGGATGCTGCCTGGTTTGGAGGGTAGGTCATATGAGGAAAGGTTGAGGGAGCTAGGGCTGTTCTCTCTGGAGCGGAGGAGGCTGAGGGGAGACTTAATAGAGGTGTATAAAATGATGAAGGGGATAGATAGAGTGAACGTTCAAAGACTATTTCCTCGGGTGGATGGAGCTATTACAAGGGGGCATAACTATAGGGTTCGTGGTGGGAGATACAGGACGGATATCAGAGGTAGGTTTTTTACGCAGAGAGTGGTTGGGGTGTGGAATGGACTGCCTGCAGTGATAGTGGAGTCAGACACTTTAGAAACATTTAAGCGGTTATTGGATAGGCACATGGAGCACACCAGGATGATAGGGAGTGGGATAGCTTGATCTTGGTTTCAGATAAAGCTCGGCACAACATCGTGGGCCGAAGGGCCTGTTCTGTGCTGTACTGTTCTATGTTCTATGTTCTAAGTTACCTTGAAATTCTCCGAATTGCCACAGTCGGGCACCTGTGCGGGTCAATCACCTCACGAGATGAAGTTCAATGCTGAGAAGTGTGAGTTGATTCATTTTGAGATTGTGGAGAAGTAAAGGGAGAAACTCTTAAGGAAATGCAGGAAAAAAGAGATCTCGGTTTCTAAGTACAAAAGTCATTGAAGGTGGCTGGGCATGTTGAGAGAGCAGGTAATAAAGCAAATGGCATCCTACGTTTTATTGGAGGATTGAATACATGAGTAAGAAGATCATGTTGAGCTTTTAAATACACTAGATAGGCCTCACCTGGAGCACTGCGTCCAATTCTGGGCACCACACTTGAAGAAGGTTGTGAAGGCAATGGGGAGAGTGCAAAGCATATCCACATGAATGATTCTATTGATTAAGATTTGTAGCTATGAAGATCGATTTGAGAAGTTGGATATTTTTCCTCAGGGAAAGAAGTCTGAGAGGACCTGTCGAGGGACAGGTAGCATTGAGGAAGCAGGTGTACTGCAGAAGGACTTGGATCGGCTGGGAGAGTGGGCAGAGAAGTGGCAGATGGAATACAATGTGGAAAAGTGTGAGGTTATGCACTTTGGAAGGAGGAATGGAGGCGCAGATTATTTTTTAAATTGTGAAATGCTTAGGAACTCAGAAGCACAAAGGGACTTGGGAGTCCTTGTTCAAAATTCTCTTAAGGTAAACGTGCAGGTTCAGTCGGCAGTTCGGAAGGGAAATGCAATGTCGCGAGGGCTGGAATACAAGAGCACGGATGCACTTCTGAGGCTGGCAAAGGCTCTGGTCAGACCCCGTTTGGAGTAATGTGAGCAGTTTGGGCCCCATATCTAAGGAAGGATGTGCTGGCCTTGGAAAAGGTCCAGAGGAAGTTCACAAGAATGATCCTTGGAATGAGGAGCTTGTTGTATGAAGAATGGTTGAGGACTCTGGATCTGTGCTCGTTGGAGTTTACAAGGACGAGTGGGGATCTTATTGAAACTCATCGGATACTGCGAGGCCTGGATAGAGTGGACACAGAGAGGATGTTTCCACTTCTGGGAAAAACTCGAACCAAAGGGCACAACCTAAGACTAAAGGGACGATCCTTTAAAACAGAGATGAGGTGGAATTTCTTCAGCCAGAGAGTGGCGAATCTGTGGAAATCTTTGCCGCAAAAGGCTGTGGAGGCCAGATCATTGACTGTTTCTAAGACAGAGACAGATAGATTCTTGATTAATAAGGGGATCAGGGTTTATGAGGAAAAGACAGGAGAGTGGGAATGAGTAAAATGGCGGAGCAGACTCGATGGGCTGAGTGGCCTAATTCTGCTCCTACGTCTTATGGTCTTATGGAAGAGAAAGAAGTGTGGCTTTCGCACTGCTGCTGCAGAATGACAGGGACCCGGGTTCAATTCAGGCCTTGGGTGACTGTACATAATTTCCACATTTTCTCTGTGTCCATGTGGCTTTCCTCCAGGTGCTCTGGTTTCTCCCACACTCCATTGATAGGGTAAGTGGATATACCATGCTCGATCTGCCCTTATGTCTCCCAGTATGTTTAGATTAGGAGGATTAACAGGGTAAATATGTGAGGTTGCGTGGATAGGTCAGAGAATCAGTGCAGCCTCAATAGGCCGAATGACCACGTTTTGCAATGTAGGGATTCAATGATAGATGTTTTCATGTTCCAGTCAAGAGTTCATCAAGAACCAGGAGAACATTTTGAAAATAAGTGTCAAAATTGCAAATATTCAATGCCTAATGTACACATCTTAGGAAAATGAAGGAACATTTAACATGGCCAATCCAGCTAACCTGCACATCTTTGAACCACAGGAGTAAACCAGAACACCCAGAGGAAACCCACGGGGGAAGATGTGCAAAATATGCACAGTCAGCAAACGTCAGGACCAAACCCGGGTCTCTGGGGCTATGAGGCGGGAGAGTGGGATTAGATAGCGTGTAATTTCAATAACGCAGTGTAGACTTGATGGGCCAAATGGACTGCTACTGCATTGTAAAGATTCTGTGGTTTGGGAATCTAAAACATGATACTATTGAATCGAGCAGCAGGCTTGAGGGGCCGTGTAGTCCACTTCTGATCCGATTTATTGTGCTGCTGTGTCCAGAAAGCTGCTGATTGATTTCTCATCATTAAATCAGAATTTTAGTCCAAATACTGTTAATGCATCAACCCTGTGCTCAGTGACAAACACTGACTCGTGGTTAAGCAATGTCTCAATTTTAATATTCTTATCCGTGTTTCCAAAACCCTCCTCAGCTCTTCCTCCCTTTCATCACCTCCAGCATAACAATCATCTGAGATATCTGACCTCCTATGATTCTGCCCTCGTGAGCATCCCTGATTTGGTTCATTCCACCACTGATGATCGTAATTTCAGCTCTCTGGGTTTCAGCTCTGGAATTCCCTCTCTCAATGCCCCTGCTTCTCGCTTGCTTTCCTTTCGTTCATTTTTGTCGTCTGTTTCCTTCATTTATTTCCTCATTCCTCTCCCGTGGGTCTCGCATTTTGCATCCTCTGACTTTCCGCAGTCCTTTGGCCACTTTAACTGCCGTCAACGAATTATAATTATACAACTAGAATTTTCTGCTTGGTTCCACTTTAAGGATTCTTTCCGCCTCCAGCTCTTTGATTTCTCATTGGTTTCAGCTCCGGATCGAATTGAATGACGCAATGACGCTGGGCTGGGAGAGACGCTGCGCGAGTCGCGCAGGAGCGGCGCAATCCGATTGGGCAGTGGGTTACGATTGGCTGAAGAAGATGTCAATCACATTGAGGGCGTCTGTTGCCATCAGCGCGGTTTACGATTGGTTAGAATTGGTAGCGTCATTTTCAGTGTTCTCACAGTTCAGCCGGATGGAGCTCACGGATTGGATAAAGTAGCTGTCACTCAGTCGACGCCGAGCGTCCATTGGATAACCGCGATGCGTCAATTTCCGATTGGTTTTCCCAGCTGCCGGTCACAGGCCGTTGGCGGGGATTGACCCCGGGCCCATCAGACAAAATCCCCGGGCCCATCAGACACCGCGCGGAGCGGCAGCAAATGTCCCGTCAGTGGTTTCAGTCCCCGGTCCCGGATCCTGAGCCCGCGGCGAGGCTCCGGATGGGGGAAGGGTTTTGGTCGCGGGAATCCCGCCCTGCCCGGCTGTAAATGGGGCGGCAGAGTGGTTCGCACTGCTGCCTCACAGCGCCAGGGACCCGAGTTCGATTACGGCTTGGATCACTGTCTGTGTGGAGTTTGCACGTTCTCCCCGTGGGTTTCCTCCGGGTGCTCCGGTTTCCTCCCAAAGTCCAAAGATATGCGGGTTAGGTGGATTGGCCATGCTAAATTGCCATTTCCTGTCAGGGGGACCAGCTTGGATAAATGCATGAGGTTATGGAGATTGGACCTGGTGGGATTGTGGTTGGTACAGACTCGATGGGCCGAATGGCCTCCTTCTGCGCTGTTGGATTCTATAAATCGTAGCTCAGGGTTTCCAATGGCAGCTTCCTGTGTAAACATATCATGCTGCAGATCCCCAGTCTCAGCAATGCTGGTGTTGCAAACTCCCCTGGAGTCAGACCAATCAGTACATAAACTGGAATCTTCCTGTGCTCTGTGTGTGGGGCTCAGTGCCACACTGGGTTAAAGCAGCTCACTTTGCAGAGGCCACGGTTAGATACTGGGATCTTCCTGTGCTCTGCTTTGGGGGTGGGGTTTGCTTACTCTGAGTGGATCTCCCTTATTGTTTGGTTTTAATTATAGCCTCTTTCTCTCTTACAGACTGAGCAGAATGGCCTGATCTGACGACACACATTGAGATGGAGGAGCTGCCGCTCGAAATGAAGATGATTGAGAACTCCAGCTTTCTCTACACTCGTTCACTGAGGCGCAGCCCTTCATTTATCATGAGTTTTCCCAGGATGTCAGGTACATTACCATCTTCATCTGCTGTGCACACTAACCTGACAGTGGGAAGGTATTGGAGCAGGATAGTGCAGTCAACCATGTCAAAGGTGTGGACAGGCTGAGAAGGATAAGGCGGGATAGTTTAGCTGGGTAAGACTGCATTTACCCCGTTCCGATCTTTTCCTTCATATGCAGAATATCACCTGCAATGATTTCTCTTCCCACTCCTGTTTTGTTACCACCCAAATCGCCCAAGGATCTATCCTTGACTCCCTCCAATTTTTCATCTGCACCTTATCCCTCAGTGGCATTATCTGAAAGCACAGTTAGTTTTCACATGTTTGCTGGTAACACCCAGCTCTACCCCACCATCACCTCTCACAACCAATTCACTGTTATTAAATTATTAGACTCCTTCTCCGACCTCTAGTACTGGCTAAGCAGAGAATTCCCCCAATTAAATATTTGGAAAACCAATGTTCCCACCCCAAATTCCGTTCCCAATCACTGACTCCATCTCCCCCACTGATCACTGTCCGACGTTGAAACAAACCCTCATAATCTTGGCACCTCATTAGACTCGGAAATGAGATTCTGACCACATATCTGTTCCTTCACCAAGATCACCTATTTCCAGCTGTGTAACATCACACATTGTTTGTAATATCTCAGCTCACCCGTACCTGAAACCCTCATCCATATTTTTGTTACCTCTGGACTTGATAATTCAAGCACACTCCTGCAGCAGATTTCCTTCCCTGAAGCTCATTAGTCAACCAAATAGGGTTTTATGACAAGCAACAATTAGATTGTTGATTGCAGATTCATATTGAATTCAAATTTCACAATCTGCCCTGCTGGGTTTTGAGCCCAGGTCCCTCAAGCATTCCCCAGAGTCTCTGGATCACTAGCCCATGACGCCACTGCCTCCCTTCATCAATGTAAGGACTGGAATTTGAACGCATGCCTCTCGAGGAGACTGTGACCTGAACGCAGCACCTTCGATGACTTGGCCATCCTGACACAGACTATGTATTTCACTCCTCTGCCACTTTCTGGTTCCCCTTTATTTCCCAGTCTCAATCTCTCAGGAGCTTATGTTCACTTTAGTCTCCCTCTTTATTTTTATATATTTAAAGAAGCTCTTTCTGATCCCTTTTATATTACTTGTTCATTTACGTTTGTAGTTCATCTTCTCCCACGTTAGTATCTTTTTGGTCATCATTTGTTGGTTTTTGAAACTTCCCCAATGCTCTGTCTTACCACTAATATATGAAACATCCTATGTTCGTCTTTCAGTTTAATGCAATCTTTAACTTCCTCGGTTAACCATGGTTGATTTATTCCCTTCCAGAATCCTTGTTTGTCACTGGTATATATCTTTGTTATAGAGGTTTACAGCATGGAAACAGGTGCTTTGGCCCAACTTGTCCATGGCGCCCCCTTTTTTTTTAAAACACCCCTAAGCTAGTCGTAATTGCCCGCATTTGGCCAATTCCTCTATACCCATCTTACCCATGTAACTGTCTAAACACTTAAAAAGATAAAATTGTACCTGCCCTACTACTACCTCTGGCAGCTTGTTCCAGACACTCACCACCCTCTGTGAAAAAATTGCTCCTCTGGACACTTTTGTATCTCTCCCCTCTCACCTGAAACCTATTCCCTCTAGTTTTAGACTCCCCTACCTTTGGGAAAAGATATTGACTATCAAGCTGATCTATGCCCCTCATTATTTTCAAGACCTCTATAAGATCACCCCTCAGCCTTCTACGTTTCAGAGAAAAAAGGTCCAAGACAGTATGCACATATTGAATACAGTGTTACCTTTCAGATAAGTACTCTTGAATCAGGTTTATCTTAGTGGGAGGCCCAGCAACACCCCGCCATTGAAATTCCAGGGCAGGGGGAGAAGAAGTGGAGGGCGAAGAGACATAAGATTCAGAATAAGATTCCCTGTCGTGCTGAAGGAGGCCATTTGGCCCATTGAGCCTGCATCAACAACAATCCCAGCCAGGCCCTATCCCCGTAACCCCATTTGTTAACCCTGCTTGTCCCCCTGGCACTAGGGGGCAATTTAGCATGGCACATCTTTGAACTGTGGGAGGAAACCACAGCACCCAGAGGAAACTCATGCAGACACGGAGAGAACATGCAAATGTCGACACAGTCACCCAAGACTGGAATTGAACCCGGGTCCCTGGTGCTGAGGTGTAGCAGTGCTAACCACTGTGCCACCATGTCCCCAAGGTAGAATAAGCCATGTAGACCTATATCTTCACAGAAGAGCAACTTGCTCATGTAAATAAAGCAAGGAGAAGCAACTTGCCACTAAAACATTCTGTAAATATTCTGATTTTCTTATATAGAGATCATCTTGAAATATGCAAACAATATTGCAGTTTCACAATCTATAAAAGCGGGAGTAACTATGAATCTAAGGGTGACTCTCCTTAGAGAGCTAGTTACAGTAGCTGTGGGAATCTTTTGCCGATCAAGTTTAAAAAAAGGAAATTACAATTGTTTTAGTCCTTTCTCGACACACTCCCACATTCTTGGAGAGAAGCTGGAAAGGCAGAACTTGACCATTACACAATCTGCACAAAGTGACTCCAGAAACACATAGAGTGTTTTTTGTGAGTCAAAAACTATTTTCATAATGTATGTCATTGCTGATCGATCGTCTTTTCTGCTAAATATCTTGTGCAGTCCAGTCTCGCCAACTCTGCTCTCATTCCTTTGCAATTACCCTTATTTACGTTGAACACAGTTGCTTCTGACCCAAGTTTGCACTCTCAAACTGAATGCTAAATTCCACCATGTTAAGGTCACTGTTTCCCAGCGGAGCTTTTACTCTGATTGTTTATGAAAGCTGTCTCATTACACATTACAATATTCAAAATGGCCTGATTTCTGCTTGGATTCACAAAATATTCTTCATGGAAACTGTGCCGAATGCACTCTGAATTCTTCCTCATGGCTACCTCTGCAAACTTGATTGTCCGAATCCACAGGAAGATTAAAGTCAGCCACTGACGGGAAGTACTAGACGATGAAGGATACTCTGTCCACCGTGTCCTGTGTTTGTCTTCTGAGGAGGTCAGTGCGGTTTTTCGCTGTGGCGCGTCGGAACTGTCGATCGATGAGTCGAGCGCCATATCCTGTTCTTGTGAGGGCATCTTTCAGCGTCTGGAGGTGTCCGTTGCGATCCTCCTCATCTGAGCAGATCCTGTGTATACGGGGGTTAAAAACCTCACCACCCTCCTCAGAAGACAAACACGAGACACGGTGGACAGAGTATCCTCCGTCGTCCAGTACTTCCCCGGAGCGGAGAAGTTACGGCATCTCCTCCGGAGCCTTCAACATGTCATTGATCAAGACGAACATCTCGCCAAGGCCATCCCCACACCCCCACTTCTCGCCTTCAAACAACCGCACAACCTCAAACAGACCATTGTCCGCAGCAAACTACCCAGCCTTCAGGAGAACATGGACCACGACACCATGCAACCCTACCACAGCAACCTCTGCAAGACGTCCTGGATTATCGACACCGATGCCATCATCTCACGTGAGTACACCGTCTACCAAGTACACGGTACCTACTCTTGCAACTCGGCCAGCGTTGTCCACCTGATACATTGCAGGAAAGGATGTCCCGAGGCATGGTACATTGGGGAAACCATGCAGATGCTACGAAAACGGATGAATGAACACCGCTCGACAATCACCAGGCAAGACTGTTCTCTTCCTGTGGGGGAGCACTTCAGCGGTCACGGGCATTCAGCTTCTGATCTTCGGGTAAGCGTTCTCCAAGGCGGTCTTCACGACACACGACAGCGCAGAGTCACTGAGTAGAAACTGATTGCCAAGTTCCGTACACATGAGGATGGCCTAAATCGGGATCTTGGATTTATGTCACACTATCAGTGACCCCCACAGCTTGCCTCCTGGACTTGCAGAATCTCACTGGCTGTCCTGTCTGCAGACAATACACATCTCTTTAACTTGTGCTTAATGCTCCTTCCACTCACATTGTCTGTATCTTTAAGACCTGGTTGGCTGGAGAGATTTGCATTCTAATCAGTATTCTGTAACTTGATTTTGTGTCTCTGTATACCCTGTTTGAGAGCAGATATCCACTCCATCTGACGAAGGAGCAGCGCTCCGAAAGCTAATTGCATTTGCTACCAAATAAACCTGTTGGACTTTAACCTGGTGTTGTTAAAACTCTTACTGTGATTACCCCAACGCCGGCATCTCCACATTGTGTAATTACCACAGTTTGAATATGTGCTTTGTGCAGCATTGCCAATGTCTCTAATATGCGTCAGGAAGAGCAGTATTCCTAACACCAACCCTCCTGGAATCCCACTTTAACCGACCTCCATTCCAAATAAAAACATTTCCCACTGCTGTGTTTCCTGTCACTCTGTCAGATTCCTATCCATGTTGCTGCTGTCCCTTTTATTCTATCAGCTCCAAATGTTACCACAAGTTTGCTGTGTGCCCCTTTATTTATAAAATGTTTTTTGCCAGTCCATGTTCACATTAACCACATTACCCTCATCAACCTTTTCTGTTACCCTCATTAAAATCTGAAGCAAGTTAAATATGATCCCCCTTTAATAATTATGTATGTGTTTTCCTTAATGTACATTAGCACAAGTGAGTGTTAATTTAATCTCCAGTGTTTGGAGATTAAACCTCAAACCAGTTTAACCTCGTTGCTGAGGTTAAACTGATTGGATTTAGCTGGCTTATCCTCACAGCCTTTTCTGAAGAAGTGTGTTTACCATTTGCAATTCTCCAGTCCTCTGGCACCACCCATATAACTAGCTCGGATAGAAAACTTTTAAACATTGCCTCTGCAATGTCCACCCTTTTTTTCCCCTCAGTATCCATGCTTGTGTCTTGTCCAGTCACAAGAACACAGGAAATAAGGGCAGACATTTACTATGTGGCTCATCAATAATGTTAAACCATTCAAAACAATTATGATTTCTGTATCTTTATTGCCATACAGTGCAAAGCACAGAGGCACAGCATTAAAACAAGAACAGCAACATCATCAGACAATACATAGATAGAAATCACACTATGTTTCTGACAAGTTTTCTAAAAGTCACTACATTTTCAGCATTCCCAACAAAATCATTTGAAATATCAGCAATTCTATTGGGGAGAAAACAAACTGTGACTTTTAAGATGTGAATCAAATTTCTGTAGTTTATACTGACGATCACCAAAACTATGGTAACTCCGAATAAAGAACTTTTCAAGCTTGGGTAATAAGGTTATGTACTAATTTATAAATTTGAACTAAACCATAAATCAGCCTCTTGAAAGGTTGCAATCCAATAATTCCTAATCCCTCATAAAGTATTCCCCTCATGCCTTCCATTTTCCTGGTTACACAGCTTTCCACTCTTTCTATCAGCTGTATATCTTTTTGAAAGTGTGGGTTCCAAACTGTGGATGCAGACTCCAGATGTGGGCATTCCAGCTGCTTAACGAGTTTCAGATATTGGGATTGAACTGCATTTTACTCCTCACTCCCTTGATTCCCTGAGAAACCAAAATTTGTCTATCTCAGCCTTAATTGTCATAGACTGTCATAACCTGCAGTGTAGATGGAGGCCATTTGGTCCATTGAATCTGCACTGACTCTCTGACAGAGCATCCCACCCAGAACCTATCCCGGTAACCCCACATATTCTGCTAATCCCCCGAACCAATATATTTGGGACACTAACAGGCAGTTTAGCATGGTCAATCCACCTAACATTTGGAGAATGGAAGGAATCGCAAACATGGGGAGGACATGCAAACATGATACAGGCAATCAGCCAAGGTGGAATTGAACCCGGTTCCCTGGTGCTTTGAGGCAGCAATGCTAACCACTGTGCCACCACTAGTGTATTCAACAATGGAGCATGTCAAGGGATCACAACCCAATGAGTGCAGAAATGTATTCTCATGTCAGTGTGAAATGATCTGATCCTTACACTGAGCCAGCTTCCGCAATCTCCCAATGTCCACAAAATCAAACCCCTTCAGAATCTTGTATGTTTTAATGTTTTGCCTCTCATGCTTCTAAATCACAGAGAATACAGACCCAGTTTACGAAGGGTCACATCATATGAAACCCTTTTACCCCCGTGGACCAATTTACTGACCCTTCGTTAGTGATTGAAGCATAATGAGAAAACCCTTTCCCACAGCGAGTAGTTCAGCTCTGGGATGCATTGTCTGACAATGTGGTGATGCTGCTTCAAGTGAGGCATTCAGAAAGGAATTGGATTGTTAAAGTTACACCAGCAGAGTGGCACTGGTTAGCGCTGCTGCTTCACAGCGCCAGACACCCATGCTCAATTCCGCCATGGCTGACTGTGTGGAGTTTGCACATTCTCCCTGTATCTGCATGGGTTTTCCCCAGGTGCTCCAGTTTCCTCCCAAAGACTAAAGATGTGCAGAATAAATAGATTAGACATGATATATTGCCCCTTAATGACCCAAGATGTGTAGGTTAAGAGGGTTAGCCATGGGAAAAGATGTTCTTCCAGCGAGTCAGTGCAGATGCAATGGGCAAATGGCCTCCTTTCTCACAATGGATTATGAGGGATCCAATGGACACTCAGTGCTTCCATTTGTGAAGCCAAGGATCCTATCCACTTTGCGAACGACTGTCCGAAACTATCTCACTTTCAAATATCTCCCTGAACCTCACTCCCTCTGAGCCTGCACACTGTTTCGAACTGGACCATTCAGTTTATTTTGCCTCTCCCCATCTCTTCTGTGAAAAGGCAGCACTGTTCCTGAGTGTGGGATTAATAATGTGTCTCTTCCACAATATCAGTGAGAACTGATACTGCAGCTTCTGTTTCTCCAAGAGAATCTTTCTGGCTAAAGCCAGAATTTACAAGGATTTCTGTCACTGAGACATTGTCTGGCCGTCTGTGTCTCGCCGCCCTAACTCACTCTGTCTCTGTCTCTCCCTCCAACCACTCTCATCGACTCTATGTGAAGGCGGGATATTGTTGTTTAGTGACTGAGTGCACACAATCTGTATCTTCATCTGATCAAATAGAATTCAGCTTGTGAACAATATCATCATTTCAACCAGTTCTGGGTTAAATCAGGCACAGCTCTGATTGGCTGCAGCCCCCTGAATCTGGGGAGCAGACACTGTGAGCATTGCTGGCCTCAGAGGCTTTTACAGTTACTGTGCTGGGAAACTCCAACTGATCCCTGAGAATCCACAGCACAGAGCGAGAGGAGAGGAAAGCCTGTCCTGGGAGCTGTCAATCTGAGACAGTTTGATCCTGTCAATGTGCAGATGTGAACCTGCTCCTTCCATTCCCAAACTGTTATAACGAGGAATACAGAACGCCCAGTAATGACCAGCTTGTTGCAATGTGTTTGAATGAACATGATGTGATATCATCGAAGCAGCATTTTGAAATATTCATTCAATGTATTCTGATGAAATGTATTTTTATGCTCTGTGTGCATTCTTATGCCATTGCATAAGAATCTTCCTCTGACATGAGACCGTATTTTGCCTTTGTGCCTTGATGCTGCTTTTAAAAGAAAATGTTCATGTTATGAATTTTCTCATCGAACCACAGGAAGAATTATAGAAAAATAAGAGCACAGAAGGAAGCCATTGAACCTATCCTGCCATGCCAGTCCAAGGACACAGCAAGAAATCTCTCAACACCAGGTGAAAGTCCAACAGGTTTATTTGGTAACAAAGCTTGCTGCTCCTTCATCAGGTGAGTGGGAGTTCTATTCACAACAGGGCATATAAAGACACAAATTCAATTTACAAAATAATAAGGACACCCAGGTGTCCTTTCCAAGCCCATCTTCCTGCACCCAGCCCGGAGCCATGCAGCTGAATGCACGATGGAGATCCAAATACTAAATGCCAAAACTTTGCGAGCCTTCTTTGAGCCAGTGGCTGCCCTGAAGCAGTCGAGTTAACATTTCAAATCGCACCCGCTGCGAGCAGAGTTCGAACCTGCGCGGGGAAACCCCATTGGATTTCAAGTCCAACGCCTTAACCACTCGGCCATCGCAGCTGCTTATTGGCTATTGTGATGTAACCGCCTTAGCAACATTCACAGACCTTTATCAGGCACCGGAATGATGCACAGCACAGCGTGTGAGTTGAAATTTTTCGTCTCCTTTTAAATTGTATCTTTGTCTCTGATCCAGAACTCATTCACTAGTTCAGAGACTTGTTATTCTTTTTCAATAACCTTTCATTAAAATCAAATTGAACCCGAATTCTGCATCCGAAAAATAAAGTCCACTTCATTTCAGTCAAATGGTGCGTGTAAACCACAAGAGGGCGCCGATAATGTCCAATACACATTACCAATGCGATGGCCGGAAATCGAACCCGGGTCAAGGCAGCTATGCTCACCACGATACCACCATCGCTCACTCTGCGTAAGCAGTTGTTATTTTCATTAGTTATAATTACAAAACTACCTTAGTTGCTGATTTCAGCAGACACCAGGTGTGTCCTTGGCCCATATTTTTAACCTGAACTTCGCTTGTCTCGTTTCTCTGGACAGTTTGAGCCACCTTTTTGCTGTTGTTTCTGACTGATAACTCTGATTAGATTTGCAGTTCATTTGAACAAAGTTTCCACTGAACGGAAATTGAAGCGGATTTTATGTTAGAAACACATGGATGATGAGAATATTTGGTGATTTTTATTTTTAGGAGTGACCCCCTTCTGTTCTGACCAGAGATAGCCAATTAAATAAGTCAAAACTCTGGGTCAGGAACTGACCCTTGGTCAAATGCTCGCACAGTCACCACAACACCACCTGGCTCTGTCACCCCCTCTGTATTTATAGAACGAATACACAAGCAATCAAGTGGCAGAGAAATCACAGCTTAGAGAATTATATAACCGACATTCCCGTTCTGGGAGTTTTACACTTTCCGATAGATCGGGGTGAACAGGGTCGCCCAATCAGAAAGCAGCTACTTGGGACATGGAATTTGATTAATATCATGTTTTGCAATCATGTTAATCGGTCAGAACCATGTTGATGTTATTTCACTCCAATCTGTTAAGGTTTGATTGAATCGTGACCTTGTTGCACAACTTGCGTTCAGCCAGGAGATGGCAGCAGGGAAACATAATTTGGATTTGCTGTTTGTGTCAATAAATCGAGTCATGGAGGTTCACAGCATGGAAAAAGGCCCTTCGGCACAACATGTCCATGCCGCCCAATTTTTGCCATTAAGTTCGTCCCTATTGCCCGTGTTTGGTCCATATCCCTCTATATCCAGCTCACCCATGTAATTGTCTAAATTCTTTTTAAAAGACAAAATGGTACCCGCCTCTACTACCTCTGGCAACTCGTTCCACACACCACTCTGTGTGTGAAATAAATTGCCCTTCTGGACCCTTTTGTATCCCTCCCCTCTCATCGTAAACCTATGTTCTCTAGTTTTAGACTCCCTTATTGTGGGGAAAAGCTGTTGGCTATCTACCTTATCTATTTCCTCATTATGATATACGCCTCTTTATATCACCTCTAGGTCTCCTGTGCTCCAGGGGAAAAAAAAGTTCCAGTCTATCCAGACCCTCCTTATAACTCAAACCATCAAATCCTGGTAGCATCCTAATAAATCTTTTCTGCACTCTTTCTAGTTTAATATCCTTCCTTCCCATAATAGGGTGACCAGAACTGTACACAGTATTCCAAACGTGACCTTACGAATGTCTTGTACAATTTCAACAAGATGTCCCAACTCCCATGTTCAATGTTCTGACCACTGAAACCAAGCATGTCGAATGTCTTCTTCACCACCCTGTCCACATGTGACTCCACTTTCAAGGAGCTATGAACCTGTACCCCGAGATCTCTTTGTTTTATAACTCACCCCAACGTCTTACCATGAACTGAATAGGTCTTGTCATGGTTTAATCCACCAAAATACATCACCTTACATTTATCTAAATCAAATTCCATCTGCCATTCATTGGCCCATTGACTCAATTGATCAAGATCCCACTGATATCCGAGGTAACCTTCTTCATTGTCCACTCTGCCACCAATCTTGGCGTAATTTGCCAACGTACTAACCATGCCTTCTAAATTCTCATCCAAATCATTAATATAAATGACGGGGTAGGATGAGTGACTTTGCAGATGGCATAAAGATTGGCTGGGTGGTGAAAGGGAGGCTGAGTTTCTTAGTCTGCAAGAAGATATAGACAGGATAATCAAACGGGCGGATAAGTGGCAGATGGAATTTAACCCCGAAAGATGTGAGCTAACACACTTTGGAAGGAATAATTTGGCAAGGAAGTATTCAATGAAGGGCATGGCACTTGGAAGTTCTGTGGAATATAGGGACATTGGCGTGTTTGTCCATAATCTCTGAAGGTAGAAGGGTATATTAGTAGGATGGTGAAAAAAAAACATATGGGGCACTTGTCTTTAACAATCGGGGCATCGACTGCAATAAAATGTCATGTTGGAGTTGCATAGAACTTTGGTGGGGCCACAGCTAGAGTACTGTGTGCTGTTTTGGTCGCCACAAGGTAGCAAGGATGTGATTGCACTGGAGGGGGTGCAGAGGAAATTCACCGTGATGCTGTCTGGGATGGAACATGTAAGTTCTGAAGGGAGATTGGGTAGGCTTGGATTGTTTTCTTGAGAGCAGAGAATACTGAGGGGGGACCTGATCGAGCTGTACAAAATTATGAGGGCATCGACAGAGTGGATAGGAAGCAGCTGTTCCCCTTGGTTGAAGGGTCAGTAAAAAGAGGACATAGGTTCAATGTGAGGGGCAGGAAGTTGAGGGTGGATGTGCGGAAAAACATTTTTACCCAAGGGTAGTGACGGTCGGGAATGCGCTGCCTTGGAAGGTGATGGAGGCAAGTTGCCTCACATCCTTTAAAAGTATGTGTTCAGCAATTGGCATATCATAACATTCAGGCCTATGGGTCAAGTGGTGGTGGATGCGATTTGATTGGAGATCAGATGCTTCTTCGATGTCAGAGCAGACTCGATGGGCCGAAGAGCCTCTTCTGTACTGCATGATTCTATTATTCTATAAACAAATTCACTATGAACCGTATCAACGTCAGCCATATTCCTTGCCAGTTCTCAGATAGGCACTGATTGGTTCGAAGTTTGTTTCATTTTCCAGGATCCAGCTCAATTAAATAAATGTATTTCTTATGCTCTGTGTGTCATTAATAAAAATCTTCCTCTGACGTGAGACCTTGTTTTGTCCTTGTGCCCCTGTTGATGCCTTTGTCATTCTGCTCATGCTTTGATTTTCCTCATGTCACCTTAGAAAGAACCAGAGAAATGTAACAGCATAGAAGGAATCCATTCGGCCTATCTTGTCCTTGCCAGACTGAGGACACTCAGGTGTCCTTTCCAAGCTCACCTTCTTGTTATGTAGCTGAAAGCATGCTGGAGATCCAAATAATTATTTCCAAAAAAATAGGATTTGCAACTCTGTGGCTGTCTAAAGCAAACATTTCCAATCACACTCGCTGGCAGCGGGGCTCGAATCTGCACGGAGAAACCCCATCGGGTTTCAAATCCAACGCCTTAACCACGCGGCCACAGCAGCTGCTTATTTAACAAATGAAAGCAAATCACTGCGGACGCTGGAATCTGAAACCAAAAGAGAAAATGCTGGAAAATCTCAGCAAGTTTGGCAGCATCTGTAAGGAGAGAAAAGAGCTGACGTTTCGAGTCCAGACGACCCATTGTCAAAGCTTTGACAAAGAGTCATCTGGACTCGAAACGTCAGCTCTTTTCTTTCTTTACAGATGCTGTCAGACCTGCTGAGATTTTCCAGTGTTTTATCTATTGGCAGATCTTATTTGTCATAATAATGTAACCACCTCAGTAACGTTCATATTAACTTCATCAGGCACCAGGATTGCGCAACACACAGTGTGGGAGCTGAAATTTGTTCCTCTACTTTTACTTTGAGTCTTTGTGTCTGGCTGAAAATTCATTTATTCGGTCAGAGACTTGATTTTCTCTTCCAATATTTTTCATCAAAAAAGAATTATGTCCGAACAAAAAATGAAAAAGGTATCTGCATTTTATTTCATTCCTGTCAAATGTTTCGTTCGCCCTGTTTTTGTCCACTCAGTTTAAAACACAAGAGGCCGTGGATAAGGTTCAAAATAAATGAGCAATGCATTGGCCAGGAATCAAACCTGGGTCATCTGCTTGGAAGGCAGTTATGCTCACCCCTATACCACCATCGCTCACTCTGCTGAAACAACCGTTACTTTCATTAGTTATAATTACTGAACTTCCTGAGTTGCTGATTTCATCAGATACCAGATGTGTCCATAGCACAGTTTGTAAACTGAACTTGGCTTGTCTCATAGTTCTGGACAGTTTAGGCCACCTTTCTTTTTACTATTGTTTCTGACTGAGAACTCATTGATTAGTTTTGAGGTCTTTAATTTCATTTAAACAACATTTCAGCTGAAAGCAAATTGAATGTGGATTTTCCATGAGAAACACAGCGATGATGAGAATTTTTAGTCAATTTTATTTTAGGAGTGCCCACCTACTGTTCTGACCTGCGATAGATAATTAAATGAATTACCACTGTGATGGCCAGGAACTGACCCTTGGTCAAATGTTCGCACAGTCACCAACATCACTCACCTGGCTCTGCCACCCCCTCAGTAAGAAAGTCCAGCTCTGACAGTGAATCTGGTCACCTTCGGGCCCAATCGGAGGATGGTCAAAACATGTCTGCCACTGTCAGAAACTCCATTATCAGCGAGTGGGGGATGATTATTTAACTGGCTGTCACTGGTTGTTGAGGTTGTGATTTACTGTTACCTGTCAGTGCAGGAAAAACAAATAAAACAGGAAAATTGAGAGACTCCGAGAGCAGTTAATTTGTATCTTCACCCTAAAGAAACACAATGCTGTCTGCAACCGCTATAATAACTGAAAAAACAGATATAACTGTCTGTTGCCGCAGAATCTGGTTTACAGATGTGGCCGTTCACCCCATGGACTGCAGCGGTTCCAGAAGGCAGCTCTTCACCACCTACCCAAGGGCAATTAGGGATGGGCAACTAATGCTGACCCAGACAGCGACACTCATATCCATGAATGAATTCAAAGACAATCTGCGGGGAGCGGGCTTCAGAGTGTTTAATAGTTACTGAGGCGAAAATCTATAACGACGCCCCCGGGATACAGAGCAAAGGCTAAAAGGAGGAGAAATTCCGTCCTGGGACCTTCCAGTTGGTAAATGTTTTGTCCTGTGAATGTGTAGGTGTGAATATTGTGTAAGAGAGAGTGTATGAAAGGGACGGGCGGGTCAGACTAATCCAACTGTGTTTGTGTGTCTGTTCTGATCATGAGATCACCGAGTCCCTCTTGTGTAAAATAAAACAATTTTCCAATCAAAGATTCCCTTAATCCCCCTGCTGAGCCCCAAAGTGAGATTTCAAGGCAAATGGTTCGCTAAATTGAAGATTTGAGTGGAAAAGTCGAGAACATGTCAGCTATCGCGTGTGAGAGCGCGATCAGTGCAGCAGTAAAACGGGTTTCAGTGGAAAATGGAGTTCTCAGTTCGAGTTAAACCTTTTCAACAGCAAACATTCGTGTGTCAGAGACATGAAGGATGTGAGCTGGATCTCTGGAGAGGCGGAATTTCATTGCAATGGGAGAGTTTGTTAGGAGAGAGAAACACAGAGAGGCTGGAGGAGCCGGGAGCTGACAGCAGCTTGTCTCTGCTCCGTCCGCTCACTGCCTTTAAGTTGCTCTGTGCCGCCACCACTGGGTTCATTTCGGATCCAGTTCTGACTCTCACACAGATTTTCCACACACTCTCGGATATGACTGAAACTGCAGCCGCCGAAACGGCTCCTCCAGCCGCTCCCGCTCAAGTGAAGTCTCCCAGGAAGAAGAAGGCGGCTCCCCGACCTGCGGCAGCCGGTCCCAAGTTAGGCGAGCAGATCCTCAATGTTGTGGCGGGTTGTAGCGATCGCAAGGGGATGTCCCTGGCCGCGATAAAGAAAGCTTTGGCTGGCAGCGGAGTGGATGTGGGGAAGCGCTGCTCCCAGATCAGGTTAACTATCAAGAGGAAGGTGGAGAAAGGCTCTCTGGTGCAGACAAAGGGACAGGGCGCCTCCGGCTCCTTCAAACTCGCTAAGAAGGAAAACCCGGGGAAAATGGGAAAGAAGGTGAAGACACCAACAGCCAAGAAATCTTTAGTAAAGAAAACAGCGGCCAAGAAGGTGACAACAAAGAAAGCAGCAGCCAAGAAACCCGCAGCAAAGAAACTCGCAGCAAAGAAAACTCCAGTGAAGAAATCAACAATGAAGAAAACAAGCAGCAAGAAGGCGGCAACTCCAAAAAAGGCGGTGAAGAAAGCAGCCCTGAAGAAAAAGTCTCCTGTGAAGAAGGTGACGGGCGGAAAGTCTGTCAAAAAAGTGACAAAATCGAAGGCCAAACCCAAAGTGAAAGCAGCAAAAGCGAAGAAAGCGTCAGGAAAGAAGTGAAACAACCCGAGCAAATTGTAAACCTCTGAACCCAAAGGCTCTGCTCAGAGCCACCCACATCTCTCAGGAAAGAGCTGATCCCGCAAGAAAATGATTCCTGTCCCGCGGCCCGGTTCATTCTCAAGAGAGATCATTTCAAATTCAGACTAAAGCGAAACACAGCAGAGGCTGAATTTCATTTGCTCAATCGCCACTTTCTCTCATAATAAAGATGTCTGGTAGATTCAGTAACACTGGCGGCTCAACACCGCATTCGCGCTTCATTTTTAACCGAATCCCTGCAGTGCAGAAGGAGGCCAATCGTCCCATCGAGTCTGCACCGACCACAATCCCACCCAGTCCGGATCCCCATGACCCTATTTACTCCCCGACACTCCGGTGCAATTTAGCATGGCCAGTCAACCGAACACGCACTTTGGTGTGCGGGAGGAAACCGGAGAAAGCCGAGGGAGAATGTTCAAACTCCACACAGACAGTGACCTCAGCCGGGAATCGAACCCAGGTGCCTGGCGCTGTGAGACGGCAATTCTTAGGCAAACATCAATGTCAGGAGTGGGATTTGAACCCACGCCTCCAGAGGAGACTGCGGCCTTAGACCGCTCGGCCATCCTGACTCCCTTAATTTTAACACATGAGATTGCCCCAAGCAGCTTCAATTAAGTGTTTGCAAACAGCGAGAAGCAGATGTGTGTGAGGATGTTGCGGAGGAAGATTCTTGCTATAGAATCGACTGTGTTTAGGTCGGAATATGACTGACTGGGAATTATTACGGACCAGGTTTAAAAACACAAAAGAACAAAGTCACGACCCGAAACGTTAACTCTGTCTCTCTCTCTCTTCATAAAAGCTGCCGGAGCTGCTGATTATTTGCAGCATTTCCTGTTTGATTCTATATTTCAAAGTTGCGGGTTTGTGGAAACACTTGTTTGTGACGGGTTTGTTTGGGGAGCTGTGTTTCGCTTCCATTGTTAATAAACGGGTTGAAATTGGCGGTTGCAGAAACTGGAGGTGGAGCTGAAAGATCAGGGGCCGTTCTGTGTGTGTGTGTCAGTCCGGCTCTCTCCTCCCTCCCGCTCTGTGTTTATTCTTCACTCTGTCTCCTCCCCTCTCTGCTCTCTCACTCCGCCTTCCTCAGTCAGGTTGGGGCGGGCTGTATAAAAGGAGCCTGAAAGATTTCCTCTCATATTGTGCAGAGATCTGAGTGAAGAATCATCATGTCTGGCAGAGGAAAAGGACAGTAAGAAGTCTCACAACACCAGGTTAAAGTCCAACAGATTTATTTGGTAGCAAATACCATAAGCTTTCGGAGTGCTGCCCCTTCGTCAGATGGAGCGAAAATCTGTTCTCCAACAGTGCACAGAGACACAGAAATCAAGTTACAGAATACTAATTAGAATGCAAATCTCTACAGCCAGCCAGGTCTTAAAGGTACAGATAATGTGGGTGGAGGGAACATTAAACACAGGTTAAAGAGATGTGTATTGTCTCCAGACAGAACAGCTAGTAAGATTCTGCAAGATCAGGGGGAAAGCTGTGGGGGTTACTGATAATGTGACATAAATCCAACATCCCGGTTTTGGCCGTCCTCATGTGTGCGGAACTTGGCTATCAGTTTCTGCTCAGCGACTCTGCGCTGTCGTGTGTCGTGAAGGCCGCCTTGGAGAACGCTTACCTGAAGATCCAAGGCTGAATGCCCGTGACTGCTGAAGTGCTCCCCCACAGGAAGAGAACAGTCTTGCCTGGTGATTGTCGAGCGGTGTTCATTCATCCGTTGTCGTAGCGTCTGCAGGTACCTGATACGCTGCAGGAAAGGATGTCCCGAGGCATGGTACATTGGGGAAACCATGCAGACGCTACGACAACGGATATCAGTGGTATAATTACTTCTAAGGAATTCGCAAGGGCAAGGGGATCACAGTGTCCGTGTATGAATATAAGGGGTTAATTCACATTCACTGAAAATGAGTGAATCTCCGTCACTCGCTCTCTCTCACACACACACCCACACAAGCACTCACAGACCAACACTCACACATCTCCCACCACGACAGATGGCGAAATTCAAAATCAATAAAAATATCTGGAATTAAAGGCCTTGAATCAACTTTCGTAAAAAAAGACAACTAAAGCACTAATGCTCTTCAGGGAAGGAATTCTTACCTGGACTGGCTTACATACAACTCCCGACCCACAACAATGTTGTAGGCCCTCGGAGGTGGCCTACCAAGCCACTCAGTTCAAAGGAAATTTGGAGACCTTGGCCTTGTGGTATCATCGCTGAAATCTGAAACTGAGCTCGTATTCTGGGGACCCGGGTTCAAATCCTGACAAGGCAGTGGAATTTGAATTCAATAAAAAATATGTGGAATTAAGGATCTCCTGATGACAATGAAACCTTTGTCGATTGTTGTATTAATCTATCTGGTCCTCTCGGGACCAAAATCTGCCGTCTTTACACAGTCTGGCCGACATGTGATTCCAGAGCCACAGCAATGTGGTTGACTCTCAATTGCCCGCAGGCAACTAGAGTTGGGCAATAAATACTGGTCAGCCAGTGGCACCCATATCCCATGAATTAATTTTTTTTTAAATGCAAGCCCAGTCAGCAACGCTGAAAAAATGCATTGAAGATTCAGAATGAGGAGATCCATCAACTCATTTACAATCCCAGAGTTTGCAAATACAGAATGGATTCCAAACTAGTTTACTGTTCTGGGAGCTGACCGCCAGAACAAATTGCTTGTACACGCACAGTTCTACCAACAGAATCAGAAAGATCCCAATCCTCGAAAATCAGCAGATAATGCAAAACATATTCTGAATATGGCACAGATATGAAGGTAAAGTTACCATCATCCCAAATGACCATCCGCTGTTCCCCATCTCAACAGGGAGACAGGTGATCAAGAAGGCAAATGGGATGTTGGCCTATATCGCGAGGGGGATAGAATATAAAAGCAGGGATGTCTTGATGCACCTGTACAGGGCATTGGTGAGGCCGCAGCTGGAATACTGTGCGCAGTATTGGTCCCCTTATATGAGGAAGGATATATTGGCATTGGAGGGAGTGCAGAGAAGGTTCACCAGGTTGATACCGGAGATGAGGGGTTTGGATTATGAGGAGAGGCTGAGGAGATTGGGTTTGTACTCGTTGGAGTTTAGAAGGATGAGGGGGGATCTTATGGAGACTGATAAGATAATGCGGGGGCTGGATAGAGTGGAGGCGGAGAGATTCGTTCCACTTAGTAAGGAAGTTAAAACTAGAGGACACAGCCTCAAAATAAAGGGGGGTCGGTTTAAGACAGAGTTGAGGAGGAACTTCTTCTCCCAGAGGGTGGTGAATCTCTGGAATTCTCTGCCCACTGAGGTGGTGGAGGCTACCTCGCTGAATATGTTCAAAGCGCAGATGGATGGATTCCTGATCGGTAAGGGAATTAAGGGTTATGGGGATCAGGCGGGTAAGTGGTACTGATCCACGTCAGATCAGCCATGATCTTATTGAATGGCGGGGCAGGCTCGAGGGGCTAGATGGCCTACTCCTGCTCCTATTTCTTATGTTCTTATGTTCTTAATGGTGTTGATTTAGCCTCAGGATTACTACACCTCAGGCGAGGGGCAAGGCTGAAAATATCTAACAGCACATCTGCATTTTCTTTGCCGTAAATTTGTATAAACTTCTTGTTTTCAGTTATAAACTGGAGGATACAGTATGTTTTATTAACGGCTCTTAAAAACTGTCCTGCCACCTTCAATGACATATACACATGTCCAAATATGTCCTGCTGTTCTTGCACCCCGTTTTGGAATTAAATCCTTTATTTTATATTGTCGCTTTGTGTTATTCCCACCAAAATGAATCACTTCATTCATCATCTGCCACATGTCCTCCCATTCCACCAACCTGTCTGTGTCCTTTCGGAGTTCGACTGGAATTTCTGTAGCTCTTTTCACAACCATAGGACGTCCCAAAATATTTTAATGATGAGAAAGTATTTTTGAAATGTAATCGCTGTCCAATTGCTGAACTTTTCAACTGTCTGTTCGACGACATCAGAAATTGCCAGATGGGAACGGGGAATAGTTGCTGCAGCAATGTCTCTGTGGCACAAAGAATGGCATTTTTGATTTGATTTCATTTGATTTATTATTGTCACATGTGTTAACATACAGTGAAAAAATATTGTTAAAGTATTGTTTCTTGTGCACTATATAGACAAGGCATACCATTCATAGAGAAGGAAACAAGGGAGTGCAGAATGTAGTGTTACAGTCATAGCTAGGGTGGAGAGAAAGATCAACTTCATGCAAAGTAAGTCCATTCGAGGTAAGTCTGTGAGTTCGGAAGTTCAGGATCCAGTCGCAGAGGGAGGTGCCGAGGCCCAGGCCACAGAGTTTGGAGATGAGTTTCCTGGGAATAATGGTGTTGAAGGCTGAGCTGTAGTCAATAAATAGGAGTCTGACAGAGGTATCCTTGTTATCTAGGTGTTCCAGGGTTGAGTGCAGGGCCAGAGAAATGGCGTCTGCTGTGGACCTGTTTGCGGCAGTGGGTACCAGCATGTTAGACTGCTCGTCATTGTCTTGTGAAATGTTCAAAGGTTGTGGGCCCGAATCTCATCGGAGTCAGCTTTCTGGGTAAAATTTGAAGAAATTAGGAACTGGTGTGTCAATCTTCTCAGAGAAGCGAAACTGCCGCCTCGAACTTGGAGGACATTCGGCCCATCAAGCTTACACCGACAACAATCCCACCCAGAATGAATCCCCGTGACCCCATATATTTACCATGCTCATCCCCCTGACACTAAGGGGCTATTTCGCATGGCCAAACCAGCTAACATGGCACTAATTTTCATGGTTGACCTGCCGATTCTGGAAAGACAAAATCTGCCACTGGCGTCTGCTTTGGAGCTTCCGAACCACATGTTGACATGGTGGCAAACTCGTGTCCAAAGCGGGTGCCCTGATTTGAATTGACTGTCAGATCGAGTTTCTCAGAGGATGAGAATTCTGGGAATATGGAATTGTTCTGGACTATTCTCTCAAGTCTGTGTGTTCAAACTTCATCTTGGTTCCGTGAACCTCAAAACACTGAACGAACCAGCACCGACGAGGATGGGATTCGAACGCACGCGTGCAGAGCACAATGAATTAGCAGTCCATCGCCTTAACCACTCGGCCACCTCGTCACGCAATGACTTCTCACCAAGCTTTGACAAAGGGGTCGAAATGTCAGCTCTTTTCTCTCCTTGCGGATGCTGCCAGACCTGGTGAGATTTTCTAGCGTTTTCTCTTTTGACTTCTCACCAAACCAGGGTGTTTTAACACCCGTAACAAAGAACATATTTCTCCCGCAGGATAATGCTGTGTTGCTGCTTTCTTGCTAATCCGGTTCGCTGCTACTCTTCCATTCGGTGTGTAACCACAGAAAGTAAAGAGGGAGACAGTTCCATTCCCTGGTCCCAGTTTGATTTTGAATTCACCGAACATAACCCGGATGTAAAATGCAGCAAGCAGTCTGAGCTTGTGGCGCAACGGTAGCGCGTCTGACTCCAGATCAGAAGGTTGCGTGTTCAAATCACGTCAGGCTCATGAAGCTTTTCAGCGTCTGATTTTGTGTCTGGGTAAAATTGGTACCTTGGTAAAGTTGATTGTTTGCAATTGTTCCCGAAATGACAAATTTCAAGACGATGGTCGAAATGATATTTTAGGGATGCTTCCGGTTCGCATGCTCAGTTTTGTTTTTGCACAGTTTTATATCTGAAACAATGTGTCAGAGTTGTGAGGTGTTCATTGCTTGCAAAATTAAAGCAAGGTCCACAGACTCAGATGTTCCTATGGGTCATCAAAGGAGACAGCTGACTGTGGCGATTTAACAGGATGATTCACACGTCAAGAGAGGAGCAAGGCTTCGAAGCCGGGCCTTCATGAACAATCTCAACCGATACAGGAATTAATCCCGTGCTTTTGGCTGAATAAGCTGTCCAACCATTTAATGAAAGGACAACTCTCCGAAAGCCCATGCTCCCAAATAAACCTGTTGGACTTTCACCTGGTGTTGTGAGACTACTTCCTGTGAACCTGGGACATATGCGCTGTGTTCCCAGTTAATGAAAATCAAGATGATGAAACAAATTTACTGTCGAGAAAACCCAGATTTACCTTTGGGCAGCAGCCGAATGTTACTATTTGATGTTGGTGAGAACATGATAGCAGATGATGGTTTCGATCCATCGACCTCTGGGTTATGGGTCCAGCCACTCTGCCTCGAAACGTTGCCGCTTCCTGTCTATTCCTGTTGCGTGGGTGAGAGGAAACTATTCATTGTATTTGTATTTCAAACAAGACCCACGTGTTGGGAAGCGCACCCTGGCTGGACAATAACACTTAACATCAGCCCGAATCAAACAGACAGAGAAAGACACACAGAGAAGCAGTAAGAGATGATCAGGACACACACAGAGCGATAGACAGAGAAGGTACCGAACAAACCAACAAGATACTGAGATGGAACAACTGATTATGTTTGAAAAGGGATCTTCTGTTACATAAAGATAGACCTTGTTTTAAAATTAATTTCATGTAAGTGTAACTGCACTCTCTGCTGTGTAACTGTTCTCTCTGTTGTGAAACTGTGTCTCTGCCGTTGACAGATCTTTTCTGTGGTTGTGTCAAATTCATCCCTGTTGTGTAAATATATTCATAAGACATGGGAGCAGAATTATGCCACTTGGACCTTTGAGTCTGCTCCACCATTCAATCATATATTTCCCTCATCCTCATTATCCTGCCTTTTCCCCATAACCCATGATCCCCTTATTAATCAAGAATCTATCTATTTCTGTCTTAAAGACACGCAATGACCCGGCCTCCACAGCCTTCTGCAGCAAAGAGTTCCACAGATTCACCACTCTCTGGCAGAATAAATTCATCCTCATCTCTGTTTTAAAGAATCGTCCCTTTTGCCTGAGGTTGTGCCTTCTGTTTCTAATTTTTCCTACGAGTGGAAACATCCTCTCCATGCCCACTCTATCCGGGCCTCGCAGTATCCTGTAAGTTTCAATAAGATGCCCCCTCATTCTTCTAAACTCGAAGGAATACAGATCCAGGGTCCTCAACTGTTCCTTATACGACAAGCTCTTCATTCCAGGGACCATTCTTGTGAACCTCTTCTGGACCCTTTCCAAGGCCAGCACATCCTTCCTTAGATATGGGGCCCAAAACTGCTCACAATATTCCAAATGGGGTCTGACCAGATTCCCGGTTATGGAAATATGAGCCACCTTGAGCAGAATTTTTATTTTCTGTTCTGCAAAGCTGTTTCCTGTTGTGTGAAATGTTCTCTGTTGTTCAGTGAAAATGTTTCCTGTGGGAAACCAATCAACAGGAATTTCAAGGCCGCCATTTCTGAGGCTTGGTTTCATGTCCAGACTTATTTCAGCTGAATGGCCTACTCCTGTTTCTGTTTTTGATCAATAATTCTGTGTATCAAATCAGTTAATTTAAATTTCACCAGCTGCCATGGTGGGACTTACTCCATGCCTCCAAAGATCAGTGCGGGCCTCTGGTTTACCAGCCCAGTGACATAACCTTTCATCCCTGTAAACAAAACACTTCATTCAGCTCATTATTAAACCTCGTCCTGAGGAAATTAGAATTGCCTCCTCAGAATTTCAATCACCCAATCAATACAAAGCATTTTGCTCTAGGTGGGAACATCAATAATTTATCCAGATCAAACAGATATTGTGGAATTGTTCAGAGCTAAGATTATTTTAGAATTGAATTAATAAAATAACAAGGACCTACATTCTGAGAAAGCACCCTGCAATGTTTGGAAGAAAATGTGGATTTAATATGATGTGGGAGATCGGTTCCCAGGATGCTCCACCAGAAATGACCGTGACAGAACTCAAACCTGCAATTTTCTGATATCATTACTACAAACACCAAAGTCAGACACTTTATCCATAAGGCCACACAGTCGGCTCATAACTACTGCAACCTGATGTTAGTACCATGTGAATAAATACTGTGAAAATATTCTTTTCGTTCCATCTCTAGATGATCCACTGATTCCTAGATCCCTGAAAATACAAGGGAAAGCTCCAGCTGCCGTACATTGTATTTTTTGATGATAAAAGAGCCTTTCACTCTGTGAGTTGTGAAGATTCATGAAACATGAGGAATGGAGTATTAATGTATGATTATAAGAGCAGCAAGACAATGTTGGAGCTATACAAAACTTTGGTGAGGCCATAGTTGGAGCACTGAGTGCAGTTCTGGTCAAATCACTGGAGAAAGAATATGATTGTACTGGAGAGGGTGCAGAGGCCATTCACCAGGATGTTGACTGGGATGGAGAATTTGAACTAGGAAGAGAGACTATATAGGCTCGCATCATTTTCTTTACAGCAGAGAAGGCTGAGGGGAGACCTGATTGAGGTGTATAAGATTATGAGGGTTATGGAAAGGGTGGAATGGAAGCAGCTGTTCCTCCTAGATGCAGGGTTGATACCAAGGAAGCAGAATTTTAAGGTGAGGGGCAGAAAGTTTAGAGGGGATTTGAGAGAAACATTTTTTCATCCAAAGCATGGTCAGAGTCTGGATTGCAATGTCTGGAGAGGTAGTAGAGGTGGGAAAACTCACTAATTTAACAAAGTATGTGGATGAACACTTGAAATGTCATAACTTTCAATGCTACGAGCCAAGTGCTGGAAGGTAGGAATACTTGTAGATTTAATGTAGGTTTGTTGGTGCAGATGTGATGGCTCAAAGCGCCTCTTCTGTACTGTATGACTCTCGCTATTATCGTCAGACTTGGCTTCTCACGGACATGTGTCAGCACCCTCTCCTCATGGTTGCACAGTGGTTAGCACTGCTGCCTCACAGCACCAGTGACCTGGGTTTGCTTCCCGGCTTGGATCACTATCTGTGCAGTGTCTGCACATTTCCCTGTGTCTGCGTGAGTGTTCTCCAGGTGCTCCATTTTCCTCCCACAGTCCGAAAAATGCACTTGTTAGGTGCATTGACCATGTTAAATTCTCCCTCAGTGTATCCGAACAGGCGCTGGAGCGTGGCGACAGGGGAATTTTGACAGTAACTTCATTGCAGTTTTAATGTAAGCCTACTTGCGATGTTAATAAATGAACCTAAAACACTCCACAAATACATGCAGTCAGTGATCCTAACCCAGTGAACCAACACAAACCCCGTTCAGTAAAAACTGCAGCCAAATAAGGTTGTGTCATTGCACCAATTCTCTTTTTCATTTTCCTCACTGCAACACTGCACGTGTTCAGCCTGCACCGTCCTGATGAGAAAGACAAAATCCCGCTTCAGTAATTGAGCTCCAGGCTGCAGGTAAAGCTTGTGTGGGTGCTAACTCAGAAACTTAGCCCCAGCTCACTGAGCATTCCTTCTGAGAAGCAGATGAGACTTTAGTTTGCAACACGCAGAAAACTAAAGATCATTTCCACCGTTCCCGACTCGGAAACACCCCCAGAAACAGCATCTCCACATCATCGATTCACTCCACCAGTGATGGCTACGCTTTCAATTCTCAGCGACTCAGCTCCAGAATTCCCTCTCTAAACCTCACTGCCTCCATCTTCCTTCCCTCTCCTTTCATTTCTATCGCGTTTCATACATTTATTTCCTCCTTCCTTTCCCCCGAGTTCTACTTCTCTCACGCTCTGACTTTCACCAATCCTGTTGTTGCTTTAACTATCGTAAGTAAATTAGAGTTGTACAACGGTAATTCTAATAGCGGTTCCGCTTTAAGGATTCTTCACCCGCCTCCAGCTGTCTGATTTCTCATTGGTTTTAGCCGCGGATCGAATTGTATGACGCAATGACGCTGGGCTGGGAGTGACGTTGCTGGAGCCGAACATCAGCGCCGCATTCCGATTGGGGTATGTGTTACAGCGGCGTTCTTCGATTGGTTCAGGCCGATGTCAATCGTGATGCGGGCGGGTGTTGTGTGAAGCATGTCGCTCTATTGGTCAAGATTAAAACGTCATTTCCATTGTTCGCGCACATGTCAGACAGTCTGAGCTCACTGATTGGATGATGCAGCCATCACTCCATCAGCGCAGAGCGTCTATTGGATAACAGAAATGGCTCAATTTCTGATTGGTTTTCCCAGCTGTCGGTCACAGGTCGGTGACTGTGATTGGACAGAGGGCGGGGGTACACACTGGTCCCATCAGACACCGGGCGGCGGTAAATGTCCGGCCAATGACTTCAGTCCCCGGGCCCAGATCCTGAGCCGGCGGTGGGGCTTCGGATGGGGGAAGGGTTTTGGGAGCGGGAATCGCGCCTCGCCCGGCTGTCAATCCGCAGCTCAGGGTTTCGAATGGCGGCTTCCTGTGTAAACATGTCACGCTGCAGCTCCCCAGTCTCGGCGCTGCAAACCCCGTCACACCAATCAGCACAGAGACTGGGATCTTCCAGTGCCCTGTGTGGGGTCAGGGCTTGGTTACTCTCAGTGGGTCTCCCTCATTGTTTGGTTCTAATTGCAGCCTCTCTCTCTCTTGCAGTCAGTCTGGGTGTTCCTGACTGAGCAGAATGGCCTGATCTCACCACACACATTGAGATGGAGGAGCTGCCGCCCGAGATTAAGATGATTGAGAACTCCAGCTTTCTCTACACTCGTTTCCTGAGGCCCAGCCCTTCATTCATCATTAGTTTCCTCAGGTTGTCAGGTACATTAACATCTTCATCTGCTGTGAACACTGACCTGACAGTGGGAAGGTATTGGAGCAGGATGGTGCAGTCAACTATGTCAATAGTGGGGGACAGGTGGAGAGATTGTTCAGCTGGGTAAGATGGCACTCCCCAGTTCCATTCTTCTCTTTCTGGTCGTAAGCACAACATCACCCGCAATGGTTTCTCTTCCCACTCCTGTGCTGTTACCTCCCGAATCACCCAAGGATCTATCCTTGGCCCCCCACAAGGCACATTGACTCTTTTCCACCATTCAGTTCGATCATGACTCATTTATTTATCTTGATTGCCACACAGTCACAGTGTTAAAAACAAGAACGGCAACAACATCAAACAATACATAAATAGAAATCACACTATGTTTCTGACAGGTTTTCCAAAAGTCACTGCATTTTCAGCATTCACCACAGAATCAGGCAACGCTTTTGAAATATCAACAATTCTATGTGGGATAAACAAATTGACTATTGAGACATGAATAGTTTATTATGACACACAAAATACAGTAACTGTGAGTAAAGAACTTTTCAAGCTTGGGTAGTAAGGCCATGTATCACAGAATATTACAGTGCAGAAGAGGCCCTTCAGCTCATCAAGTCTGCACCGATGCATGAAATGCTCTGACCTGGGCACCTAATCCCACTTGCCAGCACTTGGCCCATAGCCTTGAATGTTATGGCATGCAAAGTACTCATCCAGGTACTTTTTAAAGGATGTGAGGCACCCCGCCTCCACCACTTTCCCAGGCAGTGCATTCCTGACTGTCACCACCCTCTGGGTAAAAACATTTTTCCTCAACTCCCCCCTAAACCTCACACCCCTCAATTTTAACTTGTGTCCCCTCGTAACTGACCCTTCAACTAAGGGGAACAGCTGCTCCCTATCCACCCTGTCCATTCCCCTCAATCTTAAACACCTCAATCAGGTTGCCCCCTCAGTCTTCTCTGCTTCAACAAAAACAACCCAAGCGTATCCAACCTCTCTTCATAACTTAAATGTTCCATCCCAAGCAGCACCCTGGTAAATCTCCACTGCATCCCCTCCAATGCAGTCACATCCTTTCTATAATGTGACAACCAGAACTGCACACACAATTCCAGCTGTAGCCTCACCAAAGCTCTATACATCATTGATGCACTATCAATTACAACGCGGAGACTTCTGAGAGTGAGGGAAAACTAATAGGCTTTTATTCTCTGAGAACAGGAGCACACCCTTTTAGCTGACCTGGTCTGAACTGAGGCAAGAAGGAGGGACCATCACCTTTATACCCCACTCTGGGTGGAAAGGGAGGGGTCCCAGGTGGAAAGGGAGGAGTCTCGGGCCAGGTGCAGCATGGGTGTGTCCAGGTACATACATGTAGTAACAGTGGTTCACCACAATCATGACGTCTCTGCTTTTGTAATCTATACCCCGATTGATAAAGGTGAATGTGCCATACGCCTTTTTCACCACACTATTAACCTGCCTTTCTGCCTTCAGAGATCTATGAACAAACACGCCAAGGTCCCTTTGTTGTTCGGAACTTCCCCGTACCAGACCTTTCATCGAGTACTTCCATGTCAAATTAAAATGTATCAATTTATAAACTTGAACTGAACCATAAATCAGCCTTCTCTAAAGATTGCAATCCAAAATCTCTTAATCCCTCATAAAATATTCCCCACATTCCTTCCATTTTCCTGGTAACATGTCTTTGCAATCTATGAGCTGTATTTCTCTTTGAAAATGTGGATTCCAAACTGTGGATTCAGGCTCCAGATGTGGGCGTAGTAGCAGCTTATAGTGTTTCAGATCTGCAGCTTCAACCTCATTTTATTCCTTGATTTTTTGAGAAACCAAAGTTTGTCTATTTCAGCCTTAACTGTCATAGAATCCTTACAGTGCAGATGAAGGCCATTTGGCCCATCGAGTCTACACAGACTCTGACACAGCATCTCACCCAGAACCTATCCTGGTAACCCCACATCTTTATCCTGCTAATCCCCCTAACCAATATATTTGGGACACTTAATCTAGCATGGTCAATCCACTTAACATTTGGAGCATGGGAGGAAACGCAAACAAGGGGAGGATGTGCAAACTTTACACAGACAATCACCCAAGGTGGAATTGAACCTGGGTCCCTGGAACTTCGATACAGTATCCGAGTGTGGGATTTACTCACTCTGGTACAGTGCGAGAGTGAGGGATTTACTCACTGGATGATGCAGTGTGAGAGTGTGGGATTTACTCTCTGTCTGATACAGTGTGTGAAGTGTGGGATTTACTCACTCGCTGATACAGTGCGAGAGTGTGGGATTTACTCTCTGTTCGGGTGTGAAGGTGAGGATCATTCTGTATCTTTTAGTCACGGGGACTATGCGACTGATGGAGTCATTCTGTCTGTGGTAGTGTTGGAGACTCATTGTGTATTTGCCAGTTAGTGGGGGCTGAGAGTGAGTGCAGGATTCATCCACTCCCTGGGATGATATGCCAGTTTGGGATTAATGTTGTAGCTGTCCTTCTCGGCCACTTTGAGGGGGCTGGGTTTATTCTGTACCTATCAGTCTATGTAACCATCTGTGAGATTCATCCTGTATTTGTCAGTCTCTGGCAGTGTGAATCAGTGTGATGTTGATTGGATATCTTTCAGTCTGTGGCATTGAATGTGCTCTGCTGCTCAATATGATAGTGGAATTCAGTCTGTATCTGTCAGCTACTGGCACTGAATGGGAATGTGGAGATCATTCTCAAAATCTGGGCATCTTTGACACCAATTCTGCAGCTGTTTAACTTCAGTGCTGTTTGTGAGAGTGGGATTAATTCTGTCAGTTGGTGGTCCTGTCTGTGAGATTGGGATCAATTGTCAGGGCCCTGCATATAATTATATGCTGCCTCTGGCCTGTGTAAGTGAGACACATTGTGAAACATGAGGAACTTCAGTTATTGAGATAAACTGGTGAAGTTGGGACCACGTTCCTTGGAGCAGAGAAGATTGAGAGGAGATTTGATAACAGTATTCAGAATCATGGGGAGTCTGGACAGAGTTGACAGAGAAAAACTGTCCCCATTGTTGGATGGGTTGAGAAGCAGAGGGAACAGATTTACGGGAATTGGGAAAGGGAGGAATGGATACATGAGGAGAAACGTTTTCAAACAGCGAGTGGTTATGGTCTGGGATGTGGGACCTGACAGTGCATGAGAGGCAGCTTCAATCGAGGCCTTCAAGAAAGAATTGGATTATTGCCTGAAAATGAAGAATGTGCAGAGATGTGGGGAGAAGGTGGATGAATGGCCCGAGATGTGTTACTCACTTGGAGAGCCAGAACTTGACAGGCCAAAAATCCTCTTTCAGTCGTGTAACAAGTGTGTCTCTCTGTGAGTTTGACTATGTTGATTACGCATATCAGATTCTGGTGCTGTATGTGAATGTGGAATTCATGCTGTGTCTGTCAGGATCTGGTGCTGGATGTGAGTGTGGGATTATTTTAATATAATTCAGTGATCCTCCGTGGGAATGTGGAAAACCCGTTTGAAAATGTGGGTCTGTAACTCCCACTCTTTAATGGGTGTATGTTGTTAGAATGTAACCGGTGACAACTTTGATTGGATGTAATGAGACTAATGGGAACAAGATTTAAGGGTCAGCTGACCCAGTAAACCATGGAACCAATTAGAGTGATGTAATAGTCAGCTGACCAGCTGATTCACTGTAAATAAGGAACTGTGCAGAATTTTGGAGAGCTTGGATTGGCCCAGGCGAGACCCCGAGTTTGGAGTAATGATGCTTCTTTATCAAACCCTTTCTTTGATTTATAAGTTGGAGTAAGTTTTGTTGTATTTTCATTAGCTGCATTTTGAAGAGTTCCTTCTGAAGAAACATGTGCTGTTTGTGCACATTTGTGATGATTTCTGACCATGTCAGTGGGACCATATATGTGTGTCAGATTGATTAGGGTCATTCAGGATCAGGTTCTGTCAGTGAGTTCAGTAACAGTCTGTCTCTGTCAGTGTCTGGTAATGAACATGTGCTCGAGAATGATTCTGAATCTGTCGTCTCTGCTGCTCTGACAGTGTGGGATTCATTACATAACCTCAGGCTCTGTGACTGTTTAACAATCTGAGTTCATTCCACGTTGAAATTTCAGCACAGAAACAGACCATTAATGCTGTGGGTTTTAATGGAATTATTGAGAATTTGGCCGAGTATTAAATCACTTTCTATTTGAACACAATTGGGAAGGACCATGGATCTTTTCATCTCACAATCGTTGCAAAGTCAAAGAAAGTGTTATTCAAATTTTATTAATCAAATTGATGCTTTCATCATTCACTCTGGTTGTAAGAACTTTATACTTGAATGTTGAGCTTAGCTTTCACTGTTAGAATATAATATCTGCCATACACTCTATGAGGCATCAGGTTGGGTATGTGATCTGTATCTCAATCTGTACTCATCAAATTTATATGTATTCTTATTTTAATGATCACAGTTGGTGTCTCAGGTTATCCTATCATTCAGTTGTATCTGGCATTTAATTTAATTGCAACCAATGCTGCAATATTTTAGGACTGACACATTGACAATCTGATAGTGGGTGAGAATTTGGACTGGGATTTATCTATCTCTCTGTCAGTGGTACTGAGTTGGGGTGACATGGAAACAATGTCTGTCTCTCCTGCTCTGACTGATTGTGGATTAAAAATTTATCTCTGGAACCACATCCAGTCCATGCTGGTTCTCCATGCAACAATCCAGTCAGTCTCACTCCCCTGCTCTATCCCCAGAGCCCTATCAGTTTATTTCCCTCAAATGTCCATCCCAATTCATCTTTCAAACTATTCATCATCTCTGCTTCCACCCTCAGAGGCAGCGACTTCCAGGTTGTTACTCGCTGCATGAGAAGTTCTTCCACACACATCCCCTCTCTGTCTCATCCCAAAATCTTCAATTTGTGCACCCTAGTCCTTGCATTCTCAGCGAATGGGATCAGCATTTCTTTGTCTACTTGATCTACACCTGGCATAATCCTGTCCACCTCTATCAGATCTCCCCCTCAATCTGCTTTGCTCCAAAAAGATCAACCCCAGCTTCTCCAACCAAACCTTGTGGCTAAAAGCCTCATTGCTGAAACCATTCTGGTTCATCTCCTCTGCACCAGCTGAATGATCCTCACCTGTTTCCTCAAGGGTGCCGAGCAGAACTGGACTCAATACTGCAGCTGTGGTCCAATCAAAACTTTCTAAAGGCTCAGCATAACTTGCATGATTCTATACTCAATGCCTGTGTCCTCATGGGGAGGTCACTCGTGTGGATGGGGAGGGTCTGAACTAACCTGGCAGGGGGATAGACATCAGTGTATAGAAGTAGAAAGGAGGAATATCGAGAGGAAGAAGTAGGGCCATATAAGATCAGAGTAGATGAAGAAGGAATCTAAGAGGAATACAAGGACAGGTTTAGAATGCATGTGTGTAATCACACAGTGTGGTGTATCAGGTTGGTGAGTTAGAAGCACAAATAGCCATTTGGGAATACAATACACTGGCAATGATGACAATGTGGCTTAGAAATGGAGTGAACCGGGCGATTGCTATTCAATACAATGTGAAGAGAAAAGACAGAGAAGGGAAAAAGGTAGGTGTGGTGACAAAGAAATAGAGCAGCAAATCTGGAGGCAGATCAGGCATTGCAGATACAGAATTAATTCCATTCTCACACAGACTGACAGGAAGGTTGACTGCATGATCCCAGTGTCTGTGGGTAGTCACTTGGGTAACAGTGATCATTGTATCACAAGCTTGATATTAGCAAGGAACAATCTAAAGTAGCACTTCTGAATGGGAAGAGGACTAACTTCAATGGGAGGAGCTGGGATTGAGCGAGAGTAAAATGGAGCCAAAATCTGACAGGAAAAACTGTAACAGGACAATGGGTGATTTTTCAGGAGATGTTTCAGGTACAGACTCGGTACATTCCAATCAGGTTGAGAGGGAGGGGAACCAAAGCCAGAGCTGGATGATGAGGAAGATAGAAAAGATAACGAAACAATGAAGAAGCCGCATGATGCATGTCAGAAGAATTCTTCAAATGAGAACCACTATACAAAGAGAACAGGAAGCAAATCTCGCAGGTTTGATAGTCGGGAGACACATTCTACTCTATCTGTCACAGGGCTGATCAGAACCTGTTCCCTGTTCCAGTGAAACATCTGCACAGAACACAACGCAAAGCTGGAAGCTGGAAATCTGAAACAAACACAGAAAATGCTGGAAATGCTCAGCGGATGAGGCAGCATTTTCGATTAATGGAGCTTTCTGGAAAACAAGCTCCTGAAGCACAGCACAGCTGCACAGTTTAAAGTTTCCTTTCATCCACAATGGAGGCTTCATTCTATAGTTCTGAACAATCCAAATTTGAGAATGTGCATTGTTATTCTCGTCGCCACAGCCTGAAAACCACTTCAGGCATTGATGTCGCCCTTGGATTTTAAATTTGTAAATCCATTCTCTACCTTTTAAAGCTACTATTGAAACTGTATCTGTCGCCCATTCAGTTCTTTGTGAGTGAGAAGCAGAATTGAAGATATATTTGGGTAATTTTCCTTTGACTGAATTTGTACAGAAGCATAAAGGCGGGAATCACACACAGCACTTCATGAAAATGACCCCCTAAAAGCTGACAGTGTTTAATCAAGGGATGTTTCTATTTATTCATTTATTATTAATGGAGAATAGAAAAGTTGGAACTGTATGCAATCTGGGCAATAAAACTGAGCAAAGTGAAACACAATGGGGACTGGGCACGATAAGCCTCCCATGGGCAAAAGACAAAGTGGAGGTGCGACGTTGGCTGCTTGTGAGACGGAGTAGGGAGATGTTGTCGGGTGAAGGCACATCGGAAAGTGGGAGTGCTAAGCGTTTAATGCTCACTGTACAAGCAAAAGGTGCAATGCAGACTGCATGCTGGATATTCAATTCTTACTATCCTCAACAACAGTGATTCAAAATGCCACTTGGTTCAAAATAAAATGCCAACCGGCACTAATACATTCACTTAAAAAACATAGCCTTGCTGATTTATCATAATTTAAATGATTTAATTTAGTTACAGGGTACGGCTAGATTTCAAAATGATATGGCCAACAGATGTAGTATTTCGAAATTCCACCGTCCCAGGTTCAATATAATGTGAACAATTTTTGTCTGTGATGTCCCTCTCTGATGTCCAAACTTCAGTCGACCAGAGTGTACAATGTGACATAATAAAAATGCAACAAGCTCCCCGTCGGGGAATTGAACCCCGGTCTCCCGCGTGACAGGCGGGGATACTAACCACTATACTAACGAGGAAGCGATGCTTTGCGTACTGTACACTTGCCACTTACACATTCAGAGCGACAACTGAGTTCGGACGAGATCAGTTCGTTTCTCCAATACGGAGTCCCATTTAATGCAGCAAACAGCGGCTTTCACCAACCGATTTTTGGATTAGCAAGAAAGAGAATGAGATGGATGCATGAAAAAAACAAGAATCAAGCGGAGACAGAAAGGTGCGTTTGCCGTTCATTTCAAACTGCATGTTCTTATTAATTCTGGAGGAAAGACGGCCTGTGTTGAAATCTGAACAATCTGGACAATCTCAGCTCGTCTCTCTCCACAGATGATGTCAGACATGCTGAGATGTTCCAGCATTTTCATTTGTTGTTTCAGATTCCAGCAGCGGCAGTATTTTGCTTTTATCTTGTCTCGAAATGCGTTTTTTTTCTCCAAACTGCTGGAACTTCCAAAGTGCTTTACAGCTCAGATGCTTTTCTTTAATTCTATTGTCTTTTGTATTGCCCGAGGTAGGTGCGGATTGAGCAAAAACAGAAAATATCATCCCCAATCTCACAGGATCATGGAAAAATTATTTCTGTGGCTTTGACCATCTCATCAGTTGTCTGATATAGATACATTTGCTCAAAGCTGCCTCAGTTAAAATATTATTGGTGCATATTTCTGTGAGCCACTGGAAAATGAGCGAAGTTTCCAACCCGTTTCTGAACTCATGAAGTTGAAGTTAATTATTCTCTGTCTCCGATGATAATTTTAAGAAGCTCAATTAAAGCTCTACTGTCCACGGTTCGGCCACGGATTCGAAAACCAAACAGATTTCCAAGCAGTGTCTGCAACATAGAACCACGTAATCCCTGCAGCGCAAAAACACGCCTTTCGCCAGAGTCTGATGTGATCTGATCAGTTGTTTCATTTCACTTGATTTGATTTGATTTATTTTTGTCACATGTTTTCGCCTTCAGTGAAAATTATTGCTTCTTGCGCGCTCGACAGATAAAACATTCCGTTCACAGGGAAGGAAAGGAGAGAGTGCAGAATGTAGTGTTACAGTCATAGATAGAGTGGAGAGAAAGATAAAATTAATGCAAGATAAGTCCATTCAGAAGTCTGATCGCCGCAGGGAAGAAGCTGTTCTTGAGTCGGTTGGTACGTGACCTCTGGCTTTGGTATCTTTTTCCCGATGGAAGAAGGTGGAAGAGAGTATGTCCGTGGTGCGTGGGGTCCTTAATTATGCTGGCTGTTTTGCCGAGGCAGCGGGGAGTGTAGACAGAGTCAATTGATGGGAGGCTGGTTTGCGTGATGGATTGGGCTACATTTATAACATTTTGTAGTTCCTTGCGGTATGAGGCAGAGCAGGATCCATACCAAACTGTGATAGACTCAGGAAGAATGCTTCTTTGGTGCATCTGTAAACGCTGGTGAGAATCATAGCTGACATACCAAATTTCTTTTGGGAATGAAATTCCTTTGTTTTGGGCATGGAAAGTAGCTTGCCTGGCTGGGAATCGAACACAGGCCACGGCGGTGAAAAGCGCCGAATCCTTATCACTCGACCATCGGAAAGTGCGTGCGGCCTCACCAAGCTGCAGTATTGCCTTCCAATCGGGGAACACTTCCGCAGTCAAGGCCACTTAGCCTCCGATCTTTGGGTATCTTCATGGCACACGACAAAGTAGAATCGCCGAGCAGAAACTGACAGGCAACTTCCACATGCATGAGGAAAGCCTCAACCGGGATCCTGGGTTCAAGCCACAGGACACACAACTCTCACCATACTCTCTGAGTTTGCAAAATCCTTCTAACTCTCCTGATTTGAGAGAATTCACACCTCTTTAACCAGTGGTTATCCCTCTCTCCACCCTTGCTGTCTATATCTTTACCTGAAAAAACTCGCATTCTAACCATTGTCCACACTCCAATCTGTAATTATCGCTCAATTGTATTTGTGTCCATCGATGCCGTGTTTGTCAACCTCCCTCAACTCATCTGATGAAAGAGCACATCTCCGAAAGCTTGTGATTCCAACTTTACCTTGTGTTGTGAGAATTCTTATTGTGCCCACCTCAGTTCAACGCCGGCACCTCCACATCAGCACTCGTGCGAGCAGATCATCTGTTGAGGAAATAGGAAAATGGATCAGAAGTGTTGGTGTGATGTGTTCCATTATCCGTCCTCACTATTCAGAGCCCTAACCACGCAGTCCAGGTACATACCAACTATCAACGACATGTATGAAAGGGTAAGGTACATTCTTATCTGCCCTTCTCGGGTCCATTTTATCGAAATGATTTTTAAATAATCTTTCACTAATTTAAAGCCCAGCATCAGGCCACACCTCAGCCTTGTGATTACAAGAAAAGAAAGATGCAAGCAGTCAAAACTTTACCAGGTCTTTCCTTTGTTCTCAATGACACTACTTTTTATGGGCTGTGGGTGTCACCTGCAGGACCAACATTTGTTGCCCTTCCCTAATTGCCCTTCAACTGAGAGTGGCTCACTCGGCCATTTCAGAGGGCAGGTAGGAGTCACCCACATTGCTCTGTGTCTGGAGACACATGTCGGCCAGACCAGGTAAGGCGGGCAGACTTCTTTATCTAAAGTGCACTGGTGAACCAGATGAGGTTTTACAACAATCGACGGTAGTTTCGAGGCGGCCATTACTGAAACCAGTTTTCAATTCCACTTTGATCAAATCAGTGAATTTAAATTTCACCAGCTGCCATGGTAGAATTCACTCCATATCCGCAAATATTAGTGCGGGCCCCTGGATTACCAGCGCAGTCTTTCATCCCTGTAAACAAAAACAGTTCGTTCCGGTCCTTATTAAACCTCTTCCTGAGGAGATTAGAATTCCCCCCACAGAGTTCTACTAAACCGATTGCTGCAAAGCCTGTTGCTCCATTCTGGAGCATCAATAATATATTAGGATCACACAGGTAAGATTGATTTTTCGGAACTCAAAAAATTAATGATCTGAGAAAATTGAATGAACAGAACAACAAGAGAGTACTTTCTGAAAAGGCGCCCTGCAATGTTGGCAATAAATGCAGAACTTTCAGCTGACGAGGCATATCACGGTTTTCCGGAAATACCACCAGAAAATTTCTGCATAAAGCGACGGCGGCAGGACACAAACCGGCAATCTTCTGATATTATCGTCATCATGATCGCCGAAGTCAAACACCTTATCCATTAGCCCACGGCGTTAGCACACGCATGAAAGCGGCGGGTGCTAGCGCCATGTGAATAACTACTGTGGTTATATTAATTGTCAGTTCTATTTTTGGATGCTCCGCTGGTTTCCGACACCAGAAAATTGAAGGGAAATCTCCAGCTGCTGTAACCAGCGAAAACTAAAGTCCACTTCTTACATTCTTGGGTGCCTGCCTTTGTGGAGTTTGAAAGCAAAAGAGAAAATGCTGGAAAATCTCAGCTCGTCTGGCAGCGTCTGTAAGGAGAGAAGGAGCGTTTCGAATCCAGGTGACCCTTTGTGTGGAGTTTGCATGTTCTCCCCGTGTCTGGCTGTGTTTCCTTCGGGTGCTCCGGTTTCCTCCCAGCTTCAAGAATGCAGGTTAGATGGATAGGCCAGAATAAATTGACCCTTAGTGTCAGGGGGATTAGTAGGGCAATTACTTGTGGCTACAGGGTTGGAGAGGGATTCTCTGACGGAGAGTCGGTGCAGAATCACTGGGCAGAATGGCCTCATACAGCACTATAGGGATCCTATATCTCCTACACATCCTGTCTTAAACATTCACTACTGATCCCCAGAATCCCTCTGCTCGCAGCTAATGCAGCAACATCCCCTGTGTACCTTAGTTCAATATGTTATACTCTTTTACACGTCACTTACTGCACCACTCAATCTTCTTTGTTGCAAACAGAGAAACTTCGAAATCTTCAACCAAACCTTGTATCTAAAATCCCTCATCGCTGGATCTAAAATGGTAAATCTCCTTTTCTCCCTCCCATGGACCCTCACACTCTTTCAAGAATGTGGTTCCCGGGTCTGGGTGCAATCCTAAAACAGCTGCAGTTGATCAGAGCTTTGTAAAGATTGAGCATAATTTCCCTGTTTTTATAATCAGTATCTCGATTGATGAAGCCAAGGATTCAGTGCACTTTCCGATCGAATCTCTCAAAATCTCCTCTTACGTTCAAAGATCTCTCTGAACCTCAGGTCCCTCTGATCCTGCACACGGATTAGAACTGGACCATTCAGAATGCCACTGCGGCAAAGTGGTTGACACAGTGGTTAGCGCTGCTGCCTCACAGTACCAGAGTCCCAGGTTCCATTCCGGCCCTGGGTCACTGTCTGTGTGGAGTTTGCATTTTCTCCCGCGTTGCGTGGGTTTCCTCCGGGTGCACTGGTTTCCTCCCACAGACCAAATATGTGTGGGTTAGGTTGATTGACCACGCTAAATGTCAGAGGGATTGAATGCAGCGTGTCAGGGGGATAATCCGGGTAAATGTGTGGGGTTGTGGGAATAGGGCCTGGGTGGGATTGCAGTCAGTCCAGACTCAGTGGGCCAAATTTTCTCCTTCTGAACTACAGCGTTTCTATGTTCTGTCGCCGCTCCCCATCCCTTCTGTCAGAAAGCAGCACTGTTCCTGATTGTGGGATGAATAATGTGTCTCTGCGACAATATCAGTGAGAGCTAAGACTGCAGCTTCTTTTTCTCCAAACCAGAATTTACAAGGATTTTTGGCACTGATGCATTATCTGGCCGAGCAGATTTTGTCTCTGTCTATCCCTCCAACAGAAACTGATAGCCAAGTTCCGAACACGTGAGGACGGCCTCAACCGGGATGTTGGGTTCATGTCACACTATCTGTGACCCCCACAACTTGCCTGGACTTGCAAAATCTCACTCGCTGTCCTGTCTGGAGACAATGCACATCTCTTTAACCTGTGCTTAATGCCCTCTCCACTCGCATTGTCTGTACCTTTAAAACTTGATTAGTAGGGATATGGGAGTAGGGCCTGGGTGGGATTGTGGTCGGTGCCGACTCGATGGGCCAAATGGCCTCTTTCTGCACTGTCGGGTTTCTATCTATGAAGCTGTATTAGCATTGATTAGCTTGATTAGCATTCCAATCATTATTCTGTAAATTGAGTTTGTGTCTCTGTATGCCCTGTTTGTGAGCACATCTCCCACTCCACCTGACGAAGGAGCAGCACGCTCCGAAAGCTGGTGGCATTTGCTACCAAATAAACCTGTTGGACTTGAACCTGGTGTTGTGAAACGTCTTACTAAACTTCAGTCTACCAGTGTGTGATGCCATCTACTGGCCGCAACCCGGAACTGCAACAGAGAGGAAGATATTTACATGAACTGTCCCTGTTGCAGAGGCAGATCAAACAGGAATTAATGATTGGATGTCAGCATTAAATCCAATAAAGAATTTAATATTAATGTACTTTCCCATGTAGTCGGTATAATTTGGAACTTGTTATAGGCTGGAGCAGTTGACTCGATTAGTTCAGCTGTATTGAAGGGAAATCTAGGTAATGAGACGATGGAGAATGAAATTCAGAGATAAGCAGATGATGTTACATTAAAGATTTGAGCAGAGGATCGTGTGGAATCATGTACTAAGTGCACCAAAAGGCCCAATTTCAATTCGATATCTTCTGGGTAGAATGAGTACAGATTTGCAAAGTGTCTCAGATGGATTTATAATGAATAATCACACTTATGTTGTACCGGAGACAGAATGCGTCCAGCACCTGTAGAATCTTAGAATAGATACAAAAGAGAGGGAGAGAGACCATTACACCCTTTGTCTGTGTGCTGTCCTGTACAAGAACAACTCATCTCGACCCTTTCCCAGTCATTGTATCAAAAACCTGCAAATCCTTTCTCTTCAGGTGCTAATCCCTTTCCCCTGACAATCCTGATTTGATGCTGTCTCTGCCACACGCTCAGGCAGTGCATTCCAGGTCCTAATCTCTCAGCACATTAAAAACGATCCTTCTCCAATCTGCCAATGGGAACAGTTTTTCTTCATCTACTCTCCTTGGACAGCACAATCAAATCCACGACTGCGACCGTCTAGAAGGTCAGTGGCAGCAGATACATGGGAACACCAGCACCTAGAAATTGTCCTCCAAGGCACTCACCATCCTGGCTTGGAAAAATGTCACTACCTTCACTGTCGCAAAATCCTGGAACAACCTCCCGAAAACTATTAGGTTACGAGCGCTGTGGCGGTACCTACACCTCAGGGACTGCAGCAGTCATTCTCAAGGTCAACTATGGACGATACACTGGTGTTGGGTTAAATAACAATACAGCAATGAATATTTCTCTCGCTACATTAATAGGCAGCAAAACTTCAGAGTGCTGTAGCAGAGTGGCACAGCGGAAGTGTGCTGGGCCCATAGCCCAGAGGTCGATGGATCAAAATCATTTTCTGCTAATTTCTGTTAATACTGATAATAAAATCTCTTGAAATCAACACCAATGCATTTGTGACATTTACGTGGAATATATAGACAGATATTTACATTCGCTTCATTTTTTCGTTAAATGCTTCAATCTGCAGCGAATCTCTTGTATATTCACACAAGCTATAAATACTATGAAAATGCATCAGCGTATATTAGTGATCGAGGTAATGTTGTACAAGGCAGCGTTCCTGAATTTGTGGATAATGTAAAACTTAGAAGTGTTGCGAACTCTGAGGAGAATCGTGCGAATCTTCAAAAAGGACAGAGATAAGTTGTTCGAATGAATGGAAAAGACGCTGGTGGAATTTAAAGCAGAGAATTGTGAAGGGATTCATTCTGGTGGGAAGATTATAGAGATACAAAATAAAGGGTACAACTCTAAATGAGGTGCAGGAGCAGACGGAGCTGGTTGTGCGTGTGCATATGTCACTGAACAGGTCAGGACAGGTAAGATACGTTTAATAAGGCATATTGAATTCTACCCTTTATTAACAGGGTCATAGACTACAAGAGCAAGGAGGTTGTGTTCAAATGGTGTAAGACACTAAAACATCCAGCTGGAGTGTTGTAGCCTGTTCTGGAAGCCACACTTTAGAAAGAATGTGATGGCATTGGAGAGTGCATAAAAGGTTCATGAGATTGTTTGTGAGACTGACAAACTTCACTCATGAAATGGATCAAAGACTTTGGAATTGTTCTCCTTGGAGAAGTGAAAATTGAAGGAGATGTAATAGAGGTATTAAATGTCACGAATCGTCTGGATAGAGTGGATAGGGACAAACTGTAACTACTCTTGGAATGATCAAGGATGAGAAAGCAGATGGAACACCATTAGCAAAGGATGGAATAGAAATACAAACAGAACCTTTCTCACACAGTGAATGCTTAATATGAGGAATGCACTGCCGGAGAGTGTGATGAAGGTAAGTTCAAACGAAGCATTTTAAAAAGAATTAGGCTGTGACATGAAAAAGACAAACGTGCAGGGTTACAGGGAGAAGGTGGAGATGTTAATTTTCTGTCAGAACATTAATAAATTCTCATCATAGAAACCCTACAGTACAGAAAGAGGCCATTCGGCCCATCGAGTCTGCACCGACCACAATCCTACCCCCATATCCCAACATATTTTACCCGCTAATCCACACATCCCAGGACACTAAGGGGCAATTTTAGCATGGCCAGTCAACCTAACCCGCACATCTTTGGACTGTGGAAGGAAACCGGAGCACCCGAAGGAAACCCACGCAGACACGAGGAGAATGTGCAAACTCCACACAGACAGTGACCCAAGCCGGGAATCGAACCCAGGACCCTGGAGCTGTAAAGCAGCAGTGCTAACCACTGTGCTACCGTGCCACCCTCATTCGTCACTCATCACTGAATCGAGTATGAATACGGTGAAGTACAGCAATGTTCAACTGACAAAAAAGTTGGTGGGGTCAGTCTAAACGGGAGGTAACGAACCCAAGTTTGTGTTGAAAAGGAAGTGAAAACAAAAACAAGAATAAACATGAGGGTAAAAACCAAAACCTGCAAAGAAAAATGAAAGCAAAATGGAGCTGTGTTTAATGTCTGAAATTGTTTGACTCGGTGCTGAGTCTGGAAGGCTGTAAAATGTTTCATTGAGAGATGAGTTTCTGTTCCTGGAAATTACATTAAGCTTCATTGGAACATTGCAGGAGGCTGAATGGAAAGAGCAGTATAAAGCAAGGTAGAAAATTAAAATGACAGGAGACTGTGAAATCCGAGTGATGTTTATGAATTGAACAGAGGTGTTTCACGAAGCAGTCCCTGCCTCTGCGACTGGATCCTGAACTTCCGAAATTACAGACCACAATAAGAAAGGATAGACAACAACACCTTCGCCACGATCATCCTCAGCACCGCTGCCCCACAAGGTTGTGTTCTCAGCCCCCTACTATACTCCTTATACACCTATGACTGTGTGGCCAAATTCCCCTCCAATTCTATTTTCAAGTTTGCTGACGACACCACCATAGTGGGTCGGATCTCAAACAATGATGAGAGAGAGAATCTGGTGAACTGGCGCGGCAACAACAATTTCTCCCTCAATGTCAACAAAATGAGAGATTGTCATCTACTTCAGGAAGCGTAAAGGAGAACATACTCCTCTCTACATCAACGAGGACGAAGTAGAAAGGGTCGAGAGCTTCAAGTATTTAGGTGTCCAGATCACCAACAACCTGGCCTGGTTCCCCCCATGCCGACACTTTAGTTAAGAAAGCCCACCAATGCCTCTACTTTCTCAGAAGACTAAGGAAATTTGGCATGTCAGCTACGATTCTCACCAACTTTTACAGATGCACCAAAGAAAGCATTATTTCTGGTTGTATCTCAGCTTGGTATGGCTCCTGCTCTGCCCAAGACCGCAAGGAACTACAAAAGGTCATGAATGTAGCCCAATCCATCATGCAAAGAAGCCTCCCATCCATTGGCTCTGTCTACACTTCCCGCTGCCTCGGCAAAGCAGCCAGCATAATTAAGGACCGCACGCACCCTGGACCCTTCCATCTTCTTCCATCGGGAAAAAGACACAAAAGTCTGAGGTCACGCACCAACCAACTCAAGAACAGCTTCTTCCCTGCTGACATCAGACTTTTGAATGGACTTGCCTTGCATTAAGTTGATCTTTCTCCACACCCCAGCTATGACTGTAACACTACATGCTGCACTCTCTCGTTTCCTTCTCTATGAACGGTATGTTGTGTCTCTATAGCGCATAAGAAACAATACTTTTCACTGTATGTTAATACTTATGTCAATAATAAATCAAATAATATATAATAAATAAATACTCTGCCCAATATGACATATAAGCAAAATAACATGTTGGAAAAAAGAAATATAGAAATCAATCTTACATGTGGAATTTGAGTTTCGGGATCTGAACAATGAGGAGAGAATATGGAACTTATCACACCAACAATTGTAATCCATTTTCCTGTTTCCTCACCAGATGATCTGCTCCCACTGAGGTTGACAGGGATGTCAAGCTTTTCTGTCCCACTTCCTGTTTTTCATTCCCATCCCTTCCCCTCTAAAACTATGGGTGTTTTCCCCTTGTCCTCATGGTGACATAGTGGTGCAATGATTAGCATTGCTGCCTGACAGCGCCAGGAACTTGGGTTCGATTGCTGACTTGGGTCTCTGTCTGTTTGAAGTTACTCCGTTCTCCCCATGGCTACGTGAATTCCGTCTGGGTGCTCCAGTTTCCTCCAACAGTCCGAAAGATGTGCTGGTTAGGTGCATTGGCCATGCTAACTTCTCCCTCAGTGTACGCAAACACGTGCTGGATTGACGTGACTGGGGGACTTTCACCATAGCGTCATTGCAGTGTTAATGTCTGCCTACTTGTGACACTAATAAATAAACAAACTTCACTTTACCATCTTCCCCAATATTCTTCTCATTTAATGCATCATCCTTTGTCATTTCTGCCAACTCTAGATTGTTGCCACCACTAGAATTCCACACCCCTCTGCAGTCCTTTCAATTTTCTGAGTGGAGATTTTCCTCTTTACACCTTCACCCATTTCCTATCAGTTAAGGCAATTCTGCCCCCACCACCCCCCCCCCCCACGCCCCCCACCCCCAACGACAACCACCCCACGCCCCCCTCCCCCCCTCCCCGCCCCCGCCCCCCTCATCCGATCCAATCTGCTCATAGTAAAACGCCTTGAACATTACTTCCAAATGAAAGGCCAGTTTCGTCTCCCCAATTAATCATATTTGCTGTTTACATCATGCTCTGCTCTGGATTGTGGAGACCAAACAAAGGTTGTGTAATAACCCTGTGGGATTCCTCCATTCAGTCCAAACTTCTGGCTCCACTTCTGATCAGAATTCTGGTCCACTATCTTTTTAATTCTTCACTTGTTTTCACTCTGATCTCTCTGTCCTTCGTCTTCTCCCGTGTTCCAATGAACCTCAGTGCACAATTCCTCAACGCACTACTTTGATATCTTCACTCGTTCTTTTTCTATTCATGGTAGTTTTGCACCACCAGTTCCTGCATTTCATCTCTCTTGTACTCTACACTATCACAGACCTTCTATTTTGTCCCTTTTTTTCTGCCGTTATCGATCTGCCATTTTCTTTTGGTCGAGAGGTTCAAATTTTTAGGTGTGCAGATCAACAGCAACCTGTCCTGCTCCGTCCAGGCCAACGCTATAACAAAGCCCCCCAACACTTCTATATTCTCAGCAGGCTAAGGAAATTCTGCATGTCCACTACGACGCTCAGCAACTTTTACGGATGCACCATAGAAAATATTATTTCCTGTTGCATCACAGGCTCCTGCTCTGACCAAGATTGGAAGCAACTACAAAGGGTCATGAACGAAGCCCAGTCCATCACACACACCAGCCTTCCATCCATTGACTCTGTCTACACATCCCGCTGCCTCCGAAAAGCAGCCATCATAATCAAGGACCTCACAAACTCCTGACATACTGTCTTCCACATTCTGTTGGGAAAAATATGCAAATATCTGTGATCACGTATCAACTGACTCAAGAACAGCTTCTTTCTTGCTGCCATCAAACTCTTGAATCGACCTACCTTATATTAAACTGATCTTTTTCTACATCCTGGCCATGACTGGAATACTACATTCTCATTTCATTTTCTATGATTGGTATACGTTGTCTGTATAGCATACAAGAAACAATATTTTTCACAGTATACTAATACAGGTAACAATAATAAACCAAACCAAAAATCAAATAAAATCAAATTTAAGGCAGGTGGGAAGCACAATGTTTAGCACTGTTGCCTCAGAGCGTCAGCGACCCGGGTTCAATTCCAGCCCAGGGTGACTGTCTGTGTACAGTTCACATGTTCTCCCTGTGTCCTCGTGGCTTTCCTTTGAGTGCTCCTGTTTCCCCCCACACTCCAAGGATGTGTGTCTTCGGTTGATTGGCCATGTTATAATTGTCCCTTAGTGTCAGGGGGACTAGCAAGGTAAATACATGGGGTTACGGGGATAGGAACTCGGTGGGTTGTTTTCTATGCAGGCTTGATGGGCGAAACGGCCTCCTTCTGCATTGCAGGGATTATATGATTCTTCTTTGAAATTGTTGCATTTCTTTGAATGTGGAATCTCTGTCCCAATTTTGTACATTTCTGGAATATTATGCACATTTATAGTCTCAGTACTAGTGCATTTACCTTAGCCTCATACCATCAACTCCTTTGTCATTTCGTGTCTCCTGCCCTCAACGATGCTTTGAAACCAGAAGAGAAATATTAATGCTAAATTCAGTAATAAGTATCAAGAAATAATTAATTAATATTCTGACAGCAGCGAAACATTCAGAAATGAGTGTTTGAGGCAGGGCAAAATCACTCAAATGCTGTAATTTTTACCTTATGTAAGGTTGATATGGACAGAATGAGCGGTAAGTTGAACATGTTAAATTGGAACAGCTGCCAACAGGCAAACACAAACAATCGGAGACACGGAAAGAAACATATGGAACAATATGTATCTAATACAACCGGAAAGGATGGAAACCTCACTTTATCAATTCATAGTGATTTTGGGAACAAAATTCTATGTTTTCAACCATTAAGAAGGAATGTTGATTTCTGTCCAAATAATGTTTAAGTATGTCTTTAACATGGTGCCGTTTCCACTTTGCTGACTCTCTCGTCCTTCTTGATGGTACATGTCACAAGGAGGACGCTGCTATCCAAATCAGCATGGTGACTTACTGCAGGGTGTCCTGTAGATCAGACACACCGCAGCAAATATGGATAAACTATTTCTGTGAAATCATTGATCGTCTCTGCTTCCACCATCCTCGTAGAGAACTTGATCGATCCATTACTCGGCTCTTCTGGCCGAGTGATGTTCTGTAGTTGTGACACAGCTGCTTCCCAAGCAGTTGACCCGAGTTCGACTCCCGGCTATCGCATTGTTTTAATTTATTTGGGACGGCACAGTGGTTAGCACTGCTCCCTCACAGCGCCGGAGCCTCAGGTTCGATTCCTGGCTTGGGTCACTGTCTGTGTGGAGTTTGCACCTTCACCTCGTGTCTGCGTGGGTTTCCTCTGGGTGCTCCAGTTTCCTCCAACACTCCAAAGATGTGCAGGTTCGGTGAATCGGTAAATTCTCCCTCAGTGTACCCGAACAGTCGCCGGAATGTGGCGACGAGGAGATTTTCACAGTAATTTCATTGCAGTGTGAATGTAAGCCTATTGTGACAAATAAATAAACTTATCTTATCCACAACCACTTTCACTGTTGCCTCACAGGGCCAGTCACCCGCTTTCAAATCTGTCCGTGATTCACTGTCTCTGTGGAGTTTGCACATTCTTCCAGTGTCCCCATGGGTTTCCTCAAAGATGTGCAGCGTTGGTGAATTGACCATGCTAAATTGCCGTATAATGTCCCAGGATGTTTGGGTTAGGGGGAATATCGGGGTAATTACCTGGGGATAGAGTGGGATGCTCTGTCAGAGAGACGGTACAGACTCAATCGACCGAATACTTCCTTCTGAAGTGCGATGCCCCTATGCCTTCCATACATTTTAAATCTTCACTGTTCCCAAATCTTTCTGCCAGCTGTTACTGCAACAATTTCCGCCTGAGTACTTTAGTTCAATATTAGGCAATAGGATTCTGTGTGAGATCCTCTCTGGCTAAGTCGAGGGCATCCTGAAACCCATCGAAAAGGGACCCCCGGCTTCTGAAACGACACCACGAACTTCTTACAGAAACTCAACACCCATGGAGTAGTTGAACCAGGAATACTCCTTGTCACAATGGACAATGGCACTCTACACCAGCATCCCCCGCGACGACGACATTGCTGCAACAGCCTCAGCACTCAATACTGACGCCGGCATCTCCACATCTTAGTTCAATATGTTATACACTTTTACACAGCTCTTAGAGCCGCACTCAATTGAGTTTGCTTCAACGAGAGGAACTCTGGCTTCTCCAACCAAACCTTGCAGCTAAAATCCCTCATCGCTGTGTCCAGTGCAGTAAATCACATTTACATCCTCCCAAGGATCCTGACACACTTCCTAAAATCTCCCCATCTCTTCTGTCAAAATGCAGCACTGTTCCAGAGTGTGGAATTAATAATGTCTCTCTGCGACAATATCAGTGAGAGCGGAGACTGCAGCTTCTGTTTCTCCAAGAGAATATTTCTGTATAAAGCCGGAATTTACAAGGATTTCAGTCACTGATACATTGTCTAGCCGTCGGTGTCTCACTGCTTGAAGTCACTCTGTCTCTGTCTATCACTCAAACCCCTCTCATTAACTCAATACAAAGGCGGGATATTGTTGCTTAGTAACCGAGTGCACACAATCTGCATCTTCATCTGATCAAATAGAATTCAGCTTGTGAACAACATCAACATTTCAACCAGTTCTGGGTTAACCTAGGCACAGCTCTGATTGGAGACAGCCCCCTGAATCTCGGGAGCAGACACTATGAGCATTACCGTCCTCAGAGACTTTAATAGTTACTGAACAGTGAAACTCCAACTAATCCTGGAGAATCCACAGCGCAGAGCGAGAGGAGAGGAAAACCTGTCATGGGAGCTCTCAATCTGAGACACAGATTGGCCTGACCATGTGCAGATGTGAACCTACTCCTTCCATTCCCAAACTGTTATCACCAGGAATACAAAACGCCCAGTAATGACCAGCTTGTTGCAATGTGTTTGAATGAACACGATGTCATATCATCGAAGCAGCATTTTGAAATTCTCATTCATTCAATATATTCTGATGAAATGTATTTCTTATGCTCTGTGTGTCATTGCACAAGAATCTTCCCCTGACATGCCCTTGTGCCCCTGATGCTGATTTTAAAAAAATTCTATTCATGCTATTTTCCTCATGGACCCATAGAAGGGACGAAAGAAAGGTAACAGCAGACAAGGAACCCATTCGGCCGAGCTTGTCCATGCCAGCCCGGAGATACTAAGGTGTCATTTCCAAGTTCACCCAGCTGCACCCGGCCCGGAAACATGCAGCTGAAAGCATGATGGAGATCCAAAACCTTCATACCAAACATTCACTGGGATTTGCGGCTCTGTGAAGCAGCCGACGTAAACATTTCCAATCATAATCGCTGTGAGCAAGGTTCGAACCTGCGTGGGGAAACCCTATTGGATTCCACCTCAGTAACGTTCAAATTAACTTCATCAGGCACCAGGATTGTGCAGACATCATAGAAACCCTACAGTACAGAAAGAGGCCATTCGAGTCTGCGCCGACCACAAACCCAGCCAGGCCCGACCCCCATATCCCTACATATTTTACCCACTAATCCCTCTAATCTACGCATCCCAGGACACTAAGGGGCAATTTTTTAGCATGGCCAATCAACCTAACCCACACATCTTGGGACTGTGGGAGGAAACCGGAGCACCCGGAGAAAACCCACACAGACACGAGGAGAATGTGCAAACTCCACACAGACTGTGACCCCAGCCGGGATTCGAACCCAGGTCGCGGGAGCTGTGAAGCAGCAGTGCTAACCACTGTGCTACCGTGCCACCCAGTGTGTGAGGTAAAATTTGTTCCTGTACTTTGTATCTGTCTCTGACTGAGAATTCATTTATTAGATCAGAGACTTGTTTTTCTATTTCAATAATTTTTCATCAGAAACGAATTACATCCGAATAAAAACTGAAAAAGAGAAATCTCCATTTTATTTCATGACTGTCAAATGTTGCGTTCGCCCTGTTTCTGTCCACTCGGTTTAAAACACAAGATGCCGCGGATAAGGTTCTAAATAAATTACCAATTCGATGGTCGTGAATCGAACCCGGGTCAACTCTTTAGGAAAAGCAGCGAGACTCACCACTATACCACCATCACTCACTTTGCTTAAACAACCCTTATTTTCATTCGTTATAATTACAGAACTACCTTAGTTGCTGATTTCATCAGGCTCCAGGTGTGTCCTTTGCACAGTTTATAAACTAGACTTGGCTTGTCTCATTTTTCAGGACGGCTGCCACCTGTTTACTGCTGTTTCAGACTGAGGACTCATTGATTAGCTTTGAGGCCTGCTCTTTGATTTAAACAAAGTTTCCACTGACAGCAACTTCAAACTGAATTTTATTTTGGACACACATGGATATTTCTGAGGCCAAAACATTGAATGTTTTCAAAGCAGTTAGATATAGCACTTGAGGCAAACTGGAGCAAAGGATATGTGGGTACAATTTGGGACCAGGCGATTGAGTTGGATGATCAGCCATGATCAGAATGAAAGGCCGGGCAGGATCGAAGGGCCGAATGGCCTCCTCCAGCTGCGATGTTATGTTTCTGTGTTTTTTTCACTGTATCTGTTAATTTGCTGAAAGTTCAGCTCTGACAGTGAATCTGGTTTCCTCCAGGCCCAATCGGAGGGTGGTTAGAAACTGTCTGTCACTGTCAGAAACTCCAGTATCAGCGAGTGTGGGATGATTATTTAACTGGCTGTCATTGGTTGTTGAGGGTGTGATTTATTGTTATCTGTCAGGGCAGGAGAAACAAATAAAACAGGAAATCCAGACATTCCGAGAGCAGATAATTTGTATTTTCACCCGAAAGAAACGCAATGATATCTGTAATCACTATAATAACTAAAACAAAAACAGATATGATTGGCTCTTGCCGCGGAATCTGATGAACAGATGTGGTCCTGCACCACATGGACTCCAGCGGTTCCAGAAGGCAGCTCACCACCACCTTCCCAAAGACAATTAGGGATGGGCAATAAATGCTGACCCAGACAGCGACGCCCACATTCCATGAATGAATTCAAAGGCAATCTGCGGGAAGCGGACCTCAAAGTGTTACTAAGGTGAAGAACAGTTACTGAGGTGAAGAACTGTAACGAACACCCTGGAATCTGGAGCAAAGGGTATGTGGGTACAATGTGGGACCAGGCCACACAGTAGCATAGTGCTTAGCACTGCTGCTTCACAGCTCCAGGGACCTGGGTTCGATTCCCCGCTTGGGTCACTGTCTGTGTGGAGTTTGCATATTCTCCTCCTGTCTGCATGGGTTTCCTCTGGGTGCTCCGGTTTCCTCCCACAGTCCAAAGATGTGCGGGTTAGGTTAATTGGCCTTGCTAAAATTGTCCCTTAGTGTCTTGGGATGCGTAGATTAGACGGATTAGCGGGTAAAATGTGTAGGGATATGGGGGTAGGGCCTGGGTGAGATTGTGGTCGGTGCAGACTCGATGGGCCGAATGGCCTATTTCTGCACTGTAGGGTTTTTATGATTTATATTTCTATGATTTCAAAGGCTAAAAGGAGGAGAAATTCCGTCTGGGGCCTTACATTTGGTGAAAGTTTTGTCCTGTGAATGTGTCGGTGTGAATATTGTGTAAGAGAGAGTGTATGAACGGGGCGGGCGAGACTATTCTAACTGTGTCAGTGTGTCTGTTCTGATCATGGGATCTCCGAGTCTCTCTTGAGTAAAATAAAACGTTTGTTTCAATTAAATAGTCCCCGTAATCCCCCTGCTGAGCCCCAAAGTTAGATTTCACGGCAACTGTTCCATTAAATTCAAGATTCCAGTCGAAAAGTAGAGAACATGTCAGTTATCGCATGCCCGCACGTTACCTCAAATCCTCAATATCTGTCCCCGAATCCCGCGACTAGCAATTAATGTAACACAAGATGTAAAAATGAAGCATATCTTCCCTGCTTTGATGCATTAAAGAGGGGGGCAAAGTGGCACAGTAGTGAGCATTGCTGCTCGTGTTTAATTCGGGCCTTGGGTGCCTATCTGTGTGGAGTCTGCACCTTCTCCTTGTGTCTGCGCGGGTTTCCTCTGGGTGTTCCGGTTTCCTCCCACAGTCCAAAGACATGCTGCTTAGGTGCATGGGCTATGCTAAATTGTCCCTTAGTGTCCCAGGATGTGGAGTTTCGGGGGATTAGCCATGGTAAAATAGCGCGAACGATGCTGTTTCAGAGAGTCGGTGCAGACTCGATGGTTCAACTGGCTTCCTTCTGCAGTGCAGAGATTCTATGCATACAAAGTGTCTTCACTTATGAAACCAAGAATCCCTTCCGTTTTCCGAACGACTCTTTTAAAATTTCCTCTCATCTTCAAAGATCTCTCTGAACCTCAGGTCCATCTGGGCCTGCACACTGTTTAGAACTGGACCATTCAGTTTCTATTGCCTCTCCCCATCTTTGCTGTCAAAATGCAGCACTGTTCCTGAGTGTGGGATTAATAATGTGTCTCTGCTACAATATCAGTAAGAGCTGAGACTGCAGCTGCAGTTTCTCCAAGAGAATCTTTCTTGATAAAGCCGGAATTTACATGGAATTCTGTCACTGAGACATTATCTGGCCGTCTGTGTCTCACTGCCCTAACTCACTCTGTCTCTTTCCATCCCTCTATCCAATCTCATCCACTCTATATGAAGACGGGATATTGTTGTTTCGTGACTGAGTGCACACAATCTGTACCTTCATCTGATCAATTAGAATTCAGTTCGTGAACAATATCAACATTTCAACCAGTTCTGGGTTATCCGCGGAACAACTTTGATCGGCTGCAGCCCCCTGAATCTGAGGAACAGACACTGTGAGCATCGTCGGCCTCAGAGGCTTTAACAGTTACTGAGCTGGAAAACCCCAACGAATCCCCGAGAATCCACAGCACAGAGCGAGAGGGGAGGAAAACAGAGGAGCTGTCAATCTGAGACACAGTTTGACCTGACAATGTGCAGATGTGAACCTGTTCCTTCCATTCCCAAACTGTTATCACCAGGAATACAGAACACCCAGTAATGACCTGCTTGTAGCAATGTGTTTGAATGAACACGATGACATATCATCGAAGCAGCATTTTGATATTCGCATTCATTCAATGCATTCTGATTAAATGTATTTCTTATGCTCTGTGTGTCTTTACATAAGAATCTTCCTCTGACGTGAGACCTTGTTTTGTCCTTGTGCACCTGATGCTGATTTTTTTTTTCATTCTGCTCACGTTATGATTTTCCTCATGGAACCGCAGAAAGAACCAGAGAGAAGTACCAGCACAGAAGGAACCCATTCAGCCTATCACATCCATGCCAGCCTGAGGACACCCAGGTGTCCTTTCCAAGCTCAGCTTCCGACACCCGGCCCAGAGCCATGCAGCTGAAAGCATGATGGAGATCCACATAATTAACAGAAAAATTCCACGAGTTTGTATCTACCTGAAGCAAAGATTTCCAACCATAATCGCTGCGAGCAGGGTTCGAACCTGCGCGGGGAAACCCCATTGGATTTCGAATCCAACGCCTTAACCACTCGGCCATCGCAGCTGCTTACTTGCTGCACTAATGTAACCACCTCAGTAACGTGCATATATTAACTTCATCAGTACCAGGATTGCACAGAGCACAGTGTGTGAACTGAAATTTGTTCCTCAACTTTTACTTTGTATCTTTGTCTCTGAATTCATTTATGAGGCCAGAGACTTGTTTTTTTTTTCTATTTAAATAATTTTTCCGTGAAAACGAATTACGTCCGAAGAGAAAATGAAAACAAAAGTATCTCTATTACTGGCGAATGTTGCGTTCGCCCTGTTTTGTTCACTCGTTTTAAAATACAAGAGGCCGCCGATAAGGTTCTAAGTAAATTATCAATGCGATCGCTGGGCATCAACCCATATCATTTGTTTGGATGGCAGCTATTCTCACCACTATACCACCATCGCTCGCGCTGCATATGCAATCGTTATTTGCATTAGTTATAATTACGGAACTACCTTAGTTGCTGATTTCAGGCACCAGGTGTGCCGGTAGTAAACTGAAATTGGCTTGTCTCGTTTTAGCCACCTTCTTACTACTGTTTCATACTGGGAATTCATTGATCAATTTTGAGGCCTGTTCTTTCATTGAACAAAGTTTCCACTCAAAGTAAATTGAAGCTGAATTTTCCATTAGAAAGATCGTGATGGTGAGGACTTTTAGTGAATTTCATTTTAAGGGTGCCCACCTACTGTTATGACCTGCGATAACTAATTAAAGTCATCAGAACCGTGTAGACCAGGAACTGACCCTAGATCAAATGCTCGCACAGTCACTGCTCCACCACCATCGCTCACCTGGTTCTGCCACCCACTCTGTAAGAAAGTCCAGCTCTGATAGTGAATCTGGTTACCTTCAGGCCCAATTGGAGGATGGTCAGAAACTGTCTGTCACCGTCAGAAACTCCATTAACCGCGAGTGCGGGATGATCATTTAACTGGCTGTCACTGGTTGTTGTGGTTGTGATTTACTGTTACCTGTCAGTGCAAGAGCAACAAATAAAACTATACAAACACTTATTTGGAGAAAGGGCTTCTCTTGAGGCACTGGGAGCATTTGAATAATGGATGTGTGGTTCTGTTCAGTTTGACGGCAGTCACGTCTGATGCACTTTGATCCTTGTATTTATTTTCCCACGATACCCTTTCCCTTTCGCGACGTGTCGTGTTTATTTGCTCGTTTGCTTAAATGTTGAACTGAAACCAATTGGAATTGGCCTATTATTTCAGCAAGATCCACTTTCTACTCTGAACACTCTGTTGCAGTATGAGCGCTGCAGCTGCGGATCTGTGGTGCAAAGAATGGCATGTAGGACTTCTCATCATTGTTTTATTTAATTTGATTTGATTTATTATTGTCACATGTATTAGTGTACAGTGAAAAAGTATTTTTTCTTGTGCGCTGTAGAGGCAAAGCATACCGTTCATAGAGAAGGAAAGAAGAGACTGCAGAATGTAGTGTTACAATCATAGCTCGGATGTCGAGAAAGATCAACGTAATGCAAGGGAGGTCCATTCAGAGGCAGCAGGGCAGAAGCTGTTCTTCAGTCGATTGGTAGGTGACCCCAGACTGTTGTATCTTTTTCCCGATGGAAGAAGGTGGAAGAGAGAATGTTGTCTGGTGAGACATTCAAAAGTTGTGGGTCAGAATCTAATCGAAGTCGGCTTTTTAGGTAAAGTTTGAAGAAATTAGGAACGGTTGTGTCATTGCTCTCAGAGAAGTGAAACTGCCGCCTCGAACTTCATGGGAATGCCAACAGCCAGAAGGAGAGCATTCGGTCCATCAGGCCTGCACCAACAACAATCCCGCCCAGCCTGTATCCTCGTAACCCCACATATTTACCGTGCTAATCCCGCTGACGCTGAGGGACTATTTAGCATGGCCAATCCCGCTAATACGGCACTAATTTTCATGGCTGAGCTGCCTATCCCAGAAAGACAAAATCTGCCATTCGGGCCGCAAATGAAGCTGGCGTCTGCTTTGGAGCGTCCGAAACCATAGGTTTACCTGGTGGCAAACTCCTCTCCAAAACTGGTGTCCTGATTTGAATCGAGTTTCTCATCTGATTAAAAATATGGGAATGTGGAATTGTTCTGGACTATTTACCCCTCAAGCCGATGTGTCCAAACTTCATCTTGGTTCTGTGAAGCTCAAAACACTGAACGAATCATCAGTTCACCGGCAATAAGGGTGCAGAACAAATGCAACACCGACGAGGATGGGATTCGAACCCACGCGTGCAGAGCACAATAGATTAGCAGCCTTAACCACTCGGCCATGCAACAGTCACTCGCCAATCGATTTTTAGTGTTTTAACATCCGTAACAAAGAACACATTTCTCCCGCAGGAAAATGTTGTCTTCCTGCTTTCTCGTTAATCTTGATTCGCTGTTATTTTTCCATTTGATGTAAATCCAGAGAAAGTAAAGTTCACCTCTCTGGTCCCTGTTTGGTTGTGAATTCACCGAACATGACTCTGATGCAAAAAGTAGCAGCTGCGGTGAGTTTGTGGCGCAAAACTTCAGAGTAAAAGGCCGCGTGTTCGAATCACGGAGCTGTTCTGCGTTGGTCTTTTGATTTTGGTTGTTTCCGATTGTTCCTGAAATGATACAACTGTGATAGAAATGAAATTTTAGGGATGCTTCCGGTTCGCACGCTCAGTTTACTTTTTTGCACACTTTTGTATTTGAACAACGTGTCAGAGATTCGTCCATTGTTTGTAAAGTTAAAGCAAGGTCCACAGTCCCAATTGTTTCTGGGAGGCATCAATGGGGAGAGCTGACTGGTGGTGATTTAACCAGAGGATTCACACCTCAGGCGAGGAGCAAGGCTTTCTCAACCGATACGGGAATTGATCCCGCGCTGCTGGCTGAATAAACTGTCCAGCCAACTGAGACAAATACGCTGTGCTACTCGTTAATGAAAATCAAGACGATGAAGCAAATGAACTGCAAAGAAAACCCTGATTTGCTTTTGGGCAGCAGCAGAATATTTCTATTTGATGGAGTGAGTACGTGATAGCAGAGAATGGTATTGACCCATCGACCTCTGGGTTATGGGCGCAGCACGCTTCCGCTGCACCACTCTGCTTCGAAAGCTGATACCTCCCTGCTCGTTACTGCTGCCGGGAGCCAGGAAACAATTCACTGTCTCTTTTTATTTCAAACAAGGCCCACGTGTTGGGAAGCTCACCCTGGCTGAACAATAACACATAACATCCCGAATGTAACAGAAAGAGAAAGACACATAGAAAAGCAGTAAAAAAAAACTATTAGGACACACACACAATGAGAGACAGAAAAGATTCGAGCAAGATACTGAGATGGAAAAACTGATTATGTATGAAAAGGGATTTTCTGTTGCACAAAGACAGGCCCTGTTTTGAAATGTATGCTCTGTTGTGTAACTGTCCTATCTGCTGTGTAACTGTTCTCTCTGTTTGGAACTGTGACTCTGTCGTTGACAGATCTTCATTGTGGTTCTGACAAATTCTTCCCTGGTGTGTAAATGTATTCGCGATTTCCAAATATGATCCGTCTTGAGCAGAAGTTTTCCTTTTGTGTGAAATCTTCTCTGTTGTTCTGTGAAGATGTTTTCTGTGGGAAAACAATCGACGGAAATTTCAAGGCCGCCATTTCTGAGGCTTGCTTTCAATTCCAGCTTTGTTTGGGCCGAATGGCCTACTCCTGTTTCTGTTTGCTATCCATGTGCCTATGTGTTAAATCAGTGAATTTGAATTTCACCAGCTGCCGTGGTGGGATTTACTCTGTGTCCCCAAAGATTAGCGCGGGCCTCTGGATTACCAGCCCAGTGACATCACCTTTCATCCCTGTAAACAAAAACAGTTCATTCAGCTCAGCATTAAATCTCTTCCTGAGGAGATTAGAATTCCCGCCACAGAAATTCAATTAGCCAATTGATACAAAGGATTTTGTTCCAGTTTGGAACATTAACAATTCATCCAGATCAAACATACATTGTGCAATAGTTCTGATCTAAAAATCCTAAGATAAGTGAGAATTAAATGAACAAAGTTACAAGGAAAGTAATTCTGAGAGAGCTGTTCGGAACTAACGGTGGATTTCAGTTAACGGGCGAAAGCTCGGTTTTCAGGAGGTTCCACAGATTTCTGTGTAAAGAGACCGGGCTGGAACCTGCAATCATCAGATAGCAACGTGGAAAGTAGCGAAATTAATCGCTTTACCCGTTAGGCTACGGCCACGCAAGGCTGCCTGTTTGCGGAGTTTGTGGAATATTCCTTGTTCAGTCCTGTTCGTTCTTTAGTTGGTTAGTGCAGTCCTCAGACTTTTGTCGCTTGTTCTCGACGGAAGCCGGTGGAAGAGAGCATGAACAGCGTGCGTCGCTCCATGATTAAACTGGCTGCTTTTCCAAGACAGCGGGAAGTGTCAATAGATGGGAGGCTGGTTTGTGTGATTTCACGACACTTTGTAGTTTTTTTGCGGTCTTGGACAGAGCAGGAGCCATATCAAGCTGAGATGCAACCAGAAGGAATGCTTTCTCTGGTGCGTCTGTCTGTATTCAGACTGCGCTTTGCGTTATCTGCTGCTCAATGAGGATTGGGATCTTTCTGATTCTATCAGCTGAACTGTGCGTGTAGAAGTGACTTGTTCTGACTGCCAGCTTCCGGAACTGTAAAATAGTTTATAAATTAATTCTTTATCTGTCAATTTTTGGTACTGCAACTGACTTTCTGTATCCCCTCATTTTGAATCACTGATTAATTTTCTTTGTTGATTCCTGGGATGTGTGTGTCGCTGGCTGGGCCCGCAATTATTGCCCATCCTAAATTGTCCTTAAACTGAGCAGCTTTATAGGTGACCTCAGAGGGAAGCTCAGGGTCAACCACATTGCTGTGGGTCGGGGGCCACATGTAGGTCCAGACCAGGTAAAAAATAATTCCTTAAAGGACTTTAGTGCACCAGCTGTGTTATTCTATGACAATCGATTCGTGGTCATTGGACTTTTAAATCCAGATGTTTTTCCTGATGTCAAATTTCACCATCTGCCGTGTGTGTGTGTGAGAGAGAGAGAGAGAGAAATTCTCACATAATCAATCTGTTTGTGAGTATGGATTAATCCTTTATATTCCCTCATAAACACCGTGATCTCTTATCTTTGTGAATTCCTCAGATACACTTGTACCACTGAGAATCTGGTGTGCGGGTGGAGGGTGGGGTGAGGTTTGAAGGCAATGCCGCAGGGTGCTCAGTGTGAAAACAGCCGATTTTAAAGCACTTGTGTAGGAAAGTGAATAGTGAACTTGTCTGTGTGAAGATCACAGAAAAGCTCTATCTGGTGCTGCGTCCAAGAGACAACTTTTGGGTTGTCAGTAAATGAACTCCTGTAATGAAGCACAAAATCAGAAACAGGAAATGCTGGAAATATGCAGCAACTCCGAAAGCAGCTGTGGGGAGATATTCCTGTCGCCAGGATGAAACCTTCCAATTGCAGAGTTCCCGTGGCTCAGACCTGTCAATCTTAGTACCTTCGTGCAAGGAACACGTAGGGTGGGATTTGGGTCTTTGTTGACTTGAGCAAACAGGACATTGCACAAGCCTAGTAAACGGGAGATCCGGTTTCAAATCCCAGCGAGAACCTTGAGTCCTTACAAGTGATCAGTTCAATTGTGCAAGTCGTAATGTCCTATCCTTGCTAGTCGATATTGTCTTTACCTTTACAGTGGATGATCTACAAAGATGAAACAAAAACATGTTTCGAGACTCCCCACAAATATGTCTCCTATTTATTTACTCGGTCAGGTATTTTCTTCATCTTGCAGAAAAAAATAATCTGCAATAAAGCCAATGCTGTAAATTCCACAAATACAGCTTTCCATTTTTTTTCTCAGGCAATTTCTAACACAGTCGAATGGCCTTACAATCATACAATCCCAACAGTGCTTACGGAGACAATTCTGCCCATCGAGTCTGTATCGACTCTCCAACATAGAGCACACAGGACCTATCCCCGCGGCGCCTCGCATCCACCCCGCTAATCTACCCATACAAACACCTTCGGGACCAAGGGCCAATCCACCCAATCCACCCAACTTGCTCATCTTTGGACTGTGGGGGTAAACAGGAGCACTTGATTTCCTGAGATAACGTGCCTGGGTGAATGCAGCTTGAACAGCACGACAGATGTTTAGCACCATCCAGGACAAAGCATCCCACTTCATTCGCTTCCCACGCATTAAAATTCACTCAGTCCACTACAGCAGTGCGCACCATCTACACGATGCACTGCAGCAACTCAGCAAGGCTCCTTTGCCAGCAGCTTCCAAACCCACGACTACGACAGCCTGGAAGGACAAGCGCAGCAGACACACCAGAATAACACCACCAGGTTGCAGGGCACTGATATTGATTTATTGATTGTAGCTATTTATCAATTGCTGTTGTTGCGTGTGTGTGTTCTTTAATCTTTTTTATCTCCCAGAAGAAGTGAAATATCTAATTGAAAAATATGTAACCCAAAAAGCGAACGTCGTGTCAAACTTTAAGAAAGCCCCCGGGGTTTGCGATTTATTCTCGAGTCAGTGGTTTCCCTGGGAGCCGAGTCAATAGAAACAGCATGGAGAGATGGCAGAGCAGGAATTGTCGGTGCCGAAGCTGAATCTCATCAGTGAAGCATCAAACTGGTGGCCACGAATCTGATCAAAAATGCGACTCTGGTGGGACTCGAACCCACAACCTTTGAATGGCTAACTTGCCCTTACTTCGAAGTCCAATGCGCTATCCATTGCGCCACAGAGCCGCGCATTGGAAGCTTACTTTATTTGTCCATCTATGGATTTTTGACAATGTAGAAACTATTCGTCAGTTCAACAACCTCACAGTTATAACGCCAAGAACTGTTAAGAGGAACTTCGTTGATTGCAACTCGTGTTGGAACATCTTATGTCCTTTCAAACAGCTGTGGAAATTCACACCTTTATACAGGAAATGTGTCCATCACAGAATGATCCTCCCTCTCTCTCTCTTCCTCATTCTCCTGTACAGCTTGGAGGCAAATGTCGCAGGCTTGATAGTCGGGAGACACATTCTACTCTGTCACAGGGCTAATCAGAACCTGTTCCCTGTTCCAGTAAAACATGATGTGGAGATGCCGGCGTTGGACTGGGGTAAACACAGTAAGAAGTTTAACAACACCAGGTTAAAGTCCAACAGGTTTATTTGGTAGCACAAGCCACACAAGCTTTCGGAGCTCTTAGCCCCTTCTTCAGGTGAGTGGGAATTCTGTTCACAAACAGAGCTCATAAAGACACAGACTCAATTTACATGAATAATGGTTGGAATGCGAATACTTACAACTAATCAAGTCTTTAAGAAACAAAACAATGTGAGTGGAGAGAGCATCAAGACAGGCTAAAAATATGTGTATTGTCTCCAGACAAGACAGCCAGTGAAACTCTGCAGGTCCACGCAACTGTGGGAGTTACAAATAGTGTGACATGAACCCAATACCCCGGTTGAGGCCGTCCTCGTGTGTGCGGAACTTGGCTATCAGTTTCTGCTCAGCGACTCTGCGCTGTCATGTGTCGCGAAGGCCGCCTTGGAGAACGCTTACCCGAAAATCAGATGCCGAATGCCCGTGACCGCTGAAGTGCTCCCCAACAGGAAGAGAACAGTCTTGCCTGGTGATTGTCGAGCGGTGTTCATTCATCCGTTGTCGTAGCGTCTGCATAGTAAAACATCTGCACAGAACGCAACGCGGCACGGTAGCACAGTGGTTAGCACTGCTGCTTCACAGCTCCAGAGAGCTCGGTTCGATTCCCGTCTTGGGTCATTGTCTGTGTGGAGTTTGCACATTCTCCTCGTGTCTGCGTGGGTTTTCTCCGGGTGCTCAGGTTTCCTCCCATAGTCCAAAGATATGCGGGTTAGGTTGATTGGCCATGCTAAAATTGCCCCTCAGAATCCTGGGATGCGTGGATTAGCGGGTAGGCGATGGGGGTGGGGCCTGGGTGGGATTGTGGTCGGTGCAGACTCGATGGGCCGAATGGCCTCTTTCTGTACTGTCGGGATTCTATGAACGCAAAGCTGGAAATCTAAAACAGAAAATGCTGGATATGCTCAGCGGATGAGGCAACATTTTTGATTAATGGAGATTTTTGGAAAACAAGCTCCTGAAGCACAGCACAGCTGCACAGTTTAAAGTTACCTTCCATCCACAATGGATGATCCATTCCATGATTTTGAATAATCCAAATTTGAGAATGTGCATTGTTATTCTGGTCGCCACAGCCTGAAAACCACTCCAGGCATTGATGTCGCCCTTGGATTTTAAATTTGTAAATCCATTCTCTATCTTTTAAAGCTACTATTGAAACTGTATCTATCACCCATTCAGTTCTTTGTGAGTGAGAAGGAGAATTGAAGATATACTTGGATAATTTTCCTTTGACTGAATTTGTACAGAAGCATAAAGCCGGGAATCACACACATCACTTCATGAAAATCACCCGCTAAAGGCTGACAGTGTTTAATCAAGGGATGGTTCTCTTCATTCATTTATTATTAATGGAGAATAGAAAAGTTGGAACTGTATGCAATCTGGGCAATATAACTGAGCAAAGTGAAACACATGGGGACTGGTCACGATAAGCCTCCCATGGGTAGAAGACAAAGTGAAGGTGCGACGTTGACTGCCTTGTGAGACGGGGCAGAGAGACGTTGTAGGGTGAAGGTACATAGGAAAGTGGGAGTGCGAAACGTTTAATGCTCACTGTACAAGCAAAAGGTGCAATGCAGACTGCAGGCTGGATATTCAATTCTTACTATCCGAAACAGCAGTGATTCAAAATGCCACTTGGTTCAAAATAAAATGCCAACCGGCACTAATACATTCACTTAAAAAGTATAGCCTTGCTGATTTATCATAATTTAAGTGATTTAATTTAATTACAGAGGAAAGCAGCGTACTGGTAGATTTCAAAATGATATGGCCAACAGATTTAGTATTTCGAAGTTCTCCGTCCCAGGTTCAATGTAATGTGAACGATTCTTGTCTGTTGTATCTATCTCTGATGTCTCAATCTCAGTCTACCAGAGTGTGCTGACATCCACTGGCCGCAATACAGAACTGCAGTAGCGTGGAAAAAATGCACATCAACTATCGCTGCAGACCGACATGTTGTTGTCAAAGAAGACAGAGGGTCGCAGTGGAAGGGTGCGTTTCTGAATGGAGAGCTGTGACAAGTGGCGTTCCTCAGGGATCAGTGTTGGGATCTCTGCTGTTTGTAATATATATAAATGATTTGGAGGAAATTGTAACTGGTTTGATTAGTAAGTTTGCGGACGACACAAAGGTTGGTGGATTTGCAGATAGCAATGAGGACAATTAGAGGATACAGCAGGATATAGGTCAGTTGGAGATTTGGGCGGCGAGACGGCAGATGGAATTTAATCCGGACAAATGTGACGTCATGCATTTTGGAAGGCCTAATACAGATAGGAAATATACAGTAAATGGCAGAACCCTCACAAGTGTTGATAGACAAAGGGATCTGGGTGTACAGGTACACAGGTCACTGAAAGTGGCAATGCAGGTGGAGAAGGTAGTCAACAAGGCATACGGCATGCTTACCTTCATCGGCCAGGGCAATGAGTTTAAAAATTGGCAAGTCATTTTGCAGCTTTATGGAACCTTAGTTAGGCCGCACATGAAATATAGTGTTCAATTCTGGTCGCCAGATCACCAGAAGGATGTGGAGGCTTTGGAGAGGGTACAGAAATGATTTTCCAGGATGTTGCCTTGTATGGAGGGCATTAGCTATGAGGAGAGTTTGAAGAAACTTTGTTTGTTCTCACTGGAATGACGGAGGTTGAGTGGCGACCTGATAGAAGTCTACAAGATTAAGATAGGCATGGATAGAAGCTTTTTCCGAGTTTGGAACAGTCAATTACTATGGGGCACAGGTTTAAGATGCAAGGTTTAAAGGAGATGCACAAGGCAGATTTTTTACACAGAGAGTAGTGGGTGCCTGGAACTCTTTGCTGAGAGAGGTAGTGGAAGCGGATATGGTAGTGACTTTTAAGGGGCGTCTTGACAAATACATGAATAGGATGGGAATAGGGGGATATGGTCCACGGAAGGGTAGGAGGTTTTAGTTCAGTCGGGCAGCACGGTCGGTTCAGGCTTGGAGCGCTGAAGGGCCTATTCCTGTGGTGTAATTTTCTTTTTTCTTTGTTCTATAACTTCGAATTTGCTATTACCTGGAGCATTTGAGTCGACGAGCACAGATGTACTAAAGGAAAATCTCGGTAATGAGACGATGGAGAATGAATTTCAGAGATAAGCAGATGATGTTACGTTCAAGATTTTGAGTAGAGGATCGTGTGGAATCATGTACTAATTAGAACAAAAGGCCCAGTTTCAATTAAGTATCTTCCAGGTAGAATGTGTACAGATTTGCAAAGTCTCTCAGATTGATTTAGAAATTAATATCGCACACATATGTCGCATTAGAGACAGAAAGATACAGAATGAGTCCAACACTCATATATCTAGAATCTCAGAATGGATACAACAAAGAGAAGGAGACCATTCGGCCCTTTGTCTGTATGCTGGTCTGTAAAAGAGCATCTCATCTCATCCCTTTCCAAGTCCTTGTCTCATAAACCTGGATATCCTTTCACTTCAGGTGCTGATCCCATTCCCCCTCGATAGTCCTGATCTGATGCTGCCTCTGCCACCCTCCCAGGCAGTGCATCCCAGGTCCTCAACACTCAGCACATTAAAAACCATCCTTCTCTCCTCTGGCAATGGGAGCAATATTTCTTCATCTCCTCTTCTTCGACTGCACCCACAAACCCACCGCCTCTACCATCTCGAAGGACAGCGGCAGTAGATACATGGGAACACCAGCTCTGCAAGCTCCCCCTCAAGCCACTCACTGTCCTGACTTGAAAATACATCGCGGCTCCTTCACTGTCGCAGTGGCAAAATCCTGAAAGACTGTTTGGCAAACAGCACTGTGGCTGTACCGACACCCCAGGGACTGCAGCAGTTCAATAAAGCAGCAAACCACCATCTTCTTAAGGTCAGTTAGAGATTGGCAACGAATGCTGGCCTCGTCAGTGATGCCCACCTCTCGAAATGAATAAAACAACCACAAACTCGCAACTACAACCAGAGACGGACGAAGACTGAACAAATCTCACTCACGTGCCTTTGTTGGATACAATATGAATCCCCCAATCACATTCACTAACAGAGGGTAAAATGCAGTCGAAATTGGGCGATCGTTATCCAGTTGCAGTTTAACCAGAGTTTTATACAAGAATAGAGAACATCTTAACACAACGTGCAACATTTTAACCCAATATGGAATATCATCAGACCAGTTAATTATCTTTCTGCCGAACAGAAAACATCTTCACGGTGAATATTTTGACCCAACAGGGAACACGTTTACAGAGCAGGGCATATATTAACAGAACATTAAAAGAAATACACAAGATGGACCATATTTATACAGCCGGAAAGATACTTACAGCATGAGGGAAGCATTTTACACAACAGCAGAAAACACCTCTCAACAACAGAGAGCACAGTTACACAGCAGGAATTATATTTACAATCATGTATTTGCAACAGAAAATGCATTTTAAAATAGTGATTGATGTTCCAATTCCTTGTTTTGTCGGTTTTTCATCACCTTTGTCTGTCGTTACGTTTCCAGACAATCTCTCTTACTGCGATTGTGTGTTTTTCCCTGTTTTATTCTCGGTGTGATGCGGTGGCTGAACCTCCTGACACTGGAACTGGTATTAAGTGATACAACGGCGAAAATCTGCCTGACTATATTGATAGACAGCACAACTGACTTGTTCCGTAGCAGAGTGGTGCAGCGGAAGCGTGCTGGATCCATAAACCCAAAGTTCGGTGGATCACAGCCATCCTCTACTATTCCTATCATCACTGATAATGAAACGACTTGTGACTTTTACATGGAGTCTGCAGACAGGTATTTACATCGGTTTCTCTTTTCCCCAAAAAACCTCGATCTGCAGTGAATCACTTTTATATGCAAGAAATCATATGAACGGGAACATCTTAACACAATATGCAACAATTTACTGACAGAAACATCTTCACGGAGAATCTTCTCACACAACATAGAACACATTTGCAGAGCAGGGGCCATATTAACAGAACAGAAGGGAGTGGGGACGGGGAGGGGGGAGGGGGGACGGGGAGGGGGGAGGGGGGACGGGGAGGGGGACGGGGAGGGAGGGGGGAGCAGGAGGAGGTAGGGGGAGAGGGGGGAGGGGGAAGCAGTGGGGGAGGGGGAGCGGAGAAGGGGGAGCAGGCAGGGGGAGGCTGGAGGGGGAGGGGGAGGGGAAGGGGTGAGGGAGGGTGAGGGGGGCGAGGGACGGGAGGAGAGGAGGGAGGAGGGAAGGCGGAAGGGACGAGGGGGGAGGGCGGAGGGGACGAGAGGGAGAGGGCGGAGGGGACGAGGGGGGAGGGGACGAGGGGGGAGGGGGGAGAGGGCGGAGGGGACGAGGGGGAGAGGGCGGAGGGGACGAGGGGGGAGGGGACGAGTGGGGAGGGGGGAGAGGGGAAGAAGGGGAGAGGGGGAGGGGCAGCAGGGAGGGGGGAACGGCGGGAGGGGGACGGGGCAAAGGGGGAAGGGGGAGGTGGGGGGAGGGGAGGAGAGAGGAGGGAAAGGGGGTGGAGGCGGTGTGGGAGGAGGGGTGGAGGCGGGAGGGGTGGAAGCTGGAGGTGGGGAGGCGAAGCTGGGCTTGCCGTAGCAGAGTGGCGCAGCTGAAGCATGCTGGGCCCATCGCTCAGAGGTCGATGGATCGAAACCATTCTCTGCTACCTCCTCTTAACAATAATAACAGAACCACTTGACTGCACTTCTGCAACATTTGCGTGGAATATGCAGGCAGCTATCTGCATTGGCTCCTCTTTTCTGTTATAAGCCTCAAACCAGTTTGGTCTGCACACAAGGTGTAGGTACTGTGAACATCACCAGGATCTATTCGTGACAGACTTTATGGTGCACAGGAAACAATTTCAGAATTTTTGGATAATGTGAAAGTTGGAAGCATTGTGAACTGTGAGGAGGATAGTGTGAAACTTCAAAAAGGACACAGACAAGTTGACGGAATGAGTGGAGAAGTTGCAGATGAAATTTAAATGTGAGAATTGTGAAGTGATTCATTCTGGTCGGAAGATTATAGAGAGACAATGAAAAGTAAAAGGAAAACAGTTCCAAAGTATCTAATCCATTTCATTAGTGAGGTTTCTCAGTCCTACAACTCTAAATGAAGTGCAACAGTACAACTCTAAAATAAAAGCAAATTACTGTTGATGCGATCATCTGAAATCAGAAAAGAAAATGCTGGAAAATATCTGCCGGTCTGGCAGCATCTGAAAGGAGTAAAATGATTTGATGTTTCGAGTCCAGATTACCCTTTGACAAAATGTTATCTTTATTGGTTTACTGCCAACTGGTAACTTCCTTAAAGTTAATAATAATCCATTCAAAATATCAGCATATGTGTTTTACAATCATCATTACTCGTTTGAATCAATTACTGCATCTCAGATTGCTTCTTGTTAGCTCATAAACGCATTTCGAAGTTATTTAACTGAATGCTGCTAGTTTTATCAGTACCTTAATGTCGACTGGTTTAAAAATCTTACCATCCCATCAGGGGTTCCACTTACAGGCATTAAATGCCATGAGGCGTCTGGACAGAGTGGATTGGGACAAACTGTTCCCACTGTGGAATGATGAAGAATGAGAGAGAACAGGTTTAGCATCATTCGCAAAGGAAGGAATCGGAACACGAGGAAAACATTTTTCACACAGTGAGTGTGTAAAGTGTTGAATGTCTTGCTGGAGAGTGTGGTGGATATAGATTCAATTGAAACGTTCTAAAGGAATTAGACTGTTATCTGAAAAGGAAGAATGTGCAGGGTTGCAGGGAGAAGGCGGAGATGTTCATTTTCTGTCACAACTTCTCACATCATTTCTCATTCATCACTCATCACTGACTCGAGTGCGAGCTGTTCTCTTGTCGTTTCTAAACAAGGAGAAGTGCAGCAATGATTAAACGACAGGAGAGTTGGTGGCCGAAGTCTGACGGGAAAGTTAAAAAAAACAAATATATGTCAAAAAGGTAAGGATGGCAGAGAGACGAAATTTGAAATAACAACAGAAAATGCTAGAAACCTTAGCAGATCTGACATCATCTATGGAGAGAGAAACAGAGTTAATGCTTCGAGTCTGTATGATTCTTCTTCAGAGCTGAAGAGAGGTTGAAATGTGACGGATTTAAAATGTTGCAGAGAATTCGGAGCACAATCCAGATTATTCATTAAAGCAATTAAAAAAGCAAATGGCATCATTGTTTTTATTGCAAGTGGATTGGAGTAGATGAAGAAAGGTGTCTTGGTACAATTGTACAAGATTTTATGGAGACCACATCTGCAATGATGTGTACAGCTATGGTATCCACATTTGAGAAAAGATAAGCTCGCATTGGAGGCTGTCCAGAGAAGGTTCACTAGATTGCCCCCCGGAATGAGGAGGTTGTTCTATGTTGAGAGGCTGAGTGAATTAGACGAGAGATCCTGGAGTTCAGAACAATGTGTAGATGCTGAGTGAACGCTTCCATTGCTGTCCTCTGTGCAGACGAGTGGCAGATAAAGTAAAAGTAAAGAAAAGTAAAGTGAAAGTAAAGTGAAAGTTAAGTTTATTAATCACAAGTAAGGTTTACATTAAGACTGCAATGAAGTTACTGTGAAATTCTCCGAATTGCCACAGTCGGGCACCTGTGCGGGTCAATCACCTAACTAGATGAAGTTCAATGCAGAGAAGTGTGAGTTGATTCATTTTGAGATTGTGGAGAAATAAAGAGAGAAACTCTTAAGGAAATGCAGGAAAAAAGGGATCTCGGTTTCTCAGTACCAAAAGTCATTGAAGGTGGTTGAGCATGTTGAGAGAGCAGGTAATAAAGCAAATGGCATCCTACGTTTTATTGGAGGATTGAATACATGAGTAAGAAGATCATGTTGAGCTTTCAAATACACTAGATAGGCCTCACCTGGAGCACTGCGTCCAATTCTGGGCACCACTTGAAGAAGGTTGTGAAAGCAATGGGGAGAGTGCAAAGGATATCCACATGAATGAATCTATTGATAAAGATATGTAGCTATGAAGATCGATTTGAGAAGTTGGATATTTTTCCTCAGGGAAAGACGTCTGAGAGGACCTGCTGAGGGATAGGGAGCATTGAGGAAGCAGCTGTGCTGCAAAAGGACTTGGAGAGGCTGGGAGAGTGGGCAGAGAATTGGCAGATGGAATACAATGTGGAAAAATGTGAGGTTATGCACTTTGGAAGGAGGAATGGAGGCGCAGATTATTTTTTAAATTGTGAAATGCTTAGGAACTCAGAAGCACAAAGGGACTTGGGAGTCCTTGTTCAAAATTCTCTTCACGTAAACGTGCAGGTTCAGTCGGCAGATAGGAAGGGAAATGCAATGTCGCGAGGGCTGGAATACAAGAGCACGGATGCACTTCTGAGGCTGGCAAAGGCTCTGGTCAGACCCCGTTTGGAGTAATGTGAGCAGTTTGGGCCCCGTATCTAAGGAAGGATGTGCTGGCCTTGGAAAAGGTCCAGAGGAAGTTCACAAGAATGATCCCTGGAATGCGGAGCTTGCTGTATGAAGAATGTTTGAGGGCTCTGGGTCTGTACTCTTTGGAGTTTACAAGTACGAGCGGGGATCTTATTGAAACCTATCGGATAATGTGAGGCCTGGATAGAGTGGACACAGAGAGCATGTTTCCACTTCTAGGAAAAACTAGAACCAAAGGGCACAACCTCAGACTAAAGGGACAATCCTTTAAAACAGAGATGAGGAGGAATTTCTTCAGCCAGAGAGTGGCGAATCTGTGGAAATCTTTGCCGCAAAACACTGTGGAGGCCAGGTCATTGAGTGTTTCTAAGACAGAGATAGATAGATTCTTGATTAATAAGGGGATCAGGTGTTATGCGGAAAAGACAGGGAAATGGGAATGAGTAAAATGGCGGAGCAGACTCGATGGGCTGAGTGGCCTAATTCTGCTCCTACGTCTTATGGTCTTATGGAAGAGAAAGAAGTGTGGCTTTCGCACTGCTGCTGCAGAATGACAGGGACCCGGGTTCAATTCAGGCCTTGGGTGACTGTACGTATTTTCCACATTTTCTCTGTGTCCATGTGGCTTTCCTCCAGGTGCTCTGGTTTCCCCCACACTCCATTGATAGGGTAAGTGGATTTACCATGCTCGAACTGCCCTTATGTCTCCCAGTATGTTAGATTAGGAGGATTAACAGGGTAAATATGTGAGGTTGCGTGGATTGGTCAGAGAATCAGTGCAGCCTCAATGGGCCGAATGACCACCTTTTGCAATGTAGCCATTCAATGGTAGATGTTTTCATGTTCCAGTCAAGAGTTCATCAAGAACCAGGACAAAATTTTCAAAATAAGTGTCAAAATTGCAACGATTCAATGCCTAATTTTTAGGCATTGTAGGAAAATAAAGGACCATTTAACATGGCCAATCCAGCTAACCTGCACATCTTTGAACCACAGGAGTAAACCAGAACACCCAGAGGAAACCCACGGGGGAAGATGTGCAAAATATGCACAGTCAGCAAACGTCAGGACCAAACCCGGGTCTCTGGGGCAATGAGGCAGGAGAGTGGGATTAGATAGCGTCCAATTTCAATAACGCAGGGTAGACTTGATGGGCCAAATGGACTGCGACTGCATTGTAAAGATTCTGTGGTTTGGGAATCTAAAACATGATACTATTGAATCGAGCAGTAGGCTTGAGGGGCCATGCAGTCCACTTCTGATCCGATTTATTGTGCTGCTGTGTCAGAAAGCTGCTGATTGATTTCTCATCATTAAATCAGAATTTTAGTCCAAATACTGTTAATGCATCAACCCTGTGCTCAGTGACAAACACTGACTTGTGGTTAAACAATGTCTCAATTTTAATATTCTTATCCGTGTTTCCAAAACCCTCCATGTCCTCAGCTCTTCCTCCCTTTCATCACCTCCAGCATAACAATCCTCTGAGATATCTGAGCTCCTCTGATTCTGCCCTCGTGAGCATCCCTGATTCGGTTCATTCCACCACTGGTGATCGTAATTTCAGCTCTCTGGGTTTCAGCTCTGGAATTCCCTCTCTCAATGCCCCCGCTTCTCGCTTGCTTTCCTCTCGTTCATTTTTGTCGCCTGCTTGCATCATTTATTTCCTCCTTCCTATCCCGTGGGTCTCACATTTTCCATACTCTGACTTTCCGCAGTCCTTTGGCCGCTTTAACTGCCATCAACGAATTATAATTGTTCAACTATAATTTTCCCCGTGGTTCCACTTTAAGGATTATTTCCGCCTCCAGCTCTTTGATTTCTCATTGGTTTCAGCTCCGGATCGAATTGACTGACGCAATGACGCTGGGCAGGGAGTGACGCTGCGCGAGTCGCGCAGGAGCGGCGCATTCCGATTGGGCAGTGGGTTACGATTGGCTGAAGGAGATGTCAATCACATTGAGGGCGTGTGTTGCCATAAGCGCGGTCTGCGATTGGTTAGTATTGGGAGTGTCATTTTCAGTGTTCTCACAGTTCAGCCGGTTGGAGCTCACGGATTGGATAAAGTAGCTGTCACTCAGTCGGCGCAGAGCGGCCATTGGAGAACCGCGATGGGTCAATTTCCGATTGGTTTTCCCAGCTGCCGGTCACAGGCCGTTGGCGGGGATTTACCCCGGGCCCATCAGACACCGCGCGGAGCGGCAGCAAATGTCCCGTCAGTGGCTTCAGTCCCCGGGCCCGGATCCTGAGCCCGCGTCGGAGCTCCGGATGGGGGCAGGGTTTCGGCAGCGGGAATCCCGTCCTGCCCGGTTGTAAATGGGGCGGCACCGTGGTTCGCACTGCTGCCTCACAGCGCCAGGGACCCGAGTTCGATTACGGCTTGGATCACTGTCTGTGTGGAGTTTGCACGTCTCCCAGTGGGTTTCCTCCGGGTGCTCCGGTTTCCTCCCAAAGTCCAAAGATATGCGGGTTAGGTAGATTGGCCATGCTAAATTGCCCTTTCGTGTCAAGGGGACCAGCTTGGATAAATGCATGAGGTTATGGAGATAGGACTTGGTGGGATTGTGGTTGGTACAGACTCGATGGGCCGAATGGCCTCCTTCTGCGCTGTTGGATTCTATAAATCGCAGCTCCTGTGTAAACATGTCGCTGCAGTTCCCCAGTCTCAGCAATGCCGGTGTTCCACCCTTTTTTTCCCCTCAGTATCCATGCTTGTGTCTTGTCCAGTCACAAGAACACAGGAAATAAGGGCAGACATTTACTATATGGCTCATCAATAATGTTAAACCATTCAAAACAATTTTGATTTCTGTATCTTTATTGCCATACAGTGCAAAGCACAGAGGCACAGCATTAAAACAAGAACAGCAACATCATCAGACAATACATAGATAGAAATCACACTATGTTTCTGACAAGTTTTCTAAAAGTCACTACATTTTCAGCATTCCCAACAAAATCATTTGAAATATCAGCAATTCTATTGGGGAGAAAACAAACTGTGACTATTAAGATGTGAATCAAATTTCTGTAGTTTATACTGACGATCACCAAAACTATGGTAACTCCGAATAAAGAACTTTTCAAGCTTGGGTAATAAGGTTATGTACTAATTTATAAATTTGAACTAAACCATAAATCAGCCTCTTGAAAGGTTGCAATCCAATAATTCCTAATCCCTCATAAAGTATTCTCCTCATGCCTTCCATTTTCCTGGTTACACAGCTTTTCACTCTTTCTATCAGCTGTATATCTTTTTGAAAGTGTGGGTTCCAAACTGTGGATGCAGACTCCAGATGTGGGCATTCCAGCTGCGTAAAGAGTTTCAGATATTGGGATTGAACTGCACTTTACTCCTCACTCCCTTGATTCCCTGAGAAACCAAAATTTGTCTATCTCAGCCTTAATTGTCATAGACTGTCATAACCTGCAGTGCAGATGGAGGCCATTTGGTCCATTGAATCTGCACTGACTCTCTGACAGAGCATCCCACCCAGAACCTATCCCGGTAACCCCACATATTCTGCTAATCCCCCGAACCAATATATTTGGGACACTAACAGGCAGTTTAGCATGGTCAATCCACCTAACATTTGGAGAATGGAAGGAATCGCAAACATGGGGAGGACATGCAAACATTATACAGGCAATCAGCCAAGGTGGAATTGAACCCGGTTCCCTGGTGCTTTGAGGCAGCAATGCTAACCACTGTGCCACCACTAGTGTATTCAACAATGGAGCATGTCAAGGGATCACAACCCAATGAGTGCAGAAATGTATTCTCATGTCAGTGTGAAATGATCTGATCCTTACACTGAGCCAGCTTCCGCAATCTCTCAATGTCCACAAAATCAAACCCCTTCAGAATCTTGTATGTTTTAATGTTTTGCCTCTCATGCTTCTAAATCACAGAGAATACAGACCCAGTTTACGAAGGGTCACATCATATGAAACCCTTTCACCTCCGTGGACCAATTTACTGACCCTTCGTTAGTGATTGAAGCATAATGAGAAAACCCTTTCCCACAGCAAGTAGTTCAGCTCTGGGATGTATTGTCTGACAATGTGGTGATGCTGCTTCAAGTGAGGCATTCAGAAAGGAATTGGATTGTTAAAGTTACACCAGCAGAGTGGCACTGGTTAGCGCTGCTGCTTCACAGCGCCAGAGACCCATGCTCAATTCCTCCATGGCTGACTGTGTGGAGTTTGCACATTCTCCCTGTATCTGCATGGGTTTTCCCCAGGTGCTCCAGTTTCCTCCCAAAGACTAAAGATGTGCAGAATAAATAGATTAGACATGATATATTGCCCCTTAATGACCCAAGATGTGTAGGTTAAGAGGGTTAGCCATGGGAAAAGATGTTCTTCCAGCGAGTCAGTGCAGATGCAATGGGCAAATGGCCTCCTCTCTCACAATGGATTATGAGGGATCCAATGGACACTCAGTGCTTCCATTTGTGAAGCCAAGGATCCCATCCACTTTGCGAACGACTGTCCAAAACTATCTCACTTTCAAATATCTCCCTGAACCTCACTCCCTCTGAGCCTGCACACTGTTTCGAACTGGACCATTCAGTTTATTTTGCCTCTCCCCATCTCTTCTGTGAAAAGGCAGCACTGTTCCTGAGTGTGGGATTAATAATGTGTCTCTTCCACAATATCAGTGAGAACTGATACTGCAGCTTCTGTTTCTCCAAGAGAATCTTTCTGGCTAAAGCCAGAATTTACAAGGATTTCTGTCACTGAGACATTGTCTGGCCGTCTGTGTCTCGCCGCCCTAACTCACTCTGTCTCTGTCTCTCCCTCCAACCACTCTCATCGACTCTATGTGAAGGCGGGATATTGTTGTTTAGTGACTGAGTGCACACAATCTGTATCTTCATCTGATCAAATAGAATTCAGCTTGTGAACAATATCATCATTTCAACCAGTTCTGGGTTAAATGAAGCACAGCTCTGATTGGCTGCAGCCCCCTGAATCTGGGGAGCAGCACCGGCCTCAGAGGCTTTTACAGTTACTGAGCCGGGAAACTCCAACAAATCCCTGAGAATCCACAGCACAGAGCGAGAGGAAAGCCTGTCCTGGGAGCTGTCAATCTGAGACACAGTTTGACCCTGTCAATGTGCAGATGTGAACCTGCTCCTTCCATTCCCAAACTGTTATAACCAAGAATACAGAACGCCCAGTAATGACCAGCTTGTTGCAATGTGTTTGAATGAACATGATGTGATATCATCGAAGCAGCATTTTGAAATATTCATTCAATGTATTCTGATTAAATGTATTTTTATGCTCTGTGTGCATTCTTATGCCATTGCATAAGAATCTTCCTCTGACATGAGACCGTGTTTTGCCTTTGTGCCTTGATGCTGCTTTAAAAAAACATGTTCATGTTATGAATTTTCTCATCGAACCATAGGAAGAATTATAGAAAAATAACAGCACAGAAGGAAGCCATTGAACCTATCCTGCCATGCCAGTCCAAGGACACAGCAAGAAATCTCACAACACCAGGTTAAAGTCCAACAGGTTTATTTTTTTTTATACTTTTCCAATTCAATCAAATCAAATCCAATTCAGAGTCTCAACAAGTTGAGACATTTCAGATCCAGGCTGACAAGACAGGGCGAGCGACCAAACCACCCTGTCCTGGGCCTGATCTACATGAGCCAAGCTGATTGGAGAAGGGGGAGGTTCCTCCTCCAAGACCTGAGCTCATTTGCTTCTTAGCCAAAAGGCCGAGATGCCGCTTTTAAAAATTGCTTCATATGAAACATATGAAGCCTCAGCGTAACCTAATGACCTCGACCAAGTGCGGCCGACCATGGGCTGCCGTCCATACACTTGATCTTAGCCAAAAGGCCGAGGTTTATTTGGTAGCAAAAGCCACTAGCTTTCAGAGCGCTTGCAGCTCCTTCATCAGGTGAGTGGGATTCACGAACAGGGCATATAAAGACACAAATTCAATTTACAAAATAGTATGTCCTTTCCAAGCCCATCTTCCTGCACCCAGCCCGGAACTCTGCAGCTGAATGCATGATGGAGATCCAAATAAAGCCAAATATTTGCGAGCCTTCTTCGAGTCAGTGGCTGCCCTGGAGCAGCGGAGTAAACATTTCAAATCACACCCGCTGCGAGCAGGGCTCGAACCTGCGCGGGGAAATCCCATTGGATTTCTCAACGCCTTAAGCACTCGGCCATCGCAGCTGCTTATTTGTTGTTGTGATGTAACCGACTTAGCAACATTCACAGACCTTTATCAGGCACCGGAATGATGCAGAGCACAGCGGGTGAGCTGAAATTTGTTCGTCTCCTTTTAATTTGTATCTTTGTCTCTGATCCAGAACTCATTCACCAGTTCAGAGACTTGTTGTTCTTTTTCATTAACCTTTCATTAAAATCAAGTTGAACCCGAATTCTGCGTCCGAAAAATAAAACGAAAACTTTCAGTCCACTTTATTTCATTGCAGTCAAATGTTGCGTTTAGACCACATGAGGGCGCTGATAATGTCCAATACACATTACCAATGCGATGGCCGGGAATCGAACCCGGGTCAACTGCTTAGAAGGTAGCTATGCTCACCACTATACCACCATCGCTCGCTCCCCTCATGGAACTGTTATTTTCATTAGTTATAATTACAAAACTACCTTAGCTTCTGATTTCAGCAGACAGAAGGTATGTCCTTGGGACATTTTTTTTTACCTGAACTTGGCTTGTCTCATTTTTCTGGGCAGTTTTAGCCACCTTTTTGCGATTGCTTCTGACTGATAACTCTGATTAGATTTGCGGCCTGTTCTTTCATTTGAACAAAGTTTCCACTGAACGGAAATTGAAGCTGGATTTTATGTCAGAAAAACATGGATGATGAGAATATTTGCTGATTTTTTTTAGAACTTTCCCCCTTCTGTTCTGACCAGAGATAGCTAATTAAATAAGTCAACACTCTGAAGGTCAGGAACTGAACCTTGGTCAAATGCTCGCACAGTCACCACAACACCACCTGGCTCTGTCACCCCCTCTGTATTTATAGAACGAAGCAATGAAGTGGCAGAGAAATCACAGCTGAGAGAATTCTGTAACCGACATTCCTGTTCTGTGAGTTTTACACTTTCCGATAGATCGGGGTGAGCAGGGTCGCCCAATCAGAAAGCAGATCCTTGGGACATGGAATTTGATTAATATCATGTTTTGCAATCATGTTAATCGGTAAGGACCATGTTGATGTAATTTCACTCCAATCTGTGAAGGTTTGTTTGAATCGTGATCTTGTTGCACAACTTGCGTTCAGGCAGGAGATGGCAGCAGGGAACAATAATTTGGATTTGCTGTTTGTGTCAATCAATCTCGTCATAGAGGTTCACAGCATGGAAAAAAGCCCTTTGGCACAACATGTCCATGCCGCCCAAATTTTACCATTAAGTTCGTCCCTATTGCCCGTGTTTGGTCCATATCCCTCTATATCCATCTTACCCATGTAATTGTCTAAATTCCTTTTAAAAGACAAAATTGTACCCGTCTCTACTACCTCTGGCAACTCGTTCCACACACCACTCTGTGTGTGAAATAAATTGCCCTTCTGGACCCTTTTGTATCCCTCCCCTCTCATCTTAAACCTATGTTCTCCAGTTTTAGACTCCCTTATTGCGGGAAAAAGCTGTTGACTATCTACCTTATCTATTTCCTCATTATGATATAGGCCTCTTTATATCACCTCGAGGTCTCCTGCGCTCCAGGGGAAAAAAAGTTCCAGTCTATCCAGCCCCTCCTTATAACTCAAACCATCAAATCCTGGTGGCATCCTAATAAATCTTTTCTGCACTCTTTCTAGTTTATTAATATCCTTCCGATAATAGGGTGACCAGAACTCTACACAGTATTCCAAGTGTGGCCTTATGAATGTCTTGTACAATTTCACAAGATGTCCCAACCCCCGTGTTCAATGTTCTGACCACTGAAACCAAGCATGTCAAATGCCTTCTTCACCACCCTGTCCACATGTGACTCCACTTTCAAGGAGTTATGAACCTGTACCCCGAGATCTCTTTGTTTTATAACTCACCCCAACGTCTTACCATGAACTGAATAGGTCCTGCCGTGGTTTAATCCACCAAAATACATCACCTTACATTTATCTAAATCAAATTCCATCTGCCGTTCATCGGCCCACTGACTCAATTGATCAAGATCCCACTGCAATCCGAGGTAACCTTCTTCACTGTCCACTCTGCCATCAATCTTGGTGTCGTTTGCAAACATACTAACCATGCCTCCTAAAAAATGACGGGGTAGGATGAGTGACTTTGCGGATGGCATATAGATTGGCTGGGTGGTGAAAGGGAGGCTGAGTTTCTTAGTCTGCAAGAAGGTATAGACAGGATAGTCAAACGGGCAGATAAGTGGCAGATGGAATTTAACCCCGAAAGATGTGAGGTAACACACTTTGGAAGGAATAATTTGGCAAGGAAGTATTCAATGAAGGGCATGGCACTTGGAAGTTCTGTGGAATAAAGGGACATTGGCGTGTTTGTCCATAATCTCTGAAGGTAGAAGGGTATGTTAGTCGGATGGTGAAAAAAAAAACATATGGGGCACTTGCCTTTAACAATCGGGGCATCGATTGCAATAAAATGTCATGTTGGAATTGCATAGAACTTTGGTGAGGCCACAGCTAGAGTACTGTGTGCAGTTTTGGTCGCCACAAGGTAGCAAGGATGTGATTGCACTGGAGGGGATGCAGAGGAAATTCACCATGATGCTGTCTGGGATGGAACATGTAAGTTATGAAGGGAGATTGGGGAGGCTTGGATTGTTTTCTTTAGATCAGAGAATACTGAGGGGGGACCTGATCGAGGTGTACAAAATTATGAGGGCATCGACAGAGTGGACAGGAAGCAGCTGTTCCCCTTGGTTGAAGGGTCAGTAAAAAGAGGACATAGGTTCAATGTGAGGGGCAGGAAGTTTAGGGTGGATGTGCGGAAAAACATTTTTACCCAAGGGTAGTGACGGTCGGGAATGCGCTGCCTTGGAGGATGATAGAGGCAAGTTGCCTCACATCCTTTAAAAGTATGTGTTCAGCAATTGGCATATCATAACATTCAGGTCCATGGGTCAAGTGCTGGTAGATGCGATTCGATTGGAGGTCAGATGCTTCTTCCGTGTCAGAGCAGACTCGATGGGCCGAAGAGCCTCTTCTGTACTGTATGATTCTTTTATTCTCTAAAAAAATTCACACGAACCGGATCAATGTCAGCCATATTCCTTGCCAGTTCTCAGACAGGCACTGATTGGTTCGAAGTTTGTTTCATCTTTCAGGGTCCAGCTCAATTAAATAAATGTATTTCTTATGTTCTGTGTGTCATTTATAAAAACCTTCCTCTGACATGAGACCTTGTTTTGTCCTTGTGCCCCTGTTGATGCCTTTGTCACTCTGCTCATGCTTTGATTTTCCTCATGGCACCTTAGAAAGAGTAAGAGTTTAAACAACACCAGGTTAAAGTCCAACAGGTTTAAAGATCTGGTTGGCTGTAGGGATTCACATTCTAATCAGTATTCTGTAACTTGATTTTGTGTCTCTGTGCCCTGTTTGAGAGCACATTTCCACTCCATCTGACAAAGGAGCAGTGCTCCGAAAGCTAATGGTATTTGCTACCAAATAAACCTGTTGGACTTTAACCTGGTGTTGTTAAAACTCTTACTGTGTTCACCCCAGTCCAACGCCGGCATCTCCACATCATGATTTTAGAAAGAACCAGAGAAATGTAACAGCACCGAAGGAACCCATTCGGCCTATCTTGTCCTTGCCAGACTGAGGACACTCAGGTGTCCTTTCCAAGCTCACCTTCCTGTTATGTAGCTGAAAGCATGCTGGAGATCCAAAGAATTCATTCCAAAAAAATAGGATTTGCAATTCTGTGGCTGCCTAAAGCAAACATTTCCAATCACACTCGCTGCCAGCAGGGTTCGAATCTGCACGGAGAAACCCCATTGGGTTTCAAATCCAACGCCTTAACCACGCAGCCACGGCAGCTGCTTCTTTAAAGAATGAAAGCAAATCACTGCGGATGCTGGAATCTGAAACCAAAAGAGAAAATGCTGGAAAATCTCAGCAAGTCTGGCAGCATCTGTAAGGAGAGAAAAGAGCTGACGTTTCGAGTCCAGACGATCCATTGTCAAAGCTTTGACAAAGAGTCATCTGGACTCGAAATGTCAGCTCTTTTCTTTCTTTACAGATGCTGTCAGACCTGCTGAGATTTTCCAGTGTTTTATCTTTTGGCAGCTCTTATTTGTCTGAATAATGTAACCACCTCAGTAACGTTCACATTAACTTCATCAGGCACCAGGATTGCGCAGCACACAGTGTGGGAGCTGAAATTTGTTCTTCTACTTTTACTTTGAGTCTTTGTGTCTGGCTGAAAATTCATTTATTCGGTCAGAGACTTGTTTTTCTCTTCCAATATTTTTCATCAAAAAAGAATTATGTCCGAACAAAAAATGAAAAAGCTATCTGCATTTTATTTCATTCTTGTCAAATGTTTCGTTTGCCCTGTTTTTGTCCACTCAGTTTATAACACAAGAGGCTGCGGATAAGGTTCGAAATAAATGACCAATGCGTTGGCCAGGAATCAAACCTGGGTCATCTGCTTGGAAGGCAGCTATGCTCACCAGTATATCACCATCACTCACTCTGCTTAAACAACTGTTATTTTCATTCGTTATAATTAAGGAACTTCCTGAGTTGCTGATTTCATCAAACACCAGATGTGTCCACAGCACAGTTTGTAAATTGAACTTGGCTTGTCTCGTTTTTCTGGACAGTTTAGCCCACCTTTCGTTTTACAATTGTTTCTGACTGAGAACTCGTTGATTAGTTTTGAGGCCTTTTCTTTCATTTGAACAACGTTTCAGCTGAAAGCAAATTGAATGTGGATTTTACATTACAAACACAGCGATTATGAGAATTTTTAGTGAATTTTATTTTAGGAGTGCCACCTACTGTTCTGACCTGCGATAGATAATTAAATGAATTACCACTGTGATGGCCAGGAACTGACCTTTGGTCAAATGTTCGCACAGTCACCACCATCACTCACCTGGCTCTGCCACCCCCTCAGTAAGAAAGTCCAGCTCTGACACTGAATCTAGTTACCTTCGGGCCCAATTGGAGGATGGTCAGAAACTGTCTGCCACTGTCAGAAACTCCATTATCAGCGAGTGGGGGATGATTACTTAACTGGCTGTCACTGGTTGTTGAGGTTGTGATTTACTGTTACCTGTCAGTGCAAGAGAAACAAATAAAACAGGAAAATTGAGAGACTCCGAGAGCAGATAATTTGTCCTTCGCCTTAAAGAAACACAATCATGTCTGCAATCGCTATAATAACTGAAAAAAAAACAGATATAATTGGCTGTTGCCGCGAATCTAGTGAACAAATGTGGCCGTACACCACATGGACTGCAGCGGTTCCAGAAGGCAGCTCACCACCACCTTCCCAAGGACAATTAGGGATGGGCAATAAATGCTGACCCAGACAACGACACTCACATTCCATGAATGAATTCAAAGACAATCTGCAGGGAGGGGGCTTCAGAGTGTTTAACAGTTACTGAGGTGAAAAACTCTAACGAACCCCCCGGAATACAGAGGAAAGGCTAAAAGGAGGAGAAATTCCGTCCTGGGACCTTACATTTGGTGAAAGTTTTGTCCTGTGAATGTGTAGATGTGAATATTGTGTAAGAGAGAGTGTATGAAAGGGACGGGCGGGTCAGACTAATCCAACTGTGTTTGTGTGTCTGTTCTGATCATGACATCTCCGAGTCTCTCTTGTGTAAAATAAAACAATTTTCCAATCAAAGATTCCCTTAATCTCCCTGCTGAGCCCCAAAGTTAGATTTCAAGGCACTTGTTTCGCTAAATTGAAGAATTCAGTGGAAAAGTAGAGAACATGTCAGCTATCGCGTGTGAGAGCGCGATCAGTGCAGCAGTAAAACGGGTTTCAGTGGAAAACGGAGTACTCAGTTCGAGTGAAACCTTTTCAACAGCAAACATTCGTGTGTCAGAGACATGAAAGATGTGAGCTGGATCTCTGGAGAGGTGGAATTTCATTGCAATGGGAGAGTTTGTGAGGAGAGAGAAACACAGAGAGGCTGGAGGAGCCGGGAGCTGACAGCAGCTTGTCTCTGCTCCGTCCGCTCTCTGCCTTTAAGTTGCTCTGTGCCGCCACCACTGGGTTCATTTCGGATCCAGTTCTGACTCACACAGATTTTCCACACACTCTCGGATATGACTGAAACTGCAGCCGCCGAAACGGCTCCTCCAGCCGCTCCCGCTCAAGTGAAGTCTCCCAGGAAGAAGAAGGCGGCTCCCCGACCTGCGGCAGCCGGTCCCAAGTTGGGCGAGCAGATCCTCAATGTTGTGGCGGGATGCCGCGATCGCAAGGGGATGTCCCTGGCCGCGATAAAGAAAGCTTTGGCTGGCAGCGGAGTGGATGTGGGGAAGCGCGTCTCCCAGATCAGGTTAACGATCAAGAGGAAGGTGGAGACAGGGTCTCTGGTGCAGACAAAGGGACAGGGCGCCTCCGGCTCCTTCAAACTCGCTAAGAACGAAAGCTCGGGGAAAATGGGAAAGAAGGTGAAGACACCAACAGCCAAGAAATCTTTAGTAAAGAAAACAGCGGCCAAGAAGGTGACAACAAAGAAAGCAGCAGCCAAGAAACCCGCAGCCAAGAAACCCGCAGCAAAGAAAACTCCAGTGAAGAAATCAACAGTGAAGAAAACAAGCAGCAAAAAGGCGGCAACTCCAAAAAAGGTGGTGAAGAAAGCAGCCCTGAAGAAAAAGTCTCCTGTGAAGAAGGTGACGGGTGAAAAGTCTGTCAAAAAAGTGACTAAATCGAAGGCCAAACCCAAAGTGAAAGCAGCAAAAGCGAAGAAAGCGTCAGGAAAGAAGTGAAACAACCCGAGCAAATTGTAAACCTCTGAACCCAAAGGCTCTTCTCAGAGCCACCCACATCTCTCAGGAAAGAGCTGATCCCGCAAGAAAATGATTCCTGTCCCGCGGCCCGGCTCATTCACAATAGAGATCATTTCAAATTCGGACTAAAGCAAAACACAGCAGATGCTGAATTTCATTTGAATTTCACATTTGTTCAATCGCCACTTTTTCTCATAATAAAGATGTCTGGTAGATTCAGTGTGAGACAGTAACACTGGCGGCTAAACACCGCATTCGCGCCTCATTTTTAACCGAATCCCTGCAGTGCAGAAGGAGGCCAATCGTCCCATCGAGTCTGCACCGACCTCAATCCCACCCAGTCCGGGTCCCCATTACCCTATTATTTGACCGGACTTACCCCCTGACACTCCGGTGCAATTTAGCATGGCCAATCAACCTGACAGGCACTTTGTTGTGCGGGAGGAAACCGGAGCACCCGGAGGAAGCCCGGGGAGAATGTGCAAACTCTACACAGACAGAGACCTCAGCCGGGAATCGAACCCAGGTGCCTGGCGCTGTGAGACGGCAATTCTTCGCCAAACATCAATGTCAGGAGTGGGATTTGAACCCACGCCTCCAGAGGAGACTGCGGCCTTAGACCGCTCGGCCATCCTGACTCCCTTAATTTTAACACAGGAGATTGCCCCAAACAGCTTCAATAAAGTGTTTGCAAACAGCGAGAAGCAGATGTGTGTGAGGGTGTTCCGGAGGAAGATTCTTGCTATAGAATCGACTGTGTTTAGGTCGGAATATTACTGTCTGGGAATTATTCCGGGACCAGGTTTAAAAACACAAAAGGACAAAGTCACGACCCGAAACGTTAACTCTGTCTCTCTCTCTCTTCACAAAAGCTGCCGGAGCTGCTGATTATTTGCAGCATTTTCTGTTTTGATTCCATATTTCAAAGCTCCGGGTTTGTGGAAACTCTTGAGTGTGAAGGGCGGCTCTGGAAGGGTTTGTGTGGGGAGCTATGTTTCGCTTCCATTGTTAATAAACGGGTTGAAATTGGCGGTTGCAGAAACTGGAGGTGGAGCTGAAAGATCAGGGGCCGTTCTGTGTGTGTGTGTCAGTCCGGCTCTCTCCTCCCTCCCGCTCTGTGTTTAATCTTCACCCTGTCTCCTCCCCTCTCTGCTCTTACTCCGCCTTTCTCAGTCAGGTCGGGGCGGGCTGTATAAAAAGAGCCTGAAAGAGTTCCTCTCATATTGTGCAGAGATCTGAGTGAAGAATCATCATGTCTGGCAGAGGGAAAGGAGGCAAAGGACTGGGTAAAGGCGGCGCAAAGCGGCACCGCAAAGTGCTCCGTGATAATATCCAGGGCATCACCAAGCCAGCAATCCGCCGCCTCGCTCGCCGTGGCGGTGTCAAGCGGATCTCGGGTTTGATCTATGAGGAGACTCGCGGGGTGCTGAAGGTTTTCCTGGAGAATGTGATCAGGGATGCGGTCACCTACACTGAACACGCCAAGCGCAAGACGGTCACTGCCATGGATGTGGTGTACGCTCTGAAACGCCAGGCCGCACTCTCTATGGATTCAGCGGCTGAACAACTGCAACCTTCCTACCGAACACACAACAAAGGCTCTTTTCAGAGCCACTCACCGCCTCACAGAGAGAGCAGTGACCTGGGGACGGGGGCTGGGATAGGCTGTTCAGTGGTGGAGATGAATATTTGCTTTGTTCAGGTTGAATTTAACATTTCATTTGCAGTAGGGATTGAAATTGTTTTTATTTTTAATTGGATGATCTAAATAGCTCTATCGTTTCTGCAGTTGTTGATTTTCCCCAGTTGACATGTGCCCTCAGTGAAACGCCACATCACTCCTGTTTAATCACTGTGTTTGGATAGAGTTTATAAAAGCTTTCTCTGGAATAGCGGAGTTTCGTCGCAGCCGGTGAATCGTTCACTGGAACCAGTCCCAGTTGTGATGCTATTTGACCCCAGACGGTTGTTTCCTGCACTGAAACTGACAGGCTTTGTGAAACTGATCAGTTTCCGCTCAGTCATTCACAAACCCGCAATTCCCGCAGTTTGAGCCGCTCCAACCCCAGCCTGCTTCTGATTGGCCATCCTCTCCGCATTCGCAGCTCTGAACCAATCGCAGAGCATCGAATGTGAAGATTGAGCCAATCATTGGCTTCAACTGTCAACCGGCAGAAATTGTGAATTGGGGGAAATGCCGCCAATTTCAGCGCGGGAAAGGGAATTGAGACAAATTCTTAACTTAGTAAAAATAGATTCTCAATTAATATTCTGCTGTAAGATTATTTTACAAAAGGTTTCATTTGTCCGCCACGGGAAGCAAACGGCTCTATTCAGTAATGTCAAACGGGACAAATATGAAGTCACTCTGTAACAAACAACAGACTCAACCCCTTTCACACCGGCTTCAGGGGGACATAGAGAAGCGACAGATGTCTGATCCTTTCCGCTGAAAGCGGCGGCGAATGTCACAAACGACAGGGGAGGGGCAATCTGAATGGGCTGGAGAGGAAAGGGACGGGGATAGAGTGGAACAGTGGGAGATTCTGGGAATGAACAGCCTAGAGAGCGGGGAAAGGGTCTAAAGCACTAAGGGCAGGGAGATGGACTTCAAATCTTCAATGTTTCTGGTAATGGTTATATTAATAAGGACGGAATAAAGTCTTCTTTGAAACAGACGGTTATTTCTTGCATCGAAAACGGCCCAATTTCTGAAAGGGGCGGTTAAGGAAACCACTGAACCAATTAGAACCTGAGTTACAGATATTAATTCCGTGGTCACAATTTGATTGAGACTTCCTGGGCCAATTCCCGCTGGGGGCGGTTCCTCACAGAGTTTAAAAAGGCGGATGCAGCGCAGACTCTGTATTAACAGTCTTCGTCTCTCAGATTGTGCTGAATCCGCTCAGAAAATGGCCAGGACCAAGCAGACAGCGCGCAAATCGACCGGAGGGAAAGCTCCTCGCAAACAGCTGGCTACCAAAGCTGCCCGGAAGAGCGCTCCAGCCACGGGCGGAGTGAAGAAGCCTCATCGCTACAGACCCGGCACTGTGGCTCTGAGGGAGATCCGCCGCTACCAGAAATCCACCGAGCTGCTGATCCGCAAACTGCTCTTCCAGCGCCTGGCGCGAGAGATCGCTCAGGACTTCAAGACAGACCTGCGGTTCCAGAGCTCGGCCGTCATGGCCCTGCAGGAGGCCAGCGAGGCTTACCTGGTGGGGCTCTTTGAGGACACCAACCTGTGCGCCATCCACGCCAAGCGAGTCACCATCATGCCCAAAGACATCCAGCTGGCCCGCCGCATCCGCGGGGAACGCGCCTAAAACCCGGCTTCAGCACCAAGTACAACAACGGCTCTTTTAAGAGCCACCAACTCGACAAATGAAAGAGCTGCGATCTCCTGTTAACGATTCTAGTGTTTCAATTCCCAGGACAGAATATTCCCAGGACTCCAGTACTGAAACTTCTCAATGTTACAATTAACTCTCCGTTGCATTGAGGTCATTCATATCTCCAATCCTTTGATGGTTGGAGTAGAAGCGATGCCGTTAACAATTTTACCACAATTTAATTTTAAAGTAGTTTATTAAACCTGCGATCATTTCAGTTTCCGAGCAATAATTCCGCAAATCCACTTTCTCCGCACGTGTTTCGAGTCGCAGCGAGAGTGTTGAAAATTGTGTCAATTAAGTTCAGAATATGAAGCATGTCTCAAACAGTAACCCACTCACACAGATATAGCCATTGCAGGAACGCTTGCACATTCGCATAGACAATAATTAACACTTTTCCAGATCCAGTGACTGACTTTGTGAGGACATTCATCGGTTTTCAAAGTCAGTCACTGGATCTGGAAAAGTGTTAATTATTGTCTCTGTGAATGTCTATGCGACCATCACATTTTAAAGCAATTATATTGGAAATAGGATCATTTCAGTTCACTGGGATGGTTTCCCCGATAAACAACAGCAACTTGTATTAAAATACTGTATGCGTCAATAGTACGGATTGATAGAACAAAGCGGGAAACAGCTGTGCTGTGAATAGCAGTGCAGAAACTGACCGATAGACACCAGGTCGCCCTTTTTCAGATAAAGTGAGTGGCTCTGAAAAGAGCCTTTGGGTTATCAGATTAAAGAATGGTCGCTTCACTTGCTCTTCGCGGTCCCAGCGCTGCTTTTCTTGGGCAGCAGCACGGCCTGGATATTAGGCAACACCCCGCCCTGAGCGATGGTCACTCCTCCCAGCAGCTTGTTGAGCTCCTCGTCGTTGCGGACGGCCAGCTGCAGGTGTCTGGGGATGATGCGGGTCTTCTTGTTGTCCCGGGCCGCGTTCCCGGCCAGCTCCAGGATTTCAGCGGTCAGATACTCGAGCACAGCAGCCAGATAAACCGGGGCTCCGGCACCCACACGCTCAGCATAGTTGCCCTTTCTCAGGAGCCTGTGAACACGGCCCACCGGGAACTGCAGTCCAGCCCGGGAGGAGCGAGACTTGGCCTTGGCCCGAGCTTTCCCGCCGCCCTTTCCTCTTCCAGACATCTGCACAATCTCACAAACAGTTTCACAAAGAATCAGCAATTTCTCCAGCATTGACTGTTCTTATAAACTGACAGCTCCTCTGATTGGCCGCTGCTCTATTCACCTCATTTGCCTATATTCTTCACCAATCAGCTCACTGGAAACAGAAGAGGGCGGGATTTCCCCACAACAACCGGCAGAAGCAGAGAATTTGTCCATTTCCAAAAGCCGCCAATTTCATTGTGGGAAAGGAGCGAATTCAAATCAATGTCGTCATCAGTCAGAGATTTCAAATCCCTTCTATTGATTTGCTTTTATTCAGCTCTTCCCGTCACCAATCGCAGGCGCGGCTTTAACATTTTCTTTCAATGTGTTTCATTCTCCTATCGCTTTCTAACTGTCCCGGGCGGGAATCAATCCCTGTTCACAGCATTCCCAGAAGGAAAACACTCCGTTTAGTCTGCAATCAGAACCCAGTGTCCTTCACTGAAAACAGGGAGCCGGATCGAGTCCTCACACTGTCCTTATTCCGCTCTGTAATAATCCCACTCCGGACTGTTACCCTGCGGAGAATTACTGTGAATAAAATGATGAATCAATGAACATTTCAGGAATTGAGAGAAGGGACCGTTACCGCGAAAAACAGCCGCTAATTTAGGAGCTGTGAAAATAACAGAATAATAACAGTTTTCAGCACAAAGCGAAGGCAGCTGAGTGAATTCTGGGTCAGTGTTTGGATTACAGGACAGGAGACACAAACGAAAGTTTAAAAGATAATTTATTAGTCACAAGTAGGCTTACATTTAACACTGCAATTAAATTACTGTGAAGAATCATAGAAATCATAGAAACCCTACAGTGCAGAAGGAGGCCATTCGGCCCATCGAGTCTGCACCGACCACAATCCCACCCAGGCCCTACCCCCACATATTTACCCGCTAATCCCTCTAACCGACACATCCCAGGACTCTAAGGGGCAATTGTTAACCTGGCCAATCAACCTAACCCGCACATCTTTGGACTGTGGGAGGAAACCGGAGCACCCGGAGGAAACCCACGCAGACACGAGGAGAATGTGCAAACTCCACACAGACAGTGACCCGAGCCGGGAATCGAACCCGGGACCCCGGAGCTGTGAAGCAGCAGTGCTAACCACTGTGCTACCGTGCCGCCACACTCCGACGCCTGTTCGGGTACACTGAGGGAGAATTTAGCATTCACCCAACTTGCACATCTTTGGACTGTGGGAGAAAACAGGAGCACTTTCCTCTTTCAGAAGAGGAAAGAGGCAGAGGATGGATGTACTGGTCTGGAAACCCAGAGACCTGGGTTCAAATCCCAATGGGGTGGATTCCTAATGGGGCAAATTAGAAGTTTATGGGGTGGCACTGCTGCCTCACAGCGCCAGGAACCTGGGTTTGATTGCTGGCTTCGGTCTTTGTGGAGTCTGCACGCTCTCCCTGTGTTTGCTTGGTTTCCTCCAGGTGCTCTGGTTTCCTCCCACAGTCCAAAGATGTGCGGGTTAGGTGGATTGGCCATGCTAAATTGCCACTTAGTGTCCCGGGATGCATAGTTTAGAGGGATTTGCGGGATAACTATGTGGGGTTACGGGGATCGGACCTGGGTGGGATTGTTGTTGGTGCAGACTTGATGGGCTGAATGGCCTCCTTCAGCACTGTTGGGATTCTATGATTCACCCAGAGGAAATCCAATTAGATTTCCTGACCCAATTGTTGTTGGAATGATGATCAAATAGGATTCGGGAAAAAGGCAGCAAGATTTTTCCTTCCTCCCTTCCATTCTCTGGATTTACACCGGCTGAAAGAACAACGGAAAACGTTATTAGTGATGGAGCAGTAACAGATTATCTTTGGGAAACACATTAAGTTTGAAATTTCCTTGTTATGTAATAGAGCAGAGTGGTTATATTTGTGGCGAGATGGAAGAAACTGTGGAGGAACAGAGAGCCGTGTACAGACATCATTATCAGCTAGTGGACAGGAAGGTAAAGAATAATGTAACAAAGCGAATAGAATATGAAGAATTGGAACTAGTGCTACAGTTATAGAAAACTCTGTTTAGACCCCATTTAGATCACTGCGTTCAGTCTGGACAACACACCTCAAGAAGGTTAGATTGGCCTTGGAGTGGGAGCAACAGAATTTCACCAGTGATACCAGACTCAAATGATGAGGACAGATTGCAAAGACAAGTCCTGTCATTACCTGAATATGGAAGATTAAGGGATGATGTGAGTGAGATGTTTACAATGAATAATTTGACAGGGTACAGAGAGATAAACTATTGGCTTGGAATGGGGAACCTCACCGTAAAATGACAGAGAGGCATTTCAGGGGTAATTTCAGAAAAAGCTTCTTTACAGAGGATGGTGGAAATGTTGAATTGTCCACAAACAATTGTTAAAGCTCCGTTTATCAGGAAATTTCCAAGCTGAAGCAGACAAGTAGCCAGTGATATGAAGGTGGATAATCAGAGATTCTGTAGATAGTTAAACAAGAAAAGAGTTAGCAGAGTGAGCATTGGTTCTATAGAAAGTGCAACTGGGGGATTGATAATGGAAAACAGGGTATTGGCAAATGAATTGATCAGGTGCTTTTCATTGGTGTTCACGATAGGGGATGCAAGTAACATCCCAGAAATAGCTGTAAACCAGCAAATGGAAGGGAGGGAGGAACACAGGAAAATTCCAATCAACAGGGAAAGTGGTATTGAGCAAATTGTCGGGTCGACAGGCTGACAAATTCCTGGGTCTGGATGGACTTCTCGTGAAGGACATGAAATAAGTGGCGAATGAGATAGTTGATGCATTTGTTTTAATTTTGCAAAATTCCCTGGCTTTGGAGAATGTTCCATTAGGTTGAAATATAACAAATGTAATACCTTGATTCAAAAAGGGATGGAGACAGAAAGCAGGAAACTACAGGCTGTTAGCCTAACAGCTGTCATCGGGAAAATGTTAGAAGCCATTCTGAAAGATACTACAGATATTACAACTTGGAAAAAATACAAGGCAATCAGCTCGAGTCAATATGGTTTTCTGAAAGGGAAATCATGTTTAACTAAATTATTGGAGTTTTTTAAAAGAGGCCCATGTGCTGTGAATGGGGAACCGGTTCTTACATTTCCAGAAGACATTTGCCAAAATGCCAGATCAAAGGTTATTGTGTAAAATAAACATTCATGGTTTTGGGCGTAACATTTTGGCATGGATTGATGGTTGGCTAGCTAACAGGTCAAAAAGAGTGAGCACAAATGGTTCTTTTTCTGGGTGGCAGGATCTGATGAGTGGTGTATTCATGCTGGGGCTACAAATTGTTACAATTTATAAAAATTGCTTGGATGAAGGGACTGAAGGTACCGTTGCTAAATTTGCTGACAGCATAAAGATAGATAAGAAATTAATTGTGAAGTATACATAAGGAGGCTTCAAAAGGAAACAGATAGATTAAGTGAGGGCAAAATGTGGCAAATGAGGCAAATTGTGAGGATAAAACAGTGGTTGACAAATGGGAGACTTTCAAAGTTGAGTTGAATGGGATGCCAGCCAGGTACATAGCCACCAGACACACATATGTGGTGTCCAAAGCTAGGATATCCTGGATGTCTAAGGTTATTGACAAGAAAATAAGGAAGAAAAAAAGAGGCATATGATGCATGCTGGAATAATAATAGCAATAGAAATCAGGAAAAACAGCTCAAAATGCAGGAGAGGGGCTAAGGCTGGAATAATGAAGAGGAAGCATGAGGAAATGTTAGCAGGCTGCGCTAATACAAATCATAACATCTTCTTCAAACATATTAATTGTAAAGGATTCGTGAAGGATAGAGTGGGGTTCATAAGGGCCAAGCAGGGTAAACTGCTCACTGCAGCAGAGGGTATGGCAGAGATAGTAAATAAGTACTGTACTTCTGGCTTTACCAAATTAAGAAGTTTAACAACACCAGGTTAAAGTCCAACAGGTTTATTTGGTAGCAAAAGCCACACAAGCTTTCGGAGCTGCAAGCCCCTTCTTCAGGTGAGTGGGAATTCTGTTCACAAACAGAGCATATAAAGACACAAACTCAATTTACATGAATAATGGTTGGAATGCGAATACTTACAACTAATCAAGTCTTTAAGAAACAAAACAACAGCATAAAGATAGATAAGAAATTAATTGTTAAGTATACGTAAGGAGGCTTCAAAAGGAAACAGATAGATTAAGTGAGGGCAAAATGTGGCAAATGAGGCAAATTGCGAGGATAAAACAGTGGTTGACAAATGGGAGACTTTCAAAGTTGAGTTGAATGGGATGCCAGTCAGGTACATAGCCACCAGACACAAATATGCCGTCTTTACCAAATTAGACAATGTGACAATGGCCCAGTTGAAAATGTATGTGTTGATTAACTGAGCTTCATAGTGAGAGTGTGGAATTAACTCTCTCTCAATCGATCATTGTGTGTGGGTGCGGAATTAATCCTGTCTCAATCTATTCGTGTGTGTCAGTGTTGAATTAACTCTCTCTCAATCTATTATTGTGAGAGAGTGTGGAAGTAACTCTCTCAATCTATTACTGAGAGAGAGTGTGGAATTAATTCTCAATCGATCATTGTGTGTGAGTGAGGAAGTAACTCTCAATCTGTTATTGTGTGAGAGTGTGGAATTAACGGTCTCTCAATCTATTACTTGTATGAATGTGGAATTAACTGTCTCTCAATCTATTACTCTATGTCACTGTGGAATTAATTCTCAATCTGTTACATTGTGTCACTGTGGAATTATATCTCAATCTATTACTGTGTCTGAGCGGGGAATTAACTCCCTCTCAATCTTTTACTGTGTGCCAGTGTGTGTGTGCCAGTGTGTGTGTGTGTGCCAGTGTGTGCCAGTGCGCGCGCCTGTGTGTGTGTGTGTGTAAATACCTCAATTTCTTACTGTGTCAGTCTGGAATTAACTCTCTCTGAATCTATTACTATGTGTCGGAGTGGAATTCACTCCCTGTCAATCATTTGTGTGTGTGACTGGGATTAACGGTCCCTCAATCTATTACCTGTGTGAGTGTGGAATTATCTCTCTCTCAATCTCTGTATGTCAGTGTGGAATTACCTCTCTGTCTCAACATATTACTGCACGTCAGTGTGGAATTAACTCTCAATCTATTTGTGTGTGTGTGGGGAATTAACTCTCTCTCAATCTATTACTGTGTGTCAGTGTGGAATAAACTCTCTCAATCTATTACTGTGCGTCTGTGTGGATTCACTCTCTCTCAATTTTTTATTGTGTGAGAGTGTCGATTTATCTCTCTCTCTCACTCTATTACTGTGTGTCAGTGCGGAATTAACTCTCAATCTCTGACTGTGAGAGAGTGTTGAATTAACTCTCTCTCAATCTATTCCTGTGTCAGTGTGGAATTAACTCTCCCTCAATCTATTCCTGTGTCAGTGTGGAATTAACTCTCTCTCAATCTGTTGCTGTGAGAGAGCATGGAATTAACTCTCAATCTATTCCTGTGTGTGAATGTGGAATTAGCTCTCTCTCAATCTATTACAGTGTCAGTGTGGAATTGACTCTTTCTGAATCTATTACTGTGTGGGAACATAGAATAACTCTCTCTCAATCTAATGCTGTGTGTGGGTGTGGAAATAACTCTCTCAATCGATTAGTGTGTCTGAGTGTGGAATTAACTCTCTCTCAATCTATTACTGTGTGAGAGAATGGAAATAACTCTCTCAATTTATTACTGTGTGTCAGTCTGGAATTAACTCTCTCTGAATCTATTACTATGTGTCGGAGTGGAATTCACTCCCTCTCAATTATTTATGTGTGTGACTGTGGGATTAACGGTCCCTCAATCTATTACTTGTATGAGTGTGGAATTAACTCTCTCTCAATCTATAACTGTGTAAGTGTGTGGAATTCTCTCTCTCTCAATCTATTACTGTATGTCACAGTGGAATTAGCTCTCTGTCTCAATCTATTACAGTGTGTGTGTGTTGAATTAACTCTCTCAGTCTATTAGTGTGTGTGAATGTGAAATTAACTCTCTCAATCTATTACCGTGTCTCAGTGTGGAATTATCTCTCTCGTAATCCAAAACAGAGAGAGTGTGGAATTATCTCCCTCTTAATCTATTACTGTATGTCACTGTGGAATTAGCTCCCTGTCTCAATCTATTACAGTGTGTGTGTGTTGAATTAACTCTCTCAATCTATTAGTTTGTGAGAGTGTGGAATTAATTCCCTCTCAATCTATTACTGTGTGACGGTGTGGAATTCACTCTCTCTCAATCATTCATTGTGTGTGACTGTGGGATTAACAGTCTCTCAATCTATTGCTTGGGGTGGTGGTGTTCCTCAGTGCTGGGACCTTTGCTGTTTGTAATATATATAAATGATTTGGAGGAAAATGTAACTGGATTGATGAGTAAGATTGTAGACGACACAAAGGTTGCTGGATTTGTGGATAGCAATGAGGACCATCAGAGGATACAGCAGGATATAGATCAGTTGGAGACTTGGGCGGAGAGATGGCAGATGGAGTTTAATCCGGACAAATGTGAGGTAATGCATTTTGGAAGGTCTAATAGATAGGAAATATACAGTAAATGGCAGAACCCTTAGGAGTATTGATAGGCAAAGGGATCTGGGTGTACAGGTACACAGGTCACGGAAAGTGGCAATGCAGGTGGAGAAGATAGTCAAGAAGGCATACGGCATGCTTGCCTTCATCGGCCGGGGTATTGAGTTTAAAAATTGGCAAGTCATGTTGACGCTTTATAGAACCTTAGAATATAGAACTTGGAATATAGTGTTCAATTCTGTTCGCAACACTACCAGAAGGATGTGGAGGCTTTGGAGAGGGTACAGAAAAGATTTACCAGGATGCTGCCTGGTATGTAGGGCATTAGCTATGAGGAGAGGTTGGAGAAACTTGGTTTGTTCTCACTGGAGTGACGGAGGTTGAGGAGAGACCTGATAGAAGTCTACAAGATTATGAGAAGCATGGACAGAGTGGATAGTGAGAAGCTTTTTCCCAGGGTGGAAGAGTCAATTAATAGGGGGCATAGGTTTAAGGTGCGACGGGCAAGTTTTAAAAGAGATATACGAGGCAGATGTTTTACACAGAGAGTGGTGGGTGCCTGGAACTCGTTGCCGGGGGAGGGAGTGGAAGCGGATACGGTAGTGATTTTTAAGGGGCGTCTTGACAAGTCCATGAATGAGATGGGAATAGAGGGATATGGTCGCCGGAAGCGTAGGGGGCTTCAGTTGAGTCAGACAGCATGGTCGGTGCAGGCTTGGAGGGCCGAAGGGCCTGTTCCTGTGCTGTAATTTTCTTTGTACGAGTGTGGAATTATCTCTCTCTCAATCTATTACTGTATGTCAGTATGAATTTACCTCTCTGTCTCAACATATTACTGTGTGTCAGTGTGGAATTAACTCCCTCTCAATCTATTCCTGTGTGTCGGTGCAGAATTAATACTCTCTCAATCTATTAATGTGTGCGAGAGTGGAAATAACTCTCTCAGTGTATTACTGTGTGGCAGTCTGGAATTAATTCTCTCTCAATCTATTACTGTGTGTGTGTGTGAAATTTACTCTCTCACAATCATTTGTTGTGTATGAGTGTGGGATGAAGAACATAAGAACTAGGAGTAGGAGTAGGCCATCTGTCCCCTCGAGGCTGCTCCGCCAGTCAATAAGATCTTGGCTGATCTTTTTGTGGACTCAGCTCCACTTACCCACCCGCTCACCATAACCCTTAATTCCTTTACTGTTCAAAAATGTATCTATCCTTGCCTTAAGAACATTCAATGAGGTAGCCTCAACTGCTTCACGAGGCAGAGAATTCCACAGATTCACAACCCTCCTCACTTCAGTCCTAAATCTGCTTCCCCTTATTTTGAGGCTATGCCCCCTAGTTCTAGTTTCACCCGCCAGTGGAAACAACTTACCTGCTTCTATCTTGTCTATTCCCTTCATAATCTTATATGTTTCTATAAGATCTCCCCTCATTCTTCTCAATTCCAATGAGTATAGCCCCAGTCTACTCAGTCTCTCCTCATAAGCCAACCCTCTCAACTCTGGAATCAACCTATTGAATTTTCTCTGCATCCCCTCCAATGCCAGTATATCCTTTCTCAAGTAAGGAGACCAAAACTGTACACAGTACTCCAGGTGTGGCCTCACCAGCACCTTATACAGCTGCAACATAACCTCGCTGTTTTTAAACTCCATCCCTCTAGCAATGAAGGACAAAATTCCATTTGCCTTCTTAATTAACTGCTGCACCTGCAAACCAACTCCTTGAGATTCCTGCACAAGGACACCCAGGTCCCTCTGCACAGCAGCATGTTGCAATTTTTAATCATTTAAATTAGAGTCCATTTTGCTGTTATTCCTACCAAAATGGATGACCTCACATTTACCAACATTGTACTCCATCTGCCAGACCCCTGCCCACTCACTTAGATTATCTATATCCCTTTGCAGACTTTCAGCGTCCTCTGCACACTTTGCTCTTCCACCCATCTGAGTGTCATCTGCAAATTTTGACACACTACATTTGGTCTCCAACTCCAAATCATCTATGTAATTCGTAAACAATTGCGGTCCCTACACTGATCCCTGAGGCACACAACTAGTCAATGATCGCCAACCAGAAAAATACCCACTTACCCCCACTCTTTGCTTTCTGTTAGTTAACCAGTCCTCTATCCATGCTAATACATTACCCATAACACTGTGCCACTTTATCTGATGTAGCAGTCTTTGGTGCGGCTCCTTGTCAAATGCCTTCTGGAAATCCAGATACACCACATCTACAGGTTCCCCATTGTCCACTGCACATGTAATGTTCTCAAAGAATTCCAAAAATTAGTCAAACATGACCTGTCCTTTATGAACCCATGCTGCGTCTTACCAATGGGACAATTTATATCCAGATGTCTCGCTATTTCTTCCTTGATGATAGATTTAAGCAATTTCCCTACTACAGAAGTTAAGCTAACCGGCCTATAGTTACCTGCCTTTTGTCTACCTCCTTTTTTAAACAGTGGCGTCACATTTGCTGTTTTCCAATCCGCAAGAACCACCCCAGAGTCCAGCGAATTTTGATAAATTACCACTAGTGCATTTGCTATTCCTCCCGCCATCTCTTTTAGTACCCTGGGATGCATTCCATCAGGACCAGGAGACTTGCCTACATTTAGCCCCCAAAACTTGCCCAACACTACCTCTTTCATGATGATAGTTTCTAGGTTCTCACCTGCCATAGCCTTCCTGTCATTAATTTTTGGCATGTTATTTGTGTCATCCACTGTGAAGACCGACACAAAATACCTGTTCAATACCTCAGCCATTTTCTCATTTCCAGTTATTACATCCCCCTTCTCGTCCTCTAAAGAACCAATGTTTACTTTTGCCACTCTTTTTCATTTTATATATTATAATGGATTTTAACGGTCTCTCACTCTGTTACTGTGAGTCGGTGTGGAATTAACTCTCTCTCAATCTATTATTGTGTGTGTGTGGAATTAACTCTCTCTCAATCTATTAGTGTGTCAGTCCAGAATTAATTCCCTCTCCATCTATTACTGTGTGTCAGTGTGGAATTAACTATCTCTCAATTACTATGTGTGAATATGGAATTAACTCTCTCTCTCAATCTATTACAGTGTGAGACTGTGGAATTAACGCTCTCTCAATCTATTGCTGTGTGAGAGTGTGGAATTAACGCACTCTCAATCTATTACAGTGTGTCTTTGTAGAATTAACTCTCTCTCAATCTATTACTGTATGACAACCTGGAATTAACTCTCAATCTATTCCTGAGTCTGAATATGGATTATCTCTCTCTCTCAATCTATTACTGTCTGTCAGTGTGAAATTAACTCTCTGTGTCAATCTATTAGTGTGTGTCAGTGTCCAATTAACTGTCTCAATCTATTACGGTGTGACAGTGCAATGGAATTAACTCCCTCTCAATCTATTACTGTGTGTCAGTGTGGAATTAACTCTCTAATTCTATTACTGTGTGGGAATGTGGAATTATCTCTCTCTCAATCTATTACTGTGTGTCAGTGTGGAATTAACTCTCAGTCTATTGCTGTGTATCAAGAACAAAGAGCAATACAGCACAGGAACAGGCCCTTCGGCCCTCCAAGCCCGTGCCGCTCCCTGGTCCAAACTAGACCATTCTTTTGTATCCCTCCATTCCCACTCCGTTCATATGGCTGTCTCGATAAGTCTTAAACGTTCCCAGTGTGTCCGCCTCCACCACCTTGCCTGGCAGCGCATTCCAAGCCCCCACCACCCTCTGTGGAAAATATGTCCTTCTGATATCTGTGTTAAACCTCCCCCCCTTCACCTTGAACCTATGACCCCTCGTGAACGTCACCACCAACCTGGGGAAAAGCTTCCCACCGTTCACCCTATCTATGCCTTTCATAATTTTATACACCTCTATTAAGTCTCCCCTCATCCTCCGTCTTTCCAGGGAGAACAACCCCAGTTTACCCAATCTCTCCTCATAGCTAAGCCCCTCCATACCAGGCAACATCCTGGTAAACCTCCTCTGTACTCTCTCCAAAGCCTCCACATCCTTCTGGTAGTGTGGCGACCAGAAATGGACGCAGTATTCCAAATGCGGCCGAACCAACGTTCTATACATCTGCAACATCAGACCCCAACTTTTATACTCTATAAAGTCCTATAAAGGCAAGCATGCCATATGCCTTCTTCACCACCTTCTCCACCTGTGACGTCACCTTCAAGGATCTGTGGACTTGCACACCCAGGTCCCTCTGCGTATCTACACCCTTTATGGTTCTGCCATTTATCGTATAGCTCCTCCCTACATTATTTCTACCAAAATGCATCGCTTCGCATTTATCAGGATTGAACTCCATCTGCCATTTCTTTGCCCAAATTTCCAGCCTATCTATATCCTTCTGTAGCTTCTAACAATGCTCCTCACTATCTGCAAGTCCTGCCAATTTTGTGTCGTCCGCAAACTTACTGATCACCCCAGTTACACCTTCTTCCAGATCGTTTATATAAATCACAAACAGCAGAGGTCCCAATACAGAGCCCTGCGGAACACCACTAGTCACAGGCCTCCAGCCTGAAAAAGACCCTTCCACTTCCACCTCTGTGTTCTGTGACCAACGTAAGAAGTCTCACAACACCAGGTTAAAGTCCAACAGGTTTATTTGGTAGCAAATACCATAAGCTTTCGGAGCAATGCTCCTTCGTCAGATGGAGTGGTCTCTGTTCTCAAACAGGGGACAGACACAGAAATCAAATTACAGAATACTGATTAGAATGCAAATCTCTACAGCCAGCCAGGTCTTAAATGCACAGACAATGTGGGTGGAGGGAGCATTCAACACAGGTTAAAGAGATGTGTATTGTCTCCAGACAGTACAGCTTGTGAAATTGTGCAAGTCCAGGAGTCAAGCTGTGGGGGATACTGATAATGTGACATAAATCCAGCATCCCGGGTTGGACCGTCCTCATGTGTGCGAAACTTGGCTATCAGTTTCTGCTCAGTGACTCTGCGCTGTCGTGTGTCGTGAAGGCCGCCTTGGAGAACGCTTACCTGAAGATCCAAGGCTGAATGCCCGCGACTGCTGAAGTGCTCCCCCACAGGAAGAGAACAGTCTTGCCTGGTGATTGTCGAGCGGTGTTCATTCATTCGTTGTCGTCGCGTCTGCATGGTTTCCCCAATGTACCATTCCTCGGAACATCCTTTCTTGCAGCGTATCAGGTAGACAACGTTGGCCGAGTTGCAAGAGTAGGTACCATGTACCTGGTAGATGGTGTTCTCACGTGAGATGATGGCATCCGTGTTGATGATCCGGCACGTCTTGCAGAGGTTGCTGTGGCAGGGTTGTGTGGTGTCATGGTCATTGTTCTCCTGAAGGCTGGGTAGTTTGCTGCGGACAATGGTCTGTTTGAGGTTGCGTGGTTGTTTGAAGGCAAGAAGTGGGGGTGTGGGGATGGCCTTGGCGAGATGTTCGTCTTCATCAATGACATGTTGAAGGCTCCGGAGGAGATGCCGTAGCTTCTCCGCTCCGGGGAAGTACTGGACGACGAAGGGTACTCTGTCCACCATGTCCCGTCTTTGTCTTCTGAGGAGGTCGGTGCGGTGTTTCGCTGTGGCATGTCGGAACTGTTGATCGATGAGTCGAGCGCCATATCCTGTTCTTATGAGGGCATCTTTCAGCGTCTGGAGGTGTCTGTTGCGATCCTCCTCATCCGAGCAGATCCTGTGTATTCGGAGGGCTTGTCCGTAGGGGATGGCTTATTTTACGTGTTTCGGGTGGAAGCTGGAGAAGTGGAGCATCATGAGGTTATCCGTGGGCTTGCGGTACAGTGAGGTGCTGAGGTGACCGTCCTTAATGGAGATGCATGCGTCCAAGAATGCAACCGATTCCGGAGAGTAGTCCATGGTGAGTCTGATGGTGGGATGGAACTTGTTGATGTCATCATATAGTTGTTTCAGTGATTGCTCACCATGACTCCAAAGGAAGAAAATGTCATTGATGTATCTAGTGTATAGCATCGGTTGAAGGTCCTGTGCGGTGAAGAAGTCTTGTTCGAACCTGTGCATGAAGATGCTGGCATATTGAGGTGCGAATTTTGTCCCCATGGCTGTTCCGTGTGTCTGGATGAAGAACTGGTTGTTGAAAGTGAAGATATTGTGATCCAGGATGAAGCGGATGAGTTGTAAAATTGCATCTGGAAACTGGCAGTTGACGGCATTGAGTACTGAGGCCGTTGCAGCAATGCCATCATCGTGGGGGATGCTGGTGTAGAGTGCCGAGACATCCATTGTGACGAGGAGTGCTCCTGGTTCAACTGCTCCATGTGTGTTGAGTTTCTGTAGGAAGTCCGTAGTGTCGCGACAAAAGCTGGGGGTTCTTTGTACAATGGGTTTCAAGATGCCCTCGACATAGCCAGAGAGGTTCTCGCACAGGGTTCCGTTTCCTGAAACGATGGGACGGCCGGGTGTGTTTGCCTTGTGTATTTTTGGGAGGCAGTAGAGATCTCCAACGCGTTGAGTACGTGGGATGAGAGCACGGAGGGTGCTCTGAAGGTCCGGATCAAAGGTTTTGATCAGAGTGTTGAGTTGACGGGTGTGTTCTTTGGTCGGATCTGTGGGTAACTGTCCGTAGTGTTCCTCGTTGTTCAGTTGTCGGTACACTTCTTTGCAGTAATCCGTTCTGTTCAGTATGACGATGGCCCCTCCTTTGTCTGCTGGTTTGATGACAATGTTGCGGTTGGTCTTGAGAGCGTGGATGGCGTTGCGTTGTGCTTGGGTGATGTTCGGTGCTGTCTTGTGAGTGCGGCTGATGAATTTGGTGTTGACGCACCTCCTGATGGCTTGGGCATACATGTCAAGTCGAGGGCAGCGGCCTTCTGGAGGAGTCCAATTCGACTTTTTCCTCTTCGGTTGCACTGCGGGTCTCTCTGTCTGCTGTTCCGGTTCATTAGCTGTCTCATTGTGTTCGCTGTTGGCCTCTTGGGGTTTGTGGAAGAACTCCCGCAGCCTCATTCGCCTGATGAATTCCTCTGTGTCCGCTGCGAGACTGATGGGGTCTATTTTGGTAGTGGGGCAAAAGTTGAGCCCTCGGCTGAGAACTTCGTTTTCATCTGGCTGAAGTGTGTAGTCCGATAGGTTGACAATGGACTTTCCTGCAGTGGTACTGTTTTCTACTGTGGTACCGGGGGAGGCTTGGTTGCTGCTGGTGGTGATGCCGAGTTTCTCAAGTTTCCTGTTCTTGGTGTGCATGTAGATGGTGTAGTTCCTTTGTGCCAAGCCAGTTCTCCACCCATCTTGCCACCTCCCCCTTTATCCCATGAGATCCAATAGATAGTGTGGAATTAACCCTCTCTCAATCTATTACTGTGTGTCAGTGTCCAATTAACTGTCTCAATCTATTACGGTGTGACAGTGCAATGAACTCTTTCACAATCCATTACTGTGTGTTAGTGAGGAACTAAAACTCTCTCAATCAATTACTATGTGTGAGTGTGGAATTAACTCCCAATCTATTACTGTGTTTGAGTGTGGAATTGACTCTCTCTCAATCTATTACTGTGTGTCAGTGTGGAATTAACTCATACAGCAATAGATTGAGTGTTAATTCCACACTGATACACAGCAATAGATTGAATCAGTGTGGAATTAACTCTCTCTCAATCTATTACTGTGTGGCAGTGTGGAATTAACTCTCTCAATCTATTAGTGTTGGGAATGTGGAATTATCTCTCTCTCAATCTATTACTGTGTGTCAGTGTGGAATTAACTCCCAGTCTATAACTGTGTGAGAGTGTATAATTCTTGCTCTCAATCTATTACTGTGTGTACGTGTGGAATTATCTCTCTCTCAATCTATTGCTGTGCGTCAGTGTGGAATTATCTCTCTCTCAATCTATTGCTGTGTGTCAGTATGGAATTAACTGTCTCAATCTATTACAGTGTGACAGTGCAACTAAGTCTCTCGCAATCTATTAGTGTATGAGTGTGTGGAATTAACTCTCTCTCAATCTCTTACTGTATGTGAGTATGGAATTAACACACTCTCAACCTATTACTGTGTGTGTGTTGTGTGGAATTAACTCTCAATCTGTTACAGTGCGAGAGTGTGGAAATAACTCTCTCTCTGATCTATTACTGTGTGTTAGTGTGGAATTAACTCTCAATCTATTACTATGCATGAATGTGGAATTAACTGTCCCTCGATCTATTACAGTGTGTCAGTGTGGAATTAACTCTGTCTCAATCTATTATTGTGTGTGAGCGTGGAATTAACTCTGCATCTATTCCTGTGTGTGAATGTGGAATTAACTCTCTCCCAATCTATTACAGTGTGAGAGTGTTGAATTAACTCTCTCTCAATTACTATGTGAGAGTGTGGAATTAACTCTCTCTCATTCTAGTATTGTGTGTGGAATTAACTCCCTCTCAATCACTTAGTGTGAGTGTGTGGAATTAACTCTCTCTCAATTTATTACTGTGTGTGAGCGTGGAATTAACTCCCAATCTATTACTGTGTATGAATGTGGAATTAACTCTCTCTCAATCTATTGCTGTGTGTCAGTGTGGAATTAAGAACAAAGAACAAAGAAAATTACAGCACAGGAACATGCCCTTCGGCCCTGCACCGACCTTGCTGCCCAACTGAACAAAAACCCCCGACCCTTCCAGGGACCATATCCCGCTATTCCCATCCTATTCATGTATTTGTCCAGACGCCCCATAAAACTCACTATTGTATCTGCTTCAACCACCTTCCCCGGCAGTGAGTTCCAGGCACCCACCACCCTCTGTGTAAAAAACTTGCCTCATACATCTCCTTTAAACCTTGCCCCTCGCACCTTAAACCGATGCCCCCCAGTAATTGACTCTTCCACCATGGGAAAAAGCTTCTGACTATCCACTCTGTCCATGCCCCTCATAATCTTGTAGCCTTCCATCAGGTCGCCGCTCAACCTCTGTCATTCCAGAGAGAACAAACCAAGTTTCTCCAACCTCTCCTCACAGCTAATATCCTCCATACCAGCCAACATCCTGGTAAGTCTTTGCTGTACCCTCTCCAAAGTCTCCACATCCTTCTGGGAGTGTGGCGACCAGAATTGAAAACTATATTCCAAATGCAGCCTAACTAAGATTCTATAAAGCTGCAGCATGACTTGCCAATTTTTAAACTCAATCCCCCGGCCGATGAAGGTAAGCATGCCGTATGCCTTCTTGACTACCTTCTCCACCTGCATTGCCACTTTCAGTGACCTGTGTACCTGTACACCCTTTGCCTATCAATACTCCTAAGGGTTCTGCCATTGACTGTATATTTCCTATCTGTATTAGACCATCCAAAATGCATTACCTCACATTTGTCTGGATTAAACTAAACTCCATCTGCCATCTCTCCGTCCAAGCCCCCAACCTATCTATATCCTGCTGTATCCTCTGATGGTGCTCATCGCTATCTGCAAATCCACCAACCTTTGTGTTGTTCGCAAACTAACTAATCAAACCAGTTGCATTTTCCTCCAAATCAGTTATATATATATTACGAACAGCAAAGGTCGCAGCACTGATCCCTGAGGAACGCCAATTGTCACAGTCCTCCATTCAGAATCGCACCCTTCCACTGCTACCCTCTGTCTGCTATGACCAAGCCAGTTCTGTATCCACCTTGCCAGCTCACCTCTGATCCCTTGCGACTTCACCTTCTGCACCAGTCTGCCATGAGGGACCTTGTCAAAGGCCTTACTGAAGTCCATGTAGACAACATCCATTGCCCTACCCTCATCAATCATCTTCGTCACTTCCTCAAAAAACTCGATCAAGTTAGTGAGACATGACCAGCCCTTCACAAAACCATATTGTCTCTCGCAAATACATCCACTAATTTCCAAGTGGCAGTAAGTCCTGTAGCCAGTGAGGATACAAAAATTTCTCTCAAGGCCCCAGCAATTTCCTCCCTTGCCTCTCCCAGTATTTTGGGGTATATCCCATCAGGCCCTGGGGACTTGTCTACCTTAATATTCCTCAAGAACCCCAACACTTGATCTCAACATGACTCAAACGATCGACACATCCTTTCCCAGATTCATTATCCACCAAGTCCTTCTCTTTGGTGAATACTGACACAATGAACTCATTGAATACCTCACCCATTTCCTCTGGCTCCACGCATAGATTTCCTCCTTTGTCCTTGAGTGGGCCAACTCTCTCCCTGGCTATCCTCTTGCTCTTTATATATGTATAAAAAGCCTTGGTATTTTCCTTAATCCTGCTGGGCAATGATTTTTTGTGACCCCGTTTAGCCCTATATTAACTCTCTCTCCGATCTATTACTGTGTGCCAGTGTGGAATTAACTCTCCCTCAATCTATTAAAGTGTCAGCGTGGAATTAACTCTCTCTCTCTATCTATTATTGTGTCCGTGTGCAATTAACTCTCTCAATCTATTTTTGTGTCCGAGTGTGGAATTAACTCTCTCAATTTATTACTGTGTGAAAGTGTGGAATTAACTCTCTCTCAATCTATTACTGTGTGTGAGCATTGAATTAACTCACTCTCAATCTATTCCTGTGTCAGTGTGGAATTCACTCTCTCGCAATCTATTACAGTGTGTACGTGTGGAATTAACTCCCTCTCAATCTGTTGCTGTGTGAGAGCATGGAATTAACTCTCAATCTATTCCTGTGTGTGAATGTGGAATTGACTCTCTCTCAATCTATTACGGTGTCAGTGTGAAATTAACTCTTTCTGAATCTATTACTGTGTGGGAACATAGAATAACTCCCTCTCAATCTAATGCTTAGTGTGTCTGAATGTGGAATTAACTCTCTCTCAATCTATTACTGCGCATGAGTGTGGAATTAACATTTTCTCAATCTATTACTGTGTGAGAGTGTGGAATTAACGCTGTCAGCCATTCTCTGTTCATGTGTTTCAGTATGGAATGACATCAGTTCATCTATATTAGTGAATGCGAGGATGGAATTAAATCTGTATTTGTTATTCACTATTACTGAATGTGAGTGGGACATTAACTCTCTGTCCATCGCTGTTATAGCATGTGAGAGTGGAATTAACTGTCAGTCTTGGTTATTGTGTATGAATGTAGCATTAACTCTTGCTCAGTAGAATTGAATGTGTAATTAACTCTGGCTGTGTTACTGTATGTTAGTGTGGAATTGATTCTCTATCCTTTAATCACCATCACTGTATTTTTGTTTGGAATTACCGTTGTGGCAATCTCTGTTACTGCATCTGAATGTGTAATTCACTCCCTATCTATCAATAATAATGTGTGAAATTATCTCACTGTCTGTCAGTCTCTGTTACTGCATGGAAGTGGGTCACTGTCAGCTTAGCAAACTGCTGCTTGCAGAGAGCCACATGGATCAGCGCTGGGTTCTCAGCTATTTACAATCTATATTAATGGCCCAGATGAAGGGACAGACCATCACCAAATTTTCAGACAATACATAAATAGGTGGGGAAGTAGGTTGTGAGGAGGACACAAAGAGTCTGTAAGGAGATATAGCGAGGTTAAGTGAATGGACACAAATTTGTCAGGTAGGATACAATGCAGGAAAATGTGAGGCTTTCCACTTCAGTGGGAAGGATGGAAAGGCAGAACATTATTTAAATAGAGGGGGAGATACAGCAGATTGATCCAGAAAAGGAGGAAATAACTCTAATTATAAGTACATGTGTGGAGTATCAAAGTAGGGAAATGTTGCTACAAATACATGATATTGCTGAGTTTAAAGGTTTTCTCTGATTTAAAGAGGGAAATACTTGTATTGGAAGCAGTGAAGATTCACTCGGCTGATTGCTGAGATATCTTATGAGGAAAGTTCAATCAATGAGCCGATCTCAGAAGTTGAGAAGAATGAGAGATGATCAGATTGAAACATTGAAGGATCTGAGGGAATTGGACAGGGTAGATATTGAGAGGAATGTTTTCATTTGTGGGCAAAATTAAAACAAGAGGACACAGTTTAAAAATAAAGTATGCCCCACTTAAGATGGAGATGAGAAGAAATTTCTCCTCTCAAAATGTCCTTAATTTGTGGAATTTAATAGATTCCATCCTAAGTTAGAAAGAGTTTTGATCTACACGAGAGACAGGGTTATGGGGCAGGCAATTAAATGGAGTTGATGCCATAATAACATTAACCATGATCTTACCGAATGGTGGGGGAACCCTAAAGAACAAATTGCCTTCTGCTGCTCCTGCTTCTTATGTTCTGATTTGATGTCAATGTGGGACTAACTCACTGTCTGTCAGGCTCTGTTCCAGTATTTCAGTGTGAAATTAACTCAAGTTTGATACTGCATATGAGTGCAGAACTGATTTGCTATCCATTACTTATTTTATATGAGAGTGCAATGTCTCTGCCAGTCTCTGTTCCTGTACAGGAAATTTTGATGAGAAATGTTTGGGCTCGACTGGTCTCAAATGAACTCAGGGTTAAACCCATCAGCTTTTCCTTCATCAACACTCCAGTTCACAGCCAGCCAACAAGAACGTACCTTCACAGAACATCCACCCTCATTCCAAAGGGTTCTTCATTTGTCTATTTCAGGCCTCAGTTTTCTGAACAGCTGCAATATTTCACCGGTAAAATCATGTGGACACTGAACATCTGAAACAAAGTAAAAATTCTGGAATGACTCAACAGGTCAGAGAGAAACAGAGTTCATGTTTCAGCTCTCTGACAATTGGCTTGCAATAAAACACTTACTGATATCTGTGAAAGACAGCAGCCATTAATTCCCACATGATGAATTAATGGTGCAGTGGTATTGTCACTGGACCATGATCCAGTGGTGATATCACCACAACAGAGTGACATTTGAGCTCAATAAACATCTGGAATTAAAGGTCTAATGATGGCCATTTCATCAAAACCCACTTGATTCACTGATGTCCCTTGAGGCAAGCAAATCTGCCTCTTCTGGCCTACATGTGACTCCAGACACACAGCAATGTGTTTGACTCTTAAATGCCCTCTGAAATGGCCTGACAAGCCACTCAGTTCAAAGGTAATTAGTGCAATGAATGCTGGCCAAGCCAGTGACGCACACATCACATGAATGAATAAAAATAATTATCTGCACCCAGAAAGCGCTCCATCCAACACACTGACTTGCCCAGGCACTGAGAGTGGGCATGCTGCCCAGGGGCAGCCGCGGGGCAACCGGTGCAGGAACTTTTCCCACTGCCACTTGTCTCCCATTCCACCAAGCTGCCTGTGTCCTTTTGAAGTTTCCCACTTTCCTCCTCACAGCTGCCAATGCCTCCAAGTTTGGTGGCGTGTGGAAATAAAGAACAAAGAACAGTACAGCACAGGAAACAGGCCCTTCGGCCCTCCAAGCCTGTGCCGCTCCATGGTCCAACTAGACCAATCGTTTGTATCCCTCCATTCCCAGGCTGCTCATGTGACTATCCAGCGAAGTCTTAAACGATGTCAGCGTGCCTGCCTCCACCACCCTACTTGGCAGCGCATTCCAGGCCCCCACCACCCTCTGTGTAAAAAACGTCCCTCTGATATCTGAGTTATACTTCGCCCCTCTCACCTTGAGCCCGTGACCCCCTCGTGATCGTCACCTCTGACCTGGGAAAAAGCTTCCCACTGTTCACCCTATCTATACCCTTCATAATCTTGTACACCTCTATTAGATCTCCCCTCATTCTCCGTCTTTCCAGGGAGAACAACCCCAGTTTACCCAATCTCTCCTCATAGCTAAGACCCTCCATACCAGGCAACATCCTGGTAAACCTTCTCTGCACTCTCTCTAACGCCTCCACGTCCTTCTGGTAGTGCGGCGACCAGAACTGGACGCAGTACTCCAAATGTCGCCTAACCAGCGTTCTATACAGCTGCATCATCAGACTCCAGCTTTTATACTCTATACCCCGTCCTATAAAGGCAAGCATACCATATGCCTTCTTCACCACCTTCTCCACTGTGTTGCCACCTTCAAGGATTTGTGGACTTGCATACCTAGGTCCCTCTGTGTTTCTATACTCCTGATGACTCTGCCATTTATTGTATAACTCCTCCCTCCATTATTTCTTCCAAAATGCATCACTTCGCATTTATCCGGGTTAAACTCCATCTGCCACCTCTCCGCCCAATTTTCCAGCCTATCTACATCCTGCTGTATTGCCCGACAATGCTCTTCGCTGTCCGCAAGTCCAGCCATCTTCGTGTCATCCGTAAACTTGCTTATTACACCAGTTACACCTTCTTCCAAATCATTTATATATATCACTCAAATGTTGAGCTTGTGTCCTGTACACCAAGGTGTGTGTCATTAATATATATCAGGAAGAGCAGGGCTCCTAACACCGAGCCCTGGGGAACTCCACTGGAAACCTTCCTCCAGTCTGACAAACAACCATTAACCACTGCTCTCTGTTTCCTCTCACTCACACTGTTCCATATGGGGCGGTGAGAATGGCCTCGCTGCACCATCCGCTTCATGGTGCCGCGCCCCCGGCTCCCTCGCCGCACGTCCGCCGAGCCCGGCGGCTTTGATTCGGGCTCTGAGACTCGCCGTTGTTGCGCCTGCACAGTTCCGCTCAGCTTCCGGGTGCTGCTCCGCGCAGACAGGCGGCCTCCGGGGCGGAGCCTCCCGACGCCTGCGCAGTGCGGATCATTCTGAATGAGATAGATCGTATTCACGCTCGCGGCGCATCTTGGGTTACACTGCCCACCATTTCATGGAATAATACAGCATATGGGGTTTATTTAAACCCATCGGAATTCTGCCAGAGATTTCGTAGCGAATCCGTCCCATTTCCTCTTTATGCCCTAAAATTCGCCCTTTAAAACGTTTTTTCTCCAACTGCTCTTTGAAAAAATGTTGCATTAGATTCCCCAGTTTTTTGGACAGTGTATTCAGGATTCACAGAAACTAGCGACCTATGTAAGTTAACATGTGTTTGCTCAAAATATCGTTACTTTTTTAACAAATCATAATGAATCAGTGTCCTCATGTAACAGGAACAATTTATGCCAATTTACTCTATTAAAGCTGCCAATGATTTTGAACACCTCTATGAAAACTCCTGTTAACGTGCCTGCAGACATCAAAAAATATGAATGCTGGAAGTACAAACTTAATTTTGAAAATCTGGATGTACACAACAAGTATGCACCTGCGGGGGTAAATAGTGACCAGGTTTAAACTTTCAGATCAACATCCTTTCATCAGCACTGGTGAAAGTTACAAATGTGAGCTAAGACTTTAAGAAAATGCTACGTAGAACGGCAGATGGCAAAAAAACCCAAAAGGGAGGTTTGTGATTGTGTGCCACACACGCGCATAAAATGGCAAACAGTCTAAAGGAAATAGTAAGAGTACAATTAAAGATAGTGAGCACTGTGTCATCAACAGGAGTGCATGAGTTCCATTGGAGCACGAGAGAAGACCAAGGACAGAATGATCAGTGCGAGCAAAGCACAGATTTAAAATGATAGGAATGATCACAAATAGTGTGATACTTGTGGACTGAATGGAAATGTTCCACAATCTGTGCATCTGTCATCAGAATGTAGAGCAGAGTACATTGTGAGCAGCAAATACAGCACACTACATTTAAATGATTAGTCCAGGAGGATTCATTGAGGGGGTATTTGATGAGGAGAGAGGAGGTAAAAGGCCTGTTGCTGCACCTTGACAGGTGCCATGGAAAGTCAAAACGACTCGTAGAAGCTGTTAGGAAAAGACTGCGGTATTCGGAGGGGAAGGAATGTTTGGTGACAGCATCACACAAGCTGGAGGTGGTAAAAATGCTGAGAGCTAATCCATTGAAAAAGTTGGTAATTTAAAGGAGGAAGCATTCCCCCCGCCTGGGGGAAGCAGCAGTGGCCGTGTCTCCGCAGTGGAGTCCAGCCCTGTAACTCAGAGGGCTAAGGAAAAGAGGAGGAAGGCGGTATTAATCGGGGACTCGATGGTGAAGGGGACAGACAGGCGTTTCTGCGGAGGTAGGCGGGATTCTCGCATGGTGGTCTGCCTCCCTGGGGCCGGGATCCAGGATGTCGCTAGTCGCGTCCCGGAAATCCTGAGGTGGGAGGGAGAGGAGCCTGAGGTAGCGGTACATATCGGTACCGCTGATATGGGTAGGAAGGGAGAAGGGGTCATGAAAAGGGAGTACAGGGAATTAGGGAGACAGCTGAGAAAGAGGAAAGCAAAGGTAGTAATCTCAGGATTACTGCCTGTGCCACGGGAAGGTGAGGGCAGGAATGGAGTGAGGTGGAGGATGAATGTGTGGCTGAGGGACTGGTGCAGGGGGCAGGGATTCAGGTTCCTGGACCATTGGGACCTCTTTAGGGGCAGGGGTGATCTGTATACAAAAAACGGGTGGAACTTGAATCACACGGGGACCAATATCCTGGCCGATAGGTTGGCTAAGGCTACTGGGGAGAATTTAAACTAGATAGGTTGGGGGGAGGGGAGCTAGAAGAGTTGACTAGGATCAAGGAACTAATTGATGGGGGGGAGGATGCAGGGGTAAGGGGAATTACAAAATTAATGGTAGAGGAGAGGGTGCAAGTGAATGAAGGCGGTAATTTAGATAAGGGAGTAGAGGGAGACGGTGTTCGCGACTCATCAAGGCGGGTCCAGATAAAAGCTGGAATAAGGACACTTTGCCTGAATGCACGAAGCATTCGGAACAAGGTAAATGAGTTGATGGTGCAAATCAGCACAAGTGGGTACGATCTAGTGGCCATTACAGAAACGTGGCTGAAAGGTGACCAGGACTGGGAGATGAATATCCAGGGGTATCAGGCGTTTAGGAAGAATAGACAGGAAGGAAAAGGTGGTGGGGTCGCGCTATTAATAAGAGATAATATCAGGGTAGTACTGAGGGATGACATAGGCTCTGAGGAACAAAACGTGGAATCATTATGGGTAGAGATGAGGAATAGTAGAGGGAGAAAGACACTAGTAGGTGTGGTATATAGGCCCCCAAATAATAATGTTGAGGTAGGGAGGGCTATAAACAAGCAGATAAGGGATGCGTGTAAAAACGGAACGGCAATAATCATGGGGGACTTGAACATGCACATTGACTGGCAGACTCAAGTCGGTAAGGGTGGAATGGAGGAAGAGTTCTTAGAATGCTGTCGGGATAGTTTCCTTGAACAGCATGTTACGGAACCGATGAGGGAACGAGCTATTTTGGATCTGGTATTGTGTAACGAGGTAGGTAGAATTAAGGATCTTATTGTGAAGGACCCTCTTGGGTCTAGTGACCACAATATGGTCGAATTTCTGATTCAGATGGAAGAGGAGAAAGTTTGGTCTCAAACCAGTGTCCTCTGTTTGAACAGAGGGAAATATGGTAGGATGAGGGATGAATTGGCTAAGGTAGACTGGGAGAGCAGGCTGGCAGGTAGGATAGCTGAGGAACAGTGGAGGATTTTTAAGGAGATCCTTTTCAGTTCTCAGCAAAAATGTATTCCAGCAAAAAACAAGGATTGTAAGAAAAGGGAGAACCAGCCGTGGATAACGAAGGAAATAAAGGAGAGTATTAAAATAAAAACAGCTGCGTACAGAGTGGCCAAAAATAGTGGAGAAACAAGTGATTGGGAAAAATTTAAGAAACAACAAAGAGAGACTAAGAAAGCGATAAAGAAAGGAAGGATAGACTATGAAGCTTGGCTAGCAATTAATATAAAAAATGATAGTAAAAGTTTTTATAAATATATAAAAAGGAATAGAGTGGCTAGAGTGAATGTTGGACCCTTGGAGGACGAGAGGGGGGAGTTAATAGTGGGAAATGAGGATATGGCTGAGTCTTTAAATAAGTTTTTTGTGTCGGTCTTCACGGTGGAGGACACAAATAGTTTGCCAAATATTAACGATAGAGGGTTGGCAGCAGGAGAAATACTTAATACAATTAATGTGACCAGAGAGGCAGTGCTGGGTAGACTAATGGGACTGAAGGTGGACAAGTCCCCGGGTCCGGATGGAATGCATCCCAGGGTATTGAAAGAAATGTCGGAGGTAATAGTGGATGCGTTAGTGATTATTTATCAAAACTCGTTGCATTCTGGGGTAGTGCCGGTTGATTGGAAAACGGCTAATGTTACGCCGCTGTTTAAAAAAGGAAGGAGACAAAAGGCGGGTAACTATAGGCCGGACAGCTTAACGTCTGTAGTAGGGAAAATGCTGGAATCCATTATTAAAGAGGAGATAGCAGGGCATCTGGATAGAAATGGTTCGATCAATCAGACGCAGCATGGATTCATGAGGGGAAAGTCGTGCTTGACGAACATGTTGGATTTTTATGAAGATGTGACTAGGGCGGTTGATGGAGGAGAACCGGTGGATGCGGTGCTTTTGGATTTCCAAAAGGCGTTTGATAAGTTGCCCCATAAAAGGCTGCTGAAGAAGATTAGGGCACACGGAGTTGGGGGTAGTGTGTTAAAGTGGATTGGGGACTGGCTATCCGACAGGAAGCAAAGAGCCGGAATAAATGGGTGTTTTTCCGGTTGGAGGAAGGTAACTAGTGGCGTGCCGCAGGGATCGGTACTCGGGCCGCAACTGTTTACCATTTATATAGATGATCTGGAGGAGGGGACGGAGTGTAGGGTAACGAAGTTTGCAGACGACACAAAGATAAGTGGAAAAGTGAATCGTGTGGAGGACGGAGAAGATCTGCAGAGAGATTTGGACAGGCTGAGTGAGTGGGCGAGGACATGGCAAATGGAGTATAACGTTGAGAAATGCAAGGTTATACACTTTGGAGGAAATAATAACAAATGGGATTACTATCTCAATGGAAACAAATTAAAACATGCTACCGTGCAAAGGGACCTGGGGGTCCTTGTGCATGAGACGCAAAAGCCCAGTCTGCAGGTACAACAGGTGATCAAGAAGGCAAATGGGATGTTGGCCTATATTGCGAGGGGGATAGAATATAAAAGCAGGGATGTCTTGATGCACCTGTACAGGGCATTGGTGAGGCCACAGCTGGAATACAGTGTGCAGTATTGGTCCCCTTATATGAGGAAGGATATATTGGCATTGGAGGGAGTGCAGAGAAGGTTCACCAGGTTGATACCGGAGATGAGGGGTTTGGATTATGAGGAGAGGCTGAGGAGATTGGGTTTGTACTCGTTGGAGTTTAGAAGGATGAGGGGGGATCTTATGGAGACTTATAAGATAATGCGGGGGCTGGATAGGGTGGAGGCGGAGAGATTCTTTCCACTTAGTAAGGAAGTTAAAACTAGAGGACACAGCCTCAAAATAAAGGGGGGTCGGTTTAAGACAGAGTTGAGGAGGAACTTCTTCTCCCAGAGGGTGGTGAATCTCTGGAATTCTCTGCCCACTGAGGTGGTGGAGGCTAGCTCGCTGAATATGTTTAAAGCGCGGATGGATGGATTCCTGATCGGTAAGGGAATTAAGGGTTATGGGGATCAGGCGGGTAAGTGGTACTGATCCACGTCAGATCAGCCATGATCTTATTGAATGGCGGGGCAGGCTCGAGGGGCTAGATGGCCTACTCCTGCTCCTATTTCTTATGTTCTTATTATCATAATACAGAGAATATAGAGACGGGGTGAGAGCAGAGGTGTGGGACAAGAGCAGACACAGATGAGCATGCTGTCAGCCACAGAGTGGGGAGATCAGTGGCTGAGGAAAAAGGAAGAAATATCAGAATTTCTCAAATGGAAAGCTCCATTATCAGTACGCATTGTTCAAGACGTTAATTATACGGCCAGGAGAAATATTGATGTATCTGAACGTTTTATGTTTCAATTTGGTAGAATACATTCAATGCTCACAATGTGGTTTGCTCTCGATTGGATAGACTGAGTGTCTGCTTTGTGAAACACCTGTCTTCAGTCAGAACAAAGATTTAAATCCAAGCTTAAACTGAAGTCCCAGCTCTAAACAAAGGAAACTCAGAATGTATTACAGGTGAGTTGGCTAAAATAGATTGGGAAACTCGATGAAGGGGCACGAAGGTGGATAGGCAGTGTCTGATATTTAAGGAAGAAATGCTTGCATTGTAACAGTTGTACATTTCCTTCAGTCGCAAAAACATTACAGGAAAAATGACCCACTCATGGCTAATAAAATTAGGTATTATTAGATCTGATGATGATTTTTATAAAGTTGAAAGAAAAAGTTGCAATCCCAAGGATTGGGAACAGTTTTTATTTTAGGAAAGGAGGATAAAGAGATTGATTAGAGGGATAAAATGCAGTACGAGAGTGAACTTGCAAGTCGCTTACAATTGGACTATTAAAGCTTTTGTTAGTGTGTGAAAAAATATAACAAAGACAAATTTAGGTGCTTTGCATTCGGATATGGACAAATTTATAACGGAGAACAAGGTAATGACAGCGCAATTAAATAAGTGTTTTCATGCTGTCTTCATGGAGGAACACACAAATAACTTCCCAGCAATGCTCGGGAACCATGGTCTAGAAATTGGGGGGATTTAATATTACTCAAATATATAGTGCTGGAGAAATTAATGGGACTGAGGGCTGAAAAATCTCCAAGGCCCAATAATCTACATCACAGGATACGAAAGGAAGTGGCAATGGGAATAATGGATCCAACATTGTCTACATTCTTTAACAGTCTCAGCAGTTTGGAGAGTGGAAAATGTTACCCCTGAGCACAGTTTCATAGCAGAGAGCACAGTTCCACAGCAGAGATCACAGTTTGACAGCAGAGAGCACAGTTCCACAGCAGAGAGTACTTTTCCACAACAGGGAAATGAGTTCCACAGCGGAGATCACGGTTCCACAGCAGACAGCCCAGTTCCACAGCAAGGATCACAGTTCCACAGCAGGGATCACAGTTCCACAGCAGAGAGCACAGTTCCACAGCAGAGAGCACAGTTCCACAGCAGAGAGCACAGTTCCACAGCAGAGAGCACAGTTCCACAGCAGAGAGCACAGTTCCACAGCAGAGAGCACAGTTCCACAGCAGGGATCACAGTTCCACTGTAGAGGGCACAGTTCCACAGCAGAGAGCACAGTTCCACAGCAGAGAGCACAGTTCCACAGCAGAGAGCACAGTTCCACAGCAGAGAGCACAGTTCCACAGCAGAGAGCACAGTTCCACAGCAGAGATCACAGTTCCACAGCGGAGAGCACAGTTCCACAGCGGAGAGCACAGTTCCACAGCGGAGAGCACAGTTCCACAGCAGAGAGCACAGTTCCACAGCAGAGAGCACAGTTCCACAGCAGAGAGCACAGTTTCACAGCAGAGAGCACAGTTCCACAGCAGAGAGCACAGTTCCACAGCAGAGAGCACAGTTCCAAAGCAGAGAGCACAGTTCCACAGCAGGGAGCACAGTTCCACAGCAGGGAGCACAGTTCCACAGCAGAGATCACAGTTCCACAGCAGAGAGCACAGTTCCACAGCAGAGAGCACGGTTCCACAGCAGAGATCACAGTTCCACAGCAGAGAGCACAGTTCCACAGCAGAGAGCACAGTTCCACAGCAGAGATGACAGTTCCACAGCAGAGAGCACAGTTCCACAGCAGAGATGACAGTTCCACAGCAGAGAGCACAGTTCCACAGCAGAGAGCACAGTTCCACAGCAGGGTGCACAATTCCACAGCAGAGATCACAATTCCACAGCAGAGCAAAGTTCCACAGCAGGGAGCACAGTTCCACAGCAGAGAGCACAGTTCCACAGTAGAGAGCACAGTTCTACATCAGCGAGCACAGTTCCACAGCACTGAGAACTTTTCCACAACAGGGAAAAGAGTTCCACAGCAGAGAGCACAGTTCCACAGCAGAGAGCACAGTTCCACAGCAGAGAGCACAGTTCCACAGCAGAGAGCACAGCTCCACAGATACACAAGCCAAGGTTTTTCCCTTTCAGCCCGTTTCTCCCAAACAGCTGACACAGGCGTGATGATCCGAATGATCTTGGATTATTCACCATCACTCTATGATTGTCCGAATAGAAAAAAAAGCTATGTTCTTAAATGAAAACAATCTAGTGAAGTTTAGACGTATTAGCTGCACTATTTCTGATCTACAGGGCACCCTGCAGTAAGCCACCATTATTGTATGGGCAGCAGCGTCCTCCCTGTGACATGTACCATTCAGAAGGACAAGAATATCAGCACAGCGGACACAGCATCACCTTAAAGACAGAGTTAATCATTATTTGGACAGAAATCACTATTCTTTCTGAATTACTGGTTTAAAACATGAAATTCAGTTCCCAAAATCACCATAAACTGAGAAAGTGAAGTTTCCTTTCTTCAGGTTTGCATTAGATACACATTGTATGAAATACCTTTTTCAGTCTCTCTGATTGTTCCCTTGATTCGCCTCTTCACAGCTGGACGGATTTTAACGTGTTCAGTTTACACCACATTTCACCCTTCTCGGCCTTACTTAAGGTCAAAACTGTGACCTGCGTGTGTCCTTTCTCCTCGCACTGAATGTCTGCCTCTAACATATTGTGGTCACTCAGTGTTTGATGTTTATTTACTGTCAGATTATTAATTAATCCTGCTCCCGCTTCATTACTGAAATTAGTGGAACCTTTTGTCTTGTGCTTTCCAAAGCAAGGTGGAGGGCAGGAGTGATTAAGTAATAAAAGAATTGGTGCTGCAAGGCTAAAGGGAGTGGGAAAGGAACAAGTAACAGCAAACAGAGATGTGTCTGAAGGAGGTGTGAATTGAAGAATGATGAACAACTGCCAGCTGAAAGCAAAATCAAGAGAAAATAAAGATGAAAACCAAAAATCAAAATAAAATGGAATCAATTATGACGGTTACTATCATATTAGAAATACGGGCAGGAGTCACGCCATTCAGCCCCTCAGTCCTGCACCATCATTCAAGAAGGGGAGGCGATGGTCTCGTGGTATAATCGCTAGACTATTAATCTGGAAACTCAGCTAATGTTCTGGGGACCCAGATTCGAAACCCTCCACAGCAGATGGTAGAATTTGATTTCAATAAAAAGTAATTTGAAAATAAGAATCTAGTGATGGCGATGGAACCATTGTTGGAAAAATCCATCTGGTTCACTAATGTGCTTTAGGGCAGGAAATCTGATGAAATTACCTTGTGTGGCCTACATGTGACTTCAGAGCGACAGCAATGTGGTTGACTCGATCCATGGATGGGTAATAAATGCTGGCCAGTGATGCGCACATCCTATGAATGGACCAAGGAAATAATTGTGGCTGCAAATCGACTTTTCAAACTTTTGCAGCAACCATTCACTCCCTTGTATAATCTGTCTAATTCAGCCTAGAACATATTCAATGATCCAGCCTCAACTGTTGTCTGGGGAAGGGAATTCCACTGACTAACGATCCTCTGAGATGAGATGAGAGTGACTGCCCTCGACATCAAAACAGGATTTGACCGAGTTCAGCATCAAGGATCCTCAGCAAAAGCAAAGTCGATGGGAATCATGGAAACCTCTCCACTGGTTGGAACTTTATCCAGCATAAAGTAAGATGGTTGTGGTGGTCAGTCATTTCATCCTCAGGAGATCATTTCCCGAGTTTGTCAAGTTACTGTCCCAGACCCTTCCACCATAAGGTCAGAATTGGAGATGCTCGCTGATGACTGTGCAATGTTTAGCACCATTCAGGACTCTTCAGTTACCGAAGCAGCCCATTCCCAAATGCAGCAAGAACTGGACAGTATCCAAGCTTGGGCTGAGAAGTGGCAAATAACAATCACACCACACATGTACCAGACCAAGACCATTTCCAGCAAGACAGAATCTAACCATTGTCCCTTGACATTAAATGAAATTATATCAATATCTTTGTGATTACCTTCAATTGGACTAGCGATGTAATACAAGGGCTACAAGGCAGGTCAGAGACACAAAATCCCATGGTGAGTAACAAAGATCCTAACTGCCAAACACTATTCACCATCTACCAGGCACAAATCAGGAGTATGATGGATTAATCTCCACTTGCCTGGGTTAATGCAGCACCAGCAACACTCAAGAGGTTTGACACCATCCCGGACAAAGCATCCCTCATGATTGACATCCAATCTGTAAACACACATGCCCTTGACCACTGACATACAGTGGCAGCAGTACTTACTACCTCCAAGATGAGCTACTGGAACTCACAAAGGTTCCTTCAGTAGCATCTTTCAAACCAAAGAGCACTACCGTCTAGAGAAGGACAAGAACAGTTGACTCATGGAAACACCATTAAATGGACCTTACCCTCCAAGTCACTTACCATTCTCACTTGGAAATATATCGCTGTTCCTTCATTGTGGCTGGATTCATTCTGTATCTCTCATTCTCTGGTGCAATATATCTGTACCATATGTCATATGTATCTTGCATTTTCTGCTGCAGGATGTATGTTGCATCATTGTTTGAGCCTGTGTTTGGAACAGTAGTTGAGCAAGGGATTTTGTCTATCAGTTACTTTCTGATATTGCACGTGAATTTGGGACTCATTCTGAATCTCTTAAGAATAGCATGCGTGAACATTCAAATTCTGAGCAGGAATAGAACACTCGAGTCTGCTCCTCCATTCTATTACATCATGGCTGATCTGATTTGAACATCGACTCCACACTCCTGTCTAAACTTAATACCTTTTAGTCTTTGCTTATCAACAATCTATCTACCTTTGGCTAACAGACTCCATTTCAATTAGTGTGCATGTGTTTGTGTGTGTGACTATCAGTCAGCGCTATTGTATATGAATTTAAACACAATTCTGAATAGGAATCTTTCTGGTACCGCATGAGTGCAGTATTCAGTATTTTCTGAAATTGTATGAGTTTGGCAGGCATTCTGATCTGTCACAAAGATGGAATATTAGGGTAGGATTTATGTTTCTGTTTCTGGTACCATACAGTGGGGTTCATTCAGCATCTGAGTATATCTGCTGCTGTTTCTAAAGGGTGCAAATCATGTGTATTGGTCAGACTGTCATAATGTGTGTGAGTGTGGGATCATTCTGAATCTGTCACTGGTACTCAATGTCTGGGATACTGCTATGTAAGTGTGATAATCAGATGTCACTTTCAGTCTCTGGTGCTGCATGTGCAGCATGAGATTCATTCATCTAACACTGAGCACGTTTGAGAATTATCGTGTGTCTGTCAGACTCTATGACTCAGTGTGAGCATGGGATTCATCATGTAATCTTCAATCTATTTATAAGTTTGGATTCATTCTATATAAATTTCCAGCAAAGCAACAGGCCACTGATGTGGTAGGTTTGAAGCAAACAATGTGTGTGAATTTCGGCCCAACATTAAATCTGTGTCACTCTGAACACAATTGTGAAAGATAATGTATCCTTCAATCTGATACTGGATTGCGATGCAAGCTTCACTCAGGTTGTTCACATTGATTTGATCTGTGACACTCAGTCTGATTCTGAGTAAGAATTTTGACATGAATGTAAAAGGAAACTCAGTCTGGAATTCGTATAGTATCGTCCATCTGGCTCAGTGTGAGTGGGGAGTTAGGATTAGTTAATAAGCTATAGTTCAATTCATAGTAATCAAATTGATATTGTAACTTTAAGTTTCATAACCTGGGTGAGTTTTCAACTGGAATCTGAATTTGTATCTCAGGTTATACGAGCTCTCAGAATATCTCAATCTGAGAATGTATTTGAGATGAGGCTTTGTATCGAATGTATTTGTGAGGATACAAACTATGGGCCACTTTTAAACCCCTGATGTGGGTGGTATTTAACTCGAATCTCAGTGTACATTATTAAGGTGCATTATGTAACTTTTAACCGAAAACCATTTGTCAGTTTGATCAGACATTGAATTTGGAGCTGTGGCTGCTCTATTGTGGGATTGACACAGTGATGAGCGGCACGGTAGCACAGTGGTTAGCACTGCTGCTTCACAGCTCCAGGGTCCTGGGTTCGATTCCCGGCTCGGGTCACTGTCTGTGTGGAGTTTGCACATTCTCCTCATGTCTGCGTGGGTTTCCTCCGGGTGCTCTGGTTTCCTCCCACAGTCCAAAGATGTGCGGGTTAGGTTGATTGGCCAGGTTAAAAATTGCCCCTTAGAGTCCTGTGATGCGTAGGTTAGTGGGATTAGTGGGTAAATATGTGGGGGTGGGGCCTGGGTGGGATTGTGTTCGGTGCAGACTCGATGGGCCGAATGGCCTCCTTCTGCACTGCAGGGTTTCTATGATTCAATATTATGTGAGAATTTGGACTGGGATTTATGGGTCCCCCTATCAATGGCACTGAGTTTGTTTTGATGTATTGGTATACAGTGAAAGGTATTGATTCTTGCGTAGAACGGATGAAGCATACCGTTCATCGAGTAGAGGGGAGAAGGAAAGGAGAGGATGCAGACTGTAGTGTTAAAAATCCATTTACCAGGAGTGGGGTTCGAACCCACGCAGACATATGGCCATTGGATCTTAAACCTTAACCACTCGGCCATTCTGGTACGAGAACTGGCTGTCAAATAGGCACATCATCTGTCTCTCCTGCTGTTTGGGTCTGTGGAATTGATCAGCTGTCTGTGTCTCTGAGCTGTCAGTGACAATGTACGGACTGTGTGAGAGAAGGAGTTGGCGACACTTTTCCCTGTAACTTGTGTGGAGGAAATATCACGTTTGTTTTGGATCCGTCAAATATTTGTCTGTGGAAACAAAGTACATTCAACAACTCAAATCCAGATTCCGTCAGTTTAATCTCTATTAATAATCATTGTGAGCGGTTTGTGAGGCTGCAGCCAGACTCCAGCTCTGATTGGTCACTCTCATTTCAATCACATTCTTAACCAATGGGAGGATCAGGGAGAAGAAATTGATTGGTTTTGATTGGTTCACATTTTCAAATTGGAAAAACCCGCCAATTTCAGTGCAGAAAAAATACAAAATAACGGAACGCCTGAATGTTCAGGAAACTATTTCAATCTCACACTTTATAATCTGTTTATTGTATTTTCCCTCACAGAATCCTGGCGCTATTTTAGGAACAGTTTGAATTTCTCAGTCTCTTATCTGTAACCCGCGGTAATCAGACCTCGTTCAGGAATTTAAAACGGAGCAAATCTCAGCTCAGTGGAAAAGCAGAAACATCGGGATCACCAACCAACTCCTTCACACAGGCTTCACAGGGACAGAGGGAAACGGCTGATTTCTGATCCTCTCCCCTGAAAGCGGCCGGGAATGTTACAATGGGAAGTGCGGAGAGAATTCCTGACTCAATCCCGGTGGAACAGGCAGCTTTGTCACCCGAGAAAAAGGAGGGCCGGGGGGAGGCAGATCTTAAAGCGCTGCAATGGACGCAGGTCCTGTGTGTGCAGAAATCTCAGTGATTCCGTCCTCTGGGAAAGATGCGGAATAAACAGATCAGCCCGAGAATAACCTCTTCATTCCCGCCTTTACTCTATTCCGGGAGCGGCTCCCAGATCGCCCGAGAAAAAATAATTTAATTCAGAGTCGTGAAACTCTGAATATAGTTATAATTAAATTTAAATAATTACCTCCTGATATTTTTTCTGCCCATTGTCCGTGATAATCCCCAGACTGGGGTTTATAATCCGCTCTCAGTTCAGTTTGATTGTCCCTTCAATGTGAAAGTGTGTGTGAGGGGCGGGTATGAAGTCCCATTCACAGCATTCTGCACCGGGACAAATCTCTATCCTCCAGAAAGACATTTCTCATTCACTCAATAAGGGAAAAGATGGCGCAGCTTTTTCAGAGATTGTGGGTGGCTCTTAAAAGAGCCGTTGTGTTTGGAGTGTTTTCAGTCCATGGGGGGTTTTACTTGGAGCTGGTGTACTTGGTCACCGCCTTTGTCCCTTCCGACACGGCGTGCTTGGCCAGTTCCCCGGGCAGCAGCAGGCGCACGGCGGTCTGGATCTCCCGGGAGCTGATGGTGCTGCGCTTGTTGTAATGGGCCAGGCGGGAAGCCTCACGCGCGATGCGCTCGAAAATATCGTTCACGAACGAGTTCATGATGCTCATGGCCTTGGAGGAGATGCCGGTGTCGGGGTGAACCTGCTTCATCACTTTGTAGATGTAGATGGAGTAACTCTCCTTCCTCGACCTTCGCCGCTTCTTGCCGCCCTTTGTTCCCGGTTTCTTAATCACTTTCTTCGCTCCCTTCTTGGGAGCTGGTTTCGATGTTGGTTTCTTCTCATCAACCATCGTCAAATTCACACAGAAATAAAGCAAACCCCTTCCGAGCGCTGATTAAATAGACAGTCCCACAGAACTATGCTAATGAGGAATTGGGAAAGCAATGATTGTGATTGGACATTTTGAAAGTTATTACAGTCACTTATCAGGGTTCATTTGAGTGAATATGAAAATAGACCAATCAGATTGAGGTGTTTCCGCCAATCACAAGCCTCCTTACTAAATCAGGAAATACATTTCACAAAGAATCTCCAGCGCCAGTTTGTCAGTGTGTAAAGATCCACCGGGAAATGTCGCCTGGCTGTCGGTGTGAGGGACCCTTCTCCACAGAGGGACTGTGCGGGAGTGTGGGTTCCTTCCGGAACTGTGAATATCTGGTAATGTGTGTGAGTGTGGGATTTACTCACTCTCTGACACAGTGTGGGATTTACTCACTCTCTGATACAGTGTGTGTGGGATTTACTCACACATCCGATACAGTGAGAGTGTGGGATTTACTCACTCACTGACACAGTGTATGAGTGTGGGATTTACTCACTCTCTGATACAGTGTGAGAGTGTGGGATTTACTCACTCTCTGATACAGTGTGTGAGTGTGGGATTTACTCACTCACTGACACAGTGTGAGAGTGTGGGATTTACTCACTCTCTGATACAGTGTGTGAGTGTGGGATTTACTCACTCTCTGATACAGTGTGAGTGTGGGATTTACTCACTCTCTGATACAGTGTGTGTGGGATTTACTCACTCTCTGATACAGTGTGTGAGTGTGGGATTTACTCACTCTCTGATACTGAGTGTGGGATTTACTCACTCTCTGATACAGAGTGTGAGTGTGGGATTTACTCACTCTCTGATACAGTGTGAGTGTGGGATTTACTCTCTGATACAGTGTGAGTGTGGGATTTACTCACTCTCTGATACAGTGTGTGTGGGATTTACTCTCTGATACAGTGTGAGTGTGGGATTTACTCACTCTCTGACACAGTGTGTGAGTGTGGGATTTACTCACTCTCTGATACAGTGTGAGAGTGTGGGATTTACTCACTCTCTGATACAGTATGAGTGTGGGATTTACTCACTCTCTGATACAGTGTGTGAGTGTGGGATTTACTCACTCTCTGATACAGTATGAGTGTGGGATTTACTCACTCTCTGATACAGTGTGTGAGTGAGGGATTTACTCACTCTCTGATACAGTGTGTGAGTGTGGGATTTACTCACTCTCTGATACAGTGTGTGAGTGTGGGATTTACTCACTCTCTGATACAGTGTGTGAGTGTGGGATTTACTCACTCTCTGATACAGTGAGTGAGGGATTTACTCACTCTGATACAGTATGAGTGTGGGATTTACTCACTCTCTGATACAGTGTGTGTGTGGGGGATTTACTCACTCTCTGATACAGTGTGTGTGTGGGGGATTTACTCACTCTCTGATACAGTGTGTGTGTGTGGGATTTACTCACTCTCTGATAGAGTGTGAGAGTGTAGGCACGGTAGCACAGTGGTTAGCACTGCTGCTTCACAGCTCCAGGGTCCCGGGTTCGATTCCCGGCACGGGTCACTGTCTGTGTGGAGTTTGCACATTCTCCTCGTGTCTGCGTGGGTTTCCTCCGGGTGCTCCGGTTTCCTCCCACAGTCCAAAGATGTGCAGGTTAGGTTGACTGGCCAGGTTAAAAATTGCCCCTTAGAGTCCTGTGATGCGTCGGTTAGAGGGATTAGCGGGTAAAAATATGTGGGGGTAGGGCCTGGGTGGGATTGTGGTCGGTGCAGACTCGATGGGCCGAATGGCCTCCTTCTGCACTGTAGGGTTTCTATGATTCTATGAGTGTGGGATTTACTCACTCTCTGATACAGTGTGTGAGTGTGGGATTTACTCACTCTCTGATACAGTGTGTGTGGGGGGGACTTACTTACTGATGCAGTCTGTGAGCGTGGGATTTACTCACTCTCGGATGCAGTGTGAGTGTGGGATTTACTCACTCTCTGATACAGTGTGAGTGTGGGATTTACTCACTCTCGGATACAGCGTGAGTGTGGGATTTACTCACTCTCTGACACAGTGTGTGAGTGTGGGATTTACTCACTCTCTGATACAGTGTGTGAGTGTGGGATTTACTCACTCTCTGATACAGTGTGTGTGGGGGGGACTTACTCACTGATGCAGTCTGTGAGCGTGGGATTTACTCACTCTCGGATGCAGTGTGAGTGTGGGATTTACTCACTCTCTGATACAGTGTGAGTGTGGGATTTACTCACTCTCGGATACAGCGTGAGTGTGGGATTTACTCACTCTCTGACACAGTGTGTGAGTGTGGGATTTACTCACTCTCTGATACAGTGTGTGAGTGTGGGATTTACTCACTCTCTGATACAGTGTGTGTGGGGGGGACTTACTCACTGATGCAGTCTGTGAGCGTGGGATTTACTCACTCTCGGATGCAGTGTGAGTGTGGGATTTACTCACTCTCTGATACAGTGTGAGTGTGGGATTTACTCACTCTCGGATACAGCGTGAGTGTGGGATTTACTCACTCTCTGACACAGTGTGTGAGTGTGGGATTTACTCACTCTCTGATACAGTGTGTGTGTGTGTGTGTGTGTGTGTGTGTGTGTGTGTGTGTGTGTGTGTGTGTGTGTGTGTGTGTGTGTGTGTGTGTGTGTGTGTGTGTGTGTGTGGGATTTACTCACTCTGACACAGTGTGTGAGACCATAAGTAATCGGAGCAGAATTAGGCCACTCGGCACATGGAGTCTGGTCCGCCAATCATGACTGATATTTTTCTCTTTCCCATTCTCCTGCCTTTTCCCCATAATCCCTGGTCCCCTTATTAATCAAGTCTATCTATCTCTGTCTTAAAAACACTCAATGACTTGGCCACCACAGCCTCTGCGACAAAGAGTTCCTCAGATTCACCAGTCTCTGGCTGAAGAAATTACTCCACATCTCTGTTTTAAAGGATCGTCCCTTTAGCCTGAGATTGTGCCCTCTGGTTCTAGTTTTTCCTGATTTTGGAAACAACATCTCCATGTCCCCTCTATCCAGGCCTCACAGTATCCTATAAGTTTCAACAAGGTCCCCCCTCATCCTTGTGAACTCCAATGAGTACAGACCCAGAGTCCTCAACCGTTCCTCATATGACAAGCTTTTCATTCCAGGGATCATTATTGTGAACCTCCTCTGGGCCCTTTCCAAGGCCAGCACATCCTTCCTTAGATACGGGGCCCAAAGCTGCTCACAATACTGCAAATGGGGTGTGACTGGAGCCTTGTACAGCTTCAGAAGTACATCACTGCTCTTGTATTGTATCCCTCTCGCCATGAATGCTAACATTGCATTTGCCTTCCGAACTGCCAACTGACCCTGCCGGTTAACCTTAAGAGAATCTTGAACAATGACTCCCAAGTCCCTTTGCCCTTCTGATTTCCTCAGCATTTCCCCATTTAGAAAATAGTCTATGCCTCCATTCCTCCCTCCAAAGTGCATAACCTCACACTTTTCCACATTGTATTCCATCTGCCACTTCTTTGCCCACTCTCCTAGCCTGTCCAAGTCCTTCTGCAGCCCCCCTGCTTCCTCAGTACTACCTGTCCCTCTCCATATCTTTGTATCATCTGCAAACTTAGCAACAGAGCTTTCACTTCCTGCTTCCAAATTGTTAATGTTTCTGGTGAAAAGTTGTGGTCCCAGCACTGATCCCTGAGGCACACCACCGAACATCGGCTGCCAACCTGAAACAGACCTCTTTATCCCCACTCTCTGCCTTTTGCCAGTCAGCCAACCCTCTATCCATGCCTGGATCTGACCCTTAACACCATGGGCTCTTAACTTATTTAGCAGACTCCGACTCAGCACCGTGTCAGAAGGCCTTCTGGAAATCTAAATAAATCACGTCCACTGGTTCTCCTTTATCGAACTTCCTTTTACCCCCTCAAAGAACTTTAAAACTTAGTGTGGGATTTACTCACTGATGGAGCATGTGAGTGTGGGATTTGTATCTGTGAATGGATGAGAACATTTCTGAGGTTATGATTCATTCTGTATCTGGGTCTCATTGTGTGTCTGTCCAAAAGTGGTGCATGTGATTGCATGTAGTAATAATTCTCTTCTTGGTGGTATTAGTTTTATTTTTGTATGTATCCCTCTCCTCCACAATATCAGTGTGTTCGTTTTATATGCCGTTTTATATATCTGTCAGTCTCTGTAGCTGTATTTAAGTGCATGTGCTGCAGAACGGCAGTGGAATCACACACTGACTCTGACTGTTCTTCCTTTACGCTTGATAAGCAATTGCTAAAATACTCAATGTATAGCGTATTTTCTATCTATCCTCTGAAATTTAATCAACATTTTTCCTTCTGACAGGCAAAGAGTTGAAACCAGCAGAATAAATGGAGAGATTCTTTCACACAAGGAGAATTGCAGCCAGCTCCTCACATACAGTAAGTGTCACTCACACACAGCAGAGATGGCCAAGAGGTTCACTTGCTGGAGTTCTGATCCATTGTGCTCTGCAAGCACAGGCCCCAAGCACAATATTGTTGTTGGTTTATGGTTCAGTAGTCTGGTTGGTGAGGGTTTCAACTAAATTGGCAGCAGGTTTGACACCAGCATGTAGAAGTAGCAGAAAGGAATAAGAGCAGAAAAGAGGGAGAGTGATGGATAATACTGGAGAAGGAGCAGACTAAGAAGCACTGAAGCATTGAAGTTAGTCCTCTTCCAATTTAGAATGTCTACTTTAGATTGTTCCTTGCTAATGTCAAGCTTGTGATCCAATGATCACTGGATAAAAACACAGACACTTGATTCATGTGGCCAACCTTGGCCCACCCCATTCCCCAGCACCAGATCCAGCAATGCTTTGTTCATAGTTTCTTGAGAATACTCTGGTCCAAGAAATTCTCTTGAACATATTTCAAAAATTCCCAGACAGATGAATGTATGAATTAGGAGCAGGTGTAGGCCACTTGGCCCCTTGAACCTGCTCCACCATTCAGTATGATCATGACTGGTCTGATTGTAACTTCAAACCCACATCCTTACCTATCCCTGATAATCTTTCACCTTCTTGCTTCCTCATAGCACCAGGGAGTCGGGTTCAATTCCAACCTTGGGTGACTGTCTGGAATTTGCACATTCTCCCTGTGTCAACATTTGTTCCTCTGGCTGCTTTTTCTGAGTGGCAGTCAGTGACTAGTGGGTTCTGCAGGGATCAGTGCTAGGACCCCAACTGTTCACATTATATATTAATTATTTAGAAGAGGGAACTGAATGTATTATCTCCAAATTTGCAGATGATACGAAGTTGGGTGGGAGGGTAAGCTGTGAGGAGGATGCAGAGTTACTTCGGTGTGATTTGGACAAGCTGAGTGCATGGGCATCGCATGTCAGATGCACTATAATGTGGATAAACGTGAGGTTATCCACTTCGGTAGAAGGAATCGGAAAAAAGATTATTATACATGAATGGTTGTAAATTTAGAGAGGTGGATATTCAATGAGAGCTTGGAGTCCTCATGCATCAGTTGCTGAAAGTAAGAGCGCAGGTAGAGCAGGCAGTAAATAAGGCAAATGGCATGTTGGCCTTAATAGCGAAAGGATTTGAGTACAGAGATAGGGATGTTTTGCTGCAATTGTGTAGGGCGTTGGTGAGGCCACACCTGGAGTATTGTGTGCACTTTTGGTGTCCTTATCTGAGGAAGGATGTCCTTGCTATAGAGAGAGTACAATGAAGGTTTACTTGACAGATTCCTGGGCTGGCAGGTCTGTCATATGATGAGAGATTAAATCGCTTAGGATTCAGAGAGACTAAGTCGGTTAGAAAGAATGTTCCAAATGGTGGGGGAGACCAGAACTAGGGGTCTTGGTTGAGGACAAGGGGTAAAGCTTTCAGAACTTTGGTGAGGAGAAATTTCTTCACCCAGAGGGTGGTGAATGTGCGGAATTCACTACCACAGAATGTAGTTGAGGCCAAAACGTTGTCTGGTTTCAAGAAGAAATTAAATACAGCTCTTGGGTTCAAAGGGATCAAGGGATATGGGGGGAGGGGGGATCAGGATATTGAATTCAATGATCAGAATGAATTGTGGAGCAGGCTCAAAGGGCCGAATGGCCTCCTCCTGCTTCTGGTTTCTATGTTTCTACGCTCCGGTTTCCTCTCACATTCCAAAGATGTGCAGGTTAGGTGGATTGACCATGCCAATTTGCTTCTTTGTGTCCCAAGATGTGTAGGTTGGGGGGATTAGCAGGGTAAATGCATGGGGTTACAGGGATGTGGCAAGGAGTTGCCCTCAGAAAGATGCTCTGTTGGAAAATCAGTGCAAACCCGTGGGGCCAAATGGCCTCCATCTGCACTGTAGAGATTCTATGATTTTCTATCCACCTCTGCAATCAAAATATTGAAAGACTTTGCTTGCTTTGCCTTTCGAGGAAGGGAGTTCCATTGACACACAACCCTCTGAGTGAAAATAATCTCGCCTCATCTGTGCCTTAAATGGATGACCCTTTATTTTGAAACAGTGACCCCTCGTTCTAGATTCTCCCACAAGAGGAAATATTCTCTCCACATCCATCCTGTCAAGACCACTCAGATCTGTAAAATTTCAATCAAGTCGATACTTACTCTTCTAAACTCTCATGCATGCAAACTTATCCCCTCCAACATTTCCTCATGAGACAACCCGCTCCTTCCTGGTATTAATCCCGTAAACCTTCTCTGAACTCTGAACTTCTCTGTAGGGCGGCATGGTAGCACAGTTGTTAGCACTGCTGCTTCACAGCTCCAAGGACCTGGGTTCGATTCCCGGCTTGGGTCACTGTCTGTGTGGAGTTTGCACATTCTCCCCGTGTCTGCGTGGGTTTCCTCCGGGTGCTCCGGTTTCCTCCCACAGTCCAAAAATGTGCGCGTAGGTTGATTGGCCATGCTAAAATTGCCCTTAGTGTCCTGAGATGCGTAGGTTAGAGGGATTAGTGGGTAAATATATGGGGGGAGGGCCTGGGTGGGATTGTGTTCGATGCAGACTCGATGGGCTGAATGGCCTCTTTCTGTGCTGTAGGGTTTCTATGATTCTATGAACTGTTTCAAGCACATCTACATATTTAGCTAAAGCTAATAGAACAAAGAACAATACAGCACAGGAACAGGCCCTTCGGCCCTCCAAGTCCGTGCCGCTCCCTGGTCCAAACTATACCATTCTTTTGTATCCCTCCATTCCCACTCCGTTCATATGGCTATCTAGATAAGTCTTAAACATTCCCAGTGTGTCCGCCTCCATCACCTTGCCTGGCAGCACATTCCAGGCCCCCACCACCCTCTGTGTAAAATATGTCCTTCTGATATCTGTGTTAAACCTCCCCCCCTTCACCTTGAACCTATGACCCCTCGTGAACGTCACCACCGACCTGGGGAAAAGCTTCCCACCGTTCACCCGATCTATGCCTTTCATAATTTTATGAAGCATGTTATTTATTGGGAAAATTATTTTATATTATATATTATCTTTATTTGTTCGAGCAAGAAGTTTCACAATACCAGGTGAAAGTCCATCTGGTTTTTTGTTTGGGAGCATGAGCTTTCAGAGCGCTGCTCCTTGTTAGAATGTAACCGGGGACAACTTTGATTGGCTGTAATGTGATCAATGGGAACAAGATGTAAGGGTCAGCTGACCCAGCAAAGCATGGAACCAATCACAGAGTGATGTAACAGTCAGCTGATGAGCTGATTCACTATAAATAAGAATCTGTGCAGAATTGTCTGCGTGGGTTTCCTCCGGGTACTCCGATTTCCTCCCAGAGTCCAAAGATGTGTGGGTTAGGTTGATTGGCCATGCTAAAAATTGCCCTTAGTGTCTTGAGATGCGTAGGTTGGAGGGATTAGTGGGTAAATATGCAGAGATATGGGGGCAGGGCCTGGGTGGGATTGTGGTCAGTGCAGACTCGATGGGCCGAATGGCCTCTTTCTGTACTGTAGGGTTTCTATGATTTCTATGAATTGTGGGGAGCTTGGAGTGGCCCAGGGTGAGGCCCCAAGTTTGGAGTAATGATGTTTCTTTATTAAACCCGTCCTTTGATTTATAAGATGGAGTAAGTTTTGTTGTATTTTCATGAGCTCCATTTTGAAGAGTTCCTTCTGAAGAAACACTCCTTCTTCAGGTGAGTGGGGAGTTGGATTCACAAACAGGGCATATATAGAAACATATAGAAACATGAGAAGCGCTCCGAAAGCTCGTGCTACCAAATAAACCTGTTCGACTTCAGCCTGGTATTGTGAGACTTCTTACTGTGCCCACCCCAGTCCAATGCCGGCATCACGACATCAGATTTGTTCTAGTATAAGGTGTAAATTTTACATTGAAGACACGTCAGGTGAAGACAGCTGAGTGGAATGTGTGGTTTGTCTCATGTGGGGAGTCTTGGATGCTGCCAGTGTCTTGAATGACCACATGTGCAGGAAGTGTTCCCAGCTGCAGAAACTGGAGCTCCAGGTTTCGGACCTTGAGGAGCAGCTGGAGAGACTGTGATGCATTTGAGAGGCTGAGAGTTATGTGGACAGCACATTTAGAGAGATGGTCACAGCACAGCTCAAGGGACTAGAGGAAAGAAGGAAATGGGTGACCACTGAGCAGTCCAAGAAGAACAGGCATGTAGAATCATAGAATAGAATCATAGAATCCCTACAGTGCAGAAGGGGGCCATTCAGCCCACCGAGCCTGCACCAACAACAATCCTGCCCAGCCCCTATCCCCATAAGCCCAGGTATTTACCCTGCCAATCTCTCTAACCTACACATCTTGGGGCACTAAGGGGCAATTTAGCATGGTCAATCCACCTAACCTGTACATTTTAGGACTGTGGGAGGAAACCCACGCATAAACGGGGAGAATGTGCAAACTCCACACAAACAGCCACCCAAGGCGGGAATTGAACCCGGGTCCCTCGTGCTGTGAGGCAGCAATGCGAACCACTTTGTCACCCTGCCACCCAAACAGGTACTGCAGGAGTCCCCGGGGTCCTAGTCACTAACACATCTTCCATTTTGTTTGCAGATGAGGGTGCTGGTCAGCAGCCCAGAAGAGTGCAGTCAGAGCCAAGATTCTGGCAAAACAAGCATCTTGCTTGTACAGGTGGGGAGGAAGAAGACAGGAAGAGCAATAGTGATAGGGGATTCATCAGTCAGTAGAGCAGACAGGCATTTCTGTGGCCAAGGATTTGACTTCAGGATGGTGTGTTATCTCCCTGGCCAGTGTCAGGGATGTCACTGAATCGCTGCAGGACATCCTGAAAGAGGAGGGTGATAGGATAGAGGTTGTGATACATATAAAAGTAGCAGAAAGGAAGAAGGGCAGAAAGGAGGGAGAGTAATGGATAATACAGGAGAAGGAAGTAATACCATGTTGGATAGAAGGAGACTAACAAGTACTATGAAGAATGTCAAGACAGGTTTCCAATGTATGTAAACACACAGAGTGTGATAAATAAGGTTGATGAGCTTGAAGGACAAAGAGAAATGTGGGAATCTGGTGCAGAGGCAATGACAATAAGAGGGGGATCGTGCCTTACAAATTTGGTGGAGATTTTTGAGGAAGTGACAAAAACGATTGACAAAGGAAGGGCCGTGGATGTCGTCTATATGGATTTCAGTAAGGCATTTGACAAAGTCCCTCATGGCAGGTTGGTTAAGAAGGTTAAGGCTCATGGGATACAAGGAGAGGTGGCGAGATGGATAGAAAACTGGCTTGGCCACAGGAGACAGAGGGTAGCAGTCGAAGGGTCTTTTTCTGGCTGGAGGTCTGTGACCAGTGGTGTTCCGCAGGGCTCTGTACTGTGACCTCTGCTATTTGTGGTATGTATAAATGATTTGGAAGAAAGTGTAACTGGTGTTATCAGCAAGTTTGCGGATGACACAAAGATGGCTGGACTTGCGGATAGCGATGAACATTGTCGGACAATACAGCAGGATATAGATAGGCTGGAAAATTGGGTGGAGAAATGGCAGATGGAATTTAATCCAGATAAATACGAAGTGATGCATTTTGGAAGAACTAATGTAGGAGGGAGTTATACAATAAATGGCAGAGCCATCAAGATTATAGACACACAGAGGGACCGATGTGTGCATGTCCACAAATCCTTGAAGGTGGCAGCACAGGGGTGGAGAAGGTGGTGAAGAAGGCATATGGTATGCTTGCCTTTATAGGACGGGGTATAGAGTATAAAAGCTGGAGTCTGATGTATAGAACGCTGGTTAGGCCACATTTGGAGTACTGCGTCCAGGTCTGGTCGCTGCACTACCAGAAGGACGTGGAGGCTTTAGAGAGAGTGCAGAGAAGGTTTCCCAGGATGTTGCCTGGTATGGAGGGTCTTAGCTATGAGGAGAGATTGGATAAACTGGGCTTGTTCTCCCTGGAAAGACGGAGAATGAGGGAAGACCTAATAGAGGTGTACAAAATTATGAAGGGTATAGATAGGGTGAACAGTGGGAAGCTTTTACCCAGGTCGGAGGTGACGATCACGAGGGGTCACGGGCTCAAGGTGAGAGGGGCGAGGTATAACTCAGATATCAGAGGGACGTTTTTTACACAGAGTGGTGGGGGCCTGGAATGTGCTGCCAAGTAGGGTGGTGGAGGCAGACACGCTGGCATCGTTTAAGACTTGCCTGGATAGTCACATGAGTAAAGAACAAAGAACAGTACAGCACAGGAAACAGGCCCTTCGGCCCGCCAAGCCTGTGCCGCTCCTTGGTCCAACTAGACCAATCGTTTGTATCCCTCCATTCCCAGGCTGCTCATGTGACTATCCAGGTAAGTCTTAAACGATGTCAGCGTGCCTGCCTCCACCACCCTACTTGGCAGCGCATTCCAGGCCCCCACCACCCTCTGTGTAAAAAACGTCCCTCTGATATCTGAGTTATACTTCGCCCCTCTCACCTTGAGCCCGTGACCCCTTGTGATCGTCACCTCCGACCTGGGAAAAAGCTTCCCACTGTTCACCCTATCTATACCCTTCATAATCTTGTACACCTCTATTAGCTCTCTCCTCATTCTCCGTCTTTCCAAGGAGAACAACCCCAGTCTACCCAATCTCTCCTCATAGCTAAGGCCCTCCATACCAGGCAACATCCTGGTAAACCTTCTCTGCACTCTCTCTAACGCCTCCACGTCCTTCTGGTAGTGCGGCGACCAGAACTGGACGCAGTACTCCAAATGTTGCCTAACCAGCGTTCTATACAGCTGCATCATCAGACTCCAGCTTTTATACTCTATACCCCGTCCTATAAAGGCAAGCATACCATATGCCTTCTTCACCACCTGCTCCACCTGTGTTGCCACCTTCAAGGATTTGTGGACTTGCACACCTCGATCCCTCTGTGTTTCTATACTCCTGATGACTCTGCCATTTATTGTATAACTCCTCCCTCCATTATTTCTTCCAAAATGCATCACTTCGCATTTATCCGGATTAAACTCCATCTGCCACCTCTCCGCCCAATTTTCCAGCCTATCTACATCCTGCTGTATTGCCCGACAATGCTCTTCGCTATCCGCAAGTCCAGCCATCTTCCTGTCATCCGCAAACTTGCTGATTACACCAGTTACACCTTCTTCCAAATCATTTATATATATCACAAATAGCAGAGGTCCCAGTACAGAGCCCTGCGGAACACCACTGGTCAGAGACCTCCAGCCGGAAGAAGACCCTTCGACCACTACCCTCTGTCTCCTATGGCCAAGCCAGTTCTCCACCCATCTAGCCACTTCTCCTTGTATCCCATGAGCCTTAACCTTCTTAACCAACCTGCCATGTGGGACTTTGTCAAATGCCTTACTGAAGTCCATATAGACGACATCCCTGGCCCTTCCTTCATCAACCGTTTTTGTCACTTCCTCAAAAAACTCCACCAAATTTGTAAGGCACGACCTCCCTCTTACAAGACCATGCTGTCTGTCACTAATGAGATTGTTCCGTTCTAAATGCACATACATCCTGTCTCTAAGAATCCTCTCCAACAACTTCCCTACCACGGACGTCAAGCTCACCGGCCTATAATTTCCTGGGTTATCCCTGCTACCCTTCTTAAACAACGGGACCACATTCGCTATCCTCCAATCCTCAGGGACCTCACCCGTGTCCAAAGAAGCGACAAAGATTTCCGTCAGAGGCCCAGCAATTTCATCTCTCGTCTCCCTGAGCAGTCGAGGATAGATGCCATCAGGCCCTGGGGCTTTGTCAGTTTTAATGTTCCCTAAAAAACCTAACACTTCCTCTCTTGTAATGGAGATTTTCTCTAACCGGTCAACAACTCCCTCCGAGACATTCCCGGTTAACTCGCCCCTCTCCTTCGTGAATACCGATGCAAAGTATTCATTTAGGATCTCCCCTATTCCCTTGGGTTCTAAGCATAATTCCCCTCCTTTGTCCCTGAGAGGTCCGATTTTCTCCCTGACAACTCTTTTGTTCCTAACGTATGAATAGAATGCCTTAGGATTTTCCTTAATCCTGCCTGCCAAGAACATCTCGTGACCTCTTTTTGCCCTTCTAACTCCCCGTTTGAGTTCTTTCCTACTCTCTCTGTATTCCTCCAGAGCTCCATCTGTTTTCAGTTGCCTGGACTTAACGTACGCCTCCCTTTTCATTTTAATCAGATCCTCAATTTCCCTGGTTATCCACGGCTCTCGAATCCTACCTTTCCTATCTTTCCTTTTTACAGGCACATGCCTATCCTGCAGCCTTATCAATAGTTCCTTAAAAGACTCCCACATGCCAGACGCGGACTTACCCTCGAACATCCTCTCCCAATCAGCATCCACCAATTCCTGCCTAATCCGGCTATAGTTATCCTTCCCCCAATTTAGCACCCTGCCCGTAGGACAGCACTCATCCTTGTCCATTACTATCCTAAAGTTAACAGAGTTGTGGTCACTATTTGCTACATGTTCCCCTACCGAAACTTTGACGACCTGACAGGGCTCATTTCCCAGAACGAGGTCCAGTATAGCCCCCTCTCTAGTCGGGCTATCTACATACTGTTCCAAAGAACCTTCCAGTACGCATTTTACAAATTCCTCCCCGTCCGGACCCCCAGCTCTAAGCACAGACTGGAAAGTCTGTGCCAGGGAAATTAAAGTCCCACACTACAACAACCCTATTTTTTCTGCACCTATCCAGAATCTCCTGACATATCCTTTCCTCCACTTCCCGTGGGCTGTTGGGTGGTCTGTAGTACACCCCCAGCATAGTGACTGCACCCTTCCTGTTTCTGAGTTCCACCCACAGCGACTCAGTACATGACCCCTCTAAGTTGTCTACCCTCTGCACCGCGGTAATGTGCTCCTTAACTAATATCGCTACTCCCCCACCCTTTTTAGCCCCTCCTCTGTCTCGCCTAAAACACTTATACACCGGAATATTCAGCTGCCAGTCCTGTCCTTTTAACCAAGTTTCCGTCACCGCAACCACATCCAAATTCCGCATAAGCATTAAGGCCCTAAGTTTGTCTGTTTTACCCGTTACGCTCCTCGCATTGAAGCAGATGCACTCCAGACCTCCAGGCCCACTCAGGTCATCCTCCTCCAGAGTGCTCCTCTTCTTAGCGAGCCTTGCCCCGGCCCCCAGCTCAACCCCAGCCTCAGTATTTACTGACCTCCTGTTTTGTTCCCCACCCCCCTGCCACACTAGTTTAAATCCTGCCGAAACACTCCAGCAAAACTCCGAGCCAGGATATTTGCTCCCTTCCAGTTGAGGTGTAACCCATCCTTTCTGTACAGTTGCCATCCTGACTTGAAGATTTCCCAGTTATCTATGAATTTAAAACCCTCCCTCTTGCACCAGTCCTTTAGCCACGCGTTCAACTGTAGAATCTCCCTGTTCCGAGCCTCACTTGCACTAGACACCGGGAGCAGTCCATAGATTGCTACCCTGGAGGTCTTACTTTTTAGCCTAGCACCCAACTCCCTGAATTTCTCTCGTATGACACCCCTGCTCTTCCTACCTACATCATTTTCACCAATGTGTATAATCACATCCGTTTGACTACCTTCCTTTTTAAATATGCTTCCTACCCTCTCGGAGACATCCAGTACCCTGGCACCAGGGAGGCAGACTACCATCCTGGATTCTCGTTCACTCCCACAGAACCGCCTGTCCGTGCCTCTCACCATTGCGTCCCCCACAACTATCGCTCTCCTAAACCCCTTCTTTTCCTTCCGGACCCCTGAGCCTGTCTCTGTGGAGGCGATCTGGCCCTTGTGGCTTACCCCTGGAGGGTCATCCCCCTCCACAGAATCCAAAACAATATACCTATTTTGGAGGGGGACAACCACAGGGGATCCCTCCACAGACTGCTCACTCCCTTCCCTTCTCCCATCTGTTGCCCATCCCTTTCTTTTATGGGAGACTGGTACTGGGGTACTTTCTGGCACATCACCCTTCTGACTATTACCCCTCCTAACTGTGACCCACGTGTCTTCCTTCCGAGACCCTGGTGTCACTACCTGACTATAACTTTTATCTATTAATCTCTCATTTTCCCTAACTAAACTGAGTTCATCGAGCCTCAGCTCCAGCTCCCTTACACGATCCTTCAGGAGTTGCAGTTCCACACATCTGGCACAGATATGGACTTCCGGGAGGCAAGTTGTCTCCAGGAACTCCCACATCCCACACCGAATGCAGTGTACTGGCCTCCCACTCATACCAGCCATGTCCTTTTTAGTTTTTGGGAGATAAAACAAAAAAGGGGGTGTAACAGAAGAAAAACAAACAATCTTCCTTGCCTTCGCCGAAGCCCTGTGAGCCAAAGCCCTTATAGCTCACACTCTGCTTCCCACACACTCCACTGCCCGCTCCCGACGCTGCCCACTGTATACTGCAGCCTACCTTTTATACTTCACGCGCTTAAAAAACCCTTCCCAGACTCCTTAGCAGCCCACTTCCAGTTTTCACTTTAAACTTAAAATTCTACTGCAAAAGTAAAGGCCAAAAAAAAAACACACACTTAGCGGACTAATTAAATAAATAAACAATTCAATTAATCTCTCACCAGCACTGCTGCCTCCAATCACTCCCTCTCAGCTTGCTCCAGTGGAACAATGAGGGGGAACCTCCCAGATAATTGACTTTTAAAGTTAAAATAAAAACCCTTTCCAGACTCCTTAGCAGCCCACTTCCAGTTTTCACTTTAAACTTAAAATTCTACTGCAAAAGTAAAGGCCAAAAATAAAACACACACTTAGCGGACTAATTAAATAAATAAACAATTCAATTAATCTCTCACCAGCACTGCTGCCTCCAATCACTCCCTCTCAGCTTGCTCCAGTGGAACAATGAGCAATCTGGGAATGGAGGGATACAAATGAATGGTCTCGTTGGCCCAATGAGCGGCACAGGCTTGGAGGGCCGAACGGCCTGTTTCTTGTGCTGTACTGTTCTTTGCTCTTTGACAGAAATGTGGCTTAAAAAGAGTGAGGACTGGGTGCTGAATATTCAGGAATTGTGTTCAGAAAGAGATAGATAAGAGAAAAAGAGAGGTGGGATGACAATACTGACTAGGGAAGACATTGTAGTGTTGGAGAGTGGAGATGTCCTTGAGGTGACAAGGACACAATCCAGTTGTTTAAAATCTGAAATCAGTGTGAGGGGAACTATTGAGAAAAATTGTGAGGGTTAAAATTAATCTCCATTTTCAGAGGCAAGGATTAATCAAGGATAGTCAGCATGGCTTTGTTAGGGGGAGATCATGTCTAACAAATTAGATTGAATGTTTTGGGGACGTGTCAAGCCTTGTAGATCAGGGCAGTGAGTTGATGTCATCCACATGGACTTCAGTAAGGCATTTGACAATGGGAGACTGGTCAAGAAGATATCAGCACATGGGATCCAGTATGATTTGGAAAATTGCATCAACAACTTTCGTAGTGACATAAAGCAGAGGGTGATGGTCACAGGTTGCATGTTCCTTTGTGTTCCAGGTTGTGTAGATTCAGTGGTTTGTGGGTTATTTGGATAGTGTGGGAGGGGGTTGTGTGTGCAAATGTAAGATGCTGAGTCAGTGCAGACTAGATGGGATAAATATCCTCCTTCTCTACTATAGGGATGCAAAGAACAAAGAACAACACAGAACAGAAACTGACCCTTTAGCCCACCAAGTCTGTACCGACTCAGACGTCTCTCTGATCTTTGGAACAAGTTTGGTGAACCTTTGTTACACTTTCTATAACAAAAGTATCCTTCCTAAGGTAAGGGGACCAAAACTGCGCACAGTTCTCCAGGTGCAGTCTAACTAAGCTGCCAGACAATTAAAGTAAGACTTCACTTCTGCTGCGCTCAAAACCTTTTGCAATAACGTCCAACATATCATTCGCCTTCCTAACTGCCATCTGGACCTGCATGTTAACATCTAGAGTCCTTTTGTACATCTACATTTTCCTATCTTTTGTCTTGACAGGTATATATCACAGGAATAAAACAAATTCATCCACTCACAGATATAAAACACGGTGTCACCTTGGTCACACATTAAGTAACAATTCTTCGCTCAGACAGACAAAAGATAATTGTACAATACTGAATAAATTACAATTAATTACCTGATACTATATACAGGGATAAATATGTAAATAAATCCAAAAATGCTCAATATGAGTAAGACAGAAAGATGTAACAGCAATTCCTTTGCTACAAACTGCAGGAATTACTTACCAGGTTCCAATTGTTACCATTCACAGAATTACTAATTGAATACTCACACACAGCTGCTGAATATAAACAGGGACAGTCAAATGTACGGGAAATCTACATGAAAAAATAAATTGAAAGATGAACAAATATCAATACATTATGTTTTTAGCATGTAGTGTTTATCACAATGTCTGAGATACATGTAAAGTTAAAGGACAGAAGTATCCCACACTTCAACGCAAGAGATACATGGATAAAGATTGATTCCTACACCCACATGGATAACCAGAGAATCACAGATGTAAAATTAATCCTACTTTCTCAAACTCTCTCGAGAAAGATGGAAGAACAAGGAATTCCAAAACATACTCGCGAATGACATCTACAGAATGATACCTACATTTGTTTTGAGAAACAGTGAAGCAAAATGAAGTTCACTCTCACACAGTATCACAAGTAGCATCCATAGAATGAACCCTGCATTCACACACAACACCACAGACGGACAGAAAAGCACACTCAGATGTTGTACCAGAGACCGATGCATACAGTATCATTCAGACACTTATACAGTTACTCAATGACACATGCCTGCTGAACCGAAATCAAACTCCCATTCACTTCAAGACACTGGCATGAGCAGAATTTACCCCATATTAATATACACAGTGGAGACTGATATAGTGCATGAGTCTCAAAATTATGTTCGGCCAATCTCACACATGCAAGCTGGCAATCAACAGACAAATACACATTGTGTTTCACATACTGTACCCAATACTTACAAGCACATAATTAATCGCATTCTGGACATGAAATAGAGAGATGCCATTTCAGTCCCACATTCAGCCTCACTGATTTAGAATAGAATCCCTCCAGTGCAGAAGGATGTTATTTGACCCATCAAGTCTGCACTGACTCAGCATTTTACCCAGGCCCTATCCCCATAACCCCACAAATTTACCACGGCTACATCCCCTAACGACACATCTTGGGATACCAAGGGGTAATTAACCTCGCCAATCCGAAAAAACCTGCACAACTTTGAACTGTGGGAGGAAACCAGTGCACTTGGAGAAATCCCAGGCAGATAAGGGGAGAATATGCAACCTCCACAAAGACAGGCGTCCGAGGCCGGAAACGAACTTGGGTCCCTGGCATTGTGAGGCAGCTCTCTAACCATTGTGTCGCCCATTCTTGCAGTGTACTTCACAAATGGTGCACACTGTGTATGAATGGTTGAGGGAGTAAATGCTGAAGCTGGTGAATGGTTTGCAAGTGAAACCAAAAACTAGATTTGTTTCTGAGATTCTTTGGTGTTGTTGGAGGTGCACTGACCAGTGAGTGGAGAGTATTCCATCCCTTACCTAAATGTGGAATTCAATTGTGGAAAGTCTGTTGGAAAATAGGAGGTCAGTCACGAGCTATGGACATGCTCTGTTCTATTTTTAAAGCCACAGTCATATTGTGACAGGATACAAGAAGTACCTTGTACCCATTTATCGTTAATTACAGTCACAGAATGATGACCATGCTAAAACATAATTAGAAGATAAGAAATTGGAGCAAGAGTCGGCCATTCGGCTCTTCGAGTCCACATTGCCATACAGTGAGATCATGACTGATTTTCCACTTCAACACCATTTTTCTGAACTATCCTCGTAACCCTTGATGTTTTTGATATGTAGAAATCTATCAATCTCACTCTTGAACATATTTAATGATTAAATCTCCTCATATCTCTTCGCATTGCATTCTATCTGCAAAATTGTTGCCCATTCGCTTCGCCTCTTCAAATACACACAAAGAGTCTTTGCCTCCTTTTCACAACTCACACATCCACCTTGTATGTGTCAGCTACCAATTTGGAAATATTACCTTTAATCCCAAATCATTGATACACAGATTGTCGACAGCAGTGGCCCAAACACTGATCCTTGTGGTAGCCCACTTGTCATAGCCTGCTAACTCGAAAATGACCCATTTGTTCCTCCTCTCAGTTCTCTATTCCAGGATATTATCTTCCCCCGCCCCGCCCCCATCCCCCCCCCCATTCCCCCCATCCCCCCCCCCATTCCCCCCCCCCCCCATTCCCCCCCCCCCCCCATTCCACGTGCTCTCATTTTTTCTTTATTTGCCTCTGTTGTGGAACCGTATCAAGGCTTGTAGCCAGTAATATCCAATTCTGATTCCACTCCTTCTTGCAGTCAGCTTTTTGTTTCAGCAACAATGTCAATGTGGCTGTTGCTCATCAAACTTATTCCCCTTCCACACGCCCAGATATTCTGCACTGCCTGCTCCCAGTGATGGGCGGAAGTAAAGCAGAGCAGTTGGTGCTGGTGAGGAAGGGGAAATGTATGAACAGTATCAGCAGTCTGATAGAGTGATGTGGGATTAGCAGCAGAGAGAATGCGCTGGTGCGGCAGAGAGAGTGAGAGAGTCAGGGGGTTGGGTGGATCGGGGCGGACAAGGGGAAAGGACGGATTGACAACAGACTGGTTGCTGCTCAAATCCACAAACTCTGTGTTTGAGTATCTGAACTAACCAATCAGAGAGAGAGCGTTACGAATTGACATCACTGTGAATGAGCCAATGGGGAACAGGGCTTTCAGCCATCCTTCATTAGCATAGGCCTCTGCTTTGGTCTATAAAAGAGGAGTTCCGAGCGCGACTCAGTGATTCTGTGTCTGAAATTAACTGTGAGGATGGTGGATGAGAAGAAAGCAGCTCCTAAGAAGGGGGCGAAGAAAGTGATTAAGAAACCGGTAATAAAGGGCGGCGAAAGTCGAGGAAGGAGAGTTACTCCATCTACATCTACAAAGTGATGAAGCAGGTTCACCCCGACACCGGCATCTCCTCCAAGGCCATGAGCATCATGAACTCGTTCGTGAACGATATTTTCGAGCGCATCGCGGGTGAGGCTTCCCGCCTGGCCCATTACAACAAGCGCAGCACCATCAGCTCCCGGGAGATCCAGACCGCCGTGCGCCTGCTGCTGCCCGGGGAACTGGCCAAGCACGCCGTGTCGGAAGGGACAAAGGCGGTGACCAAGTACACCAGCTCCAAGTAAAACTCCCCATGGACTGAAAAACATCCCAAACACAACGGCTCTTTTAAGAGCCACTCACAATCTCCCTGAAAAGGCTATATCATCCATTTAGTTTCAATTAATCTTTCACTCTGAAGCGTCTCGAACAATCTAATTGTTGTTTTTACTGTTGATCAATGATAGGTACTGAGTAATGCAAGTTGATCGCCCAGCGTCTGATTAATAATGTTTCATTAATTAATTATTTGGTTTCCGACCGCCTCTGCACTTAGATCTCAGAGGCCCGTTTCCCCGACTTTAGAGAGAGAGAGAGCTAATGGAGCAAATGTGTCAGCTTCCAATTCTGTTCCAGTTTGGTCTTAATAATCGATCAGTTTATTCCCTATCAGCCCCGGTTGTGCAGGAACCTCAGTCTCGGCACTGGTCAATTTACACAAATGTTCACTCCCCTCTTGATTCTCACGAATATGGAGAACATCCCGTCCGTTTACAGAACGATGTCAATGAGACTTTCTGGCGGCGAGTTCGAGAGTTTTAAAAAGGGCCGAGATTAACCCCGAATGGATCCAGGATTCTAAAAGCAAATCTGCAACTTGGGATAAAATGTGAAATGGTGCAAACAGAGACTGATGTTTTAAACACTTTGTTGTTCAACAGTTGATTATTGAGAGATTTTATTTGAAATGTATTTCTTGTTTTGTAAACACATCTGCGAACTTTTCAAAAATGAATCGTGAAAATTTTGTTATTTTCGACTTATTTTCCGAAAAACCCAGGCTGAAAATCAGAAACTGCCAGATCCAGGTTAACTATAGACTGGGGAAGGAGAGAAAGGGAGATTCTTACATTACTCAAAATTAATTAACCATTACCTATTCGTATAATTTTCGAAACTCTTTTGTTCTTTTGAGCTTTGGCGGCTTTTACACTTTGAAATGAAATCGGTTGGATTCTGAGATTTTGGCGCCGTTATTTTCCGCCCTCACTCCGTGGGCTCTCCGGATTGGTGAGTTAAGCAGATTTCTGATTGGTCATATGAACAAGATGCTGAGAGGCAGCAACAAAGTGACCAATCAGCAATGTCCGCACCTCCATTCCTCCCGGAGCAATAAGAGAAGCGAAAGGGAGTGGATTTCAGCATTCTTTGTGAAACTGTTTGTGAGATTGTGCAGATGTCTGGAAGAGGAAAGGGCGGCGGGAAAGCTCGGGCCAAGGCCAAGTCTCGCTCCTCCCGGGCTGGACTGCAGTTCCCGGTGGGCCGTGTTCACAGGCTCCTGAGAAAGGGCAACTATGCTGAGCGTGTGGGTGCCGGAGCCCCGGTTTATCTGGCTGCTGTGCTCGAGTATCTGACCGCTGAAATCCTGGAGCTGGCCGGGAACGCGGCCCGGGACAACAAGAAGACCCGCATCATCCCCAGACACCTGCAGCTGGCCGTCCGCAACGACGAGGAGCTCAACAAGCTGCTGGGAGGAGTGACCATCGCTCAGGGCGGGGTGTTGCCTAATATCCAGGCCGTGCTGCTGCCCAAGAAAAGCAGCGCTGGGACCGCGAAGAGCAAGTGAAGCGACCATTCTTTAATCTGATAACCCAAAGGCTCTTTTCAGAGCCACTCACTTTATCTGAAAAAGGACGACCTGGTGTCTATTGGTCAGTTTCTGCACTGCTATTCACAACACAGCTGTTTCCCGCTTTGTTCTATCAATCCGTACTATTGACACATACAGTATTTTAATACAAGTTGCTGCTGTTTATTGGGGAAACCATCCCAGTGAACTAAAATGATCCAATTTCCAATATAATCGCTGTAATAGTCTGTGAGGACATTCATCTACAACCCATCGGTTTTCAAAGCCAGTCACGATATCTGGAAAAGTGTTAATTGTCTGTCCTAATGTGCAAGTGTTTCTGCAATGACTATATCTGTGCGAGTGGGTTACTGTTTGAGACAAGCTTCATTACTCTGAATCTTATTGACATGTTCAATACTCACATTCTGACTAGAAACATTTACGGAGAAAGTTGATTTGCGGAATTATTCCTCAAACTGAAATGATCACAGGTCTAATAAAACCACTCAAATTAAATTGCGGTACAATGATGAGCTGCCTTCTGGAACCGCTGCAGTCCATGTGGTGTGGGACCACATCTGTTAACCAGATTCCGTGGCCAGAGCCAATCATATCTGTTTTTTCCCCCCAGTTATTATCGTGATTGCTGAGATCACTGTGTTTGTTTCCGATGAAAATGCAAATTATCTGCTCTTGGAGTCTCTCGATTTCCTGTTTTATTTGTTTCTCCTGCACTGACAGGTAACAATAAATCACAACCTCAACAACCAGTGACAGCGAGTTAAATAATAATCCCCCACTCGCTGATAATGGAGTTTCTAACAGCGACAGACAGTTTCTGACCATCCTCCGATTGGGCCTGGAGGGAACCAGATTCATTGTCAGAGCTGGACTTTCTTACTGAGGGAGTGGCACAGTCAGGTGAACGATGGTGGTGGAGTGGTGACTGGGAGAGCGTTTGACCAAACGTCAGTTCCTGACCATCACAGTGGTGATTTATTTAATTAGCTATCGCATGTCACAACAGTAGGTGGGCACTCCTAAAATAAAATTCACTAAAGATTTCTAATGGAAAATCAAGCTTCAATTTGCTTTCAGTTGTTTAAATGAAAGAACAGGCCTCAAAATTAAACAATGAGTTCCCAGTCAGACACAACAGTAAAAAGATAAATTGAACTGTCCAGAAAAACGAGACAAGCCAAGTTCAGTTTCCAAACTGTGCTATGGACACACCTGGTGCGTGGTGAAATCAGCAACTCAGGTAGTTCCGTAATTACAACTGATTAAAATAACGATTCCTTGAGCAGAGTGAGCGATGGTGATATAGTGGTGAGCATAGCTGCTTTCCAAGCAGTTGACTCTGGTTCGATTCCCGGCCATCGCATTCATAATTTATTTTAGAACCTTATCCGCGAATATTGTTTTAAACCGAGTGGACAAAAACAGGGCGAACGCAACATTTGACAATAGTGAAATAAAATAGACCTATCAGTTTTTATTTTTTTTTGTTCGGACGTAATTCGTTTCTCATGAAAAAATATTGAAATAGGAAAACAAGTCTCTGACATCAAATGAGTTCTCCGTTCGAGACAAAGATACAAAGTCACGGTCGAGGAACACATTTCAGCTCACACACTGTGCTCTGCACAATCCCCGTACTTGATAGAAGTTAATATGAAGATTACTGAGGTTACATTATTTAGAGAAGTGCGCAGCTGCGATGGCCGAGTGGTTAAGGCGTTGGACTTGAAATCCAATGGGGTTTCCCCGCGCAGGTTCGAGCCCTGCTCGCAGCGGTTATGATTGTGAAGTGTTTATTTCAGTATGAAGTATTTGGATCGCCATCATGCTTTCAGCTGCGTGACTCCGGGCCGGGTGCAGGAAGGTGAGCAGGAAAGGACAAAATAGGCTGAATGGGTTCCGAGTACACCATGGAAACAGGCCCCTTTTTATTTAAACCACGAAGCTAATCCCAATTGCCTGCATTTGGCCCATATCCCTCTACACCCACCTGACCCATGTAACTGTCGAAATACATTTTAAAAGACAAAATGGTACCCCCCTCTACTACTACCTCTGGCAGCTTGTTCCAGACAGCTTGTTCCTCTGTGTAAAAAAATTGTCCCTCTGGACACTTTTGTATCTCTCCCCTCTCACCTTAAACCTGTGCCCTCGAGCTTTCGACTCCCCAACCTTTGGGAAAAGATATTGACTCTCCAGCTGATCTGTGCCCCTCATTATTTTATAGATCTCTATAAGATTGCGTGCAGTTCTGGTCACCTCACTATAAGAAGGATGTGGAAGTGCTGGAGAGAGTGCAGAGGAGATTTACCAGGATGCTGCCTGGTTTGGAATGTCGGTCTTATGAGGAAAGGTTGAGGGAGCTGGGGCTGTTCTCTCTGGAGCGGAGGAGATTGAGGGGAGACTTAATAGAGGTTTATAAAATGATGAAGGGGATAGATCGAGTGAACATTCAAAGACTATTTCCTCGGGTGGATGGAGCTATTACAAGGGGGCATAACTATAGGGTTCATGGTGGGAGATATAGGAAGGATATCAGAGGTAGGTTCTTCACGCAGAGAGTGGTTGGGGTGTGGAATGGACTGCCTGCAGTGATAGTGGAGTCAGACACTTTAGGAACATTTAAGCGGTTATTGGATAGGCACATGGAGCACACCAGGATGGTAGGGAGTGGGATAGCTTGATCTTGGTTTCAGATGAAGGTCGGCACAACATCGTGGGCTGAAGGGCCTGTTCTGTGCTGTACTGTTCTATGTTCTATGTTCTAAGATCACCCCTCAGCCTCCGACGTCCAGAGAAAAAATTCCCAGTCTATCCAGCCTCGCCTTAAAACTCAAACCATCAAGTCGCGGTAGCATCCCAGTGAATCTTTTCTGCATGCTTTCTAGTTTAATAATATCCTTTCTATAATAGTGACCAGAACTGTACACAGTATTCCAAGTGTGGCCTTACCAATGTCTTGTATGACTTCAGCAGGACGTCCCAACTCCTGTATTCAATGCTCTGACCGATGAAACCAAGCATGCCAAATGCCTTCTTCACCACTCTGTCCACCTGTGACTCCACTTTCAATGAGCTATGAACATGTACCCCGAGATCTCTTTGTTCTGCATCTCTCCCCAACGCTCTGCCATTAACTTGGTAAGTCTGCCCTGGTTCAATCAACCAAAATGCACCACCTCGCATTTGTCTGAATTAAACTCCGTCTGCCATTCGTCAGCCCACTGGCCCAATTGATCAAGATCCCTTTACAATTGGTGATAACTTTCCTCACTGTCCACTGTGCCACCAATCTTGGTGTCATCTGCACACTTACAACCATGCCTCCTATATTCTCATCCAAATCATTAAAATAAATGACAAATAACAGTGGACCCAGCACTGATCCCTGAGGCACACCACTGGTCACTGGACTCCAGTTTGAAAAACAACCCTCGACAACCACCCTCTGGCTTCTGTCAAGAAGCCAATTTTGTATTCATTAAGATACCTCACCCTGGATCCCGTGAGATTTAACCTCATGCAACAACCTATCTTGCAGTACCTTGTTAAGGTGCCACATGGTACCCTTTGTTTCCCAAATGTATCAGTTAAGGGGATTAGCAGGATAAATATGTGGGGTGACTGCGACAGGTTCTGGGTGGGATGGTGTCACAGAGTCGGTGCGGACTCAATGGGCCAAATGGCCTCCATCTGCACTGGAGGGATTCTATTGCAGTTAAGGCTGAGATAGACACATTTTGGTTTCTTCGGGAATCAAGGGAGTGAGGAGTAAACTGGAGTTGAACCCAAGATCTGAAACTCTAAAAAAAGCTGGTATGCCCACATCTGGAGACTGCACCCATACTTTCGAACCCACACTTTCAAAGAGATATTCAGCTGATAGAGTGCAAAGATATGTAACCAGGAAAATGGAAGGCATGAGGGGAATACCTGATGAAGAATTAAGGATTCTTGAATTGCAATCTTTAGAGAAGGCTGATTTATGGTTTGGGTCAATATTATAAATTGATACATGGCCTTATTACTCAAGCTTCAAAAGATCTTTATTCGCATCTACTGTATTTTGGGTGGGCATCAGTATAAAGTACAGAAATTTGGTTCATGCGACGATATTCACAATTTGTTTTCCCCACATAGAATTGTTGATATTTCAAATGCTTTACCAGATTTTGATGGTGAATGCTGAAAATGTAGTGACTTTTGGAAAACTTGTCAGAAATATAGTATGATTTCTATCTTTGTATTGTCTGATGATGTTGCTGTTCTTGTTTTAATGCTGTGCCTCTGTGCTTCGCACTGTATGGCAATAAAGACACATAAATCATCATTGTATTGAATCATACAATCCCTACAGTGCAGAATGAGGCCATTCAACCCATCAAGCCCTATTCCCGTAACCGCACATATTTACCCTGCGAATCCCCTGACACTAAGAGTCAATTTAGCATGGCCAATCAACCTAACCCCCGCAGACAAGGGGAGAATGTGCAAATCCCACACAGTGAACTGGGACTGCAATTGAACCCAGTTCCCTGATGCTGTGAGGCAGCAGTGCTATCCACTGTGCCATCATGCTGCCCTTGAATGGAAGAACATTATTGATGAGCCATGTGGCCAATGTCTGCTCTTATTTCCTGTGTTCTTGTGACTGGAAGAGACAGATCCATGGATACTGAGGGAAATAAGGATGGAAATTGCAGAGGTATTGGCCAAAAGTTTCCTATCCTCGCGAGTTATATGAGTGGTGCCAGAGGACTGGAGAATTGCAAATGGTAAACACACTTCTTCAGAAAAGGCTGTGAGGATAAGCCAACTAAATCCAATCAGTTTAACCTCAGCAACGTGGGATATTCTCCAAACAATAACTGCAGATAAAATTAACACTCACTTGTGCTAATGTGCATTAATTAAGGAAAACACATACATAATTATTAAAGGGGAATCATATTTAACTTGCTCGAGATTTTCATGAGGGTAACAGAAAAGGTTGATGAGGGTAATGTGGTTAATGTGAACATGGACTGGCAAAAAGCATTTTATAAATAAAGGGGCACACAGCAAACTTGTGGTAACATTTGGAGCTGATAGAATAAAAGGGACAGCAGCAACATGATTTGGAAACTGACTGAGTGACAGGAAACACAGCAGTGGGAAATATTTTTATTTGGATTGGAGGTCGGTTAAAGTGGGATTCCAGGAGGGTTGGTGTTAGGAATTCTGCTCTTCCTGATACATATTAGAGACATCGGCAATGCTGTACAGAGCACACATTCAAACTGTCGTAATTACATAATACGTGACAACATTGTGAACTGTGAGGAAGTAGTGTTGAAGCTCTCAGTTTCTTAGACAGCTTGTGGATTGGCCAAACAAGACCAATTTAAAGCAGAGAAGTGTGAAATGATTTATTTCAGTGGGAAGAAAAGGGATAGACAATAGAAAAGAAATGATACACAATTGTAAAGGCATGCAGGAACAAGGGACCTGTGGTCAAATGTGATCCTAATAATTGCTGTTTAGGTGGCAGGTTGAGAGTGTGGTGACTAAAGCATTTGGGATTGTGAGCTTTATACATCAGGGCATAGCGAACAAGAGGAAGCAAGTTGTGGGAAACCTGTAAAAAACCCTGGTTTGGCCTCAATTGGAGTATTGCACTCTGATCTGGACAGCAGTGTTTAGAAAGGGTGTGAATGCATTAGCAAGGGTGTAATAAATCTCTGGGCATGAGTCCAGGGATGAGAAAGTTCAGTTACATCGGTAGATTGGAGAATTTGGGTCTTTGGTGAAGAGAAGGTTGAGAGGAGATTTGATAGAGGTGTTCAGGATTGTGGAGGGAATTGGAAGGAGCTGATAGGGAGAAGCTGTCATGTCCCAATCTTCCTCTGTCAGGAAGTGATCCCCAAATTGAATGAACAGAGCATTGTTCCCAGTTACACTTCTCCAGCAATGCTAAATATTCTGCGTATTTGTTTTAATGTGAAACATTTATGATAATTATACAAACACAATAAGTTATTTAGAGTAAAGAAGAAACATTAAAAGTGAAAATACATGTTGACGTCTCTCTGCTGGGCTTTTCGTCTTTCTGGTATGGGCAAGTGGTCTGATTAATCCGATGGTGCTTTTTCCAGTCACCTGCGTAACGTGGCTCGAATCCCAGACTTCTAGTTTTTGAACTGCACAACGGAGCATTTAAGAAAGTATTGGGGCTCAATGGCCTCGTCTGTGCTCTCGGTCTCCATCTACCTGATGGGCTGATCTGACATCCACCCCAGAGTGGAGTCGCTGCACATATTGCCTTAAAAATGGTCTCGAAGCTAACGGAGTGACTGTGAATCTCGTCACCACTTCCACCCTGACTAATTTCCTCCACTTCAAACCGTCCAACAATGTCAGAAGGGGTGAGAACTGGAGTAGGAGACTCCATCAATGGATGAGGTCCCATTTTGACAACTCGAGAATCCGGCCTTGCTCACTCCATCTCTGTTCTCCAGTTCCAGGGTTTTGGCTACTCTGAATGGCCTGTTCGAGGATCGCCTTGCTCCAAAGCAGCTGAATTTTGATGTTTGTCAGCAAGTTGTTGAGATTTGGCTATTCTTCATCTCCAACTGCAGACCAACCGGGGCTTCCAGGGCTGGTTGAGCAGAAACAACAATAATTGAGGATTTTGCAGTGTTGTTACATTCGAGTAGATTTCCACCTGGGGCATTTCATTAAACACTGGCTTTTTCACTCATTAACAACTATAGGAATGGCAATGCAATGTATTGGCCCATTTATCCTCACATAGGATTTCGCACATCATGTTGAAGTTGCACAAGACATTGGGAAGGCCACACTAGGAATACCGTATGCAGTTCTGGTGACCCTATTATAGAAAGAATATTATTAAATTAGAAAGAGATCTATAAAATAATGAGGGCTATAGATCAGCTCGATAGTCAATGTCTTTTCTCAAAGATCGTGGAGTTTAAAAGTGGAGGGCGTAGGTTTAAAGTGAGAGGGGAGAAACACAAAAGGGTCCAGAGGGGCAATTTTTGCACAGACGGTGGTGAGTGTCTGGAACGAACTGCCAGAGGTAGTAGTAGAGGTGGTTACAATTTTGCCTTTTAAAAAGCACTTAGATAGTTACATGGGTAAGATTGGTATGGAGGAATATGGGGCAAACGCAGGCACTTGGACTAGTTTAATGGCAAAATCTGGGCAGCATGGATGAGTTGGGCTGAAGGGCCTGTTTCCAGCTGTAAATCTCTGTCACTCTATGACTATGACTCTAGTCCCAATAGGAAATGATGCAGGTTGTCACTGTCATTGCTGTAAGTGGGAGGTGGACAATGCTCACTCACAGCATCTGTATTCCATATGAACAGCTGGCAGGTCGACCACCAAACCGATGGTAAACATTCTGCCAACATCCAGTGAAACTGGGTAACTATGGTAACGGGTCGGTACATTGACAACACAGGACTCTGTGACAATAGCTTCATCCCCAACAGGGTGATGTCACCAGGATCCACAATTCCCCCAGTTTGGAGATTCCTGTCAGGAAGCAAGGAGCAAAGTGTAAGACACCAGAGAAAAGACAAGAGATCTTTATTTCTATCGAACCAATCATTATCTCAGGAGTTCCCAAATGAATGACTTCTTTAAGAGGTCAGAGAGTCATCGAATTTTACAGCACAGAAAGAGGCCATTCAGCCCCTCGTGTATGCACCGGCCATCAGCACCTATCTATTCTCATCCCATTTTTCAGCACGTATTCACATATACGACCTGGATGAGGGAACCAAACGTAACATTTCCACGTTTGCTGACAACACAAAACTGGGCAGAATTGTGAGGAGGATGCAAGGAGGCTTCAAGGTGATTTGGACAACTTGAGTGAGTGCGCAAACACATGGCAGATGCAGCACAATGCGGCTAAATGTGAAGTTATACACTTTGGTGTGAAACACAGAAAAGAAAGGATCAGATGAGATCTGATTAAAACATATAAAATTCTAACAGGGCTGGACAGACGACATGCAGGAAGGATGTTTTCCGTGGTTGGGGAACCCGCGACATTTACCAAGAAATGGAAAGCGGAAGATCACCTCCAGTGATAAACAGGAGTTAGAGCATCCGGTCGAGGCAGCTGAGGGACTTCACTGGTGCATTCTGGGAGAAGTCAGACCAGCAACATTTACCAAGAAGTGGGAAGCTGAAGATCTGGTGTCAAGGAGCGGTAAACCCGAAACACTACATTAGTGTTTCCCTCGCTCCCTCCTCGAACCAAAAATAAGGCCACTGTGAGTAGGTAAAAGTGAAGGTAAGAGTTTTATAAATTTTCTCAAATAATTTAATTGGTGCTCGAACTGTCGGTTGGTGGGGTTAAGTGTTGCACTTCTGGGATGTGGGAGATCCGGGGCTTCCAGCATCTCGGACAACTATGTCTGCAGAAAGTGCACCCAATTGCAGCTCCTTTCAGACTGCATGGATAGGTTGGAACAGCAGTTGGATGCCCTTAGGAGCATGAAGGAGGCGGAAAGCATCATAGATAGGAGCTTTAGAGATGTGGTCACACCCAAGGTGCAGGCAGGTGGATGGGTGACCGCCAGAAGGGGCAGGCAGTCAGTGCAGGAATCCCCTGTGGTCATCCCCCTCTCTAACAAGTATACCATTGTGGAAACTGTTGGGGGAGATGGGCTATCAGGGAATAACAGCAGCAGCAGCCAAAGCAGTGGCACCATGGCTGGCTCTGTTGTTAAGCAGGGAGGGACAAAGAGCACGAGAACAATAGTTATAGGGGATTCTATAGTTAGGGGTGTAGATAGGCGTTTCTGTGGACGTGAAAGAGACTCCAGGATGGTATGTTGCCTCCCTGGTGCCAGGGTCCAGGATGTCACTGAACAGACAGAAAGCATTCTGAAGGGAGAGGGTGAACAGCCAGAGGTCGTGGTACATATTGGTACTAACGACATAGGTAAGAGGAGTGATGAGGTCCTGCAGCAGCAGTTTAGGGAGTGAGGTAGAAAGTTAAAAAGCAGGATCTCGAGGGTTGTAATCACAGGATTACTCCCTGTGCCACATGCCAGTGAGGCTAGGAATAGAAGGATAGTGCAGCTCAACACGTGGCTGGTGTAGGAGGGAGGGTTTCAGATATCTGGACGATTGGAGTCTCTTTCGGGGCAGATGGGACCTGTACAAGAAGGGCAGGTTGCATCTAAACTGGGAGGGCACAAATATTCTGGCCGGGAGGTTTGCTAATGTCACATGGAAGGATTTAAACTAGTTTAGCAGGGGGGTGGGAACCAAAGCAAAGGTGAATTAGCTGAAGGAGAACCAGAGAACCAGGCCAGTAAGACCCAGAGAAACAGCAGGCAGGGTGGGGTTTATAATCAAAGAGGATCTGGTGGACTGAAGTGCATCTGTTTCAAAGCGAGAAGTGTAACATGCAAGGCAGATGAACTTAGAGCTTGGATTAGTACTAGGAAGTACGATGTTGTTGCCATTACAGAGACTTGGTTAAGGGAAGGACAGGATTGGCAGCTTAACATTCCAGGATACAGATGTTTCAGGTGGGATAGAGGGGGATGTAAAAGGGGTGGGGGAGTTGCACTCATGGTTAAGGAGAATATGATGTGGAGATGCCGGCGTTGGACTGGGATAAACACAGCAAGAAGTCTCACAACACCAGGTTAAAGTCAAACAGGTTTATTTGGTAGCACAAGCCACTAGGTTCGGAGCGCTGCCCCTTCATTAAGGAGAATCCCAAGGCATTTTATACATATGTTAGGAACAAGAGGGTTGTCAGAGAAAGAGTCGGACCTCTCAAGAACAAAGGAAGGGAATTATGCTTCGAAGCCAAGGAAGTAGGTGAGATCCTAAATGAATACTTTGCATCAGTATTCACAAAGAAGAGGGACACGTTGATTGGTAGTGTCTCAGAGGGATGTGTAGACCCGTTAGAACAAATCGCAATTACAAGGGAGGAAGTGTTAGGTGTTTTAGGAAGCATAAAGGTAGACAAATCCCCAGGGCCAGATGGCATCTGTCCTAGATTATTGAGAGAGACAAGAGATGAAATTGCTGGGCCTCTAACAGAAATCTTTGTTTCTTCATTGGACACAGGTGAGGTCCCAGAGGATTGGAGGATAGCAAATGTGGTCCCGTTATTTAAGAAGGGTAGCAAGGATAACCGGGGTAATTATAGGCCAGTGAGCTTGACGTCCGTGGTAGGGAAATTGTTGGAGAAGATTCTTAGAGATAGGATCTATACACATTTAGAACTGAATAGTCTCATTAGCGATAGACAACATGGTTTTATACGAGGGAGGTCATGCCTCACAAATTTGGTTGAGTTTTTTGAGGAGGTGACAAAAATGATAGGCGAGGGAAGGGCCGTGGATGTCGTCGACATGGATTTTAGTAAAGCATTTGACAAGGTCCCTCATGGCAGACTGGTGCAAAAGATTAAATCTCACGGGATCAAAGGTGAACTAGCTAGATGGGTACAGAACTGGCTTGGCCATAGAAGACAGAGGGTAGCAGTGGAGGGGTCTTTTTCTGATTGGAGATTTGTGACTAGTGGTGTTCCGCAGGGCTCTGTACTGGGACCTCTGCTGTTTGTGATATATATAAATGATTTGGAAGAAGATGTAGCTGGTCTGATTAGTAAGTTTGCGGACGACACAAAGACTGCTGGAGTTGCGGATAGTGATGAACATTGTCAGAGAATACAGCAGGATATAGATAGGCTGGAAAATTGGACGGAGAAATGGCAGATGGAATTTAATCCAGATAAATGCGAAGTGATGCATTTTGGTAGATCTAATGGGCGGCACGGTAGCACAGTGGTTAGCACTGCTGCTTCACAGCTCCAGGGTCCCGGGTTCGATTCCCGGCTCGGGTCACTGTGTGTGTGGAGTTTTGCACATTCTCCTCGTGTCTGCGTGGGTTTCCTCCGGATGCTCCGGTTTCCTCCCACAGTCCAAAGATGTGCGGGTTAGGTTGATTGGCCAGGTTAAAAATTGCCCCTTAGAGTCCTGGGATGCGTAGGTTAGAGGGATTAGCGGGTAAAATATGTGGGGTGGGATTGTGGTCGGTGCAGACTCGATGGGCCGAATGGCCTCCTTCTGCACTGTAGGGTTTCTATGATTTCTATAATGCAGGGGGGAGCTGTACAATAAATGGTAGACCCATCAGGAGTATAGACACGGAGAGGGATCTGGGTGTGCAAGTCCACAGATCCTTAGAGGTGGCAGCACAGGTGGAAAAGGTGGTGAAGAAGGCATATGGCATGCTTGCCTTTATTGGACGGGGCATAGAGTATAAAAGTTGGCATATGATGTTGCAGTTATATAGAACGTTGGTTAGGCTACATTTGGAATACTGCGTCCAGTTCTGGTCGCCACACTACCAGAAGGACGTGGAGGCTTTGGAGAGAGTGCAGAAAAGGTTTACCAGGATGTTGCTTGGTATGGAGGGCATTAGCTATGAGGAGAGGTTGGAGAAACTTGGTTTGTTCTCACTGGAACGACAGAGGTTGAAGGGCGACCTGATAGACGTCTACAAGATTATGAGAGGCATGGACAGAGTGGATAGTCAGAAGCTTTTTCCCAGGATGGAAGAGTCAATAACCAGGGGGCACAGGTTGAAGGTGCCAGGGGCAAGGTTTAAAGAAGATGTAGGAGGCAGATTTTTTACACAGAGAGTAGTGGGTGCCTGGAACCCGTTGCCAGGGGAGGTAGTGGAAGTGAATACGGTAGTGACTTTTAAGGGGCGTCTTGACAAATACATGAATAGGATGGGAATAGAGGGATATGGTCCCCGGAAGGGTAGGGGGTTTTAGTTCAGTCGGGCAGCATGGTCGGTGCAGGCTTCGAGGGCTGAAGGGCCTGTTCCTGTGCTGTAATTTTCTTTGTTCTTTGAATGTAAAACAAGGGAGCTCAGTCTTAGGATACGGGGTACACCATTTAGGAATGAGATGAGGGGAAATTTCTTCACTCAAGAGGGTGGTGAACCTATGGAATTCTCTACCAAAGAAGCTGTGAAGACCAAGTCACTGCATAAGTTCAAGAAGGAGAGAGAGATTTTTTAAAGATTTTAATTGCATCAAGGGGTATTGGGAAAAAACAGAATATGGAATTGAGATATAGGATCAGCCATGATCACATTGAATGATGGAACAGACACGAAGGGCCGAATGGCCGACTCCTCTTCCCAGTTTCTATGTTTTCAAGTTCTGATGAAAGGTCACAAACCTGAAACACGAACTCTGTTTCTCTCTCTAAACAGATGCTGCCCAATCTGCTGAGCTTTCTTTTCTACTTTTATTGCAGATTTCCAGTGTCTGAACAGAATCCAGCCAGAGACAGCACCTTCAGTAGAGAGAGAGGAACCAGTGAGTGTAGAACTGAACCCAGCCAGAGTCAGCACCTTCAGGAGAGAGAGAGAGGAACCAGTGAGTGTAGAACTGAACCCAGCCAGAGTCACTACTTTCAAGGGATAGAGAGGTAACTAATCTAAACCCTGTATTCAAAAACAGAGGTAGAGAGGAAAGAGGGAACCAATGACCAGTCAGCCGAACGTCAGTCGTAGGGCAGCTGCTCGAGCCCATTACCAAGTGTTTGGAAAGTTGTATTATGATCAGATAAAGTCGGCATGGATTTACAAAAGGGAAATCATGCTTGATAAAACTACTGAAGTTCTTCGAGGATGTAACTAGTAGAGTTGACCAGGAAGAACCGGTGGATGTTGTTTATTTAGAATTTCAGAAGACTTTCGACAGAGTCGCTCACAATGTTTTTAATTGTTAAAGGTTAAAGTTTGTTTATTTGTGTCACAAGTAGGTTTACATTAACACTGCAATGAAGTTATTGTGAAAATCCCCTCGTCGCCATACTCCGGCGGCTGTTCAGGTAGACTGAGGGAGAATTTAGCATGACCAATGCACCGAACCAGCACGTCGTTCAGACTGTGGGAGGAACTGGAGTACCCAGAGGAAACACACACACACACGGAGGGAACGTGCAGACTCCACACAGACAGTGACCCAAGCCGGGAATCGAACCTGGGTCCTTGGCGCTGTGAGACAGCAGTGGTAACCATTGTGCCGCCCCTCTACTATGTAAAGGTAAAGTACATGGGATTGTGGGTAGCGTCTTGAGATGGATAGAAAGCTGATTAACAGACAGGAAGTAAAAACATGGCATAAATGGATCTTTTTCCAATTGGAAGGCAGTGATTCATGGAGGACCGCAGGGATCTGCGCTAGGACCCCAACTGTTCATATTATATATTAATGATTTGGACGTGGGAACTAAATGTATTATCTCCAAATATGGAGATGATACAATATTGGGTGGGAGGGTCAGCTGTGAGGAGCATGCAGAGATCCTCCAGCGTGACTTGGACAGGCTGAGTGTGTGGGCATCTGCACGGCAGATGTAGTATAATGTGGGTAATATATGCGGTGACCACTTCATTATTCACTTCAGTAGCAAAAATAGGACGGCAGATTATTATTTGAAGGGGTGTAAATTAAGAGAGGTGGATACTCAGCGAGACCTCGGTGTCCTTGTGCATCAGTCAGTACAATCAAGTCTTAATGCATAGGAGTTTGGTTAGGCCACATTTGGAGTATTGTGTACAATTCTGGTCGCCACACTTCCGGAAGAATGTTGATGCATTGGAAAGGGTGCAGAAGAGATTTTCCAGGATGTTGCCTGGTTTGGAGGATACGGACTATGAAGAAGGTTGAACAAACGTGGATTGTTTTCTTTGGAGCATCGGAGTATGAGGGGACCTGAGAAATGTTTACAAGATTATGACAGGGTTGGATAGAGTGGATTGTCAGAGTCTTTTTCCCAGGGTCGAGGGGTCAATAACTCGAGACAAAGGTGAGAGTGAGAGAGGGAAAGTTTAAAAGAGATGTAAGGGGCAAGTTTTTCAGACAGAGAGTGGTGAATGCCTGGAACGTGCTGTCAGAGGAAGTAGTGGAAGCAGATGCTGTAACAACGTTCAAGAGGCATCTGGATAGATACATGAATCAGCAGGGAACAGAGGGATATGGACCACATCGAGGCAAGAAAATATTAGCTGAGAGAGGTGTAATAAGTCTGCGGAGGCAGAAGTTCCTTCATCAAAACCCCCTTATTTACAACTCTAACAGCAGTACACAGAGTGCTAACAGTTAGCAGTCTCCCTCCGGGGGTATTAGAGGAATTGACACTCCCAGTTAAGTACAAGGCAAAGACTCCCTGATTGGCCCATTAATTGGATCCTTAATCAGGGAGTTCATTCTCCAATAGGCTAACCTCAATGGCCTGATTGAAGTCATTACACGAGGCACCTGCATCGGAACAGACTTGGTGGGCTCGAGGGCCTTTTCCTGTGCTGTACTCTTCTTTGTTCAGTCCCTGAAAGTAAGCGTGTCGGTACAGCAGACAAAAAGACGGCAAATGGTACATTGGCCTTGAGAGCGAGAGGATTTGTGTCCAGGAATAGGGATATTTGACTGCAGTTGTTTCGGGCAAGGATGAGGCCACACCTGGAGTATTGTGTGCAGTTTTGGTGTCCTTTTCTGAGGAAGGATGTCCTTGCTACAGGGGGAGTGCAGCGAAGGTTCACCAGGTTGATTCATGGGATGGCAAGTGTCATATGAAGAAAGATGAAGTCAGTTAGGATTATGTTCACTGGAGTTTAGAAGATTGAGGGGGGTCTCATAGGAACTTATAAAATTCTAAGAGGACTAGAAAGGGTAGATTCAGGAAGAATGTTACCGATATCTTTTGTGTAAGGATAAAGGGTAAACTTTTAAGACCGAGGTGAGGAGAAATTTCTCCACCAGAGAGTGGTGAATCTGTGGAAATCGCTTATGCAGAAAATAGCTGAGGCCAAAATGTGTGATGTCAAGAAGGAATTAAATGTAGCTCTTGGGGCGAAAAGGATTAAGGGATATGGGTGGGAGGTGGGATCAGGAAAGAGAATTTGATCAGCGATGATCATAATGAATGGTAGAGCAGGCTCAATGGGCCGAATGGCCTACTCTTGCTTCTATTCGCTGTTTATAGAAAACAAAGAAAAGTGCAGCGCAAGAACAGACCCTTCGGCCCTCCAAGCCTGGACCGAAATGATGCCCGAACTAAACTTAAAAAACCTGACTTAGTCCGTATCTCTCTGTTCCCTCCCTATTCATGGACCAATCCAGATGTCTCTTACATGTTGTTAATGTGCCTGCTTCCACCACCTCCTGTGGCAACATATTCCAGGCATCCACCACTCTGCATGAAAAATTTCCCCTACACATCTCCCTTAAACTTTCCCCCTCTCACCTTGAACATGTGCCCCCTTGTAATTGGCACTTCCACCCTTGGAGAAAGCCTCTGATTATCCACCCTGTCTATGCCTCTCACAATTTTGTAAACCTCTTATCAGGTCTCCCCTCAGCCTCTGTCTTTTCAGTCAAAACAATCCGCATTTATTCAACCTCTCCTCAGAGTCAACACCCTCAAGACCAGGCAACATTTTTCTATGTATGAGAGAAAGCAGTCACGGGCATTCAGCCTTGGATCTTCAGGTAAGCGTTCTCCAAGGCGGCCTTCACGACACACGACAGCGCAGAGTCGCTGAGCAGAAACTGATAGCCAAGTTCCGCACACATGAGGACGGCCTAAACCGGGATGTTGGATTTATGTCACATTATCAGTAACCCCCACAGCTTGCCTCCTGGACTTGCAGAATTTCACTAGCTGTACTGTCTGGAGACAATACACATCTCTTTAACCTGTGTTGAATGCTCCCTCCACCCACATTGTCTGTACATTTAAGACCTGGCTGGCTGTAGAGATTTGCATTCTAATCAGTATTCTGTAATTTGATTGCTGTGTCTGTGCCCTGTTTGAGAACAGATATCCACTCCATCTGACAAAGGAGCTGTGCTCTGAAAGCTTATGGTATTTGCTACCAAATAAACCTGTTGGACTTTAATCTGGCGTTGTGAGACTTCTTACTGAGAGAAAGGAACCAGAATGTGTGGAACTGAACCCACCCAGAGACATCGCCTTCAGGGGAGGAGAGAGAGGGACCAGTGAGTGTAGAACTGAACCCTGTCAGAGTCAGCACCTTCAGGGGAGATACATTAATGAGAATAGGTGGAGCAGATGACTGCATGGCTGGAGAGATTATATAGCAGGGAGGGTTTTAGATTCTTGGGGCATTGGGACCATCTCTGGCTGAGCTGGGACCTGTACAAGTTGGACAGATTACATCTGAACAGGAATGGGACCACCATCCTCACGGGGAGCTTTGTTAGTGCTGTTGAGATGGATTTAAACTAAATTGGCAAGGGATGGATCCTGACAGGTAGTGATAGAATCTTCAGATTTGAAAAGTGGTCAGGGACAGGAGGGAGTGACTACATCTGAGGCAGATAAGGGGACTCAGAGGGCAGCTATGGCAGCCTCTGCAACTGTCCAATAACTTTGAGCATCTTTCAGCTTTGGATGAGAGTGGGGGCTGCAGGGTGAATGAGCTGACTGACCTTGGCACTGTGGTATAGGATGCCATTCAAGTGAGGGAAGCACATTAGAATGAGTGGACACTATAGTGAGGGGAAGTGACATTGTTCTCTGTACCAAGGAGCGAGAATCCAAGTGGCTGTGTTGCCTGCCTGGTGGCAGGGTTCAGGACAACTGCTCCTGGCTGGAGAGGAACTTGCAGTGGGAGGAGGAAAGTCCCTTTGCCGTGGTCCACATGGCAACCAATCACTCAGATAGAATGAGGGAAGAGGTTCTGCATGGGGAGTTTGAGGAGCTTGGCACTAAATTAAACAACAGAACCTCCAAAGTTATAATCACTGGATAATTGCCTGAACCTTGTGCAAATTGACAAAGGATACATCAAATTCGAGAGATGAATACGTGGTTGAAAGACTGATGTGGGAGAAGTGGGTTTCGGTTCGTGGGCACTGGTGTCAATACTGGGGAAAAGGGGGGGGCGGTGCTGTACAGTTGGGACGGCCTACATCTGAACCATGCTGGGGCCAGTGTTCTTGCAAAGTGCATAATTAGGAAAGTAGAAAGAGCTTTAATCAAAAAGGGGCAAGGGGAATGGGGTGGTGGTTCTGGGGAGGGATATGTAGGCTAACTAAGCAAAAGGATATGGCAGCATTGCAACGCAGCTCTTTAGGTAATGATGCCCAGACTGTGACAGAAAGTGACAAAATGGACATATAGAAAAAGAAAATAGCTGAAAATAGAGGCAAAGGGAAGAAAAATGGGAAAAAGGACAAAATTAATGGCTCTTTATGTAAATGAATATTTTAATTTGGCACAAAATGTGGAGTGAACCAATGAACAAATGACACAAAATGAGCAAAAATCTTCTCGCCATTACAGAGATTACAAGGAGATCAAAGCTGGTGACAATATATTCAGAGGTATGTGACTTTCTTTAAGGACAGGCAGGAAGGAAAGTGTGTTGGGGTAACTTTGTTAATATGAGATGGAATAAGGACAACAGCAAGAAATGATCTTGGATCAGAAAATGTAAAATCCATATGGGTGAAGGGAAAAAATAACAAGGGGAAGAAGACACTGGTGGGAGTAGTCTATTGGCTCCTGACAGTTTATATACTGTATGGTGGGGAATGAATCAGGAGATAACAAGGATATGAAGGAAAAGGCAGTACATTAATCATGGCTGACTTTAATCTTCCTGTGGATTCGGACAATCAAGTTTGCAGAGGTAGCCATGAGGAAGAATTCAGAGTGCATTCGGCACAGTTTCCATGAAGAATATTTTGTGGATCCGAGCAGAAATCAGGCCAGTTTGAATATTGTAATGTGTAATGATACAGCTTTCATAAACAATCAGAGTAAATGCTCCGCTGGGAAACAGTGACATTAACATGGTGGAATTTAGCATTCAGTTTGAGAGTGCAAACTTGGGTCAGAAGCAACTGTGGTCAACTTAAATCAGGGTAATTGCAAAAGAATGAGAACAGAGTTGGCTGGACTGCAAAAGATATTTAGCAGAAAAGACGATCGATCAGCAATGACATACAGTATGAAAATAGTTTTTGACTCACAACAAAAATATATACCAGTGACAAACAAGGATTCTGGGGAAGGGAATAAATCAACCACGGTTAAACGAGGAAGTTAAAGATTGCATTAAACTGAAAGACGAACAGAGACGTTTCATATATTAGTAGGAAGACAGAGCATTGGGGAAGTTCCTAAAACCAACAAATGATGACCAAAAAAATACTAACGTGGAAGAAGATGAACTACAAATGTAAATGAACAAGTAATATAAAAAGAATCAGAAAGAGCTTCTTCAAATATATAAAAAATAAAGAGAGAGGCGAAAGTGAACATAAGCTCCTGAGGTAGAGACTGGGAAATAAACGGGAACCAGAAAGTGGCAGAGGAGTGAAATACATAGTCTGTGTCAGGATGGCCGAGTCATCGAAGGTGCTGCGTTCAGGTCACTGTCTCCTCTCGAGGCGTGCGTTCAAATTCCAGTCCTGACATTGATTAAGGGAGGCAGTGGCATCATGGGCTAGTGATCCAGAGACTCTGGGTAATGTTCTGGGGACCTGGGTTCAAAACCCAACAGGGCAGATTGTGAAATTTGAATTCAATATGAATCTGCAATCAACAATCTAATTGTTGCTTGTCATAAAACCCTATCTGGTTCACTAATGTCCTTTAGGGAAGGAAATCTGCAGCAGGAGTGTGCTTGAATTGTCAAGTCTCAAGCTAACAAAAACATGGATGAGGGTTTCAGGTACGTGTGAGCTGAGGTATTACAAAGAATGTGTGATGTTACGCAGCTGGTAATAGGTGATCTTGGTAAAGGAACAGATATGTGGTCAGAATCTCATTTCCGAATCTAATGAGGTACCAAGATTATGAGGGTTTGTTTCAACGTCGGACAGTGATCAGTTGGGGGAGATGGAGTCAGTGACTGGGAACGGAATTTGGGGTGGGAACATTGGTTTTCCAAATATTTAATTGGGGGAATTCTCTGCTTAGCCAGTACTAGAGGTCGGAGAAGGAATCTAATAATTTAATTACAGGGGATTGGTTGTGAGAGGTGATGGTGGGGTCGAGCTGGGTGTTATCAGCATACATGTGAAAACTAACACTGTGCTTTCAGATAATGTCACTGAGGGAGAAAGTGTAGATGAAAAATTGGAGGGAGTCAAGGATAGATCCTTGGACGATTTGGGTGGTAAGAGGAGAGGGAAGAGAAATCATTGCAGGTTATATTCTGCATATGACCAGAAAGAAAAGATTGGAACGGGGTAAATGCAGTCTTACTCAGCAAAACTCCCTCCTTATCCTTCTCAACCTGTCCACACCTTTGACATGGTTGATTGCACTGTCCTGCTCCAATACCTTCCCACTGTCAGGTCAGTGTGCACAGCAGATGAAGATGGTAATGTACCTGACATCCTGGGAAAACTAATGATAAATGAAGGGTTCGGCCTCAGTAAACGAGTGTAGAGAAAGCTGGAGTTCTCAATCATCTTCATCTCGAGCGGCAGCTCCTCCATCTCAATGTGTGTCATCAGATCAGGCCATTCTGCTCAGTCTGTAAGAGAGAGAGAGGCTATAATTAAAACCAAACAGTAAGGGAGATCCACTCAGAGTAAGCAAGCCCCACCCCAAAACAGAGCACAGGAAGATCCCAGTATCTAACCGTGGCCTCTGCAAACTGAGCCCCACACACAGAGCTCAGGAAAATTCCAGTTTATGTACTGATTGGTCTGACTCCAGTGGAGTTTGTAACACCGGCATTGCTGAGACTGGGGATCTGCAGCATGATATGTTTACACAGGAAGCTGCCATTGGAAACCCTGAGCTGCGGATTTATAGAATCCTGCAACGCAGAAGGAGGCCATTCGGCCCATCGAGTCTGTACCAACCACAATCCCACCAGGTCCGATCTCCATAACCTCATGCATTTATCCTAGCTGGCCCCCTGACACTAAGGGGCAATTTAGCATGGCCAAGCATATCTTTGGACTTTGGGAGGAAACCGGAGCACCCGGAGGAGACCCACTGGGAGACGTGCAAACTCCACACAGACAGTGATCCAAGCCGTAATCGAACTCGGGTCCCTGGCGCTGTGAGGCAGCAGTGCGAACCACGGTGCCGCTCCATTTACAGCCGGGCAGGGCGGGATTCCCGCGACCAAAAACCCTTCCCCCATCCGGAGCCCCGCCGCGGGCTCAGGATCCGGGCCCGGGGACTGAAGCCACTAAAGGAACATTTGCTGCCGCTCCGCGCGGTGTCTGATGGGCCCGGGGTAAATCCCCGCCAACGGCCTGTGACCGACAGCTGGGAGAACCAATCGGGAATTGACGCATCGCGGTTATCCAATGGCCGCTCTGCGCCGACTGAGTGACAGCTACTTTATCCAATCCCTGAGCTCCAACCGGCTGAACTGTGAGACCACTGAAAATGACGCTCCCAATTCTAACCAATCGCAGACCGCGCTGATGGCAACACACGCCCTCAATATGATTGACATCTTCTTCAGCCAATCGTAACCCACCGCTCAATCGGAATGCGCCGCTCTTGCGCGACTCGCGTATCGTCACTCCCAGCCCAGCGTCATTGCGTCATTCAATTCGATCCGGAGCTGAAACCAATGAGAAATCAAAGAGCTGGAGGCGGAAATAATCCTTAAAGTGGAACCGGTCAGAGAATTATAGTCGTACAATTATAATTCGTTGCCGGCAGTTCAAGCGGCCAAAGGGCTGCGGAAAGTCAGAGGGTGCAAACTGTGAGACCCACGGGATAGGAAGGAGGAAATAAATGAAGGGAACAGGCGACAAAAAATAACAGGGAGGAAAGCAAGCTGGACGCAGAGAGGGAATTCCAGAGCTGAGACCCAGACAGCAGAAAGCACGATCATCAGTGGTGGAGTGAATCAAATCAGGGATGCTCACGAGGGCGGAATCAGAGGAGCTCAGATATCGCATAGGACTATTAGGCTGGAGGTGATGAAAGGGAGGAAGAGCTGAGGACATGGAGGGTTTTGGAAACACGGATAAGAATATTAAATTTGAGACATTGCTTAACCACGAGTCAGTGTCTGTCACTGGGCACAGGGTTGATGCATCAACGGTATTTGGAGTAAATTCTGATTTAATGATGAGAACTCAATTTGCAGCTTTCTGGACACAGCAGCACAATAAATCGGATCAGAAGTGGACGACATGGCCCCTCAAGCCTGCTGCTCCATTCAATAGGATCATGTTTTAGATTCCCAAACCACAGAATCTTTACAATGCAGTAACAGCCCATTTTGGCCCATCAATTCTCCACTGCCTTATTGAAACTGCACGCTGTCTAATCCCACTCTCGCACCTTATAGCCCCAGAGACCCGGGTTTGGTTCCTGGCCTTTGCTGACTGTGCAGATTTTGCACATTCTCCCCCGTGGGTTTCCCCGGGGTGCTCTGGTTTACTTCCGTGGTTCAAAAATGTGCTTGTTAGGTGGATTGCCCATGTTAAATGTTCCTTTGGTTTCCAAAGATATGTACATTCGGCACTGAATCATTGCAATTTTGACACTTACTTTGAAATTTTCCCCTGGTTCTTGATGAACCCTGGACTGGAACATGAAAAACTTGATCATTGAATCCCTACATTGCAAAAGGTGACCATTCGGCCCCTTGAGTCTGCACTGATTCTCTGGCCTATCCACACAACCTCACATATTTACCCTGTTAATCCTCCTAATCTAAACATACTGGGAGACATAAGGGGAAATTTAGCATGGTAAATCCACTCACCCTATCAATGGAGTGTGGGGGGAAACCAGAGCACCCGGAGGAAAGCCACATGGACACAGAGAAAATGTGCAAAATACGTACAGTCACCTAAGGCCTGAATTGAACCCGGGTTCCTGTCATTCTGCAGCAGCAGTGTGAAAGCCACACTTCTTTCTCTTCCATAAGACCATAAGAGATAGGAGCAGAATTAGGCCACTCAGCCCACCGAATCTGCTCCACCATTTTTCTCATTCCCATTCTCCTATCTTTTCCCCTTAACCCCTGATCCCCTTATTAATCAAGAATCTATCTATCTCGGCCTTTGAAACACTCAATGACTTGGCCTCCACAGTCTTTTGCGGCAAAGATTTCCACAGATTCGCCAATCTCTGGCTGCAGAAATTCCTCCTCACCTCTGTTTTAAAGGATCGTTCCTTTAGTCTGAGGTTGTGCTCTGGTTCTAGTTTTCCGTAAAAGTGGAAGCATCCTTTCTGTGTCCACTCTTTCCAGGCCTTGCAGTATCCTGTAAGTTTTAATAAGATGCCTCCACATCCTTGTAAAGTCTAACAAGTACAGACCCAGAGTCCTCAACCGTTCTTCATACAACAAGCTCTTCATTCCATGGATTATTCTTGTGAATCTCCTCTGGACCTTTTCCAAGGCCAGCACATCCTTCCTTAGATACGGGGCCCAAACTGCTCACATTACTCCAAACGGGGTCTGACCAGAGCCTTTGCCAGCCTCAGAAGTACATCCGTGCTCTTGCATTCCAGCCCTCTCGACATTGCATTTCCCTTCCTAACTGCCGACTGAACCTGCACGTTTACCTTAAGAGAATCTTGAACAAGGACTCCCAAGTCCCTTTGTGCTTCTGAGTTCCTCAGCATTTCACAATTTGAAAAGTAATCTATGCCTCCATTCCTCCTTCCAAAGTGCATAACTTTTCCACATTGTGTTCCATCTGCCATTTCTCTGCCCACTCTCCCAGCCTATCCAAATCATTCTACAGCACACTGGCTTCCTCAATGCTACCTGTCCCTCTACACGTCCTCACCGACTTCTTTCTGTCAGGAAAAATACCCAACTTCTGAATCGATCTTCATTGCTACAAATCTTTGTCAATAGAATCATTCATGTGAATATCCTTTGCACTCTCTCCAAACTTCTTCAAGTGTGGTGCCCAGCACTGGACTCAGTGCTCCAGGTGAGGCCTATCTAGTGTATTTGAAATCTCAACATGATCTTCTTACTCATGTATTCAATCCTCCGATAAAATGTCGGGTGTTATTTGCTTTATTACCTGCTCTCTCAACATGCCCAGCCACCTTTAATAACTTTTGTACTGAGAAACCAAGATCCCTTTTATCCTGCATTTCCTTAAGAGTTTCTCCCTTTATTTCTCCTCGCTCTCAAAATGAATCAACTCACACTTCTCTGCATTGAACTTCATCTAGTTAGGTGATAGACCAACACAGGTGCCCGACTGTGGCAAATTGGGGAATTTCACAGTAACTTCATTGCAGTGTTAATGTAAGCGTTACTTGTGACTAATAAACTTTTCTTTAACTTTACTTTTCGTTACTTTTACTTTATCTGCCACTCGTCTGCCCAGAGGACAGCAATGGAAGCATTAACTCAGCACCTACACATTGTTCTGAGCTCTGGGGTCTCTCAGCCTAATTCACTAGGCCTCTCAACATGGACCATCCTCCTCATTCCGCGGGGCAATCTAGGGAACCTTCTCTGTACCGCCTCCAATGCAAGCTTATCTTTTCTCAAATGTAGATACCATAACTGTACACAGCATGGCAGATGTGGTCTCCATAAACTCCTGAACAATTGTAGCAAGACACTTTTCTTCATCGACTCCAATTCACTTGCAATAAAACCAAACATGTCATTTGCCTTTGTAATTGCATTAATGAATAATCCGGATTGTACTCCAAATTCTCCTCAACATTTTAAATCCGTCACATTTCAAACTCTCCTCAACTCTGAAGAAGAGTCACAGACACCGAAAACATTAATTCTGTTTATCCCCCGATAGATGCTGGCAGACCTGCATGAGGTTTCCAGCATTTTCTGTTTTTATTTCAAATTCCATCTCTGTGCCATCTTGACCTCCTTTTAGACACAAGGTTGTTATTGTTTAACTCTCCACTGACTTAGGCCACCAACTGTCTTGTCATTTAATCATTGTTGCACTTCTCCTTCATTAGAAACGACAAGAGAACAGTTCTCACTCGATTCAGTGATGAATGATAAATGAGAAATTATGTGAGGAGTTGTGACAGACAATGAACATCTCGCGTTCTCCCTGTCATGCTGCGGATAACAATCTAATTCCTTTAGAACATTTCAATTGAATCTGTCCCCACCACGCTTTCCAGCAGTGCATTCCACATTTTAAACATTCACTGTGTGAAAAATGTTTTCCTCGTCTTCCTATTCCTTCCTTTGCTCATGATGTTCAGTCTGTTCTCTCTCATTCTTCATCATTCCACGAATGGGAACAGTTTGTCCCTATCCATTCTTTCCAGACGTCTCATGACATTTAATACCTGTAAGTGGAACCCCTGATGGGGTGGTAAGATTTTTGAACCAGTCGACATTAAGGCATTGATAAAACTAGCAGCAGTCAGTTAAATGACGTTTATGAGCTAACAAGAAGCAATATAAGATGCAGTAATTGATTCAAACGAGTAATTATGATTGTAAAACACATATGCGGATATTTTGAATGGATTATTATTGACTTTAAGGAAGTTACCAATTGGCAGTAAACCAATCCAGATAACCCTTCGTCAAAGGGTCATCTGGACTCGAAACATTAGCTCATTTCACTCCTTACAGATGCTGCCAGACCGGCAGAGATTTTCCAACACTTTCTCTTTTGGTTTCAGATGACAGCATCCGCAGTAATTTGGTGTTATTTTAGAGTTGTACTATTGCACCTCATTTAGAGTTGTAGGACTGAGAAACGTCACTAATGAAATTGATTAGATACTTTGGAACTGTTTTCCGTTTACTTTTCATTGTCTCTCTATAATCTTCCTACCAAAATGAATCACTTCACAATTCTCAGCTTTGAATTTCATCTGTAACTTGTCCACTCATTCCGTCAACTTGCCTCTGTCCTTTTTGAAGTTTTACACCAGGCTCCTCACAGTTCACAATGCTTCCAAGTTTCACATTGTCCACAAATTCTGAAATTGTGCCCTGTGCAACATTACCTCTGTCTAATATATCCTGGTGCATATTCACAGTATCTGCACCTTGTGTGCATATCAAACTGGGTTGCGGCTTATAACAGAAAAGAGGAGCCAATGCAGATACCTGCCTGCATATTCCAATTAAATGCTGCAGCATTGCAGTCAAGTGGTTTTGTTATTATTGTTAAGAGGAAGTAACAGAAGATGGTTTTGATCCATCGGCCTCTGAGCTATGGGCCCAGCACGTTTCAGCTGCACCACTCTGCCATCTTCACCTCCACCCCCCGCCTCCGCTCCCCCGTCTCCACCCCCTCCCTCTCCCCCTCCCCCACGACACCTGCCCGCTCCTCCCTCCTCCCCCTCTCCCCTCCCCCATCCTCCCCCGTTCCCCACCTCCCCCTCCTCCTCCCTCCTCCCCCACGCCCTCCCCCGTTCCCTCTCCTCCCCTCCCCTCCCGCTCCCCCCTCCCCCTCCCATCTGACCCGCCCCCTCCCTCTCCCCCTCCCCTCTCCCCTCTCCCCCTCCCCTCTCCCCTCCCTCCCCCCTCCCATCTGACCCTCCCCCTCCCCGTCCCCCCTCCCTCCCCCCTCTCCTCTTCCCCCTCACCCTACCCCCCACCCCCGCTGCCTATCAATGTAACCAGTCAGATATTCACTTCCACACTGTTGTTTAACACCATCACCAGTGTCAGGAGGCTCAGTCTGGCCACAAAATTCCACTGCATAACACCAAGAATAAAGGGTCAGAGAAAGACGTGCACAAAAGCAGCAAAAGAGGCTGTTTGTCCACGTGTAACGACAGTCACGGAATTGATCAGTGATGTTTGAAAGGAGTTTTCTCTTGTAAATATGTTAATAAATATATTTCCCGCTGTGTAACTGTGCTCTCTGCTGTTCAAAGATGTTCACTGTTGTTGTGCAAAGTGTTTCACTGTTTTTCCTGCTGTGCTCTATGATATAGAGGTTTACAACATGGAAACAGCCACATCGGCCCAACTTGTCCATGCCGCCCAGTTTTTTACCACCGAGCTATTCCCAATTGCCCGTGTTTGCCCCATACCCTCCAGACCCATCTTACCCATGTAACTGTCTCAATTGTTGTTGAGAGATGATTTCTGCTGTTGTGTAAGATGCTCCCCTGTTGTGTTTCCGGCTGTGTCAATGTTTTTCTATTCTGTTAATATGGTCCCTGCTCTGCAAATGTGTTCCATGTTGTGTGAGAAGATTCTCCGTGAAGATGTTTCTGTCAGTAAATTGTTGCATATTGTGTTAAGATGTTCCCCGTTCATATGCTTTCTTGCAAAAAAAGTGATTCGCTGCAGATCGAGGTTTTTTGGAGAAAAGAGAAGCCGATGTAAATACCTGTCTGCAGACTCCACGTAAAAGTCACAAGTTGTTCCATTGTTAGTGATAATAGGAATAGCAGAGGATGGTTTCGATCCATCGACCTCTGGGTTATGGGCCCAGCACACTTCCGCTGCGCCACTCTGCTACGGCGAAATCTTTCTGCTGCCTACTAATGTAGTCAGGCAGATTTTCGCTCCGGTCTCATTTAATACTAATTCCAGTGTCAGAAGGCTCACCCACTGCTTCAAAACGAGAATAAAACAGAGTAAAACACACAATCGCAGGAAGAGAGATTGTCTGGACACGTAACGACAGGCAAAGGTGATGGGAAACCGGGAAAACACGGAATTGGAAAATCGATGACTATTTTTAAAGGAATATTCTATTGCAAGTACATATTTGTAAATATATTTCCTGTTGTGTTACTGTGCTCTCTGTTGTTGAGAGTTGTTTTCTGCTGTTGTGTAAAATGCTCCCCTGATTCTGTCAATATCTTTCCGGTTGTATAAATATGCTCCATCTTGTGTATTTTTTTAATGTTCTGTTAATATATGCCCTGCTCTGTAAACGTGTTCCCTGTTGTGTGAAAATATTCTCCGTGAAGATGTTTCCTGTTCGGCAGAAAAATAATTAACTGGTCTCATGATGTTCCATATTAGGTTGAAATGTTGCACGTTGTGTTAAGATGTTCTCTATTCTTGTATAAAACTCTGGTTAAACTGCAACTGGATAACGATCGCCCAATTTTGACTGCATTTTACCCTCTGTTAGTGAATGTGATTGGGGGATTCATATTATTTCCAAACATGCACGTGACTGAGATTTGTTCTGTATCTATCTGTCTCCAGTTGTAGTTGCGAGTGTTTATTTGTTTTCTTCATTTCGAGAGTTGGGCATCACTGAAGAGGCCAGCATTCATTGCCAATCCCCAACTGACCGTGAGAAGATGATGGTTTGCTGCTTTCTTGAACTGCTGCAGTCCATGAGGTGTCGGTACAGCCACAGTGCTGTCAGCTATACAGTCTTTCAGGATTTTGCCACTCTGACAGCGAAGGAGCCGCGATGTATTTCCAAGTCACGATGGTGAGTGGCTTGAGGGGGAGCTTGCAGTGCAGTTCCCCTGTATTTACTGCCGCTGTCCTTCGAGATGGTAGAGGTGCTGGGTTTGTGGTTGCAGTCTAAGAAGAGTAGATGAAGAAATATTGCTCCCATTGCCAGAGGAGAGAAAGATGGCTTTTAAAGTGCAGAGTGTTTAGGACCTGGGATGCACTGCCTGAGAGGGTGGCAGAGGCAGCATAAAATCAGGGCTGTCAAGGGGGAATGGGATCAGCACCTGAAGTGAAAGGATTTCCAGGGTTATGAGACAAGGACGGGAAATGGAGAGAACCATAGAAAATTGCAGCTCAGAAACAGGCCTTTTGGCCCTTCTTGTCTGTGCCGAACTATTTTATGCCTCGTCCCACTGACCTGCACTTGGACCATATCCCTCCACACCCCTCTCATCCATGAACCCGTCCACGTTTTTCTTAAATGTTAAAAGTAAAATGTTAAATGTAAAAAGCATTTACCACTTTATCCGGCAGCTCATTCCACACTCCCACTTCTCTGCGTGAAGAAGCCCCCCCTAATATTCCCTTTAAACTTTTCTCCTTTTACCCTTAACCCATGCCCTCTGGTTTTTTTCTCCCCGAGCCTCAGCGGAAAAAGCCTGCTTGCATTCACTCTATCTATACCCATCAAACTCTTATACACCTCTATCAAATCTCCCCTCAATCTTCTACGCTCCAGGGAATAAAGTCCCAACCTATTCAATCTCTCTCTGTAACTCAGCTTCTCAAGTCCCGGCAACATCCTTGTGAACCTTCTCTGCACTCTTTCAATCTTATTTACATCCTTCCTGTAACTAGGTGACCAAAACTGTACACAATACTCCAAATTCGGCCTCACCAATGCCTTATATGACCTTACCACAACACTCCAACTTTTATACTCGATACTCCGATTTATAAAGGCCAATGTACCAAAGGCACTCTTTACGACCCGATCCACCTGTGACGTCACTTTTAGGGAATTCTGTCCCTGTATTCCCAGATCCCTCTGTTCAACTGCACTCTTCAGAGTCCTACCATTTACCCTGTACGTTCTTCTTTGGTTTGTCCTTCCAAAGTGCAATATCTCACACTTGTCTGCGTTAAATTCCATTTGCCATTTTTCAGCCCATTTTTCTAGTTGGTCCAAATCCCTCTGCAAGCTTTGAAAACCTTCCTCACTGTCCACGACACCTCCAATCTTTGTATCATCAGCAAACTTGCTGATCCAATTGACCACATTATCATCCAGATCATTGATATAGATGACAAACAACAATGGGCCCAACACCGATCCCTGCGGCACACCACTAGTCACAGGCCTCCACTCAGAGAAGCAATCCTCCACAACCACTCTCTGGATTCTTCCATTGATGATGTGGAGATGCCGGCGTTGGACTGGGGTAAACACAGTAAGAAGTTTAACAACACCAGGTTAAAATCCAACAGGTTTATTTGGTAGCAAAAGCCACACAAGCTTTCGGAGCTCTAAGCCCCTTCTTCAGGTGAGTGGGAATTCTGTTCACAAACAGAGCTTATAAAGACACAGACTCAATTTACATGAATAATGGTTGGAATGCGAATACTTACAACTAATCAAGTCTTTAAGAAACAAAACAATGTGAATGGAGAGAGCATCAAGACAGGCTTAAAAGATGTGTATTGTCTCCAGACAAGACAGCCAGTGAAACTCTGCAGGTCCACGCAACTGTGGGAGTTACAAATAGTGTGACATGAACCCAATATCCCGGTTGAGGCCGTCCTCGTGTGTGCGGAACTTGGCTATCATTTTCTGCTCAGCGACTCTGCGCTGTCGTGTGTCGCGAAGGCCGCCTTGGAGAACGCTTACCCGAATATCAGAGGCCGAATGCCCATGACCGCTGAAGTGCTCCCCAACAGGAAGAGAACAGTCTTGCCTGGTGATTGTCGAGTGGTGTTCATTCCTCTGTTGTCGCAGCGTCTGCATAGTTTCCCCAATGTACCATGCCTCGGGACATCCTTTCTTGCAGCGTATCAGGTAGACAACGTTGGCCGAATTGCAAGAGTATGTACCGTGTACCTGGTGGATGGTGTTCTCACGTGAGATGATGGCATCTGTGTCGATGATCCGGCACGTCTTGCAGAGGTTGTTGTGGCAGGGTTGTGTGGTGTCATGGTCACTGTTCTCCTGAAGGCTGGGTAGTTTGCTGTGGACAATGGTCTGTTTGAGGTTGTGCGGTTGTTTGAAGGCAAGAAGTGGGGGTGTGGGGATGGCCTTGGCGAGATGTTCGTCTTCATCAATGACATGTTGAAGGCTCTGGAGGAGATGCCGTAGCTTCTCCGCTCCAGGGAAGTACTGGACAACGAAGGGTACTCTGTCCACTGTGTCCCGTGTTTGTCTTCTGAGGAGGTCGGTGCGGCTTTTCGCTGTGGCGCGTTGGAACTGTTGATCAATGAGTCGAGTGCCATATCCTGTTCTTATGAGGTCATTTGAGTCTGTGTCTTTATAAGCTCTGTTTGTGAACAGAATTCCCACTCACCTGAAGAAGGGGCTTAGAGCTCCGAAATCTTGTGTGGCTTTTGCTACCAAATAAACCTGTTGGACTTTAACCTGGTGTTGTTAAGCTTCTTCCATTGAGCCAGTGTCTTAGCCAATTTACTACCTCCCCATGTATACCTAGCGACTGAACCTTCCTAACTAACCTCCCATGAGGGACCTTGTCAAAGGCCTTGCTGAAATCCAGGTAGACAACATCCACCGCCTTCCCTTCATCCACTTTCCTGGTAACCCCCTCGAAAAACTCTAATAGATTGGTCAAACATGACCTACCACGCACAAAGCCATGTTGACTCTCCCTAATAAGTCCCTGCCTATCCAAATATTTGTAGATCCTATCTCTTATCGCACCTTCCAATAACTTGCCCACCACCGACGTCAAACTTACTGGCCGATAATTTCCCGGATTTCTTTTGGAACATTTTTTAAACAACGGAACAACATGAGCCACCGTCCAATCATCCGGCACCTCCCCCGTGAATACTCACATTTTAAATATGTCTGCCAGTGCCCCTGCAAGTTCAACACTAGCTTCCCTCAAGGTCCGTGGGAATACCCTGTCCGGTCCTGGGGATTTATCCAGTCTGATTTGCCTCAAGACAGCGAGCACCTCCTCCCCTTTAATCTGTAAAGGTTCCATGGCCTCCCTACCAGTTTGCCCTATTTCCGTAGACTCCATGCCCGTTTCCTCGGTAAATACGGATGCAGAAAAACCATTTAGTATCTCCCCCATCTCTTTTGGTTCCATATATCTCCCCCATCTCTTTTGGTTCCATATGAGCTGAGTTGTTCTTGTACAGACCAGCATGCAGACAAAGGGTCGAATGGTCTCCCTCTCTTTGTTGTATCCATTCTAAGATTCGAGATGTATGAGTGTTGGACTCATTCTGTATCGCTCTGTCTCTGGTGCGTCATATGTGTATGGTATTCATTATAAATCTATCTGAGAGACTTTGAAAATCTGTACACATTCTACCTGGAAAGTACATAATTGAAACAGGGTCTTTTGTTCTAATTAGTACATGATTCCACACGATCCTCTACTCAAAATCTTCAACGTAACTTCATCTGCTTATCTCTGAAATTCATTCTCCATCGTCTCATTACCGAGATTTTCCTTTCGTACATCTGTGCTAGTCGACTCAACTGCTCCAGGTAATAGCAAATTCGAAGTTATACTGACTACATGGAAAAGTACATTAATATTGATTTATCTGTGGAATTTAATGCCGATATCCAATCAACAATTCCTGTTTGATCTGTCTCTGCAACAGCGACAGTTAAGATGCATTTTTCCGCTCTCCTACAGTTCTGTATTGCGGCCAGTGGATGGCAGCACACTCTGGTAGACTGAAGTTAAGACATCAGAGAGGGACACAACAGACAAGAATTGTTCACATTATATTGAACCTGGCACGGAGGAATTTAGAAATACTCAATCTGTTGACCATATCATTTTGAAATCTACCAGTACGCTGCTTTCCTCGATATTCGTCATTTACATCCTGATAAATGAGCAAGGCTATGCTTTTTAATTGAATGTATTAGTGCCGGTTGGCATTTTATTTGAAACCAAATGGCATTTGAATCATCAGCTTATTAAGAATTTCATTAAGCAACAGTTTAATTATTAGTACAAACCTATTAAAGCATATTTTACAGGAAGTTTTACCTATTTCTGATTGGGGATATTATACAGAGAGAAATTTGCTTTTCTTGATATATATTACTGACCTGTATCTGGGTGCTTAGGTTTCGATCTCAAAATTTGTCAGTGGTGCAAAATTTAAAAATATTATGATCTTCAGTGAGGAAGATATTGATAATCTTCAAGAAGATATAGACAGGTTGGTGGAAAGGGCAGACACGAGACAGATGCAATGTAATTAATGTAAGGAAGTGTGAAGTGATGCGGTTTGGTCCGAAGATCGAGGAGAGGTGATATAAAATAAAGGATACACCTTTACCCGTCCTAATTCCCATTGCACCTTTACCATGCCAAGATTCCACAGTCTATTCACCCATCACAGAAACCATTGAATATCCAGCCTGCAGTCTACATTGCACATTCTACTTGCACATTCATCATTCAACATTTAACACTCCCATTTTCCTATGTACCTTCACCTTGCAACATCTCCCTGCTCCGTCTCACAAGCCAGCTAACATCGCATCTGCACTCTGTCCATTGCCCATGCTAGGCTTATCCTGCGCAGTCCGCATTGTGCTTCACTTTGCTCAGTTACAATGCCCAGATTGCAGACTGTTCCAACCTTTATATTCTCCATTAATAATAAATGAATAAATAGAACGATCCCTTGATTAAACACTGTCACCTTTTGGTGGGTGAATTTCATGAAGTGCTGTGTGTGGTTCCCTCCTTGACCTTGATGCTTCTGTACAAATGTAGTCAAAGGAAAATTATCCAAATATATCTTCAATTCTCCTGCTCATTCACAAGGAAATGAGCGGGTGATGGATACAGTTTCAATAGTAGCTTTAAAAGATAGAGAATGGATTTACAAATTTAAAATCCAAGGGAGAGATCAATGCCTGGAGTTGTTTTCAGGCTGTGGCGACCAGAACAACAATGAACATTTTCAATTTGAATTCTTCAAAATACTAGAATGGAATATCCATTGTGGATGAAAGGAAACTTTAAACTGTGCAACTGTGCTGTGCTTCAGAGGCTTGTCATATAGTCATAGAGGTTTACAGCATGAAAACAGGCCCTTGGACAACTTGTCCATGCCGCCCTTTTTTCAAAACGCCAAAGCTAGTCCCAATTGCCCGCATTTGGCCCATATCCCGCTATACCCATCTTACCCATGTAACTCTCTAAATGCCTTTTAAAAGACAAATTTGTACCCGCCTCTACTACTGCCTCTGGCAGCTTGTTCCAGACACTCACCACCCTCTGTGTGAAAACAATTGCCCCTCTGGACCCTTTTGTATCTCCCCCCTCTCACCTTACAGCGATGCCCTCGAGTTTTAGGTTCCCCTACCTTTGGGAAAATATATTGACTATCTAGCTGATCTATGCCCCTCATTATTTTATAGACCTCTATAAGATCACCCCTCAGCCTTTGACAGTCCAGAGACAAAAGTGCCAGTCTATCCTGCCTCTCCTTATAACTCAAACCATCAAGTCCTGATAGCATCCTAGTAAATCTTTGTTGCACTCTTTCTAGTTTAATAATCTCTTTTCTAAAATAGGGTGACCAGAACTGTACACAGTATTCCAAGTGTGGCCCTACCTATGTCTTGTACAACTTCAACAAGACGTCCCAACTCCTGAATCCAATGTTCTGACCAATGAAACCAAGCATGCCGAATGCCTTCTTCACCACTCTGTCCACCTGTGACTCCACTTTCAAGGAGCTATGAACCTGTACCCCAAGGTCTCTTTTACAGGAATCTCCATTAGTCCATCACCGGCTGAGCATATCCAGCATTTTCGGTTTTTGATTCTGGTTTCCAGCTTCCAGCTTTGCGTTGTGTTCTGTGCAGGTGTTTAACTGGAACAGGGAACAGATTCTGATCAGCGCTGTGACAGAGAGAGTAGAACGTGCCCCCGACTATCAAGCCTGTGAGATTAGACTCCAAGCTGTACACGAGAATGAAGAAGAGAAAGAGGGACAGATTTCATGTATAAAGGACAAAATGGTCTGTATTCGCACAGCTGTTTTAACAGACATAAGATGTAGCAACATGACTTGCAATCAATAAAGTCCCTCTTAACATTCCTTGACTTTTTAACGATGAGATTGTTGAACTTTCGAATAGTTTCCACATTGTCAAAAATCCATATATGAACAAGTAGAGCCAACTTCCAGCATGTGGCTCTGTGGCGCGATGGGTTGCGCGTTAGACATCTAAATAATGGCAAGTCAGCTATTCAAAGGTTGTGCGTTTCAGTCCCACCAGAATCGGACTTTGGATCCGATAAGTAGAAAGCAGGTTGCTGCTCCGTTGATGTGATTCAGCTTCGGCACCGACATTTCCTGCTCTGGCATCTCTCCATGCTCCTTCTGTTTATTGGCTCCCAGGGAAACCACTGACTCAAAAATAAATCGCAAACCCCGGGGGCTTTCTTAAAGTTTGACACGACGTTCGCTGGTTGGGTTAGAAATAGTCGCATTTTTTTCAATTGGATATTTCGCTTCTTTTGAAGATCACGAAGATTAAACAACACACATGTGCAACAACAACAACTTATAAATAACTACAATCAATAAATAAATATCAGTGCCCTGCAACCTGGTGGTGTTATTCTGGTGTGTCTGCTGCGCTTGTCCTTCCAGGCTGTCGTGGTCGTGGGTTTGGAAGGTGCTGGCAAAGGAGCCTTGCTTTGTTGCTGCAGTGCATCTTGCAAGATGGCGCAAACTGCTACCATTTTTTGTCGGTAGTGGAGGGAGTGAAGCTTTATGCATGGGAAGCGAATGAAGTGGGATGCTTTGTCCTGGATGGTGCCAAGTTTTTGCAGTGCTGTTCAAACTGCATTCATCCAGGCAAGTTACCTCAGGAAACCAAGTGCTCCGGTTTCCTCCCACAGTCCAAAGATGAGCAGGTTGGGTGGATTTGGCCATGCTAGATTGCCCCTTGGTTCCAAGGTGTTTGTATAGGTAGATTAGCGGAGTGGATGCGTGGCGCTGCGGGAATAGGTCCTGTGTGCGATTCTCTGTCGGAGAGTCGGTACAGACTCGATGGGCAGAATGGTCTCCTTCACCACTGTCGGGATGGTGTGATTCTAAGGCGATTTGACTCTGTTCGAAATTCCCTGAGAAAACAATGGAACGCTATGTTTGTAGAACTTGGAGAATTGGATTTATTGCAAATTAAATGTTTTTTTACTGCAAGATGATGAAAGTACCTGGATCGCGTCAATAAATAGTCAAGATATTTGTGGAGACTCTCGAACTATGTATTTTTTTATCGTTGTAGATTATCCACTGTGAAGGGAAAGACAACATTGACAAGCAAGTAATGGATATTGCGACTTACGCAAAGGAATCCGAGGATCTGAATCCAGAATCTTCTAGTTTAGTAAATCGGTGCTTTAACCAACTAAGCCACAGAGCCTGATACCGCCCTTCGTGGGTACAGCAGAATGCTGGAAATACATTCCAGATCTGGTGGTATGAGTGAAAAAAGAGATATTACCAGATCTGTAACGTACCTCTGAAAATAGAGATAGTTCACATTTCAGATGCAGACCTTTCACGGGAATGACCGGTTCTCTCTCCACAGATGCTATGGGATCTCGGATAGATTCATGAAAGAAAAATAACTGAATCCCACAGTGGCCCATCGAGACTGCACCGATTTCCCTGTAAACCTTTCAAATCCGCCTTTCCCCGACACCCGCCCACCAGGGTCACAGGGGAGCTGCTCCTTAGGAATTCATAAAAGAAAGCACATCAGAGGGAATCACACAAATCACTCAGTGAAACACTTCCACTAAACATTGAGAGGTTTATCGTGAGCTTGGTTCCACTTACTGTTTTCAGACACACATCTGGTATAAAAGTAGCCGTGTTCAGGATGTGATTCACACACACAGTTTTCTGCTCTGAAGGCAGATGTGCTCCTTCTGTGCCACGAGGTGATTTTTAAAAAGTACTTTATTCATACGGGATATGTGTGCCGCTGGCGCGAGAAGCAATTATTGTCCAAATTCATAACCTTTGACTAATTGGCGATGAATTCATTCTGGTGCCGCTGCAGTCCATGTGGGATATGTGCACACACACTCCTGTTCGGGAGGGAGTTCCAAGATTGTGAGCCAGCCAGGGGAATGGTGATACATTTCCAAGTCATGATGAAGTGTGTCTCGGAGTGGAACTGACAGGTTGTCGTTGTTTCTCAGCATCAGCTGCCCTCGTGCTGCCAGGTGAGAAATTTCTTGGGTTTGGATGCTGCCTCGCGAACGAAAAATCACTGTCATGAGTGGGATTTGAACCCACGCCTCCAGAAGATACTGCGACCTGAACGCAGCGCCTTCGACCGATCGGTCATCCTGACGACATCGTCAAAGTGTAAAATTTCTGCATAAGTCGATCTGAATTCCACCTTTATTGTCATGACATTTATAACTCGATGTATTTTTCCATTTTTGAACCCCAACTAGAGTCCTGTATCTGAGTCCCATCCTTTCCCAAGCTGCCGGGGGCTGAGGAGCTTCTCATTGCTGCATTGTGCTGTTTGCTCAAATCAACAAAGACCCAATTCCCGCCCTACCTGTTCCCGACACGAAGGTGTTGAGAGTGTCAGATCTGAGCAACGTGAAGTATCCAATAGGAGAGTTACATCCTGGCGACAGGAATATCTCTCCACAGCTGCTTTCGGAGCTGCTGAATATTTCCAGCATTACCTCTTTCTGATTTTGTCCCTTCATTACAGGAGTTCATTTACTGACAAACCAAAACTTGTCTCGAGGGCGCAGGTCCAGACATACCTTTCTGTGATCTTCACACAGACAAGTTCACTCTTCACTTTCCAGCACACAAGCTTTAAAATCGGCTGCTTCCACACTCAGCACCCTGCGGCATTGCCTTCAAACCTCACCCCACCCTCCACCCGACCACCAGGGCCTCAGTCGTACAAATGCTTCTTGGGAATTCACAAAAGCAAGGGGATCACAGTGTTTGTGAGGGAATATAAAAGGTTAATCCACACTCACAAACGGACTGATTATGTGAGAATCTCTCTCTCTCTCACGTATACACACACACACACACACACACACACATCGACCACCACCACCAAGACAAATGGTGAAATTTCATCAATTAAGAACATCTGGAATTAAAAGTCTGACGACAATGGATCGATTGTCAAAAGGAAGACAACTGCTTCACTAATGTCCATTATGGAATGAATATTTTAACTGGTTTGGACCTAAATGTGGCCCCCGATCCACAGCAGCTTTGGTGACTCTAAGCTGCCCTCTGAGGTGACCTATCAAGCCGCTCAGTTCAAGGGCAATTTAGGATGGGCAATAATCCCCTGGTCCGGATGGGATTTATCCAAGGATTCTCTGGGAGGCAAGAGAAGTGATTGCAGAGCCTCTGGCTCTGATCTTCAGGTCGTCGTTGGCCTCTGGTATAGTACCAGAAGATTGGAGGTTAGCGAATGTTGTCCCATTGTTTAAGAAGGGGAACAGAGACTTCCCCGGGAATTATAGACCGGTGAGTCTCACTTCTGTTGTCGGCAAGATGTTGGAAAAAATTATAAGGGATAGGATTTATAGTTATTTGGAGAGTAATGAATTGATAGGTGATAGTCAGCATGGTTTTGTGGCAGGTAGGTCGTGCCTTACTAACCTTATTGAGTTTTTTGAGAAAGTGACCAAGGAGGTGGATGGGGGCAAGGCAGTGGACGTGGTATATATGGATTTTAGTAAGGCGTTTGATAAGGTTCACCATGGTAGGCTTCTGCAGAAAATGCAGATGTATGGGATTGGGGGTGATCTAGGAAATTGGATCAGGAATTGGCTAGCGGATAGGAAACAGAGGGTGGTGGTTGATAGTAAATATTCATCATGGAGTGCGGTTACAAGTGGTGTACCTCAGGGATCTGTTTTGGGGCCACTGCTGTTTGTAATATTTATTAATGATCTGGATGAGGGTATAGTTGGGTGGATTAGCAAATTTGCTGATGACACCAAAGTCGGTGGTGTGGTAGACAGTGAGGAAGGGTGTCGTAGTTTGCAGGAAGACTTAGACAGGTTGCAAAGTTGGGCCGAGAGGTGGCGGATGGAGTTTAATGCGGAGAAGTGTGAGGTAATTCACTTTGGTAGGAATAACAGATGTGTTGAGTATAGGGCTAACGGGAGGACTTTGAATAGTGTGGAGGAGCAGAGGGATCTAGGTGTATGTGTGCATAGATCCCTGAAAGTTGGGAATCAAGTAGATAAGGTTGTTAAGAAGGCATATGGTGTCTTGGCGTTTATTGGTAGGGGGATTGAATTTAGGAGTCGTAGCGTTATGTTGCAACTGTACACAACTCTGGTGCGGCCGCACTTGGAGTACTGTGTGCAGTTCTGGTCCCCACATTACAGGAAGGATGTGGAGGCTTTGGAGAGGGTGCAGAGGAGGTTTACCAGGATGTTGCCTGGTATGGAGGGGAGATCCTATGAGGAGAGGCTGAGGGATTTGGGATTGTTTTCGCTGGAAAGGCGGCGACTAAGAGGGGATCTTATTGAAACATATAAGATGATTAGAGGTTTAGATAGGGTGGATAGTGATAGCCTTTTTCCTCTGATGGAGAAATCCAGCACGAGGGGGCATGGCTTTAAATTGAGGGGGGGTAGTTATAGAACCGATGTCAGGGGTAGGTTCTTTACCCAGAGGGTGGTGAGGGATTGGAATGCCCTGCCAGCATCAGTTGTAAATGCGCCTAGTTTGGGGGCGTTTAAGAGATCCGTAGATAGGTTCATGGACGAAAAGAAATTGGTTTAGGTTGGAGGGTCACAGTTTTTTTTTTTAACTGGTCGGTGCAACATCGTGGGCCGAAGGGCCTGTTCTGCGCTGTAATGTTCTATGTTCTATGTTCTATAATGCGGGCCCAGCCAGCGACGCCCACATCCCAGGAATGAATAAACAAAATAAATCGGTGAGTCAAAATGAGGGGATACAGAAACTCAGTTGCAGTATCAAAGGTTGACAGAGACAGAATTCATTGAGAAACCATGTTTCAGTTCCGGAAGCTGACAGTCAGAACAAGCCACTTCTACACGCACAGTTTAACTGATCGAATCAGAAAGATCCCAATCTTTAATGAGCAGCAGATACTGCAAAACACATTCTGAATACAGACAGATGCACCAGAAAAAGCATTCCTTCTGGTTGCATCACAGCTTGGTGCGGCTCCTGCTCTGTCCAGGACCGCAAAAAATCCACAAAGTGTCGTAAACAAAGCCAGTTCATCACGCAAACCAGCCTGCCATCCATTGGCACGTCGCGTTGCCTTGGAAAAGCAGCCAGTTGAAGCAGCCACACACCGTGGACAGATTGTCTTCCACCGGCTTCTGTCGAGAACTAGATACAAAAATCTGACGGCAGGCACGAACCAAGTAAAGAACAGCTTCTTCCTTGTTACCATCAGAATTTTGATTGGACCTATCTCGTATTAATTTGATCTTTCTCTACATGTTGCTGTGACTGTAACTCGACATTGTGCGCTCTCTCCTTTCCTTCGCTATGTATGGTGTGCTTTGGCTGCGTAGCATGTAAGAAACAATACTTCTCACTGTGTACTAATGCATGTGACAAGAATAAATCAAATAAAATAATATCAAAGAATATGACACAGATATCAAGGTAAAGTCGCCGTAGTTGCAAATGACCAGAGGCTGCTTTCCCCCTCAAAAGGGAGAGCTTACTGGTGGCGATTTAGCCCAAGGGTTACCACACCTCAGGCGACAGGCAATGCTTGGAATATCTCATCTGCGATCGAATAGTACATCTGGATTTTCTTTGCAGAAAATTTGTATCAAAATCCTGATGTTGTTTTTAAATCCGGGGATAATATACGGCTGTTACAAACTGCCCTGCCACCTTCAATGATTTGTACACAGGTCCATATATTTCCCGCTGTTCCTGTTTCCCCTTTTGGAATTATATCCTTTATTTTGTATTGCCTCTTTGCGTTCTTCCCACCAAAATGAATCACTTAATTCTTCATCCGCCACATGTGCTCCCATTCCACTAAGCTGTCTGTGTCGTTTCGGAGTTCGACTGGAATTTCTGTAGCTCTTTTCAGAACCAAAGGACGTCCCAAATCATTTCACTGATAATAAAGGATTTTTGAAATATAGTCATTGTCCAATTGCTGAACTTTTGAACTGTCTGTTCGATACGTCAGACATTCCCATATGGGGATGGGGAATAAGTGCACCAGGTGTGGCTCTGTGGCGCAACGGATGGTGTGCTGGATTCCTCGTCATTGTCTGGCGAGACAATCAAAGGTAAACTTTGAAGAAATCAGCTGTTCATAAACTGGTTCGTTAGATGTTGGTTATAGTTGCGATGACCGAATTGTTCAGGCGTTTGATTTAAAATCTAATGTGGTTCACCGCGCGGGTTCCAGCCCCCAGGGGTTCGAGAGTGGATGATACTGTTCATTTTCTTTAATCACCTCCAGAGGGCTGATCACTGACTGGAAAACTGATCGCCATTCCTATTGGATTTTGTGAAGATATCGACGAAATATTGAGTGAACAGATGGAAAAGAAGACGATAACAATGTCTGTTTGATTTCTGTATTTTGGGAGTCGATCGTGGCTCTGCGAGGTGAAAGGGGTGAGCTCAGAGGTGCGGGAGATGAATAGGGCACGGTTGAGCGCCCAACCAAACACTGAGGGTCGGGGTGGATGCACCTTGCTTTCAGGAAGTTGGATTCCATGTCAGGAGCGCCGATTTGGAAAGAGGCATCAGGGGAACAGTTCCGACTGAGGTGAACAAACTAGGGGAATGTGGATGGCGTCCTTACAGGGAGCGGGGTATGAGGATCTGTACTCGGCGTGTGAGTCGGTGGGGCTTTAATTACTGGTGGTCAGTCTATCTAGAATTGGAGGCAGACAGGTCAGGGAAGGGTAGGGAAGTGTCGCATTTGGACCATGCGAAAATGCGAGGGTAGAAAATGGAAGCAAAATAGCAATATTTTCCAGACGCAGATGAGAGCAGGAAGCAGCACCGATACAGTCATCGATGTAACGGAAAAATAGTTGGGGGGTGGGAAGAGCGGGTGGCGGGGGTGGGGGGGAGGGGGGGGCGGGCGGATGGGGGGTGGAGGCGTTGGCGGTGGCTGAACAGGATTGGAACAAGAAATATTCCACATACTCCACAAAAATCACTCACTTTCAGGCGCGTAACCGGAGCCTAACGGTGCCTTTTGTGATGCTATCTGAAGATTACAGTTTCCAACCCAGTCACTTTGTACAGAAATCTGATGGAACCTCCTCAAAATCGAGCCTGTTAACTGAAATCCACTATTTCTTTCAGAAATTGCAGTGAGCTGTCTCAGAATTTCTTCCCTTGTAACTTTGTCCATTTAATTCTCACTTATCTTAGAATTTTTGATCCGAACAATTCCACAATATCAGTTTGATCTGGATAAATGATTAATGTTCCCAACTCGAACAAAATGCTTTGTTATCAATCGGCCAATGGGAATTCTGTGGAGGGAATTCTAATGTCCTCAGGAAGAGATTTAATAATGAGCTGAATGAACTGTTTTTGTTTACAGGGATGAAATGTTATGTCGCTGGGCTGGCAATCCAGACGTCTGGACTAATATTTGGGGACACGGAGTAAATCCCACCACGGCAGCTGGTGAAATTCAAATTCACGGATTTAGTACATAGAAACATGGATAGAAAACAGAAACAGGAGTTGGCGATTCGGCCCAAATAAAGCTGGAATTGAATGCAAGCTTCAGAAATGGCGGCCTTGAAATTTCCGTCGATTGTTTTCCAGAGACAACATCACAGAACAACAGAGAACATGTCACACAACAGGACACGCCTTTACAGAACCGAAAAAACTTCTGCACAAGATAGGTCATATTTACACAACAGGGAACACATTTACACAACAGGGAACACATTGACACAACAGGGAATAATTTGACAAAACCACAAGGAAGATCTGTCAACGCCAGAGTCACAGTTCCACAACAGAGAGAATAGTTACAAAGCACAGAACACAGTTACACAGCAGGAAACACATTTCAAAACAGGGCCTAGCTTTGTGTAACAGAAAACAGCTTTTCATAAATACTCATGTTTTCCATCTCAGTATCTTGCTGGTTTGCTCGGCACCTTTTCTGTCTGCCATTGTGCGTGTATCCTGATAGTCTCTTACTGCTTTTCTGTGTGTCTTTCTCTATCTGTTACACTCGAGGTGATGTGATGTGTTATTCTCCAGCCAGGGTGTGCATCCCACCATGGAGGGTGTTGTTTTAAATCAATAGTTGTCGGACTGCCGCGCAACAGTAATAGGCAGGAAGCGATTACGTTTCGGAGCAGAGTGTCGCAGCGGAAGCGGCCCGTAACCCAGAGGTGGATGGATCGAAACCACCCTTTGCTATCGTGTTTTCTTTCGTATCAAAAAGGCATATTCGGCTGCTGTCCAACAGCAAGTCTGTATTTTCTCGGCAGCAAATTTGCTTCGTCATGTTGATTTGTGTTACTGTGGGTGGCACAGCGCATTTGTCCCATGTTTAGTTCAGTTGGCTGGATAGCAGATTCAGCCAACGGCTCCCGATCAGTTCCCGTATCGGTTGAGATTATTGATACAGGCCCTGCCTTCTCAGCCTTGCTCCCCGCCTGAGATGTGAATCCTCCGGTTCAATCACCAGAAGTCAGCTCGCTCTCCCCTGAGATGTTCGCTGAATCATCTCGGACCGTGGACGTTGCTTTAAATTTACAAACAGCAAAAATATGACCTGCTCGTGGAAACCGGAGGTGTCCCTAAAATATCATTTCATCATAATTTCGAAATGTATCATTTCGCGAACATTTGCAAACAATCAACTTTCCCCGGATGCAGAATCCAAAGACCAACTGCAGAAATCCTCCAGGAGCCTGACGTGAATTAAACACGGAACCTTCTGACCTGGAGGGGCCTGAGAAATTAACTGTCTCCCTCTTTACTTCCTATGGATTTGCATCGAATGAAAGAGTTACAACGAACCGAGATTAATGAGAGAGCAGGAACACAACATTGTCCTGCGGGAGAAATGTCTTCTTGTTACGGGTCTTAAGAGCACAAGAGCTGTTTTGGGGCAATGTAAATGCGTGACGAGGTGGCCGAGTGGTTAAGGCGATGGACTGCTAATCCTTTGTGCTCTGCATGCGTGGGTACGAATCCCATCTTCGTCGTAGATGCATTTTCTCCGTCTTCGTATTGACCCAGAGATTGAGGGTGAATTGATGACTGATATTGAGATTTCCGAACAAACGTCAAGTTTCGACCGAGTTCTGCAGGTATGAGGGGTGAATAATCCAACACCATTCCATCTTGCTCATCCAAATGAGAAACTCCAGCTGGCAATTGATTCAAGCTTTGAGCAGGAGTTTGCCACCAGGAGAACATGTGGTTTCAGAAGCTCCAAAGCAGACTCCAGCTTCATTTGAGGCACCAGTTGCGGATTTTGTCTTTCCAGAATCGGACGTTCCGCCATGAAAATTAGTGCCGGGTTTGGTGGAATGGTCTTGTTCAATTGCCCGTTCCTGTCACGAACATTAGCATGTTAAGTATGTGGGGTTACGGGCCTGCTTGGGATTGCTGATGGCGCAGGCTCTATCAGCCGAATGACCTCCTTCTGGACTGTAGGGATTCTATGAAGTTCGGGGCGACAGTTTCACTTCTCTGAGAATATGCCCAACTGTTCTCGCATAAGATAAAAACTTCTAACCAGTCAATGCCTGTTTGAGGACTGGCAAGGAATAGGGCTGACATTAAATAGGTTCATATTGAATTAGTTACAGCAAATTGATTCTTTAAGAGGTGATGGTGCAATGCTTTCAGAGAGACTGTCATAGTTCCTTTTTTTGTTCAGTAATTTTGTTAATCTACTTGGAGCGGGTGCAGTTTGTCAACATCTGTGCCTCTTGCTTGGCCACCTCTGCGGGCAGCAGCAGCTCCAAGAGTCAAGTGGGCGATGGTGGTGACTGTGTGAGCATTTGATCAAGGGTCCTGGCCATCACAGTGGTGACGTATTTAATTCGCTATCGCAGGTCAGAACAGAACAGAACAGAACAGGACCCCTTAAATGAAATTCACTAACGATTCTCATTATTCATGAATTGTTCATGGAAATATTTCTTCAATTTGCTTCCTGTGTAAACTTCGTTGCAATGAAAGAATAGGCCTCAAAGCTATTCAATGAGTTCTCAGTCAGAAACAACAGTGAAAAGGGGGGTTAAACTGTGCAGAAAAACGCGACAGCCAAGATCAGTTTACAATTTGTGTTATGGACACACCTTCGTGAGCAACGAAAGTACTTCCGTAATTATAACTAATGAAAATAACAATCACTTTAACAGAGCAAGCGATGGTGGTGTAGTGGTGAGCATGGCTGCTTGCCACGCAGTTGGCCCGGATTCGGTTCCCGGCCATAGCACTGGTCGTGTATTTAGGTCCTTATCCACGGCCTCTTGCGTTTCAAATCATGTGGTCAAAAACAATTCAAACGCAGCATTTGCTGGAAATGAAACAAAAAGGACGTCCCGTTTAAATATTATTTATTCGGACGGAAAATTCCGCTTCAAATTTTCTTTGCAGAAAAAAAATATTGAAACAGAGGAAGAAGTCTCTGTGCTAATGAATGAGTTCTCAGTCAGAGACAAATATGTAAAGTAAAGGGAACCGAACACAGTTGACCTCCCTGACTGTGATCGCAATAATCCCGATCAAGTCAATATGAACGTTACTGAGGTCGTTGCATCGACTGGCCAATAAACAGCTTCGATGGCAGGGTGGTTCAGGCGTTAGACTTGGAATCTAAATTTGCTTTGATTGGAGACTTTTTTTAACTGAAAGAACAGGCCTCAAAATTATTCAATGAGTTCTCAGGCAGGTACAATGTTAAAATGTAGGCTTAAACTGTCCAAAAAACAAGAGTGAACAATTTCAGTTTACAAAATGTGCGTCAGGACCACCAGGTGTCTGAGGAAATCGGCAACTAAGGCAGTTCCGTAATTATAACAAATGTAAATAACCATCGCTCAAACATAGCGAGCGATGGTGGTATAGTGGTGAGTATAGCTGCCTTCCAAGCAGTTGACTCGGGTTCGATTCCCAGCCATCGCAGTGGTAATGTAGTTATGACTTTATTTTGTGTTTCAAGGCATGTGGACCAAATAAAACTCGAACGCGGCAATTGCCTATAAATACGCTTCCCGTTCTAATTTTATTTATTTCGGACGGAGAATTCGGTTTCAATTTTTTTATCCTGAAAACAATATTGAAATAGAAGAATAATTTAATAAATGAATTCTCAGTCAAACATAAGGACACCAAGTAAAAATAGAGGAACACATGTCAGCTCACACACTGTTCACTGCACAATCCTGATGCTTGATGAAGTTAATGTGAACATTGCTGAGGTGATTACATCATTTTGAGAGATAAGCAGCTGCGATGGCCGAGTGGTTAAGGCGTTGCACTCAAAACCATCGTTTCCTCGCGAAGGTTCAAACTCTGCGCAATGAGCGAGATTGGAAATGTGTAATTCGCTTCTCCAGGGCAGCCCGTAATATTGAATTGTAATTTACTGTGGGCTCTTTCTATAAAGACCGGGAACTCTGCTGGCATCGACAATATGGGCCGAATGGCTTCTGTGCTGTAACTTGGCTGAGGAACTGGTGCAGGGGGCAGGGTTTCCAATTCTTGGATCATTGGGACATCTTCTGGGGCAGGTGGGACCTGTACAAGAGAGACGGGTTACACCTAAACTACAAGGGGACCAATATACTTGCAGGGAGATTTGCGAGTGTTATTGGGGAGCGTTTAAACTAGATTTGCAGGGGGATGGGAACCAGAGTGCCAGAGCAGATAGTGGAGCAGGGGTAAAAAGACAGGTTAGTTCAAGCAAAATCACAAATGGAGGGGTTGAGTGTGGTGGAAATAATATTTTGAGGTGTGCCTATTTCAATGCCAGGAGTATTGTGGGGAAGGCAGATAAGCTGAAGGCGTGGGTAGACACATGGAAATATGACATTATAGCCATTAGTGAAACTTGGCTACAGGAAGGGCAGGACTGGCAGCTCAATGTTCGAGGGTTCCAATGTTTCAGGCGGGATAGAGGCAGAGGGATAAAAGGCGGGGGGGGGGGGGGGGTGGCATTGTTGGTCAGGGAAAATGTTACAGCGGTACTCAGACAGGATAGATTAGGGAGCTTGTCTACAGAGGCCCTATGGGTGGAGCTGAGAAACAGGAAAGGTATGACCTCGTTAATGGAGTTGTATTATAGACCACCCAATAGTCAGCGAGAATTGGAGGAGCAAATCAGCGGAGAGATCGCTGACAACTGCAGGAAACACAAAGTTGTGATAGTAGAGGATTTTAATTTTCCACATATAGATTGGGACTCGCATACTGTTAAAGGTTTAGACGGGGTAGAGTTTGTAAAATGTGTTCAGGAGTATTTGTGAAAAAAGAGATACGCCCAGATCTGGAACGTAACTGTGAAAATAGAGACAGTTCACATTCCGAATGCAGACATTTCACGGGAACGACCGTTTTCTCTCCACAGATGCTTTGGGATCTCGGATAGATTCATGAAAGAAAAATAATTGAATCCTACAGCGGCCCATTGAGACTGCACCGATTTCCCCGTAAACCTTTCAAATCTGCATTCCCCTGACATTGAACACATCAGAGGGAATTGCACACATCACTCAGTGAAACTCTTCCGCTAAACGTTAAGCGGTTTATCTTGAGCTGGTTCCATTTACTGTTTTCAGACCCACATTTGCTATAAAAGTAGCCGTGTTCAGGGTGTGATTCATACACACAGTTTTCTCCTCCGAAGGCCATTCTGTGGCGCGAGGTGATTTATTTAAAATACTTCATTTAAACGGGATATGTGTGTCGCTGACCCGGGAAGCACATATTATCCAAATTAATTATCTTTGAGTAATTGGCGATGAATTCATTCTGTAGCCACTGCAGTCCATGTGGTGTCAGCACATGCACTGCTGTTCGGGAGGAATTTCCAGGATTGTGACCCATTGGAACAGCAATATGTTTCCAAGTCAAGATGATGTGGTTTCGGAGTGCAACTTAGAGCGGGTCGTTGTTTCTCTGCGTCTGCTGCCCTTGTGCTGCCAGGTGAGAGATTTCTTGGGTTTGGATGGTGGCTCGCGAATGAAAAATTAAGGTCAGGAGTGAGATTTGAACTGTCAACTCCAGCAGAGATTGTGACCTGAGACCGCTCGGCCATCCTGACCAGCGACGTCAATGTTTAATATCTCTGCACAAATCGATTTGCATTCCATCTTTATTGTTATGACATTTGAAACTCTGTCTCCGACTTGACTGATTGAGGGTGAACTGATCACTTATTTTGAGGATCAGGGACCAAGTGAAGGTAAGACACAGAGTTCCACAGGTTTGAAGGGTGAATAGTCCGGCACCATTCCGTATTCTTCATCCAAATGAGAAACTCGAGCTGACAACCGATTCAAATTAGGACAGCAGCTTTGGGTAGGAGTTGCCACTATGAAAACATGTGGTTTCAGAAGCTCCAAAGCAGACTTGATTTCATTTGCGGCACTAGTGGCAGATTTTGTCTTTCCAGAATCGGCCGTTCCGCCATGAAAATTAGCGCCGGGTTAGGTGGAATGGTCAAGTTATATTGCCCTTAGCATCAGGAGCATTAGCATGTTAAATACGTGGGGTTACTGGGATAGGGCCTGCATGTTGTTGGCACAGGATCGATGGGCCGAATGGCCTCCTTCTGTACTGTTCGTACTCTATGAAGTTCGGGATGGCAGTTTCACTTTCCTGAGAATATTGATGACTGTTCTCTGATAACATTAAAACTTCTCACCAGTCAATGCCTGTTTGAGAACTGGCCATGCATAGGGCTGACATTGAAACGGTTCATATTGAATTAGTTACAGCAAATTGATTCTTAAAGAGATGGTAATATAATGCTTTCAGAGATTGTCATAGCTCAGTTGCGCTTGTTTGTTCAGAAATTTTGTGAATCTATTTGGAGCGGGTGCAGTTGGGCAGTATGGTGGTATAGTGGTGAGCATTGCTGCTTTCCAAGCAGTTGACCCGGGTTCAATTCCCACCCATTGTATTCATCATTTGTCACCTTATCCACGGCTTCTTGCGTTTCAAAGCATGTGGGCACAAACAGTTCGAAAGCAATGTTTGCCGGTTGTGAATTAAAATGGACTTAATGTGTTTTTTTTCGGATGTTAAATTCGGCTTCAATTTCGTTATACTGAAAAAAAATATTGAAATAGACGAAATGTCTCTGAACTAATAAATGAATTCTCAATCAAAGATAAAGACACCAAAAAGAGGGAGGCGAACAGGTTTCAGCTCACACACTGTGCTCTGCATAATCTAGATGCCTGATGAAGTTACTATGAAGGTTTCTGAAGTGGTTCCATCATTCGTTCAGATAAACCGTTGCGGTGGCCGAGCAGTTAAGGTGTTGGACTGGAAACAGAATGGGGATTCCGCGCGCAGGTTGGAAACCTGCCCGTAGTGCTAGCCATTTGAAATGTTTAATTGACTTCTCCAGGGCAGCACACGAGAATAAATCGTGATTTTCATGGGTTTTTTTCTATGAAGATCTGGATCTGTGCTATGGGCCGGGTCCAGGAAGTTGGTATTGGAATGGGCGCCAGGGTGTTCTCAACTGGCATCTACAAGATGGGCCGAATGGCTTCTGTGCTGTAACTTTCATGAGAAAAATCATGACGTGAGAGGAAAGAAACAGAGCAGCATAAGAGCAAAACAAGGTCTCATGTCAGAGTAAGATTCTTACGTAATGGCATAAGAAATGCATTTCACCAGAATACATTGAATGAATGAGAATTTCAAAATGCTGCTAAGATGAAATGACATCGTGTTCATTCAAACATATTGCAACAAGCTGGGCGTTCGGTATTCCTGGTGATAACAGTTTGGGAATGGAAGGAGCACGTGAAAAATAGGGAGGAATAGTCATATTGGAACGTTAGTGAAAGAGGATTCTTGAGAATAATAAGACATCAGTGGAAATTCCATGTTAGAATTGACTTCAAGATGTCTGGATTAAGTGCTCGCTTTTCCCAGGATTCCATACACAAGCGACAAATTGATGGTATATATTCAGAGATTAGAGAATATTGCAAATAAACCGATGTTGCTTTAAAAGACGTCCAATAATTTCTGACAGATTGAACCGAGCTGGACAGCTCGTTCAGAAAGCAGTTGTTGTCTTGTTTACGCACATGATATATTTCTGGTACAATATGCACCAAGCCGACAAGATGACAGGGTCATAGAGTCATAGAGGTTTACAGCAGGGAAACAGGCCCTTCGGTCCAACTTGTCCATGCCGCCCTTTTCTTTAAAACACCTAAGATAGTCCCAATTGCCCGCATTTGGCCCATATCCCTCTATGTCCATATTGCCCCTGTAACTGTCTAAACGCTTTTTAAAAGACAAAATTATACCCGCCTCTACTACTACCTCTGGCAGCTTGTTCCAGACAGTCACCAACCTCTGTATGAAAAAAATGCCCCTCTGGACCCTTTGGTATCTCTCCTCTCTCAACTTAAACCTATGCCCTCTAGTTTTAGGCTCCCCGAGCTTGGGAAAATGTATTGACTATCTAGCTAATCTATGCCCCTCATTACTTTATAGACCCCTATAAGATCATACCTCAGCCTTCTACGCTCCAGAGAAAAAAGTCCCAATCTATTCAGCCTTTCCTTATAATTCAAACCATCAAGTCCCGTTAGATAGAACATAGAACAGTACGGCACAGAACAGGCCCTTCGGCCCACGATGTTGTGCCGAGCTTTATCTGAAACCAAGATCAAGCTATCCCACTCCCTATCATCCTGGTGTGCTCCATGTGCGTATCCAATAACCGCTTAAACGTTCCTAAAGTGTCTGACTCCACTATCACTGCAGGCAGTCCATTCCACACCCCAACCACTCTCTGCGTAAAGACCCTACCTCTGATATCCTTCCTATATCTCCCACCACGAACCCTATAGTTATGCCCCCTTGTAATAGCTCCATCCACCCGAGGAAATAGTCTTAGATGCTAGTAAAGATGCTAGTAAAATTTACAAGGATGCTAGTAAAATTCTTCTGCACTCTTTCTAGATTAATGATATATTTTCTATAATAGGGTAACGAGAACTGTACACAGTATTCCAAGTGTCGGTTTACGAAGGTTTTGTACAACTTCAACAAGGCATCCCAACGCTTGTATTCCATGTTCTGACAAAGAAACCAAGCATGCTGAATGCCGTCTTCACCAATCTGTCCACCTGTAACTCCAGTTTCGAGGAGATATGAACCTGTACCCCGAGATCCCTTTGTTCTGTAACTCTCCCCAACGCCCTACCATTAACTGAGGAAGTCTTGCCTGGTTCAATCTATCAACATGCATCATTTCGCATTTATCTAAATTAAACTCTATATACCATTCGTCAGCCCACTGGCCCAATTGATCAAGATCCCGTTGCAATCCCAGATAACCTTCTTCACTCTCCACTATGCCACCAATCTTGGTGTAATCTGCAAACTGACTAACCATGCCTCCTCTATTCTCATCCAAATCATTAATATAAATAACAAATAACAGCGGACCCAGCATCGATTCCAGAGGCACACCGCTGGCCACAGGTCTCCAGTTTGAAAACAGCTCTTTACAAGCACCCTCTGGTTTCTGTCATCGAGCCAATTTCGTATCCATTTTGCGACCCTGGATTCTGTGAGATTGAACCTGATGCAACAGCCGATCATGTGGTACCTTGTCAAGGCCTTGCTAAAGTTCATGTAGGCAACATCAAGTTCACTGTCCTTTGTTACCCCTTCAAAAAACTCAATCAAATTTGTGGGACATGATTTTCCACTCACAAAGCCATGCTGACTGTCCCTAATCAGTCGTTGCGTCACTAAATGCCTGTAGATCCTTTCTCTCAAAATACCTTCCAACAACTTACCCACCACAGATGTGAGGCTCACTGGCCTGCAATTCCCAGGCTTTTCCCTGCAGCCCTTTTTAAACAATGACATCCGAGAGTGTGTGGAAAATGTGTGTGAGAGCCTGAACTGGATCCGAAATGAAACCAGTGGTGGCGGTACAGAGCAATTTAAAGACAGAGAGCGGACGGAGCAGAGACAAGCTGCTGTCAGCTCTCGGCTTCTCCAGCCTCTCTGTGTTTGTCTCTCCTCACAATCTATCCCATTACAATTAAAACTTCGCACTTCACATTCTTTGACTGATCATTTCTGTGACTGAAATCCGAATATTTCCTGTTGAGAAAGTTCCATCCGAATTCCGGGCAGCAATTTCCATTTCAACCCGTCTATTTGCTGCATTGATCGCGCTCTCTCAGTCCAGCGCTGACTTATTCTCCGTTTGCCAACTGAAATCTTGCAATCGACGAATATTTTCCATTAAATTTTCCCTTCAGACCTGAGCAAGGGAACAGCGCGATCCTATGCCAGGAAATCTTGCGATTTGACACAAGAAGGACGGCGAAATGCGGCGCTGAGGGCGGACACACAAACACAGTAACATCAGTCTAACCCAGCCGCCCCTTTAGCACACTCTCTCTGACACAATATTCACATTTGCACATTAACAAGTCAAACTGTGTCTCAGATTGACAGCTCCCAGGGCAGGCTTTCCTCTCTCGCTCTGTGCTGTGGATTATCGGGGATTAGTTGGAGTTTCCCAGCTCAGTAACTGTTAAAGCCTCTGAGGCCGGCGATGTTCAACGTGTCAGTTCCCCAGATTCAGGGGGTTGCAGCCAATAAGAGCTGTGCCTGGGTTACCCCGGAACTGGTTGAAATGATGATCTTGTTCACAAGCTGAATTCTACGTGATCAGATGAAGATACATATTATGTGCATTTAGACGCTAAACAATGTTCAGCCTTCATATAGAGTTGATGAGAGGGGGTGGAGGGATAGACAGAGACAGAGTCTGCTCGGCTAGATAATGTATCAGTGCCAAAAATCCTTGAAAATTCCGGTTTGGAGAAACAGAAGCTGCATTCTGAGCATTATTCATTAACACATTATTCATCTCACAGTCAGGAACAGTGCTGCATTCTGATAGAAGGGATGGAAAGAGGCAACAGAACATAGAACTCCTGCAGTACAGAAGGAGTCTGTACTGACTACAATCCCATCCCGGCCCTATTCAAATAACACCACACATTTACCCGTCTCATCCCACTGACACTATGCCTTCAATCCATGGTCAATCAGCCTAACCCGCACATATTTGGACTGTGTGTGGGAATCCAGGGAGGAAACCCATGCAACATGGGGAGAAAATGCAAATTCAAAGCAGACAGTGAACTGAGGCCGGAATGGAACCCGGGACTAATTATGTGAGGCAATATGCTAACCACTGTGTCAATCATTGTGCCACCATGCCACTCTGAATGGTCCAGTTCTACACAGGATTGCAGGATCAGAGGGACCTGAGGTTCAGAGAAATCTTTGAACGTGAGAGGAGATCTTGGGAGAGTCGTTCGGGAAGTGGATTGGATCTTCGGCTTCATCAATGAGGACACTGAATATAAAAGCAGGGAAGCTATGCTCAATCTTTATAAAGCTCGGATCAACTGCGGCTATTTTAGAATCACAACGAGACCTGGTAACCACACTTTAGAAATTGTGTGAGGGTCCTTCGTAGGGAGAAATGGAGATTTACTGGTTTGGATCCAGCGATGAGAGATTTTAGCTACAAGGTTTCGTTGGATAATTTGGAGTGTATTCTCTTTGCAGCACATGAGATTGAGTGGTGTAAGAGACATTTAAAAAACATATTGAACTGAGGTACATAGGGGAAGTTACGACATTAACCCCTAGGGTTCCAATGTTTCAGGCGGGATAGAGGCAGAGGAGGGTTCCAATGTTTCAGGCGGGATAGAGGCAGAGGGATAAAAGGTGGGGGGGCGGGGGTGGCATTGTTGGTCAGGGAAAATGTTACAGCGGTACTCAGGCAGGATAGATTAGGGAGCTTGTCTACAGAGGCCCTATGGGTGGAGCTGAGAAACAGGAAAGGTATGACCACATTAATGGGCTTGTATTATAGACCACCCAATAGTCAGCGAGAATTGGAGGAGCAAATCAGCGGAGGGATAGCTGACAACTGCAAGAAAAACAAAGTTGTGATAGTAGGGGATTTTAATTTTCCACATATAGATTGGGACTCGCATACTTTTAAAGGTGTGGACGGGGTAGAGTTTGTAAAATGTGTTCAGGAGAATTTATTACATCAGTATATAGAGGCCAACTAGAGAGGATGCGATATTGGATCTCCTATTGGGAAATGAGTTAGGGCAGGTGATGGATGTGAGTGTGAGGGAACACTTTGGATCCAGTGATCATAATGCCATTAGTTTCAACCTGATCGTGGATAAGGATAGATCTGGTCCTCGGGTTGAAGTTCTGAACTGGAAAAAGGCCAAATTTGATGAAATGAGAAGGGATCTGGGAAGTGTGGATTGGCACAGGCTGTTCTCTGGTAAGGATGTAAATGGAACGTGAGAGGACTTCAAAGGAGAAATTTTGAGAGTGCAGAGTTTGTATGTTCCTGTCAGGATTAAAGGCAAAGTAAATAGGAATAAGGAACCTTGGTTCTCGAGGGAGATTGTAACACTGATTAAGAGGAAGAGAGAGTTGTATGAAATGTACAGGCAGCAAGGAACAGATCAGGTGCTCGAGGAGTATAAAAAGTGCAAGAAGCTACTTAAGAGGGAAATCAGGAGGGCGAAAAGAAGACATGAGGTTGCTTTGGCAGACAGAGTGAAGGAAAATCCAAAGAGCTTCTATAGGTATGTTAGGAGCAAAAGGATAGTGAGGGATAAAATTGGTCCTCTTGAAGACCAGAGTGGTAGACTGTGTATGGAACGAAAAGAGATGGGGGAGATACTAAATGGTTTTTTTGCATCCGTATTTACTGAGGAAACGGGCATGGAGTCTACGGAAATAGGGCAAACTGGTAGGGAGGCCATGGAACCTTTACAGATTAAAGGGGAGGAGGTGCTCGCTTACTTGAGGCAAATCAGAGTGGATAAATCCCCAGGACCGGACAGGGTATTCCCACGGACCTTGAGGGAAGCTAGTGTTGAACTTGCAGGGGCCCTGGCAGACATATTTGAAATGTCAGTATTCACGGGGGAGGTGCCGGATGATTGGAGGGTGGCTCATGTTGTTCCGTTGTTTAAAAAAGCTTCCAAAAGAAATCCGGGAAATTATCGGCCAGTAAGTTTGACGTCGGTGGTGGGCAAGTTATTGGATGGTGTGATACGGGATAGGATCTACAAATATTTGGATAGACAGGGACTTCTTAGGGAGAGTCAACATGGCTTTGTGCGTGGTCGGTCATGTTTGACCAATCTACTAGAGTTTTTCGAGGAGGTTACCAGGAAAGTGGATGAAGGGAAGGCGGTGGATGTTGTCGACCTGGATTCCAGCAAGGCCTTTGACAAGGTCCCTCATGGGAGGTTAGTTAGGAAGGTTCAGTCGCTGGGTATACATGGGGAGGTAGTAAATTGGATAAGACACTGGCTCAATGGAAGAAGCCAGAGAGTGGTTTGTGGAGGATTGCTTCTCTGAGTGGAGGCCTGTGACTAGTGGTGTGCCGCAGGGATCGGTGTTGGGTCCATTGTTGTTTGTCATCTATATCAATGATCTGGATGATAATGTGGTCAATTGGATCAGCAAGTTTGCTGATGATACAAAGATTGGAGGTGTAGTGGACAGTGAGGAAGGTTTTCAAAGCTTGCAGAGGGATTTGGACCAACTAGAAAAATGGGCTGAAAAATGGCAAATGGAATTTAACGCAGACAATTCTGAGATATTGCACTTTGGAAGGACAAACCAAAGAAGAACGTACAGGGTAAATGGTAGGACTCTGAAGAGTGCAGTTGAACAGAGGGATCTGGGAATACAGGGACAGAATTCCCTAAAAGTGACGTCACAGGTGGATAGGGTCGTAAAGAGTGCCTTTGGTACATTGGCCTTTATAAATCGGAGTATCGAGTATAAAAGTTGGAGTGTTATGGTAAGGTTATATAAGGCATTGGTGAGGCCGAATTTGGAGTATTGTGTACAGTTTTGGTCACCTAGTTACAGGAAGGATGTAAATAAGATTGAAAGAGTGCAGAGAAGGTTCACAAGGATGTTGCCGGGACTTGAGAAGCTGAGTTACAGAGAGAGATTGAATAGGTTGGGACCTTATTCCCTGGAGCGTGTTGGCCACGTGGCCTAATGGATAAGGCGTCTGACTTCGGTGGTCATCATGACGATGATATCAGAAGATTGCAGGTTCGAGTCCTATCACGTTCGCTTTATTTTTCTATGGTTCTATTTTAAGAAAAACTTGGACGGGTTCATGGATGAGAGGGGTGTGGAGGGATATGGTCCAAGTGCAGGTCAGTGGGACTAGGCATAAAATGGTTCGGCACAGACAAGAAGGGCCAAAAGGCCTGTTTCTGAGCTGTAATTTTCTATGGTTTTCTATGGTTCTATTAACTGCGAGCATGGAGATTCGGGAATAGGTGTTGAATGTTTAAGGCAGGCTGTGCAGGAGGCAGAGGGTCCCTACAGTGCGGTAGGAGGCCATTCTGCCCAGTGATTCTGCGCTGGCTCTCTCACAGAAAATCCCTCCCCAACCCTGTAACCACAACGTAATTACCCTGCTAATCCCCCTGAAACTAAGGGTCAATATTGTCTGGCCAATCCACCTCATCTGCACATTGTTGAAACTGGGAGGAAACCGGAACACCTGAAGGAAACCCAGGCAGAAACGGGGAGAACGTGCAAACTCCATGCAAAGTGTCATCTGGATTCGAAACGTCAGCTCCTTCTCTCCTTACAGATGCTGCCAGGCCTGCTGAGATTTTCCAGCATTTTCTCTTTTGATTTCAAACTCCACACAGACAGCACCCAAGAACGTTAGAAGTGGACTTTAGTTTTCCGCAGGTTAGAGAAGCTGGAGTTTTCCCTTCAAGTTTCTGGTATCTGGAAATCAGCGGAACATCCAAAAATAGAACTGACAATGAATATAACCATGGTAGTTATTCACATTGCGCTAACGCCCGCTGCATTAATGCATGTGCTGATCGCGTGGCCGAATGGACAAGGCGTCTGACTTCGGTGATCATGATGATGATGATATCAGAAGATTGTACGTTAGAGTCCTGTGGCGGTCGCTTTATACAGAAAAGATCCGGAAAACCACCATGTTACTCATCAGCTGTAAGTTATGCATTTTCTTGCAAACATTGCAGGGCGCCTTTTCAGGAAGTATTTCCTTGTTGTTTGGTTCATACCATTTTCTCATATCATTAATTTATTGAGCTCCTAAGAAATCAATCTCATCTGTGTAATCTTAATAAATTATTGATGCTCCCGAATGGAGCAACAGGCTTTGCAGCAATAGGTTTAATAGAATTCTGTGGGATGGGGAATCTATTCTCCTCAGGAAGAGGTTTAATAATGAACTGAATGAACTGTTTTTCTTTACAGGGATGAAAGGCAATGTCACTGCGCTGGTAATCCACAGGCCCGCACTAATTTTTGCGGACACAGAGTGAATCCCACCATGGCAGCTGGTCAAATTTAAATTCACTGATTTGATCAATCTGGAATTGAAAAACTGGCCTCAGTAATGGCCGCCTTGAAACCACCGTCGACTGTTATAAAACCTCATTTGGTTCGCCAGTGCACTTTAGATAAGTCAGTCTGCCCTCCTTACCTGGTCTGGGCACATGTGTCTCCAGACACAGAGCAATGTGGGTGACTCTTACCTGCCCTCTGAAATGGGCGAGCAAGCCACTCTCAGTTGAAGGGCAATTCGGGAAGGGCAACAAATGTTGGTCCTGCAGGTGAAATCCACAGCCCATAAAAAGAAGAATCATTAAGAACAAAGGAAAGGCCTGGTAAAGTTTTGACTGTTTGCATCTTTCTTTTCTTGTAATAACAAGGCTGAGGGGTGGCCTGATTCTGGGCTTTACATTAGTGAAAGATTTTGAAAAATTTCATTTCGATAAAATGGGCCAGAGAAGGGTAGATAAGAATGTATCTCACTCTCTCATACATGTCGTTGACAGTTGGTGGTTTTAGCACAATGAGGTAACTGCTCCAGTGTATCAGAGAATCCTGAGTGTACGAGAGGAATTCCACCAGCAATGCTTCCCCGACGTCCTCCAGGTTGAAGCGATTCATTCATGCTGATGACTGGGAGCAGTTTGTTAGTCATCGTTCAAAATGGCCAAAATCTGTCCCCCAAGCTGCAGCACGCTTTGAGTCACAAGATTTAATGATGAGGCAGAATGGCGGCACAGAAGAAAGTAACAGGAAGCTAATTCTGCGCTCCTGATCCCACGACCTCGCGGGACATCCTGTCCCATGTGTCCAAAGATCTGTGAGCCGAGAATCGCCCCGTTCACTCACATTCCATAGGAGAAACTTACGGACCTGAGTGGATGCTATCCTCGAATAGATGGACAGACAACGACAACAAATGTTTGTTACAAAGTAAATGTCATTAAAAGCCACGTTCAATATTAGTGTTGCTAAAACTTCCCATCGCCAACAGAACATGAACATGTGTTGTGTGTTTGTCCCTCTCCAATACGTGAGCTTCGTTCTACCCGAGTGTGCTGGCATCTAGTGGCCGAAACCAGAACTTCAACAGAGGGAAGATGTTCACATCAAGTTTCGATAGTGCAGGAACAGGTCAAGATGAAGAATTAATAATGGGATGGGATAGGACAGACCTCGTACTTTAATCAATAAATCCACTCTAAAAATCACTATTAAATTATCATTGAATCGGCAGCATTTGCCATTTGCTATCGTCTGGAACATTGGAGACGATTAGCGCAGCTGTAATTAATGGAAATCTGGAAAAGTGTTGGAGGGAGAATGGATTTCAGAGACAAACAGATAACGTTACATGAAATAGTCTGGACGGAGGGGTGTGTCGAGCAGTTTATCAAATAGAACTAATTGACCCAATTTCATTTCGGTATGTTATTTATTGAATTACTCCAGATTTACAAAGTATCTCAGAGACTGGGAGATAACAAATAACTCCCCACTCACATTGTGAACAAAAGACAGAGTGATACAGAATGAATCATTCACTCATACACACCCACAGTGACTGACAGATAGACAATCAATTCCACACTCAAATCCTGCACCACACACCAAGTGACACAGAATGACTCCTGCACCCATACACATAGAACAGCACAGGAAAAGATCATTCAGACCTTTGTGTCTGGGAGTTGTCTTTCAATAGAAGCTCAGCTATTCCAGTCCACAGCATGAAAGCATAGGAGCAGAATTTGCAGGAGACACAATACATCTGGGAAAGTAAGTTGTGAAGAGGACAGAAGGAGCATGCAGCTAGTTATAGACAAGTTCTGTACATCGATAGAAACCTGGCAACTGGAATATAATGTGAAGTTATTTATTTTGGCAGAAGGAGTACAAAATCAGATTATTACTCAAATATAGAACGGCTGTGGAATTCGAAATTGCAGAGGGATCTCGGTGTTCTCGTGCATGAGGCGCAAATAATTAGTATGCAGGTACAGCAAGTAATAAAGAAAGTTAATGAAAGAAACGAATGATATGTTTCAGCTGTACATGTCATTTGTGAAGTATCTTGACCATTGTCCGAAATTTTGGTCTCCATATTCAATGAAGGATGTAATTGCGTTAGAAACGGTCCAAAAAAGATTTACTAGTTTGATAATTGACAGTGCAGTGCAGACGAGATTTACTCGGCTGAAAGGTAACGCAAACTGGGTGAATGTGAGGTAACTTGCTAGATGGACATCAGATCTTGAATGACCTTCACAAGGTACACCTTGTGGGTGTATCCAGAACAACAGACACTTAAAGAAAACTGATATTCCGCTTTTCGGGCTGAGATGAGGAGAATTCTGTTCTCTCGGAACGTTGTGCGACTTTGGAACTCTCTGACTCAGAAGGCGGTGGAGGCAGGGTACTAAATACTTACTAAGGCAGAGATGGATAGATTATTGTTAGGCAACAGAATTAAAGGTTATCGGAGGTAGATGGGAATGTGGAACTTGAACCACAAACAGATCAGCCATGATCTTATTGAATGGCGGAGCAGGCTCGTGGGGCCGAATGGCCTACTTCTGTTCCTGTTTCCAATGTTCTTGTGTATGTATCCCAATTGTTAATTTCCCCTGAACTGGATTGCTGAAACGCACCAATACTCACGGTTTAGTGGGAGAACCAGAGTAATACCAAAATATGGAAAAAAATAAACAAAACCGTGGGATTGCCAACTCTGTCAGACTGTATGGTTCCTTCTCGAGACGTATTCTCTGCAATGATTTCTCGGTAGATGAGCTCTGCCCCAACTTTTGTTTATTGTCGCCATCTCCATTGCGAAGAACCTCTTTTTTAAAATTGCACCTGGGATCGTGCAGGATTTTAGGGGCGGCACGGTAGCACAGTGGTTAGCACTGCTGCTTCACAGCTCCAGGGTCCCGGGTTCGATTCCCGGCTCGGGTCACTGTCTGTGTGGAGTTTGCACATTCTCCTCGTGTCTGCGTGGGTTTCCTCCGGGTGCTCCGGTTTCCTCCCACAGTCCAAAGATGTGCGGGTTAGGTTGATTGGCCAGGTTAAAAATTGCCCCTGAGATGCGTGGATTAGTGGGTAAATATGTGGGGGTCGGGTCTGGGTGGGATTGTGGTCGGTGCAGACTCGATGGGCCGAATGGCCTCCTTCTGCACTGTAGGGTTTCTATGATGATTTCTATGATTTGAACCCGACACCTAGCGCATTGTAATGCTATTGCCCGAAGCATGAATCATGCCCTCTGGCCAGTGAGCCAGCCACGACATTAATGCGCACTGGAAACATATTTTGATTGTCTCCTTAAGCTTATCAACCAACGAAATTGTAAAATCAGAAATGTTAATGAACAATTGTCAAAATGCTGGAAAAGCTCCCGGATCTGGTAGCATTTGTAAGGAGAGAAAAGAGGTGACGTTTCGAGTCCAGCTGTCCCTTTATCAGAGCTAAAAGGCATAGAAAGTGGGAGTTATTTATACTGTCGGGTGAGGGAATGAGTCACAGAAGGTGACCTGCTGGGATGGAAATTTCCTCTCTTTTGCAGCAGCTACGTTTCCAACATATTCCATCTCGCTGGACATCCAGGAGCGATGGTGAGGGTGACCTTCTTCCCCAAAAATTCATGGATCGGAAATCAAATGGATGGAGACCTTTTTCCAAGCTCCTGGGTGACTGAGGAGATGGCCGAGCGGGTTTAGTGATCGTCTACACGGGTGAGTTTAAAACTGACTCTCATCATTAATCTACGGAACTTTTAACAAATAGATTCCCTGTATTTGAACACACGTAGCTGTGGTCTTCCACACTTTGCTCATGTCGGTTCTTCACAACAATCTTTGAACTGACGCGATGGGAATTTCTTTCGCTGAGAGACACTACAATCCCAACATTGAACATCTGGTTCATTTTCAGGGTCTAAGACAAAAAGGATCACATTTCCCCGTGAGTCTGCTGTGTTTTTCTTCAATTTTCCATGGTTATGACATCGTCTGTGAAGACAGCTAGTGAGCAGAAGTTTATTGGCTGAGCAGTTCGCTTGACAGCGGCTCGTTGGTCTAGTGGTATGATTCTCGCTTCGGGGATTTCGTTGTCTGATCTTGCGAGAGATCCCGGGTTCAATCCCGGACGAGTCCTCACTTGTTGCCAGTTTTGGTCCCAAATGCTGGTTGTTTATTTGAACAAAATACGTTGCGTTTCAAATGGCGGGATTCACACATCTCGAGATCAGTTTGAAATCCTGCAACACCTCGCGACAATTTTCTCAATGCTGCACATGGAGAAAATGAAACGTTTTCAAGAATGTTCACCCACGTAACCAGACTGTAAACTTATCCCAATAAATCAATCAGGGCTTTCCATTGCTTATTGCGTCAGGGATTCTTGCATCGTGTGTTCTATTGTATTTTAGTCAGAAAGAAATTGCAGTCTGACAAAGCTGGGGGTCACAGTTTGGTTTTGAATTGATTATATTTTAACTATTTTCCAGGCGTTTCACTGAGCAGGAAGTGAATCTTTGTGATACTGTTCGGCATTCCACTCCAGAGGCAATTAACTCAGTGAAGAGGAGATTTGGAGAGGCTGTCCGTATTTGATTAGACACCAGGACCGGGTGACATGCATCGAAGGATACTGAAGGAAATGATCTGTAATTGCGAAGAAATTGGAAATAACTTTCCAATTTCGGATTTAGTAAGGTAACAATGTTTTCAACTAAATATATTGAGTATTTTGAAGTGGTAACCGAGAGTGTTGATGAGGGTAATGCTGTTCATGCGGTTTACATAAACTTCCAAAAGCATGGGAATTTTTAATACGGCAGATTAAATTAAATGTATCAAAATGTGAATTGATCTGTTTTGAAGGAAGAACCCAGATTCAAAACATAAAATACATGGTACAATTCTAAAGAGGCAAACAAGTACATACATCTCCCAAGTTGACAGGGATTGGCATAGAGGTTAACAGCATGGAAACAGGCCCTTCGACTCAACTTGTCCATGCCGCCCTTTTTTAACGACTAAGCTGGTCCCAATTGCCTGCGTTTGGCCCATATCCCTCGATAGCCATCTTACTCATGTAACTGTCTAAAATACAAAATTGTCCCCGCCTCTATGACTACCTCCGGCAGCCGTTTCCAGACACGCACCACCCTCTGTGTGGAAAAATTGCCCCGTTGCACCCTTTTGTATCTACCGCCCCCGCCGCCCCCCCCCCCCCCCCCCCCCATCCGGGCCCCGCCGCACTCACCTGAAACATATGTCCTCTAGTTTTAGACTCCCCTACCTTTGGGAAAAGGTATTTACTATATAACTAATCAATGCCCCTCATGATTTTGTAGACATCAATGAGAGCACCCCTGAGCTCGAGAGAAAAACATCACAGTGTATCCAGCCTCTCCTTGTAAGTCAAACCATCAAGTCCTGGTAGCATTCTCGTAAATCTTTCCTGCACTCTTTCTATTTTAATAATATCCTTTCTGTAATAGGGTGACCAGAACTGTACACAGGATGGTGAGGAGAGTGATTATAATAAATCAGACGATGCCCTGCTTTTTATTAATGGGGCACAGAGTACAAAAATACAGAAACTATGTTAAGCCTGCATTTAAATTGAATTCGGTTTCAAGTGGATATTGCTTCCATTTTCTGGAGAGCAAATTTAAAAAACAATATAAAAGATTTCAGAAGGTAGCAGAAATGTTTCACCAGAATAGTTCAATTGATGAAGAACTTTAGTTACTGAGAATGTTTGGATACGCTGCAACTTCTCTACTCGGAGAAGGGAAAGTTCAGAGGAGAATTGGGAAAAACATTCAAATCCTCATGGGTCTGGTCTGAAGATTGATAGAAATTTGTTCTCATTGTTCGTAGGAACGAGACCCAGAGGGCAGATATTGGAGCTAATTTTCAAAACAAGCAACAGCAGCATCAAGGAAATGCTGCCTGAGAGAGGGTCATGGCAGGTTCACTTGAATTTGATTGTTATTCGAAAGGAAAATATGCAGGCTAACAGTTAACCGACAAGGCAGTGAGACAAGGGGCCCGCTGAGAGCTAGCAGAGACAGATAGGGCTGAATGGCCTCCCTTTAAGTCGTTTTATTTTTTTAACAGTATTTGGGCGCCGCAGGACAGGTTTCATTTCTTGAAAATCCATAGCTGTACTTGAGAATGTGGTGGTGCGTTTGAGTCTCTGCAGTCCCGGGGGTGTAGACATACACATAGTGTTGTTCGGGAGGGAATTCCTGGACATTGAACTAGTGACAGTGAAGGACGGTGATATGCTTCCAAATCAGGATGGTGAGTGACTTGGAGGGGAACATTTGGGTGGAGGTGTTCCCAAGCATCTGCTCCTCTTGTTCTTCGAGATGGACACGATCGTGCGTTTAGAAGCTGGTGTTTAAGAGTTAGGGGACTGGATAAGAAAGTAATTCCACTGACAAATTAGATACCTTTTGCAGCAAGATGTTTGTTTAAATCACAGTTTAAAACAAACTGTAACAAATGAAGCAACTTAACTATGAACAATTTTTAAAGAAATCATGGAAACCCTACAGTGCAGAAGGAGGCCATTCGGCCCATCGAGTCTGCACCGACCACAATCCCACCCAGGCCCTACCCCCACATATTTACCCGCTAATCCCTCTAACTACACATCTCAGGGACAATTTTTAACCTGGCCAATCAACCTAACCCGCACATCTTTGGACTGTGGGAGGAAACCGGAGCATCCGGAGGAAACCCACGCAGACACGAGGAGAATGTGCAAACTCCACACAGACAGTGACCCGAGCCGGGAATCGAACCCGGGAGCTGTGAAGCAGCAGTGCTAACCACTGTGCTACCGTGCCGCCCTATGAATGTAAACAACTGGAATTACTAATTTTCATTGTTTTAGTCCCAAATATGCAACGTTCCTCTTAAAAGTATAAAATTATACGTTACAAACAATTAGCACCCACAAACATATTTGAAACATAGAAACATAGAAAACTACAGCATAAAACAGGCCCTTCGGCCCCACAAGTTGTGCGGAACCATATCCCTACCTTTTAGGCCTACCAATAACCCTCCATCCTATTAAGCTCCATGTACTCATCCAGGAGTCTCTCAAAAGACCCTATTGAGTTTGCCTCCACCACCATTGACGGCAGCCGATTCCACGCACCCACCACCCTCTCTGTGAAATACTTCCCCCTAACATTTCCCCTGTACCTACACCCCAGCACCTTAAACCTGTGTCCTCTCAAAGTAACCGTTTCCACCCTGGGATAAAGCCTCTGAGAGTCCACCCGACCTATGCCTCTCAACATCTTATATACCTCTATTAGGTCTCCTCTCACCCGACGTCTCTCCAAGGAGAAAAGACCGAGCTCCCTCAGCCTTTCCTCATAAGGCATGCCACTCAATCCAGGCAACATCCTTGTAAATCACCTCTGCACCCTTTCAATTTTTTCCAGATCCTTCCTGTAATGAGGCGACCAGAACTGAGCACAGTACTCCAAGTGGGGTCTGACGAGGGTCTTATATAGCTGCATCATTATCACCGGACTCCTAAACTCAATCCCTCGATTGATAAAGGCCAGCACACCATACGCCTTCTTAACCACCTCCTCCACCTGCGGCGCCGATTTTAGAGTCCTATGGACCCGGACCCCAAGGTCCTTCTGATCCTCTACCGTACTAAGAGTCTTTCCCTTTATCTTGTACTCTTTCACCCATTTGACCTGCCAAAATGGACCACTACGCATTTATCTGGGTTGAAGACCATCTGCCACTTCTCCGCCCAGTATTGCATCCTATCAATGTCCCTCTGTAACTTCTGACATCCCTCTAGACTATCCAAGATCCCACCAACCTTCGTGTCGTCGGCAAACTTACCAACCCATCCCTCCACTTCCTCATCCAGGTCATTTATGAAAATGACTAACAGCAAGGGTCCCAGAACAGATCCCTGGGGCACACCACTGGTGACCGACCTCCATTTAGAAAAAGACCCATCTATACCCACTCTCTGCCTCCTTTGGGCAAGCCAGTTCTGGATCCACAGGGCAGCAGCAGCTTGGATCCCATGCCCTCTCACCTTTTCTAGAAGCCTTGCATGGGGGACCCTATCGAACGCCTTGCTAAAATCCATATAAACCACATCTACCGCTTTCCCTTCGTCAATGTGTTCAGTCACATTTTCGAAGAATGCCACGAGGCTCGTAAGGCACCTCCAAAAGGCCTTTGACAAAGCCATGCTGAGTATTCTTGAGCATACTAAACCTCTCTAAATGCTCATAAATCTTGTCCCTCAGGATGTTCTCCATCAGGTTACCAACCACTGAGGTTAGACTTACCGGTCGGTAATTTCCTGGACTATCCCTATTCCCCTTCTTGAAAATAGGAACCACATCCGCAACCCTCCAATCCTCTGGCACCTCTCCCGTCTCCATCGACGACGCAACGATCATCGCCAGAGGCTCTGCAATCTCTTCCCTCGTCTCCCACAGTAACCTGGGGTACATCCCATCCGGACCCGGCAACTTATCTATCCTGATGCCATGCAAAGATTCCAGCACAACCGATTTGTTAAAGTCCACATACTCAATCTTTTCAGTCCACCGCAAGCCCACAGTACATCCACCCATGTCCTTCTCCTCTGTGAAAACCGAGGCAAAATACTCATTCAGCACCTCTGCCATTTCTACTGTTTCCGTACTGATTTTCCCGCCTTCACCTTTTATAGGGCCTATTCCTTCACGTCTCATCCTTTTACTCTTCACATATTTAGAGAACGCCTTCGGGTTTTCCTTAATTCTCCTTGCCAAGGTCTTCTCGTGACCCCTTCTGGCTCTCCTAATTTCCTTCTTTAGTACCTTCCTACAACACGTATACTCATCGTGATCCCTATCTTCGCCAAACTCTCTAAACCTTTTGGTGACTTTATTTTAGAGTGTTTTGAAGCTTCAAGAGAGAACTTGGTTTTCAGAGCATCTTGTAGTACATCTCTGCCTTCAAAAGCATGATGAAGGAACTGAAGAAAATCCTTATTAGTCAGGAAATTGTATTGTAGGAACCACTCGGATTAAAACACGATAAATCCCCAGGGCCTGATGCTTTGCATCCCAGAGTACTTAAAGACGTGGCCATAGAAATTCTGGATGCATTGGTGATCATTTCCTGTTTTGAATCGACTCTGGAAGAGTCCAATGGATTGGCGGTTCGCTAATGTAACTCCCCATCCCCATAGAGGAATTTCTGACGTCGTGGTACAGAAAGTTCAAAAGTTAAGCAATTGGACAGTGATTACATTTCAATAAATACTTTATTATCAATGAAATATTTTGGGACGTCCTGTGGTTGTGAAAGGTGCTACAGAATTTCCAGTGGACCTCCGAACGGACACAGAAAGGTTCGTGGAATGGGGTGACATGTGGCAGCTGAAGAATAAAGTGATTCATTTTGTTGGGAAGAACACAAAGAGGCAATATAAAATAAAGGGTATAATTCCAAAAGAGGATGCAGGAACAGCGGGAATATTGTGGACGTGTGCATCAATCGTTGAAGGTGACAGGACAGTGTTTAAGAGCCGTTAATAAAGCCTAAAGTATCATTGGCTTTCTAACTGAAAGCAAGAAGTGAATACAAAATTACAGTGAAAAAAATGCAGATGTACTATTAGATAGCTCATTTGCTCTTCTCTAACTTGCCCCTCGCCTGAGGTGTGATAATCATTAAACTAAATCTTCACCAGTAAGCTCTCCCTGTTCAGAGGGGGAACAGCGGATGGTCATTCGGGACTAAGCTGACTTTACCTTTATATCTGGGTCATCTTCAGTAAGAAGTCTCACAACACCAGGCTAAATCCAACAGGTTTATTTAGAATTTATTGAGTCAACTCACCAGTTGAAGGAGCAGCGCTCCGACAGCTCATGATTCCAAATAAAATTGTTGGACTTTAACCCGGTGTTGGGAGACTTCTTAATATGCCCACCCCTGTCCAATGCCGGCATCGCCACATCAGGGTCATAGTTAAACTGCGTTCTTCATTATCTGCTGCTGTGTGGGAGTTGGGATCTTTCTCATTCTGCCTGTGGAATTGTGCGTGCACAAGCGATTTGGTCTGACCGTCAGCTCCCGGAGCTGTAAATTAGTTGCAATTCATTCTGTATTTGCAAGCTCTGGGATTGGAAACGAGTTGATGTATCTCCTCATTTTGAATCTCCGATATATTTTTTTCAGCGTCGCTGACTGGGCCAACATTTTTTTTGTGTGTTCATTCATGGGGCTTGGGCGTCACTGGCTGGCCAGCATTTATTGCCCAATCACAGTTGCCCGAGTGCAGTTGAGAGTCAACCACATTGCTGTGGCTCTGGAGTCACATGTAGGCCAGACTGGGCAAGAACGGCAGATTTCGTTCCCTGAAGGGCATTGGTGAGCCAAATGGTTATCCCGATAATCGACAATGCATGAAAGCATAAATAGATTCTTGATTGCAGATATATTGCATTGAATTCAAATGACACCAGCTGCCGTGCTGGGATTTGAGCACGGATCCCCACTGAAATCAGTTGAGTTTCGGGATCAATATTCCAGCGATAATACCACCAATTCATCGCCTCCAAATTTCCCTCCAACTGAGTGGCTTGTTCGGCCACCTTTGTTGTTGGTCGGGAGTCACATACAGACCAGACCAGGTAAGAATTCGTTCCCGAAAGAACATCAGTTTATCAGTTGTTTTTTTTCTACGACAATCGATTCAAGGTAATTAATTCCAGACACTTTTATTGACGTCGAATTTCACCATCTGCCGTGGCAGTGGATGTGTGAGTGTTTATGCAGTGTGCGTGTGTGAGGGAGATTAACTCGTTTTCATTCTGCTTGTGAGTATGGATTAATCCCCGATATTCCCTCACAAACACTGTGATCCCTTTGCATCGATGAATTCTTATTAAAAAATACTTGTCCCCTTGTGACCCTGATGGGCGGATGGGAGGTGTGGTAATGTTTGAAGGCAATGCCGCAGGGTGCTGAGTGTTAAACAGACGATTTTAAAGCATGTGAGTAGGAAAGTGAAGAGTGAACTTGTCTGTGAGAAGATCACAGAAAAGCTGTATCTGGAGCAGCGTCCAAGAGACAAGTTTTGGGTTGTCAGCAAATGAACTCCTGTAATAAAGGCACAAAATCAGAAAGAAGAAATGCTGTAAATGTTCAGCAGCTCCGAAAGCAACTGTGGAGAGATATTCCTGTCGCCAGGATGTAACTCTATAATTGAATATTTCATGTTGCTCAGATCTGACACTCTAAACACATTCATGTAAGGAACAGGTAGGGCGGGAATAGGGCCTTTGTTGATTTGGGCAAACAGAACAACGCAGCAATGAGAAACTGCTCACCCCCCCCCCCCCCCCCCCGGCGGCTTGGAGAAGGATGGGACTCAGATATGGGCCTCTGGCTGGGATTGACAAATGGAAAAATACACATCGAGTTTTAAATGTAATAACAATCAAGATGTAATTCAAATCGGTTTGTGCAGAGTTTTTCCACAAGCTCCAATGTAGTCAGGATGGCCGAGCGGTCTAAGGTGCGGCGTTTAGGTTGCAGTCTCCTCTGGAGAGGTCTGTTCAAATCCCACTGTTAACAGTGATTTTTCCGTCGCGAGGCACTTTCTGAACCCAAAGCATCTCTCACCTGGCTGCACATGGGCAGCAGATGCAGAGAAACAACGACGACCTGCAAGGTCCACTCCATCCTGACTTGGAAATGTATCGCATTTTGCTTCCCGCTTGAGGAGGGCGGACAAGGTCTGGTGTGCCTCCGCACTCAGATAGCGACCTTCCTCCTCCAGGCCCTGCAGAGGTACCTTTACGTTGAGCCCCCTCCACAATGGTGTGCCATGGCAACGTATTTCTTCCGCCACTGGCACGGTCTCAATTATGACGTGCAGCTCCTGCATATCGAACTGGGGCGTGCTTCGACCGCCCTGCAGGAGTTGCCCGTCTTTTACCAGGACCTCGTCACTGTCTGGAACAAGGTCACCTCGCGACGCAGCTCTCCCCCGTCAGGAGTAGCGGCCCTCGTGCGAGAGCCGCTGCTCAGGAATCCACTCCTCCAGCCGCATGACTTCAGGTGGCTGGCGGAGAGGAGGGCTGTGGACGCCGGGGTGACCAGAGTCGGAGACGTGCTCGATGGCGGAGGGGCGGGCTGGATGAGTCCCCGCGTGCTGGCTGAGCACACGGGGACGACCGTCCGGTTGTGCTCGGCCCCGAAACTGCACGCAAACTCGAGGCGGCGCAGGCGTGCGGTGGGATCCCGCCCGAGCGTTTCCCTGTTCGGACGGAATTCCACATTGGCCCAAAACCTCAACCCCCCTCCCTGGGTGAGGTGCCCCACAGCCTGAGCCGCCTCGCGGAAATGTCCTCCGTGCCTTTTTCTACTGCGCGGAGGCGTTTCCTGTGCGGGCTGCTGCTGCACACCTTCCACTACCGCCTCCTCGCTTCTCGCCCGGATACACCTTGGCGGGCCTTGTTGCCGCCGGGCGGCGGAGGTCCCCGCTGGAGGTCCCTCTCCGGAGGGATCTCCCCCAATTACGTCGGGGACCTGGGCTGGAGGGTGATGCATGCAGCAGTGCCGCACAACCGTAGGATTCACTGGTTCACGGGCTCCGAAGACTGCCCTTTCTGTGGCCTTATGGAGTCCGTGGACCATGTCTTATGTTGTGTGTCTTAGGCTGCACTCCCTTTATGTTTTCCTAAAGAACCTTTTATTGATGTTTTGTTTGCACTTCAGTCCCACGCTCCTGATCTATGGACACCCGGTGCGGAGAGGGGAGGGTCGGGATGGCGACCTCCTCGTGAACCTGCTCCTGGGCCTGGCGAAACGCGCCATTTACCGGTCCAGGCAGCGGGCGATCGAGGGGGCCGTCCATCCTGACTGTCTGCCCCTCTACCGCGGCTACGTTCGCGGCCGGGTGTCCCTGGAGAGGGAGCATGCGGTGTCCACAGGCACGGTTGACGCCTTCCGCGCCCACTGGGCACCGCAGGGGTTGGGGTGCGTTATCGACCCTAATAATCACATTTTAATTTGATGTTTTTAAATTTCCTTTGTATTTTGATTTCTGTTCGGGCTGTTCCCCCTCCTTTTTGGGGAGCTGCCCCTTTTACTTTGTCCCGACTGAATCTGAGTTTGTTTATTTGGTTTGACCTAAAAAGAGTGCCAATGAACCCCTGTAATGAAGGCACAAAATCAGAAAGAGGAAATGCTGGAAATGTTCAGCAGCTCCGAAAGCAACTGTGGAGAGATATTCCTGTCGCCAGGATGTAACTCTACAATTGAATATTTCATGTTGCTCAGATCTGACACTCTAAACACCTTCATGTCAGGAACAGGTAGGGCGGGAATTGGGTCTTTGTTGATTTGGGCAAACAGAACAACGCAGCAATGAGAAACTGCTCACCCCCTCCCCCCCCCGGCGGCTTGGAAAAGGATGGGACTCAGATATGGGCCTCTGGCTGGGATTGACAAATGGAAAAATACACATCGAGTTTTAAATGTAATAACAATCAAGATGTGATTCAAATCGATTTGTGCAGAGTTTTTCCGCAAGCTCTAATGTAGTCAGGCTGGCCGAGCGGTCTAAGGCGCTGCGTTTAGGTTGCAGTCTTCTCTGGAGACGTCTGTTCAAATCCCATTGTTGACAGTGATTTTTCCGTCGCGAGGCACCTTCGAAACCCAAAGCATCTCTCACCTGGCTGCACATGGGCAGATGATGCAGAGAAACAACGACGACCTGCAAGGTCCACTCCATCCTGACTTGGAAATGTATCGCATTTGCTGTGGCTCGCTCGCAATCGTGCAACTCCCTTCCGAACAGCAGTGTATTTGCACATACACCACATGGACTGCAGTGGCTCAAGAATGAGTTAATCGCCAATTACTGAGAAGTATTTAAATTTAACAACAAATGCTTCCCGGGCCAGTGACACACATATCCCGTATGAATGAAGTATTTTTAAAAAATCTACTTTCGAGCAGTAAACTATGTGTGTGCATCAAATCCTGAACACGGCTACTTTTATACCAGATGCGTGTCTGAAAACAGGAAATGGAACCAGCTCACGATAAACCGCTCAATGTTTAGCGGAAGAATTTCACTGAGTGATGTTTGCGATTCCCTCTGATGTGCTTGTTCAATGTCGGGAAAGGCAGATTTGAAATGTTTACAGGGAAATCGGTGCAGTCTCGATGGGCCACTGTGGGATTCAATTATTTTCTTTCATAAATCTATCCGAGATCCCATAGCATCTGGGGAGAGAGAAACGGTCGTTCCCGTGAAAGGTCTGCATCTGAAATGTGAACTATCTCTATTTTCTCAGATACATTCCAGATCTGGTAGTATCTCTTTTTCACAGACACCACCAGATCTGGAGCGTTTTTCCAGCATTCTGCTGTACCAGGAGTAGCAGTATCAGGCTCTGCAGCTGAGTTGGTTAAAGCGCCTGTCTCGTAACAGGTAGATCCTGGTTTCACGGACACGAGCAGTGCCTTGATTACTTTCACGTGATCTTTCAAGTGTTCATTGCAATTGCTCAAGTTACAATGTCCCTTTCTTGCTCGTCAATATTGTCTTTCCCTTTACAGTGGATGATCTACAAAGATGAAACAAACTCAGATTTCGAGACTCCCCACGAATATCTCGACTGTTTATTTACACGATTCAGTTATTTCCATCATTTTGCAGTCAAAAAAATATTCCGCAATAAACCCAATGCTGTAAATTTTACAAACACAGTTTTCCATTTTTTTTCCTCAAGGAATTTCTAACACAGTCAAATGGCCTTAGAATCACACAATCCCGACAGTGCTGAAGGAGACCATTCTGCCCATCGAGCCTGTCCCGACTCTCCGACAGAGAATCGCACACAGGACCTTTCCACCCCGCTAATCTACCGATACAAACACCTTGGGGACCAAGAGGCAATCTAGCATGGCCAATCCACCCAACCTGCTCATCTTTGGACTGTGGGAGGAAACCGGAACACTCGGTTTCCTGAGATAACTTGCCTGGGTGAATGCAGCTTGAACAGCACTACAGTTTGGCACCATCCAGGACAAAGCATCCCACTTCATTCGCTTCCCATGCATAAAAATTCACTCCGTCCACTATCAACACACAACGGCAGCAGTGTGCACCATCTACAAGATGCACTGCAGCCACTCAGCAAGGCTCCTTTGCCAGCACCTTCCAAACCCACGACCACCACAGCCGAGAAGGACAAGCGCAGCAGACACATCAGAATAACACCACCAGGTTGCAAGGCACTGATATTTAGTTATTGATTGTAGTTATTTCTAAGTTGTTGTTGTTCCGTGGGTGTTCTTTATCAGACTTTATCTTCTTTAACTTTATCTAATCTAAGATTAATTCTTTATCTTCCAGAGGAAGCGAAATATCTAATTGAAAAATTACTATTTCTAACCCAACCAGCGAATGTTGTGTCAAACTTTAAGGAAGCTCCCGGGGTTTGCGATTTCTTCTCGAGTCAGTGGCTTCCCTGGGAGCCGAGTAAACAGAAACAGCATGAAGAAATGGCAGAGAGCAGGAAATTTCGGAGCCAAAGCTAAATCATATCAATGAAGGAGCAAACTGTTTGTTACTAATCTGATCCAAAATCCGGCTTTTGCTACCAAATGAACCTGTTGGACTTTAACCTGGTGCTGTTAAACTTCTTACGGGATTTAAACCCACAACCTTTGAATGGCTAACATGCCATCATTTAGAAGTCCAACGTGCTACCCATTGCGCCACAGATCCACGTACCAGAAATTCACTTTACAGTTCTATACATGGATTCTTGACAATGTAGAAACGACTGGTAAGTTCAAAACTCTCGCAGTTAAAATGTCAAGAACTGTTGAGAGGAACCTTATTGATTGCAAGTCATGTTGGGGCATCTTATGTCTGTTAAAACGGCTGTGGAAATACAAACCTTTGTGCCCTTTATACAGGAAATCTGTCCATCACAGAATGATCCTCCCTCTCTCTCTTCCTCATTCTCCTGTACAGCTTGGAGACTAATCTCGCGGGTTTGATAGTCGGGAGACACATTCTACTCTATCTGTCACAAGGCTGATCAGAACCTGTTCCCTGTTCCAGGGAAACACCTGCACAGAACACAATGCAAAGCTGGAAGCTGGAAATCTGAAACAAAAACAGGAAATGCTGGAAATGCTCACCAGGTGAGGCAACATTTTTGATTAATGGAGATTTCCATAAAACCAGCTCCTGAAGCAGAGCACAGCTGCACAGTTTAAAGTTTCCTTTCATCAACAATGGATGCTCCATTCTATGATTTTGAACAATTCAAATTGATAATCTGCATTGTTATTCTAGTCGCCACAGCCTGAAAACCACTTCAGGCATTGATGTCACTCTTGGATTTTAAATTTGTTAATCCATTCTCTATCTTTTTAAAGCTACTATTGAAACTGTTTCCATCATCCACTCAGTTTTTTGTGAATGAGAAGGAAAATTGAAGATATATTTGGATAACTTTCCTTTGATTAAATTTGTACAGAAGCATAAAGGCGGAATCACACACAGCACTTCATGAAACTCACCTGCTAGACATTGAAAGGTGACAATGTTTATTCAAGGGATGGTTCTATTTATTCATTTATTATTAATGGAGAAAAGAAAAGTTGGAACAGTTGCAATCTGGCGAATGTAACTGAGCAAGGTGAAACGCAATGGGGACTGGCAGGATAAGCCTACCATGGGCAGTGCACAAAGTGAAGGTGCGACGTTGACTGAGTTGTCAGGCGGAGCAGGGAGTCGTTGCAGAGTGAAGGTACATAGGAAAGTGGGAGTGCTAAATGTTTAATGATCTCTGTACAAGTAGACGGTGAAATGCAGACTTCAGGCTGGATATTCAATGGGTTCTGAGATGGGTGAATAGACTGCGGCATCTTGGCATGGTAAAGGTGCAATACGGATTAGGAATGCTAAATGTTTTTATGTAAAATATAAATTGTTTTCTATCGCCTGTCCTTGATCTTCGGACCAAGATGTATCACTTCACACTTCCTTACATTAATTAAGTTGCATATGTCACGTGTCTGCACCTTCCACCAGCCTGTCCACATCGTCTTGAAGATTATCAATATGCTTCTCACTAAAGTTGATAATATGTTCAAGTTTTGCACCACTGACAAATTTTGGGATTGAAACCTGAACACCCAGATATAGGTCATTAATATATATCAAGAAAAGCGAATTTCTCTCTATATACTACCCCCAATCAGAAATAGGTAAAAGTTGGTGTAATATATGCTTTAATAGCTTTGTACTAATAATTAAATCTTGTATAATGAAATTCTAAGCATTCTAAACAACAATGATTCAAAATACCACTTGGTTCAAAAGAAAATGCCTATTGGTACGAATACTTTCACTTCAAAAGCACTTAAAAAGCATAGCATTGCTGATTTATCGGTATTTAATTGATGAATACAAAGGAAAGCAGTGGTTTCCCTTGGAGCCGAGTAGACAGAAACAGCATGGAGAGATGGCAGAGCAGGAAATGTCGGTGCCAAAGCTGAATCCCATCAATGAAGCAGCAAACTGTTTGTTACTAATCTGATCCAAAATCCGACTCTGGTGGGCTCAAACCCACAAACTTTGAATGGCTAACGTGCCATCATTGAGAAGTCCAACTCGCTATCCATTGCGCCACTGGTAGATTCTAAATTGATATGGCCAACACATTTAGTATTTCGAAATTCCCCCGTCCCAGGTTCAGTGCAATGTGAACATTTCCTGTCTGTTGTATCCCTCTCTGATGTCTAAAGTTCAGTCTACCACAGTGTGCTGACATCTACTGGCCGCAACACAGAACTGCAGTAGAGGGAAATAAATCACATGAACTGTCGCTGTTGCAGAGACAGATCAAACAGGAATTAATGATTGGATGCAGCACTAAATCCCATGGAAAATTCAATATTAGTGTACTTGCCCATATAGTCAATATAACTTGGAATTTGCTATTATCTGGAGCAGTTGAGTCGACTAGCATCGATGTACTAAAGGGAAATCTAGCAAATGAGACGATGGAGGATGAATTTCAGAGATAAGCAGATGATGTTACATTGAAGATTTTGAGTAGAGGATCGTGTGGAATCATGTACTAATTAGAACAAAAGGCCCGGTTTCAATTAGGTATCTTCCGTGTAGAGTGTGTACAGATTTTCAAAGTCTCTCACATAGATTTATAATAAATATCACAGACATTTGTCACACCAGAGACAGAGCGATACAAAATGAGTCCAACACTCATACATACAGAATCTTAGAGTGGATACAACAAAGAGAGGGAGACCATTCGGCCCTTTGTAGGTATGCTGGTCTGTACAAGAACAACTCAGCTCATCCCTTTCCCAATCCTTGTCTCATAACCCTGGAAATCCTTTCACTTCAGGTGCTGATCCCATTCCCCTTTGACAACCCTGATTTGATGCTGCCTCTGCCACCCTCTCAGGCAGTGCAACCCAGGTCCTAAACATTCTGCACATTAAAACCCATCCTTCTCTCCTCTCGCAATGGAAACAATATTTTTTCATCTACTCTTCGCAGACTGCACCCACAAATCCACCACCTCTACCATCTCGAAGGACAGCGGCAGCAGATACATGCGAGCACCAGCACTGCAATCTCCTCCGCCTCCCGCCACCCCCCCTTCCCCCGCCCTCCCCCGTCCCCCTCCCTACCCCACGCCCCCCCTCCCCCGCCCCCCGCCCCCCCTCCCCCGCCCCCCGCCCCCCCTCCCCCCCCTCCCCCGCCCGCCCGCCCCCAGTCCACTCACCGTCCTAACTTGGAAATACACCGCGGCTCCTTCACTGTCGCAGTGGCAAAATCCTGAAACACTGTTGGACTAATAGCACTGTGGCTGTACCGACACCTCAGGGACTCAGCAGTTCAAGAAACCAGCAAACCACCACCTTCGTAAGGTCAGTTAGAGATTGGCAATGAATGCTGGCCTCGTCAGTGATGCGCACCTCTCGAAATGAATAAATAAAAACTCGCAACTACAACCGGAGACGGACAGATACAGAACAAATCTCACTCACATGCATGTATTGGATACAATATGAATTCCCCAATCACATTCGCCAACAGAGGGTAAAAGACAGTCGAAATTGGGCGATCATTATCCAGTTGCAGTTTAACCAGAGTTTTATACAAGAACAGAGAAGATCTGAACACAACATGCAACATTTTAACCCATTATGGAACATCATGAGACCAGATAAGTAACTTTTGCTGAACAGAAAACATCTTCACGGAGAACATTTTGACACAACAGGTAACACGTTTACAGGGCATATATTAACAGAATATTAAAGAAATATTGACACCAGATTGATCAAATTGACACAGCCGGAATCACGTTTATAGCATCAGGGAGACATTTTACACAGCAGCAGAAAACATCTCTCAACAACATAGAGCACAGTTGCACAGCAGGAAATATTTTTACAAACATGTGTTTGCAACAGAAAATTCCTTTAAAAATCAATGATCGATTCTGCAATTCCTTGTCTTGCCGTTTTCCCAGCACCTTTGTCTGTCGTTACATGTGTCCGAGCAGTCTCTTGCTGCTATTGCGTGTTTTTCTCTGTCTATTGTATTCTCGGTGTGATGCAGTGATGCCTCCTCACACTGGTGTTCCTGTTAAACGATGTAGGAGTGAAAGTCTGTCTTGTTACAGAGACAACTTTTGCCGTAGCAGAGTGGCGCAGCGGAAGCGTGCTGGGCCCATAACCCAGATGTCGATGGATTGAAACCATCTTCTGCTATTCATGTTCATAGTGATGGTGCGCCAACTGCATAGCACTTGTGACTTTCACGTGGAGAAAACAGGTATTTAGCTTCTCTTTCCCGCAAAAAAACCTCGATCTGTCGTTCGTCACTTTTATATGCAACCAGAGTTTTACACAAGAAGAGGGAACATCTTAACACAATACGCAACGATTTACTAACAAAAACACCTTCACGGAGAATCTTCTTACACAACAGGGAGCACGTTTACAAGAGAAGGGGACATACTAACAGAACAGAAGAAACAAATATTTACAGAGCCGGAAACACAACAACAGGGAAGCATTTTACACAACAGCAGAAAAAAAACTCTCAAGAACATTTGAGACAGTTACCTGGGTAAGATTGGTCTGGAGGGATATTGGCCAAACGCGGGTAATTGGGAATAGCTCTGAGGTAAAAACAAATGGGCGGCATGGACACTTTGGGCCGAAGGGCCTGTTTCCATGCTGTAACCCTCTACATCATAGAGGACACCAGGAAATATATTTATAAACAGTGAAACACTTTGCACAACCAACAGTGAACATCTTTGAACAGAAGAGAGGACAGTTACACAGCAGGAAATGTTTTTACAAACATATATTTGCAACAGAAAATTAATTTAAAACATCAGTGATCAATTCCGTGTCTTGCCGGTTTCCGCCACCTTTGTCTGTCGTTACACGTGTCCAAACAGTCTCTTTTGCTGCTACTGTGCGTGTCTTTCTCTGTCCATTGCATTCTTGGTGTTCTGCGGTGGAATTGTGTGGTCAGACTGAACCTCTCTGACAATCGTGCTGGTGTTAAACAAGAATGTGGAAGTGAATATCTGAATGACTACATTGATAGGCTGCAGGGGAGAGCTAGCTTTGCCAGAGCAAAGTGGCGCAGCGGAAGCGTGCTGGACTGATAATTCAGAGATTACTGCATCGAAGCTATCCTCTGCTACTTTCTGTTAGCGATGATAACAAAACCACTTGACAGCAATTCTGCAACTCTGACGTGGAATGTGCAGGCATTTACATTTGCTTCTGTTTTCACCCTCAAACTGCAGCAAATCACATTGATCCGCACACAAGCGGTAGATACTGTGAACATGCACCAGGATATATCAGTGACTGAGGTAATGGTGGACAGGGCACAATTTCAGCATTTGTGGATGATCTGAAAGTTGGAACCATTGTGACCTATGAGGAGGATAGTGTAAAACTTCAAAAAGGACATCGACAAGTTGACAGAATGAGTGGACAAGTTGCAGATGAAATTCAAAGCTGAGAATTATGAAGTGATTCATTCTGATAGGAAGATGATAGAGAGACAATGAAAAGTAAAAGGAAAACATTTCCAAATTTTCGAATCCATTTCATTCGTGAGGTTTCTCAATCCTATAACTCAAAATGTGGTGCAACAGTACAACTCTAAAATAAAAGCAAATTACTACGGATGCTGTAATCTCAAACCAAACGAGAAAATGCTGGAAAATCTCTGCAGGTCTGGCAGCATTTCTAAGGAATAAAATGAGCTCATCTCTCGAGTCCAGATGATCCTTTGACAAAGGGTCATCTGGACTGGTTTACTGCGAACTGATAACATCCTTAAAGTCAATAATAATCCATTCAAAATATCAGCAAATGTGTTTTACAATCATAATCACTCGTTTGAGTCAATTACTGCATCTCATATTTGTAAATTGCTTCTTGTTAGTTCATTAACATATTTAACAATTCATTTAACTGAATGCTGGTAGTTTTATCAATGCCTTAATGTCGACTGCTTTGAAAATCTTACCACCCCATGAGGGATTCCACTTACAGGTATTAAATATCATGAGACGTCTGGACAGAGTGGATAGGGACAAACTGTTCCCACTCGTGGGATGATGAAGAATGAGAGAGAACAGATTCAGCATCATTAGCAAAGGAAGGAATAGGAATACGAGGAAAACATTTTTCACACAGTGAGTGCTTAATGTGTGGAATGCACTGCCAGAGAGTGTGGTGGAGGCAGATTCGATTGAAGAGTTCAAAAGGAATCAGACTGTTACCTGAAAAGGAAGAATGTGCAGGGTTACAGGGAGAAGGTGGAGATGTTCATTTTCTATCACATAATTTCTCATTCATCACTCATCACTGAATGGAATTTGAATTGTTCTCTTGTCGTTTCTAAATAAGGAGAAGTGCAGCAATGATTATATGGCAACAGAGCTGGGGGAGTCATAAGTCTAATGGGAGAGTGAAAAAAAGAACAAATATGTGCCTAAAAGGTGAGAATGGCAGGGAGACGAAATCTGAATTAAAAACAGAAAATGCTCGAAACCTCAGCAGGTTTGGCAGCATCTATGGAGAGAGAAACAGAGTGAATACTTCGAGTCTGTATGACTCTTCTTCAGAGTTGAAGAGAGGCTGAAATGTGGCAGATTTTAAAATGTTGAAGGGCATTCGGAGCACAATCGGGATTATTCATTAAAGCTATTAGAAAAGCAAATGGCATGTTTGTTTTTATTGCAAGTGGATTGGAGTAGATGAAGAAAGGTGTATTGCTGCAATTGTCCAGGATTTTATTGAGACCACATCTGCAATACTGTGTACAGCTATGGTCTCCACATTTGAGAAGGGATAGACTTGCATTGCAGGCGGTACAGAGAAGGTTCACTAGATTGTCCCCCGGAAGGAAGAGGTTGTTCAGTGAGGAGAGGCTGAGTGAATTAAGTTGACAGACCCTGGAGCTCAAAACAATGTGTAAATGCTGAGGCAATGCTTCCATTCCTGTCCTCTGGGCAGACGAGCGGCAGATAAAGTAAATGTAAAGTAAAGTAAACTTTAAATAGAGTTTAGATATTAGTCATAAGTCAGGATTTTGACTAATAAATACTGCAATGAAGTTACAGTGAAATTCCCCCAGTCTCCATATTCCAGCATCTGTTCGCGTCAATGCACCTAATTAGATGAAGTTCAATGCAGAGAAGTGTGAGTTGATTCATTTTGAGAGTAGAGAAATAAAGGGAGAAACTCTTAAGGAAATGTAGGAACAACGGGATCTCAGTTTCTAAGTACAAAAGTAATTGAAGTTGGCTGGGCATGTTGAGAGAGCAGGTAATAAAGCAAATGGCATCCTACCTTTTATTGGAGGATTGAATACATGAATAAGAAGGTCAAGTTGAGCTTTAAAATACACTAGACAGGCCTCACCTGGAGCACTGAGTCCAGTGCTGAGCACCACAATTGAAGAAGGTTGTGAAGACATTGGAGAGAGTGCAAATGAGATTCAAATGAATGATTCTATTGATAAAGATCTGTAGCTATGAAGGTAGATTTGAGAAGTCGGGTATTTTTCATGAGGCAAAGAAGTATGAGAAGACCTGTAGAGGGACAGGTAGCATTGAGGAAGCAAGGGGGAGGTCGGGGTGGGTGAACTGCAGAAGGATTTGGGCAGGCTAGGAGAGTGAGCAGAGGAGTGGCAGATGGAATACAATGTGGAAAACTGTGAGGTTATGCACTTTGGAATGAGGAATGGAAGCATAGACTATTTTCTAAATGGGGAAATGCTTATGAAATCAGGAACACAAAGGGACTTGGGAGTCCGAGTTCAAGATTCTCCTCATGTTAATGTGCATGTGCAGTCGGCATTTAGGAGGGCAAATGTAATGTCGAGAGGGCAAGAATACAAGAGCAGGGATGTACTTCAGAGGCTGGCAAAAGCTCTGGTCAGACCACATTTGGAGTATTGTGAGCAGTTTGGGAACCGTATCTAAGGAAGGATGTGCTGGCCTTGGAAAGTGGAGGCTCACAAGAATGACCCCCGGAATGAAGGGTGTGAGGACCGGTTGAGGACTCTTGGGTCTGTACTCATTGGAGTTTAGAAGGAAGAGGGGGGATCTTATTGAAACGTACAGGATACTGCGAGGTCTGGATAGAGTGGACATGGAGAGGATGTTTCCACGAGTAGGAAAAACTAGAACCAGAGGGCACAACCTCAGGCTAAAGGGACGATCCTTTAAAACAGAAATTAGGAGGAATTTCTTCAGCGAGAAAGTGGAGAATCTGTGGAACTCTTTGCCGCCGAAGGATTTGGGAGCGAGGTGGTTGAGTGTTTTTTAAGACATAGGTAGATAGGTTCTTGATTAATTAGGGGATCAGGTGTTATGGGGAAAAGACAGGAGAATGGGAATGAGAAAAATATATGATTGAATGGTGCAGCAGGTTCGATGGGCAGAGTGGCCTAATTCTGCTCCTATGTCTTATAATCTTTTATAAGAGAAAAAAGAGTGGCACAGTAGTTAGCACTGCTGCCGCACGCTGACAGGGATCCAGTTTAATTCAGGCCTTGGGTGACTGTTCATAATTTCCACATTTTCTCTGTGTCCACATGGTTTTCCTCCGGGTGCTCTTGCAACCACCCCCCCCCCCCCCGCCCTCCCGCCACGCACACACTCCATTGATAGGGTAAGTGGGTTTACCGTGCTAAATTTCCCCTTATGTTCCTAGTATATTGAGATTAGGAAGGTTAACAAGGTAAATATGTGAGGTTGCGTGAATAGGTCAGAGAATCAGTGCAGACTCAATGGGACGAATGTCCACCTTCTGCACTTTAGGGATTCTATGATAGAGGTTTTCATGTTCCCGTCAAGAGTTGATCAAGAACCAGGTGCAAAATTTCAAAATAAGTGTCAAAATTGCACGGATTCAATGCCTAATTTACACAACTTTGGACACTATAGGAACGTTTAACATGGCCAATCCACCTGACCTGCACATAGTTGAACCACGGGAGTAAACGAGAGCACCCAGTAAACCCACGGGGAGAAGGTGCTGATTTTGCACAGTCACCAAAGGCCAGACCCAAACCCGGGTTTCTGCGGCTGTGAGGAGGGGGAGTGGGATTAGATAGAATGCTGTTTCAATAAGGCAGTGTAGACTTGATGGTCAAATGGGCTGTAGTGCATTGCAAATATTCTGTGGTTTGAGAATCTAAAACATGGTCATATTTAATGGCGGAGCAGGCTTGAGGGGCCATGTGGTCCACTTCTGACCTGACTTATTGTGCTGCTGGGTCCAGAAAGCTGCTAATTGATTTCTCATATCAGAATTTACTCCAAACACCATTAATGCATCAACCCTGTGCTCACTGACAAACACTGACTCGTGGTTAAGCAATGCCTCAATTTTAAAAATCTTATCCTTGTTTCCAAATCCCTCCATGTCGTCAGCTGTTCCTCCCTTTCATCGCCTCCAGCCCAGCAATCCTCTGAGATATCTGAGCTGCTCAGATTCTGGCCTGGTGAGCATTCCTGATTTGATTCACTCCTCCATCTGACGAAGGAGCAGCACGCTCCGAAAGCTTATGGTATTTGCTACCAAATAAACCTGTTGGACTTTAACCTGGTGTTGTGAGACTTCTTACTGTGCTTACCCCAGTCCAACGCCGGCATCTCCACATCTTGATTCACTCCACCAGTGAGCTCTCTGGGTCTCAGCTCTGGAATTGCCTCTTTAAACGCATCTCACTTGCTTTCCTCCTCGTTCATTTATTTCCTCTTTCCTTTCCTGCGGGATTCACCTTTTGCACCCTCTGACTTTTGCCCCTTCAACTGCCATCACCGAATTATAGTTGCACAACTATAATTCTGTAAGCGGTTTCACTTTAAGGATTCTTTCCTCCTCCAGCTCTCTGATTTCTCATTGGTTACAGCCCCGGTTCGAATTGAATGACGCAATGACGCTGGACTGGGACGGAAGCTGATTGGTCAGTGCGTTGCGATTGGCTAGCAGAGGTGTCAATAACATTGAGGGGCGTGTGTTGCCATCAGCGCGGTCTGTGATTGGTTATAATTGTGAGCGTCATTTACATGTGTTCTCTCAGTTTAAGCGGATGGAGCTCACGGATTGGATAAAGTAGCTGTCACTCAGTAGGCGCAGAGCGGCCATTGGATAACCGCGATGCGTCAATTTCCGATTGGTTTTCCCAGCTGCCGGTCACAGGCCGTTGGAGGGGATTTACCCTGGGCCCATCAGACACCGCGCGGAACGGCAGCAAATGTCCGGCAGGTGGCTTCAGTCCCCGGGCCCGGATCCTGAGCCCGCGGCGGGGCTCCGGGTGGATGAAGGGTTTCGGCAGCGGGAATCCCGTCCCGCCCGGCTGTGAATCCTCAGCTCAGGGTTTCCAATGGCAGTTTCCTGTGTAAACATGTCACGCTGCAGTTCGAAATTTAACAACACCAGGTTAAAGTCCAACAGGTTTATTTGGTAGCAAAAGCCACACAAGCTCGAAGCTTGTGTGGCTTTTGCTACCAAATAAACCTGTTGGACTTTAACCTGGTGTTGTTAAACGTCTTACTGTGTTTACCCCAGTCCAACGCCGGCATCTCCACATCACGCTGCAGTTCCCCAGGCTCAGCAGTGGCGGTTATACAAATTCCCTGCAGTCAGACCAATCAGCACACAGACTGAGATCTTCCCGTGCTCTGTGTGTGGGGCTCAGTGCCACACTGGGTCAGAGCCCTTCACTCTGTATAGGCCAGGGAGAGATACTGGGATGTTTCGGTGCTCTGTTGGAACGGCACGGTGGCACAGTCGTTAGCACTGCTGCCTCACAGCGCCAGGGACCCAGGTTCAATTCCGGCCCTGGGTCGCTGTCTGTGCGGAGTTTGCACATTCTCCCTGTCTCTGCGTGGGTTTCTTCTGGGTGCTCTGGCTTCCTCCCGCACTCCAAAGATGTGTGGTTTGGGTTGATTGGCCATGCTAAATTGACCCTCGTGTTAGTGGGATTAGCAGGGTAAATATGTGGTGTTAAGGGGATAAGGCCTGGGTGGGAATTTGGTCGGTGCAGACATGATGGGCCGAATGGCCTCCTGCACTGGAGGGATTCTATGGTTCTGTGTTTGGGTGGGGCTTGATTGAGTGGATCTCCCTGATTGTTGGTTCTAATTACAAGCTCAATCTCTTACAGTCAGTCTGGGTGCTCCTGACTGAGCAGAATGGCCTGATCTCACCACACACATTGAGATGGAGGAGCTGCCGCCTGGGATGAAGATGATTGAGAACTCCAGCCTTCTCCAGACTTGTTTACTGAGGCCCAGCCGTTCTTCATTATGTTTCCTCCGGGTGTCATCTCCATCTGCTGTGAACAATGACCTGACAGTGGGAAGATATTGGAGTAGGATGGTGCAGTCAACCATGTCAAAGGCATGGATAGGTTGAGAAGGATGAGGAGGGATTGTTCAGTTGGGAAAGACTGCACTCATCTGGTTCTATTCTTATCTTTCTGCTCATATGCAGAATATCACCTGCAATGGTTTCTCTTCCCACTCCTGTGCTGTTATCACCCAAATCCCCCAAGGATCTATCCGTGGCTTCCTCCTATTTCTCATCTGGACCTTACCACTTGGTGACATTATCTGAAAACACAATGGTAGGTTTCATGTGTATGCTGATAACACCCAGCTCTACCTCACCGTCACATCTCACAACCAATCCCCTGTTATTAATTTATTAGACTCCTTCTCTGACCTCCAGTACTGGCTCAGCAGAGAATTCCCCCAATTAAATATTTGGAAGACCAAAGTTCCCACCACAAATTCCATTCCCAGTCACTGACTCCATCTCTCCCACTGGTCAATGTCTGAGGTGGAAACAAACCCTCATAATCTTTGGGACCTCATTGGACTCAGAAATGAGATTCTGACCACATATCTGTTCCTTCACCAAGATCACTTATTTCCAGCTGTGTAACATCACACATTATTTGTAATACCTCAGCTCACCCATACCTGAAACCCTCATCCATGCTTTTGTTACCTCTAGGCTTGATGATTCAAACACATTCCTGCCCAGCAGATTTCCTTCCCTAAAGGACATTTGTAAACCAGATACGATTTTATGAATAGCGACAATTAGATTTTTAATTGCAGATTCATATTCACACTCTGAATTATCCCTCACAGCCATCTGAATTCTCGCTCCTTTCTACAGAGAACAGTGTAACTTCCCCTCACTATACCCCTTCTACCAATACTTGAATGGCATGCTGTACTGCAGTGCCAAGGTCAGTCAGCTCATTCACCCTGTAGCCCCCACTCTCATCCAAAGAAGCTGCAAGAACCTCAGAGCTCTTGAACAGTTGCAGAAACTGACATAGCTGCCCTCTGAGTCCTCTTAGCTGCCTCAGCTGCAGTCACTCCCTCCTGCCCCTGACCACTTGGCAAAACAGAAGATCCTATCACTACCTGTCAGGATTCCATCCCCTTAGCAGTTTAGTATAAATCCATCCCAACAGCACTAACAAAGCTCCATGGGAGGATGTTGGTCCCGTCCCTGTTCAGATGTAATCTGCCCAACCTGTACAGGTCCCAGCTCAGCCAGAAATGGTCGCGATGCCCCAGGAATCTAAAGCCATCCCTCCTGTACCATCTCTGCAGCAATGCAGTCATCTAATCTATCTATACTCACTATTGCATCTCCTCTGAAGGTGCTGACTCTGGCTGAGTTCCATTCTACTGGTTCCTCTCCCTTTCTCCTGAAGGCAATGACTTTGATTGGGTTCAGCTCCACAATCACTAGTTTCTCTCTCTCTTCCCTTGAAGGTGATGATTCTGGGTGGGTTCAGTTCCACACTGACTGGTCTCTCTCTCGTACATAGAAAGATCTCAAGGGTGTTGGCGAGGAGGAGAGGTTGAATAAACTGGGATTATTTTCACTGAAAAGACGGAGGTTGAGGGTGACCTGATAGAGGTCTTCATAATTGTGAGAGGCATAGACAGGTTGAATAGGCAGAGGCTTTCTCCCAGGGTGGAAGTGGGCACATGTTCAAGGTGAGAGGGGTAAAGTTTAAGGGAGATGTGCGGGGGAGGTTTTTCAGGCAGCGAGTGGTGAGTGCCTGGAACAGGCTGCCACAGGAGGTGGTTAAAACAGGCATCTGGATGGGTACATGAATAGGGAAGGAATAGAGAGATACGGACTGAGTAAGGGCGGAAGCTTTTTTCTTCAGTTTACTTAGGGCACCATGTTCGGCACGGGCTTGGAGGGCCGAAGGGCCTATTCTTTTGCTGTACTTTTCTTTGTTCTCTTTAAACAGCGAATAGAAACAGAAGGAGGCCATTTGGCGCCATTAGGCCCACCGAGCCTGCTCTAACATTCATTATGATCCTGGCTGATCAAATTCTCTTTCCTGATCCCATCTTCCACCCATATGCCTTGATCCCTTTAGCCCCAAGAGCGATATCTAATTCCTTCTTGACATCACACATTTTGGCGTCAACTACTTTCTGCATTAGCGATTTTCACAGATTCACACTCTCTGGGTGAAGACATTTCTCCTTACCTCAGTCCGAAAAATTTTCCCCTTAACCTTACACAAAGAATATCCGTAACATTCCTCCCGAATCTACGCTTTCTAGTCCTGTTCGAATTTTATACGTTCCTATGAGACCCTCTCAATCTTCTAAACTCCAATGAACATAAGGATAAAAGCTTCTCTGCCGTTTGGACATTCACACCCTTTATTCTCTCTGTGGACAGCTCTTAGCAGTCTTTTTCCCTGGTTTCTATGGCTATGACTCATCTTTCATTCCTTCCCCCTGCAGTATAAATATCTCCCACTTTCTATGCCTTTTAGCTTTGACAAAAGGTCATCTGGACTCGAAATGTCAGCTCTTTTCTCTCCTTACAGATGTTGCCAGGCCTGCTGAGATTTACCAGCGTTTTCTCTTTTCGTTCCAATGAACATAATGCTAACTGACTTCATCTTTCCTCATATGACAGACTTGCCATCCCAGGAATCCACCTGGTAAACCTTTGCTGCACTCTCCCTGCAGCAAGGACATCCTCCCTCAGATAAGGACACCAAAACTGCACACAATACTCCAGATGTGGCCTCATCATTGCCCTGTACAATTGCAGTAAAACATCACTTTTCCTATACACAAATCCTCTTGCTTTCAAGGCCAACATAAGATTTGCCTTCTTTTTGCCTGCTGTACCTACGAACTTCCTTTCAGCGACTAAACAAAGAACAGCACAGGAACAGGCCCTCTGGCCCACCAAGTCTGTGCCACCACAGATGCCTCTTTATAATGACTTCAATCGGGCCATTGAGGTTGGCCTATTGGAGTATGAATTCCTTGACTAAGGATCCAATTGATCGGCCAATCAGTGAGTCTTTGCCTTGTACTTAACCGGGAGTGTCAGTTCCTTTGACACCCCCGGAGGTAGACTGCTAACTGTTAGCACTCTGTGTACTGCTGTTAGAGTTGTAAATAAAGGGGTTTTGGTGAAGGGACTTCTGCCTCCGAAGAATTATTGCAGCTCTCTAATCTAATATTTTCATGCCTCTGCGTGGTCCATTTCCCTCTGTTCCCGGCCGATACATGTATCTATCCAGATGTCTCTTGAACATTATAGAATCTGCTTCCACTACTTCCTCCGGCAGCATGTTCCAGGCATTCACCACCCTCTGTGTGAAAAACGTTCCCCTTACATCTCTTTTAAACTTTCCCTCTCCTACTCGCAACCTATGCCCCTGAGTAAGTCACCTTTCGACACTGGGAAAAAGGCTCTGACTATCTACTCAACCAAGCCTGTCATAATCTTGTAAACCTCTATCAGGTCCCCCATCATCCTCTGACGCGCCAATGAAAACAATCCAAGTTTGTTCAACCTTTCTTTCCAACATCCTGGTAAATTTCTTCTGCACCCTTTCCAATGCATCAACATCCTTCCTCCAATGTGGCACTCAGAATTGTACACAATACTCCAAATGTGGCCTAACCAAAGTCTTATATACCTGCAACATGATTTTCCATCTTGTATAGCTTCAACATGATTTTACTGACTGATGCACAAGGACACCTAGGTCTCGCTGAGTATCCACCTCCATCGATTTACACCCATTCAAATAATAATCTGCATGCCATTTTTGCTACCAAAGTGGATAACTAAATGGGTAACCACATATTTATCCACATTATACTACATGTGTGGGCTCAGACTGTCCAAATCTCGCTGAAGGATCTCAGCATCCTCCTCACAGCTCACTCTCCCACCCATTATTGTATCATCTACATATTTGGAGATAATACATTTATTTACCACGTCCAAATCATTAATAAATTATATGAATAGTTGGGGTCCTAGCACAGATCCCTGCAGTACCCCACTAATCACTGACTGCCAATTAGAAAAAGGACCCATTCATGCCATCTCTTTGCTTCCTATCTGCTGACCAGTTTTCTATCCATCTCAAGACGCTACCCGCAATCCCATGCACTTCAACTTTACATAGTAGAAGGGCAGCCCGGTGGCACGATGGTTAGCACTGCTGCCTTACAGCACCAGGGACCGGATTTGATTCCCAGCTTGGGTCACTGTCTGTGTGAGTCTGCACATTCTCCCCGTCTCTGCATGGGATTCCTCCGGGTGTTCCGGTTTCCTCCCACAGTCTGAAAGACATGTTGTGGTTAGGTGTATTGGCCATGCTAAATTCTCCCTCAGTCTTCCTGAACAGGTGCCGGAGTATGGCGACTAGGGGATTTTCACAGTAACTTCATTGCAATGTTAATGTAAGCCTACTTGTGAAACTAATAAATAAACTTTAAACGTAAAAACATTATGTGAGATTTTGTCCAAAGTTTTCTGGAACTCTAAATGAACCACATCCACCGGTTCTCCCTGGTCAACTCTACTAGTTACATCAAAGAATTCCAGTAGTATTGTCAAGCATGATTTCTCTTTTGTAAATCCATACTGACTTTGACTCTTTATATCACTGCTTTCCAAACGCTTGATAATGGTCATTGGTTCCCTCTTTCTTCTCTACCTCTGTTTTTGAAAACAGGTCTTAGATTATTTACGTCTCTATCCCCTGAAGGTGCTGACCCTGGGTGGGTTCAGTTCCAAACTCACTGGTGCCTTTCCCCTCTCCCCAAGGTGCTGACCCTGGCTGGTTCATTTCTGCACTCATTAGTTCCTCTCTCTGTGTCCTGAAGGTGCTCATACCTGATCCTCTATCTCAATGCCACATTCTCATTTTTTTCCCAATACTCCTTGATGCCATTAAAATCTAAAAAAAAATCTCTCTCCTTCTTGAAGACATTCAGTGACTTGGTCGCCACAGCTTCTGAGGTAAAGAATTCCATAGGATCACCACCCTCTGTGTGAAGAAATCTTTCCCCGTCTCATTCCTAAATGGTCTACCCAGTATCCTAAGACTGTGTCCCCTTGTTCTACATTCCCCAACTGGGTGAAACATCCTTCCTGCAGCTGGTCTGTCCAGCCCTGTTAGGATTTTGTATGTTTCAATCAGATCTCCTCTCATCCTTTCCTTTCTGTTTTTCACACCAAAGTGTATAACTTCACACTTAGCCGCATTGTCCTGCATCTGCCATGTATTTGAGCACTCACTCAACTTGTCTAAATCACTTTGAAACCTCCTTGCATCCCCCTCACAACTCACAATTTTGCCCAGTTTTATGTCGTCAGCAAACGTGGAAATGTTATACTTGGTTCCCTCATCCAGGTCATTTATATATATGGTGAGGAGCAGTGGGAATCATTCAAAAAGGAAATAGAGAGAGTACAGGGCCAACATGTTCCCATAAAGGTGAAGGTGGGAGCAAAAACATTCAGAGAATCCTGGATGGTGAGGGATTTATAGCATTGGAGCAGGAAAACTTGGGAGATTATCGCAGAGAGAGGGGGCTTGAAACAATGGATGCCCTGGAGTATAGAACGTGCAGGGAATGTAATTTGAAAATAAATTAGCAGAGCGAAGAGCTATAAAAAACACTGGCGGGCAAAATAAAGGAAATCCCACGGCTGAGGCGGGATCCTCATCGAGGTGTACAAAATTAGGAGGGACATTGAGAGGGTAGATAGAAATAAACTTTTCACCTTAGTAGAGGGGTCATTTGGCAGGGGGAATAGGATAAACGTAGGGGCCAGGAGATTTAGAGGGATTTGAGGAAAAACATTTTCACCCAGAGGGTGGTGGGAATCTGGAACTCACTGCCTGGAAGGGTGGCAGAGACATGAACGCTCACAACATTGAAATTAACATTTGCAATGCTGTAGAATATGAGAGTCTATGCCAAGTGCTGAAAAATGGGATTAGAATCATAGAGTACCTCCAGTGCAGAACGAGGCCATTCGGCCCATCGAGTCTGCACCGACCACAATCCAACCAGCCCCTGTTGCTATCACCTCACATATTTACCCTGCTAATCCCCGTGGCACGAGGAGTAATTTCGCAAAGCGAATCAACCCAACCCCCACATCTTTGGACTGTGGGAGAAAACCGGAGAAAACCCCTGAAGACACGGGGAGAATGTGCAAACTTCACACAAACAGTGACCCGAGACGGGAATTGAACCCGGGTCTTCGGCGCTGTGAGGCAGCAGTGCTAACCACTGTGCCACCGTGCCGCCGAATGGACATAGGTAGGTGCTGATGGCCAATGCAGACACGATGGGCTGAATGGCCTTTTTCTGTGCTGTAAAATTCTCTGACTCTATGACTTCATAAAGAGGTCCTTCATTGGCTGTCCTTTGGGAAATCCTGAGAAAATGATTGGTTCGATAGAAATTAAAATCTCTTGTCTTTTCTCTGGTGTCTTACACTTTGCTCCTTGCTTCCTGACTGGAATCTCCAAACTGGGGGAATTGTGGATCCTGGTGACATCACCCTGTTGGGTAGGAAGCTATTGTCACAGAGTCCTGTGTTGTCAATGTACCGACCTGTTACCATAGTTACCCAGTTTCACTGGATGCTGACAGAATGTTTACCATTGATTTGGTGTTCTACCTGCCAGCTGTTCATGCCGAAAACAGATGCTGTGAGTGAGCATTGTCCCCCTCCCACTTACAGCAATGATAGTGACAATCTGCATTATTGGGACGAGAGTCATAGTCATAGAGTAATGGAGATTTACTGCTGGAAACAGGACCTTTGGCCCAACTCGTCCATGCTGTCCTGTTTTTACCAATAAGCGAGTCCCAATTACCTGCATTTGGCCCATATCCCTCCATACCAACCTTACCCATGTAACTGTCTAAATGCTTTTTAAAAGACAGAATTGTCCCCGCATCTGCTACTACCTCTGGCAGCTCGTTCCAGACACTCACCATCCTCTGTGTGCAAAAACTGTCCATCTGGACCCTTTTGTGTTTCTCCTCTGTCACCGATACCCTCCACTTTTAGACCCCCCCTACCTTTGGGAAAAGATGTTGACTATCTACCTCATCTATGCCCCTCATTATTTTATAGCCCTCTATAAGATCACCCCTCAGCCTCCTCCGCTCCAGAGAAAAAGGTCCCAGTCTATCCAGTCTCTCCTTGTAACTCAAACCATCAAGTCCCGGTAGCATCCTAGTAAATCTTTTCGGCACTCTTTCCAGTTTAATCATATTCTTTCTATCATAGGGTGACCAGAACTGTACACAGTATTCCTAGTGTGGCCTTACCAATGTCTTGTACAACTTCAACAAGACATCCCAACTCCTTTGTGACGATAAATGGACCAATATATTGCATTGCAATTCTTACAGTTGTTAATGAAGTGAAAAAGCTGGTGCTTAATGAAATGCCTCTCGGGGAAATCTGCTCGAATGTAAAAATGCCGCAGAATGCTCAATTATTATTGTTTCTGCTCAACCAGCCCCAGAAGCTTGGAAGATGGAAGTTCCCGATTGGTCTGAAGTCAGAGACGAAGAGGAGCCAAGTTTCAACAACTTGCTGACAGACATCAAAGTCAGCAGCTTTGGAGCAAGGAGACCCTCGGACAGGGCATTCAGCGTAACCAAGCCCCTGGAACATCACCGCTGCTGGAGACCAGAGAAGGTGTGAGGCAAGGCAGGATGCTCGATTGATCGAAGGTGGGACCTCAATCATTGGTGAAGTCTCCTACTCCGGTTTGAAGTGGAGGAAATTAGTCAGGATGGAAGTGGTGACGAGATTCACAGTCACTCCCTCAGTTTAGAGTCCATTTTTAAGGCAATCTGTGCAGCGACTCCACTCTGGGATGGATGTCAGATCAGCTCACCAGACGGTAGGAGGACTGGAACACAAATGACGTCACAAAATACTTCCTCAAATGCTTCGCTGTGCAGTTCAAAACCTGGAAGGCCGGGATTCGAGTCACGTTACACAGCCGACTGGGAAAAGTACTGTCAGATTAATCAGACCACTGGCCAATATTGGAAAGATACAAAGCCCAGCAGAGGGAAGTCAACATGAATTTTCACTTTTAATATTTCTTTTTTACTCTGAATAACTTATTGTGTTTGTATAATTATCCTAAATGTTTCATATTAATACAAATACTCAGAAAATTTAGCATTGCCAGCTAAGTGTAACCGGGAACAATGACCTGTCCGTTCAGTTTGGGGAACACTTCCTGACAGAGGAAGATTGGGACATGAAAGCTTCTCCCTGTCAGCTCCTTCCAGTTCCCTCCACAATTCTGAACACCTCCATCAAATCTCCTTTCAACCTTCTCTTTGTCAAAGAGAACAGATCCAAATTCTCCAATCTACCGATGTAATTGAACTTCCGCATCCGTGGACCCATACCCAGAGATTTATTGCGCCCTCGCTAATCCTTCACATCCTTTCTAAACTCTGCTGTCCGGATCAGAGTGCAATACTCCAACTGAGGCCAAACCAGGGTTTTATACAGGTTTCCCTAAACTTGCTTGCTCTTGTACTCTGTGCCCCTACTGATAAAGCTCACCAAACCAAATACTTTTGTAACCACACTCTCAACCTGCCACCCAGAGAGCAATTATTAGTGTCACATTTAACCGCAGGTCCCTCTGCTCCTGCTTGCCTTTACAATTGTACCATTTTTATCCTGTGTCTCCCTTTCCTGCCAACTGAAATGAATCATTTCACACTTCTCTGCTTTAAATTGGTCTTGTCTGACTAATCCACAAGCTGCCTAAGAAACAACACTCACAGTTCACAATGCTGCCATGTACTGTGTAATTACCACAGTTTGAATGTGTGCTCTGTGCAGCATTGCCGATGTCTCTAAAATGTATCAGGAAGAGCAGGATTCCAAACACCAACCCTCTTGGGATCCCATTTTAACCGATCCACTCCAACTAAAAACATTTCCCACTGCTGTGTTCCCTGTCACTCAGTCAGTTTCCTATCCATGTTGCTGCTGTCCCTTTTATTCTATCAGCTCCAAAGGTTCCCACAAGTTTGCTGTGTGCCCCTTTATTTATAAAATGCTGATTCTTACAACCTTTTCTGAAGAGGTGTGTTTACCATTTGCAATTCTCCAATCCTCTGGCACCACTCATATTACTAGCTGGGTTAGAAAAAAATTACCCATTGCCTCTGCAATTTCCACCCCTATTTCCCTCAGTATCCATGGATCCGTCTCTTCCAGTAACAAGAACACAGCAATTAAGAAGAGACATTGACCACATGGCACATTGACTCTGTTCCACCATTCAATTCGATCATGACTCATTTATTTATTTATCTTTATTGCCGGACAGTGAAAACACAGTCACAGTATTAAAAACAAGAACAGCAGCAACAACATCTACATAGATAGAAATCACACTAGGTTTCTGACAAGTTTTCTCAAAGTCACTATAGTTTCAGCATTCACAACAAAATCAGGCAAAGAATTTGAAATATCAACAGTTCTATGTGAGGAAAACAAACTGTGACTATGAAGACTTGAACCAAATTTCTGCAGCTTATACTCGCGCTCACCCAACATACCCGAGTAACCGCGAATAAAGAACATTTCAGCCTTGGGTAGTAAGGCCATAGTAAATTTCCATGTCAAATTAAAATGTATCAATTTACAAACTTGAACTAAACCAGAAATCAGCCTTCTCGAAAGAATGCAATCCAAGAATTCTTAATCCCAATAAAGTATTCCCCTCATGCCTTCCATTTTCCTGGTAACATGTCTTTGCACTCTCTCTTTCAGCTGTATATCTTTCTGGAAGTGTGGAGTCCAAACTATGGATACAGACTCCAGATGTGGGCATACCAGCTGCTTATAGAGTTTCAGATCTTGGGGTTCAACTCCACTTTACTCCTCACTCACTTAATTCTCTGAGCAACATAAATTTGTCTATTTCTGCCTTTACTGTCATAGAATCCCTATGGTGCAGATGGAAGCCATTTGAGCCATCAAGTCTGCACTAACATAACCCCACATATTTATCCCGCTAATCCCCCAGAACCAATACATTTGTGATACGAAGGGGCAATTTAGTATTGCATATCCATCTGACATTCGGAGCTTGGGAGGAAACAAACATGGGGAGGACATGCAAGCTCCACGCAGACAATCACCCACGGTGGAATTGAACCTGGGTACCGGGCGCTTAGAGGCAGCAATGCGAACCACTGTGCCATCCCTAGTGTATAAATAATGGAGCATGTCAAAGGATCACAACGCAGTGAGTGCAAAAATTTATTCTCATTTCAGTCCTTAATGATCTGATCCTTACACTGAACCTGCTTTAACAATTTCCCAATGTCCACAAAATCAAACCCCTTCAGAATCGTGTATGTTTTAATGTTTTGCCTCTCATGCTTCTGAATCACAGAGAATACAGACCCAGTTTACTAAGGGTTGTATCATATGAAACCCTTTGTTAGTGATTGAAGCATAATGAGAAAACCCTTTCCCACAGCGAGTAGTTCAGCTCTGGGATGCATTGTCTGACAATGTGGTGATGCAGCTTCAAGTGAGGCATTGAGAAGGGAATTCGATTGTTAAAGTTCCATTGGCACGGTGGCACAGTGGTTAGCACTACTGCCTCACAGCATCAGTGTGGAGTTAACATGTTGTCCCTGTGTCTGCATGGATTTTCTCTGTGTGCTCTAATTTCTTCTCACAGTCCAATGCTGAGCAGATTAAATGGATTAGATATGATAAATTGCCCCTTAGTGTCCCAAAATGTGCAGGTTAAGGGGTTAGCCATCGTAAAAATGCACGAAAGATGTTCTTTCAGAGAGTCAGTGCAGACACGATGGGCCGGCTGGCATCTTTCTGGACTGTGGAGTATGAGGGATCCAAGGGATACTCAGTGCTTTCATTTGTGAAGCCAAGGATGCCATCCACTTTTCTAATGACTCTCTTAAAATCTCTCGCGTTCAAAGATCTCTCTGAACCTCAGGACACTCTGAGCCTGCACACTCTTTAGAACTGGACCATTCAGTTTCTTTTGCCTCTCCCCATCTCTTCTGTCAAAATGCAGCACTGTTCCTGAGTGTGGCATTAATAATGTGAGAGCTGAGACCGCAGCTTCTGTCTCCCCAAGAGAATATTTCTGGAAAGTGGAAATTTACAAGGATTTCTGTCACTGAGACATTGTCTGGCTGTCTGGCTGTCTGTGTCTCACGCTGCCCGAACTCAAACTGTCTCTGTCTATCCCTCCACCCCCTCTCATCCACTCTATGTGAAGGCGGGATATTGTTGTTTAGTGACTGAGTGCACACAATCTGTATCTTCATCTGATCAAATAGAATTCAGCTTGTGAACAATATCATCATTTCAACCAGTTCTGGGTTAAATCAGGCACAGCTCTGATTGGCTGCAGCCCGCTGAATCTGGGGAGCAGACACTGTGAGCATTGCCAGCCTCAAAGGCTTTAACCCTTACTGAGCTGGGAAACTCCAACTAATCCCTGAGAATCCACAGCACAGTGCGAGAGGAGAGGAAAGCCTGTCCTGGGAGCTGTCAATCTGAGACACAGTTTGACCCTGTCAATGTGCAGATGTGAACCTGCTCCTTCCATTCTCAAACTGTTATAACCAGGAACACAGAACGCCCAGTAATGACCAGCTTGTTGCAATGTGTTTGAATGAACACGATGTCATATCATCTAACCAGCATTTTGAAATTCTCAATCATTCAATGTATTCTGATGAAATGTATTTCTTGTGCTCTGTGTGTCATTACATAAGAATCTTCCTCTGATATGAGACCTTGTTTTGTCCTTGTGCCCCTGATGCTGATTATTTTCATTCTGCTCACGTTATGATATTTCTCATGGAACCAGAGAAAAAACCAGAGAAAAGTAACAGCACAGAGGGGACCCATTCGGCCTATCTTGTCCATGGCAGTCTGAGGATAAACACAGTAAGAAGTTTAACAACACCAGGTTAAAGTCCAACAGGTTTATTTGGTAGCAAAAGCCACACAAGCTTTCGAGAGCTTGTGTGGCTTTTGCTACCAAATAAACCTGTTGGACTTTAACCTGGTGTTGTTAAACTTCTTACTGTGTTTACCCCAGTCCAACGCCGGCATCTCCACATCGAGTCTGAGGATACCCAGATGTCCTTTCCAAACTCACCTTCCTGCACCTGACCCGAAGCCATGCAGCTGAAAGCATGACAGAGACCCAAATACTGCATGCCAACAATTCACTTGGATTTGCGACTCTGTGGCTGCCTGAAGCAGCCGAAGTAAATACTTCCAATCATAATCGCTGTGAGCAGGGTTCAAACCTGCGCGGGGAAAGCCCAGTCGATTTCGAGTTGAACGCCCTAACCACTTGGTTATCGCAGCTGCATATTCGTGAGGATAATATAACCACCTCAGTAGCATTTATATTCACTTCATCAGGCACCATGATTGTGCAGAGCACAGTGTATGAGCTGAAATGTGTTGCTCAACCTTTACTTTGTATCTTTGTCTTTGACTGAGAACTAATTTATTCGGTCAGGGATATTTCAATATTTTTTCATCAGAAACGAATTACGTCCGAACAAAAATTGAAAAAGAGAAATCTCTATTTAATTCCTGTCAAATGTTGTGTTCGCACTGTTTTTGTCCACTCGGTTTAAAACACATGAGGCCGTGGATAAGGTTCTAAATAAATTATCACTGCGATGGCCGGGAATCGAACCCGGGTTAATTGCTTGGAAAGCAGCTATGCTCACCACTATACCACCATCGCTCAATCTACTTAAACAAATGTTATTTTAATCAGTTATTATTACAGAACTACCTTATTTGCTGATATTGTCAGGCACGAGGTGTGTCCATTGCACAGTTTGTAAACTGAACCTGTCTTGTCTTGTTTTTCTGGACAGCTTCAGCCGCCGTTTTATTATTGTTTCTGACTGGGAACTAATTGATTAGTTTTGAGGCATGTTCTTTCATTTAAACAACTGAAAGCAAATTGAAGCTGGATTTTCCATTAGAAACACAGTGATGATGAGAATCTTTAGTGAATTTTATTTCAGGAGTGCCCACCTACTGTTGTGACCTGTGATAGCGAATTAAATAAATCACCATTGTGATGGTCAGGAACTGACCCTTGGTCAAATGCTCGCACAGTCACCACCATCACACACTTGGCTCTGCCACTCTCTCAGTGCGAAAGGTCAGCTCTTGACAGTGAATCTGGTTTCCTCCAGGGCCAATCGGAGGATGGTCAGAAACTGTCTGTCACTCTCAGAAACTCCATTATCAGCGAGTGTGGGATGATTATTTAACTGGCTGTCACTGGTTGTTGAGGTTGTGATTTACTGTTGCCTGTCAGTGCAGGAGAAACAAATAAAACAGGAAATCTGGAGACTCCGAGAGCAGATAATTTGTACTTTCATAGTACAAACTAAACAAACATAGGGCTGTCTGCAATCATTGTAATAACTGAAAAAAAAAAGGATCGACTTGGCCACGGAATCTGGTGAACAGATATGGTCCTGCACCACATGGACTGCAGCGGTTCCAGAAGGCAGCTCACCACCACCTTCCCAAGGGCAATTAGGGATGGGCAACAAATGCTGACCCAGACAGCGACACCTACATTCCATGAATGAATTCAAAGACAATCTGTGGGGAGCGGGCCTCAGAGTGTTTAACAGTTACTGAGGTGAAAAACTATAAATAACCCCCTGGAATCCGGAGCAAAGGCCGGAAGGAGGAGAAATTCCGTCCTGGGACCATACAGTTGGTAAATGTTTTGTCCTGTGAATGTGTAGATGTGAATATTGTGTAAGAGAGAGTGTATGGAAGGGACGGGCGAGTCAGACTAATCCAACTGTGTTTGTGTGTCTGTTCTGATCATGAGATCTCCGAGTCTCTCTTGTGTAAAATAAAATGATTTTTCAATCAAAGATACCCGCTAAACCCCCTGCTGAGCCCCAAAGTTAGATTTCAAAGCAATTGTTTCACTAAATTAAGGATTTCAGTGGAAAAGTAGAGAACATGTCAGCGATCGCATGTGAGAGCGCGATCAGTGCAGCAGTAAAATGGGTTTCAGTGGAAAATGTAGTCCTCAGTTCGAGTGAAACCTTTTCAACAGCAAACATTCGTGTGTCAGAGACATGAAGGATGAGAGCTGGATCTCTGGAGAGGCGGAATTTCATTGCAATGGGAGAGTTTGTGAGGAGAGAGAAACACAGAGAGGCTGGAGGTGCCGGGAGCTGACTGCAGCTTGTCTCTGCTCCGTCCGCTCTCTGCCTTTAAGTTGCTCTGTGCCGCCACCACTGGGTTCATTTCGGATTCAGTTCTGATTGGCCGACAAGAGGTGAGGCCACATTGGATTTGGGACTGGGAAATGAACCGGGCCAAGTGTTAGATTTGGTTGTGGGAGAGCACTTTGGAGATAGTGACCACAATTCGGTGTCTTTTGTTATTGCAATGGAGAGGGATAGGGTTGTACGGCAGGGCAAGGTTTACAATTGGGGGAGAGGTAATTATGATGCTATTAGGCAAGAATTAGGGGGCATAAGTTGGGAACAGAAACTGTCAGAGAAAGGAATTAATGAAAAGTGGAACTTTTTCAAGGAACAAATACTGGGTGTCCTTGATAGGTATGTCCCTGTCCGGCAGGGAGGAAATGGCCGAGTGAGGGAACCATGGTTCACGAAAGAGGTGGAATGTCTTGTGAAAAGGAAGAGGGAAGCTGATGTAGGGATGAGGAAACAAGGTTCAGATGGCTCGATTGAGGGTTACAAGTTAGCAAGGAATGAGCTGAAAAAGGGGCTTAGGAGAGCTAGGAGGGGACATGAGAAGTCCTTGGCGGGTCGGATCAAGGAAAACCCCAAGGCTTTTTACTCTTATGTGAGGAATAAAAGAATGACCAGGGTGAGGTTAGGGACGGTCAAGGACAGTAGTGGGAACTTGTGTATGGAGTCAGTAAAGATAGGCGAGGTGATGAATGAATACTTTTCTTCAGTGTTCACCAAGGAGAGGGGCCACGTTTTTGAGGAAGAGAAGGTGTTACAGGCTAATAGGCTGGAGGAAATAGATGTTCGGAGGGAGGATGTCCTGGCAGTTTTGAATGAACCGAAGGACGATAAGTCCCCTGGGCCTGCTGAAATATATCCTAGGATTCTTTGGGAGGCAAGGGATGAGATTGCAGAGCCTTTGGCTTTGATCTTTGGGTCCTCGCTGTCCACGGGGATAGTGCCAGAGGACTGGAGAATGGCGAATGTTGTTCCTCTGTTTAAGAAAGGTAATAGAAATGACCCTGGTAATTATAGACCGGTTAGTCTTACTTCGGTGGTTGGTAAATTGATGGAAAAGGTCCTTAGGGATGGGATTTACGACCATTTAGAAAGATGCGGATTAATCCAGGATAGTCAGCATGGATTCGTGAAGGGCAAGTCGTGCCTCACAAATTTCATAGAATTTTTTGAGGAGGTAACTAAGTGTGTTGATGAAGGTAGGGCAGTTGATGTCATATACATAGATTTTAGTAAGGCGTTTGATAAGGTCCCCCATGGTCGGCTTATGACGAAAGTGAGGAGGTGTGGGATAGATGGAAAGTTGGCCGATTGGATAGGTAACTGGCTGTCTGATCGAAGACAGAGGGTGGTGGTCGATGGAAAATTTTCGGATTGGAGGCAGGTTGCTCGCGGAGTGCCACAGGGATCAGTGCTTGGTCCTCTGCTCTTTGTGATTTTTACTGATGACTTGGAGGAGGGGGCTGAAGGGTGCATCAGTAAATTTGCTGATGACACCAAGATTGGTGGAGTAGTGGATGAGGTGGAGGGCTGTTGTAGGCTGCAAAGAGACATAGATAGGATGCAAAGCTGGGCTGAAAAATGGCAAATGGAGTTTAACCCTGATAAATGTGAGGTGATTCATTTTGGTAGGACTAATTTAAATGTGGATTACAGGTTCAAAGGAAGGGTTCTGAAGACTGTGGAGGAACAGTGAGATCTTGGGGTCCATATCCACAGATCTCTAAAGGTTGCCACTCAAGTGGATAGAGCTGTGAAGAAGGCCTATAGTGTGTTAGCTTTTATTAACAGGGGGTTGGAGTTTAAGAGCCGTGGGGTTATGCTGCAACTGTACAGGGCCTTGGTGAGACCACATTTGGAATATTGTGTGCAGTTCTGGTCACCTCACTATAAGAAGGACGTGGAAGCGCTGGAAAGAGTGCAGAGGAGATTTACCAGGATGCTGCCTGGTTTGGAGGGTAGGTCTTATGAGGAAAGGTTGAGGGAGCTAGGGCTGTTCTCTCTGGAGCGGAGGAGGTTGAGAGGAGACTTAATAGAGGTTTATAAAATGATGAAGGGGATAGATAGAGTGAATGTTCAAAGACTATTTCCTCGGGTGGATGGAGCTATTACAAGGGGGCGTAACTATAGGGTTCGTGGTGGGAGATATAGGAAGGATATCAGAGGTAGGTTCTTTACGCAGAGAGTGGTTGGGTTGTGGAATGGACTGCCTGCAGTGATAGTGGAGTCAGACACTTTAGGAACGTTTAAGCAGTTATTGTATAGACACATGGAGCACACCAGGATGAGAGGGAGTGGGATAGCTTGATCTTGGTTTCAGACAAAGCTCGGCACAACATCGTGGTCCGAAGGGCCTGTTCTGTGCTGTACTGTTCTATGTTCTATGATTCTCACACACATTTTCCACACACTCTCTGATAGGATAGAAACTGTAGCCGCCGAAACGGGTCCTCCAGCCGCTGCCGCTCAAGGCAAATCTCCCAGGAAGAAGGCGGCGGCTCCCCGGTCTGCGGCAGCTAGTCCCAAGTTCGGCGAGCAGATCCTCAATGTTGTGGCGGGTTGCAGCGATCGCAAGGGGATGTCCCTGGCCGCGATAAAGAAAGCTTTGGCTGGCAGTGGAGTGGATGTGGGGAAGCGCGTCTCCCAGATCAGGTTAACTATCAAGAGGAAGGTGGAGAAAGGCTCTCTGGTGCAGACAAAGGGACAGGGCGCCTCCGGCTCCTTCAAACTCGCTAAGAAGGAAAGGCCGGGGAAAATGGGAAAGAAGATGAAGAAACCAACAGCCAAGAAATCTTTAGTAAAGAAAACAGCGGCCAAGAAGGTGACAACAAAGAAACCCGCAGCCAAGAAACCCGCAGCAAAGAAACCGGCAGCAAAGAACATTCCAGTGAAGAAATCAACAGTGAAGAAAACAAGCAGCAAGAAGGCGGCAACTGCAAAAAAGGCGGTGAAGAAAGCAGCCCTGAAGAAAAAGTCTCCTGTGAAGAAGGTGACGGGCGGAAAGTCTGTCAAAAAAGTGACTAAATCGAAAGCCAAACCCAAAGTGAAAGCAGCAAAAGCGAAGAAAGCGTCAGGAAAGAAATGAAACAACCCGAGCAAATTGTAAACCTCTGAACCCAAAGGCTCTTCTCAGAGCCACCCACATCTCTCAGGAAGGAGCTGATCCCGCAAGAAAATGGTTCCTGTCCCGCGGCCCGGCTCATTCTCAATAGAGATCATTTCAAATTCCGACTAAAGCAAAACACTGCAGACGCTGATTTTCATTTGAATTTCACATTTGTTCAATCGCCACTTTCTCTCATTATAAAGATGTCTGGTAGATTCAGGATGAATCTACACTGGCGGCGAAACACTTCTTTCCATCTTCCTTGGAATCCAGACAGTGGCCGTTCGCCCCCTCGAGTCTGCACCAACGGGAATCCTACCCAGGTCTATCCCCATAACCCTATTTATATATCCAAATAACCTCCTGATTCTCCGGGGCAATTTAGCATGGCCCATCAATCGAACTCACATATCTTTGGAGTGTGGGAGGAAACTGGAGCACCCAGAGGAAGCCCACGCAGGGGGAATGTGTGATCTCCACACAGGGCAGTGACCCAAGCTGAGAATTGAACACAGGTCCCTTGCGCTGTGAGGTAGCAATGGGAGCCACTGTGCCGCCCCAAAGTCAATATCAGGAGTGGGATTTGAACCCACGCCTCGAAAGGAGACTGCAACCTGAACACAGCAACTTAGACCGCTCGGCCACCCTGTCTCCCTTAATTTTAACAGAGGAGATTGCCTCAGACAGCCGCAATAAGGTTTTTGTAAACAGCTGGAAGTGGATGTGGATGACGATGTTACTGAGAAAGATTCTTGTGATGGAATAGACTGTGTTTCGTTCGAAATATTACTAAGTGGGAATTATAACAGGACCAGGTTTAAAAACACAAAATGACAAAGTCACGACTCGAAACGTTAACTCTGTCTCTCTCTCTCTTCACAAAAGCTGCCGGAGCTGCTGATTATTTGCAGCATTTTCTGTTTTGATTCCATGTTTCAAAGCTCCGGGTTTGTGGAAACTCTTGTGTGTGAAGGATGGCTCTGGAAGGGTTTGTGTGGGGAGCTGTGTTTTGCTTCCATTGTTAATAAACGGGTTGAAATTGGAGGTTGCAGAAATTGGAGGTGGAGCTGAAAGATCAGGGGCCGTTCTGTGTGTGTCAGTCCGGCTCTCTCCTCTCTCCCGCTCTGTGTTTAATCTTCACTCTGTCTCCTCCCCTCTCTGCTCTCACTCCGCCTTTCTCAGTCAGGTCGAGGCGGGCTGTATAAAAGGAGCCCGAAAGAGTTCCTCTCTCATATTGTGCAGAGATCTGAGTGAAGAATCATCATGTCTGGCAGAGGGAAAGGAGGCAAAGGACTGGGTAAAGGCGGCGCAAAGCGGCACCGCAAAGTGCTTCGTGATAATATCCAGGACATCACCAAGCCAGCAATCCGCCGCCTGGCTCGCCGTGGCGGTGTCAAGCGGATCTCGGGTTTGATCTATGAGGAGACTCGCGGGGAGCTAAAGGTTTTCCTGGAGAATGTGATCAGGGATGCGGTCACCGACACTGAACATGCCAAGCACAAGGCGGTCACTGCCATGGATGTGGTGTACGCTCTGAAACGCCAGGGCCGCACTCTCTATGGATTTGGCGGCTGAGCAACTCGCCCCTTTAGAACATCGAACATAGAAAGCCACAGCACAAACAGGCCCTTCGGCCCACAAGTTGCGCCGATCACATCCCCACCTCTAGGCCTATCTATAGCTCTCAATCCCATTAAATCCCATGTACTCATCCAGAAGTCTCTTAAAAGACCCCAACGAGTTTGCCTCCACCACCACCGACGTCAGCCGATTCCACTCACCCACCACCCTCTGAGTGAAAAACTTACCCCTGACATCTCCTCTGTACCTACCCCCCAGCACCTTAAACCTGTGTCCTCTCGTAGCAACCATTTCAGCCCTTGGAAGTAGCCTCTGAGAGTCTACCCTATCCAGACCTCTCAACATCTTGTAAACCTCTATCAGGTCACCTCTCATCCTTCGTCTCTCCAGGGAGAAGAGACCAAGCTCCCTCAACCTATCCTCATAAGGCATGCCCCCCAATCCAGGCAACATCCTTGTAAATCTCCTCTGCACCCTTTCAATGGCTTCAACATCTTTCCTGTAATGAGGTGACCAGAACTGCGCGCAGTACTCCAAGTGGGGTCTAACCAGGGTCCTATAAAGCTGCAGCATTATCTCCCGACTCCTAAACTCAATCCCTCGATTAATGAAGGCCAGTACGCCGTACGCCTTCTTGACCGCATCCTCCACCTGCGAGGCCGATTTAAGAGTCCTATGGACCCGGACCCCAAGGTCCTTCTGATCCTCTACACTGCTACTGAACACACAACAAAGGCTCTTTTAAAAGCTACTCACCCGCTTCACAGACACAGCAGTGACCTGGGAATGGCAGCTGGGATAGGCTGTTCAGTGTTTGAGATGCATGTTTGCTTTGCATATGTTACGGTGCGGGAATCACCGAATTTAACACTTCATTTGGAGCAGCGATGCGAATTGTTTTTGAACTGTTTAACTGTGTTGTCTGAACAGCCCCCTAGTTTCTGCAGTCATTGATTTCAGTAAGAAGTCTCACAACACCAGGTTAAAGTCCAACAGATTTATTTGGTAGCACAAGCCACAAGCTTTCGGAGCGGTGCCCCTTCATCAGGTGAGTGGGAGTTCTGTTCACAGACAGGGCATATAAAGACACAAACTCAATTTAGAAAATAATGGTTTGAATGTGAGTCTTTACACGTAATCAAGTCTTAAAGGTCCAGACAGTGTGTGAGTGGAGAGAGGGTTAAGCACAGGTTAAAGAGATGTGTATTGTCTCCAGCCAGGACAGTTAGTGAGATTTTGCAAGCCCAGGCAAGTCATGGGGGTTACAGACAGTGTGACGTGAACCCAAAATCCCAGTTGAAGCCGAGCTCATGTGTGCAGAACTTGGCGATCAGTTTCTGCTCAGCAACTCTGCGTTGTCGTGAAGGCCGCCTTGGAGAACGCTTACCCGAAGATCAGAGGCCGAATGCATGAGACTGCTGAAGTGTTCCCCAACAGGAAGAGAACACTCATGCCTGATGATTGTCGAGCGGCGTTCATTCATCCGTTGTCATAGCGTCTGCATAGTCTCCCCAATGTACCATGCCTCGGGACATCCTTTCCTGCAGCGTATCAGGGAGACAACATTGGCCGAGTTGCAAGTGCATGTACCGTGTACCTGGTGGATGGTGTTCTCACGTGAGATGATGTCATCTCAAACATCATCAAACATCAAACATGATTTCAGAAATGAGGAATTTTATATACAAGGAAAGATTCGAGAAATTGAACTTATTCTCCTTGGAGCAAGGAAGATTAAGTGGTGACCTTATTGAGGTGTTTAGAATTATGAACAATTTTAGAACGATAGAACATTACAGCACAGAAAAAGGCCTTTTGGCCCTTCTTGGCTGTGCCAAACCAGTTTTGTGCCTCGTCCCACTGACCTGCACTTGGACCATATCCCTCCACACCCCTCTCATCCATGTACCTGTCCAGGTTTTTCTTAAATGTTAGAAGTGAGCCCGCATTCACCACTTCATCTGGCAGCTCATTCCACACTCCCACCACTCTCTGTGTGAAGAAGCCCCCTCTAATATTCCCTTTAAACTTTTCTCCTTTCACCCTTAACCCATGTCCTCAAGTTTTTTTCTCCCCTCGCCTCAGTGGAAAAAGCCTGCTTGCATTCACTCTATCTATACCCATCATGATTTTATACACCTCTATCAAATCTCCCCTCATTCTTCTACGCCCCAGGGAATAAAGTCCTAACCTATTCAACCTTTCTCTGTAACACAGTTTCTCAAGTCCCGGCAACATCCTTGTAAACCTTCTCTGCACTCTTTCAACCTTATTAATATCCTTCCTGTAATTAGGTGACCAAAACTGCACACAATACTCTAAATTCGGCCTCACCAATGTCTTATACAGCCTCACCATAACATTCTAACTCTTATACTCAATACTTTGATTTATAAAGGCCAAATTAGCAAAAGCACTCTTTACGACTCTATCTACCTGTGACGCCACTTTTAGGGAATTATGTATCTGTATTCCCAGATCCCTCTGTTCTACGGCACTCTTCAGTGTCCGACCATTTACCTTGTATGTTCTACCTTGGTTTGTCCTTCCCAAGTGCAATACCTCACACTTGTCTGCATTAAACTCCATCTGCCATTTTTCAGTTCATTTTTCGAGCTGGTCCAAATCCCTCTGCATGCTTTGAAAACCTTCCTCACTGTCCACTGCACCTCCAATCTTGGTATCATCAGCAAATTTGCTGATCCAATTGACCACATTATCATCCATATCATTGATATAGATGACAAACAACAATGGACCCAGCACTGATCCCTTTTGACAGGGGAAAGAAGGATATTTTTTTTCCACTAGGTGGGATGTCAGTGACTTGGAGTCACAAAGAACAAAGAACAATACAGCACAGGAACAGGCCCTTCGGCCCTCCAAGCCCGCACCGCTCCCGGTCCAAACTAGACCATTCTTTTGTATCCCTCCATTCCCACTCCGTTCATGTCGCTATCTAGATAAGTTCCCAGTGCGTCCGCCTCCACCACCTTGCCCGGCAGCGCATTCCAGGCCCCCACCACCCTCTGTGGAAAATACGTCCTTCTGATATCCGTGTTAAACCTCTCCCCACCCCTCTCCCTCACCTTGAACCTATGACCCCTCGTGAACGTCACCACCGATCTGGGAAAAAGCTTCCCACCGTTCACCCTATCTATGCCTTTCATAATTTTATACACCTCTATTAGGTCAACCCTCATCCTCCGTCTTTCCAGTGAGAACAACCCCAGTTTACCCAATCTCTCCTCATAACTAAGCCCTTCCATAACAGGCAACATCCTGGTAAAGCTCCTCTGCACTCTCTCTGAAGCCTCCACGTCCTTCTGGTAGTGTGGCGACCAGAACTGGGCGCAGTATTCCCAACGCCGCCAAAACAACGTTCTATACAACTGCAACATCAGACCCCAACTTTTATACTGTATGCTCCGTCCTATAAAGGCAAGCATGCCATATGCCTTATTCACTACCTTCTCCACCTGTGACGTCACCTTCAAGGATCTGTGGACTTGCACACCCAGGTCCGTCTGCGTATCTACACCCTTTATGGTTCTGCCATTTATCGTATAGCTCCCCCCTATGTTAGTTCTACCAAAATGCATCACTTCGCAGTTATCTGGATTGAACTCCATCTGCCATTTCTTTGCCCAAATTTCCAGCCTATCTATATCCTTCTGTAGCCTCCGACAATGTTCCTCACTATCTGCAAGTCCAGCCGTTTTCGTGTCGTCCGCAAACTTACTGATCACTCCAGTTACACATTCTTCCAGATCGTTTATATAAATCACAAACAGCAGAGGCCCCAATACAAAGCCCTGCGGAACACCATTAGTCACAGGCATCCAGCCGGAAAAAGACCCTTCCACTACCACCCTCTGTCTTCTGTGACCAAGCCAGTTCTCCGCCCCTCTAGCCACCTCCCCCTCTATCCCATGAGATCCAACCTTTTGCACCAACCGACCATGAGGGACTTTGTCAAACACTTTGCTAAAGTCCATATAGACGACATCCACGGCCCTTCCCTCGTCAACCATTCTAGTCACTTCTTCAAAAAACAGGTTATTGAGGCATGACCTCCCTCTCACAAAACCATGCTGACTATCGTTAATGAGTTTATTCCTTACTAAATGCGCATCCATCCTATCTGGAAGAATCCTCTCCAACAACTTCCCTACCACGGACGTCAAGCTCACCGGCCTATAATTTCCCTTGTTATACTTCCTACCCTTCTTAAATAACGGGATCACATTAGCTGTCCTCCAATCCTCTGGGACCTCACCTGTGTCCAGTGACGAGACAAAGATTTGGGTCAGAGGCCCAGCGATTTCATCTCTCGTCTCCCTGAGCAGCCTTGGATAGATTCCATCTGGCCCTGGGGATTTGCCAGTCTTTATATTCCCTAAAAAACCTAACACTTCCTCCCTTGTAATGGAGATTTTCTCTAACGGGTCAACACTCCCCTCCGAGACACTCCCTGTCAACACATCCTTCTCCTTTGTGAATACTGACGCCAAGTATTCATTTAGGATCTCCTCTACTTCTTTGGGCTCTAAGCATAATTCCCCACTTTTGTCCCCGAGAGATCCGATTTTTTCCCTGACAACCCTTTTGTTCCTAACGTATGAATAAAATGCCTTGGTCACAATTTCAAGAAGGTCAGCGAGAGAGCTGGGAGTGAGAGGAGGAGAAATCTCTTTACTCAGCGACCAAAAGAGAAAATGCTGGAAAATCGCAGCAGGTATGGCAGCAACTGTAAGGAGAGAAAAGAGCTGCCGTTTTGAGTCCAGACAACCCTTTGTCAAGGCTGCAAGGCATAGAAAGTGGGAGATATTTATACTGCAGGGTGAGGGGATGAAGATGAGTCATAGCCACAAATACTGGGGAAAAAGACTGCTTCCAGCTGTCCACAGAGAGAATAAAGAGAGTAACTCTCTTTACTCAGAGAGTAGTTGGGATTTGGAATGCGCTGCCTGGGAGAGTGGTGGAGACGGATTCAACAGGAGGTTTGAAAAGAGAGCTGGATACATGTTTGAAAGTGATGAATTTAGAGGGCTACAGGGATAGGGCTGAAGAAAGGGACAGAGGAGGGGGCTGAAGGGTGGATCAGTAAATTTGCTGATGACACCAAGATTGGTGGAGTAGTGGATGAGGTGGAGGGCTGTTGTAGGCTGCAAAGAGACATAGATAGGATGGAAAGCTGGGCTGAAAAATGGCAAATGGAGTTTAAACCTGATAAATGTGAGGTGATTCATTTTGTTCGGACTAATTTTAATGTGGATTACAGGGTCAAATGTAAGGTTCTGAAGACTGTGGAGGAACAGAGAGATCTTGGGGTCCATATCCACAGATCTCTAAAGGTTGCCACTCAAGTGGATAGAGCTGTGAAGAAGGCCTATAGTGTGTTAGCTTTTATTAACAGGGGGTTGGAGTTTAAGAGCCGTGGGGTTATGCTGCAACTGTACAGGACCTTGGTGAGACCACATTTGCAATATTGTGCGCAGTTCTGGTCACCTCACTATAAAGAAGGATGTGGAAGCGCTGGAAAGAATGCAGAGGAGATTTACCAGGATGCTGCCTGATTTGGAGGGTAGGTCTTATGAGGAAAGGTTGAGGGAGCTAGGGCTGTTCTCTCTGGAGCGGAGGAGGCTGGGGGAGACTTAATAGAGGTTTATAAAATGATGAAGGGGATAGATAGAGTGAACGTTCAAAGACTATTTCCTCGGGTGGATGGAGCTATTACAAGGGGGCATAACTATAGGGTTCGTGGTGGGAGATATAGGAAGGATATCAGAGGTAGGTTTTTTACGCAGAGAGTGGTTGGGGTGTGGAATGGACTGCCTGCAGTGATAGTGGAATCAGACACTTTAGGAACAGTTAAGCAGTTATTGGATAGGCACATGGAGCACACCAGGATGATAGGGAGTGGGATAGCTTGATTTTGGTTTCAGATAAAGCTCGGCACAACATCGTGGGCCGAAGGGCCTGTTCTGTGCTGTACTGTTCTATGTTCCATTGACCCCCACCATCACATCGTGAAAAACGCAATCAAACCCAAGAGAAAAAGGCCCTCATTTGTCTAATCACTCCTCGCAACAAAGAAAAAAGAACAAAGAACAAAGAACAATACAGCATAGGAACAGGCCCTTCGGCCCTCCAAGCCCGCGCCGCTCCCTGGTCCAAACTAGACCATTCTTTTGTATCCCTCCATTCCCACTCCATTCATGTGGCTATCTCGATAAGTCTTAAACGTTCCCAGTGTGTCCGCCTCCACCACCTTGCCCGACAGCGCATTCCAGGCCCCCACAACCCTCTGCGTAAAATACGTCCTTCTGATACCCGTGTTAAACCTCCCCCACAGCCCCCCCCCTCCCCCCCCACCCCCGTCACCTTGAACCTATGATCAGCCCCAGGCTTCAGTCCAGTGAATCTTACATTATGCCAATGACCCCGATACCAATCTTTATGTGGCTCGGGTAATAATCCAGAGATTATAACCCTTGAGGACCTGTTCTTAAATTTATTTTCTCGTTCCTGATAATCCCCAACCTAGTCCTTTTTCCTAGTCTTGCCAATGTTAGTAAAAGAGGATTATAGTTAATCATGAGAAATCAGTGAACATTTCATGTTTAGAATCGATTTCACAGAGATAACGTTGTTTGTCCCAATGTAGACCACAAAAACAGGATCCACCACCCCACCGCCACCCACCCCCCGCCCCCCCCCGCCCCCCCCCCCCCCCCGCCCCCACGGCGGATTTTTTTCCCCACGATACCCTTTCCCTATCAGGACGTGTCGTGTTTATTTGCTCGTTTGCGTAAATGTTGAACTGAAACCAATTGGGATTGGCCTATTATTTCAGCAAGATCCACTTTCTGCTCTGATCACTCTGCGGCAGTATGAGTGCTGCAGCTGCGGATCTGTGGCGCAAAGAATGGCATGTAGGACTTCTCATCATTGTTTTATTTAATTTGATTTGATTTCTTCTTGTCACATGTATTAGTATACAGTGAAAAGTATTTTTCTTGTGCGCTGTGGAGACAAAGCATACCGTTCATAGAGAAGGAAAGGAGAGAATGCAGAATGTAGAATCATAGAACAAAGAATAAAAAACAAAGGACAAAGAAAATTACAGCAAAAGAACAGGCCCTTCGGCCCTCCAAGCCTGCACCGACCATGCTGCCCGACTTAACTGAAACCCTCCACCTTTCCGGGGACCATATCCCTGCATTCCCATCTCATTCATGTACTTGTCAAGACGCCCCTTAAAATTCACCACCGTATCTGCTTCCACTACCTCCCCCGGCAACGAGTTCCACTCTCTCTGCAAAAAGTCTGCTCGTACATCTCTTTTAAACCTTGCCCCTCGCACCTTAAACCTATGCCCTCTAGTAATTGGCTATTCCACCCTGGGAAAAAGCTTCTGACTATCCACTCTGTCCATGCCTCTCATAATCTTGTAGACGTCTATCAGGTCGCCCCTCAACCTCTGTCGCTCCAGTGAGAACAAACCAAGTTTCTCCAACCTCTCCTCATAGCTAATGCCCTCCATACCAGGCAACATCCTGGTAAATTGTTTCTGTACCCTCTCCAAAGCCTCCACATCCTTCTGGTAGAGTGGCAACCAGAATTGAACACTATATTCCAAGTGGGGCCTAACTCAGGTTCTATAAAGCTGCAAAAAGACTTGCCAGTTTTTCAACTCAATACCCCAGCTGATGAAGGCAAACATGCCGTATGCCTTCTTGACTACCTTCTCCACCTGCATTGCCACTTTCAGTGAACTGTGTACCTGTTCACCCAGATCCTTTTGCCTATCAATACTCCTAAGGGTTCTGCCATTTTCTGTATATTTCCTATCTGTATTAGACCTTCCAAAATGCATCACCTCACATTTGTCCGGATTAAACTCCATCTGCCATCTCTCCGCCCAAGTCTCCAACCGATCTATATCCTGCTGTATCCTCTGATGGTCCTCATTGCTATCCGCAAATCCACCAACCTTTGTGTCGTCTGCAAAGATACTAATCAATCCAATTACATTTTCCTCCAAATCATTTCTATATATATAACAAACAGCAAAGGTCCCAGCACTGATCCGTGAGGAACACCACTTGTACTCTTACTGCGTTTACCCCAGTCCAACGCCGCCATCTCCACAAAACTCTTACTGTGTTTACCCCAGTCCAACGCCGGCATCTCCACATCATGAACACCACTTTTCACAGCCCTCCATTCAGAAATGTACCCTTCCACTGCTACCCTCTGTCTTCTATGACCGAGCCAGTTTTGTATCCACCTTGCCAACTCACCTCTGATTTCACCTTCTGCACGATTCTGCCATGAGGGACCTTGTCAAAGGCCTTACTGAAGTCCATTGCCCTACCCTCATCAATCATCTTCGTCACTTCGTCGAAAAAGTCGATCACGTTCGTGAGACACGACCTCCCCTTCACAAAACCATGTTGCCTCTCACTGATACGTCCACTTATTTCCAAGTGGGAATAAATCCTGTCAGAGCTAGGGTGTCGAAAAAGATCAACTTAATGCAAGGGAGGTCCATTCAGAGGTCTGCTGGCAGCAGGGCAGAAGCTGTTCTTGAGTCGGTTGGTAGGTGACCCCAGACTGTTGTATCTTTTTCCGATGGAAGAAGGTGGAATAGAGAAGGTTGTCTGGTGAAACATTCAAAAGTTGTGGGTCAGAATCTCATCGAAGTCGGATTTTTAGGTAAAGTTTGAAGAAATTAGGAACTGGCGTATCAATGCTCTCGGAGAAGTGAAGCTGCCGCCTCGAACTTCATAGAATGCCTACAGAGCAGAACGAGAACATTCGGCCCATCGGGCCTGCACCGACAACAATCCCACCCAGCCTGTATCCTCGTAACCGCACAGTGTCCCCTGACACTGAGGGACTTTTGTAGCATGGCCAATCCAGCTGATACGGCACTAGTTCTCATGGCTGAGCAAGACAAAATCTGCTTTTCGGGCCGCAAATGAAGCTGGCGTCTGGTTTGGAGGTTCTGAAACCACAAGTTTACTCCTGTCCAAAACTGGTGCCCTGAATTGAATGTCAGCTCGAGCTTCCTCATCGGATTGGAAATATGGGAACGTGGAATTCTTCTGGACTATTCACCCCTCAAGCCTGTGTGTCCAAGCTTCATTTGGTTCCGTGATCCTCAATACGCTGAACGAATCATCAGTTCACAGCTAATAAGGCGATAGAATAAATCCACTACCGACGAGGATGGGATTCGAACCCACGCGTACAAAACACAATGGATTGTGTTCATCGCCTTAACCACTCGGCTACCTCGTCATGCAGTGATTGCTCCCCAACTGTTTTAACATCCGTAACAAAGAACACAATTCTCCCGCAGGAAAATGTTGCATTTCTGCTTTCTCGTTAATCTTGATTCGCTGTTACTTTTCCATTTGATGTAAATCCAGAGAACGTAAAGAGAGAGGCAGTTAACCTCTCTGGTCCCGGTTTGGTGTTGAATTCATCGAACATGACCCTGATGTAAAAAGCAGCCAATGCAGTGAGTTTGTAGCGCAACGGTAGAGCGTCTGACTTCAGAGTAACGGGCTGCATGTTCGAATGATGGAGCTTTTCTGCGCATGTCTTTGGATTTTGGTTCTTTGCGATTGTTCCTGAAATGACAAATTCCAAAACTATGATCCAAATGAAATTTTTGGGATGATCCAGTTCGCATGTTCAGTTTATTTTTTGCACGCTTTCATATTTAAACAATGTGTCAGAGATATGATTCGTCCATTGTTTGTAAAATTGAAGCAAGGTACACAGTCCCAGTTGTTTCTGGGAGCCATCAATGGGTCGAGCTTATTTGAGCGGAGAATTCACACCTCAGGCGAAGAGCAAGGCTGAGAAGGCGCGGCCTTCATGAACAATCTCAACCGATACGGGAATTGATCCCACGCTGTTGGCTGAATAAACTGTCCAACCAACTGAGACAAATACGCTGTGCTACTCGTTCATGGAAATCAAGGTGATGAAGCAAATTGACTGTCGAGAAAACCCAGATTTGCCCTTGGGCAGCAGCAGAATGCTTCTTCTTGATGGAGTGAGTACGTGATAGCAGAGGATGGTTTTGATCCACCGACCTCCGGGTTATGGGCCCAGCACGCTTCCACTGCGCCACTCTGCTTATTACTGCTGCCCGCGAGCCAGGAAACTATTCACTGTCTCTTTTTATTTCAAACAAGGCCCACGTTTTGGGAAGTTCACAATGGCTGGATAATAACACATAACATCACCCCGAATGTAAGAGACAGAGAAAGACAGACAGAACAGCAGTAAAAGACTATTAGGACACACACACAATGAGAGACAGAAAAGCTTCGAGCAAACCAGCAAGATACTGAGATGGAAAAGCGGATTATATATGAAAAGGGATTTTCTGTTACACAAAGATAGGCCCTGTTTTGAAATATCTTTCCTGTTGTGTAACTGTGCTCTCTGCTGTGTAACTGATCTCTCTGTTTGGAACTGTGAATCTGTCGTTGACAGATCTTCACTGTGGTTCTGACAAATTACCCTGTTCTGTAAATGTGTTCCTGGTTTGTAAATATGATCCGTCTTGAGCAGAAGTTTTCCCTTTGTGTTAAATCTTCTCTGTTGTTCTGTGCAAATGTTTTCTGTGGGAAAACAATCGACGGAAATTTCAAGGCCGCCATTTCTGAGGCTTGCTTTCAATTCCAGGTTTGTTTGGGCCGAATGGCCTTCTCCTGTTTCTGTTTTCTATCCATGTGCCTATGTGTTAAATCAGTGAATTTGAATTTCACCAGCTGCCATGGTGGGGTTTACTCTGTGTCCCCAAAGATTAGCGCGGGCCTCTGGATTACCAGCCCAGTGACATCACCTTTCATCCCTGCAAACAAAAACAGTTCATTCAGCTCAGCATTAAATCTCTTCCTGAGGAGATTAGAATTCCCGCCGCAGAATTTCAATTCGCCGATTGATGCAAATCATTTTGTTGTAGTTTGGAACATTAACAATTTATCCAGATCAAACATACATTGTGGAATAGTTCTAATCTAAAAATACAAAGATAAGTGAGAGTTAAATGAACAAAGTTACAAGGGAAGTAATTCTGTTTGGAACTAACGGTGGATTTCAGTTAACGGGCGAGAGCTCGGTTTTCAGGAGGTTCCACCAGATTTTTGTATAAAGAGAAAGGACTCGAACCTGCAATTGTTACATAGCAGCATGGAAAGTAGCGAAATTAATCGGCTGCATCGATGACTGTATCGGTGCCGCGTCCTGCTCTCGTCTGCACCTGGACAAAAAAATAGCTACTTTCCTTCCAGTTTCCACCGTCGCACATTCACATGGTCCATCTCTGACGCTTCCCTACCCTTCCTTGACCTCTCTGTTTCCAATTCTACACAGACTGACCACCAGTAATTAAAACCCTACCGACTCACACGTCGAGTACAAATCTTCATTCTCCGCGCCCTGTAAGGACGCCATCCCCATTCTCCTGGCTTCTGTACCTCTGTCGCAACTTTTCCCCGATGCCTCTTTCCAAAGCAGCGCTCCTGACATGGACTCCAGCTTCCTGAAACCAGGGTGACTCCATCCCCACCCTCGGTGTTTGACTGGGCGCTCAACCGTGTCCCATTCATCTCCCGCACCTCTGCCCTCACCCCTTCCTCTCCCAGAGCCACGATCGGCTCTCAAATGATAGAAATCAAACAGATATTGTAATTGTCTTCTTTTCCAACAGTTCAGTCAATATTTCTTTGATACCTTCGCGAAATCCAATAGGAATAGCGATCCATTTTTCAGTCAGTGACCTGTCCGCTGGAAGTGATCAAAGAGAATAAACAGCTTCAAACACATTCGCTGCAGGTAGGGTTTGAACCTCCGCGAAGAAACCCCATTGGGTTTCAAATGCCTTAACCACTCGACCATCGCAGCTGTAACCGCCAGCAAGTTTATTAACAGCTGATTTCTTTAAACTTTACCTTTGAATGTCTCACCAGACCATGACACGCTATGGGTTGCGCCACAGAGACACGCCAGGAGCCGTTATTCCGAATCCCCACATGGGAATTTCTGACCTCGTCGAACAGACAGTTCAAAAGCTCAGCAATTCAACAATGATTACATTTCGAAAATACTTCATTGTCAGTGAAATGTTTTGAGGAGTCCTGTGGTTGTTAAAAGAGCTGCAGAAATTCCAATAGAACTCCGAAAGTACACAGACATGCTGGTGGAATGGGAGGGCACATGGCAAGAAGAATGAAGTTATTCATTTTGGTTGGAAGAACGCAAAGAGACAATATAAAATAAAGGGTATAATTCCAAATGGGGATGCAGGGACAGCGGGAAATGTGTGAACCTGTGTATAAATCATTGAAGGTGGCAGGACAGGTTGTTAGAGTCGGACATTATTCTCGGATTTAAAAACAAAATCAAGATGTTGATACAAATTTATTGCTAACAAAATCCAGATGTACTATAAGATCGCACGTTTGATATTCCCAGCATTGCCCCTCGCATGAGGTCTGGTAACCCTTGGGCTAAATCACCACCTGTAAGCTCTCCCCATTGAGGGGGAAAGCAGCCTCTGGTCATTGGCAACTACGGCGACTTTACCTTTATTCCTGTGTCATAATCTTTGATTTTATTTGATTTGATTTATTATTCTCACACAATAGACAGTAAAAAGTAATGTTTACTGCAAGCTGCGCAGACAAAGCATACCATACATATAAAAGGAAAGGAGAGAGTGCACAATGTAGTGTTACAGTCATAGCAACGTGTCGAGAAAAAACAAATTACTACAAGATAAGTCCAATCAAAATTCTGATGGCAGCAGGGAAGAAACTGTTCTTTAGTTGGTTAGTGCCTGTCCTCAGACTTTTGTAGTTTTTCCTCGATGGGCACCAGGGTGCGTCGCTCCATGGTAAAACTGGCTGCTTTTCCAAGGCAGCGGGAAGTATCAATAGATGGGAGGCTGGTTTGCGTGATGGACTGGTTTCTTTCACGACACTTTGTGGTTTTTTTTGCGGTCTTGGACAGAGCAGGAGCCACAGCAAGCTGTGATGCACCCAGAATTAATGCTTTCTGTGGTGCGCCTGTCTGTATTCAGACTGTGCTTTGCATTGTTTGCTGCTCAATGAGGATTGGGATCTTTCTGATTCTGTCAGCTGAACTGTGCGTGTACAAGTGACTTGTTCTGACTGTCAGCTTCCGGAACTGTCAAATAGTTTATAAATTAATTCTGTATCTGTCAATTTTTGACACTGACTTTCTGTATCCCCTCATTTTAAATCACTGATTAATTTTCTTTATTGATTCCTCGGATGTGGGTGTCGCTGGCTGGGCCGGCAATTATTGCCCATCCTAAATTGTCCTTGAACTGAGCAGCTTGATAGGTGGCCTCAGAGGGCAGCTCAGAGTCAACCACATTGCTGTGGGTCGGGAGCCACATTTAGGTCCAGACCAGGTAACAAATCATTCCTTAAAGGACATCAGTGAACCAGCTGTGTTATTTTATGAAAATCGAGTCGTGGTCATTGGACTTTTAATTCCAGATGTTTTCATTGATGTCAAATTTCACCATCTGCCATGGCTGTGTGTGTGTGTGTGTGTGTGAGAGAGAGAGAGAGAGAGAGAGATTCTCACATAATCAGTCTGTTTGTGAGTTTGGATTAATCCTTTATATTCCCTCATAAACATGGTGATCCCTTGTCTTTGTGAATTCCTCCGATACACTTGTACTACTGAGACTCTGGTGTGCGGATGGAGGGTGGGGTGAGATTTGGAGGCAAATGGGCCAAATGGGCCAAATGGCCTCTTTCTGCACTATAGGGCTTCTATGATTCTGTAATCAATGCCGCAGGGTGTTCAGTGTAAAAACAGTCGATTTAAAAGAACGTGTGTAGGAAAGTGAAGGGTGAACTTGTCTGCGTGAAGATCACAGAAAAGCTCTCTCTGGTGCTGCGTCCAAGAGACAAGTTTTGGGTTGTCACTAAATGAACTCCTGTAATGAAGGTACAAAATCAGAAACAGGAAATGCTGGAAATATTCAGCAGCTCCGAAAGCAGCTGTGGAGAAATATTCCTGTCACCAGGATGAAACCCTCCAATTGCATAGTTCATGTTGCTCAGACCTCTCAATCATAGCGCCTTCTTGCAAGGAACACGAAGGGTGGGAATTGGCTCTTTGTTGACTTGAGCAAATAGAGCAATGCGCCAGCCTGGTAAACAGGTAGATCCCGGTTTCAAATCCCAGCGAGAACCTTGAGTCCTTTCAAGTGATCAGTGCAATTGTGCAAGTCACAATGTCCCACCCTTGCTCGTCAATATTGTCTTTACCTTTACAGTGGATGATCTACAAAGATGAAACAAATACATATTTCAAGACTCCCCACAAATAGGTCTACTATTTATTTACATGATCCAGGTATTATCATCATCTTGCAGAGAAAAAAATAACCTGCAATAAACCCAATGTTGTAAATTCTACAAATACAGCATTCCATTTTTGTTCCTCAGGGAATTTCTAACACAGTCGAATGGCCTTACAATCATACAATCTCAACAGTGCTGAAGGAGACCATTTTTCCCATCGCGTCTGTATCGACTCTCCAACAGAGAATCGCACACAGGACCTATCCCCGCGGCGCCACACATCCACCCTGCTAATCTACCTATACAAGCACCTTGAAGACCAAGGAGCAATCTCCCATGGCCAATCCACCCAACCTGCTCATCCTTGGACTGTGGGAGTAAAGAGGAGCACTTGGTTTCCTGAGATAACTTGCCTGGGTGAGTGCAGTTTGAACAGCACTGCAGACGTTTGGCACCATCCAGGACAAAGCTTCCCACTTCTTTCGCTTCCCACGCATAAAGATTCACTCCCTCCACTACAGCAGTGGGCACCATCTACACGATGCACTGCAGCAACTCAGCAAGGCTCCTTTTCCAGCAGCTTCCAAACCCACGACTACGACAGCCTGGAAGGACAAGCGCAGCAGACACATCAGAATGTTGTTGCAGGGCACTGATATTTATTTATTGATTGTAGCTATTTATAAATTGTGTTGTTGCGTGTGTGTTCTTTAATCTTTTTTATCTTCCAAAAGAAGTGAAATATCTAATTGAAAAAGAAGTTACTATTTCTAACCCAACCAGCGAACGTTGTACCAAACTTAAAGAAAGCCACCGGCGTTTGCGATTTATTCTCGAATCAGTGGTTCCCTGGGAGCCGAGTTAACAGAAACAGCATGGAGAGATGGCAGAGCAGGAAATGTCGGTGCCGAAGCTGAATCACATCAATGAAACAGCCAACTGTTTGCCACTAATCTGATCAAAAATCGGACTCTGGTGGGATTCGAACCCACAAGCTTTAAATGCCTAACTTACCATTATTTTGAAGTTTTACGCGTTATCCATTGCGCCACAGAGCCGAGTGCCGGAAGCTTATTTTACTTGTCCATATATGGATTTTTGACAATGTAGAAACGATTCTTAAGTTCAATAATCTCATAGTTAAAGCGTCAAGAACTGTGAATAGGAACTTCATTGATTGCAACTCGTGCTGGAACATCTTATGTCTGTTGAGACAGCTGTGGAAATATATAGCTTTATACAGGAAATGTGTCCATCACAGAATGATCCTCCCTTTCTCTCTTCCTCATTCTCCTGTACAGCTTGGAAGCAAATCTCGCAGGCTTGATAGTCGGGAGACACATTCTACTCTATCTGTCACAGGGCTGATCAGAACCTGTTCCCTGTTCCAGTGAAACATCTGCACAGAACACAACGCAAAGCTGGAAGCTGGAAATCTGAAACAAACACAGAAAATGCTGGAAATGCTCAGCGGATGAGGCAGCATTTTCGATTAATGGAGATTTCTGGAAAACAAGCTCCTGAAGCACAGCACAGCTGCGCAGTTTAAAGTTTCCCTTCATCCACAATGGAGGCTTCATTCTATGGTTCTGAACAATCCAAATTTGAGAATGTGCATTGTTATTCTCGTCGCCACAGCCTGAAAACCACTTCAGGCATTGATGTCGCCCTTGGATTTTAAATTTGTAAATCCATTCTCTACCTTTTAAAGCTACTATTGAAACTGTATCTGTCACCCATTCAGTTCTTTGTGAGTGAGAAGCAGAATTGAAGATATATTTGGGTAATTTTCCTTTGACTGAATTTGTACAGAAGCATAAAGGCGGGAATCACACACAGCACTTCATGAAAATGACCCCCTAAAAGCTGACAGTGTTTAATCAAGGGATGGTTCTATTTATTCATTTATTATTCATGGAGAATTGAAATGTTGGAACTGTATGCAATCTGGGCAATAAAACTGAGCAAAGTGAAACACAATGGGGACTGGGCACGATAAGCCTCCCATGGGCAAAAGACAAAGTGGAGGTGCGACGTTGGCTGCCTTGTGAGACGGAGCAGGGAGATGTTGTCGGGTGAAGGCACATAGGAAAGTGGGAGTGCTAAGCGTTTAATGCTCACTGTTCAAGCAAAAGGTGCAATGCAGACTGCAGGCTGGATATTCAATTCTTACTATCCTAAACAACAGTGATTCAAAATGCCACTTGGTTCAAAATAAAATGCCAACCGGCACTAATACATTCACTTAAAAAACATAGCCTTGCTGATTTATCATAATTTAAATGATTTAATTTAGTTACAGAGGAAAGCAGGGTACGGCTAGATTTCAAAATGATATGGCCAACAGATGTAGTATTTCGAAATTCCACCGTCCCAGGTTCAATATATTGTGAACAATTTTTGTCTGTTGTGTCCCTCTCTGATGTCCAAACTTCAGTCGACCAGAGTGTACAATTTGACATAATAAAAATGCAACAAGCTCCCCGTCGGGGAATTGAACCCCGGTCTCCCGCGTGACAGGCGGGGATACTAACCACTATACTAACGAGGAAGCGATGCTTTGCGTACTGTACACTTGCCACTTACACTTTCAGAGCGACAACTGAGTTCGGACTCGATCAGTTCGTTTCTCCAATACGGAGTCCCATTTAATGCAGCAAACAGCGGCTTTCACCAGCCGACTTTTGGATTAGCAAGAAAGAGAATGAGATGGATGCATGAAAAAAACAAGAATCAAGCGGAGACAGAAAGGTGCGTTTGCCGTTCATTTCAAACTGCATGTTCTTATTAATTCTGGAGGAAAGACGGCCTGTGTTGAAATCTGAACAATCTGGACAATCTCAGCTCGTCTCTCTCCACAGATGATGTCTGACATGCTGAGATGTTCCAGCATTTTCATTTGTTGTTTCAGATTCCAGCAGCGGCAGTATTTTGCTTTTATCTTGTCTCGAAATGCGTTTTTTTTCTCCAAACTGCTGGAACTTCCAAAGTGCTTTACAGCTCAGATGCTTTTCTTTAATTCTATTGTCTTTTGTATTGCCCGAGGTAGGTGCGGATTGAGCAAAAACAGAAAATATCATCCCCAATCTCACAGGATCATGGAAAAATTATTTCTGTGGCTTTGACCATCTCATCAGTTGTTTGATATAGATACATTTGCTCAAAGCTGCCTCAGTTAAAATCTTATTGGTGCATATTTCTGTGAGCCACTGGAAAATGAGCGAAGTTTCCAACCCGTTTCTGAACTCATGAAGTTGAAGTTAATTATTCTCTTTCTCCGATGATAATTTTAAGAAGCTCAATTAAAGCTCTACTGTCCATGGTTCGGCCACGGATTCGAAAACCAAACAGATTTCCAAGCAGTGTCTGCAACATAGAACCACGTAATCCCTGCAGCGCAAAAACACGCCTTTCGCCAGAGTCTGATGTGATCTGATCAGTTGTTTCATTTCACTTGATTTGATTTGATTTATTTTTGTCACATGTTTTCGCCTTCAGTGAAAATTATTGCTTCTTGCGCGCTCGACAGATAAAACATTCCGTTCACAGGGAAGGAAAGGAGAGAGTGCAGAATGTAGTGTTGCCGTCATAGATAGAGTGGAGAGAAAGATCAAATTAATGCAAGATAAGTCCATTCAGAAGTCTGATCGCCGCAGGGAAGAAGCTGTTCTTGAGTCGGTTGGTACGTGACCTCTGGCTTTGGTATCTTTTTCCCGACGGAAGAAGGTGGAAGAGAGTATGTCCGTGGTGCGTGGGGTCCTTAATTATGCTGGCTGTTTTGCCGAGGCAGCGGGGAGTGTCGACAGAGTCAATTGATGGGAGGCTGGTTTGCGTGATGGATTGGGCTACATTTATAACATTTTGTATTTCCTTGCGGTATTAGGCAGAGCAGGATCCATACCAAACTGTGATAGACTCAGGAAGAATGCTTCTTTGGTGCATCTGTAAACGCTGGTGAGAATCATAGCTGACATACCAAATTTCTTTTGGGAATGAAATTCCTTTGTTTTGGGCATGGAAAGTAGCTTGCCTGGCTGGGAATCGAACACAGGCCACGGCGGTGAAAAGCGCCGAATCCTTATCACTCGACCATCGGAAAGTGCGTGCAGCCTCACCAGGCTGCAGTATTGCCTTCCAATCGGGCAACACTTCCGCAGTCAAGGCCACTCAGCCTCCGATCTTCGGGTATCTTCATGGCACACGACAAAGCAGAATCGCCGAGCAGAAACTGACAGGCAACTTCCACATGCATGAAGAAAGCCTCAACCGGGATCCTGGGTTCAAGCCACAGGACACACAACCCTCACCATACTCTCTGAGTTTGCAAAATCCTTCTAACTCTCCTGATTTGAGAGAATTCACACCTCTTTAACCGGTGATTATCCCTCTCTCCACCCTTGCTGTCTATATCTTTACCTGAAAAGACTCGCATTCTAACCATTGTCCACACTCCAATCTGTAATTATCGTACTATTGTATTTGTGTCTATCGATGCCGTGTTTGTCAACCTCCCTAAACACATCTCCGAAAGCTTGTGATTCCAACTTTACCTTGTGTTGTGAGAATTCTTATTGTGCCCACCTCAGTTCAACGCCGGCGCCTCCACATCAACACGAGTGCGAGCAGATCATCTGTTGAGGAAATAGGAAAATGGATCAGAAGTGTTGGTGTGATGTGTTCCATTATCCGTCCTCACTATTCAGAGCCCTAACCACGCAGTCCAGGTACCTACCAACTATCAACGACATGTATGAAAGGGTAAGGTACATTTTTATCTGCCCTTCTCTGGTCCATTTTATCGAAATGATTTTTAAAATAATCTTTCACTAATTTAAAGCCCAGCATCAGGCCACACCTCAGCCTTGTGATTACAAGAAAAGAAAGATGCAAGCAGTCAAAACTTTACCAGGTCTTTCCTTTGTTCTCAATGACACTACTTTTTATGGGCTGTGGGTGTCACCTGCAGCACCAACATTTGTTGCCCTTCCCTAATTGCCCTTCAACTGAGAGTGGCTTACTCGGTCATTTCAGAGGGCAGGTAAGAGTCACCCACATTGCTCTGTGTCTGGAGACACATGTAGGCCACACCTGGTAAGGCGGGCAGACTTCTTTATCGAAAGTGCACTGGTGAACCAGATGAGGTTTTACAACAATCGACGGTAGTTTCGAGGCGCCCATTACTGAAACCAGTTTTCAATTCCACTTTGATCAAATCAGTGAATTTAAATTTCACCAGCTGCCATGGTAGAATTCACTCCATGTCCGCAAATATTAGTGCTGGCCCCTGGATTACCAGCGCAGTCTTTCATCCCTGTAAACAAAAACAGTTCGTTCCGGTCCTTATTAAACCTCTTCCTGAGGAGATTAGAGTTCCCCCCACAGAGTTCTACGAAACCGATTGCTGCAAAGCCTGTTGCTCTATTCTGGAGCATCAATAATATATTAGGATCACACAGGTAAGATTGATTTTTCGGAACTCAAAAAATTAATGATCTGAGAAAATTGAATGAACAGAACAACAAGGGAATACTTTCTGAAAAGGCGCCCTGCAATGTTGGCAATAAATGCAGAACTTTCAGCTGACGAGGCATATCACGGTTTTCCTGAAATACCACCAGAAAATTTCTGCATAAAGCGACGGCGGCAGGACGCAAACCGGCAATCTTCTGATATTATCGTCATCATGATCGCCGAAGTGAAACACCTTATCCATTAGCCCACGGCGTTAGCACACGCATGAAAGCGGCGGGTGCCAGCGCCATGTGAATAACTACTGTGGTGAGATTAACTGTCAGTTCTATTTTTGGATGCTCCGCTGGTTTCCGGATACCAGAAAATTGAAGGGAAATCTCCAACTGCTGTAACCAGCGAAAACTAAAGTCCACTTTTTACATTCTTGGGTGCCTGCCTTTGTGGAGTTTGAAAGCAAAAGAGAAAATGCTGGAAAATCTCAGCTAGTCTGGCAGCGTCTGTAAGGAGAGAAGGAGCTGATGTTTCGAATCCAGGTGACCCTTTGTGTGGAGTTTGCATGTTCTCCCCGTGTCTGCCTGTGTTTCCTTCTGGTGCTCCGGTTTCATCCCAGCTTCAACAATGCAGGTTAGATGGATAGGCCAGAATAAATTGACCCTTAGTGTCAGGGGGATTAGCAGGGTAATTACTTGTGGCTACAGGGTTGGAGAGGGATTCTCTGACGGAGAGTCGGTGCAGAATCACTGGGCAGAATGGCCTCATACAGCACTATAGGGATCCTATATCTCCTACACATCCTGTCTTAAACATTCACTACTGATCCCCAGAATCCCTCTGCTCGCAGCTAATGCAGCAACATCCCCTGTGTACCTTAGTTCAATATGTTATACTCTTTTACACGTCACTTACTGCACCACTCAATCTTCTTTGTTGCAAAGAGAGAAACTTCGAAATCTTCAACCAAACCTTGTATCTAAAATCCCTCATCGCTGGATCTAAAATGGTAAATCTCCTTTTCTCCCTCCCATGGACCCTCACACTCTTCCGAGAATGTGGTTCCCGGGTCTGGGTGCAATCCTAAAACAACTGCAGTTGATCAGAGCTTTATAAAGATTGAGCATAACTTCCCTGTTTTTATACTCAGTATCTCGATTGATGAAGCCAAGGATTCAGTGCACTTTCCGATCGAATCTCTCAAAATCTCCTCTTACGTTCAAAGATCTCTCTGAACCTCAGGTCCCTCTGATCCTGCACACTGATTACTACTGGACCATTCAGAATGCCACTGCGGCAAAGTAGTTGACACAGTGGTTAGCGCTGCTGCCTCACAGTACCAGAGTCCCAGGTTCCATTTCGGCCCCGGGTCACTGCCTGTGTGGAGTTTGCATTTTCTCCCGGGTTGCGTGGGTTTCCTCCGGGTGCACTGGTTTCCTCACACAGCCCAAATATGTGTGGGTTAGGTTGATTGACCACGCTAAATGTCAGAGGGATTGAATGCACAGTGTCAGGGGGATGATCCGGGTAAATGTGTGGGGTTGTGGGAATAGGGCCTGGGTGGGATTACAGTCAGTCCAGACTCAGTGGGCCAAATTCCCTCCTTCTGAACTACAGCGTTTCTATGTTCTGTCGCCGCTCCCCATCCCTTCTGTCAGAAAGCAGCACTGTTACTGATTGTGGGATGAATAATGTGTCTCTGCTACAATATCAGTGAGAGCTAAGACTGCAGCTTCTTTTTCTCCAAACCAAAATTTACAAGGATTTTTGACACTGATGCATTATCTGGCCGAGCAGACTTTGTCTCTGTCTATCCCTCCAACAGAAACTGATAGCCAAGTTCCGAACACATGAGGACGACCTCAACCGGGATGTTGGGTTCATGTCACACTATCTGTGACCCCCACAACTTGCCTGGACTTGCAAAATCTCACTAGCTGTCCTGTCTGGAGACAATGCACATCTCTTTAACCTGTGCTTAATGCCCTCTCCACTCGCATTGCCTGTAGCTTTAAGACTTGATTAGTAGGGATATGGGAGTAGGGCCTGGGTGGGATTGTGGTCGGTGCAGACTCGATGGGCCAAATGGCCTCTTTCTGCACTGTAGGGTTTCTATCTATGAAGCTGTATTAGCATTGATTAGCTTGATTAGCATTCCAATCATTATTCTGTAAATTGAGTTTGTGTCTCTGTATGCCCTGTTTGTGAGCACATCTCCCACTCCACCTGACGAAGGAGCAGCACGCTCCGAAAGCGAGTGGCATTTGCTACCAAATAAACCTGTTGGACTTGAACCTGGTGTTGTGAAACTTCTTACTAAACTTCAGTCTACCAGTGTGTGCTGCCACCTACCGGCCGCAACCTGAACCTGCAACAGAGAGGAAGATATTTCCATGAACTGTCCCTGTTAGAAATCATAGAAATCATAGAAACCCTACAGTGCAGAAGGAGGCCATTCGGCCCATCGAGTCTGCACCGACCACAATCCCACCCAGGCCCTACCCCCACATATTTACCCACTAATCCCTCTAACCTACACATCTCAGGACTCGAAGGGGCAATTTTTTTTTTAACCTGGCCAATCAACCTAACCCGCACATCTTTGGACTGTGGGAGGAAACCGGAGCACCCGGAGGAAACCCATGCAGACACGAGGAGAATGTGCAAACTCCACACAGACAGTGACCCGAGCCGGGAATGTTGCAGAGGCAGATCAAACAGGAATTAATGATTGGATGTCAGCATTAAATCCAATAGAGAATTCAATATTAATGTACTTTCCCATGTAGTCGGTTTAATTTTGAAGTTGTTATAGGCTGGAGCAGTTGACTCGATTAGTTCAGCTGTATTGAAGGGAAATCTAGGTAATGAGAAGATGGAGAATAAAATTCAGAGACAAGCAGATGATGTTACATTAAAGATTTGAGCAGAAGATCGTGCAGAATCATGTACTCAGTGCACCAAAAGGCCCAATTTCAATTCGATATCTTCCGGGTAGAATGAGTACAGATTTGCAAAGTGTCTCAGATGGATTGATAAGGAATATCACACACTTATGTTGTACCGGAGACAGAATGCGTCCAGCACCTGTAGAATCTTAGAATAGATACAAAAGAGAGGAGAGAGACCATTACACCCTTTGTCTGTGTGCTGTCCTGTACAAGAACAACTCATCTCGACCCTTTCCCGGTCATTGTATCAAAAACCTGCAAATCCTTTCTCTTCAGGTGCTAATCCCTTTCCCCTGACAATCCTGATTTGATGCTGCCTCTGCCACACGCTCAGGCAGTGTTTTCCAGGTCCTAAACTCTCAGCACATTAAAAACGATCCTTCTCCAATCTGCCAATGGGAACAGTTTTTCTTCATCTACTCTCCTTGGACAGCACAATCAAACCCACGACTGCTACCGCCCAGAAGGTCAGTGGCAGCAGATACATGGGAACACCAACACCTAGAAATTGTCCTCCAAGGCACTCACCATCCTGGCTTGGAAAAATGTCACTACCTTCACTGTCGCAAAATCCTGGAACAACCTCCCGAAAACTATTAGGTTACGAGCGCTGTGGCGGTACCTACACCTCAGGGACTGCAGCAGTCATTCTCAAGGTCAACTATGGACAACACACTGGTGTTGGGTTAAATAACAATACAGCAATGAATATTTCTCTCGCTACATTAATAGGCAGCAAAAATTCAGAGTGCTGTAGCAGAGTGGCACAGCGGATAGCCCAGAGGTCGATGGATCAAAATCATTTTCTGCTAATTTCTGTTAATACTGATAATAAAATCTCTTGAAATCAACACCAATGCATTTGTGACTTTTACGTGGAGTATATAGACAGACATTTACATTCGCTTCATTTTTTCGTTAAATGCTTCAATCTGCAGCGAATCTCTTGTCTATTCACACAAGCTAGAAATACTATGAAAATGCATCAGCATATATTCGTGATCTAGGTAATGTGTTACAGGGCAGAGGTCCTGAATTTGTGGATAATGTAAAACTTAGAAGTGTTGCGAACTCTGATGAGGATCGTGCAAATCTTCAAAAAGGACATAGATAAGTTGTTCGAATGAATGGAAAAGACGCCGGTGGAATTTAAAGCAGAGAATTGTGAAGAGATTCATTCTGGTGGGAAGATTATAGAGATACAAAATAAAGGGTACAACTATAAATGAGGTGCAGGAGCAGACGGAGCTGGTTGTGCATGTGCATATGTCACTGAACAGGTCAGGACAGGTTACGATACGTTTAATAAGGCATATTTAATTCTACCCTTTATTAACAGGGTCATAGACTACAAGAGCAAGGAGGTTGTGTTCAAATGGTGTAAGACACTAAAACATCCAGCTGCAGTATTGTAGCCTGTTCTGGAAGCCACACTTTAGGAAGAATGCGAAGGCATTGGAGAGAGTGCATAAAAGGTTCATGAGATTGTTTGTGAGACTGAGAAACTTCACTAATGAAATGGATCAAAGACTTTGGAATTGTTCTCCTTGGAGAAGTGAAAATTGAAGGAGATTTAATAGAGGTATTAAATGTCACGAATCGTCTGGATAGAGTGGATAGGGACAAACTGTAACTACTCTTGGAATGATCAAGGATGAGAAAGCAGATGGAACACCATTAGCAAAGGATGGAATAGAAATACAAACAGAACCTTTCTCACACAGTGAATGCTTAATGTGTGGAATGCACTGCCGGAGAGAGTGATGAGGGTAAGTTCAAATGAAGCATTTTAAAAAGAATTAGGCTGTGACATGAAAAAGACAAATGTGCAGGGTTACAGGGAGAAGGTGGAGATGTTAATTTTCTGTCAGAACATTAATAAATTCTCATTCGTCACTCATCACTGAATCGACTATGAACTGTTCTCTTGTTGTTTCTAAACACGGTGAAGTACAGCAATGTTTAACTGACAAAAAAGTTGGTGGGGTAAGTCTAAACGGGAGGTAAAGAAACCAAGTTTGTGTTGAAAAGGAAGTGAAAACAAAAACAAGAATAAACATGAGGGTAAAAACCAAAACCTGCAAAGAAAAATGGAAGCAAAATGGAGCTGTGTTTAATGTCTGAAATTGTTTGACTCGGTGCTGAGTCTGGAAGGCTGTAAAATGTTTCCTTGAGAGATGAGTTTCTGTTCCTGGAAATTACATTAAGCTTCATTGGAACATTGCAGGAGGCTGAATGGAAAGAGCAGTATAAAGCAAGGTAGAAAATTGAAATGACAGGAGACTGTGAAATCTGAGTGATGTTTATGAACTGAACAGAGGTGTTTCACGAAGCAGTCACTGCCTCTGCGACTGGATCCTGAACTTCCGAAATTACAGACCACAATAAGAAAGGATAGACAACAACACCTTCGCCACGATCATCCTCAGCACCGCTGCCCCACAAGGTTGTGTTCTCAGCCCCCGACTATACTCCTTATACACCTATGACTGTGTGGCCAAATTCCCCTCCAATTCTATTTTCAAGTTTGCTGACGACACCACCGTAGTGGGTCGGATCTCAAACAATGATGAGAGAGAGAATCTGGTGAACTGGTGCGGCAACAACAATTTCTTCCTCAATGTCAACAAAATGAGAGATTGTCATCTACTTCAGGAAGCGTAAAGAAGAACATGCGCCTGTCTACATCAACGTCGACGAAGTAGAAAGGGTCGAGAGCTTCAAGTATTTAGGTGTCCAGATCACCAACAACCTGGCCTGGTTCCCCCCATGCCGACACTATAGTTAAGAAAGCCCACCAATGCCTCTACTTTCTCAGAAGACTAAGGAAATTTGGCATGTCAGCTACGACTCTCACCAACTTTTACAGATGCACCAAAGAAAGTATTATTTCTGGTTGTATCTCAGCTTGGTATGGCTCCTGCTCTGCCCAAGACCGCAAGGAACTACAAAAGGTCATAAATGTAGCCCAATCCATCAAGCAAACCAGCCTCCCATCCATTGGCTCTGTCTACACTTCCCGCTGCCTCGGCAAAGCAGCCAGCATAATTAAGGACCGCACGCACCCTGGACCCTTCCATCTTCTTCCATCGGGAAAAAGACACAAAAGCCTGAGGTCACGCACCAACCAACTCAAGAACAGCTTCTTCCCTGCTGACATCAGACTTTTGAATGGACTTGCCTTGCATTAAGTTGATCTTTCTCTACACCCCAGCTATGACTGTAACACTACATTCTGCACTCTCTCGTTTCCTTCTCTATGAACGGTATGTTGTGTCTCTATAGCGCATAAGAAACAATACTTTTCACTGTGTTAATTCTTATGTCAATAATAAATCAAATAATAAATAATACATAAATACTCTGCCCAATATGACAGTGAGCTTTATAAGCAAAATAACATGTTGGAAAAAAGAAATATAGAAATCAATCTTACATGTGTAATTTGAGTTTCGGGATCTGAACAGTGAGGAGAGAATATGGAACTTATCACACCAGCAATTGTAATCCATTTTCCTGTTTCCTCACCAGATGATCTGCTCCCACTGAGTTTGACAGGGATTTCAAGTTTTTCTGTCCCACTTCCTGTTTTTCATTCCCATCCCTTCCCCTCTAAAACTATGGATGTTTTCCCCTTGCCCTTACGGTGACACAGTGGTGCAATGATTAGCATTGCTGCCTGACAGCGCCAGGAACCTGGGTTCGATGGCTGACTTGTGTCTCTGTCTGTTTGAAGTTACTCCGTTCTCCCCATGGCTGCGTGAATTCCTTCTGGGTGCTCCAGTTTCCTCCAACAGTCCGAAAGATGTGCTGGTTAGGTGCATTGGCCATGCTAACCTCTCCCTCAGTGTACTCAAACTCGTGCTGGATTGAAGCGACTGGGGGACTTTCACCATAGCTTCATTGCAGTGTTAATGTCTGCCTACTTGTGACACTAATAAATAAACAAACTTCACTTTACCTTCTTCCCCAATATTCTTCTCATTTAATGCATCATCCTTTGTCATTTCTGCCAACTCTAGATTGTTGCCACCACTAGAATTCCACACCCCTCTGCAGTTCTTTCAATTTTCTGAGTGGAGATTTTCCTCTTTACAGCTTCACCCATTTCCTATCAGTTAAGGCAATTCCACCCCCCCCCACGCCCCCCTCCCCCCCCCCCCCCCCGCGCCCCCCCCCCATCCGATCCAATCTGCTCATAGTAAAACGCCTTGTACATTACTTCCAGATGAAAGGCCAGTTTCGTCTCCCAAATTAATCGTATTTGCTGTTTACCTCATGCTCTGCTCTGGATTGTGGAGACCAAACAAAGATTGTGGAATAACGCTGTGGGATTCCTCCATTCAGTCCAAAATTGTGGCTCCACTTCTGATCAGAATTCTGGTCCACTATCTTTTTAATTCTTCACTTGTTTTCACTCTGATCTCTCTGTCCTTCGTCTTCTCTCGTGTTCCAATGAACCTCAGTGCACAATTCCTCAACGCATTACTTTGACATCTTCACTCGTTCTTTTCCTATTCTTGGTAGTTTTGCACCACCAGTTCCTGCATTTCATCTCTCTTGTACTCTACACAATCACAGACCTTCTATTTTGTCCCTTTTTTTCTGCCGTTATCAATCTGCCATTTTCTTTTGGTCGAGAGGTTCAAATTTTTAGGTGTGCAGATCAACAACAACCTGTCCTGGTCCGTCCAGGCCAACGCTATAACAAAGCCCCCCAACACTTCTATATTCTCAGCAGGCTAAGGAAATTCTGCATGTCCACTACGACGCTCAGCAACTTTTACAGATGCACCATAGAAAGCATTATTTCCTGTTGCATCACAGGCTCCTGCTCTGACCAAGATTGGAAGCAACTACAAAGGGTCATGAACGAAGCCCAGTCCATCACACACACCAGCCTTCCATCCATTGACTCTGTCTACACATCCCGCTGCCTCAGAAAAGCAGCCATCATAATCAAGGAACTCACAAACTCCTGACATACTGTCTTCCACATTCTGTTGGGAAAAAGATGCAAAAGTCTGTGATCACGTATCAACTGACTCAAGAACAGCTTCTTTCTTGCTGCCATCAAACTCTTGAATCGACCTACCTTATATTAAACTGATCTTTTTCTACATCCTGGCCATGACTGGAATACTCCATTCTCATTTCATATTCTATGATTGGTATACGTTGTCTGTATAGCATACAAGAAACAATATTTTTCACAATATACTAATACAGGTAACAATAATAAATCAAACCAAAAATCAAATAAAATCAAATTTAAGGCAGGTGGGTAGCACAATGTTTAGCAGTATTGCCTCAGAGCGTCAGCGACCCGGGTTCAATTCCATCCTAGAGTGACTGTGTACCGTTCACATGTTCTCCCTGTGTCCTCGTGGCTTTCCTTTGAGTGCTCCTGTTTCCCCCCACACTCCAAGGATGGGTGCCTTCGGTTGATTGGCCATGTTATAATTGTCCCTTAGTGTCAGGGGGACAAGCAAGGTAAATACATGGGGTTACGAGGATAGGAACTCGGTGGGTTGTTTTCTGTGCAGGCTTGATGGGCGAAACGGCCTCCTTCTGCAATGCAGGGATTATATGATTCTTCTTTGAAACTGTTGCATTTCGTTGAGTGTGGAATCTCTGTCCCAATTTTGTACATTTCTTGGAATATTATGCACATTTATAGTCTCAGTACTAGTGCATTTACCTTAGCCTCATACCATCAACTCCTTTGTCATTTAGTGTCTCCTGCCCTCAACGATGCTTTGAAACCAGAAGAGAAATATTAACGCTAAATTCAGTAATAGGTATCAAGAAATAATGAATTAATATTCTGACAGCAGCGAAACATTCAGAAATGAATGTTTGAGGCAGGGCAAAATCACTCAAATGCTGTAATTTTTACCTTATGTAGGGTGATATGGACAGAATAAGCGGTAAGTTGAACATGTTAAATTGGAACAGGTGCCAACAGGCAAACACAAACAATCGGAGACACAGAAAGAAACAGATGGAACAACATGTATCTAATACAACCGGAAAGGATGGAAACCTCACTTTATCAATTTATCGTGATTTTGGGAACAAAATTCCATGTTTTAAACCATTAAGAAGGAATGTTGATTTCTGTCCAAATAATGATTAACTATGTCTTTAACGTGGTGCCGTTTCCACTTTGCTGACTCTCTCGTCCTTCTTGGTGGTACATGTCACAAGGAGGACGCTGCTGTCCAAATATGCATGGTGACTTACTGCCGGGTGTCCTGGAGATCAGACACACCGCAGCAAATATCGATAAACTATTTCTGTGAAATCATTGATCGTCTCTGCTTCCACCATCCTCGTAGAGAACTTGATTGATCCATTACTCGGCTCTTCTGGCCGAGTGATGTTGCTGTAGTGGTGACACAGCTGCTTCCCAAGCAGTTGACCCGAGTTCGACTCCCGGCTATCGCATTGTTTTAATTTATTTGGGACGGCACAGTGGTTAGCACTGCTCCCTCACAGCGCCGGAGCCTCAGGTTCGATTCCTGGCTTGGGTCACTGTCTGTGTGGAGTTTGCACCTTCACCTCGTGTCTGCGTGGGTTTCCTCTGGGTGCTCCAGTTTCCTCCAACACTCCAAAGATGTGCAGGTTCGGTGAATCGGTAAATTCCCCCTCAGTGTACCCGAACAGTCGCCGGAATGTGGCGACGAGGAGATCTTCACAGTCATTTCATTGCAGTGTGAATGTAAGCCGATTGTGACAAATAAATAAACTTATCTTATCCACAACCACTTTCACTGTTGCCTCACAGAGCCAGTGACCCGCTTTCAAATCTGTCCGTGATTCACTGTCTGTGTGGAGTTTGCACATTCTTCCAGTGACCCCATGGGTTTCCTCAAAGATGTGCAGCATTGGTGAATTGGCCATGCTAAATTGCCGTATAATGTCCCAGGATGTTTGGGTTAGGGGGAATATCGGGGTATTTACCTGGGGATAGAGTGGGATGCTCTGTCAGAGAGCCGGTACAGACTCAATCGACCGAATGCTTCCTTCTGAAGTGCGATGCCCCTATGCCTTCCATACATTTTAAATCTTCACTGTTCCCAAATCTTTCTGCTTGCTGTTACTGCAACAATTTCCGTCTGAGTACTTTAGTTCAATATTAGGCAATAGGATTCTGTGTGAGATCCTCTCTGGCTAAGTCGAGGGCATCCTGAAACCCAACGAAAAGGGGCCCCCGGCTTCTGAAACGACACCACGAATTTGTTACAGAAACTCAACACCCATGGAGGAGTTGAACCAGGAATACTCCTTGTCCTCTTTTTAGGTCAAACCAAACCAAGTAAACAAACTCAGATTAAATCAGGACAAAGTAAAACGGGCAGCTCCCAAAAAGGAAGGGGAACAGCCCGAACAGAAATCAAAGTACAAAGGAAACTTAAAAACATCAAATTAAAATGTGATTATTAGGGTCAATAATGCACCCCAACCCCTGCGGTGCCCAGCGGGCACGGAAAGCGTCAACCTCGCCCGTGGACAAGCATGCTCCCTCTCCAGGGACACCTGGCCGCGAACGTAGCCGCGGTAGAGGGGAAGACAGTCAGAATGGACGGCCCCCTCGATCGCTCGCTGCCTGGACCGGTAAATGGCGCGTTTCGCCAGGCCCAGGAGAAGGTTCACGAGGAGGTCGCAATCCCGACCCTCCCCTCTCCGCACCGGGTGTCCGTAGATCAGGAGCGTGGGACTGAAGTGCAAACAAAACATCAACAAAAGGTTCTTTAGAAAAACATAAAGGGAGTGAGGAATACTCCTTGTCACAATGGACAATGGCGCTCTACACCAGCATCCCCCGCAATGACGACATTGCTACATTAGCCTCAGTACGCAATACTAACGCCGGCATCTCCACATCTTAGCTCAATATGTTATACACTTTTACACATCTCTTAGAGCCGCACTCAATTGAGTTTGCTTCAACGAGAGGAACTCTGGATTCTCCAACCAAACCTTGCAGCTAAAATCCCTCATCGCTGTGTCCAGTGGAGTAAATCACATTTACACCCTCCCAAGGACCCTGACACACTTCCTAAAATCTCCCCATCTCTTCTGTCAAAATGCAGCACTGTTCCTGAGTGTGGAATTAATCATGTCTCTCTGCGACAATATCAGTGAGAGCTGAGACTGCAATTTCTGTTTCTCCAAGAGAATCTTTCTGTATAAAGCCGGAATTTACAAGGATTTCAGTCACTGATACATTGTCTAGCCGTCGGTGTCTCACTGCTCGAAGTCACTCTGTCTCTGTCTATCACTCGAACCCCTCTCATTAACTCAATATAAAGGCGGGATATTGTTGCTTAGTAACCGAGTGCACACAATCTGCATCTTCATCAGATCAAATAGAATTCAGCTTGTGAACAACATCAACATTTCAACCAGTTCTGGGTTAACCTCGGCACAGCTCTGATTGGAGACAGCCCCCTGAATCTCGGGAGCAGACACTGAGCATTACCGTCCTCAGAGACTTTAACAGTTACTGAACAGGGAAACTCCAACTAATCCCGGAGAATCCACAGCGCAGAGCGAGAGGAGAGGAAAGCCTGTCATGGGAGCTCTCAATCTGAGACACAGATTGGCCTGACAATGTGCAGATGTGAACCTACTCCTTCCATTCCCAAACTGTTATAATCAGGAACACAGAACGCCCAGTAATGACCAGCTTGTTGCAATGTGTTTGAATGAACACGATGTCATATCATCGATGCAGCATTTTGAAATTCTCATTCATTCACTATGTTCTGATGAAATGTATTTCTCATGCTCTGTGTGTCATTGCATAAGAATCTTCCTCTGACATGCCCTTGTGCCCCTGATGCTGATTTAAAAAAAATTCTGTTCATGCTATTTTCCTCATGGAACCATAGAAAGGACCAAAGAAAGGTAACAGCCACACAAGGAACCCATTCGGCCTAGCTTGTCCATGCCAGTCCGGGGATACTAAGGTGTTATTTCCAAGTTCACCCAGCTGCACCCGGCCCGGAAACATGCAGCTGAAAGCATGATGGAGATCCAAAACCTTCATACCAAACATTCACTGGGATTTGCGGCTCTGTGAAGCAGCCGACGTAAACACTTCCAATCATAATCGCTGTGAGCAAGGTTCGAACCTGCGTGGGGAAACCCTATTGGATTCCACCTCAGTAACGTTCATATTAACTTCCTTAGACACCAGGATTGTGCAGAGCACAGTGTGTGAGGTAAAATTTGTTCCTGTCCTTTGTATCTTTGTCTCTGACTGAGAACTCGTTTATTAGATCAGAGACTGGTTTTTCTATTTCAATAATTTTTCGTTAGAAACGAATTACATCCGAATAAAAACTGAAAAAGAGAAATCTCCATTTTATTTCATGACTGTCAAATGTTGCGTTTGCCCTGTTTCTGTCCACTCGGTTTAAAATACAAGATACCGCGGATAAGGTTCTAAATAAATTACCAATTCGATGGTCGTGAATCGAACCCGGGTCAACTCTTTCGGAAAAGCAGCGAGACTCACCACTATACCATCATCACTCAATTTGCCTAAACAGCCCTTATTTTCATTAGTTATAATTCCAGAACTACCTTAGTTGCTGATTTCATCAGGCTCCAGGTGTGCCCATTGCACAGTTTATAAACTAAACTTGGCTTGTCTCATTTTTCAGGACGGCTGCCACCTGTTTACTACTGTTTCGGACTGAGAACTCATTGCTTAGCTTTGAGGCCTGCTCTTTGATTTAAACCAAGTTTCCACTGACAGCAACTTCAAACTAAATTTTACCTTGGACACAGATGGATATTTCTGAGGTCAAAACACTGAATGTTTTCAAAGCAGTGAGATATAGCACTTGAGGCAAACTGGAGCAAAGGATATGTGGGTACAATGTGGGACCAGACGATTGAGTTAGATGATCAGCCATGATCATAATGAAAGGCGGAGCAGGCTCGAAGGGCCGAATGGCCTCCTCCAGCTGCGATGTTACGTTTATGTGGGGTTTTTTTTCACTGTATCTGTTAATTTGCAGAAAGTTCAGCTCTGACAGTGAATCTGGTTTCCTCCAGGCCCAATCGGAGGGTGGTCAGAAACTGTCTGTCACTGTCAGGAACTCCATTATCACCGAGTCTGTGATGATCATTTAACTGGCTGTTACTGGTTGTTGTGGTTGTGATTTACTGTTACCTGTCAGTGCAAGAGCAACAAATAAAACTATACAAACACTTATTTGGAGAAAGGGCACTGGGAGTATTTGCATAATGGATGTCTGGTTCTGTTCAGTTTGACGGCAGTCACGTCTGATGCACTTTGATTCTTGTCTTTTTCCCCCCACGATGCCCTTTCCCCAGCGCGACGTGTCGTGTTTATTTGCTCGTTTGCTTAAATGTTGAACTGGAATTGGCCGATTATTTCAGCAAGATGCACTTTCTACTCTGAACACTCTTTGTTGCAGTATGAGCGCTGCAGCTGCGGATCTATGGCATAAAGAATGGCATGTAGGACTTCTCGTCATTGTTTTATTTAATTTGATTTGATTTGTTATTGTCACATGTATTAGTATACAGTGAAAAAGTATTTTTTCTTGTGCACTATAGAGACAAAGCATACCGTTCATAGAGAAGGAAAGAAGAGGCTGCAGAATGTAGTGTTACAATCATAGCTAAGGTGTCGAGAAAGTTCAACGTAATGCAAGGGAGGTCCATTCAGAGGTCTGATGGCAGTAGGGCAGAAGCTGTTCTTGAGTCGATTGGTAGGTGACCCCAGACTGATGTATCTTTTTCCCGATGGAAGAATGTGGAAGAGAGAATGTTGTCTGGTGGGACATTCAAAAGTTGTGGGTCAGAATCTCATCGAAGTCGGCTTTTTAGGTAAAGTTTGAAGAAATCAGGAACTGGTGTATCAGTGCTCTCAGAGAAGTGAAACTGCCGCCTGGAACTTCATGAGAATGTCTACAGCGCAGAAGGAAAACATTTGGTCCCTCGGGCCTGCACCGACAACAATCCCAGCCAGCCTGTAACTTCGTAAGCCCACATATTTACCGTGCTAATCCCCCTGACACTGAGGGACTATTTAGCATGGCCAATCCCGCTAAGACGGCGCTAATTTTCATGGCTGAGCTGCCTATTCTGGACAGACAAAATCAGCCATTCGGGCCGCAAATGAAGCTGGCGTCTGCTTTGGATCTTCTGAAAGCACATGTTAATCTGGTGGCAAACCCCTGTCCAAAACTGGTGCCCTGATTAGAATCGAGTTTCTCATCGGATTAGAAAAATGGGAATGTGGAATTGTTCTGGACGATTCACCCATCAAGCCTGTGTCCCCAAACTTCATCTTGGTGAACCTCAAAATACGGAACGAATCATCAGTTCACCGCCAATAAGTAGACATAACAAATGCACCACCGACGAGGATGGGATTCGAACCCACGCGTGCAGAGCACAATGGATTAGCAGTCCATCGCCTTAACCACTCGGCCACCTCGTCATGCAATGGTGGCTCCCCAAACTACCTCTTGTGTTTTAACATCCGTAACAAAGAACACATTTCTCCCACAGGAAAATGTTGCCTTTTTGCTTTCTCGTTAATCTTGATTCGCTGTTACTTTTCCATTTGATGTAAATTCAGAGAAAGTAAAGAGAGAACAGTTCAACTCCCTTGTCCTTGTCTGGTTTTGAATTCACCGAACATGACTCTGATTTAAAAGTCATACGTGCTGTGAGTTTTTGGCGTAACGGTAGAGCGTCTGACATCAGAGAAGAGGGCTGCCTGCTCGAATCACGGAACTGTTCTGCGTTGGTCTTTGGATTTTGGTTGTTTCTGATTGTTCCTGAAATGATACAACTGTGATAGAAATGAAATTTTAGGGATGCTTCCGGTTCGCATGCTCAGTTTACTTTTTTGCACACTTTTATATTTGAACAATGTGTCAGAGAAATGATTCGTCCATTGTTTGTAAAATTAAAGCAAGGTCCACAGTCGTTTCTGGGAGGTATCAATGGGGAGAGCTGACCTTTGGTGATTTAACCAGAGGATTCACACCTCAGGCGAGGAGCAAGGCTGAGAAGGCCTTCATGAACAATCTCAACCGATACGGGAATTGATCCCGCGCTGCTGGCTGAAGAAACTGTCGAGCCAACTGAGACAAATACGCTGTACGACTCGTTAATGAAAATCAAGAAGATGAAGCAAATGAACTGCAAAGAAAACCCGGATTTGTCTTTGGGCAGCAGCAGAACATTTCTACTTGATGGAGTGAGTACGTGATAGCAGAGGATGGTTTTGATCTAGCGACCTTTGGGTTATGGGCCCAGCACGCTTCCGCTGCGCCACTCTGCTCTTAAAGCAAGCATCTCCCTGCTTGTTACTGCTGCCCGCGAGCCAGGAAACTATTCACTATCTCTTTTTATTTCAAACCAAATCATCCCGAATTTAACAGACAGAGAAAGACACATAGAAAAGCAGTAAAAAACTATTAGGACACACACACAATGAGGGACAGAACATATTCGACCAAGATACTGAGATGGAAAAACTGATTATGTATGAAAAGGGATTTTCTGTTGCACAAAGATAGGCCCTGTTTTGAAATGTATGTCCTGTTGTGTAACTGTGCTTTCTGCTGTGTAACTGTTCTCTCTGTTTGGAATATGACTCTGTCGTTGACAGATCTTCACTGTGGTTCTGACAAATTCTTCCCTGTTGTGTAACTGTGTGCCCGGTTTGCCCTCTTTTTAGGTCAAACCAAATAAACAAACTCAGATTAAGTCAGGACAAAGTAAAAAGGGGCAGCTCCCCAAAAGGAGGGGGAACAGCCCGAACAGAAATCAAAGTACAAAGGAAACTTAAAAACATCAAATTAAAATGTGATTGTCAGGGTCAATAACGCACCCCAACCCCTGCGGTGCCCAACGGGCGCGGGAGGCGTCAACCACGCCCTTGGACACCACATGCTCCCTCTCTAGGGACACCCGGCCGTGAACGTAGCCGCGGTAGAGGGGCAGACAGTCAGGATGGACGGCCCCCTCGATCGCTCGCTGCCTGGACCGGTAAATGGCGCGTTTCGCCAGGCCCAGGAGCAGGTTCACGAGGAGGTCGCCATCCCGACACTCCCCTTTCCGCACCGGGTGAGAAGGAACCCATTCAGCCTATCACGTCCATGCCAGCCCGAGGACACCCAGGTGTCCTTTCCAAGCTCAGCTTCCGACACCCGGCCCAGAGCCATGCAGCTGAAAGCATGATGGAGATCCACATACTGAATAGAAAAAGTTGGCGACTTTGTACCTGCCTGAAGCAAACATTTCCAACCATAATCACTGCGAGTAGAGTTCGAACCTGCGTAGGGAAACGCAATTGGACTTCGAATCCAACGCCTTAACCACTCGGCCATCACAGCTACTTTGATGATTTAACCAGAGGATTCACACCTCAAGCGAGGAGCAAGGCTGAGAAGGCGGGGCCTTCATGAACAATCTCAACCAATACGGGACAATTCCCGCGCTGCTGGCTGAATAAACTGTCCAGACAACTGAGACAAATACGCTGTGCTCCTCGTTAATGACAATCAGGAAGGTGAAGCAAATGAACGACAGAGAAAACCCTGATTTGCCTTTGGGCAGCAACAGAACATTCCTACTTCATGGACTGAGTATGTGATAGCAGAAGATGGTTTTGATCCAGCGACTTCTGGGTTACGGACCCAGCACGCTTCCGCTGCGCCACTCTGCTGCGAAAGCTGATACCTCCCTGCTTGTTACAGCGGCCCGCGAGCCAGGAAACTATTCACGCTCTCTTTTTATTTCAAACAAGGCCTGCGTGTTGGGAAGCTCACCCTGGCTGAATAATAACACATAACATCATCCCGAATGTAACAGACAGAGAAAGACACATAGAAAAGCAGTAAAAAACTATTAGGACACACACACAATGAGAGACAGAAAATATTCGACCAAGATACTGAGATGGAAAAACTGATTATGTATGAAAAAGGATTTTCGGTTGCACAAAGATAGGCCTTGTTTTGAAATGTATTTCCTGTTGTGTAACTGTCCTATCTGCTGTGTAACTGATCTCTCTGTTTGGAACTGTGACTCTGTCGTTGACAGATCTTCACTGTGGTTCTGACAAATTCTTCCCTGTTCTGTAAATGTGTTCCCGGTTTGCAAATATGATCCGTCTTGAGCAGAAGTTTTCCCTTTGTGTGAAATGTTCTCTGTTGTTCTGTGAAGATGTTTTCTGTGGGAAAACAATCGACGGAAGTTTCAAAGCCGCCATTTCTGAGGCTTGCTTTCAATTCCAGGTTTGTTTGGGCCGAATGGCCGACTCCTGTTTCTGTTTTCTATCCATGTGCCGATGTGCTAAATCAGTGAATTTCACCAGCTGCCATGGTGGGATTTACTCCGTGTCCCCAAAGATTAATCCTGGCCTCTGGATTACCAGGGCAGTGACATCACCTTTCATCCCTGCAAACAAAAACATTCAGCTCAGCATTAAACCTCTTCTTGAGGAGGTTAGTATTCCTGTCACACAATTTCAATCAGCCGATATATACAAGGCACTTTGTTCCAGTTTGGAACATTGACAATTCATCCAGATCAAACATAAATCGTGGAATATTTCCGATCTAAAAATACTAAGATAAGTGAGAATTAAATGAACAAAGTTACAAGGAAAGTAATTCTGAGAGAGCTGTTTGGAACTAACGGTGGATTTCAGTTAATGGGCGAAAGCTCGGTTTTCAGGAATTTCCACCAGATTTCTGTATAAAGAGACTGGGCTGGAACCTGCCATGGTTGGATCGCAGCATGGACACTAGCGAAATTAATCGCTTTACCCGTTAGGCTACGGCCACGCAAGACTGCCTGTTTGTGGAGTTTGTGGAATATTCCTTGTTCAGTCCTGTTCGTTCTTCAGTTAGTTAGTGGCAGTCCTCAGACTTTTGTCTCTTGTTCTCGACGGAAGCCGGTGGAAGAGAGCATGAACAGGGTGCGTCCCTCCATGATTAAACTGGCTGCTTTTCCAAGACAGCGGGAAGTGTCAATATATGGGAGGCTGGTTTGCGTGATTTCACGACACTTTGTAGTTTTTTTGCGGTCTTGGACAGAGCAGGAGCCACAGCAAGCTGTGATGCAACCAGAAGGAATGCTTTCTCTGGTGCGCCTGTCTGTATTCAGACTGTGCTTTGCATTATCTGCTGCTCAATGAGGATTGGGATCTTTCTGATTCTATCAGCTGAACTGTGCGTGGAGAAGTGACTTGTTCTGACTGTAGGCTTCCGGAACTGTAAAATAGTTTATAAATTAATTCTTTATCTGTCAATTTTTGGTACTGCAACTGATTTTCTGTATCCCCTCATTTTGAATCACTGATTAATTTTCTTTATTGATTCCTGGGATGTGGGTGTCGCTGGCTGGGCCCGCAATTATTGTCCATCCTAAATTGTCCTTGAACTGAGCAGCTTGATAGGTGACCTCAGAGGGCAGCTTAGAGTCAACCACATTGCTGCGGGTCGGGGGCCACATGTAGGTCCAGACCAGGTAACAAATCATTCCTTAAAGGACTTTAGTGCACCAGCTGTGTTATTTTATGACAATCGATTCGTGGTCATTGGACTTTTAAATCCAGATGTTTTTCCTGATGTCAAATTTCACCATCTGCCGTGTGTGTGTGTGTGTGTGTGTGAGAGAGAGAGAGAGAGAGATTCGTACATAATCAATCTGTTTGTGAGTATGGATCAATCCTTTATATTCCCTCATAAACACCGTGATCTCTTATCTTTGTGAATTCCTCAGATACACTTGTACCACTGAGAATCTGGTGTGCGGGTGGAGGGTGGGGTGAGGTTTGAAGGCAATGCCGCAGGGTGCTCAGTGTGAAAACAACCGATTTTAAAGCACTTGTGTAGGAAAGTGAATAGTGAACTTGTCTGTGTGAAGATCACAGAAAAGCTCTATCTGGTGCTGCGTCCAAGAGACAACTTTTGGATTGTCAGTAATGAACTCCTATAATGAAGGCACAAAATCAGAAACTGGAAATATGCAGCAGCTCCGAAAGCAGCTGTGGGGAGATATTCCTGTCGCCAGGATGAAACCTTCCAATTGCATAGTTCCCGATGCTCAGACCTGTCAATCTTAGTACCTTCGTGCAAGGAACACGTAGGGTGAGGTTTGGGTCTTTGTTGACTTGAGCAAACAGGACATTGCACAAGCCGAGTAAACAGGAGATCCCGGTTTCAAATCCCAGCGAGAACCTTGAGTCCTTACAAGTGATCAGTGCAAGTGTGCAAGTCGCAATGTCCTATCCTTGCTAGTCGATATTGTATTTACCTTTACAGTGGATGATCTACAAAGATGAAACAAAAACATGTTTCAAGACTCCCCACAAATATGTCTCCTATTTATTTACTCGGTCAGGTATTTTCTTCATCTTGCAGAAAAAAAATAACCTGCAATAAAGCCAATGCTGTAAATTCCACAAATACAGCTTTCCATTTTTTTTCTCAGGGAATTTCTAACACAGTCGAATGGCCTCACAATCATACAATCCCAACAGTGCTGAAGGAGACCATTCTGCCCATCGAGTCTGTATCGACTCTCCAACAGAGAGCACACAGGACCTATCCCCGCGGCGCCACGCATCCACCCCGCTAATCGACCTATACAAACACCTTCGGGACCAAGGGGCAATCGAGCATGGCCAATCCACCCAACTTGCCCATCATTGGACTGTGGGAGTAAACAGGAGCACTTGGTTTCCTGAGATAACGTGCCTGGGTGAATGCAGCTTGAACAGTACTACAGAAGTTTCGCATCATCCAGGAAAAAGCATCCCACTTCATTCGCTTCCCAAGCATTAAAAATTCACTCCCTCCACTACAGCAGAGCGCACCATCTACACGATGCACTGCAGCAACTCAGCAAGGCTCCTTTACCAGCCGCTTCCAAATCCACGACTACGACAGCCTGGAAGGACAAGCGCAGCAGACACACCAGAATAACACCACCAGGTTGCAGGGCACTGATATTGATTTATTGATTGTCGCTATTTGTCAATTGCTGTTGTTGCGTGTGTGTGTTCTTTAATCTTTTTTATCTCCCAGAAGAAGTGAAATGTCTAATTGAAAAATATGTTACTATTTCTAACCCAACCAGCGAACGTCGTGTCAAACTTTAAGAAAGCCCCCGGGGTTTGCGATTTATTCTCGAGTCAGTGGTTTCCCTGGGAGCCGAGTCAACAGAAACAGCATGGAGAGATGGCAGAGCAGGAATTGTCGGTGCCGAAGCTGAATCACATCAGTGAAGCAGCAAACTGGTGGCCACGAATCTGATCAAAAATGCGACTCTGGTGGGACTCGAACCCACAACCTTTGAATGGCTAACTCGCCTTTACTTCGAAGTCCAATGCGCTATCCATTGCGCCACAGAGCCGCGCACTGGAAGCTTACTTTAGTTGTCCATCTATGGATTTTTGACAATGTAGAAACTATTCATCAGTTCAACAATCTCATAGTTAAAACGTCAAGAACTGTTAAGAGGAACTTCGTTGATTGCAACTCGTGTTGGAACATCTTATGTCTTTTGAAACAGCTGTGGAAATTCACACCTTTATACAGGAAATGTGTCTATCACAGAATGATCCTCCTGGACGCGTTTCGATCGCCTCAGGGGGTCGGAGAGGAATTTCCCAGATTTGTTTTCCCCATATTGGCTCTGGGGTTTTCACTCTGGGTTTTCGCCTCTCCCTGGAGATCACATGGTCTGGAATGGGGCGGTGGGGGTGAGTTAATAGGTTGTGATGAACAAAGCATCGTAGCTGTGAGGGACAGCACGGTGGATAGGATATTAATATGTAGATAGGCTGGAAAATTGGGCGGGGATCCTGGATTCAGGATTCAATCCTGGACCGGGGAGCGGCGCGGGCTTGGAGGGCCGAAGGGCCTGTTCCTGTGCTGTATTGTTCTTTGTTCTTTGTTCTCCCTCTCTCTCTTCCTCATTCTCCTGTACAGCTTGGAGGCAAATCTCGCAGTGTTGATAGCCAGGAGACACATTCTACTCTATCTGTCACAGGGCTAATCAGAACCGGTTCCCTGTTCCACTAAACCATCTGCACAGAACACAACGCAAAGCTGGAAGCTGGAAATCGGAAACAAAAACAGAAAATGCTGGAAATGCTCAGCGGATGAGGCAACATTTTTGATTAATGGAGATTTTTGGAAAACAAGCTCCTGAAGCACAGCACATCTGCACAGTTTAAAGTTACCTTCCATCCTCAATGGATGATCCATTCCATGATTTTGAATAATCCAAATTTGAGGATGTGCATTGTTATTCTGGTCGCCACAGCCTGAAAACCACTCCAGGCATTGCTTTCGCCCTTGGATTTTAAATTTGTAAATCCATTCTCTATCTTTTAAAGCTACTATTGAAACTGTATCTATCACCTATTCAGTTCTTTGTGAGTGAGAAGGAGAATTGAAGATATATTTGGATAATTTTCCTATGACTGAATTTGTACAGAAGCATAAAAGCGGGAATCACACACATCACTTCATGAAAATCACCCGCTAAAGGCTGACAGTGTTTAATCAAGGGATGGTTCACTTCATTCATTTATTATTAATGGAGAATAGAAAAGTTGGAACTGTATGCAATCTGGGCAATATAACTGAGCAAAGTGAAACACATGGGGACTGGTCACGATAAGCCTCCCATGGGTAAAAGACAAAGTAAAGGTGCGACGTTGACTGCCTTGTGAGACGGGGCAGGGAGACGTTGTAGGGTGAAGGTACATAAGAAAGTGGGAGTGCTAAACGTTTAATGATCACTGTACAAGCAAAAGATGCAATGCAGACTGCGGGTTGGATATTCAATTCTTACTATCCGAAACAGCAGTGATTCAAAATGCCACTTGGTTCAAAATAAAATGCCAGCCGGCACTAATACATTCGCTTAAAAAGCATCGCCTTGCTGATTTATCATAATTTAAGTGATTTAATTTAATTACAGAGGAAAGCAGCGTACTGGTAGATTTCAAAATGATATGGCCAACAGATTTAGTATTTCGAAGTTCTCCGTCCCAGGTTCAATATAATGTGAACGATCCTTGTCTGTTGTGTCCCTCTCTAATGTCTAAACTTCAGTCTACCAGAGTGTGCTGACATCCACTGGCCGCAATAAAGAACTGCAGTAGCGTGGAGAAAATGCACATCAACTTTCGCTGCAGACCGACATGTTGTTGGTCAAAGAAGACAGAGGGTAGCAGTGGAAGGGTGCGTTTCCGAATGGAGAGCTGTGACAAGTGGCGTTCCTCAGGGTTCAGTGTTGGGATCTCTGTTGTTTGTAATATATATAAACGATTTGGAGGAAAATGTAACTGGTTTGATTACTAAGTTTGCGGACGACACAAAGGTTGGTGGATTTGCAGATAGCAATGAGGACCATCAGAGGATACAGCAGGATATAGAGGTCAGTTGGAGATTTGGGAGGAGAGACGGCAGATGGAGTTTAATCCGGACAAATGTGAGGTCATGCATTTTGGAAGGTCTAATACAGATAGGAAATATACAGTAAATGGCAGAACCCTTACAAGTGTTGATAGACAAAGGGATCTGGGTGTACAGGTACACAGGTCACTGAAAGTGGCAATGCAGGTGGAGAAGGTAGTCAAGAAGGCATACGGCATGCTTACCTTCATCGGCCAGGGCAATGAGTTTAAAAATTGGCAAGTCATTTTGCAGCTTTATGGAACCTTAGTTAGGCCGCACATGGAATATAGTGTTCAATTCTGGTCGCCATACCACCAGAAGGATGTGGAGGCTTTGGAGAGGGTACAGAAAAGATTTTCTAGGATGTTGCCTTGTATGGAGGGCATTAGCTATGAGGAGAGGTTGGAGAAACTTTGTTTGTTCTCACTGGAATGACGGAGGTTGAGGGGCGACCTGATAGATGTCTCCAAGATTATGAGAGGCATGGATGGAAGCTTTTTCCGAGTTTGGAACAGTCAATTACTATGGGGCACAGGTTTAAGATGCGAGGGGCAAGGTTTAAAGGAGATGCACGAGCCAGATTTTTTACACAGCGAGTAGTGGGTGCCTGGAACTCTTTGCCGAGAGAGGTAGTGGAAGCGGATATGGTAGTGACTTTCAAGGGGCGTCTTGACAAATACATGAATAGGATGGAAATAGAGGGATATGGTCCCCGGAAGGGTAGGGGGTTTTAGTTCAGTCGGGCAGCATGGTCGGTTCAGGCTTGGAGGGCTGAAGGGCCTATTCCTGTGGTGTAATTTTCTATGTTCTTTGTTCTATAACTTCGAATTTGCTATTACCTGGAGCATTTGAGTCGACGAGCACAGACGTACTAAAGGAAAATCTCGGAAATGAGACGATGGAGAATGAATTTCAGAGATAAGCAGATGATGTTACGTTGAAGATTTTGAGTAGAGGATCGTGTGGAATCATGCACTAACTAGAGCAAAAGGCCCAGTTTCAATTAGGTATCTTCCAGATAGAATGTGTACAGATTTGCAAAGTCTCTCAGATTGATTTAGAAATTAATATCACAGACATATGTCGCATTAGAGACAGAAAGATACAGAATGAGTCCAACACTCATACATCTAGAATCTTAGAATGGATACAACAAAGCGAGGGAGACCATTCGGCCCTTTGTCTGTATGCTGGTCTGTAAAAGAGCATCTCATCTCATCCCTTTCCAAGTCCTTGTCTCATAAACCTGGATATCCTTTCACTTCAGGTGCTGATCCCATTCCCCCTTGACAGCTCTGATTTGATGCTGCCTCTGCCACCCTCCCAGGCAGTGCATCCCAGGTCCTCAACACTCAGCACATTAAAAACCAACCTTCTCTCCTCTGGCAATGGAATCAATGTTTCTTCATCTACTCTTCTTCGACTACACACACAAACCCACCACCTCTACCATCTCGAAGGACAGTGGCAGTCGTATTTACATCGGCTTCTCTTTCCCCCAAAAAACCTCGATCTGCAGTGAATCAATTTTATATGCAAGAAAGCATATGAACGGGGAACATCTTCACACAATATGCAACAATTTACTGACAGAAACATCTTCACGGAGAATCTTCTCACACAACGTAGAACACATTTGCAGAGCAGGGGCCATATTAACAGAATAGAAAAAAACATTTACACAGCCGGAAACACAACAGCGGAGCATCTTACACAACAGCAGAAATCATCTCTCAACAACCATTGAGACCGTTACATGGGTAAGATGGGTCTGGAGGGTATGGGGCAAACACGGGCGATTGGGAATAGCTCGGTGGTAAAAAATAACTGGGCGGCATGGACAGGTTGGGCCGATGGGGCTGTTTCCATGTTGTAAACCTCTATATCATAGAGTACAGCAGGAAAAACAGTGAAACACTTTGCACAACAACAGTGAACATCTTTGAACAGCGGGGGTGGGGGGGAGGGGTAGAGGGGGGAGGGAGGAGGGGGGAGGGTGAGAGGAGGGGGAGGCGGAGGGTTAGGCGAGGGGGAGGGGGAGAGGGAGGGGGATGGGGGACGGGGGATGGGGAGGGGGATGGGGGAGGGGAGGTTGGGGAAGGGGGAGAGGGAGGGGGAACGGGAAGGCGTAGGGGAGGGGGAGGGGGGAGGGGGCTCGGGGGAGTGGGAGGGGGGAGGGGGACCGGGAGGGGGAGCGGGGAGCGGGGAGGGGGAGCAGGGAGGGGAGGGGGAGGCTGGAGGGGGAGGGGAAGGGGTGAGGGGGGAGAGGGACGGGAGGAGAGGGGGAGGAGGGCGGAGGGGACGAGGGTGGAGGGGGGAGAGGGGCGGAGGGGACGAGGGGGGAGGGGGAGAGGGGGAGAGGGGAGAGAGGGAGAGGGCAGTAGGGAGGGGGACGGGGTAAGAGGGGATGGGGGAAGGGGGGAGATGCGGGGACGGGAGGAGAGAGGAGGGAGAGGGGGTGGAGGCGGTGTGGAAGGAGGGGTGGAGGCGGGAGGGGGTAGGCGAAGCTGGGCTTGCCGTAGCAGAGTGGCGCAGCTGAAGCATGCTGGGCCCATAGCTCAGAGGTCGATGGATCGAAAACATTCTCTGCTACTTCCTCTTAACAATAATAACAGAACCACTTGACTGCAATTCTGCAACATTTGCATGGAATATGCAGGCAGGTATCTGCTTTGGCTCCTCTTTTCTGTTTTCAGCCTCAAACCAGTTTGGTATGCACAAAAGGTGTAGATACTGTGAACATCACCAGGATCTATTAGTGACAGACGTAATGGTGCACAGGACACAATTTCAGAATTTTGGGATAATGTTAAAGTTGGAAGCATTGTGAACTGTGAGGAGGATAGTGTGAAACTTCAAAAAGGACATGGACAAGTTGACGGAATGAGTGGATAAGTTGCAGATGAAATTGAAAGATTAGAATTGTGAACTTATTCATTCTGGTAGGAAGATTATAGAGAGACAATGAAAAGTAAAAGGAAAATAGTTCCAAAGTATCTAATCCATTTCATTAGTGAGGTTTCTCAGTCCTACAACTCTAAATGAGGTGCAACAGTGCAACTCTAAAATAAAAGCAAATTGCTACAGATGCGATCATCTGAAATCAAAAGAGAAAATGCTGGAAAATATCTGCCGGTCTGGCAGCATCTGAAAGGAGTAAAATGAGTTGATGATTCAAGTCCAGATGACCCTTTGACAAAGTCTCATCTGTATTGGTTTACTGCCAACTGGTAACTTCTTTAAAGTTAATAATAATCCATTCAAAATATCAGCATATGTGTTCTACAATCATAATTACTCGTTTGAATCAATTACTGCATCTCATATTGTTTCTTGTTAGCTCATAAACGCATTTAGAAGTCACTTAACTGAATGCTGCTAGTTTTATCAAAACGTTAATGTCGACTGGTTTAAAAATCTTACCATCCCATCAGGGGTTCCACTTACAGGCATTAAATGTTATGAGGCATCTGGACAGAGTGGATAGGGACAAACTGTTCCCACTCTGGAATGATGAAGAATGAGAGAGAACAGGTTTAGCATCATTACCAAAGGAAGGAATAGGAACGCGAGGAAAACATTTTTCACACAGTGATTGTGTAAAGTGTTGAATGCATTGCTGGAGAGTGTGGTGGATATAGATTCAATTGAAACGTTCTAAATTAATTAGACTGTTATCTGAAAAAGGAAGAATGTGCAGGGTTGCAGGGAAAAGGCGGAGATGTTCATTTTCTGTCACAACTCCTCACATAATTTCGCATTCATCACTCATCACTGAATCGATTGTGAGCTGTTCTCTTGTCGTTTCTAAACAAGGAGAAGTGCAGCAATGTTTAAATGACAGGAGAGTTGGTGGCCGAAGTCTGACGGGAAAGTTAAAAATAAACAAATGTATGTCTAAAAGGTGAGGATGGCAGAGAGACGAAATTTGAAATAACAACAGAAAATGCTAGAAACCTTAGCAGATATGGCAGCATCTATGGAGAGAGAAACAGAGTTAATGCTTCGAGTCTGTATGATTCTTCTTCAGAGCTGAAGAGACGTTGAAATGTGACGGATTTAAAATGTTGCAGAGAATTCGGAGCACAATCCAGATTATTCATTAAAGCAATTACAAATGGCATGTTTGTTTTTATTGCAAGTGGATTGGAGTAGATGAAGACTTGGTACAATTGTACAGGATTTTATGGAGACCACATCTGCAATGTTGTGTACAGCTATGGTATCCACATTTGAGAAAAGATAAGCTTGCATTGGAGGCGGTACAGAGAAGGTTCACTAGATTGCCCCCCGGAATGAGGAGGTTGTTCTATGTTGAGAGGCCGAGTGAATTAGGCGAGAGACCCGAGAGCTCAGAACAATGTGTAGATGCTGAGTGAACGCTTCCATTGCTGTCCTCTGGGCAGACGAGTGACAGATCAAGTAAAAGTAAAGGAAAGTAAAGTTAAAGTAAAGTTTATTAATCACAAGTAAGGGTTATATTAACACTGCAATGAAGTTACTGTGAAATTCTCCGAATTGCCACAGTCGGGCACCTGTGCGGGTCAATCACCGAACTAGTTGAAGTTCAATGCTGAGAAGTGTGAGTTGATTCATTTTGAGAGTGTGGAGAAATAAAGAGAGAAACTCTGAAGGAAATTTAGGAAAAAAGGGATCTCGGTTTCTCAGTACAAAAGTCATTGAAGGTGGTTGAGTATGTTGAGAGAGTAGGTAATAAAGAAAATGGCATCCTACGTTTTATTGGAGGATTGAATACATGAGTAAGAAGATCATGTTGAGCTTTTAAATACACTAGATAGGCCTCACCTGGAGCACTGCGTCCAATTCTGGGCACCACACTTGAAGAAGGTTGTGAAGGCAATGGGGAGAGTGCAAAGGATATCCACACGAATGATCCTATTGATAAAGATTTGTAGCTATGAAGATTGATTTGAGAAGTTGGATATTTTTCCTCAGGGAAAGAAGTCTGAGAGGACCTGTCGAGGGACAGGTAGCATTGAGGAAGCAGGTGTGCTGCAGAAGGACTTGGATAGGCTGGGAGAGTGGGCAGAGAAGTGGCAGATGGAGTACAATGTGGAAAAGTGTGAGGTTATGCACTTTGAAAGAAGGAATGGAGGCACAGATTATTTTTTAAATTGTGAAATGCTTAGGAACTCAGAAGCACAAAGGGACTTGGGAGTCCTTGTTCAAGATTCTCTTCAGGTAAACGTGCAGGTTCAGTCGGCAGTTCGGAAGGAAAATGCAATGTTGAGAGGGCTGGAATTCAAGGCCATGGATGCACTTCTGAGGCTGGCAAAGGCTCTGGTCAGACCCCGTTTGGAGTAATGTGAGCAGTTTGGGCCCCATACCTAAGGAAGGATGTGCTGGCCTTGGAAAAGGTCCAGAGGAAGTTCACAAGAATGATCCCTGGAATGAGGAGCTTGTTGTATGAAGAATGGTTGAGGACTCTGGATCTGTACTCGTTGGAGTTTACAAGGACGAGTGGGGATCTTATTGAAACTTATCGGATATTGCGAGGCCTGGATCGAGTGGACACAGAGAGGATGTTTTCACTTCTAGGAAAAACTAGAACCAAAGGGCACAGCCTCAGATTAAAGGGACGATCCTTTAAAACAGAGATGAGGAGGAATTTCTTCAGCCAGAGATTGACGAATCTGTGGAAATCTTTGCCGCAAACGGCTGTGGAGGCCAGGTCATTGAGTGTTTCTAAGACAGATATAGATAGATTCTTGATTAATAAGGGGATCAGGGGTTACGGGGAAAAGACAGGAGAATGGAAATGAGTAAAATGGCGGAGCAGACTCGATGGGCTGACTCGCCAAATTCTGCTCCTACGTCTTATGGTCTTATGGAAGAGAAAGAAGTGTGGCTTTCGCACTGCTGCTGCAGAATGACAGGGACGCGGGTTCAATTCAGGCTTTGGGTGGCTGTATGTATTTTCCACATTTTCTCTGTGTCCATGTGGCTTTCGTCCAGGTGCTCTGGGTTCTCCCACACTCCATTGATAGGGTAAGTGGATTTACCATGCTAGATTTGCCCTTATGTCTCCCAGTATGTTGAGATTAGGAGGATGAACGGGGTAAATATGTGAGGTTGCGTGGATAGGTCAGAGAATCAGTGGAGCCTCAATGGGCCGAATGACCACCTTTTGCAATGTAGGGATTCAATGATAGATGTTTTCATGTTCCAGTCAAGAGTTCATCAAGAACCAGGGGAAAATTTGCAAAATAAGTGTCAAAATTGCAACGATTCAGTGCCTAATGTATACATCTTAGGAAAAAAAAGGAACATTTAGCATGGCCAATCCAGCTAACCTGCACATCTTTGAACCACGGGAGTAAACCAGGACACCCAGAGGAAACCCACAGGGGAAGATGTGCAAAATCTGCACAGTCAGCAAAGGTCAGGACCAAACCCGGGTCTCTGGGGCTATGAGGCGGGAGAGTGGGATTGGGTAGCGTGCAATTTTCAATACGGGAGTGGAGACTTGATGGGCCAAGTGGACTGCTACTGCATTGTAAAGATTCTGTGGTTTGGGAATCTAAAACATGATACTATTGAATGGAGCAGCAGGCTTGAGGGGCCATGTAGTCCACTTCTGATCCGATTTATTGTGCTGCTGTGTCCAGAAAGCTGCTGATTGATTTCTCATCATTAAATCAGAATTTTAGTCCAAATACTGTTAATGCATCAACCCTGTGCTCAGTGACAAACACAGTAAGAAGTCTCACAACACCAGGTTAAAGTCCAACAGGTTTATTTGGTAGCAAATACCATAAGCAAATACCATAAGCTCAGTGACAAACACAGACTCGTGGTTAAGCAATGTCTCAATTTTAATATTCTTATCCGTGTTTCCAAAACCCTCCATGTCCTCAGCTCTTCCTCCCTTTCATCACCTCCAGCATAACAATCATCTGAGATATCTGAGCTCCTCTGATTCTGCCCTCGTGAGCATCCCTGATTTGGTTCATTCCACCACTGATGATCGTAATTTCAGCTCTCTGGGTTTCAGCTCTGGAATTCCCTCTCTCAATGCCCCTGCTTCTCGCTTGCTTTCCTCTCGTTCATTTTTGTCGCCTGTTTCCTTCCTTCCTATCCCGTGGGTCTCACAGTTTGCACCCTCTGACTTTCCGCAGTCCTTCGGCCGCTTTAACTGCTGTCAACGAATTATAATTATACAACTATAATTTTTCGCGTGGTTCCACCTTAAGGATTATTTCCGCCTCCAGCTCTTTGATTTCTCATTGGTTTCAGCTCTGGATCGAATTGAATGACGCAATGACGCTGGGCTGGGAGTGACGCTGCGCGAGTCGCAGGAGCGGCGCATTCCGATTGGGCAGTGGCTTACGATTGGCTAAGGAAGATGTCAATCACATTGAGGGCGTGTGTTGCCATCAGCGATTGGTTAGAATTGGGAGCGTCATTTTCAATGTTCTCACAGTTCAGCCGGATGGAGCCCACCGATTGGATAAAGTAACAGTCACTCAGTCGGCGCAGAGCGTCCATTGGATAACCTCGATCCGTCAATTTCCGATTGGTTTTCCCAGCTGCCGGTCACAGGCCGTTGGCGGGGATTTACCCTTGACCCATCAGACACCGCGCGGAGCGGCAGCAAATGTCCCGCAAGTGGCTTCAGTCCCCGGGCCCGGATCCTTAGCCCGCGGCGGGGCTCGGGATGGCGGGAGGGTTTCGGCAGCGGGAATCCCGTCCTGCCCGGTTGTAAATGGGGCGGCACCGTGGTTCGCACTGCTGCCTCACAGCAAGAAGTTTAACAACACCAGGTTAAAGTCCAACAGGTTTATTTGGTAGCAAAAGCCACACAAGCTTTCGGAGCTCTAAGCCCCTTCTTCAGGTGAGTGGGAATTCTGTTCACAAACAGAGCATATAAAGACACAAACTCAATGTACATGAATAATGGTTGGAATGCGAATACTTACAACGAATCAAGTCTTTAAGAAACAAAACAATGTGAGTGGAGAGAGCATCAAGACAGGCTAAAAAGATGTGTATTTTCTCCAGACAAGACAACCAGTGAAACTCTGCAGGTCGAGGAAACTGTGGGGGTTACAAATAGTGTGACATGAACCCAATATCCTCACAGCGCCAGGGACCCGAGTTCGATTACGGCTTGGATCACTGTCTGTGTGGAGTTTGCACGTCTCCCAGTGGGTTTCCTCCGGGTGCTCCGGTGCTAACCACTGTGCTACCGTGCAATGGGGCGGCACGGTAGCACAGTGGATAGCACTGCTGCTTCACAGCTCCAGGGACCTGGGTTCGATTCCCGGCTCGGGTCACTGTCTGTGTGGAGTTTGCACGTTCTCCTTGTGTCTGCGTGGGTTTCCTCCGGGTGCTCCGGTTTCCACCCACAGTCCAAAGATGTGCGGGTTAGGTTGATTGGCCAGGTTAAAAATTGCCCCTTAGAGTTCTGAGATGCGTAGGTTAGAGGGATTAGTGGGTAAATATGTGGGGGTAGGGCCTGGGTGGGATTGTGGTCGGTGCAGATTCGATGGGCCGAATGGCCTCCTTCTGCTCTGTAGGGTTTCTATGATTTCTATGATTTAGTGTCTGGGGGACCAGCTAGGATAAATGCATGAGGTTATGGAGATAGGACTTGGTGGGATTGTGGTTGGTACAGACTCGATGGGCCGAATGGCCTCCTTCTGCGCTGTTGGATTCTATAAATCGCAGCTCAGGGTTTCCAATGGCAGCTTCCTGTGTAAACATGTCGCTGCAGTTACCCAGTCTCAGCAATGCCGGTGTTACAAACTCCCCTGGAGTCAGACCAATCAGTACATAAACTGGAATCTTCCTGTGCTCTGTGTGTGGGGCTCAGTGCCACACTGGGTTAAAGCAGCTCACTTTGCAGAGGCCACGGTTAGATACTGGGATCTTCCTGTGCTCTGCTTTGGGGGTGGGGTTTGCTTACTCTGAGTGGATCTCCCTTATTGTTTGGGTTTAATTCTAGCCTCTTTCTCTCTTACAGACTGAGCAGAATGGCCTGATCTGACGACACACATTGAGATGGAGGAGCTGCCGCTCGAAATGAAGATGATTGAGAACTCCAGCTTTCTCTACACTCGTTCACTGAGGCCCAGCCCTTCATTTATCATTAGTTTTCCCAGGATGTCAGGTACATTACCATCTTCATCTGCTGTGCACACTGACCTGACAGTGGGAAGGTATTGGAGCAGGATAGTGCAGTCAACCATGTCAAAGGTGTGGACAGGCTGAGAAGGATAAGGAGGGATAGTTTAGCTGGGTAAGACTGCATTTACCCCGTTCCGATCTTTTCCTTCATATGCAGAATGTCACCTGCAATGATTTCTCTTCCCACTCCTGTTTTGTTACCACCCAAATCGCCCAAGGATCTATCCTTGGCTCCCTCCAATTTTTCATCTACACCTGATCCCTCAGTGGCATTATCTGAAAGCTCAGTGTTAGTTTTCACATGTATGCTGATAACACCCAGCTCTACCCCACCATCACCTCTCACAACCAATCCCCTGTTATTAAATTATTAGACTCCTTCTCCGACCTCGAGTACTGGCTAAGCAGAGAATTCCCCCAATTAAATATTTGGAAAACCAATGTTCCCACCCCAAATTCCGTTCCCAATCACTGACTCCATCTCCCCCACTGATCACTGTCCGACTTTGAAACAAACCCTCATAATCTTGGCACCGCATTAGACTCGGAAATGAGATTCTGACCACATATCTGTTCCTTCACCAAGATCACCTATTTCCAGCTGTGTAACATCACACATTGTTTGTAATATCTCAGCTCACCCGTACCTGAAACCCTCATCCATATTTTTGTTACCTCTAGACTTGATAATTCAAGCACACTCTTGCAGCAGATTTCCTTCCCTGAAGGACATTAGTCAACCAAATAGGGTTTTATGACAAGCAACAATTAGATTGTTGATTGCAGATTCATATTGAATTCAAATTTCACAATCTGCCCTGCTGGGTTTTGAACCCAGGTCCCTCAAGCATTACCCAGAGTCTCTGGATCACTAGCCCATGACGCCACTGCCTCCCTTCATCAATGTAAGGACTGGAATTTGAACGCATGCCTCGAGAGGAGACTGTGACCTGAACGCAGCACCTTCGATGACTTGGCCATCCTGACACAGACTATGTATTTCACTCCTCTGCCACTTTCTGGTTCCCCTTTATTTCCCAGTCTCAATCTCTCAGGAGCTTATGTTCACTTTAGTCTCCCTCTTTATTTTTATATATTTAAAGAAGCTCTTTCTGATCCTTTTTATATTACTTGTTCATTTACGTTTGTAGTTCATCTTCCCCCACGTTAGTATTTTTTTGGTCATCATTTGTTGGTTTTTGAAACTTCCCCAATGCTCTGTCTTCCCACTAATATATGAAACATCCTATGTTCGTCTTTCAGTTTAATGCAATCTTTAACTTCCTCGGTTAACCATGGTTGATTTATTCCCTTCCAGAATCCTTGTTTGTCATTGGTATATATCTTTGTTATAGAGGTTTACAGCATGGAAACAGGTGCTTTGGCCCAACTTGTCCATGGCGCCCCCCTTTTTTAAAAAAAACCCCTAAGCTAGTCCCAATTGCCCGCATTTGGCCAATTCCTCTATACCCATCTTACCCATGTAACTGTCTAAACAATTAAAAAGATAAAATTGTACTTGCCCTCCCACTACCTCTGGCAGCTTGTTCCAGACACTCACCACCCTCTGTGAAACAATTGCTCCTCTGGACACTTTTGTATCTCTCCCCTCTCACCTGAAACCTATTCCCTCTAGTTTTAGACTCCCCTACCTTTGGGAAAAGATATTGACTATCAAGCTGATCTATGCCCCTCATTATTTTAAAGACCTCTATAAGGTCACCCCTCAGCCTTCTACGTTTCAGAGAAAAAAGGCCCAAGACAGTATGCACATATTGAATACCGTGTTACCTTTCAGATAAGTACTCTTGAATCAAGTTTATCTTAGTGGGAGGCCCAGCAATACCCCGCCATTGAAATTCCAGGGCAGGGGGAGAAGAAGTGCAGAAGGAGGCCATTCGGCCCATCGAGTCTACACCGACCACAATCCCACCCAGGCCCTACCCCCACATATTTACCCGCTAATCTCTCTCACTTACGCATCTTAGGACTCTAAGGGGCAATTTTTAACCTGGCCAATCGACCTAATCCGCACATCTTTGGAAGAAGTGGAGGGCAAAGAGACATAAGATTCAGAATAAGATTCCCTGTAGTGCTAAAGGAGGCCATTTGGCCCATTGAGCCTGCATCGACAACAATCCCAGCCAGGCCCTATCCCCATAACCCCATTTGTTAACCCTGCTTGTCCCCTGGCACTAGGGGGCAATTTAGCATGGCACATCTTTGAACTGTGGGAGGAAACCACAGCACCCAGAGGAAACTCATGCAGACACGGAGAGAACATACAAATGTCGACACAGTCACCCAAGACTGGAATTGAACCCGGGTCCCTGGTGCTGAGGTGTCGCAGTGCTAACCACTGTGCCACCATGTCCCCAAGGTAGAATAAGCCATGTAGACCTATATCTTCACAGAAGAGCAACTTGCTTATGTAAATAAAGCAAGGAGAAGCAACTTGCCATTAAAACATTCTGTAAATATTCTGATTTTCGTACATAGAGATCATCTTGAAATATGCAAACAATATTGCAGTTTCACAAATCTATAAAAGCGGGAGTAACTATGAATCTAAGGGTGACTCTCCTTAGAGAGCTAGTTACAGTAGCTGTGGGAATCTTTTGCCGATCAAGTTTTAAAAAAGGAAATTACAATTGTTGTAGCCCTTTATAGACACACTCCCACATTCTTGGAGAGATGCTGGAAAGGCAGAACGTGACCATACACAATCTGCACAAAGTGACTCCAGAAACACATTGAGTGTTTTTTGTGAGTCAAAAACTATTTTCATAATGTATTTCATTGCTGATCGATCGTCTTTTCTGCTAAATATCTTTTGCAGTCCAGTCTCGCCATCTCTGCTCTCATTCCTTTGCAATTACCCTTATTTACGTTGAACACAGTTGCTTCTGACCCAAGTTTGCACTCTCAAACTGAATGCTAAATTCCACCATGTTAAGGTCACTGTTTCCCAGCGGAGCTTTTACTCTGGTTATGAAAGCTGTCTCATTACACATTACAATATTCAAACTGGCTTGATTTCTGCTTGGATTCACAAAATATTCTTCATGGAAACTGTGCCGAATGCACTCTGAATTCTTCCTCATGGCTACCTCTGCAAACTTGATTGTCCGAATCCACAGGAAGATTAAAGTCAGCCACTGACGGGAAGTACTAGACGATGAAGGATACTCTGTCCACCGTGTCCCATGTTTGTCTTCTGAGGAGGTCAGTGCGGTTTTTCGCTGTGGCGCGTCGGAACTGTCGATCGATGAGTCGAGCGCCATATCCTGTTCTTGTGAGGGCATCTTTCAGCGTCTGGAGGTGTCCGTTGCGATCCTCCTCATCTGAGCAGATCCTGTGTATACGGGAGTTAAAAACCTCACCAACCTCCTCAGAAGACAAACACGAGACACGGTGGACAGAGTATCCTCCGTCGTCCAGTACTTCCCCGGAGCGGAGAAGTTACGGCATCTCCTCCGGAGCCTTCAACATGTCATTGATGAAGACGAACATCTCGCCAAGGCCATCCCCACACCCCCACTTCTTGCCTTCAAACAACCGCACAACCTCAAGCAGACCATTGTCCGCAGCAAACTACCCAGCCTTCAGGAGAACATTGACCACGACACCATGCAACCCTGCCACAGCAACCTCTGCAAGACGTCCTGGATTATCGACACCGATGCCAACATCTCACGTGAGTACACCGTCTACCAAGTACACGGTACCTACTCTTGCAACTCGGCCAGCGTTGTCCACCTGATACATTGCAGGAAAGGATGTCCCGAGGCATGGTACATTGGGGAAACCATGCAGATGCTACGACAACGGATGAATGAACAGCGCTCGACAATCACCAGGCAAGACTGTTCTCTTCCTGTGGGGGAGCACTTCAGCGGTCACGGGCATTCAGCTTCTGATCTTCAGGTAAGCGTTCTCCAAGGCGGTCTTCACGACACACGACAGCGCAGAGTCAGTGAGCAGAAACTGATAGCCAAGTTCCGTACACATGAGGATGGCCTAAACCGGGATCTTGGATTTATGTCACACTATCAGTGACCCCCACAGCTTGCCCCCTGAACTTGCAGAATCTCACTGGCTGTCCTGTCTGCAGACAATACCCATCTCTTTAACTTGTGCTTAATGCTCCTTCCACTCACATTGTCTGTATCTTTAAGAGAGATTTGCATTCTAATCAGTATTCTGTAACTTGATTTTGTGTCTCTGTATACCCTGTTTGAGAGCAGATATCCACTCCATCTGACGAAGGAGCAGCGCTCCGAAAGCTAATTTCATTTGCTACCAAATAAACCTGTTGGACTTTAACCTGGTGTTGTTAAAACTCTTACTGTGATTACCCCAACGCCGGCATCTCCACATTGTGTAATTACCACAGTTTGAATATGTGCTTTCTGCAGCATTGCCAATGTCTCTAATATGCGTCAGGAAGAGCAGTATTCCTAACACCAACCCTCCTGGAATCCCACTTTAACCGACCTCCATTCCAAATAAAAACATTTCCCACTGCTGTGTTTCCTGTCACTCAGTCAGATTCCTATCCATGTTGCTGCTGTCCCTTTTATTCTATCAGCTCCAAATGTTACCACAAGTTTGCTGTGTGCCCCTTTATTTATAAAATGCTTTTTGCCAGTCCATGTTCACATTAACCACATTACCCTCATCAACCTTTTCTGTTACCCTCATTAAAATCTGAAGCAAGTTAAATATGATCCCCCTTTAATAATTATGTTTGTGTTTTCCTTCATGTACATTAGCACAAGTGAGTGTTAATTTAATCTCCAGTGTTTGGAGATTAAACCTCAAACCAGTTTAACCTCGTTGCTGAGGTTAAACTGATTGGATTTAGTTGGCTTATCCTCACAGCCTTTTCTGAAGAAGTGTGTTTACCATTTGCAATTCTCCAGTCCTCTGGCACCACCCATGTAACTAGCTCGGATAGAAAACTTTTAAACATTGCCTCTGCAATGTCCACCCTTTTTTTCCCCTCAGTATCCATGCTTGTGTCTTGTCCAGTCACAAGAACACAGGAAATAAGGGCAGACATTTACTATGTGGCTCATCAATAATGTTAAACCATTCAAAACAATTATGAATTCTGTATCTTTATTGCCATACAGTGCAAAGCACAGAGGCACAGTATTAAAACAAGAACCATAAGATCAGCCATGATCTTATTGAATGGCGGGGCAGGCTCGAGGGGCTCGATGGCCTACTCCTGCTCCTATTTCTTATGTTCTTATGTTCTTAAGAACAGCAACATCATCAGACAATACATAGATAGAAATCACACTATGTTTCTGACACATTTTCTAAAAGTCACTACTTTTTCAGCATTCCCAACAAAATCATTTGAAATGTCAGCAATTCTATTGGGGAGAAAACAAACTGTGACTATTAAGATGTGAATCAAATTTCAATAGTTTATACTGACGATCACCAAAACTATGGTAACTCCGAATAAAGAACTTTTCAAGCTTGGGTAATAAGGTTATGTCCTAATTTATAAATTTGAACTAAACCATAAATCAGCCTCTTCAAAGGTTGCAATCCAATAATTCTTAATCCCTCATAAAGTATTCCCCTCATGCCTTCCATTTTCCTGGTTACACAGCTTTGCATTCTTTCTATCAGCTGTATATCTTTTTGAAAGTGTGGGTTCCAAACTGTGGATGCAGACTCCAGATGTGGGCATTCCAGCTGCTAAAAGAGTTCCAGATCTTGGGATTGAACTGCACTTTACTCCTCACTCCCTTGATTCCCTGAGAAACCAACATTTGTCTATCTCAGCCTTAACTGTCATAGACTGTCATAACCTGCAGTGTAGATGGAGGCCATTTGGTCCATTGAATCTGCACTGACTCTCTGACAGAGCATCCCACCCAGAACCTATCACGGTAACCCCACATATTCTGCTAATCCCCCGAACCAATATATTTGGAACACTAACAGGCAGTTTAGCATGGTCAATCCACCTAACATTTGGAGAATGGGAGGAATCGCAAACATGGGGAGGACGTGCAAACATTATACAGGCAATCAGCCAAGGTGGAATTGAACCCGGTTCCCTGGTGCTTTGAGGCAGCAATGCTAACCACTGTGCCACCACTAGTGTATTCAACAATGGAGCATGTCAAAGGATCACAACCCAATGAGTGCAGAAATGTATTCTCATGTCAGTGTGAAATGATCTGATCCTTTCACTGAGCCAGCTTCCGCAATCTCCCAATGTCCACAAAATCAAACCCCTTCAGAATCTTGTATGTTTTAATGTTTTGCCTCTCATGCTTCTAAATCACAGAGAATACAGACCCAGTTTACGAAGGGTCACATCATATGAAACCCTTTCACCCCCGGGGACCAATTTACTGACCCTTCATTAGTAATTGAAGCAGAATGAGAAAACCCTTTCCTGCAGCGAGTAGTTCAGCTCTGGGATGCATTGTCTGACAATCTGTATCTTCATCTGATCAAATAGAATTCAGCTTGTGAACAAGATCATCATTTCAACCAGTTCTGGGTTAAATCAGGCACAGCTCTGATTGGCTGCAGCCCCCTGAATCTGGGGAGCAGACACTGTGAGCATTGCTGGCCTCAGAGGCTTTTACAGTTACTGAGCTGGGAAACTCCAACTAATCCCTGAGAATCCACAGCACAGAGCGAGAGGAGAGGAAACCCTGTCCTGGGAGCTGTCAATCTGAGACACAGTTTGACCCTGTGAATGTGCAGATGTGAACCTGCTCCTTCCATTCCCAAACTGTTCTAATGTGGAATACAGAACGCCCAATAATGACCAACTTGTTGCAATGTGTTTGAATGAACATGATGTGATATCACCGAAGCAGCATTTTGAAATATTCATTCAATGTATTCTGATGAAATGTATTTTTATGCTCTGTGTGCATTCTTATGCCATTGCATAAGAATCTTCCTCTGACATGAGACCGTGTTTTGCCTTTGTGCCTTGATGCTGCTTTAAAAAAACATGTTCATGTTATGAATTTTCTCATCGAACCACAGGAAGACTTGTAGAAAAATAACAGCACAGAAGGAAGCCATTGAACCTATCCTGCCATGCCAGTCCAAGGACACAGTAAGAAGTCTCACAACACCAGGTTAAAGTCCAACAGGTTTATTTGGCAGCAAAGCCACTAGCTTTCAGAGCGTTTGCTGCTCCTTCATCAGGTGAGTGGGAGTTCTATTCACGAACAGGGCATATAAAGACACAAATTCAGTTTACAAAATAATAAGGACACCCAGGTGTCCTTTCCAAGCCCATCTCCCTGCACCCAGCCCGGAGCCATGCAGCTGAATGCATGCTGGAGATCCAAATACTGAATGCCAAAGATTTGCGAGCCTTCTTTGAGTCAGTGGCTGCCCTGTCGCAGCGGAGTAAACATTTCAAATCACACCCACTGCGAGCAGGGTTCGAACCTGCGCGTGGAAACCCTATTGGATTTCCTCAACGCCTTAACCACTCGGCCATCGCAGCTGCTTACTTGCTGTTGTGATGTAACCGACTTAGCAACATTCACAGACCTTTATCAGGCACCGGAATGATGCAGAGCACAGCGTGTGAGCTGAAATTTGTTTGTCTCCTTTTAATTTGTATCTTTGTCTCTGATCCAGAACTCATTCACTAGTTCAGAGACTTGTTGTTCTTTTTCAGTAACCTTTCATTCAAATCAAGTTGAACCCGAATTCTGCATCCGAAAAATAAAACGAAAACATTAAGTCCACTTTATTTCATTGCAGTCAAATGTTGCGTTTAAACCACAAGAGGGCGCTGATAATATCCAATACACATTACCAATGCGATGGCTGGGTACCGAACCCGGGTTAACTGCTTGGAAAGCAGTTAGGCTCACCACTATACCACCATCGCTCGTTCTCCTCACGTAGCTGTTATTTTCATTAGTTATAATTACAAAACTACCTTAGCTTCTGATTTCAGCAGACAGAAGGTATGTCCTTGGGACATTTTTTTTACCTGAACTTGGCTTGTCTCGTTTTTCTGGACAGTTTTAGCCACCTTTTTGCTATTGTTTCTGACTGATAACTCTGATTAGATTTGCGGCCTGTTCTTTCATTTGAACAAAGTGTCCACTGAACGGGAATTGAAGCTGGATTTTATGTCAGAAACACATGGATGATGAGAATATTTGGTGATTTTGTTTTTAGAAGTGTTCTGTTCTGACCAGAGATAGCTAATTAAACAAGTCAACACTCTGAAGGTCAGGTACTGACCCTTGGTCAAATGCTCGCACAGTCACCACAACACCACCTGGCTCTGTCACCCCCTCTGTATTTATAGAACGAAGCAATGAAGTGGCAGAGAAATCACAGCTGAGAGAATTCTCTCACTGAAAATTCGTTTATTCGGTCAGAGACTTGTTTTTCTATTCCAATATTTTTCATCAAAAAAGAATTATGGCCGAGCAAAAAATGAAAAAGGTATCTACATTTTATTTCATTCCTGTCAAATGTTGCGTTCGCTCTGTTTTTGTCCACTCAGTTTAAAACACAAGAGGCCGCGGAGAAGGTTCAAAATAAATGACCAATGCATTGGCCAGGAATCAAACCTGGGTCATCTACTTGGAAGGCAGTTATGCTCACCAGTATACCACCATCGCTCACTCTGCTTAAACAACTGTTATTTTCATTAGTTATAATTACGGAACTTCCTGAGTTGCTGATTTCATCAAACACCAGATGTGTCCACAGCACAGTTTGTAAACTGAACTTGGCTTGTCTCGTTTTTCTGGACAGTTTAGGCCACCTTTCGTTTTACAATTGTTTCTGACTGCGAACTCATTGATTAGTTTTGAGGCCTTTTCTTTCATTTGAACAACGTTTCAGCTGAAAGCAAATTGAATGTGGATTTTACATTAGAAACACAGCGATGATGAGAATTTTTAGTGAATTTTATTTTAGGAGTGCCCACTTACTATTCTGACCTGCGATAGATAATTAAATGAATTACCACTGTGATGGCCAGGAACTGACCCTTGGTCAAATGCTCACACAGTCACCACCATCACTCACCTGGTTCTGCCACCCCCTCAGAAAGAAAGTCCAGCTCTGACACTGAATCTAGATACCTTCAGGCCCAATTGGAGGATGGTCAGAAACTGTCTGCCACTGTCAGAAACTCCATTATCAGCGAGTGGGGGATGATTATTTAACTGGCTGTCACTGGTTGTTGAGGTTGTGATTTACTGTTACCTGTCAGTGCAAGAGAAACAAATAAAACAGGAAAATTGAGAGACTCCGAGAGCAGATAATTTGTCCTTCGCCCTAAAGAAACACAATGATGTCTGCAATCGCTATAATAACTGAAAAAACAGATATAATTGGCTGTTGCCGCGAATCTGGTTAACAAATATGGCCGTACACCACATGGACTGCAGCGGTTCCAGAGGGCAGTTCACCACCACCTTCCCAAGGGCAATTAGGGATGGGCAATAAATGCTGACCCAGACAGCGACACTCACATTCCATGAATGAATTCAAAGGCAATCTGCAGGGAGCGGGCTTCAGAGTGTTTAACAGTTACTGAGGTGACAAACTATAACGAACCCCCTGGAACCCGGAGCAAAGGCCGGAAGGAGGAGAAATTCCGGCCTGGGACCTTACATTTGGTGAAAGTTTTGTCCTGTGAATGTGTAGATGTGAATATTGTGTAAGAGAGAGTGTATGAAAGGAGCGGGCGGGTCAGACTAATCCAACTGTGTTTGTGTGTCTGTTCTGATCATGAGATCTCCGAGTCTCTCTTGTGTAAAATAAAACAATTTTCCAATCAGAGATTCCCTTAATACCCCTGCTGAGCCCCAAAGTTAGATTTCAAGGCAATTGTTTCGCTAAATTGAAGAATTCAGTGGAAAATTCGAGAACATGTCAGCTATCGCGTGTGAGAGCGCGATCAGTGCAGCAGTAAAATGGGTTTCAGTGGAAAATGGAATCCTCAGTTCGAGTGAAACCTTTTCAACAGCAAACATTCGTGTGTCAGAGACATGAAGGATGTGAGCTGGATCTCTGGAGAGGCGGAATTTCATTGGAATGGGAGAGTCTGTGAGGAGAGAGAAATGATGTGGAGATGCCGGCGTTGGACTGGGGTAAACACAGTAAGAAGTTTAACAACACCAGGTTAAATTCCAACAGGTTTATTTGGTAGCAAAAGCCACACAAGCTTTCAGAGCTCCAAGCCCCTTCTTCAGGTGAGTGGGAATTCTGTTCACAAACAGGGCATATAAACACACAAACTCAATTTACATGAATAATGGTTGGAATGCGAATACTTACAACTAATCAAGTCTTTAAGAAACAAAACAATGTGAGTGGAGAGAGCATCAAGACAGGCTAAAAAGATGTGTATTGTCTCCAGACAAGACAGCCAGTGAAACTCTGTGGGGGTTACAAATAGTGTGACATGAACCCAATATCCCGGTTGAGGCCGTCCGCGTGTGTGCGGAACTTGGCTATCAGTTTCTGCTCAGCGACTCTGCGCCGTCGTGTGTCGCGAAGGCCGCCTTGGAGAACGCTTACCCGAATATCAGAGGCCGAATGCCCGTGACCGCTGAAGTGCTCCCCAACAGGAAGAGAACAGTCTTGCCTGGCGATTGTCGAGCGGTGTTCATTCATCCGTTGTCGCAGCGTCTGCATAGTTTCCCCAATGTACCATGCCGCGGGACATCCTTTCTTGCAGCGTATCAGGTAGACAACGTTGGCCGAGTTGCAAGTGTAAGTACCGTGTACCTGGTGGATGGTGTTCTCACGTGAGATGATGGCATCTGTGTCGATGATCCGGCACGTCTTGCAGAGGTTGCTGTGGCAGGGTTGTGTGGTGTCATGGTCAGTGTTCTCCTGAAGGCTGGGTAGTTTGCTGCGGACAATGGTCTGTTTGAGGTTGTGCGGTTGTTTGAAGGCAAGAAGTGGGGGTGTGGGGATGGCCTTGGCGAGATGTTCGTCTTCATCAATGACATGTTGAAGGCTCCGGAGGGGATGCCGTAGCTTCTCCGCTCCGGGGAAGTACTGGACAACGAAGGGTACTCTGTCCACTGTGTCCCGTGTTTGTCTTCTGAGGAGGTCGGTGCGGTTTTTCGCTGTGGCACGTTGGAACTGTTGATTAATGAGTCGAGCGCCATATCCTGTTCTTATGAGGGCATCTTTCAGCGTCTGGAGGTGTCTGTTGCGATCCTTCTCATCCGAGCAGATCCTGTGTATACGGAGGGTTTCTCCATAGGGGATGGCTTCTTTAACGTGTTTAGGGTGGAAGCTGGAGAAGTGGAGCATCGTGAGGTTATTCGTGGTACTTGCAGTACAGTGAGGTGCTGAGGTGACCGTCCTTAATGGAGATGCGTGTGTCCAAGAATGCAACCGATTCCGGAGAGTAGTCTATGGTGAGTCTGATGGTGGGATGGAACTTGTTGATGTCATCATAGAGTTGTTTCAGTGATTGTTCACCATGAGTCCAAAGGAAGAAAATGTCATCGATGTATCTAGTGTATAGCATCGGTTGAAGGTCCCGTGCGGTGAAGAAGTCTTGTTCGAACCTGTGCATGAAGATGTTGGCATATTGAGATGCGAATTTGGTCCCCATGGCTGTTCCGTGTGTCTGGATGAAGAACTGGTTGTTGAAGGTGAAGATATTGTGGTCCAGGATGAAGCGGGTGAGATGTAAAATTGCATCTGGAAACTGGCAGTTGTTGGCGCTGAGCACTGAGGCCGTTGCAGCAATGCCATCGTCATGGGGGATGCTGGTGTAGAGTGCCGAGACATCCATTGTGACGAGGAGCACTCCTGGTTCAACTGCTCCATGTGTGCCGAGTTTCTGTGGGAAGTCCGTCGTGTCGCGACAAAAGCTGGGGGTTCTTTGTACAATGGGTTTCAGGATGCCCTCGACATAGCCGGAGAGGTTCTCGCACAGGGTCCCATTGCCCGATACGATGGGACGGCCGGGTGTGTTTGCCTTGTGTATCTTCGGGAGGCAGTAGAGATCTCCAACGCGGGGAGTACGTGGGATGAGAGCACGGAGCGTGTTCTGAAGGTCCGGATCAAAGGTCTTGATCAGAGTGTTGAGTTGCCGGGTGTGTTCTTTGGTCGGATCTGCAGGTAACTGTCTGTAGTGTTCCTCGTTGTTTCGTTGTCGGTACACTTCTTTGCAGTAATCCGTTCCGTTCAGTATGACGATGGCCCCTTCTTTGTCTGCTGGTTTGATGACAATTTTGCGGTTGGTCTTGAGAGCGTGGATGGCGTTACGTTGTGCTTGGCTGATGTTCGGGGCTGTCTTGTGAGTGCGGCTGATGAATTTGGTGCTGACGCACCTCCTGACGGCTGAGGAGAGGTCACGGGCATTCGGCCTCTGATATTCGGGTAAGCGTTCTCCAAGGCGGCCTTCGCGACACACGACGGCGCAGAGTCGCTGAGCAGAAACTGATAGCCAAGTTCCGCACACACGAGGACGGCCTCAACCGGTATATTGGGTTCATGGCACACTATTTGTAACCCCCACAAAGTTTCACTGGCTGTCTTGTCTGGAGACAATACACATCTTTTTAGCCTGTCTTGATGCTCTCTCCACTCACATTGTTTTGTTTCTTAAAGACTTGATTAGTTGTAAGTATTCGCATTCCAACCATTATTCATGTAAATTGAGTTTGTGTCTTTATATGCTCTGTTTGTGAACAGAATTCCCACTCACCTGAAGAAGGGGCTTGCAACTCCGAAAGCTTGTGTGGCTTTTGCTACCAAATAAACCTGTTGGACTTTAACCTGGTGTTGTTAAACTTCTTACTGTCTTTATTGCCATACAGTGCGAAGCACAGAGGCACAGCATTAAAACAAGAACAGCAACAGCATCAGACAATACAAAGATAGAAATCACACTATATTTCTGACAAGTTTTCCAAAAGTCACTACGTTTTCAGCATTCACCATCAAAATCTGGTAAAGCATTTGAAATATCAACAACTCTATGTGGGGAAAACAAATTGTGAATATCGTCGCATGAACCAAATTTCTGTACTTTATACTGATGCCCACCCAAAATACAGTAGCTGCGAATAACTATCTTTTGAAGCTTGGGTAATAAGGCCATGTATCAATTTATAATATTGAACTAAACGATAAATCAGCCTTCTCTCAACATTGCAATTCAAGAATCCTTAATCCTTCATCAGGTATTCCCCTCATGCCTTCCATTTTCCTGGTTACATATCATTGCACCCTCTCTATCAGCTGAATATCTCTTTGAAAGTGTGGGTTCCAAAGTATGGGTGCAGTCTCCAGATGTGGGCATACCAGCTGCTTATAGAGTTTCAGATCTTGGGTTCAACTCCAGTTTACTCCTCACTCCCTTGGTTCCTTAAGAAACCAAAATTTGTCTAACTCAGCCTTAACTGCAATAGAATCCCTCCAGTGCAGTTGGAGGCCATTTGGCCCATTGAGTCTGCACCGACTCTCTGAGACACCATCCCACGCAGAACCTGTCTCAGTAACCCCACATATTTATCCTGCTAATCCCCTGAACTGATACATTTGGGAAACAATGGGTACCATGCGGTACCTTAACAAGGTACCGCAAGGTAGGTTGTTGCATGAGTTTAAATCTCATGGGATCTAGGGTGAGGTATCTTAATGAATACAAAATTGGCTTCTTGACAGAAGCCAGAGGGCTTGTAGAGGGTTGTTTTTTAAACTGGAGTCCAGTGACCAGCGGTGTGCCTCAGGGATCAGTGCTGGGTCCCCTGTTATTTGTCATTTATATTAATGATTTGGATGAGAATATAGGAGGAATGGTTAGTAAGTGCAGATGACACCAAGATTGGCGGCATAGTGGACAGTGAGGAAAGTTATCTCCAATTGTAAAGGGATCTTGATCAATTGGGCCAGTGGGCTGATGAATGGCAGATGGAGTTTAATGTAGACAAATGCAAGGTGACGCATTTTGGTAGATTGAACCAGGGCAGACTTACCAAGTTCATGGCAGAGCATTGGGGAGAGATGCAGAACAAAGAGATCGAGGGGTACATGTTCATAGCTCCTTGAAAGTGGAGTCACAGGTGGACAGAGTGGTGAAGAAGGCATTTGGCATGCTTGGTTTCATCGGTCAGAACATTGAATACAGGAGTTGGGACGTCTTGTTGAAGTCGTACAAGATATTGGTAAGGCCACACTTGGAATACTGTGTACAGTTCTAGTCACTATTATAGAAAGGATATTATTAAACTAGAAAGCATGCAGAAAAGATTTACTAGGATGCTACCGGGACTTGATGGTTTGAGTTTTAAGGCGAGGCTGGATAGACTGGGAATTTTTTCTCTGGACGTAGGAGGCTGAGGGGTGACCTTATAGAGATCTATAAAATAATGAGGGGGACAGATCAGCGAGATCTTTTCCCAAAGGTTCGGGAGTCGAATGCGAGAGGGCACAGGTTTAAGGTGAGAGGGGAGAGATACAAAAGTGTCCAGAGGGACAATTGTTTTACACAGAGGGTGGTGAGTGTCTGGAACAAGCTGCCAGAGGTAGTAGTAGAGGTGGGTACAATTTTGTCTTTTAAAATGCATTTCGACAGTTACATGGGTAAGATGGGTATAGAGGGATATGGGCCAAACGCAGGGATGTGGGCCAAATGCAGGCAATTGGGATTCGCTTCGTTGTTTAAAAAAAAAGGGCGGCATGGACAAGTTGGACCGAAGGACCTGTTTCCATGGCGTAAACCTCTCTGACTCGGAACCCATTCGGCCTATCTTGTCCATGCCAGCCCGAGGCCACCCTTTCCAAACTCACCTTCCTGCACCCGGCCCGGAGCCATGCAGCTGAAAGCATCATGGCGATCGAAATACTTCACACCAAAAAATCGGTAGGTTTTTTGGTTATCTGAAATAGCGGAAGTAAACACTTCACAATCATAACCGCTGCGAGCAGGGCTCAAACCTGCGCGGGGAAACACCATTAGATTTCAAGTCCAACACCTTAACCACTCGGCCATCACAGCTGCGCATTTCTCTAAATAATGTAACCTCAGTAATGTTCATATTAACTTCTATCAAGTACCGGGATTGTGCAGAGCACAGTGTGTGAGCTGAAATGTGTTCCTCTGCCGTTACTTTGTATCTTTGTCTCGAACGGAGAACTCATTTGATGTCAGAGATTTGTTTTCCTATTTCAATATTTTTTCATGAGAAACGAATTACGTCCGAATAGAAAAAAATAAAAACTGATACGTCTATTTTAATTCACTATTGTCAAATGTTGCGTTCGCCCTGTTTTTGTCCACTCGGTTTAAAACAATATTCGCGGTAAAGGTTCTAAAATAGACTATGAATGCGATGGCCGGGAATCGAACCCGGGTCAACTGCTGGGAAGGCAGCTATGCTCACCACTCTACCACCATCGCTCACTCTGCTGAAATAATCGTTATTTTAATCAGTTGTAATTACGGAACTACCTGAGTTGCTGATTTCATCACGCACCAGGTGTGTCCATGGCACAGTTTGGAAACTGAACTTGGCTTGTCTCGTTTTTCTGGACAGTTCAATTTATCTTTTTACTGTTGTTTCTGACTGAGAACTCATTGTTTAATTTTGAGGCCTGTTCTTTCATTTAAACAACTGAAAGCAAACTGAAGCTTGATTTTCCATTTGAAATCTTTAGTGAATTTTATTTTAGGAGTGCCCACCTACTGTTGTGACATGCGATAGCTAATTAAATAAATCACCACTGTGATGGTCAGGAACTGACGTTTGTTCAAATGCTCGCCCAGTCACCACTCAACCACCATCGTTCACCTGACTGTGCCACTCCCTCAGTGAGAAAGTCCAGCTCTGACAATGAATCTGGTTCCCTCCAGGCCCAATCGGAGGATGGTCAGAAACTGTCTGTCGCTGTTAGAAACTCCATTATCAGCGAGTGGGGGATTATTATTTCACTGGCTGTCACTGGGTGTTGAGGTTGTGATTTATTGTTACCTGTCAGTGCAGGAGAAACAAATGAAACAGGAAATCTAGAGACTCCAAGAGCAGATAATTTGTATTTCATCGTAAACAAACACAGTGATGTCAGCAATCACTGTAATAACTGGGGGGGGGGGGGGCAGATATGATTGGCTCTGGCCGCTGAATCTGGTTAACAGATATGGCCGTACACCACATGGACTGCAGCGGTTCCAGAAGGCAGCTCACCACCACCTTCCCAAGGGCAATTAGGGATGGGCAATAAATGCTGACCCAGACAGCGACACTCACATTCCATGAATGAATTCAAAGACAATCTGTGGGGAGCGGGCTTCAGAGTGTTTAACAGTTACTGAGGTGAAAAACTAACTAACCACCTGGGATCCGGAGCAAAGGCCGGAAGGAGGAGAAATTCCGTCCAGGGACCTTACAGTTGGTGAAAGTTTTGTCCTGTGAATGTGTAGATGTGAATATTGTGTAAGAGAGAGTGTATGAAAGGAGCGGGCGGGTCAGACGAATGCAACTGTGTTTGTGTGTCTGTTCTGATCATGAGATCTCCGAGTCTCTCTTGTGTAAATAAAACAACTTTTCAATCAAAGATTCCCGCTAAACCCGCTGCTGAGCCCCAAAGTTAGATTTCAAGGCAAATGGTTCGCTAAATTCAAGATTTCAGTGGAAAAGTAGAGAACATGTCAGCTATCGGGTGTGAGAGCGCGATCAGTGCAGCAGTAAAACGGGTTTCAGTCGAAAATGGAGTCCTCAATTCGAGTGAAACCTTTTCAACAGCAAACATTCGTATGTCAGAGACATGAAGGATGTGAGCTGGATCTCTGGAGAGGCGGAATTTCATTGCAAGGGGAGAGTTTGTGAGGAGAGAGAGACACAGAGAGTCTGGAGGAGCCGGGAGCTGACAGCAGCTTGTCTCTGCTCCGTCCGCTCTCTGCCTTTAAGTTGCTCTGTGCCGCCACCACTGGCTTCATTTCGGATCCAGTTCTGACTGTCACACAGATTTTCCACACATTCCCGGATATGACTGAAACTGCAGCCGCCGAAACGGCTCCTCCAGCCGCTCTCGCTCAAGTGAAGTCTCCCAAGAAGAAGAAGGCGGCTCCCCGACCTGCGGCAACCGGTCCCAAGTTGGGGGAGCAGATCCTCACGGTTGTGGCGGGATGCAGCGATCGCAATGGGATGTCCCTGGCCGCGATAAAGAAAGCTTTGGCTGGCAGCGGAGTGGATGTGGGGAAGCGCGTCTCCCAGATCAGGTTAACTATCAAGAGGAAGGTGGAGACAGGGTCTCTGGTGCAGACAAAGGGACAGGGCGCCTCCGGCTCCTTCAAACTCGCTCAGAAGGAAAGCCCGGGGAAAATGGGAAAGAAGGTGAAGAAACCAACAGCCAAGAAGTCTTTAGTGAAGAAAACAGCGTCCAAGAAGGTGACAACAAAGAAAGCAGCAGCCAAGAAACCCGCAGCCAAGAAACCCGCAGCAAAGAAAACTCCAGTGAAGAAATCAACAGTGAAGAAAACAAGCAGCAAGAAGGCGGCAACTCCAAAAAAGGCGGTGAAGAAAGCAGCCCTGAAGAAAAAGACTCCTGTGAAGAAGGTGACGGGCGGAAAGTCTGTCAAAAAAGTGACTAAATCGAAGGCCAAACCCAAAGTGAAAGCAGCAAAAGCGAAGAAAGCGTCAGGAAAGAAGTGAAACAACCCGAGCAAATTGTAAACCTCTGAACCCAAAGGCTCTTCTCAGAGCCACCCACATCTCTCAGGAAAGAGCTGATCCCGCAAGAAAATGATTCCTGCCCCGCGGCCCGGCTCATTCTCAATAGAGATCATTTCAAATTCGGAAGAAAGCAAAACACAACAGAGGCTGAATTTCATTTGAATTTGACATTTGTTCAATCGCCACTTTCTCTCATAATAAAGATTCAGTGTGAGACAGTAACACTGGCGGCTAAATACCGCATTCCCGCCACATTTTTAACCGAATCCCTGCAGTGCAGAGGGAGGCCAATCGTCCCATCGAGTCTGCACCGACCTCAATCCCACCCAGTCCGGATCCCCATCACCGTATTTATTGACCCGACACTCCGGTGCAATTTTGCATGGCCAATCGACCTGGCACGCACTTTGGTGTGCGGGAGGAAACCGGAGAAAGCCCAAGGAGAATGTGCAAACTCCACACAGACAGTGATCTCAGCCGGGAATCGAACCCAGATGCCTGGCGCTGTGAGACGGCAATTCTTAGCCAAAAATCAATGTCAGGAGTGGGATTTGAACCCACGCCTCCAGAGGAAACTGCGACCTGAACGCAGCACCTTAGACCGCTCGGCCATCCTGACTCCCTTAATTGTCACACAGGAGATTGCCCCAAACAGCTTCAATAAAGTGTTTGCAAACAGCGAGAAGCAGATGTGTGTGAGGATGTTCCTGAGGAAGATTCTTGCGATAGAATCGACTGTGTTTAGGTCGGAATATTACTGACTGGGAATTATTACGGGATTACGCCTGTCTTGATGCTCTCTCCACTCACGTTGTTTTGTTTCTTAACATGACACCACACAACCCTGCCACAGCAATCTCTGCAAGACGTGCCGGATCATCGACACGGATGCCATCATCTCACGTGAGAACACCATCCACCAGGTACACGGTACATACTCTTGCAACTCGGCCAACGTTGTCTACCTGTTACGCTGCAAGAAAGGATGTCCCGAGGAATGGTACATTGGGGAAACTGCAGACGCTGCGACAACGGATGAATGAACACCGCTCGACAATCACCAGGCAAGACTGTTCTCTTCCTGTTGGGGAGCACTTCAGCGGTCACGGGCATTCGGCCTCTGATATTCGGGTAAGCGTTCTCCAAGGTGGCCTTCGCGACACACGACGGCGCAGAGTCACTGAGCAGAAACTGATAGCCAAGTTCCGCACACACGGGGACGGCCTCAACCGGGATATTGGGTTCATGTCACACTATTTGTAACCCCCACAGAGTTTCACTGGCTGTCTTGTCTGGAGACAATACACATCTTTTTAGCCTGTCTTGATGCTCTCTCCACTCACATTGTTTTGTTTCTTAAAGACTTGATTAGTTGTAAGTATTCGCATTCCAACCATTATTCATGTAAATTGAGTTTGTGTCTTTATATGCTCTGTTTGTGAACAGAATTCCCACTCACCTGAAGAAGGGGCTTGGAGCTCCGAAAGCTTGTGTGGCTTTTGCTACCAAATAAACCTGTTGGACTTTAACCTGGTGTTCTTAAACTTCTTACAATTATTACGGGACCAGGTTTAAAAACACAAAAGGACAAAGTCACGACCCGAAACGTTAACTCTGTCTCTCTCTCTCTCTTCACAAAAGCTGCCGGAGCTGCTGATTATTTGCAGCATTTTCTGTTTTGATTCCACATTTCAAAGCTCCGGGTTTGTGGAAACTCTTGAGTGTGAAGGGCGGCTCTGGAAGTATTTGAGTGGGGAGCTGTGTTTCGCTTCCATTGTTCATAAACGGGTTGAAATTGGCGGTGCAGAAACTGGAGGTGGAGCTGAAAGATCAGGGGCCGTTCTGTGTGTGTGTGTCAGTCCGGCTCTCTCCTCCCTCCCGCTCTGTGTTTAATCTTCACTCTGTCTCCTCCCCTCTCTGCTCTCACTCCGCCTTTCTCAGTCAGGTCGGGGCGGGCTGTATAAAAGGAGCCTGAAAGATTTCCTCTCATATTGTGCAGAGATCTAAGTGAAGAATCATTATGTCTGGCAGAGGGAAAGGGGGCAAAGGACTGGGTAAAGGCGGCGCAAAGCGGCACCGCAAAGTGCTTCGTGATAATATCCAGGGCATCACCAAGCCAGCAATCCGCCGCCTCGCTCGCCGTGCCGGTGTCAAGCGGATCTCGGGTTTGATCTACGAGGAGACTCGCGGGGTGCTGAAGGTTTTCCTGGAGAAGGTAATCAGGGATGCGGTCACCTACACTGAACACGCCAAGCGCAAGACGGTCACTGCCATGGATGTGGTGTACGCTCTGAAACGCCAGGGCCGCACTCTCTATGGATTCGGCGGCTGAACAACTCGACCCTTTCTACCGAACACGCAACAAAGGCTCTTTTAAGAGCCAAGAACCGCTTCACAGAGAGAGCAGTGACAAGGGGACGGGGGCTGGGACAGGCTGTTCAGTGTTTGAGATGCATGTTTGTTTTGTTTAGGTTAGTGTGGGAATCACCGAATTTAACATTTCATTTGGAGCAGCGATGCGGATTGTTTTTGAAGTTTTTAAGTGGATTGTCGAAGCAGCACCCAGTTGACATGTGCCCTCAGTGAAAAGCCACATCACTCCTGTTTAATTACTCAATGTTTGCATAGAGTTTATAAAAGCTTTCTCTGGAATAGCGGAGTTTAGTAGCAGCAGCCGGTGAATCGTTCACTGGAACCAGTCTCAGTTCTGATGCTATTTGCCCCCAGACGGTTGTTTCCTGCACTGAAACTGACGCTTTGTGAAACTGATCAGTTTCCGCTCAGTCATTCACAAACCCGCAATTCCCGCAGTTTGAGCCGCTCCAACCCCAGCCTGCTTCTGATTGGCCATCCTCTCCACATTCACAGCTCTGAACCAATCGCAGAGCATCGAATGTGAACATTGAGCCAATCATTGGCTTCAACTGTCAACCAGCAGAAATTTTGAATTGGGGGAAATGCCGCCAATTTCAGCGCGGGAAAGGGAATTGAGACAAATTCTTAACTTATTAAAAATAGATTCTCAATTAATATTCTGCTGTAAGATTATTTTACAAAGAGGTTTCATTTGTGAACATTTGTCCGCCACGGGCGGCAAACGGCTCTATTCAGTCATGTCAAACGGGACAAATATGAAGTCACTCTGTAACAAACAACAGACTCAACCCCTTTCACACCGGCTTGAGGGAGACACAGAGAAGCAACAGATTTCTGATCCTTTCCCCCGAAAACGGCAGCGAATGTTACAAGCGACAGGGGAGGGGGAATCTGAATGGGCTGGAGAGGAAAGGGACAGGGATCGAGTGGAACAGCGGGAGATTCTGGGAATGAACAGCCCAGAGAGCGGGAAAAGGGTCTAAAGCACTAAGTGGAGGGAGATGGACTTCAAATCTTCAATGTTTCTGGGAATTATCTTATTAAGGACGGAATGAAGACTTATTTTATACAAACGGTTATTTCCTGCACAGAAAACGGCGGAATTTCTGAAAGGGGCGGTTAAGAAAACAACTGAACCAATCAGAACCTGAGTTACAGACATTAATTCCCTGGTCAGAGTTTGATTGAAACTTCCTGGGCCAATTCCCGCTGGGGGCGGTCCCTCACAGAGTTTAAAATGGCGGAAGCTTGGCAGACTCTGTATTAATAGTTTGCGCCTCAGAGATTGTGCTGAATCCGCTCAGAAAATGGCCAGGACCAAGCAGACAGCGCGCAAATCGACCGGAGGGAAAGTTCCTCGCAAACAGCTGGCTACCAAAGCGGCCCGGAAGAGCGCTCCAGCCACGGGCGGAGTGAAGAAGCCTCATCGCTACAGACCCGGCACTGTGGCTCTGAGGGAGATCCGCCGCTACCAGAAATCCACCGAGCTGCTGATCCGCAAAGTGCCCTTCCAGCGCCTGGTGCGAGAGATCGCTCAGGACTTCAAGACAGACCTGCGCTTCCAGAGCTCGGCCGTCATGGCCCTGCAGGAGGCCAGCGAGGCTTACCTGGTGGGGCTCTTTGAGGACACCAACCTGTGCGCCATCCACGCCAAGCGAGTCACCATCATGCCTAAAGACATCCAGCTGGCCCGCCGCATCCGCGGGGAACGCGCCGAAACCCCGGCCTCAGCACCAAGTACAACAACGGCTCTTTTAAGAGCCACCAAATCGACAAATGAAAGAGCTGCGATCTCCTGTTAACGATTCCCGTGTTTGAATTCCCAGGACAGAATATTCCCAGGACTCCAATACTGAAAACTCTCAATGTTACAATTAACCCTCCGTGGCATTGAGGTCATTCATATCTCCAATCCTTTGATAGTTAGAGTAAAAACCATGCCGTTAACAATTCTACCACAATTTAATTTTATAGTTTTATTAAACCTGCGATCATTTCAGTTTCCGAGCAATAATTCCGCAAATCCACTTTCTCCGCACGTGTTTCGAGTCGCAGCGAGTGTTGAAAATTGCGTCAATTGAGTTCAGAATATGAAGCATGTCTCAAACAGTAACCCACTCACACCGATATAGCCATTGCAGGAACGCTTGCACATTCGCATAGACAAACATTAACACTTTTCCAGATACAATGACTGGCTCTGAAAACCGATGGGCTGCAGATGAATGTCCTCGCAGATTATCACATTTTAAAGCAATTATATTGGAAATAGGATCATTTAAGTTCACTGGGATGGTTTCCCCGATAAACAGCAGCAACTTGCATTAAAATACTGTCTGTGTCAACAGTACGGATTGATAGAACAAAGCGGGAAACCGCTGTGCTGTGAATAGCAGTGCAGAAACTGACCGATAGACACCAGGTCGCCCTTTTTCAGATAAAGTGAGTGGCTCTGAAAAGAGCCTTTGGGTTATCAGATTAAAGAATGGTCGCTTCACTTGCTCTTCGCGGACCCAGCGCTGCTTTTCTTGGGCAGCAGCACGGCCTGGATATTAGGCAGCACCCCGCCCTGAGCGATGGTCACTCCTCCCAGCAGCTTATTGAGCTCCTCGTCGTTGCGGACGGCCAGCTGCAGGTGTCTGGGGATGATGCGGGTCTTCTTGTTGTCCCGGGCCGCGTTCCCGGCCAGCTCCAGGATTTCAGCGGTCAGATACTCGAGCACGGCAGCCAGATAGACCGGGGCTCCGGCACCCACACGCTCAGCATAGTTGCCCTTTCTCAGGAGCCTGTGAACACGGCCCACCGGGAACTGCAGTCCAGCCCGGGAGGAGCGAGACTTGGCCTTGGCCCGAGCTTTCCCGCCGCTCTTTCCTCTTCCAGACATTTGCACAATCTCACAAACACTTTCACAAAGAATCAGCAATTTCTCCAGCATTGACTGTTCTTATAAACTGACAGCTCCTCTGGTTGGCCGCTGCTCTATTCACCTCATTTGCCTATATTCTTCACCAATCAGCTCACTGGAAACAGAAGAGGGCGGGATTTCCCCACAACAACCGGTAGAAGCAGAAAATTTGTCCATTTCCAAAAGCCCGCCAATTTCATTGTGGGAAAGGAGCGAATTCAAATCAATGTCGCCCTCAGTCAGAGATTTCAAATCCCTTCTATTGATTTGCTTTTATTCAGCTCTTCCCGTCACCAATCGCAGGCGCGGCTTTAACATTTTCTTTCAATGTGCTTCATTCTCCTATCGCTTTCTAACTGTCCCGGGCGGGAATCAATCCCTGTTTACAGCATTCCCAGAAGGAAAACACTCCGTTTAGTCTTCAATCAGAACCCAGTGTCCTTCACTGAAAACAGGGAGCCTGCGCGTTTCCCACGCTTCCTGGGGTGGCTGCTTCCTGTCGTGCCTGTGAGCCGGTGTTAAGTCTGTGGGATCAAGGGTGTAGCTGTATCCTGTTTCCGCTTTGGTTGGTGTGTGGGTGGAGGATTTGTTGCCATGGTCACAGTTCCTGCGTCGGCAGTCGGGTCTGAGCGGTCGGGAGTACCGGGTCGCTGTCAGGCTGCGGTTTGAGTTTGGAGGGTGTTCACACCACACTCTGGCATGGACGGGTTGAAGGCCGGTTGGTGGATGGGGTCTCGCGTCACCGCTGGGTCCACGTGTTCGGGTTCTCCGGGTCACTGCCAGGACAGGGTCTTCCTTCCGAGGTCAGAGGATCCCTAGTCTTGCAAATAAATTTAAAAGAGCAGTTTTAGTAATTTTATAAATCTCAGTACATAATCATAATGAACATCCACAAAGGAACCCCAGTGATACAAACATTGTCAATGTGTGACTGCAGTCCTTAGTGTCTGTGTACGAGATGCATGATCAGTGGCGGTAGGCGCTATGACAATTCAATGACATTCAGATAGAACTGAAACCCTGCACTGCTCCATGAATGGGATAACCGGATGGAGCAGAGACATTTGTCATGTTCATATTTCCATTCATTGCTCCCGTGTGATTATCCAGAAAGTAATTAAAACCAAACAGTCTCTGTTTAAAATGTGTCCATCCTCGTTCTCACCTGGTGCCTGCAAGAGCTGCGCTTTGTCTAACTCCTCACATCCTGACTGTCTGTCTCTGCTTCCAATCTTCACTGTCCAATAACAACAAACCAAGGGAGACTGGAACTAGAGTAATTACCGTATGGAAGGAGGCCATTCGCCACATCCAGTCCATGCTGGTTCTCCGTGGAGCAATCCAGTCAGTCCCATTCTCCTGCTCTATCCCCATAGCCGAACAATTTTATTTCCCTCAAATGTCCATCCAAATTCCTCTTCGAAATAATTCATCGTCTCGGCTTCCAACCTCAGTGACAGCAACTTCCAGGTTGTTACTGTCTGCATGAGAATTTCTTCCACACATCCCCCCAGTGTCTCTTTCAAAACCTTCAACTTGTGCCCCCTAGTCCTTATACGATCAGTGAATGGAATCAGCTTTTCGTTGTCTACCTGAACCACACCAGCCATAATCCTGTCCACCTCTATTAGATCTCTCTCTCAATCTGCTTTGCTCCAAAAAGATCAACCCCAGCTTCTGCAACCTAACTTTGTGGCTAAAATCTCTCATTGCTGAAACCATTCTGGTCAATCTCCTCTGCACTCGCTGAACCACCGTCACATGTTTCCTCAAGTGTGCTGAGCAGAACTGGACTCAATGCTTCAGCTGTGATCCAATCAGAGTTTTCTAAAGGCTCAGCATAACTTGCATGATTCTGTACTCAATGCCTGTGTCCTCATGGAGAGGGTCACTCATGTGGACGAGGAGGGTTTGAACTAAACTGGCAGGGGATGGGCACCATTGTATAGAAGTGGAAAAGAGGAATATCTAGAGAAAGAAAAAAAATCACCGGCTCCAACGCACGCCTCCCTGATGAGCTCAATGCATTCTGTGCCTGCTCTGAGCAAGAGGTCAGCGAGAGCACGCCCTCCACCCTGGAAGCCGGAGATGAATCTGTATCTGAGGTCACCATTGCAAATGTCAGAGCAGCTTTCTCAGAGGTCAACCCAAGGGAAGTGACTGCCTCGGATGGGGTACCCGGACGAGCACTCAGTTCCTGCATGGATCAGCTGGCGGGGGCATTCGCAGACATCTTCAACCTCTTTTTACAACAATCTCAGGTCCCTACCTGCTTCAAGATGACGACCATCATCCCAGTACCAAAGAAAAGCTAAGCAGCGTGCCTCAATGACCATTATCCAGTGGCTCAGACATCCATCATTAGGAAGTGCATCGAAGGATTAGACATGGCACAAATCAATTCCAGCCTCCCAGACTATCTGGATCCACTACAGTTCGCCTGCCAGCGCAACAGTACACAGCAGACGCCATCTCCCTGCCCCTGCACTCAGCCCTGGAACACCTAGATAACAAAGACACTTACAGCAGACTTCTATTTATTGACTGCAGCTCAGCCTTCAACACCATTATTCCACAAAACTCATCTCCAAACTCCGTGGCCTGGACCTCGGCTTCTCTCTCTACGACTGGGTACTGAACTTCCTAACCCACAGACCACAATCAGAAAGGATAAGCAACAACACCTCCTCCACTATCATCCTCAACACTGGTGCCCCACAAGGCTGTGTTCTCAGCCCCCTACTATACTCCTGATACGCCTGTGACTGTGTGGCCAAATTCCCCTCCAATTCGATTTTCAAGTTTGCTGACGACACCACCGTAGTGTGCCGGATCGCAAACAATCATGAGAGAGTTCAGGAACGAGATAGAGAATCTGGTGAACTGGTGCAGCAACAATAATCTGTCCCCCAATGTCAACAAAATGAAGGAGCTTGTCATCTACTTCAGGAAGCATAAGAGAGAACATGCCCCTGTCTACATTAACGGGGACGAAGTAGAAATGGTCAAGAGCTTCATGTTTTTAGGTGTCCAGATCACCAACAACCTGTCCTGGTCCCCCACATGCCGACACTATAGTTAAGAAAGCCCCACCAACGCCTCTACTTTCTCCGAAGACTAAAGAAATTTAGCACATCAGCTACGACTCTCACCAACTGTTACTGATGCACCATAGAAAGCATTATTTCTGGTTGTATCACAGCTTGGTTTGGCTCCTGCTCTGCCCAAGACTGCAAGAAGCTACAAAATGTTGTGAATGTAGCCCAATCCATCACGCAAACCAGCCTCCCATCCATTGACTCTGTATACACTTCCTGCTGCCAGCCAGCAGATTTCAGGACCCCACTCACCCCGGACATTATCTCTTCCACCTTCTTCTTTTGGGAAAAGTAGTGCATGTCAGAAGAATTCTTCAAGTGAGAACCATTAGAGTGTGGAATTCACACACTGTCTGTCCATCTCTGTTACTGTATGAGAATGTGGAGTTAACTCATTCCTGCTATCTGTCAATCTGTACATGAGAGCACGATTCACTCTGTCAGTCTCTGTTACTGTACCTCAGGGTGGAACTACAGTGAATTTCTTCCTGTCAGTTTATTTGAGGATGGATTAATTCTCTGATATATCACCCTGTATTCATGCAAGTGAATGTGGAATTAAATTGATTCGCCAGTCTCTGTTCCTGTGTTTCAGTTTGCAATTACCTCTCTTGGGGCATCTTGACAAGTACACGAATGAGATGGGAATCGAGGGACATGGTCCCCGGAAGCGTAGGGGGTTTTAGCTAAATCGGGCAGCATGGTCGGTGCGGACTTGGAGGGCTGAAGGGCCTGTTCCTGTGCTGTACTTTGCCTTGTTCTCTGTCCTACCCTGAGGGTTGATTTGCTCAGTTGGCTGGACAGCTGGACAGTGATGCAGAGTAACCCCAACAGCGTGGGTTCATATTCCTGTACCAGCTGAGGATATTCATGAAAGGAAAGAGCAGCCTATGATCATCTGGGACTGTGCTGAATTTAGCCATTACCTTTCTGTCCATCTTTGTTAGCGTATGTGAATATAGAATTAATTCTGTATCTGTTATTCTCTATTACTGTGTGTGAATGGGGCACTAACACTGTTCATCTCTGATTTGCACATGAAGCTGGAATTAACTCTTCTCTATTCTTTATCCTTTACTGCAGTGTGGCATTAACACTCTGTCAATCTCTATCGCTGTGTGTAGATGTGGAATTGACTCAATCAATTGATAATAATGTCTGTGTCAGTGTCTGTTCGTGTATGGAAGTGGGTCACTGTCAGCTTAGCAAACTGCAGTGAGTGCAGGCTGATTCCTGAGATGAAGGAGTTCTCTTATGAGGAAAAATTAAACAAGATCTAGCCAATTTTCAGTGGAGAAGAATGAGCGAGGATTGTACAAAAACATATAAGATTCTCAAGGGCTTGACAGTGTAGATGCTGAGTGGGATGTTGCAATGTGTCGGGGGAAACTGGAACTAGAGGCACAGTTTAAAGATAAAGCATCTCCAATTTAAGATGGAGATTAGGAGGAATTACTTATTTTAAGGGAACCTTAATTTTTGTCATTGAATAGATTCAATCTTGAGTTAGACAGATTTGTGAGCGACAAGAGAATCAAGGGTTATGGGGACAGGCACTGAAGTGGAGTGGAGGCCACAATCAGATCAGCCATGATCTTACTGAATGGCAGAACAGGCCTGATGGGCTGAATGGCCTTCTCCTGCTCCTTTTTCTTATGTTCTGATAGTGTGTGTGGGACTAACTCTTTTTCTCAGTCTCTGTTACAGTTTTCAGTGTGGAATTAACTCAGTCTGATACTGCATATCAATGTGGAATTGATTCTCTGTCCAACACTTATTGTATGTGAGTGTGCAATGTTTCTTTAACTGTACAAGACACAGTTAATGATCTTTGATCAGAAGTGTTTTGACCCTACTGCTCTCAAATTTACTCAGAATTAAACCCATCCATTTCTACACACCAAAGTCACCCAAACAAAAACATACCTTCACAGAAACTGAGGGGCCGAATTCCAAAACCAACATCCAGCTTGATTCAAAATCGCTCTTAATTTGTCTATTTCAGGCCTCAGTTTTCTGAGCAACAGTTGCAATAATTCACAGGTGAAATCATGTGGACGCTGGACATCTGAAACAGGGTGAAAATTCTGGAATACACAACAGGTCAGGCAGCATCTGTAGAGAGAGAAACGGGGTTCATGTTTCAGCTCACTGACAACAGCCTGCAATAAACTACTTGCTGATATCTGCTCGTGGCGGTCACAGTTCCCACGTGAGGAGGTAATGGTGTCGTGGTATTGTCACTGGACGAGTGACCTAGAGGTCCAGTGCAATTCAATGGGACCTGATTATCACCTCAGCACAGTGTGCAATTTGAGCTCAATTAAAATCTGGAATTAAAGGTCTAATGATGGCCATGCTGTAAATACCCATTTGGTTCACTGATACCCCTTTAGGAAAGGAAATCCACCCACATTACCTGTTCTGGCCGACCTGTGACTCCAGACCCACAGTATGTTTTTGACTGTTTAATGCCCTCCGAAATGGCCGAACAAGCCACTCAGTTCAAAGGTAATTAGTGCAATAAATGCTGGCCAAGCCAGCGACGCACACATCACATGAATGAAAGCAATTCTCTGCGCCCCAGAAAGCGCTCTATCCAACACACTGACTTGCCCAGGCACTGAGAGTGGGCATGCTACCCAGGGGCAGCCGCAGGGCAATCGGTGCTGGAACTTTCCCCACTGCCACTTGTCTCCCGTTCCACCAAGCTGCCTGTGTCCTTTTGAAGTTTCCCACTTTCCTCCTCACAGTTGTCAATGCCTCCAAGTTTGGTGGCGTGTGGAAATGTTGAGCTTGTGTCCTGTACACCAAGGTGTGTGTCATTAATATATTAAGAAGCTTAACAACACCAGGTTAAAGTCCAACAGGTTTATTTGGTAGCAACAGCCACACAAGCTTGTGGTGTTGTGAAACTTCTTACTGTGTTTACCCCAGTCCAACGCCGGCATCTCCACATCATTAATATATATCAGGAAGAGCAGGGCTCCTAAGACGAGCCCTGGGAACTCCACTGGAAACCTCCCTCCAGTCTGAAAAGCAACCATTAACCACTGCTCTCTGTTTCCTCTCACTCGCACTATTCCATATGGGGCGGTGAGGATGGCCTCGCTGCACCATCCGCTTCAATGGTGCCACTCCCCTGGATCCCTCGCCGGACGCAAGCTCCTCCGCCTCGGCCTCTGACTCGATATTACTACGGCTGCGCGTGACCCCACTGAACTTCCGGGATCCGCTCCGCGCAGACATCCGGTATCCGAGGGCGCGGCCTAACGGCACCTGCGCCGTGCGGACCATTCTGAATGAGATAGACCATATTCCCTCGCGCGCTGGATCGTGGGTTACCCAGGCCACCAATGGAATTAAATTTAAACCCATCAGCATTCTGAAAGAGATTTCCTCTCCCTTTAGTGCTTCCTCTTATCTAAAGTACAGGCTCAAAATGTATTTCTATCCTTATTTGTCCAATGACATTTTGAATTTACTTTTCATTCTAATTGGCTTCGATTACAGACATCATATTCAAGATCACAACAACTTTCTGCCTAATGTAACGACAAATATGTTCCCTGACGGTTTTCTTTGTTCTTTTATATCATTCACAACGAACTCGTGCCATTGGTTCACAGAAACATTTTATTTTCATTTACTCTATAGAAACCGATCATGATTTTAATCACCTCCCTGAAAATTCCTCTCAACCTTCGCACTGACTTCAAATGGTATGAATGCAGGAAGTATGAATTTAATTTCTATGTTCTGTAATTACATAACAAGTGAGCTGCTGCAGAGACAAGCAGAGTTAATGGCAAATATTTCAGAACAACATCTGCCCATTAGAACAGGTTGAAGTTAGAAATGTAATACATTACAGGCAAATGGAGAGGAGAGGGGCTCATGTGAAAAAGAACGAAATGGAATATCTGTGACATGTACAGATGCATTAAATAATAAGAATTAGTTACACGGTGAAAGGGATAATCACCAGATACATAAAGTAAGAAAAATCTGAATGGAGGAGAGGTGCTCTGAACACCAGGAAAGACCCAGGACAGAATGATCCATGTGAGAGTGAGATGCAGAATGAAAATGGCAGGTGACTAGAAACTCTTATCAGAAATTCAATCATCGTTGTGAACTGATTGGAAATGTTCCAAGTGTGGAAGATGGGAGCGACACACTTGAGAACCCTGCCTGCCATAGAGCGGTGAGAGGATTGGTTGAGGAAAGAGAAGAAATATCAGAAGTTCCTGAATGGAAGGTCGTATTATCTTTCCTCACAGTTCAATGTCTATATGGAGGAGAATTAGCTTTTGCAACATTATATTTTTTTCTAAAATTTCACTGCTCATGATGTGCTCGACATTGGTAGATTGAGTGACTGCTTTGTGGAACATCTCCCATCAGTCCAGAAGCATGTCTCAGATCCAATCTTGAACGAGAATCCTAAACCTAAATAAAGAAAACTAGGAAGGTATGAGAGGTGAGTTTGCTAAAATAGATTACGGATTAATACATTCATAAAATGGCATAATGGTCGATAGGCAATGGCTAATATTTAAGGCATAGTTGTATGTAATGAAAGAGTTATACATTCCTTTCTGGCACGTAAACATAACTGGAAAAGTGGCCCAATCATGGCTCACAAAATAAATTAAATAGTATTGGATCCAAAGAAGAATATGAGAATATAAAAGCGTGGAGCAGCAGTAGGCCATTTGTCACCTCGAGCCTGCACCGCTATTCAAAAAGAACATGGCTGATCTTTTCATGAACACTTTACACAAATGATCAGTCGGTCCATTCTCCTTTGCCTGTGTCTCCTGACAGTCTCTTGCTGATTTTATATGTGTCCCATTCTTGGTGTGTTAAGCATGGAATTGTGCCGCCAGGCGGAGCTGCCTCATTTTCTGACATTAAACAGCAATGCAACAGTGAAATTTTGTCCTGCTACAGCGCAGCAATAATAAGCAGGAAGCTGTAAGCTTATAGCAGAGTGGCGCAGCGGAAGCGTGCTGGGCCCATAACCCAGAGGTCGATAGATTGAAACCATTCTCTGCTGTTCACCTTTTCAGGGGGAGTTTGAAAGAAAAACATTTCGCATTTCCCCACAAACATATATTTTATTTCTTTGCAGGAAACAGTTATTTTCATCAACTCTCGCTTGCAGATCACAATTTGATCTGCAGCAAGCTCACTGCTGTAAATGCTACAAACAGCTTTCCCACTTTCCTCAGGGCAGTTCTGACAGTCAAATGACCTTTAAATCACAGAATCCCGACAGTGCTGAAAGAGACCATTTGGCCCATTGAAACTGCACTGACTCTCCGACCGAGCATCCCATCCATGTCATTTGGCCAGAGCCCCACGCACCCACCCCGCTAATCTACCTAACCTTCACTTTTTACCACACAAAGGCCAATCTAGAATGACCAATCCACCCAACCTGCACATCTTTGGACTGTGGAAGGAAGCCGGAGTACCCGGTTTCCAGATGTAACTTGCCTGGGTGAATGCAGCTCCAACAACACGAGACGTTTGACACTATCCAGTACAAAGCATCTGACTTAATTCGTTTCCCATCCACAAAGAGTCACTCCCTGCACCAAAAGTTAAAGTTAAAGTGTATTTATGAGTCACAATAAGGCTTATGTTACCATTGAGAGACAGTGTCAGCAGTGCACACCATCTACAAGATGCATTGCCAGAATTCGCAAAGGTGTATTTGACAGAACCTTCCAAACCCACCATGACGATAGCCTAGAAGGAAAAGGAAAAGCAGATGCATCAGAACAACACCACCTGGAAATCTCCCTCCAAGCCACTCATCATCAGGGCTTGGAAATATATCACCGTTCCTTCAGTGTCAGTAGGTCAGAGTCCAGGAACTTCCCACTCCCCAACATCCCCCCCCCCCCCCCCCAAAATAAACGCACTGTGGGTGTACCAAATGGCATTGGCAGCAGCAGTTGAAGATTGCAGTTCAGCACCGCCGACCCCAGGGCAATTATGGGTGGCAATAAATCCTGGCCGAGCCAGTGATGCCCTCATCCCATGAATGGATAAAGTAAAAAAAAAACAACTGATCAAAAAGGTTCCTCCCCACCTCTGCCTTAAAGGGGAGGTCACATCTTTCAAAAAAATCTCTGCTCTTCTGGTCACATTTTCAGTGTAATTCTGAGCACAATCAGGATTATTTAGTAAGTGTTGCCCCATTGCAGAATCACATTGTGCAGTAGCGACCAAAAGAGAAAATGCTGGAGAATCTCAGCAGGTCTGGCAGCATCTGTATGGACAGAAAAGAGCTGACGTTTCGATTCCAGATGACCCTTTGTCGAAGACCTTTGTCATCTTACAGATGCTGCCAGACCTGCTGAGATTTTCCAGAATTTTCTCTTTTGATTTCAGATTCCAGCATCCACAGTAATTTGCTTTTATTTGTGCAGTAGCGACCTGCCTGGTTATGTGTATGGTAGGATTTGTCGTCATGATCCACCATATTCCCGTAGGTATGGGCTGCCCAAGACACAAAATCAGTGTTGGAATCAATTCACATGTTTCAGTATCTGGTTTCATTCTGTATCTGAATTTGTCTGGTGTTGTTTCTGAAGGTGCCAGTTATATATATCTGGCAGCCACTTATAAAGTGTGTGAGTGTTGGATCATTCTAGACCTGTCAATGGCCTCTATATCTGTGAGCATTTTATATAAGTGTGGCAAACATCAGTAATTTTAAATCCCCTGCTGCTGTTTATGGAACATATGCTTTAATTCCCCTGGTACTGTTTGCAGAACATCAGCTTCATGCTGTTCCTGTCAGTGGAATTAATCATGTATGTAAATCTATGGTGCTGTTTAAAATTGTGTCTCACATTTGGGATTTTTCACTCACATCTCTCTCTATCTAATCTTCCATTTGTTTCCGTTGCTCTGTGTGAGCCTTTGGTTGTTTCCAAATCCCTCAGTGATACAATTGGTGTGTGTGTGGTTTATTTCACATCACTCAGACTCAGCTCCTGTGAGTGAGTGCAGTAAACAGCCTGTACTTTTCAGCTGTTGATGCTGAACATGTGATTCAGAACTATTCTCTTATTTATCAGTCTTTGGTATTTAGTGTGAATATGGGATTAATTAATTAACCTTCAATCTTTGGGACAAGTTATCTGTTTGGATTAATTCCAAATAACTTTCCAACACAGAAATAGGCAACTGATGCAGTAGGTTTGAAGCAAATAATGTGAGTGAGTTTCGGCCCAGCAATAAATCTCTGTCACTGTGAACACAATTGTGAAAGATAATGTATCCTTCAATCTGATACTGGATTGCTATGCAAGTTTCACTCAGGTTGTTCACATTGATTTGATCTGTGACAGTCTGATTCTGAGTAAGAATTTTGACATGAGTGTAAAATGGAGCTCAGTCTGGAATTGGTACAGTGTCTTCCATCTGGCTCAGTGTCAGTGAGGATTAGTTTATAATTTATGGTTCAGTTCATAGTCATCAAACTGAGATTGTAACCTTTAGTTTCATAATCTGGGTGAGCTTTCAACTGGAACCTGAGTTTGTATCTCAATTAATATTTGTGAGAACTCACCATGGCGATTAGTACTGCCAGTTCCAAACCCCTGATGTGGGTGATATGACTGGTATTTAACTGAAATTTCAAAGTGCATTATTAAGGTTAATTGTGTAACATTTAAGCAAAAAAACATTTTACGGTTTTATCAGATACTTAATTTGGAGCTAAGGCTGCTCTATTGTGGGATTGACACAGTGATGATCTGATAATGGTTTGGACTGGGATTTATGGATCCCTCTGTCAGCGGTATTGAGATTGATTTGATTTCTTATTGTGACAAGAAATAATTACTATGCTGTGAAAACTCTGGTTTCTTGCGCACTATACAGACTGAGCATACCGTTCGCAGAGTCTATAGGAGAGAAGGAAAGGAGAGGGTGCAGAATGTAGTGTTAAAAATCCTTCTACCAGGAGTGGGGTTCAAACCCATGCGGACATATGTCCATTGGATCTTAAATTCAACGCCTTAACCACTCGGCCATCCTGGTACGAAAACTAGACGTGATAGGGACACAGCGTCTGCCATTCCTGCTGTTTGATTGCTGGATTAAAAATGTGCCTCTGGAATCATTTCTGTTCTCGGAGACTGTGGAATTGTGAGAAGGAGCTGGGACATTCTTCCGTGTAACTCCTGTGGAGGAAATATCTGGTTTCTTCAAATATATATCTGTGGAAACAAAGTACATTTAAAATCTCAAATACTGATTCCGTCAGTTTAATCTCTATTAATAATCATTGTGAGCGATTTGCGAGGCTGCAGCCAGACTCGAGCTCTGATTGGACACTCATGTCAATCCAATTCTTCACCAATCGGAGAGCAAGGGAGAAGAAATGGGAGGTTTTGATTGGTTCACATTTTCAAATTGGAAAAACCCGCCAATTTCAGTGCAGGAAAAATACAAAACAACCGAACGCCTTAATGTTCAGGAAACTATTTCAATCTCACGCACGGATGAATTAACACCGCTCGACAATCACCAGGCAAGACTGTTCTCTTCCTGTTGGGGAGCACTTCAGCGGTCACGGGCATTCGGCCTCTGATATTCGGGTAAGCGTTCTCCAAGGTGGCCTTCGCGACACACGACGGCGCAGAGTCGCTGAGCAGAAACTGATAGCCAAGTTCCGCACACACGAGGACGGCCTCAACCGGGATATTGGGTTCATGTCACACTATTTGTAACCCCCACAGAGTTTCACTGGCTGTCTTGTCTGGAGACAATACACATCCTTTTAGCCTGTCTTGATGCTCTCTCCACTCACGTTGTTTTGTTTCTTAAATACTTGATTAGTTGTAAGTATTCGCATTCCAACCATGATTCATGTAAATTGAGATTGTGTCTTTATATACTCTGTTTGTGAACAGAATTCCCACTCACCTGAAGAAGGGGCTTGGAGCTCCGAAAGCTTGTGTGGCTTTTGCTACCAAATAAACCTGTTTGACTTTAACCTGGTGTTGTTAAACTTCTTACAATATTTTATGAGTAGCAGTGTTTTATGCTGTTCTTGTCAATTTGCTGATTGCAAATACAGTATTCTGTTTCCTACCTCTAGTTTCTTTGCTTCTCTGTTAGGTGACAACAAATCCGGGAAACATGACCTGAAGTGAGGAGAATGGAGAGGAGAAATTTCTTCACCCAGATCTTGGTCAATCTGTGGAGTAAATTTGAGATAGCTCTTTGGACTCAAGGGATCAAGGAATATGGGGGGAAGGCGGGAACAGGATATTGATCTTGATGATCAGCCACAATCAAAACGAATGTTGGAGCAGGCTCCAAGGGCCAAATGACCTACTCCTGCTTGTATCTTCTATGTTTCTATTTTTAATACTTCCTGATGGTCTGATGAAAGTGAAATCAGGTTTAGCAAACCTGTTGGAGATCTGAGGATGCAACTAACTGAATAGATCAGGAGTAACCAGCTGTTGTGGTATATTTACATTTTCAGAAATCCTTTGATAAGTTTCCACACAAGAGGTTAATAAACACAATCAGAACACATGGTGAATACTGGCCTGGATTGAGAACTGGTTAAAGGACAGAAAACGGAGAATAGATATAAATAGGTCATATCAAGTTAGCAGACAATGACAAGTAGGGTACAACAAGGATCAGTGCTTGGGCCCCAACATTCACAATCTGTATCAATCTTTGGAGAATGCACAAAATAAGGTGGAAGTGTGAGTTGTGAAGAGGAGGCAAAAACTCCTCAAGGGGATTTGAAGTGGCTAAGAGAGTGGGCAACAATTTTGCAGATGGAATGCAATGTGCAGAGTATTCCTTAAATGATGAGGGGCTTGAAAGTGTTGAAATTCAAAAGCACTTGTCTGTTCCTGTTCATGAGTTACAGAAAACTAATCTGCAGCTAGAACAAGCAATTAAAAAGGAAAATGGAATGTAAGCCTTTATTCCAAGATGTTTTGAATACGGGGTAAAGATGTTTTACTGTACTAAGAACAAAGAACAAAGAAAATTACAGCACAGGAACAGGCCCTTCGGCCCTCCAAGCCTGCACCAGCAATGCTGCCCGACTTAACTAAAACCCCCTACGCTTCCGGGGACCATATCCCTCTATTCCCATCTCATTCATGTACTTGTCAAAACGCCCTTCAAAAGTCACTACCGTATCTGCTTCCACTATCTCCCCTGGCAACGAGTTCCAGGCACCCACCACTCTCTGTGTAAAAAATATGCCTCGTATATCTCTTAAAACTTGCCCCTCGCACCATAAACCTATGCCCCCTAGTAATTGACTCTTCCACCCTTGGAAAAAGCTTCTGACTATCCACTCTGTCCATGCCTCTCATAATCTTGTAGACTTCTTTCAGGTCTCCCCTCAACCTTCGTCACTCCAGTGAGAACAAACCAAGTTTCTCCAACCTCTCCTCGTAGCTAATGCCCTCCATTCCGGGCAACATCCGGGTAAATCTTTTATGTACCCTCTCCAAAGCCCCCACATCCTTCTGGTAGTGTGGCGACCAGAATTGAACACTATATTCCAAGTGCGGCCTCACTATGGTTCTATAAAGCGTCAGCATGACTTGCCAATTTTTAAACTCAATACCCCGGCCGATGAAGGCAAGCATGCCGTATGCCTTCTTGACTACTTTCTCCACCTACATTGCCACTTTCAGTGACCTGTTTACCTGTACACCCAGTTCCCTTTGCCTATCAATACTCCTAAGGGTTCTGCCATTTACAGTACATTTCCTATCTGTATTAGACCTTCCAAAATGCATTACCTCACATTTGTCCGGATTAAACACCATCTGCCATCTCTCCGCCCAAGTCTCCAACTGATCTATATCCTGCTGTATCCTCTGATGGTCCTCATCACTATCCGCAAATCCACCAAACTTTGTGGCATCCGCAAACTTACTAATCAATCCAGTTACATTTTCCTCCAAATCATTTATATATATTACAAGCAGCAAAGATCCCAGCACTGATCCCTAAGGAACACCACTTGTCACAGCTCTCCATTCAGAAATGCAGAGTATTCCATAATTATATAGTCTTGCTGAGACAGCAGCTGGACTATTGTGTGCAGTATTGTTCTCCTTACCGAAAGAAAGATATGACTGCCATAAAGGGAGTGGAATGAAGGTTTACGAAATGAATTCCTTGGTTGGAGGGATTGTTGTATGAGTAAAAACAAGAAACACCAGGTGTTTATTTTCTGGCATTGAAAAGAATGAGAGTTGCTGACATTCAAGCATACAACAATCTTACAGGGCTCAATAGGGTAGAAGCAGGAAGTCTGCTTTCCCTGGCTGGTGTGTTTGGAACCAAAGGATACAAACTCAGAATAAGGGGTAGCTCATTTAGGACTGAGATGAGGAGGAATTATTTCACTGAGTGGGTGATTCTTTGGAATTATCAGTCCAATGGGCTGTGGAGTCTTACTTGTTGATTAAGTTCATGAGTGAGATGGATAGATTTCTACGTATTAGTAACATAAGAGGATATGGCGACAGAGCAGGGAAATGGTGCTGATGTGGAAAATCAGCCATGACCTCATTGTGTGACAATATGGGCTCAAAGAGCTGAATGGCCGACTCTTGCTCACAATTCACATCTTTAATTATGTTTCAGCATGGTCATCATTTTGTGACTGTAATTAATGAGAAATGAGTACAAGGTTCTTTTTGTATCCTGTCGCAATGTGACTGTGGCTTTAAATCGAGAGCAGAGCATGTCCACAGCTACTGACTGACCCTTTATTTCCCCAAAGACTTTCCACAATTGAAAAGCCACATGTCAGGTCAGAGATGGAATACTCTCCACTCACTGGGTAAGTGCATCTCCAACAACATGAAATAATCTCAAAAACAAAATAATATTTTGGGTTTCACTTGCACACCAGCTTCAGCATTTAATTCCTCAGCCACTGGTGCACAATGTGTACCATCCCTGAGATACACTGCAACAACTCAGTGAGGCTGAGTGTGGGACTCAATCTGCATCTCTCCATCTCTTTTAAAGAATGAGATTAATTTTGTGCCTGTAAGTATTGGACACTGTATACCAAAGAAATTTTTATCATGTATTTGTCTCTGTTGTCAGTCTGCATGTGTGAGATTAGCTGAACATGATTTTGTGACTCAGGTACTATGTCAGTCTCAGCTGTTGTATGTTAATATGGGGTTAATTCTGTTCCACAGTTTGCCATGAAGTCAACATGAGTTTGATTTCAGTTTTGCAGTCTTCAGATTTTGAGTAAGAACATGAGTGTGTGATTCATACTGTTTGGATCCATCCCTGGTACAGCAGCTTGAAGTTATTTTCCTTCTGCATCTCTGTTCCTGTGGTGCTGTGTATGACTACAGAATACATTCTGTAAATGTTACTTGCTGATATAGTGTGAGTGTGGAGTGAATTTTGTTTCACTTTTCCTCTGATGAACGTTTGGGTGTAAGAATCATTCTGTAGTTGTCATTCCCGAGTATGTTATGGAATTCCTTGTTCTTCCATCTGTCTCTTGGGAATTTGTGAATGTAGGACTAAATTTACATCTGTGATTCTCTCGTTATCGATGCGAGTGTAGGAATCAATCCTCATACAGTTGTTCCTTGTGATGTATTGAAATGTGGGATACTTTTGCACTTTAAATTTACATGCATTTCAGGCACTGTATTAGAAACTATTTATTTAAAACATAATGCATTGATATTTGTTTGCCATTTGATTCAATTTATCATATGGATTTGGGTACATTTTACAGTCATGGGTTTTATTCAGTAGCTGTTTTTAAGTTGTGCAAATGGTATTCAATTTATAGCTCTGTGAATGGTAACATTTGGATACATAACCTGGTAATTAATTACTGCAGTTTGTCGTAACAGAATTGTCATTGCATCTTTCAGTTTGACTCATTGAGGTTTTTGGATTGGTTTATAAAATGTATCAATGCCTATATTCTGAGGTAATTAATTGCAATTATTTTTAGTCTCACAACATCATTTTTTGCCTATTCTGGCTGTGAATTCTTATTCAATTTGTGACCAACATGACACAATGTCTTATATCTGTGAGTGGGTGTGTTTTGTTAAAGTCCTGTCATTGATGTATCTACCTGTCAGCCAAATGTAATATTGAGAAGTTTGCACTTGACACAAAGCTCAACGTGAATGTGTGTTGGAAGAAAGATACAAAGAAGCTTCAGGAGGATTTGGACAGAAGTAGTGAGAGGTTCAGAACATTGCAGATGGAATATCATGTGGAATGTGTGAGATTTTTCATTTTCGCAGAAGGAACAGATGTTCAGAGTATTTCTTCAATGCTAAGAGATTAGAAAGTGTCGATGTACAAAGGGACATGTGTATCCTCATTAATAAGTCAGTGGAGGCTAATAAAGAAATGAAGCAGGTAATTTGGAAGGTTAATGGTGCGTTGGTCTTTATTGCAAGAGGATCTGAGTACAGGAGGAGTCGTGAAGCCTTGGTTGAATTGTATAGCAGTGTTATTAGATTGCATCTGGAATACTGTGTGCAGTTTCGGTCCCCTCACCTTACGAAGAATATTATTGCCTCAGAGGGAGTGCAATGACCGTTCAGCAGATTTGTTCCAGGAATGGTGGGGCTGTCTTATGAAGAAATCCTGGGGAAACAGGGCCTGTAGTTCACAGAAACCAACAAAGTATTTAAAAGGGTATACATGGTAGATGCAGGCGAGATGTTTCCCCTGGTTGGGAGTCTAGACACAATTTTAAAATAAGGGCAAATCCTCTTTGGACCGAGATCTGCATTTCTTTTTACTCAGCGTTGTGAACCTTTGGAATTCTGTAGCTCAGAGGGCTGTGGAAGTTCACACACAGAGTAAACATTCATGTAGACATTGACAGATTTCTAAATCTCAATGTCAAAAAGGGAAATTGGGGATAGAGAGGGGAAAGAGCATTGAAGGGGATGGTCAGCCATAATCAGATTGAATGGTGGTGCAGGCTCAATGGGCTGAATGATCAACTCCTGATCCTATGTCCCACATTGGTGGGGAAGGAAATTTTAAAAAGCCTCTTTTCTTGTTCAACTCTTGGATTGAAAAGTTGTCTCTGACCTTGCAAACAATGTGGGGCTGAATACTTCTCTTTGTGACAGTGAACCCAATGAGTTGGCAGTATCTCTGTGCTCTGTGAATGATACTGGAACTGCTTTGTGCTGGAACTGGCTTGATGAAATTGTGCTTGTGCCGAGGAATCATCTGAGACCTTCAAATATCTGCCTGTAAAAAGAAAAATAACTAACTTAACTGAGGAACAGATGAAATAAGAGCTACAAAAGTTGTCGATATAACTTCACAAATCACAATTATTTAGGAACCTGGGTAAAAAGAAAACCATCAGCACAAACAATATTTGAGATCACTTCACTAATACACCAAACTGCTTTTGCTCACTGGGTGTTTGGGGCGAGTTTAAAACAATTTTGTGACATTCAGAAACAGCCCAATGCATGCACTGCTGATTGAGTTGAGCTGTGCGAAGCAGCAGTAACCTTTGCACGGGTCAGATATCTATTTCCTGCTCCCACTTTAAACAAATATCGAAAAATAAGCAAGCAGCCAATTTGTAAACCCTCTCCTTCCCACTCCAAACCTGCTGCCTGCAGTAGATCTTGTTTATACGGCTGCTCTCATGGTTATTGAGCAGCTACATTTCCGCTGTTCATTGTACAATAATAATAACAAACATTGGGAGATGGGAACTAAATGAGGCACCTTCCCGGCGGTTTGGGAGTGAAAACAGCAACAATGTTGAATAATGAGTTCTTGCCACTGTGGCCCCCTGGCCTTGTTCAGAACCTGTCTATGCATTGCCTCCCCCGTTAAGAACGTGGCTTTGATATTGCCTCCCCCTTCTCTCCACCTCCCCCAATTCTCTCCACCCCCCACTTCTGTCCATTCCCCCACGTCTCGCCCCCCCCAACCCCCATCACCCCCCCCACCCCCCTCGACCCCACCCCCACCCCCCCACCCCCCTCCCCACACCCCCCTCCCCACACCCCCACCCCCCTCCCCACCCCCCACCCCCCTCCCCACCCCCCCCACCCCCCTCCCCACCCCCCCACCCCCCTCCCCACCCCACCCCGCCCACCCCCCTCCCCACCCCCCCCACCCCCCTCCCACCCCCCTCCCCACCCCCTCCACCCCCCTCCCCACCCCCCCACCCCCCTCCCCACCACCCTCCCCACCCCCCCACCCCACCCACCCGCCTCCCCACCCCCCTCCCCCCTATCCACCCCCCCACCCCCCTCCCCACCCCCCCCACCCCGCTCCCCACCCCCCACCCCCCTCCCCACCCCCCCAGCCCCCCCCACCCCCCTCCCCACCCCCAGACTGACAGATACAGAATGAACTCCACACATCCATTCAGCACCAGAGACTGACGGATACAGATTGAGATCCGTGCACCTTTACAGCAGCAGATGTTAACAGGTACAGAGTTAAACTCACATTCCCACACAGTACCAGGCACTGACAGTGGATGAGAAGTTCACACTCAGACAAAGAAGCCCAGACTGAATCAATTTCACACTGACGTACAGTGTTAGAAAATGACAGTGACAGAGTGAATCTCTTTTAGATACAGTTCCAGAAAGTGACAAGTACAGAATAAGTTCAGCATGGTGCATGTGACACATGCACAGTTAATTCAACACTGCCTTCTATCCACAGGGAGAGAATCAATACACTCACTCACATGCCTCACGATCGAACAGATACACAATGAATCCCCAGAAACAAATGAGTCCAATACTCAAATATAGAATGAATCCAACACTCAAACATGGTCAGAGGAAGTCAGATACAAATTCACATAATGTACTCCATACTTACAAACAGTGAATTAATCCCACACAGACACACACTGTATCAGAGAGTGAGTAAATCCCATACTCACACACTCTGTCAGACAGTGAGTAAATCCCACACTCACACACTGTGTCAGAGAGTGAGTAAATCCCACACTCACACACATTACCAGAGATTCACAGTTCCGGAAGGAATCCCACACTCCCGCAAAGTCCCTCTGTGGAGAAGGGTCCCTCACACCGACAGCCAGGCGACATTTCCCGGTGGTTCTTTACACACTGAGAAACTGGCGCTGGAGATTCTTTGTGAAATGTATTTCCTGATTGTAGTAAGGGGGCTTGTGATTGGCGGAAACACCTCAATCTGATTGGTCTATTTACATATCCACTCAAATGAACCCCCGGTTAAGTGACTGTAATAACTTTCAAAATGTCCAATCACAATCTTTGCTTTCCCAATTCCTCATTAGCATAGTTCTGTGGGACTGTCTATTTAATCAGCGCTCGGAAGGGGTTTGCTTTATTTCTGTATGAAATTGAAGATGGCTGATGAGAAGAAACCAACATCGAAACCAGCTGCCAAGAAGGGGGCGAAGAAAGTGATTAAGAAACCGGGAACAAAGGGCGGCAAGAAGCGGCGAAAGTCGAGGAAGGAGAGTTACTCCATCTACATCTACAAAGTGATGAAGCAGGTTCACCCCGACACCGGCATCTCCTCCAAGGCCATGAGCATCATGAACTCAAAGAACAAGAACAAAGAACAATACAGCACAGGAACAGGCCCTTCGGCCCTCCAAGCCCACGCCGCTCCCCGGTCCAGGATTGAATCCTGAATCCAGGATCCCCGCCCAATTTTCCAGCCTATCTACATACCAATATCCTATCCACCGAGCTGTCCCCCACAGCTACGATGCTTTGTTCATTACAACCTATTAACTCACCCCCACCCCCCATTCCAGACAATGTGATCTCCAGTGAGAGGCGAAAACCCAGAGTGAAAAACCCCAGGGCCAATATGGGGAAAAAAAATCTGGGAAATTCCTCTCCGACCCCCTGAGGCGATCGAAACGAGTCCAGGAGATCACAATGGCCCTGATCGGAAAATGCTTCCCAACCCTAGTCATTTCCACTTCCACGAGAAACAAGGAACAATTAGCCCGCGCCGCTCCCTGGTCCAAACTAGACCACTCTTTTGTATCCCTCCATTCCCACTCCGTTCATATAGCTGTCTAGATAAGTCTTAAACGTTCGTGAACGATATTTTCGAGCGCATCGCGCGTGAGGCTTCGCGCCTGGCCCATTACAACAAGCGCAGCACCATCAGCTCCCGGGAGATCCAGACCGCCGTGCGCCTGCTGCTGCCCGGGGAACTGGCCAAGCACGCCGTGTCGGAAGGGACAAAGGCAGTGACCAAGGACACCAGCTCCAAGTAAAACTCCCCATGGACTGAAAAACACCCCAAACACAACGGCTCTTTTAAGAGCCACCCACAATCTCTGTGAAAAAGCTGCGCCATCTTTTCCCGGATTGAGTGAATGAGAAATGTCTTTCTGGAGGACAGAGATTTGTCCCGGTGCAGAATGCTGTGAATGGGGCTTCAGACCCGCCCCTTGCACACACTTTCACATTGGAGGGACAATCAAACTGAACTGAGAGCGGATGTTAAATTCCAGTCTCGGATTTATGATGGACAATGAGGAGAAACACCACATCGGAAGGTTGTTCTTTAGATTTAATGATAACTATATTCACAGTTTCGCAGCAGCAGAATTAAATTCATAATACGATTATTTATTCGTTATTTCGGGTGATCTGGGAGCCGCTCCCGGAACAGAGTAAAGACGGGAATGAAAAGGTTATTTTCGGGCTGATCTGTTTATTCCGCAGCTTTCCCAGAGGACGGAATCAGCGAGATTTCTGCACACACAGGACCGGAGTTCATTGCAGCGCTTTAAGGTCTGCCTCCCCCCGGCGCTCCCTATTCTCCGGACACAAAGCTGCCTGTTCCAACGGCGGGATCGGGCCGGGGATTCTCTCCGCACTTCCCATTGTAACATTCCCGGCCGATTTCAGGGGATAGGATCAGAAATCAGCCGTTTCTCTCTGTCCCTGTGAAGCCTGTGTGAAGGAGTTGGTTGGAAATCTCTCTGTTTCTGCTTTTCCACTGAGCTGAGATTTGCTCCGTTTTAAATTGCTGAACGGGGTCTGATTACCGCCGGTTACAGATAAGAGATTGAGAAATTCAAACTGTTCCTAAAATAGCGCCAGGATTCTGAGGGAAAATACAATAAACAGATTATAAAGTGTGAGATTGAAATAGTTTCCTGAACATTCAGGCGTTCCGTTATTTTGTATTTTTCCTGCACTGAAATTGGCGGGCTTTTCCAGTTTCAAAATGTGAACCAATCAAAACCTCCCATTTCTTCGACCTGGCTCTCCGATTGGTTAAGAATGTGATTGAAATGTGAGTGACCAATCAGAGCTCCGAGTCTGGCTGCAGCCTCACAAACCGCTCACAATGATTCTGAATAGAGATTCAACTGACGGAATCTGTATTTGAGATAGTGAATGTACTTTGTTTCCACAGACAAATATTTGAATGAACCATAATAAATGTGATATTTCCTCCGCACAAGTTACAGAGAAGAGAGTCGCCAGCACCTTCTCACACACAGTCCGTACATTGTCACTGACGGAGCTCATCAGTTCCACAGTCTCAGGCAGCAGAAATAATTCCAGAGACGCCTTTTCAAGTCACTGCTCAAACAGCAGCAGAGACAGGTGTTGTGTCCATATCATGCATCCGGAACAAGGTAGATGAACTTGGGGCGTGGATTGGTACTTGGGACTACGATGTTGTGGCCATTACGGAGACGTGGGTAGAACAAGGACAGGAATGGTTGTTGGACGTTCCGGGGTATAGATGTTTCACTAAGTGTAGGGAAGCTGGTAAAAGAGGTGGAGGAGTGGCATTGTTAATCAAGGATAGTTTAACGGCTGCGGAAAGGCACTTCGTGGGGGATCTGCACACTGAGGTAATATGGGCTGAAGTTAGAAATAGGAAAGGAGCGGTCACGTTGCTAGGAGTTTACTATAGGCCCCCAAATAGTAATAGAGATGTGGAAGAAGAAATTGCTAAGCAGATTATGGATATGTGTGGGGGTCACAGGGTAGTTGTCATGGGGGACTTTAACTTTCCAAATATTGATTGGAACCTTTGTAGGTCAAATAGTTTGGATGGGGCAGTTTTTGTGCAGTGTGTGCGGGAGGGTTTCCTGACACAATATGTGGATGGGCCGACTAGAGGTGAGGCCACATTGGATTTGGTACTGGGAAATGAACCGGGCCAAGTGTTAGATTTGGTTGTGGGAGAGCAATTTGGAGATAGTGACCACAATTCGGTGTCTTTTGTTATTGCAATGGAGAGGGATAGGGCCGTACGGCAGGGCAAGGTTTACAATTGGGGGAGGGGTAATTATGATGCGATTAGGCAAGAATTAGGGGGCATACGTTGGGAACAGAAACTGTCAGAGAAAGGAACTAATGAAAAGTGGAACTTTTTCAAGGAACAAATACTGGATGTCCTTGATAGGTATGTTCCTGTCAGGCAGGGAGGAAATGGCCGAGTGAGGGAACCATGGTTCACAAAAGAGGTGGAATGTCTTGTGAAAAGGAAGAGGGAAGCTTATGTAGGGATGAGGAAACAAGGTTCAGATGGCTCAATTGAGGGTTACAAGTTAGCAAGGAATGAGCTGAAAAAGGGGCTTAGGAGAGCTAGGAGGGGACATGAGAAGTCCTTGGCGGGTCGGATCAAGGAAAACCCCAAGGCTTTTTACTCTTATGTGAGGAATAAAAGAATGACCAGGGTGAGGTTAGGGCCGGTCAAGGACAGTAGTGGGAACTTGTGTATGGAGTCAGTAGAGATAGGCGAGGTGATGAATGAATACTTTTCTTCAGTGTTCACCAAGGAGAGGGGCCATGTTTTTGAGGAAGAGAAGGTGTTACAGGCTAATAGGCTGGAGGAAATAGATGTTCGGAGGGAGGATGTCTTGGCAGTTTTGAATAAACTGAAGGTCGATAAGTCCCCTGGGCCTGATGAAATGTATCCTAGGATTCTTTGGGAGGCAAGGGATGAGATTGCAGAGCCTTTGGCGTTGATCTTTGGGTCCTCGCTGTCCACGGGGATGGTGCCAGAGGACTGGAGAGTGGCGAATGTTGTTCCTCTGTTTAAGAAAGGGAATAGAAATGACCCTGGTAATTATAGACCGGTTAGTCTTACTTCGGTGGTTGGTAAATTGATGGAAAGGGTCCTTAGGGATGGGATTTGCGACCATTTAGAAAGATGCGGATTAATCCGAGATAGTCAGCACGGATTCGTGAAGGGCAAGTCGTGCCTCACAAATTTGATAGAATTTTTTGAGGAGGTAACTAAGTGTGTAGATGAAGGTAGGGCAGTTGATGTCATATACATGGATTTTAGTAAGGCGTTTGATAAGGTCCCCCATGGTCGGCTTATGATGAAAGTGAGGAGGTGTGGGATAGAGGGAAAGTTGGCCGATTGGATAGGCAACTGGCTGTCTGACCGAAGACAGAGGGTGGTGGTCGATGGAAAATTTTCGGATTGGAGGCAGGTTGCTAGCGGTGTGCCGCAGGGATCAGTGCTTGGTCCTCTGCTCTTTGTGATTTTTATTAATGACTTAGAGGAGGGGGCTGAAGGGTGGATCAGTAAATTTGCTGATGACACCAAGATTGGTGGAGTAGTGGATGAGGTGGAGGGCTGTTGTAGGCTGCAAAGAGACATAGATAGGATGCAAAGCTGGGCTGAAAAATGGCAAATGGAGTTTAACCCTGATAAATGTGAGGTGATTCATTTTGGTAGGACAAATTTAAATGTGGATTACAGGGTCAAAGGTAGGGTTCTGAAGACTGTGGAGGAACAGAGAGATCATGGGGTCCATATCCACAGATCTCTAAAGGTTGCCACTCAAGTGGATAGAGCTGTGAAGAAGGCCTGTAGTGTGTTAGCTTTTATTAACAGGGGGTTGGAGTTTAAGAGCCGTGGGGTTATGCTGCAACTGTACAGGACCTTGGTGAGACCACATTTGGAATATTGTGTGCAGTTCTGGTCACCTCACTATAGGAGGGATGTGGAAGCGCTGGAAGGAGTGCAGAGGAGATTTACCAGGATGCTGCCTGGTTTGGAGGGTAGGTCATATGAGGAAAGGTTGAGGGAGCTAGGGCTATTCTCTCTGGAGCGGAGGATACTGAGGGGAGACTTAATAGAGGTGTATAAAATGATGAAGGGGATAGATAGAGTGAACGTTCAAAGACTATTTCCTCGGGTGGATGGAGCTATTACAAGGGGGCATAACTATAGGGTTCGTGGTGGGAGATACAGGACGGATATCAGAGGTAGGTTCTTTACGCAGAGAGTGGTTGGGGTGTGGAATGGACTGCCTGCAGTGATAGTGGAGTCAGACACTTTAGAAACATTTAAGCGGTTATTGGACAGGCACATGGAGCACACCAGGATGATAGGGAGTGGGATAGCTTGATCTTGGTTTCAGATAAAGTTCGGCACAACATCGTGGGCCGAAGGGCCTGTTCTGTGCTGTACTGTTCTATGTTCTATGTTCTATGCCCAGCTCTCGTACCAGGATGGTCGAGTGGTTAAGGCGTTGGATTTATAGATCCAATGGGTTTGAACCCCACTCTTGGCAAATGGATTTTTAACACTACATTCTGCACCCTCTCCTTTCGTTCTCCCCTATCTACTCCATGAACGGTATGCTTTTTCTGTATAGCGCGCAAGAAACAAGATTTTCACTGCATACCAATTCATGAAACAAGAAGTAATCAAATCAAACTCTGTACCATCGAGTCATAGAGGTTTACAGCATGGAAATAGGCCCTTCGGCCCAACTTGTCCATGACGCCCTTTTTTAACGGCTAAACTAGTCCCAATTGCCCGCACTTGGCTCATATCCCTCGATAGCCACTTACTCATGTAACTGTCTAAACGCTTTTTAAAAGACAAAATTTTATACTCCTCCATTACTACATCTGGCAGCTCGTTCCAAACACTCACCACCCTCTGTGTGAAAAAATTGCCCCTCACTTCCCTTTTGTACCGCTGCCCTCTCACCTTAAACCTATGTCCTCTAGTTTTAGACTCCCCTACTTTTGGAAAAAATATATTGACTGTCGAACTGACCTGTGCCCCTCATTATTTTATGGACCTCGAAGATCATCCCTCAGCCGACTATGCTCCAGAGAAAGAAATCCCAGTCTATCCAGCTCTCCTTATAACTCAAACCATCAAGTTCTGGTAGCATCCTAGTAAATCTTTTCTGTGCTTTCTATATTAGGGTGACCAGAACTGTACACAGTATACCAAATGTGGCCTTACCAATGTCTGATACAACTTCAAAAGACGTCCCAACTCCTGTATTCAATGTTCTGACCAATGAAACCAAGAATGCCGAATACCTTCTTCACCTCTCTGTCCACCTGTGACTCCACTTTCAATGAGCTGTGAACATGTACCCCTAGATCGTTTTGTTCTATACTCTCCCCAACGCCCTACCATTAACTAAGTAGGTCCTGCCCTGATTCAATCTGTGAAAATGCATCACCTTGCATTTATCTAAATTAAACTCCACTGTACCACTGATAGGGGGATCCATAAAGCCCAATCCAAATTGTCATCCACAATCAGATCATCACTGTGTCAATCCCACAGTACTGCAGCCTTACCTCCAAATTAAATATCAGATAAAACTGACAGATGGTTTTCGGTTTAAAATTAGACAATTAACCTTAATAATGCACTCTGAGATTCGAGATCAATACCAGTCATATCACCCACATCAGGGGTTTAGAAGTTACTGTACTAATCCTCATAGTGAGTCCTCACAAATATATTCGATACAACTCCAAATCTGAAGTACAGATTCTCAGATTGGGATATTCTGAAAGCTCGTCTAACCTGGGATACAACTCAGATTCCAGTTGAAAACTCACCCAGATTATGAAACTAAGAGTTGCAATATCAATTTGATGACTATGAACTGAAATATAAATTATTAACTCATCCTAAATCCTCACTCACATTGGGCCAGATGGAAGACACTGTCAAATTCCAGGTTGGACTCCATTTTGTATTCATGTCAAAATTCTTATTCGGAATCCGACTGAGTGTCACAGATCAAATCAAGGTGAACAACCTGAGTGAAACCTGCATAGCAATCCAGTATCAGATTGAAGGATACATTATCTTTCACAATTGTGTTCACACTGACAGAGATTTAATGCTGGACCGAAGCTCACTCACATTGTTTTTTTAAAACCTACTGCATCAGTGGCCTGTTTCTGTGCTGGAAAGTTATTTGGAATTAATCCAAACTTATAAATAGCCCCAGGGACTGAATGTGATTTAATTCATCCCAAACTAACACGAAATAGCAAAGACTGATAAATAAGAGAATCGTTCTCAATCACGTGTTCAGTGTCAGGAGCTGAAAAATACAGGCTGTTCACTGCACTCACTCACTGGAGCTGTCATGAATGATACGATAAACATGACACACACCAATTGTATCACTGAGAGATTTGGAAAGAATCCCAGTCTCACATTGAGTAATGAATACAAATGGACTATCAGAGAGAGAGAGAGAGAGAGATGTGACTGAAAAATCTCAACTGAAACCATCAGTTTAAACAGCAGTATAGACTTGCAAACATAATGAGTTCCGCTGATAGGTACAGCATTAAGCTGATGTTCTACAAACAGTACCAGGGAACATAAAGCATATGTTTCACAAACAGCACCAGGGGACTTAAAGGTATTAATTATTCCAACATTTATATAAAATTATCACAGACATAGAGAGGCATTGACAGATCTAGAATGATCCCACACTCACACACTTCATGAGTGTGAGACACCCTCAGAAAAAACGCCAGACAATTTCAGATACAGAATGGTACCAGATCCTGAAACAAGTGAATTAATTCTAACACTGATTGTGTGACTTGGGCAACTCATATCTACGGGGATGCAGTGAATCATAGGGACAAATCGTACCATATACACCACCAGGCAGGTCACTACTGCACAATATGATTCTGCAATGGGACAACTTGACTAAACAATCCCGATTGTGCTCAGAATTACACTGACAATGGGACCAGAAAAGCAGATTTTTAAAAAAATGATCTCCCAGTTAAGACGGAGGTGAGGAGGAACCTTTTTGATCAGTTGTTTTTATTTCATTTTGTGCATTCTTCAGATTCGGGCATTGCTGGTTTGGTCAGGATTTATTGCTCATCTGAACTGCATGCTTCGACTGCTGGCATCAATGTCATGCAGGTACACCCACAGTGCTGTTTGGGGGGAGGGGGTGGGGTAGTTGGAATGCAAACTCCCTGGATTCTTATCTGCTGACGCTGAAGGAATGACAATATATTTCCAAGTCCGGATAGTGAGTTGTATGGAGGGAAAATTCCAGGTGGTGTTGTTCTGAAGTGTCTGCTGCCCTTTTCCTTCCAGGCCATAGTCAAGGTGGGTTTGGAAGGTGCTGTCAAATGAGCCTTTGTGAATTCCTGCAGTGCATCTTTTGGATAGTGCACACCTCTCTCCCTTTTTGTCGGTGTTGGAGGGATTGAATGTTTGTGGATGGAAGCAAATTAAGTCAGATATTTTGTACTGGATGGTGTCAAACGGCTCGTGTTGTTGAAGTTGCATTTACCCAGGCAAGCTATGTCTGGAAACCAGATATTCTAGTTTCCTTCCACAGTCCAAAGATGTGCAGGCTGGGTGGACTGGCCATGCCAGATTGTGCCTACTGTCGTAAGAAGTGCAGGTTAAGTAGATTAGCGGGGTGGATGCGTGGGGCTGTGTGTACAGAGCCTGAGTGGGATGCTCTGTCGGAGAGTTGGTGCAGCCTCGATGGGCCCCATGGCCTTCTTCAGCGCTATAGGGATTCTATGATTTTTGGGTCATTTCTCTGTGTCATAAATGCCCTGAGATAAAAAGAGAAAACCTGTCTTTGTGGCATTTACAACAGTGAGCATGTTGCAAACTAAATTGTTTATTGCAGGCGAGATCTGATGAAAATAACTGTAGCCTGTAAAGAAATAGCAGTGATACTTGCGGGGAGCAGCAATTTTTTTTAACTGATCCTGAAAACGTAAATAGCAGAGAATGGTTTCGATCCATCGACCTCTGGGTTATGGGCCCAGCACGCTTCCGCTGCGCCACTCTGCTATCGATCAACAAGGTTCTGTTTATTATTGTTGCGCGAGAGCAAAACAAAAAAAATCACTTTTGTATTGCTGTTTAATGACAGCAAATGTGCCCAGCAGCTCCGCCTAGCGGCACAATTCCACCGTCTAAACACCAAGAATGGAACAATAACAGAAATAAACACAAAAACAGAGAGAGACTGTCAGAATACACAAGGCCACACACAGGCAAAGGAGAATGCACCGACTGATCATTTGTGTGATGTTTTCCTGAAAAGGTCAGCCATGATCTTATTGAATGGCGGAGCAGGCTCGAGGGGACAAATGGCCAACTCCTGCTCCAAGTTCTTAAGTTCTTCTTTGAATCCAATACTATTTAATTTTATTTTGCTCGCCATGGTTGGACCACTTCACCAGTTATGTTTTCGTGCCAGAAAGGAATGATGCAAGGAAAGAAGCAATTATTTATTAGTAACCACAATTAGTAAACACCACAATGAAGTTACCGTGAAAATCCGCCAATCACCACACTCCAGGGCCTGTTCAGGTACTGAGGTAGATTTTAGCATGGTCATTGCACCTAACCAGCACGTCTTTTGGACTGTGGGAGGAAATTGGTGTACTTGTAGGAAACCTGCACAAACACAGAAAGAACATGCAGACTCTGCACAGACAAGGACACAAGACCAGAATTGAACCCAGGTCACTGGAGTTGCGAGTCAGCAGGATAACCAGTGTGCCACCATGCCGCCCTTAAATGTGAGTAAATCTTGGCCCTCAGAATTTGTTTTCCAATAATTTCCTGTTATGTTTACGTTCATTGCATACAACTATGACTTAAATACTAGCCATTGCCTATCCACCGTCATGCCATTTGATGAATCTATTAATCCATAACCTATTTTAGCAAATTCACCCCTCATACCTTCCGAGGTTACTTTGTTTAGATTTAGGATTCCAGTTCAGGATTGGACCCTCAGAAGCACTTTCCCAGGGTAGAAGAGTCAATTCCCAGGGGGCATAGATTTAAGGTGCAAGGGGCAACGTTTAAGAGAGATGTACAATGCAAGTGTTTTTACACAGAGTGTGGTGGGTGCCTGGAACTCGCTGCTGGGGGAGGTAGTGGAAGCAGATAAGATAGTGACTTTTAAGGGGCGACTTGACAAATATATGCAGAAGATGGGAATAGAGGATTATGGTGTCCAGAATGGGAGGGGGTTTTAGTTCAGACGGGCAGCATGGTCGGTGATGGCTTGAAGGGCCGATGGGCCTGTTCCAGTGCTGTCATTTTCTTTGTTCTTTGTTGATGTTTATGGACTGATGGGAGGTCTTCCACAAAACAGTCACTCAATCTACCCAATGTAGAGCACATTGCAGTCACTCAATCGACCCATCATTAGCATTGAAAAATTGGACAAAAAAATGTTGAAAAAGCTATTTCTCCTGCATTGTATGTATCTAAACAATGAACTGTGACGAGAGATAATGCGACCTTCCATTCAAGAACTTCTGATATTTCTTCCCTTTCCTCAATGAATCTGTGGTCACTTGGGTAACAGTGATCATTGTATCACAAGCTTGATATTAGCAAGGAACAATCTAAAGGAGCACTTCTGAATGGGAAGAGGACTAACTTCAACGGGAGGAGCTGGGGTTGAGCGAGAGTAAAATGGAGCCAAAATCTGACAGGAAAAACTGTGACAGGACAATGGGTGATTTTTCAGGAGATGTTCCAGGTACGGACTTGGTACATTCCAATCAGGGTGAAAGGGAGGGGTACCAATGCCAGGGCTGGATGATGAGCAAGATAGAAAATGTAACGAAACAATGAAGAAGCCGCATGATGCATGTCAGAAGAATTCTTCAAGTGAGAACCGTTATAAAAAGAGAACAAGAAAATAAAGAACAGTACAGCACATGAAGAGGCCCTTCAGCCCACCAAGCCTACGCCGAACACGTTGTACTATCTAGACCATCCACCTGTACCCCTCTATTCTCCGCCTGTTCATATGTCTATACAGATAAGTCTTAAATGTCGCGAACATATCTGCCTCAACCAACTCACTTGGCAGTGCATTCCAGGCCTCCACCACCCTCTGTGTAAAAAACCTTCCCCGCACATCTCCACTTAACCTTTCCCCCCTTAGCTTGTACTTGTGCCCCCTTGTAATTGTCATTGTCAAAAAGCTTCCAACTGTTCACCCTATCTATATCCCTCATAATTTTATAAACTTCTATCAGGTCTCCCCTCAGCCTCCGTCTTTCCAGGGAGAACAATCCCATTTTATTTAATCTCTCCTTTTAGAGCTAATACACTCCATACCAGGCAACATCCTGGCAAATTTTCTGCACTCTTTCCAAAGCCTCCACATTCCTCTGGGAGTCTGGTGACCAGAATTGAACACAGTATTCCAAATGTAGCCAAATAAACATTTTATGTAACTGTGACATAATTTGCCAACTTTTATACCCGATGCCCCGTCCAATGAAGGCAAGCAAGTCATATGCTTTCTTCACCATCTTTTCCACCTGTGCTGCCACGTTTAAGGATCTGTGGATCTGGACGCCCAGATCTCTCTGGGTGTCGATACTCCTTACGGCTCTGCCATTTATTTTATAGCTCCCATCTGAACTGGACCGACCAAAATGAATTACCTCGCATTTGTCCGGATTAAATTCCACCTGCCATTTCTCTGCCCAATTTTCCAGCCTAGCTCTATCATGCTGTATTCTCTGAACATCTTCATCACTATCCCCAACTCCAATCTTTGTATCATCCGCAAACTTGTTAATCAGTTCAGCTACGTTTTCTTCCAAGTCATTTATATGTATTACAAACAGCAGAAAACCTGCGGAACACCACTAGTTACAGACCTCCATTCAGAAAAAACCCTTCCATCACTACCCTCTGTCTTCTGTCGTCAAGGCAGTTCTGAATCCATCTGGCTAGTTCAAACCGATCCCATGTGATTTAATCTTTTGTATCAGCCTGCGATGAGGGACCTTTTCAAATGCCTAACTAAAGTCAAGGTAGACAACATCCACAGCACTTCCGTCGTCAATCATTTTGGGCGACCTGATTGAGGTGTTTAAGATTGAGGGGAATGGACAGAGTGGATAGGGAGCAGCTGTTCCCCTTAGTTGAAGGGTCAGTTACGAGGGGACACAAGGTAAAAGTGAGGGGTGTGAGGTTTAGGGGGGAGTTGCGGAAAAATATTTTACCCAGAGGGTGGTGATGGTCAGGAATGCACTGCCTGGGAAAGTGGTGGAGGCGGGGTGCCTCACATCCTTTAGAAAGTACCTGGATGAGTAAATTGCATGCCATAACATTCAAGGCTATGGGCCAAGTGCTGGCAAGTGGGATTAGGTGCCCAGGTCAGGGCGTTTCATGCATCGGTGCAGACTTGATGAGTCGAAGGGCCTCTTCTGCACTCTAATATTCTGTGATACATGGCCTTACTACCCAAGCTTGAAAAGTTCTTTATTCACAGTTACTGTATTTTGTGTGTCATAATAAACTACAGAAATTTGGTTCATGTCTCAATAGTCAATTTGTTTATCCCACATAGAATTGTTGATATTTCAAAAGCGTTGCCTGATTCTACGGTGAATGCTGAAAATGCAGTGACTTTTGGAAAACCTGTCAGAAACATAGTGTGATTTCTATCTATGTATTGTCTGATGTTGTTGCTGTTCTTGTTTTTAATACTGTGACTGTACAGCAATAAAGATAAATAAATAAATGAGTCATGATCGAACTGAATGGTGGAACAGAGTCAATGCACCTTGTGGGGGGCCAAGGATAGATCCTTGGGGGATTCGGGAGGTAACAGCACAGGAGTGGGAAGAGAAACCATTGCGGGTGGTGTTGTGCTTACGACCAGAAAGAGAAGAATGGAACTGGGGAGTGCCATCTTACCCAGCTGAACAATCTCTCCACCTGTCCCCCACTATTGACATAGTTGACGGCACCATCCTGCTCCAATACCTTCCCACTGTCCGGTCAGTGTTCACAGCAGATGAAGATGTTAATGTACCTGACAACCTGAGGAAACTAATGATGAATGAAGGGCTGGGCCTCAGTAAACGAGTGTAGAGAAAGCTGGAGTTCTCAATCATCTTAATCTCGGGCGGCAGCTCCTCCATCTCAAAGAACAAAGAACAAAGAACAATACAGCACAGGAACAGGCCCTTCGGCCCTCCAAGCCCGCGCCGCTCCCCGGTCCAGGATTGAATCCTGAATCCAGGATCCCCACCCAATTTTCCAGCCTATCTACATACCAATATCCTATCCACCGAGCTGTCCCTCACAGCTACGATGCTTTGTTCATTACAACCTATTAACTTACCCCCACCCCCCCATTCCAGACCATGTGATCTCCAGGGAGAGGCGAAAACCCAGAGTGAAAAACCCCAGGGCCAATATGGGGAAAAAAAATCTGGGAAATTCCTCTCCGACCCCCTGAGGCGATCGAAACGAGTCCAGGAGATCACAATGGCCCCGATCGGAAAATGCTTCCCAACCCTAGTCATTTCCACTTCCACGAACACCATATGAATCCCCTGCCCCCGAGACAGGTTCCCAACTATCCGCAGTCTCACTCTGTACTGGCACCAGCAAGATGATCGTAGAATGAAGCCTTGAAACGAGAAACCAGGAACAATTAGCCCGCGCCGCTCCCTGGTCCAAACTAGATCACTCTTTTGTATCCCTCCATTCCCACTCCGTTCATATAGCTGTCTAGATAAGTCTTAAACGTTCCCAGTGTGTCCGCCTCCACCACCTTGCCCGGCAACACATTCCAGGCCCCCACGACCCTCTGTGTGAAATATGTCCTTCTGATATCTGTGTTAAACCTCCCCCCCTTCACCTTGAACCTATGACCCCTCGTGAACGTCACCACCGACCCGGGGAAAAGCTTCCCACCGTTCACCCTATCTATGCCTTTCATAATTTTATACACCTCTATTAAGTCTCCCCTCATCCTCCGTCTTTCCAAGGAGAACAACCCCAGTTTCCCCAATCTCTCCTCATAACCAAGCCCCTCCATACCAGGCAACATCCTGGTAAACCTCCTCTGTACTCTCTCCAAAGCCTCCACGTCCTTCTGGTAGTGTGGCGACCAGAACTGGACGCAGTATTCCAAATGCGGCCGAACCAACGTTCTATACATCTGCAACATCAGACCCCAACTTTTATACTCTATGCCCCGTCCTATAAAGGCAAGCATGCCATATCTCAATGTGTGTGGTGAGATCAGGCCATTCTGCTCAGTCAGGAACACCCGGACTGACTGCAAGAGAGAGAGAGGCTGCAATTAGAACCAAACAATGAGGGCGACACACTGAGAGTAACCAAGCCCTGGCCCCAGAACACAGTCATGATGTGGAGATGCCGGCGTTGGACTGGGGTAAACATAGAAACAGAGAAACCCTACAGTGCAGAAGGAGGCCATTCGGCCCATCGAGTCTGCACAGACCACAATCCCACCCAGGCCCTACCCCCACATATTTACCCGCTAATCCCTCTAACCTACGCATCTCAGAATTCTAAGGGGCAATTTTTAACCTGGCCAATCAACCTAACCTGCACATCTTTGGACTGTGGGAGGAAACCGGAGCACCCGGAGGAAACCCACGCAGACACGAGGAGAATGTGCAAACTCCACACAGACAGTGACCCGAGCCGGGAATCGAACCTGGGACCCTGGAGCTGTGAAGCAGCAGTGCTAACCACTGTGCTACCGTGCCACCCACTTCAGCGGTCACTTCCGCGGTCACGGGCATTCGGCCTCTGATATTCGGGTAAGCGTTCTCCAAGGCGGCCTTCGCGACACACGACAGCGCAGAGTCGCTGAGCAGAAACTGATAGCCAAGTTCCGCACACACGAGGACGGCCTCAACCGGGATATTGGGTTCATGTCACACTATTTGTAACTCCCACAGTTGCGTGGACCTGCAGAGTTTCACTGGCTGTCTTGTCTGGAGACAATACACATCTTTTTAGCCTGTCTTGATGCTCTCTCCACTCACATTGTTTCGTCTCTTAAAGACTTGATTAGTTGTAAGTATTCGCATTCCAACCATTATTCATGTAAATTGAGTCTGTGTCTTTATAAGCTCTGTTTGTGAACAGAATTCCCACTCACCTGAAGAAGGGGCTTAGAGCTCCGAAAGCTTGTGTGGCTTTTGCTACCAAATAAACCTGTTGGACTTTAACCTGGTGTTGTTAAACTTCTTACCGAGAACACAGGGCACTGGAAGATCCCAGTATCTCTCCCTGGCCTATGTAGAGTGAGGTTCTCTAACCCGGTGTGGCACTGCGCCCGACACAAGAACACAGGAAGATCCCAGTCTCTGATTGGTGTGACGGGGTTTGCAGCGCCGAGACTGGGGAGCTGCAGCGTGACATGTTTACACAGGAAGCCGCCATTCGAAACCCTGAGCTGCGGATTGACAGCCGGGCGGGGCGGGATTCCCGCTGCCAAAACCCTTCCCCCATCTGAAGCCCCGCCACCGGCTCAGGATCCGGGCCCGGGGACTGAAGCCACTGGCCGGACATTTACCGCCGCCCGGTGTCTGATGGGACCAGTGTGTACCCCCGCCCTCTGTCCAATCACAGCCACCGACCTGTGACCGACAGGTGAGACAACCAATCAGTAATTGAGTCATTTCTGTTATCCAATAGACGCTCTGCACTGATTGAGCTGCATCATCCAATCAGTGAGCTCAGTCTGTCTGAAATGTGCGCGAACAATGGAAATTACGTTTTAATTCTGACCAATAGCAGCGACATGCTTCAAACAACACCCGCCCACATCACGATTGACATCGGCCTGAACCATTCGAAGAACAGCCACTGTAACACATACACCAATCGGAATGCGGCGCTGTTGTTCGGCTCCAGCAGCGTCACTCCCAGCCCAGCGTCATTGCGTCATACAATTCGATTCGCGGATAAAGCCAATGAGAAATCAGACAGCTGGAGGCGGGTAAAAAATCCTTAAAGCGGAACCGCTATTAGAATTACCGTTGTACAACTCTAATTTACTGAGGATTGGTGAAAGTCAGAGCGTGAGAGAAGTAGAACTCGGGGGAAAGGAAGGAGGAAATAAATGTTGGAAACGCGATAGAAAGGAAGATGGAGGCAGTGAAGTTGAGAGAGGGAATTCTGGAGCTGAATCCCTGAAAATTGAAAGCAGAGCCATCACTGATGGAGTGAATCGATGATGTGGAGATGCTCTTTCTGGGGGTGTTTCCGAGTCAGGAATGGTGGAAATGATCTTTAGTTTTCTGCATGTTGCAAACTAAAGTCTCATCTGCTTCTCAGAAGGAATGCTCAGTGAGCTGGGGCTAAGTTTCTGAGTTAGCACACGCACAAGCTTTATCTGCAGCCTGGAGCTCAATGACTGAAGAGGGATTTTGTCTCTCTCATCAGGACGGTGCAGGTTGAACAGGTGCAGTGTTGCAGTGAGGAAAATGGAAAAGAGAATTGGTGCAATGACACAACCTTGTTTGGCTGCAGTTTTTCCTGAACGGGGGTTGTGTTGGTTCACTGGGTTAGGATCACTGACTGCATGTATTTGTGGAGTGTTTTAGGTTCATTTATTAACATCGCAAGTAGGCTTACATTAAAACTGCAATGAAGTTACTGTGGAAATCCCCTCGTCGCCACACTCCAGCTCCTGTTCGGATAAACTGTGGGAGAATTTAACATGGTCAATGCACCTCAGAAGTGCATTTTTCGGACTGTGGGAGGAAAATGGAGCACCCGGAGAACACTCACGCAGACACAGGGAAACGTGCAGACACTGCACAGATAGTGATCCAAGCCGAGAATCAAACCCGGGTCACTGGCGCTGTGAGGCAGCAGTGCTAACCACTGTACCAACATGGGGAGAAGATGGTGACACATGTCCGTGAGAAGCCAAGTCTGAGGATAAAAGCAAGAGTCATACAGTACAGAAGAGGCGCTTTGACCAATCAAGTCTGCACCAACAAACCTACATTAAATCTACAAGTATTCCTACCTTCCAGCACTTGGCTCGTAGCATTGAAAGTTATGACATTTCAAGTGTTCATCCACATACTTTGTAAAATTAGTGAGTTTTCCCACCTCTACTACCTTTCCAGGCATTGCAATTCAGACTCTGACCATGCTTTGGATGAAAAAATGTTTCTCTCAAATCCCCTCTCAACTTTCTGCCCCTCACCTTAAAATTCTGCTTCCTTGGAATCACCCCTGCAACTAAGAGGAACAGCTGCTTCCTATCCACCCTTTCCATAACCGTCATAATCTTATACACCTCAATCAGGTCTCCCCTCAGCCTTCTCTGCTGTAAAGAAAATGACCCGAGCCTATATAGTCTCTCTTCATCGTTCAAATTCTCCATCCCAGTCAACATCCTGGTGAATGGCCTCTGCACCCTCTCCAGTACAATCATATCCGTTCTCCAGTGATTTGACCAGAACTGCACTCAGTGCTCCAACTATGACCTCACCAAAGTTTTGTACAGCTCCAACATTGACTTGCTGCTCTGATAATCATACATTAATACTCCATCCCTCATGCTTCATGAATCCTCGCAACTCACAGAGTGAAAGGCTCTTTTGACATCAAAAAATACAATGTATGGCAGCTGGAGCTTTCCCTTGTATTTTCAGGGATCTAGGAATCAGTGGATCGTCAAGAGATAGAACGAAAAGAATATTTTCATAGTATTTATTCACATGGTACTAACATCAGGTTGCAGTAGTTATGAGCTGACTGCATGGCCTTGTGGATAAAGTGTCTGACTTTGGTGTTTGTAGTATTGATATCAGAAAATTGCAGGTTTGAGTCCTGTCACGGTCATTTCTGGTGGAGCTTCCTGGGAACCGATCTCCCACATCATATTAAATCCAAATTTTCTTCCAAACATTGCAGGGTGCTTTCTCAGAATGTACGTCCTTGCTATTTTGTGAATAAAATTTTAAAATAATCTTAGCTCTGAACAATTCCACAATATCTGTTTGATCTGGATAAATTATTGATGTTCCCAAGTAGAGCAAAATGCTTTGTATCGATTGGGTGTTTGAAATCCTGTGGAGGTAATTCTAATTTCCTCAGGAAGAGGTTTAATAATGAGCTGAATGAAGTGTTTTTGTTCACAGGAATGAAAGGTTATGTCACTGGGCTGGTAATACAAAGGCCCACACTGATCTTTGGAGGCATGGAGTAAGTCCCACCATGGCAGCTGGTGAAATTTAAATTCACTGATTTGATACACAGAATTATTGATCAAAAACAGAAACAGGAGTAGGCCATTCGGCCGAAATAAGTCTGGACTTGAAACCAAGCCTCAGAAATGGCGGCCTTGAAATTCCTGTTGATTGTTTTCCCACAGAAAACATCTTCACTGAACAACAGAGAACATTTCACACAACAAGAAACACCTTTGCAGAAGAGAAAAAAAAATTCAGCTCAAGATGGCTCATATTTACACAACCGGGAATCTGGTCAGACCCCATTTGGAATATTGTGAGCAGTTTTGGGCCCCATATCTAAGGAAGGATGTGCTGGCCTTGGAAAGGGTCCAGAGGAGGTTCACAAGAATGATCCCTGGAATAAAGAGCTTGTCGTATGAGGAACAGTTGAGGACTCTGGATCTGTATTCCTTCGAGTTTAGAAGAATGAGGGGGGATCTTATTGAAACTTACAGGATATTGCGAGGCCCGGATTAGAGTGGGCGTGGAGAGGATGTTTTCACTCGTAGGAAAAATTAGACACAGAGGGCACAACCTCAGGCAAAAGGGACGATTCTTTAAAACAGAGGTGAGGATGAATTTCTTCAGCCAGAGCGTGGTGAATCTGTGGAACTCTTTGCTGCAGAAGGCTGTGGAGGTCAGGTCATTGCGTGTCTTTAAGACATAAGTAGATAGGTTCTTGATTAATAAGGGGATCATGGGTTATGGGGAAAGGGCAGGAGAATGAGGATGAGAAAAATATATGATTGAATGGTGGAGCAGACTCAAAGGGCCAAGTGGCATAATTCTGCTCCCATGTCTTATGAATATATTTACACAACAAGGATGAATTTGACACAACCACAGCAAAGATCTGTCAACGGCAGAGACACAGTTTCACAACAGAGACAACAGTTACACAGCAGAGAGTTCAGTTACACTTACATGAAATACATTTTAAAACAAGGTCTATCTTTGTGTAACAGAAAATCCCTTTTCAAACATAATCAATTTTTCCATCTCAGTATCTTGTTGGTTTGTTCGGTACCTTCTCTGTCTATCGCTCTGTGTGTGTCCTGATAATCTCTTACCGCTTCTCTGTGTGTCTTTCTCTGTCTGTTTGATTCGGGCTGATGTTAAGTGTTATTGTCCAGCCAGGGTGCGCTTCCCAACACGTGGGTCTTGTTTGAAATAAAAATACAATGAATAGTTTCCTTTCACCCGCGCAACAGGAATAGACAGGAAGCGACAACGTTTCGGGTCAGAGTGGCTGGACCCATAACCCAGAGGTCGATGGATCGAAACCATCATCTGCTATCATGTTCTCACGAACATCAAATCGTAACATTCGGCTGCTGCCCAAAAGCAAATCTGGGTTTTCTCGACAGTAAATTTGTTTCATCATCTTGATTTTCATTAACGGGGAACACAGCGCATATGTCCCAGGTTCACAGGAAGTAGTGTCACAACACCAGATGAAAGTCCAACAGGTTTATTTGGTAGCATGAGCTTTCGGAGAGTTGTCCTTTCATTAAATAACTGTTTAGCTCAGTTGGTTGGATAGCTTATTCAGCCAAAAACAGGGGATCAATTCCTGTGTCGGTTGAGATTCTCCTTAGCCTTGCTCCTCTCCTGAGGTGTGAATCATCCTATTAAATCACCACCCGTCAGCTCCCTCCTTTGATGACCCATAGAAACATCCGAGTCTGTGGACCTTGCTTATATTTGCAAGCAATGAACAACTCACAACTCTGACACATTGTTTCAGATATAAAACTGTGCAAAAACAAAACTGAGCATGCGAACCGGAAGCATCCCTAAAATACCATTTCTACCATCGTTTTGAAATTTGTCATTTCGGGAACAATTGCAAACAATCAACTTTACCAAGATATCAATTTTACCCAGATACAAAATCCGACGTAGAAAAGCTTCATGAGCCTGACGTGATTTGAACACGCAACCTTCTGATCTGGAGTCAGACGCGCTACCGTTGCGCCACAATCTCAGACTGCTTGCTGCATTTTACATCCGGGTTATGTTCGGTGAATTCAAAATCAAACTGGGAACAGGGAATGGAACTGTCTCCCTCTTTACTTTCTGTGGTAACACAGCGAATGGAAGAGTAGCAGCGAACCGGATGAACAAGAAAGCAGCAACATAGCATTATCCTGCGGGAGAAATATGTTCTTTGTTACGAGTGTTAAAACACCCTGGTTTGGTGAGAAGTCAAAAGAGAAAACGCCAGAAAATCTCAGCAGGTCTGGCAGCATCCGCAAGGAGAGAAAAGAGCTGACATTTCGAGCCCTTTGTCAAAGCTTGGTGCGAAGTTATTGCGTGACGAGGTGGCCGAGTGGTTAAGGCGATGGACTGCTAATCCATTGTGTTCTGCACGTGTGGGTTCGAATCCCATCCTCGTCGGTGATGCATTTGCTCTGACCCCCGAACTGATGGTTCGTTCACAGATGAAGTTTGAACACACAGGCTTGAGAGAATAGTCCAGAACAATTCCATAATTCTCGTGCGATGAGAAACTCGATCTGACAGTCAATTCAAATCAGGACACCAGCTTTGGACACGAGTTTGCCACCATGTAAACATGTGGCTTCAGAAGCTCCAAAGCAGACGCCAGTGGCAGATTGTGTCTTTCCAGAATCGGCAGGTCAGCCATGAAAATTAGTGCTATATTAGCTGGTTTGGCCATGCTAAATAGCCCCTTAGTGTCAGGGGGATTAACATGGTAAACATATGGGGTCACGGGGATACAATCTGGGTGGGATTGTTGTCGGTGTAGGCTTGATGGGCCGAATGTCCTCCAAGTTCGAGGCGGAAGTTTCGCTTCTCTGAGAAGATTGACACACCAGTTCCTAATTTCTTCAAATTTTACCCAGAAAGCTGACTCCGATGAGATTCGGACATTTCACAAGACAATGACGAGCAGTCTAACATGCTGGTACCCACTGCCGCAAACCGGTCCACAGCAGACGCCATTTCCCTGGCCCTGCACTCAACCCTGGAACACCGAGATAACAAGGATACCTCTGTCAGACTCCTATTTATTGACTACAGCTCAGCCTTCAACACTATTATTCCCAGGAAACTCATCTCCAAACTCTGTGGCCTGGGCCTCAGCACCCCCCTCTGCGACTGGATCCTGAACTTCCGAACTCACAGACTTACCTTGAATGGACTTACTTTGCATGAAGTTGATCTTTCTCTCCACCCTAGCTATGACTGGAACACTACATTCTGCACTCTCTTGTTTCCTTCTCTATGAATGGTATGCCTTGTCTATATAGTGCACAAGAAACAATACTTTAACAATACTTTTTCACTGTATGTTAACACATGTGACAATAATAAATCAAATGAAATCAAATCAAAAATGCTATTCTTTGTGCCACAGAGACATTGCTGCAGCAGCTATTCCCCGTTCCCATGTGGGAATTTCTGATGTCGTCGAACAGACAGTTGAAAAGTTCAGCAATTGGGCAGCGATTACATTTCAAAAATACTTTATCATCAGTAAAATATTTTGGGACGTCCTATGGTTGTGAAAAGAGCTACAGAAATTCCAGTCGAACTTCGAAAGGACACAGACAGGTTGGTGGAATGGGAGGACATGTGGCAGATGATGAATGAAGTGATTCATTTTGGTGGGAATAACACAAAGCGACAATATAAAATAAAGGATTTAATTCCAAAAGGGGGTGCAAGAACAGCAGGACATATTTGGACATGTGTATATGTCATTGAAGGTGGCAGGACAGTTTTTAAGAGCCGTTAATAAAACATACAGTATCCTCCAGTTTATAACTGAAAACAAGAAGTTTATACAAATTTACGGCAAAGAAAATGCAGATGTGCTGTTAGATATTCTCAGCCTTGCCCCTCGCCTGAGGTGTAGTAATCCTGAGGCTAAATCAACACCATTAAGCTCTCCCTGTTGAGATGGAGAACAGCGGATGGTCATTTGGGGTTATGGTAACTTTACCTTTATATCTGTGCCATATTCAGAATATGTTTTGCATTATCTGCTGATTTTCGAGGATTGGGATCTTTCTGATTCTGTTGGTAGAACTGTGCGTGTACAAGCAATTTGTTCTGGCGGTCAGCTCCCGGAACAGTAAACTAGTTTGGAATCCATTCTGTATTTGCAAACTCTGGGATTGTAAACGAGTTGATGGATCTCCTCATTCTGAATCTTCAATGCATTTTTTCAGCGTCGCTGACTGGGCTTGCATTTTTAAAAAAATTAATTCATGGGACGTGGGTGCCACTGGCTGACCAGTATTTATTGCCCAACTCTAGTTGCCTGCGGGCAATTGAGAGTCAACCACATTGCTGTGGCTCTGGAATCACATGTCGGCCAGACTGTGTAAAGACGGCAGATTTTGGTCCCGAGAGGACCAGATAGATTAATACAACAATCGACAAAGGTTTCATAGTCATCAGGAGATCCTTAATTCCACATATTTTTTATTGAATTCAAATTCCACTGCCTTGTCAGGATTTGAACCCGGGTCCCCAGAATACGAGCTCAGTTTCAGATTTCAGCGATGATACCACAAGGCCAAGGTCTCCAAATTTCCTTTGAACTGAGTGGCTTGGGAGGCCACCTCCGGGGGCCTACAACATTGTTGTGGGTCGGGAGTTGTATGTAAGCCAGTCCAGGTAAGAATTCCTTCCCTGAAGAGCATTAGTGCTTTGGTTGTCTTTTTTTTACGAACGTTGATTCAAAACCATTAATTCCAGATATTTTTATTGATTTTGAATTTCGCCATCTGTCGTGGTGGGAGATGTGTGAGTGTTGGTCTGTGAGAGCTTGTGTGGGTGTGTGTGTGGGTGTGAGAGAGAGAGAGAGTGATGGAGATTCACTCATTTTCAGTGAATGTGAATTAACCCCTTATATTCATACATGGACACGGTGATCCCCTTGCCCTTGCGAATTCCTAAGAAGTAATTATACCACTGATATCCGTTGTCGTAGCGTCTGCATGGTTTCCCCAATGTACTATGCCTCGGGACATCCTTTCCTGCAGCGTATCAGGTACCTGCAGACGCTACGACAACGGATGAATGAACACCGCTCGACAATCACCAGGCAAGACTGTTCTCTTCCTGTGGGGGAGCACTTCAGCAGTCACGGGCATTCAGCCTTCGATCTTCAGGTAAGCGTTCTCCAAGGCGGCCTTCACGACACACGACAGCGCAGAGTCGCTGAGCAGAAACTGATAGCCAAGTTCCGCACACATGAGGACGGCCTAAACCGGGATGTTGGATTTATGTCACATTATCAGTAACCCCCACAGCTTTCACCCTGATCTTGCAGAATCTTACTAGCTGTTCTGTCTGGAGACAATACACATCTCTTTAGCCTGTGTTTAATGTTCCCTCCACCCACATTATCTGTACCTTTAAGACCTGGCTGGCTGTAGAGATTTGCATTCTAATCAGTATTCTGTAACTTGATTTCTGTGTCTCTGTGCACTGTTGGAGAACAGATTTTCACTCCATCTGACGAAGGGGCAGCGCTCCGAAAGGTTATGGTATTTGCTACCAAATAAACCTGTTGGAATTTAACCTGGTGTTGTGAGACTTCTTACTGTCCTTTCCCTCTGCCTGACATGATGATTCTTCACTCAGATCTCTGTACAATATGAGAGGAAATCTTTCAGGCTCCTTTTATACAGCCCGCCCCGACCTGACTGAGGAAGGCGGAGTGAGAGAGCAGAGAGGGGAGGAGACAGAGTTAAGAATAAACACAGAGCGGGAGGGAGGAAGAGAGCCGGACTGACACACACGCACAGAACGGCCCCTGATCTTTCAGCTCCACCTCCAGTTTCTGCAACCGCCAATTTCAACCCGTTTATTAACAATGGAAGTGAAACACAGCTCCCCACACAAACCCGTCACAAACAAGTGTTTCCACAAACCTGCAACTTTGAAATATGGAATCAAAGAGAAAATGCTGCAAATAATCAGCAGCTCCGGCAGCTTTTGTGAAGAGAGAGAGAGACAGAGTTAACGTTTCGGGTCGTGACTTTGTTCTTTTGTGTTTTTAAACCTGGTCCGTAATAATTCCCAGTCAGTCATATTCCGACCTAAACACAGTCGTTCTATAGCAAGAATCTTCCTCCGCAACATCCTCACACACATCTGCTTCTCGCTGTTTGCAAACACTTTATTGAAGCTGCTTGGGGCAATCTCCTGTGTTAAAATTAAGGGAGTCAGGATGGCCGAGCGGTCTAAGGCCGCAGTCTCCTCTGGAGGCGTGGGTTCAAATCCCACTCCTGACATTGATGTTTGGCTAAGAATTGCCGTCTCACAGCGCCAGGCACCTGGGTTCGATTCCCGGCTGAGGTCACTGTCTGTGTGGAGTTTGAACATTCTCCCTCGGCTTTCTCCGGTTTCCTCCCGCACACCAAAGTGCGTGTTTGGTTGACTGGCCATGCTAAATTGCACCGGAGTGTCGGGGAGTAAATAGGGTCATGGGGATCCTGACTGGGTGGGATTGAGGTCGGTGCAGACTCGATGGGACGATTGGCCTCCTTCTGCACTGCAGGGATTCGGTTAAAAATGAGGCGCGAATGCGGTGTTTAGCCGCCAGTGTTACTGAATCTACCAGACATCTTTATTATGAGAGAAAGTGGCGATTGAGCAAATGAAATTCAGCCTCTACTCTGTTTCGCTTTAGTCTGAATTTGAAATGATCTCTATTGAGAATGAGCCGGGCCGCGGGACAGGAATCATTTTCTTGCGGGATCAGCTCTTTCCTGAGAGATGTGGGTGGCTCTGAGAAGAGCCTTTGGGTTCAGAGGTTTACAATTTGCTCGGGTTGTTTCACTTCTTTCCTGACGCTTTCTTCGCTTTTGCTGCTTTCACTTTGGGTTTGGCCTTCCATTTAGTCACTTTTTTGACAGACTTTCCGCCCGTCACCTTCTTCACAGGAGACTTTTTCTTCAGGGCTGCTTTCTTCACCGCCTTTTTTGGAGTTGCCGCCTTCTTGCTGCTTGTTTTCTTCACTGTTGATTTCTTCACTGGAGTTTTCTTTGCTGCGGGTTTCTTGGCTGCGGATTTCTTGGCTGCTGCTTTCTTTGTTGTCACCTTCTTAGCCGCTGTTTTCTTTACTAAAGATTTCTTGGCTGTTGGTTTCTTCACCTTCTTTCCCATTTTCCCCGGGCTTTCCTTCTGAGCGAGTTTGAAGGAGCCGGAGGCGCCCTGTCCCTTTGTCTGCACCAGAGAGCCTGTCTCCACCTTCATCTTGATAGTTAACCTGATCTGGGAGACGCGCTTCCCCACATCCACTCCACTGCCAGCCAAAGCTTTCTTTATCGCGGCCAGGGACATCCCATTGCGATCGCTGCATCCCGCCACAACCGTGAGGATCTGCTCGCCCAACTTGGGACCGGTTGCCGCAGGTCGGGGAGCCGCCTTCTTCTTCTTGGGAGACTTCACTTGAACGAGAGCGGCTGGAGGAGCCGTTTCGGCGGCTGCAGTTTCAGTCATATCCGGGAATGTGTGGAAAATCTGTGTGACAGTCAGAACTGGATCCGAAATGAAGCCAGTGGTGGCGGCACAGAGCAACTTAAAGGCAGAGAGCGGACGGAGCAGAGACAAGCTGCTGTCAGCTCCCGGCTCCTCCAGCCTCTCTGTGTTTCTCTCTCCTCACAAACTCTCCCATTGCAATGAAATTCCGCCTCTCCAGAGATCCAGCTCACATCCTTCATGTCTCGGACACACGAATGTTTGCTGTTGAAAAGGTTTAACTCCAAATGAGAACTCCATTTTCCACTGAAACCCGTTTTACTGCTGCACTGATCGCGCTCTCACACGCGATAGCTGACATGTTCTCTACTTTTCCACTGAAATCTTGAATTTAGCGAACCATTTGCCTTGAAATCTCACTTTGGGGCTCAGCAGGGGGATTAAGGGAATCTTTGATTGGAAAATTGTTTTATTTTACACAAGAGAGACTCGGTGATCTCATGATCAGAACAGACACACAAACACAGTTGGATTCGTCTGACTCCCCCGTCCCTTTCATACACTCTCTCTTACACAATATTCACACCTACACATTCACAGGACAAAACCTTTACCAACTGTAAGGTCCCAGGACGGAATTTCTCCTCCTTTTAGCCTTTGCTCTGTATCCCGGGGGCGTCGTTATTTTTTTTCGCCTCGGTACCTGTTAAACACTCTGAAGCCCGCTCCCCGCAGATTGTCTTTGAATTCATTCATGGAATGTGAGTGTCGCTGTCTGGGTCAGCATTAGTTGCCCATCCCTAATTGCCCTTGGGTAGGTGGTGATGAGCTGCCTTCTGGAACCGCTGCAGTCCATGGGGTGTATGGCCACATCTGTAAACCAGATTCTGCGGCAACAGACAGTTATATCTGTTTTTTCAGTTATTATAGCGGTTGCAGACATCATTGTGTTTCTTTAGGGTGAAGATACAAATTAACTGCTCTCGGAGTCTCTCAATTTTCCTGTTTTATTTGTTTTTCCTGCACTGAAAGGTAACAGTAAATCACAACCTCAACAACCAGTGACAGCCTGTTAAATATTCATCCCCCACTCGCTGATAATGGAGTTTCTGACAGTGGCAGACATGTTCTGACCATCCTCCGATTGGGCCCGAAGGTGACGAGATTCACTGTCAGAGCTGGGCTTTCAGACTGAGGGGGTGGCAGAGCAAGGTGAGTGATGATGGTGACTGTGCGAACATTTGACCAAGGGTCAGTTCCTGGCCATCACAGTGGTAATTCATTTAATTATCTATCGCAGGTCAGAACAGTAGGTGGGCACTCGTAAAATAAAATTGACTAAAAATTCTCATCATCGCTGTGTTTCTAATGGAAAATCCACATTCAATTTGCTTTCAGCTGAAATGTTGTTTTAATGAAATTAAAGGCCTCAAAACTAATCAATGAGTTCTCAGTCAGAAACAATAGTAAAAAGAAAGGTGGCCTAAACTGTCCAGAACTATGAGACAAGCCAAGTTCAGTTTACAAACTGTGCTATGGACACATCTGGTATCTGATGAAATCAGCAACTCAGGAAGTTCAGTAATTATAACTAATGAAAATAACGGTTGTTTAAGCAGAGTGAGCGATGGTGGTATAGGGGTGAGCATAACTGCCTTCCAAGCAGATGACCCAGGTTTGATTCCTGGCCAATGCATTGGTCATTTATTTTGAACCTTATCCACGGCCTCTTAAGTTTTAAACTGAGGGGACAAAAACAGGGCGAACGAAACATTTGACAGGAATGAAATAAAATGCAGATACCTTTTTCATTTTTTGTTCGGACATAATTCTTTTTTAATGAAAAATATTGGAAGAGAAAATCAAGTCTCTGACCGAATGAATGAATTTTCAGCCAGACACAAAGACTCAAAGTAAAAGTAGAGGAACAAATTTCAGCTCCCACACTGTGTGTTGCGCAATCCTGGTGCCTGATGAAGTTAATATGAACTTTACTGAGGTGGTTACATTATTCTGACCAATAAGATCTGCCAAAAGATAAAATACTGGAAAATCTCAGCAGGTCTGACAGCATCTGTAAAGAAAGAAAAGAGCTGACGTTTCGAGTCCAGATGACTCTTTGTCAAAGCTTTGACAACGGGTCGTCTGGACTCGAAACGTCAGCTCTTTTCTCTCCTTACAGATGCTGCCAAACTTGCTGAGATTTTCCAGCATTTTCTCTTTTGGTTTCAGATTCCAGCATCCGCAGTGATTTGCTTTCATTTGTTAAATAAGCAGCTGCTGTGGCCGCGTGGTTAAGGCGTTGGATTTGAAACCCGATGGGGTTTCTCCGTGCAGATTCGAGCCCCGCTGCCAGCGAGTGTGATTGGAAATGTATGCTTTAGACAGCCACAGAGTTGCAAATCCTATTTTTTTGGAAAGAATTATTTGGATCTCCAGCATGCTTTCAGCTACATAACAAGAAGGTGAGCTTGGAAAGGACACCTGAGTGTCCTCCGTCTGGCAAGGACAAGATAGGCCGAATGGATTCCTTCTGAGCTGTTACATTTCTCTGGTTCTTTCTGAGGTGACATGAGGAAAATCAAAGCATGAGCAGAATGACAAAGGCATCAACAGGGGTACAAGGACAAAACAAGGTCTCACGTCAGAGGAAGATTTTTATTAATGACACACAGAACATAAGAAATACATTTATTTAATTGAGCTGGATCCTGGAAGATGAAACAAACTTCGAACCAATCAGTGCCTACCTGAGAACTGGCAAGGAATATGGCTGACATTGATACGGTTCATAGTGAATTTGTTTATAGAATAATAGAATCATGCAGTACAGAAGAGGCTCTTCGGCCCATCGAGTCTGCTCTGACATAGAAGAAGCATCTGATCTCCAATCAAATCGCATCCACCACCACTTGACCCATAGGCCTGAATGTTATGATATGCCAATTGCTGAACACATACTTTTAAAGGATGTGAGGCAACTTGCCTCCATCACCGTCCAAGGCAAGGCATTCCCGACCGTCACTACCCTTGGGTAAAAATGTTTTTCCGCACATCCACCCGAAACATCCTGCCCCTCACATTGAACCTCTGTCCTCTTTTTACTGACCCTTCAACCAAGGGGAACAGCTGCTTCCTATCCGCTCCGTCGATGCCCTCATAATTTTGTACAACTCGATCAGGTCCCCCCTCAGTATTCTCTGCTCTCAAGAAAACAATCCAAGCCTAGCCAATCTCCCTTCAGAACTTACATGTTCCATCCCAGACAGCATCATGGTGAATTTCCTCTGCACCCCCTCCAGTGCAATCACATCCTTCCTATCTTGTGGCGACCAAAACTGCACACAGTACTCTAGCTGTGGCCCCACCAAAGTTCTTTGCAACTCCAACATGACATTTTATTGCAGTCGATGCCCCGATTGGTAAAGACAAGTGCCCCATATGTTTTTTTTTCACCATCCTACTAACATACCTTTCTACCTTCAGAGATATGGACAAACACGCCAATGTCCCTATATTCCACAGAACTTCCAAGTGCCATGCCCTTCATTGAATACTTCCTTGCCAAATTATTCCTTCCAAAGTGTGTTACCTCACATCTTTCGGGGTTAAATTCCATCTGCCACTTATCCGCCCGTTTGACTATCCTGTCTATATCTTCTTGCAGACGAAGAAACGCAGCCTCCCTTTCACCACTCAGCCAATCTTTATGCCATCTGCAAAGTCACTCATCCTACCCCGTCATTTATATTAATGATTTGGATGAGAATTTAGGAGGCATGGTTAGTACGTTGGCAAATTACACCAAGCTTGGTGGCAGAGTGGACAATGAAGAAGGTTACCTCAGATTGCAGTGGGATCGTGATCAATTGAGTCAATGGGCCAATGAATGGCAGATGGAATTTGATTTAGATAAATGTAAGGTGATGTATTTTGGTGGATTAAACCACGACAAGACCTATTCAGTTCATGATAAGACGTTGGGGTGAGTTATAAAACAAAGAGATCTCGGGGTACAGGTTCATAGCTTCTTGAAAGTGGAGTCACATGTGGACAGGGTGGTGAAGAAGACATTCGACATGCTTGGTTTCAGTGGTCAGAACATTGAACATGGGAGTTGGGACATCTTGTTGAAATTGTACAAGACATTCGTAAGGCCACGTTTGGAATACTGTGTACAGTTCTGGTCACCCTATTATGGGAAGGAAGGATATTAAACTAGAAAGAGTGCAGATAAGATTCATTAGGATGCTACCAGGATTTGATGGTTTGAGTTATAAGGAGGGTCTGGATAGACTGGAACTTTTTTTTCCCCTGGAGCACAGGAGATCTAGAGGTGATATAAAGAGGCCTATATCATAATGAGGAAATAGATAAGGTAGATAGCCAACAGCTTTTCCCCACAATAAGGGAGTCTAAAACGAGAGAACATAGGTTTACGATGAGAGGGGAGGGATACAAAAGGGTCCAGAAGGGCAATTTATTTCACACAGAGTGGTGTGTGGAACGAGTTGCCAGAGGTAGTAGAGGCGGGGTTTGTCTTTTAAAAAGAATTTAGACAATTACATGGGTGAGCTGGACATAGAGGGATATGGACCAAACACGGGCAATAGGGACGAACTTAATGGCAAAAATTGGGCGACATGGACATGTTGTGCCGAAGGGCCTTTTTCCATGCTGTGAACCTCCATGACTCGATTTATTGACACAAACAGCAAATCCAAATTATTTTTCCCTGCTGCCAACTCCTGGCTGAACGCAAGTTGTGCAACAAGGTCACGATTCAATCAAACCTTCATAGATTGGAGTGAAATAACATCAACATGGTTCTGACCGATTAACATGATTGCAAAACATGATATTAATCAAATTCCATGTCCCAAGGATCTGCTTTCTGATTGGGCGACCCTGCTCGGTGTGAGCCGTTCTGGGAGTTTTACACTTTCCGATAGATCCGATATATCGGGGTGATCTATCGGAAAGTGTAAAACTCCCAGAACGGGAATGTCGGTTATATAATTCTCTGAGCTGTGATTTCTCTGCCACTTGATTGCTTGTGTATTCGTTCTATAAATACAGAGGGGGTGACAGAGCCAGTTGGTGTTGTGGTGACTGTGCAAGCATTTGACCAAGGGTCAGTTCCTGACCCAGAGTTTTGACTTATTTAATTGGCTATCTCTGGTCAGAACAGAAGGGGGACACTCCTAAAAAAAAATCATCAAATATTCTCATCATCCATGTGTTTCTAACATAAAATCCAGCTTCAATTTCCGTTCAGTGGAAACTTTGTTCAAATGAACTGCAAATCTAATCAGAGTTATCAGTCAGAAACAACAGCAAAAAGGTGGCTCAAACTGTCCAGAGAAACGAGACAAGCGAAGTTCAGGTTAAAAAAATGGGCCAAGGACACACCTGGTTTCTGCTGAAATCAGCAACTAAGGTAGTTTTGTAATTATAACTAATGAAAATAACAACTGCTTACGCAGAGTGAGTGATGGTGGTGTTGTGGGAAAAATCCACCAGCAGTCAGACTTCGAGATTCTGAAAATACGATTTATTAAACGGAGCTCCGTGGAGACAAGGCACATGGTCTGTAGCAAACCGTCTCTCAATAGTATGTCGGGAGCGGTTCATTTTTATACCCTTTACACAATGGGTATACCGGTGATTCGAACATTATCACATTGTTAAAGGGAGTACAAGTATTTAACCTTTTATGAATGGATACATTTCCTCATGTTTACAAGAGTACAAACAGGTATAGACATTTAGCATTTTATGAATGGGTCCATCTCCTTATGTCTGTGTCTATCAATGGCTAGTTTCGTCTTGTTCAGGTGCTAATCGGTTCCCTCGCATTCATATTTCCCGCGTTCCTGTAACGTTAATCTCGGCTCTTTGTTTAGGGGTTTCCTTATCTTAAAAGATGTTTGACCCTTGACTTTGGCTTCCTGAGGTGTTTGTTTGCTATGAGTCCCTGTCTGTACTTTGGAAGTGGCTTGTCTGTTAGGATTTTGGCTTGACGTTATTTCTGAACAGCGGGAGCCTGTGTCTGCTTTTCTGGCTTCTTTCCCAGTTAACCCTGTGTGTCCCAGGCAGCCATTTTAGAGTGTGCTTTCTTGTATTGCCATTTTAAAGTGTGCCCCCCTTGTATTTTCCCCTTTACAGTGGTACAGTGGTGAGCATAGCTGCCTTGACCCGGGTTCGATTCCGGGCCATCGCATTGGTAATGTATATTGGACATTATCGGCGCCCTCTTGTGGTTTACACGCACCATTTGACTGAAATGAAGTGGACTTTATTTTTCGGATGCAGAATTCGGGTTCAATTTGATTTTAATGAAAGGTTATTGAAAAAGAATAACAAGTCTCTGAACTAGTGAATGAGTTCTGGATCAGAGACAAAGATACAAATTAAAAGGAGACGAACAAATTTCAACTCACACCCTGTGCTCTGCATCATTCCGGTGCCTGATAAAGGTCTGTGAATGTTGCTAAGGCGGTTACATCACAGTAGCAAATAAGCAGCTGCGATGGCCGAGTGGTTAAGGCGTTGGACTTGAAATTCAATGGAGTTTCCCCACGCTGGTTCGAACCCTGCTCGCAGCGGATGCGATTTGAAATATTAACTCTACTGCTTCAGGGCAGCCACTGGCTCAAAGAAGGTTTGCTACGTTTTGGCATTTAGTATTTGGATCTCCATCGTGCATTCAGCTGCATGGCTCCGGGCTGGGTGCAGGAAGATGGGCTTGGAAAGGACACCTGGGTGTCCTTATTATTTTGTAAATTGAATTTGTGTCTTTATATGCCCTGTTGTGAATAGAACTCCCACTCACCTGATGAAGGAGCAGCAAGCTTTGTTACCAAATAAACCTGTTGGACTTTCACCTGGTGTTGTGAGATTTCTTGCTGTGTCCTTGGACTGGCATGGCAGGATAGGTTCAATGGCTTCCTTCTGTGCTGTTATTTTTCTATAATTCTTCCTGTGGTTCAATGAGAAAATTCATAACATGAACATTTTCTTTTAAAAGCAGCATCAAGGCACAAAGGCAAAATACGGTCTCATGTCAGAGGAAGATTCTTATGCAATGGCATAAGAATGCACACAGAGCATAAAAATACATTTCATCAGAATACATTGAATGAATATTTCAAAATGCTGCTTCGGTGATATCACATCATGTTCATTCAAACACATTGCAACAAGCTGGTCATTACTGGGCGTTCTGTATTCCTCGTTATAACAGTTTGGGAATGGAAGGAGCAGGTTCACATCTGCACATTGACAGGATCAAACTGTCTCAGATTGACAGCTCCCAGGACAGGCTTTCCTCTTCTCTCGCTCTGTGCTGTGGATTCTCAGGGATTAGTTGGGGTTTCCCAGCTCAGTAACTGTAAAAGCCTCTGAGGCCAGCAATGCTCACAGTGTCTGCTCCCCAGATTCAGGGGGCTGCAGCCAATCAGAGCTGTGCCTGATTTAACCCAGAACTGGTTGAAATGATGATATTTTTCACAAGCTGAATTCTATTTGATCAGATGAAGATACAGATTGTGTGCACTCAGTCACTAAACAACAATATCCCGCCTTCATATCGAGTGGATGAGAGTGGGTGGAGGGAGAGACAGAGACAGAGTGAGTTAGGGTGGTGAGAAACAGACGGCCAGACAATGTCTCAGTGACAGAAATCCTTGTAAATTCCAGCTTTAGCCAGAAAGATTCTCTTGGAGAAACAGAAGCTGCAGTATGTGGAAGAGACACGTTATTAATCCCACACTCAGGAACAGTGCTGCGTTTTGACAGAAGAGATGGGGAGAGGCAAAATAAACTGAATGGTCCAGTTCAAAACTGTGTGCAGGCTCAGAGGGAGTAGGTTCAGGAAGATATTTGAAATTGAGACAGTTTAGGACAGTCGCTTGCAAAGTGGATGGGATCCTTGGCTTCACAAATGGAAGCACTGAGTATCCATTGGATCCCGCATAATCCACAGTGTAAAAGGAGGCCATTTGCCCATTGCATCTGCACTGACTCTCTGGAAGAACATCTTTCGCCCATGGCTAACCCTCTTACTCTACACATCTTGCGTCACTAAGCGGCAATATATCATGTCTAATCCATTTATTCTGCACATCTTTAGTCTATGGGAGGAAACTGGAGCACCTGGGGAAACCCATGCAGATACAGGGAGAATGTGCAAACTCCACACAGACAGTCAGCCATGGAGGAATTGAGCATGGGTCTCTGGCGCTGTGAAGCAGCAGCGCTAACCAGTGCCACTCTGCTGGTGTAACTTTAACAATCCAATTCCTTTCTGAATGCCTCACTTGAAGCTGCATCACCACATTGTCAGACAATGCATCCCAGAGCTGAACTACTCTCTGCGGGAAAGGGTTTTCTCATTATGCTTCAATCACTAATGAAGGGTCAGTAAATTGGTCCACGGGGGTGAAAGGGTTTCATATGATGTGACCCTTCGTAAACTGGGTCTGTATTCTCTGTGATTCACAAGCATGAGAGGCAAAACATTAAAACATACAAGATTCTGAAGGGGTTTGATTTTGTGGACATTGGGAGATTGCGGAAGCTGGCTCAGTGTAAGGATCAGATCATTTCGGACTGACATGAGAATAAATTTCAGCACTCATTGGGTTGTGATCCTTTGACATGCTCCATTGTTGAATACACTAGTGGTGGCACAGTGGTTAGCATTGCTGCCTCAAAGCACCAGGGAACCGGGTTCAATTCCACCTTGGGTGATTGCCTGTATGATGTTTGCACATCCTCCCCATGTTTGCAATTCATCCCATTCTCCAAAGTTTAGATGGATTGACCATGCTAAACTGCCTGTTAGTGTCCCAAATATATTGGTTAGGGGGATTAGCAGAACACGTGGCGTTACCGGGATAGGTTCTGGGTGGGATGCTCTGTCAGAGAGTCAGTGCAGATTCAATGGATCAAATGGCCTCCACCTACACTGCAGGTTATGACAGTCTATGACAATTAAGGCTGAGATAGACAAATTTTGGTTTCTCAGGGAATCAAGGGAGTGAGGAGTAAAGTGGAGTTCAATCCCAAGATCTGAAACTCCATAAGCAGCTGGAATGCCCACATCTGGAGTCTGCATCCACAGTTTGGAACCCACACTTTCAAAAAGATATACAGCTGATATAAAGAGTGCAAAGCTGTGTAACCAGGAAAATGGAAGGCATGAGGGGAATACTTAGTGAGGGATTAAGAATTATTGGATTGCAACCTTTCAAGAGGTTGATTTATGGTTTATTTCAAATTTATAAATTGATACATGGCCTTATTACCCAAGCTTGAAAAGTTCTTTATTCGGAGTTACCATATTTTTGGTGATCGTCAGTATCAACTACAGAAATTTGATTCACATCTTAATAGTCACAGTTTGTTTTCTCCCCAATAGAACTGCTGATATTTCAAATGATTTTGTTAGGAATGCTGAAAATGTAGTGACTTTTTAGAAAACTTGTCAGAAATATAGTGTGATTTCTATCTATGTATTGTCTGATGATGTTGCTGTTCTTGTTTTAATACTGTGCCTATGTGCTTTGCACTGTATGGCAATAAAGACACATAAACCATAATTGTTTTGAATGGTTTAACATTATTGATGAGCCACATAGTAAATGTCTGCCCTTATTTCCTGTGTTCTTGTGACTGGACAAGACACAAGCATGGATACTGAGGGGAAAAAAGGGTGGAAATTGCAGAGGCAATGGTTAAAAGTTTTCGATCCGAGCTAGTTATATGAGTGGTGCCAGAGGACTGGAGAATTGCAAATGGTAAATACACTTCTTCAGAAAAGGCTGTGAGGATAAGCCAACTAAAGTCCAATCAGTTTAACCTCAGTAACATGAAATATTCTCCAAACACTGGAGATTAAATTAACACTCACTTGTGCTGATGTACATTAAGGAAAACACATACATAATGATTAAAGTGGAATCATATTTTACTTGCTTAAGATTTTAATGAGGGTAACAGAAAAGGTTGATGAGGGTAATGTGGTTAATGTGAACATGGACTGCCAAAAAGCATTTTATAAATAAAGGGGCACACAGCAAACTTGTGGTAACATTTGGAGCTGATAGAATAAAAGGGACAGCAGCAACATGGATAGGAATCTGACAGAGTGACAGGAAACACAGCAGTGGGAAATGTTTTTATTTGGAATATAGGTCGGTTAAAGTGGGATTCCAGGAGGGTTGGTGTTAGGAATCCTGCTCTTCCTGATACATATTAGAGACATCGGCAATGCTGCACAGAGCACACATTCAAAATTGTGGTAATTACACAATACGTGACAGCATTGTGAACTGTGAGGGGGTAGTGTTGAAGCTCAAAGTTACTTCGACAGCTTGTGGATTAGTGAGACAAGACCAATTTAAAGCAGAGAAGTGTGAAATGATTTATTTCAGTGGGAAGTAAAGGGAGAGACAATATGAAAACAATGATACAATTGTAAAGGCATGCAGGAACAAGGGACTTGTGATTAAATATGACACTAATAATTGCTGTTTGGGTGACAGGTTGAGAGTGTGGTTACTAAAGTATTTGGGATTGTGAGCTTTATACATAGGGGCACAGTTTACAAGACCAAGCAAGTTATGGGAAAGCAGTATAAAATCCTGGTTTGGCCTCAGTTGGAGTATTGCATTATCTGCAGGACAGCACTGTTTAGAAAAGAGGGGAAGGCATAAAAAAGGTTGCAATAAATCTCTGGGCGAGGGTCCAGGGATGAAGAAGTTCAGTTGCATCGGGAGATTGGAGAATTTGGGTCTTTGGTGAAGAGAAGGTTGAGAGGAGATTTGATAGAGGTGTTCAGAATTGTGGAGGGAAGTGGAAGGAGCTGACAGGGAGAAGCTGTCATGTCCCAATCTTCCTCTGTCAGGAAGTGTTCCCCAAACTGAATGAACAGGGCACTGTTCCTGGTTACACTTCTCTGGCAATGCTAAATATTCCGAGTATTTGTTTTAATGTGTAATATTTAAGATAATTATACAAACACAACAAATTGTTTAGAGTAAAGAAGAGACATTAAAAGTGAAAATTCATGTTGACATCTCTCTGCTGGGCTTTGAGTCTTTCCAGTATGGGCCACTGATCTGATTAATCCAAAGATGTTTTTCCCAGTCGCCTGCGTAACATGGCTTGAATCCTGGACTTCCAGCTTTTGAACTGCACAGCAGAGCGTTTAAGAAAGTATTGGGGCTGAATGGCCTCATCTGTGCTCAAGTCCTCCTTCCGTCTGGTGAGCTGATCTGACACCCACCCCAGAGTGGAGTTGCTGCACAGATTGCCTTAAAAATGGTCTCTCAGCTGAGGGAATAACTGTGAATCTCATCACCACTTCCATCCTGACTAATTTCCTCCACTTCAAACCGTCCATCAATGCCAGAAGGAGTCAGAACTGGAGTAGGAGTCTCCACCAATGATTCAGTCCCATCTTTGACCACTCGAGCATCCTGCCTTGCCTCACATCTTCTCTGTTCTCCAGCAGCGATGATGTTCCAGGGTCTTGGCTACTCTGAGTGGCCTGTTGGAGGATCGCCTTGCTCCAAAGCAGCTATCTTTTGATGTTTGTCAGCAAGTTGTTGAAACTTGGCTCCTCTTCACCTCCAACTTCAGACCAATCGGGGACTTCCAGCTTCCAAGCTTCTGGGGCTGGTTGAGCAGAAACAACAATAATTGAGGATTTTGCAGCGTTGCCACATTCGAGCAGATTTCCACCTGGGGCATTTCATTAAACACCGGCTTTTTCACTTCATTAACAACTATAGGAATGGCAATGCAATGTATTGGCCCATTTATCCTCACATAGGATTTCGCACATCATGTTGAAGTTGCACAAGACATGGGAAGGCCACACTAGGAATACCGTATGCAGTTCTGGTCACCCTATTATAGAAAGAACATTATTAAATTTGAAAGAATGCAGAAATGATTTACTAGGATGCTACCGGGACTTGATTGTTTGAGTTATAAGGAGGGGCTGAATAGACTGGGACTTTTTCCCTGGAGTGTAGGAGGCGTGGGGTGATGTTATAGAGGTCTATAAAATAATGAGGGCCATAGATCAGCAAGATAGTCAATATCTTTTCCCAAAGATAGGAGAGTCTAAAAGTGGAGAGCATCGGTTTAAAGTGAGAGGGGAGAAACACAGAGGGTGGAGTCTGGAACGAGCTGTCAGAGATAGCAGCAGAGGTGGTTACAATTTTGCCTGGGCGGCATTGATGAGTTGGGCTGAACGGCCTGTTTCCAGCTGTAAATCTTTGTGACTGTATGACTATGACTCCAGCCCTATCCGGAAACGATGCAGGTTGTCACTATCATTGCTGTAAGTGGGAGGTGGACAATGCTCATTCACAACATCTGTATTCCGTTTGAACAGCTGGCAGGTAGAACACCAAATCAATGGTAAATATTCTGTCAACATCCAGTGAAACTGGGGAACTATGTTAACGGGTCGGTATATTGACAACACAGGACTCTGTGACAATAGCTTCATCCCCAACAGGGTGATGTCACCACATCCACAATTTCCCCAGTTTGGAGATTCCAGTCAGGAAGCAAGGAGCAAAGTGTAAGACACCAGAGAAAAGACAAGAGATCTTCATTTCTATCAAACAAATCATTATGTCAGGAGTTCCCAAAGGACAGCCAATGAATGACTTCTTTAAGAGGTCATAGTCATAGAATTTTACAGCACAGATAGAGGCCATTCAGCCCCTCGTGTATGTACTGGCCATCAGCATCTATCTATTCTAATCCCATTTTTCAGCGCGGATTCAAACATGTACGACCTGATGAGGGAACCAAACGTAACATTTCCACATTTGCTGACAACACAAAACTGGCGGAATTCTGAGTTGAAGGAGAATGCATGGAGGCTTCAAGGTGATTTGGACAACTTGAGTGAGTGACCAAACACATGGCAGATGCAGTACAACGCGGCTAAACGTGAAGTTCTACAGTTTGGTGTGAAAAACAGAAAGGACAGGATGAGAGGAGATCTGATTAAAACATAAAATTCTAACAGGGCTGGACAGATTAGCTGCAGGAAGGATGTTTTCCTTGGTTGGGGAATGTAGAACAAGAGGACACAGTCTTATGATACGGGGTTCACCATTTAGGAAGAAGAGGAGGAGAGATTTCTTCACCCATAGAACATCGAACATAGAAAGCCACAGCACAAACAGGCCCTTCGGCCCACAAGTTGCGCCGATCACATCCCCACCTCTAGGCCTATCTATAGCCCTCAATCCCATTAAATCCCATGTACTCATCCAGAAGTCTCTTAAAATACCCCAACGAGTTTGCCTCCACCACCACCGACGTCAGCCGATTCCACTCACCCACCACCCTCTGAGTGAAAAACTTACCCCTGACATCTCCTCTGTACCTACCCCCCAGCACCTTAAACCTGTGTCCTCTCGTAGCAACCATTTCAGCCCTTGGAAATAGCCTCTGGGAGTCTACCCTATCCAGACCTCTCAACATCTTGTAAACCTCTATCAGGTCACCTCTCATCCTTCGTCTCTCCAGGGAGAAGAGACCAAGCTCCCTCAACCTATCCTCATAAGGCATGCCCCCCAATCCAGGCAACATCCTTGTAAAGCTCCTCTGCACCCTTTCAATGGCTTCAACATCTTTCCTGTAATGAGGTGACCAGAACTGCGCGCAGTACTCCAAGTGGGGTCTAACCAGGGTCCTATAAAGCTGCAGCATTATCTCCCGACTCCTAAACTCAATCCCTCGATTAATGAAGGCCAGTACGCCGTACGCCTTCTTGACCGCATCCTCCACCTGCGAGGCCGATTTAAGAGTCCTATGGACCCGGACCCCAAGGTCCTTCTGATCCTCTACACTGCTAAGAATGGTACCCTTCATATTATACTGCTGCTTCATCCCATTGGATCTGCCAAAATGGATCACCACACACTTATCCGGGTTGAAGTCCATCTGCCACTTCTCCGCCCAGTCTTGCATTCTATCTATGTCTCGCTGCAACTTCTGACATCCCTCCAAACTATCCACAACACCACCTACCTTGGTGTCGTCAGCAAACTTACCAACCCATCCCTCCACTTCCTCATCCAGGTCATTTATGAAAATGACAAACAGCAAGGGTCCCAGAACAGATCCCTGGGGCACTCCACTGGTCACTGACCTCCATGCAGAGAAAGACCCCTCCACAGCCACTCTCTACCTTCTGCAGGCAAGCCAGTTCTGGATCCACAAGGCAACAGCCCCTTGGATCCCATGCCCTCTCACTTTCTCAAGAAGTCTTGCATGGGGGACCTTATCGAACGCCTTGCTGAAGTCCATATAGACCACATCCACCGCTCTTCCTTCGTCAATGTGTTTGGTCACATTTTCAAAGAACTCAACCAGGCTCGTAAGGCACGACCTGCCCTTGACAAAGCCGTGCTGACTACTTTTGATCATACTAAACTTCTCTAGATGATCATAAATCCTGTCTCTCAGGATCCTCTCCATCAACTTACCAACCACTGAGGTTAGACTCACCGGTCGGTAATTTCCCGGCTGTCCCTGTTCCCTTTCTTGAATATAGGGACCACATCTGCAATCCTCCAATCCTCCGGAACCTCTCCCGTCTCCATCGACGATGCAAAGATCATCGCCAAAGGCTCCGCAATCTCCTCCCTCGCCTCCCACAGTAACCTGGGGTACATCCCATCCGGTCCCGGCGACTTACCAACCTTGATGCCATTCAATAGTTCCAACACATCCTCATAGGGTGGTGAACCTGTGGATTTCTCTACCTCAGAAGCTGTGGAGACCAAGTCACTGCATATATTCAAGAAGGAGAGAGAGGTTTTTTTTAGATTTTACTGACATCAAGGGGTATTGGGAAAAATGAGAAAATGGAATTGAGATAGAGGATCAGCCATGATCACATTGAATGATGGAATAGACTCGAAGGGCTGTATGGCCGACTCCTCTTCCCAGTTTCTATGTTTTCAAGTTCTGATGAAAGGTCACAGACCTGAAACACTAACTCTGTTTCTCTCTCTAAACAGATGCTGCACAATTTGCTGAGCTTGCTTTTCTGCTTTCATTTCAGATTTCCAGCTTCCGAACAGAACCCAGCCAGAGTCAGCACCTTCAGGAGAGAGGGAGAGAGGAACCAGTGAGTGTAAGACTGAAGCCAGCCAGAGTCAGCACCTTCAGGAGAGAGAGAGAGGAACCAGTGAGTGTAGAACTGAACCCAGCCAGAGTCAGCACCTTCAGGAGAGAGAGAGAGGAACCAGTGAGTGTAGAACTGAACCCAGTCAGAGTCAGCACCTCCAACAGAGAGAGAGAGAGAGAGGAACCAGTGAGTGTAGAACTGAACCCAGCCAGAGTCAGCACCTTCAATAGAGAGAGAGAAACCAGTGAGTGAGAACTAAACGCAGCCAGAGTCAGCACCTTCAATAGAGAGAGAGAGAGGGGAACCAGTGAGTTAGAACTGAACGCAGCCAGAGTCAGCACCTTCAATAGAGAGAGAGAAAACAGTGAGTTAGAACTGAACGCAGCCAGAGTCAGCACCTTCAATAGAGAGAGAGAAACCAGTGAGTGTAGAACTGAACCCTGCCAGAATCAGCACCTTCAGTAGAGAGAGAGATAGAGAGAGGAACCAGTGAGTGTAGAACTGAACCCAGCCAGAGTCAGCACCTTCAAGAGAGAGAGAGAGAAACCAGTGAGTGCAGAACTGAACACAGCCAGAGTCAGCACCTTCAGTAGAGAGAGAGGAACCAGTGAGTGTAGAACTGAATCCAGCCAGAGTCAGCACCTTCAGTGGAGAGAGAGAAACCAGTGAGTGTAGAACTGAAGCCAGCCAGAGTCAGCACCTTCAGGAGAGAGAGAGAGAAACCAGTGAGTGTGGAACTGAACCCAGCCAGAGTCAGCACCTTCAGGAGAGAGAGAGAGAGAGAGAGAAACCAGTGAGTGCAGAACAGAACGCAGCCAGAGTCAGCATCTTCAGGAGAGAGGGAGGAACCAGTGAGTGTAGAACTGAACCCAGCCAGAGTCAGCACCTTCAGAGGATAGAGAGGTAACTAATCGAAACCCTGTATTCAAGAACAGATGATGTGGAGATGCCGGTGTTGGACTGGGGTAAACACAGTAACAGCTTTAACAACACCAGGTTAAAGTCCAACAGGTTTATTTGGTAGCAAATGCCATTAGCTTTCAGAGCGCTGCTCCTTCGTCAGATGGAGTGGAAATCTGCTCTCAAACAGGCCACAGTTTGCCCTGTTTGAGAGCCGATTTCCACTCCATCTGACGAAGGAGCAGCGCTCCGAAAGCAAATGGTATTTGCTACCAAATAAACCTGTTGGACTTCAAGAACAGAGGCAGAAAAGAAAGAGGGAACCAATGAACAGTGAGCTGAACGCCGGTCAGCGGGCAGTTGCTGGAGTCCATCATCAAGCATTTGGAAAGCAGGGTTATAATCAGCATGGATTTAAGGGAGGGAAATCACGCTTGACAATACTACTGGAATTCTTTGAGGATGTAACTAGGAGAGTTGACCAGGAAGAACCTGTGGATGTGGTTTATTTAAACTTTCAGAAGGCTTTGGGCAAGGTCTCACATGACGTTTTTAAGTTTTAAAGGTTAATTTGTTTTTTAGTGTCAGAAGCAGGTTTACATTAACACTGCAATGAAGTTATTGTGAAAATCCCCCACTTGCCAGACTCTGCGACCTGTTCAGGGAGAATTTAGCATGACCAATATACCTAACTAGCACATCTTTCAGATTGTGGGAGGAAACTGGAGCACCCAGAGGAAACCCACATAGACGCAGACGTACATAGATGTACTTACAGACTTCACAGTGACAGTGACCCAAGCCAGGAGTCGAAGCCGCGTCCCTGGCGCTGTGAGACAGCAGTGCTCACCACGGTGCCACCTCTCTACTATATAAAATTAAAGTACATGGGATTGCAGGTAGTGCCCTGTGATGAATGGAAAGCTGGTGAACAGACAGGAAGCAAAGAGATGGCATAAATGGGTATTTTTCCAATTGGAAGGCAGTGATTAGTGGGGTACCGCAGGGATCTGCGCGAGGACCCCAACTGTTCATATTATATATTAATGATTTGGACACGGGAGCTAAATGTATTATCTCCAAATATGTAGATGATACAATTGTGTGGGAGGGTGAGCTTTGAGGGGCATGCAGAGATCCTCCAACGTGATTTGGACAGGCTGAGTGTGTGGGCATCTACATGGCAGATGTAGTATTATGTGGATATTATGGCAGATGATGAAATTTGAATTCACTATGAATCTGCAATCAAAAATCTAATTGTCGCTTGTCATTGAACCCTATCTGGTTTACTAATGTCCTCTAAGCAAGGAATTCTGCTGGGCCAGAGTGTGTTTGAATTGTCACGTCTAAAGGTAACAAAAGCATGGATGAGGGTTTCAGGGACGGGTGAGTTGAGGTATTACAAACACTGTGTGATGTTACACAGCTGGAAATAGGTGATCTTGGTGAAGGAACAGATATGTGGTTGGAACCTTATTTCCAAGTCTGATGAGGTGCCAAGATTATGAGGGTTTGTTTCAAACTCGGACATTGACAGTGGGAGATGGACTCAGTGACTGAGAACAGAATTTGTAGTGGAAACGTTGGTCTTCCAAATATTTAATTGGGGGAATTCTCTGCTTAGCCAGTACTCGAGGTCGGAGAAGGAGTGTAATAACTTAATAACAGGGGATTGGTTGTGAGAGGTGATGGTGAGGTAGAGCTGGGTGTTATCAGCAGACATGTGAAAACTAACACTGCTTTCAGATAATATCACTGAGGGGTAAGGTGTAGATGAAAAATAGGAAGGAGCCAAGGATATATCCTTGGGTGATTTCGGTGGTAACAGAACAGGATGGGAAGAGAAACCATTGCAGGTGATACTCTGCATATGACCAGAAAGATAAGAATGGAACCGGCCGAGTGCAGTCTTACCCAGCTGAACAATCCCTCCTCATCTCCTCATCCTTCTCAACCTACCCACACCTTTGACATGGTTGACTGCCCCATTATGCTCCAATACCTTCCCACTGTCAGGTCAGTGTGCACAGCAGGTGAAGATGTTAATGTACCTGACATCCTGGGAAAACTAATGATGGATGAAGGCCCACTCAGTAAACGAGTGGAGAGAAAGCTGGAGTTCTCAATCATCTTCATCTCGAGCGGCAGCTCCTCCCTCTCAATATGTGTGGTGAGATCAGGCCATTCTGCTCAGTCAGGAACACCCAGACTGACTGTAAGAGAGAGAGAGGCTGTAATTAGAACCAAACAATAAGGGAGATTCACTCAAAGTAACCAAGCCCCATCCCAAAACAGAGCACAGGAAGATCCCAGTATCTAACCGTGGCCTCTGCAAAGTGAGCTGCTCTAACCTGCTGTGACACTGAGCCCAACACACAAAGCACGGGAAGATCCCAATTTATGTGCTGATTGGTCTGACTCCAGGGAGTTTGCAGTGCCGCTATTGCTGAGACGGGGGAACTGCAGCGTGACATGTTTACACAGGAAGCTGCCATTGGAAACACTAAGCTGCGGATTTATAGAATCCGACAGTGCAGGAGGAGGCCATTCTGCCCATCGAGTCTGCACCAACTACAATCCCACCCAGGTTCTACCCCCAGCACTGACCCGAGCTGGTCCCCATGAAACGAAGGAGCAGTTTAGCACGGCCAATCCACCTAACCCGCACATCTCTGGACTGTGGGAGGAAACCGGAGCACCCGGAGGAAACCCACGCTCCCCACGCTGTGAGGCAGCAGTGCTAACCACTGTGCCACCCCATTTACAGCCGGGCAGGATGAGATTCCCGCAACCAAAACCCTTCACCCATCCGGAGCCCCGCTGTGGATGGATCCGGACCCGGGGATTTTAGCCACTGGCGGTACATTTGCTGCCGCTCCGCGCGGTGTCTGATGGGTCCAGGGTAAATCCCCGCCAACGGCCTGCGACCGACAGCTGGGAAAACCAATCGAAAATTGACGCATCGCGATTATCCAATGGCCGCTCTGCGCCCACTGAGTGACAGCTGCGTTATCCAATCAATGGGTTCCATAGTCAGAAGTTCGAGACCATTAAAAATGATGCTCCCAATTGTAACCAATCGCAGACCGCGTTGCTAACAACAACAGCCCCCCAATGTGATTGACATCTTCTCTAGCCAATCGTAACGCAGTGTCCAATCGGACTGTGCCGCTCGTGCGCGACTGCCGGTCCGATGGTAGTGGGTTATCGTTGATATTTGCCCTCTTTTCAGGTCAAACCAAATAAACAAACTCGTGAGCGTCACTCCCAGCCCAGCGTCATTGCGTCATTTAATTCGATCCGGAGCTGAAACCAATGAGAAATCAAAGAGCTGGAGGCGGAAAGAATCCTTAAAGTGGAACCGCTCACACAATTATAGTTGTACAATTATAATTCGTTGATGGCAGTTAAAGCGGCAAAAGGATTGCGGAAAGTCAGAGGATGCAAAAGCTGAAACCCGCGGGAAAGGAAGGAGGAAAGAAATGAAGGGAACAGGCGACAGAAATGAACGAGAGGAAAGCAAGCTGGAAGCCAGGGGCTTTTAGAGAGGGTATTCCAGAGCTGAAACCCAGAGAGCTGAAAGTACGAATATCACTGGTGGAGTGAACCAAGTAAGAAGTCTTACAACACCAGGTTAAAGTCCAACAGTTTTATTTGGTCGCAAAAGCACTAGCTTTCAGAGCGCTGTTCCCTCATCAGGTAAGTCAGGTAACGTGATGAAGGAGCAGCGCTCCGAAAGCCTGTGGCTTTTGCGACCAAATAAACATGTTGGACTTTAACCTGATGTTGTGAGACTTCTTACCATGAGCTCAGATATCTCAGAGGATTGTTATGCTGGAGTTGATGAAAGGGAGGAAGAGCTGAGGACATGGAGGGTTTTGGAAACATGGATAAGAATATTAAAATTGAGACATTGCTTAACCACGAGTCAGTGTTTGTCACTGAGCACATGGTTGATGCATTAACGGTATCTGGAGTAAATTCTGATTTAATGATGAGAAATCAATTAGCAGCTTTCTGGACACAGCAGCACAATAAATCGGATCAGAAGTGGACCACTTGGCCCCTCAAGCCCGCTGCTCCATTCAATAGGATCATGTTTTAGATTCCAAACCACAGAATCTTTACAATGCCATAACAGCCCATTTGGTCCATCAAGTCTACACTGCCTTATTGAAATTGCACGCTACCTAATCCCACTCTCCCGCCTCACAGCCCCAGAGACCCGGGTTTGCTCCTGGCCTTTGCTGACTGCAAATTTTGCACATTCTCCCCCGTGGGTTTCCTCTGGGTGCTCTGGTTGACTCCCACGATTCAAAGATGTGCAGCTTAGGTGGATTGGCCATGTTAAATGTTCCTTTAGTTTCCAAAGATGTATACATTAGGAACTGAATCTGTGCAATTTTGACACTTATTTTGAAATTTTCCCCCTGGTTCTTGATGAACGCTTGACTGGAACATAAAAAACTCTCATTGAAGCCCTACATTGCAAAAGGTGGCCAATCAGCCCATTGATTCTGCACTGATTCTCTGATCTATCCACGCAACCTCACATATTTATCCTGTTAATCCTCCTAATCTAAACATACTGGGAGACATAAGGGTAAATTTAGCATGGTAAATCCACTTACCCTATCAATGGAGTGTGGGGGGAAACCAGAGCACACAGAGGAAAGCTACGTGGACATAGAGAAAATGTGAAAAATACGTACAGTCACCCAAGGCCTGAATTGAGTCCAGGTCCCTGTCATTCTGCAGCAGCAGTGCGAAAGCCACCCTTATTTCTCTTCCATAAGACCATAAGACAGAGGAGCAGAATAAGGCCACTCAGCCCATCGAATCTGCTCCGCCATTTTTCTCATTCCCATTCTCCTGTCTTTTCCCCATAACCCCTGATCCCCTTATTACTCAAGAATCTATCTATCTCTTTCTTAGATACACTCAACGACCTGACCTCCACAGCCTTTTGCAGCAAAGATTTCCATAGATTCGCCACTCTCTGGCTGAAGAAATTCCTCCTCATCTCTGTTTTAAAGGAACGTTCCTTTCGTCTGAGGTTGTGCTCTGGTTGTAGTTTTTCCTCCAAGTGGAAACATCCTCTCTGTGTCCACTGTCTCCAGGCCCCCCAGTATCCTTTAAGTTTCAATAAGATCCCCCCTCATCCTTGTAAACTCCAACGAATACAGACCCAGAGTCCTCAACCGTTCTTCATACAACAAGCTCTTCGTTCCATGGATCATTCTTGTGAACCTCCTCTGGACCTTTTCCAAGGCCAGCACATCCTTCCTTAGATACGGTGCCCAAACTGCTCACAATACTCCACACGGTGTCTGACCAGAGCCTTTGCCAGCCTCAGAAGTACACCCGTGCTCTTGTATTCCACCCCTCTCGACATTGCATTTCCCTTCCTAACTGCCGACTGAACCTGCACGTTTACCTTAAGAGAATCCTGAACAAGGACTCCCTAGTCCCTTTGAGCTGCTGAGTTCCTAAGCATTTCACAATTTTAAAAGTAATCTGTGCCTCCATTCCTCCTTCCAAAGTGCGTAACCTCACACTTTCCCACATTGTTTTCCTTCTGCCATTTCTCTGCCCATTCTCCCAGCCTTTCCAAATCCTTCTGCAGCACACCTGCTTCCGCAATGTTACGTTTCCCTCTACATGTCCTCACAGACTTCTTTCCGTGAGGAAAAATACCCAACTTCTCAATCGATCTTCATTGCTACAAATCTTTGTCAACAGAATCATTCATGTGAATATCCTTTGCACTCCCTCCAAACTTCTTCAAGTGTGGTGCCCAGCACTGGACTCAGTGCTCCAGGTGAGGCCTATCTCGTGTATTTAAAATCTCAACATTATCTTCTTATTCATGTATTCAATCTTCCAATAAAACATAGGGTGTCATTTGCTTTATTACCTGCTCTCTCAACATGCCCAACCACCGTTAATGACTTTTCTACTGAGAAACCGAGATCCCTTTTTTCCTGCATTTCCTTAAGTGTTTCTCCATTTATTTCTCCACCCTCTCAAAATGAATCAACTCACACTTCTGTGCATTGAACATCATCTAGTTAGGTGATTGACTCGCCCAGGTGCCCGACTGTGGCAAATTGGGGAATTTCACGATAACTTCATTGCAGTGTTAATGTGAGCCTTACATGTGAAGCTTATCTTTTCTCAAATGTGGATACCACAGCTGCACACAGCATTGCAGATGTGGTCTCCATAAACTCCTGTACAATTGTAGCAAGACACTTTTCTTCATCTCCTCCAATTCACGTGCAATAAAACCAAACATGCCATTTGCCTTTGTAATTGCTTGAATGAATAATCCAGATTGTGCTCCGAATTCTCGAGAACATTTGAAATCCGTCACATTTCAAACTCTCCTCAACTCTGAAGAAGAGTCACGGACACCAAAAGCATTAACTCTGTTTCTCCCCCGATAGATGCTGCGAGACCTGCATGAGGTTTCTTGCATTTTCTGTTTTTATTTCAAATTCCGTCACTGTGCCATCCTCATCTCCTTTCAGACACATATTTGTAATTTTTTAACTCTCCAGTGACTTAGGCCACCAACTGTCTTGTCATTTAATCAGTGCTGCACTTCTACTTGTTTAGAAACGACAAGAGAACAGTTCACACTCGATTCAGTGATGAATGATGAATGAGAAATTATGTGAGGAGTTGTGACAGAAAATGAGCATCTCCGCCTTCTCCCTGTAACGCGGCAGATAACAATCTAATTCCTTTGGAACGTTTCAATTGAATCTGTATCCACCGCACTTTCCAGCAGTGTATTCCAAACTTTAAACACTCACTGTGTGAAAAATGTTTTCCTCGTCTTCCTATTCCTTCCTTTGCTCATGATGTTCAATCTGTTCTCTCTCATTCTTCATCATTCCACAAGTGGGAACAGTTTGTCCCTATCCATTCTGTCCACACTTCTCATGACATTTAATACCTGTAAGTGGAACCCCTGATGGAGTGGTAAGATATTTAAACCAGTAGACATTAAGGCATGGATACAACTCGCAGCATTCAGTTAAATGACTTTTAAATACGTTTATGAGCTAACAAGAAGCAATGTGAGATGCAGTAATTTCATTCAAATGAGGAATTATGATTGTAAAATACATATGCGGATATTTTGAATGGATTATTATTGACTTTAAGGAAGTTACCAATTGGCAGTAAACCAATCCAGATAACCCTTTGTCAAAGGGTCATCTGGACTCGAAACACGAGCTCATTTCACTCCTTACAGATGCTGCCAGTCCGGCAGAGATTTTCCAACATTTTCTCTTTTGGTCTCAGATGACAGCATCCGCAGTAATTTGGTGTTATTTTAGAGTTGTACTATTGCACCTCATTTAGAGTTGTAGGACTGAGAAACGTTACTAATGAAATGGATTCGATACTTTGGAACTGTTTTCCTTTTACTTTTCATTGTCTCTCTATAATCTTCCTACCAGAATTAATCACTTCACAATTCTCAGCTTTGAATTTCATCTGTAACTTGTCCACGCATTCCGTCAACTTGCCGATGTACTTTTTGAAGTTTTACACCAGGCTCCTCACAGGTCACGATGCTTCCAAGTTTCACATTGTCCACAAATTCTGAAATTGTGCCCTGTGCACCATCACCTCTGTCTAATATATCCTGGTGCATGTTCACAGTATCTACATCTTGTGTGCATGTCAAACTGGGTTGAGGCTTATAACAGAAAAGAGGAGCCAATGCAGATACCTGCCTGCATATTCCACGTAAATGCTGCAGAATTGTAGTCAAGTGGTTTTGTTATTATTGTTAAGAGGAAGTAACAGAGGATGGTTTCGATCCATCGGCCTCTGAGCTATGAGCCAAGCACTCTTCAGCTGCGCCACTCTGCTACAGAAAGTCCATCTTCGCTTCCACCCGCCCCCCCACTCCCGCCCGCCTCCGCTCCCCAGTCTCCGCCCCCTCCCCCCTCCCCCACGACCCCTGTCCCCTTCTCCCTCCCCCTCCCCCTCCTCCCCCGTTCCCCCTCCTTCCCCTCCCCCTCCACCTGCCTTCCCCTCCTCCCCCCTCGCCCTCCCCCCTCCCCCGCCCCCTCCTCTCCCCTGCTCCCTCCCCCCTTTCCCCTCCCGCTCCCCCTCCCCCTCCCCCTCCCCCTCCCCCTCCCATCTCCCCCTCCCCCTCCCTCTCCCCCTCCCCCTCCCCCTCCCCCCTCCATTCCCCTCTCCCCTCTCTTTCTCCCCATCCCCCCTCCCTCCTTCCCACTCCTCCCTCCCCCCTCTCCTCCTCCCCCTCACCCTACCCCCCCCCCACCCCCGCTGCCTATCAATGCAATCAGTCAGATATTCACTTCCACACTTTTGTTTAACACCATCACCAGTGTCAGGAGGCTCAGTCTGGCTACACAATTCCACTGCATTACACCAAGAATAAAGGGTCAGAGAAAGACACACACAAAAGCAGCCAAAGAGGTTGTTTGTTCACGTGTAACGACAGTCACGGAATTGATCACTGATGTTTGAAAGGAGTTTTCTCTTGTAAATATGTTTATAAATATATTTCCCGCTGTGTAGCTGTGCTCTCTGCTGTTCAAAGATGTTCACTGTTGTTGTGCAAAGTGTTTCACTGTTTATCCTGCTGTGCTCTATGATATAGAGGTTTACAACATGGAAACAGCCCCATCGGCCCAACCTGTCCATGCCGCCCAGTTTTTTACCACCGAGCGATTCCCAATCGCCCGTGTTTGCCCCATACCCTCCAGACCCATCTTACCCATGTAACTGTCTCAATTGTTGTTGAGAGATGATTTCTGCTGTTGTGTAAGATGCTCCGCTGTTGTGTTTCCGGCTGTGTAAATGTTTTATTTTCGATTCTGTTAATATGGCCCCTGCTCTGCAAATGTGTTCCATGTTGTTTGAGAAGATTCTCCGTGAAGATGTTTCTGTCAGTAAATTGTTGCATGTTGTGTTAAGATGTTACCCGTTCGTATGCTTTCTTGCATATAAAATTGATTCACTGCAGATTGAAGTTTTTTGGAGAAAAGAGAAGCCGATGGAAATACCTGTCTGCCGACTCCACGTACAAGCCACAAGTCGTTTCATTGTCAGTGATAATAGGAATAGCAGAGGATGGTTTCGATCCATCGACCTCTGGGTTATAGGCCCAGCACGCTTCCGCTGCGCCACTCTGTGTGTGATGTTACTTATGAATCTCTCTGAGAGACTTTGCAAATCTGTACACATTCTATCTGGAAGGTACATAATTGAAACAGGGCCTTTTGTTCTAATTAATACATGATTCCACACTATCCTCTACTAAAAATCTTCAACGTAACATCATCTGCTTATCTCTGAAATTCATTCTCCATCGTCTCATTACCGAGATTTTCCTTTCGTACATCTGTGCGAGTCGACTCAACTGCTCCAGGTAATAGCAAATTCGAAGTTATACTGACTGCATTTAAAAGTACATTAATATTGATTTCTCTATGGAATGTAATGCCGATATCCAATCATTAACTCCTGTTTGATCTGTCTCTGCAACAGCGACAGTTAAGATGCATTTTTCCGCTCTACTGCAGTTCTGTATTGCGGCCAGTAGATGTCAGCACACTCTGGTAGGCTGAAGTTCAGACATCAGAGAGGGACACAGCAGGCAAGAATTGTTCACATTATATTGAACCTAGGACTGCGGAATTTAGAAATACTAAATCTTTTGGCCATTTCATTTTGAAATCTACCAGTACGCTGCTTCCCTCTGTATTCGTCATTTAAATCCTGATAAATGAGCAAGGCTATGCTCATAATTGAATGTATTAGTGCCGGTTGGCATTTCATTTGGAACCAAATGGCATTTGAATCATTAGCTTAGTTAGAATTTCATTCAGCAACAGTTTAATTATTAGTACACACCTATTAAAGCATATTTTTCAGAAAGTTTTACCTATTTCTGATTGGGGATATTATATAGAGAGAAATTTGCTTTTCTTGATATATATTACTGACCTATATCTGGGTGCTTAGGTTTCGATCTCAAAATTTGTCAGTGGTGCAAAATTTGAAAATATTATGATTTTTAGTGAGGAGGATATTGATAATCTGCAAGAAGATATCGACAGGCTGGTGGAATGGGCAGACACGTGACAGATACAATTTAATTAATGTAAGGAAGTGTGAAGTGATGCATTTTGGTCCGAAGATCGAGGAGAGGTGATATAAAATAAAAGATACACCTTTACCCGTCCTAATCCCCATTGCACCTTTACCATGCCAAGATTCCACAGTCTATTCACCCATCACAGAACCCATTGAATATCCAGCCTGCAGTCTACATTGCACATTCTACTTGCACATTCATCATTCAACATTTTACACTCCCATTTTCCGATGTACCTTCACCTTGCAACATCTCCCTGCGCCGTCTCACAAGCCAGCCAACGTCGCACCTCCACTCTGTCCATTGCCCATGCTAGGCTTATCCTGCCCAGTCCGCATTGTGTTTCACTTTGCTCAGTTACAATGCCCAGATTGCACAACGTTCCAACTTTTATATTCTCCATTCATAACAAATGAACAAATAGAACCATCCCTTGATTAAACACTGTCACCTTTTAGTGGGTGAATTTCATGAAGTGCTGTGTGTGGTTCCCTCCTTGACCTTGATGCTTCTGTACAAATGTAGTCAAAGGAAAATTATCCAAATATATCTTCAATTCTCCTGCTCATTCACAAGGAAATGAGCGGGTGATGGATACAGTTTCAATAGTAGCTTTAAAAGATAGAGAATGGATGTACAAATTTAAAATCCAAGGGAGAGATCAATGCCTGGAGTTGTTTTCAGGCTGTGGCGACGAGAATAACAATGCACATTTTCAATTTGAATTGTTCAAAATACTAGAATGGAATATCCATTGTGGATGAAAGGAAACTTTAAACTGTGCAACTGTGCTGCGCTTCAGCGGCTTGTCATATAGTCATAGCGGTTTACAGCATGAAAACAGGCCCTCGGACAACTTGTCCATGCCGCCTTTTTTTCAAAACGCCAAAGCTAGTCCCAATTGCCCGCATTTGGCCCATATCCCGCTATACCCATCTTACCCATGTAACTCTCTAAATGCTTTTTAAAAGACAAATTTGTACCCGCCTCTACTACTGCATCTGGCAGCTTGTTCCAGACACTCACCACCCTCTGTGTGAAGGAAATTGCCCCTCTGGACCCTTTTGTATCTCCCCCTCTCACCTTACAGCGATGCCCTCTAGTTTTAGGTTCCCCTACCTTTGGGAAAATATATTGACTATCTAGCTGATCTATGCCCCTCATTATTTTATAGAGCTCTATAAGATCACCCCTCAGCCTTTGACAGTCCAGAGAGAAAAGTGCCAGTCTATCCTGCCTTTCCTTATAACTCAAACCATCAAGTCCTGATAGCATCCTAGTAAATCTTTTTTGCACTCTTTCTAGTTTAATAATATCCTTTGTATAATAGGGTGACCAGAACTGTATACAGTATTCCAAGTGTGGCCTTACCAATGTCTTCAACAAGACGTCCCAAATCCTGAATTCAATGTTCTGACCAATGAAACCAAGCATGCCGAATGCCTTCTTCACCACTCTGTCCACCTGTGACTCCACTTTCAAGGAGCTATGAACCTGTACCCCAAGGTCTCTTTTACAGGAATCTCCATTCATCCATCACCTGCTGAGCATCTCCAGCATTTTCGGTTTTTGATTCTGGTTTCCAGCTTCCAGCTTTGCGTTCTGTTCTGTGCAGGTGTTTAACTGGAACAGGGAACAGATTCTGATCAGCGCTGTGACGGATAGAGTAGAATGTGCCCCCGACTATCAAGCCTGTGAGATTACACTCCGAGCTGTCCACGAGAAAGAGGGAGGATCATTCTGTGATGGACAGATTTCATGTACAAAGGGCAAAATGGTCTGTATTCCCACAGCTGTTTTAACAGACATGAGATGTAGCAACATGACTTGCAATCAATAAAGTCCCTCTTCACAGTCCTTGACTTTTTAACTACGAGATTGTTGAACTTTCCACATTGTCAAAAATCCATACATGGACAAGTAAAGCAAACTTCCAGCATGTGGCGCTTTGGGTAGCGCGTTAGACATCTAAATAATGGCAAGTCAGCCATTCAAAGGTTGTGGGTTTCAGTCCCACCAGAATCGGACTTGGGGTCCGATTAGTAGAAAGCAGGTTGCTGCTCCGTGGATGTGATTCAGCTTCGGCACCGACATTTCCTGCTCTGCCATCTCTCCATGCTGCTTCTGTTTATTGGCTCCCAGGGAAAACACTGACTCAAAAATAAATCGCAAACCCCGGGGGCTTTCTTAAAGTTTGACACGACGTTCGCTGGTTGCGTTAGAAACAGTAGCATCTTTTTCAATTAGATATTTCGCTTCTTTTGAAGATCACGAAGATTAAACAACACACACGTGCAACAAAAACAACTTATAAATAACTACAATCAATAAATAAATATCAGTGCCCTGCAACCTGGTGGTGTTATTTTGATGTGTCTGCTGTGCTTGCCCTTCTAGGCTGTCGTGGTCGTGGGTTTGGAAGGTGCTGGCAAAGGAGCCTTGCTTTGTTGCTGCAGTGCATCTTGTAGATGGCGCAAACTGCTGCCATTTTGTGTCGGGAGTGGAGGGAGTGAAGCTTTATGCATGGGAAGCGAATGAAGTGGGATGCTTTGTCCTGGATGGTGCCAAGTTTTTGCAGTGCTGTTCAAACTGCATTCATCCAGGCAAGTTATCTCAGGAAACCACGTGCTCCGGTTTCCTCCCACAGTCCAAAGATGAGCAGGTTGGGTGGATTTGGCCACGCTATATTGCCCCTTGGTCACCAAGGTGTATGTATCGGTAGTTTAGCGGGGTGGATGCGTGGCTCTGCGGGAATAGGTCCTGTGTGCGATTCTCTGTCGGAGAGTCGGGACAGACTCGATGGGCAGAATGGTCTCCTTCACCACTGTCGGGATGGTGTGATTCTAAGGCGATTTGATTCTGTTCGAAATTCCCTGAGAAAACAATGGAACGCTATGTTTGTAGAACTTGGAGAATTGGATTTATTGCAAATTAAATGTTTTTTTACTGCAAGATGATGAAAGTACCTGGATCACGTCAATAAATAGTCAAGATATTTGAGGAGACTCTCGAACTATGTTTTTTTTTATCGTTGTAGATTATCCACTGTGAAGGGAAAGACAACATTGACAAGCAAGAAATGGATATTGCGACTTACGCAGTTGCAAAGTTCACTGGAAAGGAATCCGAAATCTTCTGATTTACTAAATCGGTGCTTTAACCAACTAAGCCACAGAGCCTGATACCGCTCTTCGAGGGTACATCAGAATGCTGGAAATACATTCCAGATCTGGTGGTATTAGTGAAAAAAGAGATATTACCAGATCTGTAACGTCCCTCTGAAAATAGAGATAGTTCACATTTCAGATGCAGACCTTTCACGGGAATGACCGGTTCTCTCTCCACAGATGCTATGGGATCTCGGATAGATTCATGAAAGAAAAATAACTGAATCCCACAGTGGCCCATCGAGACTGCACCGATTTCCCTGTAAACCTTTCAAATCCGCCTTTCCCCGACACCCGCCCACCAGGGTCTCAGGGGAGGTGCTCCTTAGGAATTCACAAAAGAAAGCACACCAGAGGGAATCACACAAATCACTCAGTGAAACACTTCCACTAAACATTGAGCGGTTTAACGTGAGCTTGGTTCCACTTACTGTTTTCAGACACACACCTGGTATAAAAGTAGCCGTGTTCAGGATGTGATTCACATACAGTTTTCTGCTCTGAAGGCAGATGTGCTCCTTCTGTGGCACGAGGTGATTTTTTAAAAAGTACTTTATTCATACGGGATATGTGTGCCGCTGGCGCGAGAAGCATTTATTGTCCAAATTAATAATCTTTGAGTAATTGGCGATGAATTCATTCTGGTGCCACTGCAGTCCATGTGGTAAATGTACACATACACTCCTGTTCGGGAGGGAGTTCCCAGATTGTGAGCCAGCCAGGGGAACGGTGATACATTTCCAAGTCAGGATGAAGTGTGTTTCGGAGTGGAACTGACAGGTGGTCGTTGTTTCTCAGCATCAGCTGCCCTTGTGCTGCCAGGTGAGAAATTCCTTGGGTTTGGATGCTGCTTCGCGAACGAAAAATTACTGTTAGGAGTGGGATTTGAACCCACGCCTCCAGAAGAGATTGCGACCTGAACGCAGTGCCTTAGACCGCTCGGCCATCCTGACTACATTGGCCAAGTGTAAAATTTCTGCACAGGTCGATCTGAATTCCACCTTTATTGTCATTACATTTATAACTCGATGTATTTTTCCATTTTTGAACCCCAACCAGAGTCCTGTATCTGAGTCCCATCCTTTCCCAAGCCGCCGGGGGCTGAGGACTTCTCATTGCTGGATTGCGCTGTTTGCTCAAATCAACAAAGACCCAATTCCCGCCCTCCCTGTTCTTTACACGAAGGTGTTGAGAGTGTCAGATCTGAGCAACGTGAAGTATCCAATAGGAGAGTTATATCCTGGCGACAGGAATATCTCTCCACAGCTGCTTTCGGAGCTGCTGAATATTTCCAGCATTTCCTCTTTCTGATTTTGTCCCTTCATTACAGGAGTTCATTTACTGACAACCCAAAACTTGTCTCGAGGGCGCAGGTCCAGACATACCTTTTCTGTGATCTTCACACAGACAAGTTCACTCTTCACTTTCCAACACACAAGCTTTAAAATCGGTTGCTTCCACACTCAGCACCCTGCGGCATTGCCTTCAACCCTCACCCCACCCTCCACCCGACCACCAGGGTCTCAGTAGTACAAATGCTTCTTGGGAATTCACAAAAGGAAGGGGATCACAGTGTTTGTGAGGGAATATAAAAGGTTAATCCACACTCACAAACGGACTGATTATGTGAGAATCTCTCTCTCTCTCACGTACACACACACACACGCACACACACACACACACAGACCACCACCACCACCAAGGCAAATGGTGAAATTTCATCAATTAAGAACATCTGGGATTAAATGTCTGACGACCATGGATCGATTGTCAAAAGGAAGACAACTGCTTCACTAATGTCCTTTAAGGAATGAATATTTTAACTGGTTTGGACCTAAATGTGGCCCCCGACACACAGCAACTTTGGTGACTCTAAGCTGCCCTCTGAGGTGACCTATCAAGCCGCTCAGTTCAAGGGAAATTTAGGATGGGCAATAATGCGGGCCCAGCCAGCGACACCCACATACCAGAAATGAATAAACAACATAAATCGGTGAGTCAAACTGAGGGGATACAGAAACTCAGTTGCAGTACCAAAGGTTGACAGAGACAGAATTAATTGAGAAACCATGTTTCAGTTCCGGAAGCTGACAGTCAGAACAAGTCACTTCTCCACGCACAGTTTAACTGATCGAATCAGAAAGATCCCAATCTTCATTGAGCAGCAGATAATACAAAACACAGTCTGAATACAGACAGATGCACCAGAAAAAGCATTCCTTCTGGTTGCATCACAGCTTGGTGCGGCTCCTGCTCTGTCCAGGACCGCAAAAAATCGACAAAGTGTCGTAAACAAAGCCAGTTCATCACGCAAACCAGCCTGCCATCCATTGACACGCCGCGTTGCCTTGGAAAAGCAGCCAGTTTAATCAAGCAGCCACACACCGTGGAGAGATTATCTTCCACCGGCTTCTGTCGAGAACTGGATACAAAAGTCTGACGGCAGGCACGAACCAAGTAAAGAACAGCGTCTTCCTTGTTACCATCAGAATTTTGATTGGACCTATCTCGTATTAATTGGATCTTTCTCTACATGTTGCTGTGACTGTAACTCTACATTGTGCGCTCTCTTTCCTTCGCTATGTATGGTATGCTTTGTCTGCGTAGCATGTAAGAAACAATACTTCTCACTGTGTACTAATGCATGTGACAAGAATAAATAAAATAAAAGAAAATCAAAGAATATGACACAGATATCAAGGTCAAGTCGCCGTAGTTGCAAATGACCAGAGGCTGCTTTCCCCCTCAAAAGGGAGAGCTTACTGGTGGCGATTTAGCCCAAGGGTTACCATGCCTCAGGCGACAGTCAATGCTTGGAATATCTAATGTGCGATCGAATAGTACATCTGGATTTTCTTTGCAGAAAATTTGTATCAAAATCCTGATGTTGTTTTTAAATCCGGGGATAATATACGGCTGTTACAAACTGCCCTGCCACCTTCAATGATTTGTACACAGGTCCATATATTTCCCGCTGTTCCTGTTTCCTCTTTTGGAATTATATCCTTTATTTTGTATTGTCTCTTTGCGTTCTTCCCACCAAAATGAATCACTTAATTCTTCATCCGCCACATGTCCTCCCATTCCACTAAGCTGTCTGTGTCCTTTCAGAGTTCGACTGGAATTTCTGTAGCTCTTTTCAGAACCAAAGGGCGTCCCAAATAATTTCACTGATAATAAAGGATTTTTGAAATATAGTCATTGTCCAATTGCTGAACTTTTGAACTGTCTGTTCGATACGTCAGAAATTCCTACATGGGGATGGGGAATAAGTGCACCAGGTGTGGCTCTGTGGCGCAACGGATAGTGTGTTAGATTCCTCGTCATTGTCTGGCGAGACAATCAAAGGTAAACTTTGAAGAAATCAGTTGTTCATAAACTGGTTAGTTAGATGTTGGTTATAGTTGCGATGACCGAATTGTTCAGGCGTTTGATTTAAAATCTAATGTGGTTCACCGCGCGGGTTCGAGCCCCCAGGGTTTCGAGAGTGGATGAAACTGTTCATTTTCTTTAATCACCTCCAGAGGGCTGATCACTGACTGGAAAACTGATCGCCATTCCTATTGGATTTTGTGAAGATATCGACGAAATATTGAGTGAACAGATGGAAAAGAAGACGATAACAATGTATGTTTGACTTCTGTATTTTGGGAGCCGATCGTGGCTCTGCGAGGAGAAAGGGGTGAGGTCAGAGGTGCGGGAGATGAATACGGCACGGTTGAGCGCCTAACCAAACACCGAGGGTCGGGGTGGAGGCACCTTGGTTTCAGGAAGTTGGAGTCCATGTCAGGAGCGCCGATTTGGAAAGAGGCATCAGGGGAACAGTTCCGACTGAGGTGAACAAACTAGGAGAATGGGGGTGGCGTCCTTACAGGGAGCGGGGTATGAGGATCTGTACTCGGCGTGTGAGTCGGTGGGGCTTTAGTTACTGGTGGCCAGTCTATCTAGAATTGGAGGCAGACAGGTCAAGGAAGGGTAGGGAAGTGTCGGATTTGGACCATGCGAAAATGCGAGGGTAGAAAATGGAAGCAAAATCGCTATTTTTTCCAGACGCAGATGAGAGCAGGAAGCAGCACCGATACAGTCATCGACGTAACGGAAAAAGAGTTGGGGGGTGGGAAGAGGGGGTGGCGGGGTGGGGGGGGGGGGGCGGTGGCTGAAGAGGACTGGTACAAGAAATATTCCACATACTCCACAAAAATCACTCACTTTCAGGCGCGTAACCGGAGCCTAACGGTGCCTTTTGTGATGCTATCTGAAGATTACAGTTTCCAACCCAGTCACTTTGTACAGAAATCTGAGGAACCTCCTCAAAACCGAGCCTGTTAACTGAAATCCACTATTTCTTTCAGAAATTGCAGGGAGCTTTCTCAGATTTACTTCCCTTGTAACTTTGTCCGTTTCATTCGCACTTATCTTAGAATTTTTGATCCGAACAATTCCACAATATCTGTTTGATCTGGATAAATTATTGATGTTCCCAACTCGAACAAAATGCTTTGTTATCAATCGGCCAATGGGACTTCTGTGGATGGAATTCTAATGTCCTCAGGAAGAGGTTTAATAATGAGCTGAATGAACTGTTTTTGTTCACAGGGATGAAAGGTTATGTCACTGGGCTGGCAATCCAGAGGTCCGGACTAATATTTGGGGACACGGAGTAAATCCCACCACGGCAGCTGGTGAAATTCAAATTCACGGATTTAGTACATAGAAACATGGTTAGGAAACAGAAACAGGAGTTGGCCATTCGGCCCAAATAAAGCTGGAATTGAATGCAAGCTTCAGAAATGGCGGCCTTGAAATTTCCGTCGATTGTTTTCCAGAGACAACATCACAGAATAACAGAGAACATGTCACACAACAGGACACGCCTTTACAGAACCGAGAAAACTTCTGCACAAGATGGATCATATTTACACAACCGGGAACACATTTACACAACAGGGAACACATTTACACAACAGGGAAGAATTTGACAAAACCACAGTGAAGATCTGTCAACGACAGAGTCACAGTTCCACAACAGAGAGAACAGTTACACAGCACAGAACAGTTACACAGCAGGAAATACATTTCAAAACAGGGCCTAGCTTTGTGTAACAGAAAACAGCTTTTCATAAATGATCATGTTTTCCATCTCAGTATCTTGCTGGTGTGCTCGGCACCTTTTCTGTCTGTCATTGTGTGTGTATCCTGGTAGTCTCTGACTGTTTTACTGTGTGTCTTTCTCTATCTGTTACACTCGAGGTGATGTGATGTGTTATTCTCCAGCCAGGATGTGCTGCCCACCACGGAGGTTGTTGTTGTAAATCAATAGTTGTCGGACTGCCGCGCAACAGTCATAGGCAGGAAGCGATTATGTTTCGGAGCAGAGTGTCGCAGCGGAAGCGGCCCGTAACCCAGAGGTAGATGGATCGAAACCACCCTTTGCTATCGTGTTTTCTTTCGTATCAAAAAGGCGTATTCGGCTGCTGTCCAAGAGCAAATCTGGATTTTCTCGGCAGCAAATTTGCTTCGTCATGTTGATTTGTGTTACTGTGGGTGGCACAGCGCATTTGTCCCAGGTTTAGTTCAGTTGGCTGTGCAGCAGATTCAGTCAACTGCTCCCGATCAGTTCCTGTCTCGGTTGAGATGATTCATACAGGCCCCTCCTTCTGAGCCTTGCTCCCCGCCTGAGGTGTGAATCCTCCGGTTAAATCACCAGAAGTCAGCTCTCCCCTGAGATGTCCGCTGAATCATCTCGGACCGTGGACGTTGCTCTAAATTTACAAACAGCAAAAATATGACCTGCTCGTGGAAACCGGAGGTGTCCCTAAAATATCATTTCATCATAATTTTGAAATGTATCATTTCGCGAACATTTGCAAACAATCAACTTTCCCCGGATGCAGAATCCAAAGACCAACTGTAGAAATCCTCCAGGAGCCTGACGTGAATTAAACACGCAACCTTCTGACCTGGAGGGACCTGAGAAATAAACTGTCTCCCTCTTTACTTTCTCTGGATTTACATCGAATGGAAGAGTAACAACGAACCGAGATTAACGAGAGAGCAGGAACACAACATTGTCCTGCGGGAGAAATGTCCTCTTGTTGCGGGTGTTAAGAGCACAAGAGCTGGTTGGGGGAAAACATGCGCATGACGAGGTGGCCGAGTGGTTAAGGCGATGGACTGTTAATCCATTGTGCTCTGCACGCGTGGGTTCGAATCCCATCTTCGTCGTAGGTGCATTTTCTCCGTCTTCGTTTTGACCCACTGATTGAGGGCGACTTATTTTGAGGTTTGCGAACAAACGTGAAGTTTCGACCGAGTTCTGCAGGTATTTGGGGTGAATAATCCAGCACCATTCCATATTCCTCATCCAAATGAGAAACCCGAGCTGGCAATCGATTCAAATCAGGACACCAGCTTTGGGCAGGAGTTTGCCACCATGAGAACATATGGTTTCAGAAGCTCGAAAACAGACTCCAGCTTCATTTGAGGCACCAGTTGCGGATTTTGTCTTTCCAGAATCGGACGTTCCGCCATGAAAATTAGTGCCGGGTTTGGTGGAATGGTCATGTTCAATTGCCCCTCACTGTCACGAGCATTAGCATGTTAAATATGTGGGTTACGGGCCTGCATGGGATTGCTGATGGCGCCGGCTCGATCAGCCGAATGAGCCGAATGGCCTCCTTCTGGACTATAGGGATTCTATGAAGTTCAGGGCGAAAGTTTCACTTCTTTGAGAATTTCCCCAACTGTTCTCGGATAAGATTAAAACTTCTAACCAGTCAATGCCTGTTTGAGGACTGGCAAGGAATAGGGCTGACATTGAATAGGTTCATATTGAATTAGTTACAGCAAATTGATTCTTTAAGAGGTGTTGGTGCAATGCTTTCAGAGAGACTGTCATAGTTCCTTTTTTTGTTCAGTAATTTTGTTAATCTACTTGGAGCGGGTGCAGTTTGTCAACATCTGTGCCTCTTGCTTGGCCACCTCTGTGGGCAGCAGCAGCTCCAAGGTCAAGTGGGCGATGGTGGTGACTGTGTGAGCATTTGATCAAGGTTCCTGGCCATCACATTGGTGATTTATTTAAGTGGCTATCGCAGGTCAGAACAGTACAGAACAGGACATCTGAAATGAAATTCACTCAAGATTCTCATTATTCATGAGTTATTAATGGAAATATTTCTTCGATATGCTTCCGGTGTAAACTTTGTTGCAATGAAAGAATAGGCCTCAATGCTATTCAATGAGTTCTCAGTCAGAAACAACAGTGAAAAGGGGGGTTAAACTGTGCAGAAAAACGCGACAGCCAAGATCAGTTTACAAATTGTGTTATGGACACACCTTCGTGAGCAACGAAAGTAATTCCGTAATTATAACTAATGAAAATAACAACCACTTTAACAGAGCAAGCGATGGTGATGTCGTGGTGAGCATGGCTGTCTTCGAAGCAGTTAGCCTGGATTCGGTTCCCGGCCATAGCACTGGTCATTTATTTAGGTCCTTATCCACGGCCTCTTGCGTTTCAAATCATGTGGTCAAAAACAGTTCAAACGCAGCATTTGCCGGAAATGAAACAAAAAGGACGTCCCGTTTAAATATTATTAATTCGGACGGAAAATTCCGCTTCAAATTCTCTTTGCAGAAAAAAAATATTGAAACAGAGGAAGAAGTCTCTGTGTTAATGAATGAGTTCTCAGTCAGAGACAAAGATATAAAGTAACGGGAACCGAACACAGTTGACCTCCCTGACTGTGATCTCAATAATCCCGATGAAGTCAATATGAACGTTACTGAGGTCGTTGCATCGACTGGCCAATAAACAGCTCCGATGGCAGGGTGGTTCAGGCATTCGACTTGGAATCTAAATTTGCTTTGATTGGAGACTTTTTTAACTGAAACAACAGGCCTCAATACTATTCAATGGGTTCCCAGGCAGGTACAATATTAAAAAGTAGGCTTAAACTGTCCAAAAAACAAGAGTGAACAATTTCAGTTCACAAAATGTGCGTCAGGACCACCTGGTGTCTGAGGAAATCGGAACTAAGGCAGTTCCGTAATTATAACAAATGTAAATAAGGGTCACTCAAACATAGCGAGCGATGGTGGTATAGTGGTGAGCATAACTTCCTTCCGAGCATAGCTGCCTCCCAAGCAGTTGACCCGGGTTCGATTACCGGCCATCGCATTGATAATGTAGTTATGACTTTATTTTGTGGACAAAATAAAATTCGAACGCGGCAATTGCCTATAAATGCGCTACCCGTTCTAATTTTATTTATTTCGGACGGAGAATTCGGTTTCAATTTCTTTATCCTGAAAACAACGTTGAAATAGAAGAATAATTGAATAAATGAATTCTCAGTCAAACATAAGGACAACAAATAAAAATAGAGGAACACATGTCAGCTCACACACTGTTCACTGCACAATCCTGGTGCTTGATGAAGTTAACATGAACATTGCTGAGGTGATTACATCATTTTGAGAGATAAGCATCTGCGCTGGCCGAGTCGTTAAGGCGTTGCACTCAAAACCATCGTTTCCTCGCGAAGGTTCAAAGTCTGTGCGCAATGAGCGAGATTGGAAATGTTTAATTGGCTTCTCCAGGGCAGCCCGTGTAACTTACTGTGGGCTCTTTCTATAAAGACCGGGAACTGTGCTGGCATCGACAATATGGGCCGAATGGCTTCTGTGCTGTCACTTCCATGAGAAAAATCATGACTTGAGAAGAAAGAAAAAGAGCAGCACAAGGACAAAACAAGGTCTTATTTCAGAGAAAGATTCTTGTGTCATGGTACGCAGGACGTAAGAAATACACTTAATCAGAATACATTGAATGAATGAGAATTTCAAAATGCTGCAGCTGGTCATTACTGGGCGTTCGGTATTCCTGCTTAAAACAGTTTGTGAATGGAACGAACATGTGGATTATTTGGAAGAATAATCATATTGGAACGTTAGTAAAAGAGGATTATAGACAATCATAAGACATCAGGAAATTTCATGTTAGAATTAATTTCAAAATGTCTATGAATTAAGTGGTCACTCAGCCCAGGACTCCAAACACAAGCGATAAAGTGATGGAATATATTCAGATATCAGAGAATTCTGCAACCAAATCGATGTTGCTTTAAAATCTCCCAATAATTTCTGACAGACCCAACCGAGCTGGGCAGCTCATTGAGAAAGCAGCTATTGCCATGCTTACGCATCAGATATATTTCTGGCACAAAATGATATCCGAGAGTGTGTGGAAAATGTGTGTGAGAGTCAGAACTGGGTCCGAAATGTAACCAGTGGTGGCAGCACAGAGCAGCTTAAAGGAAGAGAGCGGACGGTGCAGAGACAAGCTGTTGTCAGCTCCCGGATCCTCCAGTAGTGTTTCTCTCTCCTCACAAACTCTCCCACTGCAATTCAAATTAGACAATCTAGATTCTCAGACTGACGTACTTCTGTTACTGAATTCCGAACGTTTCCTGTCGTGAAAATTCCATCTGAATTCAAGGCAGCAATTCCCATTTCAACCCGTTTCTTTCCTGCATTGATCGCGATCTGTCAGTTGAGCGCTGACTTAGTCTTCGTTTGTCGACTGAAGCCTTAAATTCTCTCTTCAGGTCTGAGCAGCGCGATCCAATGACAGGAGAATCTTGTGATTTGACACAAGAAGGACTGGGAAATCAGGCGCTGAGAGCGGACACACAAACACAGTAACATTAATCTAACCCAGCCGCCCCTTTGACACACTCTCGCTGACACAGTGTTCACCTCTGCACATTGACAGGTCAAACTGTGTCTCAGATTGACAGCTCCGAGGACAGGCTTTCCTCTCCTCTCGCTCTGTGCTGTGGATTCGGGGAGAATAATTGGAGTTTCCCAGCTCAATGACTATTAAAGCCCCTGAGGCCGGCGATGCTCACAGTGTCTGTTCCCCAGATTCGCGGGGGGGGGGGGGGGGGGGCGGGGGGGGGGGCTGCAGCCAATCAGATCTGTGCCTGGATTAACCCAGAACTGGTTGAAATTATGATCTTGTTCACAAGCTGAATTCTATTTGTTCAGATGAAGATACAGATGGTTTGCACTCAGTCATTAACCAACAAGATCCGCCCTTCATATACAGTTAACGAGTGGGGATGGAGGGATAGACATGGACAGAGTGAGTTAGAGTGTCTCAGTGGCTGAAATCCTTGTAAATTACGGCTTTATCCAGAAAGATTCTCTTGGAGATTCTCACTGATATTGCAACAGAGACACATTATTAATCCCACACTCAGGGACAGTGCTGCATTTTGACAGAAGGGATGGGGAGAGGCAATAGAAACTGAATGGTCCAGTTCTGAGCAGTGTGCAGGCTCAGAGTGACCAGAGGTTCAGCGAGATCTTCGAAGGAGAGACGCGAATTTGGGAGAGCTGTCAGGAAGGCGGATTGGATGTTTGGCTTCATAAATGGAAGCCATGATGTGGAAATGCCGGCGTTGGACTGGGGTAAACACGGTAAGAAGTAAGCCACCAAATAAATCTGTTGGACATTAACCTGGTGTTGTGAGACTTCTTACTTCATAAATGGAGGCATTGAGTATAAAAAATGGAAAATTATGCTCAATCTTTATAAAGCTCTGCTTAACTGCAGCTGTTTTAGTATTGCACCCAGACCCGTTAACGACACTTTAGAAAGTGTGTGAGTGTCCTTAGGAGATGTAGTGCTTTGGATCCAGCGATGATGGATTTTAGCTAAAATGTTTGGCTGGATAATTCGGATTTTCTCTCTTTGCAGCTGACGGAATTGAGTGGTAATGTAAGAGACGTGTAAAAGAGCATAACACATTGAACACAGGCCAAGTTGCTGCATTAGCTGCGAGCAGAAGGATTCAGGGACAGGCAGTGAAGATTTAAGACAGGATGTATAGGAGGCAGAGGATCCCAAAAGCGCGGAAGGAGGCCATTCGGCCCAGACATTCTGCACCGACTCTCCGACAGAGAATTCCTCCCTGTAACCACCCGTAATTACACTGCTAATCCCCCTGACAATAAGGGTCAATTCAGCCTGGCCAATCCACCCAATCTGCCCACCATTGGAGATGCCAGTAAACCGGAACACCCGAAGGAAACTCACGCACGCGGGGAGAACGTGCAACCTCCACACAGACAGGCAGCCAAGAATGTTAATAATGAAATTTAGTTTTCTGCCGGTTACAAACGCTGGGGATTCCCCTTCAATTTGTGGCACCTGGGAATCAGCGAAGCATCCAAAAATAGAACTGACAATATATATAACCACGGTAGGTATTCACATGGTACTGACATTGTGTATGACCTTGTATCTGTTGACCGCGTGGCCTAATGGACACGGCGTTTGACTTCGATAATCATACTGCTGATGCTATCCGAAAATTGCAAGTTCGAGTCCTGTCGCGGTCGTTTTAAGGAGAAATCAGGTCAAAGTTCCGGAAAAAACGAGATGTCCTTCTTCAGCTGAAAGCTCTGCATTTTCTTGCCAACATTGCAGGGCGCTATCTGAGAATGCACTTCCTTGTTGTTTTCTTCATTCAATTTTCTAATCTCATTATTTTATTCTCCTCCCAAGAAATCAATCTTATCTTTGAGATCTTAATAAATTCTTGATGCTCTCGAATGGAGCAACAGGCTTTGCAGCAAATGGTTGAATCGAATTATGTGGAGGGAATTCTAATATCCTCAGGAAGGGGTTTAATAATGAGCTGAATGAACTGTTTCTGTTTACTTGGGATGAAAGGTTATGTCACTGGGCTGGTAATCCAGAGGCGTGCATTAATCATTGGGAAGACGGAGTAAATCCCACCACTGGTGAAATTTAATTCATTGATGAAATCAATCTGGAATTGAAAGCGAGTATCAGTGATGGCGGCCTTGAAACTGCCGCCGATTGTTGTAAAACCTCATCTAGTTCACCAGTGCACTTTAGATAAAGAAGTCTGCCCTCCATGTGACTGCAGACCCAGAGCAATGAGGGTGACTCTTACCTGCCCTCTGAAATGGCCGAACAAGCCACTCTCAGTTGATGGACAATTAGGGAAAGACAACAAATGCTGGTTCAGCAGGCGACACCAACAGGCCATAAAAAGTAGAATCATTAAGTCGAAAGAGAATGGCCTGGTAACGGATTGAGAAACTGGATGCTTCTTCTGCTGCAATAACAAGGATGAGGGAGGCCTGATGCTGGGCTGTAAATTAGTGAAAGATTTTGAAAAATTTCATTTCGACTCAATAGGCCAGAGAAGGGCAGATAAAAATGTATCTCACTCTCTCATACATCTCATTGATGGCTGGTTGCTTTAGCACAATGATGTACATGCGACCAGCATATCAGCGAATCCTAAGAGTGTGAGAGAAATTCCATCAGTAATGCTTCCCCGACATCCTCCAGATTGAAGCGAGGCAGCATTCATGCTGATGACTGGGAGGAGTTTGTTACTCATCGTTGAAAATGGCCAAAACATATCCTTCAATCTACAGCACGCTTTTATGAGGCAGAATGGCGGGAGAGAAGAAAGTAACAGAGAAGAAAGCTCCATGGGCCGAGAATGGGCCTGTTCACTCACTTGAAGACCCATGGCAGTAATTCACGGCCCTGACTGGATGTCATCCCCGAATCAAGAGACAGACAACGATAACAACTGCTTGTTACAAAATAACTACCATAAAAAACGACGTGCAACATTAATATTGGTAAAATTTCCCCACAGTCTGAACAATTCTTGTTTATTTATCCCTCTCTGGTCTGTGAGCTTCGCTCTACCTGGGTGTGCTGACATCTACTGGCCGCAACCCAGAACTTCAACAGAGGGAAGACGTTCACATCAAGTGAGCGTGTTCCAGGAAGAGGTCAATATGAATAATTAATAATGGGGTGTGATTGGATCGACCTCGTACTTTAATCATTAAATCCACTATAGAAATCAATGTTAAATTATCATTCAGTCGGCAGCATTTTCAATTTGCTATCGACCAGAGCACTGGCAGTTGGCTCGTTGGTCGAGTGGTATGATTCTCGGTTAGGGTAATATTAGTATGCCAGAGGTTCCGGGTTTAAAACCCGGACATGCCCAGCGATCGTTCATTAAATCGGGAGCAGGTTTGAGCTCATGAGAAATCATTGCAGTGAATATGTCACTGCAGAACACGAGAAGAAACGATCGCCAGATTTAAATTTCGTTTGACCATTCAAAGGTACTGAAGGATATGACACGGGAAATTTGCGAAGAGACTGGAAATAATTTTGAGTGGCACAGTGGTTAGCACTCCTGCCTCACAGCCCCAGAGACCCGGGTTTGCTCCTGGCCTTTGCTGACTGTGCAAAATTTGCACATTCTACCCCGTGCGTTTCCTCTGGGTGCTCTGGTAGACTCCCGTGATTCAAAGATGTGCAGGTTAGGTGGATTGGCCATGTTAAATGTTCCTTGGGAGTCCTTGTTCAAAATTTCAAAATATGTGTCAAAATTGCACAGATTCAGTGCCTAATGTACACATCTTTGGAAATTTTTCCTCTGGCTCTTGATGAACGCTTGACTGGAACATAAAAACCTCTATCATTGAATCCCTACATTGCAAAAGGTGGCAATTCGGCCCATTGAATCTGCACTGATTCTCTGACCTATCCACGCAACCTCACATATTTATCCTGTTAATCCTCCTAATCTAAACATTCTGGGCGACATAAGGGTAAATTTAGCAGGGTAAATCCAGTTACCCTATCAATGGAGTGTGGGGGGAAACCAGAGCACCTGGAGGAAAGCCACGTGGACATAGAGAAAACGAGAAAAATACGTACAGTCACCCAAGGCCTGAATTGAGACCAGGTCCCTGTCATTCTGCAACAGCAGTGCGAAAGCCACTCTTATTTCTCTTTCATAAAACCAAAAGACATAGGAGCAGATTTAGGCCACTCAGCCCATCGAATCTGCTCCGCCATTTTTCTCATTCCCATTCTGCTGTCTTTTCACCATAACCCTTGATCCCCTTATTAATCAAGAATCTATCTATCTCTGTCTTAGATACACTCAACGACCTGACCTCCACAGCCTTTTGCAGCAAAGATTTCCATAGATTCGCCACTCTCTGGCTGAAGAAATTCCTCCTCATCTCTGTTTTAAAGGAACGTTCCTTTAGTCTGAGGTTGTGCTCTGGTTCTAGTTTTTCCTACAAGTGGGAACATCCTCTCTGTGTCCACTCTCACCAGGCGCCCCAGTATCCTTTAAGTTTCAATAAGATCCCCCCTCATCCTTGTAAACTCCAACGAGTACAGACCCAGAGTCCTCAACCGTTCTTCATACAACAAGGTCTTCGTTCCATGGATCATTCTTGTGAACCTCCCCTGGACCTTTTCCAAGGCCAGCACATCCTTCCTTCGATACGGTGCCCAAACTGCTCACAATACTCCAAACGATGTCTGACCAGAGCCTTTGCCAGCCTCAGAAGTACATCCGTGCTCTTGTATTCTAACCCTCTCGACATTGCATTTCCCTTCCTAACTGCCGACTGAACCTACACGTTTACCTGAAGAGAATCCTGAACAAGGACTCCCAAGTCCCTTTGTGCTTCTGAGTTCCTAAGCATTTCACAATTTTAAAAGTAATCTGTGCCTCCATTCCTCCTTCCAAAGTGCGTAACCTCACACTTTCCCACATTGTTTTCCTTCTGCCATTACTCTGCCCACTCTCCCAGCCTATCCAAATCCTTCTGCAGCACACCTGCTTCCTCAATGCTACCTTTCCCTCTACAGGTCCTCACAGACTTCTTTCCGTGAGGAAAAATACCCAACTTCTCAATCGATCTTCATTGCTACAAATCTTTGTCAATAGAATCATTCATGTGGATATCCTTTGCACTCTCTCCAAACTTCTTCAAGTGTGGTGCCCAGCACAGGACTCAGTGTTCCAGGTGAGGCCTATCTAGTGTATTTAAATCTCAACATGATCTTCTTATTCATGTATTCAATCCCCCAATAAAACATAGGCTGTCATTTGCTTTATTACCTGCTCTCTCAACATGCCTGCTCTCTCCACATGCCCCGTGGCACGGTAGCACAGTGGTTAGCACTGCTGCTTCACAGCTCCAGGGACCTGGGTTCGATTCCCGGCTTGGGTCACTGTCTGTGTGGAGTTTGCACATTCTCCTCGTGTCTGCGTGGGTTTCCTCCGGGTGCTCCGGTTTCCTCGCACAGTCCAAAGATGTGCGGGTTAGGTTGATTGGCCATGCTAAAATTGCCCCTTAGTGTCCTGGGATGCGTAGATTAGCGGGTGGGATATGTGGGTCGGGCCTGGGTGGGAATGTGGTAGGTGCAGACTCGATGGGCCGAATGGCCTCTTTCTGTACTGCAGGATTTCTATGATTAGAAACAACTGAACTCTCACCTTTAATGACTTTTGTACTGAGAAACCGAGATCCCTTTTTCCTGCATTTCCTTAAGTGTTTCTCCCTTTATTTCTCCACACTCTCAAAATGAATCGACTCACACTTCTGTGCATTGAACATCATCGAGTTAGGTGATTGACTCGCACAGGTGCCCGACTGTGGCAAATTGGGGAATTTCACAGTAACTTCATTGCAGTGTTAATTTGAGCCTTACATGTGACTAATATACTTTACTTTAACTTTACTTTCCTTAATTTTACTTCATCTGCCACTCGTCTGCCCAGAGGACAGCAATGGAATCATTCACTCAGCATCTACACATTGTTCTGAGCTCTAGGGTCTCTCAGAATAATTCACTCGGCCTCCCAACATGGAACAACCACCTCATTCCGGGGGGTAATCTAGTGAACCTTCTCTGTACCGCCTATAATGCAAGCTTATCTTTTCTCAAATGTGGATACCACAGCTGCACACAGCATTGCAGATGTGGTCTCCATAAACTCCTGTACAATTGTAGCAAGACACTTTTCTTCATCTCCTCCAATTCACTTGCAATAAAACCAAACATGCCATTTGCCTTTGTAATTGCTTGAATGAATAATCCAGATTGTGCTCCGAATTCTCCAGAACATTTGAAATCCGTCACATTTCAAACTCTCCGCAACTCTGAAGAAGAGTCACGGACACCGAAAGCATTAACTCTGTTTCTCCACCGATAGATGCTGCGAGACCTGCATGCGGTTTCTTGCATTTTCTGTTTTTATTTCAAATTCCGTCACTGTGCCATCCTCATGTCCTTTCAGACACATATTTGTAATTTTTTAACTCTCCAGTGACTTAGGCCACCAACTGTCTTGTCATTTAATCAGTGCTGCACTTCTACTTGTTTAGAAACAACAAGAGAACAGTTGACACTCGATTCAGTGATGAATGATGAATGAGAAATTATGTGAGGAGTTATGACAGAAAATGAACATCTCCGCCTTCTCCCTGTAACGCGGCAGATAACAATCTAATTCCTTTGGAACGTTTCAATTGAATCTGTATCCACCACACTTTCCAGCAGTGCATTCCAAACTTTAAACTCTCACTGTGTGAAAAATGTTTTCCTCGTCTTCCTATTCCTTCCTTTGCTCATCATGTTCAATCTGTTCTCTCTCATTCATCATCATTCCACAAGTGGGAACAGTTTGTCCCTATCCATTCTGTCCACACTTCTCATGACATTTAATACCTGTAAGTGGAACCCCTGATGGAGTGGTAAGATATTTAAACCAGTAGACATTAAGGCATGGATACAACTCGCAGCATTCAGTTAAATGACTTTTAAATACGTTTATGAGCGAACACGAAGTAATGTGAGATGCAGTAATTTCATTCAAATGAGGAATTATGATTGTAAAATACATATGCGGATATTTTGAATGGATTATTATTGACTTTGAGGAAGTTACCAATTGGCAGTAAACCAATCCAGATAACCCTTTGTCAAAGGGTCATCTGGACTCGAAACACGAGCTCATTTCACTCCTTACAGATGCTGCCAGACCGGCAGAGATTTTCCAACATTTTCTCTTTTGGTTTCAGATGACAGCATCCGCAGTAATTTGGTGTTATTTTAGAGTTGTACTATTGGCACCTCATTTAGAGTTGTAGGAGTGAGAAACGTCACTAATCAAATTGATTAGATACTTTGGAACTGTTTTCCCTTTACTTTTCATTGTCTCTCTATAATCTTCCTACCAGAAGGAATCACTTCACAATTCTCAGCTTTGAATTTCATCTGTAACTTGTCCACTCATTCCATCAACTTGCCGATGTCCTTTTTGAAGTTTTACACTATGCTCCTCACAGTTCACGATGCTTCCAAGTTTCACATTGTCCATAAATTCTGAAATTGTGCCCTGTGCACCATAACGTCTGTCTAATATATCCTGGTGCATGTTCACAGTATCTACACCTTGTGTGCATATCAAACTGGGTTGAGGCTTAAAACAGAAAAGACGAGCCAATGCAGATACCTGCCTGCATATTCCACATAAATGCTGCAGAATTATAGTCAAGTGGTTCAGTTATTATTGTTAAGAGGTAGTAACAGAGGATGGTTTCGATCCATCAGCCTCTGAGTTATGGGCCCAGCACTCTTCAGCTGCGCCACTCTGCTACACAAAGTCCATCTTCGCTTCCACCCGCCCACACCCCCCCCCCGCCCCCCCGCCTCCACTACCCAGTCTCCACCCCCTCACACTTCCCCACCACCCCTGTCCCCTTCTCCCTCCTCCCCTTCCCCTCCTCCCCCGTTCCCCCTCCTCCCCTTCCCCCTCCACCTCCCTCCCCCTCCTCCCCCGTCGCCCTCCCCCCTCCCCCGCCCCCACCTCTCCCCAGCTCCCTCCCCCCTTCCCCCTCCCGCTCCCCCTCCCCCTCCCATCTCTCCGTTCCCCCTCCCTCTTCCCCCTCCCCCTCCCCATTCCACTCCCCTCTCCCCTCTCTTTCTCCCCGTCCCCCTCCCTCCTTCCCACTCCTCCCTCCCCCCTCTCCTCATCCCCCTCACCCTACCCCCCCCCCCACCCCCGCTGCCTATCAATGCAATCAGTCAGATATTCACTTCCACACTTTTGTTTAACACCATCACCCGTGTCAGGAGGCTCAGTCTGGTTACACAATTCCACTGCATTACACCAAGAATAAAGGGTCAGAGAAAGACACACACAAAAGCAGCCAAAGAGGTTGTTTGTTCACGTGTAACGACAGTCACGAAATTAATCAGTGATGTTTGAAAGGAGTTTTCTCTTGTAAATATGTTTATAAATATATTTCCCGCTGTGTAACTGTGCTCGCTGCTGTTCAAAGATGTTCACTGTTGTTGTGCAAAGTGTTTCACTGTATTTCCTGCTGTGCTCTATGATATCGAGGTTTACAACATGGAAACAGCCCCATCGGCACAACCTGTCCATGCCGCCCAATGTTTTACCACCGAGCTATTCCCCATCGCCCGTGTTTGCCCCATACCCTCCAGACCCATCTTCCCCATGTAACTGTCTCAATTGTTGTTGAGAGATGATTTCTGCTGTTGTGTAAGATGCTTCCCTGTTGTGTTTCCGGCTGTGTAAATGTTTTTTTCGATTCTGTTAATATGGCCCCTGCTCTGCAAATGTGTTCCATGTTGTTTGAGAAGATTCTCCGTGAAGATGTTTCTGTCAGTAAATTGTTGCATGTTTTGTTAAGATGTTCCCCGTTCGTATGCTTTCTTGCATATAAAATTGATTCACTGCAGATTGAGGTATTTTGGAGAAAAGAGGAGCCGATGTAAATACCTGTCTGCAGACTGCACGTAAAAGCCACAAGTCGGTTCATTGTCAGTGATAATAGGAGTAGCAGAGGATGGTTTCGATCCATCGACCTCTGGGTTATGGGCCCAGCACGCTTCCGCTGCGCCACTCTGCTCCGGTAAAGGCTGTTTCTGCTGCCTATCAATATAGTCAGGCAGAGTTTCGCTCCTGTATCATTTCATGCACGTTCCAGCGTCAGGACGCTCAGCCACTGCATCAAACCGAGAATAAAACAGAGAAAAACACAAAATAGCAGTAAGAGAGATTGTCTGGACACGTAACGACAGGCAAAGGTGATGGGAAACCGGGAAAACACGGAATTGGAAAATCGATCACTATTTTTAAAGGAATTTTCTGTTGCAAGTACATATTTGTAAATATATTTCCTGCTGTGTAACTCTGCTCTCTGTTGTTGAGAGGTGCTTTCTGCTGTTGTGTAAAATGTTTCCCTGATGCTGTCAATATCTTTCCGGTTGTATAAATATGATCCATCTTGTGTACTTTTTAAAAATGTTCTGTTAATATATGCCCTGCTCTGTAAACGTGTTCCGTGTTGTGTGAAAATAGTCGCCGCGAAGGTGTTTTCTGTTCGGCAGAAAGATGATTAACTGGTCTCATAATGTTCCATATTGGGTTAAAATGTTGCACGTTGTGTTAAGATGTTCTCTATTCTTGTATAAAACTGGTTAAACTGCAACTGGATAGCGATCGCCCAATTTCGACTGCATTTTACCCTCTGTGAGTGAATGTGATTGGGGGATTCAGATCGTATCCAAACATGCACGTGAGTGAGATTTGCTCTGTATCTATCTGTCTCTGGTTGTAGTTGCGAGTGTTTATTTGTTTTATTCATTTCGAGAGGTGGGCATCACTGAAGAGGCCAGCATTCATTGCCAATCCCCAACTGACATTCGGAAGGTGATGGTTTGCTGCTTTCTTGAACTGCTGCAGTCCATGAGGTGTCGGTACAGCCACAGTGCTGTTCGCCATACAGTCTTTCAGGATTTTGCCACTCTGACAGCGAAGGAGCCGCGATGTATTTCCAAGTCAGGATGGTGAGTGGCTTGAGGGGGAGCTTGCAGTGTTGGTGTTCCCATGTATCTATTGCCGCTGTCCTTCGAGATGGTAAGAACATAAGAACATGAGAAATTGGAGCAGGAGTAGGCCACCTAGCCCCTCGAGCCTGCCCCGCCATTCAATAAGATCATGGCTGATCTGATAGTGGTTTAGTTCCACTTACCCGCCTGCTCCCCAAACCGTTAATTCCCTTATTGATCAGAAATCTATCTACCTGTGACTTAAACATATTGAACGAGGTAGCCTCCACTGCTTCAATGGGCAGAGAATTCCAGAGATTCACTGCCCTCCGAGAGGAGAAGTTCCTCCTCAGCTCTGTCCTAAACTGACTCCCCCTTATTTTGAGGGTGTCCTCAAGTTCTTGTTTCCTTTCTAAGTGGAAATAATCTCTCTGCTTCTACCCTGGTAGAGGTGGTGGGTTTGTGGGTGCAGGCTAAGAAGAGTAGATGAAGAAATATTGCTCCCATTGCCTACGGAGAGAAGGATGGCTTTTAATGTGCAGAGTGTTTAGGACCTGGGATGCACTGCCTGAGAGGGTGGCAGAGGCAGCATCAAATCAGGGCTGTCAAGGGGGAATGGAATCAGCACCTGAAGTGAAAGGATTTCCAGAGTTATGAGACAAGGACGGGAAAGGGATGAGCTGAGTTGTTCTTGTACAGATCAGCATAGAGACAAAGGGCCGAATGGTCACCCTCTCTTTGTTGTATCCATTCTAAGATTCGAGATGTCTGAGTGTTGGACTCATTCTGTATCGCTCTGTCTCTGGTGCGACATATGTGTGTGATGTTCATTATGAATCTCTCTGAGAGACTTTGCAAATCTGTACACATTCTATCTGGAAGGTACATAATTGAAACAGGGCCTTTTGTTCTAATTAGTACAGGATTCCACACTATTCTCTACTAAAAATCTTCAACGTTACATCATCTGCTTATCTCTTAAATTCATTCTCCATCGTCTCATTACCGAGATTTTCCTTTCGTACATCTGTGCCAGTCGACTCAACTGCTCCAGGTAATAGCAAATTCGAAGTCATACTGACTGCATTTAAAAGTACATTAATATTGATTTCTCTATGGAATGTAATGCCGATATCCAATCATTAACTCCTGTTTGATCTGTCTCTGCAATCGCGACAGTTAAGATGCATTTTTCCGCTCTACTGCAGTTGTGTATTGCGGCCAGTGGATGGCAGCACACTCTGGTAGGCTGAAGTACAGACATCAGAGAGGGACACAACAGACAAGAATTGTTCACATTATATTGAACCTGGACGGAGGAATTTAAAAATACTAAATCTGTTGGCCATATCATTTTGAAATCTACCAGTAGCTGCTTCCCTCTGTATTCGTCAGTTAAATCCTGATAAATGAGCAAGGCGATACTTATAATTGAGTGTATTAGTGCCGGTTGGCATTTTATTTGGAACCAAATGGCATTTGAATGATTAGCTTAGTTAGAATTTCATTAAGCAACAGTTTAATTATTAGCACAAACCTATTAAAGCATATTTTACAGAAAGTTTTACCTATTTCTGATTGGGGATATTGTATGGAGAGAAATTTGCTTTTCTTGATATATATTACTGACCTATATCTGGGTGCTTAGGTTTCGCTCTCAGAATTTGTCAGTGGTGCAAAATTTGAAAATATTATGATTTTTAGTGAGGAGGATATTGATAATCTGCAAGAAGATATAGACAGGCTGGTGGAATGGGCAGACACGTGACAGATACAATTTAATTAATGTAAGGAAGTGTGAAGTGATGCATTTTGGTCCGAAGATCGAGGAGAGGTGATATAAAATAAAGGATACACCTTTCCCCGTCCTAATCCCCATTGCACCTTTGCCATGCCAAGATTCCACAGTCTATTCACCCATCACAGAACCCATTGAATATCCAGCCTGCAGTCTACAGTGCACATTCTACTTGCACATTCATCATTCAACATTTAACACTCCCATTGTCCGATGTACCTTCACCTTGCAACATCTCCCTGCTCCGTCTCACAAGCCAGCCAACGTCGCACCTCCACTCTGTCCATTGCCCGTGCGAGGCTTATCCTGCCCAGTCCACATTGTGTTTCACTTTGCTCAGATACAATGCCCAGATTGCACACTGTTCCAACTTTTATATTCTCCATTAATAACAAATGAATAAATAGAACCATCCCTTGATTAAACACTGTCACTTTTTAGTGGGTGAATTTCATGAAGTGCTGTGCTGGTTCCCTCCTTGACCTTGATGCTTCTGTACAAATGTAGTCAAAGGAAAATTATCCAAATATATCTTCAATTCTCCTGCTCATTCACAAGGAAATGAGCGGGTGATGGATACAGTTTCAATAGTAGATTTAAAAGATAGAGAATGGATTTACAAATTTAAAATCCAAGGGAGTGATCAATGCCTGGCTGTGGCGACGAGAATAACAATGCACATTTTCAATTTGAATTGTTCAAAATACTAGAATGGAATATTCATTGTGGATGAAAGGAAACTTTAAACTGTGCAACTGTGCTGTGCTTCAGCGGCTTGTCATATAGTCATAGAGGTTTACAGCATGAAAACAGGCCCTCGGACAACTTGTCCATGCCGCCTTTTTTTCAAAACGCCAAAGCTAGTCCCAATTGCCCGCATTTGGCCCATATCCCGCTATACCCATCTTACCCATGTAACTCTCTAAATGCTTTTTAAAAGACAAATTTGTACCCGCCTCTACTACTGCCTCTGGCGGCTTGTTCCAGACACTCACCATCCTGTGGGTGAAACAAATTGCCCCTCTGGACCCTTTTGTATCTCCCCCTCTCACCTTACAGCGATGCCCTCTAGTTTTAGGTTCCCCTACCTTTGGGAAAATATATTGACTATCTAGCTGATCTATGCCCCTCATTATTTTATAGAGCTCTATAAGATCACCCCTCAGCCTTTGACAGTCCAGAGACAAAAGTGCCAGTCTATCCTGCCTCTCCTTCTCACTCAAACCATCAAGTCCTGATAGCATCCTAGTAAATCTTTTCACTCTTTCTAGTTTAATAATATCCTTTCTATAATAGGGTGACCAGAACTGTACACAGCATTCCAAGTGTGGCCTTACCAATGTCTTGTACAACTTCAACAAGACGTCCCAACTCCTGAATTCAATGTTCTGGCCAATGAAACCAAGCATGCCGAATGCCTTCTTCACCATTCTCTCCACCTGTGACTCCACTTTCAAGGACCTATGAACCTGTACCGCAAGGTCTCTTTTACAGGAATCTCCATTAATCCATCACCGGATGAGCATATCCAGCATTTTCGGTTTTTGATTCTGGTTTCCAGCTTCCAGCTTTGCGTTGTGTTCTGTGCAGGTGTTTAACTGGAACAGGGAACAGATTCTGATCAGCGCTGTGACAGATAGAGTAGAATGTGCCCTCGACTATCAAGCCTGTGAGATTACACTCCGAGCTGTCCACGAGAATAAGGAAGAGAAATAGGGAGGATCATTCTGTGATGGACAGATTTCATGTACAAAGGACAAAATGGTCTGTATTCCCACAGCTGTTTTAACAGACATAAGATGTGGCAACATGACTTGCAATCAATAAAGTCCCTCTTCACAGTCCTTGACGTTTTAACTACGAGATTGTTGAACTTCCCAATAGTTTCCACATTGTCAAATATCCATATATGGACAAATAGAGCAAACTTCCAGCATGTGGCTCTGTGGCGCGATGGGTAGCGCGTTAGACATCTAAATAATGGCAAGTCAGCTATTCGAAGGTTGTGGGTTTCAGTCCCACCAGAATCGGACTTTGGATCCGAAAAGTAGAAAGCAGGTTGCTGCTCCGTTCATGTGATTCAGCTTCGGCACCGACATTTCCTGCTCTGACATCTCTCCCTGCTGTTTCTGTTTACTTGGGTCCCAGGGAAACCACTGACTCAAAAATAAATCGCAAACCCCGGGGGCTTTCTTAAAGTTTGACACGACGTTCGCTGGTTGGGTTAGAAATAGTAGCATCTTTTTCAATTAGATAGTTCGCTTCTTTTGAAGATCACGAAGATTAAACAACACACACGTGCAACAACAACAACTTATAAATAACTCCAATCAATAAATACATATCAGTGCCCTGAAACCTGGTGGTGTTATTCTGATGTGTCTGCTGCGCTTGTCCTTCTCGGCTGTCGTGGTCGTGGGTTTGGAAGGTGCTGGCAAAGAAGCCTTGCTTTGTTGCTGCAGTGCATCTTGTAGATGGCGCAAACTGCTGCCATTTTGTGTCGGCAGTGGAGGGAGTGAAGCTTTATGCATGGGAAGCGAATGAAGTTGGAAGCTTTGTCCTGGATAGACCCAAGTTTTTGTAGTGCTATTCAAACTGCATTCATCCAGGCATGTTATCTCAGGAAACCAAGTGCTCCCGTTTCCTCCCACAGTCCAAAGATGAGCAGTTTGGGTGGATTTGGCCATGCTAGATTGCCCCGTGGTCCCCAAGGTGTTTGTATAGGTAGGTTAGCGGAGTGGATGCGTGGCGCTGCGGGAATAGGTCCTGTGTGCGATTCTCTGTCGGAGAGTCGGTACTAACTCGATGGGCAGAATGGTCTCCTTCACCACTGTCGGGGTGGTGTGATTCTAAGGCGATTTGACTCTGTTCGAAATTCCCTGAGAAAACAATGGAACGCTATGTTTGTAGAACTTGGAGAATTGGATTCATTGCAAATTAAATGTTTTTTTACTGCAAGATGATAAAAGTACCTGGATCAGGTCAATAAATAGTCAAGATATTTGTGCAGACTCTCGAACTATGTATTTTTTATCGTTGTAGATTATCCACTGTGAAGGGAAAGACAACATTGACAAGCAAGAAATGGATATTGCGACTTCCGCAGTTGCAAAGTTCACTGGAAAGGAATCCGAGGATCTGAATCCAGAATCTTCTAGTTTAGTAAATCGGTGCTTTAACCAACTAAGCCACAGAGCCTGATCCTGCTCTTCGTGGGTACAGCAGAATGCTAGAAATACATTCCAGATCTGGTGGTATGAGTGAAAAAAGAGATATTACCAGATCTGTAACGTACCTCTGAAAATAGAGACAGTTCACATTTCAGATGCAGACCTTTCACGGGAATGACCGGTTCTCTCTCCACAGATGCTATGGGATCTCGGATAGATTCATGAAAGAAAAATAACTGAATCCCACAGTGGCCCATCGAGACTGCACCGATTTACCTGTAGACCTTTCAAATCCGCCTTTCCCCGACACCCGCCCACCAGGGTCTCAGGGGAGGTGCTCCTATGGAATTCACAAAAGAAAGCACATCAGAGGGAATCACACAAATCACTCAGTGAAACACTTCCACTAAACATTGAGAGGTTTATCGTGAGCTTGGATCCACTTACTGTTTTCAGACACACATCTGGTATAAAAGTAGCCGTGTTCAGGATGTGATTCACACACAGTTTTCTGCTCTGAAGGCAGATGTGCTCCTTCTGTGGCACGAGGTGATTTTTAAAAAGTACTTTATTCATACGGGATATGTGTGCCGCTGGCGCGAGAAGCATTTATTGTCCAAATTAATTATCTTTGAGTAATTGGCGATGAATTCATTCTGGTGCCGCTGCAGTCCATGTGGTATATGTGCATACACACTCCTGTTCGGGAGGGAGTTGCAAGATTGTGAGCCAGCCAGGGGACGGTGATACATTTCCAAGTCAGGATGAAGTGTGTCTCGGAGTGGAACTGACAGGTGGTCGTTGTTTCTCAGCATCAGCTGCCCTTGTGCTGCCAATTTCTTGGGTTTGGATGCTGCCTCGCGAACGAAAAATCACTGTCAGGAGTGGGATTTGAACCCACGCCTCCAGAAAAGATTGCGACCTGAACGCAGCGCCATAGACCGCTCGGCCAACCTGACTACATCCTCAAAGCGCAAAATTTCTGCACAAGTCGATCTGAATTCCACCTTTATTGTCATTACATTTATAACTCGATGTATTATTCTATTTTTGAACCCCAACCAGAGTCCTGTATCTGAGTCCCATCCTTTCCCAAGCTGCCGGGGGCTGAGGACCTTCTCATTGCTGCATTGCGCTGTTTGCTCAAATCAACAAAGACCCAATTCCCGCCCTACCTGTTCCTTACACGAAGGTGTTGAGAGTGTCAGCTCTGAGCAACGTGAAGTATCCATAGGAGTGTTACATCCTGGCGACAGGAATATCTCTCCACAGCTGCTTTCGGAGCTACTGAATATTTCCAGCATTTCCTCTTTCTGATTTTGTCCCTTCATTACAGGAGTTCATTTACTGACAACCCAAAACTTGTCTCGAGGGCGCAGGTCCAGACATACCTTTTCTGTGATCTTCACACAGACAAGTTCACTCTTCACTTTCCAACACACAAGCTTTAAAATCGGCTGCTTCCATACTCAGCACCCTGCGGCATTGCCTTCAAACCTCACCCCACCCTCCACCCGACCACCAGGGCCTCAGTCGTACAAATGCTTCTTGGGAATTCACAAAAGGAAGGGGATCACAGTGTTTGTGAGGGAATATAAAAGGTTAATCCACACTCACAAACGGACTGATGATGTGAGAATCTCTCTCTCTCACGTATACACACACACACACACAGACCACCACCACCAAGGCAAATGGTGAAATTTCATCAATTAAGGACATCTGGGATTAAACGTCTGACGACCATGAATCGATTGTCAAAAGGAAGACAACTGCTTCACTAATGTCCTTTAAGGAATGAATATTTTAACTGGTTTGGACCTAAACGTGGCCCCCGACCCACAGCAACTTTTGTGACTCTAAGCTGCCCTCTGAGGTGACCTATCAAGCCGCTCAGTTCAAGGGCAATTTAGGATGGGCAATAATGCGGGCCCAGCCAGCGACGTCCACATCCCAGGAATGAATAAACAAAATAAATCGATGAGTCATAATGAGGGGATACAGAAACTCATTTGCAGTACCAAAGGTTGACAGAGACAGAATTAATTGAGAAACCATGTTTCAGTTCCGGATGCTGACAGTCAGAGCAAGTCCCTTCGACACGCAGTTTAACTGATAGAATCAGAAAGATCCCAATCTTCATTGAGCAGCAGATAATGCAAAACACATTCTGAATACAGACAGATGCACCAGAAAAAGCATTCCTTCTGGTTGCATCACAGCTTGGTGCGGCTCCTGCTCTGTCCAGGACCGCAAAAAATCGACAAAGTGTCCTAAACAAAGCCAGTACATCACGCAAACCAGCCTGCCATCCATTGACACGTCGCGTTGCCTTGGAAAAGCAGCCAGTTTAATCAAGCAGCCACACACCGTGGACAGACTATCTCCCACCGGCTTCTGTCGAGAACTGGATACAAAAATCTGACGGCAGGCACGAACCAAGTAAAGAACAGCTTCTTCCTTGTTACCATCAGAATTTTGATTGGACCTATCTCGTATTAATTTGATCTTTCTCTACATGTTGATGTGACTGTAACTCTACATTGTGCGCTCTCTCCTTTCCTTCGCTATGTATGGTACGCTTTGTCTGCGTAGCATGTAAGAAACAATACTTCTCACTGTGTACTAATGCATGTGACAAGAATAAATCAAATCAAATAAAATCAAAGAATATGACACAGATATCAAGGTAAAGTCGCCGTAGTTGCAAATGACCACAGACTGCTTTCCCCCTCAAAAGAGAGAGTTTACTGGTGGCGATTTAGCCCAAGGGTTACCACACCTCAGACGACAGGCAATGCTTGGAATATCTAATGTGCGATCGAATAGTACATCTGGATTTTCTTTGCAGAAAATTTGTATCAAAATCCTGGTGTTGTTTTTAAATCCGGGGATAATATACGGCTGTTACAAACTGCCCTGCCACCTTCAATGATTTGTACACAGGTCCATATATTTCCCGCTGTTCCTGTATCCCCTTTTGAAATTATATCCTTTATTTTGTATTGCCTCTTTGCGTTCTTCCCACCAAAATGAATCACTTAATTCTTCATCCGCCACTTGTCCTCCCATTCCACTAAGCTGTCTGTGTCCTTTCAGAGTTCGACTGGAATTTCTGTAGTTCTTTTCAGAACCAAAGGACGTCCCAAATCATTTCACTGATAATAAAGGATTTTTGAAATATAGTCATTGTCCAATTGCTGAACTTTTGAACTGTCTGTTCGATACGTCAGACATTCCCATATGGGGATGGGGAATAAGTGCACCAGGTGTGGCTCTGTGGCGCAACGGATAGTGTGCTGGATTCCTCGTCATTGTCTGGCGAGACAATCACAGGTAAACGTTGAAGAAATCAGCTGTTCATAAACTGGTTCGTTAGATGTTGGTTATAGTTGCGATGACCGAATTGTTCAGGCGTTTGATTTAAAATCTAATGTGGTTCACCGCGCGGGTTCGAGCCCCCAGGGGTTCGAGAGTGGATGAAACTGTTCATTTTCTTTAATCACCTCCAGAGGGCTGATCACTGACTGGAAAACTGATCGCCATTCCTATTGGATTTTGTGAAGATATCGACGAAATATTGAGTGAACAGATGGAAAAGAAGACGATAACAATGTCTGTTTGATTTCTGTATTTTGGGAGCCGATCGTGGCTCTGCGAGGTGAAAGGGGTGAGCTCAGAGGTGCGGGAGATGAATAGGGCACGGTTGAGCGCCCAACCAAACACTGAGGGTCGGGGTGGAGGCACCTTGCTTTCAGGAAGTTGGAGTCCATGTCAGGAGCGCCGATTTGGAAAGAGGCATCAGGGGAACAGTTCCGACTGAGGTAAACAAACTAGGGGAATGTGGATGGCGTCCTTACAGGGAGCGGGGTATGAGGATCTGTACTCGGCGTGTGAGTCGGTGGGGCATTAATTACTGGTGGTCAGTCTATCTAGAATTGGAGGCAGACAGGTCAGGGAAGGGTAGGGAAGTGTCGCATTTGGACCATGCGAAAATGCGAGGATAGAAAATGGAAGCAAAATAGCAATTTTTTCCAGACGCAGATGAGAGCAGGAAGCAGCACCGATACAGTCATCGAAGTAACGGAAAAAGAGTTGTGGGGTGGGAAGAGCGGGTGGCGGGGGTGGGGGGGAGGGGGGCGGATGGGGGGCGGAGGCGTTGGCAGTGGCTGAACAGGATTGGAACAAGAGATATTCCACATACTTCACAAAAATCACTCACTTTCAGGCGCGTAACCGGAGCCTAACGGTGCCTTTTGTGATGCTATCTGAAGATGACAGTTTCCAACCCAGTCAGTTTGTACAGAAATCTGATGGAACCTCCTCAAAATCGAGCCTCTGAACTGAAATCCACTATTTCTTTCAGAAATTGCAGGGAGCTTTCTCAGAATTACTTCCCTTGTAACTTTGTCCATTTAATTCTCACTTACCTTAGAATTTTTGATCCGAACAATTCCACAATATCTGTTTGATCTGGATAAATGATTAATGTTCCCAACTCGAACAAAATGCTTTGTTATCAATCGGCCAATGGGAATTCTGTGGATGGAATTCTAATGTCCTCAGGAAGAGGTTTAATAATGAGCTGAATGAACTGTTTTTGTTCACAGGGATGAAAGGTTATGTCACTGGGCTGGCAATCCAGAGGTCCGGACTAATATTTGGGGACACGGAGTAAATCCCACCACGGCAGCTGGTGAAATTCAAATTAACGGATTTAGTACATAGAAACATGGATAGAAAACAGAAACAGGAGTTGGCCATTCGGCCCAAATAAAGCTGGAATTGAATGCAAGCTTCAGAAATGACGGCCTTGAAATTTCCGTCGATTGTTTTCCAGAGACAACATCACAGAACAACAGAGAACATGTCACACCACAGGACACGCCTTTACAGAACCGAGAAAACTTCTGCACAAGATGGATCATATTTACACAACAGGGAACACATTTACACAACAGGGAACACATTGACACAACAGGGAATAATTTGACAAAACCACAGTGAAGATCTGTCAACGCCAGAGTCACAGTTCCACAACAGCGAGAATAGTTACACAGCACAGAACACAGTTACACAGCAGGAAACACATTTCAAAACAGGGCCTAGCTTTGTGTAACAGAAAACAGCTTTTCATAAATACTCATGTTTTCCATCTCAGTATCTTGCTGGTTTGCTCGGCACCTTTTCTGTCTGTCATTGTGCGTGTATCCTGATAGTCTCTTACTGCTTTTCTGTGTGTCTTTCTCTATCTGTTACACTCGAGGTGATGTCATGTGTTATTCTCCAGCCAGGGTGTGCATCCCACCACGGAGGGTGTTGTTTTATCAATAGTTGTCGGACTGCCGCGCAACAGTAATAGGCAGGAAGTGATTACGTTTCGGAGCAGAGTGTCGCAGCGGAAGCGGCCCTGTAACCCAGAGGTAGATGGATAGAAACCACCCTTTGCTATCGAGTTTTCTTTCGTATCAAAAAGGCATATTCGGCTGCTGTCCAATAGCAACTCTGTATTTTCTCGGCCGCAAATTTGCTTCGTCATGTTGATTTGTGATACTGTGGGTGGCACAGCGCATTTGTCCCAGGTTTAGTTCAGTTGGCTGGATAGCAGATTCAGCCAACGGCTCCCCATCAGTTCCCGTATCGGTTGAGATTATTGATACAGGCCCCGCCTTCTCAGCCTTGCTCCCCGCCTGAGATGTGAATCCTCCGGTTCAATCACCAGAAGTCAGCTCTCCCCTGAGATGTTCGCTGAATCATCTCGGACCGTGGACGTTGCTTTAAATTTGCAAACAGCAAAAATATGACCTGCTCGTGGAAACCGGAGGTATCCCTAAAATATCATTTCATCATAATTTCGAAATGTATCATTTCGCGAACATTTGCAAACAATCAACTTTCCCCGGATGCAGAATCCAAAGACCAACTGCAGAAATCCTCCAGGAGCCTGACGTGAATTAAACACGGAACCTTCTGACCTGGAGGGACCTGAGAAATAAACTGTCTCCCTCTTTACTTCCTATGGATTTACATCGAATGAAAGAGTAACAACGAACCGAGATTAATGAGAGAGCAGGAACACAACATTGTCCTGCGGGAGAAATGTCTTCTTGTTACGGGTCTTAAGAGCACAAGAGCTGTTTTGGGGCAACTTAAATGCGTGACGAGGTGGCCGAGTGGTTAAGGCGATGGACTGCTAATCCTTTGTGCTCTGCATGCGTGGGTTCGAATCCCATCTTCGTCGTAGATGCATTTTCTCTGTCTTCGTATTGACCCAGAGATTGAGGGTGAATTGATGACTGATATTGAGGTTTCCGAACAAACGTCAAGTTTCGACCGAGTTCTGCAGGTGTGAGGGGTGAATAATCCAACACCATTCCATATTGCTCATCCAAATGAGAAACTCCAGCTGGCAATTGATTCAAGCTTTGAGCAGGAGTTTGCCACCAGGAGAACATGTGGTTTCAGAAGCTCCAAAGCAGACTCCAGCTTCATTTGAGGCACCAGTTGCGGATTTTGTCTTTCCAGAATCGGACGTTCCGCCATGAAAATTAGTGCCGCGTTTGGTGGAATGGTCTCGTTCAATTGCCCGTTCCTGTCACGAGCATTAGCATGTTAAGTATGTGGGGTTATGGGATTGCTGATGGCGCAGGCTTTATCAGCCGAATGACCTCCTTCTGGACTGTAGGGATTCTATGAAGTTCGGGGCGACAGTTTCACTTCTCTGAGAATATGCCCAACTGTTCTCGCATAAGATAAAAACTTCTAACCAGTCAATGCCTGTTTGAGTACTGGCAAGGAATAGGGCTGACATTGAATAGGTTCATATTGAATTAGTTACAGCAAATTGATTCTTTAAGAGGTGTTGGTGCATTGCTTTCAGAGAGACTGTCATAGTTCCTTTTTTTGTTCAGTAATTTTGTTAATCTACTTGGAGCGGGTGCAGTTTGTCAACATCTGTGCCTCTCGCTTGGCCACCTCTGTGGGCAGCAGCAGCTCCAAGAGTCAAGTGGGCGATGGTGGTGACTGTGTGAGCATTTGATCAAGGGTCCTGGCCATCACAGTGGTGACGTATTTAATTCGCTATCGCAGGTCAGAACAGTACAGAACAGGACTCCTCAAATGAAATTCACTAACGATTCTCATTATCCATGAGTTGTTCATGGAAATATTTCTTCAATTTGCTTCCTGTGTAAACTTCGTTGCAATGAAAGAATAGGCCTCAAAGCTATTCAATGAGTTCTCAGTCAGAAACAACAGTGAAAAGGGGGGTTAAACTGTGCAGAAAAACGCGACAGCCAAGATCAGTTTACAAATTGTGTTATGGACACACCTTCGTGAGCAACGAAAGTACTTCCGTAATTATAACTAATGAAAATAACAATCACTTTAACAGAGCAAGCGATGGTGGTGTAGTGGTGAGCATGGCTGCTTTCCACGCAGTTGGCCCGGATTCGGTTCCCGGCCATAGCACTGGTCATGTATTTAGGTCCTTATCCACGGCCTCTTGCGTTTCAAATCATGTGGTCAAAAACAGTTCAAACGCAGCATTTGCTGGAAATGAAACAAAAAGGACGTTCCGTTTAAATATTATTTATTCGGACGGAAAATTCCGCTTCAAATTCTCTTTGCAGAAAAAAAATATTGAAACAGAGGAAGAAGTCTCTGTGTTAATGAATGAGTTCTCAGTCAGAGACAACTATATAAAGTAAAGGAAACCGAACACAGTTGACGTCCCTGACTGTGATCTCAATAATCCAGACCAAGTCAACATGAACGTTACTGAGGTCGTTGCATCGACTGGCCAATAAACAGCTTCGATGGCAGGGTGGTTCAGGCGTTAGACTTGGAATCTAAATTTGCTTTGATTGGAGACTTTTTTTAACTGAAAGAACAGGCCTCAAAATTATTCAATGAGTTCTCAGGCAGGTACAATGTTAAAATGTAGGCTTAAACTGTCCAAAAAACAAGAGTGAACAATTTCAGTTTACAAAATGTGCGTCAGGACCACCAGGTGTCTGAGGAAATCGGCAACTAAGGCAGTTCCGTAATTATAACAAATGTAAATAAGGGTCGCTCAAACATAGCGAGCGATGGTGGTATAGTGGTGAGCATAGCTGCCTTTTAAACAGTTGACCCGGGTTCGATTCCCGGCCATCGCATTGATAATGTAGTTATGACTTTATTTTGTGTTTCAAGGCATGTGGACCAAATCAAACTCGAACGCGGCAATTGCCTCTAAATACGCTTCCCGTTCTAATTTTATTTATTTCGGACGGAGAATTCGGTTTCAATTTCTTTATCCTGAAAACAATATTGAAATAGAAGAATAATCTAATAAATGAATTCTCAGTCAAACATAAGGACACCAAGTAAAAATAGAGGAACACATGTCAGCTCACACACTGTTCACTGCACAATCCTGATGCTTGATGAAGTTAACGTGAACATTGCTGAGGTGATTACATCATTTTGAGAGATAAGCAGCTGCGATGGCCGAGTGGTTAAGGCGTTGCACTCAAAACCATCGTTTCCTCGCGAAGGTTCAAACTCTGCGCAATGAGCGAGATTGGAAATGTGTAATTCGCTTCTCCAGGGCAGCCCGTAATATTGAATTGTAATTTACTGTGGGCTCTTTCTATAAAGACCGGGAACTCTGCTGGCATCGACAATATGGGCCGAATGGCTTCTGTGCTGTAACTTGGCTGAGGAACTGGTGCAGGGGGCAGGATTTCCAATTCTTGGATCATTGGGACATCTTCTGGGGCAGGTGGGACCTGTACAAGAGAGACGGGTTACACCTAAACTACAAGGGGACCAATATACGTGCAGGGAGATTTGCTAGTGTTATTGGGGAGCGTTTAAACTAGATTTGCAGGGGGATGGGAACCAGAGTGCCAGAGCAGATAGTGGAGCAGGGGTAAAAAGACAGGTTAGTTCAAGCAAAATCACAAATGGTTGAGTGTGGTGGAAATAATATTTTGAGGTGTGCCTATTTCAATGCCAGGAGTATTGTGGGGAAGGCAGATAAGCTGAAGGCGTGGGTAGACACATGGAAATATGACATTATAGCCATTAGTGAAACTTGGCTACAGGAAGGGCAGGACTGGCAGCTCAATGTTCGAGGGTTCCAATGTTTCAGGCGGGATAGTGGCAGAGGGATAAAAGGCGTGGGGGGGGGGGGCGGTGGCATTGTTGGTCAGGGAAAATGTTACAGCAGTACTCAGGCAGGATAGATTAGGGAGCTTGTCTACAGAGGCCCTATGGGTGGAGCTGAGAAACAGGAAAAGTATGACCTCGTTAATGGAGTTGTATTATAGACCACCCAATAGTCAGCGAGAATTGGAGGAGCAAATCAGCGGAGAGATAGCTGACAACTGCAAGAAACACAAAGTTGTGATAGTAGAGGATTTTAATTTTCCACATATAGATTGGGACTCGCATACTGTTAAAGGTTTAGATGGGGTAGAGTTTGTAAAATGTGTTCAGGAGTATTTGTGAAAAAAGAGATACGCCCAGATCTGGAACGTAACTGTGAAAATAGAGACAGTTCACATTCCGAATGCAGACATTTCACGGGAACGACCGTTTCTCTCTCCACAGATGCTATGGGATCTCGGATAGATTCATGAAAGAAAAATAGTTGAATCCTACAGCGGCCCATTGAGACTGCACCGATTTCCCCGTAAACCTTTCAAATCTGCCTTCCTCTGACATTGAACACATCAGAGGGAATTGCACACATCACTCAGTGAAACTCTTCCGCTAAACGTTAAGCGGTTTATCTTGAGCTGGTTCCATTTACTGTTTTCACACCCACATTTGCTATAAAAGTAGCCGTGTTCAGGGTGTGATTCATACACACAGTTTTCTCCTCTGAAGGCCATTCTGTGGCGCGAGGTGATTTATTTAAAATACTTCATTTAAACGGGATATGTGTGTCGCTGACCCGGGAAGCACATATTATCCAAATTAATTATCTTTGAGTAATTGGCGATGAATTCATTCTGTAGCCACTGCAGTCCATGTGGTGTCAGCACATGCACTGCTGTTCGGGAGGAATTTCCAGGATTGTGACCCATTGGAACAGCAATATGTTTCCAAGTCAAGATGATGTGGTTTCGGAGTGCAACTTAGAGCGGGTCGTTGTTTCTCTGCGTCTGTTGCCCTTGTGCTGCCAGGTGAGAGATTTCTTGGGTTTGGATGGTGCCTCGCGAATGAAAAATTAAGGTCAGGAGTGAGATTTGAACTGTCACCTCCAGCGGAGATTGTGACCTGAGACCGCTCGGCCATCCTGACCAGCGACGTCAATGTTTAATATCTCTGCACAAATCGATTTGCATTCCATCTTTATTGTTATGACATTTGAAACTCTGTCTCCGACTTGACTGATTGAGGGTGAACTGATCACTTATTTTGAGGATCAGGGACCAAGTGAAGGTAAGACACAGAGTTCCACAGGTTTGAAGGGTGAATAGTCCGGCACCATTCCGTATTCTTCATCCAAATGAGAAACTCGAGCTGACAACCGATTCAAATTAGGACAGCAGCTTTGGGTAGGAGTTGCCACTATGAAAACATGTGGTTTCAGAACCTCCAAAGCAGCCTTGATTTCATTTGCGGCACTAGTGGCAGATTTTGTCTTTCCAGAATGGGCCGTTCCGCCATGAAAATTAGCGCCGGGTTAGGTGGAATGGTCAAGTTATATTACCCTTAGTATCAGGAGCATTAGCATGTTAAATACGTGGGGTTACTGGGATAGGGCCTGCATGTTGTTGGCACAGGATCGATGGGCCGAATGGCCTCCTTCTGTACTGTTCGTACTCTATGAAGTTCGGGATGGCAGTTTCACTTTCCTGAGAATATTGATGACTGTTCTCTGATAACATTAAAACTTCTCACCAGTCAATGCCTGTTTGAGAACTGGCCATGCATAGGGCTGACATTGAAACGGTTCATATTGAATTAGTTACAGCAAATTGATTCTTGACGAGATGGTAATATAATGCTTTCAGAGATTGTCATAGCTTAGTTGCGCTTGTTTGTTCAGAAATTTTGTGAATCGATTTGGAGCGGTTGCAGTTGGTCAGTATGGTGGTATAGTGGTGAGCATTGCTGCTTTCCAAGCAGTTGACCCGGGTTCAATTCCCACCCATTGTATTCATCATTTGTCACCTTATCCACGGCTTCTTGCGTTTCAAAGCATGTGGGCACAAACAGTTCGAAAGCAATGTTTGCCGGTTGTGAATTAAAATGGACTTAATGTGTTTTTTTTTCGGATGTTAAATTCGGCTTCAATTTCGTTATACTGAAAAAAAATATTGAAATAGACGAAATGTCTCTGAACTAATAAATGAATTCTCAATCAAAGATAAAGACACCAAAAAGAGGGAGGCGAACAGGTTTCAGCTCACACACTGTGCTCTGCATAATCTAGATGCCTGATGAAGTTACTATGAACGTTTCTGAAGTGGTTCCATCATTCGTTCAGATAAACCGCTGCGGTGGCCGAGCAGTTAAGGCGTTGGACTGGAAACAGAATGGGGATTCCGCGCGCAGGTTGGAAACCTGCCCGCAGTGCTAGCCATTTGAAATGTTTAATTGACTTCTCCAGGGCAGCACACGAGAATAAATCGTGATTTTCATGGGTTTTTTTCTATGAAGATCTGGATCTGTGCTATGGGCCGGGTCCAGGAAGTTGGTATTGGAATGGGCGCCAGGGTGTTCTCAGCTGGCATCTACAAGATGGGCCGAATGGCTTCTGTGCTGTAACTTTCATGAGAAAAATCATGACGTGAGAGGAAAGAAACAGAGCAGCATAAGAGCAAAACAAGGTCTCATGTCAGAGTAAGATTCTTACGTAATGGCATAAGAAATGCATTTCACCAGAATACATTGAATGAATGAGAATTTCAAAATGCTGCTAAGATGAAATCACATCGTGTTCATTCAAACATATTGCAGCAAGCTGGGCGTTCGGTATTCCTGGTGATAACAGTTTGGGAATGGAAGGAGCACGTGAAAAATAGGGAGGAATAGTCATATTGGAACGTTAGTGAAAGAGGATTCTTGAGAATAATACGACATCAGTGGAAATTCCATGTTAGAATTGACTTCAAGATGTCTGGATTAAGTGCTCGCTTTTCCCAGGATTCCATACACAAGCGACAAATTGATGGTATATATTCAGAGATTAGAGAATATTGCAAATAAACCGATGTTGCTTTAAAAGACGTCCAATAATTTCTGACAGATTGAACCGAGCTGGACAGCTCGTTCAGAAAGCAGTTGTTGTCTTGTTTACGCACATGATATATTTCTGGTACAATATGCACCAAGCCGACAAGATGACAGGGTCATAGAGTCATAGAGGTTTACAGCAGGGAAACAGGCCCTTCGGTCCAACTTGTCCATGCCGCCCTTTTCTTTAAAACACCTAAGATAGTCCCAATTGCCCGCATTTGGCCCATATCCCTCTATGTCCATATTGCCCCTGTAACTGTCTAAACGCTTTTTAAAAGACAAAATTATACCCGCCTCTACTACTACCTCTGGCAGCTTGTTCCAGACAGTCACCAACCTCTGTATGAAAAAAATGCCCCTCTGGACCCTTTGGTATCTCTCCTCTCTCAACTTAAACCTATGCCCTCTAGTTTTAGGCTCCCCGAGCTTTGGGAAAATGTATTGACTATCTAGCTAATCTATGCCCCTCATTACTTTATAGACCCCTATAAGATCATACCTCAGCCTTCAACGCTCCAGAGAAAAAAGTCCCAATCTATTCAGCCTTTCCTTATAATTCAAACCATCAAGTCCCGTTAGATAGAACATAGAACAGTACGGCACAGAACAGGCCCTTCGGCCCACGATGTTGTGCCGAGCTTTATCTGAAACCAAGATCAAGCTATCCCACTCCCTATCATCCTGGTGTGCTCCATGTGCGTATCCAATAACCGCTTAAACGTTCCTAAAGTGTCTGACTCCACTATCACTGCAGGCAGTCCATTCCACACCCCAACCACTCTCTGCGTAAAGAACCTACCTCTGATATCCTTCCTATATCTCCCACCACGAACCCTATAGTTATGCCCCCTTGTAATAGCTCCATCCACCCGAGGAAATAGTCTTAGATGCTAGTAAAGATGCTAGTAAAATTTACAAGGATGCTAGTAAAATTCTTCTGCACTCTTTCTAGATTAATGATATATTTTCTATAATAGGGTAACGAGAACTGTACACAGTATTCCAAGTGTAGGTTTACCAAGGTCTTGTACAACTTCAACAAGGCATCCCAACGCTTGTATTCCATGTTCTGACAAAGAAACCAAGCATGCTGAATGCCGTCTTCACCAATCTGTCCACCTGTGACTCCAGTTTCGAGGAGATATGAACCTGTACCCCGAGATCCCTTTGTTCTGTAACTCTCCCCAACGCCCTACCATTAACTGAGGAAGTCTTGTCCTGGTTCATTCTATCAAAATGCATCATTTCGCATTTATCTAAATTAAACTCTATATACCATTCGTCAGCCCACTGGCCCAATTGATCAAGATCCCGTTGCAATCCCAGATAACCTTCTTCACTCTCCACTATGCCACCAATCTTGGTGTAATCTGCAAACTGACTAACCATGCCTCCTCTATTCTCATCCAAATCATTAATATAAATAAATAACAGCGGACCCAGCATCGATTCCAGAGGCACACCGCTGGCCACAGGTCTCCAGTTTGAAAACAGCTCTTTACAAGCACCCTCTGGTTTCTGTCATTGAGCCAATTTCGTATCCATTTAGCGACCCTGGATTCTGTGAGATTGAACCTGATGCAACAGCCGATCATGTGGTACCTTGTCAAGGCCTTGCTAAAGTTCATGGAGGCAACATCAAGTTCACTGTCCTTTGTTACCCCTTCAAAAAACACAATCAAATTTGTGGGACATGATTTTCCACTCACAAAGCCATGCTGACTGTCCCTAATCAGTCGTTGCGTCACTAAATGCCTGTAGATCCTTTCTCTCAAAATACCTTCCAACAACTTACCCACCACAGATGTGAGGCTCACTGGCCTGCAATTCCCAGGCTTTTCCCTGCAGCCCTTTTTAAACAATGACATCCGAGAGTGTGTGGAAAATGTGTGTGAGAGCCTGAACTGGATCCGAAATGAAACCAGTGGTGGCGGTACAGAGCAATTTAAAGACAGAGAGCGGACGGAGCAGAGACAAGCTGCTGTCAGCTCTCGGCTTCTCCAGCCTCTCTGTGTTTGTCTCTCCTCACAATCTATCCCATTACAATTAAAACTTGACACTTCACATTCTTTGACTGATCATTTCTGTGACCGAAATCCGAATATTTCCTGTTGAGAAAGTTCCATCCGAATTCCGGGCAGCAATTTCCATTTCAACCCGTCTCTTTGCTGCATTGATCGCGCTCTCTCAGTCCAGCGCTGACTTATTCTCCGTTTGCCAACTGAAATCTTGCAGTCGACGAATATTTTCCATTAAATTTTCCCTTCAGACCTGAGCAAGGGAACAGCGCGATCCTATGCCAGGAAATCTTGCGATTTGACACAAGAAGGACGGCGAAATGCGGCGCTGAGGGCGGACACACAAACACAGTAACATTAGTCTAACCCAGCCGCCCCTTTAGCACACTCTCTCTGACACAATATTCACATTTGCACATTGACAAGTCAAACTGTGTCTCAGATTGATAGCTCCCAGGGCAGGCTTTCCTCTCTCGCTCTGTGCTGTGGATTATCGGGGATTAGTTGGAGTTTCCCAGCTCAGCAACTGTTAAAGCCTCTGAGGCCGGCGATGTTCAACGTGTCAGTTCCCCAGATTCAGGGGGTTGCAGCCAATCAGAGCTGTGCCTGGGTTACCCCGGAACTGGTTGAAATGATGATCTTGTTCACAAGCTGAATTCTATTTGATCAGATGAAGATACATATTATGTGCATTTAGACGCTAAACAATGTTCAGCCTTCATATAGAGTTGATGAGAGGGGGTGGAGGGATAGACAGAGACAGAGTCTGCTCGGCTAGATAATGTATCAGTGCCAAAAATCCTTGTAAATTCCGGTTTGGAGAAACAGAAGCTGCATTCTGAGCATTATTCATTAACACATTATTCATCTCACAGTCAGGAACAGTGCTGCATTCTGATAGAAGGGATGGAAAGAGGCAACAGAACATAGAACTCCTGCAGTACAGAAGGAGTCTGTACTGACTACAATCCCATCCCGGCCCTATTCAAATAACCCTACACATTTACCCGTCTCATCCCACTGACACTATGCCTTCAATCCATGGTCAATCAGCCTAACCCGCACATATTTGGACTGTGTGTGGGAATCCAGGGAGGAAACCCATGCAACATGGGGAGAAAATGCAAATTCAAAGCAGACAGTGAACTGAGGCCGGAATGGAACCCGGGACTAATTATGTGAGGCAATATGCTAACCACTGTGTCAATCATTGTGCCACCCTGCCACTCTGAATGGTCCAGTTCTACACAGGATTGCAGGATCAGAGGGACCTGAGGTTCAGAGAGATCTTTGAACGTGAGAGGAGATCTTGGGAGAGTCGTTCGGGAAGTGGATTTGATCTTCGGCTTCATCAATGAGGACACTGAATATAAAAGCAGGGAAGCTATGCTCAATCTTTATAAAGCTCGGATCAACTGCGGCTGTTTTAGAATCACAACAAGACCTGGTAACCACACTTTAGAAATTGTGTGAGGGTCATTCGGAGGGAGAAAAGGAGATTTACTGGTTTGGATCCAGCGATGAGAGATTTTAGCTACAAGGTTTCGTTGGATAATTAGGAGTGTATTCTCTTTGCAGCATATGAGATTGAGTGGTGTAAGAGACATGTAAAAAACATATTGAACTAAGGTACATAGGGGAAGTTACGACATTAACCCCTAGGGTTCCAATGTTTCAGGCGGGATAGAGGCAGAGGAGGGTTCCAATGTTTCAGGCGGGATAGAGGCAGAGGGATAAAAGGCGTGGGGGGGGGGGCGGTGGCATTGTTGGTCAGGGAAAATGTTACAGCGGTACTCAGGCAGGATAGATTAGGGAGCTTGTCTACAGAGGCCCTATGGGTGGAGCTGAGAAACAGGAAAGGTATGACCACATTAATGGGCTTGTATTATAGACCACCCAATAGTCAGCGAGAATTGGAGGAGCAAATCAGCGGAGAGATAGCTGACAACTGCAAGAAACACAAAGTTGTGATAGTAGGGGATTTTAATTTTCCACATATAGATTGGGACTCGCATACTGTTAAAGGTTTAGACGGGGTAGAGTTTGTAAAATGTGTTCAGGAGAATTGATTACATCAGTATATAGAGGCCAACTAGAGAGGATGCGATATTGGATCTCCTATTGGGAAATGAGTTAGGGCATGTGAGTGTGAGGGAACACTTTGGATCCAGTGATCATAATGCCATTAGTTTCAACCTGATCGTGGATAAGGATAGATCTGGTCCTCGGGTTGAAGTTCTGAACTGGAAAAAGGCCAAATTTGATGAAATGAGAAGGGATCTGGGAAGTGTGGATTGGCACAGGCTGTTCTCTGGTAAGGATGTAAATGGAACGTGGGAGGCCTTCAAAGGAGAAATTTTGAGAGTGCAGAGTTTGTATGTTCCTGTCAGGATTAAAGGCAAAGTAAATAGGAATAAGGAACCTTGGTTCTCGAGGGAGATTGTAACACTGATTAAGAGGAAGAGAGAGTTGTATGAAATGTACAGGCAGCAAGGAACAGATCAGATGCTCGAGGAGTATAAAAAATGCAAGCAGCTACTTAAGAGGGAAATCAGGAGGGCGAAAAGAAGACATGAGGTTGCTTTGGCAGACAGAGTGAAGGAAAATCCAAAGAGCTTCTATAGGTATGTTAGAAGCAAAAGGATAGTGAGGGATAAAATTGGTCCTCTTGAAGACCAGAGTGGTAAACTGTGTATGGAACGAAAAGAGATGGGGGAGATACTAAATGGTTTTTTTGCATCCGTATTTACTGAGGAAACGGGCATGGAGTCTACGGAAATAGGGCAAACTGGTAGGGAGGCCATGGAACCTTTACAGATTAAAGGGGAGGAGGTGCTCGCTGTCTTGAGGCAAATCAGAGTGGATAAATCCCCAGGACCGGACAGGGTATTCCCACGGACCTTGAGGGAAGCTAGTGTTGAACTTGCAGGGGCCCTGGCAGACATATTTAAAATGTCAGTATTCACGGGGGAGGTGCTGGATGATTGGAGGGTGGCTCATGTTGTTCCGTTGTTTAAAAAAGGTTCCAAAAGAAATCCGGGAAATTATCGGCCAGTAAGTTTGACGTCGGTGGTGGGCAAGTTATTGGATGGTGTGATACGGGATAGGATCTACAAATATTTGGATAGACAGGGACTTATTAGGGAGAGTCAACATGGCTTTGTGCGTGGTAGGTCATGTTTGACCAATCTATTAGAGTTTTTCGAGGAGGTTACCAGGAAAGTGGATGAAGGGAAGTCGGTGGATGTTGTCTACCTGGATTTCAGCAAGGCCTTTGACAAGGTCCCTCATGGGAGGTTAGTTAGGAAGGTTCAGTCGCTGGGTATACATGGGGAGGTAGTAAATTGGATAAGACGCTGGCTCAATGGAAGAAGCCAGAGAGTGGTTGTGGAGGATTGCTTCTCTGAGTGGAGGCCTGTGACTAGTGGTGTGCCGCAGGGATCGGTGTTGGGTCCATTGTTGTTTGTCATCTATATCAATGATCTGGATGATAATGTGGTCAATTGGATCAGCAAGTTTGCTGATGATACAAAGATTGGAGGTGTAGTGGACAGTGAGGAAGGTTTTCAAAGCTTGCAGAGGGATTTGGACCAACTAGAAAAATGGGCTGAAAAATGGCAAATGGAATTTAACGCAGACAATTCTGAGATATTGCACTTTGGAAGGACAAACCAAAGAAGAACGTACAGGGTAAATGGTAGGACTCTGAAGAGTGCAGTTGAACAGAGGGATCTGGGAATACAGGGACAGAATTCCCTAAAAGTGACGTCACAGGTGGATAGGGTCGTAAAGAGTGCCTTTGGTACATTGGCCTTTATAAATCGGAGTATCGAGTATAAAAGTTGGAGTGTTATGGTAAGGTTATATAAGGCATTGGTGAGGCCGAATTTGGAATATTGTGTACAGTTTTGGTCACCTAGTTACAGGAAGGATGTAAATAAGATTGAAAGAGTGCAGAGAAGGTTCACAAGGATGTTGCCGGGACTTGAGAAGCTGAGTTACAGAGAGAGATTGAATAGGTTGGGACTTTATTCCCTGGAGCGTGTTGGCCGCGTGGCCTAATGGATAAGGCGTCTGACTTCGGTGGTCATCATGACGATGATATCAGAAGATTGCAGGTTCGAGTCCTGTCGCGGTCGCTTTATTTTTCTATGGTTCTATTTTAAGAAAAACTTGGACGGGTTCATGGATGAGAGGGGTGTGGAGGGATATGGTCCAAGTGCAGGTCAGTGGGACTCGGCATAAAATGGTTCGGCACAGACAAGAAGGGCCAAAAGGCCTGTTTCTGAGCTGTAATTTTCTATGGTTCTATGGTTCTAAGATTGAGGGGAGATTTGATAGAGGTGTATAAGATTTTGATGGGTCTCGATAGAGTGAATGCAAGCAGGCTTTTTCCGCTGAGGCGAGGGGAGAAAAAAACCAGAGGGCATGGGTTAAGGGTGAATGGAGAAAAGTTTAAAGGGAATATTAGGGGGGGGGGGGGCTTCTTCACGCAGAGAGTGGTGGGAGTGTGGAATGAGCTGCCGGATAAAGTGGTAAATGCTTTTAACATTTAAGAAAAACTTGGACGGGTTCATGGATGAGAGGGGTGTGGAGGGATATGGTCCAAGTGCAGGTCAGTGGGACTAGGCATAAAATGGTTCGGCACAGACAAGAAGGGCCAAAAGGCCTGTTTCTGAGCTGTAATTTTCTATGGTTTTCTATGGTTCTATTAACTGCGAGCATGGAGATTCGGGAATAGGTGTTGAATGTTTAAGGCAGGCTGTGTAGGAGGCAGAGGATCCCTACAGTGCGGTAGGAGGCCATTCTGCCCAGTGATTCTGCGCCGGCTCTCTCACAGAAAATCCCTCCCCAACCCTGTAACCACAACGTAATTACCCTGCTAATCCCCCTGACACTAAGGGTCAATATAGTCTGGCCAATCCACCTCATCTGCACATTGTTGAAACTGGGAGGAAACCGGAACACCTGAAGGAAACCCAGGCAGAAACGGGGAGAACGTACAAACTCCATGCAAAGTGTCATCTGGATTCGAAACGTCAGCTCCTTCTCTCCTTACAGATGCTGCCAGGCCTGCTGAGATTTTCCAGCATTTTCTCTTTTGATTTCAAACTCCACACAGACAGCACCCAAGAATGTTAGAAGTGGACTTTAGTTTTCCGCAGGTTAGAGAAGCTGGAGTTTTCCCTTCAAGTTTCTGGTATCTGGAAATCAGCGGAACATCCAAAAATAGAACTGACAATGAATATAACCATGGTAGTTATTCACATGGCGCTAACGCCCGCTGCATTAATGCATGTGCTGATCGCGTGGCCGAATGGACAAGGCGTCTGACTTCGGTGATCATGATGATGATGATATCAGAAGATTGTACGTTAGAGTCCTGTGGCGGTCGCTTTATACAGAAAAGATCCGGAAAACCACCATGTTACTCATCAGCTGTAAGTTATGCATTTTCTTGCAAACATTGCAGGGCGCCTTTTCAGGAAGTATTTCCTTGTTGTTTGGTTCATACAATTTTCTCATATCATTAATTTATTGAGCTCCTAAGAAATCAATCTCATCTGTGTAATCTTAATAAATTGTTGATGCTCCCGAATGGAGCAACAGGCTTTGCAGCAATATGTTTAATAGGATTCTGTGGGATGGGGAATCTATTCTCCTCAGGAAGAGGTTTAATAATGAACTGAATGAACTGTTTTTGTTTACAGGGATGAAAGGCAATGTCACTGCGCTGGTAATCCAGAGGCCCGCACTAATTTTTGCGGACACAGAGTGAATCCCACCATGGCAGCTGGTCAAATTTAAATTCACTGATTTGATCAATCTGGAATTGAAAAACTGGCCTCAGTAATGGCCGCCTTGAAACCACCGTCGACTGTTATAAAACCTCATTTGGTTCGCCAGTGCACTTTAGATAAGTCAGTCTGCCCTCCTTACCTGGTCTGGGCACATGTGTCTCCAGACACAGAGCAATGTGGGTGACTCTTACCTGCCCTCTGAAATGGGCGAGCAAGCCACTCTCAGTTGAAGGGCAATTCGGGAAGGGCAACAAATGTTGGTCCTGCAGGTGAAATCCACAGCCCATAAAAAGAAGAATCATTAAGAACAAAGGAAAGGCCTGGTAAAGTTTTGACTGTTTGCATCTTTCTTTTCTTGTAATAACAAGGCTGAGGGGTGGCCTGATTCTGGGCTTTACATTAGTGAAAGATTTTGAAAAATTTCATTTCGATAAAATGGGCCAGAGAAGGGCAGATAAGAATGTATCTCACTCTCTCATACATGTCATTGACAGTTGGTGGTTTTAGCACAATGAGGTAACTGCTCCAGTGTATCAGAGAATCCTGAGTGTACGAGAGGAATTCCACCAGCAATGCTTCCCCGACGTCCTCCAGGTTGAAGCGATTCATTCATGCTGATGACTGGGAGCAGTTTGTCAGTCATCGTTCAAAATGGCCAAAATCTGTCGCCCAAGCTGCAGCACGCTTTGAGTCACAAGATTTAATGATGAGGCAGAATGGCGGCACAGAAGAAAGTAACAGGAAGCTAATTCTGCGCTCCCGATCCCACGACCTCGCGGGACATCCTGTCCCATGTGTCCAAAGATCTGTGAGCCGAGAATCGCCCCGTTCACTCACATTCCATAGGAGAAACTTACGGACCTGAGTGGATGCTATCCTCGAATAGATGGACAGACAACGACAACAAATGTTTGTTACAAAGTAAATGTCATTAAAAGCCACGTTCAATATTAGTGTTGCTAAAACTTCCCATCGCCAACAGAACATGAACATGTGTTGTGTGTTTGTCCCTCTCTCATACGTGAGCTTCGTTCTACCCGAGTGTGCTGGCATCTAGTGGCCGAAACCAGAACTTCAACAGAGGGAAGATGTTCACATCAAGTTTCGATATTGCAGGAACAGGTCAAGATGAAGAATTAATAATGGGATGGGATAGGACAGACCTCGTACTTTAATCAATAAATCCACTCTAAAAATCACTATTAAATTATCATTGAATCGGCAGCATTTGCCATTTGCTATCGTCTGGAACATTGGAGACGATGAGCGCAGCTGTAATTAATGGAAATCTGGAAAAGTGTTGGAGGGAGAATGGATTTCAGAGACAAACAGATAACGTTACATGAAATAGTCTGGACGGAGGGGTGTGTCGAGCAGTTTATCAAATAGAACTAATTGACCCAATTTCATTTCGGTATGTTATTTATTGAATTACTCCAGATTTACAAAGTACCTCAGAGACTGGGAGATAACTAATAACTCCCCACTCACATTGTGAACAAAAGACAGAGTGATACAGAATGAATCATTCACTCATACACACCCACAGTGACTGACAGATAGACAATCAATTCCACACTCAAATCCTGCACCACACACCAAGTGACACAGAATGACTCCTGCACCCATACACATAGAACAGCACAGGAAAAGATCATTCAGACCTTTGTGTCTGGGAGTTGTCTTTCAATAGAAGCTCAGCTATCCCAGTCCACAGCATGAAAGCATAGGAGCAGAATTTGCAGGAGACACAATACATCTGGGAAAGTAAGTTGTGAAGAGGACAGAAGGAGCATGCAGCTAGTTATAGACAAGTTCTGTACATCGATAGAAACCTGGCAACTGGAATATAATGTGAAGTTATTTATTTTGGCAGAAGGAGTACAACATCAGATTATTACTCAAATATAGAACGGCTGTGGAATTCGAAATTGCAGAGGGATCTCGGTGTTCTCGTGCATGAGGCGGAAATAATTAGTATGCAGGTACAGCAAGTAATAAAGAAAGTTAATGAAAGAAACGAATGTTATGTTTCAGCTGTACATGTCATTTGTGAAGTATCTTGACCATTGTCCGAAATTTTGGTCTCCATATTCAATGAAGGATGTAATTGCGTTAGAAACGGTCCAGAAAAGATTTACTAGTTTGATAATTGACAGTGCAGTGCAGACGAGATTTACTCGGCTGAAAGGTAACGCAAACTGGGTGAATGTGAGGTAACTTGCTAGATGGACATCAGATCTTGAATGACCTTCACAAGGTACACCTTGTGGGTGAATCCAGAACAACAGACGCTTAAAGAAAACTGATCTTCCGCTTTTCGGGCTGAGATGAGGAGAATTCTGTTCTCTCGGAGCGTTGTGCGACTTTGGAACTCTCTGACTCAGAAGGCCGTGGAGGCAGGGTACTAAATACTTACTAAGGCAGAGATGGATAGATTCTTGTTAGGCAACAGAATTAAAGGTTATCGGAGGTAGATGGGAATGTGGAACTTGAACCACAAACAGATCAGCCATGATCTTATTGAATGGCGGAGCAGGCTCGTGGGGCCGAATGGCCTACTTCTGTTCCTGTTTCCAATGTTCTTGTGTATGTATCCTAATTGTTAATTTCCCCTGAACTGGATTGCTGAAACGCACCAACACTCACGGTTTAGTGGGAGAACCAGAGTAATACCAAAATATGGAAAAAATTAAACAAAACCGTGGGATTGCCAACTCTGTCAGACTGTATGGTTCCTTCTCGAGACGTATTCTCTGCAATGATTTCTCGGTAGATGAGCTCTGCCCCAACATTTGTTTATTGTCGCCATCTCCATTGCGAAGAACCTCTTTTTTAAAATTGCACCTGGGATCATGCAGGATTTTAGGGGCGGCACGGTAGCACAGTGGTTAGCACTGCTGCTTCACAGCTCCAGGGTCCCGGGTTCGATTACCGGCTCGGGTCACTGTCTGTGTGGAGTTTGCACATTCTCCTCGTGTCTGCGTGGGTTACCTCCGGTTTCCTTCCAAAGATGTGCGGGTTAGGTTGATTGGCCAGGTTAAAAATTGCCCCTGAGATGCGTGGATTAGTGGGTAAATATGTGGGGGTAGGGTCTGGGTGGGATTGCGGTCGGTGCAGACTCGATGGGCCGAATGGCCTCCTTCTACACTGTAGGGTTTCTATGATGATTTCTATGGTTTGAACCCGACACCTAGCGCATTGTAATGCCCTAAGGCATGAATCATGCCCACTGGCCAGTGAGCCAGCCACTACATTAATGCGCACTGCAAACATATTTTGATTGTCTCCTTAAGCTTATCAACCATCTTGTCGCAACGAAATTGTAAAATCAGAAATGTTAATGAACAATGGACAAAATGCTGGAAAATCTCCCGGATCTGGTAGCATTTGTAAGGAGAGAAAAGAGGTGACGTTTCGAGTCCAGCTGACCCTTTATCAGAGCTAAAAGGCATAAAATGTGGGAGTTATTTATACTGTAGTGTGAGGGAATGAGTCACAGAAGGTGACCTGCTGGGATGGAAATTTCCTCTGTTTTGCAGCAACTACATTTCCAACATATTCCATCTGGCTGGGCATCCAGGAGCGATGGTGAGGGTGACCTTCTTCCCCAAATATTCATGGATCGAAAATCAAATGGATGGAGGCGTTTTTCCAAGCTCCTGGGTGACTGAGGAGACGGCCGAGCGGTTTTAGCGATGGTCTACACGGTTGAGTTTAAAACTCACTCTCATCATTAATCTACGGAACTTTTAATAAATAGCTTCCCTGTATTTGAACACACGTAGCTGTGGTCTTCCACACTTTGCTCATGTCGGTTCTTCATAACAATCTTTGAACTGACGCGATGGGAATTTCTTTCGCTGAGAGACACTACAATCCCAACATTGAACATCTGGTTCATTTTCAGGGTCTAAGACAAAAAGGATCACATTTCCCCGTGAGTCTGCTGTGTTTTTCTTCAATTTTCCATGGTTATGACATAGTCTGTGAAGACAGCTAGTGAGCAGAAGTGTATTGGCTGAGCAGCCTACTTGCCAGCGGCTCGTTGGTCTAGTGGTATGATTCTCGCTTCGGGGATTTCGTTGTCTGATCATGCGAGAGGTCCCGGGTTCAAATCCCGGACGAGCCCTCACTTGTTGCCAGTTTTGGTCCCAACTGCTGGTTGTTTATTTGAACAAAATACGTTGCGTTTCAAATGGCGGGATTCACACATCTCGAGATCAGGTTTGAAATCCTGCAACACCTCGCGACAATTTTCTCAATGCTGCACATGGAGAAAATGAAACGTTTTCAAGAATGTTCATCCACGTAACCAGACTGTAAACTTATCCCAATAAATCAATCAGGGCTTTCCATTGCTTATCGCGTCAGGGATTCTTGCATCGTGTGTTCAATTGTATTTTAGTCAGAAAGAAATTGCAGTCTGACAAAGCTGGGGGTCACAGTTTGGTTTTGAATTGATTATATTTTAACTCTGCTCCAGGCGTTTCACTGAGCAGGAAGTGAATCTTTGTGATACTGTTCGGCATTCCACTCTAGAGGCAATTAACTCAGTGAAGAGGAGACTTGGAGAGGCTGTCCGTATTTGATTAGACACCAGGACCGGGTGACATGCATCGAAGGATACTGAAGGAAATGATCTGTAATTGCGAAGAAATTGGAAATAACTTTCCAATTTCGGATTTAGTAAGGTAACAATGTTTTCAACTAACTATCTTGAGTATTTTGAAGTGGTAACCGAGAGTGTTGATAAGGGTAATGCTGTTCATGCGGTTTACATAAACTTCCAAAAGCATGGGAATTTTTAATACAGCAGATTAAATTAAATGTATCAAAATGTGAATTGATCTGTTTTGAAGGAAGAACCCAGATTCAAAACATAAAATACATGGTACAATTCTAAAGAGGGAAATAAGTACATACATCCCCCAAACTGACAGTGATTGGCATAGAGGTTAACAGCATGGAAACAGGCCCTTCGACTCAACTTGTCCATGCCGCCCTTTTTTAACGACTAAGCTAGTCCCAATTGCCTGCGTTTGGCCCATATCCCTCGATAGCCATCTTACTCATGTAACTGTCCAAAAGACAAAATTGTCCCCGCCTCTATGACTACCTCCGGCAGCCTTTTCCAGACACGCACCACCCTCTGTGTGGAAAAATTGCCCCGTTGCACCCTTTTGTATCTACCGTCCCCGCCCCCCCCCCTCCCGCGCCCCGCCGCACTCACCTGAAACATATGTCCTCTAGTTTTAGACTCCCCTACCTTTGGGAAAAGGTATTTACTCTATCACTAATCAATGCCCCTCATGATTTTGTAGACATCAATGAGATCACCCCTGAGCTCGAGAGAAAAAAATCACAGTGTATCCAGCCTCTCCTTGTAAGTCAAACCATCAAGTCCTGGTAGTATTCTCGTAAATCTTTCCTGCACTCTTTCTATTTTAATAATATCCTTTCTGTAATAGGGTGACCAGAACTGTACACAGGATGGTGAGGAGAGTGATTATAATAAATCAGACGATGCCCTGCTTTTTATTAATGGGGCACAGAGTACAAAAATACAGAAACTATGTTAAGCCTGCATTTAAATTGAATTCGGTTTCAAGTGGATATTGCTTCCATTTTCTGGAGAGCAAATTTAAAAAACAATATAAAAGACTTCAGAAGGTAGCAGAAATGTTTCACCAGAATAGTTCAATTGATGAAGAACTTTAGTTACTGAGAATGTTTGGATACGCTGCAACTTCTCTACTCGGAGAAGGGAAAGTTCAGAGGAGAATTGGGAAAAACATTCAAATCCTCATGGGTCTGGTCTGAAGATTGATAGAAATTTGTTCTCATTGTTCGTAGGATCGAGACCCAGAGGGCAGATATTGGAGCTAATTTTCAAAACAAGCAGCAGCAGCATCAAGGAAATGCTGCCTGAGAGAGGGTCATGGCAGGTTCACTTGAATTTGATTGTTATTCGAAAGGAAAATATGCAGGCTAACAGTTAACCGACAAGGCAGTGAGACAAGGGGCCCGCTGAGAGCTAGCAGAGACAGATAGGGCTGAATGGCCTCCCTTTAAGTCGTTTTATTTTTTTAACAGTATTTGGGCGCCGCAGGACAGGTTTCATTTCTTGAAAATCCATAGCTGTACTTGAGAATGTGGTGGTGCGTTTGAGTCTCTGCAGTCCCGGGGGTGTAGACATACACATAGTGTTGTTCGGGAGGGAATTCCTGGACATTGAACTAGTGACAGTGAAGGACGGTGATATGCTTCCAAATCAGGATGGTGAGTGACTTGGAGGGCAACATTTGGGTGGAGGTGTTCCCAAGCATCTGCTCCTCTTGTTCTTCTAGATGGACACGATCGTGGGTTTAGAAGCTGGTGTTTAATAGTTAGGGGACTGGATAAGAAAGTAATTCCACTGACAAATTAGATACCTTTTGCAGCAAGATGTTCGTTTAAATCACAGTTTAAAACCAACTGTAACAAATGAAGCAACTTAACTATGAACAATTGAACAATATTTAAAGAAGAATGTAAACAACTGGAATTACTAATTTTCATTGTTTTAGTCCCAAATATGCAACGTTCCTCTTAAAAGTATAAAATTATACGTTACAAACAATTAGCACCCACAAACATATTTGAAACATAGAAACATAGAAAACTACAGCATAAAACAGGCCCTTCGGCCCCACAAGTTGTGCGGAACCATATCCCTACCATTTAGGCCTACCTATAACCCTCCATCCTATTAAGCTCCATGTACTCATCCAGGAGTCTCTCAAAAGACCCTATTGAGTTTGCCTCCACCACCATTGACGGCAGCCGATTCCACTCACCCACCACCCTCTCTGTGAAAAACTTCCCCCTAACATTTCCCCTGTACCTACACCCCAGCACCTTAAACCTGTGTCCTCTCGTAGTAACTGTTTCCACCCTGGGATAAAGCCTCTGAGAGTCCACCCGACCTATGCCTCTCAACATCTTATATACCTCTATTAGGTCTCCTCTCACCCGACGTCTCTCCAAGGAGAAAAGAGCGAGCTCCCTCAGCCTTTCCTCATAAGGCATGCCACTCAATCCAGGCAACATCCTTGTAAGTCACCCCTGCACCCTTTCAATTTTTTCCAGATCCTTCCTGTAATGAGGCGACCAGAACTGAGCACAGTACTCCAAGTGGGGTCTGACGAGGGTCTTAAATAGCTGCATCATTATCACCGGACTCCTAAACTCAATCCCTCGATTGATAAAGGCCAGCACACCATACGCCTTCTTAACCACCTCCTCCACCTGCGGGGCCGATTTTAGAGTCCTATGGACCCGGACCCCAAGGTCCTTCTGATCCTCTACCGTACTAAGAGTCTTTCCCTCTATCTTGTACTCTTTCATCCATTTGACCTGCCAAAATGGACCACTACGCATTTATCTGGGTTGAAGACCATCTGCCACTTCTCCGCCCAGTATTGCATCCTATCTATGTCCCTCTGTAACTTCTGACATCCCTCTAGACTATCCACGATCCCACCAACCTTCGTGTCGTCGGCAAACTTACCAACCCATCCCTCCACTTCCTCATCCAGGTCATTTATGAAAATGACTAACAGCAAGGGTCCCAGAACAGATCCCTGGGGCACACCACTGGTGACCGACCTCCATTTAGAAAAAGACCCATCTATACCCACTCTCTGCCTCCTTTGGGCAAGCCAGTTCTGGATCCACAGGGCAGCAGCAGCTTGGATCCCATGCCCTCTCACCTTTTCTAGAAGCCTTGCATGGGGGACCCTATCGAACGCCTTGCTAAAATCCATATAAACCACATCTACCGCTTTCCCTTCGTCAATGTGTTTAGTCACATTTTCGAAGAATGCCACTAGGCTCGTAAGACACCTCCAAAAGGCCTTTGACAAAGCCATGCTGAGTATTCTTGAGCATACTAAACCTCTCTAAATGCTCATAAATCTTGTCCCTCAGGATGTTCTCCATCAGGTTACCAACCACTGAGGTTAGACTTACCGGTCGGTAATTTCCTGGACTATCCCTATGCCCCTTCTTGAAAATAGGAACCACATCCGCAATCCTCCAATCCTCTGGCACCTCTCCCGTCTCCATCGACGACGCAACGATCATCGCCAGAGGCTCTGCAATCTCTTCCCGTGTCTCCCACAGTAACCTGGGGTACATCCCATCCGGACCCGGCAACTTATCTATCCTGATGCCATGTAAAGATTCCAGCACAACCGATTTGTTAAAGTCCACATACTCAATCTTTTCAGTCCACCGCAAGCCCACAGTACATCCACCCATGTCCTTCTCCTCTGTGAAAACCGAGGCAAAATACTCATTCAGCACCTCTGCCATTTCTACTGGTTCCGTACTGATTTTCCCGCCTTCACCTTTTATAGGGCCTATTCCTTCACGTCTCATCCTTTTACTCTTCACATATTTAGAGAACGCCTTCGGGTTTTCCTTAATTCTCCTTGCCAAGGTCTTCTCGTGACCCCTTCTGGCTCTCCTAATTTCCTTCTTTAGTCCCTTCCTACAACACGTATACTCATCGTGATCCCTATCTTCGCCAAACTCTCTAAACCTTTTGGTGACTTTATTTTAGAGTGTTTTGAAGCTTCAAGAGAGAACTTGGTTTTCGGAGCATCTTGTAGTACATCTCTGCCTTCAAAAGCATGATGAAGGAACTGAAGAAAATCCTTATTAGTCAGGAAATTGTATTGTAGGAACCACTCGGATTAAAACACGATAAATCCCCAGGGCCTGATGCTTTGCATCCCAGAGTACTTAAAGACGTGGCCATAGAAATTCTGGATGCATTGGTGATCATTTCCTGTTTTGAATCGACTCTGGAAGAGTCCAATGGATTGGCGGTTCGCTAATGTAACTCCCCATCCCCATAGAGGAATTTCTGACGTCGTGGTACAGAAAGTTCAAAAGTTAAGCAATTGGACAGTGATTACATTTCAATAAATACTTTATTATCAATGAAATATTTTGGGACGTCCTGTGGTTGTGAAAGGTGCTACAGAATTTCCAGTGGACCTCCGAAAGGACACAGAAAGGTTCGTGGAATGGGATGACATGTGGCAGATGAAGAATAAAGTGATTCATTTTGTTGGGAAGAGCACAAAGAGGCAATATAAAATAAAGGGTATAATTCCAAAAGAGGATGCAGGAACAACGGGAATATTGTGGACGTGTGCATAAATCGTTGAAGGTGACAGGACAGTGTTTAAGAGCCGTTAATAAAGCCTAAAGTATCATTGGCTTTCTAACTGAAAGCAAGAAGTGAATACAAAATTACAGTGAAAAAAATGCAGATGTACTACTGGATAGCTCATTTGCTCTTCTTAGCCTTGCCCCTCGCCTGAGTTGTGATAATCATTAAACTAAATCTTCACCAGTAAGCTCTCCCTGTTCAGAGGGGGAACAGCGGATGGTCATTCGGGACTAAGCTGACTTTACCTTTATATCTGGGTCATCTTCAGTTGGAAGTCTCACAACACCAGGCTAAGTCCAACAGGTTTATTTAGAATTTATTGAGTCAACTCACCAGTTGAAGGAGCAGCGCTCCGACAGCTCATGATTCCAAATAAAATTGTTGGACTTTAACCCGGTGTTGGTAGACTTCTCAATATGCCCACCCCTGTCCAATGCCGGCATCGCCACATCAGGGTCATAGTTAAGCTGCGTTTTTCATTATCTGCTGCTGTGTGGGGGTTGGGATCTTTCTCATTCTGTCTGTGGAATTGTGCGTGCACAAGCGATTTGGTCTGACCGTCAGCTCCCGGAGCTGTAAATTAGTTGGAATTCATTCTGTATTTGCAAGCTCTGGGATTGGAAAGGAGTTGATGCATCTCCTCATTTTGAATCTCCGATATATTTTTTTCAGCGTCGCTGACTGGGCCAACATTTTTTTTGTGTGTTCATTCATGGGGCTTGGGCGTCACTGGCTGGCCAGCATTTATTGCCCAATCACAGTTGCCCGAGTGCAGTTGAGAGTCAACCACATTGCTGTGGCTCTGGAGTCACATGTAGGCCAGACTGGGCAAGAACGGCAGATTTCGTTCCCTGAAGGGCATTGGTGAGCCAAATGGTTATCCCGATAATCGACAATGCATGAAAGCATAAATAGATTCTTGATTGCAGATATATTGCATTGAATTCAAATGCCACCAGCTGCCGTGCTGGGATTTGAGCACGGATCCCCACTGAAATCAGTTGAGTTTCGGGATCAATATTCCAGCGATAATACCACCAATTCATCGCCTCCAAATTTCCCTCCAACTGAGTGGCTTGTTAGGCCACCTTTGCTGTTGGTCGGGAGTCACATACAGGCCAGACCAGGTAAGAATTCGTTCCCGAAAGAACATCAGTTTATCAGTTGTTTTTTTTCTACGACAATCGATTCAAGGTAATTAATTCCAGACACTTTTATTGATGTCGAATTTCACCATCTGCCGTGGCAGTGGATGTGTGAGTGTTTATGTAAGTGTGCGCGTGTGAGGGAGATTAACTCGTTTTCATTCTGCTTGTGAGTATGGATTAATCCCCTATATTCCCTCACAAACACTGTGATCCCTTTGCACCGATGAATTCTTATTAAAAAATACTTGTCCCCTTGTGACCCTGATGGGCGGATGGGAGGTGTGGTAATGTTTGAAGGCAATGCCGCAGGGTGCTGAGTGTTAAACAGATGATTTTAAAGCATGTGAGTAGGAAAGTGAAGAGTGAACTTGTCTGTGAGAAGATCACAGAAAAGCTGTATCTGGAGCTGCGTCCAAGAGACAAGTTTTGGGTTGTCAGCAAATGAACTCCTGTAATAAAGGCACAAAATCAGAAAGAAGAAATGCTGGAAATGTTCAGCAGCTCCGAAAGCAACTGTGGAGAGATATTCCTGTCGCCAGGGTGTAACTCTACAATTGAATATTTCATGTTGCTCAGATCTGACACTCTAAACACCTTCACGTAAGGAACAGGTAGGGCGGGAATAGGGCCTTTGTTGATTTGGGCAAACAGAACAACGCAGCAATGAGAAACTGCTCCCCCCCCCCCGCCCCCCCCCCCCCCCCCCCCCCGCGGCTTGGAGAAGGATGGGACTCAGATATGGGCCTCTGGCTGGGATTGACAAATGGAAAAATACACATCGAGTTTTAAATGTAATAACAATCAAGATGTAATTCAAATCGGTTTGTGCAGAGTTTTTCCACAAGCTCCAATGTAGTCAGGATGGCCGAGCGGTCTAAGGTGCGGCGTTTAGGTTGCAGTCCCCTCTGGGGAGGTCTGTTCAAATCCCACTGTTGACAGTGATTTTTCCGTCGCGAGGCACTTTCTGAACCCAAAGCATCTCTCACCTGGCTGCACATGGGCAGCAGATGCAGAGAAACAACGACGACCTGCAAGGTCCACTCCATCCTGACTTGGAAATGTATCGCATTTTGCTTCCCGCTTGAGGAGGGCGGACAAGGTCTGGTGTGCCTCCGCACTCAGATAGCGCCTCCAGGCCCTGCAGAGGTACCTTTACGTTGAGCCCCCTCCACAATGGTGTGCCATGGCAACGTATTTCTTCCGCCACTGGCACGGCCTCAATTATGACGTGCAGCTCCTGCATATCGAACTGGGGCGTGCTTCGACCGCCCTGCAGGAGTTGCCCGTCTTTTACCAGGACCTCCTCACTGTCTGGAACAAGGTCACCTCGCGACGCAGCTCTCCCCCGTCAGGGGTAGCGGCCCTCATGCGAGAGCCGCTGCTCAGGAATCCACTCCTCCAGCCGTATGACTTCAGGTGGCTGGCGGAGAGGACGCCGGGGTGACCAGAATCGGGGACGTGCTCGATGGCGGAGGGGCGGGCTGGATGAGTCCCCGCGTGCTGGCTGAGTGCACGGGGACGACCGTCCGGTTGTGCTCGGCCCCGAAACTGCACGCAAACTCGAGGCGGCGCAGGCGTGCGGTGGGGTCCCACCCAAGCGTTCCCCTGTTCGGACGGAATTCCACATTGGCCCAAAACCTCAACCCCCCTCCCTGGGTGAGGTGCCCCACAGCCTGAGCCGCCTCGCGGAAATGTCCTCCGTGCCTTTTTCTACTGCGCGGAGGCGTTTCCTGTGCGGGCTGCTGCTGCACACCTTCCACTACCGCCTCCTCGCCTCTCGCCCGGATACACCTTGGCGGGCCTTGTTGCCGCCGGGCGGCGGAGGTCCCCGCTGGAGGTCCCTCTCCGGAGGGATCTCCCCCAATTACGTCGGGGACCTGGGCTGGAGGGTGATGCATGCAGCAGTGCCGCACAACCGTAGGATTCACTGGTTCACGGGCTCCGAAGACTGCCCTTTCTGTGGCCTTATGGAGTCCGTGGACCATGTCTATGTTGTGTGTCTTAGGCTGCACTCCCTTTATGTTTTCCTAAAGAACCTTTTATTGATGTTTTGTTTGCACTTCAGTCCCATGCTCCTGATCTATGGACACCCGGTGCGGAGAGGGGAGGGTCGGGATGGCGACCTCCTCGTGAACCTGCTCCTGGGCCTGGCGAAACGCGCCATTTACCTGTCCAGGCAGCGGGCGATCGAGGGGGCCGTCCATCCTGACTATCTGCCCCTCTACCGCGGCTACGTTCGCGGCCGGGTGTCCCTGGAGAGGGAGCATGCGGTGTCCACAGTCACGGTTGACGCCTTCCGCACCCGCTGGGCAGCGCAGGGGTTGGGGTGCGTTATTGACCCTAATAATCACATTTTAATTTGATGTTTTTAAGTTTCCTTTGTATTTTGATTTCTGTTCGGGCTGTTCCCCCTCCTTTTTGGGGAGCTGCCCCTTTTACTTTGTCCCGACTTAATCTGAGTTTGTTTATTTGGTTTGACCTAAAATGAGTGCCAATGAACTCCTGTAATGAAGGCACAAAATCAGAAAGAGGAAATGCTGGAAATGTTCAGCAGTTCCGAAAGCAACTGTGGAGAGATATTCCTGTCGCCAGGATGTAACTCTACAATTGGATATTTCATGTTGCTCAGGTCTGACACTCTAAACACCTTCATGTCAGGAACAGGTAGGGCGGGAATTGGGTCTTTGTTGATTTGGGCAAACAGAACAACGCAGCAATGAGAAACTGCTCACCCCCCTCCCCCCCCCGCCCCCCGGCGGCTTGGAGAAGGATGGGACTCAGATATGGGCCTCTGGCTGGGATTGACAAATGGAAAAATACACATCGAGTTTTAAATGTAATAACAATCAAGATATGATTCAAATCGATTTGTGCAGAGTTTTTCCGCAAGCTCCAATGTAGTCAGGCTGGCCGAGCGGTCTAAGGCGCTGCGTTTAAGTTGCAGTCTCCTCTGGAGACGTCTGTTCAAATCCCACTGTTGACAGTGATTTTTCCGTCGCGAGGCACCTTCTAAACCCAAAGCATCTCTCACCTGGCTGCACATGGGCAGCAGATGCAGAGAAACAACGACGACCTGCAAGGTCCACTCCATCCTGACTTGGAAATGTATCGCATTTGCTGTGGCTCGCTCGCAATCGTGCAACTCCCTTCCGAACAGCAGTGTATTTGCACATACACCATATGGACTGCAGTGGCTCAAGAATGAGTTAATCGCCAATTACTGAGAAGTATTTAAATTTAACAACAAATGCTTCCTGGGCCAGTGACACACATATCCCGTATGAATGAAGTATTTTAAAAAAATCTACTTTCGAGCAGTAAACTATGTGTGTGCATCAAATCCTGAACACGGCTACTTTTATACCAGATGCGTGTCTGAAAACAGTAAATGGAACCAGCTCACGATAAACCGCTCAATGTTTAGCGGAAGAGTTTCACTGAGTGATGTTTGCGATTCCCTCTGATGTGCTTGTTCAATGTCGGGAAAGGCAGATTGAAATGTTTACAGGGAAATCAGTGCAGTCTCGATGGGCCACTGTGGGATTCAATTATTTTCTTTCATAAATCTATCCGAGATCCCATAGCATCTGTGGAGAGAGAAACGGTCGTTCCCGTGAAAGTCTGCATCTGAAATGTGAACTATCTCTATTTTCTCAGATACATTCCAGATCTGGTAGTTTCTCTTTTTCACAGACACCACCAGATCTGGAGCGTTTTTCCAGCATTCTGCTGTACCAGGAGTAGCAGTATCAGGCTCTGCAGCTGAGTTGGTTAAAGCGCCTGTCTCGTAACAGGTAGATCCTGGTTTCACGGACACGAGCAGTGCCTTGATTACTTTCACGTGATCTTTCAAGTGTTCATTGCAATTGCTCAAGTTACAATGTCCCTTTCTTGCTCGTCAATATTGTCTTTCCCTTTACAGTGGATGATCTACAAAGATGAAACAAACACAGATTTCGAGACTCACCACGAATATCTCGACTGTTTATTTACACGATTCAGTTATTTCCATCATTTTGCAGTGAAAAAAATATTCCGCAATAAACCCAATGCTGTAAATTTTGCAAACACAGTTTTCCATTTTTTTTCCTCAAGGAATTTCTAACACAGTCAAATGGCCTTAGAATCACACAATCCCGACAGTGCTGAAGGAGACCATTCTGCCCATCGAGCCTATACCGACTCTCCGACAGCGGCACGGTAGCACAGTGCTTAGCACTGCTGCTTCACAGCTCCAGGGTCCCGGGTTCGATTCCCGGCTCGGGTCACTGTCTGTGTGGAGTTTGCACATTCTCCTCGTGTCTGCGTGGGTTTCCTCCGGGTGCTCCGGTTTCCTCCCACAGTCCAAAGATGTGCGGGTTAGGTTGATTGGCCAGGTTAAAAAAAATTGCTCCTTAGAGTCCTGGGATGTGTAGGTTAGAGGGATTAGCGGGTAAATATGTGGGGGTAGGGCTTGGGTGGGATTGTGGTCGGTGCAGACTCGTTGGGCCGAATGGCCTCCTTCTGCACTGTAGGGTTTCTATGATTTCTATGATTCTATGAGAATCGCACACAGGACCTTTCCACCCCGCTAATCTACCGATACAAACACCTTGGGGACCAAGAGGCAATCTAGCATGGCCAATCCACCCAACCTGCTCATCTTTGGACTGTGGGAGGAAACCGGAACACTCGGTTTCCTGAGATAACTTGCCTGGTTGAATGCAGCTTGAACAGCACTACAGTTTGGCACCATCCAGGACAAAGCATCCCACTTCATTCGCTTCCCGTGCATAAAAATTCACTCCGTCCTCTATCAACACACAACGGCTGCAGTGTGCACCATCTACAAGATGCACTGCAGCAACTCAGCAAGGACTCCTTTGCCAGCATCTTCCAAACCCACGACCACCACAGCCGAGAAGGACAAGCGCAGCAGACACATCAGAATAACACCACCAGGTTGCAAGGCACTGATATTTAGTTATTGACTGTAGTTATTTCTAAGTTGTTGTTGTTCCGTGGGTGTTCTTTATCAGACTTTATCTTCTTTAACTTTATCTAATCTAAGATTAATTCTTTATCTTCCAGAGGAAGCGAAATAATTGAAAAATTACTATTTCTAACCCAACCAGCGAATGTTGTGTCAAACTTTAAGGAAGCTCCCGGGGTTTGCGATTTCTTCTCGAGTCAGTGGCTTCCCTGGGAGCCGAGTAAACAGAAACAGCATGAAGAAATGGCAGAGAGCAGGAAATTTCGGAGCCAAAGCTAAATCATATCAATGAAGGAGCAAACTGTTTGTTACTAATCTGATCCAAAATCCGGCTTTTGCTACCAAATGAACCTGCTGGACTTTAACCTGGTGCTGTTAAACTTCTTACGGGATTTAAACCCACAACCTTTGAATGGCTAACATGCCATCATTTAGAAGTCCAACCTGCTACCCATTGCGCCACAGATCCACGTACCAGAAATTCACTTTACAGTTCTGTACATGGATTCTTGACAATGTAGAAACGACTGGTAAGTTCAAAACTCTCGCAGTTAAAATGTCAAGAACTGTTGAGAGGAACTTTATTGATTGCAAGTCATGTTGGGGCATCTTATGTCTGTTAAAACGGCTGTGGAAATACAAACCTTTGTGTCCTTTATACAGGAAATCTGTCCATCACAGAATGATCCTCCCTCTCTCTCTTCCTCATTCTCCTGTACAGCTTGGAGACTAATCTCGCGGGTTTGATAGTCGGGAGACACATTCTACTCTATCTGTCACAAGGCTGATCAGAACCTGTTCCCTGTTCCAGGGAAACACCTGCACAGAACACAATGCAAAGCTGGAAGCTGGAAATCTGAAACAAAAACAGGAAATGCTGGAAATGCTCACCAGGTGAGGCAACATTTTTGATTAATGGAGATTTCCATAAAACCAGCTCCTGAAGCAGAGCACAGCTGCACAGTTTAAAGTTTCCTTTCATCAACAATGGATGCTCCATTCTATGATTTTGAACAATTCAAATTGATAATCTGCATTGTTATTCTAGTCGCCACAGCCTGAAAACCACTTCAGGCATTGATGTCACCCTTGCATTTTAAATTTGTTAATCCATTCTCTATCTTTTTAAAGCTACTATTGAAACTGTATCCATCACCCACTCAGCTTTTTGTGAATGAGAAGGAAAATTGAAGATATATTTGGATAACTTTCCTTTGATTAAATTTGTACAGAAGCATAAAGGCGGAATCACACACAGCACTTCATGAAACTCACCCGCTAGACATTGAAAGGTGACAATGTTTATTCAAGGGATGGTTCTATTTATTCATTTATTATTAATGGAGAAAAGAAAAGTTGGAACAGTTGCAATCTGGCGAATGTAACTGAGCAAGGTGAAACGCAATGGGGACTGGGCAGGATAAGCCTACCATGGGCAGTGCACAAAGTGAAGGTGCGACGTTGACTGAGTTGTCAGGCGGAGCAGGGAGTCGTTGCAGAGTGAAGGTACATAGGAAAGTGGGAGTGCTAAATGTTTAATGATCTCTGTACAAGTCGACGGTGAAATGCAGACTTCAGGCTGGATATTCAATGGGTTCTGAGATGGGTGAATAGACTGCGGCATCTTGGCATGGTAAAGGTGCAATACGGATTAGGAATGCTAAATGTTTTTATGTAAAATATAAATTGTTTTCTATCGCCTGTCCTTGATCTTCGGACCAAGATGTATCACTTCACACTTCCTTACATTAATTAAGTTGCATATGTCACGTGTCTGCACCTTCCACCAGCCTGTCCACATCGTCTTGAAGATTATCAATATGCTTCTCACTAAAGTTGATAATATGTTCAAGTTTTGCACCACTGACAAATTTTGGGATTGAAACCTGGACACCCAGATATAGGTCAGTAATATATATCAAGAAAAGCAAATTTCTCTCTATATACTACCCCCAATCAGAAATAGGTAAAAGTTGGTGTAATATATGCTTTAATAGCTTTGTACTAATAATTAAATCTTGTATAATGAAATTCTAACCATTCTAAACAACAATGATTCAAAATACCACTTGGTTCAAAAGAAAATACCTATTGGTACGAATACTTTCACTTCAAAAGTACTTAAAAAGCATAGCATTGCTGATTTATCGGTATTTAATTGATGAATACAAAGGAAAGCAGTGGTTTCCCTTGGAGCCGAGTAAACAGGAACAGCATGGAGAGATGGCAGAGCAGGAAATGTCGGTGCCAAAGCTGAATCACATCAATGAAGCAGCAAAATGTTTGTTACTAATCTGATCCAAAATCCGACTCTGGTGGGCTCAAACCCACAAACTTTGAATGGCTAACGTGCCATCATTGAGAAGTCCAACTCGCTATCCATTGCGCCACTGGTAGATTCTAAATTGATATGGCCAACACATTTAGTATTTCGAAACTCCCCCGTCCCAGGTTCAGTGCAATGTGAACATTTCCTGTCTGTTGTATCCCTCTCTGATGTCTAAAGTTCACTCTACCACAGTGTGCTGACATCTAATGGCCGCAACACAGAACTGCAGTAGAGGGAAATAAATCACATTAACTGTCGCTGTTGCAGAGACAGATCAAACAGGAATTAATGATTGGATGCAGCACTAAATCCCATGGAAAATTCAATATTAGTGTACTTGCCCATATAGTCAATATAACTTGGAATTTTCTATTATCTGGAGCAGTTGAGTCGACTAGCATCGATGTACTAAAGGGAAATCTAGCAAATGAGACGATGGAGAATGAATTTCAGAGATAAGCAGATTATGTTACATTGAAGATTTTGAGTAGAGGATCGTGTGGAATCATGTACTAATTAGAACAAAAGGCCCGGTTTCAATTAGGTATCTTCCGTGTAGAGTGTGTACAGATTTTCAAAGTCTCTCACATAGATTTATAATAAATATCACACACATTTGTCACACCAGAGACAGAGCGATACAAAATGAGTCCAACACTCATACATATAGAATCTTAGAGTGAATACAACAAAGAGAGGGAGACCATTCGGCCCTTTGTATGTATGCTGGTCTGTACAAGAACAACTCAGCTCATCCCTTTCCCAAGCCTTGTCTCATAACCCTGGAAATCCTTTCACTTCAGGTGCTGATCCCATTCCCCTTTGACAACCTTGATTTCATGCTGCCTCTGCCACACTCTCAGGCAGTGCATTCCAGGTCCTAAATACTCTGCACATTAAAACCCATCCTTCTCTCCTCTCGCAATGGAAACAATATTTTTTCATCGACTCTTCCCAGACTGCACCCACAAATCCACCACCTCTACCATCTCGAAGGACAGCGGCAGCAGATACATGCGGGCACCAGCACTGCAATCTCCTCCGCCTCCCGCCACCCCCCGCCCTCCCCCGCCCCCCCCCCGCCCCCCCCCTCCGCCCCCCCGCCCCCCCCGCCCCCCCCGCCCCCCCCGCCCCCCCCCCGCCCCCCCGCCCCCCCCGCCCCCCCGCCCCCCCCGCCCCCCCCGCCCCCCCCGCCCCCCCCCGCCCCCCCGCCCCCCCCGCCCCCCCCGCCCTCCCCCCCGCCCCCCCCGCCCCCCCCGCCCCCCCCGCCCCCCCCGCCCCCCCCGCCCCCCTCCGCCCCCCTCCGCCCCCCTCCGCCCCCCTCCGCACCCCCCGCCCCCCCTCCCCCGCCCCCCGCCCCCCCTCCTCCGCCCCCCTCCGCACCCCCCGCCCCCCCCTCCCCCGCCCCCCGCCCCCCCTCCCCCGCCCCCCGCCCCCCGCCCCCCGCCCCCCCCCTCTGTCTGTCTTGTTACAGAGACAACTTTTGCCGTAGCAGGGTGGCGCAGCGGAAGCGTGCTGGGCCCATAACCCCGAGGTCGATGGATCGAAACCATCCTCTGCTATTCATGTTCATAGTGATGGTGCGCCAACTGCGTAGCACTTGTGATTTTCACGTGGAGAAAATAGGTATTTAGCTTCTCTTTCCCGCAAAAAAACCTCGATCTGTCGTTCGTCACTTTTATATGCAACCAGAGTTTTACACAAGAAGAGGGAACATCTTAACACAATACGCAACGATTTACTAACAAAAACACCTTCACGGAGAATCTTCTTACACAACAGGGAGCATGTTTACAAGAGAAGGGGACATACTAACAGAACAGAAGAAACAAATATTTATAGAGCCGGAAACACAACACCAGGGAAGCATTTTACACAACAGCAGAAAAAAAACCTCTCAAGAACATTTGAGACAGTTACCTGGGTAAGATTGGTCTGGAGGGATATTGGCCAAAAGCGGGTAATTGGGAATAGCTCTGAGGTAAAAAAAAATGGGCGGCATGGACACTTTGGGCCGAAGGGCCTGTTTCTATGCTGTAACCCTCTACATCATAGAGGACACCAGGAAATATATTTATAAACAGTGAAACACTTTGCACAACCAACAGTGAACATCTTTGAACAGCAGAGAGGACAGTTACACAGCAGGAAATGTTTTTACAAACATATATTTGCAACAGAAAATTAATTTAAAACATCAGTGATCAATTCCGTGTCTTGCCGGTTTCTGCCACCTTTGTCTGTCGTTACACGTGTCCAAACAGTCTCTTTTGCTGCTACTGTGCGTGTCTTTCTCTGTCCATTGCATTCTTAGTGTTCTGCGGTGGAATTGTGTGGTCAGACTGAACCTCCCTGACAATCGTGCTGGTGTTAAACAAGAATGTGGAAGTGAATATCTGAATGACTACATTGACAGGCAGCAGGGGAGAGCTAGCTTTGCCAGAGCAAAGTGGCGCAGCGGAAGCGTGCTGGACTGATAATTCAGAGGTTACTGCATCGAAGCTATCCTCTGCTACTTTCTGTTAGCGATGATAACAAAACCACTTGACAGCAATTCTGCAACTTTTACGTGGAATGTGCAGGCATTTACATTGGCTTCTGTTTTCACCCTCAAACTGCAGCAAATCACATTGATCCGCACACAAGCGGTAGATACTGTGAACATGCACCAGGATATATCAGTGACTGAGGTAATGGTGGACAGGGCACAATTTCAGAATTTGTGGATGATCTGAAAGTTGGAACCATTGTGACCTATGAGGAGGATAGTGTAAAACTTCAAAAAGGACATCGACAAGTTGACAGAATGAGTGGACAAGTTGCAGATGAAATTCAAAGCTGAGAATTATGAAGTGATTCATTCTGATAGGAAGATGATAGAGAGACAATGAAAAGTAAAAGGAAAACAGTTCCAAATTTTCGAATCCATTTCATTCGTGAGGTTTCTCAATCCTATAACTCTAAATGTGGTGCAACAGTACAACTCTAAAATAAAAGCAAATTACTACGGATGCTGTAATCTCAAACCAAACGAGAAAATGCTGGAAAATCTCTGCAGGTCTGGCAGCATTTCTAAGGAATAAAATGAGCTCATCTCTCGAGTCCAGATGATCCTTTGACAAAGGGTCATCTGGACTGGTTTACTGCTAACTGATAACATCCTTAAAGTCAATAATAATCCATTCAAAATATCAGCAAATGTGTTTTACAATCATAATCACTCGTTTGAGTCAATTACTGCATCTCATATTTGTAAATTGCTTCTTGTTAGTTCATTAACATATTTAACAATTCATTTAACTGAATGCTGGTAGTTTTATCAATGCCTTAATGTCGACTGCTTTGAAAATCTTACCACCCCATGAGGGATTCCACTTACAGGTATTAAATATCATGAGACGTCTGGACAGAGTGGATAGGGACAAACTGTTCCCACTCGTGGGATGATGAAGAATGAGAGAGAACAGATTCAGCATCATTAGCAAAGGAAGGAATAGGAATACGAGGAAAACATTTTTCACACAGCGAGTGCTTAATGTGTGGAATGCACTGCCAGAGAGTGTGGTGGAGGCAGATTCGATTGAAGAGTTCAAAAGTAATCAGACTGTTACCTGAAAAGGAAGAATGTGCAGGGTTACAGGGAGAAGGTGGAGATGTTCATTTTCTATCACATAATTTCTCATTCATCACTCATCACTGAATGGAATTTGAATTGTTCTCTTGTCGTTTCTAAACAAGGAGAAGTGCAGCAATGATTATATGGCAACAGAGCTGGGGGAGTCATAAGTCTAATGGGAGAGTGAAAAAAAGAACAAATATGTGCCTGAAAGGTGAGAATGGCAGGGAGACGAAATCTGAATTAAAAACAGAAAATGCTCGAAACCTCAGCAGGTTTGGCAGCATCTACGGAGAGAGAAACAGAGTGAATACTTCGAGTCTGTATGACTCTTCTTCAGAGTTGAAGAGAGGCTGAAATGTGACAGATTTTAAAATGTTGAAGGGCATTCGGAGCACAATCGGGGTTATTCATTGAAGCTATTAGAAAAGCAAATGGCATGTTTGTTTTTATTGCAAGTGGATTGGAGTAGATGAAGAAAGGTGTATTGCTGCAATTGTCCAGGATTTTATTGAGACCACATCTGCAATACTGTGTACAGCTATGGTCTCCACATTTGAGAAGGGATAGACTTGCATTGCAGGCGGTACAGAGAAGGTTCACTAGATTGTCCCCCGGAAGGAAGAGGTTGTTCAGTGAGGAGAGGCTGAGTGAATTAAGTTGACAGACCCTGGAGCTCAAAACAATGTGTAAATGCTGAGGCAATGCTTCCATTCCTGTCCTCTGGGCAGACGAGCGGCAGATAAAGTAAATGTAAAGTAAAGTAAACTTTAAATAGAGTTTAGATATTAGTCATAAGTCAGGATTTTGACTAATAAATACTGCAATGAAGTTACAGTGAAATTCCCCCAGTCTCCATATTCCAGCATCTGTTCGCGTCAATGCACCTAATTAGATGAAGTTCAATGCAGAGAAGTGTGAGTTGATTCATTTTGAGAGTAGAGAAATAAAGGGAGAAACTCTTAAGGAAATGTAGGAACAACGGGATCTCAGTTTCTAAGTACAAAAGTAATTGAAGTTGGCTGGGCATGTTGAGAGAGCAGGTAATAAAGCAAATGGCATCCTACCTTTTATTGGAGGATTGAATACATGAATAAGAAGGTCAAGTTGAGCTTTAAAATACACTAGACAGGCCTCACCTGGAGCACTGAGTCCAGTGCTGAGCACCACAATTGAAGAAGGTTGTGAAGACATTGGAGAGAGTGCAAAGGAGATTCAAATGAATGATTCTATTGATAAAGATCTGTAGCTATGAAGGTAGATTTGAGAAGTCGGGTATTTTTCATGAGGCAAAGAAGTATGAGAAGACCTGTAGAGGGACAGGTAGCATTGAGGAAGCAAGGGGGAGGTCGGGGTGGGTGAACTGCAGAAGGACTTGGACAGGCTAGGAGAGTGAGCAGAGGAGTGGCAGATGGAATACAATGTGGAAAACTGTGAGGTTATGCACTTTGGAATGAGGAATGGAAGCATAGACTATTTTCTAAATGGGGAAATGCTTATGAAATCAGGAACACAAAGGGACTTGGGAGTCCGAGTTCAAGATTCTCCTCATGTTAATGTGCATGTGCAGTCGGCATTTAGGAGGGCAAATGTAATGTCGAGAGGGCAAGAATACAAGAGCAGGATGTACTTCAGAGGCTGGCAAAAGCTCTGGTCAGACCCCATTTGGAGTATTGTGAGCAGTTTGGGACCCGTATCTAAGGAAGGATGTGCTGGCCTTGGAAAGTGGAGGCTCACAAGAATGACCCCCGGAATGAAGAGTGTGAGGACCGGTTGAGGACTCTTGGGTCTGTACTCATTGGAGTTTAGAAGGAAGAGGGGGGATCTTATTGAAACTTACAGGATACTGCGAGGTCTGGATAGAGTGGACATGGAGAGGATGTTTCCACGAGTTGGAAAAACTAGAACCAGAGGACACAACCTCAGGCTAAAGGGACGATCCTTTAAAACAGAAATTAGGAGGAATTTCTTCAGCGAGAAAGTGGAGAATCTGTGGAAGTCTTTGCCGCCGAAGGATTTGGGAGCGAGGTGGTTGAGTGTTTTTTAAGACATAGGTAGATAGGTTCTTGATTAATAAGGGGATCAGGTGTTATGGGGAAAAGACAGGAGAATGGGAATGAGAAAAATATATGATTGAATGGTGCAGCAGGTTCGATGGGCAGAGTGGCCTAATTCTGCTCCTATGTCTTATAATCTTTTATAAGAGAAAGAAGAGTGGCACAGTAGTTAGCACTGCTGCCGCACACTGACAGGGATCCAGTTTAATTCAGGCCTTGGGTGACTGTTAATAATTTCCACATTTTCTCTGTGTCCACATGGTTTTCCTCCGGGTGCTCTTGCAACCACCCCCCCCCCCCCCCTCCCGCCACGCACACACTCCATTGATAGGGTAAGTGGGTTTACCGTGCTAAATTTCCCCTTGTGTTCCTAGTATATTGAGATTAGGAAGGTTAACAAGGTAAATATGTGAGGTTGCGTGAATAGGTCAGAGAATCAGTGCAGACTCAATGGGACGAATGTCCACCTTCTGCACTTTAGGGATTCTATGATAGAGGTTTTCATGTTCCCGTCAAGAGTTGATCAAGAACCAGGTGCAAAATTTCAAAATAAAGTGTCAAAATTGCACGGATTCAATGCCTAATTTACACAACTTTGGACACTATAGGAACATTTAACATGGCCAATCCACCTGACCTGCACATAGTTGAACCACGGGAGTAAACGAGAGCACCCAGGAAACCCACGGGGAGAAGGTGCTGATTTTGCACAGTCACCAAAGGCCAGACCCAAACCCGGGTTTCTGCGGCTGTGAGGAGGGGGAGTGGGATTAGATAGAATGCTGTTTCAATAAGGCAGTGTAGACTTGATCGTCAAATGGTCTGTAGTGCATTGCAAATATTCTGTGGTTTGAGAATCTAAAACATGGTCATATTTAATGGCGGAGCAGGCTTGAGGGGCCATGTGGTCCACTTCTGATCTGACTTATTGTGCTGCTGGGTCCAGTAAGCTGCTAATTGATTTCTCATATCAGAATTTACTCCAAACACCATTAATGCATCAACCCTGTGCTCACTGACAAACACTGACTCGTGGTTAAGCAATGCCTCAATTTTAAAATTCTTATCCTTGTTTCCAAATCCCTCCATGTCGTCAGCTGTTCCTCCCTTTCATCGCCTCCAGCCCAGCAGTCCTCTGAGATATCTGAGCTGCTCAGATTCTGGCCTGGTGAGCATTCCTGATTTGATTCACTCCTCCATCTGACGAAGGAGCAGCACGCTCCGAAAGCTTATGGTATTTGCTACCAAATAAACCTGTTGGACTTTAACCTGGTGTTGTGAGACTTCTTACTGTGCTTACCCCAGTCCAACGCCGGCATCTCCACATCTTGATTCACTCCACCAGTGAGCTCTCTGGGTCTCAGCTCTGGAATTGCCTCTTTAAACGCATCTCACTTGCTTTCCTCCTCGTTCATTTATTTCCTCTTTCCATTCCTGCGGGATTCACCTTTTGCCCCTTCAACTGCCATCACCGAATTATAGTTGCACAACTATAATTCTGTGAGCGGTTTCACTTTAAGGATTCTTTCCGCCTCCAGCTCTCTGATTTCTCATTGGTTTCAGCTCCGGATCGAATTGAATGACGCAATGACGCTGGACTGGGACGAACGCTGATTGGTCAGTACGTTGCGATTGGCTAGCAGAGATGTCAATAACATTGAGGGGCGTGTGTTGCCATCAGCGCGGTCTGTGATTGGTTATAATTGGGAGCGTCATTTACATGTGTTCTCTCAGTTCAAGCGGATGGAGCTCACGGATTGGATAAAGTAGCTGTCACTCAGTAGGCGCAGAGCGGCCATTGGATAACCGCGATGCGTCAATTTCCGATTGGTTTTCCCAGCTGCCGGTCACAGGCCGTTGGAGGGGATTTATTCTTGGCCCATCAGACACCGCGCGGAACGGCAGCAAATGTCCGGCAGGTGGCTTCAGTCCCCGGGCCCGGATCCTGAGCCCGCGGCGGGGATCCGGGTGGATGAAGGGATTCGGCAGCGGGAATCCCGTCCCGCCCGGCTGTGAATCCTCAGCTCAGGGTTTCCAATGGCAGTTTCCTGTGTAAACATGTCACGCTGCAGTTCGAAATTTAACAACACCAGGTTAAAGTCCAACAGGTTTATCTTGTGTGGCTTTTGCTACCAAATAAACCTGTTGGACTTTAACCTGGTGTTGTTAAACTTCTTACTGTATTTACCCCAGTCCAACGCCGGCATCTCCACATCACGCTGCAGTTCCCCAGGCTCAGCAGTGGCGGTTATACAAATTCCCTGCAGTCAGACCAATCAGCACAGAGACTGAGATTTTCCCGTGCTCTGTGTGTGGGGCTCAGTGCCACACTGGGTCAGAGCCCTTCACTCTGTATAGGCCAGGGAGAGATACTGGGATCTTTCGGTGCTCTGTTGGAACGGCACGGTGGCACAGTCGTTAGCTCTGCTGCCTCACAGCGCCAGGGACCCAGGTTCAATTCCGGCCCTGGGTCGCTGTCTGTGCGGAGTTTGCACATTCTCCCTGTCTCTGCGTGGGTTTCTTCTGGGTGCTCTGGCTTCCTCCCGCACTCCAAAGATGTGTGGGTTGGGTTGATTGGCCATGTTAAATTGACCCTAGTGTTAGTGGGATTAGCAGGGTAAATATGTGGGGTTAAGGGGATAAGGCCTGGGTGGGAATTTGGTCGGTGCAGACATGATGGGCCGAATGGCCTCCTGCACTGGAGGGATTCTATGGTTCTGTGTTTGGGTGGGGCTTAATTCAGTGGATCTCCCTGATTGTTGGTTCTAATTACAACCTCAATCTCTTACAGTCAGTCTGGGTGCTCCTGACTGAGCAAAATGGCCTGATCTCACCACACACATTGAGATGGAGGAGCTGCCGCCTGGGATGAAGATGATTGAGAACTCCAGCCTTCTCCAGACTTGTTTACTGAGGCCCAGCCGTTCTTCATTATGTTTCCTCCGGGTGTCATCTCCATCTGCTGTGAACAATGACCTGACAGTGGGAAGATATTGGAGTAGGATGGTGCAGTCAACCATGTCAAAGGCATGGATAGGTTGAGAAGGATGAGGAGGGATTGTTCAGTTGGGAAAGACTGCACTCATCTGGTTCTATTCTTATCTTTCTGCTCATATGCAGAATATCACCTGCAATGGTTTCTCTTCCCACTCCTGTGTTGTTATCACCCAAATCCCCCAAGGATCTATCCGTGGCTCCCTCCTATTTCTCATCTAGACCTTACCCCTTGGTGACATTATCTGAAAACACAATGGTAGGTTTCATGTGTATGCTGATAACACCCAGCTCTACCTCACCGTCACATCTCACAACCAATCCCCTGTTATTAATTTATTAGACTCCTTCTCTGACCTCCAGTACTGGCTCAGCAGAGAATTCCCCCAATTAAATATTTGGAAGACCAAAGTTCCCACCACAAATTCCATTCCCAGTCACTGACTCCATCTCTCCCACTGGTCAATGTCTGAGGTTGAAACAAACCCTCATAATCTTTGGGACCTCATTGGACTCAGAAATGAGATTCTGACCACATATCTGTTCCTTCACCAAGATCACTTATTTCCAGCTGTGTAACATCACACATTATTTGTAATACCTCAGCTCACCCATACCTGAAACCCTCATCCATGCTTTTGTTACCTCGAGGTTTGATGATTCAAACACATTCCTGCCCAGCAGATTTCCTTCCCGAAAGGACATTTGTAAACCAGATACGATTTTATGAATAGCGACAATTAGATTTTTAATTGCAGATTCATATTCACACTCTGAATTCTCCCTCACAGCCATCTGAATTCTCGCTCCTTTCTACAGAGAACAGTGTAACTTCCCCTCACTATACCCCTTCTACCAATACTTGAATGGCATGCTGTACTGCAGTGCCAAGGTCAGTCAGCTCATTCACCCTGCAGCCCCCACTCTCATCCAAAGAAGCTGCAAGAACCTCAGAGCTATTGGACAGTTGCAGAAACTGACATAGCTGCCCTCTGATTCCTCTTAGCTGCCTCAGCTGCAGTCATTCCCTCCTGCCCCTGACCACTTGGCAAAACAGAAGATCCTATCAGTACCTGTCAGGATTCCATCCCCTCAGCAGTTTAGTATAAATCCATCCCAACAGCACTAACAAAGCTCCATGGGAGGATGTTGGTCCCGTCCCTGTTCAGATGTAATCTGCCCAACTTGTACAGGTCCCAGCTCAGCCAGAAATGGTCGCAATGCCCCAGGAATCTAAAGCCATCCCTCCTGTACCATCTCTGCAGCAATGCAGTCATCTAATCTATCTATACTCACTATTGCATCTCCTCTGAAGGTGCTGACTCTGGCTGAGTTCCATTCTACTGGTTCATAGAACATAGAAAGCCACAGCACAAACAGGCCCTTCGGCCCACAAGTTGCGCCGATCACATTCCCACCTCTAGGCCTATCTATAGCCCTCAATCCCATTAAATCCCATGTACTCATCCAGAAGTCTCTTAAAAGACCCCAACGAGTTTGCCTCCACCACCACCGACGTCAGCCGATTCCACTCACCCACCACCCTCTGAGTGAAAAACTTACCCCTGACATCCCCCCTGTACCTACCCCCCAGCACCTTAAACCTGTGTCCTCTCGTAGCAACCATTTCAGCCCTTGGAAATAGCCTCTGAGAGTCCACCCTATCCAGACCCCTCAACATCTTGTAAACGTCTATCAGGTCACCTCTCATCCTTCGTCTCTCCAGGGAGAAGAGACCAAGCTCCCTCAACCTATCCTCATAAGGCATGCCCCCCAATCCAGGCAACATCCTTGTAAATCTCCTCTGCACCCTTTCAATGGCTTCAACATCTTTCCTGTAATGAGGTGACCAGAACTGCGCGCAGTACTCCAAGTGGGGTCTAACCAGGGTCCTATAAAGCTGCAGCATTATCTCCCGACTCCTAAACTCAATCCCTCGATTAATGAAGGCTAGTACGCCATACGCCTTCTTGACCGCATCCTCCACCTGCGAGGCCGATTTAAGAGTCCTATGGACCCGGACCCCAAGGTCCTTCTGATCCTCTACACTGCTAAGAATGGTACCCTTCATTTTATACTGCTGCTCCATCCCATTGGATCTGCCAAAATGGATCACTACACACTTATCCGGGTTGAAGTCCATCTGCCACTTCTCCGCCCAGTCTTGCATTCTATCTATGTCTCGCTGCAACTTCTGACATCCCTCCAAACTATCCACAACACCACCTACCTTGGTGTCGTCAGCAAACTTACCAACCCATCCCTCCACTTCCTCATCCAGGTCATTTATGAAAATGACAAACAGCAAGGGTCCCAGAACAGATCCCTGGGGCACTCCACTGGTCACTGACCTCCATGCAGAGAAAGACCCCTCCACAGCCACTCTCTGCCTTCTGCAGGCAAGCCAGTTCTGGATCCACAAGGCAACAGCCCCTTGGATCCCATGCCCTCTCACTTTCTCAAGAAGTCTTGCATGGGGGACCTTATCGAACGCTTTGCTGAAGTCCATATAGACCACATCCACCGCTCTTCCTTCGTCAATGTGCTTGGTCACATTTTCAAAGAACTCAACCAGGCTCGTAAGGCACGACCTGCCCCTGACAAAGCCGTGCTGACTACTTTTGATCATACTAAACTTCTCTAGATGATCATAAATCCTGTCTCTCAGGATCCTCTCCATCAACTTACCAACCACTGAGGTTAGACTCACCGGTCGGTAATTTCCCGGGCTGTCCCTGTTCCCTTTCTTGAATATAGGGACCACATCCGCAATCCTCCAATCCTCCGGAACCTCTCCCGTCTCCATCGACGATGCAAAGATCATCGCCAAAGGCTCCGCAATCTCCTCCCTCGCCTCCCACAGTAACCTGGGGTACATCCCATCCGGTCCCGGCGACTTACCAACCTTGATGCCATTCAATAGTTCCAACACATCCTCTTTCTTTATGTCCACATGCTCGATCCTTTCTGTCCTCCGCAATCCAGCAGTACAACCACCCAGATCCCTTTCCACCGTGAATACCGATGTAAAGTATTCATTAAGCAGCTCCGCCATTTCTAACGGTTCCGCACAAACTTTTCCCCCTTCACCTTTTAAGGGTCCTATGCCTTCACATCTCATCCTTTTACTCTTGACATATTTGTAGAAAGCCTTGGGATTCTCCTTAATCTTACCCGCCAAGGTCTTCTCATGACCCCTTCTCGCTCTCCTAATTTCCTTCTTAAGCTCCTTCCTACATCGCGTATACTCCTCTAAATCCTTAACACCTCCTAGCTCTCTGAACCTTCTGTACGCCTCTCTTTTCTTATTCACCAGGTTCATCACAACCTTCGTACACCACGGTTCCCGTACCCTACCAACACCCCCCTGTCTCATCGGAACGTTGTCATGCAGAGCTCCAGACAAACATTCCTTGAAAATCCTCCACTTTCCTTCGGTACTTTTCCCCAAGAATGCCTCCTTCCAATTTACCCGTCTAATTTCCTCCCTGATGACACTGTATTTCCCTTTACTCCAGAGAAACACTTTCCTAGCCTGCCTGACCCTATCTCTTTCCAATGCTATCGTGAAGGAGATAGAATTATGATCGCTATCCCCAAGATGCTCACCCACCGAGAGATCCTCCACCTGTCCAGGTTCATTAGCCAGCACCAGATCAAGAACAGCCTCTCCTCTAGTAGGCTTATCCACATACTGTGTCAGGAAACTCTCCTGGACACACCTAACAAACTCCTCTCCATCCAAACCCCTAGCCCTAGGGATATTCCAATCTATGTTTGGGAAATTAAAATCTCCCATCACGACAACTCTGTTATTCCTACATCTCTCCAGGATCTGTTTCCCCATCTGCTCCTCAACATCTCTGTTACTATTGGGCGGCCTATAGAAAACACCCAGCAAAGTTACCGACCCCTTCCTGTTCCTAACCTCCACCCACAGAGATTCCGTAGTCAGTCCCTCCACGGCGTCCACCTTCTCTACAGCCGTGACGCTATCCCTGATCAACAGTGCCACTCCCCCCCCTCTCTTGCCTCCCTCCCTGTCCTTTCTGAAACATCTAAAACCCGGCACCTGAAGCACCCAGTCCTGTCCCTGAGACATCCAAGTCTCCGTAATGGCCACCACATCACAATTCGAAGCAGCAATCCACGCTCCAAGCTCATCCACTTTATTCACTACACTCCTGGCATTAAAATAGACACATCTCAGACCTTCAGCCTGAGCACTTCCCTTCTCCCTCACTCGTCTAACCTCCCTCTTACCCTGTCTACATTCCTTATCTATTTGCGAGCTAACCTCCTCGCTCTCAGTCCCCTCATTTCGATTCCCTCCCCCCAACCTTTCTAGTTTAAAGTCTCACCAGTAGCCTTAGCCAACCTTCCCGCCAGGATATTGGTCCCCCTGGGATTCAAGTGCCACCCGTCTTTTTTAAACAGGTCACACCTGCCCCTAAAGAGGTCCCAATGATCCAAGTACCCAAATCCTTGTCCCTTGCTCCAGTCCCTCAGCCACGCATTAATTCTCCACCGATTCCTGTTCTCACTCTCCCGCGGCACAGGCAGCAATCCCGAGATTACTACCTTTGCATTCCTCTTTCTCAGCTGTCTACCCAACTCCCTATATTCTCTTTTCATGACCCCTTCCCTCTTCCTACCTATGTCAGCAGTACCTATATGCATCACGACCTTGGGCTCCTCTCCCTCCCCCTTCAGGATTTCTGGGACTCGACCAGAGACGTCCCTTCACCAAAACCCCTTCATTTACAACTCTAACAGCAGTCCACAGAGTGCTAACAGTTAGCAGTCTACCTCTGGGGGTGTCAAAGGAACTGACACTCCCAGTTAAGTACAAGGCAAAGACTCCCTGATTGGCCGATCAATTGGACCCTTTCCCTTTCTCCTGAAGGCAATGACTTTGATTGGGTTCAGCTCCACACTCACTAGTTTCTCTCTCTCTTCCCTTGAAGGTGATGATTCTGGGTGGGTTCAGTTCCACACTGACTGGTCTCTCTCTCTCGTACGTAGAAAGATGTTGCCTGATCTCAAGGGTGTTGGCGAGGAGGAGAGGTTGAATAAACTGGGATTGTTTTCACTGAAAAGACGGAGGTTGAGGGTGACCTGATAGAGGTCTTCATAATTGTGAGAGGCATAGACAGGTTGAATAGGCAGAGGCTTTCTCCCAGGGGTGGAAGTGGGCACATGTTCAAGGTGAGAGGGGGAAAGTTTAAGGGAGATGTGCGGGGGAGGTTTTTCAGGCAGCGAATGGTGAGTGCCTGGAACAGGCTGCCACAGGAGGTGTCAAAACAGGCATCTGGATGGGTACATGAATAGGGAAGGAATAGAGAGATACGGACTGAGTAAGGGCGGAAGCTTTTTTCTTCAGTTTACTTAGGGCACCATGTTCGGCACGGGCTTGGAGGGCCGAACGGCCTATTCTTTTGCTGCACTTTTCTTTGTTCTCTTTAAACAGCGAATAGAAACAGAAGGAGGCCATTTGGCGCCATGAGGCCCATCGAGCCTGCTCTGACATTCATTATGATCCTGGTTGATCAAATTCTCTTTCCTGATCCCACCTTCCACCCATATGCCTTGATCCCTTCAGCCCCAAGAGCTATATCTAATTACTTCTTGACATCACACATTTTGGCCTCAACTACTTTCTGCATTAGCGATTTTCACAGATTCACACTCTCTGGGTGAAGACATTTCTCCTCACCTCAGTCCGAAAAGTTTTCCCCTTAACCTTACACAAAGAATATCCATAACATTCTTCCCGAATCAACGCTTTCTAGTCCTGTTAGAATTTTATACGTTCCTATGAGACCTTCTCAATCTTCTAAACTCCAATGAACATAAGGATAAAAGCTTCTCTGGCGTTTGGACATTCACACCCTTTATTCTCTCTCTGGACAGCTATTAGCAGTCTTTTTCCCTGGTTTCTATGGCTTTGACTCATCTTTCATTCCTTCCCCCTGCAGTATAAATATCTCCCACTTTCTATGCCTTTTAACTTTGACAAAAGGTCATCTGGACTCGAAATGTCAGCTCTTTTCTCTCCTTACAGATGTTGCCAGGCCTGCTGAGATTTTCCAGCGTTTTCTCTTTTAGTTCCAATGAACATAATGCTAACTGACTTCATCTTTCCTCATATGACAGACTTGCCATCCCAGGAATCCACCTGGTAAACCTTTGCTGCACTCTCCCTGCAGCAAGGACATCCTCCCTCAGATAAGGACACCAAAACTGCACACAATACTCCAGATGTGGCCTCATCATTGCCCTGTACAATTGCAGTAAAACATCACTTTTCCTATACACAAATCCTCTTGCTTTCAAGGCCAACATAAGATTTGCCTTCTTTTTGCCTGCTGTACCTACGAACTGCCTTTCAGCGACTAAACAAAGAACAGCACAGGAACAGGCCCTCTGGCCTACCAAGTCTGTGCCACCACAGATGCCTCTTTATAATGACTTCAATCGGGCCATTGAGGTTGGCCTATTGGAGTATGAATTCCTTGACTAAGGGTCCAATTGATCGGCCAATCAGGGAGTCTTTGCCTTGTACTTAACTGGGAGTGTCAGTTCCTTTGACACCCCCAGAGGTAGACTGCTAACTGTTAGCACTCTGTGGACTGCTGTTAGAGTTGTAAATGAAGGGGTTTTGGTGAAGGGACGTCTGCCTCCGAAGAATTATTACAGCTCTCTAATATTTTCATGCCACTGCGTGGTCCATTTCGCTCTGTTCCCGGCCTATTCATGTAGCTATCCAGATGCCTCTTGAACGTTATAGAATCTGCTCCCACTACTTCCTCCGGCAGCATGTTCCAGGCATTCACCACCCTCTGTGTGAAAAACTTGCCCCTTACATCTCTTTTAAAATTTCCCCCTCTTACTCGCAACCTGTGCCCCTGAGTAAGTCACCTTTCGACACTGGGAAAAAGGCTCTGACTATCTACTCAACCAAGCCTGTCATAATCTTGTAAACCTCGATCAGGTCCCCCCTCATCCTCTGACGCGCCAATGAAAACAATCCAAGTTTGTTCAACCTTTCTTTCCAGTCCATATCCTCCAAAACAGGCAACATCCTGGTAAATTTCTTCTGCACCCTTTCCAATGCATCAACATCCTTCCTCCAATGTGGCACTCAGAATTGTACACAATACTCCAAATGTGGCCTAACCAAAGTCTTACATAGCTGCAACATGATTTTCCATCTTGTATAGCTTCAACATGATTTTACTGACTGATGCACAAGGACACCTAGGTCTCGCTGAGTATCCACCTCCATCGATTTACACCCATTCAAATAATAATCTGCCTTGCCATTTTTGCTACCAAAGTGGATAATTAAATGGGTAACCACATATTTATCCACATTATACTACATGTGTGGGCTCAGACTGTCCAAATCTCGCTGAAGGATCTCAGCATCCTCCTCACAGCTCACTCTCCCATCCATTATTGTATCATCTACATAGCTGGAGATAATACATTTATTTACCACGTCCAAATCATCAATAAATTATATAAGTCGTTGGGGTCCTAGCACAGATCCCTGCAGTACCCCACTAATCACTGACTGCCAATTAGAAAAAGGACCCATTCATGCCATCTCTTTGCTTCCTATCTGCTGACCAGTTTTCTATCCATCTCAAGACGCTAACCGCAATCCCATGCACTTCAACTTTACATAGTAGAAGGGCAGCCCGGTGGCACGATGGTTAGCACTGCTGCCTTACAGCACCAGGGACCGGATTTGATTCCCAGCTTGGGTCACTGTCTGTGTGAGTCTGCACATTCTCCCCGTCTCTGCATGGGATTCCTCCGGGTGTTCCGGTTTCCTCCCACAGTCTGAAAGACATGCTGTGGTTAGGTGTATTGGCCATGCTAAATTCTCCTTCAGTCTTCCTGAACAGGAGCCAGAGAATGGTGACTAGGGGATTTTCACAGTAACTTCATTGCAATGTTAATGTAAGCCTACTTGTGAAACTAATAAATAATCTTTAAACGTAAAAACGTTATGTGAGATTTTGTCCAAAGTTTTCTGGAACTCTAAATGAACCACATCCACCGGTTCTCCCTGGTCAACTCTACTAGTTACATCAAAGAATTCCAGTAGTATTGTCAAGCATGATTTCTCTTTTGTAAATCCATGCTGATTTTGTCTCTTTATATCACTGCTTTCCAAACGCTTGATAATGGTCATTGGTTCCCTCTTTCTTCTCTACCTCTGTTTTTGAAAACAGGTCTTAGATTATTTACGTCTCTATCCCCTGAAGGTGCTGACCCTGGGTGGGTTCAGTTCCAAACTCACTGGTGGCTCTCCCCTCTCCCCAAGGTGCTGACTCTGGCTGGTTCATTTCTGCACTCATTAGTTCCTCTCTCTGTGTCCTGAAGGTGCTCATATCTGATCCTCTATCTCAATGCCACATTCTCATTTTTTTCCCAATACTCCTTGATGCCATTAAAATCTAAAAAAAAATCTCTCCTTCTTGAATACATTCAGTGACTTGGTCGCCACAGCTTCTGAGGTAAAGAATTCCATAGGATCACCACCCTCTGTGTGAAGAAATCTTTCCCCATCTCATTCCTAAATGGTCTACCCAGTATCCTAAGACTGTGTCCCCTTGTTCTACATTCCCCAACTAGGTGAAACATCCTTCCTGCAGCTAGTCTGTCCAGCTATGTTAGGATTTTGTATGTTTCAATCAGATCTCCTCTCATCCTTTCTGTTTTTCACACCAAAGTGTATAACTTCACACTTAGCCGCGTTGTCCTGCATCTGCCATATATTTGCGCACTCACTCAACTTGTCTAAATCACTTTGAAACCTCCTTGCATCCCCCTCACAACTCACAATTTTGCCCAGTTTTATGTCGTCAGCAAACGTGGAAATGTTATATTTGGTTCCCTCATCCAGGTCATTTATATAAATGGTGAGGAGCAGTGGGAATCATTCAAAAAGGAAATAGAGAGAGTACAGGGCCAACATGTTCCCATAAAGGTGAAGGTGGGAGCAAAAACATTCAGAGAATCCTGAATGGTGAGGGATTTATAGCATTGGAGCAGGAAAACTTGGGAGATTATCGCAGAGAGAGGGGGTTTGAAACAATGAATGCCCTGGAGTATAGAACGTGCAGGGAATGTAATTTGAAAATAAATTAGCAGAGCAAAGAGCTATAAAAAACACCGGCGGGCAAAATAAAGGAAATCCCACGGCTGAGGCGGGATCCTAATCGAGGTGTACAAAATTAGGAGGGACATTGAGAGGGTAGATAGAAATAAACTTTTCACCTTAGTAGAGGGGTCATTTGGCAGGGGGAATAGGATAAACGTAGGGGCCAGGAGATTTAGAGGGATTTGAGGAAAAACATTTTCACTCAGAGGGTGGTGGGAATCTGGAACTCACTGCCTGGAAGGGTGGCAGAGACATGAACGCTCACAACATTGAAATTAACATTTGCAATGCTGTAGAATATGAGAGTCTATGCCAAGTGCTGAAAAATGGGATTAGAATCATAGAGTACCTCCAGTGCAGAACGAGGCCATTCGGCCCATCGAGTCTGCACCGACCACAATCCAACCAGCCCCTGTTGCTATCACCTCACATATTTACCCTGCTAATCCCCGTGGCACGAGGAGTAATTTCGCAAAGCGAATCAACCCAACCCCCACATCTTTGGACTGTGGGAGAAAACCGGAGCACCCGGAGGAAACCCCTGAAGACACGGGGAGAATGTGCAAACTTCACACAAACAGTGACCCGAGACCGGAATTGAACCCGGGTCCTCGGCGCTGTGAGGCAGGAGTGCTAACCACTGTGCCACCGTGCCGCCGAATGGACATAGGTAGGTGCTGATGGCCAATGTAGACACGATGGGCTGAATGGCCTTTTTCTGTGCTGTACAATTCTCTGACTCTATGACTTCTTAAAGAGGTCCTTCATTGGCTGTCCTTTGGAAAATCCTGAGAAAATGATTGGTTCGATAGAAATGAAAATCTCTTGTCTTTTCTCTGGTGTCTTACACTTTGCTCCTTGCTTCCTGACTGGAATCTCCAAACTGGGGGAATTGTGGATCCTGGTGACATCACCCTGTTGGGTAGGAAGCTATTGTCACAGAGTCCTGTGTTGTCAATGTACCGACCTGTTACCATAGTTACCCAGGTTCACTGGATGCTGACAGAATGTTTACCATTGATTTGGTGTTCTACCTGCCAGCTGTTCATGCAGAAAACAGATGCTGTGAGTGAGCATTGTCCCCCTCCCACTTACAGCAATGATAGTGACAATCGGCATTATTGGGACGAGAGTCGTAGTCATAGTCATGGAGATTCGCTGCTGGAAACAGGCCCTTTGGCCCAACTCGTCCATGCTGTCCTGTTTTTACCAATAAGCGAGTCCCAATTACCTGCATTTGGCCCATATCCCTCCATACCAACCTTACCCATGTAACTGTCTAAAAGTTTTTTAAAAGACAGAATTGTCCCCGCATCTGCTACTACCTCTGGCAGCTCGTTCCAGACACTCACCATCCTCTGTGTGCAAAAACTGTCCATCTGGACCCTTTTGTGTTTCTCCTCTCTCACCTATACCCTCCACTTTTAGACCCCACCCCCCCTACCTTTGGGAAAAGATGTTGACTATCTACCTCATCTATGCCCCTCATTATTTTATAGCCCTCTATAAGATCACCCCTCAGCCTCCTACGCTCCAGAGAAAAAGGTCCCAGTCTATCCAGTCTCTCCTTGTAACTCAAACCATCAAGTCCCGGTAGCATCCTAGTAAATCTTTTCTGCACTCTTTCCAGTTTAATCATATTCTTTCTATCATAGGGTGACCAGAACTGTCCACAGTATTCCTAGCGTGGCCTTACCAATGTCTTGTACAACTTCAACAAGACATCCCAACTCCTTTGTGACGATAAATGGACCAATATATTGCATTGCCATTCTTACAGTTGTTAATGAAGTGAAAAAGCTGGTGCTTAATGAAATGCCTCTCGGGGAAATCTGCTCGAATGTAAAAATGCCGCAGAATGCTCAATTATTATTGTTTCTGCTCAACCAGCCCCAGAAGCTTGGAAGATGGAAGTTCCCGATTGGTCTGAAGTCAGAGACGAAGAGGAGCCAAGTTTCAACAACTTGCTGACAGACATCAAAGTCAGCAGCTTTGGAGCAAGGAGACCCTCGGACAGGGCATTCAGCGTAACCAAGCCCCTGGAACATCACCGCTTCTGGAGACCAGAGAAGGTGTGAGGCAAGGCAGGATGCTCGATTGATCGAACGTGGGACCTCAATCATTGGTGAAGTCTCCTACTCCGGTTTGAAGTGGAGGAAATTAGTCAGGATGGAAGTGGTGACGAGATTCACAGTCACTCCCTCAGTTTAGAGTCCATTTTTAAGGCAATCTGTGCAGCGACTCCACTCTGGGATGGATGTCAGATCAGCTCACCAGACGGTAGGAGGACTGGAACACAAATGACGTCACAAAATACTTCCTCAAATGCTTCGCTGTGCAGTTCAAAACCTGGAAGGCCGGGATTCGAGTCACGTTACACAGGCGACTGGGAAAAGTACTGTCAGATTAATCAGACCACTGGCCAATATTGGAAAGACACAAAGCCCAGCAGGGGGAAGTCAACATGAATTTTCACTTTTAATATTTCTTTTTCACTCTGAATAACTTATTGTGTTTGTATAATTATCCTAAATGTTTCACATTAATACAAATACTCAGAAAATTTAGCATTGCCAGCTAAGTGTAACCGGGAACAATGACCTGTCCGTTCAGTTTGGGGAACACTTCCTGACAGAGGAAGATTGGGACATGAAAGCTTCTCCCTATCAGCTCCTTCCAGTTCCCTCCACAATTCTGAACACCTCTATCAAATCTCCTTTCAACCTTCTCTTTGTCAAAGAGAACAGACCCAAATTCTCCAATCTACCGATGTAACTGAACTTCCGCATCCCTGGACCCATACCCAGAGATTTATTGCGCCCTCGCTAATCCTTCACATCCTTTCTAAACTCTGCTGTCCAGACCAGAGTGCAATACTCCAAATGAGGCCAAACCAGGGTTTTATACAGGTTTCCCTAAACTTGCTTGCTCTTGTACTCTGTGCCCCTACTGATAAAGCTCACCAAACCAAATACTTTTGTAACCACACTCTCAACCTGCCACCCAGACAGCAATTATTAGTGTCACATTTAACCGCAGGTCCCTCTGCTCCTGCTTCCTTTACAATTGTACCATTTTTATACTGTGTCTCCCATTCCTGCCAACTGAAATGAATCATTTCACACTTCTGTGCTTTAAATTGGTCTTGTCTGACTAATCCACAAGCTGCCTAAGAAACAACACTCACAGTTCACAATGCTGCCATGTACTGTGTAATTACCACAGTTTGAATGTGTGCTCTGTGCAGCATTGCCGATGTCTCTAAAATGTATCAGGAAGAGCAGGATTCCAAACACCAACCCTCTTGGGATCCCATTTTAACCGATCCACTCCAACTAAAAACATTTCCCACTGCTGTGTTTCCTGTCACTCAGTCAGTTTCCTATCCATGTTGCTGCTGTCCCTTTTATTCTATCAGCTCCAAATGTTCCCACAAGTTTGCTGTGTGCCCCTTTATTTATAAAATGCTGATTCTTACAACCTTTTCTGAAGAGGTGTGTTTACCATTTGCAATTCTCCAATCCTCTGGCACCACTCATATAACTAGCTGGGTTAGAAAAAAAATACCCATTACCTCTGCAATTTCCACCGCTATTTCCCTCAGTATCCATGGATCCGTCTCTTCCAGTAACAAGAACACAGCAATTAAGAACATACACTGACCACATGGCACATTGACTCTGTTCCACCATTCAATTCGATCATGACTCATTTATTTATTTATCTTTATTGCCGGACAGTGAAAACACAGTCACAGTATTAAAAACAAGAACAGCAGCAACAACATCTACATAGATAGAAATCACACTAGGTTTCTGACAAGTTTTCTAAAAGTCACTATATTTTCAGCATTCACAACAAAATCAGGCAAAGCATTTGAAATATCAACAGTTCTATGTGAGGAAAACAAACTGTGACTATGAAGACTTGAACCAAATTTCTGCAGCTTATACTCACGCCCACCCAACATACAGTAACTGCGAATAAAGAACATTTCAGCCTTGGGGAGTAAGGCCATAGTAAATTTCCATGTCAAATTAAAATGTATCAATTTACAAACTTGAACTAAACCAGAAATCAGCCTTCTCGAAAGAATGCAATCCAAGAATTCTTAATCCCAATAAAGTATTCCCCTCATGCCTTCCATTTTCCTGGTAACATGTCTTTGCACTCTCTCTTTCAGCTGTATATCTTTCTGGAAGTGTGGAGTCCAAACTGTGGATGCAGACTCCAGATGTGGGCATACCAGCTGCTTATAGAGTTTCAGATCTTGGTGTTCAACTCCACTTTACTCCTCACTCACTTAATTCTCTGAGCAACATAAATTTGTCTATTTCTGCCTTTACTGTCATAGAATCCCTATGGTGCAGATGGAAGCCATTTGACCCATCAAGTCTGCACTAACATAACCCCACATATTTATCCCGCTAATCCCCCAGAACCAATACATTTGTGATACGAAGGGGCAATTTAGTATTGCATATCCATCTGACATTCGGAGCTTGGGAGGAAACAAACATGGGGAGGACATGCAAGCTCCACGCAGACAATCACCCAAGGTGGAATTGAACCTGGGTACCGGGCGCTTAGAGGCAGCAATGCGAACCACTGTGCCACCCCTAGTGTATAAATAATGGAGCATGTCAAAGGATCACAACGCAGTGAGTGCAGAAATTTATTCTCATTTCAGTCCTTAATGATCTGATCCTTACACTGAACCTGCTTAAACAATCTCCCAATGTCCACAAAATCAAACCCCTTCAGAATCGTGTATGTTTTAATGTTTTGCCTCTCATGCTTCTGAATCACAGAGAATACAGACCCAGTTTACTAAGGGTTGTAGCATATGAAACCCTTTGTTAGTGATTGAAGCATAATGTGAAAACCCTTTCCAACAGCGAGTAGTTCAGCTCTGGGATGCATTGTCTGACAATATGGTGATGCAGCTTCAAGTGAGGCATTGAGAAGGGAATTCGATTGTTAAAGTTCCATTGGCACGGTGGCACAGTGGTTAGCACTACTGCCTCACAGCATCAGTGTGGAGTTAACATGTTGTCCCTGTGTCTGCATGGATTTTCTCTGTGTGCTCTAATTTCATCTCACAGTCCAATGCTGAGCAGATTAAATGGATTAGATATGATAAATTGCCCCTTAGTGTCCCAAAATGTGCAGGTTAAGGGGTTAGCCATCGTAAAAATGCACGAAAGATGTTCTTTCAGAGAGTCAGTGCAGACACGATGGGCCGGCTGGCATCTTTCTGGACTGTGGAGTATGAGGGATCCAAGGGATACTCAGTGCTTTCATTTGTGAAGCCAAGGATGCCATCCACTTTTCTAATGACTCTCTTAAAATCTCTCGCGTTCAAAGATCTCTCTGAACCTCAGAACACTCTGAGCCTGCACACTCTTTAGAACTGGACCATTCAGTTTCTTTTGCCTCTCCCCATCTCTTCTGTCAAAATGCAGCACTGTTCCTGAGTGTGGCATTAATAATGTGAGAGCTGAGATCGCAGCTTCTGTCTCCCCAAGAGAATCTTTCTGGATAAAGTGGAAATTTACAAGGATTTCTGTCACTGAGACATTGTCTGGCTGTCTGTGTCTCACTGCCCTAACTCAAACTGTCTCTGTCTATCCCTCCACCCCCTCTCATCCACTCTATATGAAGGCGGGATATTGTTGTTTAGTGACTGAGTGCACACAATCTGTATCTTCATCTGATCAAATAGAATTCAGCTTGTGAACAATATCATCATTTCAACCAGTTCTGGGTTAAATCAGGCACAGCTCTGATTGGCTGCAGCCCGCTGAATCTGGGGAGCAGACACTGTGAGCATTGCCAGCCTCAAAGGCTTTAACCCTTACTGAGCTGGGAAACTCCAACTAATCCCTGAGAATCCACAGCACAGTGCGAGAGGAGAGGAAAGCCTGTCCTGGGAGCTGTCAATCTGAGACACAGTTTGACCCTGTCAATGTGCAGATGTGAACCTGCTCCTTCCATTCTCAAACTGTTATAACCAGGAACACAGAACGCCCAGTAATGACCAGCTTGTTGCAATGTGTTTGAATGAACACGATGTCATATCATCTAAGCAGCATTTTGAAATTCTCAATCATTCAATGTATTCTGATGAAATGTATTTCTTGTGCTCTGTGTGTCATTACATAAGAATCTTCCTCTGATATGAGACCTTGTTTCGTCCTTGTGCCCCTGATGCTGATTATTTTCGTTCTGCTCACGTTATGATATTTCTCATGGAACCAGAGAAAGAACCAGAGAAAAGTAACAGCACAGAGGGGACCCATTCGGCCTATCTTGTCCATGGCAGTCTGAGGATACCCAGATGTCCTTTCCAAACTCACCTTCCTGCACCTGGCCCGAAGCCATGCAGCTGAAAGCATGACAGAGACCCAAATACTGAATGCCAACAATTCACTAGGATTTGCGACTCTGTGGCTGCCTGAAGCAGCCGAAGTAAATACTTCCAATTATAATCGCTGTGAGCAGGGTTCAAACCTGCGCGGGGAAAGCCCAGTCGATGTCGAGTTGAACGCCTTAACCACTTGGTCATCGCAGCTGCATATTCGTGAGGATAATATAACCACCTCAGTAGCATTTATATTCACTTCATCAGGCACCATGATTGTGCAGAGCACAGTGTGTGAGCTGAGATGTGTTCCTCAACCTTTACTTTGTATCTTTGTCTCTGACTGAGAACTCATTTATTCGGTCAGGGACCTGTTTTTCTATTTCAATATTTTTTCATCAGAAACGAATTACGTCGGAACAAAAATTGAAAAAGAGAAATCTCTATTTAATTCCTGTCAAATGTTGTGTTCACACTGTTTTTGTCCACTCGGTTTAAAACACAGGAGGCCGTGGATAAGGTTCTAAATAAATTATCACTGCGATGGCCGGGAATCGAACCTGGGTCAACTGCTTGAAAGGCAGCTATGCTCACCACTATACCACCATCGCTCAATCTACTTAAACAAATGTTATTTTAATCAGTTATTATTACAGAACTACCTTATTTGCTGATTTTGTCAGGCACGAGGTGTGTCCATTTCACAGTTTGTAAACTGAACCTGTCTTGTCTTGTTTTTCTGGACAGTTTAAGCCGCCGTTTTATTATTGTTTCTGACTGGGAACTAATTGATTAGTTTTGAGGCATATTCTTTCATTTAAACAACTGAAAGCAAATTGAAGCTGGATTTTCCATTAGAAACACAGTGGTGATGAGAATCTTTAGTGAATTTTATTTCAGGAGTGCCCACCTACTGTTGTGACCTGTGATAGCGAATTAAATAAATCACCATTGTGATGGTCAGGAACTGACCCTTGGTCAAATGCTCGCACAGTCACCACCATCACACACTTGGCTCTGCCACGCTCTCAGTGCGAAAGGTCAGCTCTTGACAGTGAATCTGGTTTCCCCCAGGGCCAATCGGAGGATGGTCAGAAACTGTCTGTCACTCTCAGAAACTCCATTATCAGCGAGTGTGGGATGATTATTGAACTGGCTGTCACTGGTTGGTGACGTTGTGATTTACTGTTACCTGTCAGTGCAGGAGAAACAAATAAAACAGGAAATCTAGAGACTCCGAGAGCAGATAATTTGTACCTTCATAGTACAAACTAAACAAACATAGGGCTGTCTGCAATCATTGTAATAACTGAAAGAAAAAGGATTGACTTGGCCACGGAATCTGGTGAACAGATATGGTCCTACACCACATGGACTGCAGCGGTTCCAGAAGGCAGCTCACCACCACCTTCCCAAGGCCAATTAGGGATGGGCAATAAATGCTGACCCAGACAGCGACACCGACATTCCATGAATGAATTCAAAGACAATCTGTGGGGAGCGGGCCTCAGAGTGTTTAACAGTTACTGAGGTGAAAAACTATAAATAACCCCCTGGAATCCGGAGCAAAGCCCGGAAGGAGGAGAAATTCCGTCCTGGGACCTTACAGTTGGTGAAAGTTTTGTCCTGTGAATGTGTAGATGTGAATATTGTGTCAGAGAGAGTGCATGAAAGGGACGGGCGAGTCAGACTAATCCAACTGTGTTTGTGTGTCTGTTCTGATCATGAGATCTCCGAGTCTCTCTTGTGGAAAATAAAATGATTTTTCAATCAAAGATACCCGCTAAACCCCCTGCTGAGCCCCAAAGTTAGATTTCAAAGCAATTGTTTCATTAAATTAAGGATTTCAGTGGAAAAGTAGAGAACATGTCAGCGATCGCATGTGAGAGCGCGATCAGTGCAGCAGTAAAATGGGTTTCAGTGGAAAATGGAGTCCTCAGTTCGAGTGAAACCTTTTCAACAGCAAACGTTCATGTGTCAGAGACATGAAGGATGTGAGCTGGATCTCTGGAGAAGCGGAATTTCTTTGCAATGGGAGAGTTTGTGAGGAGAGAGAAACACAGAGAGGCTGGAGGAGCCGGGAGCTGACAGCAGCTTGTCTCTGCTCCGTCCGCTCTCTGCCTTTAAGTTGCTCTGTGCCGCCACCACTGGGTTCATTTCGGATTCAGTTCTGATTGGCCGACAAGAGGTGAGGCCACATTGGATTTCGTACTGGGAAATGAACCGGGCCAAGTGTTAGATTTGGTTGTGGGAGAGCACTTTAGAGATAGTGACCACAATTCGGTGTCTTTTGTTATTGCAATGGAGAGGGATAGGGCTGTACGGCAGGGCATGGTTTACAATTGGGGGAGAGGTAATTATGATGCTATTAGGCAAGAATTAGGGGGCATAAGTTGGGAACAGAAACTGTCAGAGAAAGGAATTAATGAAAAGTGGAACTTTTTCAAGGAACAAATACTGGGTGTCCTTGATAGGTATGTCCCTGTCCGGCAGGGAGGAAATGGCCGAGTGAGGGAACCATGGTTCACGAAAGAGGTGGAATGTCTTGTGAAAAGGAAGAGGGAAGCTTATGTAGGGATGAGGAAACAAGGTTCAGATGGCTCGATTGAGGGTTACAAGTTAGCAAGGAATGAGCTGAAAAAGGGGCTTAGGAGAGCTAGGAGGGGACACAAGAAGTCCTTGGCGGGTCGGATCAAGGAAAACCCCAAGGCTTTTTACTCTTACGTGAGGAATAAAAGAATGACCAGGGGGAGGTTAGGGCCGGTCAAGGACAGTAGTGGGAACTTGTGTATGGAGTCAGTAGAGATAGGCGAGGTGATGAATGAATACTTTTCTTCAGTGTTCACCAAGGAGAGGGGCCATGTTTTTGAGGAAGAGAAGGTGTTACAGGCTAATAGGCTGGAGGAAATAGATGTTCGGAGGGAGGATGTCCTGGCAGTTTTGAATAAACGGAAGGTCAATAAGTCCCCTGGGTCTGATGAAATATATCCTAGGATTCTTTGGGAGGCAAGGGATGAGATTGCAGAGCCTTTGGCTTTGATCTTTGGGTCCTCGCTGTCCACGGGGATAGTGCCAGAGGACTGGAGAATGGCGAATGTTGTTCCTCTGTTTAAGAAAGGGAATAGAAATGACCCTGGTAATTATAGACCGGTTAGTCTTACTTCGGTGGTTGGAAAATTGATGGAAAAGATCCTTAGGGATGGGATTTACGACCACTTAGAAAGATGCGGATTAATCCGGGATGGTCAGCACGGATTCGTGAAGGGCAAGTCGTGCCTCACAAATTTGATTGAATTTTTGAGCAGGTAACTAAGTGTGTTGATGAAGGTAGGGCAGTTGATGTCATATACATAGATTTTAGTAAGACATTTGATAAGGTCCCCCGTGGTCGGCTTATGACGAAAGTGAGGAGGTGTGGGATAGAGGGAAAGTTGGCCGATTGGATAGGTAACTGGCTGTCTGATCGAAGACAGAGGGTGGTGGTGGGTGGAAAATTTTTGGATTGGAGGCAGGTTGCTCGCGGAGTGGCACAGGGATCAGGGCTTGTTCCTCTGCTCTTTGTGATTTTTACTAATAACTTGGAGGAGGGGTCTGAAGGGTGCATCAGTAAATTTGCTGATGACACCAAGATTGGTGGAGTAGTGGATGAGGTGGAGGGCTGTTGTAGGCTGCAAAGAGACATAGATAGGATGCAAAGCTGGGCTGAAAAATGGCAAATGGAGTTTAACCCTGATAAATGTGAGGTGATTCATTTTGGTAGGACTAATTTAAATGTGGATTACAGGGTCAAAGGTAGGGTTCTGAAGACTGTGGAGGAACAGAGAGATCTTGGGGTCCATATCCACAGATCTCTAAAGGTTGCCACTCAAGTGGATAGAGCTGTGAAGAAGGCCTATAGTGTGTTAGCTTTTATTAACAGGGGGTTGGAGTTTAAGAGCCGTGGGGTTATGCTGCAACATTACAGGACCTTGGTGAGACCACATTTGGAATATTGTGTGCAGTACTGGTCACCTCACTATAAGGAGGATGTGGAAGCGCTGGAAAGAGTGCAGAGGAGATTTACCAGGATGCTGCCTGGTTTGGAGGGTAGGTCTTATGAGGAAAGGTTGAGGGAGCTAGGGCTGTTCTCTCTGGAGCGGAGGAGGTTGAGAGGAGACTTAATACAGGTTTATAAAATGATGAAGGGGATAGATAGAGTGAATGTTCAAAGACTATTTCCTCGGGTGGATGGAGCTATTACAAGGGGGCGTAACTATAGGGTTCGTGGTGGGAGATATCGGAAGGACATCAGAGGTAGGTTCTTTACGCAGAGAGAGGTTGGGGTGTGGAATGGACTGCCTGCAGTGATAGTGGAGTCAGACACTTTAGGAACATTTAAGCAGTTATTGGATAGGCACATGGAGCACACCAGGATGAGAGGGAGTGGGATAGCTTGATCTTGGTTTCAGATAAGCTCGGCACAACATCGTGGTCCGAAGGGCCTGTTCTGTGCTGTACTGTTCTATGTTCTATGATTCTCACACACATTTTTCACACACTCTCTGATAGGATTGAAACTGTAGCCGCCGAAACGGGTCCTCCAGCCGCTGCCGCTCAAGGCAAATCTCCCAGGAAGAAGGCGGCGGCTCCCCGGTCTGCGGCAGCTAGTCCCAAGTTAGGCGAGCAGATCCTCAATGTTGTGGCGGGTTGCAGCGATCGCAAGGGGATGTCCCTGGCCGCGATAAAGAAAGCTTTGGCTGGCAGTGGAGTGGATGTGGGGAAGCGCGTCTCCCAGATCAGGTTAACTATCAAGAGGAAGGTGGAGAAAGGCTCTCTGGTGCAGATAAAGGGACAGGGCGCCTCCGGCTCCTTCAAACTCGCTAAGAAGGAAAGGCCGGAGAAAATGGGAAAGAAGATGAAGAAACCAACAGCCAAGAAATCTTTAGTAAAGAAAACAGCGGCCAAGAAGGTGACAACAAAGAAACCCGCAGCAAAGAAACCCGCAGCAAAGAACATTCCAGTGAAGAAATCAACAGTGAAGAAAACAAGCAGCAAGAAGGCGGCAACTCCAAAAAAGGCGGTGAAGAAAGCAGCCCTGAAGAAAAAGTCTCCTGTGAAGAAGGTGACGGGCGGAAAGTCTGTCAAAAAAGTGACTAAATCGAAGGCCAAACCCAAAGTGAAAGCAGCAAAAGCGAAGAAAGCGTCAGTAAAGAAGTGAAACAACCCGAGCAAATTGTAAACCTTTGAACCCAAAGGCTCTTCTCAGAGCCACCCACATCTCTCAGGAAGGAGCTGATCCCGCAAGAAAATGATTCCTGTCCCGCGGCCCGGCTCATTCTCAATAGAGATCATTTCAAATTCAGACTAAAGCAAAACACTGCAGACGCTGATTTTCATTTGAATTTCACATTTGTGCAATCGCCACTTTCTCTCATAATAAAGATGTCTGGTAGATTCAGTATGAATCTACACTGCGGCTAAACACTGCTTTCCAACTTCCTTGGAATCCAGACAGTGGCCATTCGGCCCCTCGAGTCTGCACCAACGGGAATCCTCCCCAGGTCCTATCCCCATAACCCTATTTATATATCCTAATAACCTCCTGATTCTACGGGGCAATTTAGCATGGCCCATCAACCGAACTCGCATATCTTTGGAGTGTAGGAGGAAACCGGAGCACCCAGAGGAAGCTCACGCAGGGGGAATGTGTAATCTCCACACAGGGCAGTGACCCAAGCTGAGAATTGAACACAGGTCCCTTGCGCTGTGAGGTAGCAATGGTAGCCACTGTGCCACCCCAAAATCAATATCAGGAGTGGGATTTGAACCCACGCCTCCAGAGGAGACTGCAACCTGAACACAGCAACTTAGACCGCTCGGCCACCCTGTCTCCCTTAATTTTAACAGAGGAGATTGCCTCAGACAGCCGCAATAAGGTTTTTGTAAACAGCTGGAAGCGGATGTGGGTGAGGATGTTACTGAGAAAGATTCTTGTGATGGAATAGACTGTGTTTCGGTCGAAATATTACTAAGTGGGAATTATAACAGGACCAGGTTTAAAAACACAAAAGGACAAAGTCACGACTCGAAACGTTAACTCTGTCTCTCTCTTCACAAAAGCTGCCGGAGCTGCTGATTATTTGCAGCATTTTCTGTTTTGATTCCATATTTCGAAGCTCCGGGTTTGTGGAAACTCTTGTGTGTGAAGGATGGCTCTGGAAGGGTTTGTGTGGGGAAGCTGTGTTTGGCTTCCATTGTTAATAAACGGGTTGAAATTGGAGGTTGCAGAAACTGGAGGTGGAGCTGAAAGATCAGGGGCCGTTCTGTGTGTGTGTGTCAGTCCGGCTCTCTCCTCCCTCCCACTCTGTGTTTAATCTTCACTCTGTCTCCTCCCCTCTCTGCTCTCACTCCGCCTTTCTCAGTCAGGTCGGGCGGGTTGTATAAAAGGAGCCTGAAAGATTTCCTCTCATATTGTGCAGAGATCTGAGTGAAGATTCATCATGTCTGGCAGAGGGAAAGGGGGCAAAGGACTGGGTAAAGGCGGAGCAAAGCGGCACCGCAAAGTGCTTCGTGATAATATCCAGGGCATCACCAAGCCAGCAATCCGCCGCCTCGCTCGCCGTGGCGGTGTCAAGCGGATCTCGGGTTTGATCTATGAGGAGACTCGCGGGGAGCTGAAGGTTTTCCTGGAGAATGTGATCAGGGATGCGTTCACCTACACTGAACATGCCAAGCGCAAGGCGGTCACTGCCATGGATGTGGTGTACGCTCTGAAACGCCAGGGCCGCACTCTCTATGGATTTGGCAGCTGAGCAACTCGCCCCTTTCTACTGAACACACAACAAAGGCTCTTTTAAAAGCTACTCACCCACTTCACAGACACAGCAGTGACCTGGGAATTGCAGCTGGGATAGGCTGTTCAGTGTTTGAGATGCATGTTTGCTTTGCATATGTTACGGTGCGGGAATCACCGAATTTAACACTTCATTTGGAGCAGCGATGAGAATTGTTTTTGAACTGTTTAAATGTATTGTCTGAACAGCCCCCTAGTTTCTGCAGTCATTGATTTCAGTAAGAAGTCTCACAACACCAGGTTAAAGTCCAACAGATTTATTTGGTAGCACAAGCCACAAGCTTTCGGAGCGCTGCCCCTTCATCAGGTGAGTGGGAGTTCTGTTCACAAACAGGGCATATAAAGACACAAACTCAATTTAGAAAATAATGGTTTGAATGCGAGTCTTTACACGTAATCAAGTCTTAAAGGTCCAGACAGTGTGAGAGTGGAGAGAGGGTTAAGCACAGGTTAAAGAGATGTGTATTGTCTCCAGCCAGGACAGTTAGTGAGATTTTGCAAGCCCAGGCAAGTCATGGGGGTTACAGACAGTGTGACATGAACCCAAAATCCCAGTTGAAGCCGAGCTCATGTGTGCAGAACTTGGCTATCAGTTTCTGCTCAGCAACCCTGCGTTGTCGTGAAGGCCGCCTTGGAGAACGCTTACCCGAAGATCAGAGGCCGAATGCCTGAGACTGCTGAAGTGTTGCCCAACAGGAAGAGAACACTCATGCCTGATGATTGTCGAGCGGCGTTCATTCATCCGTTGTCATAGCGTCTGCATAGTCTCCCCAATGTACCATGCCTCGGGACATCCTTTCCTGCAGCGTATCAGGGAGACAACATTGGCCGAGTTGCAAGTGCATGTACCGTGTACCTGGTGGATGGTGTTCTCACGTGAGATGATGTCATCTCAAACATCATCAAACATCAAACATGATTTCAGAAATGAGGAATTTTATATACAAGGAAAGATTCGAGAAATTGAACTTATTCTCCTTGGAGCAAGGAAGATTAAGTGGTGACCTTATTGAGGTGTTTAGAATTATGAACAATTTTAGAATGATAGAACATTACAGCACAGAAACAGGCCTTTTGGCCCTTCTTGGCTGTGCCAAACCATTTTTGTGCCTCGTCCCACTGACCTGCACTTGGACCATATCCCTCCACACCCCTCTCATCCATGGACCTGTCCAGGTTTTTCTTAAATGTTAGAAGTGTGCCCGCATTCACCACTTCATCTGGCAGCTCATTCCACACTCCCACCACTCTCTGTGTGAAGAAGCCCCCTCTAATATTCCCTTTAAACTTTTCTCCTTTCACCCTTAACCCATGTCCTCAAGTTTTTTTCTCCCCTCGCCTCAGTGGAAAAAGCCTGTTTGCATTCACTCTATCTATACCCATCATGATTTTATACACCTCTATCAAATCTCCCCTCATTCTTCTACGCCCCAGGGAATAAAGTCCTAACCTATTCAACCTTTCTCTGTAACACAGTTTCTCAAGTCCCGGCAACATCCTTGTAAACCTTCTCTGCACTCTTTCAACCTTATTAATATCCTTCCTGTAATTAGGTGACCAAAACTGCACACAATACTCTAAATTCGGCCTCACCAATGTCTTATACAGCCTCACCATAACATTCTACCTCTTATACTCAATACTTTGATTTATAAAGGCCAAATTAGCAAAAGCACTCTTTACGACTCTATCTACCTGTGACGCCACTTTTAGGGAATTATGTATCTGTATTCCCAGATCCCTCTGTTCTACTGCACTCTTCAGTGTCCTACCATTTACCTTGTATGTTCTACCTTGGTTTGTCCTTCCCAAGTGCAATACCTCACACTTGTCTGCATTAAACTCCATCTGCCATTTTTCAGTTCATTTTTCGAGCTGGTCCAAATCCCTCTGCATGCTTTGAAAACCTTCCTCACTGTCCACTGCACCTCCAATCTTGGTATCATCAGCAAATTTGCTGATCCAATTGACCACATTATCATCCATATCATTGATATAGATGACAAACAACAATGGACCCAGCACTGATCCCTTTTGACAGGGGAAAGAAGGATATTTTGTTTCCACCAGTTGGGATGTCAGTGACTTGGAGTCACAAAGAACAAAGAACAATACCGCACAGGAACAGGCCCTTCGGCCCTCCAAGCCCGCACCGCTCCCGGTCCAAACTAGACCATTCTTTTGTATCCCTCCATTCCCACTCCGTTCATATGGCTATCTAGATAAGTTCCCAATGTGTCCGCCTCCACCACCTTGCCTGGCAGCGCATTCCAGGCCCCCACCACCCTCTGTGGAAAATACGTCCTTCTGATATCCGTGTTAAACCTCTCCCCACCCCTCTCCCTCACCTTGAACCTATGACCCCTCGTGAACGTCACCACCGATCTGGGAAAAAGCTTCCCACCGTTCACCCTATCTATGCCTTTCATAATTTTATACACCTCTATTAGGTCAACCCTCATCCTCCGTCTTTCCAGTGAGAACAACCCCAGTTTACCCAATCTCTCCTCATAACTAAGCCCTTCCATACCAGGCAACATCCTGATAAACCTCCTCTGCACTCTCTCTGAAGCCTCCACGTCCTTCTGGTATTGTGGCGACCAGAACTGGGCGCAGTATTCCCAATGCCGCCAAAACAACGTTCTATACAACTGCAACATCAGACCCCAACTTTTATACTCTATGCCCCGTCCTATAAAGGCAAGCATGCCATATGCCTTATTCACTACCTTCTCCACCTGTGACGTCACCTTCAAGGATCTGTGGACTTGCACACCCAGGTCCCTCTGCGTATCTCCACCCTTTATGGTTCTGCCATTTATCGTATAGCTCCCCCCCTACGTTAGTTCTACCAAAATGCATCACTTCGCATTTATCTGGATTGAACTCCATCTGCCATTTCTTTGCCCAAATTTGCTGCCTATCTATATCCTTCTGTAGCCTCTGACAATGTTCCTCACTATCTGCAACTCCAGCCATTTTCGTGTCGTCCGCAAACTTACTGATCACTCCAGTTACACCTTCTTCCAGATCGTTTATATAAATCACAAACAGCAGAGGTCCCAATACAAAGCCCTGTGGAAGACCATTAGTCACAGGCATCCAGCCGGAAAAAGACCCTTCCACTACCACCCTCTGTCTTCTGTGACCAAGCCAGTTCTCCGCCCCTCTTGCCACCTCCCCCTCTATCCCATGAGATCCAACCTTTTGCACCAACCTACCATGAGGGACTTTGTCAAACACTTTGCTAAAGTCCATATAGACGACATCCACGGCCCTTCCCTCGTCAACCATTCTAGTCACTTCTTCAAAAAACAGGTTATTGAGGCATGACCTCCCTCTCACAAAACCATGCTGACTATCGTTAATGAGTTTATTCCTTTCTAAATGCGCATACATCCTATCTCGAAGAATCCTCTCCAACAACTTCCCTACCACGGACGTCAAGCTCACCAGCCTATAATTTCCCGGGTTATTCTTCCTACCCTTCTTAAATAACGGGACCACATTAGCTATCCTCCAATCCTCTGGGACCTCACCTGTGTCCAGTGATGAGACAAAGATTTGGGTCAGAGGCCCAGCTATTTCATCTCTCGTCTCCCTGAGCAGCCTTGGATAGATTCCATCAGGCCCTGGGGATATGTCAGACTTTATATTCCCTAAAAAACCTAACACTTCCTCCCTTGTAATGGAGATTTTCTCTAACGGGTCAACACTCCCCTCCGAGACACTCCCAGTCAACACATCCCTCTCCTTTGTGAATACCGATGCCAAGTATTCATTTTGGATCTCCCCTACTTCTTTGGGCTCCAAGCATAATTCCCCACTTTTGCCCCCGAGAGATCCGATTTTTTCCCTGACAACCCTTTTGTTCCTAACGTATGAATAAAATGCCTTGGTCACAATTTCAAGAAGGTCAGCAAGAGAGCTGGGAGTGAGATGAGGAGAAATCTCTTTACTCAGCGACCAAAAGAGAAAATGCTGGAAAATCGCAGCAGGTCTGGCAGCATCTGTAAGGAGAGAAAAGAGCTGACGTTTTGAGTCCAGACAACCCTTTGTCAAGGCTGCAAGGCATAGAAAGTGGGAGATATTTATACTGCAGGGTGAGGGGATGAAGATGAGTCATAGCCACAAAAACTGGGGGAAAAGACTGCTTCCAGCTGTCCACAGAGAGAATAAAGAGAGTAACTCTCTTTACTCAGAGAGTAGTTGGGATTTGGAATGCGCTGCCTGGGAGAGTGGTGGAGACGGATTCCACAGGAGGTTTGAAAAGAGAGCTGGATACATGTTTGAAAGTGATGAATTTAGAGGGCTACAGGGATAGGGCTGAAGAAAGGGATGAGCTGGGTAGCTCTCTGGGGAGCCGGTGCAGACACAATAGGCTGAATGGCCTTCTTCTGTGCTTATAAAATGCTATGATTCTATAATGTTTGGGAATGTGAAACAGTCCATTTTGACAGGAAATAGAAACAAAGCTCATTATCCAAATGGTGGGAGATTGCAGAGCTCTGAGGTGCAGAGGGTTCTGGGTGTCCTAGTGCATGAATCAGAAAAGGCTGATACAGATGCGCAGCAAGTAATTAGGAATGCAAATAAGAGTGTTATTGCTTGTGAGTAATTGTAGGGAATTGATGCTTCAGTTGAACAGGACATTGGTGAGACCACGTCTGGAGTATTGTGTACAGTACTGGTCTCCTTACCTAAGGAGAGATGTAAACATGTTAAAAGCAGTTCAGAGATGGTTTATGATACCAGGAATGAGCGGGCTTTCTTATGAGGAAAGGTTGGAGAGGTTAGATTTATATTCACCAGAGTTTAGAAAAGTGAGAGAGTAGACAGGAAGAAATTTACTGCATTTCCACCCTGCAAAACTGTAACTGACACTGACAGATAGAGAGTGAATTGTGCTTTCATGTACAGATTGACTGATAGCGGGAATCAGTTAATTCCGCATTTAAGATCCTGAGTGGTATTGACAAGATGGATGGCGAGAATTTGGAACTAGAGGCCACTGTTGAAATGTAAATTGTCCGTAATTTGAGACAGAGATTAAGAGAAATGTTTTCTCTGAGTCTCTGGAACTCTCTTCCTGCAAAGGAAGTGGAAGTCGAGTCTTTAATTATATTGAAGGCAGAGGTAAATTGATTCTTGATTAACAAGGGGGTGAAAGGTTATCGGGGGTAGAATGGAATGTGGGTTTGAGGTTCTGATAAATCATGATAATCTGATAAACCATGATCAGATTGAATGGAGGAACAGGCCCAAGGGGCCGAATGCCCTACTCCTGCTCCTAATTCGTATATCTGGTGTATCTCAAGTGTGTTCAAGAGAATTTCCTGGAGCAGAATGCTCTCGGTCAAATGATGAAGGAGGCATTGCTGGGTCTGCTGCTGGGGAATGGGGTGAGCCAAGGTTGGCCACATGAACCAAGTGTCTGTGGGTTAACACTTGGGGTGGAGTGATCATTGTATCATAAGATTAAGATTAGTGTGCAACAATCAGAAGTAAAAATTCTCAATTGGAAGTGGACTAACTTCAATGGGAGGAGCTGGGATTGAGCCAGGGTTAAATGAAGCCAAAATTTACATGAAAAACTGTAACAGAACAATGGGTGATCTTTCAGATGTTTCAGGTCCAGACTCGGTAAATTCCTATGAGGGTGAAAGGGAGGGGAACCAAAGCCAGGGCTGGATGATAAGGAAGATAGAAAATATAATTAAACAATGAAGATGCCGTATGAAGCATGTCAGAAGAATTCTTCAAATGAGAACCTTTATAGTGAGAGAGTGTGGATTTAACTCTCTATCTGGCCATCTCTGTTACTGCATGTGAATGTGGAGTTAACTGATTCCCGCTATCAGTCAATCGGAACATGAGAGCACAATTCACTCTCTGTCTGTCAGTGTCAGTTACTGTGTTACAGGGTGGAAATGCAGTAAATTTCTTCCTGTCTATTCTCTCTCAATCTATTACAGTGTGTGACAGTGTGGAACTAACTCTCCCTCAATATATTACTGTGTGTCTGTGGAACTAACTCTCTCTCAATCCATTTCTGTGTGTCAGTGTGGTATTAACTCTCTCAATTTTTACTGTGAGAGAGTGTGGAATTAACTCTCAATCCATGACCGCACAAGTGTGGAATTAACTCTCTCTCAATCTACTGTGAGAGAGTGTGGAATTAATTCTCTCTCAATTTATTACTGTGTGCGAGTGTGGAATTCACTCTCAATCTATTAGTGTGTGAGAGTGTGGAATTAACTTTCTCTCAATCTATTAGGGTGTGTGCGTGAGCAATTAACTCTCTCTCAATCTATTACTGTGTGAGAATGTGGAATTAACTCTCTCTCAATCTATTACTGTGTGAGAATGTGGAATTAACTCTCTCTCAATCTATTACTGTGCGTCAGTGTGGAATTAACTCTCTCTCAATCTATTACTGTGTGAGAGTGTGGAATTAGCTCTCTCTCAATCTATTACTGTGTGCGAGAGTGGATTTAACTCTCTCTCAATCTATTACTGTGTGCGAGAGTGGATTTAACTCTCTCTCAATCTATTACTGTGTGTCAGTGTGGAATTAACTCTCTCTCAATCTATTACTGTGAGAGAGTGTGGAATTAACTCTCTCTCAATCTATTACTGTGTGAGTGTGGAATTAACTCTCTCTCAATCTATTACTGTGTGTCAGTGTGGAATTAACTCTCTCTCAATCTATTACTGTGTGTCAGTGTGGAATTAACTCTCTCTCAATCTATTACTGTGAGAGAGTGTGGAATTAACTCTCAATCTATCGCTGTGTGTCATAGAACAGTACAGCACAGGAAACAGGCCCTTCGGCCCTCAAATCATTGCCGAATTAACTCTCTCTCAATCTATTAGTGTGTGAGTGTGGAATTAACTCTCTCTCAATCTATTACTGTGTGTCAGTGTGGAATTAACTCTCTCTCAATCTATTACTGTGTGTCAGTGTGGAATTAACTCTCTCTCAATCTATTACTGTGAGAGAGTGTGGAATTAACTCTCAATCTATCGCTGTGTGTCATAGAACAGTACAGCACAGGAAACAGGCCCTTCGGCCCTCAAATCATTGCGGAATTAACTCTCTCTCAATCTATTAGTGTGTGAGAATGTGGAATTGACTCTTCCAATCTATTACTGTGCGAGAGTGTGGAATTAACTCTCTCCCAATCTATTACTGTGTGAGAGTGTAGAATGAACTCTCTCTCAATCTATTACTGTGTGTCAGCGTGGAATTAACTCTCAATCGATTACTGTGTGTCAGCGTGCAATTAACTCACTCTCAATCGATTACTGTACGAGTGGAATTAACTCACTCTCAATCTATTACTGAGTGTGTGTGCGCCGAATTAACTCTCTCGCAATCTATTACAGTGAGTGAATGTTGAATTACCTCTCTCTCAATCTATTACTGTGTGTCGGTGTGGAATTAACTCTCTCTCAATCTATTACTGTGTGTCGGTGTGGAATTAACTCTCTCTCAATCTATTACTGTGTGTCGGTGTGGAATTAACTCTCTCTCAATCTATTACTGTGTGTCGGTGTGGAATTAACTCTCAATCTATTACTGTGTGTCGGCGTGGAATTAACTCTCTCTCAATCTATTACTGTGTGTCGGCGTGGAATTAACTCTCTCTCAATCTATTACATTGAGTGACTGTGGAATTAACTCTCTCAATCTATTACTGTGTGAGAGTGTGGAATTATCACTCCCTCAATCTATTACTGTGCGTCAGTGTGGAATTAACTCTCTCTCAATCTATTACTGAGAGAGTGTGGAATTAACACTCCGTCAATCTATTTGTGAGTCCGAATGTGGAAATAACTGTCCGTCAATCTTTTGCTATGTATGAGCTGGGATTAACTCTCAATCTATTGCACAGGACGTGTGTGTGGAATTAAATCTCTTTCTCAATCTATTACTGTGTGTCGGTGTGGAATTAACTCTCAATCTATTACTGTGTGTCGGCGTGGAATTAACTCTCTCTCAATCTATTACTGTGTGTCGGCGTGGAATTAACTCTCTCTCAATCTATTACATTGAGTGACTGTGGAATTAACTCTCTCAATCTATTACTGTGTGAGAGTGTGGAATTATCACTCCCTCAATCTATTACTGTGCGTCAGTGTGGAATTAACTCTCTCTCAATCTATTACTGAGAGAGTGTGGAATTAACACTCCGTCAATCTATTTGTGAGTCCGAATGTGGAAATAACTGTCCGTCAATCTTTTGCTATGTATGAGCTGGGATTAACTCTCAATCTATTGCACAGGACGTGTGTGTGGAATTAAATCTCTTTCTCAATCTATTACTGTGTGAGAGTTTGCAATTAACTCTCAATCTTGTGCTGAGAGAGTGTGGAATTAACTCTCAATCTATTACTGTGTGTGCGCGAGTGTTCAATCAACTCTCTCTCAATCTATTACTGTGTCAGAGTGTGGAATTAACTATCTCTCAATCTATTACTGTCTGACAGTGCGGAATTAGAACAAACAACAAAAAAATTAAGCACAGGAACAGCCTTTCGGCCCTCCAAGCCTGCACCGAGCATGCTGCCCGACTGAACTAAAACCTCTTACCCTTCTAGGGACCATTTCCCTCCATTCCCATCGTATTAATGTATTTGTCCAGATGCCCTGAAAACTCACTATCGTTTCTGCTTCCACCATCTCTCCTGGCAGCGCTTCCAGGCACCCACCACCCTCTGTGTAAAAAACATGCCTTGTACATCTCCTTTCACCTTGCCCCTCGCACCTTAAACCTCTGCACCCTAATAATTGATTCTTCCACCCTGGGAAAAGGCTTCTGATCATCTTCTCTATCCATGCCTCTAATAATCTTGTAGACTTCTATCAGGTCGCCCCTCAACCTCCATCGTTCCAGTGAGATTAAACCAAGTTTCTCCAACCTCTCCTCATAGCTAATGCCCTCCCATACCAGGCAACATCCTGGTAAATCTTTTCTGTACCCTCTCCAAAGCCTCCACATCTTTCTGGTAGTGTGGCGACCAGAACTGAACACTACATTCCAAGTGCGACCTAACTAAGGTTCTATAAAGCTGCAACATGACCTGCCAATTTTTAAACTCAATGATCCGAAGCAAGTTCGCTGTATGCCTTCCTGACTACCTTCTCAACCTGTGTTGCCACTTTCAGTGACCTGTGTACCTGTACACCCAGAACCCTTTGCCTATCAATACACTTAAGGTTCTGCCATTGACTGTATATTTCCTATCTGTATTAGACCTTCCAAAATACATTACCTCACATTTGTCCGGATTAAACTCCATCTGCGATCTCTCTGCCCGCGTCTGCAACCGATCTATATCCTGCTGTATCCTCTAATGGTCCTCATTGCTATCCGCAAATCCACCAACCTTTGTGTCATCCGCAAACTTACTAATCAAACCAGTTACATTTTCCTCCAAATCATTTACATATATCACAAAGAGTAAAGGTGCCATCACTGATCCCTGAGGAACTCCACTTGTCACAGCCCTCCATTCAGAAATGCATCCTTCCACTACTACTCTCTGTCTTCTATGACCAAGTAAGAAGTCTGACAACACCAGGTTAAAGTCCAACAGGTTTATTTGGAAGTAAACATTTTTGTGTTTGCTACCAAATAAACCTGTTGGACTTTAACCTGGTGTTGTTAGACTTCTTACTGTGTTTACCCCAGTCCAATGCCGGCATCTCCACTTCTATGACCGAGCCAGTTCTGTATCCACCTTGCCAACTCATCTCTGATCCCATGCAACTTCACCTTCTGCACCACCCTTGTCAAGGGTCTTACTGAAGTCCATGTAGACAACATCCACTGCCCTACCCTCATCAATCATCCTCGTCACTTCCTCGAAAAACGCGATCGGAATTAACTCTCTCTCAATCGATTACTGTATGAGAGTGTGGAATTAACTCACTCTCAATCTATTACTGTGTGAGAGTGTGGAATTAATTCTGTCAGCCATTCTCTTTTCCTGTGTTTCAGTTTGGAATCACTTCAGTTCATGTTCATTCGTGAATGTGAGGATGGCATTAAATCTGTATTTGTTTTTCACTATCACTGAATGTGAGTGGAACAGTAACTCTCTGTTCATCGCCGTTATTGCGTGTGAGAATGGAATTAACTGTCAGTCTTTGTTACTGTGAATGAATGCAGCATTAACCCGTTTTCAGATCTGCTTGTATAACTGAATGTGTAATTAACTCTCTCTCTGTGTTACTGTATGTGTGTGGAATTAATTCTCTATCCTTTAATCACCATCACTGTATTTTAGTTTGGAAGTACCACTGTGTCAATCTCTGTTACTCTATGTGACTGTGTAATTCACTCCCTATCTATCAATAATAATGTGCGTAACTAACTCTTTGTCTGTCAGTCTCTGTTACTGTATGAAAGTGGGTCACTGTCAGCGTAGCAAACTACAGCGAGTAGATCAGTGACGTAGTGATCAGTGCTAGGTTCTCAGCTATTTACAATCTATATTAATGACTCAGATGAAGGGACAGGCCATCGCCAAATTTTCAGACAATACAAAGATAGGTGGGAAAGCAAGTTGTGAGGAGGACACAGAGTCTGCAAGGGAATATAGAGAGGTTAAGTGAGTGGACACAAATTTGGCAGCCACGATAAATTTAGGAAAATGTGAGGCTTTCCACTTCAGAGGGAAGAATAGGAAGGCAGAAAATTATTTAAATAGAGAAAGAGACAGCAGAATGTTACAGTACAGAAGGATCTAACTGTAATTATAAGTACATCTGTGGAGTAAAAAAGTAGGGAAATGTTGCTGCAAATACATGACATTGCTGCTTCTACATGTTTAAAGGTTTTCTCTGATTTAAAGGGGGAAATACTTGTATTGGAGGCAGTGAAGATTCACTTATCCGATTGCTGAGATGAAGGAGTCAACTTATGAGGAAAGTTTAATCAAGTTGAGCCGATCTCAGAGAAGTTGAGAAGAATGAGATATGATCATATTGAAACATTGAAGAATCTGAGGGGACAGGGTAGATATTAAGAGGAATGTTTTCATTTGAGGGCAAAATTAGAACTTGAGGATACAGTTTAAAAATAAAGTATGCCCCACTTAAGATGGAGATGAGAAGGAATTTCTTCTCTTAAACTGTCCTTAATCTTTGGTATTGAATAGACTCCATCCTAAGTTAGAAAGAGTTTTGATTTACAGGAGAATCAAGGGTTATGGAGCAGACAATAAAGTGGAGTTGAGGCCATTATCACATCAACCATGATCTTTCTGAATAGTGGGATAACCCTAAAGAAGAAATTGCCTTCTGCTGCTCCTGCTTTGTATGTTCTGATTTGATGTCAATGTGGAACGAACTCTCTGTTTGTTCGTCTCTGTTACAGTATTTAGTGTGGAATTAACTCAAATTTGACACTGCAGATGAGTGCAGAACTGATTCCCTGTCTATCACTTATTTTATGTGAGAGTGCAATGATTCTGTCAGTCTCTGTTACTGTACGGCAAACCATGAGGAGAAATGTTTGAGTGCTACTGGTCTCAAACGTACTCAGGGTTAAACCCATCAGCTTTCCCTCCATCAACGCTCCAGTTCAAAATCAGCCAACAAGAACCTACCTTCACAGAAAGTGTGCAACTGACTGCCACATCCAACATCCACTCTGATTAAACATGGTTCTGCATTTGTCTATTTCTGGCCTCAGTTTTCAGAGCAAGAGCTGCAATAATTCACCAGTGAAATCATGTGCACAAAAAATACACAAGGCAGGCAGCATCTGTGGAAGGAGAAACAGAGTTCATGTTTCAGCTCACTGACAATCACCCTGCAATAAAACTTACTGATATCTGCTAATGGTGGCCGCGGTTTCCACATGGTGAGGTAATGCGTAGTTGGACTGTCGCTGGACTAGTGATTCAGTGTAATGCAATGGGACCAAATATCATCACCGTAGAGAGTAAAATTTGAACGCAAAAAAAATCTGGAATTGAAGGTCTAATGATGACCATCTCATAACCACCCATTTGATTCACTGATGCCCCTACAGGGAAGCAAATCTGCCCACATGAACTGTTCTGGTTTACACGTGACGCCAGACACACAGCAATGTGGTTGACTCTTGAATGACCTGTGAAATGGTTTAACAAGCCACTCAGTTCAAGGATAATTAGGGCAATAAATGCTGGCCATACCAGTGAAGCCCACATGACATGAATGATGAAACACAGTTCTCTGCACCCAGAAAGCGCTCTATCCAACACATTGCTCAGGCACTGAGAGTGGACATACTCATGATGTGGAGATGCCGGCGTTGGACTGGGGTGAACACAGTAAGAGTTTTAACAACACCAGGTTAAAGTCCAACAGGTTCATTTGGTAGCAAATACCATTAGCTTTCCACAGCGCTCCGAAAGCTAATGGTATTTGTTACCAAATAAACCTGTTGGACTTTAACCTGGTGTTGTTAAAACTCTTACAGTGGACATACTCCCCAGGAGTCGCCTTGTCTCCCATCCCACCAAGCTGCCTGTGTCCTTTTGAAGTTTCCCACTTTCCTCCTCACAGTTGCCAATGCCTCCAAGTTTGGTGGCGTGTGGAAATGTTGAGCTTGTGTCCTGTACACCAAGGTGTGTGTCATTAATATATTAAGAAGTTTAACAACACCAGGTTAAAGTCCAACAGGTTTATTTGGTAGCAAAAGCCACACTCTTACTGTGTTTACCCCAGTCCAACGCCGGCATCTCCACATCATCATTAATATATGTCAGGAAGAGCAGGGCTCCTAACACCGAGCCCTGGGGAACTCCACTTCCTCCAGTCTGAGGAAACAACCTTTAACCACGACTCTCTGTTTCCTCTCACTCACACTATTCCATATGGGGCGGTGAGGGTGGCCCCGCTGCACCATCCGCTCCCCAGGCTCCCTCGCCGCACTCCGCAGGCTCTGATCCGGGCTTGGAGAGCCACTGAGATTCGGTTTTGCTGCTGCTCCGCGCGGCCCAATTCAGCTTCCGGGAACCGCACCGGGGGGGGGGGGGGGGGGGGGGGGGGGGGCGGGGGCGCAGCCTAATGGCGCCTGCGTCCTGAGGACCATTCTGAATGAAATGGACTGTATTCACACGCGCTGGGCTACCCTTCCCACCATTACATTGAATAATATTGTGCATGTGATTATATTTAAACCCGTAGTAATTCTGCCGGCGATTTCGTTGCAAATCCATCTTGTTGTCCTGAAAATCGCCCATATCCAATGAATGCTGAAAATATGAACTTCGTATTCAAATTCGGAAGTATACAAGTCAGCACCTGTGGAGACAAAATTGTTCAAGTTTAATGTTTCAAGCCAACATCCTTTCCTCAGGACAAGTAAAAGTTAGAAATGTAATACGTTTTAAGAAAATGCAACGGAGACAGTCAGATATCAAAAAGAGCAAACGAAAAAAATGTAACAGTTATACATTTCCTTCAGGAGCAAAAGCATAACAGGAAAAAGACCCAATCATGGCAAATAAAATTACTAGATTCTATGTGCAATCATATACATATGGTTACTGGTGTGAAGAACACAAGAGCTGGTTTGAAAGAAAGCAAACACCTGACGTGGGAGCCGAGCGGTGAAGGCGATGGACTGCGAATCTATTGTGCTCTGTCGGCGTGGGTTCGCATCCCATCTTTGTCGGAGATCCATTTACTATCTGTCCGTGTTGACCCACTTATTAAGAATGAACTGATGACTTATTTTGAGATTCACGAACCGAGGTGAAGTTTCGACTCAGAGTTCAAGAGTGTCATTAATAATGGGAATATTCAGTGAATTTCATTTTCGGAGTTCATCACAGAGTTCAAGGTGATGGGGGAGGGGGGGAGGCTTAACACAGATATCAGAAGAACGTATTTTACACAGAGGGTGGTGGGGGCCTGGAATGCGCTGCCGGGCAAGGTGGTGGAGGCAGACACACTGGGGACGTTTAAGACTTATCTCGATAGCCACATGAACGGAGTGGGAATGGAGGGATCCAAAGGTCTAGTTTGGACCAGGGAGCCGGGTTTGGAAATCCAAAGGGCCCGTTCGTGTGCTGTATTGTTCTTTGTTTGTTTGTTTGAGGGGTGAATACGATTCCGTATTACTCATCCAAATGGGAAACTCGAGCTGGCAATCGATTCAAATCAAGACACCAGTTTTGGGCAGGATTTTGTTACCATGAAAACATGTGGTTTCAGAAGTTCCAAAGCAGGCACCAGCTTCATTTGTGTCACCAGTGGCAGATTTTGTCTGTCCAGAATCGGCAGGTCAGCCATGAAAATTAGTGCCAGGTTAGGTGGAATGATCATGTTAAATTGCCCCTTCGTGTCAGGAGCATGTTGCATACGTGGGGTTATGGGGATAGGGCCTGCATGGGATTGTTGTCGGCGCAGGCTCGATGGGCCGAATGGCCTCCTTCTGTACTGTAGGTATTCTATGAATTTCGGGGCAGCAGTTTCTAAGAATATTGAAAACTGTTCTCTGTTGAACATTGAATACAGGAGTTGGGACGTCGTGTTGAAGTTGTGCAAGACATTGGTAAGGCCACACTTGGAATACTGTGTGCAATTCTGGTCACCCTATTATAGAAAGGATGTTATTAAACTAGAAAGAGTGCAAAAAAGATTTACTCGGATGCTACCGGGACTTGATGGATTGAGTTATAAGGAGAGGCTGAATAGACCGGGACTTTTCTTTTTTGAGCGTAGGAGGCTGAGGGGTGACCTTATAGAGGTCTACAAAATAATGAGGGGCAGAGAGACAAGGTAGGTAGTCAATATCTTTTCCCAAAGGTAGGGGGGTCTAAAACTAGAGGGCATAGGTTTAAGGTGAGAGGGGAAAGATACAAAAGTGTCCAGGGGGGCAATTTTTTCACACAGAGGGTGGTGAGTGTCTGGAACAAGCTGTCAGAGGTGGTAGTAGAGGCGGGTACAATTTTATCTTTTAAAAAGCATTTAGATAGTTACATGGGCCAAATGCAGGCAATTGGGATTAGCTCAGGGGTTTAAAAAAGGGTGGCAGGGACAAGCTGGGCCAAAGGGCCTGTTTCCATGCTGTAAACCTCTATGACTCTATAACATTAAAACTTCTAACCAGTCAATGCCTGTTAGAGAACTGGCCATGAATAGGGCTGACAGTGAAATGGTTCATATCGAATTAGTTACAGCAATTGATTTGTGAATAAGTGTTGATATTATGCTTTCAGAGAGACTGTCATATCTTCTTAAAAGATCAGTGGCACTTGTTTTTTTTTGTTCAGTAATTTTGTGAATCTATTTGGAGCGGGTGCAGTTGGTCAATATCTGTGCCTCTTGCTTGGCCAGCTCCGCAAGCAGCAGCAGCTCCATTCCTGTCCAGATGTGTGGACACAAACGGGAAATCTCAATTATTGTTCACTGCTGCCATCTCCTGGCTGAACGCGAGTTGTACAACAAGGTAATGATTAATTCAGAACCTTTTTGGATTGGAGTGAAATAACTTACTTACCGATTGAAATGATTGTAAGACATGATATTAATCAAATTCCATGTCCCGGACATATGTTTTCTGACTGCACGTCCCTGCTCACCCCGATCTATCGGAAAATGTAAAACTCCCAGAACTGGAATGTCGGTTCTAGGATTCTCTAATCTCTGATTTATTTGTCGCTTCATTGCTTGTGTATTCATTCCGTAAATACAGAGGGGGTGGCAGAGTGAGGTGAGCGATGGTGGTCACTGTGCGAGCATTTGACTAATGGTCAGTTCCTGGCCAGCACAGCGGTGACTTATTTAATTAGCTATCGCAGGTCACAACAGACGGGGGTCACTCCTAAAATGAAATTCACTGAATATTCTCATTATCAATGGGTTACTAACGGAAAATCCAGCTTCAACATTATTTCAGTGTAAACTTTGTTTCAATGGAAGAAGAGGCCTCAGAGCTAATCAATGTGTTCTCAGTCAGAAACAACAGTAAAAAGGTAAGTTAAACTGTCCAGAAAAAAACCCCAGCCAAGATTAGTTTACGAACTGTGGCATGGACACTCCTTGTATCAGTGACTGAAGTAGTTCTGTAATTATAACTAACGGAAATAATTATTGATTCGACTGAGTGAGCAATGATGGTATAGTGGTTAGCATTGCTGCTTTCCAAGCAATTGATCCAGGTCCATAGAACATAGAAGAGTACAGCACAGAACAGGCCCTTCGGCCCACGATGTTGTGCCGAGCTTTATCTGAAACCAAGATCAAGCTATCCCACTCCCTATCATCCTGGTGCGCTCCATGTGCCTATCCAATAACCGCTTAACTGTTCCTAAAGTGTCTGACTCCACTATCACTGCAGGCAGTCCATTCCACACCCCAACCACTCTCTGCGTAAAGAACCTACCTCTGATATCCTTCCTATATCTCCCACCACGAACCCTATAGTTATGCCCCCTTGTAATAGCTCCATCCACCCGAGGAAAGTCTTTGAACGTTCACTCTATCTATCCCCTTCATCATTTTATAAACCTCTATTAAGTCTCCCCTCAGCCTCCTCCACTCCAGAGAGAACAGCCCTAGCTCCCTCAACCTTTCATCATAAGACCTACCCTCCAAACCAGACAGCATCCTGGTAAATCTCCTCCTCACTCTTTCCAGCGCTTCCACATCCTTCTTATAGTGAGGTGACCAGAACTGCACACAATATTCCAAATGTGGTCTCACCAAGGTCCTGTACACTTGCAGCATAACCCCACGGCTCTTAAACTCCAACCCCCTGTTAATAAAAGCTAACACACAGGCCTTCTTCACAGCTCTATCCACTTGAGTGGCAACCTTTAGAGATCTGTGGATATGGACCCCAAGATCTCTCTGTTCCTCCACAGTCTTCAGAACGCTACCTTTGACCCTGTAATCCACATTTAAATTAGTCCTACCAAAATAAATCACCTCACATTTATCAGGGTTAAACTCCATTTGCCATTTTTCAGCCCAGCTTTGCATCCGATCTATGTCTCTTTGCAGCCCACAACAGCCCTCCACCTCATCCACTACTCCACCAATCTTGGTGTCATCAGCAAATTTACTGATCCACCCTTCAGCCCCCTCCTCTAAGTCATTAATAAAAATCACAAAGAGCAGAGGACCAAGCACTGATCCCTGTGGCACTTCGCTAGCAACCTGCCTCCAATCTGAAAATTTTCCATCCACCACCACCCTCTGGCTGTCTGATCGGACAGCCAGTTACCTATCCAATCGGCCAACTTTCCCTCTATCCCACACCTTCTCACTTTCGTCATAAGCCGACCATGGGGGACCTTATCAAACGCCTTACTAAAATCCATGTACATGACATCAACTGCCCTACCTTCATCAACACACTTAGTTACTTCCTCAAAAATCCAATCAAATTTGTGAGGCACGACTTGCCCTTCACGAATCCGTGCTGACTATCCCGGATTAATCCGCATCTTTCTAAATGGTCGTAAATCCCATCCCTAAGGACCTTTTCCATCAATTTACCAACCACCGAAGTAAGACTAACCATTCTATAATTACCAGGGTCATTTCTATTCCCTTTCTTAAACAGAGGAACAACATTCGCCATTCTCCAGTCCTCTGGCACCATCCCCGTGGACAGCGAGGACCCAAAGATCAAAGCCAAAGGCTCTGCAATCTCATCCCTTGCCTCCCAAAGAATCCTAGGATACATTTCATCAGGCCCAGGAGACTTATCGACCTTCAGTTTATTCAAAACTGCCAGGACATCCTCCCTCCGAACATCTATTTCCTCCAGCCTATTAGCCTGTAACACCTTCTCTTCCTCAAAAACATGGCCCCGCTACTTGGTGAACACTGAAGAAAAGTATTCATTCATCACCTCGCCTATCTTTACTGACTCCATACACAAGTTCCCACTACTGTCCTTGACCGGCCCTAACCTCACCCTGGTCATTCTTTTATTCCTCACATAAGAGTAGAAAGCCTTGGGGTTTTCCTTGATCCGACCCGCCAAGGACTTCTCGTGTCCCCTCCTTGCTCTCCTAAGCCCCTTTTTCAGCTCATTCCTTGCTAACTTGTAACACTCAATCGAGCCATCTGAACCTTGTTTCCTCATCCCTACATAAGCTTCCCTCTTCCTTTTCACAAGACATTCTACCTCTTTCGTGACCATGGTTCCCTCACTCGGCCATTTCCTCCCTGCCTGACAGGGACATACCTATCAAGGACATCCAGTATTTGTTCCTTGAAAAAGTTCCACTTTTTCACAAGTCCTATTCCAATTCCACAAGTCCAATTCCTGGGCATCATATTGGTCACGTCTTTATAACCTTAACCACATCCTCGTGCATTTCAAAGCATCTCGACAAATGCAGTTTGACCGCAACATTTGCCGCTGAATAGAATGGACTTCAATTTTTAACATTATGTTTTCGGCCAGAAAATTCGGCTTCAATTTCTTTATACTGAACAAAAAATGCTGAAATAGAAGAAAAGTCTCTGAACTAATGAATGAATTCCAGCATCTCGGACGACTATGTCTGCAGGACGTGCACCCAATTGCAGCTCCTTACAGAATGCTTGGGTATGTTGAAGCAGCAGTTGGATGCACTTAGGAGCATGAAGGAGGCAGAAAGTGTCATAGATAGGAGCTTTAGAGACGTGGTCACACCGAAATTGCTGGCTGATAGATGGGTGACTGCCAGAAAGGGCAGGCAGTCAGTGCAGGAATCCCCTGTGGTCATCCCCCTCTCTAACAAGTATAACGTTTTGGATACTGTTGGGGGAGATGGGCTATCAGGGGATACCAGCAGCAACAGCCAAAGCAGTTGTACTCCGGCTGGCTCTGTTGTAAGCAGGGAGGGACAAAGAGCATTAGAGCAATAGTTATAGGGGACTCTATAGTTAGGGGTGCAGATAGGTGTTTCTGTGGACATGAAATAGACTCCAGGATGGTATGTTGCCTCCCAGGTGCCAGGGTCCAAGATGTCCCTGAACGGACAGAAAACATTCTGAAGGGAGAGGGTGAACAACCAGAGGTCGTGGTACATATTGGTACTAACAACATAGGCAGGAAGAGTGATGAGGTCCTGCAGCAGCAGTTTAGGGAGCTGGTAGAAAGTTAAAAAGCAGGACCTTTCGGGTTGTAATCTCAGGATTACTCCCTGTGCCACGTGCTAGTGAGGCTAGGAATAGGAAGATAGTGCAGCTCAACACGTGGCTAAACAGCTGGTGCAGGAGGGAGGGTTTCAGATATCTGGACCATTGGGGTCTCTTCAGGGGCAGATGGGACCTGTACAAGAAGGACGGGTTGATTCTAAACTGGAAGGGCACAAATATTCTGGCCGGGCTTGCTAGTGTCACACGGGAGGATTTAAACTAGTTTGGCAAAGGAGTGGGAACCAAAGCAAAGGTGAATTAGCTGAAGGGGAACCAGAGAGTAGGGCCAGTAAGACTCAGAGAAACAGCAGGCAGGGTGGGATTGCAAATCAGAGAGGATTTGGTGGACTGAAGTGCATTTGTTTCAATGCGAGAAATGTAACAGGTAAGGCAGATGACCTTCGAGCTTGGATCAGTACTAGGAACTACGATGTTGTTGCCAATGCAGGGACTTGGTAAAGGGAAGGACAGGATTGGCAGCTTAACATTCCAGGATACAGATGTTTCAGGCAGGATAGAGGGGGATGTAACTACTGGTTAAATAGAATATCACAGCTGTACTCCGGGAGGACACCTCGGAGGGCTCATACAGCGAGGCAATATGGGTAGAGCTCAGGAATAGGAAAGGTGTAGTCATAATTTTGAGGGTTTACTATAGGCCACCCAACTGCCAGCGGGAGATTGAGGAACAGGTACGTAGGCAGATTTTGGCAACGTGTAAAAGTAACAGGGTTGTTGTGGTGGGAGATTTTAATTTCCCCGATATTGACTGGGACTCACTTAGCACTAGGGGCGTGGAAGGGGCAGAGTTAGTAAGGAGCAACCAGGAGGGCTTCCTGAAACAGTAGATAGTCCAACTAGGGAAGGGGCCATACTGGACCTGGTATTGGGGAATGAGCCCGCCCAGGTGGTCGATGTTTCAGTAGGGGAGCAGTTCGGGAACAGTGACCACAATTCAGTAAGTTTTAAGGTACTGATCGATAAAGATAAGTGTAGTCCTCAAGTTAAGGTGCTAAATTGGGGGAAGGCTAATTGCAACAATATTAGGCAGGAACTGAATAATGTAGATTGGGGGCAGATGTTTGAGGGCAAATCAACATCTAGCATGTGGAAGGCTTTCAAGTGTAAGTTGATAGGAATTCAGGACTGGCACATTCCTGGAAGGATGAAGGATAAGTATGACAAGTTTTGGTAACCTTGGGTAATGAGAGATATTGTGAGCCTAGTCAAAGAGAAAAAGGAAGCATATGTCAAAGCTAGGAGGCTGGGAAAACACTAAGCAACTGTAGAATACAAGGAAAGTAGAAAGAAACTTAAGCAAGGAGTAAGAAGGGCTAAAAGGCATTGGCCAGCAGGATTAAGGAAAATCCCAAGACTTTTTATACATATATAAAGAGCAAGAGGGTAGCCAGGGAGAGGGTGGGCCCACTCAAGGACAAGGGAGGGAATCGACGCGTGGAGCCAGAGGAAGTGGGCCAGGTATTAAATGAGTACTTTACGTCAGTATTCACCAAAGAGAAGGACTTGGTAGATGATGAGTCTGGGAAAGGATGTGTAGATAGTTTGAGTCATGAAGAGATCAAAAAGGAGGAGGTATTGGGGTTCTTGAGAAACATTAAAGTAGACAAGTCCCCAGGGCCTGATGGGATATCCCCCAGAATACTGAGAGAGGCAAGGGAAGAAATTGCTGGGGCCTTGAGAGAAATCATTGTACCCTCAGTGGCTACAGGGGAGGTCCCAGAGGTTTGGAGAATAGCCAATGTTGTAACTATGTTTAAGAAGGGTAGCAAGAATAATCCAGGTAATTACACGTCGGTGAGCCTTACATCAGTGGTCGGGAAATTATTGGAGAGGATTCTTCGAGACAGGATTTATTCCCACTTGGAAATAAGTGGATGTATTAGTGAGAGGCAACATGGTTTTGTGAAGGGAAGGTCACGTCTCACGAACTTGATCAAGTTTTTCGAGGAAGTGACAAAGATGATTGATGGGGGTAGGGCAGTGGATGTTGTCTACATGGACTGGAAGGTTGACTTCAGATAGAAGACCAGTCATTATCATATTGAGTATCAGCGCAGCTTCCGGAGTCTTTACAGCCTATTCCTGGTCCCAAATCAGATGTGTTTGAATGTCCTTACACCTGTGAAGCTTGCTTTTTATAACTTTCTTTTTGACTGTATATTTCTGTAACTGAATTAAATGATCAATTTGCCAAATTCATCAAAAACATTTTAATGGTTGGCAGGGAATTGCTTCAGATGTGTGGAGCTTATTCCCATACAGCACACTATTGCCTCAGGGAAGGGTAAAGCACATCCTGCTTACATAACACGAACAAAAACGTCCTGCAGGATAACAAATATTAGAATGACGTTAGAGGAAACTGTTTCAACAAAGCTAGGGAATGAGTGAAATTCACAGTATAATAATCCAGAGAGATTTCAAAGCAAGGAATGAGTGAGGGGGAGGGAGTGGAAGTTGAAAACTGGAATTGGGGATTTACCCTGTGTTCAAGCCGCATTTCTCGCCCAGAACCTCTGAAGGTCAACAAGGGGATTCAGGGCTGCCTCCAGCTGCTTCCAATGAGGAGAGCAGAGAACAATATTAAAGTTTCATGAAAATCGAGGCATTATTACTCACAAGCAAACCCATTGATATAATGCTTGTGAATGTCTCAGTGACTGAAATCCTTGTACGTGCCTGCTTTATCCAGAAAAATTATTTTGGAGAAACAGAAGCTGCAGTCTCAGCTCTCACTGACATTGTCGCAGAGGCACATTATTAATCCCACACTCAGGGACAGTGTTGCATTTGACAGAAGAGATGGGGAGATGCAATAGGAACTGAATGGTCCAGTTCTAAACAGTGTGCAGAGGGACCTGAGGTTCAGAGAGATCCTTGAAGGTGAAAGGAAATTTGAATGAGTCATTAGGAAAGTGGTTTGGATCCTTGGCTTCGTAAGTGGAGGCACTGAGTATAAAATCAGGGAAGCTATGCTCCATTTTTATAAAGCTCTGGTTAACTGCAGCTGCTTTAGGATTGCATCCAGGCCGAGATACCATATTTTCAGAAGTGTATCAGGATCCTTGGGTGGTTGTCAATGAGATTTACTGGATTGGACCAAGCGATGAGAGATCTTAGATGCAAGGTTTGGTTGGGGAATCCGGAGTTCCTCCCATTGAAGCAAACTGGATTGAGTGGTGCTCTGAGAGATCTGTAAAAGTGTATAAAATATTGAACTATATTACACAGGGGGCAATTGTTACAGTAACTGCGAGCAGAAGGATTTGGAAAACTGAAGTTTTAAGATGCAGAGAAGTCAGAAGATCATCGCACTTCAGAAGGAAGCATTCGGCCCATTGAGATTGCACCAACTCTCCGACAGGGCATCCCGCACTATCCCCACGTAATTACCCCGATATTTCCCCCAAACCAAACATCCTAAGACATCAAGCTAGCGTGATCAATCCACCAAACCTGCACATCTTTGAAGAAACTCACGCAGACACTAAGAGAATGTGCAAACTTCACACAGACAGTGAATCAAGGATTGAATTGAAACCGGGTCACTGGCCAGATGAGGCTGTGAATAAGGTTGTAAATAAATTAAACCAATGCGATGGCCGGGAATCGAACCTGAGTCAAATGCTTGGAAAGCAGCCATCCTCACCACTACACCACCGTCGCACGTCCACAGCAGCAGTATTTCGCTGCGAGTAATGGTCCCTTTGAGGATGGTGGAAGCAGAGACGATCAATGATTTCACAGTAATAGTTTGTACATATTAGCTGCAATGTGTCTAATCTCCAGTTCACCCTGCAGTACGTCGCCATGCTTATTTAGACAGCAGCATCTTCCCTGTGACATATATCATTGAGAGGGACAAGAGTTTCAGCACAGCGGAGACTGCATCACATTAAAGGCACAATTAATAATTACTCGGACATAAATCTGCATTCTTTCTTAACCATTGCTTTAAAATATAAAATTTCGTTCTGAAAATCGGCATGAATTGAGAAGGTGAAATTTCCATTCTTTGGGATTGTATTAGAAACATATTGTTCCATATGTTTCTTTCTCAGTCTCTGATTGTTTGTGTTTGCCTGTTAGCACCTGTTCCAATTTAACATGTTCAACTTACCGCTCATTCTGTCCATATCAACCTTACATAAGGTAAAAATTAGAGCATTTGTGTGACCTTTCTCTGCCTCAAACATATTGTGGTCACTCATTGCTGAATGCTTCGCTGCTGTCAGAATATTAATTAACTCTCTCTCTCATTACTTATGACTGAATTCAGCATTAATATTTCTCTGCTGGTTTCAAAGCATCATCGAGTGCAGGAGACAGTAAATGACAAAGGAGTTGATGATATAAGGCTAAGGTAAATGCTCTCGTATTGAAACTAAAATGTGTCTAAAATTCAAAGAAATGCGTAAGATTGGGACACAGATTGCACTCTCAAACTGCTGAACAGAGTGTTGAGTCTGGAAGGCTGTAAAGTGCTCAAAGGAAAGATGAGCTTATATTGAGGCTCATTAGAAAACTGCAGGCGGTCGAAGACAGAAAGGTCAGTGTGAGAACAAGATGGAGAATTAAAATGACTGGTGATCAGATACTCGGTGTCAGACTTGCAAACTGAACGGATGTTCCACAAACCAATCACTCAGTTTGCCCAAAGGAGTGAACAGTGACTGTTGGATACATAACTTAAGGAAGTGAACACAAATCACTGTTTCTCCTGTGAGGAGAGATATGGAATGTTTCATAAAAAACACTGCTAATTTATCTTCTGTTTCTTTTGTCAACTGATAATCTCCTTTATCTGTGTCTGACAAGGCTGCAAAGTGCTCCTGTCCCATTTAACACACCTTTGCTCTCACCACGTCCCCTCCCTCCCAGAACCTCTGTTCCTTCACTGTCGCTGGGTTAGAATCATGGAACTCCATTCCTTGCAGCACTGTGGCTCTTCCTGCACCTCAAGGCCTGCAGCCGTTCACCACATTCGCAAGATGAATTAGGGCTGGTCACAAAATGTTGGTCTCACTCGCGATGCCGGGATCCCATGAAGTAGTTTTAAAATTCCCTTTCGGCTGTTAACTAACCCTGGTTCATTTCTGATTGTTAATTCTACTATAATCTGCCAACTTGTTCCTCTAACAGAAAGCTATCCCAGGTATGCCAAACATAATCCCTACATTTTTGACATGTGCTGCTCTGCTTATTCCAATCTACACAGAAGTTAAAATCCCCCAGTGAAACTACACCGACTTCACTGCAGGCTTGTCAGATCTCACAATGTATATAAACTATCGTTTCCAGGCTGATATCCGGTGACAACTCCAGCCAAAATTTTAAATATTAATCACTTCTTTATTTCATCTATTTCAGTCCTGGCTGATCTCACCTATATCCTACCTTATTATGGAAGTTTATGTTTATTTATTAGTTTCACACATAGTCTTACATTAACACTGTAATGAAGTTACTGTGAAAATCCCCTTTTCCTCACACTCCGACGCCTTTTCGGGAACACTGAGGGAGAATTTAGCATGGCCAATGCACCTAACCAGCATGTCTTTCGCACTGTGGGAGGAACCAAGTGGAAACCCACACAGACACGGGGAGAGTGTGCAAATGCTACACAGATAGTGACTCAAGCCGGAAAATGAACCCCTATCCTTGGCGCTGAGGCAGCAGCACTAACCAATGTGCCAATGTGCTGCCCTTTTGTGATTTTATCTGTAATAATTAGGGTTAAGCTTCAGCCTCTCCATTTTCCCTATCTTTCCTGTAGACCTAGTTCCTTGTATGTTTAGTTCCCAGTTCTGACGGTCATGGAGCCATGGACCAATGAGGCGAACATATTGTATCCTCCAAGTTGCATTTGCACTTGCAATTCAGTGTGTGCCTAAAGACTGTGCGTGCTTGTATAAAGAGTATTTATTTGAGCCATGAACCCTGTCCTGTCTGTCTGCTCGCATGTTTTACCGACATATTTCCTCTCATCTTTTGGGTGACTTATCCACTTGTTCAGTTTATGAACCAGCCGGGGTGTCTCGAACTAGGAGACACAGTCGCACAACGAGGATCAGCCACTTCAGACTGAAATTAGGTCTGTCTTCACTCAAATGTTTTTGGAATTTTGGAATTCTCTATCCCACAGAGCTGTGGATGATCAGCTGTTGTTTCAGTTCAAAACTGAAATCTATACGAATTTTGGACAATAAGGGATTTGAAGAGTGGGAAGGTAGACTCATGGAGTTAAGGCAATGGATCAGCCGCACTTCATTCATCAGGAGAACAGCACTGATGGGTTGAGTGGTTGACTGTTGCTCTGATTTCTAATGTTGTTTTATACATTTCTTTGCCAAGTGTCTGCACTCTACGTGTCCGGGTCCTGTTTTCCTTATATTTGATCACCTGCCTCTGTAACTGAAGCTGTTTGGTCAGCTGGCAAATAGATGTGAGATATTTGAATAATTTGCAAGCCATTGCTGCTGCTGGGCTGAATGTGTTTCTCACAGAGCGCACAAAGCCCGCAAGGGAGGGTGAATCACAGCCTTGTTAAATAACATGAAAAATACATTCTACACAGCATCTCATAATAGAAGCAAATCCAGGAAAATATCTCAGCAAAGCAATGTAATGAATAGAATTTAGAGGCATATTTATATATAGAATTTACATTGTATGAGAGTTAAGTGAATAACATTTTTAGGTGAATAGTGTGAACCTTAAACTACAGCAAAGTATCTAGGAAGTAAATGTTGCGAAAGGGAAAAGGGAATGGAGTAGTTACAGCGTATTAGGATGTCCCAGTAGATAGGAAGTCCAGGAAGACAGTGGTGATGGGTCCAGTCATTGAAAATAAACCCCAGCAGAAATGAGAAGTCAGTTCAGTGACAACCAGTTATCAAACAGAATACATTAAGGATCTAGTCTTATGAGGAAAGGTTGAGGGAGCTAGGGCTGTTCTCTCTGGAGTGGAGGAGGCTGAGGGGAGACTTAATAGAGGTTTATAAAATAATGAAGGGGATAGATAGAGTGAACGTTCAAAGACTATTTCCTCGGGTGGATGGAGCTATTACAAGGGGGCATAACTATAGGGTTCGTGGTGGGAGATATAGGAAGGATATCAGAGGTAGGCTCTTTACGCAGAGAGTGGTTGGGGTGTGGAATGGACTGCCTGCAGTGATAGCGGAGTCAGACACTTTAGGAACATTTAAGCGGTTATTGGATAGGCACATGGAGCACACCAGGATGATAGGGAGTGGGATAGCTTGATCTTGGTTTCAGATAAAGCTCGGCACAACATCGTGGGCCGAAGGGCCTGTTCTGTGCTGTACTGTTCTATGTTCTATAAGGTAATGACTGAGAAAAATGTAAAGAAGAAAAATAATAGATTACAAATAGAACATTCTGAGGAGTTGGCAATGTAACTTATGAAGATAAACCTGAACAGAATGCTGACGAACAAAGAGAATAGCAATGATTAAGCAACATCAGGAGAAATATATTCTGCTCAAACAGGAACCCATTATCCAATAATGAAATGCCTTGGATGAATAAAGGGATGAGGGGGAAATTGAAATTAAATAAAAGATTTGTGCTGAAAAAACATTAACAGCAAATGAAAGGATGATGAAAGGAAACATCAGGATGTCCGGCAGCATAGAAATCAGACAATTCGATAGTGCAGAAGGAGGCTATTCGGCCCCTCGAGTCGGCACAGACCACACTCCCACCCAGCCCCCATCCCCACAACCCCACATATTTACCGTAGCTAGTCCCCCCGAAACGAAAGGGCAATTTAGCAGGGCCAATCCATCTAACCCGCACACCTTTGGACTGTGGGAGGAAAGCGGAGCACCTGGAGGGAACCCACAGAGCTCCCGCAGGGAACCCACGCAGACATGGGGAGAATGTGCAAACTCTGCACAAGCCGGGAATCAAACCGGGTCCCTGGCACTGTGAGACAGCAGTGCCAACCATTTTCCACCTTTCCTGTGTCAAAGGGAAACTACATAATTTAGTTATAGAAACATAGAAAAACTAGAGCACAAACAGGCCCTTCAGCCCACAAGTTGTGCCGAACACGTCCCTACCATCTAGACCTACCTATAACCCTCCATCCTTTTAAGCTCCATGTACTCATCCAGGAGTCTCTTAAAAGACCCTGTTGAGTTCGCCTCCACCACCACTGACGGCAGCCGATTCCACTCGCCCACCACCCTCTGTGTGAAAAACTTACCCCTAACATCTCCCCTGTACCTACCCCCAGCACTTTAAACCTGTGTCCTCTCGTAGCAGACATTTCCACCCTGGGAAAAAGCCTCTGAGAGTCCACCCGATCTATGCCTCTCAACATCTTATACACCTCTATTAGGTCTCCTCTCATCCTTCGTCTCTCCAAGGAGAAAAGACCGAGCTCGCTCAGCCTATCCTCATAAGGCATGCCACTCAATCCAGGCAACATCCTTGTAAATCTCCTCTGCACCCTTTCAATCTTTTCCACATCCTTCCTATAGTGAGGCGACCAGAAATGAGCACAGTACTCTAAGTGGGGTCTGACGAGGGTCTTATATAGCTGCATCATTATCCCCGGACTCCGAAACTCAATCCCTCGATTGATAAAGGCCAGCACACCATACGCCTTCTTAACCACCTCCTCCACCTGCGGGGCCGATTTTAGAGTCTTGTGGACCCGGACCCCAAGGTCCTTCTGATCCTCTACCGTACTAAGAGTCTTTCCCTTTATATTGTACTCCTTCATCCCATTTGACCAACCAAAATGGACCACAACGCATTTATCTGGGTTGAAGTCCATCTGCCACTTCTCCGCCCAGTCTTGCATCCTATTTATGTCCCACTGTAACTTCTGACATCCCTCCAGACTATCCACAACCCCACCAACCTTCGTGCCATCGGCAAACTTACCAACCCATCCCTCCACTTCCTCATCCAGGTCATTTATGAAAATGACAAACAGCAAGGGTCCCAGAACAGATCCCTGGGGCACACCACTGGCGACCGACCTCCATTTAGAAAAAGACCCATCTATATCCACTCTCTGCCTCCTTTGGGCAAGCCAGTTTTGGATCCACAGGGCAGCAGCAGCTTGGATCCCATGCCCTCTCACTTTTTCTAGAAGCCTTGCATGGGAGACCTCATCGAACGCCTTGCTAAAATCCATATAAACCACATCTACCGCCTTCCCTTCGTCAATGTGTTTAGTCACATTTTCGAAGAACTCCACCAGGCTCATAAGGCACGATCTGCCCTTGACAAAGCCATGCTGAGTATTCTTGAGCATACTAAACCTCTCTAAATTCTCATATATCCTGTCCCTCAGGATCTTCGCCATCAGTTTACCAACCACTGAGGTTAGACTCACCGGTCGGTAATTACCTGGGCTATCCCTATTCCCCTTCTTGAAAATAGGAACCACATCCGCAATCCTCCGGCACCTCTCCCGTCTCCATCAATTTATAAAGGAATGCCAAATTAATTAGTAAAATTTACAATGGGCACAGAATAAGAGAAGGCAAATCAGAATCGAGAAAAAGTCACCTAAGGATGCACAAGTAATAAACTCAGATGACAGAATTGTGGGAGAAATATTGAATTGTTACTCTGCCTCAGTTTTTACAAGTCAACTGACCAAATGGGCTGATGTCATGTCAAGAAAATTTCAGGACGTCTATTAAAGAGGGGATAGCAGTGAAACATGGAGGTGATAAATCCATGGAGAAGGATGAATTGTACCCAGTTATGCTAATACAGGTAAGGGAAGATCCCACTGGAGCTGATGCAGTCAGATCGAGACTTCACACCTCAAGAATGAGGTATTTTCTCAGGATGGGGTGCAGAGGACAGATTCTACCGAATGATACTAACGTTTGAAGGGTGTCATTACGAGGACCGATTGTGTAGAAGAGTACTGTTGCCTCTAAACATTCGCAGATGAAGAGACAATCTTTGGTAATGATAAGCTGAATATAGGATGAAATAGGATAGAGAAAAAGAAACTAATTCTTCAGCTGAATGATTCCGAAAGGAAACATTGTCCTCAAGTTAAGGTGAAGCCCCTCATCTCTGTCTCTGCTCTATCTCTCTTTCTGATTGTGCCACTCCTAGTTCGTTCCCTTTCAGTCTTCCAGCATTTCTCCCCCTCTGCTTACTCTCTTGATTCATCTCACTTTCTTATTCTCTGACCCTTGCTTTTCATTCAATTCTCATTTTCCCTTCTTCCTTCTGCATTCTCCACCTTTTGGCTTCTGCATCCCCTGCTACCTCCTCTTTCCCTCTTAATTTTCTCTACCTCATCCCGCTCATTCATTTTCTCTTCTCTCATTAAGAATTTCTCTTCATTTCTCTTTGTCCCATTGTCTTTCTTCTCCACTCTCCATAATCCTGTCTTCACTCTGTCCGTTTCCTTTCAATCTGTTTCTTTCCCCTCTCTACCCATGTCTACCCTAAAAAATAAAATTGTTGATGTTTTAGGTCAGTGTGAAAACAAACCTTTCCACTTGAACCCAGCCTGTAGTCTAACACATTGCTTTCTGATGAATCCAGCTTCTCCATTCCCTGTTTGAAATGAGCTGCCTGAATGTTCCAGGCTCCATCCATGGCTTCAAGTACAACAAGATAGGGATGAAATCGAGAGGAACCTTTGCTTTTCATTCCAATGTTTTTCTGCAGTCCTGCCTTCTGATCTCCAGAACTAACTCTGTTCCATCCTATGTGGGAGATATAGCCACTCACTTATGTATATATGCTGCATGGGGAATATAGAACCACAGGACTCATTCTTATATTAAAGATCAGTCATTAGTGACAAAGATCAAGGAAAATTTATTGTTGAAATGACTGTGACTCTTTGGCGTTTCCTATCCCAGATGATTGTAGACGCTCAGGCATTGGGTATATTTAGGAGACAATATGATAGATGTTTGGATACCAAGAGGACAAAGGGATAAGGGGGTGTATCTGGAAGGTTGACTTCAGATAGAAGACCAGTCATTATCATATTGAGTATCAGCGCAGCTTCCGGAGGCTTCACGGCCTATTCCTGTTCCCATTTCAGATGTGTTTGAATGTCCTTACACCTGTGAAGTATTCTGTCCGGTGTATCTTATAAAGCTTGCTTTTTATAACTTTATTTTTGACTGTATATTTCTGTAACTGAATTAAATGATCAATTTGCCAAATTCATTAAAAACATTTTAATGGTTGGCAGGGAATTGCTTCAGATGTGTGGAGCTTATTCCCATACAGCACACTATTGCCTCAGGGAAGGGTAAAGCACATCCTGCTTACATAACACAAACAAAAACGTCCTGCAGGATAACAAATATTAGAATGACGTGAGAGGAAACTGTTTCAACAAAGCTAGGGAATGAGTGAAATTCACAGTATGATAATCCGGAGAGATTTCAAAGCAAGGGAGAGGTAATTATGATGCGATTAGGCAAGAATTAGGGGGCAAAAGTTGGGAACAGAAACTGTCAGGGAAAGGCACTAATGAAAAGTGGAACTTTTTCAAGGAACATATACTGGGTGTCCTTGATAGGTATGTCCCTGTCAAGCAGGAAGGAAATGGCCGAGTGAGGGAATCATGGTTCACGAAAAAGATGGAATGTCTTGTGAAAAGGAAGAGGGAAGCTTATGTAGGGATGAGGAAACAAGGTTCAGATGGCTCAATTGATGGTTACAAGTTAGCAAGGAACGAGGTGAAAAAGGGGCTTAGGAGAGCTAGGAGGGGACATGAGAAGTCCTTGGCGGGTCGGATCAAGGAAAACCCCAAGGCTTTTTACTCTTATGTGAGGAACAAAAGAATGACATGGGTGAGGTTAGGGCCGGTCAAGGACAGTAGTGGGAACTTGTGGCTGGACTTGCGGATAGCGAAGAGCATTGTCGGGCAATACAGCAGGATATAGATAGGCTGGAAAATTGGGCGGAGAGGTGGCAGATGGAGTTTAATCCGGATAAATGCGAAGTGATGCATTTTGGAAGAAATAATGTAGGGAGGAGTTATACAATAAATGGCAGAGTCATCAGGAGTATAGAAACACAGAGGAACCGAGGTGTGCAAGTCCACAAATCCTTGAAGGTGGCAACACAGGTGGAGAAGGTGGTGAAGAAGGCATATGGTATGCTTGCCTTTATAGGATGGGGTATAGAGTATAAAAGCTGGAGTCTGATGATGCAGCTGTATAGAACGCTGGTTAGGCCACATTTGGAGTACTGCGTCCAGTTCTGGTCGCCGCACTACCAGAAGGACGTGGAGGCGTTAGAGAGAGTGCAGAGAAGGTTTACCAGGATGTTGCCTGGTATGGAGGGTCTTAGCTATGAGGAGAGATTGGGTAAACTGGGGTTGTTCTCCCTGGAAAGACGGAGAATGAGGGGAGATCTAATAGAGGTGTACAAGATTATGAAGGGTAGCGATAGGGTGAACAGTGGGAAGCTTTTTCCCAGGTCGGAGGTGACAATCACGAGGGGTCATGGGCTCAAGGTGAGAGGGGCGAAGTATAACTCAGATATCAGAGGGACATTCTTTTACACAGAGGGTGGTGGAGGCATGCACGCTGACATCGTTTAAGACTTACCTGGATAGTCACATGAACAGCCTGGGAATGGAGGGATACAAACGATTGGTCTAGTTGGACCAAGGAGCGGCACAGGCTTGGAGGGCCGAAGGGCCTGTTTCCTGTGCTGTACTGTTCTTTGTTGTGTATGGAGTCAGTAGAGATAGGCGAGGTGATGAATGAATACTTTTCTTCAGTGTTCACCAAGGAGAGGGGCCATGTTTTTGAGGAAGAGAAGGTGTTACAGGCTAATAGGCTGGAGGAAATAGATGTTCGGAGGGAGGATGTACTGGCAGTTCTGAATAAACCGAAGGTCGATAAGTCCCCTGGGCCTGATGAAATATATCCTAGGATTATTTGGGAGGCAAGGGATGAGATTGCAGAGCCTTTGGCTTTGATCTTTGGGTCCTCGCTGTCCACGGGGATGGTGCCAGAGGACTGGAGAATGGCGAATGTTGTTCCTCTGTTTAAGAAAGGGAATAGAAATGACCCTGGTCATTATAGACCGGTTAGTCTTACTTCGGTGGTTGGTAACTTGATGGAAAAGGTCCTTAGGGATGGGATTTACGACCATTTAGAAAGATGCGGATTAATCCGGGATAGTCAGCAAGGATTCGTGAAGGGCAAGTCGTGCCTCACAAATTTGATTGAATTTTTTGAGGAGGTAACTAAGTGTGTTGATGAAGGTAGGGCAGTTGATGTCATATACATGGATTTTAGTAAGGCGTTTGATAAGGTCCCCCATGTTCGGCTTATGATGAAAGTGAGGGATAGAGGGAAAGTTGGCCGATTGGATAGGTAACTGGCTGTCTGTTCGAAGACAGAGGGTGGTGGTGGATGGAAAATTTTCAGATTGGAGGCAGGTTGCTAACGGAGTGCCACAGGGATCAGTGCTTGGTCCTCTGCTCTTTGTGATTTTTATTAATGACTAAGAGGAGGGGGCTGAAGGGTGGATCAGTAAATTTGCTGATGACACCAAGATTGGTGGAGTAGTGGATGAGGTGGAGGGCTGTTGTAGGCTGCAAAGAGACATAGATAGGATGCAAAGCTGGGCTGAAAAATGGCAAATGGAGTTTAAACCTGATAAATGTGAGGTGATTCATTTTGGTAGGACTAATTTAAATGTGGATTACAGGGTCAAAGGTAGGGTTCTGAAGACTGTGGAAGAACAGAGAGATCTTGGGGTCCATAGCCACAGATCTCTAAAGGTTGCCACTCAAGTGGATAGAGCTATGAAGAAGGCCTATAGTGTGTTAGCTTTTATTAACAGGGGGTTGGAGTTTAAGAGCCGTGGGGTTATGCTGCAACTGTACAGGACCTTGGTGAGACCACATTTGCAATATTGTGTGCAGTTCTGGTCACCTCACTATAAAGAAGGATGTGGAAGCGCTGGAAAGAGTGCAGAGGAGATTTACCAGGATGCTGCCTGGTTTGGAGGGTAGGTCTTATGAGGAAAGGTTGAGGGAGCTAGGGCTGTTCTCTCTGGAGCGGAGGAGGCTGAGGGGAGACTTAATAGAGGTTTACAAAATGATGAAGGGGATAGATAGAGTGAACGTTCAAAGACTATTTCCTCGGGTGGATGGAGCTATTACAAGGGGGCATAACTATAGGGTTCATGGTGGGAGATATAGGAAGGATATCAGAGGTAGGTTCTTTACGCAGAGAGTGGTTGGGGTGTGGAATGGACTGCCTGCAGTGATAGTGGAGTCAGACACTTTAGGAACATTTAAGCAGTTATTGGATAGGCACATGGAGCACACCAGGATGATAGGGAGTGGGATAGCTTGATCTTGGTTTCAGATAAAGCTCGGCACAACATCGTGGGCCGAAGGGCCTGTTCTGTGCTGTACTATTCTATGTATGAATGAGTGAGGGAGAGGGAGGGGATGTTGAAAACTGGAATTGGGGATTTACCCTGTGTTCAAGCCGCATTTCTCCCCCAGAACCTCTGAAGGTCAAAAGGGGATTCAGGGCTGCCTCCAGCTGCTTCCAGTGAGGAGAGCAGAGAACAATATTAAAGTTTGACTGAAAATCGAGGCATTATTACTCACAAGCAAACCCATTGATTATAATGATCGAAAAAGAGTGAAGTCAGGAAAAGCACAATGTCATGTATTGAAAAAACTTATTGTTCGGTGCTGGGAATCCAACTTGGAAAGATGAACTGGAAAATAATATTAACAAACAAAGAGAGAGAACAACATTGAGAATTATTTAAATCGAGATGTATAGACTTCAGGAAAAATCTATTTCACTAAAGAAATAAAGTCCAGTCAATAATTGAAACGCTGTGCAGGAGTAAATAGGCAAGGAATCATTTAAAAGTCTGCACTAAATATTTAATACAGAGAAATGTGAGGTGATGCATTATGGAAAGAATGTAGAGGAGAGGAAGTCAGTTCAGAAGAGTGTTCAGGGTCTTTGGGACGTAGCGGATTTCTGTACAATGGTCTTTCAAGGTGGCAGAATGTATTGAGAGGGTTAACAGCAAAACAATTGGGCTTTTGGGGCTTCATAAAGAGGATCATCGGGTACAAAAACATGGAAATTATGATGAATACTTAGAAAACTCTGGTTAGACCACAATTAGACATCCCTAACGGCCTTCTGGTGCTATTTTAGTGCCTCCCACCCCAGCAGATCTGCAGAGTAGAGAACTCTCCCCTCCTGCCGAGCCCTGAACTAAAGCCTCCAGTGCAGCATCCATGACCCCAGGAGCTCTCTCTCTCTCACTCTCCTGTGTTCCTCGATTTCACATTCTCTGCAAATCAGCAACAGCTTCCAGACAATAAGTCGAGCTCGCCTTTGAGAGTCAGACCAGCTGGATTATTAGCCATGCAAAACTGCTGGCCAGCTTGCAGGTGTTAATAGCACGGGGAATTCTTGCTTAAAGGCTACATTTGTTGAAATGAGGATGTGGCAGGAAGCCTTTTGTCCTCTAATACATTCAGAGAGCAGAGTCACTCCCCATGTGTGTGACTATAAAAACTGCAAACTCCCCGAGATTAGGTACAGAAGATTTCTGTTCCAGCTTTCTGAGGAACTCCACTGAAGATGATGAAAACTCTTTTCTTGCTGATTGTGCTTCTGTCGCTGAGCCCGCCCGTTCTGACTGCAAGGGTTGACTTAGCCTCTTTTACTGGTAAACATTTGGAAATTGCTCCAATCTCTCAGCAGCTAGTGTTCAGTACTTTATTACGGGACGGTGACACAGTAGTTAGCACTGCTATCTCACAGCGCCAGAGACCCAAATTCAATTCCAGCCACAGGTCACTGTCTGTGTGGAGATTGCACAGTCTCGACTTGGCTGCATGGGTTTCCTCCGGATGCTCCCGTTTCCTCCCACAGTCCAAAGATGTTCATGTTAGGTTGATTGGGCATGCTAAAATGACCCTAGTGTCAGCAGATTAGCAGGGAAATATGTGGGGTTACGGGAATAGGGCCTGGGTGGATTTGTGGTCAATGTAAAATCGATGGGCCGAGTGGCCTCCTTCTGTACGGTAGGGATTCGATAAACTCACGTTTTCCCTTTGAACGTGAACAGTTTAAATGGCTAATTTAAGGTGAAAGGCTGAATTTTCTTAAGTGAACCAGTCTCATAGGTAAATTCCTTGAATGTTCAGTCACTCCCTGAACAGTGAGAGGAGACGGTGAGGTTTGGACGCTGATCCAAGCAGTCCAGCAAGAAAAGCACAAATTACTCGGCAGTGCCGAGTTGGCGGGTCACAGCTGGATGGTCAGTTTGGCGACTCTGTAATTGGCCTCAATACCCAGATATTACAGGGAGCAAATTCCCAATCGCTGCTCCCAATCACTGCCAAGTGCTGCAGTGTGAGAGTGGAGACTGTGTGTGGGCACAGGATCGCGGCTTCCCTCAGTCCCTTCCCCCCAGACTCAGTGACCATGGTCCCAAGTAAGCAATGAGTAATTAGGAGGTGTCTGACAAGGCAGTGGCCACACGTGTCCAGCTTTCATAATGAGGGCAAAGAGTGAGAGAAAAAGGGTTTAAGACAGGTTTATTTAACTTGATTCATACTACGGCTTTCATGGAGCTGGGGTTGCGAGAAAACAGGCGATGTAAATAAGACAAACGGTTAATTTATCCATTGTCTCTAGGCCTCAGTCGGGAACTGCCTGAACAGATTGTGGGTTAATGTTGCACTCCACTTGATCCAGTCCAGCATTGGTGGAGTGCTGCACTGTTTGTTGTGTTATGCTTTGGATGAAACATTAAACAGAGACGCTGACGATGTGTTCATGGGACCGGAAATGTCTGCTAAATTATTTGAAGAGCTGACATTTCTCCCAGTGAAACAAGATCACACCCTCAACCCACATGACCAACAACTCCTCATCCTGTCAAACCCCATTCACTCTTTCTGGGACTTGGCTGAAAGCTGATTGGCTGCGACGTTGCCTATCAAACGGTGTCAGTACTTCAGACACTATCCCTGGTCTGTGAAACTTTCTGAGAACTTCTGGCAACAGGAAAGCTTCTCGATTAATGTCAGAGCTTTTCTGTCTCCCTCTGCTCTTAGATTGCGGGTGTGGTGGGGTCTGCTCTGAGGAAAATCCCTTGGACTGTCCTTCAGGGCAGAGAGTGAGTGTGTACTAGTCAAGGGGAGGAAGGGAAGTGTGGGCTTATATTAAATATAAAAGAGTTAAGGTTGATGTCTGATCCGGAGTCAGGCCCAGTCACAGCAACAGGATCAGTAACGAGACTTTCACATTATTCTCTCTCCCTGTGTGCAAAACCATCTCTCCATTCACTTTTCATTTTGCATTGTAGAGCACAAGGAGATTTGCGATCAGGTTGGAGGACAAATCCGTGAAGAGGCCTGTAAGGAAATGGAGGAGTCTCTTTTCCCAAACTCCGTCAAGCCACTATGTTGCATTCCAATATCGTGAAAGATATAGGGATGGATTCGCAGCAGCTCGAGCTCTCCAATTCTCACTGAATGAAATCTTCCTTCTTTGGAAACAGTCTCCTATTTGATTTGCTCTGTCCACTAATCCCTGACCCTGACTTACTGCTGTCTGAAAAATGGGCTGCACTCTGAAATAAAACTTATTGCATTTATCACAACTCCATATCGTGTCTTCTTTCTCTTAAGGGTCAGTGTATTCCAGGACAATGTGCTTGGAGATAGGATGAGGCTGGGAGAAGTGGTGGGAATTTCAGGAATTGGGAAGCGAGAATCATCGCAGGGAATTTCTGAAATTTCAGAGCAACCCATTCTGGAAGGGTCGGAGAGGGGGGCGGGGGGTGGGAGGGGGACTTGGTGGAGCTGCGAATGGTCAGCACTCTGACCATTCGCAGAGGAATATCACAGACAATGCAGTGCTTTCAAAATGTAGTTCCTGATGTCGGAAACTCAGCGACTACATTTCACTGATGTCAATTAAATCCACAACAGGGCTGCGGAAATTGGGAGGAGTGGAAATGGGAAGGCAAAAAAAGGAACGGGATAGCTATAGAAACATAGAAAAACTACAACACAATACAAGCCCTTCAGCCCACAAAGTTGTGCCGAACATGTCCCTACCTTAGTGATTACTAGGCTTACCTATAACCCTCTATCTTACTAAGTTCCAAGTACTTACCTAAAAGTCTCTTAAAAGACCCTATCGAATCCACCACCACCACCATTGCTGGCAGCCCATTCCACGCACCCACCACCTTCTCAGTGAAAAACTTTCCCCTGACATCTCCTCTGTACCTACTCCCCAGCACCTTAAACCTGTGTCCTCTTGTGGCACCCATTTCAGCCCGAGGAAAAAGCCTCTGACCGTCCACTCGATCAATACCTTAACCAATACTCGATCAATACCAAGTGACCTTCACATGGGGCGGCACGGTAGCGCAGTGGTTAGCACTGCTGCTTCACAGCTCCAGGGACCTGGGTTCGATTCCCGGCTTGGGTCACCATCTGTGTGGAGTTTGCACATTCTCCTCGTGTCTGCATGGGTTTCCTCTGGGTGCTCCGGTTTCCTCCCACAGTCCAAAGATGTGTGGGTTAGGTTGATTGGCCAGGTTAAAAATTGCCCCTTAGAGTCCGGAGATGCATAGGTTAGAGGGATTAGCGGGTAAATATGGGGGGGTCGGGCCTGGGTGGGATTGTGGTCGGTGCAGACTCGATGGGCCGAATGGCCTCCTTCTGCACTGTAGGGTTTCTATGATTTCTAATACCTGTCAACATCTTATATAACTCTATCAGGTCACCCCTCATCCTTCATCTCTCCATTGAGAAAAGGCTGAGCTCACTCAACCTATCCTCATAAGGCGTGCCCCCCAATCCAGGCAACATCCTTGTAAATCTCTTCTGCACCCTTTCTATGGCTTCCACATCCTTCCTGTAATGAGGCGACCAGAGCTGAGCACAGTACTCCAAGTGGGGTCTGACCAGGGTCCTATATAGCTGCAACATTATCTCACGACTCCTAAACTCAGTTCCTTGATTGATGAAGGCCAGTACACCATACGCCTTCTTAACCACAGCCTCAACCTGCACAGCTGCTTTGAGCGTCCTATGAACTCGGACCCCAAGGTCCTTCTGATCTTCCACACTGCCAAGAGTCCAACCATTAATATTATATTCCACCATCCTATTTGACCTGACAAAATGAACTACCTCACACTTATCTGGGTTAAACTCCATCTGCCACTTCTCCACCTAGTCTTGCATCCTATCAATGTCTCGCTGCAACTTCTGACATCCCTCCACACTATCCACGACACCTCCAACCTTTGTGTCATCAGCAAACTTACCAACCCATCCCTCCACTTCCTCATCCAGGTCATTTATAAAAATCACAAAGAGTAAGGGTACCAGAACAGATCCCTGGGGCTCTCCACTGGTGACCGACCTCCATTCAGAATATGACCCATCTATAACCACTCTTTGCCTTCTGTGGGCAAGCCAGTTCCGGATCCACAAAGCAATGTTCCCTTGGATCCCATGCCCCCTCACTTTCTCAATAAGCCTTGCATAGGGCACCTTGTCAACTGCCTTGCTGAAGTCCATATTTACTACATCTACTGCTCTTCCTTCATCAATGTGTTTAGTCACATCCTCAAAAAATTCAACCAGGCTCGTAAGGCATGATCTGCCTTTGACAAAGCCATGCTGACTATTCTTAATCACATTATACCTCTCCAAATGTTCATAAATCCTGCCTCTCAGGATCTTCTCCATCAACTTACCAACCATTGAGGTTAGACTCACTGGTCTATAATTTCCAGTGCTATTTTTACTCCCTTTCTTGAATAAAGGAAGGGAGTAGAGATGGAAGGAAGAAAGAAAGATGGAGGCAGCGATTGGGAGGGGGAAGGCCATGAAGGGTTTTGAAAGCAAGGAGGAGAATTTTAACATTGAGACCACGCAGCGATTAGGGGTTGTAGACTGAACCGGATTTGGAGTGAATTCTGATAAGGGAAGCAGAGTTGTGAATCAACTAATTGGTGGTGAATATGAGTTTATCCAGGAGAATGCTTGAATGGACAAGTCACGAGGTAACAAACGCATGGATGAGGGTTTCAGATACGGGTGAGTTGAGGCATTATCGACTGTGTGTGATGTTACACAGCTGGAAATATGTGATCTTGGTGAAGGAGCAGCTATGTGCTCAGAATCTCATTTCCGAGTCTAATGAGGTGCCAAGGTTATGAGGGTTTACTTCAGCCTCAAACAGTGACCAGGGAGAGAGAGATGGAGTCAGTGACTTGGAGCAGAATCTGTGGTGGGAACTTTGTCTTCCGAATATTCAGATGGGGAATTCTCTGCTTATCCAGTACTGGATGTCGAATAAGCAGTCTAATAATTTCATAACATGAGATTGGTTGTAAGTGGTGATTGTGAGCTGGGTGTTATCAACATACATGTGAAAAGCAAAAGTGTTTTCAGATAATGTCACGAAAAGGTAAGGTGCAAATGAGAAATAGGAGGGAGACAAGGATAGATCCTTGTGGGAATCGGAAGGTAACAGAACAGGAATGGGAAGATAAACCATTGCAGCTGATATTCTGCCTCTGATCAGAAAGATAAAACCGAAACCAGGTGAGCGCAGTCTTACTCAGGTGAACAATCCCTCCTCATTGTTCTGAACCTCTCCACACCTTTAACATGGTTAACTGCACCATCCTGCTCCAATACCTTCCCACTGTCAAGTCAGTGTTCACAGCAGATGAAGATGTCAGTACCTGACATCCTGGGGAAACTAATGATGAAGGAAGGGCTGGGCCTCAGAAAACAAGTGTGGAGAAGGCTGGAGTTCTCATTTACCTTCATCTCGGTGGCAGCTCCTCCATCTCAATGTGTGTGGCGAGACCAGGCCATTCTGCTCAGTCAGGAACATCCAGACTGACTGATTATGCAGAGTGAGGTGTTCTAACCCGGTGTGGCACTGAGCCCCACACACAGAGCACAGGAAGATCCCAGTCTCTGTGCTGAATGGTCTGCCTCCAGGAGGTTTTCAGCGCCGGTGCTGCTGAGGCTGGGGAACTGCAGCGTGAAATGTTTACACAGGAAGCTGCCATTGGAAATCCTGAGCTCCGGATTTACAGCCGGGCGGGACGGGATTCCCGCTACCAAAACCCTTCCCCCATCCGGAGCCCCGCCGCGGGCTCAGGGTCCTGGCCCGGGGACTGAAGCCACCTGCAGGACATTTGCTGCCGCTCCGCGCGGTGTCTGATCGGCCCTGGGTCACCTCTGCCCTCTTTACCGACCTATTGACCAATCACAGCCACCGGACTGTGACTGACAGCTGGACAAACCAATCGGACTGTGGGACCGCTCCGTTATCCAATGGACGGTCTGCGCTGACTGTGTGACAGCTACTTTATCCAATCAGTGAGCGCTGTCCCTCTGGAATGGGAGCGAACAATGGAAATGATGCCGCTGATCCCGACCAATAGAAGAGCGGGCTGCTCAGTTAAACACACGCCCACATTGTGCTTGACATCTCTCCTTGTTTTCCCTCTGCATCTGATAACTACTGAGCTCATTCCTCCCCACCTGAAGTCTGCAGGGTCTCACACTGAACCGGGTGTCACAGTTCTCTGGGACTCAGCTCGAAAATTTGCTCTCGAAACCTCACTGCCTCGATTTTGTTTTCCTCCCCTTCCATTTCTATCGCGTTTCCTCCACTTATTTCCTCCTTCCTTTCCCCCGAGTTCTATTTCTGTCACGCTCTGACTTTCACCAGTCCTGTTGTTGCTTTAACGAGCATCAGTAAATTAGAGTTGTACAACGGTAATTCTAATAGCGGTCCTGGTTTAAGGATTCTTTCCCTGCCTCCAGCTCTCTGATTTCTCATTGGTTTCAGCCGCGGATTGAATTGAATGACGCTGGGCTGGGAGGGATGCTGCTGGAGTCGAAAAATACCGCCGCATTGCGATTGGTGTCTGTGTTACAGCGCCGTTCTTCGATTGGCTCAGACTGATGTGAATTGTAATATGGTGGGGTGTTGAGCGAAGCACGTCTCTCTGCTATTACAGTAAGAAGTCTCACAACACCAGGTTAAAGTCCAACAGGTTTATTTGGTAGCAAAAGCCACTCGCTTTCGGAGCGCTCGCTGCTCCTTCGTCAGGTGAGTGGCATTTAAGTTCACAAACAGGGCATATAAAGACACAATCTCAATTTACAAAATAATGGTTGGAATGCGAGTCTTTACAGATAATCATGTCTCAAAGGGACAGACAATGTGAGTGGAGAGAGGGTTAAGCACAGGTTAAAGAGATGTGTATTGTCTCCAGCCGGGACAGTTAGTGAGATTTTGCAAGCCCACGCAAGTCGCAGGGGTTCCAGATAGCGTGACATGAACCCAAGATCCCGGCTGAGGCCGTCCTCATGTGCGCGGAACTTGGCTATCAGTCTCTGCTCAGCAACTCTGCGCTGTCGTGTGTCGTGAAGGCCACCTTGGAGAACGTTTACCCGAAGATCAAAGGCCCGTGACCGCTCAAGTGTTCCCCAATAGGAAGAGAACACACTTGCCTGGTGATTGTCGAGCGGTATTCATTCATCCATTGTTGTAGTGCCTGCATGGTCTCCCCAATGTACCATGCCTCGGGACATCCTTTCCTGTAGCATATCAGGTAGCCAACATTGGCCGAGTTGCAAGTGTATGTACCTGGGAGATGGTGTTCTCATGTGAGATGATGGCATCCGTGTCGATGATCCAGCACATCTTGCAGAGGTTGCTGTGGCAGGGTTGTGTGGTGTCGTGGTCACTGTTCTCCTGAAGGCTGGGTAGTTTGCTGCGGACAATGGTCTGTTTGAGGTTGTGCGGTTGTTTGAAGGCAAGAAGTGGGGGTGTGGGGATGGCCTTGGCGAGATGTTCGTCTTCATCAATGACATGTTGAAGGCTCCAGAGAAGATGTCGTAGCTCCTCCGCTCCGGGGAAGTACTGGACGACGAAGGGTATTCTGTCCGCTGTGTCCCGTGTTTGTCCTCTGTCCCGGCTGGAGACAATATACATCTCTTTAACCTGTGCTTAACCCTCGCTCCACTCACATTGTCTCTACCTTTAAGACTCGAGTACCTGTAAAGACCCGCATTACAGCCATTATTCTGTAAATTGAGTTTGTGTCTTTATATGCCATGTTTGTGAACAGAACTCCGACTCACCTGATGAAGGGGCAACGCTCCAAAAGCTAGTGGCGTTTGCCACCAAATAAACCTGTTGGGACTTTAACCTGATGTTGAGACTTCTTACTGTGTTTACCCCAGTCCAACGCCGGCATCTCCACATCAAGACTCTGCTATTAGTCAGAATTAAGCGTAATTTCCATTGTTCGCGCACATTAGACAGACGCAGCTCACTGATTGGATAATGCAGCTATCACTCAATCAGCGCAGAGCGTCTATTGGGTCACAGGGATGTCCCAAATGCTGATTGGTTGCCTTAGTTGTCGGACACAGGCCGGTGACTGTGATTGGACAGTGGACGGGGATTACACTGGTCCCATCAGACACCGGGCGGCGGCAAATGTCCGGCCAGTGGCCTCAGTCCCCGGGCCCGGATCCTGAGCCAGCGGGGGGACTCCGGATGGGTGAAGGCTTTTGGCAGCGGGAATCCTGTCCTGCCCGGCTGTCAATCCGCAGCTCAGTGTTAAAAATGGCGGCTTCCTATGTAAACATGTCACGCTGCAGTTCCCCAATCTCAGCAGTGGCGGCGCTGCAAACCCCGTGTAGTCAGACCAATCAGCAGAGAGACTGGGATCCTCCTATGGTGTGTGTGTGGGGCTCAGTGCCACACCAGGTTAGAACAACACACTCTGCATCGGCCAGGGAGAAATACTGGGATCTTCCTGTGCTCTGTCTGGGTCCAGGGCTTGGTTACTCTGAATGGATCTCCTCCATTGTTTGGTTCTCGTTACAGCCTCTCTCTCTTACAGTCAGTCTGGGTGTTCCTGACTGAGCAGAATGGACTGATCTCACCACACACACAGAGATGGAGGGGCTGCTGCCCGAGATGAAGATGATTGAGAAGTTCGGCCTTCTCTACACCCGTTTACTGAGGCCCAGCCCTTCATTCATCATTCGTTTCCCAAGGATGTCAGGTACATTAACATCTTCATCTGCTGTGCACACTGACCTGACAGTGGGAAGGTATTGGAGCAGGATGGTGCAGCCAACCATGTCAAAGGCATGGACAGGTTGAGAAGGATGAGGAGGGATTGTGCAGCAGGGTAAGACTGCACTCGCCTGGTTCCATTCTTATCTTTCTGGTCATAGGCACAATATCACCCGCAATGGTTTCTCTTCCCACTCCTGTGTTGTTACCTCCTGAATCCCCCAAGGAGCTATCCTTGGCTCCGTCCTATTTCTAGACCTTACCCCTCGGTGACATTATCTGAAGAACAGTACTAGTTTTCAAATGTATGCTGATATCACCAGTTCTACCTCACCATCACCTCTCAGAACCAAACCCACTTATTAAATTATTAGATTGTTTATCCGACATCCTGTACAAGATAAGCAGAGAATTCCCCATTAAATGTCTAGAAGACCAAAGGTCCCACCACAAATTCCATTCCCAGTCAATGACTCCATCACTCTCCCTGGTCACTGTCGAAGCTGAAACAAACCTTCATAATCTTGGCACATCATTAGGCACAGAAATGAGATTCTGACCACATATCTGTTCCTGCATCAAGATCACCTGTTTCCAGCTGTGTAACTTCACACATTGTTGATAACACCTGAACTCACCCGTACCTGAAACCCTCATCCATGCTTTTGTTACCTCGAGACTTGCTGATTCAAATACACTCCTCCTGCCCAGCAGATTTTATTCCCTAAAGGGCATTAGTAAACCAGATGGGGTTTTATGACAATCGACAATTAATTCCAGATTTGTCTTGAATTAAAACTTCACCACTTGCCCTTTTGGGTTTTGAACCCAGCTCCCCAGAGCATTACCCAGGATCTCTGGATTACTTGTCCACGATGCCACTGCCTCCCCCAAACAATGTCAGGACTGGGATTTGAACCCTTGCCTTTTCCATCACCCTCATGAAAATCTCGAGCAAGTTCATCAAGTACAATTCATCCTTAGTAATTACATTGGAGTTTTCCTTAATTAATGTACATTAGCACAAGTGAGTGTTAATTTTATCTCAGGTTGTTATTTGGAGAATATTCCACATTGCTGATGTTAAACTGATTGGACTAATTCTTATAGCCTTTTCTGAAGAGGTGTGTTTACCATTTGCAATTCTCCAGTCCTTTGGCACCACCCCTATAACTAGATAGGTTAGAAAAAAATTACCCATTGCCTCTGCAATTTCCACCCTTATTTCCCTCAGTATCCATGGATCCGTCTCTTCCAGTAACAAGAACACAGCAATTAGAACAGACATTGACCACATGGCACATTGACTCTGTTCCACCATTCAATTCGATCATGGCTCATTTATTTATTTACCTCCAAGCAGCATATTCCTGACCATCACCACCCTCTGAGTAAAAAGGTTTTTCCTCACATCCCCCCAAACCTCCCACCCCTCGCTTTTAATTTGTCTCCCCTCGTAACTGACCCTGCAACTCAGGGGAACAGCTGCTCCCTATCCATGCCCCTAATAATCTTGAACACCTCAATCAGGTCGCCCCTCAGTCTTCTCTGCTCCAATGAAAAACACCCAAGTCTATCCAAAATAACTTAAATGTTCCATCCCAGGCAACATCCTGGTAAATCTCCTCTGCACCCGCTCAATGTCCTTCCTATAATGTGGCGACCAGAACCGCACACAGTGCTCCAGCTTTGGCCTCACCACAGTTCTATACAACTCCATCATGACCTCTTTGCTTTTGTAATCTATACCCCGATTGATATAGGTGAGTGTGACATATGCCTTTTTCACCACCCTATTAACCTGCCTTTCCGCCTTCCCAGATTTATGGACAAACATTCCAAGGTCCTTTCGTTCTTCGAAACTTCCCAGTGTCAGATCTTTCATAGAATACTTCCATGTCAAATTAAAATGTATCAATTTGTCAACTTGAACTGAACCATTAATCAGCATTCTCTAAAGATTGCAATCCAATAACTCTTAAATCCCTCATAGAATATTCCCCAAATGCCTCCCCTTTTCCTGGTAACATCTTTGCACTCTCTCTATCAGCTGTATTTCTCTTTGAAAATGTGGATTCCAAACTGTGAGTGCAGGCTCCAGATGTGGGCGTACCAGCTGCTTGTAGAGTTTCAGATCGTGGGTTTCATCTCCACTTTACTCCTTGATTCTCTGAGAAACCAAAATTTGTCTATTTCAGCCTTAACTGTCATACAATCCCTACTGTGCAGATGGAGGCCATTTGGCCCATCGAGTCTGCACCGACTCTCTGACACAGCATCCCACCCAGAACCTATCTTGGTAACCTACATATTTATCCTGCTAATTCCCCGAACCAAAACATTTGGGACACGAACAGGCAATTCAGCATGGTCAATCCACCCAACGTTTGGAGCATGCGAGGAAGCGCAAACAAGGGGAGGACGTGCAAACAGCACACAATCACTCAAGGTAGAATGGAACCTGGGTCCCTGGCACTTGGAAACAGTATGTGTGAGGGATTTACTCACTCTGATACAGTGTGTGTGGGATTTACTCACTCTCTGATACAGTGTGAGAGTGTGGGATTTACTCACTCTCTGATACAGTGTGTGAAGTGTAGGATTTACTCACTCTCTGATACAGTGTGTGTGAGTGTGGGATTTACTCACTCTCTGATACAGTGTGAGAGTGTGGGATTTACTCACTCTCTGATACAGTGAGTGTGGGATTTACTCACTCTCTGATACAGTTTGGGATTTACTCACTCTCTGATACATTGCGAGAGTGTGGGATTTACTCACTCTGATACAGTGAGAGAGTGTGGGATTTACTCACTCTCTGATACAGTGTGAGAGTGTGGGATTTACTCACTCTGATACAGTGAGAGAGTGTGGGATTTACTCACTCTCTGATACAGTGTGAGAGTGTGGGATTTACTCACTCTCTGATACAGTGTGAGAGTGTGGGATTTACTCACTCTCTGATACAGTGTGTGAGTGTGTGTGGGATTTACTCACTCTCTGATACAGTGTGAGAGTGTGGGATTTACTCACTCTGATACAGTGTGTGAGTGTGGGATTTACTCACTCTCTGATACAGTGTGTGAAGTGTGGGATTTACTCACTCTCTGATACAGTGTGTGAAGTGTGGGATTTACTCACTCTCTGATACAGTGTGTGAGTGTGGGATTTACTCACTCTGATACAGTGAGAGTGTGTGGGATTTACTCACTATGTTGGTTTGTGAAGGTGGGGTTCATTCTGTATCTTTCAGTCTCAGGGACTGCATGTGACAGATGGAGACTCATTGTGTATTTGCCAGTTAGTGGGGGCTGAGAGTGAGTGCAGGATTCATTCACTCCCTGGGATGATATGCCAGTTTGGGATTAATGTTGTAGCTGTCCTTCTCGGCCACAATTTGGGGAACTGGGTTTATTCTGTACCTATCAGTCTCTGCAACTGTCTGAGAGATTCATCCTGTATTTGTCAGTCTCTGGCAGTGTGAATCAGTGTGATATTGACTGGATATCTTTCAGTCTGTGGCATTAAGTGTGCTCTGCTGCTCAATATGATAGTGGAATTCAGTCTGTATCTGTCAGCTACTGGCACTGAATGGGAATTTGGGAATCATTCTCAAAATCTGGGAATCTTTGACACCAATTCTGCATCTGTTTATCTTCAGTGCTGTTTTTGAAAGTGGTACTGTCTGTGAGATTGGGATCAATTGTCAGGGCTCTGCATATGAATATATGTAGCCTCTAACATATGTAAGTGTGTCACATTGTGAAGGATGAGGAACTTCAATTATTGAGATACACTGGGGAAGTTGGGACCACTTTCCTTGGAGCAGAGCAGGTTGAGAGGAGATTTGATAACAGTATTCAGAATCATGAGGAGTCTGGACAGAGTTGACAGAGAGAAACTGCTGGAAGGATTGAGAAGCAGAGGGAACAGGTTTGAGGGAATTGGGGAAAGAAGGAATGGATACATGAGGAGAAACTTTGCCATGCAGCGAGTGGTTATGATCTGGGGATGTGGGGCCTGACAGTGCACGAGAGGCAGCTTCAATTGAGGGATTCAAGAAAGAATTGGATTATTGCCCGAAAATGAAGAATGTACAGAGATGTGGGGAGGAGGTAGATGAATGGCCTGAGGTGTGTTCTCACTTGGAGAGCCAGAACTTGACAGGCCCAAAATCCTATTTCAGTGGTGTAACAACTATGTCTCTCTGTGTGTTTGACTGTGTTGATTACGCACATCAGATTCTTCTGCTGTATGTGAATGTGCAATTCATTCTGTTTCTGTCAGGACCTGGTGGGAGTTTTAAGAGTGGGATTATTTTATTATAAATCAGAGATCCTCTGTGGGAATGTGGAAAACCTGTCTGAAAATGTGGGTCTGTAACTCCCATTCTTTAATATGGGGTGTGTAGTGCGTGGTCACCTTCATCAGTTTATGTGGGTTTGTGTTGATTTCTGACGATCAGTGGCACCATATACGTGTGTCAGACTGATTAGTGCCATTCAGGATCAGGCTCAGGGAGTGTCAGTGAGTTCAGTAACAGTCTGCATCAGTCAGTGTCTGGTAATGGACAAGTGCTTGACAATGATTCTGAATCTGTCGTCTCTGCTGCTTTGACAGTGTGGGATTCATTACATAACCTCAGGCTCTGGGACTGTTTAACAATCTGAGTTTATTCCATGTTGAAATTTCAGCACAGAAACAGACCATTAATGCTGTGGGTTTTAATGAAATAATTGAGAGTTTCACTCAGTTTTAAATCACTTTCTATTTGGACACAATTGGGAAGGAGCATGGATCTTTTCATCTCACAATCATTGCAAAGTGAAATAAAGTGTTATTCAAATTTTATTACTCAAATTGATGCCTTCATTATTCATTCTGTTTGTAAGGAGTTGATACTCGAATGTTGAGCTCAGTTTTCACTGCAAGAATAGAATATTTGCCATAGACTATGAGGCATTAGTTCGGTTTGTGATCTATATCTCAATCTTTACTCAACAAATTTATATGAATTCTTATTTTAATCACAGTTGGTGTCTCAGGTTATACTATCATTCAGTTCTATCTGCTATTTAATTGAATTGCAGCTAATTCTGTCATATTGTCTGACAGACACACTGACAATCTGATAGCGGCTGAGAATTCGGACTGGGATTTATCTATCAACCTGTCAGTGGTACTGACTTGGGAAGACATGGAGACAATGTCTGTCTCTCCTGCTCTGATTGATTGTTGGATTGAAAATGTGTCTCTGGAACTAGTTCTGTTGCCTGAGACTGTGGAACTGATGCACTGAGAGAGAGAACATGCATACTGTGTGTGAGGAACTCGCTGCACTGTTCATTGCAACTCAGGTGGAAGAAACTTCAAACTAACCTTGATTGGTTCAATGATTTGCCTGTCAGGAATAATGTATTCTTTGTAACCCAAGTACAATGAGGGAACAATACACAGGCCTTCAATTAAATCTCAGTATATAATCATAATGAACAGCCACAAAGGAACCCCAGTGATACAAACATTGTCAATGTCTGACTGCAGGCCTCAGTGTCTGTGTAAGAGATGCATAATCAGTGGCGGTAGGTGCTACAACAATTCAATGACATTCAGATTGAACTGAAACCCTGCACTGCTCCATGAATAGGATAACCGGATGGAGCAGGGACATTTGTAATATTTCCATTCATTACTCCGGTGTGATTAACCAGATAGTAATCATAACCAAACAGTCTCCATTTAAAATGTGTCCATCCTCATTCTCACCTGGTGCCTGCAAGAGCTGCTCTTTGTCTCACTCCCCATATCCTGACTGTCTGCCTCTGCTTCCAATCTTCACTGTCCAATAACAATTATGTGGAGATGCCAGCGTTGAACGAATATCTCGCCAAGGCCATCCCCACACCCCCACTTCTTGCCTTCAAACAACCGCACAACCTCAAACAGACCATTGTCCGCAGCAAACTACCCAGCCTTCAGGAGAACAGTGACCACGACACCACACAACCCTGCCACAGCAACCTCCGCAAGACGTGCCGGATCATCGACACGGATGCCATCATCTCACATGAGAACACCATCCACCAGGTACACGGTACATACTCTTGCAACTCAGCCAACGTTGTCTACCTGATATGCTGCAGGAAAGGATGTCCCGAGGCATGGTACATTGGGGAGACCAAGCAGACACTATGAGAACGGATGAACGAACACTGCTCGACAATCACCAGGCAGGAGTGTTCCCTTCCAGTCGGGGAACACTTCAGCAGTCATGGGCATTTAGCCTCTGATCTTCGGGTAAGCGTTCTCCAAGGCGGCCTTCACGACACACGACAACGCAGAGTCGCTGACCAGAAACTGATGGCCAAGTTCCGCACACGAGGACGACCTCAGCCGGGATCTTGGGTTCGTGTCACACTATCTATAACCCCCATGACTTGCCTCAGCTTGCAAAATTTCATAACTGTCCTGGTTGGAGAAATTTACACACCTCTTTAACTTGTGCTTGGGCCTCTCTCCACTCACATTGTCTGTACCTTTAAGACTTGTATACCTGTAAAGACTCACATTCCAACCATTATCTTGTAAATTGAGTTTGTGTCTATATGTGCCCTGTTTGTGAACATAACCCCTCCTCACCTGATGAAGGGGCAGTGCTCGGAAAGCTTGTGCTGCCAATTAAACCTGTTGGATTTTAACCTGGTGTTGTGAGACTTCTTACAATAACAAGCCAGGGGAGACTGGAACTAGAGTCATTACTGTACAAGAGGCGGCGATTCACAACATCCAGTTCATGCTGGTTCTCCATGGAACAATCCAGTCAGTCCTATTCACCTGCTCTATCCCATAGCCCTACAAGTATATTTGCCTCAAATGTTCATCCCAATTCCCCTTTGAAATTATTCATTGTCTCTGCTTCCACCCTCAGAGGCAGCGACTTCCAGGTTGTTACTCACTGCATGAAAAGTTCTTCCACACATCCCCTCTCTGTCTCTTCCCAAAACATTCAACTTGTGCCCCCGAGTCCCTGAACTATCCGTGAATGGGATCAGCTTTTCTTTGTCTACCTGATCCACATCTGCCATGATCCTGTCCACCTCTATCAGACCTCCCCCTCAATCTGCTTTGCTCCAAACAGATCAACCTTAGCTTCTCCAACTTAACCTGATGGCTAAAACTCTTCATTGCTGAAACCATTCTGGTAAATCTCCTCTGCATCCGCTGAATGATCCTCACATGTTCCCTCAAGTGTGCTGAGTCGAACTGGACACAATACTCCAGCTGTGGTCCAATCAGAGCTTTCTAAAGGCTCAGCATAACTTGCATGATTCTGTACTCAATGCCTCTGTGTCCTCATGGGGAGGGTCACTCTTGTGGATGGGGAGGGTTTGAACTAAACTGGCAGGGGAGTAGGCACAAGTATATAGAAGTAGGAAACAGGAATATCTAGAGAAGGACCATATAAGAAACGAGCAGATGAAGAAGGAATTCAAGAGGAAGACAAGGAGAGGTTTAGAATGCATGTGAGTAATCACACAAAGTGTGGTGAATAAGGTTGGTGAGTTAGAAGCACAAATAGCCACATGGGAATACAATACACAGGCAATGATGAAAATGTGGTGTCGAAATGGAGGGGGCTGCATGCTTACTATTCAATACTAAGTGATCAGAAATGATAGAGAAGGAAAAAAAGGGAGGTATGTTGATAAAGTGACAGAGGAGCAAATCTGCAAGGAGATTACAGATGTACAAGAACTATAGAGTGGTGCTGTACTGGAGCTGGGATTGTGCAATGAGACAGGACTGATTGATAATCTCATTGTGAAGGCATCCTGAAGTAGTAGTAATCATAAAATGATTGACTTTACATTCAGGATGAGGAAGAGAATCGAGTTCAAGATGAGTATTTACACTTAAATAAGGGCAATTATGAGGACATAAAAGTGGAGCTAGTTAAAGTGAACTGGCAAGTTGCTTAAGGGAAAGATCAATAGAGGCTGAGTGGCAGACATTTAAGGGGATACTTCAAAATACAAACAAAAGATATATTCCAAAGAACAACATAAATTACATGGGAAGGCTCTGTCAGCTGTGGTTAGCAAGAATATTTGGAGAAAATATTAATCTTAAAGAAAAAGGAGACATATTTGCGCAAAGAGGAGAGGCAGGTCAGAAGATTGGAAAGAATATAAAGAACATCAAAGAATGACAAAAAGATTGATAAGGAGGGAAAACTTGAGAGAAAGCTAACTAGTAATATAAAGATGGATAGTCAGATTCTCTGTTGATATTTAAATAAGGAAAGATTTAACAAAGTGAATATTGGTCCCATAGAAAGTGTGTCTTGGGAACTGAATGGAAAGCTGTACTATGACACATGAATTAAACAATTACGAGTCTTCACGATAGAAGTAACATCCCAGAAATAGCTGTAAATCAGGAAACTGAAGGGTGGGAGTAGCTCACGAAAATTACAATCACCAGGGAAGTGTATGAGCCAATTGTTGGGTCCATGGGCTGTTGGACTTCACCCTGAGGTCTTGAAAGAAGTGGCGAATGAGATAGTCGATGCATCAATTGTTCAAAGTTCCCTTCATTTGGCAAGATTCAATTAAATTAGAAGATAGCAAATGCAACTCCTTTATACAAAAAGGGAGGGAGACAGAAAGCAGGAAACTTCAGGCCAGTTTGCCAAATATCTCTAAGACCGAAAATGTTAGAAGCCATTATTAAAGATGTTAATGTAAAGCACTTGGAAACATTCAAAGTATTCAGGCTTTTGTTTAACCATTGTGGTTTTGTGCAATGGAAATCATGTTTGACCAATTGATTGGATTTCTTTGAAGGAGTCACATGTGCTGTGGATAAAGGGGAACTGCTGGATGTACTGTACTTAGATTTCCAGAAGCTCCGGTACAGACATGATGGGCCAAATGACCTCCTTCTGCACCGTAGAAATTCTGTGATTTGGTAACTTGCCATATGAAAGGTTATTGTGAAAAACAAAAGCTCATGGTGTAGCAGGTATCATATTGGGATGGAATGAGGATTTGCTCGGTAACAGGAAATCGAGTTGGCGTCAGTGGATTTTTTTTCGTTTGCAGGATATGAATGATGTGCCACAGGGATCAGTGCCGGGGCCTCAACTTTTTACAATTTATATAAATGACTTGGATGAAGGGACTGAAGGTAAGGTTGATAAATTTGCTGATTACACAATGGATAGGTGGGAAAATAAATTGTGAAGATGACACAAGCGGGCTACAAAGGGACATTGTAGGTGAAGTTAACGCACAAAAATCTGGCAAATGGAACATAATGTGGGCAAATGTGAAACCATCCATTTTGGCAGGAAGAATAAAAAGTGCATTATCAAAATGGTGGGAGATTATGGAGCTCTGATGTGCAGAGGGATCTGGTTGTCCTCGTGCATGAATCGTAAAAGACAAGTATAGAGGTCCAGCAATTAAGTAGGAAAGCTAATAGGATGTTATTGTTTATTGTGAAGGGAATTGATGACAAAAGTAAGGTGTTTATGCTTCAGTTGTAAGGGCATTGGTGAGACCACATCAGGAGTATTGTGTACAGTACTGCTCTCCATATCTAAGGAAAAATGTAAATGTGCTAGAAACAGTTTAGAGAAGGTTTAATGGACTAATACCAGGAATGAGCGGGTTGTCTTGTGAAGAAAGGTTGAAGAGGTTGGGTTTAGATCCACGAGAGTAAAGAAGAGTAAGAGGTGCCTTGATCTTAACCTTTAAGATCCTGAGGTGTATTGACAGGGTGGATATGGAGATGATGTTTCCTCTTGTCGGAGAATCTCGAACTAGGAGTCACTGCGAAACATAAGGTGGAGATGAGGAGAGTATTTTTTCTCAGAGGGTCGTGAATCTCTGGAATTCTCTTCCACAAAAGGAAGCAGAAGCAACATTTAAGTATTTTTAAGGCAAAGCTCGATATAGTCTTGTTTAACAAGGGGGTGAAAGGTTATCAGGGGTAGGCAGGAATGTAGGTTTGAGATTACAATCAGATCAGCCGTTATCTTATTGAACAGTGGAGCAGGTTGGAGGGGCCAAGTGGCCTATGCCTGCTCCTAATTCACACATTCATATATCTGGGAATTTGTGAATTGTGTTCAACAGAATTTGCTTGACCGGAATGTTCTTGGTCAAACGAGGAAGGAAGCATTGCTGGATCTGCTGCTGGGGAATGGGGTCACTCCACATCACAAACCCGCCACCCAGCCAACTGAGCAAACCGACCCCTAAGACAGGACAGAGGTAATTTCACACTGAAACAGAGAAACAGAGACTAACTGATCGGTTGGTTAGTTAGCTCAGTTGGCTGGATGGCTGGTTTGTGATGTCGAGTGATGCCAGCAGCATGGGTTCAATTCCTGTACTGGATGAGGTTATTCATGAAAGAGGAGAGCAGCCTTGGTCATCTGGAACTCAAGCAACTTCAGCCATTACTTCTCTGTCCATCTTCATTAGTGTACGTGGGGATGGAATTAATTCTGTATCTGTTATTCTCTATTGCTGTCTGTGAATGGGGCATTAACTCTCTGTTCAGCTCTGTTTTGCATGCGAGAGTGGAATTCACCGTCAGTCTTTGTTACTGTATATAAATGCAGCATTAGCTCTTTCCCAGTCTCTCTTGGTGGAATTGAATGTGTAATTAACTCCCTCTGTCAGTCTGTGTTTCTATACCTTAGTTTCCATTACTGTATTTTAGTGTGGCATTAACACACTGATAATTTGTGTTACTGTATTTTGAATTCACTGTCAATCTGTAATAATGTAAGTAAATCTCTGTCTGTCAGTCTCTTACTGTATGGAAGTGGGTCACTGTCAACTTAGCAAACTGCAGTGAATTGAGCGCCACCTGGATCAGTGCTGGGTTCTCAGCTATTTACAATCAATATGAGCGACTCAGAAGAAGGATAGACCATCACCCAATTTTGAGACAATAGATAGGTGGGAAAGCAGATTGTGAGAAGGGCACAGAGTGTCTGCAAGGGGATATAGATAGGTTAAGTGAGTGGGCGCAAATTTAGCAGGCAAGATACAATGTAGGAAAAGGTTTCCCAGTTTAGTGGGAAGAATAGGAAAAAAGAACATTGTTTAAGTGGAGAGAAATGGCAATCCTGAAATATCTGGCTGTCCTTGTACATGAATCACAGGATGTTAATTTGCAGATATGGCAAATAATTGGAAAGTCAAATGGAATGTTGACCTTAATTCCAGGAGGGATGGAGTCTAAAATTATGGAAATCTTGCTACAACTACAGGACATTGGTGCAACAACAAGTAAGAATCCGGTGTAAAGTTTTCATCTGCTTATTTAAGGAGGGGTATACTTGCATTAGAGGCAATTCAGTGAAGGTTCACTGGGCTGATTCCTGAGATGAAGGAGTTATCTTATGAGGAAAGTTGAAGCAAGTTGGGAAGAATGAGAGATGATCTTACTGAAACATATCAGATCCTGAGGGGGCTTGACAGGACAGATGCCCCTCCTTAAATAAACAGATGAAGAATCCGGTGTAAACAAGAATAAAGAATCCGGTGTAAACAAGTAAGAATCCGGTGTAAGAATAAAGAATCCGGTGTAAAGAATAAAGAATCCGGTGTAAACAAGTAAGAATCCGGTGTAAACAAGTAAGAATCCGGTGTAAAGTTTTCATCTGCTTATTTAAGGAGGGGTATACTTGCATTAGAGGCAATTCAGTGAAGGTTCACTGGGCTGATTCCTGAGATGAAGGAGTTATCTTATGAGGAAAGTTGAAGCAAGTTGGGAAGAATGAGAGATGATCTTACTGAAACATATCAGATCCTGAGGGGGCTTGACAGGGCAGATACCCATCCTTAAATAAGCAGATGAAAACTTTACACCGGATTCTTACTTGTTGTTGCACCAGGGCGGCACGGTAGCACAGTGGTTAGCACTGCTGCTTCACAGCTCCAGGGACCTGGGTTCGATTCCCGGCTTGGGTCACTGTCTGTGTGGAGTTTGCACATTCTCCTCGTGTCTGCGTGAGTTTCCTCCGGGTGCTCCGGTTTCCTCCCACAGTCCAAAGTAGTGCGGGTTAGGTTGATTGGCCAGGTTAAAAATTGCCCCTTGGAGTCCTGAGATGTGTAGGTTGGAGGGATTAGCGGGTGAATATGTGGGGGTGGGGCCTGGGTGGGATTGTGGTCGGTGCAGACTCGATGGGCCGAATGGCCTCCTTCTGCACTGTAGGGTTTCTATGATTTCTATGCTGAGAGGGAGGTTGCCATTTGTGGGGGAAACTAGAACGAGAGGAAACAGTTTAAAATAAAGTATTTCTTATTTAAATGGAGATTATAGAATTTCACTTCTTCAGGTGAGAATTCCCAAGAACAATTCTGTTCAGGTGTTGAACAGAATTCCCACTCCCCTGAAGAAGGGGCTTGGAGCTCCGAAAGCTTGTGTGGTTTTTGCTACCAAATAAACCTGTTGGACTTTAACCTGGTGTTATGAAACTTCTTACTGTGTTTTCCCCAGTCCAACGCCAGCATCTCCACATCCTGAGTTAAGATCAACAGACTGTGATGACCAGTATTCGAAGCCGGGTCAGCTGCTGGGAATGCAGCTATGCTCACCACTATACCCCCATCACTAAACATTTTAATCAATTAGCAGCAGGCCATTCGGTCCCCTGAACCTGCTTCACAAACAATGTCATGCAATGAGGAGATATATCCTATGCTCCTGAGAGTAAGGGTCTGAAGCTACGCCAATTAATCTAGCTGAGATGAGGAGGAAGTTATTCTCTAAAAGTGATCTTGATAATTACAAGAGATCTTTATGATCTTGATAATTCACTATTACTGAGAAAGTGGAGGTTGGGTCATTGAATAGATTCAAGTCTGAGTTATTCATAGTTTTGATTTATCAGATAGTCAAGCATTGTGGGGACAGGCAGGAAAGAGGAGTTGAGGCACAATCAGATCAGCAATGATCTTATTGAATGGCAGAGCAGGCCTAATGGGCTGAATGGCCTTCTCCTGCTCCATTTTCTTTTCTGATTTTATGTCAGTGTGGGACTCGCTCTGTGTCTGTCAGTCTCTGTTACTGTATTTCAGTGTGGAATTAACTCAGTCTGATATTGCATCTGCGTGGATTTGATTCTCTGTGCATCATATGTGAGCATGCAATGTCTATGTCACTGAGTAGGAAACAGTTAGTGATCTTTTATCACAAATCCATCAGCATCTCCTCAATTTACAATCCAGTTCAAAATCAGCCAACAAGAACATACCTTCACAGAAAGTGAGCGACTGACTGCCACGTCCAACATCCACCCTGATTAAAAATGGTTTTTCATGTGTCTATTTCTGGCTTCAGTTTTCTGAGCAACAGCTGCAATGATTCACCGGTAAAATTATGTGGACACTGGAAATCTGAAACAAGGTGAAAATTCTGGGAACACACATGGGCTCAGGCAGCATCTGTGGAGAGAGAAACAGAGTTCATGTTTCAGCTCACTGACAATCATCCTGCAATAAAACACTTATTGATATCTGCTAATGGCAGCCACAGTTCCCACATGATGGCGTAGTGGTATTGTCGCTGGACGAGTGATCCAGAGATCCAGTGTAATGCAATGGGACCTGAATATCACCACAGCAAAGAGTGAAATATGAACTCAATAAAAATCTGGAATCAAAAGCCGAATGACGGCCATGCTGTAAAAAACCCATTTGATTCATTGATGTCCCTTTCGGGAAGGAAATCTGCCTACATGACCTGCCCTGGCCAACAGGTGACTCCAGACACACAGCAATGTGGCTGACTCTTAAATCCCCTCTGAAATGGCCTAACAAGCCAGCGACACCCACATCACGTGAATGAACAAAAACAATTCCCTGCACCCCAGAAAGCGCTCTATCCAACACACTGACTTGCCCAGGCACTGAGAGCGGACATGACCCCCCCAGGGGCAGCCACAGGGCAATCGGTGCTGGAAGTTTCCTCACTGCCAGTTTTAAAGTTTGTTTATTTATTAGTGTTAGAAGTAGGCTTACATTAACACTGCAATGAAGTTTTTGTGAAAATCCTCTGGCCACCACGCTCCGGTGCTTGATTGGGTACACTGAGGGAGGATTAAGCATGACCAATGCACCTAACCAGCACGTTTTTCAGACTCTGGGAGGAAACCTATGCAGACACAGAGAGATTGTGTGCAGACTCCGCAGTGACCCAAGCCAGGAATTGAACCTGGCATTGTGAGACAGCAGTGCTAACCACTGCACCACTCCTATTCCACCAAACTGCCTGTGTCCTTTTGAAGTTTCCCACTTTCCTCCTCACAGTTGCCAATGCCTCCAAGTTTGGTGGCGTGTGGAAATGTTGAGCTTGTGTCCTGTACACCAAGCTGTGTGTCATTCATATATATCAGGAAGAGCAGGGCTCCTAACACCGAGCCCTGGGGAACTCCACTGGAAACCTTCCTCCAGTCTGAGAAACACAACCATTAACCACTCCTCTGTGTTTCCTCTCACTCACACTATTCCATGTGGGGCGGTGAGGATGGCCTGGCTGCACCATCCGTCTCGCGGTGCCGCTCCCTCGCCGGACCCGGTGGCTTTGATTCGGGCTCTGACAGCAGCTGAGACTCGCTGTTGCAGCTCCTGCATAGTTCCGCTCAGCTTCCGGGAGCCGCACTGCGCATGCCCCACGTAGACGGACGGTCTTCCGCGGCGAGGCCAAATAGCGCCTGCGCAGTGTGAACTATTCGGAACGAGATAGACCGTATTCACTAACGCGCTGCATCCTGGGTTACGTAGGCCACCATTAATACCTCTCTCGGGATTAATTTTAAATCCATCGGAATACTGCCAGCGAATTTATCGCGAATTAATCTATTTCCTCTTGTTGTTTGAAAAATCGGAAATAAAATATCTTCATTTCTGCATATCTATATCCCTGTATATCTATATCACAATATCTCTGTAACCTCCTCCAGCCCCTACACCCCTCCCTATATTTGTAACATCTTGCAGCCCCACCAACCTTTTTTATGGCTGTAACGTCCTCCAGCTGCCTACACCGCTCTCTATCTGTGTAACCTCCTCCACATTCTACACCCGCCCTATCTGGGTAGCCTCCTCCAGCTCCTACACCTTCCCTATCTTGGTAACTTCCTCCAGCCCCCTACATCCCACCCTATGTCTGTAACCTCCTCCAGGCCGTATGCCTCTCCCTATATCTGTAGCCTCCTCCAGCCTCTACGAACCTCCCTATCTCTGTAATGCCTTCCAGTCACTACAACCCTCTCTATCTCTATAATCGCCTCCAGCTCCTACACCCCTCACTCTTTCTGTAACCTCTTCTAGACAGTACAACAATTGTTTTCTCTCCTACCTCCACCAACCACTACAATCCTCCCTATCTCTGTAACCTTCTGCAGCCCCTAAAGTGCTGTGAGATATCTGCTCGCAAGGCATGGGAGCTGGATAAGTCCATTCAGTCCCTCGACCCTGCTGTGTTATTCAGGAAGGTGAAGACGGCTTGGTTTCCAATCTCCACCTTCACCCCTTTACCCCCTCACCCCTAATAACCACTGTTAACAAGAAGCTATCGATCTTGGGTTAACAATTCACGGATTCCCTTTTGGGGGAGGCCAAGATTCCCAAACTTGGAGCAGCCTCAAGTGTTACCCAGCTTCTCTCCTGTCCGGTCTGTCTCCCGGTGTTAAACTCTGACCCTCTCGCTCTCTCTCTACCCATCCTCCCCCCAAACCAGGTCTCAGGGTCCTCCCAGCCCCCACCAGCAGAAATCATTCCTCTCTAATTTAAATGTGGATTACAGGGTCAAAGGTAGGGTTCTGAAGACTGTGGAGGAACAGAGAGATCTTGGGGTCCATAGCCACAGATCTCTCAAGGTTGCCACTCAAGTGGATAGAGCTGTGAAGAAGGCCTATAGTGTGTTAGCTTTTATTAACAGGGGGTTGGAGTTTAAGAGCCGTGGGGTTATGCTGCAACTGTACAGGACCTTGGTGAGACCACATTTGGAGTATTGTGTGCAGTTCTGGTCACCTCACTATAGGGATGGGGAAGCGCTGGAAAGAGTGAGGAGGAGATTTACCAGGATGCTGCCTGGTTTGGAGGGAAGGTCTTATGAGGAAAGGTTGAGGGAGTGAGGGCTGTTCTCTCTGGAGCGGAGGAGGCTGAGGGGAGACTTAATAGAGGTTTACAAAATGATGAAGGGGATAGATAGAGTGAACGTTCAAAGACTATTTCCTCGGGTGGATGGAGCTATTACAAGGGGGCATAACTATAGGGTTCGTGGTGGGAGATATAGGAAGGATATCAGAGGTAGGTTCTTTACGCAGAGAGTGGTTGGGGTGTGGAATGGACTGCCTGCAGTGATAGTGGAGTCAGACACTTTAGGAACATTTAAGCAGTTATTGGATAGGCACATGGAGCACACCAGGATGATAGGGAGTGGGATAGCTTGATCTTGGTTTCAGATAAAGCTCGGCACAACATCGTGGGCCGAAGGGCCTGTTCTGTGCTGTACTGTTCTATGTTCTATTGACCCCCACCATCACATCCTGAAAAATGCAATCAAACCCCAAAGAAAAAGGCCCTCATTTGTCTAATCACTCCTCGTAACAAAGAACAAAGAACAATACAGCATAGGAACAGATCCTTCGGCCCTCCAAGCCCGTGCCGCTCCCTGGTCCAACTGGACCATTCTTTTGTATCCCTCCATTCCCACTCCGTTCATGTGGCTCTCTGGATAAGCCTTAAACGTTCCCAGTGTGTCCGCCTCCACCACCTTGCACGGCAGCGCATTCCAGGCCCCCACCACCCTCTGCGTAAAATACGTCCTTCTGATACCCGTGTTAAACCTCCCCCCGCACCCCCCCCCCCCACCACCACCACCACCCCGGTCACCTTGAACCTATGATCAGCCCCAGGCTTCAGTCCAATGAATCTTACATGATGCCAATGAACCCGATACCAATTTTTATGTGGCTCGGGTAATAATCCAGAGATTATAACCCTTGAGGACCTGTTCTTAAATTTATTTTCTCGTTCCTGGTAATCCCCAACCTAGTCCTTTTTCCTAGTCTTGCCAATGTTAGTAAAAGAGGATTTTAGTTAATCATGAGAAATCAGTGAACATTTCATGTTTAGAATCGATTTCACAGAGATAACGTTGTTTGTCCCAATGTAGACCACAAAAACAGGATCCACCACCCCACCGCCACCCCCCCGCCCCCCCCGCCCCCCCCCGCCTCCCCACCCCCCCCCCACCCTCCCCCGCCCCGCCCCCCCCCCTGCCCCCCCCCCCCCCCGCCCCCACGGCGGATTTTTTTCCCCACGATACCCTTTCCCTATCAGGACGTGTTGCATTTATTTGCTCGTTTGCTTAAATGTTGAACTGAAACCAATTGGAATTGGCCTATTATTTCAGCAAGATCCACTTTCTGCTCTGATCACTCTTTGTTGCAGTATGAGCGCTGCAGCTGCGGATCTGTGGCGCAAAGAATGGCATGTAGGACTTCTCATCATTGTTTTATTTAATTTGATTTGATTTCTTCTTGTCACATGTATTAGTATACAGTGAAAAGTATTTTTCTTGTGCGCTGTGGAGACAAAGCATACCGTTCATAGAGAAGGAAAGGAGAGAATGCAGAATGTAGAATCATAGAACAAAGAATAAAAAACAAAGAACAAAGAAAATTACAGCAAAGGAACAGGCCCTTCGGCCCTCCAAGCTGCCCGACTTAACTGAAACCCTCCACCATTCCGGGGACCATATCCCTCCATTCCCATCTCATTCATGTACTTGTCAAGACGCCCCTTAAAAGTCACCACCGTATCTGCTTCCACTACCTCCCCAGAAATGAGTTCCACTCTCTCTGCAAAAAGTCTGCTCGTAAATCTCTTTTAAACCTTGCCCCTCGCACCTTAAACGTATGCCCTCTAGTAATTGACTATTCCATCCTGGGAAAAAGCTTCTGACTATCCACTCTGTCCATGCCTCTCATAATCTTGTAGACGTCTATCAGGTCGCCCCTCAACCTCCGTCGCTCCAGTGAGAACAAACCAAGTTTCTCCAACCTCTCCTCATAGCTAATGCCCTCCATACCAGGCAACATCCTGGTAAATCGTTTCTGTACCCTCTCCAAAGCCTCCACATCCTTCTGGTAGAGTGGCAACCAGAATTGAACACTATATTCCAAGTGCGGCCTAACTCAGGTTCTATAAAGCTGCAACATGACTTGCCAGTTTTTAAACTCAATACCCCAGCTGATGAAGGCAAACATGCCGTATGCCTTCTTGACTACCTTCTCCACCTGCATTGCCACTTTCAGTGCACTGTGTACCTGTTCACCCAGATCATTTTGCCTATCAATACTCCTAAGGGTTCTGCCATTTACTGTATATTTCCTATCTGTATTAGACCTTCCAAAATGCATTACCTTACATTTGTCCGGATTAAACTCCATCTGCCATCTCTCCGCCCAAGTCTCCAACCGATTTATATCCTGCTGTATCCTCTGATGGTCCTCATTGCTATCCGCAAATCCACCAACCTTTGTGTCATCCGCAAAGTTACTAATCAATCCAATTACATTTTCCTCCAAATCATTTCTATATATATTACAAACAGCAAAGGTCCCAGCACTGATCCGTGAGGAACACCACTTGTACTCTTACTGTGTTTACCCCAGTCCAACGCCGCCATCTCCACAAAACTCTTACTGTGTTTACCCCAGTCCAACGCCGGCATCTCCACATCATGAACACCACTTTTCACAGCCCTTCATTCAGAAATGTACCCTTCCACTGCTACCCTCTGTCTTCTATGACCGAGCCAGTTTTGTATCCACCTTGCCAACTCACCTGTGATTTCACCTTCTGCACCATTCTGCCATGAGGGACCTTGTCAAAGGCCTTACTGAAGTCCATGTAGACAACATCCATTGCCCTACCCTCATCAATCACCTTCGTCACTTCGTCGAAAAAGTCGATCAAGTTCGTGAGACACAACCTCCCCTTCACAAAACCATGTTGCCTCTCACTGATACGTCCACTTATTTCCAAGCGGGAATAAATCCTGTCATAGCTAGGGTGTCGAAAAAGATCAACTTAATGCAAGGGAGGTCCATTCAGAGGTCTGCTGGCAGCAGGGCAGAAGCTGTTCTTGAGTCGGTTGGTAGGTGATCCCAGACTGTTGTATCTTTTTCCGATGGAAGAAGGTGGAAGAGAGAAGGTTGTCTGGTGAAACATTCAAAAGTTGTGGGTCAGAATCTCATCGAAGTCGGCGTTTTAGGTAAAGTTTGAAGAAATTAGGAACTGGCGTATCAATGCTCTCGGAGAAGTGAAGCTGCCGCCTCGAACTTCATAGAATGCCGACAGGGCAGAACGAGAACATTCGGCCCATCGGGCCTGCACCGACAACAATCCCGCCCAGCCTGTATCCTCGTAACCCCACAGTGTCCCCTGACACTGAGGGACTTTTGTAGCATGGCCAATCCAGCTAATACGGCACTAGTTCTCATGGCTGAGCAAGACAAAATCTGCTTTTCGGGCCGCAAATGAAGCTGGCGTCTGCTTTGGAGGTTCTGAAACCACAAGTTTACTCCTGTCCAAAACTGGTGCCCTGAATTGAATTTCAGCTCGAGCTTCCTCATCGGATTGGAAATATGGGAGCGTGGAATTGTTCTGGACAATTCACCCCTCAAGCCTGTGTGCGAAGCTTCATTTGGTTCCGTGATCCTCAATACGCTGAATGAATCATCAGTTCACAGGCAATAAGGCGCTCGAACAAATCCACAACCGACGAGGATGGGATTCGAACCCACGCGTACAAAACACAATGGATTGTGTTCATCGCCTTAACCACTCGGCGACCTCATCATGCAGTGATTGCTCCCCAACTGTTTTAACATCCGTAACAAAGAACACATTTCTCCCGCAGGAAAATGTTGCCTTTCTGCTTTCTCGTTAATCTTGATTCGCTGTTACTTTTCCATTTGATGTAAATCCAGAGAACGGAAAGAGAGAGGCAGTTAACCTCTCTGGTCCCGGTTTGGTTTTGAATTCACCGAACATGACCCTGATGTAAAAAGCAGCCAATGCTGTGAGTTTGTAGCGCAACGGTAGAGCGTCTGACTTCAGAGTAACGGGCTGCATGTTCGAATGATGGAGCTTTTCTGCGTATGTCTTTGGATTTTGGTTTCTTTGCGATTGTTCCTGAAATGACAAATTCCAAAACTATGATCCAAATGAAATTTTTGGGATGATCCAGTTCGCATGTTCAGTTTATTTTTAGCACGCTTTCATATTTAAACAATGTGTCAGAGATATGATTCGTCCATTGTTTGTAAAATTGAAGCAAGGTACACAGTCCCAGTTGTTTCTGGGAACCATCAATGGGTAGAGCTGACTGGTGGTGATTTGAGCGGAGAATTCACACCTCAGGCAAAGAGCAAGGCTGAGAAGGCGCGGCCTTCATGAACAATCTCAACCGATACGGGAATTGATCCCGCGCTGTTGGCTGAATAAACTGTCCAACCAACTGAGACAAATACGCTGTGCTACTCGTTAATGGAAATCAAGGTGATGAAGCAAATTTACTGTCGAGAAAGCCCAAATTTGCCCTTGGGCAACAGCAGAATGCTTCTTCTTGATGGAGTGAGTACGTGATAGCAGAGGATCGTTTTGATCCAGCGACCTCTGGGTTATGGGCACAGCACGCTTCCACTGCGCCACTCTGCTTCGAAAGTTGATGCCTCCCTGCTTATTACTGCTGCCCGCGAGCCAGGAAACGATTCACTGTCTCTTTTTATTTCAAACAAGGCCCATGTGTTGGGAAGTTCACAATGGCTGGATAATAACACATAACATCACCCCGAATGTAAGAGACAGAGAAAGACAGACAGAACAGCAGTAAAAGACTATTAGGACACACACACAATGAGAGACAGAAAAGCTTCGAGCAAACCAGCAAGATACTGAGATGGAAAAGCTGATTATATATGAAAAGGGATTTTCTGTTACACAAAGATCGGCCCTTTTGAATTGTATGCTCTGTTGTGTAACTGTGCTCTCTGCTGTGTAACTGTTCTCTCTGTTTGGAACTGTGACTCTGTCGTTGACAGATCTTCACTGTGGTTCTGACAAATTCTTCCCTGTTGTGTAAATGTGTTCCTGGTTTGTAAATATGATCCGTCTTGAGCAGAAGTTTTCATAGAACATAGAACATAGAACATAGAAAGCCACAGCACAAACAGGCCCTTCGGCCCACAAGTTGCGCCGATCACATCCCCACCTCTAGGCCTATCTATAGCCCTCAATCCCATTAAATCCCATGTACTCATCCAGAAGTCTCTTAAAAGACCCCAACGAGTTTGCCTCCACCACCACCGACGTCAGCCGATTCCACTCACCCACCACCCTCTGAGTGAAAAACTTACCCCTGACATCACCCCTGTACCTACCCCCCAGCACCTTAAACCTGTGTCCTCTCGTAGCAACCATTTCAGCCCTTGGAAATAGCCTCTGAGAGTCCACCCTATCCAGACCCCTCAACATCTTGTAAACCTCTATCAGGTCACCTCTCATCCTTCGTCTCTCCAGGGAGAAGAGACCAAGCTCCCTCAACCTATCCTCATAAGGCATGCCCCCCAATCCAGGCAACATCCTTGTAAATCTCCTCTGCACCCTTTCAATGGCTTCAACATCTTTCCTGTAATGAGGTGACCAGAACTGCGCGCAGTACTCCAAGTGGGGTCTAACCAGGGTCCTATAAAGCTGCAGCATTATCTCCCGACTCCTAAACTCAATCCCTCGATTAATGAAGGCTAGTACGCCATACGCCTTCTTGACCGCATCCTCCACCTGCGAGGCCGATTTAAGAGTCCTATGGACCCGGACCCCAAGGTCCTTCTGATCCTCTACACTGCTAAGAATGGTACCCTTCATTTTATACTGCTGCTCCATCCCATTGGATCTGCCAAAATGGATCACTACACACTTATCCGGGTTGAAGTCCATCTGCCACTTCTCCGCCCAGTCTTGCATTCTATCTATGTCTCGCTGCAACTTCTGACATCCCTCCAAACTATCCACAACACCACCTACCTTGGTGTCGTCAGCAAACTTACCAACCCATCCCTCCACTTCCTCATCCAGGTCATTTATGAAAATGACAAACAGCAAGGGTCCCAGAACAGATCCCTGGGGCACTCCACTGGTCACTGACCTCCATGCAGAGAAAGACCCCTCCACAGCCACTCTCTGCCTTCTGCAGGCAAGCCAGTTCTGGATCCACAAGGCAACAGCCCCTTGGATCCCATGCCCTCTCACTTTCTCAAGAAGTCTTGCATGGGGGACCTTATCGAACGCTTTGCTGAAGTCCATATAGACCACATCCACCGCTCTTCCTTCGTCAATGTGCTTGGTCACATTTTCAAAGAACTCAACCAGGCTCGTAAGGCACGACCTGCCCCTGACAAAGCCGTGCTGACTACTTTTGATCATACTAAACTTCTCTAGATGATCATAAATCCTGTCTCTCAGGATCCTCTCCATCAACTTACCAACCACTGAGGTTAGACTCACCGGTCGGTAATTTCCCGGGCTGTCCCTGTTCCCTTTCTTGAATATAGGGACCACATCCGCAATCCTCCAATCCTCCGGAACCTCTCCCGTCTCCATCGACGATGCAAAGATCATCGCCAAAGGCTACGCAATCTCCTCCCTCGCCTCCCACAGTAACCTGGGGTACATCCCATCCGGTCCCGGCGACTTACCAACCTTGATGCCATTCAATAGTTCCAACACATCCTCTTTCTTTATGTCCACATGCTCGATCCTTTCTGTCCTCCGCAATCCAGCAGTACAACCACCCAGATCCCTTTCCACCGTGAATACCGAGGTAAAGTATTCATTAAGCAGCTCCGCCATTTCTAACGGTTCCGCACAAACTTTTCCCCCTTCACCTTTTAAGGGTCCTATGCCTTCATATCTCATCCTTTTACTCTTGACATATTTGTAGAAAGCCTTGGGATTCTCCTTAATCTTACCCGCCAAGGTCTTCTCTTGACCCCTTCTCGCTCTCCTAATTTCCTTCTTAAGCTCCTTCCTACATCGCGTATACTCCTCTAAATCCTTAACACCTCCTAGCTCTCTGAACCTTCTGTACGCCTCTCTTTTCTTATTTACCAGGTTCATCACAACCTTCGTGCACCACGGTTCCCGTACCCTACCAACACCCCCCTGTCTCATCGGAACGTTGTCATGCAGAGCTCCAGACAAACATTCCTTGAAAATCCTCCACTTTCCTTCGGTACTTTTCCCCAAGAATGCCTCCTTCCAATTTACCCGTCTAATTTCCTCCCTGATGACACTGTATTTCCCTTTACTCCAGAGAAACACTTTCCTAGCCTGCCTGACCCTATCTCTTTCCAATGCTATCGTGAAGGAGATAGAATTATGATCGCTATCCCCAAGATGCTCACCCACCGAGAGATCCTCCACCTGTCCAGGTTCATTAGCCAGCACCAGATCAAGAACAGCCTCTCCTCTAGTAGGCTTATCCACATACTGTGTCAGGAAACTCTCCTGGACACACCTAACAAACTCCTCTCCATCCAAACCCCTAGCCCTAGGGATATTCCAATCTATGTTTGGGAAATTAAAATCTCCCATCACGACAACTCTGTTATTCCTACATCTCTCCAGGATCTGTTTCCCCATCTGCTCCTCAACATCTCTGTTACTATTGGGCGGCCTATAGAAAAAACCCAGCAAAGTTACCGACCCCTTCCTGTTCCTAACCTCCACCCACAGAGATTCGGTAGTCAGTCCCTCCACGGCGTCCACCTTCTCTACAGCCGTGACACTATCCCTGATCAACAGTGCCACTCCCCCCCCCTCTCTTGCCTCCCTCCCTGTCCTTCCTGAAACATCTAAAACCCGGCACCTGAAGCACCCAGTCCTGTCCCTGAGACATCCAAGTCTCCGTAATGGCCACCACATCACAATTCGAAGCAGCAATCCACGCTCCAAGCTCATCCACTTTATTCACTACACTCCTGGCATTAAAATAGACACATCTCAGACCTTCAGCCTGAGCACTTCCCTTCTCCCTCACTCGTCTAACCTCCCTCTTACCCTGTCTACATTCCTTATCTATTTGCGAGCTAACCTCCTCGCTCTCAGTCCCCTCATTTCGATTCCCTCCCCCCAACCTTTCTAGTTTAAAGTCTCACCAGTAGCCTTAGCCAACCTTCCCGCCAGGATATTGGTCCCCCTGGGATTCAAGTGCCACCCGTCTTTTTTAAACAGGTCACACCTGCCCCTAAAGAGGTCCCAATGATCCAAGTACCCAAATCCTTGTCCCTTGCTCCAGTCCCTCAGCCACGCATTAATTCTCCACCGATTCCTGTTCTCACTCTCCCGCGGCACAGGCAGCAATCCCGAGATTACTACCTTTGCATTCCTCTTTCTCAGCTGTCTACCCAACTCCCTATATTCTCTTTTCATGACCCCTTCCCTCTTCCTACCTATGTCAGCAGTACCTATATGCATCACGACCTTGGGCTCCTCTCCCTCCCCCTTCAGGATTTCTGGGACTCGACCAGAGACATCCCGGACCCCTGCACCAGGGAGGCAAACCACCATCCGAGAGTCCCGTCTGTGTCCGCAAAAACGCCTATCTGACCCTCTCACCGTAGAGTCCCCAATTAGCACTACCCTCCTTTCCTTACCCCTTTGCACTACTGGGCCAGGCTCAGCTCCAGAGACACTGCCACCGCTGCTTCCCCCAGCTGGGCTGTCCACCCCAGTAGTACTCAGACAGGAGTACTTATTATTAAGGGGCACATACACCGGGGTGCTCACCATCACCCGAGCTTTCTCCTTCCTCACTGTTACCCAGTTACCCTCCTCCCGTGGTCCCGGTGTGACCACCTGCCGATAGCTCCTGTCAATGACCTCCTCACTATCCCTAACCCGGCGAAGGTCCTCGAGCTGCAATTCCAGTTCCCTAACATGGTCCCTTAGGAACCGCAGCTCAACACACCCAGCACAGATATGGTCGTCTGGGAGGCTAGGAGCCTCCAGGACCTCCCACATCCTACATTGGGAACAACATACTGGCCTGACAGTCATAATTGCCCTTTTAAACACAGGGAAAAAAGTGAATGAAGATTATTCCTCTCTGTTCCAAATTATTTCTACCAAGGTATCCGGAGAAAAGTAACTTATAAATAATTTTTTTTAAAAATAAGAAACTCACCCCTGCTCGCCCTTTCTGCCTAAGCCCGATGAGCCAAAGCCCCTCAGTTCTCACTCAGCTCCGTCTCACTCCGCTGCCCGCTCCCAACGCTGCCCGCTAGATAGTGGGACCTGCCTTTTAAACCTCCTGTGCACTAAAAAAAAACTCAAGAGACCCTTCCCAGTAAACCCCGCGGCCACTGCCGGTTGCGCGCCAAAATTTAAAACTAAATTAAATAAATAAATAACACCCGCGGGAAAGTACTTAAAACTAATTCTTACCCCAAAAATCCTGTCACCAGTCACAGCTCTGCCTTTCTCCACAGCAACAAGAGGACTAACCTCCCAACTAACTGACTTATATAGAACTTTTGACCCTTCCCAGTAAACCCCGCGGCCACTGCCGGTTGCGCGCCAAAATTTAAAACTAAATTAAATAAATAAATAACACCCGCGGGAAAGTACTTAAAACTAATTCTTACCCCAAAAATCCTGTCACCAGTCACAGCTCTGCCTTTCTCCACAGCAACAAGAGGACTAACCTCCCAACTAACTGACTTATATAGAACTTTTGACCCTTCCCAGTAAACCCCGCGGCCACTGCCGGTTGCGCGCCAAAATTTAAAACTAAATTAAATAAATAAATAACACCCGCGGGAAAGTACTTAAAACTAATTCTTACCCCAAAAATCCTGTCACCAGTCACAACTCTGCCTTTCTCCACAGCAACAAGAGGACTAACCTCCCAACTAACTGACTTATATAGAACTTTTGACCCTTCCCAGTAAACCCCGCGGCCACTGCCGGTTGCGCGCCAAAATTTAAAACTAAATTAAATAAATAAATAACACCCGCGGGAAAGTACTTAAAACTAATTCTTACCCCAAAAATCCTGTCACCAGTCACAGCTCTGCCTTTCTCCACAGCAACAAGAGGACTAACCTCCCAACTAACTGACTTATATAGAACTTTTGACCCTTCCCAGTAAACCCCGCGGCCACTGCCGGTTGCGCGCCAAAATTTAAAACTAAATTAAATAAATAAATAACACCCGCGGGAAAGTACTTAAAACTAATTCTTACCCCAAAAATCCTGTCACCAGTCACAGCTCTGCCTTTCTCCACAGCAACAAGAGGACTAACCTCCCAACTAACTGACTTATATAGAACTTTTGACCCTTCCCAGTAAACCCCGCGGCCACTGCCGGTTGCGCGCCAAAATTTAAAACTAAATTAAATAAATAAATAACACCCGCGGGAAAGTACTTAAAACTAATTCTTACCCCAAAAATCCTGTCACCAGTCACAGCTCTGCCTTTCTCCACAGCAACAAGAGGACTAACCTCCCAACTAACTGACTTATATAGAACTTTTGACCCTTCCCAGTAAACCCCGCGGCCACTGCCGGTTGCGCGCCAAAATTTAAAACTAAATTAAATAAATAAATAACACCCGCGGGAAAGTACTTAAAACTAATTCTTACCCCAAAAATCCTGTCACCAGTCACAGCTCTGCCTTTCTCCACAGCAACAAGAGGACTAACCTCCCAACTAACTGACTTATATAGAACTTTTGACCCTTCCCAGTAAACCCCGCGGCCACTGCCGGTTGCGCGCCAAAATTTAAAACTAAATTAAATAAATAAATAACACCCGCGGGAAAGTACTTAAAACTAATTCTTACCCCAAAAATCCTGTCACCAGTCACAGCTCTGCCTTTCTCCACAGCAACAAGAGGACTAACCTCCCAACTAACTGACTTATATAGAACTTTTGACCCTTCCCAGTATACCCCGCGGCCACTGCCGGTTGCGCGCCAAAATTTAAAACTAAATTAAATAAATAAATAACACCCGCGGGAAAGTACTTAAAACTAATTCTTACCCCAAAAATCCTGTCACCAGTCACAGCTCTGCCTTTCTCCCTTTGTGTGAAATGTTCTCTGTTGTTCTGTGAAGATGTTTTCTGTGGGAAAACAATGGACGGAAATTTCAAGGCCGCCATTTCTGAGGGTTGCTTTCAATTCCAGGTTTGTTTGGGGCGAATGGCCTACTCCTGTTTCTGTTTTCTATCCATGTGCCTATGTGTTAAATCAGTGAATTTGAATTTCACCAGCTGCCATGGTGGAATTTACTCCGTGTCCCCAAAGATTAGCGCGGGCCTCTGGATTACCAGCCCAGTGACATCACCTTTCATCCCTGCAAACAAAAACAGTTCATTCAGCTCAGTATTAAACCTCTTCCTGAGGAGATTAGAATTCCCGCCGCAGAATTTCAATTCGCCGATTGATGCAAATCATTTTGTTGTAGTTTGGAACATTAACAATTTATCCAGATCAAACATACATCGTGGAATAGTTCTAATCTAAAAATACTAAGATAAGTGAGAATTAAATGAACAAAGTTACAAGGAAAGTAATTCTGTTTGGAACTAACGGTGGATTTCAGTTAACGGGCGAGAGCTCGGTTTTCAGGAGGTTCCACCAGATTTCTGTATAAAGAGAAAGGACTCAAACCTGCAATTGTTAGATAGCAGCATGGAAAGTAGCGAAATTAATCGGCTGCATCGATGACTGTATCGGTGCCGCGTCCTGCTCTCGTCTGCACCTGGCCAAAAAAAATAGCTACTTTCCTTCCAGTTACCACCGTCGCACATTCACATGGTCCATCTCTGACGCTTCCCTACCCTTCCTTGACCTCTCTGTTTCCAATTCTACACAGACTGACCACCAGTAATTAAAACCCTACCGACTCACACGTCGAGTACAAATCTTCATTCCCCGCGCCCTCTAAGGACGCCATCCCCATTCTCCTGGCTTCTGTACCTCTGTCGCAACTGTTCCCCTGATGCCTCTTTCCAAAGCAGCGCTCCTGACATGGACTCCAGCTTCCTGAAACCAGGGTGACTCCATCCCCACCCTCGGTGTTTGACTGGGCGCTCAACCGTGTCCCATTCATCTCTGATCGAGAAAAAACAAATTACTACAAGATAAGTCCAATCAAAATTCTGATGGCAGCAGGGAAGAAACTGTTCTTTAGTTGGTTAGTGCCTGTCCTCAGACTTTTGTAGTTTTTTCTCGACGGAAGCCGGTGGAAGAGAGCGTGACCAGGCTGCGTCGCTCCATGATAAAACTGGCTGCTTTTCCAAGGCAGCGGGAAGTGTCAATAGATGGGAGGCTGGTTTGCGTGATGGACTGGTTTCTTTCACGACACTTTGTGGGTTTTTTGCGGTCTTGGCCAGAGCAGGAGCCACAGCAAGCTGTGATGCAACCAGAATTAATGCTCTCTCTGGTGCGTCTGTCTGTATTCAGACTGTGCTTTGCATTGTCTGCTGCTCAATGAGGATTGGGATCTTTCTGATTCTGTCAGCTGAACTGTGCGTGTACAAGTGACTTGTTCTGACTGTCAGCTTCCGGAACTGTCAAATAGTTTATAAATTAATTCTGTATCTGTCAATTTTTGACACTGACTTTCTGTATCCCCTCATTTTAAATCACTGATTAATTTTCTTTATTGATTCCTGGGATGTGGGAGTCGCTGGCTGGGCCCGCAATTATTGCCCATCCTCAATTGTCCTTGAACTGAGCAGCTTGATAGGTGACCTCAGAGGGCAGCTCAGGGTCAACCACATTGCTGTGGGTCGGGGGCCACATTTAGGTCCAGACCAGGTAACAAATCATTCCTTAAAGGACATTAGTGAACCAGCTGTGTTATTTTATGAAAATCGAGTCGTGGTCATTGGACTTTTAATTCCAGATGTTTTTATTGATGTCAAGTTTCACCATCTGCCATGGCTGTGTGTGTGTGTGTGTGTGTGAGAGAGAGAGAGAGAGATTCTCACATAATCAGTCTGTTTGTGAGTTTGGATTAATCCTTTATATTCCCTCATAAACACGGTGATCCCTTGTCTTTGTGAATTCCTCCGATACACTTGTACCACTGAGACTCTGGTGTGCGGATGGAGGGTGGGGTGAGATTTGGAGGCAAATGGGCCAAATGGCCTCTTTCTGCACTATCGGGCTTCTATGATTCTGTAATCAATGCCGCAGGGTGTTCAGCGTAAAAACAGTCGATTTTAAAGCACGTGTGTAGGAAAGTGAAGGGTGAACTTGTGTGCGTGAAGATCACAGAAAAGCTCTGTCTGGTGCTGCGTCCAAGAGACAAGTTTTGGGTTGTCAGTAAATGAACTCCTGTAATGAAGGTACAAAATCAGATACAGGAAATGCTGGAAATATTCAGCAGCTCCGAAAGCAGCTGTGAAGAATTATTCCTGTCGCCAGGATGAAATCCTCCAATTGCATAGTTCATGTTGCTCAGACCTCTCAATCATAGCGCCTTCTTGCAAGGAACACGAAGGGCGGGAATTGGCTCTTTGTTGACTTGAGCAAATAGAGCAATGCACCAGCCTCGTAAACAGGTAGATCCCGGTTTCAAATCCCAGCGAGAACCTTGAGTCCTTTCAAGTGATCAGTGCAATTGTGCAAGTCACAATGTCCCACCCTTGCTAGTCAATATTGTCTTTACCTTTACAGTGGATGATCTACAAAGATGAAACAAATACATATTTCAAGACTCCCCACAAATAGGTTTACTATTTATTGACATGATCCAGGTATTTTCATCATCATGCAGAGAAAAAAATAACCTGCAATAAACCCAATGTTGTAAATTCTACAAATACAGCTTTCCATTTTTTTTCCTCAGGAAATTTCTAACACAGTCGAATGGCCTTACAATCATACAATCCCAACAGTGCTGAAGGAGACCATTCTGCCCATCGAGTCTGTATCGATTCTCCAACACACATCCACCCTGCTAATCTACCTATATAAGCACCTTGAAGACCAAGGAGCAATCTCGCATGGCCAATCCACCCAACCTGCTCATCCTTGGACTGTGGGAGTAAAGAGGAGCACTTGGTTTCCTGAGATAACTTGCCTGGGTGAGTGCAGTTTGAACAGCACTGCAGACGTTTGGCACCATCCAGGACAAAGCTTCCCACTTCTTTCGCTTCCCAAGCATAAATATTCACTCCCTCCACGACAGCAGTGTGCACCATCTACACGATGCACTGCAGCAACTCAGCAAGGCTCCTTTGCCAGCAGCTTCCAAACCCACGACTACGACAGCCTGGAAGGACAAGCGCAGCAGACACATCAGAATGTTGTTGCAGGGCACTGATATTTATTTATTGATTGTAGCTATTTATAAATTGTGTTGTTGCGTGTGTGTTCTTTAATCTTTTTTATCTTCCAAAAGAAGTGAAATATCTAATTGAAAAATAAGTTACTATTTCTAACCCAACCAGCGAACGTTGTATCAAACTTAAAGAAAGCCCCCGGCGTTTGCGATTTATTCTCGAGTCAATGGTTCCCTGGGAGCCGAGTGAACAGAAACAGCACGGAGAGATGGCAGAGCAGGAAATGTCGGTGCCGAAGCTGAATCACATCAATGAAACAACAAACTGTTTGCCACTAATCTGATCAAAAATCGGACTCTGGTGGGATTCGAACCCACAAGCTTGAAATGCCTAACTTACCATTATTTTGAAGTCTTACGCGTTATCCATTGCGCCACAGAGCCGAGTGCCGGAAGCTTATTTTACTTGTCCATATATGGATTTTTGACAATGTAGAAACGATTCTTAAGTTCAATAATCTCAGAGTTAAAGCGTCAAGAACTGTGAAGAGGAACTTCATTGATTGCAACTCGTGTTGGAACATCTTATGTCTGTTGAGACAGCTGTGGAAATATATAGCTTTATACAGGAAATGTGTCCATCACAGAATGATCCTCCCTTTCTCTCTTCCTCATTCTCCTGTACAGCTTGGAAGCAAATCTCGCAGGCTTGATAGTCGGGAGACACATTCTACTCTATCTGTCACAGGGCTGATCAGAACCTGTTCCCTGTTCCAGTGAAACAGCTGCACAGAACACAACGCAAAGCTGGAAGCTGGAAATCTGAAACAAAAACAGAAAATGCTGGAAATGCTCAGCGGATGAGGCAGCATTTTCGATTCATGGAGATTTCTGGAAAACAAGCTCCTGAAGCACAGCACATCTGCACAGTTTAAAGGTTCCCTTCATCCACAATGGAGGCTTCATTCTATGGTTTTGAACAATCCAAATTTGAGAATGTGCATTGTTATTCTCGTCGCCACAGCCTGAAAACCACTTCAGGCATTGATGTCGCCCTTGGATTTTAAATTTGTAAATCCATTCTCTACCTTTTAAAGCTACTATTGAAACTATATCTGTCACCCATTCAGTTCTTTGTGAGTGAGAAGCAGAATTGAAGATATATTTGGATAATTTTCCTTTGACTGAATTTGTACAGAAGCATAAAGGCGGGAATCACACACAGCACTTCATGAAAATGACCCCCTAAAAGCTGACAGTGTTTAATCAAGGGATGGTTCTATTTATTCATTTATTATTAATGGAGAATAGAAAAGTTGGAACTGAATGCAATCTGGGCAATATAACTGAGCAAAGTGAAACACAATGGGGACTGGGCACGATAAGCCTCCCATGGGCAAAAGACAAAGTGGAGGTGCGACGTTGGCTGCCTTGTGAGACGGAGCAGGGAGACGTTGTCGGGTGCAGGTACATAGGAAAGGGGGAGTGCTAAGCGTTTAATGCTCACTTACAAGCAAAAGGTGTAATGCAGACTGCAGTCTGGATATTCAATCCTTACTATCCGAAACAGCAGTGATTCAAAATGCTACTTGGTTCAAAATAAAATACCAACCGGCACTAATACATTCACTTATTTATCATAATTTATCATAATTTAAATGATTTAATTTAATTACAGGGGATAGCAGGGTACGGCTAGATTTCAAAATGATATGGCCAACAGATGTAGTATTTCGAAATTCCACCGTCCCAGGTTCAATATAATGTGAACAATTCTTGTCTGTTGTGTCCCTCTCTGATGTCCAAACTTCAGTCGACCAGAGTGTACAATTTGACATAATAAAAATGCAACAAGCTCCCCGTCGGGGAATTGGACCCCGGTCTCCCGCGTGATAGGCGGGGATACTAACCACTATACTAACGAGGAAGCGATGTTTTGCGTACTGTACACTTGCCACTTACACTTTCAGAGCGACAACTGAGTTCGGACGAGATCAGTTCGTTTCCCCAATTCGGAGTCCCATTTTATGCCGCAAACAGCGGCTCTCACCAACCGACTTTTGGATTAGCAAGAAAGAGAATGAGATGGATGCATGAAAAAAACAAGAATCAAGCGGAGACAGAAAGGTGCGTTTGCCGTTCATTTCAAACTGCATGTTCTTATTAATTCTGGAGGAAAGACGGCCTGTGTTGAAATCTGAACAATCTGGACAATCTCAGCTGGTCTCTCTCCACAGTTGATGTCAGACATGCTGAGATGTTCCAGCATTTTCATTTGTTGTTTCAGACTCCAGCAGCGGCAGTATTTTGCTTTTATCTTGTCTCGAAATGCGTTTTTTTTCTCCAAACTGCTGGAACTTCCGAAGTGCTTTACAGCTCAGATGCTTTTCTTTAATTCTATTGTCTTTTGTATAGCCCGAGGTGTAGGTGCGGATTGAGCAAAAACAGAAAATATCATCCCCAATCTCACAGGATCATGGAAAAATTATTTCTGTGGCTTTGACCATCTCATCAGTTGTTTGATATAGATACTCAGCTCAAAGCTGCCTCAGTTAAAATCTTATTGGTGCATATTTCTGTGAGCCACCGGAAAATGAGCGAAGTTTCCAACCCGTTTCTGAACTCATGAAGTTGAAGTTAATTATTCTCTGTCTCCGATGATAATTTTAAGAAGCTCAATTAAAGCTCTACTGTCCATGGTTCGGCCACGGATTCGAAAACCAAACAGATTTCCAAGCAGTGTCTGCAACATAGAACCACGTAATCCCTGCAGCGCAAAAACACGCCTTTCGCCAGAGTCTGATGTGATCTGATCAGTTGTTTCATTTCACTTGATTTGATTTATTTTTGTCACATGTTTTCGCCTTCAGTGAAAATTATTGCTTCTTGCGCGGTCGACAGACAAAACATTCCGTTCACAGGGAAGGAAAGGAGAGAGTGCAGAATGTAGTGTTACAGTCATAGATAGAGTGGAGAGAAAGATCAAATTAATGCAAGATAAGTCCATTCAGAAGTCTGATAGCCGCAGGGAAGAAGCTGTTCTTGAGTCGGTTGGTACGTGACCTCTGGCTTTGGTATCTTTTTCCCGACGGAAGAAGGTGGAAGAGAGTATGTCCGTGGTGCGTGGAGTCCTTAATTATGCTGGCAGTTTTGCCGAGGCAGCGGGGAGTGTAGACAGAGTCAATTGATGGGAGGCTGGTTTGCGTGATGGATTGGGCTACATTTATAACATTTTGTAGTTCCTTGCGGTATTAGGCAGAGCAGGATCCATACCAAACTGTGACAGGCTCAGGAAGAATGCTTCTTTGGTGCATCTGTAAACGCTGGTGAGAATCATAGCTGACATACCAAATTTCTTTTGGGAATGAAATTCCTTTGTTTTGGGCATGGAAAGTAGCTTGCCTGGCTGGGAATCGAACACAGGCCACGGCGGTGAAAAGCGCCGAATCCTTATCACTGGACCGTCGGAAAGTGCGTGCGGCCTCACCAGGCTGCAGCATTGCCTTCCAATCGGACTTCCGCAGTCAAGGGCACTCAGCCTCCGATCTTCGGGTATCTTCATGGCACACGACAAAGCAGGATCGCCGAGCAGAAACTGACAGGCAACTTCCACATGCATGATGAAAGCCTCAACCGGGATCCTGGGTTCAAGCCACACAACAAGGACACACAACCCTCACCATACTCTCTGAGTTTGCAAAATCCTTCTAACTCTCCTGATTTGAGAGAATTCACACCTCTTTAACCGGTGATTATCCCTCTCTCCACCCTTGCTGTCTATATCTTTACCTGAAAACACTCGCATTCTAACCATTGTCCACACTCCAATCTGTAATTATCGTACTATTGTACTTGTGTCTATCGATGCCGTGTTTGTCAACCTCCCTCAACTCATCATTGGCTGCAGCCTGCTGAATCTAGGGAGCAGACACTGCCGGCCTCAGAGGTTTTTACAGTTACTGAGCTGGGAAACTCCAATTAATCCCTGAGAATCCACAGCACAGAGCGAGAGGAGAGGAAAGCCTGTCCTGGGAGCTGTCAATCTGAGACACAGTTTGACCCTGTCAATGTGCAGATGTGAACCTGCTCCTTCCATTCCCAAACTGTTATAACCAGGAATACAGAACGCCCAGTAATGACCAGCTTGTTGCAATGTGTTTGAATGAACATGATGTGATATCATCGAAGCAGCATTTTGAAGTATTCATTCAATGTATTCTGATGAAATGTATTTTTATGCTCTGTGTGCATTCTTATGCCATAGAATCTTCCTCTGACATGAGACCGTGTTTTGCCTTTGTGCCTTGATGCTGCTTTTAAAAAAAATGTTCATGTTATGAATTTTCTCATCGAACCATAGGAAGAATTATAGAAAAATAACAGCACAGAAGGAAGCCATTGAACCTATCCTGCCATGCCAGTCCAAGGACACAGTAAGAAGTCTCACAACACCAGGTTAAAGTCCAACTGGTTTATTTGGTAGCAAAAGCCACTTGCTTTCAGAGCGCTTGCTGCTCCTTCATCAGGTGAGTGGGAGTTCTATTCACAACAGGGCATACAAAGACACAAACTCAACTTACAAAATAATTAAGGACAGGTGTCCTTATGCCTGAATGGAGAAAAATTAGCATGATTTATTTACCCATCAGAAGAGATGGTGTGGAAAAAATTCATGCAAGTGTCTTTAAATCAAAATTTACAGAGGCAGAGCTATGTAATCATCAGTTTTTATCAAAAACAGTTTATAACAAATGGGGTTCGAACCCACTCGATCTTAACTCCAATGCCTTAACCACTCGGCCATCCTGGTAGGATATTTAAAGTCACGTGGACACAAACGTCTGTCTCTCCTTCTCTGTTTGATTGATGGATTGAAAATGTTTCTGCAACTATTTCTGCTCTCAGAGACTGTGGAACTAATAAGATGTCTCTGCTCTTCACAACTGTTACTCAGCTGACAATGTACGGACTGTGAGAAGGAGCTGGCGACTCTCTTCCCTGTAACTTGCGTGGAGGAGACATCACATTTATTCACTTTCCTTCAATAATTTGTCTGTGGAAACAAAATATATTTTAAAATTCAAGTACAGGTGAGAGAGAAGCTACAGATTCCGTCAGTTTAATCTCTATTAATAATCATTGTGAGCGGTTTGTGAGGCTGCAGCCAGACTCGAGCTCTGATTGGTCACTCACATTTCAATCAGATTCGTAACCAATGGGAGGATCAGGGAGAAGAAATGGGAGGTTTTGATTGGTTCACATTTTCAAATTGGAAAAACCCACCAATTTCAGTGCAGGAAAAATACAAAATAACGGAACGCCTGAATGTTCAGGAAACTATTTCAATCTCACACTTTATAATCTGTTTATTGTATTTTCCGCCACAGAATCCTGGCGCTATTTTAGGCGTTGGTAAGAAAATGTCATCGATGTATCTCGTGTATAGCATCGGTTGAGGGTCCCGTGCGGTGAAGAAGTCTTGTTCGAACCTGTGCATGAAGATGTTGGCATATTGAGGTGCGAATTTGGTCCCCATGGCTGTTCCGTGTGTCTGGATGAAGAACTGGTTGTTGAAGGTGAAGATATTGTGGTCCAGGATGAAGCGGATGAGATGTAAAATTGCATCTGGAAACTGGCAGTTGTTGGCGCTGAGCACTGAGGCCGTTGCAGCAATGCCATCGTCATGGGGGATGCTGGTGTAGAATGCCGAGACATCCATTGTGACGAGGAGCGCTCCTGGTTCAACTGCTCCATGTGTGCCGAGTTTCTGTAGGAAGTCCGTCGTGTCGCGACAAAAGCTGGGGGTTCTTTGTACAATGGGTTTCAGGATGCCCTCGACATAGCCGGAGAGGTTCTCGCACAGGGTCCCATTGCCCGATACGATGGGACGGCCTTGTATATCTTCGGGAGGCAGTAGAGATCTCCAACGCGGGACTACGTGGGATGAGAGCACGGAGGGTGTTCTGAAGGTTTTAGGAACAGTTTGAATTTCTCAATCTCTTATTTATAACCCGCGGTAATCAGACCTCGTTCAGCAATTTAAAACGGAGCAAATCTCAGCTCAGTGGAAAAGCAGAAACATAGAAATTACCAACCAACCCCTTCACACAGGCTTCACAGGGTCAGAGGGAAACGGCTGATTTCAGATCCTCTCCCCGAAAGCTGCCGGGAATGTTACAATGGAAGGTTTGGAGAGAATCCCCGACTCGATCCCGCCGGTGGAACAGGCAGCTTTGTGTCCGGAGAATAGGGAGCGCCGGGGGGAGGCAGATCTTAAAGCGCTGCAATGGACTCAGGTCCTGTGTGTGCAAAAATCTCTGATTCCGACCTGTGGGAAAGCTGCGGAATAAACAGATCAGCCCGAAAATAACCTCTTCATTCCAGTCTTTACTCTGTTCCGGGAGCGGCTCCCAGATCACCCGAAATAACGAATAAATAATCGTATTATGAATTTAATTCTGCTGCTGCGAAACTGTGTATATAGTTATCATTAAATCTAAACAACTACCTTCCGATGTGGTGTTTCTCCTCATTGTCCATCATAAATCCCAGACTGGAATTTAAAATCCGCTCTCAGTTCAGTTTGATTGTCCCTTCAATGTGAAAGTGTGTGTAAGGGGCGGGTATGAAGTCCCATTCACAGCATTCTGCACCGGGACAAATCTCTGTCTTCCAGAAAGAAATTTCTCATTAACCCAATAAGGGAAAAGATGGTGGGAGGAGAGAGTGACAGAGAGAAAGAGGGAGAGGCAGCGACACCAGCGGTGGGAGGAAAGCGTGACAGAGCGAGAGAGAGGGAGAGACAGCGACACCACAGGTGGGCGGAGGGAGTGACAGAGAAAGGGAGAGGCAGCGACACCAGCGGTGTGAGGAGAGAGTGACAGAGCGAAAGAGAGGGAAAGGCACCGACACCAGCGGTGGGAGGAGAGAGTGACAGAGCGAGAAAGGGAGAGACAGCGACACCAGCGGTGGAAGGAGAGAGTGACATTTTTAAGCTATAAACCAATAAAAACTTCCAATTCCTTCTCTCTGGCTCTCCGATTGCTTCAAAGTTGGATTGACATGAGAGTGACTAATCCGAGCCTGACCTTTGCTGTCACCTCACAAACCGCTCACAATGATGATTAACAGAGATTAAGCTGACGGAATCTGTATTTGAGTTACAAAATGTATTTTGTTTCAACAGACAAATATTTGTAGGAACCGGAATAAATGTGATGTTTCTTCCGGAATTTACAGGGAAGAGAGTCACGAGCTCCTTATCACACACAGTCCGTACATTGTCACTGACGGAGCTCAGGGACACAGACAGCTCATCAGTTCCACAGTCTCAGACAGCATAAATTGTTCCAAAGACGACAAATTTTGAATCCATCAATCAAACAGAGCAGGAGAGACAGATGTTGTGGCCATGTCACCCCCAACTCAGTACAACAAATCCCAGTCCAGATTCTCACCCACTATCAGATAATCACAGTGTCAATCCCACAATAGAGCAGCCTTAGAGACTGACAGATGAGAGAATAATTCTCAAACACAGGTTCAGTGTCAGGAGCTGAAAAATACAGACTGTTTGCTGCACTCATTCACAGGAGCTGTGTCTGAGTGATAGGGAATAATTCTGACACACCAGTAATATCACTGAGAGATTTAGAAAGAGCACAAGACACACACAGTGAAAAGCATACTAATGGAAGATAAGAGAGTGAGACGTGACTGAAAAATATCAAATTAAAGCTATAATTTCAAACAGCATCATAGACTTACATAGATAATTAATTCCACTGACAGGTACAGAATGAAGCAGCAGTGCACTTAAAGTTGCATCTGACCGATATATCTTTATAATTGACACCCTCAGAATTACCCCCAGTCAAATTCAAATACAGAATAGTACCAGAAACAGAAACTTTTGAAATTATTCCCACAGTGACTGTGTGTCCTGGGCAGACCATAACTAAGTGGATGCAATGAACCATGAGGACAAATCCTACCATGTACACCACCAGGCAGCTCATGGCTCCACAATGTGATTCTGCGGTGGGACAGCACTTACCAAACAATCTTCATTACGCTCAGAATTACACCGGCAATGTAACGAGAAGAACAGAGTATAAACAAATCAGCATCTTCCTTTTCAGAGATGGGAAGGAACCACTGTGCTCAGTGCTTTTGTTGTGTTCATTCATGGGATTTGGGCATCACTGGCTAGGCCAGGATTTATTGCCCACCCATAATTGCGCTGGGAAAGGTGGTGCTGAGCTGTTTGCCTCAGCTGCTGCAGTCAGCATGTACATGCACAGTGCTGTCGGGAGGGAGAGGGAAAGTGGGCAGGATCGGAGAATCATAGAATCCCTACAGTGCAGAAGGAGGCCATTGAGCCCATCGAGTCTGCACCGACCACAGTCCCATTCTGGCCATATCCGCATAACCCAACATACTTACCCTGCTACTCCCCCTGAAGAAGTGACAATTTAGCAATCCATTAGTATCTCGGATACATTCATGGAAGAAAAGTAATTGAATCCCACAGTGGCCCATCGAGACTGCACCGATTTCCCTGTAAACCTTTCAAATCTGCCTTTCCCGATATTGAACAAACACATCGGAGGGACTCACACACATCACGTGTGAACTCCTCCGATAAACATTGAGTGGTTTACCGTGAGCTGGTTCTATTTACTGTATTCAGACACACATCTGGCATAAAAGTTCAGGATGTCATTCACACACATAGTTTTCTGCTCTGAAATCAGGTGTGCTCCTTCGGTAACACGATGTGTTTCTTTTTTAACTTTATTAATATAGGATATGTGTGTCGCTGGCCTGGGAAGCATTTAATGTTCAAAATTAATTATCTTTGAGAATTTGGCGGGGAATTCATTCTTGAGCCACTGCAGTCCATGTGATGTTTGTACACAAACTGTGCTGTTAGGGAGGGAGTTCCAGGATTGTGAGCCAGCCACAGACTCTGCGTCATATTTGCAAGTCAGGATGGTGTGTGCCTCTGAGTGTAACTTGCAGGTGGTCCTTGTTTCTCTGTATCTGCTGCCCTTGTGCTTCCAGGTAGGACGTTTCACGGGTTTGGATAGTGCCTGGCACAGGAGAAAAAGCAATATCAGGAGTGGAATTTGAACCCACACCTCCGGAGAAGACCATGACAATTTACGGACTGTGTGTGATAAGGAGCTCGTGACTCTCTTCCCTGTAAATTCCGGAAGAAACATCACATTTATTCCGGTTCCTACAAATATTTGTCTGTTGAAACAAAATACATTTTGTAACTCAAATACAGATTCCGTCAGCTTAATCTCTGTTAATCATCACTGTGAGCGGTTTGTGAGGTGACAGCAAAGGTCAGGCTCGGATTAGTCACTCTCATGTCAATCCAACTTTGAAGCAATCGGAGAGCCAGAGAGAAGGAATTGGAAGTTTTTATTGGTTTATAGCTTAAAAATGTCACTCTCTCCTTCCACCGCTGGTGTCGCTGTCTCTCCCTTTCTCGCTCTGTCACTCTCTCCTCCCACCGCTGGTGTCGGTGCCTTTCCCTCTCTTTCGCTCTGTCACTCTCTCCTCACACCGCTGGTGTCGCTGCCTCTCCCTTTCTCTGTCACTCCCTCCGCCCACCTGTGGTGTCGCTGTCTCTCCCTCTCTCTCGCTCTGTCACGCTTTCCTCCCACCGCTGGTGTCGCTGCCTCTCCCTCTTTCTCTCTGTCACTCTCTCCTCCCACCATCTTTTCCCTTATTGGGTTAATGAGAAATTTCTTTCTGGAGGATAGAGATTTGTCCCGGTGCAGAATGCTGTGAATGGGACTTCATACCCGCCCCTTACACACACTTTCACATTGAAGGGACAATCAAACTGAACTGAGAGCGGATTTTAAATTCCAGTCTGGGATTTATGATGGACAATGAGGAGAAACACCACATCGGAAGGTAGTTGTTTAGATTTAATGATAACTATATACACAGTTTCGCAGCAGCAGAATTAAATTCATAATACGATTATTTATTCGTTATTTCGGGTGATCTGGGAGCCGCTCCCGGAACAGAGTAAAGACTGGAATGAAGAGGTTATTTTCGGGCTGATCTGTTTATTCCGCAGCTTTCCCACAGGTCGGAATCAGAGATTTTTGCACACACAGGACCTGAGTCCATTGCAGCGCTTTAAGATCTGCCTCCCCCCGGCGCTCCCTATTCTCCGGACACAAAGCTGCCTGTTCCACCGGCGGGATCGAGTCGGGGATTCTCTCCAAACCTTCCATTGTAGACCATGACTTAGACCACTTGGCCATCCTGGCTTTGCATGGTGCCTGGTGCAGGAGAAAAAAATCGATGTCAGGAATGGTATTTGAACCCATGCTTCCACAGGAGACTGCGATCTGAACGCAGCGCATTGATCTTCATGGCATTTGAATCTCGATGTGCTTTTGCATTTTTCAACACCAACCAGAGTCCTGTATCTGAATCCCATCCCTCCCCAAGCCGCCGGGGGGTGAGGAGTTTCTCATTGCTGCATTGCCCTGTTTGCTCAAATCCACAATGATCCAATTCCCACCCCACCTGTTCCTTACACGAAGGTGTCGAGAGTGTAAGATCTGAGCAACGTGAAGTATCCAATTGGAGAGTTACATCCTGGCGACAGCATTATCCCTCCACAGCTGCTTTTGGAGCTGCTGAATATTTCCAGCATTTCCTCTTTCTGATTTTGTGCTCTCATTACAGGAGTTAATTTACTGACAACCCAAAACTTGTCTCTGGGGCTCAGCTCCAGACACAGCTTTTCTGTGATCTTCTCACAGACAAGTTCACTCTTCACTTTCTGACACCCATGCTTTAAAATCGGCTGTTTTCACACTCAGCATCCTGAGGCATTGCCTTCAAACCTCACCCCACCCTCCACCCACCCACCAGGTCTCAGTGGTATAATTATTTCTTAGGAATTCACAAGGGCAAAGGGATCACAGTGTCCGTGTATGAATACAAGGGGTTAATTCACACTCACTGAAAATGAGTGAATCTCTATCACACACACACCCACGCACACACACACACACACACACACATACACACACAGCCTCTCACAGACGAACACTCACCCATCTCCCACCACGACAGATGGCGAAATTCGAAATCAATAAAAATATCTGGAATTAATGGCCTTGAATCGACTTTCGTAAAACTAAGACAACTGCAGCACTAATGTTCTTCAGGGAAGGAATTCTTACCTGGCCTGACTTACATGTAATTCCAGACCCACAGCAACGTGGCTGCCCTTGGAGATGTCCTCCCAAGCCACTCAGTTCAAAGGAAATTTGAAGGCCTTGGCCTTGTGGTATCATCACTGAAATCTAAAATTTAGCTTGTAGTCGAGGGACCCGGGTTCAAATCCTGCCACGGCAGCAGGTGGAATTCGAATTCAATAAAAAAAATCTGGAATTAAGGATCTCCTGATGACCATGAAAACTTTGTTGATTGTTGTACGAATCTATCTGGTCCTCTGGGGACCAAAATCTGCCGCCTTTACACAGTCTGGCCGACATGTGGTTCCAGAGTCACAGCAATGTGGTTGACCCTCAATTGCCCGCAGGCAACTAGAGTTGGTCACTAAATGCTGGTCAGCCAGTGGCACCCACGTCCCATGAATTATTAAAAAAAATTGCAAGCCCAGTCAGCAACGCTGAAAAAAATACACCGGAGATTCAGAATGAGGAGATCCATCAACTCGTTTACAATCCCACAGATTGCAAATGCAGAATGGATTCCAAACTAATTTACAGTTCTGGGAGTTGACTGCCAGAACAAATGTACACGCGCAGTTCTACCAACAGAATCAGAAAGATCCCAATCCTGGAACAGCAGCAGATAATGCAAAACATATTCTGAATATGACACAGATATAAAGGTAAAGTCACCATAGACCCAAATGACCATCCGCCGTTTCCCATCTCAATAGGGAGAGCTTAATGGTGATGATTTAGCCTCAGGATTACCACACCTCAGGCGAGGGGCAAGGCTGAGAATATCTCATGTGCTATCTAATAGCACATCTGCATTGTCTTTGCCGTAAATTTGTATCAACTTCTTGTTTTCAGTTATAAACCGGAGGATACAGTATGCTTTATTAACGGCTCTTAAAAACTGTCCTGCCACCTTCAATGACATATACACATGTCCAAATATGTCCCGCTGTTCTTGCACCCCCTTTTGGAATTAAATCCTTTATTTTATATTGTCACTTTGTGTTCTTCCCAACAAAATGAATCACTTCATTCATCATCTGCCACATGTCCTCCCATTCCACCAACCTGTCTGTGTCGTTTCAGAGTTCTACTGGAATTTCTGTAGCTCTTTTCACAACCATAGGACGTCCCAAAATACTTTAATGATGACAAAGTATTTTTGAAATGTAATCGCTGCCCAATTGCTGAACTTTTCAACTGTTCGTTCGACGACATCAGAAATTCCCATATGGACGGGGAATAGTTGCTGCAGCAATGTCTCTATGGCACAAAGAATGGCATTTTTGATTTGATTTGATTTATTATTGTCACATGTATTAACATACAGTGAAAAGTATTGTTTCTTGCGCGCTCTACAGACAAAACATACCATTCATAGAGAAGGAAACAAGAGCGTGCAGAATGTAGTGTTACAGTCAGACTTTGGGTGCAGAGAAAGATCAACTTAATGCAAGGGAAGTCCATTCAAGGTAAGTCTGTGAATTCGGATGTTCAGAATCCCGTCGCAGAGGGAGGTGCCGAGGCCCAGGCCACAGAGTTGGGAGATGAGTTTCGTGGGAATAATAGTGTTGAAGGCTGAGCTGTAGTCAATAAATAGGAGTCTGACATAGGTGTCCTTGTTATCTAGGTGTTCCAGGGTTGAGTGCAGGGCCAGGGAAATGGCGTCAGCTGTGGACCTTTTGTGGCAGTAGGTACCGGCATGTCGGACTGCGAGTCATTGTCTTGTGAGATGTTCAAAGGTTGTGGGTCCGAATCTCATCGGAGTCAGGTTTTCGGGTAAAATTTGAAGAAATTCGGAACTGGTGTGTCAATATTCTCAGAGAAGTGAAACTGCCGCCTCGAACTTCATAGAATGCCTATAGTGTAAAAGGAGGACATTCGGCCCATCAGGCCTGCACCGACAACAATCCCACCCAGACCGTATCCCCGTGACACCACATATTTACCGTGCTAATCCCCCTGACACTAAGGGGCTATTTAGCATGGCCAAACCAGCGAATATAGCATTAATTTTCATGGCTGACCTGCCGATTCTGGAAAGACAATATCTGCCACTGGGGCCGCAAATGAAGCTGGCGTCTGCTTTGGAGCTTCTGAAACCACATGTTTACATGGTGGCAAACTCGTGTCCAAAGCTGGTGTCCTGATTTGAATCGATTGTCAGGTCGAGTTTCTCATAGCATGAGAATTATGGGAATATGGAATTGTTCTGGACCACAGCCTGTGTGTCCAAACTTCATCTTGGTTCCGTGAACATCAAAATGCTAAACGAACCATCAGTTCGGGGTCAGAGCAAATGCTCTGATTCGAACCCACGCGTGCAGAGCACAATGGATTACAGTCCATCGCCTAAACCACTCGGCCACCTCGTCACAAAAATGACTTCTCACCAAGCTTTGACAAAGGGTCATCTGGAGTCGAAATTTCAGCTCTTTTCTCTCTTTGCGGATGCTGCCAGACCTGCTGAGAATTTCTAGCGTTTTCTCTTTTGACTTCTCACCAAACCAGGGTGTTTTAACACCCGTAACAAAGAACATATTTCTTCCGCAGGATAATGCTGTGTTGCTGCTTTCTTGTTAATCCGGTTCGCTGCTACTCTTCCATTCGATGTGTAACCACAGAAAGTAAAGAGGGAGACAGTTCCATTCCCTGGTCCCAGTTTTGAATTCACCGAACATAACCGGATGTAAAATGCAGCAAGCAGTCTGAGCTTGTGGCGCAACGGTAGCGCGTCTGACTCCAGATCAGAAGGTTGCGTGTTCAAATCACGTCAGGCTCATGAAGCTTTTCTGCGTCGGATTTTGTATTTGGGTAAAATTGGTATCTTGGGAAAGTTGATTGTTTGCGATTGCTCCCGAAATGACAAATTTCAAAACGATGGTAGAAATGATATTTTAGGGATGCTTCCGGTTCGCATGCTTAGTATTTTTTTGCACAGTTTTATATCTGAAACAATGTGTCAGAGTTGTGAGTTGTTCATTGCTTGCAAAATTAAAGCAAGGTCCACAGACTCAGATGTTTCTCTGGGTCATCAAAGGAGAGAGCTGACTGCTGGTGATTTAACAGGGTGATTCACACTTCATGAACAATCTCAACCGATAAAGGAATTGATCTCCTGCTTTTGGCTGAATAAGCTATCCAACCAACTGAGCTAAACACTTATTTGATGAAAGGGCAACTCTCCGAAAGCTCATCATACCAAATAAACATGTTGGACTTTAACCTCGTGTTCTGAGACTACTTCCTGTGAAGTAGTCTCAGACATATGCGCCGTGTTCCCCATTCATGAAAATCAAGATGATGAAGCAAATGTACTGTCGAGAAAACCCAGATTTGTCTTTGGGCAGCAGCCGAATGTTACGATTTGATGTTGGTGAGAACATGATAGCAGATGATGGTTTCGATCCATCGACCTCTGGGTTATGGGTCCAGCCACTCTGCCCCGAAACGTTGCCGCTTCCTGTCTACTCCTGTTGCGCGGGTGAGAGGAAACTATTCATTGTATTTCTATTTCAAACAAGACCCACGTGTTGGGAAGCGCACCCTGGCTGGACAATAACACTTAACATCAGCCCGAATCAAACATACTGAGAAGGACACACAGCAAAGCAGTAAGAGATGATCAGGACACACACAGAGCGATAGACAGAGAAGGTACCGAACAAACCAACAAGATACTGAGATGGAAAAACTGATTATGTTTGAAAAGGGATTTTCTGTTACACAAAGATAGACCTTGTTTTAAAATGTATTTCATGTAAGTGTAACTGCACTCTCTGCTGTGTAACTGTTCTCTCTGTTGTGAAACTGTGTCTCTGCCGTTGACAGATCTTTGCTGTGGTTGTGTCAAATTCATCCCTGTTGTGTAAATATATTCATAAGACATGGGAGCAGAATTATGCCACTTGGCCCTTTGAGTCTGCTCCACCATTCAATCATATATTTCTCTCATCCTCATTATCCTGCCTTTTCTCCATAACCCATGATCCCCTTATTAATCAAGAACCTATCTATCTCTGTCTTAAAGACACGCAATGACCTGACCTCCACAGCCTTCTGCAGCAAAGAGTTCCACCGATTCACCACTCTCTGGCTGAAGAAATTCCTCCTCATCTCTGTTTTGAAGAATCGTCCCTTTTGCCTGAGGTTGTGCCCTCTGTTTCTAATTTTTCCTATGAGTGGAAACATCCTCTCCATGCCCACCCTATCCGGGCCTCGCAGTATCCTATAAGTTTCAATAAGATCCCCCCTCATTCTTCTAAACTCCAAGGAATACAGATCCAGAGTCCTCAACTGTTCCTCATACAACAAGCTCTTCATTCCAGGGACCATTCTTGTGAACCTCCTCTCGACCCTTTCCAAGGCCAGCACATCCTTCCTTAGATATGGTCTGACCAGATTCCCGGTTATGTAAATATGAGCCATCTTGAGCAGAATTTTTATTTTCTGTTCTGCAAAGGTGTTTCCTGTTGTGTGAAATGTTCTCTGTTGTTCAGTTAAAATGTTTCCTGTGGGAAACCAATCAACAGGAATTTCAAGGCCGCCATTTCTGAGGCTTGGTTTCAAGTCCAGACTTATTTCGGCTGAATGGCCTACTCCTGTTTCTGTTTTTGATCAATGATTCTGTGTATCAAATCAGTTAATTTAAATTTCACCAGCTGCCATGGTGGGACTTACTCCATGCCTCCAAAGATCAGTGCAGGCCTCTGGTTTACCAGCCCAATGACATAACCTTTCATCCCTGTAAACAAAAACACTTCATTCAGCTCATTATTAAACCTCGTCCTGAGGAAATTAGAATTGCCTCCACAGAATTTCAATCACCCAATAAATACAAAGCATTTTGCTCTAGTTGGGAACATCAATAATTTATCCAGATCAAACAGATATTGTGGAATTGTTCAGAGCTAAGATTATTTTAGAATTGAATTAATAAAATAACAAGGACCTACATTCTGAGAAAGCACCCTGCAATGTTTGGAAGAAAATGTGGATTTAATATGATGTGGGAGATCGGTTCCCAGGATGCTCCACCAGAAACGACCGTGACAGAACTCAAACCTGCAATTTTCTGATATCATTACTACAAGCACCAAAGTCAGACACTTTATCCATAAGGCCATGCAGTCGGCTCATAACTACTGCAACCTGATGTTAGTACCATGTGAATAAATACTGTGAACATATTCTTTTCGTTCTATCTCTAGATGATCCACTGATTCCTAGATCCCTGAAAATACAAGGGAAAGGTCCAGCTGCCGTACATTGTATTTTTTGATGATAAAAGAGCCTTCCACTCTGTGACTTGTGAAGATTCATGAAACATGAGGAATGGAGTATTAATGTATGATTATAAGAGCAGCAAGACAAAGTTGGAGCTATACAAAACTTTGGTGAGGCCATAGTTGGAGCACTGAGTGCAGTTCTGGTCAAATCACTGGAGAAAGGATATGATTGTACTGGAGAGGGTGCAGAGGCCATTCACCAGGATGTTGACTGGGATGGAGAATTTGAACTAGGAAGAGAGACTATATAGGCTCGCGTCATTTTCCTTACAGCAGAGAAGGCTGAGGGGAGACCTGATTGAGGTGTATAAGATTATGAGGGTTATGGAAAGGGTGGATAGGAAGCAGCTGTTCCTCCTAGTTGCAGGGTTGATACCAAGGAGGCAGAATTTTAAGGTGAGGGGCAGAAAGTTTAGAGGGGATTTGAGAGAAACATTATTTCATCCAAAGCATGGTCAGAGTCTGGATTGCAATGCCTGGAGAGGTAGTAGAGGTGGGAAAACTCACTAATTTTACAAAGTATGTGGATGAACACTTGAAATGTCATAACTTTCAATGCTACGAGCCAAGTGCTGGAAGGTAGGAATACTTGTAGATTTAATGTAGGTTTGTTGGTGCAGATGTGATGGGTCAAACCGCCTCTTCTGTACTGTATGACTCTCGCTATTATCGTCAGACTTGGCTTCTCACGGACATGTGTCAGCACCCTCTCCTCATGGTTGCACAGTGGTTAGCACTGCTGCCTCACAGCGCCAGTGACCCGGGTTTGCTTCCCGGCTTGGATCACTATCTGTTCAGTGTCTGCACATTTCCCTGATTCTGCGTGAGTGTTCTCCAGGTGCTCCATTTTCCTCCCACAGTCCGAAAAATGCACTTGTTAGGTGCATTGACCATGTTAAATTCTCCCTCAGTGTATCCGAACAGGCGCTGGAGTGTGGCGACTGGGGAATTTTCACAGTAAATTCATTGCAGTTTTAATGTAAGCCGACTTGCGATGTTAATAAATGAACCTAAAACACTCCACAAATACATGCAGTCAGTGATCCTAACCCAGTGAACCAACACAAACCCCGTTCAGTAAAAACTGCAGCCAAATAAGGTTGTGTCATTGCACCAATTCTCTTTTTCATTTTCCTCACTGCAACACTGCACCTGTTCAGCCTGCACCGTCCTGATGAGAAAGACAAAATCCCGCTTCAGTAATTGAGCTCCAGGCTGCAGGTAAAGCTTGTGTGGGTGCTAACTCAGAAACTTAGCCCCAGCTCACTGAGCATTCCTTCTGAGAAGCAGATGAGACTTTAGTTTGCAACATGCAGAAAACTAAAGATCATTTCCAACATTCCCGACTCGGAAACACCCCCAGAAACAGCATCTCCACTTCATCGATTCACTCCACCAGTGATGGCTATGCTTTCAATTCTCAGGGACTCAGCTCCAGAATTCCCTCTCTAAACCTCACTGCCTCCATCTTCCTTTCCTCTCCTTTCATTTCTATCGCGTTTCCTACATTTATTTCCTCCTTCCTTTCCCCCGAGTTCTACTTCTCTCACGCTCTGACTTTCACCAATCCTGTTGTTGCTTTAACAATCGTAAGTAAATTAGAGTTGTACAACGGTAATTCTAATAGCGGGGTCGCTTTAAGGATTCTTCACCCGCCTCTCGCTGTCTGATTTCTCATTGGTTTTCGCCGCGGATCGAATTGTATGACGCAATGACGCTGGGCTGGGAGTGACGTTGCTGGAGCCGAACATCAGCGCCGCATTCCGATTGGTGTATGTGTTACAGCGGCGTTCTTTTTTTTTATATATACTTTTCCAATTCAATCAAATCCAATTCAGAGTCTCAACAAGTTGAGACATTTCCGATCCAGGCTGACAAGACAGGGCAGGCGACTAAACCACCCTGTCCTGGGCCCGATCTACATGAGCCAAGCTGATTGGAGAAGGGGGAAGGATCCTCCTCCAAGACTTGAGCTCATTTGCTTCTTGGCCAAAAGGCCTTCGATTGGTTCAGGCCGATGTCAATCGTGATGTGGGCGGGTGTTGTTTAAAGCATGTCGCTCTATTGGTCAAGATTAAAACGTCATTTCCATTGTTCGCGTACATTTCAGACAGACTGAGCTCACTGATTGGATGATGCAGCCATCACTCAATCAGCGCAGAGCGTCTATTGGATAACAGAAATGGCTCAATTTCTGATTGGTTTTCTCAGCTGTCGGTCACAGGTCGGTGGCTGTGATTGGACAGAGGGCGGGGGCACACACTGGTCCCATCAGACACCGGGCGGCGGTAAATGTCCGGCCAGTGGCTTCAGTCCCCGGGCCCAGATCCTGAGCCGGCGGTGGGGCTTCGGATGGGGGAAGGGTTTTGGCAGCGGGAATCCCGCCCGGCCCGGCTGTCAATCCGCAGCTCAGTGTTTCGAATGACGGCTTCCTGTGTAAACATGTCACGCTGCAGCTCCCCAGTCTCGGCGCTGCAAACCCCGTCACACCAATCAGCACAGAGACTGGGATCTTCCTGTGGGGCGGCATGGTAGCACAGCGGTTAGCACTGCTGCTTCACAGCTCCAGGGTCCCGGGTTCGATTCCCGGCTCGGGTCACTGTCTGTGTGGAGTTTGCACATTCTCCTCGTGTCTGCGTGGGTTTCCTCCGGGTGCTCCGGTTTCCTCCCACAGTCCAAAGATGTGCGGGTTAGGTTGATTGGCCATGTTAAATTGCCCCTTAGTGTCCTAGGATGCGTAGGTTAGAGGGATTAGCGGGTAAAATATGTAGGGGTAGGGCCTGGGTGGGATTGTGGTCGGTGCAGACTCGATGGGCCGAATGGCCTCCTTCTGCACTGTAGGGTTTCTATGACTTCTTGTGTGGGGCTCAGTGCCACACCGGGTTAGAGAACCTCACTCTGCATCGGCCAGGGAGAAATACTGGGATCTTCCAGTGCCCTGTGTCTGGGGCCAGGGCTTGGTTACTCTCAGTGGGTCTCCCTCATTGTTTGGTTCTAATTGCAGCCTCTCTCTCTCTTGCAGTCAGTCTGGGTGTTCCTGACTGAGCAGAATGGCCTGACCTCACCACACACATTGAGATGGAGGAGCTGCCGCCCGAGACGAAGATGATTGAGAACTCCAGCTTTCTCTCCACTCGTTTCCTGAGGCCCAGGCCTTCATTCATTATTAGTTTCCTCAGGTTGTCAGGTACATTAACATCTTCATCTGCTGTAAACACTGACCTGACAGTGGGAAGGTATTGGAGCAGGATGGTGCAGTCAACTATGTCAATAGTGGGGGACAGGTGGAGAGATTGTTCAGCTGGGTAAGATGGCACTCCCCAGTTCCATTCTTCTCTTTCTGGTCTTAAGCACAACATCACCCGCAATGGTTTCTCTTCCCACTCCTGTGCTGTTACCTCCCGAATCACCCAAGGATCTATCCTTTGCCCCCCACAAGGCACATTGACTCTTTTCCACCATTCAGTTCGATCATGACTCATTCATTTATCTTGATTGCCACACAGTCACAGTATTAAAAACAAGAACGGCAACAACATCAAACAATACATAAATAGAAATCACACTATGTTTCTGACAGGTTTTCCAAAAGTCACTGCATTTTCAGCATTCACCACAGAATCAGGCAACGCTTTTGAAATATCAACAATTCTATGTGGGATAAACAAATTGAGTATTGAGACATGAACCAAATTTCTGTAGTTTATTATGACACACAAAATACAGTAACTGTGAGTAAAGAACTTTTCAAGCTTGGATAGTAAGGCCATGTATCACAGAATATTACAGTGCAGAAGAGGCCCTTCGGCTCATCAAGTCTGCACCGATGCATGAAATGCTCTGACCTGGGCATCTAATCCCACTTGCCAGCACTTGGCCCATAGCCTTGAATGTTATGGCATGCAAAGTACTCATCCAGGTACTTTTTAAAGGATGTGAGGCACCCCGCCTCCACCACTTTCCCAGGCAGTGCATTCCTGACTGTCACCACCCTCTGGGTAAAAACATTTTTCCTCAACTCCCCCCTAAACCTCACACCCATCACTTTTAACTTGTGTCCCCTGGTAACTGACCCTTCAACTAAGGGGAACAGCTGCTCCCTATCCACCCTGTCCATTCCCCTCAATCTTAAACACCTCAATCAGGTTGCCCCCTCAGTCTTCTCTGCTTCAACAAAAACAACCCAAGCGTATCCAACCTCTCTTCATAACTTAAATGTTCCATCCCAGGCAGCACCCTGGTAAATCTCCTCTGCATCCCCTCCAATGCAGTCACATCCTTTGTATAATGTGGCAACCAGAACTGCACACACAATGCCAGCTGTGGCCTCACCAAAGCTCTATACATCATTGATGCACTATCAATTACAACGCGGAGACTTCTGAGAGTGAGGGAAAACTAATAGGCTTTTATTCACTGAGAACAGGAGCACACCCTTTTAGCTGACCTTGTCTGAACTGAGGCAAGAAGGAGGGACCATCACCTTTATACCCCACTCTGGGTGGAAAGGGAGGGGTCCCAGGTGGAAAGGGAGGAGTCTCGGGCCAGGTGCAGCATGGGTGTGTCCAGGTACATACATAGTAACAGTGGTTCACCACAATCATGACCTCTCTGCTTTTGTAATCTATACCCCGATTGATAAAGGTGAATGTGCCATACACCTTTTTCACCACACTATTAACCTGCCTTTCTGCCTTCAGAGATCTATGAACAAACACGCCAAGGTCCCTTTGTTGTTCGGAAGTTCCCAGTACCAGACCTTTCATAGAGTACTCCCATGTCAAATTAAAATGTATCAATTTATAAACTTGAACTGAACCATAAATCAGCCTTCTCTAAAGATTGCAATCCAAAATCTCTTAATGCCTCATAAAATATTCCCCACATTCCTTCCATTTTCCTGGTAACATGTCTTTGCGCTCTATGAGCTGTATTTCTCTTTGAAAATGTGGATTCCAAACTGTGGGTTCAGGCTCCAGATGTGGGCGTAGTGGCAGCTTATAGTGTTTCAGATCTACGGTTTCAACCCCATTTTACTCCTTGATTTTTGGAGAAACCAAAGTTTGTCTATTTCAACCTTAACTGTCATAGAATCCTTACAGTGCAGATGAAGGCCATTTGGCCCGTCGAGTCTACACCGACTCTCTGACACAGCATCTCATCCAGAACCTATCCTGGTAACCCCACATATTTATCCTGCTAATCTCACTCACCAATATTAGGGAAGCTGGTAAAAGAGCTGGAGGAGTGGCATTGTTAATCAAGGATAGTTTAACGGCTGCAGAAAGGCACTTCGAGGGGGATCTGCACACTGAGGTAATATGGGCTCAAGTTAGAAATCGGAAAGGAGCGGTCATGTTGTTCGGAGTTTACTATCAGCCCCCAAATAGTAATAGAGATGTGGAGGAAGAAATTGCTAAGCAGATTATGGATATGTGTGGGGGTCACCGGGTAGTTGCCATGGGGGACTTTAACTTTCCAAATATTGATTGGAACCTTTGAAGGTCAAATAGTTTGGATGGGGCAGTTTTTGTGCAGTGTGTGCAGGAGGGTTTCCTGACACACTATGTGGATAGGCCGACAAGAGGTGAGGCCACATTGCATTTGGTACTGGGAAATGAACCGGGCCAAGTGTTCGATTTGGTTGTGGGGGAGCACTTTGGAGATCGTGACCACAATTCGGTGTCTTTTGTTATTGCAATGGAGAGGGATAGGGCCGTACGGCAGGGCAAGGTTAACAATTGGGGGAAAGGTAATTATGATGCGATTAGGCAAGAATTAGGGGGCATAAGATGGGAACAGAAACTGTCAGGGAAAGGCACTAATGAAAAGTGGAACTTTTTCAAGGAACAAATACTGGGTGTCCTTGATAGGTATGTCCCTGTCAGGCAAGGAGGAAATGGCCGAGTGAGGGAACCATGGTTCACGAAAGAGGGGGAAGTCTTTTGAAAAGGAAGAGGGACGCTTATGTAGGGATGAGGAAACAAGGTTCAGATGGCTCGATTGAGGGTTACAAGTTAGCAAGGAATGAGCTGAAAAAGGTGCTTAGGAGAGCTAGGAGGGGACATGAGAAGTCCTTGGCGCTTCGGATCAAGGAAAACCCCAAGGCTTTTTACTCTTATGTGAGGAATAAAAGAATGACCAGCGTGAGGTTAGGGCCAGTCAAGGACAGGAGTGGGAACTTGTGTATGGAGTCAGTAGAGATAGGCGAGGTGATGAATGAATACTTTTCTTCAGTGTTCACCAAGGAGAGGGGCCATGTTTTTGAGGAAGAGAAGGTGTTACAGGCTAATAGGCTGGAGGAAATAGTTGTTCGGAAGGAGGATGTACTGGCAGTTTTGAATAAACTGAAGGTCGATAAGTCCCCTGGGCCTGATGAAATATATCCTAGGATTCTTTGGGAGGCAAGAGATGAGATTGCAGAGCCTTTGGCTTTGATCTTTGGGTCCTCACTGTCCACGGGGATGGTGCCAGAGGACTGGAGAGTGGCGAATGTTGTTCCTCTGTTTAAGAAAGGGAATAGAAATGACCCTGGTAATTATAGACCGGTTAGTCTTACTTCGGTGGTTGGTAAATTGATGGAAAAGGTCCTTAGGGATTGGGATTTACGACCATTTAGAAAGATGCGGATTAATCCGGGATAGTCAGCACGGATTCGTGAAGGGGAAGTCGTGCCTCACAAATTTGATTGAATTTTTTGAGGAGGTATCTAAGTGTGTTGATGAAGGTAGGGCAGTTGATGTCATATACATAGATTTTAGTAAGGCGTTTGATAAGGTCCCCCATGGTCGGCCTATGATGAAAGTAAGGAGGTGTGGGATAGAGGGAAAGTTGGCCGATTGGATAGGTAACTGGCTGTCTGATCGAAGACAGAGGGTGGTGGTGGATGGAAAATTTTCGGTCTGGAGGCAGTTTGCTAGTGGAGTGCCACAGGGATCAGTGCTTGGTTCTCTGCTATTTGTGATTTTTATTTATGACTTCGAGGAGGAGGCTGAAGGGTGGATCAGTAAATTTGCTGATGACACCAAGATTGGCGGAGTCGTGGATGAGGTGGAGGGCTGTTGTAGGCTGCAAAGAGACATAGTTAGGATGCAAAGCTGGGCTGAAAAATGGCAAATGGAGTTTAACCCTGATAAATGTGAGGTGATTCATTTTGGTAGGACTAATTTAAATGTGGATTACAGGTCAAAGGTAGGGTTCCGAAGACTGTGGAGGAACAGAGAGATCTTGGGGTCCATATCCACAGATCTCTAAAGGTTGCCACTCAAGTGGATAGAGCTGTGAAGAAGGCCTATAGTGTGTTAGCTTTTATTAACAGGGTGTTGGAGTTTAAGAGCCGTGGGGTTATGCTGCAACTGTACAGGACCTTGGTGAGACCACATTTGGAATATTGTGTGCAGTACTGGTCACCTCACTATAAGGAGGATGTGGAAGCGCTGGAAAGAGTGCAGAGGAGATTTACCAGGATGCTGCCTGGTTTGGAGGGTAGGTCTTATGATGAAAGGTTGTGGGAGCTCGGGCTGTTCTCTCTGGAGCGGAGGAGTCTGAGGGGAGACTTAATAGAGGTTTATAACATGATGAAGGGGATAGATAGAGTGAACGTTCAAAGACTTTTTCCTCGGGTGGATGGAGCTATTACAAGGGGGCATAACTATAGGGTTCATGGTGGGAGATAGAGGAAGGATATCAGAGGTAGGTTCTTTACGCAGAGAGTGGTTGGGGTGTGGAATGGACTGCCTGCAGTGACAGTGGAATCAGACACTTTAGGAACATTTAAGCGGTTATTGGATAGGCACATGGAGCACACCAGGATGATAGGGAGTGGGATAGCTTGATCTTGGTTTCAGATAAAGCTCAGCACAACATCGTGGGCCGAAGGGCCTGTTCTGTGCTGTACTGTTCTATGTTCTAATATATTTGGGACACTAAGTGGCAATCTAGCATGGTCAATCCACTGAACATTTGGAGCATGGGAGGAAACGCAAACAAGGGGAGGATGTGCAAACTTTACACAGACAATCACCCAAGGTGGAATTGAACCTGGGTCCCTGGAACTTCAATACAGTATCCGAGTGTGGGATTTACTCACTCGCTGATACAGTGCGAGAGTGAGGGATTTACTCACTGGATGATGCAGTGTGAGAGTGTGGGATTTACTCTCTGTCTGATACAGTGTGTGAAGTGTGGGATTTACTCACTCGCTGATACAGTGCGAGAGTGTGGGATTTACTCTCTGTTCGGGTATGAAGGTGAGGGTCATTCTGTATCTTTTAGTCTCGGGGACTATGCGACTGATGGAGTCATTCTGTCTGTGGTAGTGTTGGAGGCTCATTGTGTATTTGCCAGTTAGTGGGGGCTGAGAGTGAGCGCGGGATTCATTCGCTCCCTGGGATGATATGCCAGTTTGGGATTAATGTTGTAGCTGTCCTTCTCGGCCACTTTGAGGGGGCTGGGTTTATTCTGGACCTATCAGTCTTTGTAACCATCTGTGAGATTCATCCTGTATTTGTCAGTCTCTGGCAGTCTGAATCAGTGTGATATTGATTGAATATCTTTCAGTCTGTGGCATTGAGTGTGCTCTGCTGTTCAATGTGATAGTGGAATTCAGTCTGTATCTGTCAGCTACTCACATTGAATGGGAACGTGGGAATCGTTCTCAAAATCTGGGAATCTTTGACACCAATTCTGCATCTGTTTATCTTCAGTGCTGTTTGTGAGAGTGGGATTAATTCTGTCAGTTGGTGGTACTGTCTGAGAGATTGGGATCAATTGTCAGGGCCCTGCATATAAATATATGCTGCCTCTGGCCTGTGTAAGTGAGACACATTGTGAAATATGAGGAACTTCAGTTATTGAGATAAACTGGTGAAGTTGGGACCACGTTCCTTGGAGCAGAGAAGGTTGAGAGGAGATTTGATAACAGTATTCGGAATCATGAGGAGTCTGGACAGAGTTGACAGAGAAAAACTGTCCCCATTGTTGGATGGGTTGAGAAGCAGAGGGAACAGATTGACGGGAATTGGGAAAAAGGAGGAATGGATACATGAGGAGAAAGTTCTTCCTACAGCGAGTGGTTATGGTCTGGGATGTGGGGCCGGACAGTGCGCTAGAGGCAGCTTCAATCAAGGCCTTCAAGAAAGAATTGGATTATTGCCTGAAAATGAAGAATGTGCAGGGATGTGGGGAGAAGGCGGATGAATGGCCCGAGGTGTGTTACTCACTTGGAAAGCCAGAACTTGACAGGCCAAAAATCCTCTTTCAGTCGTGTAACAAGTGTGTCTCTCTGTGAGTTTGACTATGTTGATTACGCATATCAGATTCTGGTGCTGTATGTGAATTTGGAATTCATGCTGTGTCTGTCAGGATCTGGTGCTGGGTGTGAATGTGGGATTATTATGTGGAAAACCCGTTTGAAAATGTGGGTCTGTAACTCCCATTCTTTAATAGCTGTGTGGTGTTAGAATGTAACCGGTGACAACTTTGATTGGATGTAATGAGACTAATGGGAACAAGATGTAAGGGTCAGCTGACCCAGTAAACCATGGAACCAATTACAGAGTGATGTAATTGTCAGCTGACTCACTATAAATAAGGAACTATGCAGAGTTTTGGAGAGCTTGGATTGGCCCAGGCAAGACCCTAAGTTTGGAGTAATGATGTTTCTTATTAAACCCTTTCTTTGATTTATAAGTTGGAGTAAGTTTTGTTGTATTTTCATTAGCTACATTTTGAAGAGTTCCTTCTGAAGAAACATGTGCTGTTTGTGCACATTCGGCAGTCTATGTGGGTTTGTGATGATTTCTGACCATGTCAGTGGAACCATATATGTGTGTCAGATTGATTAGTGTCAGTCAGGATCAGGTACTGTCAGTGAGTTTAGTAACAGTCTGTCTCTGTCAGTGTCTGGTAATGAACATGTGCTCGAGAATGATTCTGAATCTGTCAGCTACTCTGACAGTGCAGGATTCATTACATAACCTCAGGCTCTGGGACTGTTTAACAATCTGAGTTCATTCCACGTTGAAATTTCAGCACAGAAACAGACCATTAATGCTGTGGGTTTTAATGGAATTATTGAGAATTTGGCCGAGTATTAAATCACTTTCTATTTGAACACAATTGGGAAGGACCATGGATCTTTTCATCTCACAATCGTTGCAAAGTGAAAGAAAGTGATATTCAAATTTTATTAATCAAATTGATGCCTTCATCATTCATTCTGGTTGTAAGAACTTTATACTTGAATGTTGGGCTTAGCTTTCACTGTTAGAATATAATATCTGCCATACACTGTATGAGGCATCAGGTTGGGTATGTGATCTGTATCTCAATCTGTACTCATCAAATTTATATGTATTCTTATTTTAATGATCACAGTTGGTGTCTCAGGTTATCCTATCATTCAGTTGTATCTGGTATTTAACTTAATTCCAGCCAATGCTGCAATATTTTAGGACTGACACACTGACAATCTGATAGCGGGTGAGAATTTGGACTGGGATTTATGTATCTCTCTGTCACCGGTACTGAGTTGGGGGTGACATGGGAACAATGTCTGTCTCTCCTGCTCTGACCGATTGTGGATTTAAAATATATCTCTGGAACCACATCCAGTCCATGCTGGTTCTCCATGCAACAATCCAGTCAGTCTGACTCCCCTGCTCTATCCCCAGAGCCCTATCAGTTTATTTCCCTCAAATGTCCATCGCAATTCATCTTTCAATTTATTCATCGTCTCTGCTTCCACCCTCAGAGGCAGCGACTTCCAGGTTGTTACTCGCTGCATGAGAAGTTCTTCCACACACATCCCCTCTCTGTCTCATCCCAAAACCTTCAACTTGTGCATCGTCCTTGTATTCTCAGCGAATGGGATCAGCATTTCTTTGTCTACTTGACCACACCAGCCATAATCCTGTCCACCTCTATCAAATCTCCCCCTCAATCTGCTTTGCTCCAAAAATATCAACCCCAGCTTCTCCAACCTAACCTTGTAGCTAAAACCCCTCATTGCTGAAACCATTCTGGTCAATCTCCTCTGTACCCACTGAACGATCCTCACATGTTTCCTCAAGGGTGCTGAGCAGAACTGGACTCAATACTGCAGCTGTGGTCCAATCAAAGCTTTCTAAAGGCTCAGCATAATTTGCATGATTCTGTACTCAATGCCTCTGTGTCCTCATGGGGAGGGTCACTCATGTGGATGGGGAGGGTCTGAACTCACTTGGCAGGGGGATGGACATCAGTGTATAGAAGTAGAAAGGAGGAATATCTCGAGAAAGAAGTAGTTCCATATAAGATCGGAGTAGATGAAGAAGGAATCTAAGAGGAATACACGGACAGGTTTAGAATGCATGTGTGTAATCACACAGTGTGGTGAATAAGGTTGGTGAGTTAGAAGCACAAATAGCCACATGGGAATACAATACACTGGCAATGATGACAATGTGGTTTAGAAATGGAGTGAACCGGGTGATTGCTATTCAATACAATGTGAACAGAAAAGATAGAGAAGGGAAGAAGGGAGGTGTGGTGAGAAAGAAATAGAGCAGCAAATCTGTAGGCAGATCATGCACTGCAGATACAGAATTAATTCTATTCTCACAGAGACGGACAGGAAGGTTGACCGCATGATCCAAGTGTCTGTGGGTGGTCACTTGAGTAACAGTGATCATTGTGTCACAAGCTTGATATTAGCAAGGAACAATCATAAGTAGCACTTCTGAATGGGAAGAGGACTAACCTCAACGGGAGGAGCTGGGATTGAGTGAGAGTAAAATGGAGCGAAAATATAACAGGAAAAACTGTGACAGGACAATGGGTGATTTTTCAGGAGATGTTTCAGGTACAGACTCGGTATATTCCAATCAGGGTGAAAGGGAGGGGAACCAAAGCCAGGGCTGGATGATGAGGAAGATAGAAAATATAACGAAACAATGAAGAGGCCGCATGATGCATGTCAGAAGAATTCTTCACGTGAGAACCGTTATACAAAGAGAACAAGAAAATAAAGAACAGTACAGCACAGGAACAGGCCCTTCAGCCCACCAAGCCTACGCCGAACACGTTGTACTATCCAGACCATCCACCTGTTCCCCTCTATTCCCCGCCTGTTCATATGTCTATACAGATAAGTCTTAAATGTCGCGAACATATCTGCCTCAACCAACTCACTTGGCAGTGCATTCCAGGCCACCACCACCCTCTGTGTGAAAAAAACTTCCCCGCACATCTCCACTTAACCTTTCCCCCCTTAGCTTGTACTTGTGCCCCCTTGTAATTGTCACTGTCAAAAAGCTTCCAACTGTTCACCCTATCTATATCCCTCATAATTTTATAAACTTCTATCAGGTCTCCCCTCAGCCTCCGTCTTTCCAGGGAGAACAATCCCATTTTATTTAATCTCTCCTTTTATAGCTAATACCTTCCATCCCAGGCAACATCCTGGCAAACCTTTCTGCACTCTTTCCAAAGCCTCCACATTCCTCTGGTAGTGTGGTGACCAGAATTGAACACAGTATTCCAAATGTGGCCAAACCAACATTTTATGTAACTGTGACATAATTTGCCAACTCTTATACCCAATGCCCCGTCCAATGAAGGCAAGCAAGTCATATGCTTTCTTCACCATCTTTTCCACCTGTGCTGCCACGTTTAAGGATCTGTGGATCTGCACGCCCAGATCTCTCTGGGTGTCGATACTCCTTACGGCTCTGCCATTTATTTTATAGCTCCCATCTGAACTGGATCTACCAAAATGAATTACCTCGCATTTGTCCGGATTAAATTCCACCTGCCATTTCTCTGCCCAATTTTCCAGTCTAGCTATATCCTGCTGTATTCTCTGAACATCTTCATCACTATCCCCAACTCCAATCTTTGTATCATCCGCAAACTTGTTAATCAGTTCAGCTACATTTTCTTCCAAGTCATTTATATATATTACAGACAGCAGAACACCTGCGGAACACCCCTAGTTACAGACCTCCATTCAGAAAAATACCCTTCCATCACTACCCTCTGTCTTCTGTTGTCAAGCTAGTTCTGAATCCATCTGGCTAGTTCACACCGATCCCATGTGATTTAATCTTTTGTACCAGCCTGCTATGAGGGACCTTTTCAAATGCTTAACTAAAGTCAAGGTAGAAAACATCCACAGCACTTCCGTCGTCAATCATTTTTGTCACCTCCTCAAAAAACTGAATTAAATGAATGAGACATGACCTCCCTCCTGCAAAACCATGCCGTTTGTCGCTAATAAGACCATTCAGTTCCAAATCCTCTCATTAAAAATCTTCCCCAACAATTTCACTATCATTGACGTCAAGCTCACCAGCCTATAATTAACCGGGTTATCCTTGCTACCCTTCTTAAATAATGGGAAAACATTAGCTATCCTCCAATCCTGTAGGACCTCACCTGTGGCCAACGAGGAAACAAAGATTTCAGTTAAAGGCCCAACAATTTCAAATTTTGTCTCCTTCAGAAATCTGGAATAAATGCCATCTGGTCCTAGGAGTTTGTCCACCTTAATGCTTTTTAATACACCTAACACTTCCTGCCTCATAATTTGTCCCAAAAGGCTTACATATCCCTCTGAGACACCACCAATCAACATGTCCCTCTCCTTTGTGAATACCGATGCAAAGTACTCTGAAGGATCTCACCCATTTCCTTTGGTTCTACGCATTATTTCCCTCCTTCGTCCTTAAGTGGACCAACTCTTTCTCGAGCTACCCTCTTGTTCCTAATATCTGTACAAAATGCCTTGGGATTCTCCTTAATTCTGTCTGCCAAGGATATTTCTTGACCCCTTTTTGCCCTCCTAGCTCCCTGTTTGAGTTCTTTTCTACTTCCCCTATATTCTTCAAGTGCTTCATCTGTTTTTAGTTGCCTAGGCCTCATGTATGTATCCTTTTCCTTTTTGATTCGATTCACAATTTCCCTGGTCATCCATAGTTCCCGAATCCTGCCTTTCCTGTCCTTCCTTTTCACAGGCACATTCCAGTCCTGCACTCTGATCAACTGCTCCTTAAAAGACTCCCACATGTCAGATGTGGATTTACCCTCAAAGAGCCTCTCCCAATCAAGAGCCTCCAAATCCAGCCTAATCTGGTTGCAGTTAGCCTTCCCCCAATTTAGCACCTTTCACCCGAGGACAACACTCGCCCTTTTCCATGAGTATCTGATAGCTTCCGGAATTGTGATCACTGTCCGTTGCATGTTTCCTCACTGCAACTTTGATGACCTGGCTGGGCAAATTCCCCAGTACTAGGTCCAAAAAGCCCCTTTTCTAATCGGACTAGTCACATATTGTTCCAAAAAACCTTCGACACTCTTAAATTCCTCACCATCCGACCCCAAGCACTAAGGGATTTCCAGTCAATATGAGGAAAATTAAAGTCTCCCACTACAACAAACCTTTTATTTCTACATCTGTCCAGAATCTGTTTATATATCCGTTCAACTTCCGTGGGCTGTTGTGAGGCCGGTAGTACACCCCTATCATAGCGACTTCCCCCTTCCTGTTTCTGAGCTCTACCCACAGTGTCTCATTACATGATTCTTCCAAGTTGTCCTCCCTCTGTACAGCTGTAACATGTTCCCTCACCAGTATTGCAACTCCCACACCTCTTTAACCTTCCCCTCCGACTCGCCTAAAACACTTTATATTCTGGAATATTTAGCAATCAGTCCTGTCCCTTTTTTAACCAAGTCTCCGTTGCTGCAACTACATCCAAGTTCTGCTCATGAATCAGGGCTTTAAGTTCATCTGTCTCCCCCCTTATATTCCTTACATTGAAGCAGTTCAACTCCTGACCTCCAGGTCCACTGAGTTCGACGTCCCCCAGCCTGCTGTTCCTTTTAGCTCGCCTGGCCATAGTCCCATGTTCATCCGTACTGTTCTGATTTCCACTCCCTGCCACATTAGTTGAAACCGACCTGAACCATAGCAGCAAACCTCCCAGCCAGGATGTTGGTGCCCCTTCAGCTCAGGTGTGACCCGTCCTTCTTGGCCAGGCCCCACCTTCCCTGGAAGACATCCCAATGATCCAAAAATCTGAAGCCCTCCTTCCTGCACCAGCTCTTTCGCCACGTGTTCAGCTGCACTATCTCCCTGTTCTTAGCCCCACTCGCACGTGGCACAGGGAGTAATCCTGAGATTACTCTCCGAGAGGTCCTGTTTTTAATCTTCTACCTAACTGCCTAAATTGCTGTTACTCTTTCTACCTATCTCATGCGTGACATCTGTCTGATTTCCCTCCTGTTTTGGGATGCTTTGTATCCACTCAGAGACATCCAGGACCCTGGCACCAGGGAGGCAAACTGCCATCCTGGAGTCTATAGAGTGAGAGTGTGGAATTCACTCTCTATCTGTCCATCTCTATTACTGTATGTGAATGTGGAATTAACTCATTCCCGCTATCTGTCAATGTATACATGAGAGCACAATTCACTCTCTGTCAGTCTGTGTTACTGTATTTCAGGGTGGAATTACAGTGAATTTCTTCCTGTCAGTTTATTTGAGAATGGAATCAATTCTCTGATGTGTCAGCCTCTATTAGTGCAAGTCAGTGTGGAATTAACTCGATCAGTCAGTCTCTGTTCCTGTGTTTCAGTGTGCAATTACCTCTGTCTTATCCTGAGGATTGATTTGCTCAGTTGGCCGGACAGCGGGGCTGTGATGCGGACCAACCCCAACAGCGTGGGTTCAATTCCCGTACCAGCTGAGGTTATTCATGAAAGGGGAGAGCAGCCTATGGTCATCTGGGACTGTGCTGAATTTAGTTTTAACCTTTCTGTCCATCTTTGTTAGCATGTGTGAATATAGAATTAATTCTGTATCTGTTACTCTCTATTACTGGATGTGAATGGGGCATTAACTCTCTGTTCATCTCTGATTTGCATGTGAGGCTGGAAGTAACTATTCTTTATCCTTCACTGCAGTGAGGCATTAACACTGTCAATCTCTGTTACTGTACGTAGGAGTGGAATTGACTCTAAATCAATTCATAACAATTTATCTGCCAGTCCCTGTTACTGTATGGAAGTGGGTCACTGTCAGCTTCGCAAACTGAAGCGAGTGGAGAGACACAGGGATCAGTGCTGGGTTCTCAGCTATTTACAATCTATATTAATGACTCAGGTGAAGGGACAGACCATCACCAAATTTTCAGACAATAGATAGGTGGGAAAGCAGGTTGTGAGGAGGACACAGAGTCTGCAAAGGGATCTCTATAGCTTAAGTGAGTGGACACAAATTTGGCAGATTTTTTATACAATCCAAAAGAATGTGAGCACAATAAGGAGTCTCACAACACCAGGTTAAAGTCCAACAGGTTTATTTGGTATCATGAGCTTTCGGAGAGTTGCTCCTTCTTCAGGTGAATCTCATCTGATGAATGAGCAGTGCGCCGAAAGCTTGTGCTACCAAATGAACCATTTGGACTTTAACCTGGTGTTGTGAGACTTCTTACTGTGCCCATTCCAGTCCAACGCCGACATCTCGACATCGTGGGAAAATGTGAGGTTTTCCAGTTTAGTGGGAAGAATAGAAAAGTATAAAATATTCAAATAGAGAGAGACGGCATAATGTTGCAGTGCAGATGGATTTGGCTGTCCTTGTACACGAATCATAATAAGTTAATGAACAGGTTCAGCAAGTATTAGGAAGGCAAATGGAATGTTGATCTTTATTCCAAAGGGGCTGGAGTATAAAAGTAGGAAAGTCTTGTTACAACTACAGGGCATTGGTGAGACAACATCTAGAGTACTGTGTAAAGTTTTCATCTTCTTACTATCGGTGGGATATACTTGCATCGGAGGCAGTTCAGTGAGGATTCACTGGGCTGATTCCTGAAATGAAGGAGTTATCTTAAGAGGAAAATTTAAAGAAGTTTGACCAATTCTCATTGGAGAAGAATGAGAGACGATTGTACTAAAACATACAAGATTCTGAGTGGCTTTACAAGATAGATGCTGAGGGGGATATTGCAATGTGTTGGGGAAACTAAAATTGAAGGCACAGTTTAAAGATAAAACATATCCAAATTAAGATGGCGATTAGGAGGAATTACTTCTTTTAATGGATCTTTACTTTTTGGCATTGAATAGATTCAATCCTGAGTTACACAGTTTTGATCTACAAGAGAATCAAGAGTTATGGGGACAGACACTGCAGTTGAGGCCACAATCAGATCAGCCATGATCTTACAGAATGGCAGAGCAGGCCTGATGGGCTGAATGGCCTTCTCCTGCTCCTTTTTCTTACGTTCTGATATTACTCTTTTTCTGTCAGTCTCTGTTACAGTATTTCAGTGTGGAATTAACTCAGTCTGATACTGCATATGAATGTGTCCATGTGAATCTGCCCAACACTTATTGTATGTCAGAGTGCAATGTCTCTATAACTGTACAAGACACAGTTAATGACCTTTGATCAGAAGTGTTTGGACCCTATTGCTCTCAGATGTTAAGGTTACGGTTAAACCCGCCACTTTCTCCTGCTTTTGCACACCAAAGTCACTCTTTTGACAAGAACATACCTTCACAGAAACTGAGGGACTGAGTTCCACAAACAACATTCTGCCTGATTCAAGAGCTCTTCATTTGGCTCCTTCAAGCCTCGGTTTTCCGAGCAACAGCTGCAATATTTCACTGGTGGACACTGGGAATCTGAAACAAGATGAAAATTCTGCAAATACAGAAATCAGGCAGCATTTGTGGAGAAAGAAACAGAGTTCACGTTTCAGCTCTCTGACAATCAGCCTACAATAAAACAATTGTTGATACCGGCTAATGGCAGCCACAGTTCCCACATGGGGAGGTAATGTTGTACTGGTATTATCGCTGGACTAGTGATCGAGAGATCCACTGTAATGCATTGGGACCTGAATATCACCACAGCAGAGAGTGACATTTGAACTCAATAAAAAGCTGGAATTAAAGGTCTAATGAAGGGCATGTTGTAAAAAACGCACTTGGTTCACTGATACCCCTTGAGGGAAGCATATCTGCCCACGTGACTCCAGACCCCCAGTATGTTTTTGACGCTTTAATGCCCCCTGAAATGGCCGAAGATGCCACTCAGTTCAAAGGTAATTCGTGCAATAAATGCTGGCCAAGCCAGTGACGCACACATCACATGAATGAATAAAACAATTATCTGCACCCAGACAGCGCTCTATCCAACACTGACTTGCCCAGGCACTGAGAGTGGGCATGCTCCCCAGGGGCAGCTGCGGGGCAATCGGTGCAGGAACTTTTCCCACTACCACTTGTCTCCCGTTCCACCAAGCTGCCTGTGTCCTTTTGAAGTTTCCCACTTTCCTCCTCACAGTTGCCAGTGCCGCCAAGTTTGGTGGCGTGTGGAAATGTTGAGCTTGTGTCCTGTACACCAAGGTGTGTGTCAATATATATCAGGAAGAGCAGGGCTCCTAACACCGAGCCCTGGGGAACTCCACTGGAAACCTTCCTCCAGTCTGAGAAACAACCATTAACCACTGCTCTCTGTTTCCTCTCACTCACACTGTTCCATATGGGGCGGTGAGGATGGCCTCGCTGCACCATCCGCTTCATGGTGCCGTGCTCTCGCCGCCGGGCGCCTCTGCTCCGGCCTCTGACTCGGTATTACTGCGGCTGCGCGCGGCCACGCCGACCTTCCGGGAGCCGCACTGCGCATGCTCCGCGCAGCCACACGGTTCCCGGGGGCGCGGCCTAATAGAGCCTGCGCTGTGCGGACCATTCTGAATGAGATAGACGAAATTCACCCCCACACTGTATCCTGGGTTACACAGGCCACCATTGCATTGAATAAAACAGCACATGGAATTATATTTCAAATTATCCGCATTCCACCTGAGATTTGGTGTCGCTTTGGAGCAATACTTCCTCTTGTCTAAAAATTCAAACTCAAAATGTATTTCTATCTTATTTGTCCAATGACATTTTAAATTTACTGTTCATTCTGATTCGCTTGGATTGCAGGCAACTTATTCAGGATCATAAGTCTCGCTGCCCAATGTAACATCAAATATGTTCCCTGACGGTTTTCTTATTTTGTACCATTCACCAGGAATCTGTGCCGTTGGTTCACATAAATAATTTATTCCCAATTACTCTATTGAAACAGATCATGATTTTAATAACCTCTCTCAAAACTCCTCGGAATCTGAGCACTGACGCCACATAGTATGAATGCAGGAAGTATGAATTAAATTTCGAAGTTCTGGAATTATATAACACGTCAGTGCTGCGGAGACAAACAAAGTTAATGGCGAATATTTCAGATCAATGTATTTTCATCAGAACTGGTGGATGTTAGAAATGTAAAACATTACAGGCAAATGGAGAGGAGAGAGGCTCATGTGTAAAGGAACAAAATGTAAGGTCTGTGACCGTTTGGACCAAACATGTTTTAAATAAGGAGAGTTAGTGACACAATCAAATGGGATAATCACCAGACACATAAACGTGGAAGAATCTGGATAGAGCAGGGGTGCTCTGAACTTCCTTGGAAGGGGCTTGGGGCTCCGAAAGCTTGTGTGGCTTTTGCCACCAAATAAACCTGTTGCACTTTAACTTGGTGTTGTTAAACTTCTTCCTTGGAACACCAGCAAAGACCAAGGACAGAGTGATCATGTGAGAGTAAGACGCACAATGAAAATGACAGGCTGGCAGAAACTCTGATCAGAAATTGAATCAGCCTTATGGACTGGTTTGCAATGTTCCAACTGTGGGACATGGGAATGACACACTTGACAGCCCTGCCAGCCACAGAGGGGTGAGAGGATTGATTGAGGAAAGGGAAGAAATATCAGAAGTTCTTGAATGGAAGGTCGCATTATCTCTCGTCACAGTTCAGTGTTTAGATACATACAATGCAAGAGAAATAGCTTTTTCAACATTTTTTTGTCCAATTTTTCAATGCAAATGATGAGTCGATTGAGTGACTGCAATGTGCTCTACATTGGGTAGATTGAGTGACTGTTTTGTGGAACACCTCCCATCAGTCCATAAACATCAACAAAGAACAAAGAAAATGACAGCACTGGAACAGGCCCATCGGCCCTTCAAGCCATCACCGACCATGCTGCCTGTCTGAACTAAAACCCCCTCCCATTCCGGAGACCATAATCCTCTATTCCCATCTTCTGTATATATTTGTCAAGTCGCCCCTTAAAAGTCACTATCTTATCTGCTTCCACTACCTCCCCCAGCAGCGAGTTCCAGGCACCCACCACACTCTGTATAAAAACACTTGCATTGTACATCTCTCTTAAACGTTGCCCCTTGCACCTTAAATCTATGCCCCCTGGGAATTGACTCTTCTATCCTGGGAAAGTGCTTCTGAGGGCCCAATCCTGAACTGGAATCCTAAATCTAAACAAGGTAACCTCGGAAGGTATGAGGGGTGAATTTGCTAAAATAGGTTATGGATTAATAGATTCATCAAATGGCATGACGGTGGATAGGCAATGGCTAGTATTTAAGTCATAGTTGTATGCAATGAACGTAAACATAACAGGAAATTATTGGGAAAAAAAATTCTGAGGGACAAGATTTACTCACATTTAAGGGCGGCACGGTGGCACACTGGTTACCCTGCTGACTCGCAACTCCAGTGACCTGGGTTCAATTCCGGTCTTGTGTCCTTGTCTGTGCAGAGTCTGCATGTTCTTTCTGTGTTTGTGCAGGTTTCCTACAAGTACACCAATTTCCTCCCACAGTCCAAAAGTCGTGCTGGTTAGGTGCAATGACCATGCTCAAATCTACCTCAGTACCTGAACAGGCGCTGGAGCGAGGTGACTGGGGGATTTTCACGGTAACTTCATTGTGGTGTTAATGTAAGCCTACTTTTTACTAATAAATAATTGCTTCTTTCCTTGCATTATTCCTTTCTGGCACAAAAACATAACTGGTGAAGTGGTCCAAACATGGCGAGCAAAATAAATTAAATAGTCTTGGATTCAAAGAAAAACTTAAGAACTTGGAGCAGGAGTGGGCCATTTGTCCCCTCGAGCCTGCTCCGCCATTCAATAAGATCATGGCTGATCTTTTCAGGAAAACTTCACACAAATGATCAGTCGGTGCATCCTCCTTTGCCTATGTGTGATCTTGTGTATCCTGACAGTCTCTCGCTGTTTTTGTGTGTATTTCTGTTATTGTTCCATTCTTGGTGTTTAGACAGTGGAGTTGTGCCGCTAGGCGGAGCTGCTGGGCACATTTGCTGTCATTAAACAGCAATACGAAAGTGATTTTTTTTGTTTTGCTATAGCGCAACAATAATAAACAGAACCTTGTTGGTAGATAGCGGAAGCGTGCTGGGCCCATAACCCAGAAGTCGATGGATCGAAACCATTCTCTGCTACTTACGTTTTTAGGATCAGTTTTTTAAAAATTGCTGCTCCCCGCAAGTATCAGTGCTATTTCTTTACAGGCTCCAGTTATTTTCATCAGCTCTCGCTTGCAATCAACAATTTAGTTTGCAACATGCTCACTGTTGTAAATGCCACAAACACAGGTTTTCTCTTTTTATCTCAGGGCATTTATGACACAGAGAAATGACCCAAAAATCATAGAATCCCTATAGCGCTGAAGAAGGCCATGGGGCCCATCGAGACTGCACCAACTCTGCGACAGAGCATCCCACCTAGGCTCTTTACCCACAGCCCCACGCATCCACCCCGCTAATCTACTTAACCTGGACTTCTTACGACACCAGGCACAATCTAGCATGGCCAGTCCACCCAGCCTGCACATCTTTGGACTGTGGAAGGAAACTAGAATATCTGGTTTCCAGACATAGCTTGCCTGGGTAAATGCAGCTTCAACAACACTGGCCGTTTGACACCATCCAATACAAAATATCTGACTTAATTTGCTTCCATCCACAAACATTCAATCCCTCCAACACCGACAAAAAGGGACAGAAGTGTGCACTATCCAAAAGATGCACTGCAGGAATTCACAAAGGCTCATTTGACAGCACCTTCCAAACCCACCTTGACTATGGCCTGGAAGGAAAAGGGCAGCAGACACATCAGAACAACACCACCTGGAATTCTCCCTCCATACAACTCACTATCCGGACTTGGAAAGATATTGTCATTCCTTCAGCGTCAGCAGATAAGAATCCAGGGAGTTTGCATTCCACCCACCCTACTCCCTCCCCCCAAACAGCACTGTGGGTGTACCTGCATGACATTGATGCCAGCAGTCGAAGCATGCAGTTCAGATGAGCAATAAATCCCGACCAAACCAGCAATGCCCGAATCTGAAGAATGCACAAAATGAAATAAAAACAACTGATCAAAAAGGTTCCTCCTCATCTCCGTCTTAACTGGGAGATCATTTAAAAAACAAACTCTGCTTTTCTGGTCCCATTGTCAGTGTAATTCTGAGCACAATCGGGATTGTTTCGTCAACGTTGTCCCATTGCAGAATCATATAGTGCAGTAGTGACCTGCCTGGTGGTGTATACGGTATGATTTGTCCCTATGATTCACTGCATCCCCATAGATATGGGCTGCCCAAGTCACACAATCAGTGTTAGAATTAATTCACATGTTTCAGTATCTGGTACCATTCTGTATCTGAATTTGTCTGGCGTTGTTTCTGAGGGTGTCTCACACTCATGAAGTGTGTGAGTGTGGGATCATTCTAGATCTGTCAATGCCTCTCTATGTCTGTGATAATTTTATATAAATGTTGGAATCATCAATACCTTTCAGTCCCCTGGTGTTTTTTTTTTGTGAAACATGTGCTTTATGTTCCCTGGTACTGTTTGTAGAACATCAGCTTAATGCTGTACCTATCAGCGGAACTAATTATGTTTGCAAGTCAATACTGCTGTTTAAACTGATGGTTTCAGTTGAGATTTTTCAGTCACGTCTCTCTCTCTCTCTCTCTGATAGTCCATTTGTATTCATTACTCAATGTGAGACTGGGATTCTTTCCAAATCTCTCAGTGATACAATTGGTGTGTGTAATGTTTTACATGTCACTCATGACAGCTCCAGTGAGTGAGTGCAGTGAACAGCCTGTATTTTTCAGCTCCTGACACTGAACATGTGATTGAGAACGATTCTCTTATCTATCAGTCTTTGCTATTTAGTGTTAGTTTGGGATGAATTAAATCACATTCAGTCCCTGGGGCTATTTATAAGTTTGGATTAATTCCAAATAACTTTCCAGCACAGAAACAGGCCACTGATGCAGTAGGTTTTAAACAGACAATGTGAGTGAGTTTCGGTCCAGCATTAAATCTCTGTCAGTGTGAACACAATTGTGAAAGATAATGTATCCTTCAATCTGATACTGGATTGCTATGCAAGTTTCACTCAGGTTGTTCACCTTGATTTGATCTGTGACACTCAGTCGGATTCCAAATAAGAATTTTGACATGAATATAAAATGGAGTCCAACCTGGAATTGGACAGTGTCTTCCATCTGGCCCAATGTGAGTGAGGATTTAGGATGAGTTAATAATTTATATTTCAGTTCATAGTCATCAAATTGATATTGCAACTTTTAGTTTCATAATCTGGGTGAGTTTTCAACTGGAATCTGAGTTGTATCCCAGGTTAGATGAGCTTTCAGAATATCCCAATCTGAGAATCTGTACTTCAGATTTGGATTTGTATCGAATATATTTGTGAGGACTCACTATGAGGATTAGTACAGTAACTTCTAAACCCCTGATGTGGGTGATATGACTGGTATTGAACTCGAATCTCAGAGTGCATTATGAAGGTTAATTGTCTAATTTTTAACCGAAAACCATCTGTCAGTTTTATCTGATATTTAATTTGGAGCTCGGGCTGCACTATTGGATTGACACAGTGATGATCTGATTGTGGATGACAATTTGGATTGGGCTTTATGGATCCCCCTATCAGTGGTACAGTGGAGTTTAATTTAGATAAATGCAAGGTGATGCATTTTCATAGATCGAATCAGGGCAGGACCTACTAAGTTAATGGTAAGGCGTTGGGGAGAGTATAGAACAAAGAGATCTCGGGGTACATGTTCACAGCTCATTGAAAGTGGAGTCACAGGTGGACAGAGTGGTGAAGAAGGCATTCGGCATGCTTGGTTTCATTGGTCAGAACATTGAATACAGGAGTTGGGACGTCTTTTGAAGTTGTATAAGACATTGGTGAGGCCACATTTGGAATACTGTGTATAGTTCTGGTCACCCTAATATGGAAAGCACAGAAAAGATTTACTCGGATCCTACCAGAACTTGATGGATTGAGTTATAAGGAGAGGCTGGATAGACTGGGATTTCTTTCTCTGGAGCATAGTCGGCTTCGGGATGATCTTAGAGGTCCATAAAATAATGAGGGGCACAGGCCAGTTCGACAGTCAATATATTTTTCCAAAAGTAGGGGAGTCTAAAACTAGAGGACATAGGTTTAAGGTGAGAGGGCAGCGGTACAAAAGGGAAGTGAGGGGCAATTTTTTCACACAGAAGGTGGTGAGTGTCTGGAACGAGCTGCCAGAGGTAGTAATGGAGGAGTATAAAATTTTGTCTTTTAAAAAGCGTTTGGACAGTTACATGAGTAAGTGGCTATCGAGGGATATGAGCCAAGTGCGGGCAATTGGGACTAGTTTAGCCGTTAAAAAAGGGTGACATGGACAAGTTGGGCCGAAGGGCCTATTTCCATGCTGTAAACCTCTATGACTCGATGGTACTGAGTTTGATTACTTCTTGTTACATGAATTGGTATGCAGTGAATATCTTGTTTCTTGCGCGCTATACAGACAAAGCATACCGTTCATGGAGTAGATAGGGGAGAACGAAAGGAGAGGGGCAGAATGTAGTGTTAAAAATCCATTTGCCAGGAGTGGGGTTCAAACCCATTGGATCTATTATTCCAACGCCTTAACCACTCGGCCATCCTGGTCCGAGAGCTGGGCATGATATGGACACAACACCTGTCTCTGCTGCTGTTTGAGCAGTGGCTTGAAAAGGCGTCTCTGGAATTATTTCTGCTGTCTGAGACTGTGGAACTGATGAGCTCCGTCAGTGACAATGTACGGACTGTGTGAAAGAAGGTGCTGGCGACTCTCTTCTCTGTAACTTGTGCGGAGGAAATATCACATTTATTATGGTCCATTCAAATATTTGTCTGGGAAACTAAGTACATTCAATAACTCAAATACAGATTCCGTCAGTTTAATCTCTATTAATAATCATTGTGAGCGGTTTGTGAGGCTGCAGCCAGACTCGAGCTCTGATTGGTCACTCACATTTCAATCACATTCGTAACCAATCGGAGAGCCAGGGAGAAAAAATGGGAGTTTTGATTGGTTTACATTTTGAAACTGGAAAAGCCCGCCAATTTCTGTGCAGGAAAAATACAAAATAACGCCTTAATGATCAGGAACCTATTTCAATCTCACACTTTATAATCTGTTTATTGTATTTTCCCTCAGAATCCTGGCGCTATTTTAGGAAAAGTTTGAATTTATCTGTAACCCGCGGTAATCAGACCCCGTTCAGCAATTTAAAACCAAGCAAATTTCAGCTCACTGGAAAAGCAGAAACACAGAGATTCCCAACCAACTCCTTCACACAGGCTTCACAGGGACAGAGGGAAACGGCTGATTTCTGATCCTCTCCCCTGAAAGCGGCCGGGAATGTTACAATGGGAAGTGCGGAGAGAATCCCTGACTCAATCCCGCCGGTGGAACAGGCAGCTTTGTGCCCGGAGAATAGGGAGGGCCGGGGGGAGGCAGATCTTAAAGCGCTGCAATGGACTCAGGTCCTGTGTCTGCACAGATCTGTCTGATTCCGTCCTCTGGGAAAACTGCGGAATAAACAGATCAGCCCGAAAATAACCTTTTCATTTCCGTCTGTACTCTGTTGCGGGAGCGGCTCCCAGATCACCCGAAATAACGAATAAATAATGGTATTATGAATTTAATTCTGCTGCTGCGAAACTGTGAATATAGTTATCATTAAATCTAAAGAACTACCTTCCAATGTGGTGTTTCTCCTCATTGTCCATCATAAATCCCAGACTAGAATTTAACATCCGCGCTCAGTTCAGTTTGATTGTCCCTTCAATGTGAAAGTGTGTGTACGGGGCGGGTATGAAGTCCCATTCACAGCATTCTGCACCGGGACAAATCTCTATCCTCCAGAAAGACATTTCTCATTAACTCAATAAGGGAAAAGATGGCGCAGCTTTTTCACAGAGATTGTGGGTGGCTCTTAAAAGAGCCGTTGTGTTTGGGGTGTTTTCAGTCCATGGGGAGTTTTACTTGGAGCTGGTGTACTTGGACACCGCCTTTGTCCCTTCCGACACGGCGTGCTTGGCCAGTTCTCCGGGCAGCAGCAGGCGCACGGCGGTCTGGATCTCCCGGGAGCTGATGGTGCTGCGCTTGTTGTCATGGGCCAGGCGGGAAGCCTCACGCGCGATGCGCTCGAAAATATCGTTCACGAACGAGTTCATGATGCTCATGGCCTTGGAGGAGATGCCGGTGTCGGGGTGAACCTGCTCATCATTTTGTAGATGTAGATGGAGTAACTCTCCTTCCTCGACCTTCGCCGCTTCTTCCCGCCCTTTGTTCCCGGTTTCTTAATCACTTTCTTCGCTTCCTTCTTGGGAGCTGGTTTCGATGTTGGTTTCTTCTCATCAGCCATCTTCAATTTCACACAGAAATAAAGCAAACCCCTTCCGAGCGCTGATTAAATAGACAGTCCCACAGAACTATGCTAATGAGGAATTGGGAAAGCAATGATTGTGATTGGACATTTTGAAAGTTATTACAGTCACTTATCAGGGATTCAATTGAGTGGATATGAAAACAGACCAATCAGATTGAGGAGTTTCCGCCAATCACAAGCCCCCTTACCACAATCAGGAAGTACATTTCACAAAGAATCTCCAGTGCCAGTTTCTCAGTGTGTAAAGATACACCGGGAAATGTCGCCTGGCTGTCGGTGTGAGGGACCCTTCTCCACAGAGGGACTGTGCGGGAGTGTGGGATTCCTTCCGGAACTGTGAATCTCTGGTAATGTGTGTGTGTGTGATTTTTTCACTCTCTGATACAGTGTGTGAGTGTGGGATTTACTCACTCTCTGATACAGTGTGTGTCTGTGTGGGATTAATTCACTGTTTGTAAGTATGGAGTACATTATGTGAGTTTGGAAATCATGTATCTGACTTGCTCTGACCATGTTTGAGTGTTGGATGCATTCTATATTTGAGTATTGGACTCATTTGTTTCTGGGGATTCATTGTGTATCTGTTCGATAGTGAGGCATGTGAGTGAGTGTATTGATTCTCTCCCTGGGAATATAAGGCAGTGCTGAATTAACTGTGCATGTGTCACATACACCATGCTGAACTTATTCTGTACTTGTCACTTTCTGGAACTGTATGTAAAAGAGATTCACCCTGTCACTGTCATTCTCTAACACTGTACGTCAGTGTGAAATTGATTCAGTCTGGGCTTCTTTGTCTGAGTGTGAACTTCTCATCCACTGTCAGTGCCTGGTACTGTGTGGGAATGTGAGTTTAACTCTGTACCTGTTAACATCTGCTGCTGTAAGGGTGCACGGATCTCAATCTGTATCCGTCAGTCTCTGGTGCTGAATGGGTGTGTGGAGTTCATTCTGTATCTGTCAGCCTTTGGTACCAAAAGAAAATATGCGGAAAATCTCAGCAGGTCTGGCAGCATCTGTAAAGAGAGAAACGAACTGATGTTTCGAGTCCAGATGACCGTTTGTCAAACCTTTGACCCGGAGAGAAGGGGGGGGGGGGGTGCGGTGGGCGAGAACAAAGAACAATACAGCACAGGAACAGGCCCTTTGGCCCTCCAAGCCCGCGCCGCTCCCTGGTCCCAACTGGACCATTCTTTTGCATCCCTCCATTCCCACTCCGTTCATGTGGCTATTTAGATAAGTCTTAAACGTTCCCAGTGTGTCTGCCTCCACCACCTTGCCCGGCAGCGCATTCCAGGCCCCCACCACCCTCTGTGTAAAATACGTCCTTCTGATATCCGTGTTAAACCTCCCCAACCCCCCCTCACTTTGAACCTATGACCCCTCGTGAACGTCACCACCGATTTGGGAAAAAGCTTCCCACCGTTCACCCTATCTATGCTTTTCATAATTTTATACACCTCTATTAGGCCACCCCTCATCCTCCGTCTTTCCAGTGAGAACAACCCCAGTTTACCCAATTTCTCCTCATAACTAAGCCCTTCCATACCAGGCAACGTCCTGGTAAACCTCCTCTGCACTCTCTCTAAAGCCTCCACGTCCTTCTGGTAGTGTGGCGACCAGAACTGGGCACAGTATTGCAAATGCGGCCGAACCAACGTTCTATACAACTGCAACATCAGACCCCAACTTTTATACTCTATGCCCCGTCCTATAAAGGCAAGCATGCCATAGGCCTTATTCACCACCTTCTCCACCTGTGACGTCACCTTCAAGGATCTGTGGACTTGCACACCCAGGTCCCTCTGCGTATCTACACCCTTTATTGTTCTGCCATTTATCGTATAGCTCCCCCCTACGTTAGTTCTACCAAAATGCAACACTTCGCATTCATCTGGATTGAACTCCATCTGCCATTTCTTTGCCCAAATTTCCAGCCTATCTATATTCTTCTGTAGCCTCTGACAATGTTCCTCACTATCTGCAAGTCCAGCCATTGGAAGTGGGGGAATGGACAGAAGTGGGGGGTGGAGAGAATTGTGGGAGGTGGAGAGAAGGGGGAGGCAATATCAAAGCCACGTTCTTAACGGGGGAGGCAATTCATAGACAGGTTCTGAACAAGGCCAGAGGGACACAATGGCAAGAACTCATTATTCAACATTGTTGCTGTTTTCACTCCCAAACCGCCGGGAAGGTGCCTCATTTAGTTCCCATCTCCCAATGTTTGTTATTATTATTGTACAACGAAGAGCGGAAATGTAACTGCACAATAACCAGGAGAGCAGCTGTACAAAAAAGATCTACTGTAGGCAGCAGGTTTGCAGTTGGAAGGAGAGGGTTTACAAAGTGGCTGCTTGTTTATTTTTCGATATTTGTTCAAAGTGGGAGCAGGAAATAGATATCTGACCCGTGCAAAAGTTACTGCTGCTTCGCACAGCTCAACTCAATCAGTAGTGCATGGATTGGGCTGTTTCTGAATGTCACAAAATTGTTTTAAACTCGCCGCAAACACCCAGTGAGCAAAAGCAGTTTGGTGTATTACTGAAGTGATCTCAAATATTGTTTGTGCTGATGGTTTTCCTTTTACGCAGGTTCCTAAATAATTGTTATTTGTGAAGATATATCGACAACTTTTGTACCTTTTATTTCATCTGTTCCTCAGTTAAGTTAGTTATTTTTCTTTTTACAGGCAGATATTTGTTGGTCTCAGATGATTCCTTCGCACAAGCACAATTTCATCAAGCCAATTCCAACACAAAGCAGTTCCAGTATCATTCACATAGCACAGAGATATTGCCAACTCGTTGGGTTCACTGTCACAAAGAAAAGTATTCAGCCCCATACTGTTTGCAAGGTAAGAGACAACTTTTCAATCCAAGAGTTGAATAGGAAAAGAGGCTTTTTTTTATTTCCTTCCCCACCAATGTGGGACATAGGATCAGGAGTTGACTATTCAGCCCATTGAGCCTGCACCACCATTCAATCTGATTATGGCTGACCATCTCCTTCAATGCCCTTTCCCCTCTCTATCCCCAATTTCCCTTTCTGACATTAAGATTTAGAAATCTGTCAATGTCCATGAATGTTTACTCTGTGTGTGAACTTCTACAGCCCTCTGAGCTACAGAATTCCAAAGGTTCACAACGCTGAATAAAGAAAAATGCAGATCGCGGTCCAAAGAGGATTTGCTCTTATTTTAAAATTGTGTCTAGACTCCCAACCAGGGGAAACATCTCGCCTGCATCTACCATGTATACCCTTTTAAATACTTTGTTGTTTTCAGTGAACTACAGGCCCTGTTTCCCCAGGATTTCTTCATAAGACAGTCCCACCATTCCTGGAACAAATCTGCTGAACGGTCATTGCACTCCCTCTGAGGCAATAATATTCTTCGTAAGGTGAGGGGACCGAAACTGCACACAGTATTCTAGATGCAATCTAATAACACTGCTATACAATTAAACCAAGGCTTCACTACTCCTCCTGTACTCAGATCCTCTTGCAATAAAGACCAACGCACCATTAACCTTCCAAATTACCTGCTTCATTTCCTTGTTACCTCCAGTGACTTATTAATGAGGACGCCCATGTCCCTTTGTACATCGACACTTTCTAATCTCTTAGCATTGAAGAAATACTCTGAACATCTTTTCCTTCTACGAAAATGGAAAATCTCACACATTCCACATGATATTCCATCTGCAATGTTCTGAACCTCTCATTACTTCTGTCCAAATCCTCCTGAAGCTGCTTTGTATCTTTCTCCCAACACACATTCGCGTTGAGCTTTGTATCAAGTGCAAACTCCTCAATATTACATTTGGCTGACAGGTAGATACATCAATCACAGGATTTCAACAAAACACACCACTCACAGATATAAAACATTGTGTCATGTTGGTCACAAATTGAATAAGAATTCATAGCCAGAATAGACAAAAAATAATGTTGTGATACTAAAAAAAATTGCAATTAATGACCTCAGAATATAGGCATTGACACATTTTGTAAACCAATCCAAAACCCTCAATGAGTCAAACTGAAAGATGCAATGACAATTCTGTTACTACAAACTGCAGTAATTAATTACCAGGTTATGTATCCAAATGTTATCATTCACAGAGGTATAAATTGAATACCATTTGCACAATTTAAAAACAGCTACTGAATATAACCCATGACTGTAAAATGTACCCAAATCCATATGATAAATTGAATCAAATGGCAAACAAATATCAATGCATTATGTTTTAAATAAATAGTTTCTAACACAGTACCTGAAATGCATGTAAATTTAAAGTGAAAAAGTATCCCACATTTCAATACATCACAAGGAACAACTGTATGAGGATTGATTCCTACACTCGCATAGATAACGAGAGAATCACAGATGTAAATTTAGTCCTACATTCACAAATTCCCAAGAGACAGATGGAAGAACAAGGAATTCCATAACATACTCGGGAATGACAACTACAGATTGATTCTTACACCCAAACGTTCATCAGAGGAAAAGTGAAACAAAATGAACTCCACACTCACACTATATCAGCAAGTAACATTGACAGAATGAATCCTGTAGCACCACAGGAACAGAGATGCAGAAGGAAAATAACTTTGAGCTGCTGTTCCAGGGATGGATACAAACAGTATGAATCACACACTCATGTTCTTACTCAAAATCTGAAGACTGCAAAACTGAAATCAAACTCATGTTGACTTCATGGCAAACTGAGGAACAGAATTAACCCCATATTAACATACAACATCGGAGACTGACATAGTGCCTGAGTCACAAAATCATGTTCAGCTAATCTCACACATGCAGACTGACAACAGAGACAAATACATGATAAAAATTTCTTTTGTATACAGTGTCCAATACTTACAGGCACAAAATTAATCTCATTCTTTATAAGAGATGGAGAGATGCAGATTGAGTCCCACACTCAGCCTCACTGAGTTGTTGCAGTGTATCTCACGGATGGTCCACATTGTGCACCAGTGGCTGAGGAATTAAATGCTGAAGCTGGTGTGCAAGTGAAACCCCAAATATTATTTTGTTTTTGAGATTCTTTCATGTTGTTGGAGATGCACTTACCCAGTGAGTGGAGAGTATTCCATCTGTGACCTGACATGTGGCTTTTCAATTGTGGAAAGCCTTTGGGGAAATAAAGGGTCAGTCAGTAGCTGTGGACATGCTCTGCTCTATATTTAAAGCCACAGTCACATTGTGACAGGATACAAAAAGAACCTTGTACTCATTTCTCATTAATTACAGTCACAAAATGATGACCATGCTGAAACATAATTAAAGATGTGAATTGTGAGGAAGAGTAGGCCATTCAGCTCTTTGAGCCCATATTGTCACACTATGAGGTCATGGCTGATTTTCCACTTCAGCACCATTTCCCTGCTCTGTCGCCATATCTCTTGATGTTACTAATATGTAGAAATCTATCCATCTCACTCATGAACTTAATCAACAAGTAGGACTCCACAGCCCATTGGACTGATAATTCCAAAGAATCACCCACTCAGGGAAATAATTCCACCTCAACTCAGTCCTAAATGAGCTGCCCCTTATTCTGAGTCTGTATCCTTTGGTTCCAAACACACCAGCCACGAAAAGCAGACTTCCTGCTTCTACCCTATTGAGCCCTGTAAGATTGTCGTATGCTTGAATGTCAGCAACTCTCATTCTTTTAAATGCCAGAAAATAAACACCTGGTGTTTCTTGTTTTTACTCATACAACAATCCCTCCAACCAAGGAATTCATTTCGTAAACCTTCATTCCACTCTCTTTATGGCAATCATATCTTTCTTTAGGTAAGGAGAACAATACTGCACACAATAGTCCAGCTGCTGTCTCAGCAAGACTCTATATAATTAAGGAATACTCTGCATTTCTGAATGGAGGGCTGTGACAAGTCGTGTTCCTCAGGGATCAGTGCTGGGACCTTTGCTGTTTGTAATATATATAAATGATTTGGAGGAAAATGTAACTGGATTGATTAGTAAGTTTGCGGACAACACAAAGGTTGGTGGATTTGCGGATAGTGATGAGGAACATCAGAGGATACAGCAGGATATAGATCAGTTGGAGACTTGGACGGAGAGATGACAGATGGAGATTAATCCGGACAAATGTGAGGTAATGTATTTTGGAAGGTCTAATACAGATAGGAAATATACAGTAAATGGCAGAATCTTAGGAGTATTGATAGGCAAAGGGATCTGGGTGTACAGGTACACAGGTCACTGAAAGCGGCAATGCAGGTGGAGAAACTAGTCAAGAAGGCATACAGCATGCTTGACTTCATCGGCCGTGGTACTGAGTTTAAAAATTGGCAAGTCATGTTGATGCTTTATAGAACCTTACTGAGGCTGCACTTCGAATATAGTGTTCAATTCTGGTCGCCACACTACCAGAAGAATGTGGAGGCTTTGGAGAGGGTACAGAAAAGATTTACCAGGATGTTGCCTGGATTGGAGGGCATTAGCTATGAGGAGAGTTTGGAGAAACTTGGTTTGTTCTCACTGGAGCGACGGAGGTTGAGGGGAGACCTGATAGAAGTCTACAAGTTTATGAGAGGCATGGACAGAGTGGATAGTCAGAAGCTTTTTCCCAGGGTGGAAGAGTCAATTACTAGGGGGCTTAGGTTTATGGTGCGATGGGCAAGTTTTAAAAGAGATATACGAGGCAGATTTCTTACACAGAGAGTGGTGGGTGCCTGGAACTCGTTGCCGGGGGAGGTAGTGGAAGCAGATACGGTAGTGCCTTTTAAGGGTCGTCTTGACAAGTACATGAATGAGATGGGAGTAGAGGGATATGGTCCCCGGAAGCGTAGGGGGTTTTAGTTATGTCAGGCAGCATGGTCGGTGCAGGCTTGGAGGTCTGATGGCCTGTTCCTGTGCTGTAATTTTCTTTGTTCTTTGTACAGTAAAACATCTTTACCCCTATATTCAAAACATCTTGTAATAAAGGCTTTTCCTTCTTAATTGCTTGTTCTAGCTGCAGATTAGTTTTCTGTGACTCATGAATAGGAACAGTCAAGTGCTTTTGCATTTCAACACTTTCAAGCCCCTCATCATTTAAGGAATACTCTGCACATTACATTCCATCTGCAAAATTGTTGCCCACTCTTTTAGCCACTTCAAATCCCCTTGAGGAGTTTTTGCCTCTTCCTCACAACTCACACTTCCACCTTTTTTGTGCATTCTCCAAAGTTGGAACGATTGCCTTTAATCGCTGCATCCCAATGATTGATATAGATTGTGATCCTTGTTTACCCTACCTGTCATTGTCTGCCAACTTGATATGACCTACTCATAAAATACAGCAGCTACAGAGTACAACCCACATCTTCCTCACACTGACAGGAAAAATAATACTCACATTGCAACAATTAACAGATTCTGCATAAAGACACGCAGACCTACAACACACTGACAGCAGGACCTACCTGAACTCCTTCCAGGCCAGAAACAGAGAGGGACAGAATAAAGCCCGTTGTAATAAAGCAGAAAATGACTGGCACAGACTGAAATCCATATTTATGTTTCAGGAACTTATAAACAATCCACACCTCGCTAGCAGAGTGTACTAGCTGTTGAATAAAGAACATGCATAAGTTAATAGTCATGATTCATTTTGGTAGGACTAATTTAAATGTGGATTACAGGGTCAAAGGTAGGGTTCTGAAGACTGTGGAGGAACAGAGAGATCTTGGGGTCCATATCCACAGATCTCTAAAGGTTGCCACTCAAGTGGATAGAGCTGTGAAGAAGGCATATAGTGTGTTAGCTTTTATGAACAGGGGGCTGGAGTTTAAGAGCCGTGGGGTTATGCTGCAACTGTACAGGACCTTGGTGAGACCGCATTTGGAATATTGCGTGCAGTTCTGGTCACCTCACTATAAGAAGGATGTGGAAGCGCTGGAAAGAGTGCAGAGGAGATTTACCAGGATGCTGCCTGGTTTGGAGTGTCGGTCTTATGAGGAAAGGTTGAGGGAGCTGGGGCTGTTCTCTCTGGAGCGGAGGAGATTGAGGGGAGACTTAATAGAGGTTTATAAAATGATGAAGGGGATAGATCGAGTGAACGTTCAAAGACTATTTCCTCGGGTGGATGGAGCTATTACAAGGGGGCATAACTATAGGGTTCGTGGTGGGAGATATAGGAAGGATATCAGAGGTAGGTTCTTCACGCAGAGAGTGGTTGGGGTGTGGAATGGACTGCCTGCAGTGATAGTGGAGTCAGACACTTTAGGAACATTTAAGCGGTTATTGGATAGGCACATGGAGCACACCAGGATGGTAGGGAGTGGGATAGCTTGATCTTGGTTTCAGATGAAGTTCGGCACAACATCGTGGGCCGAAGGGCCTGTTCTGTGCTGTAATGTTCTATGTTCTATGTTCTATAGGCAGGATGGTGTCTCATCTCTATTTAGTGCATTAGTGGCTAAGTGACGTTTCATAGAATCCCGACAGTACAGAAGGAGGCCATTCGGCCCATCGAGCCTGCACTGACCACAGTCCCATCCAGGCCCTTTCCCCGGAACCCCATGTATTTATCATTCAATCCCATGACGGTAAGGGGCAAATGTTGATTCGTTGGTTAGTGTTGACTTTAATTTGTTACAGTACAAGTTGTGAACCTTTGTCATGTGACCCTTTCAGATGGTCACTGGGCAATATCAACCTCAATGGGAACTGTAACATCACACATAACTGAGACCTTGAGAATTAGTGGTAGAGACACACTCCAAATAATAGAACAGCATGTTTGGGAAAATACCAACACACTTATACCAAAGACTGTTTTGCATAGATTAAAAACCTACTCACATGGCAGAAATTAAAGTGTGCAGTGAAATAACACAAACAAATCCAAAACTGAGAAGCGCAGCTAGAAAAAAATCGCAAGATTTTCCATTTCAGAAACCAACAGGTGCCAAATGAAATACAGAATAACATCCCGGAACCAACATACTGTAAATCCCACACTCTCTTAAATACTAAATGTTATATAGAAAATAAAACACACGGACATATATCAGAGATTGCATTTTCTGAATTAAATCTTGACATCACCGACCATAGACTGACAGAGATAGAAGCAACATAGAAATATCAGATACTAATCGACACAGCATGAAACCCACTCGGACATGGCTGACAGAGAAGCAGTTTGAAATAGAATGTGTGTATCCTGTTGTGGAATCGCTCTCGCATTGTTCCATAACTGGTACCGAATAGATTCTGTTTCTGATCCCTCAATGTCATCCCCCCAGCACTCTAATAGTTGCTTTGAACAGCAAATCACCCTCCGGGATTGTTTGACTAATCGTCCCTGAACACCTTGCAGCCAGTAATGTCCAACTCTCATTCCACTCCTTCTTTCAGTCACTGTTCTGTTTTAGCCACAATGTTAGTGTCACATGTGGGACTTGTGGCTGCTGCTCATCAAACTTATTCCCCTTTAACACGCACAGCAGAGCTCGCATGAACCCCTGTCTGAGCCCAGATATTCTGCACTGCCAGCTCCCGGTGATGGGCGGAAGTAAAGCAGAGCAGTTGGTGCTGGTGAGGAAGGGGAAATATATGAACAGTATCAACAGTCTGATAGAGTGATGTGGGATTAGCAGCAGAGAGAATGCGCTGGTGCGGCAGAGGGAGTGAGAGGGTCAAGGGGTTGGGTGGATCGGGGCGGACAAGGGGAAAGGACGGATTGACAAGTTTGTGGATTTGAGCAGCAACCAATGTGTTTGGCCGTGCCCGTTGGGCACCGCAGGGGTTGGGGTGCGTTATCGACCCTGATAATCACATTTTAATTTGATGTCTTTAAGTTTCCTTTGTACTTTGATTTTTGTTCGGGCTGTTTCCCCTCCTTTTGGGGAGCTGCCCCTTTTACTTTGTCCTGACTTAATTTAAGTTTGTTTCTTTAGTTTGACCCAAAAAGAGGCCCATGTGTTTGGGTATCTAAACTTACCAATCAGAGACAGCATCACGAATTGACATCACTGTGATTGAGCCAATGGGGAACAGGGCGTTCAGCCATGCTTCATTAGCATAGGCCTCTGATTTGGTCTATAAAAGAGGAGTTCCGAGCGCGACTCAGTGATTCTGTGTCTCAAGTAAACTGTGACAATGGTGGATGAGAAGAAAGCGCCGGTTTCCAAGAAGGGCGCCAAAAAAACGCAAAAAAAGCTGCCAGCAAAGGGCGGCAAGAAGCGGCGAAAGTCGAGGAAGGAGAGTTACTCCATCTACATCTACAAAGTGATGAAGCAGGTTCACCCCGACACTGGCATCTCCTCCAAGGCCATGAGCATCATGAACTCGTTCGTGAACGATATTTTCGAGCGCATCGCGGGTGAGGCTTCCCGCCTGGCCCATTACAACAAGCGCAGCACCATCAGCTCCCGGGAGATCCAGACCGCCGTGCGCCTGCTGCTGCCCGGGGAACTGGCCAAGCACGCCGTGTCGGAAGGGACAAAGGCGGTGACCAAGTACACCAGCTCCAAGTAAAACCCCCCATGGACTGAAAAACATCCCAAACACAACGGCTCTTTTAAGAGCCATCCACAATCTCTGGGAAAAGGCTGTATCATCCATTTAGTTTCATTTATTATCATAGAAATCATAGAAACCCTACAGTGCAGAAGGAGGCCATTCGGCCCATCGAGTCTGCACCGACCACAATCCCACCCAGGCCCTACCCCCTATTATTTTACGACGCAGCGTCTCGAACAATCATAATTGCTGTTTTTCTGGTTATCAATGATAGACGCGGAGTAATGTAAGTCAACCGCCCGGTGGATCATTGGGTCTGAGTAATATTTAAAATTAATTAACTGGTTCCTGACCCTCTCTGGGTTTAGATCTCAGACGCGTTGATATTCGGTCCCTTTCCCAGGCTTTAGAGAGAGAGAGCGAATGGACCAAATGTGTCAGAATCATCGAATCCCTGCAGTACAGGGGGCTATTCGGCCCATTGAGTCTGCAACTACAACAATCCCTCACCCATCCTCGTAACCCTACATATTTACCCTGTTAATCCCTCTCACACTGGGGCAATTTAGCATAGCCAATCCACCCAACCCGCATATCTTTGGGCTGTGTGAAGAAAGCGGAGTGCCCGCAGGAAAACCACGCGGAATCGGGGGAAAAAGTGCAAACTCCTCAGTTTCCAGTTTGGTCTCAATGATCGATCAGTTTATTCCCGATAAGCCCCGGTTGTGCAGGAACCCTCAGTCTCGACGAAGATTGAGAACAGCCCGTCGGTTTGCAGAACGATGTCAATGAAACTTTCTGGCGGCTGGTTCGAGAGTTTTAAAAAGAAAGAGATTAACCCCGAATGTATCCCGCATTCTAAAAGCAAATCTGCAACTTGGGATAAAATGTGAAATTGTGAAAACAGACTGATGTTTTAAAAACGTTGTTGATAGATAGTTAATTATTGATGGGATTTGGTGTTAACCGCATTTCTTGTTTGAGAAATATATCTGCGTACTTTCCAAAATTGAACAATTTATTTTCGGCTTGTTTTCAGATAAACCCAGACTGAAAATCAGAAACTGCCAGATACAGGTTAACTTTAGACTGGGAAAGAGAGAAAGGGAGATTCTTACATTCCTCAAAATGAATTCACCATTACCGATTAGAATAATTTCCGAAACTCTTGTTCTTTTCCGCTTTGGCGGCTTTTACGGTTTGAAATGAAATCGGTTGGAATCTGAGATTTTGGCGCCGTCATTTTCCGCTATCACTCCGTGGGCTCTCCGGATTGGTGAGTTAAGCAGATTTCTGATTGGTCATATGAACAAGATGCTGAGAGGCAGCAACAAAGTGACCAATCAGCAACGTCCGCACCTCCATCCTCCCGGAGCGATAAGAGAAGCGAAAGGGAGTGGATTTCAGCATTCTTTGTGAAAGTGATTGTGCAGATGTCTGGAAGAGGAAAGAGCGGCGGGAAAGCTCGGGCCAAGGCCAAGTCTCGCTCCTCCCGGGCTGGACTGCAGTTCCCGGTGGGCCGTGTTCACAGGCTCCTGAGAAAGGGCAACTATGCTGAGCGTGTGGGTGCCGGTGCCCCGGTCTATCTGGCTGCTGTGCTCGAGTATCTGACCGCTGAAATACTGGAGTTGGCCGGGAACGCGGCCCGGGACAACAAGAAGACCCGCATCATCCCCAGACACCTGCAGCTGGCCGTCCGCAACGACGAGGAGCTCAACAAGCTGCTGGGAGGGGTGACCATCGCTCAGGGCGGGGTGCTGCCTAATATCCAGGCCGTGTTGCTGCCCAAGAAAACTTCTGCGGCCTCGTCCAAGAGCAAGTGAAGCGGCCATTCTTTAATCTGATAACCCAAAGGCTCTTTTCAGAGCCACTCACTTTATCTGAAAAAGGGCGATCTGTTGTCTAACCGTCAGAGACACTGCACTGCTATTCACAGTAGAGCTGTTTCTCGCTTTGCTTTATCAATCCGTAATTCGCCCTGTGCACATTATTGACCCAGGTGTTTTAATGCATGTAAATTTATGCTATTTATTGGAGAACATTTTACATATGTTGGAAATATCATTTCCAGCACCATGTCTGAGGTAATTATTTAAATGCAGGTACACAATTGCCCCAGAGTGAGAAACAGCATCAAAGATTGATGGCTGAAAAGCACCTCAAACTCAACGGCTCTTTTAAGAGCCAGCCACAATCTGAAAAATCTGCGCAATCTTTTCCCTTATTGAGTTAATGAGAAATCTCTTTCTGGAGGATAGAGATTTGTCCCGTTCCGGAATGCTGTGAATGGGACTTCATATCCGCCCCTCACACACACACTCAGATTGAAGGAACAATCAAACTGAACTGAGAGCAGATTTTAAACCCCAGTCTGGGATTTGTGACGGACAATGAGGCCCAGCACAATATCAGGACGTAATTATTTACATTTAATAATAACTATATTCAGTTACAGAATAAGATTTTTTTTTCACTCGAGTTATCCGGGCACGGCTCCCGGAACAGAATAAAGGCGGGAATTCAGAGGTTATTCTCGGGCTGATCTGTTTATTCCGCAGTTTTCCCAGAGGACGGAATCAGCGAGATCTGCGCACAAGCTGCGCCTGAGTCCATTGCAGCGCTTTAAGATCTGCCTCCCCCCTGCCCTCGCTACTCTCCGGACACAAAGCTGCCTGTTCCACCGGCAGGGATTGAGTCAGGAATTCTCTCCACACCTTCCATTGTAACATTCCCGACAGCTTTCAGGGGAGAGGGTCAGAAATCAGCCGTTTCTCTCTGTCCCTGTGAAGTCTGTGTGAAGGAGTTGGTTGGTAATCTCTATGTTTCTGCTTTTCCACTGAGCTGAGATTTGCTCCGTTTCAAATTGCTGAACGGGGACTGATTACCGCGGGCTATAGATAAGAGATTGAGAAATTCAAACTGTTCCTAAAATAGCGCCAGGATTCTGTGAGGGAAAATACAATAAACAGATTATAAAGTGTGAGATTGAAATAGTTTCCTGAACATTCCGGCGTTCCGTTATTTTATATTTTTCCTGCATTGAAATTGGCGGGTTTTTCCCAATTTGAAAATGTGAACCAATCAAAATCTCCCATTTCTTCTCCCTTGCTCTCCGATTGGTGAAGAATGTGATTGAAATGTGAGTGACCAATCAGAGCTAGAGTCTGGCTGCAGCCTCACAAACCGCTCACAATGATTATTAATAGAGATTAAACTGACGGAATCTGTATTTGAGATGTTAAATGTACTTTGTTTCCACAGATAAATATTTGAAGAAACCACATATTTCCTCCACACGAGTTACAGGGAAGAATGTCGCCAGCACCTTCTCACGCATACTCCGAGCTCAGAGAAATAATCACATTTTAATTTGATGTTTTTAAGTTTCCTTTGTACTTTGATTTCTGTTCGGGCTGTCCCCCCTCCTTTTTGGGGAGCTGCCCCTTTTACTTTGTCCTGATTTAATCTGAGTTTGTTTACTTGGTTTGGTTTGACCTAAAAAGAGGACACAGACAGCTCATCAATTCCACAGTCTCCGAGAACAGAAATGATTGCAGAGGGACATTTTCAATCCAGCAATCAAACAGCAGGAATGGCAGATGCTGTGTCCCTATCACGTCTCGTTTTCGTACCAGGATGGCCGAGTGGTTAAGGCGTTGGACTTAAGATCCAATGGACATATGTCCGCGTGGGTTCGAACCCCACTCCTGGTAGAAGGATTTTTAACACTACATTCTGCACCCTTTCCTTCTCCTCTGTGTACACTGCGAAGTGCGCACGCAACCAGAGTTTTCACAACATAGTAATTATTTCTTGTCACAATAAGAAATCAAATCAAACTCAATACCGCCCACAGGGTGATCCATAAATCCCAGTCCAAACCATTATCAGATCATCACTGTCAATCCCACAATAGAGCAGCCTTAGCTCCAAATTAAGTATCAGATAAAACCGTAAAATGTTTTTTTGGTTAAATGTTACACAATTAACCTTAATAATGTACTTTGAGATTCCAGTTAAATACCAGTCATATCACCCACATCAGGGGTTTGGAAGTGGCAGTACTAGTCGCCATGGTGAGTTCTCACAAATACACGAGATACAAATCTGAAGGACAATCTCAGATTGAGGTATTCTGAAAGCGATTATAACCTGAGATACAAACTCAGGTTCCAGTTGAAAACTCACCTAAATTATGAACCTAAAAGTTACAATATCAATTTGATGACTATGAACTGAACCATAAATTATAAACTAATCCTCACTCACACTAAGCCAGATGGAAGACATTGTGCCAATTCCAGACTGAGCTCCATTTTACACTCATGTCAAAATTCTTACTCCGAATCAGACTGTCACAGATCATATCAATGTGAACAACCTGAGTGAAACTTGCATAGCAATCCAGTATCAGATTGAAGGATACATTACCTTTCACAGTTGTGTTCACAGTGACAGAGATTTGTTACTGGGCCAAAACTCACTCACATTATTTTCTTCAAACCTACTGCATCAGTGGCCTATTTCTATGTTGGAAAGTTATTTGGAATTAATCCAAATCGATAACTTGTCCCAGAGATTGAAGGTTATTTAATTAATCCCATACTCACACTAAATACCAAAGACTGATAAATAAGAGAATAGTTCTGATCACATGTTCAGCATCAACAGCTGAAAAGTACAGGCTGTTTACTGCACTCACTCACAGGAGCTGAGTCTGAGTGATATGAAATAAATCACACACACACCAATTGTATCACTGAGGGATTTGGAAACAACCAAAGGCTCACACAGAGTAACGGAAACAAATGGAAGATTAGATAGAGAGAGACGTGAGTGAAAAATCCCAAATGAGACACACAATTTTAAACAGCACCATAGATTTACATACATGATTAATTCCACTGACAGGAACAGCATGAAGCTGATGTTCTGCAAACAGTACCAGAGGAATTAAAGCATATATTCCACAAACAGCAGCAGGGGATTTAAAATTACTGATGTTTGCCACACTTATATGAAATGCTCACAGATCTCGAGGCCATTGACAGGTCTCGAATGATCCAACACTCACACACTTTATAAGAGTCTGCCAGATATTTCTAACTGGCACCCTCTGAAACAACACCAGACAAATTCAGATTCAGAATGGAACCAGATACTGAAACATGTGAATTGATTCCAACACTGATTGTGTGTCTTGGGCAGCCCATACCTACGGGGATATGGTGGATCATGACGGCAAATCCTACCATATACATCACCAGGCAGGTCGCTACTGCACAAATAAAAGCAAATTACTGTGGATGCTGGAATCTGAAATCAAAAGAGAAAATTCTGGAAAATCTCAGCAGGTCTGGCAGCATCTGTAAGATGACAAAGGTCTTCGACAAAGGGTCATCTGGACTTGAAACGTCAGCTCTTTTCTCTCCTTACGGATGCTGCCAGACCTGCTGAGATTCTCCAGCATTTTCTCTTTTGCTACTGCACAATGTGATTCTGCAATGGGGCAACACTTACTAAATAATCCTGATTGTGCTCAGAATTACACTGAAAATGTGACCAGAAGGGCAGAGTTTTGTTTTGAAAAATGTGACCTACCCTTTAAGGCAGAGGTGAGGAGGAACCTTTTTGATCAGTTGTTTTTTTTTTCTTTATCCATTCATGGGATGAGGGCATCACTGGCTCAGCCAGGATTTATTGCCCACACTTAATTGCCCTGGGGTAGGCAGTGCTGAACTGCAATGTTCAACTGCTGCTGCCAATGTCATGTAGGTACACCCACAGTGTGTTTTTTCTTTGGCGGGGGGGGGGGGGGATGTTGGGGAGTGGGAAGTTCCTGGACTCTGACCTACTGACACTGAAGGAACGGCGATATATTTCCAAGCCATGATGATGAGTGGCTTGGAGGGAGATTTCCAGGTGATGTTGTTCTGATGCATCTGCTTTTCCTTTTCCTTCTAGGCGATAGTCATGGTGGGTTTGGAAGGTTCTGTCAAATACACCTTTGTGAATTCTGGCAATGCATCTTGTAGATGGTGTGCACTGCTGACCCTGTCTGTCAATGGTAACATAAGCCTTATTGTGACTAATAAATACACTTTAACTTTAACTTTTGGTGGAGGGAGTGACTCTTTGTGGTTGGGAAACGAATTAAGTCAGATATTTTGTACTGGATAGTGTCAAACTTCTAGTGTTGTTGGAGCTGCATTCACCCAGGCAAGTTACATCTGGAAACCGGGTACTCCGGCTTCCTTCCACAGTCCAAAGATGTGCAAGTTGGGTGGATTGGTCATTCTAGATTGCCCTTTGTGTGAAGGTTAGGTAGATTAGCGGGGTGGGTGCGTGGGGCTCTGGCTATAGGACATGGATGGGATGCTCTGTTGGAGAGTCAGTGCAGTTTCAATGGGCCAAATGGTCTCCTTCAGCACTGTAGGGATTCTGTGATTTAAAGGTATGACTGTCAGAACTGCCCTGAGGAAAGTGTGAAAGCTGTTTGTCGCATTTGCAGCAGTGAGCTTGTTGCAGATCAAATGGTTGATTGCAAGCGAGAGTTGATGAAAATAACTGTTTCCTGCAATGAAATAGAAGAGACACTTGTGGGGAACTGCAAAATGTTTTTCTTTCAAACTGCTCCTGAAAACGTGAATAGTAGAGAATGGTTTCGGACCATCGACCTCTGGGTTGTGGGCCCAGCACGCTTCCACTGCGCCACTCTGCTATAAGCTAACAGTTTCCTGCTTATTATTGCTGAGCTGTCGTAGGACAAAATGTCACTGTTGCATTGCTGTTTAATGTCAGAAAATGTGCTCGGCAGCTCCGCCTGGCGGCACAATTCCATGCTTAATATACCAAGAATGGAACACACATAAAAGCAGCAAGAGACTGTCAGGAGACACAGGCAAAGGAGAATGGACCGACTGATCATTTGTGTAAAGTGTTCATGAAAAGATCAGCCATGATCTTATTGAATGGCGGTGCAGGCTCGAGGTGACAAAAGGCCGACTGATGCTCCACGCTTTTATAATCTCATATTCTTCTTTGGATCCAATACTATTAATTTATTTTGTTATCCATGATTGGGCCACTTTCCAGTTATGTTTACGTGCCAAAAAGGAATGTATAACTCTTCCATTACATACAACTATGCCTTAAATATTAGCCATTGCCTATCGAAGGTTATGCCATTTTATGAATCTATTAATCCGTAATCTATTTTAGCAAACTCACCTCTCATAACTTCCTAGTTTATGTTATTTAGGTTTAGGATTCTCGTTCAGGATTGGATCTGAGTCATGCTTCTGGACTGATGGGAGATGTTCCACAAAGCAGTCACTCAATCTACCAATGCAGAGCACATCATTAGCAGTGAAATTTTAGAAAAAATATAATGTTGCAAAAGCTAATTCTCCTGCATGTAGACACTGAACTGTGAGGAAAGGTAATGCGGCCTTCCATTCAGGAAATTCTGGTATTTCTTCCCTTTCCTCAACCAATCTTCTCACCGCTCTGTGGCAGGCAGGGTTCTCAAGTGTGTCGCTCCCATGTCCCACACTTGGAACATTTCCAATCAGTTCACAATGATGATTGAATTTCTGAGAAGAGTTTCTAGTCACCTGCCATTTTCATTCTGCATCTCACTCTCACACGGATTATTCTGTCCTGGGTCTTTCCTGGTGTTCAGAGCACCTCTCCTCCATTCAGATTTTTCTTACTTTATGTATCTGGTGATTATCCCTTTCACTGTGTAACTAATTCTAATTATTTAATGCATGTGTGCATGTCACAGATATTCCATTTCGTTCTTTTTCACATGAGCCCCTCTCCTCTCCATTTGCCTGTAATGTATTACATTTCTAACTTCAAACAGTTCTGATGGGCAGATGTTGATCTGAAATATTTGCTATTAACTGTTTGTCTCTGCAGCAGCTCACCTGTTATGTAATTACAGATCTTCGAAATTAAATTCATACTTCCTGCATTCATACCATTTGAAGTCAGTACTAAGGTTGAGAGGAGTTTTCAGAGAGGTGATTGAAATCATGATCGGTTTCAATAGAGTAAATGGAAATAAAATATTTCTGTGAAACAATGGCACGGGTTCGTTGTGAATGATATAAAAGAACAAAGAAAACCGTCAGGGAATACATTTGTCATTACATTGGGCAGCAAGTTGCTGTGATCTTGAATATGATGCCTGTAATCGAAGCCATTTAGAATGAAAAGTAAATTCAAAATGTGATTGGACAAATAAGGATAGAAATACATTTTGAGGCTGTACTTTAGATAAGAGGAAGTATTGCACTAAAGGGAGAGGAAATCTCTTTCGGAATGCTGATGGGTTTAAATTTAATTCCTTGTGCTGTTTTATTCAATGTAATGGTGGCCTGTGTAACTAACCCAGGAAGAGTTTAATTAAAACCAGGTTAGAGTCCAACAGGTTTATTTGGCAGCAAATGCCATTAGCTTTCAGCGCTCCGAAAGCTAATGGCATTTGCTACCAAATAAACCTGTTGGACTTTAACCTGGTGTTGTTAGAACTCTTACTGTATTTACCCCAGTCCAACGCCGGCATTTCAACATCATAACTAACCCAGGATACAGCGCGCGTGTGCATATGGTCTATCTCATTCAGAATGGTCAGCACGGCGCAGCTGCCGTTCGGCCGCGTCCTCGGAAACCGTCTGTCTGCGCGGAGCATGCGCGGTGCTGTTCCCGGAAGTTCAGCGGTGTCGCGCGCAGCCGCAGTAATACCGAGTCAGAGGTCGGAGCCGAGGCGCGCGGGTCCGGCGGACGTGCGGCGAGGGACCCGGGGGAGCGGCACCATGAAGCGGATGGTGCAGCGAGGCCATCCTCACCGCCCCATATGGAACAGTGTGAGTGAGAGGAAACAGAGAGCAGTGGTTAATGGTTGTGTTTCTCAGACTGGAGGAAGGTTTCCAGTGGAGTTCCCCAGGGCTCGGTGTTAGGAGCCCTGCTCTTCCTGATATATATTAATGACACACACCTTGGTGTACAGGACACAAGCTCAACATTTCCACACGCCACCAAACTTGGAGGCATTGGCAGCTGTGAGGAGGAAAGTGGGAAACTTCAAAAGGACACAGGCAGCTTGGTGGAACGGGAGAGAAATGGCAGTGGGGAAAGTTCCAGCACCGATTGCCCCACGGGTGCCCCTGGGGAGCATGCCCACTCTCAGTGCCTGGGCAAGTCAGTGTGTTGGATAGAGCGCTTTCTGGGGCGCAGAGAATTGTTTTCAATCATGTGATGTGTTCATCACTGGCTTGGCCAGCATTTATTGCACTAATTTCCCTTGAACTGAGTGGCTTGTTAGGCCATGTCAGAGGGCATTAAAGAGTCAAAAACATACTGTGGTCTGGAGTCACAGGGAGGCCAGAACAGGTAATGTGGGTGGGTTCCTTTCCTATAGGGGTATCAGTGAACCAAATGGGTTTTTACAACACGGCCATCATTAGACCTTTAATTTCAGATTTTAATTGAGCTCAAATTGCACACTGTGCTGAGGTGATAATCAGGTCCCATTGAATTGCACTGGACCTCTGGGTCACTAGTCCAGTGACAATACCACTACGCCATTACCTCCTGATGTGGGAACTGTGGCCGTCACGAGCAGATATCAGCAAGTAGTTTATTGCAGGCTGATTGTCTGTGAGCTGAAACATGAACTCTGTTTCTCTCTCCACAGATGCTGCCTGACTTGTTGTGTATTCCAGAATTTTCACCTTGTTTCAGATGTCCAGCGTCCACATGATTTTACCTCTGAATTATTGCAGCTGTTGCTCAGAAAACTGAGGCCTGAAATAGACAAATTAAGAGCGATTTTGAATCAAGCTGGATGTTGGTTTTGGAATTCGGCCCCTCAGTTTCTGTGAAGGTATGTTTTTGTTTGGGTGACTTTAGTGTGTAGAAGCAGGAGAAAGTGATGGGTTTAATTCTGAGTAAATTTGAGAGCAGTAAGACCATAAGACCATAAGACATAGGAGCGGAAGTAAGGCCATTCGGCCCATCGAGTCCACTCCACCATTCAATCATGGTTGATTTCAACTCCATTTACCCGCTCTCTCCCCATAGCCCTTAATTCCTCGAGAAATCAAGAATTTATCAATTTCTGTCTTGAAGACGCTCAACGTCTCGGCCTCCACAGCCCTCTGTGGCAATGAATTCCACAGACCTACCACCCTCTGGCTGAAGAAATTTCTCCTCATCTCTGTTCTAAAGTGACTCCCTTTTATTCTAAGGCTGTGCCCTCGCGTCCTAGTCTCCCCTGCTAATGGAAACAACTTCCCTACGTCCATCCTATCTAAGCCGTTCATTATCTTGTAAGTTTCTATCAGATCTCCCCTCAACCTCCTAAACTCCAATGAATATAATCCCACGATCCTCAGACGTTCATCGTATGTCAGGCCTACCATTCCTGGGATCATCCGTGTGAATCTCCGCTGGACCCGCTCCAGTGCCAGTATGTCCTTCCTGAGGTGTGGGGCCCAAAATTGCTCACAGTACTCCAAATGGGGCCTAACCAGTGCTTTATAAAGCCTCAGAAGTACATCCCTGCTTTTGTATTCCAAGCCTCTTGAGATAAATGACAACATTACATTTGTTTTCTTAATTACGGACTCAACCTGCAAGTTTACCTTTAGAGAATCCTGGACTAGGACTCCAAAGTCCCTTTGCACTTTAGCATTATGAATTTTGTCACCGTTTAGAAAATAGTCCATGCCTCTATTCTTTTTTCCAAAGTGCAAGACCTCGCACTTGCCCACGTTGAATTTCATCAGCCACTTCTTGGACCACTCTCCTAAACTGTCTAAATCTTTCTGCAGCCTCCCCAACTCCTCAATACTACCTGCCCCTCCACCTATCTTTGTATCATCGGCAAACTTGGCCAGAATGCCCCTAGTCCCGTCATCTAGATCGTTAATATATAAAGAGAACAGCTGTGGCCCCAACACTGAACCTTGCGGGACACCACTTGTCACCGGTTTTATCCCAACTCTCTGCCTTCTGTCTGACAGCCAATCGTCAATCCATGTTAGTACCTTGCCTCGAATACCATGGGCCCTTATTTTACTCAGCAGTCTCCCGTGAGGCACCTTGTCAAAGGCCTTTTGGAAGTCAAGATAGATAACATCCATTGGCTCTCCTTGGTCTAACCTATTTGTTATCTCTTCAAAGAACTCTAACAGGTTTGTCAGGCACGACCTTCCCTTACTAAATCCATGCTGACTTGTCCTAATCTGACCCTGCACTTCCAAGAATTTAGAAATCTCATCCTTAACGATGGATTCTAGAATTTTGCCAACAACTGAGGTTAGGCTAATTGGCCTATAATTTTCCATCTTTTTTCTTGTTCCCTTCTTGAACAGTGGGGTTACAACAGCGATTTTCCAATCCTCTGGGACTTTCCCTGACTCCAGTGACTTTTGAAAGATCATAACTAACGCCTCCACTATTTCTTCAGCTATCTCCTTTAGAACTCTAGGATGTAGCCCATCTGGGCCCGGAGATTTATCAATTTTCAGACCTTTTAGTTTCTCTAGCACTTTCTCCTTTGTGATGGCAACCATATTCAACTCTGCCCCCTGACTTTCCTGAATTGTTGGGATATTACTCATGTCTTCTACTGTGAAGACTGACGCAAAGTACTTATTAAGTTCCTCAGCTATTTCCTTGTCTCCCATCACTAGATTACCAGCGTCATTTTGGAGCGGCCCAATGTCTACTTTTGCCTCCCGTTTGTTTTTAATGTATTTAAAGAAACTTTTACTATCATTCCTAATGTTACTGGCTAGCCTACCTTCATATTTGATCCTCTCCTTCCTTATTTCTCTCTTTGTTATCCTCTGTTTGTTTTTATAGCCTTCCCAATCTTCTGACTTCCCACTACTCTTTGCCACATTATAGGCTCTCTCTTTTGCCTTGATGCATTCCCTGACTTCCTTTGTCAGCCATGGCTGCCCCTCTGATAACCTTTCTTTTGTTTGGGATGAACCTCTGCACTGTGTCCTCAATTACTCCCAGAAACTCCTGCCATTGCTGTTCTACTGTCTTTCCCACTAGGCTCTGCTTCCAGTCGATTTTTGTCAGTTCCTCCCTCATGCGCCTGTAATTACCTTTATTTAACTGTAGAACCTTCACATCTGATTCTGCCTTCCTTCTTTCAAATTGCAGACTGAATTCTACCATATTATGATCACTGCTTCCTAAGTGTTCCCTTACTTTAAGATCTTTTATCACGTCTGGCTCATTACATAACACTAAGTCCAGAATAGCCTGTTCCCTCGTGGGCTCCATCACAAGCTGTTCCAAAAAGCCATCCTGTAAACATTCAATGAATTCCATTTCTTTGGATCCACTGGCAACATTATTTACCCAGTCCACCTGCATATTGAAATCCCCCATGATCACTGTGACCTTGCCTTTCTGACATGCCCTTTCTATTTCGTGGTGCATTTTGTGCCCCTGGTCCTGACCACTGTCAGGAGGCCTGTACATAATTCCCATTATGGTTTTTTTGCCTTTGTGGTTCCTCAACTCTACCCACACAGACTCCACATCGTCTGACCCTACGTCGTTTAGTGCTATTGATTTAATTTCATTTCTAATTAACAAGGCAACCCCGCCCCCTCTACCCACCTCTCTGTCTTTTCGATAGGTTGTGAATCCCTGGATGTTTAACTGCCAGTCCTGAACCCCCTGCAACCACGTCTCTGTGATGCCTACCACATCATACCTGCCAGTCACAATCTGGGCCACAAGCTCATCTACCTTGTTCCGGACACTGCGGGCATTTAAATATAGCACCTTTAATTCCCTATTGACCGTCCCTTTTTGTTTTCGTAGTGTGGTGGACCTTGGTTTACTGAGCCTTTCCAGACACTGTCATATTTTGTGAGATGGGGACTATCGTAACCTCTCCTGAGCGCTGTCTTTTCGTGATTTTTTGTAATCCTAAGCAGCTACACTTCCCACTGATTCCTTCACCTCTTGGTTCCCTGACTTTCCCTTCCCCCCCAATCTCTAGTTTAAAGTCCTATTGACCACCCTATTTACTCTCTTCGCCAGAACACTGATCCCAGCTCGGTCCAGGTGGAGACCATCCCAACGGTATAGGTCCCCCCTGCCCCAAAACTGATGCCAGTGTCCCATGAAAAAGAACCCCTCTTTCCCACACCACTCTTTCAGCCACGTGTTAACTTCCCTTATTCTTGCCTCCCTATGCCAATTTGCACGTGGCTCGGGCAGTAATCCGGAGATTATGACCCTTGAGGACCTGTTTTTTAATTTGAATCCTAGCTCTTTATAATCTCTAAACAGGTCCTCTTTCCTAGACTTGCCTATGTTGTTGGTACCAACATGGACCACAACAACTGGATCCTCCCCCTCCCTCTCCAGTATCCTTTCAAGCCGGTCAGAGATGTCCCGCACCCTAGCACCGGGCAGGCAACATACCATGCGGGACACTCTATCCTGCTCACAAAGGATACTATCTATCCCCCTGATAATAGAATCCCCTACAACTACAACTTGCCTATTTACTTCCTCCCCTTGAATGGCCTGCTGAACCATGGTGCCTTGGTCAGCTGACTCATCCTTCCTGCAGCCCTGTTTGCCATCCACACAGGGAGCAAGTGCCTCGTACCTGTTGGACAGGGTCAAGGGCTGAGGCTCCTGAGTTCCTGACTGCTGGTTCCCTTTACCTGCCTGACTTGCAGTCACACCCTGCTGTCCCTGGCCACTGGCAGGATTTAAACTGTTTACTCTGACAGGTGTGACTGCCTCCTGAAACACAGTGTCCAGGTAAGTCTCCCCCTCCCGGATGTGCCTCAGTGTTTGAAGCTCAGACTCCAGCTCATCAACTCTGAGCCGGAGTTTTTCAAGCAGCCAACACTTACTGCATATGTGGTCGCTGTAGCTCGCAATGGTATCTGCCAGCTCCCACATCAAGCAGCTCAAGCACATCACCTCACCAGCCATCTCTAATTAATTAATTAGTTTAATTTAAGTTTACGAGTTTAGCTGTGTTTTTTTTAAATTTGGGGCAGATTTGCTATCAACCAATCAGATCACAGCTTCCCTCTGACGTCACTTTTGAAGAAAGAAAAAGTGGAAAACAGGAAGTTACCTCCTCCTCCGAACAGCTCCCGAAACTAGGCCTCGATCCCCGGGTTAACGTGAGTTTTTATACTCACCCAGAGACTGCTCCTCCTCCTCCGAACAGCTCCCGAAACTAGGCCTCGATCCCCGGGTTAACTTGAGTTTTTATACTCACCCAGAGACTGCTCCTCCTCCTCCGAACAGCTCCCGAAACTCGGGTCAAAACAGTAGGGTCAAAACACTTCTGATCAAAGATCATTAACTGTGTCTTGTACAGTTAAAGAAACATTGCACACTCACATACAATAAGTGTTGGACAGAGAATCAATTCCACATTGATATGCAGTATCAGACTGAGTTAATTCCACACTGAAAACTGTAACAGAGACTGAGAAAAGGAGTTAGTCCCACACACACACTATCAGAACATAAGAAAAAGGAGCTGGAGAAGGCCATTCAGCCATCAGGCCTGTTCTGCCATTCAGTAAGATCATGGCTGATCTGATTGTGGCCTTAACTCCACTTCAGTACCTGTCCCCATAACCCTTGATTCTCTTGTAGCTCAAAAAGCTGTCTAACTCAAGATTGAATCTATTCAATGACAAAAATTAAGGTTCCCTTAAAATAAGTAATTCCTCCTAACCTACATCTTAAATTGGAGATGCTTTATCTTTAAACTGTGCCTCTAGTTCCAGTTTCCCCCTACACATTGCAACATCCCACTCAGCATCTACACTGTCAAGCCCTTGAGAATCTTATATGTTTTAGTACAATCCTCGCTCATTCTTCTCCACTGAAAATTGGCCAGACTTGTTTAATTTTTCCTCATAAGAGAACTCCTTCATCTCAGGAATCAGCCTCCACTCGCTGCAGTTTGCTAAGCTGACAGTGACCCACTTCCATACACTAACAGACACTGACACAGACATTATTATCAATTGATTGAGTCAATTCCACATCTACACACACTAATAGAGATTGACAGAGTGTTAATGCCACACTGCAGTAAAGGATAAAGAATAGAGAAGCGTTAATTCCAGCTTCATGTCCAAATCAGAGATGAACAGTGTTAATGCCCCATTCACATACAGTAATAAAGAATAACAGATACAGAATTAATTCTATATTCACATACGCTAACAAAGATGGACAGAAAGGTAATGGCTAAATTCAGCACAGTCCCAGATGACCATCGGCTGCTCTCTCCTTTCATGAATATCCTCAGCTGGGACAGGAATATGAACCCACGCTGTTGGGGTTACTCTGCATCACAGTCCCGCTGTCCAGCCAACTGAGCAAATCAACCCCCAGGGTAGGACAGAGAACAAAGAAAATTATAGCACAGGAACAGGCCCTTCGGCCCTCCAAAGCCTGCACCAACCATGCTGCCTGATTTAACTAAAACCCCCTACGCTTCTGGGGACCATATCCCTCTATTCCCATCTCATTCATGTACTTGTCAAGATGCCCCAAGAGAGGTAATTGCAAACCGAAACACAGGAACTGAGACTGGCGAATCAATTTAATTCCACACTCACTTGCACGAATACAGGCTGACACATCAGAGAATTAATCCATCCTCAAATAAACTGACAGGAAGAAATTCACTGTCGTTCCACCCTGAGATACAGGAACAGAGACTGACAGAGTGAATCGTGCTCTCATGTACAGATTGACAGATAGCGGGAATGAGTTAACTCCACATTCTCATACAGTAACAGAGATGGACAGATAGAGTGTGAATTCCACACTCTAATGGTTCTCACTTGAAGAATTCTTCTGATATGCATAGAGTCATAGAGGTTTACAACATGGAAACAGGCCCTTCGGCCAAACTTGTCCATGCCGCCCTTTTTTTAAAAAACAAAGTCAAGGTAATCCCAATTGCCCGCATTTGGCCCATATCCCTCTATACCCATTGTACCCATGTAACTATCTAAATGCTTTTTAAAAGCCAAAATTGTACCCGCCTCTACTACTACCTCTGGCAGCTTGTTCCAGACACTCACCATCCTCTGTGAAAAAATTGCCCCTCTGGACACTTTTGTATCTCTCCCCTCTAGTTTTGGACTCCCCTACCTTTGGTAAAAGATATAGACTATCCAGCTGATCTGGGCACCTCATTATTTTATAGACCTCTATAAGATCACCACCTACGCTCCAGAAGAAAAAGTCCCAGTTTATCCAGCACCTCCTTATAACTCAATCCATCAAGTCCCGGTAGCATCCTAGTAAATATTTTCTACACTCTTTCTAGTTTAATAATATCCTTTCTAAAATAGGGTGACCAGAATTGCACACAGTATTCCAAATGTGGCCTTACCAATGTTTTGTACAACTTCAACAAGACATTCCAAGTCCTGTATTCAGTGTTCTGACCAATGAAACCAAGCATGCCGAATGCCTTCTTCACCACTCTGTCCACCTGTGACTCCACTTTCAAGGAGCTATGAACATGTACCCCTAGATCTCTTTGTTCTGTAACTTTCCCCAATGCCCTACTATTAACTGAGTCAGTCCTGCCCTGGTTCAATCTACCAAAATGCATCACCTCGCATTTAAACTCCATCTGCCATTCGTCAACCCACTGGCCCAATTGATCAAGATCCCCTTGCAATTGGAGATCACTTTCTTCACTGTCCACTCTGCCACCAATCATAGTGTCATCTGCAAACTTACTAACCATTCCTCATATATTCTCATCAAATTATGAATATAAATGACAAATAACAGTGGACCTAGCACAGATCCCTCAGGCACATCCCTGGTCACAGGCCTCCAGTTTGAAAAACAACTCTCTACAACCACCATCTGGCTTCTGTCAAGAAGGCAATTTTGTGTCCAATTAGATACCTCACCCTGGATCCCGTGAGATTTAACCTTATGCAACAACCTACCATGCGGTACCTTGTCAAAGGCCTTGCTAAAGTCCATGTAGACAACATCAACTGCACTGCCCTCATCTACCTTCTTGGTTACCCCTTCAAAAAACTCAATCAAATGGCCTCTTCATTGTTTCATTATACTTTCTATCTTCTTCATCCTTCAAGGAGCCCTGGCTTTGGTTCCCCTCCCTTTCACCCTGATTAGAATGTACCGAGTCTGTACCTGAAACATCTCCTGAAAGATCACCCATTGTTCTGTGACAGCTTTTCCTGTCAGATTTTGGCTCCAGTTTACTCTGGCTCAATTCCAGCTCCTCCCATTGAGGTTAGTCCTCTTCCCATTCAGAAGTGCTACTTTAGATTGTTCCTTGCTAATATCAAGCTTGTGACACAATGATCACTGTTACTCAAGTGACCACCTCCAGACACTTGGATCATGTGGTCAACCTTCCTGTCAGTCTGTGTGAGAATGGAATTAATTCTGTATCTACAATGCATGATCTGCCTGTAGATTTGCTGCTCTATTTCCTTCTCACCACACCTACCTTTTACCCTTCTCTCTTTTCTGTTCACATTGTATTGAATAGTAATCGCCCGGTTCTCTCCATTTCCAGACCGCATTTTCAACATTGACACTCTCTTGTGTTCCTATGTGGCTATTTGTGCTTCTAACTCACCAACCTTATTCACCACACTGTCCACTATGTTACCAAGAATGCTGGCATAGTGGACAGTGAAGAAGGTTATCTAGGATTGCAACAGTATTGTGATCAATTGGGCCAGTGGGCTGACGAATGGCAGATGTAGTTTAATTTCGACAAATGCAAGGTGATGCATTTTGGTAGATCGAACCAGGGCAGGACTTAGTCAGTTAATAGTAGGGAGTTGGGGAGCGTTATAGAACAAAGAGATCTCGGGGTACACGTTCATAGCTCCTTGAAAGTGAAGACACAGGTGGACAGAATGGTGAAGAAGACATTCAGCATGCTTCGTTTCACTGGTCAGAATATTGAAGATGTGGAGATGCCGGCGTTGGACTGGGGTAAACACAGTAAGAAGTTTAACAACACCAGGTTAAAGTCCAACAGGTTTATTTGGGAGCAAAAGCCACACAAGCTTTCGGAGCTCTTAGCCCCTTCTTCACGTGAGTGGGAATTCTGTTCACAAACAGAGCTTATAAAGACACAGACTCAATTTACATGAATAATGGTTGGAATGCGAATACTTACAACTAATCAAGTCTTTAAGAAACGAAACAATGTGAGTGGAGAGAGCATCAAGACAGGCTAAAAAGATGTGTATTGTCTCCAGACAAGACAGCCAGTGAAACTCTGCAGGTCCACGCAACTGTGGGAGTTACAAATAGTGTGACATGAACCCAATATCCCGGTTGAGGCCGTCCTCGTGTGTGCGGAACTTGGCTATCAGTTTCTGCTCAGCGACTCTGCCCTGTCATGTGTCGCGAAGGCTGCCTTGGAGGACGCTTACCTGAATATCAGAGGCCGAATGCCCGTGACCGCTGAAGTGCTCCCCAACAGGAAGAGAACAGTCTTGCCTGGTGATTGTCGAGCGGTGTTCATTCATCCGTTGACGCTGCGACAACGGATGAATGAACACCGCTCGACAATCACCAGGCAAGACTGTTCTCTTCCTGTTGGGGAGCACTTCAGCGGTCACGGGCATTCAGCCTCTGATATTCGGGTAAGCATTCTCCAAGGCGGCCTTCGCGACACACGACAGCACAGAGTCGCTGAGCAGAAACTGATAGCCAAGTTCCGCACACACGAGGACGGCCTCAACCGGGATATTGGGTTCATGTCACACTATTTGTAACTCCCACAGTTGCGTAGACCTGCAGAGTTTCACTGGCTGTCTTGTCTGGAGACAATACACATCTTTTTAGCCTGTCTTGATGCTCTCTCCACTCACATTGTTTCGTTTCTTAAAGACTTGATTAGTTGTAAGTATTCGCATTCCAACCATTATTCATGTAAATTGAGTCTGTGTCTTTATAAGCTCTGTTTGTGAACAGAATTCCCACTCACGTGAAGAAGGGGCTAAGAGCTCCGAAAGCTTGTGTGGCTTTTGCTACCAAATAAACCTGTTGGACTTGAACCTGGTGTTGTTAAACTTCTTACAGAATATTGAATACAGGAGTTGGGACGTCTTGTTGAAGTTGTACAAGACATTGGGTATTTGAAATTGTACAAGACATTGGGACGTCTTGTCGAAGTTGTACAAGAGGGCATGGGTTAAGGGTGAAAGGAGAAAAGTTTAAAGGGAATATTAGGGGGGGCTTCTTCACGCAGTGAGTGGTGGGAGTGTGGAATGAGCTGCCGGATAAAGTGGTAAATGCGGGGTCACTTTTAACATTTAAGAAAAACTTGGACGGGTTCATGGATGAGAGGGGTGTGGAGGGATATGGTCCAAGTGCAGGTCAGTGGGACGAGGCAAAAAATGGTTCGGCACAGACAAGGGCCAAAAGGCCTGTTTCTGAGCTGTAATTTTCTATGGTTCTATTGATCAGGCCACACTTGGAATACTGTGTACAGTTCTGGTCACATTATAGAAAGGATATTATTAAATAAGAAAGAGTGCAGAAAAGATTTATAGGATGCTACCGGGACTTGATGGTTTGAATTATAAGGAGAGGCTGGATAGACTGGGACGTTTTTCTCTGAAGCGTACAAGGCTGAGGGGTGATGTTATAGAGTGTTATAAGAACATAAGAACATAAGAAATAGGAGCAGGAGTAGGCCATCTAGCCCCTCGAGCCTGCCCCACCATTCAATAAGATCATGGCTGATCTGACGTGGATCAGTACCACCTACCCGCCTGATCCCCATAACCCTTAATTCCCTTACCGATCAGGAATCCATCCATCCGCGCTTTAAACATATTCAGCGAGGTAGCCTCCACCACCTCAGTGGGCAGAGAATTCCAGAGATTCACCACCCTCTGGGAGAAGAAGTTCCTCCTCAACTCTGTCTTAAACCGACCCCCCTTTATTTTGAGGCTGTGTCCTCTAGTTTTAACTTCCTTACGAAGTGGAAAGAATCTCTCCGCCTCCACCCTATCCAGCCCCCGCATTATCTTATAAGTCTCCATAAGATCCCCCCTCATCCTTCTAAACTCCAACGAGTACAAACCCAATCTCCTCAGCCTCTCCTCATAATCCAAACCCCTCATCTCCAGTATCAACCTGGTGAACCTTCTCTGCACTCCCTCCAATGCCAATATATCCTTCCTCATATAAGGGGACCAATACTGCACACAGTATTCCAGCTGCGGCCTCACCAATGCCTTGTACAGGTGCATCAAGACATCCCTGCTTTTATATTCTATCCCCCTCGCGATATAGGCCAACATCCCATTTGCCTTCTTGATCACCTGTTGTACCTGCAGACTGGGCTTTTGCGTCTCATGCACAAGGACCCCCAGGTCCCTTTGCACGGTAGCATGTTTTAATTTGTTTCCATTGAGATAGTAATCCCATTTGTTATTATTTCCTCCAAAGTGTATAACCTCGCATTTATCAACGTTATACTCCATTTGCCATATCCTCGCCCACTCACTCAGCCTGTCCAAATCTCTCTGCAGATCTTCTCCGTCCTCCACACGATTCACTTTTCCACTTATCTTTGTGTCGTCTGCAAACTTCGTTACCCTGCACTCCGTCCCCTTCTCCAGATCATCTATATAAATGGTAAACAGTTGCGGCCCGAGTACCGATCCCTGCGGCACGCCACTAGTTACCTTCCTCCAAGCGGAAAAACACTCATTTATTCCGACTCTTTGCTTCCTGTCGGATAGCCAGTCCCCAATCCACTTTAACACACTACCCCCAACTCCGTGTGCCCTAATCCTCTTCAGCAGCCTTTTATGGGGCACCTTATCAAACGCCTTTTGGAAATCCAAAAACACCACATCCACCGGTTCTCCTCCATCAACCGCCCTAGTCACATCTTCATAAAAATCCAACATGTTCGTCAAGCACGACTTTCCCCTCATGAATCCATGCTGCGTCTGATTGATCGAACCATTTCTATCCAGATGCCCTGCTATCTCCTCTTTAATAATGGATTCCAGCATTTTCCCTACTACAGACATTAAGCTGACCGGCCTATAGTTACCCGCCTTTTGTCTCCTTCCTTTTTTAAACAGCGGCGTAACATTAGCCGTTTTCCAATCAACCGGCACTACCCCAGAATGCAACGAGTTTTGATAAATAATCACTAACGCATCCATTATTTCCTCTGACATTTCTTTCAATACCCTGGGATGCATTCCATCCGGACCCGGGGACTTGTCCACCTTCAGTCCCATTAGTCTACCCAGCACTGCCTCTCTGGGAACATTAATTGTATTAAGTATTTCTCCTGCTGCCAACCCTCTATCGTTAATATTTGGCAAACTATTTGTGTCCTCCACCGTGAAGACCGACACAAAAAACTTATTTAAAGACTCAGCCATATCCTCATTTCCCACTATTAACTCCCCCCTCTCGTCCTCCAAGGGGCCAACATTCACTCTAGCCACTCCATTCCTTTTTATATATTTATAAAAACTTTTACTATCATTTTTTATATTAGTTGCTAGCCTAGCTTCATAGTCTATCCTTCCTTTCTTTATCGCTTTCTTAGTCTCTCTTTGTTGTTTCTTAAATTTTTCCCAATCACTTGTTTCTCCACTTTTTTTGGCCACTCTGTACGCAGCTGTTTTTATTTTAATACTCTCCTTTATTTCCTTCGTTATCCACGGCTGGTTCTCCCTTTTCTTACAATCCTTGTTTTTTGCTGGAATATATTTTTGCTGAGAACTGAAAAGGATCTCCTTAAAAATCCTCCACTGTTCCTCAGCTATCCTACCTGCCAGCCTGCTCTCCCAGTCTACCTTAGCCAATTCATCCCTCATCCTATCATATTTCCCTCTGTTCAAACAGAGGACACTGGTTTGGGACCAAACTTTCTCCTCTTCCATCTGAATCAGAAATTCGACCATATTGTGGTCACTAGACCCAAGAGGGTCCTTCACAATAAGATCCTTAATTCTACGTACCTCGTTACACAATACCAGATCCAAAATAGCTCGTTCCCTCGTCGGTTCCGTAACATGCTGTTCAAGGAAACTATCCCGACAGCATTCTAAGAACTCTTCCTCCATTCCACCCTTACCGACTTGAGTCTGCCAGTCAATGTGCATGTTGAAGTCCCCCATGATTATTGCCATTCCGTTTTTACACGCATCCCTTATCTGCTTGTTTATAGCCCTCCCTACCTCAACATTATTATTTGGGGGCCTATATACCACACCGACTAGTGTCTTTCTCCCTCTACTATTCCTCATCTCTACCCATAATGATTCCACGTTTTGTTCCTAATTAATATAAAATAATGAGGAGCATCGAGCAGCTAGATAGTCGATATCTTTTCCCAAAGGTAGGGGAGTCTAAAACGAGAGGGCATAGGTTTAAGGTGAGAGGGAGAGATATAAAAGAGTCCAGAGGGGAAATTTTTTCACCCAGAAGGTGATAAGTGTCTGGAACAAGCTGCCACAGTTGTAGTAGAGGTGGGTACAATTTTGTCTGTTAAGAAGTGTTTAGACAGTTACATGGGTAAGATAGGTATGGAGGGATATGGGCCAAATGCAGGCAATTGGGACTAGATTAGGGGGTTAAAAAACGGGGTGGTATGGACCAGTTGGGCCAAAGGGCCTGTTTCCATGCTGTAAACCTCTGACTCGATGACACTTTGTGTGATTACACACATGCTTTCCAAACCTATCCTTGTATTCCACTGCGATTCCTTCTTCATCTACTACCTTATATGATTTGATTTATTATTTTCACGTGTATGAGTATACAGTGAAAGTTACTGTTTCTTGCGCGCTATATAGACAAAGCATACCTTTCATAGAGAAGTAAAGGAGAGAGTGCAGAATGTAGTCATAGCTAGGGTGTAGAGAAAGATCAACTTAATGCAAGGTAGGTCCATTCAAAAGTCTGGCAGCAGCAGGGAAGAAACTGTTCTTGAGTCGGTTGGTACGTGACCTCAGACTTTTCTTTTTCCCAACGGAAGAAGGTGGAAGAGATAATGTCCGGGGTGAGCGGGGTCCTGAATTCTGCTAGCTGGCAGCAGGAAGTGCATACAGAGTCAATGGATGGGAGGCTGGTTTGCGTGATGGATTGGGCTACATTCACAACATTTTGTAGTTTCTTGCAGTCTTGGGCAGAGCAGGAGCCAAACCAAGTTGTGATACAACCAGAAATAATGCTTTCTATGGTGCATCTCTAACAGTTGGTGAGAGTCGTAGCTGATGTGCTAAATTTCTTTAGTCTGCTGAGAAAGTATAGACGTTGGTGGTGCTTTCTTAACTATAGTGTCGGCATGAGGGGGACCAGGACAGGTTGTTGGTGATCTGGACACCTAAAAACATGAAGCTCTCAACCATTTCTACTTCGTCCCCGTTAATGTAGACAGGGACATGTTCTCTCTTATGCTTCCTGAAGTAGATGACAATCTCCTTCATTTTGTTGACATTGGGGGACAGATTATTGTCACTGCACCAGTTCACCAGATTCTCTATCTCGTTCCTGAACTCTCTCATCATTGTTTGCGATCCGGCCCACTGCGGTGGTGTCGTCAGCAAACTTGAAAATCGAATTGGAGGGGAATTTGGCCACACAGTCACAGGTGTATCAGGAGTATAGTAGGGGGCTGAGAACACAGCCTTGTGGGGCACCAGTGTTGGGGATGATCGTGAAGGAGGTGTTGTTGCTTATCCTTTCTGATTGTGGTCTGTGGGTTAGGAAGTTCAGTATCCAGTCGCAGAGAGAGGAGCCGAGGTCCAGGCCACAGAGTTTGGAGATGAGTTTTGTAGGAATATTGGTGTTGAAGGCTGAGCTGTAGTCAATAAATAGAAGTCTGCTGTAAGTGTCTTTGTTATCGAGGTGTTCCAGGGCTGAGTGCAGGGGCAGGGAGATGGCGTCTGCTGTGTCCTGTTGCGCTGGTAGGCGAACTGTCGTGCATCCAGATAGTCTGGGAGGCTGGAATTGATTTGTGCCATGATCTTTCAATGCACTTCCTAATGATGGATGTCTGAGCCACTGGATAATGGTCATCGAGGCACGCTGCTTAGCTTTTCTTTGGTACTGGGATGATGGTCGTCGTCTTGAAGCAGGCAGGGACCTGAGATTGTTGTAAAAAGAGGTTGAAGATGTCTGCGAATGCCCCCGCCAGCTGATCCATGCAGGATCTGAGTGCTCGTCCGGGTACCCCATCCGAGGCAGTCACTTTCCTTGGGTTGACCTCTGAGAAAGATGCTCTGACATTTGCAATGGTGACCTCAGATACAGATTCATCTCAGGCTTCCAGGGTGGAGCGCGTGCTCTCGCTGACCTCTTGCTCAGAACGGGCACAGAATGCATTGAGCTCATCAGGGAGGCGTGCGTTGGAGCCGGTGATTTTTTTTCTTTCTCCAGATATTCCTCTTTTCCACTTCTATATAATGGTGCTCATCCCCTGCCAGTTTAGTTCAAACCCTCCTCGTCCACATGAGTGACCCTCTCCATGAGGACACAGGCATTGAGTACAGAATCATGCAAGTTATGCTGAGCCTTTAGAAAACTCTGATTGGATCACAGCTGAAGCATTGAGTCCAGTTCTGCTCAGCACACTTGAGGAAACATGTGACGGTGGTTCAGCGGGTGCAGAGGAGATTGACCAGAATGGTTTCAGCAATGAGGGGTTTTAGCCACAAAGTTAGGTTGCAGAAGCTGGGGTTGATCTTTTTGGAGCAAAGCAGATTGAGAGAGAGATCTGATAGAGGTGGACAGGATTATGGCTGGTGTGGTTCAGGCAGACAAAGAAAAGCTGATTCCATTCACTGATAGTATAAGGACTAGGGGGCACAAGTTGAAGGTTTTGGAAGAGACACTGGGGGGATGCGTGGAAGAACTTCTCATGCAGCGAGTGACAACCTGGAAGTTGCTGTCTCTGAGGTTGGAAGCCGAGACGATGAATTATTTCAAAGAGGGATTTGGAGGGACATTTGAGGGAAATAAACTTGTCGGGCTATGGGGATAGAGCAGGAGAATGGGACTGACTGGATTGCTCCATGGAGAACCGGCATGGACTGGATGTGGCGAATGGCCTCCTTCCATACGGTAATGACTCTAATTCCAGTCTCCCCTGGTTTGTTGTTATTGGACAGTGAAGATTGGAAACAGAAGCAGACAGTCAGGATGTGGGGAGTTAGACAAAGAGCAGCTCTTGCAGGCACCAGGTGAGAACGAGGATGGACACATTTTAAACAGAGACTGTTTGGTTTTGATTACTATCTGGTTAATCACACCGGAGCAATGAATGGAAATATGAACATTACAAATGTCCCTGCTCCATCCGGTTATCCCATTCATGGAGCAGTGCAGGGTTTCAGTTCTATCTGAATGTCATTGGCGGTCGACGCTACAAGAATTCACTGATCATGCATCTCGTACACAGACACCGAGGCATGCAGTCACACATTGGCAATGTTTGTATCACTGGGGTTCCTTTGTGGCTGTTCATTATGATTATATACTGAGATTTATAAATTACTAAAACTGCTCTTTTAAATTTATTTGCAAGACCAGAGATCCCCTGACCTGGCAGTGACCCGGAGAACCCGAACACGTGGACCCAGCCGTGACTCCAGAGACCCCATCCACTAACCGGCCTTCAACCCGTCCATGCCAGAGTGTGGTGTGAACACCCTCCAAACTCAAACCGCAGCCCGACAGCGACCCGGAACTCCCGACCGCTCAGACCCGACTGCTGGCGCAGAAACCGTGACCATGGCAACAAATCCTCCACCCACACACCAACCAAAGCGGAAACAGGATACAGCTACACCCTTGATCCCACAGACTAAACACCGTCTCACAGGCACGGCAGGAAGCAGCCACCCCAGGAAGCGTGGGAAACGCGCAGGCTTGCAGGTGAGACTGAAACAATGTGGTTCCAAGGCCCCCCTCCCCAGCTTACTCCTGGCAAATGTTCAATCTCTGGAACACAATCTAGATGAACTTAAAACCAGACTCACTTTTCAAAGGGAACTGAGAGACTGCTGTGTGCTCTGTTTCACGGAGACACAGACCACACCTGCTTCACCGGACAGTGCCCTACAACCACAGGGCTTCTCCATCCACCGAATGGACCGTACAGCGGCCTCAGATAAGGCTTGCGCACGTGGCGTCTGCCTTCTAATCAACACCTCTTGGTGCTCCGATGTCACAACACTGGCGAGTTTCTGCTCCTCGGACCTAGAATACCTGACGCTGAAATGCTGCCCCGACAACCTTCCACAGGAGTTCACCTCTGTTATCCTGACAGCAGTTTACATTCCACCCCAGGCAGACATGAAGGTCGCGCTGGATGAAATATCTACCACCACAAACAGCCTTGAGACAAAATATCCCGAGGCCTTGTTCATCGAGGCCGGGGACTTCAACCAGGCCAATCTCAAGAGTGTCCTACCAAGGTACTACCAACATGTCACCTGTCCCACCAGAGGCCCAAACATCCTCGACCACTGTTACACAAAAATCAAACATGCCTACCGTTCTATCGCCCGCTCAAACTTTGGCAAATCAGATCACAAGGCTGTGCTCCTGCTCCCAGCTTACAAGCAAAAAACTGAAGCAGGAGAATCCGATTAAAGAAAGTCACGCATTGTTGGTCTGAGGAATCGGATGATAGAACCATAAAAAATTACAGCTCAGAAACAGGTCTTTTGGCCCTTCTTGTCTGTGCCGAACCATTTTATGCCTAGTCCCACTGACCTGCACTTGGACCATATCCCTCCACACCCCTCTCATCCATGGACCCGTCCAAGTTTTTCTTAAATGTTAAAAGTGACCCCGCATTTACCACTTTATCTGGCAGCTCATTCCACACTCCCACCACTCTCTGCGTGAAGAAGCCCCCCCTAATATTCCCTTTAAACTTTTCACCTTTCACCCTTAACCCATGCCCTCTGTTTTTTTTCTCCCCTAGCCTCAGCGGAAAAAGCCTGCTTGCATTCACTCTATCTATACCCATCAAAATCTTATACACCTCTATCAAATCTCCCCTCAATCTTCTGCGCTCCAGGGAATAAAGTCCCAACCTATTCAATCTCTCTCTGTAACTCAGCTTCTCAAGTCCCGGCAACATCCTTGTGAAACTTCTCTGCACTCTTTCAATCTTATTTACATCCTTCCTGTAACTAGGTGACCAAAACTGTACACAATACTCCAAATTCGGCCTCACCAATGCCTTATATAACCTTACCATAACACTCCAACTTTTATACTCGATACTCCGATTTATAAAGGCCAATGTACCAAAGGCACTCTTTACGACCCTATCCACCTGTGACGTCACTTTTAGGGAATTCTGTACCTGTATTCCCAGATCCCTCTGTTCAACTGCACTCTTCAGAGTCCTACCATTTACCCTGTACGTTCTACTTTGATTTGTCCTTCCAAAGTGCAATATCTCACACTTGTCTGCGTTAAATTCCATTTGCCATTTTTCAGCCCATTTTTCTAGTTGGTCCAAATCCCTCTGCAAGCTTTGAAAACCTTCCTCACTGTCCACTACACCTCCAATCTTTGTATCATCAGCAAACTTGCTGATCCAATTGACCACATTATCATCCAGATCATTGATATAGATGACGAACAACAATGGACCCAACACCGATCCCTGCGGCACACCACTAGTCACAGGCCTCCACTCAGAGAAGCAACCCTCCACAACCACTCTCTGGCTTCTTCCATTGAGCCAGTGTCTTATCCAATTTACTACCTCCCCATGTATACCTAGCGACTGAACCTTCCTAACTAACCTCCTATGAGGGACCTTGTCAAAGGCCTTGCTGAAATCCAGGTAGACAACATCCACCGCCTTCCCTTCATCCACTTTCCTGGTAACCTCCTCGAAAAACTCTAATAGATTGGTCAAACATGACCTACCACGCATAAAGCCATGTTGACTCTCCCTAATAAGTCCCTGTCTATCCAAATATTTGTAGATCCTATCCCGTATCACACCTTCCAATAACTTGCCCACCACCGACGTCAAACTTACTGGCCGATAATTTCCCGGATTTCTTTTGGAACCTTTTTTAAACAACGGAACAACATGAGCCACCCTCCAATCATCTGGCACCTCCCCCGTGAATACTGACATTTTAAATATGTCTGCCAGGGCCCCTGCAAGTTCAACACTAGCTTCCCTCAAGGTCCGTGGGAATACCCTGTCCGGTCCTGGGGATTTATCCACTCTGATTTGCCTCAAGACAGCAAGCACCTCCTCCCCTTTAATCTGTAAAGGTTCCATGGCCTCCCTACCAGTTTGCCCCATTTCCGTAGACTCCATGCCCGTTTCCTCAGTAAATACGGATGCAAAAAAACCATTTAGTATCTCCCCCATCTCTTTTCGTTCCATACACAGTCTACCACTCTGGTCTTCAAGAGGACCAATTTAATCCCTCACTATCCTTTTGATCCTAACATACCTATAGAAGCTCTTTGGATTTTCCTTCACTCTATCTGCCAAAGCAACCTCATGTCTTCTTTTAGCCCTCCCGATTTCCCTCTTAAGTAGCTTCTTGCACTTTTTATACTCCTCGAGCATCTGATCTGTTCCTTGCTGCCTGTACATTTCATACAACTCTCTCTTCCTCTTAATCAGTGTTACAATCTCCCTCGACAACCAAGGTTCCTTATTCCGATTTACTTTGCCTTTAATCCTGACAGGAACATACAAACTCTGCACTCTCAAAATTTCTCCTTTGAAGGCCTCCCACTTTCCATTTACATCCTTACCAGAGAACAGCCTGTGCCAATCCACACTTCCCAGATCCCTTCTCATTTCATCAAATTTGGCCTTTTTCCAGTTCAGAACTTCAACCCGAGGACCAGATCTATCCTTATCCACGATCAGGTTGAAACTAATGGCATTATGATCACTGGATCCAAAGTGTTCCCTCACACTCACATCCATCACCTGCCCTAACTCATTTCCAAATAGGAGATCCATTATCGCATCCTCTCTAGTTGGCACCTCTATATACTGATGTAGAAAATTCTCCTGAACACATTTTACAAACTCTACCCCGTCTAAACCTTTAACAGTATGCGAGTCCCAATCTATATGTGGAAAATTAAAATCCCCTACTATCACAACTTTGTGTTTCTTGCAGTTGTCAGCTATCTCTCCGCTGATTTGCTCCTCCAATTCTCGCTGACTATTGGGTGGTCTGTAATACAAGCCCATTAATGTGGTCATACCTTTCCTGTTTCTCAGCTCCACCCATAGGGCCTCTGTAGACAAGCTCCCTAATCGATCCTGCCTGAGTACCGCTGTAACATTTTCCCTGACCAACAATGCCACCCCACCACCTTTTATCCCTCTGCCTCTATCCCGCCTGAAACATTGGAACCCTGAAACATTGGAACCCTGGAACATTGAGCTGCCAGTCCTGCCCCTCCTGTAGCCAAGTTTCACTAATGGCTATAATGTCATATTTCCATGTGTCTATCCACGCCTTCAGCTCATCTGCCTTCCCCACAATACTCCTGGCATTGAAGTAGACACACCTCAAAAAATTATTTCCACCACACTCTACCCTTCCATTTGTGATCTCCTATGTGACTGCTTCGAGTCAATGCACTGGTCAATATTTAAAACTCAGCAAGCACCCTGAATGAGTACGTCACTACAGTAACTGACTTCATTCATAATTGCATAGAAGACTGAGCCAAAGAAGCAAATCCATGTTTTTACCGACCGGAAAGCATGGATGAACAGGGATATCCACTGCTTCCTGAAGTCCAGGTCCGAGGGGTTCCAGTCAGGGGACCCTGAACTGTAAAGAAATCCAGATGTGATCTACAGAGAACCATCAAAGATGCCAAGTGCCAGTACCGGACCAGGCTAGAGTCCGAGGCTCGCCACATGGACTCCCACCGTTTATGGTAAGGTCTGAAAGACATAACAGGCTACCAGATGAAGGAATGTAGAATTGCCAGCGACAATGCCCCCCTCCCTGAGGAGCTCAATGCATTCTATGTCTGTTTTGAGGAAGAGAGAGGATGCCCTCCACTCTGAAAGCCTTGGCCGAACCTGTATACGAGGTCACCATCACAGACTTCAGATCAGCCTTCTTGAAAGTCAACCCGCGGAAAGCGAGTAGCCTGGATGGGGTACGGGGACAGGCACTCAGATCCAGCATGGACCAGCTGGCAGGGGTATTCGCAGACATCTTTAACCTCTCCTTACACCAATCTGAGGTCCCTATCTGCTTCAAGAAGATGACATCATCCCTGTACCAAAGAAAAGCCAGGCATCATGCCTTCATGACTATTGCCTGGTCGCTCTGACATCCATCATTATGAAGTGCTTCGAAAAGTTAGTCATGGCACGGATCAACTCCAGCCTCCCAGATTGCCTGGATCCACGACAGTTCACCTACTGCCGCAACAGGTCCACAGTAGATGCCATCTTCCTGACCGTACACTCAACCCTGGAACACCTGGATAATAAAGACACTTATGTCAGATTCCCATTTATTGATTACAGCTCAGCCTTCAACACCATTATTCCTACAAAACCCATCTTCAAACTCCATGGCTAGGGCTTGGCTCCTCCTTCTGCAACTGCACCCCAGACTTCCTAACCCACAGACTGCAATTAGTAAAGTTGGGCAACGACGCCTCCTCCATGATTATCCTCAACACCAGTGCCCCACAAGGCTGTATCCTCAACCGCTGATGATGCTCTTTATACACTTATAACTGTGTGACCAAATTCCGCTTCAACTCTATTTTCAAGATGGCTGATGATACCACCATAGTGGGTCGGATCTCAAACAATGATGAGACGGACTACAGGAATGAGATAGAGAATCTGGTAAATTAGTGCGATGACAATCTCTCCCTCAATGTCAACCAGACAAAGGGGATTGTCATTAACTTCAGGAAGCATCGTGGAGGACATGCCCCTGTCTACATCAATGGGGATGAAACGGAAATTGTCGAGAGCTTCAGGTTTCTGGGTGTCGAGATCACCAATAACTTGTCCTGGTCCTTCCACCCTGACACTATAGTTAAGTAAGACCTCTAATTTCTCAGGAGACTGAGGAAATTCAGCATTTCCGCTATGACTCTCACCAAGTTTTTCAGATGCACCAAAGAAAATACCCTTTCCAGATGTATCACAGCTTGGTATGGCTCCTGCTCTTACCAAGACCGTCTTAAACTATGAACAGTTCTTATAGTAGCGCAGTCCATCACACAAACCAGCCTCCCATCCATTGACTCCGTCTGCACTTCCCATCACGTCAGAAAAGCAGCCAGCATAATCAAAGACCCCCACGCACCCCGGACATACGTTCTTCCACCTTCTTCCAACAGGAATAAGATACAAATGTCTGAGATCATGTACCAACCAACTCAAGAACCGCATCTTCCCTGCTGCCATCAGACTTTTGAATGGACCTACCTTATATTGATCTTTCGCTGCAGACTAGTTATGAATGTAACACTACATTCTGCACTCTGTCATTTCTTTCTCCCCATGTACTCTATGAATGGTATGCTTTGCTTGTATAGCGCACAAGAAAAAATACTTTTCACAGTATGCCAATACATGTGACAACAGTAAATCAAATTGAAAAAGGGCTGTGTATTATTCCCTCACCTGTAATTGGGTTACAATGAGTAAATTATTCCTGACAGACAAATCATTGAACCAATCAAGGTTAGTTTGAAGTTTCCTCACCTGAGTTGCAATGAACAGTGCAGCGAGCTCCTCACACACAGTATGTCTGTTCTCTCTCAGAGTGCATCAGTTCCACAGTCTCAGGCAGCAGAAATGGTTGCAGAGACACATTTTCAATTCAACAATCAATCCGAGCAGGAGAGACAGACATTGTTTCCATGTCATCCCAAGTCAGTACCACTGACAGGTAGATACATAAATCCCAGTCCAAATTCTCACCCGCTATCAGATTGTCAGTGGGTCAGTCCTACAATATTGTAGCATTAGTTGCAATTCAATTAAATACCAGATAGAACTGAATGATAGTATAATCTGAGACACACACTGATTATTGTAATAAGGATTCATATAAATTGGTACAAACTGAGATACAGATCACATACCTGACTTAAAGCCTCAGACGTGTCGGGCAGAAATTGTAATAATTCTCACAGTCACACTGAGCTCAACATTCAAGTATAAAGTTCTCCCAAACACAGTGAATGATGAAGGCATCAATTTGATTATTAAAATGTGAATTATTACACTTACCTTTACTTAACAGTGGTGTGTTAGATGAAAAGATGCATGATCCTCCACAATTGTGCTCACACAAAATGATTTAATACAAGACAAAAATTAGAATTTTTTTAAAAAAAACCTACAGCATCAATGGCCTGTTTCTGTGCTGAAATTTCAATGTGGAATGAATCCAGACTGTTAAACTGTCCCAGAGCCTGCGGTTATGTAATGAATCCCACACTGTCAGAGTAGCAGTGACTGACAGATTCAGAATCATTCTCCAGCACATGTCCATTACCAGACACTGACAGATACAGACTGTTACTGAACTCACTGACAGCACCTGAGCCTGATCCTGAACGACACTAATCAGTCTGACACACAGATATGGTACTACTGATAGAGTCCAGAAATCATCACAAACCCACACAGACTGATGAATGTGCCCAGACGACACACCCCATATTAAAGAAAGGGAGTTACGGACCCACATTTTCTTACATATTTTCCACATTCCCATAGTGGTCGCTGCATATTTATCCACATTATACTACATCTGCCATGCAAATGCCCACACACCCAGCCTGTCCAAATCACGCTGGAGGATCTCTGCATGCCCCTCACAGCTCACCCTACCACCCAATATTGTGTCATCTACATATTTGGAGATAATACATTTAGTTTCTGTGTCCAAATCATGAATATATAATATGAACAGTTGGGGTCCGAGCACAGATCCCTGCGGTACCCCACTAATCACTGCCTTCCAATTGGAAAAAGACCCATTTATGCCATCTCTTTGCTTCCTGTCTGCTAACCAGCTTTCTATCCATCTCAAGACGCTACCCAAAATCCCACGTACTTTAACTTTACATAGTAGCAGGACAGCACAGTGGTTGGCACTGCTATCTCACAGCGCCAGGGAGCCGGGTTTGATTCCTGGCTTGGGTCACTTGTGGAGTTTGCATGTTCCCTCCGTGTCTGCATAGGTTTCCTCTGGGTGCTCTGGTTTCCTCCCACAGTCTGAAAGGCATGCTGGTTAGTTGCATTGGCCATGCTAAATTCTCTCAATCTACCCGAACAGGTGGCAGAGTATGGCGACTGTGGGATTGTCACAATAACTTCATTGCAGTGTTAATGTAAACCTACTTGTGACATGAATAAACAAAATTTAAACTTTATAACTTAAAACCGTGATGTAAGACCTTGTCCAAAGCCTTCTGAAAGTCGAAATAAATCACATCCACCGGTTCTCCCTGGTCAACTCTACTAGTTACATCCTCAAAGAATTCCAGTAGTTTTGTCAAGCATGATTTCCCTTTTGTAAATCCATGCTGACTTTATCTGATTGGAACACTGTTTTTCAAACGCTTGATAATGGACTCCAGCAACTGCCCTACGACCGACGTTCAGCTCACTGGTCGTTGGTTCCCTCTTTCCTGTAACACTACATTCTGCACTCTCTCATTTCCTTCTCTATGAACGGTATGTTTTGTCTGGATAGCGCGCAAGAAACAATATGTTCATACATGTGACAATAATAAATCAAATCAAATCCAATCCTCTCTACCTCTGATTTTGAATACAGGGCTTAAATTAATTACCTCTCTATCCCCTGAAGGTGCTGACTCTGGCTGGGTTCAGTTCCACACTCACTGGTTCCTCTCTCTCTCTCCTGAAGGTGCTGACTCTGGCTGGGTTCAGTTCTACACACACTGGTTCCTCGCTCTCTCTCTCCTGAAGGTGCTGACTCTGGCTGGGTTCAGTTCCACACTCACTGGTTCCTCGCTCTCTGTCCTGAAGGTGCTGACTCTGGCCGGGTTCAGTTCAGACGCTGGAAATCTGAAATGAAACAGAAAAGAAAGCTCAGCAGATTGTGCAGCATCTGTTTACAGAGAGAAACAGAGTTAGTTTTTCAGGTCTGGGAAACATAGAAACTCGGAGTCGGCCATTCAGTCCCTTGAGCCTGTTCCATCATTCAATGTGGTCATGGCTGATCGTGTATCTCAATTCCATATTCTCAGTTTTTCCCAATACCCCTTGATGCCATTAAAATCTAAAAATTTCTCTCTCTCCTTCTTGAATATATGCAGTGACTTGGTTGCCACAGCTTCTGTGGTAGAGAATTCCACAGGTTCTAAGTGAAGAAATCTCTCCTCATCTCATTTCTAAATGGTGTACTCCATATCCTAAGACTGTGTCCCCTTGTTCAACATTCCCAAACCAAGGAAAACATCCTTCCTGCAGCTAATCTGTCCAGCCCTGTTAGAATTGTATATGTTTCAATCAGATCTCCTCTCATCCTTTCCTTTCTGTTTTTAACACCAAAGTGTATAACTTCATATTTAGCCGCGTTGTGCTGCATCTGCCATGTGTTTGTTCACTCACTCAACTTGTCTAAATCACCTTGAAGCCTCCTTACATCCTCCTCACAACTCACAATTCCGCCCAGTTTTGTGTCAGCAAACGTGGAAATGTTACATTTGGTTCCCTCATCCAGGTTGTACACGCGCTGAAAAATGGGATTAGAATAGATAGGTGCTGATGGCCGGTGCATACACGAGGGGCCGAATGGCCTCTTTCTGTGCTGTAAAATTCTCTGACTCTATGACCTCTTAAATAAGTCATTCATTGGCTGTCCTTTGGGAACTCCTGAGATGTTGATTGGTTCGATAGAAATGAAAATCTTTTGTCTTTTCTGTGGTGTCTTACACTTTGCTCCTTGCTTCCTGACTGGAATCTCCAAACTGGGGGAATTGTGGATCCCGGTGACATCACCCTGTTGGGTGTGAAGCTATTGTCACAGAGTCTTGTGTTGTCAATGTACCGACCCGTTACCATAGTTACCCAGTTTCACTGGATGCTGACAGAATGTTTACCATTGATTTGGTGTTCGACCTGCCAGCTGTTCAGATGGAAAACAGATGCTGTGAGTGAGCATTGTTCCCATCCCACTTACAGCAATGATAGTGACAATCTGCATCATTTCCAGTTAGGGCTAGAGTCATAGTCATACAGTCACAGACATTCACAGCTGGAAACAGGCCCTTCAGCCCAACTCATCCGTGCCGTCCAATTTTTACCAATAAGCTAGTCCCAATTGCCTGCGTTTGGCCCATATCCCTCGATACTAATCTTACCCATGCAACTATCTAAATGCTGTCTAAAAGACAAAATTGTACCTGCTTCTACTACTACCTCTGGCAGCTCGTTCCAGACACTCACCACCCTCTGTGTGAAAAAATTGCCTCTCTGGACCCTTTTGTGTTTCTCCCCTCTCAGCTTAAACCTATACCCTCCACTTTTAGACTCCCCTAACTTTGGGAAAAGATGTTGACTATCTACCTCATCTATGGCCCTCATTATTTTATAACCTCTATAAGATCATCCCTAAGACTCCTACGCTCCAGACAAAAAGTCCCAGAATATTCAACCTCTCCTTATAGCTCAAACCATCAAGTCCCGGTAGCATCATAGTAAATCTTTTCTGCAGTCTTTCAAGTTTAATAATATCCTTTCTATAAAAGTGTGACCAGAACTGTACACAGTATTCCTAGTGGGGCCTTACCAATGTCCGATACAACTTCAACATGATGTCCCAACTCCTATGTGACGATAAATGGACCAATACATTCCATTGCCATTCCTGCTGTTGATAGTGAAGTGAAAAAGCCGGTGTTGAATGAAATGCCCCAGGGGAAAATCTGCTCGAATGTAACAACTCCGCAAAATCCTTAATTATTGTTGTTTCTGTTCAACCAGCCGCGAGAAGCTTGGAAGATGGAAGTTCCCGATTGGTCTGAAATTGGAGGTGAAGAGGAGCCAAATCTCAACAACTTGCTGACAGACATCAAAAGTCATCTGCTTTGGAGCAAGGACACCCTCAAACAGGCCATTCAGAGCAGCCAAGACCCTGGAACATCACCGCTGCTGGAAAACAGAGAAGGTGTGAGGCAAGGCAGGATGCTCGAGTGGTCAAAGATGGGACCTCAATCATTGGTGGAGACTCCGACTCCAGTTCTGACTCCTTCAGACATTGATGGATGGTTTGAAGTGGAGGAAATTAGGATGAAAGTGGTGACAAGATTTACAGTCACTCCCTCAGCTTATGGACCATTTTTAAGACAATCTATGCAGCATCTCCACTCTGGGATGGATGTCAGATCAGCTCACCAGACGGAAGGAAGACTAGAGCTAGATGAGGCCATTCAGCCCCAGTACTTTCTCAAATGCTCCGCTGTGCAGTTCAAAACCTGGAAGGCCGGGATTCAAGCCACGTTACACAGGCGACTGGGAAAAGCACCATCAGATTAATCAGACCACTGGCCGATACTGGAAAGACTAAAAGCCCAGCAGAGAGACGTCAACATGAATTTTCATTTTTAATGTTTCTTCTTTACTCTAAACAATTTATTGTGTTTGTATAATTATCTTAAATGTTTCACATTAAAACAAATACTCAGAATATTTAGCATTGCCGGAGAAGTGTAACCGGGAAAGTGCCCTGTCCATTCAGTTTGGGGAACAATTCCTGACAGAGGAAGATTGAGACATGACAGCTTCTCCCTATCAGCTCCTTCCAATTCCCTCCACATGATCAGAACAGACACACAAACACAATTGGATTAGTCTGACCTGCCCGCTCCTTTCATACACTCTCTCTTCCACAATATTCACACCTACACATTCACAGGACAATACTTTTACCAACTGTAAGGTCCCAGCACGGAATTTTTTACTCCTTCCACAATTCTGGACACTTCTATCAAATCTCCTCTCAACCTTCTCTTCATCAAAGGGAACAGACCCAAATTCTCAATCTACCGATGTAACTGAACTTCCTCATCCCTGGACCCATGCCCAGAGATTTATTGCACCCTCTCCAATGCCTTCACATCCTTTCCAATGACTGCTGTCCAGATCAGAGTCAAATACTCCAACTGAGGCCAAACCAGTGTTTTATACAGGTTTCCCATAACCTGCTTGCTCTTGAACTCTATGTCCCTACGTATGAAGCTCACAGAACCAAATACTTTATTAACCACGCTCTCCACCTGCCACTCAAACAGCAATTATTAGTGTCACATTTAACTGCAGGCCCCTTGTTCCTGCATGCTTTTAAAATTGTATCATTACTTTTATATTGTCTCAACCTTTTCTTCCCAATGAAATAAATCATTTCACACTTCTCTGCTTTAAATTGGTCTTGTTTGACCAATCCACAAGCTGTATAAGGAACTTTGAGCTTCAGCAGTACCCCCTCACTGTTCACAATGCTGCCATGTATTGTATAATTACCACAGTTTGAATGTGTGCTCTGTACAGCATTGCCGATGTCCAAAGCCTTAACCACTCAGTCATCGCAGCTGCACATGTGTCAGAATGATGGAACCACCCCAATAACGTTCATATTAACTTCATCAGGTACCAGGATTGTGCAGAGCACAGTGTGTGAGCTGAAACTTTATCTTTGTCTCTGACGGAGAACTCATTTATTAGGTCAGGGATTTGTTTTTTTATTTCAATAATTTTTCATTTGAAACAAATTACGTCCGAAGAAAAAAAAAGAAACTTTTATTATTTTATTTCATTCCTGTCAAATGTTGCGTTCGCACTGTTTTTGTCCACTCGGTTTAAAACACAAGAGGCCGTGGACAAGGTTCTGCATAAACTATCAATGTGATAACCGGGAATCGAACTCAGGTCAATTGTTTGGAAAGCAGCTGTGCTCACCACTATACCACCATCGCTCAATCTGCTCAAACAACCCTTTTCAATAGTTATAATTAGGAACTACCTTAGTTGCTGATTTCATCAGACATTTGGTGTATCCATGGCACAGTTTGTAAACTGAACCTGTCTTGTCTCGTTTTTCTGGACAGTTTCAGCCACCTTTTTACTATTGTTAACGACTGAGAACTCATTGATTAGTTTTGAGGCCTGTTCTTTCATTTTAACAAAGTTTCCACTGAAAGTAAATTGAAGCTGGATTTTCCATTAGAAACACAGTGATTGTGAGAATCTTTAGTGAATTTTATTTTAGGAATGCCCACCTGCTGTTGTGACCTGCGATAGTTAATTAAATAAATCACCACTGTGATGGTCAGGAACTGACTCTTGGTCAAATGCTCGCACAGTCACGACTCCACCACCATCGCTCACCTGGCTCTTCCACCCCTTCTGTAACAAAGTTCAGCTTTGACAGTGAATCTGGTTTCCTCAGGCCCAATCGGAGGATGGTCAGAAACTGTCCATCACTATCTGAAACTTCACTTTCAGCGAGTGTGGGATGATTATTTAACTGGCTGTCACTGGTTGTTAAGGTTGTGATTTACTGTTACCTGTCAGTGCAGAAGATACAAATAAAACAGGGAATGTAGAGACTCCGAGAGCAGATAATTTGTATTTTCACCCAAAAGACACAATGATGTCTGCAATCACTATAATAACTGAAAACCCCCCAGATATTATTAGCTCTGGCCACGGAATCTGGTTAACAGATGTGGTCCTACACCACATGGACTGCAGCGGTTCCAGAAGGCAGCTCATCACCATCTTCCCAAGGGCAATTAGGGATGGGCAATAAATACTGACCCAGACAGCGACACTCACATTCCATGAATGAGTTGAAAGACAATTTGTGGGGAGCAGGCCTCAGAGTGTTTAACAGTTACTGTGGTGAAAAACTGTAACTAACCCCCTGGAATCCGGAGCAAAGGCCGGAAAGAGTAAAACATTCCGTGCTGGGACCTTACAGTTGGTAAAGGTTTTGTCCTGTGAATGTGTAGGTGTGAATATTGTGGAAGAGAGAGTGTATGAAAGGAGCGGGCGGGTCAGACTAATCCAACTGTGTTTGTGTGTCTGTTCTGATCATGAGATCTCCGAGTTTCTCTGGTGTAAAATAAAACTATTTTCAATCAAAGATTCCCCCCAATCCCCCTGCTGAGCTCCAAAATGAGATTTCAAGGCAATTGTTTCGCTAAATTGAAGATTTCAGTGGAAAAGTAGAGAACATGTCAGCTATCGCGTGTGAGAGCGCGATCAGTGCAGCAGTAAAACGGGTTTCAGTGGAAAATGGAGTACTCAGTTCGAGTGAAACTTTTTCAACAGCAAACATTCGTGTGTCAGAGACATGAAGGATGTGAGCTGGATCTCTGGAGAGGCGGAATTTCATTGGAATGGGAGAGTTTGTGAGGAGAGAGAAACACAGAGAGGCTGGAGGAGCCGGGAGCTGACAGCAGCTTGTCTCTGCTCCGTCCGCTCTCTGCCTTTAAGTTGCTCTGTGCCGCCACCACTGGGTTCATTTCGGATCCAGTTCTGACTCTCACACAGATTTTCCACACACTCTCGGATATGACTGAAACTGCAGCCGCCGAAACGGCTCCTCCAGCCGCTCCCGCTCAAGTGAAGTCTCCCAGGAAGAAGAAGGCGGCTCCCCGACATGCGGCAGCCAGTCCCAAGTTAGGCGAGCAGATCCTCAATGTTGTGGCGGGTTGCAGCGATCGCAAGGGGATGTCCCTGGCCGCGATAAAGAAAGCTTTGGCTGGCGGTGGAGTGGATGTGGGGAAGAAGCGTCTCCCAGATCAGGTTAACTATCAAGAGGAAGGTGGAGAAAGGCTCTCTGGTGCAGACAAAGGGACAGGGCGCCTCCGGCTCCTTCAAACTCGCTCAGAAGGAAAGCCCGGGGAAAATGGGAAAGAAGGCGAAGAAACCAACAGCCAAGAAATCTTTAGTAAAGAAAACAGCGGCCAAGAAGGTGACAACAAAGAAAGCAGCAGCCAAGAAACCCGCAGCCAAGAAACTCGCAGCAAAGAAAACTCCAGTGAAGAAATCAACAGTGAAGAAAACAAGCAGCAAGGAGGCGGCAACTCCAAAAAAGGCGGTGAAGAAAGCAGCCCTGAAGAAAAAGTCTCCTGTGAAGAAGGTGACGGGCGGAAAGTCTGTCAAAAAAGCGACTAAATCGAAGGCCAAACCCAAAGTGAAAGCAGCAAAAGCGAAGAAAGCGTCAGGAAAGAAGTGAAAGAACCCGAGCAAATTGTAAACCTCAACCCAAAGGCTCTTCTCAGAGCCATCCACATCTCTCAGGAAAGAGCTGATCCCGCAAGAAAATGATTCCTGTCCCGCGGCCCGGCTCATTCTCAATAGAGATCATTTCAAATTCAGACTAAAGCAAAACACAGCAGATGCTGAATTTCATTTGAATTTGACATTTGTTCAATCGCCACTTTCTCTCATAATAAAGATGTCTGGTAGATTCAGTGTGAGACAGTAACACTGGCGGCTCAACACCGCTTTCCAACTTCAATTTTAACACAGGAGATTTCCCCAAACAGCTGCAATATGGTATGTGTAAATAGCTGGAAGCGGATGTGGGTGAGGATGTTACTGAGGGAGATTCTTGCTGTGTTTAGGTCGGAATATTACTGACTGGGAATCATAACGGGGCCAGGTTTAAAAACACAAAAGCAAAGAGTCACGACCCGAAACGTTAACTCTGTCTCTCTCTCTCTTCACAAAAGCTGCCGGAGCTGCTGATTATTTGCAGCATTTTCTGTTTTGATTCCATATTTCAAAGCTCCGGGTTTGTGGAAACTCTTGTGTGTGAAGGGCGGCTCTGGAAGGGTTTGTGTGGGGAGCTGTGTTTCGCTTCCATTGTGAATAAACGGGTTGAAATTGGCGGTTGCAGAAACTGGAGGTGGAGCTGAAAGATCAGGGGCCGTTCTGTGTGTGTGTGTCAGTCCGGCTCTCTCCTCCCTCCCGCTCTGTGTTTAATCTTCACTCTGTCTCCTCCCCTCTCTGCTCTCACTCCGCCTTTCTGAGTCAGGTCGGGGCGGGCTGTATAAAAGGAGCCTGAAAAAGTTCCTGTCTCATATTGTGCAGAGATCTGAGTGAAGAATCATCATGTCTGGCAGAGGGAAAGGAGGCAAAGGACTGGGTAAAGGCGGCGCAAAGCGGCACCGCAAAGTGCTTCGTGATAATATCCAGGGCATCACCAAGCCAGCAATCCGCCGCCTGGCTCGCCGTGGCGGTGTCAAGCGGATCTCGGGTTTGATCTATGAGGAGACTCGCGGGGTGCTGAAGGTTTTCCTGGAGAATGTGATCAGGGATGCGGTCACCTACACTGAACACGCCAAGCGCAAGACGGTCACTGCCATGGATGTGGTGTACGCTCTGAAACGCCAGGGCCGCACTCTCTATGGATTCGGCGGCTGAACAACTGCAACCTTCCTCCCAAAGGCTCTTTTAAGGGCCACTCACCGCTTCACAGAGAGAGCAGTGACCTGGGGACGGAGCTGGGACAGGCTGTTCAGTACTTGAGATGCATGTTTGTTTTGTTTAGGTTACAGTGCGGGAATCACCGAATTTAACATTTCATTTGGAGCAGCCATGCGGATTGTTTTTGAAATTTAGTGTATTGTCGAATCAGCCCACAGTTGACATGTGCCCTCAGTGAAACGCCACATCACTCCTGCCTAATCACAGTGTTTTCATAGTGTATCAAAGCTTTCTCTGGAATAGCGAAGTTTAGTGGCAGCGGCCGGTGAATCGTTCACTGGAACCAGTCCCAGTTGTGCTGCTATTTGCCCCCAGACGGTTGTTTCCTGCACTGAAACTGACAGGCTTTGTGAAACTGATCAGTTTCCGCTCAGTCATTCACAAACCCGCAATTCCCGCAGCTTGAGCCGCTCCAACCCCAGCCTGCTTCTGATTGGCCATCCTCTCCACATTCGCAGCTCTGAACCAATCGCAGAGCATCGAATGTGAAGATTGAGCCAATCATTGGCTTCAACTGTCAACCGGCAGAAATTTTGAATTGGGGGAAATGCCGCCAATTTCAGCGCGGGAAAGGGAATTGAGACAAATTCTTAACTTATTAAAAATAGATTCTCAATTTATATTCTGCTGTAAGATTATTTTACAAAGAGGTTTCATTTCTGAACATTTGTCCGCCACGGGCGGCAAACGGCTCTATTCAGTACTGTCAAACGGGACAAATATGAAGTCACTCTCTGTAACAAACAACAGACTCAACCCCTTTCACACCGGCTTCAGGGAGACACAGAGAATGATTTCTCATCCTTTCCCCCGGAAACGGCGGCGAATGTTATAAGCGGCAGGAGAGCAGAGGGACAGGGATCTAGTGGAACAGCGGGAGATTCTGGGAATGAACAGCCCAGAGAGCGGGGAAAGGGTCTAAAGCACTAAGTGGGGGGAGATAGACTTTAAATCTTCAATATTTCGAGTAATGTTTGTTTTAATAAGGACGGGATAAAGTCTTTTATACAGATGGCTATTTCCTGCATCGAAAACGGCCCAATTTCTGAAAGGCGCGGTTAACAAAACAACTGAACCAATCAGAACCTGAGTTACAGATATTAATTCCCTGGTCAGAGTTTGATTGAAACTTCCTGGGCCAATTCCCGCTGGGGGCGGTTCCTCACAGAGTTTAAAAAGGCGGCAGCAGGACAGAATCTGTATTAATAATTTGTGTCTCAGAGATTGTGCTGCATCCGTTCAGAAAATGGCCAGGACCAAGCAGACAGCGCGCAAATCGACCGGAGGGAAAGCTCCTCGCAAACAGCTGGCTACCAAAGCGGCCCGGAAGAGCGCTCCAGCCACGGGCGGAGTGAAGAAGCCTCATCGCTACAGACCCGGCACTGTGGCTCTGAGGGAGATCCGCCGCTACCAGAAATTCACCGAGCTGCTGATCCGCAAACTGCCCTTCCAGCGCCTGGTGCGAGAGATCGCTCAGGACTTCAAGACAGACCTGCGCTTCCAGAGCTCGGCCGTCATGGCCCTGCAGGAGGCCAGCGAGGCTTACCTGGTGGGGCTCTTTGAGGACACCAACCTGTGCGCCATCCACGCCAAGCGAGTCACCATCATGCCCAAAGACATCCAGCTGGCCCGCCGCATCCGCGGGGAACGCGCCTAAACCCCGACTTCAGCATCAAGAACAACAACGGCTCTTTTAAGAGCCACCAAATCGGCAAATGAAAGAGCTGCGATCTCCTGTTAACGATTCTAGTGTTTGAATTCCCAGGACTCCAGTACCGAAACCTCTCCATGTTACAATTAACTCTCCGTTGCATTGAGGTCACTCATATCTCCAATCCTTTGATGGTTAGAGTAAAAGCGATGCCGTTAACAGTTCTACCGCAATTCAATTTTAAAGTGGTTTTATTAAACCTGCGATCATTTCAGTTTCCGAGCACAGTGGTTAGCACCGCTGCTTCACAGCTCCAGGGTCCTGGGTTCGATTCCCGGCTCGGGTCACTGTCTGTGTGGAGTTTGCACATTCTCCTCGTGTCTGCGTGGGTTTCCTCCGGGTGCTCCGGTTTCCTCCCACAGTCCAAAGATGTGCGGGTTAGGTTGATTGGCCAGGTTAAAAATTGCCCCTTAGAGTCCTGGGATGCGTAGGTTAGAGGGATTAGTGGGTAAATATGTGAGGGTAGGGCCTGGGTGGGATTGTGGTCGGTGCAGACTCGATGGGCCGAATGGCCTCCTTCTGCACTGTAGGGTTTCTATGTTTCTAATAATTCCGCAAATCCACTTTCTCCGCACATGTTTCGAGTCGCAGCGAGTGTTGAAAATTGCGTCATTAGGTTCAGAATATGAAGCATATCTCAAACAGTAACCCACTCACACCGAAATAGCCATTGCAGAAACGCTTGCACATTCGCACAGACAATAATTAACACTTTTCCAGATAGTGACTGACTTTGAAAACCGATGGGCTGCAGATGAATGTCCTCGCAGACTATCACATTTTAAAGCAATTATATTTGAAATAGGATCATTTATGTTCACTGGGATAGTTTCCCCAAGAAACAGCAGCAACTTGCATTAAAATACTGTCTGTGTCAATAGTACGGATTGATAAAACAAAGCGGGAAACAGCTGTGTTGTGAATAGCAGTGCAGAAACTGACCGATAGACACCAGGTCGCCCTTTTTCAGATAAAGTGAGTGGCTCTGAAAAGAGCCTTTGGGTTATCAGATTAAAGAATGGTCGCTTCACTTGCTCTTCGCGGACCCAGCGCTGCTTTTCTTGGGCAGCAGCACGGCCTGGATATTAGGCAACACCCCGCCCTGAGCGATGGTCACCCCTCCCAGCAGCTTGTTGAGCTCCTCGTCGTTGCGGACGGCCAGCTGCAGGTGTCTGGGGATGATGCGAGTCTTCTTGTTGTCCCGGGCCGCGTTCCCGGCCAGCTCCAGGATTTCAGCGGTCAGATACTCGAGCACAGCAGCCAGATAGACCGGGGCTCCGGCACCCACACGCTCAGCATAGTTGCCCTTTCTCAGGAGCCTGTGAACACGGCCCACCGGGAACTGCAGTCCAGCCCGGGAGGAGCGAGACTTGGCCTTGGCCCGAGCTTTCCCGCCGCCCTTTCCTCTTCCAGACATTTGCACAATCTCACAAACACTTTCACAAAGAATCAGCAATTTCTCCAGCATTGACTGTTCTTGTAAACTGACAAGCTCCTCTGATTGGCCGCTGCTCTATTCACCTCATTTGCCTATATTCTTCACCAATCAGCTCACTGGAAACAGAAGAGGGCGGGATTTCCCCACAACAACCGGCAGAAGCAGAGAATTTGTCCATTTCCAAAAGCCCGCCAATTTCATTGTGGGAAAGGAGCGAATTCAAATCAATGTCGCCCTCAGTCAGAGATTTCAAATCCCTTCTATTGATTTGCTTTTATTCAGCTCTTCCCGTCACCAATCGCAGGCGCGGCTTTAACATTTTCTTTCAATGTGCTACATTCTCCTATCGCTTTCTAACTGTCCCGGGCGGGAATCAATCCCTGTTCACAGCATTCCCAGAAGGAAAACACTCCGTTTCGTCTTCAATCAGAACCCACTCTCCTTCACAGAAAACAGGGAGCCGGATCGAGTCCGCACACTGTCCTTATTCCGCTCTGTAATAATCCCACTCCGGAATGTTGCCCTGTGGAGAATTACTGTGAATAAAATGATGAATCAATGAACATTTCAGGAATTGAGAGAAGGGACCGTTACCGCGAAAAACAGCCGCTAATGGGGTCATTTAGGAGCTGTGAAAATAACAGAATAATAACAGTTTTCAGCACGAAGCGAAGGCATTGAGTGAATTCTGGGTCAGTGTTTGGTTTATAGGACAGGAGACACAAACAGCAGTCGAAGTTATTCCATTTTACATTCTAACCATCGAATAGGAAGGTGCCGGATACAGCTTTTCACAGAGACTGACGATTAGATTTCCTCACCCAAATGTTATTGGAATGATGACCAAATAGGATTCGGGAAAGATTTTTCCCTCCATCCCTTCCATTCTCTGGATTTACACCGGCTGAAAGAACAACGAGAAAAGTTCATAGTGACAGAAACAGATTATCCTTGGGAACACATTTAGTTTGAAACGTCCTTGTGATGTAATAGAGCAGAGTGGTTATGTTTGTGGCGAGATGCAGGAAACTGTAGACGAACAGAGGGCCGTGTTTTTTTAAAATTCATTTGTGGGACAAGGGCATCGCTGACTGGCCAGAATTTAATGCACATCCTGAGTTGCCCTTGTTCAGAGGACAGTTGAGAGTCAACCACAGTGCTGTGGCTCTGGAGTCACATGACGGCCACACCGGGTAAGGACGGCAGATTTCCTCCCTGAAGGAAGTGAACCAGATAGGATTTGCTGACAATCGACAATAGCTTCACGGTCGTCAGTAGATTCTTAATTTCAGATATTTTTTTATCAAATTTAAATTCCATCAACTGCCGTGGCAGGATTCGAACCCGGGTCCCCAGAACATTAGCTGAGTTTCTGGATTAATAGCATAGTGATAATACCACTCGGCCATCACCTCCCCCCGTGAACAGACATCATTAACTGGGACGTGAAGTAATAAAGCTAATATTCTATGAAGGATTGGAATTTGTGTTACAGTTGCAGAAAACTCTGTTCAGACCCCATTGAGATCACTGTGTTCATCCCAGGAAGATTAGATTGGCCTTGGAGTGGGAGCAGCAGAATTTCACCAGTGATGCCAGACTCAAATGATGAGGACAGATTGCAAAGACTAGTCCTGTAATAACCTGAACATGGAAGATTAAGTGGTGATGTGAGTGAGATGTTTACAGTGAATGATTTGATAGGGTGCAGAGAGATAAACTGTTAGAATGAAAACAGATGGGTGACGGTGAGAGGGGCTGGGAGAAAGCAGTCCGTGCAGGGATCCCCGGTGGTCGTTCCCCTTAGCAACAAGTATTCCACTTTGGATATGGTTGAGGGGGATGACATACCAGTGGTGAGCCGCAGTGAGAGGATCTCCAGCACTGTGTCCGTCTCTGTGGCTCGGAAGGGTAAGGGGCAGAGCGGGAGGGCAATAGTAATTGGGGACTCGTTAGTTAGAGGGATAGATAGGAGGTTCTGTGGCAGCAAAAGAGACTCACGGATGGTATGTTGCCTACCGGATGCCAAGGTCCATGACGTCTCAGACCGTGTTTTCCGGATCCTGAAGGGGGAGGGGAAACAGTCACAAGTCGTGGTACACATTGGTACCAATGACAGAGGTAAGAGAAGGGACGGGGATTTAAAGCAGGAATTTCTGGAGCTGGGCTGGAAGCTGAGAGCCAAGACAAAACATGTGGTCATCTCTGGTACGTTGCCGGTGCCACGTGATAGCGAGTTGAGGAACAGGGAGAGAGTGCAGTTAAACATGTGGTTGCAGGGATGGTGTAGGAGGGAGGGTTTCAGATACGTGGATAATTGGAACACATTCTGGGGAAGATGGGACCTGTACAAACAGGACAGGGTGCACCTGAACCAGAGGGGCACCAATATCCTGGGAGGGAAATTTGTTACGGCTCTTCAGGGGGGTTTAAACTAATTTGTCAGGGGTGTGGGAAAAGGAGTTGTAGTCCAGAAGTCAGTGAAGGTGGTGAGGTATTGGGGAAGGTATCAGGGTCAAGGGTGGGTACCGGTAGACAGGAAGGTGGATTGAAGTATGTCTACTTCAATGCAAGGAGCATCCGGAACAAGGTAGATGAACTTGGGGCGTGGATTGGTACTTGGGACTATGATGTTGTGGCCATTACGGAGACGTGGGTAGAACAAGGACAGGAATGGTTGTTGGACGTTCCGGGGTATAGATGTTTCACTAAGTGTAGGGAAGCTGGTAAAAGAGGTGGAGGAGTGGCATTGTTAATCAAGGATAGTTTAACGGCTGCGGAAAGGCACTTCAAGGGGGATCTGCTCACTGAGGTAATATGGGCTGAGGGTAGAAATAGGAAAGGAGCGGTCACGTTGTTAGGAGTTTACTATAGGCCCCCAAATAGTAATAGAGATGTGGAGGAAGAAATTGCTAAGCAGATTATGCATAGGTGTGGGGGTTACAGGGTAGTTGTCATGGGGGACTTTAACTTTCCAAATATTGATTGGAACCTTTGTAGGTCAAATAGTTCGGATGGGGCAGTTTTTGTGCAGTGTGTACAGGAGGGTTTCCTGACACAATATGTGGATAGGACGACAAGAGGTGAGGCCACATTGGATTTGGTACTGGGAAATGAACCGGGCCAAGTGTTAGATTTGGTTGTGGGAGAGCACTTTGGAGATAGTGACCACAATTCGGTGTCTTTTGTTATTGCAATGGCGAGGGATAGGGCCGGACGGCAGGGCAAGGGTTACAATTGGGGGAGAGGTAATTATGATGCGATTAGGCAAGAATTAGGGGGCATAAGTTGGGAACAGAAACTGTCAGGGAAAGGAATTAATGAAAAGTGGAACTTTTTCAAGGAACAAATACTGGGTGTCCTTGATAGGTATGTCCCTGTCAGGCAGGGAGGAAATGGCCGAGTGAGGGAACCATGGTTCACGAAAGAGGTGGAATGTCTTGTGAAAAGGAAGAGGGAAGCTTATGTAGGGATGAGGAAACAAGGTTCAGATGGCTCGATTAAGGGTTACAAGTTAGCAAGGAATGAGCTGAAAAAGGGGCTTAGCAGAGCTAGGAGGGGACACAAGAAGTCCTTGGCGGGTCGGATCAAGGAAAACCCCAAGGCTTTTTACTCTTATGTGAGGAATAAAAGAATGACCAGGGTGAGGTTAGGGCCGGTCAAGGACAGTAGTGGGAACTTGTGTATGGAGTCAGTAGAGATAGGCGAGGTGATGAATGAATACTTTTCTTCAGTGTTCACCAAGGAGAGGGGCCATGTTTTTGAGGAAGAGAAGGTGTTACAGGCGAATAGGCTGGAGGAAATAGATGTTTGGAGGGAGAATGTACTGGCAGTTTTGAATAAACTGAAGGTCGATAAGTCCCCTGGGCCTGATGAAATGTATCCGAGGATTCTTTGGGAGGCAAGGGATGAGATTGCAGAGCCTTTGGCTTTGATCTTTGGGTCCTCGCTGTCCACGGGGTTGGTGCCAGAGGACTGGAGAATGGCGAATGTTGTTCCTCTGTTTAAGAAAGGGAATAGAAATGACCCTGGTCATTATAGACCTGTTAGTCTTACTTCGGTGGTTGGTAAATTGATGGAAAAGGTCCTTAGAGATGGGATTTACGACCATTTAGAAAGATGCGGATTAATCCGGGATAGTCAGCATGGATTCGTGAAGGGCAAGTCGTGCCTCACAAATTTGATAGAATTTTTTGAGGAGGTAACTAAGTGTGTTGATGAAGGTAGGGCAGTTGATGTCATATACATGGATTTTAGTAAGGCGTTTGATAAGGTCCCCCATGGTCGGCGTATGATGAAAGTGAGGAGGTGTGGGATAGAGGGAAAGTTGGCCGATTGGATAGGTAACTGGCTGTCTGATCGAAGACAGATGGTGGTGGTCGATGGAAAATTTTCGGATTGGAGGCAGGTTGCTAGCGGAGTGCCGCAGGGATCAGTGCTTGGTCCACTGCTCTTTGTGAATTTTATTAATGACTTAGAGGAGGGGGCTGAAGGGTGGATCAGTAAATTTGCTGATGACACCAAGATTGGTGGAGTAGTGGATGAGGTGGAGGGCTGTTGTAGGCTGCAAAGAGACATAGATAGGATGCAAAGCTGGGCTGAAAAATGGCAAATGGAGTTTAAACCATAGAAACCCTACAGTGCAGAAGGAGGCCATTCGGCCCATCGAGTCTGCTCCGACCACAATCCCACCCAGGCCCTACCCCCACATATTTACCCGCTAATCCCTCTAACCTACGCATCCCAGGACTCTAAGGGGCAATTTTTAACCTGGCCAATCAACCTAACCCGCACATCTTTGGACTGATAAATGTGAGGTGATTCATTTTGGTAGGACTAATTTAAATGTGGATTACAGAGTCAAAGGTAGGGTTCTGAAGACTGTGGAGGAACAGAGAGATCTTGAGGTTCATATCCACAGATCTCTAAAGGTTGCCACTCAAGTGGATAGAGCTGTGAAGAAGGCCTATAGTGTGTTAGCTTTTATTAACAGGGGGTTGGAGTTTAAGAGCCGTGGGGTTATGCTGCAACTGTACAGGACCTTGGTGAGACCACATTTGGAGTATTGTGTGTAGTTCTGGTCACCTCACTATAGGAAGGATGTGGAAGCGCTGGAAAGAATGCAGATGAGATTTACCAGGATGCTGCCTGGTTTGGAGGGTAGGTCTTATGAGGAAAGGTTGTGGGAGCTAGGGCTGTTCTCTCTGGAGCGGAGGAGGCTGAGGGGAGACTTAATAGAGGTTTATAAAATGATGAAGGGGATAGATAGAGTGAACGTTCAAAGACTATTTCCTCGGGTGGATGGAGCTATTACAAGGGGGCATAACTATAGGGTTCGTGGTGGGAGATAGAGGAAGGATATCAGAGGTAGGTTCTTTACACAGAGAGTGGTTGGGGTGTGGAATGGACTGCCTGCAGTGATAGTGGAGTCAGACACTTTAGGAACATTTAAGCGGTTATTGGATAGGCACATGGAGCACACCAGGATGAGAGGGAGTGGGATAGCTTGATCTTGGTTTCAGATAAAGCTCGGCACAACATCGTGGGCTGAAGGGCCTGTTCTGTGCTGTACTGTTCTATGTTCTATGTTAGCTCTGAATGGGGGAACCTCACCGTAAAATTAGAGTGAGACATTTCAGGGATAATTGAGACCATAAGATATAAGAATATAAGATATAAGAATTACGCCACTCGGCCGCTTGAGTCTGCTCTGCCAATGAAGCATAGCTGATATTTTTCTCATCCCCACTGTTCTGCCTTTTTCCCATAATCCCTGATCCCCTTATTTAATTTCAGGAAAAGCTTCTTGATAGAGGATGGTGGGAATGTTGAATTGTCCACAAACAATTTTTAAAGCTGAGTTTATCAGGAAATTAACAAGCTGAAGATGACAAGCAGCCAGTAACATGAAGGTGGATAGTCAGAGTTTCTGTAGGTATTTAAACAATAAAAGAGTTAAAGTGAGCATTGGTTCTATCGAAAGTGCATCTGGGGAATTGATAATGGAAAATAGGATATTGACAAATGAATTGAACAGGTAGTTTTCATTTGTGTTCACTATAGAGGACACAAGTAACATCCCAAAAATAGCTGGAAATCAGCAAATGGAAGGGAGGGAGGAACTCAGGAAAATTACAATCACCAGGGAAAGTGGTATTGAGCAAATTGTCGGATCTGGAGGCTGACAAATCCCTGCGTCCGGATGGGCTTCACACTCAGGACATGAAATCAGTGGCTAATGAGATAGCTGATGCATTTGTTTTAATTTTGCAAAATTCCCTGGCTTCAGAGAATGTGATGTGGAGATGCCGACGTTGGACTGGGGGGTAAGCACAATAAGAAGTCTTACAACACCAGGTTAAAGTCCAACAGGTTTATTTTCCTACTAAGTAAACCTTGTGCTACCAAATAAACCTGTTGGACTTTAACCTGGTGATGTGAGACTTCTTATTGTTCAGAGAATGTTCCATTAGAATGAAATATAGAAAGTGTAACACCTTTATTCAAAAAGAGATGGAGAGAGAAAACAGGGAACTACAGGCTGTTACCCTGACAGCTATTCGACGACGAAGGGGCAGCCTGTTCCGAAAGCTGGTGGCTTTTGCTACCAAATAAACCTGTTGGACTTTAACCTGGTGTTGTTAGACTTCTTACTGTGTTTACCCCAGTCCAACGCCAGCATCTCCACATCTTTTTCTGGGTGGCAGGATATGTCGAATGGTGTATCTGTACCAGGGCCACAACTTGTTACAATTTATAAAAATGACTTTGATGAAGGGACTGAAGATACGGTTGTTAAATTTGCTGACAGCATAAAGATTGACAAGAAATTAATTGCAAAGTGTACGTAAGGAGGCTACAAAAGGAAACAGATAGGTTATGTGAATTGGCAAAATGTGGCAAATGAGGCAAATTGCAAGGATGAAACAGTGGATGAAAAATTGAGACTTTCAAAGTTGAGATGAATAGGGTGCCAGCCAGGTACATAGCCACCAGAAATAAATACACGGCATCCAAAGCTAGAGTATCCTGGAGTCTAAGGATATTGATGAGAAAATAAGGAAGAAAAAAGAGACATAGGATGCATGCTGGAATAATAATAGCAATAGAAATCAGGAAAAACAGTTCAAATGCAGGAGAGAGGCTAAGGCTTTAATAAGGGAGGCTAAGAGGGAGCATGAGGAAAGGATAGCAGGCTGCGCTAAAACAAATAGTAAAATGTTCTTCAAACATATACATGTGAAAAGGTTAGTGAAGGATAAAGTGGGGCTCATAAGGGACGAGCAGGGTAAACTGGTCACTGAAGCAGAGGGTATGGCAGAGATACTAAATGAGTACGGTGCTTCTGTCTTTACAAAATTAAACAATGTGACAATGGCCTTGTTGAAAATATGGGTGCTCAGTAACTGAACAGTATAGTGATAGATAAAGAAGAGGCACTAAAACTCTGGCAGCACTCTCAGTAGAGAAGTCACCAGGTCCAGACTGGATGCATCGTAGATTGCTGAGAGGTGAGGGAGCAAATTGCGCAGCCATTGACAGAAACTTCCTGGCCTCTTTGAACACAGAATTAGTCCCATGGGATTGGAGGATTGCAAATGTAATGCTGTTTTTCAGGAAAGGGGCAAAGGATACCCCAGGAAACTACAGACCTCTCAGCTGGACATCAATAGTGAGAAAACAGATGGAGGCCACAGTATGAAATAAGATATATATATATACTCTCAGAGAAATATAAGTTCATACTCGGCAGATGACATAATTTTCTCAAGGGCAGGTCATGTTTGGCAAGATGAGACACAGACATTGGATGAGGGTAGTGCCGTGGATGTTGTATATTTGGACTTTTAGAAAGCATTTGATATGGTGCCACATGGCAGGTTGGTGAGCGAATTAGAAATGTTTGTGATTGATGGGTCCTTGGCAGCATGGATTAGAAGTTGGCTGAAAGATAGGAAACAGAGGTTGGGTATAGATGTGCATTTCTCAGACTCAAGACGAGTTGAAAGTGGTGTTCCCCAGGGATCAGTGTTGGGACACTTGCTTTTTCTGATTTATATAAACCATTTAGAGATCGATGTTAAGGGCAAAATTTGCATACAATACCAAGCTGGGGAGAATAGTGAATTGTGAGAATGATGCTGAGTGACTTTAGAGGGACATTGACAAGTTGCCCAAATGGGCAGACACCTGGCAGATGAATTGCAATGCAGCAAAATGTGAGGAAATGCATTTTGGTAAAAGAAACATGAGGAGAAAATATGCCCATTATGGTACAGCATTTAGGGAAAGTACAGGAGCAGAGAGAACTTGGGTTTCAAGTGTATAATGCTCTGTTGTGGGCAAGGCAAGTTGAAACAGTTATTAATAAGGCTGATAGGATCCTTGGAGTCATAGAGGTTTACAGCATGGAAACAGCTCTTTGGCCCAACTTGTCCAAGCCCTCCTGTTTATACCACTAAGCTAGTCTCAATTGCCTGCATTCGGCCTGTATCCCTTCAGAATCATAGAAGCCCTATAGTGCAGAAAGAGGCCATTTGGCCCATCGAGTCTGCACCGACCACAATCCCATCCCGGCCCTACCCCCTTATCCCGACATATTTACCCGCTAATCCCTCTAACCTACGCATCTCGGGACACGAAGCAGCAATTTTAGCATGGCCAATCAACCTAACCTGCACATCATTGGACTGTGGGAGGAAACCGGAGCACCCAGAGGAAACCCATGCAGACACGAGGAGAATGTGCAAACTCCACACAGACAGTGACCCAAGCCAGGAATCGAACCCAGGTTCCTGGAGCTGTGAAGCAGCAGTGCTAACCACTGTGCTACCGTGCCGCCCCAATTCCCTACAATTCCAATTCCAATTTATACCAATCTTACCCATGTAACTGTCTAAATGCTTTTTAAAAGACAAAATTGTACCCACCTCTACGACTGCCTCTGGCAGCTCGTTCCAGACATTCACAACTCTGTGTGTGAAAACCCTCTGGTTCTGGGTTCCTAGTCCATGAATCAGAAAAGGCTAATATAGATGTGCAGCAAACAATTAGGAATGCAAATAGAATGTTATTGCTTAATGTGAGGAATTGTAGGGAATTGATGCTTCACTTGAACAGGACGAGGTGAGACCACATCTGGAGGATTGTATACAGTACTGGTCCCCTTATCGAAAGAAATATGTAAACACGTTAGAAGCAGTGTCAGTGTGCAATGAATACTCTCTCAATCTATCAGCGTGTGTGCGTGAAGAATCAACTCTCTCAATCTATTACTGTATGGGTGTGGAATTAACTCTCAATCTATTAGTGTGAGAGTGTGGAATTAACTCTCTTTCAATCTATTACTGTGTCTCAGTGTGTAATTAACTCTATCTTAATCTAGTGCTGTGTTTGGGTGGAATTAACCTTCTAACAATCTATTACTGTCTGTGTGTGTGTGGAATTAAAACTCTCTCAATCTAACAGTGTGTGTGGGTGTGGAATTAACTTTCTCTCAATCAGTTGCTGTGTGTCGGTGTGGAATTAACTCTATCTTAATCTATTACTGTGAGAGAGTGTGCAAGTAACACTGACAATCTATTAGTGTGTGGTTAACTCTCTCTCTCTCAGTCTATTACTGTGAGAGAGTGTGGAATTAACTCTCCCTCTCAATCTATTACTGTGTGAGAGTGTGTTGAATTATCTAGCTGACAATATATTACTGTGTGTGTGTGTATGTGGAACTAACTCTCTCTCAATCTATTACTGTGTGAGAGTGTGTGGAATTAACGAGCTGACAATATATTACTGTGTGAGTGTGTGTGTGTGTGTGTGGAACTAACTCTCAATCTATTACTGTGTGAGTGTGTGTGTGGTGTGTGTGGAACTAACTCTCTCTCAATCTATTACTGTGTGTGTGTGTGGAGTTGACTCTCTCAATCCATTAGTGTGTGAGAGTGGCAATTATAATTGTCTCAATCCACTACTGTGTGTCAGTGTGGCAGAAACTCTCTCTCAATCTATTACTATGTTTGAGTGTGGCAGTAACTCTCTGACAATCTATTACTATGTGAGAGTGTAGAATTATCACTCTCTCAATCTGTTACTGTGTGTAGAATTAATTCTCTCTCAATCTATTAAGGTGTGTGAGTGTGTAATTAACCCTCTGTCAGTCTATTACTGTGTATGAGTGTCGAATTAACTCTCTCAATCTATTAGTGTGTGAGTGTAGAATTAACTCTCTCACTCTATTACTGTGTGTGAGTGTGGAAATGACTCTCTTCTAATACTTTATCGATTACTGTGCAGAATTAACTCTCTCAATCTATTATTGTATGTGAGTGTGGAATTAACTCTATCCTATTACTGTGTGTGCATGTGTGCGTGTGTGTGGAATTAACTCTCTCTCAATCTATTCCTCTGTGTGATTGTGGAAGTAGCTCTCTCAATCTATTGCTGTGTGTGTGTTGAATTAACTCTCTCGCAATCTATCACTGTGATTTTGGGATTAACTCTCTCTCAATCTATTGCTCTGTCAGTGTGGAATTAACTCTCTCTCAATCTATTGCTCTGTCAGTGTGGAATTAACTCTCTCTCAATCTATTACTGAGTGCGAGTGTGCAAATAATACTCTCTCAATCTATTACTGTGTGAGAGGGTGGAATTAACTCACATCTATTACTAGGTGCGAGTGTGCAATTAACTCCCTCTCAATCTATTCCTGAGAGTGTGTGGAATTAACTCTCTCTCAATCGATTACTGAGTGTGAGTGTGGAATTAATTCTCTCTCAATCTATTACTGTCTGAGAGGGTGGAATTAACTCCCATCTATTACTATGCATGAGTGTGGAATTAACTCCCTCTCAATCTATTCCCGAGAGTGTGTGGAATTAACTCTCTCTCAATCTATTACTATGTGATAGTGTGGAATTAACCATCTCAATCTGTTAGTGTGTGTGTGTGGAATTAACACCCTCTGAATTGAATTGTGAGAGAGTGTGGAATTATCTCTGTCAATCTATTACTGTGTGCGAGTGTGCAATGAATAATCTCTCAATCTATCACTGTGTGAGTGTGTAATTAACTCTCTCAAACTATTACTGTGTTTCAGTGTGGAATTAACTCTCAATCTATTACTGTGTGTCAGTGTGGAATTGACTCTCTCTCAATCTATTGCACTGTGTGCGAGCGTGGAATTAACTGTCTCTCACTGTATTGTTGTGAGGATGGAAGAACTCTCTCTCAATCTATTACTGTGTGAGAGTGTGGATGTAACTCTCTCTCAATATGTTACAGTGTGAGAGTGTGAAATTGACACTCTCTCAACCAATTACTGTGTATGTGTAATTAACTCCCTCTCAAACTATTACTGAGTGTGAATGTGGAATTAACTCTCTCTCAATCTGTTACTGTGTGATTGTGGAAATAACTCCCTAGCTATCTATTAATAATGTATGCAATTAACTGTCAGTGTCTGTTACTGTATGGAAGTGGGTCACTGTCAGCTTAGCAAACTGCTGCTAGTAGAGAGCCACAGGGATCAGTGCTGGGTTCTCAGCTATTTACAATCTATACTAATGACCCAGATGAAGGGACAGATCAACACCAAATTTTCAGGCAATATATAGGTAAGTGGGAAAGCAGGTTGTGAGGAGGACACAAAAAGTCTGCAAGGGGATATAGAGAGGTTAAGTGAGTGGACACAAATCTGGCAGGTAGGATACAATGTAGGAAAGAGTGAGGCTTTCCACTTCAGTGGGAAGAATTGGAAGGCAGAACATTATTTAATTAGAGGAAGAGACAGCAGAATGTTACAGTACAGAGGATCTAACTGTAATTATAAGTACATATGTGGCGTATAAAAGTAGGGAAATGTTGCTGCAAATACATGGCATTGCTGAGTCTACACGTTTATATGCTTTCTCTGATTTAAAGAGGGAAACACTTGTATTGTAGGCAATGAAGATTCACTTGGTTGATTGCTAAGATGAAGGAGTCATCTTATGAGGAAAGTTTAATCAAGTTAAGCTAATATCATAGAAGTTGAGAAGAATGAGAGATGATCATATTGAAACATGGAAGAATCTGAGGAGACTGGACAGGGTAGATGTTGAGAGGAATGTTTCCATTTATGGGCAAAATTGGAACGACAGGACACAGTTTAAAAATAAAGTATGCCCCACTTAAGATGGAGATGAGAAGGAATTTCTCCTCTCAAAGTGTCCTTAATTTTTGGCATTGATTAGATTCCATCCTAAGGTAGGAAGAATTTTGATCTACGAGAGAGACAAGGGTTATAGGGCAGGCAATAAAATGGAGTTGAGGCCATAATCACATCAACCATGATCTTACTGAATGGTGGAGCAACCCGAAAGAACAAATTGCCTTCTGCTACTCCTGCTTCATATGTTCTGATTTGATGTCAATGTGGAACTAACTCTCTTAGTCTCTGTTTCAGTATTTCAGTGTGGAATTAACTTACGTTTGACACTGCATATGAGTGCAGAACTGATTCCCTTTCCATTACTAATTTTATATGAGTGTGCAATGTCTCTGTCAGTCTCTGTTACTGTACAGGACACCTTGATGAGAAATGTTTGGGCCCGACTGGTCTCAAATGTACTCAGGGTTAAACCCATCAGCTTTTCCTCCATCAACACTCCAGTTCAAAGCCAGCCAACAAGAACATACCTTCACAGAAAGTGAGACACCAATTTTCACAACCAACATCCACCCTGGTTCAAATGGATTCTTTGTCCATTTCTGGCCTCATTTTTCTGAGCAACAGCTACAATAATTCACTGGTAAAATCATGTGGCCACTGGAATTTTGAAACAAGGTGAAAATTCTGGAATACACAACAGGTCAGGTAGCATCTGCAAAGAGAGAAACAGAGTTCATGTTTCAGCTCACTGACAATCAGCATGAGATAAAACACTTCCTAATATCCACTCATGGCGGCCGCAGTTCCCACATGGGGAGGTAATGGTGTAGTGGTATTGTCACTGGACTAGTGATCCAGTGTAATGCAATGGGAGCAAATTTTACCACAGCAGAGAGTGCAATTTGAACTAAAAAAAAATCTGGAATTAAGGTCTAATGATGACCATGTCATGACAACCCACTTCATTTACTGATGCTCCTTTAGGCAAGCAAATCTGCCCAAATTTACTGTTCTGGCCGACATGTGACTCCAGGCACACAGCAATGTGGTTGACTCTTAAGTGCCCTCTGAAATGGCCTGACAAGCCAGTGATGCCCACATCACATGAATTAATAAAAACAATGCTCTGTGCCCCGGAAAGTGCTCTATCCAGGACACTGACTTGCCCAGGCACAGGGCAATCTGTGCTGGAACATTCCCCAGTGCCACTTGTAAAGTTTATTTATTTGTGTCACAAGTAGGGCTTACATTAACACTGCAATGAAGTTACTCTGAAAACTCTCTAGTCACTGCACTCTGGCGCCTGTTTGGGTACACTGAGAGAGCATTTAGCATGACCAATGACCAGAGGAAACCTATGCAGACATGGGGAGATTGTGTAGACTTCGCATCGACAGTGACCTAAGCCAGGAATCGAACCCGGGTCCCTGGCGCAGTGAGGCAGCAGTGCTAACCACTGTACCACTCCCATTCCACCAAGCTGCCCGTGTCTTATTGAAGTTTCCCACTTTCCTCCTCACAGTTGCCAATGCCTCCAAGATTGGCGGTGTATGGAAATGTTGAGCTTGAGTCCTGTACACCAAGGTGTGTGTCATTAATATATATCAGGAAGAGCAGGGCTCCTAAAACCGAGCCCTGGGGAACTCCACTAGAAACCTTCCTCCAGTCTGAAACACAACCATTAACCACTACTCTCTGTTTCCTCTCACTCACACTCTTCCACATGGGGCGGTGAAGATGGCCTCAGCACCCTAGCTATGACTGTAACACTGCATTCTGCACTCTCTCCTATCCTTCTCTGTGAATGGTATGCTTTGTCTGTATAGCATGCAAGCAACAATACTTTTCACTATTTACTAATACATGTGACGATAATAAATCAAATCATACCTCAATCTGAGAATGTATTTCAGATTTGGATTTGTATCAAATGTATTTGTGAATATTCACTGTGGCCATTAGTACAATAAATTCAAAACCCCTGATTTGCGTGATGTATTTAAGTCGAATCTCAGAGTACATTATTAATGTTCATTGTGTAACTTTTAATTAGATTCCATGTGTCAGTTTTATCATATATTTAATTTGGAGCTAAGGCTGCTCTATTGTGGGATTGACACTGTGATGATCTGATGGCAGGAGTCAATTTGGACTTGGATTTATGGATCCCACTATCAATGGTACTGGGTTTGATTTGATTTATTGTCACATGCATTGGTATACAGTGAAAAGTATTGTTTTCTTGCGTGCTATACAGACAAAGCAGACAGTTCATATAGCACATAGAGCAGAAGAAAAGGAGAGGGTGCAGAATGTAGTCTTAAAAGTCCATTTAATTGGAGTGCGGTTCAAATGCACACGGACATAAGTCCATTGGATCTTAAGTCCAACCGCTTAACCACTCGGCCATCCTGGTAGGATATTTAGAGTCACATGGACAAAAATGGCTGTCTCTCCTGCTCTGTTTGATTGATGGATTGAAAATGTGTCTGCAACTATTTCTGCTCTCTGAGCCCGTTGAACTAATAAGATGTCTGTGTGTCTGGAATTGGTTGCATTCTTGGACATACGCATCTCCATCAAGGACGGTCACCTCAGCACTTCACTGTACCGCAAGCACATGGATAACCTCATGATGCTCCACTTCTCCAGCTTCCATCCTATACACGTTAAAGAAGCCGTCCTCTGTGGACAAGCCCTCTGTATACACAGGATCTGCTCAGATTAGGAGTATTGCAACAGACACCTACAGACGCTGAAAGATGCCCTCATAACAACAGGATATGGTGCTCGACTCATTGATCGACAGTTCCGATGTGCCACAGAAGACAAACACAGGACACGATAGACAGAGTACCCTTCATTGTCCAATCCTTCCCCAGAGCGGAGAAGCTACGACATCTTCTCCGGAGCCTTCAACATATCAAGTATGAAGACGAACATCTCGCCAAGGCCATCCCCACACCCTCACTTCTCGCCTTCAAACAATCGCATAACCTCAAACAGACCATTGTCTGCAGCAAATTACCCAGCATTCAGGAGAACATTGACCACGACACCACACAACCCTGCCACAGCAACCTCGGTAAATGTGCCGGATCATTGACACTGATGCCATCATCTCACATGAGAACACCATCCACCACGTACACAGTACATATTCTTGCGAGTTGGCCAATGTTGTCTACCTGACACGCTGCAGGAAAGGATGTCCCAAGGCATGGCACATTGGAGAGACTGTGCAGACACTATGACAACGGATGAATGAACACCGCTCAACAATCGCCAGGCAGGAGTGCTTCCTTCCTGTCGGGGTACACTTCAGCAGTCATGGGAATTCAACCTCTGATCTTCGAGTAAGCGTTCTCCAAGGTGGCCTTCACGACACATGACAACGCAGAATCAATGAGCAGAAACTGATAGCCAAGTTCCGCACACATGAGGACGGCCTCAAACGGGACCTTGGGATTATGTCACACTATCTGTAACCCCCACAACTTGCCTGGGCAAAATATCAATAACTGTCCTGGCTGGAGACAATACACACCTCTTTAACCAGTGCTTGGCCCTCTCTCCATTTACACTGTCTGTAATTTTAAGACTTGATTACCTGTAAAGACTCGCATTCTTACCATTATCTTGTAAATTGAGTTTGTGCCTGTATGTGCCCTGTTTGTGAACACAGCTTCTCACTCACCTGAAGGAGCCTGAGACTCCAAAAGCTTGTGCTGCCAAATAAACCTGTTGGACTTTAACCTGGTGTTGTGAGACTTCTTACTGTCTGAGCTCCGTCAGAGACAACGTGAGAAGGAGCCGGCGACTCACTTCCCTGTAACTTGCGTGGAGACATCACATTTATTCACGTTCCTTCAATAATTTGTCTGTGGAAACAAAGTATATTTTAAAATTCAAGTACAGGTGAGAGAGAAGATACAGATTCCGTCAGTTTAATCTCTATTAATAATCATTGTGAGCGGTTTGTGAGGCTGCAGCCAGACTCGAGCTCTGATTGGTCACTCACATTTCAATCAGATTCGTAACCAATGGGAGGATCAGGGAGAAGAAATGGGAGGTTTTGATTGGTTCACATTTTCAAATTGGAAAAACCCGCCAATTTCAGTGCAGGAAAAATACAAAATAACGAACGCCTGAATGTTCAGGAAACTATTTCAATCTCACTTTATAATCTGTTTATTGTATTTTCCGCCACAGAATCCTGGCGCTATTTTAGGAACAGTTTGAATTTCTCAATCTCTTATCTATAACCCGCGGTAATCAGACCCCGTTCCGCAATTTAAAACGGAGCAAATCTCAGCTCAGTGGAAAAGCAGAAACAGAGAGATCACCAACCAACCCCTTCACACAGGCTTCCCAGGGACAGAGGGAAACGGCTGATTTCTGATCCTATCCCCTGAAAGCGGCCGGGAATGTTACAATGGGAAGTGCGGAGAGAATCCCCGGCCCGATCCCGCCGGTGGAACAGGCAGCTTTGTGTCTGGAGAATAGGGAGCGCCGGGGGGAGGCAGATCTTAAAGCGCTGCAATGGACTCAGGTCCTGTGTGTGCAGAAATCTCGCTGATTCCGTCCTCTGGGAAAACTGCGGAAGAAAGATCAGCCCGAGAATAACCTCTTCATTCCCGCCTTTACTCTGTTCCGGGAGCGACGCCCAGATCATCCGACAGAGGAAAATATATCATTCTCCAACTGCGAAATTCTTCCTTGTTGTCGATAATGCACCGGGATAGACTCGGTATGAAGCAAACTGAAGGATTTATAAAAACCTTGATTCTGACACCATGTCGTTCAATTATTCACTTGAGCTCAATATAGAGAGGGAAATGAAAACATCAGTAAACACATCAGAAACAGATCAATCCACCGTGACAATAACTCCATCTCTGACTCCCTGCTGCCAGGAAGCAGCCCTTTCACTGATCCTGTGAGCTTGTGTGTTAAATCTGAATGGGCTTGAGAGAAAAGGGACAGAGATCGAGTCTAACGCACTAAGTGGAGGAAGATAGACTTCAAATCCTCTCTGTACCTGTAACAATCTGTGTAAGAATGGAATAAAGTCTTAGTTTGCACAGATGGTTATTTGCTGCACAAAAAACGGCGCAAATGATGAAATTGTTGATTAACTGAAATCAGAACCCGAGTTCCAGATATCAACTATTAATAAAAAACAGCAACTTGCATGCATTAAAATACTGCCTGTGACAATACTATCGTAACGTGGATGGTGTATTCGCCTGATGAATTCCTCTATCTGCTGCGAGACTGATGGGGTCTATTTACTATCGTACACAGGGGGAACTCCGGATTGATAAAACAAAGCGGGAAACAGCTGGACTGTGAATAGCAGCGCAGCATCTGAGGGGCAAACAATAGATCGCCCTTTTCCAGAAAAAGTGAGTGGCTCTGAAAAGAGCCTTTGGGTTATCAGATTAAAGAATGGTCGCTTCACTTGCTCTTGGACGAGGCCGCAGAAGTTTTCTTGGGCAGCAGCACGGCCTGGATATTGGGCAGCACCCCGCCCTGAGCGATGGTCACCCCTCCCAGCAGCTTGTTGAGCTCCTCGTCGTTGCGGACGGCCAGCTGCAGGTGTCTGGGGATGATGCGGGTCTTCTTGTTGTCCCGGGCCGCGTTCCCGGCCAGCTCCAGGATTTCAGCGGTCAGATACTCGAGCACAGCAGCCAGATAGACCGGGGCTCCGGCACCCACACGCTCAGCATAGTTGCCCTTTCTCAGGTGCCTGTGAACACGGCCCACCGGGAACTGCAGTCCAGCCCGGGAGGAGCGAGAATTGGCCTTGGCCCGAGCTTTCCCGCCGCTCTTTCCTCTTCCAGACATCTGCACAATCTCACAAACACTTTCACAAAGAATGCTGAAACCCACTCCCTTTCGCTTCTCTTATAGCTCCGGGAGGAATGGAGGTGCGGACATTGCTGATTGGTCACTTTGTTGCTGCCTCTCAGCATCTTGTTCATATGACCAATCAGAAATCTGCTTAACTCACCAATCCGGAGAGCCCACGGAGTGAGGGCGGAAAATAACGGCGCCAAAATCTCAGATTCCAACCGATTTCATTTCAAACTGTAAAAGCCGCCAAAGCGGAAAGAACAAGAGTTTCGAAAATTATACGAATAGGTAATGGTTAATTAATTTTGAGTAATGTAAGAATCTCCCTTTCTCTCCTTCCCCAGTCTATAGTTAACCTGTATCTGGCAGTTTCTGATTTTCAGCCTGGGCTTTTCGGAAAATAAGTCGAAAATAACAAAATTTTCACTATTCATTTTTGAAAAGTTCGCAGATGTATTTATAAAACAAGAAATACATTTCAAATAAAATCTCTCAATAATTAACTGTCTAACAACAAAGTGTTTAAAACATCAGTCTGTGTTTGCACCATTTCACATTTTAACCCAAGTTGCAGATTTGCTTTTAGAATCCTGGATCCATTCGGGGTTAATCTCGGCCCTTTTTAAAACTCTCGAACTCGCCGCCAGAAAGTCTCATTGACATCGTTCTGTAAACGGACGGGATGTTCTCCATATTCGTGAGAATCAAGAGGGGAGTGAACATTTTCGGTGTAAATTGACCATTGCCGAGACTGAGGTTCCTGCACAACCGGGGCTGATAGGGAATAAACTGATCGATTATTAAGACCAAACTGGAACAGAATTGGAAGCTGCCACATTTGCTCATTAGCTCTCTCTCCCTCTCTAAAGTCGGGGAAACGGGCCTCTGAGATCTAAGTGCAGAGGCGGTCGGAAACCAATTAATTAATTAATGAAACATTATTAATCAGACGCTGGGCGATTAACTTGCATTACTCAGTACCTATCATTGATCAACAGCAAAAACAACAATTAGATTGTTCGAGACGCTTCAGAGTGAAAGATTAATTGAAACTAAATGGATGATATAGCTTTTTCAGGGAGATTGTGAGTGGCTCTTAAAAGAGCCGTTGTGTTTGGGATGTTTTTCAGTCCATGGGGAGTTTTACTTGGAGCTGGTGTACTTGGTCACCGCCTTTGTCCCTTCCGACACGGCGTGCTTGGCCAGTTCCCCGGGCAGCAGCAGGCGCACGGCGGTCTGGATCTCCCGGGAGCTGATGGTGCTGCGCTTGTTGTAATGGGCCAGGCGGGAAGCCTCACCCGCGATGCGCTCGAAAATATCGTTCACGAACGAGTTCATGATGCTCATGGCCTTGGAGGAGATGCCGGTGTCGGGGTGAACCTGCTTCATCACTTTGTAGATGTAGATGGAGTAACTCTCCTTCCTCGACTTTCGCCGCTTCTTGCCGCCCTTTACTACCGGTTTCTTAATCACTTTCTTCGCCCCCTTCTTAGGAGCTGTTTTCTTCTCATCCACCATTGTCACAGTTAATTTCAGACACAGAATCACTGAGTCGCGCTCGGAACTCCTCTTTTATAGATCAAAGCAGAGGCCTATGCGAATGAAGGATTGCTGAAAGCCCTGTTCCCCATTGGCTCATTCACAATGATGTCAATTCGTGACGCTCTCTCTCTGATTGGTTAGTTCAGATACACAAACACATAGTTTTTTTTTATACTTTTCCAATTCAATCAAATCAAATCCAATTCAGAGTTTCAACAAGTTGAGACATTTCAGATCCAGGCTGACAAGACAGGACGGGAGACCAAAACCACCCTGTCCTGGGCCTGATCTACATGAGTCAAACTGATTGGAGAAGGGGGAGGATCCTCCTCCAAGACTTGAGCTCATTTGCATCTTAGCCAAAAGGCCGAGATGCCGCTTTTAAAAATTGCTTCATATCAAACATATGAAACCTCAGCGTAACCTAATGACCTCAACCAAGTGCAGGCAATCCATACTACACTTGATCTTAGCCAAAAGGCCGAGAAGCGATGTGGATTTGAGCAGCAACCAGTCTGTTGTCAATCCGTCCTTTCCCCTTGTCCGCCCCGATCCACCCAACCCCCTGACTCTCTCACTCCCTCTGCCGCACCAGCGCATTCTCTCTGCTGCTAATCCCACATCACTCTATCAGACTGCTGATACTGTTCATACATTTCCCCTTCCTCACCAGCACCAACTGCTCTGCTTTACTTCCGCCCATCACCGGGAGCTGGCAGTGTACAATATCTGGGCGTGTGGAAGGGGAATAAGTTGATGAGCAACAGCCACATTGACATTGTTGCTAAAACAAAAAGCTGACTGCAAGAAGGAGTGGAATCAGAATTGGATATTACTGGCTACAAGCCTTGATACGGTTCCACACCAGAGGCAAATAAAGAAAATGAGAGCACGTGGAATGGTGGGGGCTGGGGGCTGGGGGGGAGGGGGGGGGCTGGGGGGGAGGGCGCTGGGGGAGAGAATGTCCTGGAATAGACTGAGAACGAGCTGATGGACAGAAAACTGAGAGTAGGAACAAATGGGTCATTTTCAAGTTAGCAGGCTATGACAAGTGGGCTACCACAAGGATCAGTGTTTGGGCCACTGCTTTCTACAATCTGTGTATCAATGATTTGGGATTAAAGGTAATATTTCCAAATTGGTAGCTGTCACAAACAAGGTGGATGTGTGAGTTGTGAGAAGGAGGCAAAGACTCTTTGTGTGTATTTGAAGAGGCTGAGCGAATGGGCAACAATTTTGCAGATAGAAGCAATGCGGAGAGATATGAGGAGATTTAATCATTAAATATGTTCATGAGTGAGATTGATAGATTTCTACATATCAAAAACATCAAGGGTTACGGGGATAGTTCAGGAAAATGATGTTGAAGTGGAAAATCAGTCATGATCTCACTGTATGGCAATGTGGACTCGAAGAGCCGAATGGCCGACTCTTGCTCCAATTTCTTATCTTCTAATTATGTTTTAGCATGGTCATCATTCTGTGACTGTAATTAACGATAAATGAGTACAAGGTACTTCTTGTATCCTGTCACAGTATGACTTTGGCTTTAAAAATAGAACAGAGCATGTCCATAGCTAGTGACTGACCTCCTATTTTCCAACAGACTTTCCACAATTGAATTCCACATTTAGGTAAGGGATGGAATACTCTCCACTCACTGGTCAGTGCACCTCCAACAACACCAAATAATCTCAGAAACAAATCTAGTTTTTGGTTTCACTTGCAAACCATTCACCAGCTTCAGCATTTACTCCCTCAACCATTCATACACAGTGTGCACCATTTGTGAAGTGCACTGCAAGAACAGGCGACACAATGGTTAGACAGCTGCCTCACAATGCCAGGGACCCAGGTTTGTTTCCGGCCTCGGACGCCTGTCTTTGTGGAGGTTGCATATTCTCCCCTTATCTGTCTGGGATTTCTCCAAGTGCACTGGTTTCCTCCCACAGTTCAAAGTTGTGCAGGTTGTTCGGATTGGCCATGTTAATTGCCCCTTGGTATCCCAAGATGTGTAGTTAGGGGATGTAGCCCTGGTAAATTTGGGGGGTTATGGGGATAGGGCCTGGGTAAAATACTGAGTCAGTGCAGACTTGATGGGTCAAATGACATCCTTCTGCACTGGAGGGATTCTATTCTAAATCAGTGAGGCTGAGTGTGGTATGAAATGGCATCTCTCTATTTCATGTCCAGAATGCGATTAATTATGTGCTTGTAAGTATTGGGCACAGTATGTGAAACAAAATGTGTATTTGTCTGTTGATTGCCAGCTTGCATGTGTGAGATTGGCCGAACATAATTTTGAGACTCATGCACTATATCAGTCTCCACTGTGTATGTTAATATGGGGTAAATTCTGCTCATGCCAGTGTCTTGAAGTGAATGGGAGTTTGATTTCGGTTCAGCAGGCATGTGTCATTGAGTAACTGTATAAGTGTCTGAATGATACTGTATGCATCGGTCTCTGGTACAACATCTGAGTGTGCTTTTCTGTCTGTCTGTGGTGCTGTTTGTGAATGCAGGGTTCATTCTATGGATGCTACTTGTGATACTGTGTGAGAGTGAACTTCATTTTGCTTCACTGTTTCTCAAAACAAATGTAGGTATCATTCTGTAGATGTCATTCGCTAGTATGTTTTGGAATTCCTTGTTCTTCCATCTGTCTCGAGAGAGTTTGAGAAAGTAGGATTAATTTTACATCTGTGATTCTCTGGTTATCCATGTGGGTGTAGGAATCAATCTTTATCCATGTATCTCTTGCGTTGAAGTGTGGGATACTTCTGTCCTTTAACTTTACATGTATCTCAGACATTGTGATAAACACTACATGCTAAAAACATAATGTATTGATATTTGTTCATCTTTCAATTTATTTTTTCATGTAGATTTCCCGTACATTTGACTGTCCCTGTTTATATTCAGCAGCTGTGTGAGAGTATTCAATTAGTAATTCTGTGAATGGTAACTATTGGAACCTGGTAAGTAATTCCTGCAGTTTGTAGCAAAGGAATTGCTGTTACATCTTTCTGTCTTACTCATATTGAGCATTTTTGGATTTATTTACATTTTTATCCCTGTAAATAGTATCAGGTAATTAATTGTAATTTATTCAGTATTGTACAATTATCTTTTGTCTGTCTGAGCGAAGAATTGTTACTTCATGTGTGACCAAGGTGACACCGTGTTTTATATCTGTGAGTGGATGAATTTGTTTTATTCCTGTGATATATACCTGTCAAGACAAAAGATAGGAAAATGTAGATGTACAAAAGGACTCTAGATGTTAACATGCAGGTCCAGATGGCAGTTAGGAAGGCGAATGATATGTTGGACGTTATTGCAAAAGGTTTTGAGCGCAGCAGAAGTGAAGTCTTACTTTAATTGTCTGGCAGCTTAGTTAGACTGCACCTGGAGAACTGTGTGCTGTTTTGGTCCCCTTACCTTAGGAAGGATAATACTTTTGTTATAGAAAGTGTAACAAAGGTTCACCAAACTTGTTCCAAAGATCAGAGAGACGTCTGAGTCGGTACAGACTTGGTGGGCTAAAGGGTCAGTTTCTGTTCTGTGTTGTTCTTTGTTCTTTGCATCCCTATAGTAGAGAAGGAGGATATTTATCCCATCTCGTCTGCACTGACTCAGCATCTTACATTTGCCCACACAACCCCCTCCCACACTATCCAAATAACCCACAAACCACTGAATCTACACAACCTGGAACACAAAGGAACATGCAACCTGTGACCATCACCCTCTGCTTTATGTCACTACGAAAGTTGTTGATGCAATTTTCCAAATCATACTGGATCCCATGTGCTGATATCTTCTTGATCAGTCTCCCATTGTCAAATGCCTTACTGAAGTCCATGTGGATGACATCAACTCACTGCCCTGATCTACAAGGATCGACACCTCCCCAAAACATTCAATCTAATTTGTTAGACATGATCTTTCCCTAACAAAGCAATGCTGACTATCCTTGATTAATCCTTGCCTCTGAAAATGGAGATTAATTTTAACCCTCACAATTTGTCTCAATAATTCCCCTTACACTGATTTCAGATTTTAAACAACTGGATTGTGTCCTCGTCACCTCAAGGGCATCTCCACTCTCCAACACTACAATGTCTTCCCTAGTCAGTATTGTCATCCCACCTCTCTTTTTCTCTTATCTATCTCTTTCTGAACACAATTCCTGAATATTCAGCACCCAGTCCTCACTCTTTTTAAGGCACATTTCTGTCAAAGAACAAAGAACAGTACAGCACAAGAAACAGGCCATTCGGCCCTCCAAGCCTGTGCCGCTCATTGGGCCAGCTGGACCATTCATTTGCATCCCTCCAATCCCAGACTGCTCATGTGACTATCCAGGCAAGTCTTAAACGATGCCAGCGTGTCTGCCTCCACCACCCCACTTGGCAGCGCATTCCAGGCCCCCACCACTCTGTGTAAAAAACGTCCCTCTGATATCTGAGTTATACCTCGCCCCTCTCACCTTGAGCCCATGACCCCTCGTGATCGTCACCTCCAACCTGGGAAAAAGCTTCCCACTGTTCACCCTATCTATACCCTTCATAATTTTGTACACCTCTATTAGGTCTCCCCTCATTCTCCGTCTTTCCAGGGAGAACAAGCCCAGTTTACCCAATCTCTCCTCATAGCTAAGACCCTCCATACCAGGCAACATCCTGGTAAACCTTCTCTGCACTCTCTCTAATGCCTCCACGTCCTTCTGGTAGTGCGGCGACCAGACCTGGACACAGTACTCCAAATGTGGCCTAACCAGCGTTCTATACAGCTGCATCATCAGACTCCAGCTTTTATACTCTATACCCCGTCCTATAAAGGCAAGCATACCATATGCCTTCTTCACCACCTTCTCCACCTGTGCTGCCACCTTCAAGGATTTGCGGACTTGCACACCTCGGTCCCTCTGTGTGTGTCTATACTCTTGATGGCTCTGCCATTTATTGTATAACTCCCCCTTACATTAGTTCTTCCAAAATGCATCACTTCATATTTATCTGGATTAAATTCCATCTGCCATTTCTCCGAACAAATTTTCCAGCCTATCTATATCCTGCTGTATTGTCCGACAATGTTCATCGCTATCCGCAAGTCCAGCCATCTTCGTGTCATCCACAAACTTGCTGATAACACCAGTTACACTTTCTTCCAAATCATTTATATATATCACAAATAGCAGAGGTCACAGTACAGAGCCCTGCGGAACACCACTGGTCACAGACATCCAGCCGGAAAAAGACCCTTCGACTGCTACCCTCTATCTCCTGTGGCCAAGCCAGTTTTCTATCCATCTAGCCACCTCTCCTTGTATCCCATGAGCCTTAACCTCCTTAACCAACCTGCCATGAGGGACTTTGTCAAATGCCTCACTGAAATCCATATAGACGATATCCACGGCAATCCTTCGACATCCTTCGTCAATCGTTTTTGTCACTTCCTCAAAAAACTCCATCAAATTTGTAAGGCATGACCCCCCTCTTATTGTCATTGCCTCTGCACCAGATTCCCACATTTCTCTTTGTCCTTCAAGCTCATCAACCTTATTTATCACACTCTGTGTGTTTACATACATTGGAAACCTGTCTTGACATTCTTCATAGTACTTGTTAGTCTCCTTCTATCCAACATGGTATTACTTCCTTCTCCTGCATTATCCATCACTCTCCCTCCTTTCTGCCCTTCTTCCTTTCTGCTACTTTCATATGTATCACAACCTCTATCCTATCACCCTCCTCTTTCAGGATGTCCTGCAGCGATTCAGTGACATCCCTGACACTGGCCAGGGAGATAACACACCATCCTGAAGTCAAATCCTTGGCCACTGAAATGCCTGTCTGCTCTACTGACTGATGAATCCCCTATCACTATTGCTCTTCCTGTCTTCTTCCTCCCCACCTGTACAAGCAAGATGCTTGTGTTGCCAGAATCTTGGCTCTGACTGCACTCCTCTGGGGTGCCTACCGCACCCTCATCTGCATCCAAAATGGAAGATGTGTTAGTGACGAGGACCCCACGGGACTCCTGCAGTACCTGTTTGGGTGGCACGGTGACAAAGTGGTTCGCATTGCTGCCTCACAGCACGAGGGACCCGGGTTCAATTCCCGCCTTGGGTGGCTGTTTGTGTGGAGTTTGCACATTCTCCCCGTTTATGCATGGGTTTCCTCCGGGTGCTCTGGTTTCCCCCCACAGTCCAAAAATGTGCAGGTTAGGTGGATTGACCATGCTAAATTGCCCTTTAGTGCCCCAAGATGTGTAGGTTAGAGAGATTGGCAGGGTAAATACCTGGGGTTATGGGGATAGGGGCTGGGCAGGATTGTTGTTGGTGCAGGCTCGGTGGGCTGAATGGCCCCCTTCTGCACTGTAGGGATTCTATGATTGTATTCTATGATTCTACATGCCTGTTCTTCTTGGACTGCTCAGTGGTCACCCATTTCCTTCTTTCCTCTAGTACCTTGAGCTCTGCTGTGACCATCTCTCTAAATGTGCTGTCCACATAACTCTCAGCCTCTCAAATGCATCACAGTCTCTCCAGCTGCTCCTCAAGGTCCGAAACCTGGAGCTCCAGTTTCTGCAGCTGGGAACACTTCCTGCACATGTGGTCATTCAACACACTGGCAGCATCCAAGACTCCCCACATGAGACAAACCGCACATTCTACTCAGCTATCTTCACCTGACGTGTCTTCAATGTAAAATTTACACCTTATACTAGAACAAATCTGATGTCGTGATGCCGGCATTGGACTGGGCGGGGGGGGGGGGGGGGGGGGGGGGCACAGTAAGAAGTCTCACAACACCAGGTTAAAGTCGAACAGGTTTATTTGGTAGCACAAGCTTTCAGAGCGCTTCTCATGTTTCTATATGTGCCCTGTTTGTGAATCCAACTCTCCACTCACCTGAGGAAGGAGTGTTTCTTCAGAAGGAACTCTTCAAAATGCAGCTCATGAAAATACAACAAAACTTACTCCATCTTATAAATCAAAGGACGGGTTTAATAAAGAAACATCATTACTCCAAACTTGGGGCCTCACCCTGGGCCACTCCAAGCTCCCACAATTCATAGAAATCATAGAAACCCTACAGTACAGAAAGAGGCCATTCAGCCCATCGAGTCTGCACCGACCACAATCCCACCCAGGCCCTACTCCCATATATTTACCCACTAATCCCTCGAACCTACGCATCTCAGGACACTAAGGGCAAGTTTAGCATGGCCAATCAACCTATCCCGCACATTTTTGGACTGTGGGAGGAAACCGGAGCACCCGGAGGAAACCCACGCAGACACGGGGAGAATGTGCAAACTCCACACAGACAGTGACCCAAGCCGGGAATCGAACCCAGGTCCCTGGAGCTGTGAAGCAGCAGTGCTAACAACTGTGCTACCATGCCGCCCTACAGAGAAGTTCAGAGTTCAGAGAAGGTTTACGGGATTAATACCAGGAAGGGGCAGGTTCTCATGAGGAATTGTTGGAGGGGATAAGTTTGCATGCATGAGAGTTTAGAAGAGTAAGTATCGATTGATTGAAATTTTACAGATCTGAGTGGTCTTGACAGGATGGATGTGGAGAGAATATTTCCTCTTGTGGGAGAATCTAGAATGAGGGGTCACTGTTTCAAAATAAAGGGTCATTCATTTAAGGCACAGATGAGGCGAGATTATTTTCTCTCAGAGGGTTGCGTGTCGATGGAACTCCCTTCCTCAAAAGGCAAAGCAAGCAAAGTCTTTCAATATTTTGATTGCAGAGGTGGATAGAAAATCATAGAATCTCTACAGTGCTGATGGAGGCCATTTGGCCCCACGGGTTTGCACTGATTTTCCAACAGAACATCTTTCTGAGGGCAACTCCTTGCCACATCCCTGTAACCCCATGCATTTACCCTGCTAATCCCCCCAACCTACACATCTTGGGACACAAAGAAGCAAATTGGCATGGTCAATCCACCTAACCTGCACATCTTTGGAATGTGAGAGGAAACCGGAGCGTAGAAACATAGAAACCAGAAGCAGGAGGAGGCCATTCGGCCCTTTGAGCCTTCTCCACAATTCATTCTGATCATTGAATTCAATATCCTGATCCCCCCCTCCCCCCATATCCCTTGATCCCTTTGAACCCAAGAGCTATATCTAATTTCTTCTTGAAACCAGACAACGTTTTGGCCTGAACTACATTCTGCGGTAGTGAATTCCGCACATTCACCACCCTCTGGGTGAAGAAATTTCTCCTCACCTAAGTTCTGAAAGCTTTACCCCTTGTCCTCAACCAAGACCCCTAGTTCTGGTCTCCCCCACCATTTGGAACATTCTTTCTAACCGACTTAGTCTCTCTGAATCCTAAGCGATTTAGTCTCTCATCATATGACAGACCTGCCAGCCCAGGAATCTGCCAAGTAAACCTTCATTGTACTCTCTCTATAGCAAGGACATCCTTCCTCAGATAAGGACACCAAAAGTGCACACAATACTCCAGGTGTGGCCTCACCAACGCCCTACACAATTGCAGCAAAACATCCCTATCTCTGTACTCAAATCCTCTCGCTATTAAGGCCAACATGCCATTTGCCTTCTTTACTGCCTGCTGTACCTGCGCTCTTACTTTCAGCAACTGATGCATGAGGACTCCAAGCTCTCATTGAATATCCACCTCTCTCAATTTACAACCATTCATGTATAATAATCTTTTTTCCGATTCCTTCTACCGAAGTGGATAACCTCACGTTTATCCACATTATAGTGCATCTGACATGCGATGTCCATGCACTCAGCTTGTCCAAATCACGCTGAAGTAACTCTGCATCCTCCTCACAGCTTACCCTCCCACCCAACTTCGTATCATCTGCAAATTTGGAGATAATACATTCAGTTCCCTCTTCTAAATCATTAATATATAATGTGAACAGTTGGGGTCCTAGCACTGATCCCTGCAGAGCCCCACTAGTCACTGACTGCCACTCAGAAAAAGCACCCAGAGGAACAAATGTTGACACAGGGAGAATGTGCAAATTCCAGACAGTCACCCAAGGTTGGAATTGAACCCGGCTCCCTGGTGCTATGAGGAAGCAAGAAGGTGAAAGATTATCAGGGATGGGTAAGGATGTGGGTTTGAAGTTACAATCAGACCAGTCATGATCATACTGAATGGTGGAGCAGGCTCAAGGGGCCAAGTGGCCGACACCTGCTCCTAATTCAAACATTCATCTGTCTGGGAATTTTTGAAATATGTTCAAGTGAATTTCTTGGACCAGAGTATTCTCAAGAAACTATGAACAAAGCATTGCTGGATCTGGTGCTGGGGAATGGGGTGGGCCAAGGTTGGCCGCATGAATCAAGTGTCTGTGTTTTTATCCAGTGATCATTGTATCACAAGCTTGACATTAGCAAGGAACAATCTAAAGTAGACATTCTAAATTGGAAGAGGACTAACTTCAATGCTTCAGTGCTTCTTAGTCTGCTCCTTCTCCAGTATTATCCATCACTCTCCCTCCTTTCTGCCACTTCTACATGCTGGTGTCAAACCTGCTGCCAATTTAGTTGAAACCCTCACCAACCAGACTACTGAACCATAAACCAACAACAATATTGTGCTTGGGGCCTGTGCTTGCAGAGCACAATGGATCAGAACTCCAGCAAGTGAACCTCTTGGCCATCTCTGCTGTGTGTGAGTGACACTTACTGTATGTGAGGAGCTGGCTGCAATTCTCCTTGTGTGAAAGAATCTCTTCATTTATTCTGCTGGTTTCAACTCTTTGCCTGTCAGAAGGAAAAATGTTGATTAAATTTCAGAGGATAGGTAGAAAATACGCTATACATTGAGTATTTTAGCAATTGCTTATCAAGCGCAAAGGAAGAACAGTCAAACAGAGTCAGTGTGTGATTCCACTGCCGTTCTGCAGCACATGCACTTAAATACAGGTACAGAGACTGACAGATACAAAATAAAACGAACACACTGATATTGTGGAGGAGAGGGATACATACAAAAATAAAACTAATACCAGCAAGAAGAGAATTATTACTACATGCAATCACATGCACCACTTTTGGACAGACACACAATGAGACCCAGATACAGAATGAATCATAAACTCAGAAATGTTCTCATCCATTCACAGATACAAATCCCACACTCACATGCTCTATCAGTGAGTAAATCCCACACGAAGTTTTAAAGTTCCTTGAGGGGGTAAAAGGAAGTTCGATAAAGGAGAACCAGTGGACGTGATTTATTTAGATTTCCAGAAGGCCTTCTGACACAGTGCTGAGTCGGATTCTGCTAAATAAATTAAGAGCCCATGGTGTTCAGGGTAAGATCCAGGCATGGATAGAGGGTTGGCTGACTGGCAGAAGGCAGAGAGTGGGGATAAAGAGGTCTGTTTCAGGATGGCAGCCAATGTTCGGTGGTGTGCCTCAGGGATCAGTGCTGGGACCACAACTTTTCACCATATACATTAACAATTTGGAAGCAGGAAGTGAAAGCTCTGTTGCTAAGTTTGCAGATGATACAAAGATATGGAGAGGGACAGATAGTACTGAGGAAACAGGGGGGCTGCAGAAGGACTTGGACAGGATAGGAGAGTGGGCAAAGAAGTGACAGATGGAATACAATGTGGAAAAGTGTGAGGTTATGCACTTTGGAGGGAGGAATGGAGGCATAGACTATTTTCTAAATGGGGAAATGCTGAGGAAATCAGAAGCGCAAAGGGACTTGGGAGTCATTGTTCGAGATTCTCTTAAGGTTAACCGGCAGGGTCAGTTGGCAGTTCGGAAGGCAAATGCAATGTTAGCATTCATGGCGAGAGGGATACAATACAAGAGCAGTGATGTACTTCTGAGGCTGTACAAGGCTCCAGTCACACCCCATTTGCAGTATTGTGAGCAGCTTTGGGCCCCGTATCTCAGGAAGGATGTGCTGGCCTTGGAAAGGGCCCAGAGGTGGTTCACAAGAATGATCCCTGGAATGAAAAGCTTGTCATATGAGGAACGGTTGAGGACTCTGAGTCTGTACTCATTGGAGTTCACAAGGATGAGGGGGGACCTTGTTGAAACTTATAGGATACTGTGAGGCCTGGATAGAGTGGACATGGAGAGTTTGTTTCCAAAATCAGGAAAAACTAGAACCAGAGGGCACAATCTCAGGCTAAAGGGACGATCCTTTAAAACAGAGATGTGGAGTAATTTCTTCAGCCAGGGACTGGTGAATCTGTGGAACTCTTTGTTGCAGAAGGCTGTGGAGGCCAAGTCATTGAGTGTTTTTTAAGACAGAGATAGATAGACTTGATTAATAAGGGGACCAGGGATTATGGGGAAAAGGCAGGAGAATGGGGAAGAGAAAAATATCAGTCATGATTGGCGGATAAGACTCGATGGGCCGAGTGGCCTAATTCTGCTCCGATAACTTATGGTCTCACACACTGTATCAGAGTGAGTAAATCCTGCACTCACACACTGTATCAGAGAGTGAGTAAATCCCACACACACTGTATCAGAGAGTGAGTAAATCCCACACACACACACTGTATCAGAGAGTGAGTAAATCCCACACTGTATCAGAGAGAGAGTAAATCCCGCACTCACACACGGTATCAGAGAGTGAGTAAATCCCGCACTCACACACGGTATCAGAGAGTGAGTAAATCCCACACGGTATCAGAGAGTGAGTAAATCCCACACTCACGCACATTACCAGAGATTCACAGTTCCTGAAGGAATCCCACACTCCCGCACAGTTCTTCTGTGGAGAAGGGTCCCTCACACCGACAGCCAGGCGACATTTCCCGGTGGATCTTTACACACTGAGAAACTGGCGCTGGAGATTCTTTGTAAAATGTATTTCCTGATTGTGGTAAGGAGGCTTGTGATTGGCGGAAACTCCTCAATCTGATTGGTCTGTTTTCATATCCACTCAAATGAACGCCTGATAAGTGACTGTAATAACTTTCAAAATGTCCAATCACAATCATTGCTTTCCCAATTCCTCATTAGCATAGTTCTGTGGGACTGCCTATTTAATCAGCGCTCGGAAGGGGTTTGCTTTATTTCTGTGTGAAATTGAAGATGGCTGATGAGAAGAAACCAACATCGAAACCAGCTCCCAAGAAGGGAGCGAAGAAAGTGATTAAGAAACCGGGAACAAAGGGCGGCAAGAAGCGACGAAAGTCGAGGAAGGAGAGTTACTCCATCTACATCTACAAAGTGATGAGCAGGTTCACCCCGACACCGGCATCTCCTCCAAGGCCATGAGCATCATGAACTCGTTCGTGAACGATATTTTCGAGCGCATCGCGCGTGAGGCTTCCCGCCTGGCCCATTACAACAAGCGCAGCACCATCAGCTCCCGGGAGATCCAGACCGCCGTGCGCCTGCTGCTGCCCGGAGAACTGGCCAAGCACGCCGTGTCGGAAGGGACAAAGGCGGTGACCAAGTACACCAGCTCCAAGTAAAACTCCCCATGGACTGAAAAACACTCCAAACACAACGGCTCTTTTAAGAGCCACCCACAATCTCTGTGAAAAAGCTGCGCCATCTTTTCCCTTATTGAGTGAATGAGAAATGTCTTTCTGGAGGATAGAGATTTGTCCCGGTGCAGAATGCTGTGAATGGGACTTCATACCCGCCCCTGACACACACTTTCACATTGAAGGGACAATCAAACTGAACTGAGAGCGTATTTTAAATCCCAGTCTGGGGATTGTCACGGACAATGGGGAGAAAGAATATCAGGAGCTAATTATTTAAATTTATTTATAACTATATTCAGAGTTTCACGACCCTGAATTATTTTTTTTTTCTCGGGTGATCTGGGAGCAGCTCCCGCAACAGAGTAAAGGCGGGAATGAAGAGGTTATTCTCGGGCTGATCTGTTTATTCCGCAGCTTTCCCAGAGGACGGAATCAGCCAGATCTGTGCACACACAGGACCTGAGTCCATTGCAGCGCTTTAAGATCTGCCTCCCCCCGGCGCTCCCTATTCTCCGGTCACAAAGCTGCCTGTTCCACCGGCGGGATCGGGCCGGGGATTCTCTCCGCACTTCCCATTGTAACATTCCCGGCCGCTTTCAGGGGATAGGATCAGAAATCAGCCGTTTCCCTCTGTCCCTGTGAAGTCTGTGTGAAGGTGTTGGTTGGTAATCTCTTCGTTTCTGCTTTTCCACTGAGCTGAGATTTGCTCCGTTTTAAATTGCTGAACGGGGTCTGATTACCGCGGGTTATAGATAAGAGATTGAGAAATTCAAACTGTTCCTAAAATAGCGCCAGGATTCTGTGAGGGAAAATACAATAAACAGATTATAAAGTGTGAGATTGAAATAGTTTCCTGAACATTCAGGCGTTCCGTTATTTTGTATTTTTCCTGCACTGAAATTGGCGGGTTTTTCCAGTTTGAAAATGTGAACCAATCAAAACCTCCCATTTCTTCTCCTTGGCTCTCCGATTGGTTAAGAATGTGATTGAAATGTGAGTGACCAATCAGAGCTGGAGTCTGGCTGCAGCCTCACAAACCGCTCACAATGATTATTAATAGAGATTAAACTGACGGAATCTGGATTTGAGATATTAAATGTACTTTGTTTCCACAGACAAATATTTGACAGATCCAAAACAAACGTGATATTTCCTCCACACAAGTTACAGGGGAAATTGTCGCCAACTCCTTCTCACACACAGTCCGTACATTGTCACTGACAGCTCAGAGACACAGACAGCTGATCAATTCCACAGACCCAAACAGCAGGAGAGACAGATGATGTGCCTATTTGACAGCCAGTTCTCGTACCAGAATGGTCGAGTGGTTAAGGCGTTGGACTTAAGATCCAATGGCCATATGTCTGCGTGGGTTCGAACCCCACTTCTGGTAAATGGATTTTTAACACTACAGTCTGAACCCGCTCCTTTCCTTCTCCCCTCTACTCTATGAACGGTCTGCTTCGTCCGTTCTACGCAAGAATCAATACCTTTCACTGTATACCAACACATCAAAACAAACTCAGTGCCATTGATAGGGGGACCCATAAATCCCAGTCCAAATTCTCACCTAATATTGAATCATCACTGTGTCAATTCCACAATAGAGCAGCCACAGCTCCAAATTCAATGTCTGATCAAACTGACAAATGGTTTTTCGGTTAAAAGTTACATAATGCACCTTAATAATGTACACTGAGATTCGAGTTAAATACCACCCACATCAGGGGTTTAAAAGTGGCCCATAGTTTGTATCCTCACAAATACATTCGATACAAAGCCTCATCTCAAATACATTCTCAGATTGAGATATTCTGAGAGCTCGTATAACCTGAGATACAAATTCAGATTCCAGTTGAAAACTCACCCAGATTATGAAACTTAAAGTTACAATATCAATTTGCTTACTTTGAATTGAACTATAGCTTATTAACTAATCCTAACTCCCCACTCACACTGAGCCAGATGGACAATACTATACAAATTCCAGACTGAGTTTCCTTTTACATTCATGTCAAAATTCTTACTCAGAATCAGACTGAGTGTCACAGATCAAATCAATGTGAACAACCTGAGTGAAGCTTGCATAGCAATCCAGTATCAGATTGAAGGATACATTATCTTTCACAATTGTGTTCAGAGTGACACAGATTTAATGTTGGGCCGAAATTCACACACATTGTTTGCTTCAAACCTACCACATCAGTGGCCTGTTGCTTTGCTGGAAATTTATATGGAATGAATCCAAACTTATAAATAGATTGAAGATTACATGATGAATCCCATGCTCACATTGAGTCATAGACTCTGACATACACACGATAATTCTCAAACATGTGCTCAGTGTTAGATGAATGAATCTCATGCTGCACATGCAGCACCAGAGACTGAAAGTTACATCTGATTATCACACTTACATTGCAGTATCCCAGACACTTGAGTACCAGTGACAGATTCAGAATGATCCCACACTCACACACATTATGACAGTCTGACCAATACACATGATTTGCACCCTTTAGAAACAGCAGCAGATATACTCAGATGCTGAATGAACCCCACTGTATGGTACCAGAAACAGAAACATAAATCCTACCCTAATATTCCATCTTTGTGACAGATCAGAATGTCTGCCAAACTCATACAATTTCAGAAAATACTGAATACTGCACTCGTGCAGCACCAGAAAGATTCCTATTCAGAATTGTGTTTAAATTCATATACAATAGCGCTGACTGATAGTCACACACACAAACACATGCACACTAACTGAAATGGAGTCTTTTAGCCAAAGGTAGATAGATTGTTGATAAACAAAGACTAAAAGGTATTAAGTTTAGACAGGAGTGTGGAGTCGATGTTCAAATCAGATCAGCCATGATGTAATAGAATGGAGGAGCAGACTTAAGTGTTCTATTCCTGCTCAGAATTTGAATGTTCACGCATGCTATTCTTAAGAGATTCAGAATGAGTCCCAAATTCACGTGCAATATCAGAAAGTAACTGATAGACAAAACCCCTTGCTCAACTACTGTTCCAACCACAGGCTCAAACAATGATGCAACATACATCCTGCAGCAGAAAATGCAAGATACATATGACATATGGTACAGATATATTGCACCAGAGAATGAGAGATACAGAATGAATCCAGCCACAATGAAGGAACAGCGATATATTTCCAAGTGAGAATGGTAAGTGACTTGGAGGGTAAGGTCCATTTAATGGTGTTTCCATGAGTCAACTGTTCTTGTCCTTCTCTCGACGGTAGTGCTCTTTGGTTTGAAAGATGCTACTGAAGGAACCTTTGTGAGTTCCAGTAGCTCATCTTGGAGGTAGTAAGTACTGCTGCCACTGTATGTCACTGGTCAAGGGCATGTGTGTTTACAGATGGGATGTCAATCATGAGGGATGCTTTGTCCGGGATGGTGTCAAACCTCTTGAGTGTTGCTGGTGCTGCATTAACCCAGGCAAGTGGAGATTAATCCATCATACTCCTGATTTGTGCCTGGTAGATGGTGAACAGTGTTTGGCAGTTAGGATCTTTGTTACTCACCATGGGATTTTGTGTCTCTGACCTGCCTTGTAGCCCTTGTATTACATGGCTAGTCCAATTGAAGGTAATCACAAACATATTGATATGATTTCATTTAATGTCAAGGGACAATGGTTAGATTCTTTCTTGTTGGAAATGGTCTTTGTCTGGTACATGTGTGGTGTGATTGTTATTTGCCACTTCTCAGCCCAAGCTTGGATACTGTCCAGTTCTTGCTGCATTTGCGAGTGGGCTGCTTCGGTAACTGAAGAGTCCTGAATGGTGCTAAAAATTGCACAGTCATCAGCGAGCATCTCCAGTTCTGACCTTATGGTGGAAGGGTCTGGGACAGTAACTTGACAAACTCGGGAAATGATCTCCTGAGGATGAAATGACTGACCACCACAACCATCTTACTTTATGCTGGATAAAGTTCCAACCAGTGGAGAGGTTTCCATGATTCCCATCGACTTTGCTTTTGCTGAGGATCCTTGATGCTGAACTCGGTCAAATCCTGTTTTGATGTCGAGGGCAGTCACTCTCATCTCATCTCAGAGGATCGTTAGTCAGTGGAATTCCCTTCCCCAGACAACAGTTGAGGCTGGATCATTGAATATGTTCCAGGCTGAATTAGACAGATTATACAAGGGAGTGAATGGTTGCTGCAAAAGTTTGAAAAGTCGATTTGCAGCCACAATTATTTCCTTGGTCCATTCATAGGATGTGCGCATCACTGGCCAGCATTTATTACCCATCCACGGATCGAGTCAACCACATTGCTGTCGCTCTGAAGTCACATGTAGGCCACACAAGGTAATTTCATCAGATTTCCTGCCCTAAAGCACATTAGTGAACCAGATGGATTTTTCCAACAATGGTTCCATCGCCATCACTAGATTCTTATTTTCAAATTACTTTTGATTGAAATCAAATTCTACCATCTGCTGTGGAGGGTTTCGAACCTGGGTCCCCAGAACATTAGCTGAGTTTCCAGATTAATAGTCTAGCGATGATACCACGAGACCATCGCCTCCCCTTCTTGAATGATGGTGCAGGACTGAGGGGCTGAATGGCCTGACTCCTGCCCGTATTTCTAATATGATAGTAACCGTCATAATTGATTCCATTTTATTTTGATTTTTGGTTTTCATCTATATTTTCTCTTGATTTTGCTTTCAGCTGGCAGTTGTTCATCATTCTTCAATTCACACCTCCTTCAGACACATCTCTGTTTGCTGTTACTTGTTCCTTTCCCACTCCCTTTAGCCTTGCAGCACCAATTATTTTATTACTTAATCGCTCCTGCCCTCCACCTTGCTTTGGAAAGCACAAGACAAAAGGTTCCACTAATATTAGTAATGAGGCAGGAGCAGGATTAATTAATAATCTGACAGTAAATAAACATCAAACACTGAGTGACCACAATATGTTAGAGGCAGACATTCAGTGCGAGGAGAAAGGACACACGCAGGTCACAGTTTTGACCTTAAGTAAGGCCGAGAAGGGTGAAATGTGTTGTAAACTGAACACGTTAAAATCCGTCCAGCTATGAAGAGGCCAATCAAGGGAACAATCAGAGAGACTGAAAAAAGTATTTCATACAATGTGTATCTAATGCAAGCCTGAAGAAATGAAACTTCACTTTCTCAGTTTATGGTGATTTTGGGAACTGAATTTCATGTTTTAAACCAGTAATTAAGAAAAAAATAGTGATTTCTGTAAATAAGGATTAACTCTGTCTTTAACGTGATGCTGTGTCCACTGTGCTGATATTCTTGTCCTTCTGAATAGTACATGTCACAGGGAGCACGCTGCTGCCCATATAAGCATGGTGGCTTACTGCAGAGTGCCCCGGAGATCAGAAATAGTGCAGTTAATATGTCTAAACTTCACTAGATTGTTTTCATTGAAGAAAATAGCTTTTTTTCTATTCGGACAATCATAGAGTGATGGTGAATAATTCAAGATCATTCGGATCATCACGCCTGTGTCAGCTGTTTGGGAGAAACGGGCTGAAAGGGAAAAACCGTGGCTTGTGTATCTTTGCAACATTTACAGCTTGTGTCCGTGTGTGAGTAAATGGCATTTTAGCGATCTGTTGTTCATTCAAATGTTAACTAGTAGCGAGAAGCGGAAGAAAATTACAGCATCCTGGGCGGAAATGTCAAATCATTTTGAAGGAGCCGCTGAGGAATTATTTTTGCTGTTGCTCAAAACATAATAGCAGAGAATGGTTTCGATCCATCGACCTCTGGGTTATGGGCCCAGCACGCTTCCGCTGCGCCACTCTCCTACACAACTAAGATTGCCTGCGAGCTATTGTGAATGTGTCACAGGTATTCACTTCCGTGTTCATCATTGGAGTGCATGCGCTCGGCTGCTCCCCCTGGCGCCAGAATTCCACTGTCACCAAGAATGGAAAACACAGAAAGACACACAGACGAAGCGACAGATAGTCAGGATACACAAGATCACACACAGGCAAAGGAGAATGGACTGAGTGGTCATTAATGTAAATCCCAAGATGTCTCCTGTTTCTAACCACCTTCTTCTTGTTTAATTCTGCTTCCTTGTTTCTAAATAGATCCTCTGCTGTGGAACTGCGATCTCTGCTGTGGAACTGTGATCTCTGCTGCGGACCTGTGATAGGAATAGATTGTGAGCAACTTAATTCCACACTCTCACACAGTCATAGATTGAGAGGGAGTTTATTCCACACTGACATACAGTAATAGAGAGAGAGAGATAAACTCTCACACAAGAAAAGATTGAGAGAGATTGAATCCACACAGACACACAGTAATAGATTGAGAGAGAGTTAATTCCAAACTGACACAGTAATAGATTGAGAGCCGAGTTAATTCCACACTCACATACTGTAATAGATTGAGAGAGAGATAATTCCACACTGACACAGTAATAGACTGAGAGAGAGATAATTCCGTACTCTCACACAGTAATAGATTGAGAGAGAATTCCACATTCACACTAATAGATTGCGTGAGAGTTAATTCCACACTGACAAACAGTAATAGATTGAGAGAGAGTTAATTCCACATTCACATACAGTAATAGATTGGGAGAGAGATAATTCCACACTGACACAGTAATAGATTGAGAGAGAGATAATTCCACACTTACACACAGTAATAGATTGGGAGAGAGATAATTCCACACATACACAGTAATAGATTGAGAGTTAATTCCACATTGACATACAGTAATATGTTGAGACAGAGAGGTAAATCCACATTGACACACAGTAATAGATTGAGAGAGAGATAATTCCGTACTCTCACACAGTAATAGATTGAGAGAGCGATAATTCTGTACTCTCACACAGTAATAGATTGAGAGAGAATTCCACATTCACACTAATAGATTGCGTGAGAGTTAATTCCACACTGACAAACAGTAATAGATTGAGAGAGAGTTAATTCCACACTGACAAACAGTAATAGATTGAGAGAGAGTTAATTCCACACTCATACAGGTAATAGATTGAGGGACCGTTAATCCCACAGTCACACACATAAATAGTTGAGAGGGAGTGAATTCCACTCCGATACATAGTAATAGATTGAGAGAGAGTTAATTCCAGACTGACACAGTAATAAATTGAGAGAGTTATTTCCACTCTCTCACACAGTAATAGATTGAGAGAGAGTTAATTCCACACACTCTCACTGTAATAGATTGAGAGAGAGCTAATTCCACACTCTCTCACTGTAATATATTGAGAGAGAGTCAATTCCACATTCACACACAGGAATAGATTGAGAGTTAATTCCATGCTCTCACACAGCAACAGATTGAGAGAGAGTTAATTCCACACGTACACACAGTAATAGATTGTGAGAGAGTGAATTCCACACTGACACAGGAATAGATTAAGAGAGAGATAATTCCACACTCTCTCACTGAAATAGATTGAGAGAGAGATAATTCCACACTCTCTCACTGTAATAGATTGAGAGAGAGATAATTCCACACTCTCTCACTGTAATAGATTGAGAGAGAGATAATTCCACATTCACACACACTAATAAATTGAGAGTTAATTCCATGCTCTCTCGCAGCAACAGATTGAGAGGGAGTTAATTCCACACGTACACACAGTAATAGATTGTGAGAGAGTTAATTCCACACTGACTCAGGAATAGATTGAGAGAGAGTTAATTCAACACACTTTCACAGTAATAGATTGAAGGTTAATTCCACACTAACACGCAGTAAGAGATTGAGACAGAATTAATTCCACAGGAACATACAGTAATAGATTGAGAGAGAGTGAATTCCACACTCTCTCACACTAATAGATTGAGAGAGAGTTAATTTCACTTTCATACAAATAATAGATTGAGAGAACGTTAATTCCACACTCTCACACAATAAAAGATTGAGAGAGTGAATCCACACAGATTCACAGTAATAGATTGAGAGAGCGTTTATTCCAGCCTGACACACAGTAATACATTGAGAGAGTTATTTCCACACTGACACTGTAATAGATAGAGAGTTAATTCCACACTCTCACATACAGTAATAGATTAGAGAGTTAGTTGCACTCTGACACAGTAATAGATTTAGGGAGTTAATTCCACACTGACACACAGTAGTAGTTTGAGAGAAAGTTAATTCCACACCCTCACGCAGTAATAGATTGGCAGTAAATTGCACACGCACACATGGTAATAGATTGAGAGGGAGATCATTTGACACTGACACGCAGTAATAGATTGAGAGAGAGTTAATTGCGCGCACACACACAACACACACACAACACACGGTAATAGATGAAAGAGAGAGTTAATTCCACACTGACACAGTAATAGATTGAGACAGAGAGTTAATTCCAAAATTTCACAGAGTAATAGATTGAGAGAGAGTCAATTCCACATTCACACACAGTAACAGACTGAGAGAGAGTTAATTCAACACTGACACACAATCGTAGATTGAGAGAGAGTTAGTTCCACTCTCACACAATAATAGATTGACAGACAGATGATTCCACACACACACAGTAATAGATTGGAAGGGAGTTAATTCCACACTGACACACAGTAATAGATTGAGAGAGAGTTAATTCAACACTGACGGACAGTAATAGATTGAGAGAGTTAATTCCACACTGACATGCAGGAATAGATTGAGAGAGCGCTAATTCCACACATAGGCACACACACACACACACACACACACACACACACACAGTCAGAGATTGAGGGAGTTAATTCCACACTCTCACACAATAATGGATTGAGAGAGTTAATTCCACACTCACACACAGTAATAGATTGAGAGAGAGAGTTTGTTCCACTGTCACACAGTAATATATTGAGACAGTTAATTCCAGACTGACACACAGAAACAGATTGAGAGAGAGTTATTTCCGCACTCTCACACGGTAATAGATTGAGTGAGAGTTAATTCCACAGTCAGACAGTAATAGATTGAGTTAATTCCACACACACACAGTAATTGATTGAAAGAGAGATAATTCCACACTCACGCACAGTAATTGAGAGAAGGTTAATTCTACACTCACACGCAATGATAGATTGAGAGGGAGTTAATTCCACATTCAAACACAGTAATAGATTCAGAGAGAGTTAATTCAATACTGGCACACAGTAAAAGATTGAGGGAGAGTTAATTCCCTGCTCGGACACAGTAATAGATTGAGATATAATTCCACACTGACACACGGTAATTGATTGAGAGAGTCAATTCCACACTCTCACAATGTAACAGATTGAGAGTTAATTCCATAGTGACATTGAGTAATAGACTGAGAGACAGTTAATTCCACATTCATACAAGTAATAAATTGAGGGACCGTTAATTCCACACTCTCACACAATAAAAGATTGAGAGTTACTTCCACACTCTCACACAATGATCGATTGAGAATTAATTCCACACTCTCTCACAGTAATAGATTGAGAGAGTTACTTCCACACTCTCTCACAATAATAGATTGAGAGAGAGTTAATTCAACACTGACACACATGAATAGATTGAGACAGGGTTAATTCCGCACCCCCACACAATGATCGATTGAGAGAGAGTTAATTCCCCACACTCACTATGAAGCTCAGTTAATCAACACATACATTTTCAACTGGGCCATTGTCACATTGTCTAATTTGGTAAAGCCAGAGGTACAGTAATTATTTACTATCTCTGCCATACCCTCTGCTGCAGTGAGCAGTTTACCCTGCTTGGCCCTTATGAACCCCACTTTATCCTTCACTAATCCTTTACAATTAATATGTTTGAAGAAGATGTTATGATTTGTATTAGCGCAGCCTGCTAACATTTCCTCATGCTTCCTCTTCATTATTCCAGATTTAGCCTCTCTCCTGCATTTTGAGCTGTTTTTCCTGATTTCTATTGCTATTATTATTCCAGCATAATCATATGCCTCTTTTTTCTTCCTTATTTTCTTGTCAATAACCTTAGACATCCAGGATACCCTAGCTTTGGACACCACATATTTGTGTCTGGTGGCTATGTACCTGGCTGGCATCCCATTCAACTCAACTTTGAAAGTCTCCCATTTGTCAACCACTGTTTTATCCTCGCAATTTGCCACATTTTGCCCTCACTTAATCTATCTGTTTCCTTTTGAAGCCTCCTTACGTATACTTCACAATTAATTTCTTATCTATCTTTATGCTGTCAGCAAATTTAGCAATGGTACCTTCAGTCCCTTCACCTAAGCAATTTTTATAAATTGTAACAATTTGTAGCCCCAGCATGAATACACCACTCATCAGATCCTGCCACCCAGAGAAAGAACCATTTGTGCGAATTCTTTTTGACCTGTTAGCTAGCCAACCATCAATCCATGCCAAAATGATACGCCCAAAACCATGAATGTTTATTTTACACAATAACCTTTAATTTGGCACTTTGGCAAATGTCTTCTGGAAATGTAAGAACAGGACATCCACCGGTTCCCCATTCACAGCACATGGGCCTCTTTCAAAAAACTCCAATAATTTAGTTAAACATGATTTCCCTTTCAGAAAACCATATTGACTCTGCCTGATTGCCTTGTATTTTTTCCAAGTTGTAATATCTGTAATATCTTTCAGAATGGCTTCTAACATTTTCCCGATGACAGCTGTTAGGCCAACAGCCTGTAGTTTCCTGCTTTCTGTCTCCATCCCTTTTTGAATCAAGGGATTACATTTGTCATATTTCAACCTAATGGAACATTCTCCAAAGCCAGGGAATTTTGCAAAATTAAAACAAATGCATCAACTATCTCATTCGCCACTACTTTCATGTCCTTCACGAGAAGTCCATCTGGACCCAGGAATTTGTCAGCCTGTCGACCCGACAATTTGCTCAATACCACTTTCCCTGTTGATTGGAATTTTCCTGTGTTCCTCCCTCCCTTCCATTTGCTGGTTTACAGCTATTTCTGGGATGTTACTTGTATCCTCTATAGTGAACACCAATGAAAAATACATTTGCCAATACCCTGTTTTCCATTATCAATCCCCCAGTTGCACTTTCTATAGAACCAATGCTCACTCTGCTAACTCTTTTCTTGTTCAACTATCTGCAGAATCTCTGACTATCCACCTTCATATCACTGGCTACTTGTCAGCTTCAACTTGGAAATTTCCTGATAAATGCAGCTTTATCAATTGTTTGTGGACAATTCAACATTTCCACCATCCTCTGTAAAGAAGCTTTTTCTGAAATTACTCCTGAAATGCGCCTCTGTCATTTTACAGTGAGGTTCCCCATTCAGAGCCAATAGTTTATCTCTGTGTACCCTGTCAAATCATTCATTGTAAACATCTCACTTACATCATCCCTTAATCTTCCATATTCAGGTAATGACAGGGCTTGTCTTTGCAATCTGTCCTCATCATTTGAGTCTGGTCTCACTGGTGAAATTCTGTTGCTCCCACTCCAAGGCCAATCTAACCTTCTTGAGGTGTGTTGTCCAGACTGAACGCAGTGATCTAAATGGGCTCTAAACAAGAGTTTTATATAACTGTAGCACGAGTTCCAATTCTTCGTATTCTGTTCACTTTGTTACATTATTTTTTACCTTCCTGTCCACTAGCTGATAATGATGTCTGTACACGGCTCTCTGTTCCTCCACAGTTTCGTGCATCCCGCCACAAACATAACCACCCTGCTCTATTACATAACAAGGAAATTTCAAACTTAATGTGTTTCCCAAAGATAATCTGTTACTGCTCCATCACTAATAACGTTCTCCGTTGTTCTTTCAGCCGGTGTAAATCCAGAGAATGGAAGGGAGGAAGGAAAAATCTTGCTGCCTTTTTCCCGAATCCTATTTGATCATCGTTCCAACAACAATTGGGTCAGGAAATCTAATTGGTTTTCCTCTGGGTGAATCATAGAATCCCAACAGTGCAGAAGGAGGCCATTCAGCCCATCAAGTCTGCACCAACAACAATCCCACCCAGGTCTGATCCCCGTAAACCCACATAGTTATCCCGCAAATCCCTCTAAACTATGCATCCCGGGACACTGAGGGGCAATTTAGCATGGCCAATCCACCTAACCCGCACATCTTTGGACTGTGGGAGGAAACCAGAGCACCTGGAGGAAACCAAGCAAACACGGGGAGAGCGTGCAGACTCCACACAGACAATGACCGAAGCCAGCAATCAAACCCAGGTTCCTGGCGCTGTGAGGCAGCAGTGCCACCCCATAAACTTCTAATTTGCCCCATTAGGAATCCACCACATTGGGATTTGAACCCAGGACTCTGGGTTTCCAGACCAGTACATCCATCCTCTGCCTCTTTCCTCTTCTGAAAGAGGAAAGTGCTCCTGTTTCCTCGCACAGTCCAAAGATGTGCAAGTTGGGTGAATCGGCCATGCTAAATTCTCCCTCAGTGTACCCGAACAGGCGTCGGAGTGTGGCGACTAAGGGATTTTCACAGTAATTTAATTGCAGTGTTAAATATAAGCCTACTTGTGACTAATAAATTATCTTTTATACTTTCGTTTGTGTCTCCTGTCCTGTAATCCAAACACTGACCCAGAATTCACTCAGCTGCCTTCGCTTTGTGCTGAAAACTTATTATTCTGTTATTTTCACAGCTCCTAAATGACCCCATTCGCGGCTGTTTTTCGCGGTAACGGTCCCTTCTCTCAATTCCTGAAATGTTCATTGATTCATCATTTTATTCACAGTTTTTCTCCGCAGGGTAACATTCCGGAGTGGGATTATTAGAGAGCGGAATAAGGACAGTGTGAGGACTCGATCCGGCTCCCTGTTTTCAGTGAAGGACACTGGGTTCTGATTGAAGACTAAACGGAGTGTTTTCCTTCTGGGAATGCTGTGAACAGGGATTGATTCCCGCCCGGGACAGTTAGAAAGCGATAGGAGAATGTAGCACATTGAAAGAAAATGTTAAAGTCGCGCCTGCGACGGGACTGGGAGCATTCTGGCCAAGTTTGCCGATGATACAAAGATAGGTGGAGGGGCAGGTAGTATTGAGGAGGTGGGGAGGCTGCAGAAAGATTTAGACAGTTTAGGAGAGTGGTCCAAGAAGTGGCTGATGAAATTCAACGTGGGCAAGTGCGAGGTTGTACACTTTGGAAAAAAGAATAGAGGCATGGACTATTTTCTAAACGGTGACAAAATTCATAATGCTAAAGTGCAAAGGGACTTGGGAGCCCTAGTCCAGGATTCTCTAAAGGTAAACTTGCAGGTTGAGTCCGTAATTAAGAAAGCAAATGTAATGTTGTCATTTATCTCAAGAGGCTTGGAATACAAAAGCAGGGATGTACTTCTGAGGCTTTATAAAGCACTGGTTAGGCCCCATTTGGAGTACTGTGAGCAATTTTGGGCCCCACACCTCAGGAAGGACATACTGGCACTGGAGCGGGTCCAGCGGAGATTCACACGGATGATCCCAGGAATGGTAGGCCTGACATACGATGAACGTCTGAGGATCGTGGGATTATATTCATTGGAGTTTAGGAGGTTGAGGGGAGATCTGATAGAAACTTACAAGATAATGAACGGCTTAGATAGGATGGACGTAGGGAAGTTGTTTCCATTAACAGGGGAGACTAGGACGCGGGGGCACAGCCTTAGAATAAAAGGGAGTCACTTTAGAACAGAGATGAGGAGAAATTTCTTCAGCCAGAGAGTGGTGGGTCTGTGGAATTCATTGCCACAGAGGGCTGTGGAGGCCGAGACGTTGAGCGTCTTCAAGACAGAAATTGATAAATTCTTGATTTCTCGAGGAATTAAGGGCTATGGGGAGAGAGCGGGTAAATGGAGTTGAAATCAACCATGATTGAATGGTGGAGTGGACTCGATGGGCCGAATGGCCTTACTTCCGCTCCTATGTCTTATGGTCTTATGGTCTTATGGTGACGGGAAGAGCTGAATAAAAGCAAATCGATAGAAGGGATTTGAAATCTCTGACTGATGACGACATTGATTTGAATTCGCTCCTTTCCCACAATGAAATTGGCGGGCTTTTGGAAATGGACAAATTCTCTGCTTCTGCCGGTTGTTGTGGGGAAATCCCGCCCTCTTCTGTTTCCAGTGAGCTGATTGGTGAAGAACATAGGCAAATGAGGTGAATAGAGCAGCGGCCAATCAGAGGAGCTGTCAGTTTATAAGAACAGTCAATGCTGGAGAAATTGCTGATTCTTTGTGAAAGTGTTTGTGAGATTGTGCAAATGTCTGGAAGAGGAAAGAGCGGCGGGAAAGCTCGGGCCAAGGCCAAGTCTCGCTCCTCCCGGGCTGGACTGCAGTTCCCGGTGGGCCGTGTTCACAGGCTCCTGAGAAAGGGCAACTATGCTGAGCGTGTGGGTGCCGGAGCCCCGGTCTATCTGGCTGCTGTGCTCGAGTATCTGACCGCTGAAATCCTGGAGCTGGCCGGGAACGCGGCCCGGGACAACAAGAAGACCCGCATCATCCCCAGACACCTGCAGCTGGCCGTCCGCAACGACGAGGAGCTCAACAAGCTGCTGGGAGGGGTGACCATCGCTCAGGGCGGTGTGCTGCCTAATATCCAGGCCGTGCTGTTGCCCAAGAAAAGCAGCGCTGGGACCGCGAAGAGCAAGTGAAGCGACCATTCTTTAATCTAATAACCCAAAGGCTCTTTTCAGAGCCACTCACTTTATCTGAAAAAGGGCGACCTGGTGTCTATCGGTCAGTTTCTGCACTGCTATTCACAGCACAGCTGTTTCCCGCTTTGTTCTATCAATCCGTACTATTGACGCATACTGTATTTTAATACAAGTTGCTGTTGTTGATCGGGGAAACCATCCCAGTGAACTGAAATGATCCTATTTCCAATATAATTGCTTTAAAATGTGATAGTCGCATAGACATTCACAGAGACAATAATTAACACTTTTCCAGATCCAGTGACTCACTTTGAAAACCGATGAATGTCCTCACAAAGTCAGTCACTGGATCTGGAAAAGTGTTAATTATTGTCTATGCGAATGTGCAAGCGTTCCTGCAATGGCTATATCGGTGTGAGTGGGTTACTGTTTGAGACATGCTTCATATTCTGAACTTAATTGACACAATTTTCAACACTCTCGCTGCGACTCGAAACACGTGCGGAGAAAGTGGATTTGCGGAAGTATTGCTCGGAAACTGAAATGATCGCAGGTTTAATAAACTACTTTAAAATTAAATTGTGGTAAAATTGTTAACGGCATCGCTTTTACTCCAACCATCAAAGGATTGGAGATATGAATGACCTCAATGCAACGGAGGGTTAATTGTAACATTGAGAGGTTTCAGTACTGGAGTCCTGGGAATATTCTGTCCTGGGAATTGAAACACTAGAATCGTTAACAGGAGATCGCAGCTCTTTCATTTGTCGAGTTGGTGGCTCTTAAAAGAGCCGTTGTTGTACTTGGTGCTGAAGCCGGGTTTTAGGCGCGTTCCCCGCGGATGCGGCGGGCCAACTGGATGTCTTTGGGCATGATGGTGACTCGCTTGGCGTGGATGGCGCACAGGTTGGTGTCTTCAAAGAGCCCCACCAGGTAAGCTTCGCTGGCCTCCTGCAGGGCCATGACGGCCGAGCTCTGGAAGCGCAGGTCTGTCTTGAAGTCCTGAGCGATCTCTCGCACCAGGCGCTGGAAGGGCAGTTTGCGGATCAGCAGCTCGGTGGATTTCTGGTAGCGGCGGATCTCCCTCAGAGCCACAGTGCCGGGTCTGTAGCGATGAGGCTTCTTCACTCCGCCCGTGGCTGGAGCGCTCTTCCGGGCAGCTTTGGTAGCCAGCTGTTTGCGAGGAGCTTTCCCTCCGGTCGATTTGCGCGCTGTCTGCTTGGTCCTGGCCATTTTCTGAGCGGATTCAGCACAATCTGAGAGACGAAGACTGTTAATACAGAGTCTGCGCTGCATCCGCCTTTTTAAACTCTGTGAGGAACCGCCCCCAGCGGGAATTGGCCCAGGAAGTTTCAATCAAATTGTGACCAGGGAATTAATATCTGTAACTCAGGTTCTAATTGGTTCAGTGGTTTCCTTAACCGCCCCTTTCAGAAATTGGGCCGTTTTTGATGCAAGAAATAACCGTCTGTTTCAAAGAAGACTTTATTCCGTCCTTATTAATATAACCATTACCAGAAACATTGAAGATTTGAAGTCCATCTCCCTCCACTTAGTGCTTTAGACCCTTTCCCCGCTCTCTGGGCTGTTCATTCCCAGAATCTCCCACTGTTCCACTCTATCCCCGTCCCTTTCCTCTCCAGCCCATTCAGATTGCCCTTCCCCTGTCGTTTGTGACATTCGCCGCAGCTTTCAGCGGAAAGGATCAGAAATCTGTCGCTTCTCTGTGTCCCCCTGAAGCCGGTGTGAAAGGGGTTGAGTCTGTTGTTTGTTACAGAGAGTGACTTCATATTTGTCCCGTTTGACATTACTGAATAGAGCCGTTTGCTTCCCGTGGCGGACAAATGAAACCTTTTGTAAAATAATCTTACAGCAGAATATTAATTGAGAATCTATTTTTAATAAGTTAAGAATTTGTCTCAATTCCCTTTCCCGCGCTGAAATTGGCGGCATTTCCCCCAATTCAAAATTTCTGCCGGTTGACAGTTGAAGCCAATGATTGGCTCAATCTTCACATTCGATGCTCTGCGATTGGTTCAGAGCTGCGAATGCGGAGAGGATGGCCAATCAGAAGCAGGTTGGGGCTGGAGCGGCTCAAACTGCGGGAATTGCGGGTTTGTGAATGACTGAGCGGAAACTGATCAGTTTCACAAAGCGTCAGTTTCAGTGCAGGAAACAACCGTCTGGGGGCAAATAGCATCACAACTGGGACTGGTTCCAGTGAACGATTCACCGGCTGCTGCTACTAAACTCCGCTATTCCAGAGAAAGCTTTGATAAACTCTACCCAAACAGTGATTAAACAGGAGTGATGTGGCTTTTCACTGAGGGCACATGTCAACTGGGGAAAATCAACAACTGCAGAAACGATAGAGCTATTTAGATCATCCAATTAAAAATAAAAACAATTTCAATCCCTACTGCAAATGAAATGTTAAATTCAACCTGAACAAAGCAAATATTCATCTCCACCACTGAACAGCCTATCCCAGCCCCCGTGCCCAGGTCACTGCTCTCTCTGTGAAGCGGTGAGTGGCCCTTAAAAGAGCCTTTGTTGTGTGTTCGGGAGGAAGGTTCCAGTTGTTCAGCCGCCGAATCCATAGAGAGTGCGGCCCTGGCGTTTCAGAGCGTACACCACATCCATGGCAGTGACCGTCTTGCGCTTGGCGTGTTCAGTGTAGGTGACCGCATCCCTGATCACATTCTCCAGGAAAACCTTCAGCACCCCGCGAGTCTCCTCATAGATCAAACCCGAGATCCGCTTGACACCGCCACGGCGAGCCAGGCGGCGGATTGTTGATGCCCTGGATATTATCACGAAGCACTTTGCGGTGCCGCTTTGCGCCGCCTTTACCCAGTCCTTTGCCTCCTTTCCCTCTGCCAGACATGATGATTCTTCACTCAGGTCACTGCGCAATATGAGAGAGGAACTCTTTCAGGCTCCTTTTATACAGCCCGCCCCGACGTGACTGAGAAAGGCGGAGTGAGAGCAGAGAGGGGAGGAGACAGAGTGAAGATTAAACACAGAGCGGGAGGGAGGAGAGAGCCGGACTAACACACACACACACAGAACGGCCCCTGATCTTTCAGCTCCACCTCCAGTTTCTGCAACCGCCAATTTCAACCCGTTTATTAACAATGGAAGCGAAACACAGCTCCCCACACAAACACTACCAGAGCCGCCGTTCACAGTCAAGAGTTTCCACAAACCCGGAGCTTTGAAATATGGAAGCAAAACAGAAAATGCTGCAAATAATCAGCAGCTCCGGCAGCTTTTGTGAAGAGAGAGACAGAGTTAACGTTTCGGATCGTGACTTTGTCCGTTTGTGTTTTTAAACCTGGTCCCGGAATAATTCCCAGTCAGTAATATTCCGACCTAAACACAGTCGATTCTCTAGCAAGAATCTTCCCCCGGAACACCCTCACACACATCTGCTTCTCGCTGTTTGCAAACACTTTATTGAAGCTGTTTGGGGCAATCTCCTGTGTTAAAATTAAGGGAGTCAGGATGGCCGAGCGGTCTAGGCCGCAGTCTCCTCTGGAGGCGTGGGTTCAAATCCCACTCCTGACATTGATGTTTGGCGAAGAATTGCCGTCTCACAGCACCAGGCACTTGGGTTCGATTCCCGGCTGAGGTCTCTGTCTGTGTGGAGTTTGCACATACTCCCCGGGCTTCCTCCGGGTGCTCCGGTTTCTTCCCGCACACCAAAGTGCCTGTCAGGTTGATTGGCCATGCTAAATTGCACCGGAGTGTCAGGGGGTAAGTCCGGTCAATAAATAGGGTAATGGGGATCCGGACTGGGTGGGATTGAGGTCGGTGCAGACTCGATGGGACGATTGGCCTCCTTCTGCATTGCAGGGATTCGGTTAAAAATGAGGCAGGAATGCGGTGTTGAGCCGCCAGTGTTCCTGTCTCACACTGAATCTAACAGACATCTTTATTATGAGAGAAAGTGGCGATTGAACAAATGTGAAATTCAAATGAAATTCAGCATCTGCTGTGTTTTGCTTTAGTCTGAACTTGAAATGATCTCTATTGAGAATGAGCCGGGCCGCGGGACAGGAATCATTTTCTTGCGGGATCAGCTCTTTCCTGAGAGATGTGGGTGGCTCTGAGAAGAGCCTTTGGGTTCAGAGGTTTACAATTTGCTCGGGTTGTTTCACTTCTTTCCTGACGCTTTCTTCGCTTTTGCTGCTTTCACTTTGGGTTTGGCTTTCGATTTAGTCACTTTTTTGACAGACTTTCCGCCCGTCACCTTCTTCACAGGAGACTTTTTCTTCAGGGCTGCTTTCTTCAACACCTTTTTTGGAGTTGCCGCCTTTTTGCTGCTTGTTCTCTTCACTGTTGATTTCTTCACTGGAGTTCTCTTTGCTGCGGGTTTCTTGGCTGCGGGTTTCTTGGCTGCTGCTTTCTTTGTTGTCACCTTCTTGGCCGCTGTTTTCTTTACTAAAGATTTCTTGGCTGTTGGTGTCTTCACCTTCTTTCCCATTTTCCCCGGGCCTTCGTTCTTAGCGAGTTTGAAGGAGCCGGAGGCGCCCTGTCCCTTTGTCTGCACCAGAGACCCTGTCTCCACCTTCCTCTTGATCGTTAACCTGATCTGGGAGACGCGCTTCCCCACATCCACTCCGCTGCCAGCCAAAGCTTTCTTTATCGCGGCCAGGGACATCCCCTTGCGATCGCGGCATTCCGCCACAACATTGAGGATCTGCTCGCCCAACTTGGGACCGGCTGCCGCAGGTCGGGGAGCCGCCTTCTTCTTCCTGGGAGACTTCACTTGAGCGGGAGCGGCTGGAGGAGCCGTTTCGGCGGCTGCAGTTTCAGTCATATCCGAGAGTGTGTGGAAAATCTGTGTGAGAGTCAGAACTGGATCCGAAATGAACCCAGTGGTGGCGGCACAGAGCAACTTAAAGGCAGAGAGCGGACGGAGCAGAGACAAGCTGCTGTCAGCTCCCGGCTCCTCCAGCCTCTCTGTGTTTCTCTCTCCTCTCAAACTCTCCCATTGCAATGAAATTCCACCTCTCCAGAGATCCAGCTCACATCCTTCATGTCTCTGACACACGAATGATTGCAGTTGAAAAGGTTTCACTCGAACTGAGTACTCCGTTTTCCACTGAAACCCGTTTTACTGCTGCACTGATCGCGCTCTCACACGCGATAGCTGACATGTTCTCTACTTTTCCACTGAATTCTTCAATTTAGAGAAAACAATTGCCTTGAAGTCTAACTTTGGGGCTCAGCAGGGGGATTAAGGGAATCTTTGATTGGAAAATTGTTTTATTTTACACAAGAGAGACTCGGAGATGTCATGATCAGAACAGAAACACAAACACAGTTGGATTAGTCTGACCCGCCCGTCCCTTTCATACACTCTCTCTTACACAATATTCACATCTGCACATTCACAGGACAAAACTTTCACCAAATGTAAGGTCCCAGGACGGAATTTCTCCTCCTTTTCGCCTTTCCTCTGTATTCCGGGGGGTTCGTTAGAGTTTTTCACCTCAGTAACTGTTAAACACTCTGAAGCCCCCTCCCTGCAGATTGTCTTTGAATTCATTCATGGAATGTGAGTGTCGCTGTCTGGGTCAGCATTTATTGCCCATCCCTAATTGCCCTTGGGAAGGTGGTGGTGAGCTGCTTTCTGGAACCGCTGCAGTCCATGTGGTGTACGGCCACATTTGTTCACTAGATTCGCGGCAACAGCCAATTATATCTGTTTTTTTTCAGTTATTATAGCGATTGCAGACATGATTGTGTTTCTTTCGGGCGAAGGACAAATTATCTGCTCTCGGAGTCTCTCAATTTTCCTGTTTTATTTGTTTCTCTTGCACTGACAGGTAACAGTAAATCACAACCTCAACAACCAGTGACAGCCAGTTAAATAATCATCCCCCACTCGCTGATAATGGAGTTTCTGACAGTGGCAGACAGTTTCTGACCATCCTCCAATTGGGCCCGAAGGTAACTAGATTCAGTGTCAGAGCTGGACTTTCTTACTGAGGGGGTGGCAGAGCCAGGTGAGTGATGGTGGTGACTGTGCGAACATTTGACCAAGGGTCAGTTCCTGGCCATCACAGTGGTAATTCATTTAATTATCTATCGCAGGTCAGAACAGTAGGTGGGCACTCCTAAAATAAAATTCACTAAAAATTCTCATCATCGCTGTGTTTCTAATGTAAAATCCACATTCAATTTCCTTTCAGCTGAAACGTTGTTCAAATGAAAGAAAAGGCCTCAAAACTAATCAATGAGTTCTCAGTCAGAATCAATTGTAAAACGAAAGGTGGGCTAAACTGTCCAGAAAAGCGAGACAAGCCAAGTTCAATTTACAAACTGTGCTGTGGACACATCTGGTGTTTGATGAAATCAGCAACTCAGGAAGTTCCTTAATTATAACTAATGAAAATAACAGTTGTTTAAGCAGAGTGAGCGATGGTGGTATAGGGGTGAGCATAACTGCCTTCCAAGCAGATGACCCAGGTTTGATTCCTGGCCAACGCATTGGTCATTTATTTCGAACCTTATCCGCGGCCTCTTGTGTTTTAAACTGAGTGGACAAAAACAGGGCAAACGAAACATTTGACAAGAATGAAATAAAATGCAGATAGCTTTTTCATTTTTTGTTCGGACATAATTCTTTTTTGATGAAAAATATTGGAATAGAAAAACAAGTCTCTGACCGAATAAATGAATTTTCAGCCAGACACAAAGACTCAAAGTAAAAGTAGAAGAACAAATTTCAGCTCCCACACTGTGTGCTGCGCAAAACTGGTGCCTGATGAAGTTAATGTGAACGTTACTGAGGTGGTTACATTATTCAGACAAATAAGAGCTGCCAAAAGATAAAATACTGGAAAATCTTAGCAGGTCTGACAACATCTGTAAAGAAAGAAAAGAGCTGACATTTCGAGTCCAGATGACTCTTTGTCAAAGCTTTGACAATGGATCGTCTGGACTCGAAACGTCAGCTCTTTTCTCTCCTTACAGATGCTGCCAGACTTGCTGAGATTTTCCAGCATTTTCTCTTTTGGTTTCAGATTCCAGCATCCGCAGTGATTTGCTTTCATTCTTTAAAGAAGCAGCTGCCGTGGCTGCGTGGTTAAGGCGATGGATTTGAAACCCAATGGAGTTTCTCCGTGCAGATTCGAACCCTGCTGGCAGCGAGTGTGATTGGAAATGTTTGCTTTAGGCAGCCACAGAATTGCAAATCCTATTTTTTTGGAATGAATTCTTTGGATCTCCAGCATGCTTTCAGCTACATAACAGGAAGGTGAGCTTGGAAAGGACACCTGAGTGTCCTCAGTCTGGCAAGGACAAGATAGGCCGAATGGGTTCCTTCGGTGCTGTTACATTTCTCTGGTTCTTTCTAAGGTCGTGATGTGGAGATGCCGGCGTTGGACTGGGGTGAACACAGTAAGAGTTTTAACAACACCAGGTTAAAGTCCAACAGGTTTATTTGGTAGCAAATACCATTAGCTTTCGGAGCGCTGCTCCTTTGTCAGATGGAGTGGAAATGTGCTCTCAAACAGGGCACAGAGACACAAAATCAAGTTACAGAATACTGATTAGAATGTGAATCCCTACAGCCAACCAGATCTTTAAACCTGTTGGACTTTAACCTGGTGTTGTTTAAACACTTACTCTTTCTAAGGTGCCATGAGGAAAATCAAAGCATGAGCAGAGTGACAAAGGCATCAACAGGGGCACAAGGACAAAACAAGGTCTCATGTCAGAGGAAGGTTTTTATAAATGACACACAGAACATAAGAAATACATTTATTTAATTGAGCTGGACCCTGAAAGATGAAACAAACTTCGAACCAATCAGTGCCTGTCTGAGAACTGGCAAGGAATATGCCTGACATTGATCCGGTTCGTGGTGAATTTTTTTAGAGAATAAAAGAATCATACAGTACAGAAGAGGCTCTTCGGCCCATCGAGTCTGCTCTGACACGGAAGAAGCATCTGACCTCCAATCGAATCGCATCTACCAGCACTTGACCCATGGACCTGAATGTTATGATATGCCAATTGCTGAACACATACTTTTAAAGGATGTGAGGCAACTTGCCTCTATCATCCTCCAAGGCAGCGCATTCCAGACCGTCACTACCCTTGGGTAAAAAAAAATTTCCGCACATCCACCCTAAACTTCCTGCCCCTCACATTGAACCTATGTCCTCTTTTTACTGACCCTTCAACCAAGGGGAACAGCTGCTTCCTGTCCACTCTGTCGATGCCCTCATAATTTTGTACACCTCGATCAGGTCCCCCCTCAGTATTCTCTGCTCTAAAGAAAACAATCCAAGCCTCCCCAATCTCCCTTCATAACTTACATGTTCCATCCCAGACAGCATCATGGTGAATTTCCTCTGCCTCCCCTCCAGTGCAATCACATCCTTGCTACCTTGTGGCGACCAAAACTGTACACAGTACTCGAGCTGTGGCCTCACCAAAGTTCTATGCAATTCCAACATGACATTTTATTGCAATCGATGCCCCGATTGTTAAAGGCAAGTGCCCCATATGTTTTTTTTTCACCATCCTACTAACATACCCTTCTACCTTCAGAGATTATGGACAAACACGCCAATGTCCCTTTATTCCACAGAACTTCCAAGTGCCATGCCCTTCATTGAATACTTCCTTGCCAAATTATTCCTTCCAAAGTGTGTTACCTCACATCTTTCGGGGTTAAATTCCATCTGCCACTTATCTGCCCGTTTGACTATCCTGTCTATATCTTCTTGCAGACTAAGAAACTGAGCCTCCCTTTCACCACCCAGCCAATCTATATGCCATCCGCAAAGTCACTCATCCTACCCCGTCATTTTTTAGGAGGCATGGTTAGTATGTTTGCAAACGACACCAAGATTGGTGGCAGAGTGGACAGTGAAGAAGGTTACCTCGGATTGCAGTGGGATCTTGATCAATTGAGTCAGTGGGCCGATGAACGGCAGATGGAATTTGATTTAGATAAATGTAAGGTGATGTATTTTGGCGGATTAAACCACGGCAGGACCTATTCAGTTCATGGTAAGACGTTGGGGTGAGTTATAAAACAAAGAGATCTCGGGGTACAGGTTCATAACTCCTTGAAAGTGGAGTCACATGTGGACAGGGTGGTGAAGAAGGCATTTGACATGCTTGGTTTCAGTGGTCAGAACATTGAACACGGGGGTTGGGACATCTTGTGAAATTGTACAAGACATTCATAAGGCCACACTTGGAATACTGTGTAGAATTCTGGTCACCCTATTATCGGAAGGATATTAATAAACTAGAAAGAGTGCAGAAAAGATTTATTAGGATGCCACCAGGATTTGATTGTTTGAGTTATAAGGAGGGGTTGGGTGGACTGGAACTTTTTTTCCCCTGGAGCGCAGGAGACCTCGAGGTGATATAAAGAGGCCTATATCATAATGAGGAAATAGATAAGGTAGATAGCCAACAGCTTTTCCCCGCAATAAGGGAGTCTAAAACTGGAGAACATAGGGTTAAGATGAGAGGGGAGGGATACAAAAGGGTCCAGAAGGGCAATTTATTTCACACAGAGAGTGGTGTGTGGAACGAGTTGCCAGAGGGAGTAGAGACGGGTACAATTTTGTCTTTTAAAAGGAATTACATGGGTGAGCTGGATATAGAGGGATATGGACCAAACACGGGCAATAGGGACGAACTTAATGGTAAAATTTGGGCGGCATGGACATGTTGTGCCAAAGGGCTTTTTTCCATGCTGTGAACCTCTATGACGAGATTTATTGACACAAACAGCAAATCCAAATTATTGTTCTCTGCTGCCATCTCCTGGCTGAACGCAAGTTGTGCAACAAGGTCACGATTCAAACAAACCTTCACAGATTGGAGTGAAATTACATCAACATGGTCCTTACCGATTAACATGATTGCAAAACATGATATTAATCAAATTCCATGTCCCAAGGATCTGCTTTCTGATTGGGCGACCCTGCTCACCCCGATCTATTGGAAAGTGTAAAACTCCCAGAACGGGAATGTCGGTTACAGAATTCTCTCAGCTGTGATTTCTCTGCCACTTCATTGCTTCGTTCTATAAATACAGAGGGGGTGACAGAGCCAGGTGGTGTTGTGGTGACTGTGCGAGCATTTGACCAAGGGTCAGTTCCTGACCTTCAGAGTGTTGACTTATTTAATTAGCTATCTCTGGTCAGAACAGAAGGGGGAAAGTTCTAAAAAAAATCAGCAAATATTCTCATCATCCATGTGTTTCTGACATAAAATCCAGCTTCAATTTCCGTTCAGTGGAAACTTTGTTCAAATGAAAGAACAGGCCGCAAATCTAATCAGAGTTATCAGTCAGAAGCAATCGCAAAAAGGTGGCTAAAACTGTCCAGAAAAATGAGACAAGCCAAGTTCAGGTAAAAAAAAATGTCCCAAGGACATACCTTCTGTCTGCTGAAATCAGAAGTTAAGGTAGTTTTGTAATTATAACTAATGAAAATAACAGTTACATGAGGGGAGCGAGCGATGGTGTTCTAGTGGTGAGCATAGCTGCCTTCCAAGCAGTTGACCCGGGTTCGATTCCCGGCCATCGCATTGGTAATGTCAGCGCCCTCATGTGGTTTAAACGCAACATTTGACTGCAATGAAATAAAGTGGACTTCATGTTTTCGTTTTATTTTTCGGATGCAGAATTCGGGTTCAACTTGATTTTAATGAAAGGTTACTGAAAAAGAACAACAAGTCTTTGAACTAGTGAATGAGTTCTGGATCAGAGACAAAGATACAAATTAAAAGGAGACGAACAAATTTCAGCTCACACGCTGTGCCCTGCATCATTCCGGTGCCTGATAAAGGTCTGTGAATGTTGCTAAGTCGGTTACATCACAACAGCAAATAAGCAGCTGCGCTGGCCGAGTGGTTAAGGCGTTGAGAAATCCAATGGGGTTTCCCCGCGCAGGTTCGAGCCCTGCTAGCAGCGGGTGTGATTTGAAATGTTTACTCCGCTGCTACAGGGCAGCCACTGACTCGAAGAAGGCTCGCCATTATTTGGATATTCAGCTGCATAGCTCCGGGCTGGGTGCAGGAAGATGGGCTTGGAAAGGACATATTAATTTGTAAATTGAATTTGTGTCTTTGTATGACCTGTTCGTGAACAGAACTCCCACTCACCTGATGAAGGAGCTGCAAGCGCTCTGAAAGCTAGTGGCTTTTGCTACCAAATAAACCTCGGCCTTTTGGCTAAGATCAAGTGTATGGACGGCAGCCCATGGTCGGCCGCACTTGGTCGAGGTCATTAGGTTACGCTGAGGCTTCATATGTTTCATATGAAGCAATTTTTAAAAGCGGCATCTCGGCCTTTTGGCTAAGATGCAAATGAGCTCAGGTCTTGGAGGAGGAACCTCCCCCTTCTCCAATCAGCTTGGCTCATGTAGATCAGGCCCAGGACAGGGTGGTTTGGTCGCTCGCCCTGTCTTGTCAGCCTGGATCTGAAATGTCTCAACTTGTTGAGACTCTGAATTGGATTTGATTTGATTGAATTGGAAAAGTATTAAAAAAAATAAACCTGTTGGACTTTAACCTGGTGTTGTGAGATTTCTTGCTGTGTCCTTGGACTGGCATGGCAGGATAGGTTCAATGGCTTCCTTCTGTGCTGTTATTTTTCTATAATTCTTCCTATGGTTCGATGAGAAAATTCATAACATGAACATGTTTTTTTAAAGCAGCATCAAGGCACAAAGACAAAACACGGTCTCATGTCAGAGGAAGATTCTTATGCAATGGCATAAGAATGCACACAGAGCATTAAATAATCAGAATACATTGAATGAATATTTCAAAATGCTGCTTCGATGATATCACATCATGTTCATTCAAACACATTGCAACAAGCTGGTCACTACTGGGCGTTCTGTATTCTTGGTTATAACAGTTTGGGAATGGAAGGAGCAGGTTCACATCTGCACATTGACAGGGTCAAACTGTGTCTCAGATTGACAGCTCCCAGGACAGGCTTTCCTCTCGCTCTGTGCTGTGGATTCTCAGGGATTTGTTGGAGTTTCCCGGCTCAGTAACTGTAAAAGCCTCTGAGGCCGGTGCTGCTCCCCAGATTCAGGGGGCTGCAGCCAATCAGAGCAGTGCTTCATTTAACCCAGAACTGGTTGAAATGATGATATTGTTCACAAGCTGAATTCTATTTGATCAGATGAAGGTACAGATTGTGTGCACTCAGTCACTAAACAACAATATCCTGCCTTCACATAGAGTCGATGAGAGTGGTTGGAGGGAGAGACAGAGACAGAGTGAGTTAGGGCGGCGAGACACAGACGGCCAGACAATGTCTCAGTGACATAAATCCTTGTAAATTCTGGCTTTAGCCAGAAAGATTCTCTTGGAGAAACAGAAGCTGCAGTATCAGTTCTCACTGATATTGTGGAAGAGACACATTATTAATCCCACACTCAGGAACAGTGCTGCCTTTTCACAGAAGAGATGGGGAGAGGCAAAATAAACTGAATGGTCCAGTTCGAAACAGTGTGCAGGCTCAGAGGGAGTGAGGTTCAGGGAGATATTTGAAAGTGAGATAGTTTCGGACAGTCGTTCGCAAAGTGGATGGGATCCTTGGCTTCACAAATGGAAGCACTGAGTGTCCATTGGATCCCTCATAATCCATTGTGAGAAAGGAGGCCATTTGCCCATTGCATCTGCACTGACTCGCTGGAAGAACATCTTTTCCCATGGCTAACCCTCTTAACCTACACATCTTGGGTCATTAAGGGGCAATATATCATGTCTAATCTATTTATTCTGCACATCTTTAGTCTTTGGGAGGAAACTGGAGCACCTGGGGAAAACCCATGCAGATACAGGGAGAATGTGCAAACTCCACACAGTCAGCCATGGAGGAATTGAGCATGGGTCTCTGGCGCTGTGAAGCAGCAGCGCTAACCAGTGCCACTCTGCTGGTGTAACTTTAACAATCCAATTCCTTTCTGAATGCCTCACTTGAAGCTGCATCACCACATTGTCAGACAATACAACCCAGAGCTGAACTACTCGCTGTGGGAAAGGGTTTTCTCATTATGCTTCAATCACTAACGAAGGGTCAGTAAATTGGTCCACGGGGGTGAAAGGGTTTCATATGATATGACCCTTCATAAACTGGGTCTGTATTCTCTGTGATTCACAAGCATGAGAGGCAAAACATTAAAACATACAAGATTCTGAAGGGGTTTGATTTTGTGGACATTGGGAGATTGTGGAAGCTGGCTCAGTGTAAGGATCAGATCATTTCACACTGACATGAGAATACATTTCTGCACTCATTGGGTTGTGATCCTTTGACATGCTCCATTGTTGAATACACTAGTGGTGGCACAGTGGTTAGCATTGCTGCCTCAAAGCACCAGGGAACCGGGTTCAATTCCACCTTGGCTGATTGCCTGTATAATGTTTGCATGTCCTCCCCATGTTTGCGATTCCTTCCATTCTCCAAATGTTAGGTGGATTGACCATGCTAAACTGCCTGTTAGTGTCCCAAATATATTGGTTCGGGGGATTAGCAGAATATGTGGGGTTACCGGGATAGGTTCTGGGTGGGATGCTCTGTCAGAGAGTCAGTGCAGATTCAATGGACCAAATGGCCTCCATCTACACTGCAGGTTATGACAGTCTATGACAATTAAGGCTGAGATAGACAAATTTTGGTTTCTCAGGGAATCAAGGGAGTGAGGAGTAAAGTGCAGTTCAATCCAAGATCTGGAACTCTTTAAGCAGCTGGAATGCCCACATCTGGAGTCTGCATCCACAGTTTGGAACCCACACTTTCAAAAAGATATACAGCTGATAGAAAGAGTGGAAAGCTGTGTAACCAGGAAAAGGGAAGGCATGAGGGGAATACTTTATGAGGGATTAGGAATTATTGGATTGCAACCTTTGGAGGTGCTTAATGAATACTTTACCTCGGTATTCACGGTGGAAAGGGATCTGGGTGGTTGTACTGCTGGTTTGCGGTGGACAGAAAGGATCGAGCATGTGGACATAAAGAAAGAGGATGTGTTGGAACTATTGAATGGCATCAAGGTTGGTAAGTCGCCGGGACCGGATGGGATGTACCCCAGGTTACTGTGGGAGGCGAGGGAGGAGATTGCGGAGCCTTTGGCGATGATCTTTGCATCGTCGATGGAGACGAGAGAGGTTCCGGAGGATTGGAGGATTGCAGATGTGGTCCCTATATTCAAGAAAGGGAACAGGGACAGCCCGGGAAATTACCGATCGGTGAGTCTAACCTCAGTGGTTGGTAAGTTGATGGAGAGGATCCTGAGAGACAGGATTTATGATCATCTAGAGAAGTTTAGTATGATCAAAAGTAGTCAGCACGGCTTTGTCAAGGGCAGGTCGTGCCTTACGAGCCATGGATAGGAAACTGACTGAGTGACAGGAAACACAGCAGTGGGAAATGTTTTTATTTGGAATGGAGGTCGGTTAAAGTGGGATTCCAGGAGGGTTGGTATTAGGAATACTGCTCTTCCTGACGCATATTAGAGACATTGGCAATGCTGCAGAAAGCACATATTCAAACTGTGGTAATTACACAATGTGGAGATGCCGGCGTTGGGGTAATCACAGTAAGAGTTTTAACAACACCAGGTTAAAGTCCAACAGGTTTATTTGGTAGCAAATGCAATTAGCTTTCGGAGCGCTGCTCGTACGTCAGATGGAGTGGATATCTGCTCTCAAACAGGGCATACAGAGACACAAAATCAAGTTACAGAATACTGATTAGAATGTAAATCTCTCCAGCCAACCAGGTCTTAAAGATACAGACAATGTGAGTGGAGGGAGCATTAAACACAGGTTAAAGAGATGTGCATTGTCTGCAGACAGGACAGCCAGTGAGACTCTGCAAGTCCAGGAGGCAAGCTGTGGGGGTCACTGATAGTGTGACATAAATCCAAGATCCCGGTTTAGGCCGTCCTCATGTGTACGGAACTTGGCTATCAGTTTCTGCTCAGTGACTCTGCGCTGTCGTGTGTCGTGAAGACCGCCTTGGAGAACGCTTACCCGAAGATCAGAAGGTGAATGCCCGTGACCGCTTAAGTGTTCCCCCACAGGAAGAGAACAGTCTTGCCTGGTGATTGTTGAGCGGTGTTCATTCATCCGTTGTCGTAGCATCTGCATGGTTTCCCCAATGTACCATGCCTCGGGACATCCTTTCCTGCAATGTATCAGGTAGACAACGCTGGCCGAGTTGCAAGAGTAGGTACCGTGTACTTGGTAGATGGTGTACTCACGTGAGATGATGGCATCCGTGTCGATAATCCAGGACGTCTTGCAGAGGTTGCTGTGGCAGGGTTGTGTGGTGTCGTGGTCAATGTTCTCCTGAAGGCTGGGTCTGTTTGAGGTTGTGCGGTTGTTTGAAGGCAAGAAGTGGGGGTGTGGGGGATGGCCTTGGCGAGATGTTCGTCTTGATCAATGACATGTTGAAGGCTCCGGAGGAGATGCCGTAACTTCTCCGCTCCGGGGAAGTACTGGACGACGGAGGATACTCTGTCCACCGTGTCTCGTGTTTGTCTTCTGAGGAGGTTGGTGAGGTTTTTAACTCCCATATACACAGGGTCTGCTCAGATGAGGAGGATCGCAACGGACACCTCCAGACGCTGAAAGATGCCCTCACAAGAACAGGATATGGCGCTCGACTCATCGATCGACAGTTCCAACGCGCCACAGCGAAAAACCGCACCGACCTCCTCAGAAGACAAACATGGGACACGGTGGACAGAGTATCCTTTGTCGTCTCGTACTTCCCATCAGTGGCTGACTTTAATCTTCCTGTGGATTCGGACAATCAAGTTTGCAGAGGTAGCCATGAGGAAGAATTCAGAGTGCATTCGGCACAGTTTCCATGAAGAATATTTTGTGAATCCAAGCAGAAATCAGGCCATTTTGAATATTGTAATGTGTAATGAGACAGCTTTCATAAACAATCAGAGTAAAAGCTCCGCTAGGAAACAGTGAACTTGACATGGTGGAATTTAGCATTCAGTTTGAGAGTGCAAACGTGGGTCAGAAGCAACTGTGTTCAACGTAAATAAGGGTAATTGCAAAAGAATGAGAACAGAGATGGCGAGGCTGGACTGCAAAAGATATTCAGCAGAAAAGACGATCGATCAGCAATGACATACATTATGAAAATAGTTCTTGACTCACAAAAAACACTCAATGTGTTTCTGGAGTCACTTTGTGCAGATTGTGTCATGGTCAAGTTCTGCCTTTCCAGCATCTCTCCAAGAATGTGGGAGTGTGTCTATCAAGGGCTAAAACAATTGTAATTTCCTTTTTTTAAACTTGATCGGCAAAAGATTCCCACAGCTACTGTAACTAGCTCTCTAAGGAGAGTCACCCTTAGATTCATCGTTACTCCCGCTTTTATAGATTTGTGAAACTGCAATATTGTTTGCATATATCAAGATGATCTCTATATAAGAAAATCAGAATATTTACAGAATGTTTTAATGGCAAGTTGCTTCTCCTTGCTTTATTTACATAAGCAAGTTGCTCTTCTGTGAAGATATAGGTCTACATGGCTTATTCTATCTTGGGGACATGGTGGCACAGTGGTTAGCACTGCTACACCTCAGCACCAGGGACCCGGGTTCAATTCCAGTCTTGGGTGACTGTGACGACATTTGCATGTTCTCTCCGTGTCTGCATGAGTTTCCTCTGGGTGCTCTGATTTCCTCCCACAGTTCAAAGATGTGCCATGCTAAATTGCCCCCTAGTGCCAGGGGGACAAGCAGGGTTAACATATGGGGTTACGGGGATAGGGCCTGGCTGGGATTGTTGTCGATGCAGGCTCAATGGGCCAAATGGCCTCGTTTAGCACTACAGGGAATCTTATTCTGAATCTTATGTCTCTTTGCCCTCCACTTCTTCTGCCCCTGCCCTGGAATTTCAATGGCAGGGTGTTGCTGGGCCTCCCACTAAGATAAACTTGATTCAAGAGTACTTATCTGAAAGGTAACACAGTATTCAATATGTGCATACTGTCTTGGGCCTTTTTTCTCTGAAACGTAGAAAGCTGAGGGGTGATCTTATAGAGGTCTTTAAATAATGAGGGGCATAGATCAGCATGATAGTCAATATCTTTTCCCAAAGGTAGGGGAGTCTAAAACTAGAGGGAATAGGTTTCAGGTGAGAGATATAAAAGTGTCCAGAGGAGCAATTTTTTCACAGAGGGTGGTGAGTGTCTGGAACAAGCTGCCAGAGGTAGTAGTAGGGCAGGTACAATTTTATCTTTTTAAGTGTTTAGACAGTTACATGGGTAAGATGGGTATAGAGGAATTGGCCAAATACGGGCAATTGGGACTAGCTTAGGGGTTTTAAAAAAAAAAGGGGGCGCCATGGACAAGTTGGGCCAAAGGGCCTGTTTCCATGCTTTAAACCTCTATAACAAAGATGTATACCGGTGTCAAACAAGGATTCTGGGGAAGGGAATAAATCAACCATGGTTAACCGAGGAAGTTAAAGATTGCATTAAACTGAAAGACGAACATAGGATGTTTCATATATTAGTGGGAAGACAGAGCATTGGGGAAGTTTCAAAAACCAACAAATGATGACCAAAAAAATACTAACGTGGGAGAAGATGAACTACAAACGTAAATGAACAAGTAACATAAAAAGGATCAGAAAGAGCTTCTTTCAATATATAAAAATAAAGAGGGAGACTAAAGTGAACATAAGCTCCTGAGACATTGAGACTGGGAAATAAAGGGGAACCAGAAAGTGGCAGAGGAGTGAAATACATAGTCTGTGTCAGGATGGCCAAGTCATCGAAGGTGCTGCGTTCAGGTCACAGTCTCCTCCATGCGTTCAAATTCCAGTCCTTACATTGATGAAGGGAGGCAGTGGCGTCATGGGCTAGTGATCCAGAGACTCTGGGAAATGCTTGAGGGACCTGGGTTCAAAACCCAGCAGGACAGATTGTGAAATTTGAATTCAATATGAATCTGCAATCAACAATCTAATTGTTGCTTGTCATAAACCCTATTTGGTTGACTAATGTCCTTCAGGGAAGGAAATCTGCTGCAGGAGTGTGCTTGAATTATCAAGCCTCGAGGTAACAAAAATATGGATGAGGGTTTCAGGTACGGGTGAGCTGAGATATTACAAACAATGTGTGATGTTACACAGCTGGAAATAGGTGATCTTGGTGAAGGAACAGATATGTGGTCAGAATCTCATTTCCGAGTCTAATGAGGTGCCAAGATTATGAGGGTTTGTTTCAACGTCGGACAGTGATCAGTGGGGGAGATGGAGTCAGTGATTGGGAACGGAATTTGGGGTGGGAACATTGGTTTTCCAAATATTTAATTGGGGGAATTCTCTGCTTAGCCAGTACTAGAGGTCGGAGAAGGAGTCTAATAATTTAATAACAGGGGATTGGTTGTGAGAGGTGATGGTGGGGTAGAGCTGGGTGTTATCAGCATACATGTGAAAACTAACACTGTGCTTTCAGATAATGCCACTGAGGAATAAGGTGGAGATGAAAAATTGGAGGGAGCCAAGGATAGATCCTTGGGCGATTTGGGTGGTAACAAAACAGGAGTGGGAAGAGAAATCATTGCAGGTGATATTCTGCATATGAAGGAAAAGATCGGAACGGGGTAAATGCAGTCTTACCAAGCTAAACTATCCCTCCTTATCCTTCTCAGCCTGTCCACACCTTTGACATGGTTGACTGCACTATCCTGCTCCAATACCTTCCCACTGTCAGGTCAGTGTGCACAGCAGATGAAGATGGTAATGTACCTGACATCCTGGGAAAACTAATGATAAATGAAGGGCTGGGCCTCAGTGAACGAGTATAGAGAAAGCTGGAGTTCTGAATCATCTTCATTTTGAGCGGCAGCTCCTCCATCTCAATGTGTGTCGTCAGATCAGGCCATTCTGCTCAGTCTGTAAGACAGAGAGAGGCTATAATTAAAACCAAACAATAAGGGAGATCCACTCAGAGTAAGCAAACCCCACCCCCAAAGCAGAGCACAGGAAGATCCCAGTATCTAACCGTGGCCTCTGCAAAGTGAGCTGCTTTAACCCAGTGTGGCACTGAGCCCCACACACAGAGCACAGGAAGATTCCAGTTTATGTACTGATTGGTCTGACTCCAGGGGAGTTTGTAACACCGGCATTGCTGAGACTGGGGAACTGTAGCGACATGTTTACACAGGAAGCTGCCATTGGAAACCCTGAGCTGCGATTTATAGAATCCAACAGCGCAGAAGGAGGCCATTCGGCCCATCGAGTCTGTACCAACCACAATCCCACCAAGTCCTATCTCCATAACCTCATGCATTTATCCGAGCTGGTCCCCCTGACACTAAAGGGCAATTTAGCATGGCCAATCCACTAAACCCGCACATCTTTGGACTTTGGGAGGAAACCGGAGCACCCGGAGGAAACCCACTGGGAGACGTGCAAACTCCACACAGACAGTGATCCAAGCCGTAATCGAACTCGGGTCCCTGGCGCTGTGAGGATATTGGGTTCATGTCACACTATTTGTAACCCCCACAGTTGCCTCGACCTGCAGAGTTTCACTGGCTGTCTTGTCTGGAGACAATACACATCTTTTTAGCCTGTCTTGATGCTCTCTCCACTCACATTGTTTTGTTTCTTAAAGACTTGATTAGTTGTAAGTATTCGCATTCCAACCATTATTCATGTAAATTGAGTCTGTGTCTTTATAAGCTCTGTTTGTGAACAGAATTCCCACTCACCTGAAGAAGGGGCTTAGAGCTCCGAAAGCTTGTGTGGCTTTTGCTACCAAATAAACCTGTTGGACTTTAACCTGGTGTTGTTAAACTTCTTGCTGTGAGGCAGCAGTGCGAACCACGGTGCCGCCCCATTTAGAGCCGGGCAGGACGGGATTCCCGCTGCCGAAACCCTCCCGCCATCCCGAGCCCCGCCGCGGGCTCAGGATCCGGGCCCGGGAACTGAAGCCACTGGCGGGACATTTGCTGCCGCTGCGCGCGGTGTCTGATGGGCCCGGGGTAAATCCCCGCCAACGGCCTGTGACCGGCAGCTGTGAAAACCAATCGGAAATTGACGCATCGCGGTCCTCCAATGGACACTCTGCGACCACTGAGTGACAGTTACTTTATCCAATCGGTGAGCTCCATCCGGCTGAACTGTGAGACCACTGAAAATGACGCTCCCAATTCTAACCAATCGCAGATCGCGCTGATGGTAACACACGCCCTCAATTTGATTGACATCTTCTTTAGCCAATCGTAACCCACTGCCCAATCGGAATGCGCCGCTCCTGCGCGACTCGCGGAGCGTCACTCCCAGCCCAGCGTCATTGCGTCATTCAATTCGATCCAGAGCTGAAACCAATGAGAAATCAAAGAGCTGGAGGAGGAAAGAATCCTTAAAGTGGAACCACACGGAAAATTATAGTAAAATAATTATAATTCGTTGACAGCAGTTAAAGCGGCCGAAGGACTGCGGAAAATCAGAGGGTGCAAACTGTGAGACCCACGGGAGAGGAAGGAGCAAATAAATGAAAGAAACAGGCGACAAAAATAAACGGGAGGAAAGCAAGCTCGAAGCAGGGGCATTGAGAGAGGGAATTCCAGAGCTGAAACCCAGAGAGCTGAAATTACGATCATCAGTGGTGGAATGAACCAAATCAGGGATGCTCACGAGGGCAGAATCAGAGGAGCTCAGATATCTCAGAGGATTGTTATGGTGGACGTGATGAAAGGGAGGAAGAGCTGAGGACAAGGAGAAGAAACACAGATAAGAATGTTAAAATTGAGACATTGCTTAACCACGAGTCAGTGTTTGTCACTGAGCACAGGGTTGATGCATTAACAGTATTTGGACTAAAATTCTGATTTAATGATGAGAAATCAATCAGCAGCTTTCTGGACACAGCAGCACAATAAATCGGATCAGAAGTGGACTACATGGCCTCACAAGCCTGCTGCTCCATTCAATAGGATCATGTTTTAGATTCCCAAACCACAGAATCTTTACAATGCAGTAGCAGTCCATTTGGCCCATCAAGTCTACACCGCGTTATTGAAATTGCATGCTATCTAATCCCACTCTCCCGCCTCATAGCCCCAGAGACCCGGGTTTGGTCCTGACCTTTGCTGACTGTGAAGAGTTTGCACATCTTCCCCCGTGGGTTTCCTCTGGGTGTTCTGGTTTACTCCCATGGTTCAAAGATGTGCAGGTTAGGTGGATTGGCCATGTTAAATGTACCTTTATTTTCCTAAAATGTGGACATTCGGCACTGAATCGTTGCAATTTTGACACTTATTTTGCAAATTTTCCCCTGGTTCTTGATGAACTCTTGACTGGAACAGGAAAACATCTATCATTGAATCCCTACATTGCAAAAGGTGGTCAGTCGGCCCATTGAGGCTCCACTGATTCTCTGACCTATCCACGCAACCTCACATATTTATCCCGTTAATCCTCCTAATCTCAACATACTGGGAGACATAAGGGCAAATCTAGCATGGTAAATCCACTTACCCTATCAATGGAGTGTGGGGGAAACCAGAGCACCCGGAGGAAAGCCGCATGGACACAGAGAAAATGTGGAAAATACATACAGCCACCCAAAGCCTGAATTGAACCCGCGTCCCTGTCATTCTGCAGCAGCAGTGCGAAAGCCACACTTCTTTCTCTTCCATAAGACCATAAGACATAGGAGCAGAATTAGGCCACTCAGCCCATCGAGTCTGCTCCGCCATTTTACTCATTCCCATTCTCCTGTCTTTTCCCCGTAACCCCTGATCCCCTTATTAATCAAGAATCTATCTATATCTGTCTTAGAAACACTCAATGACCTGGCCTCCACAGCCTTTTGCAGCAAAGATTTCCACAGATTTGCCAATCTGTGGCTGAAGAAATTCCTCCTCATCTCTGTTTTAAAGGATCGTCCCTTTAGTCTGAGACTGTGCCCTTTGGTTCTAGTTTTTCCTTGAAGTGAAAACATCCTCTCTGTGTCCACTCGATCCAGGCCTCGCAATAGCCGATAAGTTTCAATAAGATCACCACTCGTCCTTGTAAACTCCAACGAGTACAGATCCAGAGTCCTCAACCATTCTTCATACAACAAGCTCCTCATTCCAGGGATCATTCTTGTGAACTTCCTCTGGACCTTTTCCAAGGCCAGCACATCCTTCCTTAGGTATGGGGCCCAAATTGCTCACATTACTCCAAACGGGGTCTGACCAGAGTCTTTGCCAGCCTCACAAGTGCATCCATGCCCTTGAATTCCAGCCCTCTCAACATTGCATTTCCCTTCCGAACTGCCGACTGAACCTGCACGTTTACCTGAAGAGAATCTTGAACAAGGACTCCCAAGTCCCTTTGTGCTTCTGAGTTCCTAAGCATTTCACAATTTAAAAAATAATCTGTGCCTCCATTCCTCCTTCCAACGTGCATAACCTCACACTTTTCCACATTGTACTCCATCTGCCACTTCTCTGCCCACTCTCCCAGCCTATCCAAGTCCTTTTGCAGCACACCTGCTTCCTCAATGCTACCTGTCCCTCGACAGGTCCTCTCAGACTTCTTTCCCTGAGGAAAAATATCCAACTTCTCAAATCGATCTTCATAGCTACAAATCTTTATCAATAGAATCATTCGTGTGGATATCCTTTGCACTCTCCCCATTGCCTTCACAACCTTCTTCAAGTGTGGTGCCCAGAATTGGACGCAGTGCTCCAGGTGAGGCCTATCTAGTGTATTTAAAAGCTCAACATGATCTTCTTACTCATGTATTCAATCCTCCAATAAAACGTAGGATGCCATTTTCTTTATTACCTGCTCTCTCAACATGCTCAACCAACTTCAATGACTTTTGTACTGAGAAACCGAGATCCCTTTTTTCCTGCATTTTCTTAAGAGTTTCTCTCTTTATTTCTCCACACTCTCAAAATGAATCAACTCACACTTGTCAGCATTGAACTTCAACTAGTTCACTGATTGACCCGCACAGGTGCCCGACTGTGGCAATTCGGAGAATTTCACAGTTAATTCATTGCAGTGTTAATGTAAGCCTTACTTGTGATTAATAAACTTTACTTTAACTTTACTTTCCTTTACTTTTACTTTATCTGCCACTCGTCTGCCCAGAGGGCAGCAATGGAAGCGTTCACTCAGCATCTACACATTGTTCTGAGCTCTCGGGTCTCTCGCCTAATTCACTCGGCCTCTCAACATAGAACAACCTCCTCATTCCGGGGGGCAATCTCGTGAACCTTCTCTGTACCGCCTCCAATGCAAGCTTATCTTTTCTCAAATGTGGATACCATAGCTGTACACAACATTGCAGATGTGGTCTCCATAAAATCCTGTACAATTGTACCAAGTCTTCAATTACTCCAATCCACTTGCAATAAAAACAAACATGCCATTTGTAATTGCTTTAATGAATAATCTGGATTGTGCTCCGAATTCTCTGCAACATTTAAAATCCGTCACATTTCAACGTCTCTTCAGCTCTGAAGAATTATCATACAGACTCGAAGCATTAACTCTGTTTCTCTCTCCACAGATGCTGCCAGATCTGCTAAGGTTTCTAGCATTTTCTGTTGTTATTTCAAATTTCGTCTCTCTGCCATCCTCATCTTTTAGACATATATTTGTTTATTTTTAACTTTCCCGTCAGAATTCGGCCACCAACTCTCCTGTCAATTAAACATTGCTGCACTTCTCCTTGTTTAGAAACGACAAGAGAACAGCTCACACTCGATTCAGTGATGAGTGATGAATGCGAAATTATGTGAGGAGTTGTGACAGAAAATGAACATCTCCGCCTTTTCCCTGCAACCCTGCACATTCTTCCTTTTCAGATAACAGTCTAATTAATTTAGAACGTTTCAATTGAATCTATATCCACCACACTCTCCAGCAATGCATTCAACACTTTACACAATCCCTGTGTGAAAAACGTTTTCCTCGCGTTCCTATTCCTTCCTTTGCTAATGATGCTAAACCTGTTCTCTCTCATTCTTCATCATTCCAGAGTGGGAACAGTTTGTCCCTATACACTCTGTCCAGATGCCTCATAACAGTTGGTATTTTATTTTGAACCAAGTGGCATTTTGAATCACTGCTGTTTCGGATAGTAAGAATTGAATATCCAACCCGCAGTCTGCATTGCACCTTTTGCTTGTACAGTGATCACTAAACGTTTAGCACTCCCACTTTCTTATGTACCTTCACCCTACAACGTCTCCCTGCCCCGTCTCACAAGGCAGTCAACGTCGCACCTTTACTTTGTCTTTTACCCATGGGAGGCTTATCGTGACCAGTCCCCATGTGTTTCACTTTGCTCAGTTATATTGCCCAGATTGCATACATAGAACATAGAACATAGAACATAGAACATTACAGCGCAGAACAGGCCCTTCGGCCCACGATGTTGCACCGACCAGTTAAAAAAAAACTGTGACCCTCCAACCTAAACCAATTTCTTTTCGTCCATGAACCTATCTACGGATCTCTTAAACGCCCCCAAACTAGGCGCATTTACTACTGATGCTGGCAGGGCATTCCAATCCCTCACCACCCTCTGGGTAAAGAACCTACCCCTGACATCGGTTCTATAACTACCCCCCCTCAATTTAAAGCCATGCCCCCTCGTGCTGGATTTCTCCATCAGAGGAAAAAGGCTATCACTATCCACCCTATCTAAACCTCTAATCATCTTATATGTTTCAATAAGATCCCCTCTTAGCCGCCGCCTTTCCAGCGAAAACAATCCCAAATCCCTCAGCCTCTCCTCATAGGATCTCCCCTCCATACCAGGCAACATCCTGGTAAACCTCCTCTGCACCCTCTCCAAAGCCTCCACATCCTTCCTGTAATGTGGGGACCAGAACTGCACACAGTACTCCAAGTGCGGCCGCACCAGAGTTGTGTACAGTTGCAACATAACGCTACGACTCCTAAATTCAATCCCCCTACCAATAAACGCCAAGACACCATATGCCTTCTTAACAACCTTATCTACTTGATTCCCAACTTTCAGGGATCTATGCACACATACACCTAGATCCCTCTGCTCCTCCACACTATTCAAAGTCCTCCCGTTAGCCCTATACTCAACACATCTGTTATTCCTACCAAAGTGAATTACCTCACACTTCTCCGCATTAAACTCCATCCGCCACCTCTCGGCCCAACTTTGCAACCTGTCTAAGTCTTCCTGCAAACTACGACACCCTTCCTCACTGTCTACCACACCACCGACTTTGGTGTCATCAGCAAATTTGCTAATCCACCCAACTATACCCTCATCCAGATCATTAATAAATATTACAAACAGCAGTGGCCCCAAAACAGATCCCTGAGGTACACCACTTGTAACCGCACTCCATGATGAATATTTACTATCAACCACCACCCTCTGTTTCCTATCCGCTAGCCAATTCCTGATCCAATTTCCTAGATCACCCCCAATCCCATACATCTGCATTTTCTGCAGAAGCCTACCATGGTGAACCTTATCAAACGCCTTACTAAAATCCATATATACCACGTCCACTGTCTTGCCCCCATCCACCTCCTTGGTCACTTTCTCAAAAAACTCAATAAGGTTAGTAAGGCACGACCTACCTGCCACAAAACCATGCTGACTATCACCTATCAATTCATTACTCTCCAAATAACTATAAATCCTATCCCTTATAATTTTTTCCAACATCTTGCCGACAACAGAAGTGAGACTCACCGGTCTATAATTCCCGGGGAAGTCTCTGTTCCCCTTCTTAAACAATGGGACAACATTCGCTAACCTCCAATCTTCTGGTACTATACCAGAGGCCAACGACGACCTGAAGATCAGAGCCAGAGGCTCTGCAATCACTTCTCTTGCCTCCCAGAGAATCCTTGGATAAATCCCATCCGGACCAGGGGATTTATCTATTTTCAGACCCTCAGATACAGTTCCAACTTTTCTATTCTCCATTAATAATAAATGAATGAAGAGAACCATCCCTTGATTAAACACTGTCAGGCTTTAGCGGGTGATTTTCATGAAGTGATGTGTGTGATTCCCGCTTTTATGCTTCTGTACAAATTCAGTCATAGGAAAATTATCCAAATATATCTTCAATTCTCCTTCTCACTCACAAAGAACCGAATAGGTGATAGATACAGTAGCTTTAAAAGATAGAGAATGGATTTACAAATTTAAAATCCAAGGGGGACATCAATGCCTGGAGTGGTTTTCAGGCTGTGGCGACCAGAAAAACAATGCACATCCTCAAATTTGGATCATTCAAAATCATGGAATGGATCATCCATTGTGGATGGAAGGTAACTTTAAACTGTGCAGATGTGCTGTGCTTCAGGAGCTTGTTTTCCAAAAATCTCCATTAATCAAAAATGTTGCCTCATCCGCTGAGCATTTCCAGCATTTTCTGTTTTTGTTTCAGATTTCCAGCTTCCAGCTTTGCGTTGTGTTCTGTGCAGATGTTTTAGTGGAACAGGGAACCGGTTCTGATTAGCCCTGTGACAGATAGAGGAGAATGTGTCTCCTGGCTATCAAGCCTGCGAGATTTGCCTCCAAGCTGTACAGGAGAATGAGGAAGAGAGAGAGGGAGGATCATTCTGTGATAGACACATTTCCTGTATAAAGGTGTGAATTTCCACAGCTGTTTCAAAAAACATAAGATGTTCCAACACGAGTTGCAATCAACGAAGTTCCTCTTAACAGTTCTTGACGTTTTAACTGTGAGGTTGTTGAACTGATGAATAGTTTCTACATTGTCAAAAATCCATAGATGGACAAGTAAAGTAAACTTCCAGTGCGCGGCTCTGTGGCGCAATGGATAGCGCATTGGACTTCTAAGGAAAAGTAAGTTAGCCATTCAAAGGCTGTGGGTTCGAGTCCCACCCGAGTCGCATTTTGATCAGATTCGTGGCCACCAGTTTGCTGCTTCACTGATGTGATTCAACTTCGGCACCGACAATTCCTGCTCTGCCATCTCTCCATGCTGTTTCTGTTGACTCGGCCCCCAGGGAAACCACTGACTCGAGAATAAATCGCAAACCCCGGGGGCTTTCTTAAAGTTTGACACGACGTTCGCTGGTTGGGTTAGAAATAGTAACATATTTTTCAATTAGATATTTCACTTCTTCTGGGAGATAAAAAAGATTAAAGAACACACACACGCAACAACAGCAATTGACAAATAGCGACAATCAATAAATCAATATCAGTGCCCTGCAACCTGGTGGTGTTATTCTGGTGTGTCTGCTGCGCTTGTCCTTCCAGGCTGTCGTAGTCGTGGGTTTGGAAGCGGCTGGCAAAGGAGCCTTGCTGAGTTGCTGCAGTGCATCGTGGAGATGGTGCGCACTGCTGTAGTGGAGGGAGTGAATTTTTAATGCTTGGGAAGCGAATGAAGTGGGATGCTTTGTCCTGGATGGTACTCAACTTCTGTAGTGCTGTTCAAGCTGCATTCACCCAGGCACGTTATCTCAGGAAACCAAGTGCTCCTGTTTACTCCCACAGTCCAATGTTGGGCAAGTTGGGTGGATTGGCCATGCTCGATTGCCCCTTGGTCCCGAAGGTGTTTGTATCGGTAGATTAGCGGGGTGGATGCGTGGCGCCGCGGGGATAGGTCCTGTGTGCTCTCTGTTGGAGAGTCGATACAGACTCGATGGGCAGAATGGTCTCCTTCAGCACTGTTGGGATTGTATGATTGTGAGGCTATTCGACTGTGTTAGAAATTCCCTGAGAAAAAAAATGGAAAGCTGTATTTGTGGAATTTACAGCATTGGCTTTATTGCAGATTTTTTTTTTTTCTGCAAGATGAAGAAAATACCTGACCGAGTAAATAAATAGGAGACATATTTGTGGGGAGTCTCGAAACATGTTTTTGTTTAATCTTTGTAGATCATCCACTGTAAAGGTAAAGACAATATCGACTAGCAAGGATAGGACATTGCGACTTGCACACTTGCACTGATCACTTGTAAGGACTCAAGGTTCTCGCTGGGATTTGAAACCGGGATCTCCTGTTTACTCGGCTTGTGCAATGTCCTGTTTGCTCAAGTCAACAAAGACCCAAATCCCACCCGACGTGTTCCTTGCACGAAGGTACTAAGATTGACAGGTCTGAGCAACGGGAACTATGCAATTGGAAGGTTTCATCCTGGCGACAGGAATATCTCCCCACAGCTGCTTTCGGAGCTGCTGCATATTTCCAGCATTTCCTGTTTCTGATTTTGTGCCTTCATTATAGGAGTTCATTACTGACAAACCAAACGTTGTCTCTTGGACGCAGCACCAGATAGAGCTTTTCTGTGATCTTCACACAGACAAGTTCACTATTCACTTTCCTACACAAGTGCTTTAAAATCGGCTGTTTTCACACTGAGCACCCTGCAGCATTGCCTTCAAACCTCACCCCACCCTCCACCCGCACACCAGATTCTCAGTGGTACAAGTGTATCTGAGGAATTCACAAAGATAAGAGATCACGGTGTTTATGAGGGAATATAAAGGATTAATCCATACTCACAAACAGATTGATTATGTAAGAATCTCTCTCTCTCTCTCACACACACACACACACACGGCAGATGGTGAAATTTGACATCAATAAAAACATCTGGATTTAAAAGTCCAATGACCACGAATCGATTGTCATAAAATAACACAGCTGGTTCACTAATGTCCTTTAAGGAATGATTTTTTACCTGGTCTGGACCTACATGTGGCCCCCGACCCACAGCAATGTGGTTGACCCTGAGCTGCCCTCTGAGGTCACCTATCAAGCTGCTCAGTTCAAGGACAATTTAGGATGGACAATAATTGTGGGCCCAGCCAGCGACACCCACATCCCAGGAATCAATAAAGAAAATTAATCAGTGATTCAAAATGAGGGGATACAGAAAGTCAGTTGCAGTACCAAAAATTGACAGATAAAGAATTAATTTATAAACTATTTGACAGTTCAGGAAGCCGACAGTCAGAACAAGTCACTTGTACACGCACAGTTCAGCTGATAGAATCAGAAAGATCCCAATCCTCATTGAGCAGCAGATAATGCAAAGCACAGTCTGAATACAGACAGGCGCACCAGAGAAAGCATTCCTTCTGGTTGCATCACAGCTTGCTGTGGCTCCTGCTCTGTCCAAGACCGCAAAAAAAACTACAAAGTGTCGTGAAATCACGCAAACCAGCCTCCCATCTATTGACACTTCCCGCTGTCTTGGAAAAGCAGCCAGTTTAATCATGGAGGGACGCACCCTGTTCATGCTCTCTTCCACCGGCTTCCGTCGAGAACAAGAGACAAAAGTCTGAGGACTGCCACTAACTAACTGAAGAACGAACAGGACTGAACAAGGAATATTCCACAAGCCCCACACACAGGCAGTCTTGCGTGGCCGTAGCCTAACGGGTAAAGCGATTAATTTCGCTACTGTCCATGCTGCGATCCAACCATGGCAGGTTCCAGCACGGTCCCTTTATACAGAAATCTGGTGGAAATTCCTGAAAACCGAGCTTTCGCCCATTAACTGAAATCCTCCGTTAGTTCCAAACAGCTCTCTCAGAATTACTTTCCTTGTAACTTTGTTCATTTAATTCTCACTTATCTTAGTATTTTTAGATCGGAACTATTCCACGATGTATGTTTGATCTGGATGAATGGTTAATGTTCCAAACTGGAACAAAATGCCCTGTATCTATCGGCTGATTGAAGTTCTGTGACAGGAATACTAACCTCCTCAAGAAGAGGTTTAATGCTGAGCTGAATGAACTGTTTTTGTTTGCAGGGATGAAAGGTGATGTCACTGGCCTGGTAATCCAGAGGCCCGCATTAATCTTTGGGGACACGGAGTAAATCCCACCATGGCAGCTGGTGAAATTCTCTGATTTAGCACATCGGCACATGGACAGAAAACAGAAACAGGAGTCGGCCATTCGGCCCAAACAAAGCTGGAATTGAAAGCAAGCCTCAGAAATGGCGGCCTTGAAATTTCCGTCGATTGTTTTCCCACAGAAAACATCTTCACAGAACAACAGAGAACATTTCACACAAAGGGGAAACTTCTGCTCAAGACGGATCATATTTGGAAATGGTGAATACATTTACACAACAGGGAAGAATTTGTCAGAACCACAATGAAGATCTGTCAACGACAGAGTCACAGTTCCAAACAGAGAGAACAGTTACACAGCAGATAGAACAGTTACACAACAGAGCATACATTTCAAAACAGGGTCTGTCTTTGTGCAACAGAAAATCCCTTTTCATAATTAATCAGTTTTTCCATCTCAGTATCTTGCTCGAATCTTTTCTGTCTCTCATTGTGTGTGTGTCCTAATAGTTTTTTTTACTGCTTTTCTATGTGTCTTTCTCTGTCTGTTACATTCGGGATGTTATGTGTTATTGTTCAGCCAGGGTGAGCTTCCCAACACGTGGGCCTTGTTTGAAATAAAAAGAGACAGTGAATTGTTTCCTGGCTCCCGGCAGCAGTAACGAGCAGGGCGACATCAGCTTTCGAAGCAGAGTGGTGCAGCGGAAGCGTGCTGCGCCCATAACCCAGAGGTCGATGGATCAATACCATTCTCTGCTATCACGTACTCACTCCATCCAATAGAAATGTTCTGCTGCTGCCCAAAAGCAAATCAGGGTTTTCTTTACAGTTCATTTGCTTCATCTTCTTGATTTTCATTAACGAGTAGCACAGCGTATTTGTCTCAGTTGGCTGGACAGTTTATTCAGCCAGCAGCGCGGGATCAATTCCCGTATCGGTTGAGAAAGACTTGCTCCTCGCCTGAGGTGTGAATCCTCTGGTTAAATCACCACCAGTCAGCTCTCCCCATTGATGCCTCCCAGATACAACTGGGACTGTGGACCTTGCTTTAACTTTACAAACAATGGACGAATCATACCTCTGACACATTGTTCAAATACAAAAGTGTGCAAAAAAGTAAACTGAGCGTGCGAACCGGAAGCATCCCTAAAATTTCATTTCTATCACAGTTGTATCATTTCAGGAACAATCGGAAACAACCAAAATCAAAAGACCAACGCAGAAAAGCTCCGTGATTCGAACACGCGGCCTTTTACTCTGAAGTTTTGCGCCACAAACTCACCGCAGCTGCTTCTTTTTGCATCAGAGTCATGTTCGGTGAATTCAAAACCAAACAGGGACCAGAGAGGTGAACTTTACTTTCTCTGGATTTACATCAAATGGAAAAATAACAGCGAATCAAGATTAAGGAGAAAGCAGAAAGGCAGCATTTTCCTGCGGGAGAAATGTGTTCTTTGTTACGGATGTTAAAACAGTAAAAATGGAGTGGGGAGTGACTGTTGCATGGCCGAGTGGTTAAGGCTGCTAATCTATTGTGCTCTGCACGCGTGGGTTCGAATCCCATCCTCGTCGGTGTTGCATTTGTTCTGCATCCTTATTGCCGGTGAACTGATGATTCGTTCAGTGTTTTGAGCTTCACAGAACCAAGATGAAGTTTGGACACATAGGCTTGAGGGGTAAATAGTCCAGAACAATTCCACGTTCCCATATTTCTAATCAGATGAGAAACTCGATTCAAATCAGGACACCAGTTTTGGAGAGGAGTTTGCCACCAGGTAAACCTATGGTTTCGGACGCTCCAAAGCAGACGCCAGCTTCATTTGCGGCCCGAATGGCAGATTTTGTCTTTCTGGAATAGGCAGCTCAGCCATGAAAATTAGTGCCGTATTAGCGGGATTGGCCATGCTAAATAGTCCCTCAGCGTCAGCGGGATTAGCACGGTAAATATGTGGGGTTACGAGGATACAGGCTGGGTGGGATTGTTGTTGGTGCAGGCCTGATGGACCGAATGCTCTCCTTCTGCCCTGTTGGCATTCCCATGAAGTTCGAGGCGGCAGTTTCACTTCTCTGAGAGCATTGACACAACCGTTCCTAATTTCTTCAAACTTTACCTGAAAAGCCGACTTCGATTAGATTCTGACCCACAACTTTTCAATGTCTCACCAGACAACATTCTCTCTTCCACCTTCTTCCATCGGGAAAAAGATACAACAGTCTGGGGTCACCTACCAATCGACTGAAGAACAGCTTCTGCCCTGCTGCCTCTGAATGGACCTCCCTTGCATTACGTTGATCTTTCTCGACATCCTAGCTATGATTGTAACACTACATTCTGCAGTCTCTTCTTTCCTTCTCTATGAACGGTATGCTTTGCCTCTACAGCGCACAAGAAAAAATACTTTTTCACTGTATACTAATACATGAGACAATAATAAATCAAATCAAATTAAATAAAACAATGATGAGAAGTCCTACATGCCATTCTTTGCGCCACAGATCCGCAGCTGCAGCGCTCATACTGCAACAGAGTGTTCAGAGTAGAAAGTGGATCTTGCTGAAATAATAGGCCAATTCCAATTGGTTTCAGTTCAACATTTAAGCAAACGAGCAAATAAACACGACACGTCGCGAAAGGGAAAGGGTATCGTGGGAAAATAAATACAAGAATCAAAGTGCATCAGACGTGACTGCCGTCAAACTGAACAGAACCACACATCCATTATTCAAATGCTCCCAGTGCCTCAAGAGAAGCCCTTTCTCCAAATAAGTGTTTGTATAGTTTTATTTGTTGCTCTTGCACTGACAGGTAACAGTAAATCACAACCACAACAACCAGTGACAGCCAGTTAAATGATCATCCCGCACTCGCGATTAATGGAGTTTCTGACGGTGACAGACAGTTTCTGACCATCGTCCAATTGGGCCTGAAGGTAACCAGATTCACTATCAGAGCTGGACTTTCTTACAGAGTGGGTGGCAGAACCAGGTGAGCGATGGTGGTGGAGTGGTGACTGTGCGAGCATTTGATCTAGGGTCAGTTCCAGGCCATCACGGTTCTGATGACTTTAATTAGTTATCGCAGGTCATAACAGTAGGTGGGCACCCTTAAAATGAAATTCACTAAAAATCCTCACCATCACGATCTTTCTAATGGAAAATTCAGCTTCAATTTACTTTGAGTGGAAACTTTGTTCAATGAAAGAACAGGCCTCAAAATTGATCAATGAATTCCCAGTATGAAACAATAGTCAGAAGGTGGCTAAAACGAGACAAGCCAATTTCAGTTTACTACCGGCACACCTGGTGCCTGAAATCAGCAACTAAGGTAGTTCCGTAATTATAACTAATGCAAATAACGATTGCATATGCAGCGCGAGCGATGGTGGTATAGTGGTGAGAATAGCTGCCTTCCAAACATTTGATATGGGTTGATGCCCAGCGATCGCATTGATAATTTACTTAGAACCTTATCGGCGGCCTCTTGTATTTTAAAACGAGTGAAGAAAACAGGGCGAACGCAACATTCGCCAGTAATAGAGATACTTTTGTTTTCATTTTCTCTTCGGACGTAATTCGTTTTCACTGAAAAATTATTTAAATAGAAAAAAAAACAAGTCTCTGGCCTCATAAATGAATTCAGAGACAAAGATACAAAGTAAAAGTTGAGGAACAAATTTCAGCTCACACACTGTGCTCTGTGCAATCCTGGTACTGATGAAGTTAATATATGCACGTTACTGAGGTGGTTACATTAGTGCAGCAAGTAAGCAGCTGCGATGGCCGAGTGGTTAAGGCGTTGGATTCGAAATCCAATGGGGTTTCCCCGCGCAGGTTCGAGCCCTGCTCGCAGCGATTATGGTTGGAAATCTTTGCTTCAGGCAGATACAAACTCGTGGAATTTTTCTGTTAATTATGTGGATCTCCATCACGCTTTCAGCTGCATGGCTCTGGGCCGGGTGTCGGAAGCTGAGCTTGGAAAGGACACCTGGGTGTCCTCAGGCTGGCATGGATGTGATAGGCTGAATGGGTTCCTTCTGTGCTGGTACTTCTCTCTGGTTCTTTCTGCGGTTCCATGAGGAAAATCATAACGTGAGCAGAATGAAAAAAAAAATCAGCATCAGGTGCACAAGGACAAAACAAGGTCTCACGTCAGAGGAAGATTCTTATGTAAAGCCACACAGAGCATAAGAAATACATTTAATCAGAATGCCTTGAATGAATGCGAATATCAAAATGTTGCTTCGATGATATGTCATCGTGTTCATTCAAACACATTGCTACAAGCAGGTCATTACTGGGTGTCCTGTATTCCTGGTGATAACAGTTTGGGAATGGAAGGAACAGGTTCACACCTGCACATTGTCAGGTCAAACTGTGTCTCAGATTGACAGCTCCTCTGTTTTCCACTCCTCTCGCTCTGTGCTCTGGATTCTCGGGGATTAGTTGGGGTTTTCCAGCTCAGTAACTGTTAAAGCCTCTGAGGCCGACGATGCTCACAGTGTCTGTTCCTCAGATTCAGGGGGCTGCAGCCGATCAGAGTTGTTCTGGGGATAACCCAGAACTTGTTGAAATGTTGATATTGTTCACGAACTGAATTCTATTTGATCAGGTGAAGATACAGATTGTGTGCACTCAGTCACGAAACAACAATATCCCGTCTTCATATAGAGTGGATGAGATTGGATAGAGGGATGGAAAGAGACAGAGTGAGTTAGGGCAGTGAGACACAGACGGCCAGATAATGTCTCAGTGACAGAATTCCATGTAAATTCCGGCTTTATCAAGAAAGATTCTCTTGGAGAAACAGCAGCTGCAGTCTCAGCTCTTACTGATATTGTAGCAGAGACACATTATTAATCCCACACTCAGGAACAGTGCTGCATTTTGACAGCAAAGATGGGGAGAGGCAATAGAAACTGAATGGTCCAGTTCTAAACAGTGTGCAGGCCCAGATGGACCTGAGGTTCAGAGAGATCTTTGAAGATGAGAGGAAATTTTAAAAGAGTCGTTCGGAAAACGGAAGGGATTCTTGGTTTCATAAGTGAAGACACTTTGTATGCATAGAATCTCTGCACTGCAGAAGGAATGATGTGGAGATGCCGGCGTTGGACTGGGGTAAGCACAGTAAGAAGTCTCACAACACCAGGTTAAAGTCCAACAGGTTTATTTGGTAGCAAATACCATAAGCTTTCGGAGCAATGCTCCTTCGTCAGATGGAGTGGTGTCTGTTCTCAAACAGGGCACAGACACAGAAATCAAATTACAGAATACTGATTAGAATGCAAATCTCTACAGCCAGCCAGGTCTTAAATGCACAGACAATGTGGGTGGAGGGAGCATTCAACACAGGTTAAAGAGATGTGTATTGTCTCCAGACAGTACAGCTTGTGAAATTGTGCAAGTCCAGGAGTGAAGCTGCGGGGGTTACTGATAATGTGACATAAATCCAACATCCCGGTTTAGACCGTCCTCATGTGTGCGAAACTTGGCTATCAGTTTCTGCTCAGTGACTCTGCGCTGTCGTGTGTCGTGAAGGCCGCCTTGGAGAACGCTTACCTGAAGATCCAAGGCTGAATGCCCGTGACTTGGATCTTCAGGTAAGCGTTCTCCAAGGCTCCACAATTTAGCATGGCTCATGCACCTAAGCAGCATGTCTTTGGACTGTGGGAGGAAACCGGAACACCCAGAGGAAACCCGCGCAGACACAAGGAGAAGGTGCAGACTCCACACCGATAGGCACCCAAGGCCCGAATTAAACACGAGCAGCAATGCTCACTACTGTGCCACTTTGCCCCCCTCTTTAATGCATCAAAGCAGGGAAGATATGCTTCATTTTTACATCTTGTGTTACATTAATTGCTAGTCGCGGGATTCGGGGACAGATATTGAGGATTTGAGGTAACGTGCGGGCATGCGATAACTGACATGTTCTCTACTTTTCGACTGGAATCTTGAATTTAATGGAACAGTTGCCGTGAAATCTAACTTTGGGGCTCAGCAGGGGGATTACGGGGACTATTTAATTGAAAAAAACGTTTTATTGTACTCAAGAGAGACTCGGAGATCCCATGATCAGAACAGACACACTGACACAGTTAGAATAGTCTCGCCCGCCCCGTTCATACACTCTCTCTTACACAATATTCACACCGACACATTCACAGGACAAAACTTTCACCAAATGTAAGGCCCCAGACGGAATTTCTCCTCCTTTTAGCCTTTGAAATCATAGAAATATAAATCATAAAAACCCTACAGTGCAGAAAGAGGCCATTCGGCCCATCGAGTCTGCACCGACCACAATCTCACCCAGGCCCTACCCCCACATCCCTACATATTTTACCCGCTAATCCGTCTAATCTACGCATCCCAAGACACTAAGGGGCAATTTTTAACCTGGCCAATTAACCTAACCCGCACATCTTTGGACTGTGGGAGGAAACCGGAGCACCCAGAGGAAACCCACGCAGACAGGAGGAGAATATGCAAACTCCACACAGACAGTGACCCAAGCGGGGAATCGAACCCAGGTCCCTGGAGCTGTGAAGCAGCAGTGCTAAGCACTATGCTACCGCGTGGCCTGGTCCCACATTGTACCCACATACCCTTTGCTCCAGATTCCAGGGTGTTCGTTACAGTTCTTCACCTCAGTAACTGTTCTTCACCTTAGTAACACTTTGAGGTCCGCTTCCCGCAGATTGCCTTTGAATTCATTCATGGAATGTGGGCGTCGCTGTCTGGGTCAGCATTTATTGCCCATCCCTAATTGTCTTTGGGAAGGTGGTGGTGAGCTGCCTTCTGGAACCGCTGGAGTCCATGTGGTGCAGGACCACATCTGTTCACCAGATTCCGCGGCAAGAGCCAATCATATCTGTTTTTGTTTTAGTTATTATAGTGATTACAGATATCATTGCGTTTCTTTCGGGTGAAAATACAAGTTATCTGCTCTCGGAATGTCTGGATTTCCTGTTTTATTTGTTTCTCCTGCACTGACAGATAACAATAAATCACACCCTCAACAACCAATGACAGCCAGTTAAATAATCATCCCACACTCGCTGATACTGGAGTTTCTGACAGTGACAGACAGTTTCTGACCACCCTCCGATTGGGCCTGGAGGAAACCAGATTCACTGTCAGAGCTGAACTTTCAGCAAATTAACAGATACAGTGAAAAAAACACAGAAACATAACATCGCAGCTGGAGGAGGCCATTCGGCCCTTCGATCCTGCTCCGCCTTTAATTATGATCATGGCTGATCATCCAACTCAATCGCCTGGTCCCAAATTGTACCCACATATCCTTTGCTCCAGTTTGCCTCAAGTGCTATATCTAACTGCTTTGAAAACATTCAATGTTTTGGCCTCAGAAATATCCATGTGTGTCCAAAATAAAATTCAGTTTGAAGTTGCTGTCAGTGGAAACTTTGTTTAAATCAAAGAGCAGGCCTCAAAGCTAATCAATGAGTCCTCAGTCTGAAACAGCAGTAAACAGGTGGCAGCCGTCCTGAAAAATGAGACAAGCCAAGTCCAGTTTATAAACTGTGCAATGGACACACCTGGAGCCTGATGAAATCAGCAACTAAGGTAGTTCTGTAATTATAACGAATGAAAATAAGGGTTGTTTAAGCAAAGTGAGTGATGATGGTATAGTGGTGAGTCTCGCTGCTTTTCCAAAAGAGTTGACCCGGGTTCGATTCACGACCATCGAATTGGTAATTTATTTAGAACCTTATCCGCGGCATCTTGTGTTTTAAACCGAGTGGACAGAAACAGGGCGAACGCAACATTTGACAGTCATGAAATAAAATGGAGATTTCTCTTTTTCAGTTTTTATTCGGATGTAATTCGTTTCTGATGAAAAATTATTGAAATAGAAAAACAAGTCTCTGATCTAATAAATGAATTCTCAGTCAGAGACAGATACAAAGTACAGGAACAAATTTTACCTCACACACTGTGCTCTGCACAATCCTGGTGCCTAAGGAAGTTAACATGAACGTTACTGAGGTGGAATCCAATAGGGTTTCCCCACGCAGGTTCGAACCTTGCTCACAGCGATTATGATTGGAAATGTTTACGTCGGCTGCTTCACAGAGCCGCAAATCCCAGTGAATGTTTGGTATGAAGGTTTTGGATCTCCATCATGCTTTCAGCTGCATGTTTCCGGGCCGGGTGCAGCTGGGTGAACTTGGAAATGACACCTTAGTATCTCCGGGCTGGCATGGACAAGCTAGGCCGAATGGGTTCCTTGTCTGCTGTTACCTTTCTTTCGTCCTTTCTATGGTTCCATGAGGAAAATAGCATGAACAGAATTTTTTTTAAATCAGCATCAGGGGCACAAGGGCATGTCAGGGGACGATTCTTGTGCAATGACACACAGAGTATAAGAAATACATTTCATCAGAATATATTGAATGAATGAGAATTTCAAAATGCTGCTTCGATGATATGACATCGTGTTCATTCAAACACATTGCAACAAGCTGGTCATGACTGGGCGTTCTGTATTCCTGGTGATAACAGTTTGGGAATGGAAGGAGTAGGTTCACATCTGCACATTGTCAGGCCAATCTGTGTCTCAGATTGAGAGCTCCCATGACAGGTTTTCCTCTCCTCTCGCTCTGCGCTGTGGATTCTCCAGGATTAGTTGGAGTTTCACTGTTCAGTAACTGTTAAAGTCTCTGAGGACGCTAATGCTCGTAGTGTCTGCTCCCGAGATTCAGGGGGCTGTCTCCAATCAGAGCTGTGCCTAGGTTAACCCAGAACTGGTTGAAATGTTGATGTTGTTCACAAGCTGAATTCTATTTGATCAGATGAAGATGCAGATTGTGTGCACTCGGTTACTAAGCAACAATATCCCGCCTTTGTATTGAGTTAATGAGAGGGGTTTGAGTGATAGACAGAGACAGAGTGACTTCAAGCAGTGAGACACCGACGGCTAGACAATGTATCAGTGACTGAAATCCTTGTAAATTCCGGCTTTATTCAGAAAGATTCTCTTGGAGAAACAGAAGCTGCAGTATCAGCTCTCACTGATATTGTCGCAGAGAGACATTATTAATTCCACGCTCAGGAACATTGCTGCATTTTGACAGAAGAGATGGGGAGATTTTAGGAAGTGTGTCAGGATCCTTGGGAGGGTGTAAATGTGATTTACTGCACTGGACACAGCGATGAGGGATTTTCGCTGCAAGGTTTGGTTGGAGAATCCAGAGTTCCTCTCGTTGAAGCAAACTCAATTGAGTGCGGCTCTAAGAGATGTGTAAAAGTGTATAACATATTGAACTAAGATGTGGAGATGCCGGCGTCAGTATTGAGTGCTGAGGCTGTTGTAGCAATGTCGTCATCGCGGGGGATGCTGGTGTAGAGTGCCATTGTCCATTGTGACAAGGAGTATTCCTGGTTCAACTACTCCATGGGTGTTGAGTTTCTGTAAGAAGTTCGTGGTGTCGTTTCAGAAGCCGGGGGTCCCTTTTCGATGGGTTTCAGGATGCCCTCGACTTAGCCAGAGAGGATCTCACACAGAATCCTATTGCCTAATATTGAACTAAAGTACTCAGGCGGAAATTGTTGCAGTAACAGCTGGCAGAAAGATTTGGGAACAGTGAAGATTTTAAATGTATGGAAGGCATAGGGGCATCGCACTTCAGAAGGAAGTATTCGGTCGATTGAGTCTGTACCGGCTCTCTGACAGAGCATCCCACTCTATCCCCAGGTAATTACCCCGATATTCCCCCTAACCCAAACATCCTGGGACATTATACGGCAATTTAGCATGGTCAATTCACCAACGCTGCACATCTTTGAGGAAACCCATGGGGACACTGGAAGAATGTGCAAACTCCACAGAGACAGTGAATCACGGACAGATTTGAAAGCGGGTGACTGGCTCTGTGAGGCAACAGTGAAAGTGGCTGTGGATAAGTTTATTTATTTGTCACAATAGGCTTACATTCACACTGCAATGAAATTACTGTGAAAATCTCCTCGTCGCCACATTCCGGCGACTGTTCGGGTACACTGAGGGAGAATTTACCGATTCACCGAACCTGCACATCTTTGGAGTGTTGGAGGAAACTGGAGCACCCAGAGGAAACCCACGCAGACACGAGGTGAAGGTGCAAACTCCACACAGACAGTGACCCAAGCCAGGAATCGAACCTGAGGCTCCGGCGCTGTGAGGGAGCAGTGCTAACCACTGTGCCGTCCCAAATAAATTAAAACAATGCGATAGCCGGGAGTCGAACTCGGGTCAACTGCTTGGGAAGCAGCTGTGTCACAACTGCAGAACATCACTCGGCCAGAAGAGCCGAGTAATGGATCGATCAATTCTCTACGAGGATGGTGGAAGCAGAGACGATCAATGATTTCACAGAAATAGTTTATCCATATTTGCTGCGGTGTGTCTGATCTCCAGGACACCCTGCAGTAAGTCACCATGCTGATTTGGATAGCAGCGTCCTCCTTGTGACATGTACCATCAAGAAGGACGAGAGAGTCAGCAAAGTGGAAATGGCACCACGTTAAAGACATACTTAAACATTATTTGGACAGAAATCAACATTCCTTCTTAATGGTTTAAAACATGGAATTTTGTTCCCAAAATCACTATGAATTGATAAAGTGAGGTTTCCATCCTTTCCGGTTGTATTAGATACATATTGTTCCATATGTTTCTTTCCGTGTCTCCGATTGTTTGTGTTTGCCTGTTGGCAGCTGTTCCAATTTAACATGTTCAACTTACCGCTCATTCTGTCCATATCAACCTTACATAAGGTAAAAATTACAGCATTTGAGTGATTTTGCCCTGCCTCAAACACTCATTTCTGAATGTTTCGCTGCTGTCAGAATATTAATGAATTATTTCTTGATACTTATTACTGAATTTAGCATTAATATTTCTCTTCTGGTTTCAAAGCATCGTTGAGGGCAGGAGACACGAAATGACAAAGGAGTTGATGGTATGAGGCTAAGGTAAATGCACTAGTACTGAGACTATAAATGTGCATAATATTCCAGAAATGTACAAAATTTGGACAGAGATTCCACACTCAAAGAAATGCAACAATTTCAAAGAAGAATCATATAATCCCTGCAATGCAGAAGGAGGCCGTTTCGCCCATCAAGCCTGCATAGAAAACAACCCACCGAGTTCCTATCCCCGTAACCCCATGTATTTACCTTGCTAGTCCCCCTGACACTAAGGGACAATTATAACATGGCCAATCAACCGAAGGCACACATCCTTGGAGTGTGGGGGGAAACAGGAGCACTCAAAGGAAAGCCACGAGGACACAGGGAGAACATGTGAACTGTACACAGACAGTCACCCTAGGCTGGAATTGAACCCGGGTCGCTGACGCTCTGAGGCAACAGTGCTAAACATTGTGCTACCCACCTGCCTTAAATTTGATTTTATTTGATTTTTGGTTTGATTTATTATTGTTACCTGTATTAGTATATTGTGAAAAATATTGTTTCTTGTATGCTATACAGACAACGTATACCAATCATAGAAAATGAAATGAGAATGTAGTATTCCAGTCATGGCCAGGATGTAGAAAAAGATCAGTTTAATATAAGGTAGGTCGATTCAAGAGTTTGATGGCAGCAAGAAAGAAGCTGTTCTTGAGTCAGTTGATACGTGATCACAGATATTTGCATCTTTTTCCCAACAGAATGTGGAAGACAGTATGTCAGGAGTTTGTGAGGTCCTTGATTATGATGGCTGCTTTTCGGAGGCAGCGGGATGTGTAGACAGAGTCAATGGATGGAAGGCTGGTGTGTGTGATGGACTGGGCTTCGTTCATGACCCTTTGTAGTTGCTTCCAATCTTGGTCAGAGCAGGAGCCTGTGATGCAACAGGAAATAATGTTTTCTATGGTGCATCCGTAAAAGTTGCTGAGCGTCGTAGTGGACATGCAGAATTTCCTTAGCCTGCTGAGAATATAGAAGTGTTGGGGGGCTTTGTTATAGCGTTGGCCTGGACGGACCAGGACAGGTTGTTGTTGATCTGCACACCTAAAGATTTGAACCTCTCGACCAAAAGAAAATGGCAGATTGATAACGGCAGAAAAAAAGGGACAAAATAGAAGGTCTCTGATAGTGTAGAGTACAAGAGAGATGAAATGCAGGAACTGGTGGTGCAAAACTACCATGAATAGAAAAAGAACGAGTGAAGATATCAAAGTAGTGCGTTGAGGAATTGTGCACTGCGGTTCATTGGAACACGGGAGAAGACGAAGGACAGAGAGATCAGAGTGAAAACAAGTGAAGAATTAAAAAGATAGTGGACCAGAATTCTGATCAGAAGTGGAGCCAGAAGTTTGGACTGAATGGAGGAATCCCACAGGGTTATTACACAATCTTTGTTTGGTCTCCACAATCCAGAGCAGAGCATGATGTAAACAGCAAATACGATTAATTTGGGAGACGAAACTGGCCTTTCATCTGGAAGTAATGTTCAAGGCGTTTTACTATGAGCAGATTGGATCGGATGAGGGGGGCGGGGAGGGGGGGAGGGGGGCGTGGGGTGGTTGTCGTTGGGGGTGGGGGGCGTGGGAGGGGGGTGTGGTGGGGGCGGAATTGCCTTAACTGATAGGAAATGGGTGAAGGTGTAAAGAGGAAAATCTCCACTCAGAAAATTGAAAGGACTGCAGAGGGGTGTGGAATTCTAGTGGTGGCAACAATCTAGAGTTGGCAGAAATGACAAAGGATGATGCATTAAATGAGAAGAATATTGGGAAAGGAGGTAAAGTGAAGTTTGTTTATTTATTAGTGTCACAAGTAGGCAGACATTAACACTGCAATGAAGCTATGGTGAAAGTCCCCCAGTCGCGTCAATCCAGCACGTGTTTGCGTACACTGAGGGAGAAGTTAGCATGGCCAATGCACCTAACCAGCACATCTTTCGGACTGTTGGAGGAAACTGGAGCACCCAGACGGAATTCACGCAGCCATGGGGAGAACGGAGTAACTTCAAACAGACAGAGACCCAAGTCAGCAATCGAACCCAGGTTCCTGGCGCTGTCAGGCAGCAATGCTAATCATTGCACCACTGTGTCGCCGTGAGGACAAGGGGAAAACATCCATAGTTTTAGAGGGGAAGGGATTGGAATGAAAAACAGGAAGTGGGACAGAAAAGCTTGACATCCCTGTCAACCTTAGTGGGAGCAGATCATCTGGTGAGGAAACAGGAAAATGGATTACAATTGTTGGTGTGATAAGTTCCATATTCTCTCCTCACTGTTCAGATCCCGAAACTCAAATTCCACATGTAAAATTGATTTCTATATTTCTTCTTTCCAATATGTTATTTTGCTTATATGTCATCTTGGGCAGAGTATTTATTTATTATATATTATTTGATTTATTATTGACATAAGTATTAACATACAGTGAAAAGTATTGTTTCTTATGCGCTATAGAGACACAACATACCGTTCATAGAGAAGGAAACGAGAGAGTGCAGCATGTAGTGTTACAGTCATAGCTGGGGTGTGGAGAAAGATCAACTTAATGCAAGGCAAGTCCATTCAAAAGTCTGATGTCAGCAGGGAAGAAGCTGTTCTTGAGTTGGTTGGTGCGTGACCTCAGACTTTTGTGTCTTTTTCCCGATGGAAGAAGATGGAAGGGTCCAGGGTGCGTGCGGGTCCTTAATTATGCTGGCTGCTTTGCCGAGGCAGCGGGAAGTGTAGACAGAGCCAATGGATGGGAGGCTGGTTTGCATGATGGATTGGGCTACATTCATGACCTTTTGTAGTTCCTTGCAGTCTTGGGCAGAGCAGGAGCCATACCAAGCTGAGATACAACCAGAAATAATGCTTTCTTTGGTGCATCTGTAAAAGTTGGTGAGAATCGTAGCTGACATGCCAAATTTCCTTAGTCTTCTGAGAAAGTAGAGGCATTGGTGGGCTTTCTTAACTAAAGTGTCGGCATGGGGGGAACCAGGCCAGGTTGTTGGTGATCTGGACACCTAAATACTTGAAGCTCTCGACCCTTTCTATTTCGTCCTCGTTGATGTAGAGAGGAGTATGTTCTCCTTTACGCTTCCTGAAGTAGATGACAATCTCTCATTTTGTTGACATTGAGGGAGAAATTGTTGTTGCCGCACCAGTTCACCAGATTCTCTCTCTCATCATTGTTTGAGATCCGACCCACTATGGTGGTGTCGTCAGCAATCTTGAAAATAGAATTGGAGGGGAATTTGGCCACACAGTCATGGGTGTATAAGGAGTATAGTAGGGGGCTGAGAACACAACCTTGTGGGGCAGCGGTGCTGAGGATGATCGTGGCGAAGGTGTTGTTGTCTATCCTTTCTTATTGTGGTCTGTAATTTCGGAAGTTCAGGATCCAGTCGCAGAGGCAGGGACTGCTTCGTGAAACACCTCTGTTCAGTTCATAAACATCACTCGGATTTCACAGTCTCCTGTCATTTTAATTTTCTACCTTGCTTTCTACTGATCTTTCTATTCAGCCTCCTGCAATATTCCAATGAAGCTTAATGTAATTTCCAGGAACAGAAACTCATCTCTCAATGAAACATTTTACAGCCTTCCAGACTCAGCACCGAGTCAAACAATTTCAGACATTAAACACAGCTCCATTTTGCTTTCATTTTTCTTTGCAGGTTTTGGTTTTTACCCTCATGTTTATTCTTGTTTTTGTTTTCACTTCCTTTTCAACACAAACTTGGGTTCGTTACCTCCCGTTTAGACTTACCCCACCAACTTTTTTGTCAGTTAAACATTGCTGTACTTCACCGTATTCATACTCGATTCAGTGATGAGTGACGAATGAGGGTGGCACGGTAGCACAGTGGTTCGCACTGCTGCTTCACAGCTCCAGGCTCCTGGGTTCAATTCCCGGCTTGGGTCACTGTCTGTGTGGAGTTTGCACATTCTCCTCGTGTCTGTGTGGGTTTCCTCCGGGTGCTCCGGTTTCCTCCCACAGTCCAAAGATGTGTGGGTTAGGTTGATTGGCCATGCTAAAATTGCCCCTTAGTGTCCTGGGATGTGTGGATTAGCGGGTAAAATATGGTGGGATATGGGGGTAGGATTGTGGTCGGTGCAGACTCGATGGGCCGAATGGCCTCTTTCTGTACTGTAGGATTTCTATGATGAGAATTTATTAACGTTCTGACAGAAAATTAACATCTCCACCTTCTCCCTGTAACCCTGCACGTTTGTCTTTTTCATGTCACAGCCTAATTCTTTTTAAAATGCTTCATTTGAACTTACCTTCATCACACTCTCCGGCAGTGCATTCCACACATTAAGCATTCACTGTGTGAGAAAGGTTCTGTTTGTATTTCTATTCCATCCTTTGCTAATGGTGTTCCATCTGCTTTCTCATCCTTGATCATTCCAAGAGTAGTTACAGTTTGTCCCTATCCACTTTATCCAGACGATTCGTGACATTTAATACCTCTATTACATCTCCTTCAATTTTCACTTCTCCAAGGAGAACAATTCCAAAGTCTTTGATCCATTTCATGAGTGAAGTTTGTCAGTCTCACAAACAATCTCATGAACCTTTTATGCACTCTCCAATGCCATCGCATTCTTTCTAAAGTGTGGCTTCCAGAACAGGCTACAACACTCCAGCTGGATGTTTTTGTGTCTTACACCATTTGAACACAACCTCCTTGCTCTTGTAGTCTATGACCCTGTTAATAAAGGGTAGAATTCAATATGCCTTATTAAACGTATCTTAACCTGTCCTGACCTGTTCAGTGACATATGCACACGCACAACCAGCTCCGTCTGCTCCTGCACCTCATTTAGAGTTGTCCCCTTTATTTTGTATCTCTACAATCTTCCCACCAGAATGAATCCCTTCACAATTCTCTGCTTTAAATTCCACCGGCGTCTTTTCCATTCATTCGAACAACTTATCTATGTCCTTTTTGAAGATTCGCACGATTCTCCTCAGAGTTCGCAACACTTCTAAGTTTCACATTATCCACAAATTCAGGAACTCTGCCCTGTACAACATTACCCAAATCACTAATATATGCTGATGCATTTTCATAGTATTTCTAGCTTGTGTGAATATACAAGAGATTCGCTGCAGATTTGAATCATTTAACGAAAAAATGAAGCGAATGTAAATATCTGTCTATATATTCCACGTAAAAGTCACAAATGCATTGGTGTTGATTTCAAGAGATTTTATTATCAGTATTAACAGAAATTAGCAGAAAATGATTTTGATCCATCGACCTCTGGGCTATGGGCCCAGCACACTTCCGCTGTGCCACTCTGCTACAGCACTCTGAATTTTTGCTGCCTATTAATGTAGCGAGAGAAATATTCATTGCTGTATTGTTATTTAACCCAACACCAGTGTATCGTCCATAGTTGACCTTGAGAATGACTGCTGCAGTCCCTGAGGTGTAGGTACCGCCACAGCGCTCGTAACCTAATAGTTTTCGGGAGGTTGTTCCAGGATTTTGCGACAGTGAAGGTAGTGACATTTTTCCAAGCCAGGATGGTGAGTGCCTTGGAGGACAATTTCTAGGTGCTGGTGTTCCCATGTATCTGCTGCCACTGACCTTCTAGACGGTAGCAGTCGTGGATTTGATTGTGCTGTCCAAGGAGAGTAGATGAAGAAAAACTGTTCCCATTGGCAGAGTGGAGAAGGATCGTTTTTTTAATGTGCTGAGAGTTTAGGACCTGGAATGCACTGCCTGAGCGTATGGCAGAGACAGCATCAAATCAGGATTGTCAGGGGAAAGGGATTAGCACCTGAAGAGAAATGATTTGCAGGTTTATGATACAATGTTTGGGAAAGGGACGAGATGAGTTGTTCTTGTACAGGACAGCACACAGACAAAGGGTGTAATGGTCTCTCTCTCTCTCTCTCTCTCTTGTATCTATTCTAAGATTCAACAGGTGCTGGACGTATACTGTCTCCGGTACAACATAAGTGTGTGATATTCATTCTAAATCCAGCTGAGACACTTTGCAAATCTGTACTCATTCTACCCGGAAGATATCGAATTGAAATTGGGCCTTTTGATGCACTTAGTACATGATTCCGCACGATCCTCTGCTCAAATCTTTAATGTAACATCATCTGCTTATCTCTGAATTCCATTCTCCATCGTCTCATTACCTAGATTTCCCTTCAATACAGCTGAACTAATCGAGTCAACTGCTCCAGCCTATACCAAGTTCCAAATTATACCGACCTCATGGGAAAGTACATTAATATTGAATTCTCTATTGGATTTAATGCTGATATCCAATCATTAATTCTTGTTTGATCTGACTCTGCAACACTGACAGTTCATGGAGGTATCTTCCGCTCTGTTTCAGTTCTGGGTTGCGGCCAGTCGATGTTAGCACACTCTGGCAGACTAAAGTTTATGCTGTGGAGGATTGCAGATGTGGTCCCTGTATTCAAGAAAGGGAACAGGGACAGCCCGGGAAATTACCGATCGGTGAGTCTAACCTCAGTGGTTGGTAAGTTGATGGAGAGGATCCTGAGAGACAGGATTTATGATCATCTAGAGAAGTTTAGTATGATCAAAAGTAGTCAGCACGGCTTTGTCAAGGGCAGGTCGTGCCTTACGAGCCTGGTTGAGTTCTTTGAAAATGTGACCAAACACATTGACGAAGGAAGAGCGGTGGATGTGGTCTATATGGACTTCAGCAAGGCGTTCGATAAGGTCCCCCATGCAAGACTTCTTGAGAAAGTGAGAGGGCATGGGATCCAAGGGGCTGTTGCCTTGTGGATCCAGAGCTGGCTTGCATGCAGAAGGCAGAGAGTGGCTGTGGAGGGGTCTTTCTCTGCATGGAGGTCAGTGACCAGTGGAGTGCCCCAGGGATCTGTTCTGGGACCCTTGCTGTTTGTCATTTTCATAAATGACCTGGATGAGGAAGTGGAGGGATGGATTGGTAAGTTTGCTGACGACACCAAGGTAGGTGGTGTTGTGGATAGTTTGGAGGGATGTCAGAAGTTGCAGCGAGACATAGATAGAATGCAAGACTGGGCGGAGAAGTGGCAGATGGACTTCAACCCGGATAAGTGTGTAGTGATCCATTTTGGCAGATCCAATGGGATGAAGCAGCAGTATAATATGAAGGGTACCATTCTTAGCAGTGTAGAGGATCAGAAGGACCTTGGGGTCCGGGTCCATAGGACTCTTAAATCGGCCTCGCAGGTGGAGGATGCGGTCAAGAAGGCGTACGGCGTACTAGCCTTCATTAATCGAGGTATTGAGTTTAGGAGTCGGGAGATAATGCTGCAGCTTTATAGGACCCTGGTTAGACCCCACTTGGAGTACTGCGCGCAGTTCTGGTCACCTCATTACAGGAAAGATGTTGAAGCCATTGAAAGGGTGCAGAGGAGATTTACAAGGATGTTGCCTGGATTGGGGGGCATGCCTTATGAGGATAGGTTGAGGGAGCTTGGTCTCTTCTCCCTGGAGAGACGAAGGATGAGAGGTGACCTGATAGAGGTTTACAAGATGTTGAGAGGTCTGGATAGGGTAGACTCTCAGAGGCTATTTCCAAGGGCTGAAATGGTTGCTACGAGAGGACACAGGTTTAAGGTGCTGGGGGGTAGGTACAGAGGAGATGTCAGGGGTAAGTTTTTCACTCAGAGGGTGGTGGGTGAGTGGAATCGGCTGACGTCGGTGGTGGTGGAGGCAAACTCGTTGGGGTCTTTTAAGAGACTTCTGGATGAGTACATGGGATTTAATGGGATTGAGGGCTACAGATCGGCCTAGAGGTAGGGATATGATCAGCACAACTTGTGGGCCGAAGGGCCTGTTTGTGCTGTGGCTTTCTATGTTCTATGTTCTATGTTTGTGAACAGAACTCCCACTCACCTGCCGAAGGAGCAGCGCCCCGAAAGCTAGTGGCGTTTGCTACCAAATACACCTGTTGGACTTAAACCTGGTGTTGTTAGACTCCTGACTGAAGTTTCGACATTATCTGTTGTGACCCTATCAGTTGCCTAAATTTCAGCCTGCCGACAATGTGCCGACATCTACTGGCCGCAACCCAGAACTGCAACAGAGCGGAAGAGATTAACATGAGTTGTCCCTGTTGCAGAGGCAGATCAAACAGGAATTAATGATTGGATGTCAGCATTAAATCCCATAGAGGATTCAATATTAATGTACTTTCCCATGTAGTCGGTTTAATTTGGAACTTGTTATATTGAATGATATTGAACCTGGGACGGAGGAATTTAGGAATACTAAATGCATTGGCCTTATCATTTCCAAATCTATCAATAGGCTGCTTTCCCCTGTATTCACCATTTCAATCCCGAAAAATCAGCAAAGGCTATGCTTTTTAAGTGAAAATGTTAGTACCGGCAGGCATTTTATTTTGAACCAAGTGGCATTTTGAATCATTGCTGTTTAGCATAGTTGGAATTTCATTAAGCAACAGCTTAATTATTAGTGCAAACCTATTAAAACATCGGACACAGTAAACTTTATTTACCTTTGATTGGGGATGGTATATAGAGAGAAACTTTATTTTCTTGATTTATATTACTGACCTATATCTTGGTGTATAGATTTCAATCTCAAAATTTGCCAATGATGGAAGACTTGGAATATAATGAACTTGAGTGAGAAGGGTATTGCACGACTTCAAGAAGATATAGACAGGCATTTGGAATGGGCAGACACATGGCACATGACATTTAATTTGAGGATTTTCACAGTAATTTCATTGCAGTGTTAATGTCAGCCTACTTGTGACTAATAAATAAACTTTAATTTATGTAACAAGTGTGAAGTGATACATTGAAGTCCGAAGGTCGATGAGAGGTGATATCCTCTTCCTAATCCATGTTGTAACTTTACCATGATGTGGAGATGCCGGTGTTGGACTGGGGTAAACAAAGTAAGAAGTTTCACAACACCAGTGTAAAGTCGAACAGGTTTATTTGGTAGCAAAAGCCACACAAGCTTTCGGAGCCCCAAGCCACTTCTTCAGGTGAGACACCTTTACCTTACCAAGATTCCAGAGTTTATTTACCCATCTCAAATCTCAGAACAACTTTCCATGAGGCAAAACTTGAAAATATTATGCACCGACTGAAGGAGGAAATTGATCGTCGTCAAGAAGATATAAACTGGGTGACGGAATGGGGCAATTACGTGACAGATACAATTTAATGAATGTAAAGAAGTATGAGGTGATACATTTCGTTCAGAAGGTCGAGGAAAGGTGATATGAAATAAAGAGTATACCTTTACCCGTCCTAATCGCGATTGAACCTTTACCATGCCAAGATTCCACAGCCTATTCACCCATCTCAGACCCCATTGAATATCCAGCCTGCAGTCTACATTGCACCTTCTATTTGTACAGTGACCATTAAACATTTAGCGTTCCCACTTTCCTATTTACCTTCACCCTGCCACGTCTTCGTGTTCCGTCACACAACCCAGTCAACATTGGCACCTCCACTTTGTCCACTGCCAATGGTGGTTTCTGCTGCCCAATCCTCATTGTGTTTCAGCTTGCTGAGTTATATTGATCAGATTGCACACTGCTTCACGTTTTTTATTCTCCGTGAATAATAAATGAACAAATAGACCCATCCATGATTAAACACTGTCACTTTTTAATGTTTAGCGGTGAGTTTCATGAAGTGTCGTGTGTGATTCCCTACTTTATGCTTCTTTACCAATTTGGTCAAAGGGAAATTAGGGAGGTTCTTGATCAATAAGGTCGTCAGGGGTTATTGGGAAGAGGCAGGAGAATGTGGATGAGAAAGATATCAGCCATGATTGAATGGTGGAGCAGACTCGATGGGCCGAGTGGCCTAATGTTGCTCCTATGCCTGGTCTTATTGTCTTATCCAAATATATCTTGCATTCTCTTCTCTTTAACAAAGAACTGAGCGGGTGATGGACACAGTTCCAAAAGTGTTTTTTCAAAAAAAGAGAATGGATTTCAATATTTACAAATCTCAGGGTGATATCAATGCTGGGAGAGGTTTTCAGGCTGTAGTAACTAGAATAACAATTAATTTTATTAATTTGAATTGTTCAAAATCATACAATGGAGCATCCATGTGGATGAAAGGAAACTTTAAACTGTGCAGCTGTGCAATGCTTCAGGAACTTGTTTCACAGAAATCTTCATTAATCAAAAGTGTTGCCTCACCTGGTGAGCTGTTTCCAGCATTTTCTGTTTGTGTTTCAGATTTCCAGCAACCACACTCTTTTGCTCTGTTTTCTGTGCAGGTGTTTAACTGGAACAGGGAACACTTTCTGACCAGCCCTGTGACAGGCAGACTAGAATGTGTCTCCAGACGATCAAACCTGCAAGATTGTCCAGGAGAATGAGGAAGAGAGAGAGAGGGAGGAGCATTCTGTGGTGGACAGATTTCGTTTATAGAGTACACAAATATGTGTATTTGCACAGCGCTTTTCACAGACATAAGATGTCCTGATACGACTTGTAATCAATGAAGTTCCTCTTCACAGTTCTCGATGTTGTAGCTACGAGATTGTTGGACTTTCCGAGAGTCTCTACATTGTCAAAAATCCATACATGAGCTTCTAAATTCAGTTTCGTGCGTAGAAGTCTGTGGCCCAATGGGTAGTGTTTTGGATTTCTAAATGGTCGTCAGCCTTTAAGCTGTTGTGGGTTAGAATCCCAGCAAATTCCAATTTTGGATCAGGTGGGTAGTCGGTTCAGAGCTTCAGCTTTTTAGGTGTCCAGATAACTGACAACCTGTCCTGGTCCCCCCATACCTCTACTTTCTCAGAAGACTAAGGAAATTTGGCATGTCAGCTACGACCCTCACCAACTTTTGCAGATGCAATATAGAAAGCATTCTTTCTGGTTGTATCGCAGCTTGGTATGGCTCCTGTTCTGTCAAGACTGCAAGGAACTACAAACAGTTGTGAATGTAGCCCAATCCTTCACGCAAATCAGCCTCCCATCCATTGACTCTGGCTGCACTTCCGACTGCCTCGGCATAGCAGCCAGCATAATTAAGGACCCCACGCACCCCGGACATTCTCTTTTCCACCTTCTTCCGTCGGGAAAAAGATACAAAAGTCTGAGGTCACGTACCAACAGACTCAAGAACAGCTTCTTCCCTGCTGCTGTCAGACTTTTGAATGGACTTACCTTGCATTAAGTTGATCTTTCTCTCCATCCTAGCTATGACTGTAACACTACATTCGGCACTCTCTCATTTCCTTCTCTATGAACGGTATGTTTTGTTTGTATAGCGCGCAAGAAACAATACTTTTCACTATATGTTAATACACGTGACAATAATAAATCAAATCAACAGAGAGGGAAAGTTGCGGCAACATTTTCTGCTCTGCCATCTTTCCACGCTGTTTCTGTTTACTCGGTTCCCAGAAAAACCACGGACTTGAGAATAAATCGCAAATCCTGTTTTTCTTTAATAGAGTTTGGCACAACGTTCGCCAGTTCGGTTAGTAACAGTAAGAACATCAGAACATAAGAACATGAGAAATAGGAGCAGGAGTAGGCCATCTAGCCCCTCGAGACTGCCCCGCCATTCAATAAGATCATGGCTGATCATGGATTAATGCCACTTACCCGCCCGCTCCCCACAACCCCTAATTCCCTTATTGATCAGAAATCTATCTCCCTGTGACTTAAACATATTCAACGAGGTAACCTCCACTGCTTCAAACGGCAGAGAATTCCAGAGATTCACTACCCTCTGAGAGAAGACGTTCCTCCTCAACTCTGTCTTAAACTGACTCCCCCTTATTTCCTCTAGTTCTTGTTTCCTTTCTAAGTAGAAAGAATCTCTCTGCCTCTACCCTGTCGAGCCCCTTCATTATCTTATATGATCTCCCCTCAGCCTTCTAAACTCCAACGAGTACAGGCCCAATCTACTCAATCTCTCCTCATAAGCTAACCCCCTCATCTCCGGTATCAACCTGGTGAACCTACTCTGTAATCCCTCCAAGGCCAATACATCCTTCCGCAAATAAGGGGACCAAAATTGCACACAGTACTCCAGTTGCGGCCTCACCTGTACCTTGTACAATTGCAGCGAGACCTCCCTGCTTTTATACTCCATCCCCTTCGGGATAAAGGCCAACATTCAATTTGCCTTCTTGATCACCTGCTGCACCTGCAAACTGAGTTTTTGCGATTCATGCACAAGGACCCCCGGGTCCCTCTGCACAGTCGAATGTTGTAATTTTTCACCATTTAAATAACAGTCAATTTTACTATTCCATCCAAAGTAGATAACGTCAAACTTGTCAACGTTATACTCCATCTGCCAGATCCTCGCCCACTCACTTAGCCTATCCAAATCTCTCTGCAGACTTTCCGCATCCACGCAATTCACTTTCCCTCTCATCTTTGTATCATCCGCAAACTTTGTTGCCCGACACTCGGTCCCCTCCTCTAGATCGTCTATGTATATGGTGAACACTTGAGGCCCCAGCACCGATCCCTGTGGCACGTCACTTGTCACCAACTGCCAACCAGAAAAGCACTCATTTATTCCAACTCTCTGCTTCCTGTTAAATACAGTAAGAAGTTTAACAACACCAGGTTAAAGTCCAACAGGTTTATTTGGTAGCAAAAGCCACACAAGCTTTTTTGTGTGGCTTTTGCTACCAAATAAACCTGTTGGACTTTAACCTGGTGTTGCTAAACTTCTTACTGTGTTTACCCCAGTCCAACGCCGGCATTTCCACATCCTGTTAGATAGCCAATCCTCAAGCCACGCTAACACATTACCCCCAACTCCGTGTCCCCTAATCTTCTGCAGCAAACATTTGTGAGGCACCTTATCGAAAGCCTTCTGGAAATCCAAAAATACCACATCCACCAGCTTCCCTCTGTCAATCGCACTCATTACATCTTCATAAAAATCCAGTAAATTCGTCAAACACGACTTTCCCTTCATGAATCCATGCTGCGTCTGGTTGATCAAACCATTTTTTCCCAGGTGTCCTGCTATTTCTTCTTTAATGATGGATTCCAGCAATTTCCCAACTACGGACGTTAAGCTAACCGGCCTGTAGTTACCCGCATTTTGTCCACCTTTTTTAAACAGTGGCGTCACATTAGCTGTTTTCCAATCAGCTGGCACTTCCCCAGAGTCCAGTGAAATTTGATAAATTACAACCAACGCATCCGCTGTTACTTCTAGCATTTCTTTCAGTACCCTGGGATGCATTCCATCCGGGTCCGGGGACTTGTCTACCTTTAGTCCCATTAGCCTACCAAGCACTACCTCTTTAGTAAGAGTAATCGTTTTAAGGACCTCACCCCCGACAGTCCCACGACCATCAATGTTCGGTAAGCTATTTGTGTCCTCTACCGTGAAGAACGACGCAAAAAACTTGTTTAAGGCCTCGGGCGTTTCCTCATTTCCCATTATTAACTCCCCCTTCTCGTCTTCTAAGGGTCCAACATTTACTTTAGCTATTCTTTTCCTTTTTATGTATTTGTAAAAACTTTTACTATCAGTTTTTATATTTTGTGCTAGTTTAGTTTCATAATCTATCTTTCCTTTCTTTATCGCTTTCTTAGTAGTTCTTTGTTGTTTTTTAAAGCTTTCCCAATCATCTAATTCCCCACTAGTTTTGGCCACTCTGTACGCATCGGTTTTTAATTTAATACTCTCCTTTATTTCCTCAGTTATCCACGGCTGGTTATCCCTTTTCTTACATTCCTTTTTTATCACAGGAATATATTTTTGCTGAGTACTGAGGAAAATCTCTTTAAAAATCCTCCACTGTTGCTCAGCTTTCCTACCAACAAGTCTGCGCTCCCAGACTACATTAGCCGATTCTGCCCTCATCCTATTGTACTCCCCTCTGTTCAAGCAGAGAACGCTGGTTTGGGACCCTGTAACATCCTGTTCAATTAGATATTTAGCTTATTTACACGAAACGAACCGTAAAGAAGATGAAGGAACACACACAAACAAACAATTTATAAATAAATATAAATAATAAATACATGAAGGGTGGATCAGTAAATTTGCTGATGACACCAAGATTGGAGGAGTAGTGGATGAGGTGGAGGGCTGTTGTAGGCTGCAAAGAGACATAGATAGGATGCAAAGCTGGGCTGAAAAATGGCAAATGGAGTTTAACCCTGATAAATGTGAGGTGATTCATTTTGGTAGGACTAATTTAAATGTGGATTACAGGGTCAAAGGTAGGGTTCTGAAGACTGTGGAGGAACAGAGAGATCTTGGGGTCCATATCCACAGATCTCTAAAGGTTGCCACTCAAGTGGATAGAGCTGTGAAGAAGGCCTATAGTGTGTTAGCTTTTATTAACAGGGGGTTGGAGTTTAAGAGCCGTGGGGTTATGCTGCAACTGTACAGGACCTTGGTGAGACCACATTTGCAATATTGTGTGCAGTTCTGGTCACCTCACTATAAGAAGGATGTGGAAGCGCTGGAAAGAGTGCAGGGGAGATTTACCAGGATGCTGCCTGGTTTGGAGGGTAGGTCTTATGAGGAAAGGTTGAGGGAGCTAGGGCTGTTCTCTCTGGAGCGGAGGAGGCTGAGGGGAGACTTAATAGAGGTTTATAAAATGATGAAGGGGATAGATAGAGTGAACGTTCAAAGACTATTTCCTCGGGTGGATGGAGCTATTACAAGGGGGCATAACTATAGGTTCGTGGTGGGAGATATAGCAAGGATATCAGAGGTAGGTTCTTTACGCAGAGAGTGGTTGGGGTGTGGAATGGACTGCCTGCAGTGATAGTGGAGTCAGACACTTTAGGAACATTTAAGCGGTTATTGGATAGGCACATGGAGCACACCAGGATGATAGGGAGTGGGATAGCTTGATCTTGGTTTCAGATAAAGCTCGGCACAACATCGTGGGCCGAAGGGCATATTCTGTGCTGTACTGTTCTATGTATAATAGTGTCCTGCAAAGAGCTGTTGTTGTTCCGATGTATGTGTTGCGCTTTCCCTTCTAGGTTGGAGTGGTAGCGAGCTTGGAAGGTGCTGTCAAAGGAGCCTTGGCGAATTTCTGCAGTGCAACGTGTCGATGGGGCACACTGCTGCCATTGTGCGACCGTGGTGCAGGGAGTGAATGTGTGTGGATGGGAAGCGAATGAAATTAGATGCTTTATCCTGGATTGTGTCAGACAGACGTCGTGTTGCTCAAGATGCAGACACCCAGGAATGTTACCTCTGGAAACCAGGTGCTCTGACTTCCTCCCACATTCAAAAGAAACATAGAAACATAGAAACCCTACAGTGCAGAAGGAGGCCATTCGGCCCATCGAGTCTGCACCGACCACAATCCCACCCAGGCCCTACCCCCACATATTTACCCGCTAATCCCTCTAACCTATGCATCCCAGGACTCTAAGGGGCAATTTTTAACCTGGCCAATCAACCTAACCCGCACATCTTTGGACTGTGGGAGGAAACCGGAGCACCCGGAGGAAACCCACGCAGACACGAGGAGAATGTGCAAACTCCACACAGACAGTGACCCGAGCCGGGAATCGAACCCGGGACCCTGGAGCTGTGAAGCAGCAGTGCTAACCACTGTGCTACCGTGCCGGTTGGGTGGATTGGCCATGCTAGATTGCCCCTCTGTTTCCCAAGATGTGCAGGTTAAGTAGATTGGCGGGGTGGATGCATGGCGCTCTGGGGATAAGGCCTGCGTGGAATGCTCTGTCGGATAGTCGGTACAGATTCAATGGGCGGAACGTTCTCCTTCAGTACTGTTGTGATTCTATGATTCTACGGCAAACTGACTGTGTTAGAAATTCACTAAGAGAAAGGGGGAAAGCTGTGTTTGGAGCATTAAAAGGAGTGAGTTTGTTGCAGTTCACTTCAAGCGAGAGCTGATGAAAATTCCTGTATCCTCTAAATAAACAGCAGAGATATTTGCGGGAAGTATCGAAATGTGGTTATTTTGTATATCTGCAGAACACCTACTGGAAAGTGAAAAACAATATTAACTTGCAAGAAAGTGATATTTGGCCTTGTGCGATAGCAGAGATCACTTGAAAGAGATTTAACCAGCTCAGCTGCAGAACCCGATAGTCTTTGTCGCACGACAATGGAATGTCGGAAATAAATTTCAGCTGTGGTAGTATGTGAAAATAGAGATAGCTCACATTTCAAATCTTGGCCTTTCACTAGACCGACCTGTTTCTCTCTCCACGCATGTAATGGGTTGGGTATAGAATCATAAGTCAAAAAAATACAGAATCCCTACAGTGGCCAATCGAGACTGCACCAATTTCCCAGTAAACCTTTCAAATCTGCCCTTCCCCGACATTGTACATCAGAGAATATCACACCCATCACTCAGTGAAACCACTCGGCTAAACATTGAGCGGCCTATCGTGAGCTGGGTTCCATTTACTGTGTTCAGATACATATCTGATATAAAAGTAGCCATGTTCAGGATGTGATTCACACACCCAATTTTCTGCTCTGAATTCAGATGTGCTCCTCCTGTGACAGGAGATGATTTCTTTAGAACTTCATTTATACGGGACATGTGTATCGCTGGCCCGGGAAGCATTTATTGTCCAGAATTAATTATCTCTCAGAATTTGACAGTGAATTCATTATTGAGCCACTGCACACCTTTCCGGCAGGGAGTTCCAGGATTGCGAGCCAGCCACAGAAACGGCGATATATTTCCAGGTCAGGATGGCGTGTGTCCATCGGAGTGGGACTTGCAGATGGTCGTTTTTTTCTGTGCATCTGCTGCCCTTGTGCTTCCAGGTGGAAGATTTCGCGGGTTTGGATGGTGCCTGGCGTAGGAGGAAAAAGCAATACCAGGCGTGGAATTTGAACTCACGCCGCGAGTGGAGACAGCGACCTTAACACAGCGCCTTAAACTGCTCGGCCAGCCTGACTCCCTTGTTAGACAGCCGAATCTGCACAAGTCGATTTAAATTCCATCTTCATTGTCATCTCATTTAAAATTCGATGTACTTTTCCATTTTTCAAACCCAGCCAGAGGCCCGTATCTGAGTCCCATCATTCCCGAAGCCGCCGGGTGGAGGGGGGGGGGGGAGGCGGGGGCGGGGTGAAGAGCTTCTTATTGCTGCATTACTCTGTTTGCTCAAATCAACAAAGATCCAATTCCCGTTCTACCTGTTCCTCCCACGAAGATTTTGAGATTGTAAAATCTGAGCAACGTGAAGTATCCAATTGGAGAGTTACATCCTGGCAACAGGAATATCTCTCCACAGCTGCTTTCAGAACTGCTGAATATTTCCAGCATTTCCTGTTTCTCATTTTGTGTCTTCATTTCAGGAGTTCATTTACTGGCAACCCAAAACGTGTCTCTCGAACACAGCTCCAGACACAGCTGTTGTGTGATCTTCTCACAGACAAGTTCACTCTTCACCTTCTGACACACATGCTTTAAAATTGGCTGTTTTCACACTCAGCATCCTGAGGCATTGCCGTCAAACCTCACCGCATCCCCACCCGCCCACCAGGGTCACAGGAGTAGAAGTGTTTTGTCATAGGATTTGACAAGCGCAGGAGCAGCACTGTGCTTGTGAGGGAAAAGAAGGGATTAATCCACACTCACAAACTGACTGATAATGAGTCAATCTCTCTCTCTCCCTCGCGCACACACAAACACACACACACACGCACACACACACACACACACATACATCCCCTGCCACGGCAGATCTTGAAATTCGAAATCAATAAAAATATCTGCATTAATGACCTTGAATCAATTGTCGTAAAAAAAACTGATTCTGTAATGTTCTATGGAGAAGGGTTTCTTGGTCTGGCCGACATGTGACTTCCGACACACAGCAATGTAGTTCACCCTGAGCTGCTCTTGGAGTTGACCTACCAAAGCATTCGGTTTGAGGGAAATTTGGAGGCGACGGTTTTGTGGTATCATTGTTGGAATATTAATCCAGAAACTCAGTTAATATTCTGGGGCCATTGCAGCTGGTGACATTTGAATTCAATAAAAAATATCTGTGATCAAGAATGTACTGATGACCATGAAATTACTGACCATCGTCGGAAAAACTTATCTTGTAAAGTAATGCCCCTTAGGGAACAACATCTGCCGTCCTTGCCCGGTCTGGCCTAAATGTGACTCCAGAGATACAGCAATGTGATTACCTCTCAACTGCCCTCGGTAGCTAGGTTTGAGCAGTAAACTAACCTGGTGGAGTTTTTTGAAGAAGTGACGAGAATGGTTGACGAGGGAAGGGCCGTGGATGTCGTCTATATGGACTTTAGTAAAGCGTTTGACAAAGTCCCTCAAGGTAGGTTGGCGTAAAAGGTTGGATCTCATGGGATAAAGGGGGAGGTGGCTAGATGGGTGGAGAACTGGCTTGGTCACAGAAGACAGAGGGTGGTAGTGGAAGGGTCTTTTTCCGGCTGGATGCCTGTGACTAGTGGTGTTCCGCAGGGCTCTGTATTGGGACCTCTGCTGTTTGTGATTGATATAAACGATCTGGAAGAAGGTGTAACTGGGGTGATCAGTAAGTTTGCGGACGACACGAAAATGGCTGGAGTTGCAGATAGTGAGGAACATTGTCAGAGGCTACAGAAGGATATGGATAGGCTGGAAATTTGGGCAAAGAAATGGCAGATGGAGTTCAATCCAGATGAATGAGAAGTGATGCATTTGGTAGAACTAACGTAGGGGGGAGCTATACGATAAATGGCAGAACCATAAAGGGTGTAGATACGCAAAGGGACCTGCGTGTGCAAGTGCACAGATCCTTGAAGGTGACGTCACAGGTGGAGAAAGTAGTGAAGAAGGCATATGGCATGCTTGCCTTTATAGGACGGGGCATAGAGTATAAAAGTTGGGGTCTGATGTTGCAGTTATATAGAATGTTGGTTCGGCCGCATTTGGAATACTGCGCCGAGTTCTGGTCGCCACACTACCAGAAGGACGTGGAGGCTTTAGAGAGAGTGCAGAGGAGGTTTACCAGGATGTTGCCTGGTATGGAGGGGCTTAGTTATGAGGAGAGATTGGGTAAACTGGGGTTGTTCTCAGTGGAAAGACGGAGGATGAGGGGTGACCTAATAGAGGTGTATACAATTATGAAAGGCATAGATAGGGTGAACGGTGGGAAGCTTTTTCCCAGGTCGGTGGTGACGTTCATGAGGGGTCATAGGTTCAAGGTGAGGGTGGCGGGGGGGGGGAGGTTTAACACGGATATCAGAAAGACGTATTTTACACAGAGGGTGGTGGGGGCCTGGAATGCGCTGCCGGGCAAGGTGGTGGAGGCGGACACACTGGGAACGTTTAAGACTTATCTAGGTAGCCACATGAACGGAGTGGGAATGGAGGGATACAAAAGAATGGTCTAGTTTGGACCACGGAGCGGCGCGGGCTTGGAGGGCTGAAGGGCCTGTTTCTGTGCTGTATTGTTCTTTGTTCTTTGTTCTTAAATGCTGCCCAGCTAGTGACGCCCAAGCCCCAAAATGAATAAAAACATAATGTTGGTCCTGTCAGCGACGCTGAAAAAAATGCATCGGAGATTCAAAATGAAGAGATCCATCAACTCGTTTACAATCCTCGAGATTGCAAATACGGAATGAATTCAAAACTAATTTACAGTTCCCGGAGCTGAGTTTCAGAACAAATCGCTTGTACACGCACAGTTCCATGACAGAATGAGAAAGATCCCAACCCTCACACAGCAGCAGATAATGGAAAACACAGTCTGAATATGACACAGATATAAAGTTAAAGTCAGCATAGTCCCAAATGACCATCCACTGATCCTCATCTCAACAGGGAGGTCTACTGGTGATGATTTAGTCTCAGGATTACCATACCTCAGCCGAGAGGCAAGGCTGAGAATATCTAAAGTGCTATCTAATAGCTCATCAGCATTTTCTTTGCAGTAAATTGTTATCAGATCCTTGCTTTTGGTTATAAAGCCATGGATACTGTCCGCTTTATTGACGGCACTTCCAACCTGTCCTGCCACCTTCAATGATTTATACAAATGCCCACCCATTTCCCGCGGTTCCTGCGCCTCGTTTTGTAATTATACCCTTTCTTTTATATTGTCTCTTTGTGTTTTTCCCACCAAAAGGAATCACTTCATTCTTCATCTGCCACATGTCCTCCCATTTGACCAACCTGTCTGTGCTCTATGGGAGTTCTACTGAAATTTCTGTAGCTCTTTTCACAACCACAGGACGTCCAAAAATATTTTAATGACAATGAAGTATTTTTGAAACTATACAATTGCTCAACTTTTGAACTGTTTGTTCAACGACGTCAGAAATTCCCATATGGGAATGGGGAATAAATGCTGCAGCTGCGGCTCTGTGGCGGCACGGTAGCACAGTGGTTAGCACTGCTGCTTCACAGCTCCAGGGTCCCTGGTTCGATTCCTGGCCTGGGTCACTGTCTGTGTGGAGTTTGCACATTCTCCTCGTGTCTGCGTGGGTTTCCTCCGGGTGCTCCGGTTTCCTCCCACAGTCCAAAGATGTGCAGGTTAGGTTGATTGGCCAGGTTAAAAATTGTCCCTGAGATGCGTAGTTAGAGGGATTAGCGGGTAAATATGTGGGGGTAGGGCCTGGGTGGGATTGTGGTCGGTGCAGACTCGATGGGCCAAAATGGCCTCCTTCTGCACTGTGGGGTTTCTATGATTCTATGATTTCTATGTTGGACTTCTCATCATTGTCTGCTGAGATATTCAAAGGTTGTGGGTCAGAATCTCATCGGAGTCGGCTTTTTAGATAAAGTTTGTAGAAATAAGGAACTGGTGTATCAATGTTCTCAGAGAAGTGAAACTGCCGCCTCGAACTTCATAGAATCCCCACAGTGCAGAAGAAGGACATTCCGCCCATCGAGCTGCACCGACAACAATCCGACGCAGGCCGCGTCCCCGGAACCCCACATATTTACCGTGCGACAGTCGCACCTCACAATTTAGGGCAATTTAGCATGGCCAATCCAGCTAATCCCTCACGAATTTTAAAGACTGACCTGCCGATTCCGGAAAGACAACATCTGCCACTCGAGCCGCAAATGAAGCTGGAGTCTACTTTGGGGCTTCTGAAACCACATGTTCTCGTGGTGCCAATCTCCCGCCCAAAGCTGGGGTCCTGATTTGAATCGATTGCCAGATCGAGTTTCTCATTGGATTAGGAATCTGGAATATGGATTTGAGTTGGAATATCCACCCACCAACTCTGTGTCCAAACTTCATCTTGGTTCCGTGAATCTCAAAACACCAACGAATCATCAGTTCACACCCAATAAAGAGAAAATGCACCACCGACGAGAATGGGATTCGAACCCACGCGTGCAGAGCACAATGGATTAGCAGTCCATCGCCTTAACCACTCGGCCACCTCGTCATGCAATGGCCAATTTTCTAATCACCTCCTGTGATTTTAACACCTGGAACAAAGAACACATTTCTCCTGTAAGATAATTTTGTGTTTCTACCTTCCTGTTAATTTTGGTTCGCTGTTACTCTTTCATTCGATGTAAATCCCGAGCAAGAAAAGAGGGAGTCAATTCCCTGTTTGAGTTTTGAATTCACCGAACATAACCCAGATGTAAAAGAGCAGTAAAAACTGTGAGCTTGTGGCGCAATGGTAGCGCGTCTGACTCCAGATCAGAAGGTTACGTGTTCAAGTCACGTCAGGCTCATGGGGAATGACAGATCTCGAAGCTATGAAAGGAGTTACATTTTATGAATACTTCCGGTTCGCATGCTCAGTACTTTTATATTTGAACAATGTGTCAGGGATGTGATTCGTACATTGCTTGTAAAGTTAAAGCAAGGTACACAGTCCCAAGTGTTTCTCGGGGTCATCAAAGGGGATAGATAACTGGTGGTGATTTAACCGAAGGAGTCGCACCTCAGGCGAGGAGCAAGGCTGAGAAGCCGGGGCCTTCATGAACAATCTCAATCGACACAAGAATTGATCCCGAGCTTTTAGCTGAAAAAGCTGTCCAGTCAACTGAGGCAAAGAGTAAGGATAACGAGACTGGTAACTTCAGTTATCACAATCTGTTTTCGACCAGGTGGTTGAGAAAATTGGGCAGCAGCCGAATGTTTCATTTGACGTGAGTGAGTGAGAATATGACAGCAAGAGAATGGTTTCAATCCAGCGACCTCTGCGTTATAGGCCCAGCAGGCTTCCGCTATGCTACTCTGCTCCGGAATGTTTTCCGGTTCCTGCCAATTCCTGGTGCGCGGGAGGGAGGAAGCTGTTCATTGCATTTTTATTTCAAACAAGACCCGCGTGTTGGGAAGCTCACCCTGGCTGGACAATGACATGTAACTCTTCTCTCTTTTCTGAAACGGGATCTGCCGTTGACAGATCTTCACTGTGTTTGTGTCAAATTCTTCCCTGTTGTGTAAATATGTGTTCCCGGTTGTGTATATATGATCCGTCTTGAGCAGAAGTTTTCTCTGTTCTGTAAAGGTGTTTCCTGTTGTGTGACATGTTTTCAGTTGTTCTATATGTTGTCTGTGGAAAACAATCGACGGAAATTACAAGGCCACCATTTCAGAGACTTGCTTTCAATTCCAGACTTCGATTGGCTGAATGGCCTCTCCTGTTGCTGTTTTCTATCCATGTTTCTATGTATTAAATCAGTGAATTTAAATTTCACCAGCTGCCGCGGTGGGATTTACTCCGTGTCCCCAAAGATTAGTGCGGGTTTCTGGATTACCAGCCCAGCGACATAACCTTTCATCCCTGTAAACTAAAACAGTTCATTTAGATAATGATTAAACCTCTTCCGAGGAGATGAGAATTCCCTCCACAGAATTTAATGAAACCGATCGAAACAAAGCATTTTATTCTCGTTGAGAACATCAATAATTTATCCGGAACAAACAGATATTGTGGAATTGTTCGGAGGTAAAATTATTAGCATGAGTGGGAATTTTATTGACAAAATAACAAGGAAATGTATTGTGAGAAAGAGACCTGCAATGTTTGAATAAAAAAGTGGACTTCATATGACGCGAAAAAACTCCGTTCCCAGGAAGTTCCACCAGATTTCGCTTTAAAGCGGCCGCGGCAAGAATCGAAACTTCTAATATCATCGTAAGAAATACCAAAGTCAGGCCATGCGGTCAGCTCACGTACGCCTCAGCTGACGTGAGCACCATGTGAATAAATCATAGAAATCCTACAGTGCAGAAGGAGGCCATTCGGCCCATCGAGTCTGCACCGACCACAATCCCACCCACGCCCTACCCCCACATATTTACCCGCTAATTCCTCGAACCTACGCATCCCAGGACTCTAAGGGGCAATTTTTAACCTGGCCAATCAACCTAACCCGCACATCTTTGGACTGTGGGAGGAAACCGGAGCACCCGGAGGAAACCCACGGAGACACGAGGAGAATGTGCAAACTCCACACAGACAGTGACCTGAGTCGGGAATCGAACCCGGGACCCTGTGAAGCAGCAGTGCTAACCACTGCGCTACCGTGCCGCCAATATCGTGACAATATTATTTTTCATTCCATTGTAAGATGATCCACAGATTCCCAGATCCCCGAAAATACAAGGGAAACTCCAGCAACGTACGTAATACTTTTCGACGTCGAAAAAGCCTTTTACCCTGTGAGTCGTGAAGAATCATGGAGCGTCAGGAATGGAGCATGAGTGTATGATTATAAGAGCTGCAAGGCAATGTTGGAGCGGCACAAAACATTGGTGAGGCCACAGTTTAAGTACTGATTGCAGTTCTGGTCTAATCACGATAGGAAGGATACGATCGTACTGGAGAGGGTACTAATGCCATTCACCCGGATGTTAACTGGAAGGGAGATTTCATAGGCTCGGGTTGTTTCCTTTAGAGCAGAGAAGGCTGAGGGGAGACTTGATTGAGGTGTATAAGATTATGAAGGTTATGGAGATTTTGGATAGGAAGCAGATGTTCTTCTCAGTTTCAGGATTGATAACAAGGGGCAGAATTTTAAGGTGAGGGGCAGGAAGTTTAGAAGGGATTTGAGGGAAACATTTTTTTTCATCCAATGCTTGGTGAGAGTCTTGGATTGCAATCCCTGGGAGGGTAGTAGAGGCGGGAAAGTGTCACTAAGTTTACAAAGCATGTGGATGAACACTTGAAATGTCATAACGTTCAGGACCATGGGCCCAGTGCTGGAGGGTAGGATTGGTGCAGGTTTCATGTAGGATTGTCGGTGCAGATTTGATGAGCTGAGGCGCCTCTTCTGTACTGCATGACTCTCTCGCCATTATCCTCAGACTTGTCTGCTCACTGACATGTGTCACCATCCTCTGCCTACTCCACAATCACATGCAGTCAGTGACCCTCACCAAGTGAAACAACACAAACCCCGTTCAGTGAAGTCTGCAACCAAACAAGATTGTGACATTGCCCCAATTCTCTTTTCCATTTTCCTCATTGCAATACTGCACCTGTCACCCAGCAACTTACTCTGGAGATTACCAAAGGAAGGACAGGAAATTGTTCAACCTGCACCCTCTTCATTTGAAAGACACAATTTCTCTTCAGTCATTGAGTTCTAGGCTGCAGGGAAAGCTTGAGTGGGTGTTAACTCAGAAACGTAGCCTCAGCTCACTGAGCGGTCCTTCTGAGAAGCAGATAGGACTTTGGTCGGTAACATTCAGAAAACGAAAGATCATTTCCAACATCCCTGACTCGGAAACACACACAGAAACAGCTCCACAAAGAACTAACTGAAGGATTGCAGATTAATAGGAAAAATCAAACCCCTCCCAGCTTCACACAGAACACTGACCATCGGAACACACAGGTCCTTTCAAACATTGTCTGAGTATTGAGTTACAGGTATCTCCTCCTGCCTGTCTGCATTCGCTGATGGAACTTGTTTTTTCAAATAATTGCTGAAATTGCCAACTCGTCTTTCTCATAGGATTAGAAAGATGGGTATATTGAATGGTGCTCTACTATTCACTCCTCAAGCATATCAAACGCTGTGTCCAAACTTCACCTCCTGTGACTGTGTGGCCAAATTCCTCTCCAGCTCGATTTTCAAGTCTCTGTCTCTGTTAGCCATTAGTACTGTGTGAGAGTGTCAGAGACATTCTGATCTTGAGTGAGTGAGCGAGTCTTGAGTGAGGATACATTTTCAGTGGAGCTATAGGTGAATGTTAGATTTATTCCCTTTCTGCCATTTTCTGGTACATTGTGTCTGAGATATATTTCATCCAAATGTTTCATTTCCTCCAGTCTGGTCAATGAAGAATCTCGCTCTGAACCACTCGTCTTCGCACAGCCGCCCATTCCATGTGTCCAGTTGGAAAGCTTTCTGAAGGAACATGCTGTCTGACAGAGCGCCGACGATAATCCTCCACTGTCTGATCTAAAGCTACAACAGGACCTGCTCCTTTCATCTGTGATAAACGTGTTGGTCTTTACGTTCAGTGGTGTAGATTCACATCATCCTTCTTTCGAGCTGTCTGTCACAAAGATTCTGGAAAATCTATTGAGCAGGTACCTGCTGATGTAAATGTCCAGTTTGCAATCTGCCCGAGGAGTGAGCAGACTGACTCTGGTCAACATTTTGGAACGATTCTGCTGAATGGTTGTTCTGAGATTGTGATGAGTTTATTTCTGTGAAGTTGCTCTGATGGGAAAGTGGGCAGTGATTGGAATTGCCTTTAACAGAATGAAGCTCGGGCCGGCAGTTCACTTTTCAGAGAACATTGAAAAACCTGTTCCTACTTTTTCAAACTTTGTGTAAAGGAAGACCTGCTGGGATTCGAACACACAGCCTTTGAATCTCTTGTCAGACAACAATTCGAAGTTCAACATGCCAGCCGTTGCACCTAAGAGCCACACCTCCAGCATTTATTTCACATCCCATTTCCCATATTGGAATTTCTGACATTGTTGAACAAACAGTTCAAAAGTTCAGCAATTGGACAGTGACGACATTTCAAAAAACCTTACTGTCAGTAAAATGGTTTGGGAGGTCCTCTGGTTGTGAAAAGAGCTACAGAAATTCCAGTAGAACTCGTGGAAGATTGTACGTCAGAGTATGTGGGGAAGTTGGTGGAATGGGAGAACATGTGGCATTTGAAGAATGAAGTGATTCATTTTGGTGGGAACAACAGGAAAACAAAGATGAAAATGGAATTCAAAACAGTTTGTGCGGAGAGTGTATATCCATTACCAAGTGTGTCACGGTGGTCGACTGGTCTAAGGCGCTGTAATCAGGTCGCAGTTTTCTCTGGAGGCGTGCGTTCAAATCCCTTTCCTGAGATTGTCTGTTTTTACCCTTGACGAGACACCATCCAACCCACGATCTCTTTCACTTGGATGCCCAAGGGCAGCAGTTGCAGTAAAACAACGGCCATCTGCAAGTTCTACTTCAAGCCCACCCTGACAGGAAATATCTCCCGTTTCTGTGGCTGGCTCGCAGTCCTGGAATTCCTTCCCGAACAGCAAACTGTATGTCCATACATTACATGGACTGCACTGGCTGAAGAGTGAGCCGACCACCAAATTATTGGTTATATTCAAAATTAATTGCCTTTACATCAAACGATTGTATCTTTCAGTCTTTCCGCGGTGTTTTATTTGCAATGTGTGGAAACAAGTTGGATGTGATGTTGAAGTGTTTCACATCAGTTCATTCATAACAACCCCAGAGCTGCTGTGATGGAAATGGAATTTACTGACAGAAACTACATTTCCAACATTTCACATCTGGCTGCGGAGTCAGGACCTGTGTGAAAGCCAACCTTCTTTCAGATTTTTGATGGGTGTTAACAGCTGTTTTGGTAAAGCATTTCCTGATGGGGTGGCTGAGTGGTGAAGGCAATGGACTACTGGTCCATTGTGCTCTGCACGAGTCTCCTTGAATCTCATCCTTGTCAGTGAGACGTTCCCTTATTGAGGGCGAACCAATGATTTGCTTTGGAATTCACGAATGAAATTTCGAGTCGGATTTGGATGGTGAGGAGTCCAGTACTATTCCATGTTTTCATATTCCTAACCGCAGGAGAAATTCGAGCTGATGATCGATTCAAATCAGGACACCAGCTTTGGGCAGGAGTTTGCCACCATGAAAACATGTGGTTTCAGAAGCTTCAAAGCAGACGCCAGCTTCATTTGCGGCCCTCGTGGCAGATTCTATTTTTCCAGAATCGGCAGATCAGCCAATAAATGAAGAAAAAATGATTTCATAAAACCAGAAGACTTGGGAACAGATGACTGTTCAGCCCGCCGAATCTGCTCCACCTTCGTGAGATCATGATAGATCCGACATGATCAAAATATCTGTCTACCTCAGCTTTAAGCATGCTTACTGACCTAGCCTCTACAGCTTCCTGTGGTAAAAATTCAACAGGTTCGCAAATGTCTGAGAGAAGAAATTGCTAAATGCCTATTTTTTAACTGGGCAGCGCCTTTATGTGAGATTATGCCATCTGGTCCTCGACTCTTCCATATGGAGAAACAAACTCTCTGCATCGACCCTGTCAAACACCCTCGGAATCCTATAGCCTATCCCTCTCTTGTCCCTCCTACAGCCCCAATACACAGTCTGACAGTTTGCCTCCCCTATATCCTCACTCTGTTGGAATGCATAGCAATCTTTCCTTGTTCTCTCTCTGCAACTAATAACTACTGAACTCTATCCTCCCCACCTGAAGTCTACAGGCTCACACTGAAGCTTGGTGTCACTCAGTTCCTAATTTATAATTTATATCCCGTTCTCTGCTCTTTATTCCCTGTCTGTTTCCGTTGAACTCGGTGAGTTTTGACCATTTGATTTGATTTGATTTATTATTGTCTCATGTATTGAGATACAGTGAAAAGTATTGTTTCTTGCACGCTATACAGATAAAGTATACCATTCATAGAGTACATAGGGGAGAAGGAAAGGGGAGGGTGCAGAATATACTGTTACAGTCATAGCTAGGGTACAGGGAAAGATCAAGCTAATAAACGGTATGTCCACTCAAAAGCCCGATGACAGCAGGGAAAACGCTATTCTTGAGCCCAGGGAGAGGTCTGTCATGATCTGCCGCAATGGAACAGCAGGCTCGAAGGATCAGAAGTAGGCAAATTCAACTCTAAATCCCATGTTGCTGTGAAGTCAGCTGGTAAGTTTAGTTAGTACCTTTTTCCGAAATGAAAAACGTGGAAGATTTTATGTCGGTGTGTGTGGTGATGCTGGCCGCTTTGCTGAGGAACTGTGGATGGAATTAATGGATGGGAGGCTATTTTACGTGATGCACTGGCCTACGTTCGCAACCCTTCGTTGTTTTTTGTGATCTTCGTCAGAGCAGAAGCCATAGCAAGCTGAGATGCATCCAGGAAGGGTGTTTTCTATGGTGCATAGGAAAAAAACTGGTGAGAGTCGCAGCGGACATGCGAAATTTCCGAAGAATTCTGATAAAGTAGAGGTGTTGGTGGGCTTTCTGAGCAATAGCATCAGCATGTAGTGAGCAGGACAGGTTGTTGCTGACCTGAACACCTAGAAATTTGAAGCACTCGACCATTTCCACTTCATCACAGTTGATGTAGACGGAGGCATGTCCTCCACTCTGCTTGCTGAAGTGGATGACTATCTCCTCCGTTTGACTATCCATTTCACAGATTAGATTTCACTCCAAATACCGTTAACCCATTCACTCTGTGCTCACTGACAAACGCTGACTCGTGGTTAAGCAATGCCTGCATTTTAAAATTCTTACCCGTGTTTCCAAGTCCCTCAATTGCCTCAGTTCTTTCAACCATTTTCTCATTTCCAGCCCAACACCCCACTGAGATATCTGAACTCCTCCAGTTTTGGCCTTCTGAGCATCCCTGATTCGATTCACTCCATCAGTGATGGCCGTGCTTCCAGTTTTTTGGGACTCAGCTCCAGAATTCCTTCTCTAAACCTCACTGCCTCGATCATGCTTTCCTCCTCTTCCATTTCTATCGCGTTTCCTCCATTTATTTCCTTTCTTCTTTCCCCCAAGTTCGACTTCGCTCACGCTCTGACTTTCACCAATCCTGTTGTTGCTTTTACAGCCAAAAGAGAATTATGGTTGTCCAATGGTAATTCTCATAACGGTTCCGCTTTAAGAATTATTTACCCGTCTCCAGCTGTCTGATTTCTCAGAGGCTTCGGCCACAGATCGCAAAATGCAGATCCCGGTATGACGCATGACGCTGGTTTGGGAGAGACGCTGCTGGAGTCGAACAACAGCGCCGCAATCCGATTGGTTTGTGTGTTACAGCGGCGTTCTTCAATTGGCTCAAATCGATGTCAATCGTACTGTGGGCGGGTGTTGAGCGGAGCAGGTCTCTCTGCTCCCGGCCGTTATGAAGCGTCATTTCCATTGTTCGCGCACATTTCAGACAGACTGAGCTCACCGATTGGATGATCAGGATCAATCAGCGCAAAAGCGTTTACAAGAATGTCTCAATTTCTGATTGGTTTCGTTCGCTGTCGGTGACAGGTCGGCTTCTGTGATTGGACAGAGGACGGGGATTACTCTGGGCCCATCAGGCACCTGGCGACAATGTCTGGATCCTGAGTCAGCAGTGGAACTCCAGATGCGCGAAGGGTTTTGGCAGCGGAGATCCCGTTCCGCCTGGCTGCAAAACCGCAGCTGAGTGTTTCCAATGGCAGCTTCCTGTGTAAACATGTCACGCTGCAGTTGCCCAGTCTAGGCAGTGGCGGCGCTGAAAACCTCGTAGAGTCAGACCAATCAGCACAGAGACTGGGATCTTCCTGTGCTCTGTGTGTGGGTCTCAGTGCCACACCGGGTTAGAGCATTTCACATTGCAGAGGCCAAGGAGACAAACTGGGATATTCCTGTCCTGTGCTTTGGGGGTGAAGCTTGGTTTCTCTGAATGGATCTCTCTCACTGTTTGGTTCTAATTACAGCCTCTCTCTCTCTTACAGTCAGTCTGGGTGTTTCAGACTGGGCAGAATGGCCTGATCTCACCCGAGATGATGATGATTCTGAACTCCACCCTTCTCTACACTCGCTCGTTGAGGCACAGCCGTTCCTTCTTCATTCGTTTCCTCAGGTTGTCAGGTACATTAACATCTTCATCTGCTGTGACCTGACAGTGGAAATATATTGGAGCATGATGGTGCAGCCAACCATGTCAAAGGTGTGGACAGGTGGAGAGGGATGACGAGGGTTGCCCAGCTGGGTAAGACTGCACTCGCCTCGTCCTATTCTTATCTTTCTCGTCAGAAGCACAATATCACCAGCAATAGTTTATCTTTTCCCTCCTGTGTTGTTACCTTCCGAATCCCCCAAGGATCTATCCTTGGCTCCTTCTTTTTTCTACACCTTACCCCTCAGTGACACTTTCTGAAGAACAGTGCTCGTTTTCACATGTATGCCGACAACACCCAGTTCATGCTCACCATTACCACTCAGAACCAATCCCTCTTAATAAATTATTAGACTGTTTATCCGACATCCTGTACTAGATAAGCGGAGAATTCCCCATTAAATATCTGGAAGACCAAAGCTCCCACCACAAATTCCATTCCCAGTCAATGATTCCATCTCTCTCCCTGGTCCCTGGCACATCATCACACTCGGAATTTAGATTCTGATCACATATCTGTTTCAGCACAAACATCACCTATTTCCAGCTGCGTAACTTCACACGTTGTTGATCATGCCTGAACTCACCTGTCCATGAAACCCTCATCCATGCTTTTGTTACCTCTGGACTTGCTGATTCAAATACACTCCTCCTGCCCAGCAGATTTCCTTCCCTAAAGGGCATTAGTAAACCACATGGGGTTTTATGACAAATCGAGAATTAATTCCAGATTTGTCTTGAATTAAAATTTCACCAACTGCCCTTTTGAACCCAAGTCCCCATTACCCAGGATCTCTGGATTACTTGTCCACGATGCCACTGCCTCTCCCAAACAATGTCAGGAATGGGATTTGAACCCTCGCCTTTTCCATTGCCCTCATGAAAATATCGAGCAATTTGATTAAATATGATTCACCTTTCGTAATTACGTAGGGCTTTTCCTGATGTTGAACTGATTGGATTGATTCTTACAACCTTTTCTGAAGTGGTGTGTTTTCCATTTGCAGTTCTTCAGTCCTCCGGCACCATTCATATAACGAGCTGGGTGAGAAAAAATTTACCCATTGCCTCTGCAATTTCCACCCTTATTTCCCTCAGTATCCATGGATCCGTCTCTTCCAGTAACAAGAACACAGCAATTAAGAACAGACACTGACCTCATGGCACATTGACTCTGTTCCACCATTCAATTCGAGCAAGAGTTATTTTGTTTATTTATTACCAGACAGTGAAAAACACAGTGACAGTATTAAAAACAAGAACAGCAACAACAACATCAGACAATACATAGATAGAAAACACTCTATGTTTCTGACAAGTGTTCTAAAAGTCACGACATTTTTCAGCATTCACAAAAAATCAGGAAAAGCATATCAACAATTCTATGCGGGGAAAAAAAACTGTGACTATGAACTGTGAATCAATTTTCTGTAGTTTAGACTGACGCCCACACAAAATACTTTATCTATGGATAATTAACTTTTCAAGCTTGTGTAGTAAGGCCATGTATCATAGAATCACAGAATACGACAGTGTCGAAGAGGCCGATGCACGAAATGCCCTGGCCTGCACACCTAATCCCACTTGCCAGCACTCGGCCCATAGCATTGAATGTTATGGTGTGCCAAATACTCATCCAAGTACCTTCTAAAGGATATGAGGCACCCGTCCTCTACCACTTTCCCAGACAGCACATTCCTGACCGTCACCTCCTCTGAGTAAAATCGTTTTTCTTCAAATCCGGCCTAAACGTCGCACCACCCACTTTTAACTTTTGTCCCCTCGTAGCTGACCCTTCAACTAAGGGGGCGAGCTGCTTCTTATTCACCCTGTCCATGCCCCTCATAATCTTGATCACATCAATCAGGTCGCCCTCAGTCTTCTAGGCTCCAACGAAAACAAGCCAAGCCTATCCAAGATGTCTTCATGAATTAAATGTTCCACCCCAGGCAGCATCCTGGTAAATCTCCTGTGCACATCCTGCAGTGCGTTCACGTCCTTCCTATAATGTGGCGACCAGAACTGCACACAGTATTCTAGCTCTGGCCTCACCAAAACTCTATACAACTCCATCCTGACCCCTCTGTATTGCAATCTATACCCCGATTGATAAAGGCGAGTGTGCCATATGCCTTTTCCACCATCCTCTTAACCTGCCTTTCCGCCTGCAGAGATCTATGGACAAACACGCGAAGGTCCCTTTGTTCTTCAGAACTTCCCAGTGTCAGACCTTTCATAGAATACTTCCATGTCAAATTAAAATATATCAATTTATAAACTTGAACTGAACCATGAATCAGCCTTCTCTAAAGATTGCAATCCAATAACTCTTAAATCCCTCATAAAGTAGTCCTGCATGCCTTCCATTTTCCTGGTAACACATCTTCGCACTCTCTCCTTGAGCTGTATTTTTCTTTGAAAGTGTGGATTCCAAACTGTGGGTGCAGACTCCAGATGTGGGCGTACCAACTGCTTGTAGAGTTTCAGATCTTCGGTTTCACCTCCATTTTATTCCTTGGTTCTCTGAGAAACCAAAGTTTGTCTATTTCAGCCTTAACTGTCAGACAATCCATACCATGCAGATGAAGGCCATTTGGCCCATCGAGTCTGCACCGATTCTCTGACACAGCATCTCACCCAGAACCTATCCTGGTAACCCCACATATTTATCCTGCTAATACCGCTAACCAATATATTTGGGACACCAAGGGGCAATTTAGCATGGTCAATCCACCGAAATGCAAACAAGGGGAGGACGTGGAAACACCACACAATCACCGAAGGTGGAATTGAACCTGGGTCCCTGACACTTTGGTACAGTGTGTGTGTGGGATTTACTACTCGCTGATATCGTGAGAGTGTGGGATTTACTCACTCTCTGTTAGTGTGTGAAGGTGACGATCATTCTGCATCTAACAGTCTCGGGCACTATGTGGCTGATGGAGTCATTCTGCCTCTGGTTGTGTTGGAGACTCATTGTGTGTTTGCAAGTTACTGGGGGCTGAGAGTGAGTGCGGGATTCATTCTCTCCCTGGAATGGTATGCCAGTTTGGGATTAATGTTTTAACTGTCCTTCTCGGCCACTCCATGAGGGGGCTGGGTTTATTCTTTACCTATCAATCTCTGCAACTCTCTGTGGGAACCATCCTCTAATTGTCAGTCTCTGGCAGTGCAAATCAGTGTGTATTCTTTGGCTATCAGAGAACAAATAAAATTACAGCATCGGAACAGGCCCTTCGGCCCTCCAAGCCTGCACCGACCATGCTGCCCATCTGAACTAAAACCCCCTTTCAGTCTGGGGCACCGAGTGTGCTCTCTGCTCAATTTGATATTGGAATTCAACATGTATCCGTCAGCTAATCGCAATTAATGGGAATGTGGGAATCATTCTCAAAATCTGAGCATCTTTGACACCAATATCTGTTTATCTTCAGCGCTGTTTGTGAGAGTAGGATTAATTCTATCAGTCGGTGGTGCTGTGTGTGGGATTGGGATCAATTGTTCGGACCTTGTATATAAATATACGTAGCCTCAAGCATGTGTAAGTGAATCACATTGAAAAGGATGAGAAACTTTAGTTATTGAGATAAACTGGGGAAGTTGGGACCACTTTCCTTGGAGCAGACGAGATTGAGAGGAGATTTGATAACAGTATTCAGAATCACGAGGAGTCTGGACAGGGTAGACAGAGAAAAACTGTTCCCATTGCTGGAAGGATTGAGAAGCAGAGAGAACAGATTTAAGGGAATTGGGAAAAGAAGGAATGGATACATGATGGGAAACGTTTTGATTCAGCGAGTGATTATGATCTGAGATGTGGGTCCAAACAGTTTGCGAGAGGTTGCTTCAAATCGAGGCATTCAAGAAAGAATCGGATCATTGCCTGAAATAGAAGAATGTGCAGAGATGTGGGGAGAGTGGCACTAGGTGTGTTACTCACTTGGACAGCCAGGACTTGACAGGCCAAAAATCCTCTTTCAGTGGTGTAAGAAGTGTGTCTCTGTGTGCTTGACTATGTTGAATACACATACCAGATTCTGGTGCTCTAGTTTCGGGAGCAGTTCGGAGGAGGAGGAGCAGTCTCTGGGTGAGTATAAAAACTCACTTTAACCCGGGGATCGAGGCCTAGTTTCGGGAGCAGTTCGGAGGAGGAGGAGCAGTCTCTGGGTGAGTATAAAAACTCACTTTAACCCGGGGATCGAGGCCTAGTTTCGGGAGCAGTTCGGAGGAGGAGGAGCAGTCTCTGGGTGAGTATAAAAACTCACTTTAACCCGGGGATCGAGGCCTAGTTTCGGGAGCAGTTCGGAGGAGGAGGAGCAGTCTCTGGGTGAGTATAAAAACTCACTTTAACCCGGGGATCGAGGCCTAGTTTCGGGAGCAGTTCGGAGGAGGAGGAGCAGTCTCTGGGTGAGTATAAAAACTCACTTTAACCCGGGGATCGAGGCCTAGTTTCGGGAGCAGTTCGGAGGAGGAGGAGCAGTCTCTGGGTGAGTATAAAAACTCACTTTAACCCGGGGATCGAGGCCTAGTTTCGGGAGCAGTTCGGAGGAGGAGGAGCAGTCTCTGGGTGAGTATAAAAACTCACTTTAACCCGGGGATCGAGGCCTAGTTTCGGGAGCAGTTCGGAGGAGGAGGAGCAGTCTCTGGGTGAGTATAAAAACTCACTTTAACCCGGGGATCGAGGCCTAGTTTCGGGAGCAGTTCGGAGGAGGAGGAGCAGTCTCTGGGTGAGTATAAAAACTCACTTTAACCCGGGGATCGAGGCCTAGTTTCGGGAGCAGTTCGGAGGAGGAGGAGCAGTCTCTGGGTGAGTATAAAAACTCACTTTAACCCGGCGATCGAGGCCTAGTTTCGGGAGCAGTTCGGAGGAGGAGGAGCAGTCTCTGGGTGAGTATAAAAACTCACTTTAACCCGGGGATCGAGGCCTAGTTTCGGGAGCAGTTCGGAGGAGGAGGAGCAGTCTCTGGGTGAGTATAAAAACTCACTTTAACCCGGGGATCGAGGCCTAGTTTCGGGAGGAGGAGGAGCAGTCTCTGGGTGAGTATAAAAACTCACTTTAACCCGGGGATCGAGGCCTAGTTTCGGGAGGAGGAGGAGCAGTCTCTGGGTGAGTATAAAAACCTAACGGCAACTTCCTGTTTTCCACTTTTTCTTTCTTCAAAAGTGACTTCAGAGGGAAGCTGTGATCTGATTGGTTGATAGCAAATCTGCCCCAAATTTAAAAAAAACACAGCTAAACTCATAAACTTAAATTAAACTAATTAATTAATTAGAGATGGCTGGTCAGGTGATGTGCTTGAGCTGCTTGATGTGGGAGCTGGCAGATCCCATTGCGAGCTACAGCGACCACATATGCAGTAAGTGTTGGCTGCTTGAAAAACTCCGGCTCAGAGTTGATGAGCTGGAGTCTGAGCTTCAAACACTGAGGCACATCCGGGAGGGGGAGACTTACCTGGACACTGTGTTTCAGGAGGCAGTCACACTTGTCAGAGTAAATAGTTTAAATCCTGCCAGTGGCCAGGGACAGCAGGGTGTGACTGCAAGTCAGGCAGGTAAAGGGAACCAGCAGTCAGGAACTCAGGAGCCTCAGCCCTTGACCCTGTCCAACAGGTACGAGGCACTTGCTCCCTGTGTGGATGGCAAACAGGGCTGCAGGAAGGATGAGTCAGCTGACCAAGGCACCATGGTTCAGCAGGCCATTCAAGGGGAGGAAGTAAATAGGCAAGTTGTAGTTGTAGGGGATTCTATTATCAGGGGGATAGATAGGATCCTTTGTGAGCAGGATAGAGTGTCCCGCATGGTATGTTGCCTGCCCGGTGCTAGGGTGCGGGACATCTCTGACCGGCTTGAAAGGATACTGGAGAGGGAGGGGGAGGATCCAGTTGTTGTGGTCCATGTTGGTACCAACAACATAGGCAAGTCTAGGAAAGAGGACCTGTTTAGAGATTATAAAGAGCTAGGATTCAAATTAAAAAACAGGTCCTCAAGGGTCATAATCTCCGGATTACTGCCCGAGCCACGTGCAAATTGGCATAGGGAGGCAAGAATAAGGGAAGTTAACACGTGGCTGAAAGAGTGGTGTGGGAAAGAAGGGTTCTTTTTCATGGGACACTGGCATCAGTTTTGGGGCAGGGGGGACCTATACCGTTGGGATGGTCTCCACCTGGACCGAGCTGGGATCAGTGTTCTGGCGAAGAGAGTAAATGGGGTGGTCAATAGGACTTTAAACTAGAGATTGGGGGGGAAGGGAAAGTCAGGGAACCAAGAGGTGAAGGAATCAGTGGGAAGCGTAGCTGCTTAGGATTACAAAAAATCACGAAAAGACAGCACTCAGGAGAGGTTACGATAGTCCCCATCTCACAAAATATGACACAGTGTCTGGAAAGGCTCAGTAGACCAAGGTCCACCACACTACGAAAACAAAAAGGGACGGTCAATAGGGAATTAAAGGTGCTATATTTAAATGCCCGCAGTGTCCGGAACAAGATAGATGAGCTTGTGGCCCAGATTGTGACTGGCAGGTATGATGTGGTAGGCATCACAGAGACGTGGTTGCAGGGGGTTCAGGACTGGCAGTTAAACAGCCAGGGATTCACAACCTATCGAAAAGACAGAGGGGTGGGTAGAGGGGGCGGGGTTGCCTTGTTAATTAGAAATGAAATTAAATCAATAGCACTAAACGACATAGGGTCAGACGATGTGGAGTCTGTGTGGGTAGAGTTGAGGAACCACAAAGGCAAAAAAACCATAATGGGAGTTATGTACAGGCCTCCTGACAGTGGTCAGGACCAGGGGCACAAAATGCACCACGAAATAGAAAGGGCATGTCAGAAAGGCAAGGTCACAGTGATCATGGGGGATTTCAATATGCAGGTGGACTGGGTAAATAATGTTGCCAGTGGACCCAAAGAAAGGGAATTCATTGAATGTTTACAGGATGGCTTTTTGGAACAGCTTGTGATGGAGCCCACGAGGGAACAGGCTATTCTGGACTTAGTGTTATGTAATGAGCCAGACGTGATAAAAGATCTTAAAGTAAGGGAACACTTAGGAAGCAGTGATCATAATATGGTAGAATTCAGTCTGCAATTTGAAAGAAGGAAGGCAGAATCAGATGTGAAGGTTCTACAGTTAAATAAAGGTAATTACAGGCGCATGAGGGAGGAACTGACAAAAATCGACTGGAAGCAGAGCCTAATGGGAAAGACAGTAGAACAGCAATGGCAGGAGTTTCTGGGAGTAATTGAGGACACAGTGCAGAGGTTCATCCCAAACAAAAGAAAGGTTATCAGAGGGGGGATTAGGCAGCCATGGCTGACAAAGGAAGTCAGGGAATGCATCAAGGCAAAAGAGAGAGCCTATAATGTGGCAAAGAGTAGTGGGAAGTCAGAAGATTGGGAAGGCTATAAAAACAAACAGAGGATAACAAAGAGAGAAATAAGGAAGGAGAGGATCAAATATGAAGGTAGGCTAGCCAGTAACATTAGGAATGATAGTAAAAGTTTCTTTAAATACATTAAAAACAAACGGGAGGCAAAAGTAGACATTGGGCCGCTCCAAAATGACGCTGGTAATCTAGTGATGGGAGACAAGGAAATAGCTGAGGAACTTAATAAGTACTTTGCGTCAGTCTTCACAGTAGAAGACATGAGTAATATCCCAACAATTCAGGAAAGTCAGGGGGCAGAGTTGAATATGGTTGCCATCACAAAGGAGAAAGTGCTAGAGAAACTAAAAGGTCTGAAAATTGATAAATCTCCGGGCCCAGATGGGCTACATCCTAGAGTTCTAAAGGAGATAGCTGAAGAAATAGTGGAGGCGTTAGTTATGATCTTTCAAAAGTCACTGGAGTCAGGGAAAGTCCCAGAGGATTGGAAAATCGCTGTTGTAACCCCACTGTTCAAGAAGGGAACAGGAAAAAAGATGGAAAATTATAGGCCAATTAGCCTAACCTCAGTTGTTGGCAAAATTCTAGAATCCATCGTTAAGGATGAGATTTCTAAATTCTTGGAAGTGCAGGGTCGGATTAAGACAAGTCAGCATGGATTTAGTAAGGGGAGGTCGTGCCTGACAAACCTGTTAGAGTTCTTTGAAGAGATAACAAATAGGTTAGACCAAGGAGAGCCAATGGATGTTATCTATCTTGACTTCCAAAAGGCCTTTGACAAGGTGCCTCACGGGAGACTGCTGAGTAAAATAAGGGCCCATGGTATTCGAGGCAAGGTACTAACATGGATTGACGATTGGCTGTCAGACAGAAGGCAGAGAGTTGGGATAAAAGGTTCTTTCTCAGAATGGCAACCGGTGACAAGTGGTGTCCCGCAGGGTTCAGTGTTGGGGCCACAGGGGTTCTCTTTATATATTAACGATCTAGATGACGGGACTGGGAGCATTCTGGCCAAGTTTGCCGATGATACAAAGATAGGTGGAGGGGCAGGTAGTATTGAGGAGGTGGGGAGGCTGCAGAAAGATTTAGACAGTTTAGGAGAGTGGTCCAAGAAGTGGCTGATGAAATTCAACGTGGGCAAGTGCGAGGTTGTACACTTTGGAAAAAAGAATAGAGGCATGGACTATTTTCTAAACGGTGACAAAATTCATAATGCTAAAGTGCAAAGGGACTTGGGAGTCCTAGTCCAGGATTCTCTAAAGGTAAACTTGCAGGTTGAGTCCGTAATTAAGAAAGCAAATGTAATGTTGTCATTTATCTCAAGAGGCTTGGAATACAAAAGCAGGGATGTACTTCTGAGGCTTTATAAAACACTGGTTAGGCCCCATTTGGAGTACTGTGAGCAATTTTGGGCCCCACACCTCAGGAAGGACATACTGGCACTGGAGCGGGTCCAGCGGAGATTCACACGGATGATCCCAGGAATGGTAGGCCTGACATCCGATGAACGTCTGAGGATCGTGGGATTATATTCATTGGAGTTTAGGAGGTTGAGGGGAGATCTGATAGAAACTTACAAGATAATGAACGGCTTAGATAGGATGGACGTAGGGAAGTTGTTTCCATTAACAGGGGAGACTAGGACGCGGGGGCACAGCCTTAGAATAAAAGGGAGTCACTTTAGAACAGAGATGAGGAGAAATTTCTTCAGCCAGAGAGTGGTGGGTCTGTGGAATTCATTGCCACAGAGGGCTGTGGAGGCCGAGACGTTGAGCGTCTTCAAGACAGAAATTGATAAATTCTTGATTTCTCGAGGAATTAAGGGCTATGGGGAGAGAGCGGGTAAATGGAGTTGAAATCAACCATGATTGAATGGTGGAGTGGACTCGATGGGCCGAATGGCCTTACTTCCGCTCCTATGTCTTATGGTCTTATGGTCTTATGTGAATGTGAAATTCATTCTGTGTCTGCCAGGATCTGATGCTGGGTATGAGTATGGCATTATTTTATTATAGTTCAGTGATCCTCCCTGGGAATGTGGAAAACCTGTATGAAAATGTGGGTCTGTAACTCTCATTCTTTAACATGGAGTGTGTAGTGTGTGGGCACATTCATCAGTATATGTGGATTTGTGATGATTTCTGACTTTGTGAGTGGTTCCATATCTGTGTTTCAGATTGATTAGTGTCATTGAGGATGAGTTCAGTTGCTGTCAATGAGTTCAGTAACTGTCTGTATCTGTCAGTGTCTGGTAATGGACATGTGCTCGAGAATGGTTCTCGATCTGTCAGTTCTGCTACTCGAACAGTGTGGTATACATTACAGAACCTCAGGCTCTGGGACTGTTTAACAATCTGAGTTCATTCCATATTGAAATTTCAGGACAGAAACAAACCACTAATGTGGGTTTTAATGAAATGATTGAGAATTTGGCCTAGTATTAAATCACTTTCTATTTGAACACAATTGGGAAGGACCATGTATCTTTTCATCTCACAATCGTTGCAAAGTGAAAGAAAGTGTTATTCAATTTTTATTAATCAAATTGATGCTTTCATGATTCACTCTGGTTGCAAGAACTTTATACTTGAATGTTGAGCTTAGTTTTCACTGTTAGAATATAATATCTGCCATACACTGTATGAGGCATTAGGTTGGATATGTGATCTGTATCTCTGGCTGTACTCATCAAATTTATATGTATTCTTATTTTAATAATCATATTTGTGTCTCGGGTTATACTATTATTCAGTCTTATTTGGTATTTAATTTAATTGCAGCTAATGCTGCAACATTGCAGGACTGACACACTGACAACCTGATCGTGGGTGAAAATTTGGACGGAGATTTATGTATCTACCTGTCAGTGGTCCTGAGTTGGAGTGACATGGAAACAATGTCTGTCTCTCCACCTCTGACTGATTGTGGTATTGCAAATGTATCTCAGGAAACACATCCAGTCCATGGTGGCTATCCGTGCAACAATCCAGTCAGTCCCATTCCCCTGCACTATCCCCATAGCCCTGTACGCTTACTTCCCTCAAACGTCAATCGCAATTCCTCTTTGAAATTTTTCAACGTCTCTGCTTCTACACTCAGAGGCACCAACTTCCAGGTTGTTACTCACTGCATGAAAAGTATTTCCACACGTGCCTTCTCTGTGTCTTCCCAAAACCGTCAACTTGTGCCCCCTCGTCCTTGTACTATCAGAGAATGGGAACAGCTTTTCTTTGTCGACCTGATCCACACCTGCCATAATCCTGTCCACCTCTATCAGATCTCCCCGTCAAACTGCTGTGCTCCAAAAAGGTCAACCCCAGCTTCTCCAACCCAACCTTGTGGTTAAAAGCCCTCATTGCTGAAACCATTCTGGCAAATCTCCTCTGCACCCGCTGAATGATCCTCACACGTTTCCTCAAGGATGCTGAGCAGAACTCGACTCAATACTCCAGCTGTGGTCCAATCAGAGCTTTCTAAAGGCTCAGCGAAACGTGCATGATTCTGTACTCAATGCCTCTGTCCTCATGGGGAGGGTCACTTGTGTGGATGAGGAGGGTTTGAATTAAACTGGCAGGGGGATGGGCAACAGTATTTCGAATTAGAAAGGAGGAATATCCAGAGAAGGAAATAGGACCATATAAGATCGGAGTGGATGAAGATGGAATCTAAGAGGAATACAAGGACAGGTTTAGAAAGCATGCGTGTAATCACACAGAGGGTGGTGAATACGGTTGGTGAGTTAGAAGCACAAAACTCCACACAGGAATACATGAGAATGGCAATGATGAAAATGCGGTTCAGAAATGGAGAACACCGGGCAATTACTATACAATACAATGTGAACAGGAGTAATAGAGAAGGAAAAAGGAGAGGTGTGGTGAGAAAGAGATAGAGGGGCAAATCTGTATGCAGATCATGGATGACAGATACAGAATTAATTACATTCTCTCACAGACTGACGTGGAGTTGCCGGCGTTGGACTGGGATAGGCACATTAAGTAGTCTCACAACACCAGGTTAAAGTCCGACAGGTTTATTTGGTAGCACGAGCTATCTGATGAAGGCGCTCCGAATGCTCGTGCTACCGAATAAACCTGTTGGACTTTAACCTGGTTTTGTGAGACTACTTACTGTGCTCACAGACTGACAGGAAGGTTGACCACATGAACCAAGTGTCAGTGGGTGGTCACTTGGGTAACAGTGATCATTGTATCCCAAGCTTGTCATTAGCACGAAACAATCTGAAGAAACAATCTGAATTGGAAGAGGACTAACTTCAATGGGAGGAGCTGGGATGAGCCAGAGTCAAATTGAGCCAAAATCTGGCAGGAAAAACTGTAACAGAACAATGGGTGATCTTTCAGGAGGACATGTTTCAGGCAAAGATTCGGTACATTTGAATTTGGGTGAAAGGGAGGGGAACCAAAGTCAGGGCTCCTTGTATGATGAGGGATGTAGAAAATATCATTAACAATGGGCTAAAAGTGGTCACGAAAAAGCGTTGGCCAGCAGGATTAAGGAAAATCCCAAAGTTTTTTATACATACGTAAAGAGCAAGAGGGGAGCCAGGGAGAGGGTTGGCCCAGTCAAGGAGAAGGGAGGGAATCTCTGCGTGGGAGTAGAGGAAATGGGTGAGGTATTAAATGAATACTTTGCGTCAGTTTTCACCAAAGAGAAGGACTAGGTTGATGATGAGTCTGGGAAAGGACGTGCAGACAGTATCAGTCATGTTGAGATCAAAAAGGAGGAAGTATTGGTATTGTTGAGAAAAATTAAGGTAGACAAAGTGGGCCTGATGGGGTATACTCCAGAATATTGAGAGAGGCAAGGAAGGGAATTATTGGAGCCTTGAGAGAAATCTTTGTATCCGCACTGGCGACAGGGGAGGTCCCAGATCATTGGAGAATCGCCAATGTTGTTCCTTTGTTTAAGAAGGGTAGCCAGTATAATTCAGGTAATTACAGGCCGGTGAGCCTTACATCAGTGCTAGTGAAATTATTGGAGAGGATTCTTCGAGATTGGATATATTCCCACATGGAAATGAATGGACGTATCCGTGAGAGGCAACATGGTTTTGTAAAAGGGAGGCCGTGTCTCACGAACTTCATCGAGTTTCTGAATGGAGAGCTGTGACAAGTGGGCGATCCCCGGGGATCAGTGCTGGGACCTTTGCTGCTGCAATATTATATAAATGAGTTGGAGGAAAATGTAACTGGTATGATTAGTAAGTTTGTGGACGACACAGAGGTTGGTGGATTTGTGGATATTGATGAGGACCATCAGAGGATACAGCAGGACATAGATCAGTTGGAGACTTGGACAGAGAGATGGCAGATGGAGTTTCATCCGGACAAATGTGAGGTGATGCATTTTGGAATGTCTAATACAGATAGGAAATACACAGTAAATGGTAGAACCCTTAAGAGTATTGATAGGCAAAGGTATCTGGGTGCACAGGTACACAGGTCACTGAAAGTGGCAGTGCAGGTGGAGAAGGTAGTCAAGAAGGCATACGGCATGCTCACCTTCATCGGCCAGGGCATTGAGTTTAAAAATTGGCAAATCATGTTGCAGCTTTATAGAACCTTAGTTAGGCCTCACTTGGAATACAGTGTTCAATTCTGGTGTCCACACTACCAGAAGGATGTAGAGGCTTTGGAGAGGGTACAGAAAAGATTTAGCAGGATGTCGCCTGGTATGGAGGGTATTAGCTATGAGGAGAGATTGGAGAAACTTGATTTGTTCTCACTGGAACGACGGAGTTTGAGGAGCGACCTGCTACAAGTCGACAAGATTATGAGAGGCATCGACAGAGTGGATAGTCAGAAGCTTTTTCCAAGAGTGGAAGAATCAATTACAAGGGGGCACATGTTTAAGGTGTGACGGGCAAGGTTTAAAGGCGATGTATGAGGCAGATTTTGTACACACAGGCTGGTGGGTGCCAGGAACTTGTTGCCACGGGAGGTAGTGCAAGTGGATGCGACAGTGACTTTTCAGGGGCGTCTTGACAGATACATGAATAGGATGGGAATAGAGGGATATGGTCCCCGGGATGGTAGGGGGGATGAGTTAAGTCGGGCAGCATGGTCGGTGCAGGCTTGGAGGGCCGAAGGGCCGGTTCCTGTGCAGTAATTTTCTTTGTTCTTTGTTCACCAAGAGAAAATCCACGCAAATACGGGAGAACGTGGAGACTCCACACAGACAGTGACAGAAACCCGGTTCCCCAGTGCTATGAGGCAGCAGCAACTTCCTATTCACTCTGTCCACAGTCTAAACATCGCATACACCTCAAACAGGTCTCCACTCAGCCTTCACAGATTGAAATAAAACAACCTGACACAATCCAGTATCTCTTCATCGCTCAAATTCTCCATCCCAGGAAACGATCTGGTAAATGGCCACTGCACCCACTCCAGAGCAATCAAATCCTTACTGTCGTGATTTGTGGTGATGTGGCGTCACCAAAATTTGGTCCAGCTCGATCTGAACCTTCCTGCTCTTACAGTCATTCAGTAATACTCCATCCGTCACGCTGCATGAATCTTCACAACTCACAGACTCAAAGGTTTTTCCAAGATTGAAAAACACAATGTGCGGCAGCTGGAGGTTTCTTTTGTATTTTCGGGGATCTGGGAATCAGTGGATCAACCAAAAATAGAACTGAAAAAATATAAAATCACAGTATTTATTGACAGTATGCTAATATCAGGGCAGTTGTCGGGTGTTGACTACGTGGTATGATGGATAAAGTATCTGGTTTCCATCTCGCCAATGATATAGTGGTAACAAAACATTGCAGGTTCGCGTCCTGCCGCAGTCACTTTATATAGCATCTGTGTTATTTGCTGGGAACTGAGTTCTCGCTCATCATCTGAAATCCACTTTTTCTTCCAAACGTTGCAAGGCTCTTTCTCAGAATGTATTTCCTTTTAATTTTGCCCATTAAATTTTCAGTACTGTCGGTATTTTTAGCTCCCAACAATTCCACAATGTCTGTTTGATCTGGATACATTATTGATGTTCAAAAGTCGAACAAAATTTGAATCAATCGGTTGATTGAAATTATGTAGAGGAAATCCTAATCTCCTCAGGAAGAGGATTAATAATAGCTGAATTGACTGTTTTTGTTTACACGGATGAAAGGGTATGTCACTGGGCTGGTAATCCAGAGGCCGTATTGACCTTTGGGGATACGGAGTAAATCTCACCACTGCAGTTGGCGAAATTTAAATTCGCTGATTTAATACATAGAAACATGGATAGCAAACAGAAACAGAAGTAGTCTATTCGGCCTAAATAAGTCTGTAATTGAAAGCTGGCTTCAACAGCAGCGGCCTTGAAATTCCCGTCCATTGCTTTCCCACAGAAAACATCTTCGCAGAACAACTGAAAACATTTCACGCAACAGGTAACACATTTATAGAACAGAGAAAACTTCTGCACAAGGCGGATGATGTTTACACAACCGGGAACACATTTACACAGCAGGTAAGAATTTGAAACAACCACAGTTAGGATTTGTCAGCGGCAGAGTCCCAGTTCCACAACAGAGAGAGCCGTTTCGCAGCAGAGAGCACAGTTACACAACAGGAAATACATTTCAAAACAGGACCTACCTTTGTGTAACAGGAAACAGCTTTTCATAAATAATCAGCTGACCAGCTCAGTATCTTGCTTGTTTGCTCCGCATCTTTTCTGTCTGCATTGTGTGTGTGTCCTGATGGTCTCTGACTGCTTTTCTGTGTGTCTTTCTCTGTCTGCTACATTCGGGTTGATGTTACGTATTATTGTCCAACGAGGGTGAGCTTCCCAACACGTGGGTCTTTTTTTTAAATAAAAAGAGACAGTGAATCGTTTTTTTGGCTCCCGCGCAACGGTAATAGGCAGGAGAGCTTCGACGTATGGAGCAGAGTGGCGCGGCGAAAGCGTGCTGGGCCCACAACCCAAAGGTCGATGGATCGGCCGCTGCCCACTGGCATATCCTGAATTTCTCAGCATTAAATTTGCCTCATTAACTTGATCTCCATTACAGTGGGTGGAACAGTGCATTTGTCCAAGTTGGCAAGACAGTTCATTGATCCAACAGCTCGGGATCATTTCCTGTATTGGTTGAGATTATTCACGAAGGCCCCGCCTTCTTAGCCTTGCTACTCGCCTGAGGTGTTTATCCTCCGGATAAATCACCACCAGTCAGCTCTCGTCTTAGACGATCCAAAGAAATATCTGGGAATGTGGATCTTGCTGTACTTTTACAAGCCATGGACACATCACGTCCCTGACACCTTGTCTGGATGTAAAACTGTGCAAACAAAAATATAAACTGAGCATGTGAACAGGAAGCATCCCTAAAATATCATTTCTATCAAAATTTAGAAATTCATAATTTTGGAAACATTTGCAAACGATCAACTTTATCAAGACACAAAATCTAAAGACCAACTGCAGAAACGTTCCGTGAACCTGACGCGATTGGAACACGCAACTTTCCAACCTGGAGTCAGAACGCTACCGTTACGCCACGAGAACTGTCTCCCTTTTTAGCCTTCTGTGGATTTACATCGAATGGAAGAATAACAGTGAAACAAGATTAACGAGAGAGCAGAAACACAACATAATCCTGCGGGAGAAATATGTTTTTGTTCCGGGCGTGAAAAACACAAGAGTTGCTTTGGTGCTACCTTTAGCATGACGCGGTGGCCGAGTGGTGAAGACGAGAGAACTGCTCCTCTACTATGCTCTATACACGTGGGTTTGAATCCCATCTTCGTTGGTGATGATTTTGCTCTGCCTCCGCATTGAGGGTGAACTGATTATTCGTTCAGTTAATGTGTCGAGGTTCACGGAAACAAGATGAAGTTTGGACCAACAGGCTTGAGGGGTGAATAGACTAGCAACATTCCATATTCCCATATTTCTAATCCAATGAAAAACTCAAGCTGACAATCGATTCAAATCAGGATACCAGCTTGAGGCAGGAGTTTGCCTCCATGAAAACATGTGCTTTCAGAAGCTCAAAAGAAGATGCCAGTTTCATTTGCATGACTTGTGGCAGATTTTGTCTTTCCCGAATCGGCTGTAGTAGCAGCATTGATCATGCGAAAATGCCCATTTGTGTCAGGAGGATAAGCACGGTAAAAATGCTAATTCGGGTTCGATTCCCGGTTAAGAAAGTTATTTTTCCTTCCCAAAACAACTGATGAGATCACATCGGTCTCTGGCGGAGAATTCTTTTTTATCACTTATTTATTTCACGACTAGCAGTGATTACGAGAACCACGGAATCTCTGCAGCGCAAAATCAAACCATTCGTCCCATCGAGTAAGGACGGAACTTTCATCATTTCACCATCTTGCTCTGCACTACCACTGACCGAGGCCAATAACATCGACGCTGATACGTGGGACACTTCGCAGTTTTGCCTGACTTCCCATATACTCTTGGTAACTTTGCAAACATTTGAAATATTGTACAATAGAGTGCTTGTCGTGAAATAAATAAGTGATGAAAAAAATTCTCCGCCAGAGCCCGATGTTGTTGTTCTGGGAATGAAAAGTTGTTTCCGAGACTGGGAATCAAACCAGAGCTGTGGCGGTAAAAGCGTCGAATCCCAACCACGAGACCATCAGGGCGTACATGACAACAGAGGCATCACCAGGAAGGAGTGCTACCTTCTAGTCGGTGAACACTTCAGCTGTCAAGGGCATTCAGCCTCTGATCTTCGGGCCAGCTATCTGCAAGATGGCCTTCAAGACACACGACAACGCAGAATCGCCGAGCAGAAACTGACAGGCAAGTTCTGCATGCATGAGGAAGGCCTCAACCAGGATCTTGGGTTCAGTTCACATGACTCATAACCCCCAACATACTTTCTGGGTTTGCAAAATCCTACTAATTGTCCTGACTTACGACAATTCACACCTCTTTAACTTATGTTTATCCCTCCCTCCAGTCGCACTGTCTGTACCTTTAAAGACTTTATTCTTTGTAAAGACTCGCATTCGAACTATTGTTCACATTCCAAATTGAAATTACCTTGCAATTGTGTTTTTGCCTGTCGATGCCCTGTTTGTGAACCAACCTCCACTCACCTGATGAAGGAGCAGCGCACCAAGCGCTCGTGATTCCAAATAAACTTGTTGAACTTTAACCTGGTGTTGTGAGACTTCTTACTGTGTCCACCCCACCCGAACATTGGCATCGCCACATCAAAGGTGAGCCAAAATGCTGAGGAATCGAACGAGCGTTGATGTCAGGTTAGGGTTGATCTCAGGTGAGGGTTTTGTTTTCAATCTTGGAGAACAACACAGGAAAAATTTGACAAAGTAAAATTGCAACATGCTCCCCGTCGGGGAATTGAACCCCGGTCTCCCGCGTGACAGGCGGGGATACTAACCACGATACTAACGAGGAAGTGATGTTTGATGCATTGTACACTTGCCACTTACACTTTCAGAGCGGCAACTGAGTTCTGACGAGATCAGTTCTTTTCCCCAATACGGAGTACCATTTAATGCAGCAAACAGCGGGTTTAACCAACAAATAAAGACTTTTGGATTGGCAGGAAAGACAATGAGATGGATGTATGAAAAAGAACAAGAACCAGGTGGAGACAGAAATGCGCATTTACCGTTCATTTCAAACTGAATGTTCTTTTTAATTTTGGAGGAAAAACGGCGTGTCTTGAAATCTGAACATGCTGGACAATCTCAGCTGGTCTCTCTCCACAGATGATGTCCGACCTGATGAGATGTTCCAGCATTTTCATTTGTTGTTTCAGATTCCAGCATCGGCAGTATTTTGCTTTTATCTTGTCTGGAACTGCGTTTTTATTTCCAAACCGCTGGAAGTTCCAAAGTGCTTTACAGCTGAGATGATTTTCTTCAATTATATTGTCTTTTGCATTGCCCGAGGGATAGGTGCAGATTGAGCAAAGACAGACAATATCATTCCCACTCTCACATAATCATGGAAAAATTATTTCTGTGGCTATTATCATCTCATCAGTTGTTTGATTTCGATTCATTTGATAAAAGCTGCCTCAGTTAAAATCTTATTGGTGCATATCTCGTGAGCCACTGGAAAATGAACCAAGTTTACAAACCGTTTCTGAATTCATGAAGTTGAAGGTTAATTATTCTGTATCTCAGATGATAATTTTAAGAAGCTCAATGGAGGCTCTGCTGTCCATGGTTCGGCCACGGATTCGATAATCAAACAGATTTCCAAGCAGTGTCTGCAACATAGAACCACGTAATCCCTGCAGCGCAAAAGCAAGCCACTCGCCAGAGTCTGATGCGATCTGATCAGTTGTTTCATTTGATTTGATTTGATTTGATTTATTTTTGTCACATGCATTAGCCATACAGTGAAAAATATTGATTCTTGCGCGCTCTACAAACAAAACATACCGTTAATAGAGAAGAAAACGAGAGAGTGCAGAATGTAGTGTTCCAGTCATAGATAGGATGTAGAGAAAGACCAACTTAATGCAAGGTAAGTCCATTCAAAAGGCTGACAGCAGCAGGGAATAAGCTGTTCGTGAGTCGGTTGGTACGTGACATCTGGCGTTGGTATCTTTTTCCCGACGGAAGAGGGTGGAAGAGAGTACGTCCGGGTTGCGTGGGGTCCGTAATTATGCTGGCTGTTTTGCCGAGGCAGCGGGAAGTGCAGTCAGAGTCAATTGATGAGAGGCTGGTTTGCGTGATGGATTGGGCAACATTCACAACTTTTGTTGTTCCTTGCAGTGGAGCACAGATCACGATCCACACCAAACTGTGATAGAACAAGAAAGAAAGCTTATTTCGTGAATCTGTAAACGTTGCTAAGAGTCATAGCTGACATGCCAAATTTCCTTTGGGAATGAAATTCCTTTGTTTTGGGAATGGAAAGTAGCTTGCCTGACTCGGAATGGAACACAGGCCACGGTGGTGAAAGCGCCGAATCCTAACCACCAAACCACCGGAAAGTGTTTGCGTCCTCAACGACATCACCAGTTTGCAGTATTGCCTTCCAACAGGGGAACTCTTCCGCAGTCAAGGCCATTCAGCCTCCGATCTTCAGGTCTCTTCAAGACAAACGACAACGCAGAATCGCCGAACAGAAACAGACAGGCAAGTTCCACATGCATGAGGAAGTGCTCAACCGGGATCTTGGGTTCAAGTTACCCGACACATAACTTCCACCGTACTCTCTGAGTTTGCAAAATCATTCTTACTGTCCTGACTTGACAGAAGACACACTTCTTTAATCTGTGATTATCCCTCTCTCCACCCTTGCTGTCTGTATCTTGAACGGCTAGATTACCTGAAAAGACTCGCATTCGAATCATTGTTTTCATTTCAATCTGTAATTCTCGTACTATTGTATTTGCGTCTATTTGTCAACCTCCTCCAACTCATCTGAAGAAGGAGCAGCGCTCCGAAAGCTGGTGATTCCACTTTAACCTGGTGTTGTGAGACTTCTCACTGTGCCCACCTCAGTCCAACGCCGGCACTTCCACATTAACACTAGTGCGAGCAGATCATCTTTTGAGGACATAGAAAATTGATCAGAATTGTTGGTTGATGTGTTCCATTTTCCATCCTCACTGCTCAGAGCCCTCACCACGCAATCCAGGTGTCACATTAATTTCTATATTTCTTATCTGAAGGCGTTATAATGCTGATAAAGTTGTCTGTCATATTGGGCAGACGTTGTGAAACACCTGTATTCAGTCAAGAAACATTACTTGGATTTCAGTCTTCTTTCATTTTAATTCTAAATCTTGCTTTATACTGATGTTTCCATCTCAGCCTCCTGCAATGTTCCAATGATGCTCAACGTAAACTCCAGAAATGGAAACTCATCCCTCAATGAAGCACGTTGCTGCCTTTCAGACTCAGCATCGAGTCAAACAATTTCAGACATTAAACTCAGATCCATTCTGTTCCAATTTTCTTTGCAGGTTTCTATTTTATTCTCTTGTCTACTCTTGTTTTTCTTTCGGGCTGTTCATCACTCTGCCATCCTCACCACATTTTAGACACATATCTGGTTTCTTCCCCTTCCCCTTTAGATTGATGTAGGTAAAAAATACCTCAGACTAGCCGTACATCAAAATGCAGTGTTTATTTTCACAATTGTGGCAGAAGCCAGGTTCCTAACAGCGGAGCCCCAGCCTTTCTCCTCGAACACCAGTAAGAACAGAGTTTTATACAGACCGGTTCCCGCTCTTTATTACATTGCAACTTTCCAAGATGTATGTGACTGTTCGTTGTTCATTGTGTGATTCTTGCTGCACCGACAGTTTCTTCCCTTGCGTAGTTTGTGCAATCTCCAAGGCCGCGATTGTTTCTGCTCTATCCTGTTCGTCATTCATAGCCTTGAAAAACATCACAGGTTTTGCACAAACAAGTTAAATGATATGTATACAAGGGTATCAGGGTCTGTATAACACTCTATATCTATATAGTGAGGATGAATATCATGAATATATGTGAATCTATGATTATACGGTCACAGAAGGCATACATGTCAACTCCATCATGTTAAAGAAAGTAACAAAAAATGGAATCCAGCTTAGCTTATTCGAGCTGGGTTAGCCGCGTTCCTGAATACGATAAGCTGGAGACAGCAGGAATATTTGTTCCTCTTATCTGGTCTGGATGCACGAAAACAATGAATTTTAACAAAAACAATGAATTCTCCAGTACCCCTCACGAATCTCTTAAGTATTACAGAGGTGAGTCTAAATGCTCAAGTGTTCCAAGATTCATTCACCCATTCCCGTCTTCAAGACGTACACCAACAACTCTTCTGTCATTTAATCATTGCTGCACTTCACCTCGTATGGAGACGACAAGCGAACCGTTCAAACTCAATTCAGTGATGAGTGACGAATGAGAATGTATGAACGTTCTGGCAGTAAATGAATATCTCCGCCTTTTTCCTATAACACTGCACATTTTTCATTTTTTTAATAGCAGTCGAATTCATTTTGAAATGCTTCAATTGAACCTTCCTCCAGTCTCCAGCAGTCCATTCCACACATTAAGCACTCGCTGCGTGAAAAAACCTTTTCCCCGTGTTTCTTTTCCTTCCTTTGATAATGATGTTAAATCTCTTCTGTTTCATTCTTCATCATTCCACGAGCAGGAACAGCCCTGTCTTAGATTTTAGAAACGGTTTGGAATCTGGCTTTATTTTCCAGTGGCTGGCAGAGATATGCACGAATATGATGTGAACTAACGCAGAATTTATCAAAATAATTTATATCCAACAATTAATGAGATGGTCGTTACTGCATCAAAAAAAATCTTTCCATAATTGTGTGTGATTGGCAATGATAATTTCAATGAATCTGCAACTATACCATGGTCAATACAGAAGAAAATCATTTTTAAAATCTGAGCTGTTCGCACTTTGGGACTTGCAGCGGCTGCGGGGGCGGGCGTCGGTTGCTGCGGGCGGGGGGGGGGGGGGGCGGGGGTGTTGCGGGGGCGGGGGGCGGGGGCTGGTGACAAAAACGAATTCATCGCCAGGAGATAAGAGCAACATACTGCAGATGCTGGAATCAGAAAGAATAAACAAAAATACTGGAAGATATCAGCGGCTCTGACGTGATATGTTGAGAGAGAGCAGCTGAATTTGTCCAGCATGTTCAGATTTGTAGACATGCCATCTTTGATCCAAAAGGAAAACGAACATGCAGGCGGACGTTTCGATCTTCACCTTCTTGAGGTTTTCATGCGTCCTTCTCAAACTATTTACTGCTAATCTACAGGTCGCATAGCTTCGTTTACACGTTAGTATCGTGGTTGGTATCTCCGCCTATCACGCGGGAGACCGGGGTCCAATTCCCCGACGGGGAGTTTATCTCAATTTCGGTACCTCACGTTGTCCCTTTGAAATCGCCACTATTTTAATGTTAAAAAAATGACTCAAGTCAAAATGCTTTCCAAAATGCGATTCTTTACATGCCTTGGACATTTCTCGTCGCTGCAGATCAACCTTCTTTCAATTCAACAACTTTTAACTCACCTCTGATGTGGGCATGCCGGCGTTGGATTGGCGGGGTTACTGTAAGAAGTCTCACGAAAACAGCTTAAAATCCAACAGGGTTTATTTGGAATCACGAGATGTCGGATTGCTGCCCCTCCACCAGGTGAACGGAGGGATGTTCACATCACGGCATCGTCAGGCCAAGAAACAATCGGAAAACAATTACCATTTGGATTGTGAACAATGGTTAGAATGTGAGTCTTTACAGTTTATCCAGTGTTGAAAGTTTCAGACAATGCGAGTGAGGAGAGGGATAATGACAAGATAATAATGTGTGAATTGACTAATGCGAGTGCAGTTATTAAGATATTGTAAATGCGGGCAGCATGGCGAGGGTTTGGAGTCGTGCGACCTGAAGCCAACATCCCGGTTGAGGCCGTCCTCGTGTATGTCGAACTTTCCTGTCAGTTTCTGCTCGGAAATTCTGCGTTGTTATGCGTCATGAAGGTCGCCTTGGGGAACGATGACCCGAAGATGGGAGGCTGAATGGCCGACACTGCTGAAGTGTTCCCCGTATAGAAAGTGACACTGCTGCCTGATCATTCCGAGGCTGGCACGTGTGCTCCCTGGTGGTCTCGTGGTTAGGATTCGGCGCTTTCACCGCCGTGGCCCGATTTCGATTCCCGCTGATCGGATGTTATGTTCATTCCCGGAACAACTGATCACATGACATCGGGCTTTGAAAGAGAACTTAGGTCATCTTATTTTTATCACGTCTGTTTTACAATAATTCAAATGTTTGTCGAACTACCAACTGTATTTGGGATGTCAAGTCATGCTGAAAAGTGACCCACCTGTCAGCGTCTCCATTATTTACCTGAGCTCAATTGTGGGATAGAAAAAGATGACGAAATGGTGAATCGGCTGCCCTGACGCGAGAGGGTAAATTGGCTACCTTTTCCGCTGCAGGCCTCATGTTGTTCGATCTTTTAGAAATGTGTGTTATTTTTCGAATCCGTCGCAACACCGTGGAGTTTTAATTGAGCTCCTTAAAATTATCATCGGAGACACAGAATATGTAAACAACGACTTCAAGATTTTAGAACCGGTTTGGAATCTGGCTTCATTTTCCAGTGGCTGGCAGAGATAGGCACGAATATGATGTGAACTGAGGCAGCATTGATCAAAAGAATCTATATCAAACAATTAGTGAGATGGTCAACAAAATCTTTCCATAATTGTGTGTGATTGGCAATGATAATTGCAATGAATCTACAACTATACCACGGTCAAGACAGAAGAAAATCATTTTAAAAATCTGAGCTGTTCGCACATTGGGACATCCAGCGTGTTGGGGGACGGGGTCGGGGGCGATGGCGGGGGCGGGGGGGGGGGGGGGTGGCGGGCGGCAGTGGGACAAAAACGAATTTCTCGCCATGAGATAAAAGCAAAATACTGCAGATGTTGGAATCAGAAAGAACAAACTCAAATACTGGAACAGATCAGCAGCTCTGACGTGATCTGTTGAGAGAGAGCAGCTGAATTTGTCCAGCATGTTCAGATTTGTAGACATGCCATCTTTGATCGAAAAGGAAAAAGAACATTCACGCGCAACTTTCGATCTCAACCTTCTTGAAGTTTTCATGCGTCCCTCTGAATCCCTTTACTGCTAATCCACAAGACGAAGTCAACTACAGTTCGCTCCATTCAATGGCACTCCGTAATCGGCTAAAATAACGCATCTCGGCACAGTTCTGTCGTTCCTCGGCAACAAATGTACAATGCGTACCTGAGCTCAATGCGCAGGCGGTCGTTTTGTGCAGAAATCTGGGAGAACTCCCGGCAAACCGAGATTGCCTTCTTCAACTGAAAGCTCTGCATTTTCTTGCACACACTGCAGGGCGGTTTCTCAGAATGTATTTCCTTGTTGTTTTGTTCATTAAATTTTCTCATCTCATTATTTTATTCTCCTCCCAAGAAATCATTTTCTCTTTGTGTGATCTTAATAAATTATTGATGTTCCCAAATGGAGCAACAGGCATTGCAGCAAATACTTTGATCAAATTCTGTGGAGGAAAATCTAATCTCATCAGGAAGAGGTTTGATAATGAGCTGAATGAACTGTTTCTGTGTTCAGGGATGAAAGGCGATTGGGCTGGTAATCCAGAGGCTCGCACGAATCTTTGGGGACACGGAGTAAATCCCACCACGGCAGCTGATGAAATTTAAATTCACTATTTAATCAATCTGGAATTGAAAGCTTGTCTCAGTAATGGGGGGCTTGAAACAACGGTCGATTGTTGTAAAATATAATCTGGTTCACCGATTCACTACAGATAAATAATTCTGGCCTCCTTAACTGGTCTGGCTTACATGTGACTCCAGACCCAGAGTAAGAGGGTGACTCTTACTCGACCTCTATCATGGTCCAAGAAGGCATTCTCAGTTGAAGGGCAATTCGGGAACGGCAACAAATGCTGGTCCTGCAGGCGACACCAACAGCCCATAAAAAGAAGAATCATTGAGTGGAAAGAGAATGGCCTGGTAACGGACTGAGAAACTGGATCTTTCTTCTCCTCTCACAACAAGGCTGAGGAATGGCCTGATGCTGGGATTTAAATTCGTGAAAGATTTTGAAAAAAATCATTTCAATCAAATGGGACCAGAGAAGGGCAGATAATAATGTATCTCACTCACACATGCCATTGATGGTTGGTAGTTTTAGTGCAATGATGTACATCCGACCAGTGTATCAGCGCATCCTAAGAGTGTGAGGGAAATTCCATCAGTAATGCTTCCCCGACATCCTCCAGATTGAAGCGAGGTAGCATTCATGCCGATGACTGGGAGGAGCTTGAAAATGGGCAAAACATATTCCCAATTTGCAGCATACTTTTATGAGGCAAAATGGCGGGAGAGAAGAAAGCTCTGTGGGCCGAGACTGGGCCTGATCACTCACATGAAGACCCATAGAAGAAACTCACGGCCCTGAATGGATGTCATCCTCGAATCGAGGGACAGACAACGTTAACAACTGCTTGTTACAAAATAACTATCATAAAAAACCACGTCCAACATTACTGTTGTTAAACTTTCCCACCCCCAATAGAATTTGAACAATTCTTGTTTGTTTGTCCCTGTCTGGTCTGTGAATGTGCTGACATCTACCGGCTGCAACCAAAAACTTCAAAAGAGGGAAGACATTCACATCCAGTGAGGGTGTTGCAGGAATAGGTCAATATGAAGAATTAATGCTGGGGTGTGATAGGATAGGCCTCGTAATTTAATCATTAAATCCACTATAGAAATTACTCTTAAATTATCATTGAGTTGGCAGCATTTGCAATTTGCAATCGGCTAAAGCGTTTGCAGTTGGCTTGTTGGCCTTGGGGTATGATTCTCGCTTGGGGGAGTATTAGCATGTTAGAGATCCCGGGTTCATAATCACGGACAACCCGAACAACCGTTTATTAAATCGGGAGCAGGTTTGAGCTCACGAGAATTCCCAGCAGTGAAGATATCACTGCAGAACACAAGAAGAAACGATTACACGATTTAAATTTCGGTTGTCCAAACAAAGATACGGAAGGATACGAGACAGGAAATTTGCCAACAAACTGGAAAGGATTTTGGGCGGCACGGTGGCACAATGGTTAGCAGTCCTGCCTCACAGCGAGGGTCCCAGGTTCAATTCCGGCCTCGTTTCACTGTGTGCAGTTTGCACGTTCTCCCCACATCTGCGTGGGTTTACTCCCATAACCCAAAGATATGCGGGCGAGGTTGATTGGCCATGTTAAGGAGACCCTCGTGTCAGGGGGATCATCAAGGTAAATGAGGGTGTTAGCACCGGGGCGTGGGTGGGAATGTGGTCGGTCCAGACTCGATGCGCCAAATTGCCTTCTTTTGCACGGGATGGATTCTATGATTGGAGACGATTAGCACAGCTGTATTTAATGAAAAACTGGGTACGTGTTTGAGGGTGAATGGATTTCAGAGACAAAAAGATGAAATAGTTTAGATGGAGGATCGTGTTGAGCACTTTATCAGTGAGAAGAAAATGGTCCCAATTTCATCGAGGTCTATTATTTATTGAATTATCCCAGATCTACAAAGTGGCTCAGAGACTGGGAGACAAACAATAAATCCGCAATCACAGTGTGAACAAAATACAGAGTGATACAGAATGCATCATTCACTCATATACACCCACAGAGACTGACAGATGGACAATGAATTCCACTCGAAATTCCTGCATCACACACCAAGGGACACAGAATGGTTTTCACATCCATACACACAGAATAGTTACAGCACAGGAAACAATAATCGGACACTTTGTGTCTGGGATTTGTCATCTCCATAGAAGCTCAGCTATCGCAGCCCACAGCTGAAAGCACGGCAGCAAAATTTGCAGAAGACACAATATATGTCGTAAAGTAACTTGTGGAGAGGAGAGGACGTAAGGAGCTTGGAGATAGTTATAGACAGGTTTGGTGCATGTGTAGAAACGTGGCAACTGGAATATAATGTGAAGTTATTCACTTTGGCGGGAAGAGAACAAAATCAGATTATTAGTCAATTGTAGAAGGGCTGCAAACTTCCCCAGACGCAAAGGGATCTCGTTTTTCGAGTGTATGAGTCACAAATATTTAGTGAGCGGGTACAGCAAGTAATAAAAAAGGTTAGTGGAATGTTTGCTTTGTTTCAAGCATTTGACCATGTCAGAAAATAATGTTATGCTTCAGTTGTTTTGGTCATTAATGAAGTATCTCGAATATTATCTGAAGTTTTGGGATCCACATCGAATAAAGGATGTAAGTGCGTTGCAAACGGTCCAGAAGAGATTACCAGGTTGATAACTTGAATCGTTCGACAATGCAGAGGAGATTTACCAGATTGCGAAGAGAAAAGAATTTCCTCTGTTTGGGCATCTTTGCACCGGAGATACTCCGAGTAGGAGGTACCTTGTTCAAAGCATATCAGACCTTGAATGGTCTTCACAATTGCACGTGGAAATGATGTATCTTCTTGTGAGTGAATGCAGAACAACGGGCACTTAAAGAAAACTGAGCTTCCTCTTTTCGGACGGCGAATTCTGTTCTCTCGGAGCATTGCGCGACTTTGGAACGCTGCCTCAGAAGGCGGTGGACGCGACGATATTGAATATTTTTTAGCGTGAGGTAGGTAATTCCTATTTGGCAACAGAATCAAAGGTTGTCGGGGACAGATGGAAATGTGGAAATCGAAACATGAACAGATCAGCCATGATCTTAGTGAATGGCGGGGCAATCTTGTGGGGCCGAATGGCCTTCTTCTCCCCTTATTTCCTCTGTTCTGTTCGTGTGTCCGTCGCCTGATTGTAAATTTCCCCTGAACAGGACTGCTGAAAAGCACCAATACTCACGGTTCACGCAGAGCGCCGGAATTAAACTAAAACACGGAAAAATGAAAATCAGACCGTGGGATTCCCAGTTCTGTCAGACTGTATGGTTGCTTTTCGACTTCTGCAGCGATATTTTCTCTGCAATGAGTTCTCGGGAACTCACCATTGTTTCAGCTTTCGCTCATTGGCGCCGTTTTCATTGCAAATAATTACGTTTAAAAACATTTTTGGGGCTCGTTCGGGATTTGAACCCGGGATCTCCCGCATTTCAACACTACTCCCAAAGCGAGAATCATAGCCGTCGACCAACGAGCCTCCCACTGCAGCCCACCCACTACAGCCCACCCACTGCAGCCCACCCACTGCAGCCCACCCACTGCAGCCCACCCACTGCAGCCCACCCACTGAAAACAACTTTTCGATGGATCCCAAAGTTTAGCAACTATCTTTTCACAACGCAATTGTTTATCGACGATCTTTTCTCAACGCATCAGCGATGTTAATGAGCAGTGGTTCATTTCACTGTGTGTTCTGTTGAAGGTCAGAAGCAGTGATATCTGTTTTCACCAATCGCCAAGTCGGCCTGTGGTTGTGACTCACCAGTCCCCTGGGGAATGTCATTCTGCCAGTCAGTGAGTTCAGTTGGCATTTTAGTAGAAATTCGAAGTCATCCTGGCTTCATCAGTGGCCTCATGGTTAAAGTATGAGTGATGCGAATCATGATGTGATCAAATGAGTTTCTGTTTCAGTCTTTCCGCGGTGAGTTTTCATGCTGAGGAGAAACATGTGGGACATGGTCTGGGAATGTTTCACCCGACTCCATTCCCAACATTCCCTGACCTGATGGAATGGAAATTTCTTCTGTTTGCAGCAGCTACATTTCCAGCATGTTCCATCTAGCTGATCATCCAGGAGCGATGGTGAGGGAGACCTTCTTCCCCAACTCTTCATGGATAGAAAATCAAATGGATGAAGACGGTTTACAAGTTTCTGTGTAGTTGTTGAGATGGTCGAGTGGTTTTGGCGATGGTCTGTTAATCGATTGCATTCTGCACGGGTGGGTGCAAAACCCACTCTCATCATCAATCTATGGAACGTTTCATACATTGCTTCTCTGCATTTGAACACATGTAGCTGTGTTATTCCACATTTTGTTTCTTGGCGGCACTTCACGACAATGTCTGCACTGATGTGATTGGAGTCCCTTTAGCTGAGAGAAAATACAATCCCAACATTGAACTTTTCGTTCAAAACTCAAGATGTAAGGCAAAGAGAATCACATTTCCCTGTGAATCTGCTCTGTTGTCCTCAATTTTCTATTACTCTATCATGGTCTGCAAAGACAGCTGGTCTGCTTTAAGCGGAACATATTTTGATCGGCTCAGCTCCTTGCATGTCACCGGCTCGTTGATCTCGTGGTGTGATTCTCGCTTTGGGGGCTTCATAGAAACATCGAAGAAAGGAGCAGGAGGAAGCCATTTGGCCCTTCGAACCTGCTCTGCCATTCATTACGATCATGGCTAAACCTCCAAATCAATAGCCTCATCCCGCTTTTTCCCATAACCTCTGATCCCATTCGCCCCAAGTGCTATATCTAGCCGCCTCTTGAATGCATTCAATATTTTGGCATCAACTACTTCCTGTGGTAATGAATTCCACAGGCGCACTACTCTTTGGGTGAAGAAATATCTCCTCACCTCTGTCCTCAATGGTCTGCCCTGAATCCTCAGACTGTGACCCCAGTTTCTGGACTCCCCAACCATCGGAGAAATTCGACCTGCATCTGTCCTGTCGAGTCCTGTTCGAATTTTATAAGCCTCGATGAGATCCCACCTGATTCGTCTGATCTCCGGCGAAAGCAATCCTAACCTAGTCAGTCTCCCCTCATACATCTGTCCCGCCATCCTTGGAATCAACATGGTAAGCTGTGCCCCAGGGCTCTGTTCTGGGACCCTTGATGTTTGTCATTTTCATAAATGACCTGGATGAGGAAGTGGAGGGATGGATTGGAAAGTTTGCCGACGGCACGAAGGTTGGTGATGTTGTGGATGGTTTGGAGGGATGTCAGAAGCTGCAGCGTGACATAGATAGGATGCAAGACTGGGCAGAGAAGTGGCCGATGGACTTCAACCCGGATAAATGTGTAGTGGTCCATTTTGGCTGGTCAAATGGGATGAAGGGGTATAATATTAAGGGTAAGATTCTTAGCAGTGTCGAGGATCAGAAGGACCTTGGGGTCCGGGTCTATAGGTCTCTTAAATCGGCCTCGCAGGTAGAGGAGGTGGTTAAGAAGGCGTATGATGTGCTGGCCTTCATCAATCGAGGGATTGAGTTTAGCAGTCGAGAAATAATGATGCAGTTTTATGAGACACTCGTCAGACGCCACTTAGAGTACCGTGCTCAGTTCTGGTTGCCTCATTACAGGAGGGATGTGGAAATTATTGAAAGGGTGCAGAGAAGATTTACAAGGATGTTGCCTGGATTGGTTGGCATGCCTTATGAGGACAGGTTGAGGGAGCTCGGTCTTTTCCCCTTGGAGAGACGAAGGATGAGAGGTGACCTGATAGAGGTGGACAAGATGTTGAGATGTATAGATCAGGGGCATTCTCGGAGGTTTTTTCCCAGGGCTGAAATGGCTGCTACAAGAGGACACAGGTTTAAGGTGCTGGGGAGTAGGTACAGAAGAGATCATGGATCATAGAACACTACAGCGCAGAAAGAGGCCATTCGGCCCATCGAGTCTGCTCCAACCACAGTCCCACCTCGGCCCTGCCCCCATATCCCTACATATTTTACCCGCTGATCCCTCTAACCAACGCATCTCAGGATACTAAGGGGTACTTTTAGCATGGCCAATCAACCTAACCCGCACATCTTTGGACTGTGGGAGGAAACCGGAGCACCCGGAGGAAACCCACGCAGACACGAGGAGAATGTGCAAACTCCACACAGACAGTGTCCCGAGCCAGGAATCGAACCCAGGTCCCTGGAGCTGTGAAACAGCAGTGCTAAACACTTTCCTGCGTGCCGCCCCGTCAGGATAACTGTCAGGGGTCCCGCACCGTCAGGGGTAAGTTTTTGACTCAGAGGGTGATGGGTGAGTGGAATCGGCTGCCGTCAGTAGTGGTGGAGGCAAACTCGATAGGGTCTATTAAGAGACTTCTGGTTCAGTACATGGAACGTAATAGCATTGAGGGTTATAGGTAAGCCTATATATAAGCCTCAGTAGGTACGGACATGACCGGTGCAAATTGTGGGCCGAAGGACCTGTTTGTGCTGTATTTTATCTATGTTCTATACTTTCCCCTGTCCCATGTGCTTTAATCTTGCACGATAATCTCTCGTGCAGGACTTTGTCAACGCTTACTGAAAGTCCAAATATACCACATCAACTGGTTCCCCTTTGTCATCTCTACTAGTTACGTCTTCAAAGAATGTCAGAAGATTTGTCAAGCATGATTTCCCATTCATACCTTCATGCTGACTCTGTCTGATCCTGCCGCTGCTTTCTAAATGCTCTGCAATAAAGCCCTTGATAAAGGATTCGAACATTTTTCCCACATTTCGATGTTAAGCTTCCTGTTCCATAATTCCCTGTTTTCTCTCTACCTCCCTTTTTGAATATTGGAATGGAATTCGCTTCCCTGCAATCAGCAGGGACTGTTCCAGATTCTATAGAATCCTGGAAGATGACCACCAATGCATCCATTATTTCGAGAGCCACTTCTTTAAGTACTCTGGGATGTACATTATGAGGCCCTGGGGATTTATCCGCTTTTAATCCCTTCAATTTTCCCAGCACCATTTATCTACTGATATTAATCTCCCTCAGTTCTTCCCTCTCACTAAATCTGGCATTCTCCAACGTTCCTGGCATTTGATTTATGTCTTCTTTTGTGAAGTCAGAACCAAAGTATGCATTCAGTTGCTCGGCCATTTCTTTTCCCCCAATTATACATTCCCCATTTCTGTCTGCAGAGGATCTACATTTGTCTTCACCAACCTCTTTCTCCTCATGCATCTATAGAAACTCTAATCGTCAGTCTTTATGTTTCCTGCAAGCTTACATTCGTACTGTATTTTCCCCTTCTTAATCAATCCCTTGGTCCTTCTTTGCTGAATTCTAAACTGCTCCCAATCCTCAGACCTACTATTTTTCTTGGCCAATCGGTATGCTTCTTCTTTGGATTGGATACTGTCTCTAATTTCCTTTGTAGGACATGGATTGGCCCTCTTCGCCATTTTGCTTTTGTGCCGGACATGAACAATCAGTTGCTGCAGTTCCCCCATGTGTTCCTTGAATGTTTGTCATTGTCTTCCTTTCAATTAACTCTCCCCAATCTATCAAGGCCAACTCAAGCCTCATATCCTCATAGTGTCCTTTATTATGATTCAACACCATAGTCTCCGAACCAACAACTTCACTCTCCATCTTGATAAAAAATGCTATCATGTTATGGTCACTCACCCCCAAGGGTCTTGTCCAGCAAGATTGGCAATGATTCCCTTCTCATGACACAGTACTCAGTCTGAGATGACTTGATCTCTCGTTGGTTCCTGGACATATTTTTCAAGAAAACCATCCAGTATGCGCTCCAGGAATTCTTCATCTTTTCCACTGCGGCTCATTTGATTTGTGCAATCCATGTGCAGATTAGAATCACCCATGATCACCGATATCCCCTTACCACATGCATCTCTAATTTCGCGTTAAATGTCATTCCCATCATCACCACTGCAGTTTGGGAGTGTATATATGACACTCACTCATGCTTTTTGCCCCTTGGTATTTCTCAACTCTATGCATACATACTCCATGTTGCCAGAGCTAATATCCTTTCACACTATTGTGTTAATTTCCTCTTTAACCGGCAGTGACACTCCACCACTTTTTTCCTTTATGTCTGTCCTTCCTAAACGTTGAATCCGCCGGGACATTCAATTCCCACCTGCAGCCGTATGGTAGCACAGTCGTTCGCACTGCTGCCTCACAACGTCAGGGACCCGGGTTTGATTCCCGTGCTTAGGTCACTCTCTGTGTGGATTTCGCACGTTCTCCCCGTGTCTGCTTACATTTACTGCCACAGTCTGAAGGACGTGTTGGTTCGGTGCATTGACCCGAAAAGGCGCCGGAGTATGTCGACTGGTGGAATTTCACAGTAACTTCATTGCAGTGATAATTTAAGTCCTTCTTATGACTAATAAATTAACATCAACTTTAAGCCGTTTCTCCACAAAGAATGAGTGTGCGAGAGGTCCCGGATTCAAATCCGGGACGAGCACTCACCTGTTGCCAGTTTTGGTCCCAACTGTCGATTGTTTATTTGAAAACAAACGTTACGTTTCAGACACGGGGTTTCCCTATTTCGAGATTAGGTTTTGGAACCTGCAGCGCATTGCAGCAACTTTCTCAAAACTGCACACGTGGAGAAAATGTGGAAAAGTTTTAAAGAATGTTTTCGCGCGTAACCGGACTGCAAACCTATCTCAATAAACCAATCGGGTTGGGGGGGGGGGGGGGGGGGAGTGGGGGAGGGGGATCGGGGGGGGGGGAGTTTGGTTTTGAATTGATTATATTCTAACTGAGGGGTTTTACCGAGCAGGATATGAATCTTTTTGATGTTGTTCGGCATTCCAGTCCCGAAATAATTCACACAATTAGGTTTCAGAGAGGTTTTCTGCACTGAATTAGACACTGCGACTGGGGTGACCGGCATCCAAAGATACAGAAGGAAATGGCAGTTTTGATGTTTCTGGCCTCTACCATCTTCCCAGGCAATACAATCCAGGCTCCCACCGTCCTCTGGATGAAATAAAATTGTTCCCTCAAATCTGCTTTATATTTTCTGACCCTCACCTTAATATTCTGTCCCCTTGTTGTCGAGCCTGCAAGTAAGACAAACAATTGGTTCCTATCCAACCTGTCGATACGCCTCATAATCTTATACACCTCAGTCAGGTCTTCCCGCAGCCGTCTCTGCTCTAAAGAAAACAACCCGAGCCTATCCAATGTCTCTTTGTAGCTCATATTTTCCAAACAGGAAACATCCTGGTGAATACACTCTGCACGCTCTCCAGTGGAATCACGTCCTTATTATAGCGATGTGACCAGAAATGCACACAGTCCTCCAGCTGTGACCTCACCAAAGTATTGTCCAGCTCCAACTGAATCTTCCTGCTCTGAGAATCATACATTAATACTCCATCCCTTACGCTCCCTGTATCTTAACAACTCACAGATCAAACGGCTTTTTCCACATCGAAAAACATTATCCACGGGAGCTGGAGCTTATCCTTGTATTTTCGAGGATCTAGGAATAACTGGGCGATCTAAGAATAGGTCTAAAAAACATATATAATCACAATATTGATTGACATTGTGCTAACATCAGGTTAGCAGTCGATGCGTTGACCACGTGCCCTGATGGATCAGGCGCCTCACTTCGATTTTTCTCGTGATGGTTTGCAGGTTCGAGTCCAGTCGCGGTCGCTTGTGTCAGGAATCTGGTGGAACTCCCATGGAACAGAGTTCTTTCCCGTCAGCTGAAACACACCTTTTCCTCCAAGCATTGCTGGACTCGTTCTCAGAATGTATTTCCTTGTTATTTTGTAAATGTAGTTCTCAGAGATGTCGGTATTCTCCTCCTCCTCACCCCCCCCCCCCGCCCCCCCCCCCTCCACGCCCACCCCCCCCCCCCCCCCCCCGCCCCCCACCCCCGCCAACAATTCCGCAATATCTGTTTGGTCGGGATACATTATTGATGTTCCTATGTAGAGCATTTTTTTAATTCAATTGGTTGATTGAAGTTCTGTGGAGGGAATTATAATCTCCTTCGGAAGAGGTGTAACAATTAGCTGAATGAACTGTTTCTGTTTTCAGGGATGAAAGGTTATGTCACTGGGCTGGTAATCCAGAGGACCGCACAAATCTCCGGGGACACGAAGTAAATCCCACCACGGCAGCTGATGAATTTAAATTCACTGATTTAATACATAGAAACATGGATATAAAATAGAAACAGGAGTATCCCATTCGGCCGAAATAAGTCTGCAATTTTAAGCTAGTTTCAAAAACGGTGCCATTGAAATTCCCGTCGAATGTTTCCCCATAGAAACCATCTTCACAGAACAACAGAGAACATTTGACACAACAGAAAACATCGTTACAGAGCTGAGAAAACTTCCACTCAAGACGGATCATATTTACATAACGGGGAACACATTAACACAACAGGGAAAAATTTGACACAATCGCAGTGAAGACCTCTTAACGGCAGAGTCCCAGTTGCACAACAGAGAGAACATTACACCGCAGAGAGCACAGTTACACAGCAGAAAATACATTTCAAAACAGGGCCTGTATTTGGGTAATAGAAAACATATTTTCACAAATAATCAGTTTTTTCTATTTCAGTATCTTGATGGTTTGCTCGGCACCTTTTCTGTCTGTCATTGTGTGTGTGTGTCCTGATAGTCTCTTACTGCTTTTCTGTGTGTCTTTCTCTGTGTGTTGGAGGCGGCGTGATGTTACCTGTTATTGTCCAGCCAGGGTGAGTTTCCCAACACGAAGGTCTTGCTTGAAATAAAAAGAGACAGTGAATCGTTTCCTGGCTTCTCCACAACAGTGTTAGGGAGGAAAAGCTGACCCCCCCCCCCCCCACCCCGGCACTGAGTGGCGCAGCGGAAGCGTGCTAGGTCCTTAGCGAAGCGGTCGATGGATCGAATCCATCCTCTTGCTGTCATATTCTCTCTCACATCAAATGGAAACGTTCGGCTGCTGCCCAATGGGATATCTGTATTTTCCAGACAGTTCATTTGCTTCATCATCTTGATTTCCATTACCGTGAACGCATTTGTGCAAGTTTAGCTCAGTTGACTGGACAGCTTGTGAAACCAAACTCTCGTGATCAATTCCTGTATTTTCTAAGGACTTTCATGAAGGCCCCACCTTCTCAGCCTTGCTCCTCGCCTGAGGTGCGAATCCTCCAGTAAAATCACCACCAGTCAGCCCCGAGACTCCCCGAGAAACATCTGGGATTGTGAATCTTACTTAAAATTTACAAGCAATGGACGAATCACATCCCTGACACATCGTTCAGATATAAAACTGTGCTTAAAAAAAAACACTGGGCATACGAACCGGAACCATCCCTGATATATCTTTTCCGTCTTCGTTTCGAAACTTGTCATTTCAGGAACAATCGGAAACAACCAACTTGCACCAGATACAAAATCCAAAGCCCAACGCAGAAAAGCTCCGTGAGTCTCATATGATTTGAACACGCAACCTTTTGATCTTGGAGTCAGACGCGCTATCGTTCCGCCAAAACCTCACGATGCTTACTGTCTTTTACATCTGGGTTATGTTCAGTGAATTCAAAATCAAACAGGGACCAGAGAGGGGAACTGTCTTTCTCTTTAATTTCTGTGGATTTACATCGAATGGAAGAGTAACAGCGATAGACAGAGATCAACGAGAGTGCAGAAACACAGCATTATCCTATTGGAGAAATTTGTTCGTTTTTACGGGTGTTAAAATCACAAACAATGGCGGTTGGTGCATGTGACGAGGTGGCCGAGTGGTGAAAACGATGGACTGCTGACCCATTGTCTTCTGCACAATCCCAACCTCATCGGTGGTATATTTGCTTTGCCTCCTTATTGAGGGTGAACTGTTGGTTCGTTTAGTGTTTTGAAGTTCACGGGACCAAGATGAAGTATGGACACAGAGGCTTGAGAGATGAGTCGTCCAGCACAATTCCATATCCCCATAATTCTAATCCTATGAGAAACTCGATCTGACAATCGATTGAAATCAGGGTAACAGCGTTGAGCAGGATTTTGTCACCATGAACATATGTGGTTTCAGAAGCTCCAAAGCAGACACCAGCTTCATTTGTGGCAATAGTGGCAGTTTGTCTTTCCAGAATCGTCAGCCATGAGAATTAGTGCTGTATTAGCTGGATTGGCCAGGCTGAATTGGCACTTGGTGTCAGGGGGATTAGCACGCTAAATATGTGAGGTTACAGGGATACGGTCTGGGTCGGATTGTTGTCGGCGCAGCCTCGATGGGACGAATGCTCTCCTTCCACACTGTGGGGATTCGATGAAGTTCGAGGCGGCAGTTTCACTTCTCCGAGATCACTGACACAGCAGTTCCTTATTTCCTCAAATTTTACCCGAAAACTTGACTCCGATGAGGTTCAGACCCACAACCTTTGAGCATCTCGCAAAACAATGACTAGCAGTCCAACATGTCAATCTTAGCGCCACAGAGACATAGCTGCAGCATCCATTCCCCATTCGCAGATGGGAATTTCTGACGTCGTCGAACAGATAGTTCAAAAGTTCAGCAATTGTACAGTGACTGCATTTCAAAAATACTTTATCAGCATTAAAATAGTTTGGAACGTCCTGTGGTTGTGATAAGTGCAGCAGAAATTCCAGTCGAACTCTGACAGGGCACGGACAGGTCGGTGGAATGGGAGGTCATTTGGGAGATGAAGAAGGAATTGATTCATTTTGGAGGGAAGAACACAAAGAGAGAACATAAAATACAGGGTATCATTCCAAAGGTGTGTGCAGGAACAGCGGGACATAGTGGACATGTGTTTAAATCATTGACGGTAATAAGAACCTTGAATTTAAAAAAAATATCCTCGACTTTACAACCAAAAGCAAGAAGTTAATACAAATTTACTGCGAAGAAAATGCAGATGTGTTATTAGATAGCACATTAGATATTCTCAGCCTGAGGTGTGGCAATCCTGAGGTTAAATCAATACCAGTAAGATCTGCCTGTTGACATGGGGAACAGCCGATTGTCAAATGGGATTATGGTGACTTTACCTTTATGTCCGTATCATGTTCAGACTGTGTTTTGCATTATCTGCTGCTGTCTGAGAATTGGGATATTTCTGATTCCATCAGTGGAACTGTGCGTGTAGAAGGGATTTGTTCTGGCAGTCAGCTCCCGGAACTGTAAATTAGTTTGGAATTCATTCTTCATTTGCAATCTCTGGGAGTGTAAACGAGTTGATGGATCTCCTCATTCTGAATCTCCGATGTATTTTTTTCAGCGTCGCTGACTGGGCCAGCAATTTTTTTCTCATTATTTCATGGGACGTGAAATGCGGCTGACCAGCATTTATTGACCAACTCTAGTTGCCCGCGAGCAGTTGAGAGTCAACCAAATTGCTGTGGCTCTGGAGTCAGATGTCGACCAGACCTGGGAAAAACGGCAGATTTCGGTCCCTGGCGGGCCAGATAGATTCAGACGAGAATCGACAAAGGTTTCATGGTCATCAGGAGATTCTTAATTCCAAATTTTATTTCTAATTGAATTCGAATTCCATGAGTTGCTGTGGTGGGATTCGAGTCAGGGTCCCCTGAACACTAGCTGAGTTTCAGATTTCGGCGATAATACCACAAGTCCAAGGCCTCGAAATTTCTTCTGAAATACGAGGGCAGCCACATTGCTGTTGGTCGGGAGTTACACGTAACTGAGGCCAGGTAAGAATTTCTTCCCCGAAGAACATTAGTGATACAACCTTTTTTTTTTACGAAAATCGATTCAAGGTCATTAATTCCAGATATTTTTATTGATTTCGAATTTCGCCATCTGCCGTGGCAGGATATCTGTGAGTGTTGGTCTGTGAGAGGTTGCGTGTGTATGTGTGTGTGTACTTGTGTGTGTGTGGGGGGGTGTGGGGGGGGGGGTGACAGGGATTCACTAATTTTTAGGCTGTGAGTGTGAAATAACCCCTTGTATTCATACACTGACACAATGATCCCCTTGCCCTTGTGAACTTGTCTGCGAGAAGATCAAAGAAAAGCTGTGTCTGGTGCTGTGCCCGAGAGACAAGTTTGTGCTGTCAGTAAATGAGATCCTGTCATGAAAGCACAAAATCAGAAAGAGGAAATGCTGGAAATAGTCAGCAGCTCCGAAAGCAGCTGTGGAGAGATATTCCTGTCGCGTCAATGTAGCTCTCCATTTGGACACTTCACGTTGCTCAGATCTGACACTCTCAACATCTCAGTGTAAGGAACAGGTTGGGCGGGAATTGGGCATTTGTTGATTTGAGCAAACAGAACAATACAGCAATGAGAAGCTCTTCACCCACTGGCTATCTGGGGAAGGATGGGACTCAGATATAGGCATCTGGGTGGGGTCGAAAAATGCAAAAAGACGTCGAAATTCAAACGTCATGAAGATCTAGCCGCTGGATTCAGGTCGCAGTTTCCTCTGGAGGTGTGGGTTCAAAACCCACTCCTGACATCGATTCTTTTTGGTGCACCAGGTGCCATTCAAACCCATGAAATCTCTCACCGAGAAGCACAAGGGCAACAGACGCAGAGAAACAACGACCACATGCAGCTCCACTCCGAGACACACGCGATCCTGACCTGAAAATATATCGCCGTTTCTGTGGCTGGTTTACAATCCTGGAACTCCCTCCCTAACACAAATGTGTGTGGACATAAACTGCAGTGATTCAAGAATGAATTCACCGCCAAATTCTCAAGCATAATTAATTTTGGACAACAAATGCTTCCTGTGTCATTGACAGGTATATCCCTTGTAATATAAATGCTAAAAAAAAAATCACCTCGTCTCACAGTCGGAACGCATCTGATTTCAGGGCAGAAACAGTATGTTTGAATCACATCCTGAACACGGCTACTTCTATACCAGATGTGTGTTTGAATACAGTAAGTGGAACCAGCTCACTATAAATCGCTCAGTGTTTAGCTGACCATTTTCACTGAGTGATGTGTGTGTTCCCTCCGATGTGTTTGTTTAATGTCGGGAAAGGCAGATTTGAAAGGTTTACAGGGAACTCGGTGCAGTCTCGATGGGCCACTGCAGAGATTCAACTATTTGTCTTTCATGAATATATCCGAGATCCGTATAGATTGGTAAATTGACCCTAATGTCTGGGAGATTGGCAGGGTAAATATGTGGGGTTATGGGGATAGAGCCTGGATGGGACTGTATACGGTGCAGACTCGATGGGCGGAATGCCCTCCTTCTGCACTGGAGGAATTCTATGATTCCCTGACCCTGCCCCTCCCACCTTCCCACTCCCTCCCGACAGCATTGTGCATGTGCCTACTGACTGCAGTATCTGAGGCAAACAACGCAGCACCACCTTTCCCAGGGCAATTATGGATGGGCAATAAATTCTGCCCGAGCCAGTGATGCCCAAATTCCATGAATGAACACAACAAAAATACTGAACAAAGAGGTTTCTTCTTATCTCCGTCTGAAATGGGAGATGTTTATTTCTTATGCGCTGTTCTCCTAGTCACATTGCCGGTGTAATTCTGAGCACAATCGAGATTGTTTGGTAAGTGCAGCCTCATTGCAGAATTACATTGTGGAGGAATGCGCTGACTGGTGGTGTAAATGGTGCGTTTTGTCCTCATGGTTCACTGCATCCACTTAAGTATGGGCTGCCCAGGACACAGTCACTGTGGGAAACATTTCAAAAGTTTCTGCCTCTGGTACAATTGTGTATCTGAATTTGACTGGGGGTAATTCCGAGGGTGTCAATTATATAGATTTATCGGTCAGGTGCAATTTTAAGTGCCTTGCTGCTGTTTGTGGTACTCAAAGTTCATTCTGTACCTGCCAGTGGAATTAATTCTCTGTGTAAGTCTATGATGCTGTTTGAAATTATAGGTTTAATTTGATACTTTTCAGTCATGTCTCACTATCTTATCTTCCATTGGTATGCTTTTCACTCTGTGTGTCTTGGGCTCTTTCTAAATCTCTCAGTGACACCACTGATATGTCAGATTTATTACCTATGACTCAGATTCAGCTCCTGTGAGTGAGTGCAGCAAACAGTCTGTATCTTTCAGCTCCTGACACTGAACTTCTTTTTGAGAATTATTCTCTCATCTGTCAGTCTCTATGTCTGCTCTATTGTGGGATTGACATTGCGATTATCTGATAGTGCGTGAGAATCTGGACTGGGATTTAGGAATCCCCCTGTCCATGGTACTGATTTGGGGGTGACATGGTCACAACATCTGTCTCTCCTGCTCTGTTTGATTGAGGAATTGAAAATTGTCGTCTCTGTAACTATTTCTGCTGTCTGAGACTGTGGAACTGATGAGCCGTCTGTGTCTCTGAGCTCTGTCAGTTACAAGGCACGGACTGTGTGTGAGAAGGAGCAGCCGATAATCTTCCCTGCAACTTCTGGAGGAAGCATCACATTCATTCTGATTCCTACAAATATTTGTCTGTTGAAACAAAATAAATTGTGTAACTCAAATACAGATTCCGTCAGCGTAATCTCTATTAATAATCATTGAGAGCGGTTTGTGAGGTTGCAGGAAAAGTCACACTCGGATTGGTGACTCTCATCTCAATCCCACGTTGAACCAATCGGAGAGTCAGAGAGAAGGAATTGGAAGTTTGATTGGTTGAAATCCTTAAAAAAATATGTCACTCTCACCTCCTACCGCTGGTGTCGCTGTCTCTCCCTCTCTCGCTCTGTCACTCTCTCTTCCCATCGCTGGTGTCGCTGCAGCTTTCCCCCTCGCTCTCTCACTCTCTCCTCCCACCGCTGATGCCGCTGTCTCCACTCCCTCTCGTTGTCTCTGAGAGTATGTGTGTTTCTGAGTTTGTGCAGAATCACCACAGTGCAGAAGGAGGCCATTCAGCCAATTCAATCGACACGCAGAATCCCAACCAGACGCTATCCCCATAAGCCCATCTACTTACCACGCTAACCACCCTAACCTGCACACCTATGGACAGTTCTGGACAATTTAGCATGGCCAATCCACCTAACCTGCACAGATTTTGAGTGTGGGAGGAAGCTGGAGCACCTGGAGGGCACCCACTTAAATACGGGGAGAAAGTGCAAACTCCACACAGTGACCTAAGGTTGGAATTGAGCCACGGCCTCTGGTGCTGTGACGCAGCAGTGTTAACCATTGTGCCACTGTATGTGTGTGAGAGCATGTGTGTGTGAGAGAGTATGTGTGTGCATTAGCTGTTCTCCAGTTCTTTGGCAGCTCCCCGGTGGTCAGACAGGAATTAATACTTTGGGTCAAAGACCTTGCAATCTCCTCCCTTGCCTCCCAAAGCATCTTGAGACACAATCACCCAGACCTGGAGACTTGTCCAAGCAAGCCTTCCAACAACTCCAAAACCTTGTCCCTTCCTTTGTCAATTGGCTGAAGAACATCACAGTCACTGTCTCTCTTCCGGCCTCTCCTCTCTAACTCTCTGCCCCTTTCTGCCTCTCTGCCCCCGCTGTCTCGGCACGGTCCGGTAGCACAGTGGGTAGCACTGCTGCTTCATAGCTCCTGGGACCTGGGTTCGAATCCCAGCTTAGGTGACTGTCCGTGTGGTGTTTGTACATTCTCCTCGTGACAGCGTGGGTTTCCTCTGGGTGCTCCGGTTTCCTCCCACAGTCGAAAGATGTGCGGGTTAGGTTGATTGACCATGCTAAAATTGTCCCTTAGTTCCTGAGATGAGTAGGTTAGAGGTATTAGCGGGTAAATGTGTCGGGATATGGGGGTAGGGCCTGGGTGGGATTGTGGTCGGTGCAGATCCGATGGGCCAGTTGGCCTCTTTCTGCACTGTAGGGTTTCTATGGTTCTATGATTCTCTCTCTGTCCCCTCTCTCTCGCTGCCCACCCTCTCTCTCTGCCCACCTCTTTGCTTCCCTCTCTCTCTGCCGGCCTCTCTCTGCTTGTCACCTCCCCTCTCTCTATGCCCCTATTTCTCTCTATGCCTCCTCTCTCGTCATGCCCCCCTCCCGCTCGGCATGACCCTCTCTCTCTCTGCACCCCCCTCTCTCTCTGTCCCCCTGTCTCCCTCAGACAGTAAATAGCAGGACCATGTTGTTAATGCTGGGCGAGTTTATTGAGGGATGTGTTGTGTCTTAGTTGGGGACAGGGACAGTTCGGAGGGTGAGGCCGGCTGCTGGACCCTCACGTGGCCTAGAAGCCGAAGGTGCCGTGAGGTTTGGCACAACCGAGCTGTGTCCAGTTGGTGAGTGAGTAGAAGATACCCAGATTGTTGTCAATCCTGATGGGCTCCTCCAGCAGCAAGACCCCATTAACTCGGCCCGGGAGTCACTACAACTAGTGAGCCTCCTGCACAGCCTCTGTCAAACGCAACCACAAAGTGTGCAGTCGTCAACGAGAGAGAGAGAGAGAAAGTGAAAACCTGTGAATCAGAGAGAGCGAGAGAGAGAGAGTCAGAGAGAGAGAGAGAGAGAGAGATTCACAGAGAGTCACAGAGAGAGAATCACACAGCGAGAGTGAGTCAGAATGTGGTGACTAGGGAAATTGCACTGTAACTTCATTGCAGCGTCAATACAGGCCTTACTTGTGACAAATAAATAAACTTCTCTTCAACTTACCTTTACTTTACTTAAACTTTATCCGCTACTCGTCTGCCCAGCGGACAGCAATGGAAGCATTCACTCGGCATCTACACATTGTTCTGAGCCTCAGGGTTTCTCAGACTAATTCCCTCAGCCTCTCATCACAGAACAATCTCCTTATTTCCCGGGGCAATCTTGTGAACCTTCTCTGTGCCGTCCCCAATGCAAGTGTATCATTTTTCAAATGTGGAGACAATAGCTGTACACAGTATTGGAGCGGTGGTCTCAATAAAATCATGTACAATTGCAGCAAGCCACCTTTCTTCATCTACTCCAATCCACTTGCAATAAAAACAAATGTGCCCTTTGCTTTTCTAATTGCTTGAATGAATAATATCGATTCTGCTCCGAATTCTCTTCAACTTTTTAAAATCCGTCACATTTCAACCTCTCCTTAGCTCTGAAGAAGAGTCATACAGACTCGATGCATTCACTCTGTTTCGCTCTCCATAGATACTGCCAGACCTGCTGATCAGAACTGAAAATGGTGCCCTGCATGGGCACTGGATAATTACTCATTTGAATCAATTACTGCAGTCATATTGATTCTTGTTAGCTCATAAACCCATTTAAAAGTCTCTTAACTGAATGCTGTTACTTTTATCAGTGGCCTAATGTCGACTGGTTTAAAAATCTTACCACCCCATCAGGGGTTCCACTTACAGATATTAATGTCATGAGACGTCTGGACAGAGGGGATAGGGACAAACTTCTCCCACTCATGGAATGATGAAGAATAAGAGAGAACAGATTGAGCATCATGGCCAAAGGAAGGAATAGGAACACGAGGAGTTCTTAATGTGTGGAATGCACTGCCGGAGATTGTGATGGATACAGATTCAATTGAAATGTTCAAAGGGGATTAGACTGTTATGTAAAAAGGAAAAATGTGCAGGGTTACAGGGAGAAGCTGGAAATCTTTATTTTCTGTCACAACTGCTCACATCATTTCTCATTCATCGATTATGAACTGTTCTCTCGTCGTTTCTAAACAAGGAGAAGTGCAGGAATAATTATATGAAAAGAGATTTGGTGGCCTAAGTCCAACGGCAGAGTTAAAAAAAATAACAAACATATGACGAAAAGGAGGTCAGGAAGACACAGAAATGAAAGCTGTATTGAGGGGAAATCCCCTCAGCAGGCTGCCTTTAGATGTTCAGTACAATAAAGATTTCCAGCTTCTCCCTGTAAACCTGCACACTTTTCCTTATGATTGAAAAACACATATGCTGATATTTTGAATGGATTATTATTGACTTCAAGGAAGTTAGCAGCCAGCAGTAAACCAGTCCAGATGACACTTTGTCAAAGGGTCATCTGGACTCGACACATTAGTTCATTTCACCCCCTACAGATGCTGCCAGACCTGCAGAGATTTTCCAGCATTTTCTCTTTTGGTTTCAGATGACAGCATCCGCAGTAATTTGTTGTTATTTTAGAGTTGTACTGTTGCACCTCATTTGGAGTTGTTGGTCTGAGAAACCTCACTAATGAAATGGATTAGATGCTTTGGAACTGTTTTCCTTTTACTTTTCATTGTCTCTCTGTAATCTTCCTACCAGAATGAATCACTTCACAATTCTCAGCTTTGAACTTCATCTGTAACTTGTCCCTGTTCTTTTTGAACTTTTACACCATCCTCCTCACAGGTCACAATGTTTCCACGTTTCACGTTATCTACAAATTCTGAAATTGTGCCCCGTGCACCATTACCTCGGTCACTAACACATCCTGGTGCATGTTCACAGTATCTGCAGCTTTTGTGCATATCAAGGTGATCAACTGCAGTTTGAGGCTTATAGCAGAAAAGAGGAACCAATGCAAATGTCCGCATATTCCACGTAAACGTTGCAGAATTGTAGTCAACTGGTTTGGTTACCATTGTTCATAGGAAATAGCAGAGAATGATTTCAATCCAGCTACTTCTGAGTTATGGGCCCAGCACACTTCCGCTGCACCACTCTGGTCCAGTAAATTCAGCCCCACCTGCTGCCTATCAATGTAGCCAATCAGATATTGTCTTCGACATTGTTGTTTAACACCAGCACCAGTGTCAGGAGGCTCAGTCTGGCCACACATTTCCACTGCACAACACCAAGAATACAATGGACAGAGAAATATACGCACAGAAGCAGCAAAATCGACTGTTTCTACCCGTGTAACGACAGAGAAATGTGCCGGGAAACCGGCAAGATACGGAAATGATCACTGATGTGAAAAGGAGTTTTCTAGTGTAAATGTGTTTCTAATTATATATTTCCTGCTGAGTAACGGTGCTCTCTGCTGTTCAAAGATGTTCACTGTTGTTGTGCAATGTGTTTCACTGTTTATTAATATACTTCCTGCTGTGCTCTACAATATAGAGGTTTCCAGCATGGAAACAGGCTCATCGGCCCAATTTGTCCATGCCGCCCAGTGTTTTGCCACCGAGCTATTCCCAATTGCCCGTGTTTGCCCCATATCCCCCCAGACCATCTTACCCATGTAACTGTCTCAATTGTTGTGGTCAGTTGTTTTCTACTGTTGTGCAAAATGCTTCACAGTTGTTGGAAATATGTTTTCGGCTGTGTAAGTTTTCTGTTAATATGTCTGCTGCTCTGCAAGCGTGTTCCCTGTTGTGTGAGAAGATTCTCCATGAAGATGTTTCTGTCAGTAAATTGTTGCAAATTGTGTTAAGATGTTCCCGGTTCTTGTTTAAAACTCTGGTTGCACATAAAAAGAGGTTTACTGCAGTTCGGGGTTTTTCGGGGAAAAAAGAATCCGAGAAAAATGCTTGTCTCGATACTCGAAGTAAAGTCACAAAATGCTTCATCGTTGCTGCCACGTTGTTTCATTTCCAGTGCTATTGGGAATAGTAGAGGATGGTTTACGATCCACCGACCTCTGGGTTATGGACCAAGCACGCTCCGCTGCGCCACTCTGCTACGGTACACATAATTTCTGCTGTCTATCAATTGCAGCCAGGCAGATTTTCGCCCCTGTATCGTTTAACACGAGCACCGCTGTCAGGAAGCTCAGCCACTGCATCACACTGAGAATACATACAGCAGACAGAAAAACACAATCAAGAGCTGTTAAATAGATTGTCTGGACATGTGGAACGACAGGCAAAGGTGCGAGGAAACCGGCAAGACACGGAATTGCAGAGTCGATCACTGATATTGAAAGGAATTTTCTGTTGGAAGTGCAAGTTTGCAAATATATTTCCTTTTGTGTAACTGTGCTCTGCCTGTTGTTGAGAGATCATAGAATCATAGAAACCCTACAGTGCAGAAGGAGGCCATTCGGCCCATCGAGTCTGCACCGACCACAATCCCACCCAGGTCCCACCCCCACATATTTTACCCACTAATCCCTCTAACGTACGCATCCCAGGACTCTAAGGGGCAATTTTTTTTAACCAGGCCAATTAACCTAACCCGCACATCTTTGGACTGTGGGAGGAAACCGGAGCACCCGGAGGAAACCCACGCAGACACGAGGAGAATGTGCAAACTCCACACAGACAGTGACCCGAGCTGGGAATCGAACCCGGGAGCTGTGAAGCAGCAGTGCTAACCACAGCAGTGCTAACCACTGTGCTACCGTGCCGCCCAGATGTTTGCTGCTGTTGTGTAAAATGCTTCCCTGATGCTGTAAATGTCTTTCCGGCTGTGAAAATACGATCCATCTTGTGTATTTTTTTTGAAATGTTCTGTTAATAAATGCCCTGCACTGTAAACGTGTTCCTTGTTGTGTCAAAACATTCTCCGTGAAAATGTTTTCTGTTCGGCAGAAAGTTAATTATCTGGTCTCATGATGCTTTTACCCTCTGTTAGTGAACGTGACTGGGGATTCATATTGTATCCAACACATGCATGTGAGTGAGATTTGTTCTGTATCTGTCCGTCTCCGGTTGTAGTTGCGAGTTTTTATTTGTTTTATTCATTTCGAGAGGTGGGCATCACTGACGAGGCCAGCATTCATTGCCAATCCCGAACTGACCTGAAGAAGTGATGGTTTACGGCTTTCCTTAACTGCTGCAGTCGCTGGGATGTCGGTCCAGCCACAGTGCTGTTAGCCTAACAGTTTTTCAGGATTTGCTACTGAGACAGTGAAGGAGCCGTGACGTATTTCCATGTCAGGTCGGTGAGTGGTTTGCGGGGAGCTTGCAGCGCTGGAGCTGCCATGTATCTGCTGCCGCTGTTCTTCGAGATTGTAGAGGTGGTGGGTTTGTGGGTGCAGTCTAATAAGAATAGATGAAAAAATATTGCTCCCATTGCCAGAGAAGAGCAGGATGGATTTTAATGCGCTGAGTGTTTAGGACCTGGAATGCACTGCCTGAGAGTGTGGTAGAGGCAGCATCAAATCAGAGGTCTCAAAGAGGAATGGGTTCAGCACCTGAAGTCAATGTATTTGGAGGGATATGAGAAAAGGACTGGGAAAGGGATGCGCTGAGTTGTTCTTGTACAGACCAGTACACAGACAAAGGGCAGAATGGTCTCCCTCTCTTTGTTGTATCCATTCTAAGATTCGAGATGCATGAGTGTTGGACTCATTCTGTATCGCTCTGTCTCTGGCGCGACGTATGTGTGTGATATTCATGATAAATCTATCTGAGAGACGTTGCAAATCTGTACACATTCTACCTGGAAGGTACATAATTGAAACCGGGCCTTTTGTTCTAATTAGCACATGATTCCACACGATCCTCTACTCAAAATCTTCAATGTAACATCATCTGCTTATCTCTGAAATTCATTCTCCATCGTCTCATTCCCTAGATTTACCTTCAGTACACCTGTGCTAGTCGACTCAGCTGCTCCAGGTAATAACAAATTGCAATTATACTGACTAGATGGGAAAGTACATTAATATTGAATTTTCTATTGGGATTTAATGCTGACATCCAATCATTAATTCTTGTTTGATCTGTCCCTGCAACAGCGACAGTGATGTGATTATTTTCCCGCACAACTGTAGTTCTGTATTGCGGCCAGTAGAGGTCAGCATACTCTGGCAGACTGAACTTTCGACATCAGAGACAGAAAAGATAAGAATTGTACACTTTATATTGAACTGGGACGGAGGAATTTCGAAATACTAAATTTGTTTGCCATATCAATTCGAAATCTACAAGTACGCTGCTTTCCTCTGTGTTCATCATTTAAATACCGATAAATCAGCAAGGCTATGCTGTTGAAGTGAAGGTATTTGTACCGGTATGTATTTTCTTTTGAACCAATTGGCATTTTGAAGCATTGTTGTTTAGCAGAGTTAGAATTTCATTATGCAACAATTTAATTATTGGTACAAACCTATTAAAGCATATATTACACTAAGTTTTACCTATTTCTCATTGGGGATGGTATATAGAGAGAAACCTACTTTTCTTCATACATACCACTGACAAATACCTGGGTAAGAGTTTTAACAACACCAGGTTAAAGTCCAACAGGTTTATTTGGTCGTAAATGCCATTAGCGTTCGGGGCGCTGCTCCTTCGTCAGATGGAGTGGAAATCTGCTCTTTTCCACTGTGTTTACCCCAGTCCAACGCCGGCATCTCCACATCATGACTATATCTGGGTGTACAAGTTTCAAACTCAAAATTTGCCAGTGGTGCGAAACTTGAAAATATTATGAACTTTAGTGAGAAGGATATTGATCATCTTCAAGAAGATACAGACATGCTGGTGGAATGGACAGACACAATTTAATTAATGTAAGAAAGTGTGAAGTGTTATATTTTGGTCCGAAGATCGAGGAGAGGTGAGATAAAATAAAGCGTATGCCTTTAGTGTTCCTCGTCCCTTGGCACCTTCACCATGCCAAGATGCCACCGTCTATTCACCCTTCACAGAACCCATTGAATATCCAGCCTGAAGTCTGCATTTCACCGTCCACTTGTGCAGTGATCATTAAACATTTAGCACTCCCACGTTCCGATGTACCTTCCCTCTGCAACGACTCAGTGCTCCGTCTGATAACTCAGTCAACGTTGCACCTTCTCTTTGTGCACTGCCCATGGTCGGCTTATCCTGTCCAGTCCTCATTGTGTTTCACTCTGCTCAGTTACGCTGTCCAGATTGCATACTGTTCCAACTTTTCTATTCTGCATAAATAATAAATGAATAAATGGAACCATCCCTTGATTAATAACTGTCTCATTTCAGTGTTGAGCGTTTGAGTTTAATGAAGCGCTGTGTGTGATTCCCGCCTCTATGCTTCTGTACAAATTTAGTCAAAGAACGTTATCTAATTATATCTTCAATTCTCCTTCTCATTGAAAAAGAACTGAGCGGGTGATGGATAATGTTTCAATAGTCGCGTTAAAAAGATAGAGAATGGATTTACAAATTTAAAATCTAAGGGTGACATCAATGCCTGAAGTAGTTTTCAGGCTGTGGCGACAAAAATAACAATGCACATTATCAATTTGAATTGTTCAAAATCATAGAATGGAGCATCCATTGTGGATGAATGGAAACTTTAAACTGTGTAGCTGTGCTGTGCTTCAAAATCTTGTTTTACAGAAATCTCCATTAATCATAAGTGTTGCCTCTCCTGCTGAGCATTTTCAGCATTTTCTGTTTTTGCTTCGGATTTCCAACTTCCAGCTTTGCGTTGTGTTCTGTGTAGATGTTTTACTGCAATTGATCCGCTCTGTGACAGATGGAGCAGTCTGTGTCGCCCAACTATGAAGCCTGCGAGATTACACTCCAAGCTGTTGAAGAGAATGAGGAGGAGAGGTAGGGAGGATCATTCCGTGATGGACAGATTTCCTGTATAAAAGAGATGAAGGTCTGTATTTCCACAGTTGTTTTAACAGACATAAGATGTCCCAGCATGACTTGCAATCAGCGAAGTTCCTCCGAACTGTTACCGACGTTCGAAATACGAGATTTGTGAACTTATCAGGAGTTTCTACATTGTCAAGAATCCATATATGGACCTGTAAATTAATTTGTGGGCACGTGGCTCTGTGGCGCAATGGATAGCGCGTTGGATAAGGGCAAGTTAGCCATTCAAAGGTTGTGGGTTCGAGTCCCACCAGAGTCGGATTTTGGATCAGATTAGTAGCAAACGGTTTGCTTCTTCTTTGATGTGATTCAGATTCGGCACCGACATTTTCTGCTCTGCCACCTTTCCGTGCTGTTCCTGTTTACTCGGCTCCCAGGAAAACCACTGACTCGAGAAGAAAACGCAAACCCCAGTGGCTTTCTTCAAGTGTGACACAACATTCGCTGGTTGCGTTAGAAGGAGTAGCATAATTTTCAAATAGATATTTCGTTTCTTTTGGAAGATAAACAAGATAAAAAAAACTCACACGCAGCAACAACTTATAAATAACTACAATGAATAAATAAATATCAGTGCCCTGCAGCGTGGTGGTGTTATCTTGATGTGTCTGCTGCGCTTGTCCTTCTCGACTGTAGTGGCCGTGGGTTTGGAAGGTGCTGGCAAAGGAGTCTTGCTGTGTTGCTGCAGTGCATCTTGTAGGTGGGGCACACTGCTGCCATTGTGTGTCGGTAGTTGGAGGGAGTGAACGTTTATGCATACGAAGCGAATGAAGTGGGATGCTTTGTGCTGGATAGTGCCAAACGTCTGGAGTGCTGTTCAAGTTTCATTCACCCAGGAAACCAGGTGATCCGGTTTCCTCCCAAAAGATGAGCAGGTTGGTGGATTGGCCATGCTAGATTGCCCCTTGGTCCCCAAGGTGTTTGTATAGGCAGATTAGTGTGGTGCATGCGTGGCGCCGCGGGGAAAGGTCCTGTGTGCGATTCTCTGTCGGAGAGTCGGTACAGACTCGATGAGCAGAATGGTCTCCTTCAGCACTGTCGGGATTGTATGATTCTAAGGTCATTTGACTGTGTTGGAAATTCTCTGTGTGGAAAAAAATGGAAAGCTGTGTTTGTAGAACTTACACCATTGGGTTTATTGCAAAGTAAATGTTTTTTTTTATTGCAGCATGATGAAACTACTTGGATCTTGTAAATAAACAGTCGGGATATTCGTGGGGAGTCTCGAAATATGCTTTTGTTTCATCTTTGTAGATCATCCACTGTGAAGGGAAGATAATATTGCCGAGGAAGAAAACGGCATTGTGACTTGCACAATTGCAAATATCACGTGAAAGAAATCCAGGCTTAACTGGGATTTGAAGGCCAGACCACCTGTGTACGAGAAACGCGCTTTGAACAACTAAACCACACAGGCTCTCTGTAAGGTCAAATGCTGGAAAAACGTTCTCGATCAAATGGTATTTGTGAAAAAAAGTGATACGAACAGTGCATATGCACACTGATTTGAAACCAGGATATGCCTGCTACGACGCAGGCGCTTTAACCAACTTTGCCACAGAGCCTGACATTGCTACCCGTGGTACAGCGGAATGCTGGAAATATGTTCCAGATCTGGTGGTATTTGTGAAAAAAGAGATACGACCAGTACTGGAAAGTATCCGGGAAAATAGAGATAGTTCACATTTCAGATGCGGACCTTACACGGGAACGGCGGTTTCTCTCTCCACAGATGCGATGTGATCTCGGATAGATTATTAAAAGAAAAATAATTGAATCCTACAGTGGCCCATCGAAACTGCACCGATTTCCCTGCAAACCTTTCAAATCCGCCTTTCCCCGACATTGAACAAGCACATCAGCGGGAATCGCACACATGACTCAGTGAAACTCTTCCGCTAAACATTGAGCGGTTTATCGTGAGCTGGTTCTATTTACTGTTTTCAGAAACACATTTGGTATAAAAGTAGCCGTGTTCGGGGTGTGATTCATGCACACAGTTTTCTGCTCTGAAGGCAGACAGGCCCCTTCTGTGGCGCGAGATGACTATCATTAAATACTTCATTCATACGAGATATGTTTGTCGCCGACCCGGGAAGAATATATTCTCCAAATTAATCACCTTTGAGCAATTGGCGATGAATTCATTCTGGAGCCACTGCAGTTCATGTTGTGTGTGTGCGCGCACACACTGCTGTTCGGGAGGGATTTCTCGGATTGTGAACCATCGGAACGGCAATATGTTTCCAAGTCAGGATGGTGTGCGTCTCGGAGTGGAACTTCGAGGTCGTCGTTGTTTCTCTGCATCTGCTGCCCTTGTGTTGCAAGGTGAGAGATTTCCCTGGGTTCGGATGGTGCCTCGCGAAGAAACAAATCGTGAACGCAGCGCCTTAGACCGCTCGGCCACCCAGACTACGTAGGCCAAAGTGTAAAATCGCTGCACAAATCGATTTGAATTCCATCTTTATTGTTATGACATTTAAAACTCTATCTCCCCATTGACTGATTTAGGGTAAACTGATCACTTATTTTAAGGTTCACGGACCAAGGTGAAGGTAAGACTCAGGGTGCCACAGGTTTAAGGGCTGAATAGTCCAGCACCATTCCATATTCTTCATCCAAATGAGAAACTCGAGCTGGCAATCGATTCAAATCAGGACACTAGCTTTGGGTAGAGGTTTGCCACCATGAAAACATGTGGTTTCAGAAGCTCCAAAACAGACGTCAGCTTCATTTGCGGCATTAGTGGCAGATTTTATCTTTCCAGAATCGGTCGTTCCGCCATGAAAATTAGTGCCGGGCTAGGTGGAATGGTCATGTTAAATTTTCCATTAGTATCAAGAGTATTAGTGTGTTAAATACGTGGGGTTACTAGGATAGGGCCTGCATGGGATTGTTGTTGGCACAGGCTCGATGGGTCGAATGGCCTTCTGTACTGTAGATTTTCTGTGAAGTTCGGGGCCGCAGTTTCACTTCTCTGAGAATATTGATGACTGTTCTCTGATTGCATTACAACTTCTAACCAGTTAATGCCTGTTTGAGAACTGGCCTTGAATAGGGCTGATATTGAAACGGTTCATATTGAATTAGTTACAGCAAATTGATTATTTAAAAGGTGTTAATACAATGCTTTTAGAGACTGACATAGATTTGTTCAGTAATTTTATGAATCTATTTGGAGCGGGTGCAGTTGGTCAGTATATTGCTTGGCCAGCTCCGCGGCAACAGTAGCACCATTCCTGTCCAGATGTCTTGACGCAAACAGTAAATCCAATTTATTATTAACTGCTGCCATCTCTGGCTGAACGCGAGTTGTGCAACAAGGTAGCGATTCATTCAGAACCCTTTTGGATTGGAGTGAAATCACATCAACATGGTTCTTACCGACTAAAATGACTGCAAAACATGATATTAATCAAATTCCATGTTCCAGAGATCTGCTTTCTGATTGGGCGATCCTGCTCACCCCGATCTATGGAAAATGTAAGACTCCCAGAAATGCAATGTCGGTTATTGGATTCCATAATCTCTGATTTCTATGCCACTTCGTTGCTTGTTTGTTCATTCCGTAAATACAGAGGGAGTGGCAGAGTCAGGTGAGCGATGGTGGTGCAGTGGTGACTGTGCGAGCATTTGACCGAGTGCCAGTTCCTGACCATCACAGTGGTGACTTATTTAATTAGCAATCGCATTCAGAACAGAAGCGGGTCACTCCTAAAACTAAATTCACTGAATATTCTTAGTATCAATGAGTTACGAACGGAAAATCCAGCTTCAATTTGCTTCAATGTTTCAATGCAACAACAGGCCTCAATCCATGAGTTCTCAGTAAGAAACAACAGTAACAAAGGTAAGTTAAACAGTCCGGAAATACGATGCAAGCCAAGTTCAGTTTCCAAACTGTGCTACGGACACGCCTGGTGTGTGATGAAATCAGCAACTCAGGTAGTTCTGTAATTATATCTAATGAAAATGACGGGCCCTGAAGTAGAGCAAGTGATGGTGATATAGTGGTGAGCATAGCTCCCTTCCAAACAGTTGACCCGTGTTCGATTCCCGGTTTTTTCATTGATCATTTATTTAGAACTTTATCCACTGTCTCTTGCGTTTCAAAGCATGTGGGCACAAACAGTTCGAACGCAATATTTGCCGCTCATGAAATAAAATTGATTTAAATGTTTCAATTTTATTTTTTTCGGACGTTAAATTCGGCTTCAATTTCTTTATACTGAAAACAAATATTGAAATAAACTAAAAGTCTCTCAACTAATAAATGAATTCTCAATCCAAGAAAAAGATACCAAAAAGAGGGAGACGAACAGATTTCAGCTCACACACTGCTCTGCATAATCTAGCTGCCTATTGAAGTTACTACAAATATTTCTGTGGGTAAATCATTCTTACAGACAAACCTCTGTGGTGGCCGAGCAGTTAAGGTATTGATCTCGAAACCCAGTACGGATTCCACGCGCAGGGCGGAAACGTGTTCGCAGCGGTTCTCTTTGAAATGTTTAATTAGCTCTTCCAGGGCAACCCATGAGAATGAATCGTAATTTTCAGTGGTCTTTTTTCTATAAAGATCTGGATCTGTGCTGTGGGCCGGGAGCAGGAAGTTGGTGTTGCAATGGGCACCAGTGTGTTCTCACCTAGCATCTACAAGATGGGCCGAATCGCTTCTGTGCTGTAAATTCCATGAGAAAAATCATGGCGTGAGAGGAAAGAAACATAGCAGCAAAAGAGCAAAACATTGTCTCATGTCAGAGTAAGATTCTTATGTAATGGCACATAAAACATAAGAAAAGCAAGTCACTAGAATACGTTGAATGAATGAGAATTTCAAAATGCTGCTTCGATTATATGACATCGTGCTCATTCAAACAAATTGCAACAAGCTGGACGTCCGATATTCCTGGTGAGAACAGTTTGGGAATGGAAGGAGCAGGTAAAACGTAGGGAGGAATAGTCATTGGAACGTTAGTGAAAGAGGTTTTTGAGAACAATAAGACATCAGTGGAAATTCCAAATTAGAATTGATTTCAAAATTTCTGGATTAAGTGGGCACTTTGCCAAGGATTCTAAACACGAGCGATAAATTGGTGGAATATATTCAGAGATTAGAGAATTTTGCAAACAAATCGATGTTTCTTTTAAAAATCGTCCAATAATTGGGGCCAGCACTAATATTTGCGGACGTGGAGTGAATTCTACCATGGCAGCTGGTGAAATTTAAATTCACTGATTTGATCAATCTGGAATTGAAAAACTGGTCTCAGTAATGGCCGCCTTGAAACTACCGTCGATTATTATAAAACCTCATCTGGTTCACCAGTGCACTTTAGATAAAGAAGTCTGCCCGCCTTGCCTGGTCTGGCGGACATGTGTCTCCAGACACAGAGCAATGTGGGTGACTCTTACTTGCCCTCTGAAATGGCCGAGTAAGCCACTTTCAGTTGAAGGGCAATTAGGGAAAGGCAACAAATGTTGGTCCTGCAGGTGACACCCATAGCCCATAAAAAGTAGTGTCATTGAGAACAAAGGAAAGACCTGGTAAAGTTTTTACTGCTTGCATCTTTCTTTTCTTGTAATGACAAGGCTGAGGGGTGGCCTGATGCTGGGCTTTAAATTAGTGGAAGATTTTGAAAAAAGTCATTTCGATAAAATGGACCAGAGAAGGGCAGAGAATAATGTATCTTACCCTCTCACACGTGTCGTTGATAGTTGGTATATACCTGGACTGCGTGAGGACGGATAATGGAACACATCACACCAACAATTCTGATCTATTTCCCTATTTGCTCAACAGATGATCTGCTCGCACTCGTGTTGATGTGGAAGTGCCGGCATTGAAAAGGTGGACACAATAAGAATTCTCACAACACCAGGTTAAAGCTGGAATCACGAGCTTTAGGAGAGCTGCTCTTTCATCAGATGAGTTGTGGGAGGTTGACAAACACGACATCGATAGACACAAACACAATAGTACGATAATTACAGATTGGAGTGTGAACAATGGTAAGAATGCGAGACTTTTCAGGTAATCAATTCGTTAAAGACATAGAGAGCAAGGGTGGAGCGAGGGATAATCACCAGTTAAAGACGTGTGAAAACTCTCAGATCAGCAGAGTATGAAGGACTTTTCAAATTCAGAGACTATGGTGAGGGTTCTGTGTCCTGTGGCTTGAACCCAAGATCCCAGTTGAGGCTTTCCTCATGCATGTGGAACTTGCCTGTCGGTTTCTGCTCGGCGATTCTGCTTTGTCGTGTGTCCTGAAGACAACCGAAGATCGGAGGCTGAGTGCCCTTGACTGCGGAAGTGGTGCCCGATTGGAAGGCAATACTGCAGCCTGGTGAGGCCGTACGCACTTTCCGATTGTGTAGTGATAAGGATTCGGCACTTTCACCGCCGTGGCCTGTGTTCGATTCCCAGTCAGGCAAGCTACTTTCCATTCCCAAAACAAAGGAACTTCATTCCCAAAAGAAATTTGGCATGTCAGCTATGACTCTCACCAACGTTTACAGATGCAACAATGAAGCATTCTTTCTGATTCTATCACAGTTTGGTACGGATCCTGCTCTGCCGAATGCCGCAAGGAACTACAACATGTAATAAATGTAGCCCAATCCATCACGCAAAACAGCCTCCCATCAATTGACTCTGTCGACACTTATCGCTGCCTCGGCAAAACAGCCAGCATAAGTGAGGACCCCACGCACCTCGGACATTCTTTCTTACCTTCTGCAGTCGCCAGATGTCACGTACCAACCGGCTCAAGAACAGCTTCTTCCCTGCTGCTGTCAGAGTTCTGAGTGGACTTGCCTTGCATTAAGTTGATCTTTCTCCACACACCATCTATGACTATAACACTACATTCTGCACTCTCTCGTTTCCTTCCCTATGAACGGAATGTTTTGTCTGTAGAGCGCACAAGAAGCAATAATTTTCACTGTATGGCTGATACATGTGACAAAAATAAATCAAATCAAATCAATTCAAATGAAACAACTGATCAGATCACATCAGACTCTGGCGAAAAGCTTGCGTTTGCGCTGCAGGGATTACGTGGTTCTGTGTTGCAGACACTGCTTGGAAATCTGTTTTGTTTTCGAAGCCGTGGCCGAACCATGGACAGTAGAGCTTTATTTGAGCTTCTTAAAATTATCATCGGAGACACAGAATAATTAATTACAACTTCATGAGTTCAGAAACGGGTTGGAAACTTGATTCATTTTCCAGTGGCTCACAGAGATATGCCCTGATAAGATTTTAACTGAGGCAGCTTTTAACAAATGAATCTATATCAAACAACTGATGAGATGGTAAAAGCCAAAGGAATAATCTGTCCACGATTATGTGAGATTGGGGATGATAATTTCCGTTTTTGTTCAATCCGCACCAACCTCGGGCAATATAAAAGACAATAGAATTAAAGAAAAGCATCTGAGCTGCAAAGCACTTTGGAACTTCCAGCGGGTTGGAGAAAAAAACGTTTTTATAGACAAGATAAAAGCAAAATACTTCCGATGCTGGAATCTGAAACAACAAATGAAAATGTTCGAACATAGAACATAGAACATAGAACATTACAGCGCAGAACAGGCCCTTCGGCCCACGATGTTGCACCGACCAGTTAAAAAAAAAACTGTGACCCTCCAACCTAAACCAATTTCTTTTCGTCCATGAACCTATCTACGGATCTCTTAAACGCCCCCAAACTAGGCGCATTTACAACTGATGCTGGCAGGGCATTCCAATCCCTCACCACCCTCTGGGTAAAGAACCTACCCCTGACATCGGTTCTATAACTACCCCCCCTCAATTTAAAGCCATGCCCCCTCGTGCTGGATTTCTCCATCAGAGGAAAAAGGCTATCACTATCCACCCTATCTAAACCTCTAATCATCTTATATGTTTCAATAAGATCCCCTCTTAGCCGCCGCCTTTCCAGCGAAAACAATCCCAAATCCTTCAGCCTCTCCTCATAGGATCTCCCCTCCATACCAGGCAACATCCTGGTAAACCTCCTCTGCACCCTCTCCAAAGCCTCCACATCCTTCCTGTAATGTGGGGACCAGAACTGCACACAGTACTCCAAGTGCGGCCGCACCAGAGTTGTGTACAGTTGCAACATAACGCTACGACTCCTAAATTCAATCCCCCTACCAATAAACGCCAAGACACCATATGCCTTCTTAACAACCTTATCTACTTGATTCCCAACTTTCAGGGATCTATGCACACATACACCTAGATCCCTCTGCTCCTCCACACTATTCAAAGTCCTCCCGTTAGCCCTATACTCAACACATCTGTTATTCCTACCAAAGTGAATTACCTCACACTTCTCCGCATTAAACTCCATCCGCCACCTCTCGGCCCAACTTTGCAACCTGTCTAAGTCTTCCTGCAAACTACGACACCCTTCCTCACTGTCTACCACACCACCGACTTTGGTGTCATCAGCAAATTTGCTAATCCACCCAACTATAACCTCATCCAGATCATTAATAAATATTACAAACAGCAGTGGCCCCAAAACAGATCCCTGAGGTACACCACTTGTAACCGCACTCCATGATGAATATTTACTATCAACCACCACCCTCTGTTTCCTATCCGCTAGCCAATTCCTGATCCAATTTCCTAGATCACCCCCAATCCCATACATCTCAGCATGTCTGACAGCATCTGTGGAGAGAAACCAGCTGGATTTTCCAGCATGTTCCGATTTCAATGCTAAAAACATGCAGTTTGAAATGAACGGCAAACGCGCCTTTCTGTCTCCACCTGATTCTTGTTTTTTTCATGCATCCATCTCATTCTCTTTCCTGGTAATCCAAAAGTCGGTTGGTTAAAACCGCTGTTTGCTGCATTAAATGGTCCTCCGAATTGCGGAAAAGAACTGATCTCGTCAGAACTCAGTTGTCGCTCTGAAAGTGTAAGTGGCAAGTGTACAATGCACAAATCATCATTTCCTCGTTAGTATAGTCGTTAGTATCCTCGCCTGTCTCGCGGGAGACCGGGGTTCAATTCCTCCGACGGCGAGCTTATCGCATTTTTGTTATGTCAAGTTGTTGTTGAACAACCTGTGTTGCTCTCTGGCTTTGAAAATAGAAAATAATGACTGTGGGTAAGGTGCTTGTTGACATGTGCAGTATTGCAGTGAGGAAAATGAAAAAGAGAATGGGACAAGGTCACAAACTTGTTTGGCTGCAGGTTTTACTGAATAGAGTTTGTGTTTTTCACTTGGTGAGGGTCACTGACTGCATGTGATTGTGGAGTCGGCAGAGGATGGTGACACATGTCAGTGAACAGCCAAGTCTGAGGATAATAGCGAGAATCATGCAATACAGAAGAGGCGCCTCAACTCATCAGGTCTGCACCGAGAAACCTACATTAAATCTACACCAATCCTACTTTCCAATACGTGGCCCATAGTCCTGAAAATTATGACATTTCAAGTGTTCATCCACATACTTTGTAAACTTAGTGACATTTTCCTGCCTCTACTATGTTCCCAGGCATTGCAATCCAGACTCTCACCAAGCATTGGATGAAAAAGATGTGTCCCTCAAATCCCCTCTAAACCTCCTGTCCCTCAACTTAAAATTCTACCCCTTGTTATCAACCCTGAAATTGAGAGGAACAGCTGCTTCCTATCCACCCTGTCCATAACCCTCATAATCTTATACACCTCAATCAAGTCTCCCCTCAGCCTTCCCTGCTCTAAAGAAAACAACCCGAGCCTAAATAGTTTCCCTTCCAGTCAACATCCAGGTGAATGGCCTCTTCACCCTCTCCAGTGCAATCATATCCTTCCAATAGTGATTTGACCAGAACTGCAATCAGTACTTCAAATGTGGCCTCAGCAAATTTTTGTACAGCTCCAACATTGCCTTGCTGCTCTTGTAATCATATACTAATACGCCATTCCTCACGCTCCATGTATCTTCACGACTCACAGAGTAAAAGGCTATTTCGATGGCGAAAAATATTACGTACGTTGCTGGAGCATTCCCTTGTATTTTCTGGGACCTGGGAATCTGTGGATCATCTTCGAATCGAATGAAAAATAACATTGTCACTGTACTTACTCACATGATGCTAACGTCAGCGGCGGTACCCGTCAGTTGACCGCGTGGCCTAATGGATAAGGCGTCTGACTTCGGTATTTCTCATGGTGGCATCAGAAGATTGCAGGTTCGAATCCTGTCGCGGTTGCTTTATACAGAAATCTGGTGCATCTTCCTGGGAACCTCGTTCTTTCGTGTCAGATGAAGTCCACTTTTGCTTCCAAACATTGCAGCGCTCTTTCTCAGAATACATTCCCTTGTTATCTTGTCAATTAAATTCAGACTCATGCTAATAATTTTACCTCCGAACAATTCCACAGTATCTGTTTGAATTGGATAAATTATTGATTTTCTCAATGAGAAGCAAATGCTTTGTTTCAATCGGTTTAATGAAATTCTGTGGAGGGAATTCTAATCTGCTCGGAAGAGGTTTAATAATGAGCTGAATGAACTGATTTTGTTTACAGGGATGAAAGATCATGCCACTGGGCTGGTAATCCAGAGGCCCGTACTATTTTTTGGGGACACGGAGTAAATCCCAACAAATTTAAATTCCCTGATTTAATACATTGAAACATGGATAGAAAACAGAAACAGGAGTAGGCCATTCAGCCAATCTAAGTCTGGAACTGAAAGCAAGTCTCTGTAATGGCGGCCTTGAAAGTCCCGACGGCTGTTTTCCCACAGAGAACATCTTCACAGAACAACAGAGAACATTTCACACAACAGGAAACCTTTACATAAGAGAGAAAACTTCTGCTCAATACGGATCGCATTTACACAACCGGGAACACGCCTACACAACAGGGAAGAATGTGATACAACCACAGTGAAGATCTGTAAACGGCAGATCCCAGTTCCGCAACAGAGAGAACAGCTACACAGCAGAGAGCACAGTTACGCAAAAGGAAATGCATTTCAAAACAGGGCCTATCTTTGTGGAACAAAAAAACCCGTTTCATACATAATCAGTTTTTCCATCTCGGTAGCTTGCTGGTTTGCTCGGAATATGTTCTGTCTGTCATTGTGTGTGTGTCCTGTCAGTCTCTTACTGAGTTTCTGTGTGTCTTTCTGTCTGTCTGTTACAGTCGGCGTGATGTTACGTGTTATTGTCCAGCCAGGGTGATCCTCCCAACACGTGAATCTTATTTGAAATAAAAATACAATGAATAGTTTCCTCTCTCCCACGCAGCAGGAATAGGCAGGACGCGGGTGACATTCCGGAGCAGACTGGCAAAGCGGAAGGGCGCTGGACCGATAACCCAGCGGTCGCTGGATTGAAACCATCCTCTTGCTGTCATATTCTCGCTCACATCAAATAGAAACATTCGGCTGCTGCCCAATTTCCTCAACCACTTGGTCGAAAACAGATTGTGATAAATGAAATTCAGTCTCATTATCCTTACTTTTTGCCTCATGTGGGCGGTACGGTAGCACAGTGGTTAGCACTGCTGCTTCCCAGCTCCTGGGATCTGGGTTCAATTCGCGGCTTGGGTCACTGTCTGCGTGGAGTTTACACATTCTTCTCGTGTCTGCGTGCGTTTCCTCCCACAGTCCAAAGATGTGCGGGTTAGGTTGATTGGCCATGCTAAAATTGTCCCTCAATGTCCTGAGATGCTTCGCTTAGAGGAGTCTGCGGGTAAAAAAATAGTGATATGGGGGTAGGGCCTGGGTGGGATTGTGGTCGGTGCAGACTCGATGGCCTCAAATGGCTTCTTTCTGCACTGTAGGGTTTCTTTCTTTCTATGTGGCTGGACAGCTTATTCAGCCAAAAGCTCGCTGCAATTCTTGTATCGATTGGGATTTTTCATGAAGGCCACGGCTTCTCAGCCTTGCTCCTCGCCTGAGGTGTGACTCCTTCGTTTAAATCACCACCAGTTAGCTATCCCCTTTCATGACACCGAGAAACATTTCGAACTGTGTACCTTGCCTTAACTTTACAAGCAATGTACGAATCAAATCCCTGACACGTTGTTCAAATGTAAAAGTGTGCAAACAAGTACTGAGCATGCGAACCGGAAGTATCCCTAAAATTTCATTCCTATCACAGTTTTGAGGTTTTTCATTTCTGGAACAATCAACAAATGCAAAATCCAAAGACTGATGCAGAAAAGCTCCACGAGCCTGACGTGATTTGAACCCACAACCATTCTGATATCGAGTTAGACGCGCGCTACCGTTGCACCACAAGCTCACAGCATTTGGCGATGTTTTACATCTGGTGAGTTCGGTGAGGGACAGGGACAAGAGAAGGGAACTGCCTCCCTCTATACTTTCTCGGGATTCACATCGAATGAAAGAGTAAGAGCGAACCAAAATTAATGGGAAAGTACAGAACCAACATGATCCTGCAGGAGAAATGTGTTCTTTGTCCCATGTGTTAAAATCACAAGAGGTGATCAGAAAGGTTACCATTGTATGATGAGATGGCCGAGTGGTTAAGGCGATGGACTGCTAACCTATTGTGCTCTACACGCGTGGGTTCGAGTTCCTTCCTCGTTGATGATCCATTTTCTCTACCCCTTTATTGAGGGTAAACTGATGTTTCGTTGTTATTTTGAGATTCACAGAACCAAGATGAAGTTTGGACACAAGATGAAGTTTGGACAGGCTTGAGGGGTGAATATTCAAACACAAATCCATATTCCAGATCCTAATCCATGATCTGGAGGTTGACTCCTATCTTGGCTGAACCCACTCCCTGATTGCCGAGTAAAATGCTCAGCCCAGAGTTCAAATAAACATTCTCACGCGTTCCCTTAAAGGTCACTGTCTAAACAGACTAACTCATGGCACCACGGCTGGGCACCAGAACATCTCATGCGGACAGCGAATAAGCCAGTCAAACCTGAAATATGATTAAGTGTTCGAAACGTTCCTTCCACCCGAAGCTTTAACTGATCACAAGGTTCAATTATTCCCTCGAAATATGGCTGCATCATTAGTCAGAGATAATAGTCTTTTGACCGCGGTGCCTCGCAGTAAACTGCTTTCAGCCAAAGTGAACAATAGTCCTTAAAAGCAATAATAATCCGTTCAAAATATCAGCATATGTGTTGAACAGTCATAATCGCTCGTTTGACTCAATTACTGAATCTCATATGTGTAACTTGCTCCTTGTTAGCTCATAAACGTATTTTTAAAAAAGTCATTTAACTGAATGCTGCTAGTTCCACCAGTGCCTTAATGTTGACGCTGATTCAATTCCGGCCTCGGATCACTGTCTGTGTGGAGTTTGCACTGTCTCCCCATGCTCTATTATCCTCCCACAGTGCAAAGGTCTGCGTGTTAGGTTGATTGGCCATGCTAAATTGACCCGAATGTCAGTGGGTTAATCGGGAGAATCTGTGGGGATTCGGGATTAGGGCCTGGGTGGGATTGCGGTCGGTGCAGAGTCGATGGATCAAATGGCCTCCTCTGTATTCTAGGAATTCTATGATTCAGAGGCCGCTGGCTGAACATTTGCTGCCGCTCAGCCCGGTGTCTTAGATGTGCACGGTAATCCCCGCCTTCTCTTTCGGCCTATTCTCTGATCAAAGTCGCTCCACGGGCGACGTTGACGCTTTCCGCGCCCGCTGGGCACCGCAGGGGTTGGGGTGCATTATTGACCCTAATAATCACATTTTAATTTGATGTTTTTAAGTTTCCTTTGTATTTTGATTTCTGTTCGGGCTGTTCCCCCTCCTTTTTGGGGAGCTGCCCCTTTTACTTTGTCCTGATTTAATCTGAGTTTGTTTACTTGGTTTGGTTTGACCTAAAAAAAAAGAGGTCGACCTCCTCCGTGTCATCCCCAGCCGAGCGTCATTGCGTCATATAATTCGAACCGGGGCTGAAACCAATGAGAAATCAGAGAGCTGACGGCGGGTAAACAAATCTTAAAGCGCAATCGCGGTGAGAATTACAGGTGTACAACTATAACTCTTGATTGTACTTGATTTCACAGTAATTTCACAGTAACTTCATTGAAGTGTTCATATAAGCTTTACTTGTGACTTACAAATAAACGTTCAACTTTAAAACGGAAACAGGACTGGAGAAAGTCAGAGTGTGAAAAAGATAAATCCCACGGGAAAAGGAGGAAGTCAATGAAGGGAAGGCGATAAAAGTGGAGGATGAAGGAAAAGAAGAAAGAGGCAGAGAGGGCATTCCAGACCCGAGGCCCTCAAGGCAGGGCCAACACTGGGGGAGCGAATCGAATCAGTGATGCTCAAAAGGTCTGAATTAAAATAACTCAGATGTTTCAGAGGGTTGATGGACTTGAGGTGATTACAGGGAGCGAGAGCTGAGGACATGGAGGGACTTGAAGACTCGGATAAGAACTTTAAGATTGAGGCATTGATTAACCACGAGTCAGTGTTTGTCAGTGAGTATACAGTTGATGGTTCACGGTTTGTGGAGTGAATTCTGATATGTGAAATAGATTATTGGATGAGTTTTACTTTCTGGACACAGCAGCACAATGTATCAGATCAGGAGTAGACTTCCTCAGGTTCCTATTAAAGGTTAAAGGAGTTGTACGAGGCAAGTGTTTTACATAGAGGGTGGTGGGTGCCTGGAACTCGCTGCCGGGGAGGTCGTGGAAGCAGGTACGATAGTGAGTTTTAAGGGGTGTCTGGACAAATACATGACGAGGATGGGAAAAGAGGGATATGGTCCCTGGAAGGGTAGGGGGTTTTAGATCAGTCGGTGCAGGCTTGAAGGGCCGAAGAGACTGTTCCTGTGCTGTAATTTGCTTTGTTCTTTGCTCTTTAGACCATATTGTCCCTCAAGCCTGCTCCGCCATTCAATGAAACAATGTTTTAAATTCCCAAACCACTGAATTTTTACGGTGCAGTAGGACTCCATTTGGCCCATCGAATCCATATTGGCTCATTTAAAGAGCATTTTACTTCATCCCACTCCCATGGTTTACAGGGTGACGCAGTGGTTAGCATAGCTGTCTCACGGCACGAGGGACGTGGGTTCGATTGTGCCCTTGGGTGGGAGTTTGTGTGGAGTTCGAATTCCCCCCCCCCCCCCCCCGCCCCGCTGTCTGCGTGGGTTTTCTCTGAATGCTCCAGTTTCCTCCCACAGGCGAAATTAAATGCACTTTTGGTGAAAGGCTACACAAAACAGTCAAATAACAACTGAAGATACCAACGGCTCGAGGAGTGGTGCACTGAGCTTCTTTGGAACACGAGAAAAGGCCAGAGACAGAGAAACCATTGTGAAAACAAGCGGAGAATGAAAAAGGTAGCCGCCCAGAACTCAAATGTGGAGCAGCACTTTTGAAATGAATGGAGGGATCGCACACGGTGAGTATTCAATCTTTGTTTTGTCTTCACAATTCAGAACAGATAACGTTGTGAGCAGCAAAAGCAGTTGCATAATTTGGAAGAGGAAAAGGACCCGGGATTAATTCCCCGCTTGGGTTACTGTATGTGTGGAGTCTGCACGTTCTTCCCGTGTCTGCGTGGGTTTCCTCTGGGTACTCTGGTTTCGTCCCACAGTCCAAAGCTGTGCGGGTTTGGTGGATTAGCAATGCTAAATTGTCTCTTATGTGTCAGGCAGGCTAATAGAGTAAATACATGGGGTTACAATTCTGGGGTGGGATTTTGGTCAGCGAAGACTCGATGGACTGAATGGCCACTTTCGGCACTGTAGGGATTCTATGATTGTAATCGGCCTTTCATCTGGAAGGGATGTTAGAGGCCTTGGAACTCTTGAGGAGAGACAGGTAAATTTGTTTTCGTTGATGGGAAATGGGAAAAGCTGTACAGAGGGAAAGCTCAATTCAGAGTAAAGAAAGCACAGCGAAAGGGAAAGGGAGTGTGGTTGTGGTAGGAGCAAGCTAGAATTGGCAGAAATCACAAAGGATTATGCATTGAATGAGAAGAATTGGGGGGAAGAAGGTGAGAACAAGGGGAAACCTTCACAGTACTGGAGGGGAAGGGACGAGAACAAACTGTAGGAAGTGGGACATAAATGTTTGAAATCCCTGTCAATACTATTGGGAGCCGATCGTTTGATGAGGAAACAAGAAAATTGATTAGAATTGTTGGAGTAATAAATTGCATTATCCCTCCTCTCTGTTCAGAGCACGAAACACAAATTCCAGGTGTAAGATTGATTTCTATCAATATATTTATTTCAAACAGTTATTTTGCCTGTAAAGCTGTCTCTAAAATAGGCCAGATTAAATGATATCTCTGTTCAGATGACAAACATCACTCGGATATCACACTTTCCTGTCATTTAAATTCTTCACCTTGCTTTATGCCCATCTTTCCATCTAAGCCTCCTGCAATTTTCCAATGAAGCTCAATGTAATTTCCAGAAACAGAACCTCATATCTCATTGAAACATTGTACAGCCTTCCAGACTCAGCACCGAGTCAAATAAATTCAGGCGTTAAACTCAGCTCCATTTTGCCTCAAGTTTTCTTTGCAGGTTTTGATTTTATTCTTGTTTTTTTTTTATTCGGGCGGCAGCTGTTTATCGTTCTGCCATCCTCGCCACCTTTTTAGATACATATTTAGATTATTGGCTTGCTCCTTTATATTTATACCACCAACTCTTCTGTCGTTTAACCATTGCTGCGCTTCTCCTTGTTTAGAAACGACAAGAGAACAGTGCAAACTCGATTCAGTGATGAGTGACGAATGAGAATGTATTAATGTTCTGACAGAAAATGAACATCTCCGCCTTCTCCCTGTAATTCTGCACACTCTTCCTTTTTTAAGTAACAGTCAAATTCCTTATGGAATGCTTCGATTGAACCTGCCTCCATCACACTCTCCGGCAATGCATTCCACACATTAAGCATTTGCTGTGTGAAAAATGTTTTCTTCATGTTTCTATTCCTTCCTTTGCTAATGATGTTAAATCTGGTCTCTCTCATTCTTCATCATTCCACGAGTGGGAACAGTTTGTCCCTATCGACTCCGTCCAGACGTGTCAGGAAAATTAATACCTCTATCAAATCTCCTTTCAACATTCAATTCCCCAAGGAAAACAGTTCCAAAGTCTATAACCCTTTCTCATTAGTGAAGTTCCTCAGTTCTGCAAACATTTTCGTGAACCTTTTCTGCGCTCTCTCCAATGTCTTCACATCCTTCCGAAATCGTGGCCCCAGAACTGGACATACTCCAGCTGTGCATGGTTTTGTGTTCTACACCATTTGAACATAACCTCCTTACTCTTGTACTCTGTGCCCCTACCAATAAAGGATATAATTCAATATGCTTTATTAAACCATCTCTCCACCTGTCCTGACCCTGTCCAATAACATAAGCACAAACACAACCAGCTACGTCTGCTCCTGCGCCTTATTTGCAGCTGTTTCATTTACTTGTTATTGCTTCGCTATTACCTTCCAACGAGAACGAATCACTTCACAATTCTCTGCTTTGAATTTCATCGGCAACATGTCCACTCATTCCGACAACTTGTCAATCTCCTCTTTGAAGTTCACACTATCCTTCTCACAGTTCACAATGCTTCCAAGATTCACATTATCCACAAATTCTGCCCTGAACCAAGGTCACGAATATGGACTGGTGGATGTTCACAGCCTTGACAGCTTGTGTGCTTGTCAAAGTGATCTGCTGCAGTTTGAAGCATTGAACAGAAAAGGGAATTGACGCAAGTCCCTGTCAGTAATCTCCACTCAAACACTGGAAAAGTTGCGCGATTGTCGTCAAGTGGTTTTGTTACCGTTGTGAATAGAAATAGCAGAGGACGGTTTCGATCCATCGACCTCTGGGTTATGGGCCCAGCACGCTTCCGCTGCGCCACTCTGCTACGGCATACCAACATTCTACTGCCTATCAGAGTAGCCAGTCAAATATTCACTTCTACATTGTTTAACATCAGCCCCAGTGTCAGGAGGTTCAGTCTGGCTCCACAGTTCCACGACGTCACGTAAAGAACGCAATGAACAGAGAATGGCGCTGACAGAATCAGCAAGAGAGACTGTCTGGACATATGTAACGATAGACAAATCTGCTGGGAACCGGCAAGACACGGAACTGGAGAATTGGCCACTAATGTAAAGGAATTTTGTGTTGCAAGGATATATTTGCAAATATATTTCCAACTGTGTAACTGTGCTCTTTGATGTTCAAAGATGTTCACTGTTGTTGTGTACAGTGTTTCACTGTTGTAAATATATTTTCTGCTGTGTAACTGCTCTCTCTGTTGTTACGAGTTGTTTTCTGTTGTATAAGATGCTTCCCTGTTGTTGTAAATGTGTTTCCGGCTGTGTACATAGGATGCATTGCGTGTCAATATCTTTTTCAGTTCTGTTGATATGTCACCAGTTCTGTGAACTTTTTTCCTGTTGTGTAAACATATTCTACTTAAAGATGTTCTCTGTTCGGCAAAATAAAATCTTTCTGGTCTCTGATGTTCAGTGTTGGGTTAACATGTTGCATGTTGTGTTAAGATGTTCCCTGTTCTTGTGTAAAACTCTGGTTAACCTGAAAATGGTTTACTGAAGCCCAATATAGACTGCATGCTATCCTTTGTTCGTGAGAGTGATTGGTGAATTCATTTTGTTTCCAACAGATGTAGGTGACTGAGATTTGGTCTGTATCTGTCAGTCTCCGTTTGTGGTTGCGAGATTTTATTTATTTCGTTTATTTACGTCAGGTGTGGGCTCACTCGGTCGGCCAGCATTCATTCCCCATTTCTAATTGACCTTGACAATAAGCTGCTTTCTTGAACCACAGCAGTCCCTGAGGTACAGATACACCCACAGCACTGCTAGCCTTACAGTGTTAGGGAGAGAGTTCCAATATTTTGCCCCAGTGACAGGGAAGGAATGGCGATATATTTCCAAATCAGGAAGGGGAGTGGCTTAGAGTGAATCTTCGAGATACTGGGGTCCCCATGTATGTGCTGCCGCTGTCCTTCTAGATGGTAGCGGTGGTGGGTTTGTGGGTCCTGTCTAAGGAGAGTCGATGAAGAAAAAACAGTCCCCATTGGCACAGCAGAGTAGGATATTTTTTGATGTGCTGAGAGTTTAGCGCCTGAAATGCACTGCCTGAGAGTGTGGCAGCGCCAGCATCAAATCAGGGTTGTCAAAGGGGAATGGGACTAGCGCCTGAGGAGAACTGATTTGCAGGGTTTCGAGGCAATGACTGGGAAAGGGACGAGATGAGTTATTCTTGTTTAGAACAGCACAGAAAGGGCCGAATGGCCTCTCTCTTTCTTATATCCATTCTAAGGATTCTATATGTATGATCATTGGACTCATTCAATATTGCTCTGTCTCTGGGACGACATATGAGTGTGATATTCATTATAAATCTAGCTGTGTCTGAGACACTTTTCAAATCTGTACTCATTCTACCTGGAATATACCGAATTGAAACCGGGCCTTTTGGTCTGATTAGTACATGATTCCACACGATCCTCTATTCAAAATCTTCAATGCAACATTATCTGTTTATCTCTGAAATTCATTCTCCATCTTCTGATTATCTAGATTTCCTGTAAATACAGCAGTGCTAATCGGCTCAACTGCTCCAGACAATAACAAGTTCCAAATTATGCCAACTGCATGGGAAAGTACATGAATATTGAATTCTCTTTGGGATTTACTGCTGACATCCAATCATTAGTTCCAGTTGGATCTGCCTCTGCAACACCGACTGTTCATGTGCATTTCTTCCGTTCTGTCACTGGCCTGGGTTGCGGATGGTAGATGACAGCATACTCTGTTAGACTGAAGATTATACATCAACAGAGGGACACAGCAGGCCAGTATTGTTCACATTATATTGAACCTGGGACAGAGGAATTTCAAAATAGTAAATGTGTTGGCCATTTAATTTCGAAATCTACCAATACGCTGCATTCCTCTGCAATCATAATTTGAATCCCGATAAATCAGCAAAACTGCTTTTTAAGTGAGTGTATTAGTACTGGGGGCATTTTATTTTGAACCATGTGGCATTTTGAATCATTGTTGTTTCGCATAGTTCGAATTTCATTATGCCACAGTTTGATTATTAGTACAAACTTGTTAAAGCACATATTACAAAAAACTTTACTTATTTCTGATTGTGAATGGTATTGAGTGAGAAACTTGCTTTTCTTGATTTCTGTTACTGACTTATATGTGGGCGTACAGATTGCAATCTCAAAATTTTCCAATGATGCAAAACTTGAAAATATTACGAAATTTAGTGAGGAAGATATTGATAGTTGTCATAAGGGTATCGACAGGTTGGTGGAATCGGCAGACACGTGACAGATTCAATTTAATCAATGTAAGGACGTGTGAAGTAACACATTTTGGTCAGAAGATCGAGGAGCGGTGATATAAAATAGGGGTATGCCTTTACCCTTTCTAATCCCTATTGCACCTTTATCATGCCAAGATTCCAGTCTATTCACCCATCTCAGAACCCATTGAATATCCAGCCTTCTGTCTGCATTACACATTCGAGTTGTACAGTACTGATTAAACATTTAGTATTCCCACTTTCGTATGTACCTTCTCCCTGCCATGTATCCCTGCTCTGTCTCACAACCCAGTCAACATTGCACATCTAATTTGTACTTCGTCTTATCCTGCCCAGTTCCATTGTGTTTTTCCATGCTCAGTTATGTTGCCCAAGTTGCATACTGTTGTAGTTTTTCTATCCTCCGCGAAAAACAAATGAATAAATAGGCCCATCCTTTGATTGAACGCTATCACTTTTCAATGTTTAGCGGGTGAGTTTCATGAAGTGCTGTGCGTGATTCCCTCCTTTATGCTTCTGTTCAAATTTGGACTAAGGAAAATTATCCAAATATATCTCCAATTCTCCGTCTCATTCGCAACGAACTGAGCGGATGGTAGATACAATTTTAATAATCCCTTTAGAAATAGAAAATTGATTTACAAATTTACAAATGCAAGGGTGACAGCAATGCCGGGAGTGGTTTTCAGGCTGTGGCGACTAGAATAACAATTCATCTAAAAAAATGTAATTGTTCAAAATGATATAATGTACCATCCATTGTGCATGAAAAGAAAGTTAAACTGTATAGCTGGGCTGGGCTTCGGGAACTTGTTTAGCATTAAGAAAGATGTTCCTTCACCTGCTGAGCATTTCCAACATTGCCTGTTTCTGTTTCCTATTTCCAGCATCCAAAATATTTTGTTTTCTGTTCTGTGCAGATGTTTGACTGGACAGGAAACATGTTCTGCTCAGCCCCGTGACACACAGATTGGAATGCCCATCCCGAAAATCATTCCTGCGAGATCAGACCCCAAGCTGTATAGGGGAATGAGGAAAAGAGAGAGTGGATTATTCTGACATCAATGATTCGGTGATGGACAGATTTACTTTAAAACTGATCCAAAATGTGTATTTCCAGAGCTGCATAAAAAAAATGAGAGTGCCCTCCGCGCCTTGCATTCAATTAGGTTTCTCTCAAGCGCTTTCGGCGTTTTAACTCCAAGATTATTGAATTACCAACATTTTGTACATTGAAAAAAATCCATATATGGACCTGTAAATGCAATTACATGAGTGTGGCTCTGTGGCACAATGGATAGCGCGTTGAAGTTCTAATCAATGGCAAGTTCGCCATTCAAAGTTTGTGGGTTGGAGTCCCACCAGAGTCCAACCCTGAATCAGGTTAATAACAAACCAATTGCTGCTTCATTGATGTTACTCAGCTGCGGCACCGAAATTTCCTGCTCTACCATCTCTCCATGTTGCTTCTCTTCACTCGGCTCCCAGGGAAACTACTGACTCGAGAACAAAACGCAAATCCCGGGGTTATTCCTAAAGTTTGACAAAGTATTCGCTGCCTCGCTTGGAAAGAGTAGCATCGTGTTTAATTAGACATATAGCTTTCTTTAAAACTAAGCAAAACACAAAGAAGATTAAGAAAGACACACGTCAACAATTGATAAATAAATATAAACAATAAATAATAGTGCCCGCAACTTGGCAGTGTTATTCCTATGTTTCTACTGCCTTCGGCCTTCGAGGCTGCAGTGATCTTGGGTTTAAAAGGTACTGACAAAGGAGCCTTGGTGAGTACCTGCAGTGCATCTTGCAGATGGTGCACACTGCTGCCACTGTTCTTCGGCGTTGGAGGGAGTGAATGCTTCTGGATGGGAAGCGAATTAAGTGGGATGCATTGTCCTGGATGGTGAAACACTTCTGTTCTTCCAGCTGTATTCACCAAGGCAAGTTATCTCAGGAAATCAGGTGCTCCGGTTCCCTCCCACAATACGAAGATGTGCAGGGTGGCTGGATTAGCCTTGCTAGATTGCCCCTCGGTGTCCCAAGATGAGTGGTTTATGTCAATTAGCGGGGTGGATGCGTGACGCTATGCGGATAGGGCATGAGTGGAATGTACTGTGGGAGATTTGGTACAAAATCGACTGACAGAATGGTCTCATTCAGTACTATCGGGATTCTATGTTTCTCAGACAGTGTTAGAAATTTCCTGAGAAAAGGGGGAAAACTGTTTTTGTAGCATTTACAGCAGTGAGTTTGTAGCAGATTAAATTCGTTACTGCAAGCTGACAAAAAAACATTGTATCCTGTAAATAAATAGCTGAGATATTTGTGGGGGCTCTCGAAATGTTTTTTTTTCCTGTAGATCATCTACCATAAAGGGAAAGATAACAAAAACTTGGAATAAAGGAACCTTTCGCATTGTGCAACTGCATCGATCACTGGAAAGGGAGTAATGATCTGCTGGGATGGGAACCCAGGCTTTAAGCAACAAAGCCGCAGAGAAGGTCTCAGAGAAGTGAAACTGCCGTCTCGAACTTCATAGAATCCACATAGTGCAGAAGGTGGACATTAGGCCCATCGACCCTGCACCGACAACAATCCCAACCAGGGCGTGTGCACGTAACCTCCCATATTTACCGTGCTAATCGCCCTGACACGAAGGGGCAATTTAGCACGGCCAAACCAGCCAACACGGCACTTATTTCCAAGGCTGACCTGCCGATTCTGGAAAGTTAAAAATGTGCAAATGAAGCTGACGTCTCCTTTGGAGCTTCTGAAACCACATATTTTCATGGAGGCAATCTCCTGTCCAAAGCTGGTGTCCTGATTTGAATCGATTGTCAGCTCGAATTTCTCAATGGATTAGGAAGATAGGAACATGGCATGGTGCTGGACTATTCGCCCCTCAAGCCTGTCGAAGTCTGTGTCGTTACTTTATCTTGGTTCCGTGAACCGCAAAACACGAAACGAATCATCGGTTCAACTTCTATAAATGGTTCAAAATGGAGACATAGAAAACGCACCAACGATTAGAATGGGATTTGAACCCAAGCGTGCAAAGCACAACGCATTAGTAGTCCACCGCCTTAACCATGCGGCAACCTTCTCAAACATAGGCTTTTGCCCACTCTATCTCGTGTGTTGTTAACACCCGTAATAAAAAACATTTTCCTCCCGCAGAATAATGTGGTGTTTCTGCTCTCTCGTTAATCTTGGTTCGTTGTTGCTCCTCGATTCAATGTTTATCCACAGAAAATGAAGAGGGGGACAATTAGCCTCTCAGTATCCGAGATGCTTTAGAATTCACCGAACATAAAACAGATGTAAAAATCACGGAAGTATGTGAGCCGGTGGCGCAACGGTGGCGCGTCTGACTCCAGATCAGCAGGGTGCGTGTTCAAATCACGTCAGGCTCACAGTTTCTGTTTGTATTTTGGTGAAGTTGATTGTTTGCGAATGTCCCCGATATGATGAATTTCAAAAGTGTGGTCGATAGAAATGAAGTTGTTGGCGATTCTTCTGGTTCACATGCTCAGTTTGTGTATTTATTTTTGCACAGGTTTATATCTGAACAAATGGCCGCATAAATGCGATGCTGCCATTGCTTATAAAATTACAGTAACGGTCACAGTTGTTTCATCAAAGGGGGAACTTTCTGCTGGTGATTTAACAGAATAATTCATACCTCAGGCGGGGAGCAAAGCGAAGAGGGCAGGGCCTTCGTGAATAATCTCAACCGAAACAGGAATTGAACCAGAGATATTGGCTGCATAAATTGTCCAGGCAACTGAGCGAAACTGGGACAAATGAGCTGTGCCACTGTGATATTCTCACGAACGTAGAGCAAGATAATGAAGCAAACTTGCTGCAGGGAAAACCCAGATATCCCTTTCTTCTGAGCGTGAGCGAAAACACAACAGCAGAGAATGATTTAGATCCATAAACCACTGGGTTTTGGGGCCAGCATGCTTCCGCTGCGCCACTCTGCTTCGCAGGTCCATTGTTTCCTGAAAATTACTGTTTCGCGGAAGCCAGGAATCTATTCACTGTCTCTTTTTATTTCAAACAAGAAATGTTGCCCAGCAAACCAGAAAGAGACTAATGTGGAAAAATTGATTATTCATGATGTTATTTTTTGTTACACAAAGAAATCCCTGTTTTGAATTGTATTCCCTGCTGTGTAACTGTTCCTTGTTGGGGAGCTGGGACTCTGCCTTTGACAGATCTTCGCTGCGGTTGTGTCAATTTCTTCCCTGTTGTGCAAATATGTTCCCGGTTGTGTAACAAAGAATAAAGAACAAAGAACAATACAGCGCAGGAACAGGCCTTTCGGCCCTCCAAGCCCACGCCGCTCCCTGGACCAAACTAGATCATTCTTTTGTATCCCTCCATTCCCACTCCGTTCATGTGGTTATCTAGATAAGTCTTAAACGTTCCCAGTGTGTCCGCCTCCACCACGCTCTGTGTAAAATACGTCCTTCTGATATCCGTGTTAAACCTCCCCACCCACCCCGCCCCCTCCCCCCCCCCCCCCCCCCCCGCCCTCACCTTGAACCTATGGCCCCTCGTGATCGTCACTTCCGACCTGGGAAAAAGGTTCCCACCGTTCACCCTATCTATGCCTTTCATAATTTTATACACCTCTATGAGGTCACCCCTCATCCTCCGTCTTTCCAGTGAGAACAACCCCAGTTTACCCAATCTCTCCTCATAACTAAGCCCTTCCATACCAGACAACATCCTGGTAAACCTCCTCTGCACTCGCTCTAATGCCTCCACGTACTTCTGGTCGTGTGCGAATGCTTTTTCTGCTGCAGAACGAATGCTTTTTCTGCTGCATCTGTCTGTATTCAGATTGTGCTTTGCCTTATCTGGTGCTCAATGAGGGATCTTTCTAATTCTGAAGACGGGAATGGGTTAATGAGGTTTGTCACACTTCAGCATTAAGACCCGAACTCTGTGATTTTGTTGAGAACACTGCAGAGTTCATGTTTTCGTCAGAGTTCGGTGTTTTTCATGTCTGTGCCAGATAAGAGGAACAGCTATTCTTGCTGTCTCCACTTGTTATTAAGAAATGCGATTAACGCAGCTCGAAATAAGCTAAACAATCTCCATTTTTATGTAACTTTGTTTAACACGATGGAGTTGACATGTATGCCTTCTGTGATCGTATAACCATAGATTCATATAGATATATTCATCATACTTTATTCCTCTTATCCTGATATAAAGTATGATACAAACCTGGATGTATATTAGTTAACTTGTTTGTGCAAAACCTGTGATATTGTTTCAAGGATATAAATGACGAACAATCGTGGCCTTGGAGATCGAACAAACTACGCAGAGGAAGATACTGCTGATGCAACAAGAATCTCACCACGAACAATGACAGACATCTCAGAGAATTGCAATGTAATGAGGGCAGGGCCCGGGCCATATATAAACTCTGTTCTTACTTGTGTTCGAAGAGAAGGCTGGGGGTCCACTGTTAGGAACCTCACTTCTCCCATAATTGTGAAAATAAACCTGCACTTTGATCCACTAATAGTGTCAGATGTTTTTTTTTACCTGCAACAGATTCGATCTGTTGAACTGTGCCTGTACAAGTGACTTGTTCTGACTGTCAGCTTCCAGAACTGAAAGATAGTTTCTAAATTAATTCTGTATCTGTCAATCTTTGATACTGCAACTGAGTTTATGTATCCCCTCAGTTTGAATCAGCTATTTATTTTGTTTATTCATTCCTTGGATATGGGCATCGTTGACTGGGCCCGCAATTGTTGCCCATCCCAAATTGCCCTTGACCTGAGCGGCTTGGTAGGTCGCCTCAGAGGACATCTTCAAGTCACCAAAGTTGCTGAGCGTCGGGGGCCACATGGAGGTGAAGACCAGGAAAAAAATGCATTCCTTAAAGGACATGAGTGAACCAGTTGTGTTATTTTAAGGCAATCGATTAATTGTCGTTAGACTTTTAATACCAAATGTTTTTATTGATGTCAAATTTCACCATCTGCTGTGGCTCTGTGTGTGAGTGTGGATTAATCCTTTATATTCCCTCACAAACACTGCGATCCCCTTGCTTTTGTGAATTCCTAAGACGCACTTGTACCTCTGAGACCCTGATGGGCGGGTGGAGGGTTGGGTGAGGGTTGAAGGCAATGCTGCAGAATGCTGAGTGTGAAAAGAGTCGATTTTAAAGCATGTATGCAGGAAAGTGAAGAGTGAACTTAGAAATCATAGAAACCCTACAGTGCAGAAGGAGGCCATTCGGCCCATCGAGTGTGCACCGACCACAATCCCACCCAGGCCCTACCCCCACATATTTACCCGCTAATCCCTCTAACTACGCATCTCAGGGACAATTTTTAACCTGGCCAATCAACCTAACCCGCACATCTTTGGACTGTGGGAGGAAACCGGAGCACCCGGAGGAAACCCACGCAGACACGAGAAGAATGTGCAAACTCCACACAAACAGTGCGAAGATCACAGAAAAGCTGTGTCTGGAGCTGCGCCCAAGAGTCAGGATTGTGTTGTCAGTGAATGGACTGAAGGAACAAACGACATGCTGGAAATATTCAGCAGCTCCGAAAGTAGCTGTGGAGAGATATTCCTGTCGCCAGGATGTAACTCTCCAATTGGATACTTCATGTTGCTCAGATCTGACACTCTCAACACCTTCGTGCAAGGAACAGATAGGGCGGGAATTGGGTTTTTGTTGATTTGAGAAAACAGCGCAATGCAGCAATGAGAAACTCCTCACCTCCCGGCAGCTTGGGGAAGGATGGGACTCAGATACAGGCCTCTGTCTGGGGTTCGAAAATGGAAAAACGCATCGTGTTTTAAAAGTAACAACAATAAAGGTGGAATTCAATTCGATTTGTGCAGATATTTTACACTTGTGCAAATGTCGTCAGGATGGCCGAGCGGTCTAAGGCGCTGCGTTCAGGTCGCAGTCTCTTCTGGAGGCGTGGGTTCAAATCCCACTCCTGATAGCTAATTTTACTTCGCGAGGCACCATTCAAAACCAAGAAATCTCTCACCGGGCAGCAGATGCGGAGAAACAACGACCACTCAGAGACCCACACCACACTGACTTGGAAAGATATCGCCGTTCCTCTGGCTGCTTCACAATCCAGGAACTCCCTCCCGAACAGCAGTGTTTGTGCACACGCACTGCAGTGCTCCAGAGGAAATTCGTCACCAATTACACTAAGATAATTAATTTGGAGAATAAATGATTCCCGTGCCAGCGACACACATAGCCCTCATGAATGAAGTATGTTTTTAAAAAATCACCTTGCGCCACAGAAGGAGAACGTCTGCCGTCAGAGCAGAAAGCTGTGTTTGTGAATGACATCCTGAACACAGCTACTTTTATACTTGATGTGTGTCTGAAAACAATAAATCGAACCAGCTCACGATAAATCACTCAATGTTTAGCGGAAGAGTTGCACTGAGTGATGTGTGTGATTCCCTCTGATGTGATTGTTCAATGTCGGGAAAGGTGGGTTTCAAAGGCTTTCAGGGAAATCGGTGCAGTCTCGATGGGCCACTGTGGGATTCAATTATTTTTCTTTCATGAATCTATCCGAGATCCTATTGCATCTGTGGAGAGAGAAGCGGCCGTTCCCGTGAAAGGTCTGCATCTGAAATGTGAACTATCTCTATTTGCAGAGATATGTTCCAGATCTGGTAGTGTCCCTTTTTGCACAAATACCGCCAGATCAGGAACGCATTTCCAGTTTCCGCTGTACAAGCCGAAGCATCAAGCTGGTTTAGTTGATTAAGGCGCTTGTATGATAAGATCCTGAGTTCAAATCCGAGCAGAGCTTTGACTTCTTTTAGGCGGTATTTGTAAGTCACAGCACGCCTTTCTTCCTCGCCAATGTTGTCCTTCCCTTTACAGTGGATGATCTACAAAGATGAAACAAAAGCATATTTCGAGATCCCACAAATATCTCTAATATTTATTTACACGGTCCAGGTATTTTCATAATATTGCAGTAAAACACTTTAAATCTACAATAAACCCAATGCTGTCAGTTCTTCAAACACAGCTTTCCATTTTTTTTCTCAGGGAATTTCTAACACAGTCCAATGACCTTAGAATCATACAATCCTAACAGTGCTGAAGGAGACCATTCTGCCCATCGAGTCTGTACCGACTTCCCGACAGAGAATCGGAAACAGGATCTATCCCCACGGCGCCACACATCCACCCCACTAATCTGCCTATACAAACACCTTGGGAACCAAGGGAAAACTATCATGGCCAAACAACCCAAGCTGCTCATCTTTAGGCTGGGGAAGGTAACCGGAGCACCTGGTTTCCTGAGAAACTTGCCTGGATAAATGCAGCTTGAACAACACTACAGAGGTTTGGCACCATCCAGGACAAAGCAGCCCACTTCATTTGCTTCGCATGAATAAAAAATCACTCCCTCCACTACCGATACACAAGGCAGCAGTGTGCACCATCTGTGCTCAAGGTGCATTGCAGCAACACAGCAAGGCTCCTTTGCCAGCACCTTCCAAACCCACGACAACTACAGCCTGGAAGGATAGGCGCAGCAGACACATCAGGATAACACCACCACGTTGCAGGGCATTGATATCTATTCATTGATTGTAGTTATTTATAAGTTGTTGTTGTTGTTGTTGCCTGTATGCGTTCTTTAACATCGTTCTCTTCCAAAAGAAGCGAAATATCTAACTGAAAATGTATGTTACTATTTTTAACGCAATCAGAGAACGTTGTGTCAAATCTTATGAAAGCCACTGGGGTTTGCATTTTCTTCCCAAGTCAGTGGTTTCCCTGAAAGCCGAGTAAACAGAAACAGCATGGAGAGATGGCAGAGCAGGAAATGTCGGTGCCAAAGCTGAATCACATCAATGAAGCAGCAAACCGTTTGCGAACAAACTGATCCAAAATTCGACTCTGGTGGGATTTAAACCCACAACCTCTGAGTAGTTAACTTACCATTATTTAGAAGTCTTACGCGCTATCCATTGCGCCACAGAGCCACATGGCGCATGTTGGAAGTTTATTTTACAGGTCCATATATGGATTCTTGACAATGCAGAAACTCTGGTAACAATCTCATCGTTAAAACATCGGGAACAGTTAAGAGGAACTTCATTGATTGCAAGTCATGTTGGGACATCTTATGTCTGTTAAAACAGCTGTGGAAATACAGATCTTTGTGCCCTTTATACAGGAAATCTGTCCATCACAGAATGATCCTCCCTATCTCTCTTCCTCATTCTCTTGTACAGCTTGGAGTCGGATCTCGCAGGCTTGATAGTCACGATACACATTCTACTCCATCTGTCACAGGGCGGATCAGAACATGTTCCCAATTGCAGTAAAACACCTGCACAGAACACAACGCAAAGCTGGAAGCGAGAAATCTGAAACAAACACAGAAAATGCTGAAAATGCTCAGCAGGCGAGCATTTTCACTTTTGATTCATGGAGATTTCTGTAAAACCAGCTCCTGAAGCACAGCACGGCTGCACAGTTTAAAGTTTCCTTTCATCCACAATGGATGCACCATTCTATTGTTTTCAACAACTCAAATTGATAATGTGCATTGTAATTCTAATCGCCACAGCCTGAAAATCTCTTCAGGCAGTGCTGTCACCCTTTGATTTTAAATTTGTATATCCATTCTCTATCTTTTAAAGCGACTATTGAAACTGTATCCATCACCCGCTCAGTTCTTTGTCAATGAGAATGAAAGCTGCAGATATGTTTGGATAACTTTCAGCGCTTCATTAAACTCACCCGCTAAACATTGAAAGGTGACAGTGTTTAATCAAAGAATGGTTGTATTCATTCAGTTCTTATTAATGGAGAATAGGAAAGTTGGAACATAATGCAATCTGGGCAATATAACTGAGCAGAGTGAAACACAATTGGGACTGGGCAGGATAAGCCGACCATGGGCAGTTCTCAAAGTGAAGGTGCGACGTTGACTGAGCTGTCAGACGGAGCAGGGGTCGTTGCAGAGTAAAGGAACGGAGGAAAGTGGGAGTGCTAAATGTTTAACCATTGCTGCACAAGTGGACGGTGAAATGCAGACTTCAGGCTGGATATTCAATGTGTTCTGAGATGGGTGAATAGACTGTGGAATCTTGGCATGCTAAAAGTGCCATAGGGATTAGGAAGGCTAAAGGTGTACCCTTTATTTCATATCACCTCTCCTCGATCTTCGGACCCAAATGCATCACTTCACACTTCCTTACATTAATTAAATTGCATCTGTCACGTCTGTGCCCATTCCACCAGCCTGCCTATATCTTCTTGAAGATTATCAATATCCTTCTCACTAAAGGTCATAATATTTTCAGGTTTTGTACCACTGGCCAATTTTGAGATTGAAACCTGTGCAGCCAGATATAGGTCAGTAATATATCTCAAGAAAAGCAAGTTTCTCTCGATATACCATCCCCAATCGGAAATAAATAACAGTTTGTGTAATACATGCTTTACTAGGTTTGTACTAATAAGTAGACGGTTGCATAATGAAATTCTAACTATGCTAAGTAACAATGATTCAAAATGCCACTTTGTTCAAAAGAAAATACATACCAGTGCTAATACTTTCACTTAAAAACCATAACCTTGCTGATTTATCGGTATTGAAATGATGAATGCCGAGGAAAGCAGCGTACTGGTAGATTTCGAATTGATATGGCCAACACATTCAGTATATCGAAATTCCTCCGTCCCAATTCAATATAATGTGAACAATTCTTGTATGTTGTGTCCCTCTCTGATGCAGCACATTTCCACTCCATCTGACGAAGGAGCAGCGCTCCGAAAGCTAATGGTATTTGCTACCAAATAAACCTATTGGACTTTGACCTGGTGTTGTTAAAACTGTTACAAAAATCAGTCTACCAGAGTATGCTGACATCTACTGGCCGCAATACAGAACTGCAGCAGAGCGGAAAAAAATCGCATAAACTGTCGATGTTGCAGAGACAGATCAAACAGGAATTAATGATTGGATGTCAGCATTAAATCCCACAGAAAATTCGATATTAATGTACTTTCCCATGCAGTCAGTATAACTTGGAATGTGCTAATACCTGGAGCAGTTGAGCCGACTAGCATCGATGTACTAAAGAGAAATCACGGGAATGGAGAATGAATTTTAGAGATAAGCAGATGATATTACATTGAAGATTTTGAGTAGAGGATCGTGTGTAATCATGTACTAATTAGAACAAATTTCCCGGTTTCAATTAGGGATCTTCCGGGTCGAATGTGTACAGATTTGCAAAGTCTATCAGATAAATTCATTATGAATGTCACACACATATGTCGCACCAGAGACAGAGCGGTACAGAATGAGTCCAACACTCATACATCAAGAATCTCTGAGTGGATACTAACAAAGAAAGGGAGACCATTCGGTTTTTTGTCTGTGCGCTGGTCTATACACGAACAACTAGGCACATCCCTTTCTCAGCCCTTGTCTCATAACCCTGCAAATACTTTCCTTTCAGATGCTGATCCCATTCCCCTTTGACAGCCCTGATTTGATGCTGCCTCTCCACCCTCTCAGGCAGTGCATTCCAGGTCCTAAACATTCTGCACATTAAAATCTACCCTTCTCTCCTCTGGCAATGGGAACAATATTTTTTCATCTATTCTTCTTAGAATGCACCGACAAACCCACCACCTCCACCATCTCGAAAGATAGCGGCAGCAGATCCATGAGAGCACCAGCGCTGCAAGCTCCCCACCAAGCCACTCACCGACCTGACTTGGAAATACGTCACGGCTCCTTCATTTTCTCACCAGCAAATCCTGAAAGACTGTTAAGCTAACAGCACTGTGGCTAGACCGATATCTCAGCGACTGCAACACTTCAGGAAAGCAGCAAACCATCACCTTCTTAAGGTCAGTTACGGATTGGCAACAACTGCTGACCTCGTCAGTGATACCCACCTCTCGAAATGAAAAGAACAAATAAAAACTCGCAATTACAACCGGAAACGGACAGATACAGATCAAATCTCACTCACATGCATGTGTTGGATACATTTTGAATCCCCCAATCACATTCACTAACAGAGGGTAAAAGGCAGTCAAAATATGGCGATCGTTATCCAGTTGCAGTGGAACCAGAGTTTTTCAACAACAGAGAACATCTAAACACAACATGCAACATTTTAACATAATATGGAACATCATGTGACCAGATAATTAACTTTCTGCCGATCAAAAAACATCTTCACGGAGAATATTTTGACACAACAGGGAACACGTTTACAGAACAGGGCACATATTAACAGAACATGAAAAACATGCACAAGGTGGATCATATTTACACAGCCGGAAAGACATTTACACCATCAGGGAAGCATTTTTCACAACAGCAGAAAACACCTCTCAACAACAGAGCACAGTTGCACAGCACGAAATACATTCACAAATATGGATTTGCAACAGAAAATTCCTTTAAATATCAGTGATAGATTCTCCAATTCCGTGTCTTGCCAGTTTCCCAGCACCTTTGTCTGTCGTTAGATATATCCAGACAATCTCTATTACTGCTATTGTTTGCTTTTCTCTGTCTGTTGTTTTCTCGGTGTGACGCAGTGGCTGAGCCTCCTGACACTGGTACTCGTGTTAAAGGATACAGGGGCGAAAATCTGCCTGGCTACATTGATAGGCAGCAGAGATCATTTTTACCGTAGCAGAGTGGCGCAGCGGAAGCGTGCTGGGCCCTTAACCCAAAGATTGATGGATCGAAACCATTCTCTGCTGCTCCAACTTGCACTGAAAATGAAGTAACTTGACAACATTACCGCAAAACATTTGTGACTTCTCCGTGGAATATGCAGACAGGTATTTACATCGATTCTCCTTTCCCCCAAAACCCTCGATCTGCAGTAAATCACTTTTATATGCAACCAGAGTTCGAAACAAGTACAAGGAACATGTAAACACAATATGCAACAATTTACTGACAGAAACATCTTCGCGGAGAATCTTCTTACACAACAGGGAACACGTTTGCAGAGCAGGATATATATTAATAGAACAGAAGAAAAAAAATTTACAAAGCCGGAAACACATTTACAACAACTGGGAAGCATTTCACACAACAGCAGAAAACAACTCTGAACAAAAATTGAGACAGTTACATGGGTACGATTGGTCTGGAGGAATATGAGACAAACACGGGCAATTAGCAACAGCCCGTTGGTAAAAAACTGGGCGGCATGGACAAGTTGGGCCGATTGGCCTGTTTCCATGCTGGAAACCTCCATATCACAGAGCACAGCAGGAAGTATATTTACAAACAGTGAAACATTTTGCACAACAACAGTGAACATCTTTGAAGAGCAAAGAGCACCGTTACACAGCAGGGAATATATTTACAAATATATTTACACTAGAAAACTCCGTTAAAACATCAGTGATCAATTCCGTAACTTGCCGGTTTCCCGGCACCTTTGTCTGTCGTTACACGTGTACAAACAGTTTATTTTGCTGTTCTTGTGCGTGTCTTTCTCTGTCCATTTTATTCTTGGTGTTCTGCAGTGGAATTGTCTGGCCAGACTGAGCCTCTTGATACTGGTGCTGGTGTTAAACAACAATGTAGAAGTCAATATCTGATCAGCTACATTGATAGACAACAGTTGGGGCTGCATTTACTGGAGCAGAGTGGCGCAGTGGAAGTTTGCCCATAACTGAGAGATCGCTGGATCGAAACCACTCTCTGCTATTTCCTATGAACAACGATAACAAAACCAGTTGACTGCAATTCTGCAACATTTACGTGTAATATGTAGAGATTTGCATTGATTCCTCTTTTCTGTTATAAGCCTCAAACTGCAGTACATCAATTTGATGTGCACACAAACTGTAGATACTGTGAACATACACCAGGATATATTAGTGTCCGAGGTAATGTTGCACAGGGCACAATTTCAGAATTTGTCGATAACGTGAAACGTAGAAGAATTGTGAACTGTGAGGAGGATGGTGTAAAACTTCAAAAATGAAATGGACAAGTTACAGATTAAATTCAAAGCTGAGAATGGTGAAGTGATTCATTCTGGTCGGACGATTATAGAGAGACAATGAAAAATAAAAAGGAAAACAGTTCCAAAGTATATAATCCATTTCATTAGTGAAGTTTCACAGTCCTACAAATCTAAATGAGGTGCAACATTGCAACTCTTAAAGAAAAGCAAATAATTACTGAGGATGCAGTCATCTGAAACGAAAAGAGAAAATGCTGGAAAATCTCTGCATGTCTGGCAGCATCCGTAAGGAGCGAAATGAGCTGATGTTTCGAGGGGTCATCTGGACTGATTTACTGCTAACTGGTAACTTCTTTAAAGTCAATAATAATCCATTCAAAATATCAGCATATGTATTTTACAATCATAATTACTCATTTGAATCAATTACTGCATCTCATATTGCTTCTTGTTAGCTCAAAAACGCATTTCGAAGTCATTTCACTGAATGCTGCTAATTTTAAGAGTGCCTTAATGTCGACTGGTTTAAAAATCTTACCACCGCATCAGGGGTTCCACTTAGAGGCATTAAATGTTATGAGACGCCTGGACAGAATGGGTAGGGACAAACTGCTCCCACTCGTGGAATGAAGAAGAATGAGAGAGAACAGTTTGAACATCATGAGCAAAGGAAGGGATAAGAACAAGAGGAAAACATTTTTCACACAACGAATGCTTAATGTGTGGAATGCATTGCCGGGGAGTGTGGTGGATACAGATTCAATTAAAACGTTCTGAAGGGATTCGACTGTTGTCTGAAAAGGAAGAATGTGCAGGATTATAGGGAGAAGGCTGAAATAAAAACAGAAAATAATAGAAACCCCAGCAGGTCTGGCAGCATCTATGGAGAGAGAAACAAAGTGAATGCTTCGAGTCTGTATGACTCTTCTTCAGAGCTAAAGAGAGGTTGAAATGTGACGGATTTTAAAATGTTGAAGAGAATTCGGAGCACAATCGAAATTGTACATTCAAGCAATTAGAAAAGGAAATTGCACGTTTGTTTTTATTGTAAGTGGTTTGGAGAAGATGAAGAAAGGTGTCCTGCTGCGATTGTACAGGAATTTATTGAGACCACATCTGCAGGACTGTTTACAGCTGTTGTCTCCACATTTGAGAAATGATAGAGTTGCATTGGAGGCGGTTCACTAGATTGCCACGGGGAATGAGGAGGTTATTCCGTGAGGAGAGGCTGAGTGAATTCGGCTGAGAGACACAGGAGCTCAGAACAATCTGTAGATGCTGACTGAATGCTTCCATGACTGTCCTCTGGGCAGACGAGTTGCAGATAAAGTTCAAGTAAAGTAAAGCAAAGTAAAGTTTATTTATTAGTCACAAGTAAGGCTTGCATTGCCACTGCAATGAAGTTACTATGAAATTCTCCGAGTCACCACACTCTGTCACACTCTCTCTGTGTGATGCTCTCTGTGTGACTCGCTCTCTGAGTCTCTCACACACACACAATCTCTCTCTCTGACTCGCAGCTTTTCACTCTCTCTCTCGTTGACAACTGCAGACGTTTTGGTTTTGTTTGACAGAGGCTGTGCAGGAGGCTCACCAGTTGCAGTGACTCCTGGGCCGGGCTAATGGGGCCCTACTGCTGGAGCAGCCCATCAGGATTGACACCCATCTGGGCATCGTCTCCTCACTCACCAATTGGACACAGCTCGGCTGTGCCAAACCACGCGGCAACTTCGGCCTCTAGGCCAAGAGAGGGTCCAGCAGCCGGCCTCACCCTCTGAACTGTCCCTGTCCCCAACTGAGACACAACACATCCCACAATAAACTCACCCAGCATTAACAACATGGCTCTGCTATTTACTGTCTGAGAGAGAGAGAGGGGGGTGCAGAGAGAGAGAGAGAGAGAGGGGGGGGGGGGGAGCAGAGAGAGGGGCATGCCGAGCGAGAGGGGGGAATGCAGAAAAAGGAGGCATAGAGAGAATTGGGGACATAGAGAGAGACAGGGGGACATGCAGAGAGAGGCCGGCAGAGAGGGAGGCAAAGAGGGGGCAGAGAGAGAGGGGGGGCTGCGAGAGCGATGGGGCAGAAAGAGAAAGAGGGAAACAGAGATAAGGATGCAGAAAGTGAGAGGGAGCAGAGAGAGAGAGCGGGGGCAGAGAGACAGAAAGGGGCAGAGAGTTAGAGAGTGAGGCAGGGAGAGAGACAGGGACTGTGAGGTTCTTCAGCAAATTGACAAAGGAAGGGATAAGGTTTAGGAGATGTTGGAAGGCTTGCGTAGACAAGTCTCCAGGTCTGGATGATTGTGTCCCAAGATGCTGTGGGAGGCAAGGGAGTAGATTGCAGAGTCTCTGACGCAAAGTTTTAATTCCTGTCTGACCACGGGGGAGCTGCCAAAGAACTGGAGAACAGGAAATGCACACACATACTCTCTCTCACACACACACATGCTCTCAAACACATACTGTGGCACAATGGTTAACACTGCTGCCCCACAGCACCAGAGGGCCTGGTTCAATTCCAACCTTGGGTCACTATCTGTGTGGAGTTTGGACGTTCTCCCCGTATCTAAATGGGTGCCCTCCGGGTGCTCCAGTTTCCTCCCACACTCAAAATCTGTGCAGGTGAGGTGGATTGACCATGCTAAATTGTCCCGAACTGTCCATAGGCGTGTAGGTTAAGGAGATTAGAGTGGTAAGTAGATGGGTTTATGGGGATAGGGCCTGGGTGGGATTCTGGGTGCAGACTGAATTGGTTGCATGGCCTCCTTCTGCACTGTGGTGATTCTGCACACATTCAGAAACACACGTACTCTCCGAGACAGCGAGAGGGAGTGGAGCAGCGACATCGGCGGTGGGAAGGGAGACTGACGGAGCGAGAGGGTGAGACAGCGACACCGGCGGTGGGAGGAGAGAGTGAGAGAGCGAGAGGGAAAGCTGCAGCGACACCAGCGGTGGGAGGAGAGAGTAACGGAGCGAGAGGCAGAGAGGCAGCGACACCAGCGGCGGGAGGAGAGAGTGAGGGAGCGAGAGGGAAAGCTGCAGCTACCCCAGCGGCGGGAGGAGAGAGTGACAGATCGAGAGGGAGAGACTGCGGCTTCTGCCCTGGGAGGCGAGAGTGACAGAGCGAGAGAGGGAGAGACAGCGACACTAGTGGTGGGAGGTGAGAGTGACATCTTGTTTTAAAGGTATAAGCCAATCAAACATCCAATTCCTTCTCTCTGGCTCTCCGATTGCTTCAAAGTGGGATTGACATGAGAGGTGACCAATCCGAGCCTGACTTTAGCTGTAGCCTCACAAACCGCTCACAATGATTATTAATAGAGATTAAGCTGACGGAATCTGTATTTGACTTACAAAATTTATTTTGTTTCAACAGACAAATATTTGTCGGAATCAGAATAAATGTGACGCTTCCTCCAGAAGGTGCAGGGAAGAGTGTCGCCTGCTCTTTCTTAAACACAGTCCGTGCATTGTCACTGACAGAGTTCAGACACACAGACGGATCATCAGTTCCACAGTCTCAGACAGCCGAAATAGTTCCAAAGTCGACAATTTTCAATCCATCAATCAAACAGAGCAGGAGAGACAGATGTTGGGGCAATGTCACCCCCAAATCAGTGCCATTGACAGGGGCATTCATAAATCCCACTCCAGATTCTCACCCACTATCAGATAATCACAGTGTCAATCCCACAATAGAACAGACTTAGAGACTGAAAGATGAGAGAATAATTCTCAAAAACAAGTTCAGCGTCAGGAGCTGAAAAATACAGACTGTCTGCTGCACTCACTCACAGGAGCTGAGTCTGAGTGATAGGGAATAAATCTGTCGCATCTGTTGTCACTGAGGGATTTAGAGAGAGCTCAAAGACACACACAGAGGGAAGCATACTAATCGAAGTTAAGAGTGTGAGACTTGACTGAAAAGTATCAAATGAAACCGATAATTTCAAACAGCATCATAGACTTACACAGAGAATTAATTCCACTGACAGGTACAGAATGAACTTTGAGTTCCGCAGACAGCAGAAGGGCACTTAAAATTGCATCTGACCGATAAATTTATATCATTGCCACACTCGGAATTACCCCCAGTCAAATTCAGACACAGAATTGTACCAGAGACAGAAACATTTGAAATGATTCCCACAATGACTGCGTCCTGGGCAGCCCCTACATAAACGGATGCAGTGAACCATGAGGACAAAACCCACCATGTACACTAGCAGGCAGCTCACTCCTCCACAATGTAATTCTGCAACGAGGCTGCACTGACCAAACAATCTCGATTGTGCTCAGAATTACACCGGCAATGTGATGAGAAGAACAGAGTATAAAAAAGAAACATGTCCCATTTCAGACGGAGATGAGAAGGAATCTCTGCTCAGTACTTTTGTTGTGTTCATTCATGGGATTTGGGCATCACTGGCTCGGGCAGAATTTATTGCCCATCCATAATTGCCCTGGGAAAGGTGGTGCTGTGCTGTTTACCAATCAAACATTGGCCGCAACTATTTACCATTTATATAGATGATCTGGAGGAGGGGACGGAGTGTAGGGTAACGAAGTTTGCAGACGACACAAAGATAAGTGGAAAAGTGAATCGTGTGGAGGACGGAGAAGATCTGCAGAGAGATTTGGACAGGCTGAGTGAGTGGGCGAGGATATGGCAAATGGAGTATAACGTTGAGAAATGCGAGGTTATACACTTTGGAGGAAATAATAACAAATGGGATTACTATCTCAATGGAAACAAATTAAAACATGCTACCGTGCAAAGGGACCTGGGGGTCCTTGTGCATGAGACGCAAAAGCCCAGTCTGCAGGTACAACAGGTGATCAAGAAGGCAAATGGGATGTTGGCCTATATTGCGAGGGGGATAGAATATAAAAGCAGGGATGTCTTGATGCACCTGTACAGGGCATTGGTGAGGCCGCAGCTGGAATACTGTGTGCAGTATTGGTCCCCTTATATGAGGAAGGATATATTGGCATTGGAGGGAGTGCAGAGAAGGTTCACCAGGTTGATACCGGAGATGAGGGGTTTGGATTATGAGGAGAGGCTGAGGAGATTGGGTTTGTACTCGTTGGAGTTTAGAAGGATGAGGGGGGATCTTATGGAGACTTATAAGATAATGCGGGGGCTGGATAGGGTGGAGGCGGAGAGATTCTTTCCACTTAGTAAGGAAGTTAAAACTAGAGGACACAGCCTCAAAATAAAGGGGGGTCGGTTTAAGACAGAGTTGAGGAGGAACTTCTTCTCCCAGAGGGTGGTGAATCTCTGGAATTCTCTGCCCACTGAGGTGGTGGAGGGTACCTCGCTGAATATGTTTAAAGCGCGGATGGATGGATTCCTGATCGGTAAGGGAATTAAGGGTTATGGGGATCAGGCGGGTAAGTGGTACTGATCCACGTCAGATCAGCCATGATCTTATTGAATGGCGGGGCAGGCTCGAGGGGCTAGATGGCCTACTCCTGCTCCTATTTCTTATGTTCTTATGTTCTTATGTTTGCCTCAGCTGCTGCAGTCAGTAGGTACATGCACAGTGCTGTCGGGAGGGAGGGGGAAAGTGTGAGGGGCTGGGTCAGAGAATAATAGAATCCCAATTGTGCAGAAGGAGGGCCTCCGGCCCATCGAGTCTGCACCGACTACAGTCCCATCCAGGCTCTATCCCCACAACCCCACATACTTACCCTGCCAATCCCCCTGACATTAGGGTCAATTTAGCACTCCATCCGGATCTCGGATATATTCATGAAAGAAAAATAATTGGATCCCTACAGTGGCCAATCGACACTGCACCGAGTTCCCTGTAAACCTTTCAAATCTGCCTTTACCGACATTGAACAAACAGATCAGCGGGAATCGCACACAACACTCAGTGAACATCGTCAGCTTAACATTGAGCGGTTTATAGTGAGCTGGTTCCACTTACTGTATTCAAACACATACATCTGGTATAAGAAGTAGCCGTGTTCAGGATGTGATTCACAAACACTGTTTCTGCTCTGATATCAGATGCGTTCCTACTGGGACACGAGGTGTTTTTCTTTAGAATTAAAATTATAAGGGATGTGCCTGTCAATGACCCAGGAAGCATTTATTGTCCAAAATTAATTATCTTTGAGAATTTGACGGTGAATTCATTCTTCAATCACTGCAGTTTAAGTACACACACAGTTTAGTTATGGAGGGAGCTCTAGGATTGTAAACCAGCCAGAGAAACGGCGAGAGATTATCAGGTCTGGATAGTGTGTGTCTCGGAGTGGAGTTTGCAGGATGTCGTCGTTTCTCTGCATCTGTTGCCCTAGTGCTTCCAGGTGAGTGATTTCATGGGTTTGAATGGTGCCTGGTGCACCAAAAAGAATCGATGTCAGGAGTGGGATTTGAACCCACATCTCCAGAGAAGACTGCGACCTGAACCCAGCGGCTTGATCTTCATGAAATTTGAATCGCGATGTCCTTTTGCATTTTTCAACCCCAGCCAGATGCCTGTCTCTGAGTCCCATCCTTCCCCAAACCGCCGGTGGGTGAAGCGCTTCTCAGTGCTGCATTGTTCTGTTTGCTCAAATCAACAAATGCCCAATTCCAGCCCGACCTGTTCCTTACACGAAGATGTTGAGTTTGTAAGATCTGAGCAACGTGCAGTATCCAATTGGAGAGTTACATTGACACGACAGCAATATCTCTCCACAGCTGCTTTCGGAGCTGCTGACTATTTCCACGATTTCCTCTTTCTGATTTTGTGCTTTCAGGATAGGATCTCATTTATTGACAACACAAAATTGTCTCTCGTGCACAGCACCAGACACAGCTTTTCTGTGATCTTCTCGAAGACAAGTTCACTCTTCACTTTCCTACACACATGCTTTAACTCTCAGCACCTTATAGCATTGCCTTCAACTCTTAGCCCACCCTTCATCCGCCCACCAGGCTCTCAGTGGTATAATTATTTCTTAGGAATTCACAAGGGCAAGGGGATCATAGTGTCAGTGTATGAATACAAGGGGTTGATTCACAGTCACAGGATAAAATTGAGTGAATCTTTATCACACACACACATCCCACAAACGCAGACACACACACACACATACACACACACACACACACACACATGCACATGCAACCGCTCACAGACCAACACTCACACATCTCCTGCCACGGCAGATGGCGAAATTCGAAATCAATAAATATATCTGGAATTAATGACCTCGAATCGATTTTCGTTAAAAAAATGTTGCAACACTAATGTTCTTCAGGGAAGAAATTCTTACCTGGCCTGAGTTACATGTAACTCCCGACCAACAGCAACGTGGCTCCCCCGGTTGGTAGCCTACCAAGCCACTCAATTCGGAAGAAATTTGGAGGCCTTGTGCTATTATTGCTGAAATCTGAAACTTAGCTATTATTCTGGGGGCCCTGATTCGAATCCCACCACGGCAGCTTGTGGAATTCGAATTCAATTAAAAATAAAATCTGGAATTAAGAATCTCCTGATGACCATGAAACCTTTGTCGATTGCCGTCCGAATCTATCTGGTCCGCCAGGAACCGAAATCTGCCGTTTTTCCCGGTCTGGTCTACATCTGACTCCAGAGCCACATCAATTTGGTTGACTCTCAATTTCCCGCGGACAACTAGAGTTGGTCAATAAATGCTGGTCAGCCGCATTTCACGTCCCATGAAATAATGAGAAAAAATTTGCTGGCCCAGTCAGCGACGCTGAAAAAAATACTTCGGAGATTCAGAATGAGGAGATCCATCAACTCGGTTACAATCCCAGAGATTGCAAATGCAGAATGAATTTCAAACTAATTTACAGCTCCGGGAGCTGACTGCCAGAACAAATCATTTGTACACGCACAGTTCCTCCGATAGAATCGGAAATATCCCAATTCTCAGACAGCAGCAGAAAATGCAAAACACAGCCTGAACCTGATACGGACATAAAGATAAAGTCACCATAATCCCATCTGACAATCGGCTGTTCCCCATGTCAACAGGCAGATCTTACTGGTGTTGATTTAGCCTCAGGATTGCCACACCTCAGGCTGAGATTATCTGATGTGCTATCTAATAGCACATCTGTATTTTCTTTGCAGTAAATTTGTATTAACTTCTTGCTTTCGGTTATAAAGCCGAGGATACTGTGTCTTTTATTAAAGGCTCTTATTATCGTCAATGATTTATACACATGTTCACCCATTTCCCGCTGTTGCTGCACACATTTTTGGAATGATATCCTTGATTTTATATTGTCCCTTTGTGTTCTTCCCTCCAAAATGAATCAATTCATTCTTCATCTGCCACATGACCTCCCATTCCACCAACCTGCCTGTGTCCTGTCAGAGTTCTACTGGAATTTCTGTATTTCTTTTCACAACGAAAGGTCGTTCCAAACTATTTTAATGCCGATAAAGTATTTTTGAAATGCAGTCACTGTCCAATTGCTGAACTTTTGACCTATCTGTTCGACGAAGTCAGAAATTCCCATTTGGGAATGGGGAATGAATGCTACAGCTATGTCTCTGCGGCACTAAGATTGACATGTTGGACTGCTAGTCATTGTCTTGTGAGATGTTCAAAGGTTATGGGTCCGTACCTTATCGCAGTCAAGTTTTCGGGTAAAATTTGAAGAAATAAGGAACTGCTGTGTCAGTGTTCTCAGAGAAGTGAAACTGCCGCCTCGAACTTCATAGAATCCCCACAGTGTGGAAGGAGAACACTCGGCCCCACGTGCCGGCACCGAGAACAATCCCACCCAGGCCGTATCCCGGTAACGTCACATATTTAACGTGCTAACCCACCTGACACTACGTGCCAATTTAGCATGGCCAATCCAGCTAATATAGCAGTAATTTGCATGGCTGACGATTCTGGAAAGAGAACGTCTGCCACTATTGCCGGAAATGAAGCTGGTGTCTACTTTGGAGCTTCTGAAACCACATGTGTTCATGGTGACAAAATCCTGCCCAAAGCTGGTACCCTGATCTCAATTGATTGTCAGATCGAGTTTCTCATAGGATTAGAATTATGGGAATATGGAATTGTGCTGGACGACTCATCTCTCAAGCCTCTGTGTCCATATTTCATCTTGGTCCCGTGAACTTCAAAACACTAAACGAACCAACAGTTCACCCTCAAAAAGGAGGCAAAGCAAATACACCACCGATGAGGTTGGGATTGCGCAGAAGACAATGGGTTAGCAGTCCATCGTTTTAACCACTCGGCCACCTCGTCACATTCACCAACCGCCATCTTTTGTGATTTTAACACCCGTAAAAAAGAACAAACTTCTCCAATAGGATAATGCTGTGTTTCTGCAATCTCGTTAATCGCTGTTGATCGCTGTTACTCTTCCATTCGATGTCAATCCACAGAAAGTAAAGAGAAAGACAGTTTCCCTCTCTGGTCCCTGTTTGATTTTGAATTCACTGAATATAACCCAGATGTAAAAGACAGTCAGTATCGTGAGGTTTTGGCGGAACGGTAGAGCGTCTGACTCCAAGATCAAAAGGTTGCGTGTTCAAGCCATATTAGACTCACGGAGCTTTTCTGTGTCGGGCTTTGGATTTTGTATCTGGTGAAAGTTGGTTGTTTCCGATTGTTCCTGAAATGACAAGTTTCGAAACTAAGTCGGAAAAGATATATCAGGGATGGTTCCGGTTCGCGTGCCCAGTGTTTTCTTTTAGCTTTTTTTATATCTGAACGATGTGTCAGGGATGTGATTCGTCCATTGTTTGTAAATTTCAAGCAAGATCCACAGGCCCAAATGTTTCTCGGGGCATCAAAGGGGGGAGCTGACTGGTGGTGATTTCACTGGAGGATTCACACCTCAGGCGAGGAGCAAGCCTGAGAAGGTGGGGCCTTCATGAACGTCCTTAAAAAATACAGGAGTTGATCCCGAGCGTTTGGTTTCATAAGCTGTCCAGTCAACTGAGCTAAACTTGCACAAATGCGTTCACGGTAATGGAAATCAAGATGATGAAGCAAATGAACTGTCTGTAAAATACAGACATTCCATTGGGCAGCAGCCGAACGTTTCCATTTGATGTGAGTGAGAATATGAAAGCAAGAGGATGGGTTCGATCCATCGACCGCTTCGCTAAGGACCTAGCACGCTTCTGCTGCGCCACCCAGCGCCGGGGGGTCAGCTTTTCTTCCCTATCACTGTTGTGGGGAAGCCAGGAAACGATTCACTGTCTCTTTTTATTTCAAGCAAGACCTACGTGTTGGGAAACTCACCCTGGCTGGACAATAACACGTAACATCACGCCGACTCTAACAGACAGAGAAAGACACACAGAAAAGCAGTAAGAGACTATCAGGACACACACACAATGACAGACAGAAAAGGTGCCGAGCAAACCATCAAGATACTAAGGTGGAAAAAACTGATTATTTGTGAAAATATGTTTTCTATTACGCAAATACAGGCCCTGTTTTGAAATGTATTTACTGCTGTGTAACTGTGCTCTCTGCGGTGTAATGTTCTCTCTGTTGTGGAACTGGGACTCTGCCGTTAAGAGATCTTCACTGTGATTGTGTCAAATTCTTCCCTGTTGTGTTAATGTGTTCCCCGTTTTGTAAATATGATCCGTCTTGAGTGGAAGTTTTCTCAGCTCTGTAACGATGTTTTCTGTTGTGTCAAATGTTCTCTGTTGTTCTGTGAAGATGATTTCTATGGGAAAACATTCGACGGGAATTTCAATGGCGCCGTTTTTGAAACTCGCTTAAAATTGCAGACTTATTTCGGTCGAATGGGATAGTCCTGTTTCTATTTTATATCCATGTTTCTATGTATTAAATCAGTGAATTTAAATTCATCAGCTGCCGTGGTTGGATTTACTTCGTGTCCCCGTAGATTTGTGCGGTCCTCTGGATTACCAGCCCAGTGACATAACCTTTCATCCCTGAAAACAGAAACAGTTCATTCAGCTAATTGTTACACCTCTTCCGAAGGAGATTATAATTCCCTCCACAGAATTTCAATCAATCAATTGAATAAAAAAAATGTTCTACATAGGAACATCAATAATGTATCCCGATCAAACAGATATTGCGGAATTGTTGGCGGGGGATGGGGGGCGGGGGGTGGTGGGTGGGGAGGAGGCGAAATACCGACATCTCTGAGAACTAATTTTACAAAATAACAAGGAAATGCATTCTGAGAACGAACCCAGTAATGCTTGGAGGAAAAGGTGTGTTTCAGCTGACGGGAAAGAACTCTGTTCCCTGGGAGTTCCACCAGATTCCTGACACAAGCGACCGCGATTGGATTCGAACCTGCAAACCATCACGAGAAAAATCGAAGTGAGACGCCTGATCCATCACGGCACGTGGTCAACGCATCGACTGCTAACCTGATGTTAGCACAATGTCAATCAATATTGTGATTATATATGTTTTTTAGTTCTATTCCTAGATCGCCCAGTTATTCCTAGATCCTCGAAAATACAAGGATAAGCTCCAGCTCCCGGGGATAATGTTTTTCGATGTGGAAAAAGCCGTTTGATCTGTGAGTTGTTAAGATACAGGGAGCGTAAGGGATGGAGCATTAATGTATGATTCTAAGAGCAGGAAGATTCAGTTGAAGCTGGACAATACTTTGGTGAGGTCACAGCTGGAGGACTGTGTGCATTTCTGGTCACATCGCTATAATAAGGACGTGATTGCACTGGAGAGCGTGCAGAGTCTATTCACCAGGATGTTTCCTGTTCGGAGAATATGAGCTACAAAGAGACATTGGATAGGCTCGGGTTGTTTTCTTTAGATCAGAGACGGCTGCGGGAAGACCTGACTGAGGTGTATAAGATTATGAGGCGTATCGACAGGGTGGATAGGAACCAATTGTTCGTCTTCCTTGCAGGCTCGACAACAAGGCGACACAATATTAAGGTGAGGGTCAGAAAGTATAAAGCAGATTTGAGGGAACAATATTTTTTCATCCAGAGGACGGTGGGAGCCTGGATTGTACTGCCTGGGAAGATGGTAGAGGCCAGAAACATCAAAACTGCCATTTCCTTCCGTATCTTTGAATGCCGATCACCCCAGTCGCAGTGTCTAATTCAGTGCAGAAAACCTCTCTGAAACCTAATTGTGTTCATTACTTCTGGACTGGAATGCCGAACAACATCAAAAAGATTCACTTCCTGCTCAGTAAAACACCTCAGTTAGAATATAATCAATTCAAAACCAAACTCCACCCCCGCCCCTCCTGCGCCCCCCCCCCCCGCCCCCGCCGATTGGTTTATTGAGATAGGTTTGCAGTCCGTTACGTGGGAAAACATTCTTTAAAACTTTTCCACATTTTCTCCACGTGTGCAGTTTTGAGAAAGTTGCTGCAATGCGTTGCAGGTTCCAAAACCTAATCCCGAAATAGGGAAGCCCCGTGTCTGAAACGTAACATTTGTCCTCAAATAAACAATCGGCATTTGGGACCAAAACTGGCAACAGGTCAGTGCTCGTCCCGGATTTGAATCCGGGACCTCTCGCACACTCATTCTCTGTGGAGAAATGGCTTAAAGTTGATTTTAATTTATTAGTCATAAGAAGGACTAAAATTATCACTGCAATGAAGTTACTGTGAAATTCCACCAGTCGCCACACTCCGGCGCCTTTCCGGGTCAATGCACCTAACCAACACGTCCTTCAGACTGTGGCAGGAAATGTAAGCAGACACGGGGAGAACGTGCGAAATCCACACAGAGAGTGACCTAAGCACGGGAATCAAACCCGGGTCCCTGGCGTTGTGAGGTAGCAGTGCGAACCACTGTGCTACCATACGGCTGCAGGTGGGAATTGAATGTCCCGGCGGATTCAAGGTTTAGGAAGGACAGACATAAAGGAAAAAAGTGGTGGAGTGTCACTGCTGGTTAAAGAGGAAATTAACACAATAGTGAGAAAGGATATTAGCTCTGGCAACGTGGAGTGTGTATGCATAGAGTTGAGAAATACCAAGGGGCAAAAAGCATGAGTGAGTGTCATATATACACTCCCAAACTGCAGTGGTGATGATGCGAATGACATTTAACACGAAATTAGAGATGCATGTGATAAGGGGATATCGGTGATCATGGGTGATTCTAATCTGCAACTGGATTGCACAAGTCAAATGAGCCGCAGTGGAAAAGATGAAGTATTCCTGGAGCACAGACTGGATGGATTTCTTGAAACCTATGTCGAGGAACCAACTAGAGAGCAAGTCATCTCAGACTGAGTACTGTGTAATGAGAAGGGAATCATTGCCAATCTGGCTGGACAAGACCCTTGGGGATGAATAACCCCGTGACTTCTTACTGTGTTTACCCCAGTCCAACGCCGGCATCTCCACATGATGAGTGACCATAACAGGATAGCATTTTTTATTAAGATGGAGAGTGAAGTTGTTGGTTCGGAGACTATGGTGTTGAATCATAATAAAGGACACTATGAGGATATGAGGCTTGAGTTGGCCTTGATAGATTGGGGAGAGTTAAATGAAAGGAAGACAATGACAAACATTCAAGGAACACATGGGGGAACTGCAGCAACTGATTGATCATGTCCGGCACAGAAGCAAAATGGCGAAGAGGGCCATTCCATGTCCTACAAAGGAAATTAGAGAGAGTATCCAATCCAAAGAAGAAGGATACAGATTGGCCAAGAAAAAAAGTAGGTCTGAGGATTGGGAGCAGTTTAGAATTCAGCAAAGAAAGACCAAGGGATTGATTAAAAAGGGGAAAATACAGTACGAAAGGAAGCTTGCAGGAAACATAAAGACTGACGCTTTGAGTTTCTATAGATGCGTGAGGAGAAAGAGGTTGGTGAAGACAAATGTAGATCCTCTGCAGACAGAAATGGGGAATGTATAATTGGGGGAAAAGAAATGCCCGAGCAACTGAATGCATACTTTGGTTCTGACTTCACAAAAGAAGACATGAATCAAATGCCAGGAATGTTGGAGAATGCCAGATTTAGTGAGAGGGAAGAACTGAGGGAGATTAATATCAATAGATAAATGGTGCTGGGAAAATTGGAGGGATTAAAAGCGGATAAATCCCCAGGGCCTCATAATCTACATCCCAGAGTACCTAAAGAAGTGGCTCTCGAAATAATGGATGCATTGGTGGTCATCTTCCAGGATTCTATAGATTCTGGAACAGTCCCTCCTGATTGGAGGGAAGCGAATGCCATTCCAATATTCAAAAAGGGAGGTAGAGAGAAAACAGGGAATTATGGAACAGGAAGCTTAACATCGAAATGTCGGAAAAATTTTCGAATCCATTATCAAGGGCTTTATAGCAGAGCATTTAGAAAGCAGCGGCAGGATCAGACAGAGTCAGCATGAAGTTATGAATGGGAAATCATGCTTGACAAATCTGCTGACATTCTTTGAAGACGTAACTAATAGAGTTGACAAAGGGGAACCAGTTGATGTGGTATATTTGGACTTTCAGTCAGCATTTGACAAAGTCCTGCACGAGAGATTATCGTGCAAGATGAAAGCACATGGGACTGGGGGAAGTATAGAACATAGAAAAAATACAGCACAAACAGGCCCTTCGGCCCACAAGTTGCGCCGGTCATGTCCCTACCTACCTCGGCTTGTATATAGGCTTACCTATAACCTTCAATGCTATTAAGTTCCATGTACTGATCCAGAAGTCTGTTAAAAGACCCTATCGAGTTTGCCTCCACCACTACTGACGGCAGCGGATTCCACTCACCCACCACCCTCTGAGTCAAAAACTTACCCCTGATAGTGCGGGACCACTGGCAGTAATCCTGACGGGGCGGCACGGCAGGAAAGTGGTTAGCACTGCTGTCTCACAGCTCCAGGGACCTGGATTCGATTCTTGGCTCGGGACACTGTCTGTGTGGAGTTTGCACATTCTCCTCGTGTGTGCGTGGGTTTCCACCGGGTGCTCCGCTTTCCTCCCACAGTCCAAAGATGTGCGGGTTAGGTTGATTGGCCATGCTAAAAGTGCCCCTTGGTATCCTGAGATGCGTTGGTGAGAGGGATCAGCGGGTAAAATATGTAGGGGTATGGGGGCAGGGCCGAGGTGGGATTGTGGTCGGTGCAGACTCGATGGGCCGAATGGCCTCTTTCTGCACTGTAGGGTTCTATGATCTATGATCTCTTCTGTACCTACTCCCCAGCATCTTAAACCTGTGTCCTCTCGTAGCAGCCATTTCGGCCCTGGGAAAAAGCCTCCGAGAATCCCCCTGATCTATACATCTCAACATCTTGTCCACCTCTATCAGGTTACCTCTCATCCTTCGTCTCTCCAAGGGGAAAAGTCCGAGCTCCCTAAACCTGTCCTCATAAGGCATGCCAACCAATCCAGGCAACATCCTTGTATATCTTCTCTGCACCCTTTCAATAATTTCCACATCCCTCCTGTAATGAGGCGACCAGAAGTGAGCACGGTACTCTAAGTGGGGTCTGACGAGTGTCTCATAAAGCTGGATCATTATCTCCCGACTGCTAAACTCAATCCCTCGATTGATGAAGGCCAGCACACCATACGCCTTCTTAACCACCTCCTCTACCTGCGAGGCCGATTTAAGAGTCCTATGGACACGGACCCCAAGGTCCTTCTGATCCTCTACACTGCTAAGAATCTTACCCTTAATATCATACTCCTTCATCCCATTTGACCAGCCAAAATGGACCACTACATATTTATCCGGGTTGACGTCCATCGGCCGCTTCTCTGCCCAGTCTTGCATCCTATCTATGTCACGCTGCAGCTTCTGACATCCCTCCAAACCATCCACAACATCACCACCCTTCGTGTCGTCGGCAAACTTACCAATCCATCCCTCCACTTCCTCATCCAGGTCATTTATGAAAATGACAAACATCAAGGGTCCCAGAACAGAGCCCTGGGGCACTCCATTCAGAAAAAGACCCATCTACAATCACTCTCTGCCTTCTGAAGGCAAGCCAGTTCTGGATCCACAAGGCAACAGCCCCTTGGATCGCATGCCCTCTCACTTTCTCGAGAAATCTTGCATGGGGGACCATATCGAACGCTTTGCTGAAGTCCATGTAAACCACTTCTACTTCTTTTCCTTCGTCAATGTGTTTAGTCACATTTTCAAAGTACTCCACCAGGCTCGTAAGGCACGATTTGCCTTTGACAAAGCCGTGCTGACTACTTTTGAGCATACTAAACTTCTCTAAATGTTCATTAATCCTGTCTCTCAGGATCTTCTCCATCAACTTACCAACCACTGAGGTTAGACTCACCGGTCAGTAATTTCCTGGGCTATCCCTATTCCCTTTCTTGAATGGAGGAACTACATCCGCAATCCTCCAATCCTCCGGAAGCTCTCCCGTCTCCATCGGCGACATAAAGGTCATCGCTAGAGGCTCTGCAATCTCTTTCCTCGCCTCCCACTGTGCCCTGGGATACATCCCATCCGGTCCCGGCGACTGATCTATCTTGATGCTACTCAAAATTTCCAACACATCCTCTTTCTTAATTTCTACATTCTCAATCTTTTCAGTCCACCGCAATCCTGTAGTACAACCACCCAGGTCTTTTACCACCGTGAATACCGAGGTAAAGTATTCATTAAGCACCTCTGCTATTTCTTCTGGTTCTGTACATACTTTCTCACCTTCACATTTTATAGGTCCTATTTCTTCACATCTCATCCATTTCCTCTTCACATATTTATAGAACGCCTTAGGGTTCTCCTTAATCTTACCTGCCAAGGCCTTCTCGTGACCCCTGCTGGCTCTCCTAATTTCTTTCTTAAGTCCGTTCCTAAAAGCCGTACACTCATCTAGTTCCCTATCATCGCCGAGCTCTCTGAACCTTTTGTACGCTTTCCTTTTCTTTTTGAGTAGGTTCAGCGCAGCTTTCATGCACCACGGTTCCCGTAACCGACCAAAACCTCCCTGTCTCATCGGAACGTTGTCATGCAGAACTCCAGACAAACATTCCTTTTAAATCAGCCACCTTACTTCGGTACTTTTCCTCGAGAATACCTCCTTCCAATTTACGCCTCTAATTTCCTGCCTGATGGCTTCATATTTCCCCTTACACCAGATAAACACTTTCCTTGCTTGCCTGATCTTATCTCTTTCTAATGTTAGCGTAAGGGAGATAGAGTTATGATCACTGTCCCCAAGATGCTCCCCCACTGAGAGATCTGACACCTGTCCAGGCTCATTAGCCAGTACCAGATCGAGTACAGCCTCTCCTCTTGTAGGCTTATCCACATGCTGTGTCAGCAAACCCTCCTGAACACACCTAACAAACTCCTTCCCATCCAAACCCCTTACCTTCGGGATATTCCAATCGATGTTTGGGAAATTAAAGTCTCCCATCACGACAACCCTGTTATCACTACATCTCTCCAGGATCTGTTTCCCTATCTGCTCCTCAACATCCCTGTTACTATTGGGCGGCCTGTAGAAAACACCCAGCAAAGTTATCGACCCCTTCCCGCTCCGGACTTCCACCCACAGAGACTCCATAAACAATCCCTCCACGGCTTGCACCTTCTCTACAGCTGTGACACTATCCCTGATCGGCAGTGCCACTCCCCACCCCCCCCCCTCTTTTGCTTCCCTCTTGTCCTTTCTGAAACATCTGAAACCTGGCACCTGAAGTATCCAGTCCTATCCCTGTCCCCAAGTTTCCGTAATTGCCGCCACATCACACTTCCAAGCACCAATCCACACTCTAAGCTCATCCACTTTATTCACTACACTCCTGGCGATAAAATAGACACATCTCAAATCTTCGGTCTGAGCTCTCCCCTTCTCCATCACCCGTCTATTCTCCCTCTTACAATGTTTACAATCCTTCTCTATTTGTGTGCTAACCTCCTCGCTCTCAGTCACCTCATCACGATTCCCTGCCCCCAACCTTTCTAGTTTAAAGTCTCCCCAGTAGCCTTAGCCAACCTTCCTGCCAGGATATTGGTCCCCCTGGGATTCAAGTGCCACCCGTCTTTTTTGTAAATGTCACATTTGCCCCTAAAGAGGTCCCAATGATCCAGGAACCTAAATCCCTGCCCCCTACTCCAGTCGCTCAGCCACGCATTCATCCTCCACCTCACTCCGTTACTACTCTCACTTTCCATTGGCACAGGCAGAAATCCTGAGATTACTACATTTGCGTTCCTCCTTCCCAACTGTCTACCTAACTCTCTATGTTCTCTTCTCATGACCCCTTCCCTCTTCCTACCTATGTCAGCGGTACCAATGTGTACCACGACCTCTGGCACCTCTCCCTCCCACCTCAGGATTTCTCAATATTTCCATCTTGAGATGGATCGAAAACTGGTTGGCAGAGAGGAGACAAGGGGTAGGAACGAATGGGTGCTTTCCAAATTGACAGGCAGTAGCTAATGGGGTGCCACAGGGATCGGTGCTGGGACCCCAGCTATTCACAATAAATATCAATGGTTTGGATGAGGGAACAAATTGTAACACCTCAAAGTTTGCAGATGACACCAAGCTGAGTGGGAGGGTGAATTGTGACGAGGATGCAGAGATCCTTCAGAATGATCTGGACAGGTTGGGCGAGTGGGCAAATCCATGGCAGATGCAGTAAGATTTGGATATGTGTGAGGTTATTCATTTTGGAAGTAAAACAAGAAGGCAGATTACAACCTGCATGACTGTAAATTAGGAAAGGAGAGTGTGCGGTGGGAGCTGGGTGTCGTCGTGCACCATTCACTGAAGGTAAGCATGCAGGTGCAGCAGGCGGCAAAGAAGGCAAATTGTATGTTGGCATTCATTGCCAGAGGTTTCCAGTACAGAAGCAGGAATATGTTGTTGCAATTATACAGGGCCTTGGTGAGCCCACACCTAGAATATTGTGTGCAGTTTTGGTCTCCTTTTCTGAGGAAGGATATTCTTGGACTCGAGGGAGTGCAGTGAAGGCTTACCAGGTTGATTCCAGGGATGGCAGGGCAGATGTATGAGGGGAGATAGACTAGGTTAGGATTGCTTTCGCCGGAGTTCAGACGAATGAGGTGGGATCTCATAGAGACTTATAAAATTCGAAAAGGGCTGGACGGAATAGATGCAGTTCGAATTTATCCGATGGTTGGAGAGTCCAGAAACAGGGGTCACAGTCTGAGGATTCAGGGTAGACCATTTAGGACGGAGGTGAGAAGACATTCCTTCAACCAAAGAGTAGTGCGCCTGTGGAATTCATTACCACAGGAAGTAGTTGATGCCAAAATATTGAATGCATTCAAGAGGCGGCTAGATATAGCACCTGGGCGAATGGGATCAGAGGTTATGGGAAAAAGCGGGATTAGGCTATTGATTTGGAGGTTTAGCCATGATCGTAATGAATGGCAGAGCAGGTTCGAAGGGCCAAATGGCTTCCTCCTGCTCCTTTCTTCTATGTTTCTATGAAGCCCCCAAAGCGAGAATCACACCACGAGACCAACGAGCCGGTCACATGCAAGGAGCTGAGCTAATCAATATATGTTCCGCTCAAAGCAGACTAACTGTCTTTGCAGACCATGAGAGAGTAATAGAAAATTGAAGACAACACAGCAGATTCACAGGGAAATGTGATTCTCTTTGTCTTACACCCTGAGTATTGAACAAAATTTCAATGTTGGGATTGTAGTTCCTCTCAGCGAAAGGGACTCCAATCACATCAGTTCAGAGATTGTCGTGAAGAGCCGACAAGAAACAAAATGTGGAAAAGCACAGCTACGTGTGTTCAAATGCAGAGAAGCAATGTATGAAACGTTCCATGGATTGTTGATGAGAATGCATTAGGCACCATCCGTGCAGAATACAATCGATAATCAGACCATCGCCAAAACCATTCGAACATCTCGTCAACTACACAGAAACTTGTCAACCGTCTCCTTCCATTTGATTTTCTATCCATGAAGAGCTGGGGAAGAAGGTCTCCCTCACCAGCGCTCCTGGATGACCAGCCAGATGGAACATGCTGAAAATGTAGCTGCTGCAAATAGAATACATTTTCTTTCCATCAGGTCAGGGAATTATGGGAATGGAGCAGTGTGAAATATTCCCAGACCATGTCCCACATGTTTCTCCTCAGCATGAAAACTCACCACGGAAAGACTGAAACAGACACTCATTTGATCACATCATGATTCGCATCACTCATACTTTAACCATGAGGCCACAGATGAAGTCAGGATGACTTCGAATTTCTACTAAAACTCACTGACTGGCAGAATGATATTACACACAGGACTGGTGATTCACAACCACAGGCCGACTTGGCGAGTGGTGAAAACAGATATCACTGCTTCTGACCTTCACCAGAACAGACAGTGAAATGAAACATTGTTCATTAACATCTCTGATGCGTTGAGAAAAGATAGCTGATAAACAATTGCGCTGTGAAAAGATATATGCTAAACTTTGGGATACATTGAAAAGTTGTTTTCAGTGTTCGGGTTACTGCGGGTGGCTCGTTGGTCTACGGGTATGTTTCTCGCTTTGGGCGCAGCATGAAGATGCGAGAGGTCTCGGGTTCAAATCCCTGACGAGCCCCGAAAAGTTTGTTTTAAAGATAATTCTTTGCAATGCAGACGGCGACAATGAGCGAATGCCGAAGCTCCCGTGAACACATTGCAGAGAAAATATCTCTGCAGACTCGAAAAACAACCATGCAGTCTGACAGATCTGGGAATCCCACCGTCTGATTTTATTTTTTCCATGTATTAGCTTAATTCCGGTGCTCTGAGTGAACCGCGAATACGGGTGCGTTTCAGCAGTCCTGTTGAGGGGAAATTTACAATCAGGCGACGGACACATGAACAGAGGAAATAAGGGCAGAAGAAGGCCATTCGGCCCCACAAGACTGCCCCGCCATTCACTAAGATCATGGCTGATCTGTTTATGTTTCGATTTCCACATTTCCATCTGTCCCCGACAACCTTTGATTCTGTTGCCAAATAGGAATCATCTCCCTCCGGCTTCAAAATATTCAATATCCCCGCCTCCACCGCCTTCTGAGGCAGAGTTCCAAAGTCGCGCAACGCTCCGAGAGAACAGAATTCGCCGTCCGATAAGAGGAAGCTCAGTTTTCTTTAAGTGCCCGTTGTTCTGCATTCACTCACACGAAGATACATCATTTCCACGTGCAATTGTGAAGACCATTCAAGATCTGATATGCTTTGAACAAGGTACCTCCGACTCGGAGTATCCCCGTTGCAAAGATGCCCTAACAGAGGAAATTCTTTCCTCTTCGCAATCTGGTAAATCTCCTCTGCATTGTCGAACTTTTCAAGTTATCAAACTGGTAATCTCTTCTGGACCGTTTGCAACGCATTTACATCCTTCATTAGATATGGATACCAAAACTTCAGACAATATTCGAGATACTTCACTAATGACCTAAACAACTGAAGCATAACAATATTTTCTTACATGGTTAAATGCTTGTAACAAAGCAAACATTCCATTTACCTTTTTTGTTACTTGTTATTCTCGCATACTAAATATTTGTGACTCGTACACTCGAACAACGAGATCCCTTTGCATCTGGGGAAGTTTGTAGCCCTTCTCGAATTCAGTAATAATCTGATTTTGTTCTCTTCCTGCCAAAGTGAATAACTTCACATTATATTCCAGTTGCCAGGTTTCTACACGTGCACAAAACCTGTCTATAACTATCTCCAAGCTCCTTGCCGCCTCTCCTCTCCACAAGTTACTTGACGACATATATTGTGGCTTCTGCAAATTTTGCTGTCGTGCTTTCAGCTGTGGGCTGCGATAGCTGAGCTTCTATGGAGATGACAACTCCCAGACACAAAGTGTCCGATTATTTTTTCCTGCGCTGTAACTATTCTGTGTGTATGGATGTGAAAACCATTCTGTGTCCCTTGGTGTGTGATGCAGGAATTGAGAGTGGAATTCATTGTTTATATGTCAGGCTCTGTGGGGTATATAAGTGGAAAATTTTAACAATACTAATGTTGGACGTGGTTTTTTATGATAGGTATTTTGTAACAAGCAGTTGTAATCGTTGCCTGTCCCTCGATTCAAGGATGACATCTATTCAGGGCCGTGAATTTCTGCTATGGGTCTTCATGTGAGTGAACAGGCCCATTCTCGGCCCACAGAGCTTTCTTCTCTGTTACTTTCTTCTCTGCCGCCATTTTGCCTCATAAAAGTATGCTGTAGATTGGCGGATATGTTTCGCCCATTTTCAAGCTCCTCCCAGTCATCGGCATGAATGTTACCTCGCTTCAATCTGGAGGATGTCGGGGAAGAATTACTTTTGGAATTTCCCTCACACTCTTAGGATGCGCTGATACACTGGTCGCTTGTACATCATTGCCCTAAAACTACCCACCATCAATGGCATATATGAGTGAGATACATTCTTATCTGCCCTTCTCTGGTCCCATTTGATCGAAATGATTTTTTTTCCAAATCTTTCCCTAATTTAAATCCCAGAATCAGGCCATTCCTCAGCCTTGTTATTAGTGGAGAAGAAGGGTCCAGTTTCTCAGTCCGTTACCAGGCCATTCTCTTTCCACTCAATGATTCTTCTTTTTATGGGCTGTTGGTGTCGCCTGCAGGACCAGCATTTGTTGCCCTTCCCTAATTCCCCTTCAACTGAGAATGGCTTGTTTGACCATTTCAGAGGTCGAGTAAGAGTCACCCTGTTACTCTGGGTCTGGAGTCACATGTAGGCCAGACCAGTTAAGGAGGCCAGACTTATTTATCTGTAGTGCATCGGTGAATCAGATTATATTTTACAACAATCGACCGTAGTTTCAAGGCCGCCATTACTGAGACCAGCTTTCAATTCCAGATTGATTAAATAGTGATTTTAAATTTCATCAGCTGCCGTGGTGGGATTTACTCCGTGTCCCCAAAGATTAGTGCCAGCCTCTGGATTACCAGCCCCATCACCTTTCATCCCTGTAAACAGAAACAGTTCACTCAGCTCATTATTAAACCTCTTCCTGAGGAGATTAGATTTTCCTCCACAGAATTTTATGAAACCATTTGCTGCAAAGCCTGTTGCTCCATTCGGGAGCATCAATAATTTATTAAGATAACACAAAAAATATTGATTTCTTGGGAGGAGAATAAAATAAAGAGATGAGAAAATTTAATGAACAGAACAAGAAGGAAATGCATTCAGAGAAAGCGCCCTGCAGTGTGTGCAAGACAATGCAGAACTTTCAGCTGAAGAAGGAAATCTCGGTTTGCCGTTCGTTCTCCCAGATTTCTGCATAAAACGATCGCGACAGGACTCGAACATGCAATCTTCTGATATCATCAACGCACAGAACTACCGAAGTCAGACGCCTTATCCATTAGGCCACGCGGTCAACAGATGCCATGCCGTTCCAAATGTTAGCTCCATGTGAATAACTGCCGTGATTGTATTTATTTTCAGTTGCGTTTTTGGATGCTTCTCTGATTCCCAGATGCCAAAAAATTGAAGGGGAATCTCCAGAGTTTGTAAACGGCCGGAAACTAAAGTCCACTTCTATCATTCTTGGCTGCCTGTTTGTGTGGAGTTTGCCCGTTCTCCCATGTCTGCGTGGGTTTCCTTCGGGTGCTCCGGTATCCTCATCTCCAACGATGTGCAGATTAGGTGGATTGACCAGGCAAAATTGACCCTTATTTTCAGGGGGATAAGCAGCGTAATTACGTGGGGTTACAGGGAGAGATTCTCTGTCGGAGAGTCGGTGCAGAATGTCTGGGCCGAATGGCCTCCTTCCGCACTGTCGGATCCTATGCCTCCTCCACATCCTGTCTTAAATCTTTAATACCTGTCCCTGAATACTTCTGCTCGCAGCTAATGCAGCAACTTCCCCCTGTGTGCCTTAGTTCAATATGTTATAGTATTTTACACCTCTCGTACAGCACCACTCAATCCCGTTTGCTGCAAAGAGAGAAACTCCGAATTATCCAGCATTACCTTGTAGATATAATCCCTCATCGCTGGATCCAAAACAGTAAATCTCGTTTCCCCCCTCATAAGGACCCTCACGCACTTTCTAAGCTGTGCTTACCGCGTCTGGGTGCAATGCAAAAACAGCTGCAGTTGATCAGAACTTCATAAAGATTGAGCATAACTTCCCTGCTTTTATACTCAGTGCCTCGACTTACGAAGCCAATGATCCAATCCGCCTTCCTGACGACTCTTTCCATCAAATGCATCTTTGAACCTCAGGTCCCCGTCAGCCTGCACACAGTCTTGAACTGGTCCATTCAGTTTCTATTGCCTCTCCCCATCTCTTCTGTCAAAATGCAGCACTGTTCCTGAGTGTGGGATTAATACTGTGTCTCTGTTACAATATCACTGAGAGCTGAGGCTGCAGCTTTTGTTTCTCCAAGATAATCTTTCTGGAAAAAGCCGGAATTTACAAGGATTTTTGTAATTGAGACATTGTCTGGCCGTCTGTGTCTCACTGCCCTAACTCACTCTGTCTCTGTCTATCCCTCCACGCCCTCTCATCAACTTTATATGAAGGGGGGAATTTGTGGGTTAGTAACTGAGTGCGCACAATCTGTATATTCATCTGACCAAATAGAATTCAGCTTGTGAACAAGATCATAATTTCAACCAGTTCTGGGTTCACACAGGCACAGCTCTAATTGGCTGCAGCCCCCTGAATCTGGGGAACAGACACTCTGAGCATCGCCGGCCTCAGCGGTTTTAACAGTTACTGACCTGTGAAACTCCAACTAATGCCCGAGAATCCACAGCACAGAGCGTGGAGACGAAGTCCTGGGGCTGTCAATCTGAGACAGAGTTTGACCTGTCAATGTGCAGAGGTGAACATTGTGCCAGCGAGAGTGTGTTAAAGGGTCGGCTGGGTTAGACAAATGTTAGTGTTTGTGTGTCCGCACTCAGCTCCGGATTCTCCAGCCCTTCTTGTGTCAAATCGAAAGATGCTCTTGTCATTAGATCGTGCTGCTGTCCTGCTCAGACCTGAAGAAAGAAGTTAAGCGAAAGTTTTGGTCGATTTCAAGGTTTCAGTCGACAAACGAACTCTGAGTCAGCGCTCGACTGAGAGAGCGCGATCAATTCAGCAAAGAGACGTGTTGAAATGGAAATTGCTGCCCTGAATTCAGATGGAAATTTCTCAACCGGAAATTTTCAGATTTCAGTAATAGAAGTAGGACAGTCTGAGAATCTGGAGTGTCCAATTTTAATTGCAGTGGGAGAGTTTGTGAGGAGAGTGAAACACAGAGAGACTGGAGGAGCCGGGAGCTGACAACAGCTTGTCTCTGCTCCGTCTGCTCTCTGCCTTTAAGCTGCTCTGTGCCGCCACCGCTAGTTTCATTTCGGATCCAGGTCTGACTCTCACATACATTTTCCAGACATTCTTGGATATAATTTTGTCGGTCTGGGACATATTGTACCAGAAACATATCTTGTGCGTAAACAATACAACAACCGCTTTCTAAATGAGCTGCCCAGTTCGGTTCAATGTGTCAGAAATTATTGGACGATTTTAAAGCAATTTGGACGATTTGGATGCAAAATTCTCTCATCTCTGAATATATTCCATCACTTTATAGCTTGTGTTTGGAGTCCGGGGCAAAGTGACCACTTAATCCAAATACATTTTGAAATTAATTCAAACATGATATTTCCTGATGTCTTCTGAATATCTATAATCCTCCTTTACTAACGTTCCGATATGATTATAATTCCCGATATTCGACATGTTCCTTCCATTCTCAAGCTATTTAAGCAGGAATACTTAACGCCCAGCAGTGAACAGCTTGTAGCATTTTTTGAATGAACATGATATTTTATCATCTAAGCAGCACTTTGATATTCTCATTCATTCAATGTATTCTGATGAAGTGTATTTCCTCCGCCCTGTGTGTCATTACATAAGAATGTTACTCTGAAATGAGACGTAGTTTTGTTCTTGTGTCCTGATTGTGCTCTTTTTCTTTCTTCCTACGTCATGATTTTTCTCATGGAAGGGAGTTACAGCACAGACGCCATTCGGCCCATCTTGTCGATGCCAGCATAGTTCCCGATCATTATTGAAAAATACCACAGCAAATTACAACTCAATATCATGGGCTGCCCTGGAGAAGCCAATTAAACATTTCTTGTCTCAGTCACTGCGCGCACGGCTTGAACCTGCGCGTGGAAACGAGGGTTTCGAGTCGAACGCCTTAACCACTCAGCCACCGTAGCTGCCTATCTCTCAAAGTGATGTAATCGTCTCAGCAATGTTCATCTCAACTTCGTAAGAAGTCTCACAACACCAGTTTTAGTCAAACAGGTTTATTTGGCAGCAAAAGCCACGAGCTGGAGTCACATGATGAAGGAGCAGCGCTCCGAAAGCTCGTGGCTTTTGCTACCAAATAAACCTGTTGGACTTCAACCTGGTGTTGTGAGACTTCTTACTGTGTTTACCCCAGTCCAACGTCGGCATCTCCACATCATCTTAACTTCGCCAGGCACCAGGATTGTGCAGAGAACAGTGTGAGCTGAAATATGTTCCTCTTTTATTTGGTGTCCTATTCTTTGACTGAGAATTCATTTATTAGTTCAGACTTGTTCTTCTATTTCAATATTGTTTTCAGGATAAACAAATTGAAACCGATTTCTCCGTCCGAAAAAAAAATTAAACGGAAGTCCATTTTATTTCGTTACCGCCTATTGTTCTGCTCGAACTTTAGTATATCCACATGTTTTGAAACGCAAGAGACGGTGGATAAGGTCCGAAGTAAATTATCAAGGTGATGGCCGGGAAGCGCACTCGAGCCAACTGCTTGGAATGCAGCTCTGCTCACCACGATCGCACCATCTCTCAGTATGTTTCATTAATTGTTATTTTCATGAGTCATAGTCACGGAACTACCTTAGTCGCCGAATTCATCGGACACCAGGTGTATCGTAATGCAGTTGGTCGACTGAAATTGTTTACTCTCGTTTTTTGGAAAGTTTTATATTGTACCTTTCTGGGGGCTCAATTATTGGTTTTGAGGCCTGGTCTTTCACTTAAACAAAGTTTCCCACTGAAAGCAAATTTAGATTCCAAGTCCAACGCCTGAACCACTCGGCCATCGCAGCTGCTTATTGGCCAGTCGATGCAACCACCTCAGCAATGTTCATATTGACTTCTTCAGGATTATTGAGATCACAGTCAGGGAGGTCAACCGTGCTCGGTTCCCTTTGTTTTATATATTTATCTCTGGCTGAGAATTAATTTAATAGATCAGAGACTTGTTCATCTATTTCAGTATTTGCTTTCAGCATAAAGAAACTGAAGCCGAATTTTCGGTCCGGAAAAATGAAATGCAAACGTGAAGTCCATTTTATGACACTGCCGTCAAATGCTGCGTTCTCGCTGTTTTTGTCCACATGTTTTGAAACGCAAGAGACCGTGGATAAGATTCTAAAAAAATGATGAATGCGATGGCCGGGAATCGAACCCGGGTCAACTGCTTGGAAGGCAGCTATGCTCACCACTATACCACCATCGCTTGCTCTGCTGAGAGCCCCCTTATTTTCATTAGATATAATTAGGCAACTTCCTTAGTTGCTGATTTCATGAGACACCAGGTGTGTCCATAGCACAGTTCATAAACTGAACTTGGCTTGTCTCCTTTTTCTGGACAGTTTAAATTACCTTTTTTACTGTTGTTTCTGACTGAGAACTCATTGATTAGTTTTGAGATCTGTTCTTCCATTGAAACAAAGTTTACACTGAAAGCAAATTGAAGCTGAATTTTCCGTTCGTAACTCATTGATAATAAGAATATTCAGTGAATTTCATTTTAGGAGTGACCCTCTGCTGTTCTTACCCGCGATAGCTAATTAAATACGTCACCACTGTGATGGTCAGGAACTGACTCTTGGTCAAATGCACGCACTGTGACCACTACACCACCATCGCTCACCTAACTCTAACACTCCCCGTGCATTGACGGAACGAATACATAAGCAACGAGGTGGCATAGAAATCAGAGATTAGAGAATCCTATAAACGACATTCCATTTCTAGGAGGTTTACATTTTCCGTAGATCGGGGTGAGCAGCATCGCCCAATCAGAAAATAGATCTCTGGAACATGGAATTTGGTTAATATCATTTTTTGCAATCATTTTAATTGGTAAGAAACATGTTGATGTTATTTCACTCGAATCCAAAAAGGTTCTGAATGAATGGCGACCTTGCTGCACAACACGCGTTCAGCCAGGAGATGGCAGCAGTGAACAATAATTTGGATTTGCTGTTTGTGTCAAACATCGGGACAGAAATGGAGTTGCTGCTGCCCGCGGAGCTGGCCAAGCAAGAGGCACAAATACTAACCAACTGTACCCACTCCAAATAGATTTACAAAATTAATGAACAAACGAAAAACAAGCGCAACTGATCTTTTAAGAAGCTACGACAGTCTCTGAAAGCATTATATTAACACCTCTTCAAGAAGCAATTTGCTGTAACTGCTTCAATATGAACCGTTTCAATGTCAGCCCTATTCATGGCCAATTCACAAACAGGCATTGACTGGTTAGAAGTTTTAAGGTTATCAGAGAACAGTTATCAATGTTCTCAGAGAAGCGAAACAGCCGCGCAAACTTCATAGAATCCCGACAGTACTGAAGAAGGCCAATCGGCCCATCGAACCCGTGCCAACAACAATCCCATGCAGGCCCTATCCCCGGAACCTCACGTATTTAACATGCTAACGCTCCTGACCCGAAGGGGCAATATTACATGACCATTGCACCTAACCCGGCACGAGTTTTCATGGCGGAACAGCCCATTCTGGAAAGACAAAATCTGCCACTCGGACCGCAAATGAAGCTGGCGTCTGCTTTGGAGCTTCTGAAACCACATATTCTCATGCTGGCAAACTCCTACCCAAAGCCGGTGTCCTGACTTGAATCGATTGCCAGCTCGAGTTTCTCATTTGGATGAAGAATATGGAATGGTGCTGGACTTTGCATCCCTCAAACCTGTGGAAATCTGAGTCTTACCTTCACCTTGGTCCGTGAACCTCAAAATAAGTGTTCAGTTTATCCTCAATCATTCAATGCGGAGACAGCGGTTTAAATGTCATAACAATAAAGATGGAATTCAAATCAATTTAGGCAGAGATTTTACAGCTCGCCCCGTGTAGTCAGAATGGCCGAGCGGTCGAAGGCTTTTTCCTTCGCGAGGCACCATCCAAACCCAATAAATCACCTGGCAGCACAAGGACAGCAGATGCAGAGAAAGAACGACCACCTCTAAATTCCAATTCGTGACGCACATCATCCTGACTTGAAAATATATCGCCGTTCCGATGATTCGCAATCCTTGAAATCCCTCCCAAAGGGATTTGCTTTAATTCTCCGTGAAATTGAAGATGGCTAATGAGAAGAAACCAACATCGAAACCAGCTCCCAAGAAGGAAACGAAGAAAGTGATTAAGAAACCGGGAACAAAGGGCGGGAAGAAGCGGCGAAAGTCGAGGAAGGACAGTTACTCCATCTGCATCTACAAAGTGATGAAGCAGGTTCACCCTGACACCGGCATCTCCTCCAAGGCCATGAGCATCATGAACTCGTTCATGAACGATATGTTCGAGCGCATCGCGGGTGAGGCTTCCCGCCTGGCCCATTACAACAAGCGCAGCACGATCAGCTCCCGGGCGATCCAGACCGCCGTGCGCCTGCTGCTGCCCGGGGAACTGGCCAAGCACGCCGTATCGGAAGGGACAAAGGCGGTGACCAAGTACACCAGCTCCAAGTAAAACACCCCATGGACTGAAAACACCCCAAACACAACGGCTCTTTTAAGAGCCACCCACAATCTCTGTGAAAAAGCTGCGCCATCTTTTCCCTTATGAGAAATCTATTTCTGGAGAATAGGGATTTGTCCCGTTACAGAATGCTGTGAATGGGACTTCATACCCGCCCCTCACACACACTTTCACATTGATGGGACAATCAAACTGAACTGAGAGCGGATTATTCAACTCAGTCTGGGACTTGTGCGGGGCAATGAGGAGAAACACAATATTAGGACGCCATGACTTAAATTTAATAATAACTATATTCAGAGCTTTAACAATTGGTGAATTAACTTCATAATACAATGATGTTTATTGATCTCGGGTGATCTCGGCGTTGCAGCCGGAACAGAAGAAAGGCGGGAATGAAGAGGTTCTTCTCGGGCTCATCTGTGTATTCCGCAGTTTTCACAGAGGACGGAATCAGCGAGATTTGTGCACACTCAGGACACTGAGCACATCGGAGCGAACCCCCCCCCCCCCCCCCCCCCGCAATCCCACTCCCCGCAGCCCCGATTCTCCGGACACAATGCTACCGATTCAACCGGCAGGATATGGCAGGGATTCTCTCCACACTTCCGATTGTAATATTCCCAGCCGTTTTCAGGGGTGAGGATCAGAAATCAGCCTTTCCCTCTGTCCCTGTGAAGCCTGTGTGAAGGCGTTCGCTGGTAATCTCTGTTTCTGCTTTTCCAGTGAGCTGAGATTTGCTCCGTTTTAAATTGCTGAACGGAGTCTTATTTCCGCTGGTGACAGATAAGAGATTGAGAAAATCAAACTTTTCCTTAAATAGCGCCAGGATTCTGTGAGGTAAAATACAATAAACAGATGATAAAGTGTGAGATTGAAAGTTTCCTGAACATTCAGGCGTTCGGTTATTATCTATTTTTCCTGGCGGGCTTTTCCAAATTGAAAATGTAAACCAATCAAAACCTCCCATTTCTTTTCCTGGCTCTCCGATTAGTTACGAACCTGATTGAAATGACAGTGACCAATCAGAGCGAGAGTCTGGCTTCAGCCTCGCAAACCGCTCACAATGATTATTAATCGAGATTAAACTGACGGAATGTGTATTTGAGTTGTGAAATGTACTTTGTTCGCGCAGACAAATAATTGAAGGAACCAGAATAAATGTGATATTTCGTCCACGGAAGTTAAAGGGAAGAGTGTCGCCAGCTCCTTGTCACACATTCCGCATATTGTCACTGACGGAGAAATAAACAGCTCATCAGTTCCACGTCTGAGACAGCAGAAATAATTCCAGAGGCGCATTTTCAATCACTGCTCTAACAGCAGGAAAGCCAGATGTCGTGTCCACATCACGCCAAGCTTTCGTACCAGGATGGCCGAGTGGTTAAGGCGTTGGACGTAAGATCCAATGGACATATGTCTTCGTGGGTTCGAACCCCACTCCTGGTAAATAGATTTTTAACACGACATTCACGACACTGCTTTATTTCTCCTCCATGAACGGTATGCTTTGTCGAACCAGCATGCAAGAAACTGGAATTTTCACAGCAGAATAATACATGAGACAATAAGAAATCAAAACAAACTCAGTACAACTAACAGGGGGATTCATCAATCCCAGTCCAAATTCTCATCCATTATCAGATCATCGCTGCGTCAATCCCACAATAGTGCAGCCTCAGCTCCAAATTAAATATCAGATAAAACTGACAGATGGTTTTCTGTTAAAAGTTACACAACCTTAATAATGTACTCTGAGATTCGAGTTAAATACCAGTCATATCACCAAATCAGGGGTTTCGAAGTGGTCGCAATAATCCCCACAGTCTGCCCTCACGTACATTCAAATCTCAAATGCATTCTCAGATTCGGATATTCTGAAAGCTGGTATACAAACACAAATGCCAGTTGAAAACTTACCCTGCATATGAAACAAAAAGTTACAAAATCAATTTGATGGCTACGAACTGAACTATAAATTATAAACTCACGCTAAATCCTCACTTGCACTGTGCCAGGTGGAAGACACTCTCCCAATTCCAGACTGGACTTCATTTTACATGCATGTCAAAATTCTTACTCTGAATCAGGCTGAGTGTCACAGATCAAATCAATGTGAACAACCTGGGTGAAACTTGCATAGCAATCCAGTATCAGATTGAAAGATACATTATCTTTCACAATTGTGTTCACACTGACAGAGATTTACTGCTGGGCTGAAACTCACACACATTGTTTGCTTAAAACCTACCACATCAGTGGTCTGTTTCTGTGCTGGAAAGCTATTTGGAATTAATCCAAATTCATAAATAGTCCCAGAGACTGCAGGTTATTTAATTAATCCGAAATTCATAGTAAATACCAAAGATTGATAGATGAGAAAATAGTTCTCACTCACATGTACTGCAACTTAAAAACGATCGCCCAATTTCGACTGTGTTTTACCCTCTGTTAGCGAATGTGATTGGGGATTCATATTCTATCCAATACATGCATGTGAGTGAGATGTGTTCTGTATCTGTCTGTCTCCGGTTGTAATTGCGAGTTTTTATTTATTTATTCATTTTGAGAGGTGGGCATCACTGACTAGGCCAGCATTCATTGCCAATCACTAACTGACCTTAAGCAGGTGGTGGTTTGTTGTTTTCTTGAACTGCTGCAGTCCCTGAGGTGTCGGTAGAGCCCCAGTGCTGTGAGCCAAACAGTCTTTCAGGATTTTGCCACTGCAGCAGTGAAGGAGCCGCGATGTATTTCCATGTCAGGACGGTGAGTGGGTTAGGCGCCGGTTTGGGGCGGGGGCGAGGGGGGGGGGCGTGGGGGGGGGGGCGGGGTGTGTGGAGGCGGGGGATGGTGGAGATGGGAAAGATTGCAGTGCTGGTGCTCGCATGTATCTGCTGCCGCTGTCCTTCGAGGTGGTAGAGGTGGTGGGTTTGTGGGTGCAGCCTAAGGAGAGAAAATAAAAAAAATATTGTTCCAATTGGCAAAGGAGGGAAGGGTGGTTTTTAAAGCACTGAGTGATTAGGACCTGGATTGCACTGCCCGAGACTGTGGCAGAGGCAGCATCAAATCAGGGCTGTCAAAGGGGAAAGCGTTCAGCACCTGAAGTGAAAGGATTTGCAGGGATATGAGGCAAGGACTGGGAAAGGGAAGAGCTGAGTCGTTCTTGTACATACCAGCACACAGACAAAGGGCCGAATGGTCTCCCTTTCTTTGTTGTATGCATTCTGAGATTCTGTATGTATGAGTGTTGGACTCATTCTTTATCGCTCTGTCTCTGGTGCGACATATGTGTGTGATATTCATTATAAACCTATGTGAGAGATTTTGCAAATCTGTACACATTCTACCCAGAAGATACCTAATTGGAACCGGCCCTTTTGTTCTAATTAGTACATGATTCCATACGCTCCTCTACTCAAAATCTTCAATGTAACAGCATCTGCTTATCTCTGAAATTCATTCTCCATCGTCTCATTACCGAGGTTCCCCTTTAGTACATTGGTGCCAGTCGACTCAACTGCTCCAGGTAATAGCAAATTGCAAGTTATATTGACTACTTGGGAAAGTACATTAATATTGAATTCTCCATGGGATTTAAGGCTGTCATCCAATCATTAATTCCTGTTTGATCTGTCTCTGCAAAAGCGATAGTTAATGTGATTTTATTTCCGCATTGCAGGTCTGTATTGCGCCCAATAGATGTCAGCACACTCTGGTAGAGTGAACTTTCGACAGCAGAGAGGGAAAAACCAGACAGGAAATGTTCACAGTATATTGAACCTGGGACGGAGGAGTTTCGGAATACTAAATGTGTTGGCCATATCAATTCGAAATCTACCAGTACGCTGCTTTCCTCTGTATTCATCATTAAATACCGATAAATCAGCAAGGCTATGCTTTTTAAGTATTTTGAAGTGAAAGTATTAGCACCAGTCGGTATTTTCTTTTCAACCAAGTGGCATTTTGAATCATTGTTGTTTAGCATAGTTAGAATTTCATTATGCAACGGTTTAATTATTAGTACAAACCTATTAAAGCATATATTACACAAAGTTTTATCTATTTATAATTGGGGTAGTATATAGAGAGAAACTTGCATTTCTTGACAAATATTATTGACCGAGATCTGGGTGTACAGGTTTCAATCTCAAAATTTACCAGTGGTGCAAAACTTGAAAAGGTTATGAACTTTAGTGAGAAGGATGTTGATAATCTTCAAGAACATAGAACATAGAACAGTACAGCACAGAACAGGCCCTTCGGCCCACGATGTTGTGCCGAGCTTTATCTGAAACCAAGATCAAGCTATCCCACTCCCTATCATCCTGGTGTGCTCCATGTGCCTGTCCAATAACCGCTTAAATGTTCCTAACGTGTCTGACTCCACTATCACTGCAGGCAGTCCATTCCACACCCCAACCACTCTCTGCGTAAATAACCTACCTCTGATATCCTTCCTATATCTCCCACCACGAACCCGATAGTTATGCCCCCTTGTAATAGCTCCATCCACCCGAGGAAATAGTCTTTGAACGTTCACTCTATCTATTCCCTTCATGATTTTATAAACCTCTATTAAGTCTCCCCTCAGCCTCCTCCGCTCCAGAGAGAACAGCCCGAGCTCCCTCAACCTTTCCTCGTAAGACCTACCCTCCAAACCAGGCAGCATCCTTGTCAATCTCCTCTGCACTCTTTCCAGCGCTTCCACATCCTTCTTATAGTGAGGTGACCAGAACTGCACACAATATTCCAAATGTGGTCTCACCAAGGTCCTGTACAGTTGCAGCATAACCCCACGGCTCTTAAACTCCAAGAAGATATGGACAGGCTGGTGGAATGTGAATACACGTGACATATGCAACTTAATTTATGTAAGGAAGTGTGAATTGATACATCTTGGTCCGAAGATCAAGGAGAGACGATATAAAACAATTTATATTTTATATAAATAACATTTAGCGTTCCTAATCCGTATTGCACCTTTATCACGCCAAGATGCCGCAGTCTCTCCACACATCTCAGAACCCACTGAATATCCAGCCTGAAGTCTGCATTTCACATCTACTTGTACGGTGATCATTAAACATTTAGCACACCTACTTTCCTATGTACCTTCACTCCATCTGACAACTCAGTCAATGTCGCACTTCACTTTGTATATTGCCCATGGTAGGCTTATCCTGCCCAGTACCCATTGTGTTTCACTTTGTTCAGTTATATTGCCCACATTGCATACTGTTCCAACTTTTCTATTCTCCATTAATAATGAATGAATAAATAGAACCATCCCTTGAATAAACACTGTCACCTTTCAATGTTTTGCGGGTGAGTTTCATGAAGTGTTGGGTGTGATTCCCGCCTTTATGCTTCTGTACAAATTTCGTCAAAGGAAAGTTATTCAAATATATTTTCAATTTTCCTTCTCTTTCACAAAGAACTGAGCGGGTGTTGGATACAGTATCAATAGTAGCTTTAATAAGATAGTGATTGGATTTGCAAGTTTAAAGTCCAAGGGTCACATCAATGCCTGAAGTGGTTTTCAGGCTGTGGTGACGAGAAGAACAATGCAGATTATCAATTTGAATTGTTCAAAATCATAGAATGGAGCATCCATTGTTGATGAAAAGAAACTTTAAACTGTGCAGCTGTGCTCTGCTTCAGGAGCTGATTTTATGGAAATCTCCATTTGTCAAAAATGTTGCCTCACCTGGTGAGCATTTCCAGCATTTTATGTTTTTGTTTCAGATTTCCAGCTTCCAGCTTTGCGTTGTGTTCTGTGCAGGTGTTTCCCTGGAACAGGGAACAGGTTCTGATCAGTCCTGTGACAGATAGAGTAGAATGTGTCTGCCGACTATCAGTCCCGCGAGATTAATCTCCAAGCTGGACAGGAGAATGAGAAGGAGAGACAGAAAGGATCATTCTGTGATGGAAAGATTTCCTGTATAAAGGACACAAAGGTTTGTATTTCCACAGCCGTTTTAGCAGACATAAGATGCCCCAACATGACTTGCAATCAATGAAGTCTCTCTTAACAGTCCTTAACGTTTTAACTACGAGATTATTGAACTTATCAATAATTTCCACATTGTCAAAAATCCATATAAGGACAAGTAAAGTAAAGTTCTCGCACGTGGCTCTGTGGCGCGTTAAAAGATCAAGTGTAGTATGGATTGGATGCTGCACTTGGTTGAGGTCATTAGGTTACATTGAAGCTTCATATGTTTCATATGAAGACATTTTTAAAAGCAGTATCTCGGTATTTTGGCTAAGATGCAAATGAGATCAAGTCTTGGAGGAGGAATTGCTTTCCCTCCTCCAATCAGCTTGGCTCATGTAGATCAGGCCCAGGACAGGGTAAATGGTCGCTTGCCCTGTCTTGCCAGCCTGGATCGGAAATGTCTCAAATTGTTGAGACTCTGAATTGGACTTGATTTGATTAAATTGGAAAAGTATAAAAAAAACAGACATAAGATGCCCCAACATGACTTGCAATCAATGAAGTTCCTCGAACAGTTCTTGACATTTTAACGACGAGAGTTTTGAACTTACCAGTCGTTTCTACATTGTCAAGAATCCATGTATGGACCTGAAAAGTGAATTTCTGGCACGTGACTCTGTGGCGCAATGGATAGCGCATTGGACTTCTAAATGATGGCACGTTAGCGATTCAAAGGCTGTGGGTTCGCATGCCATCAAAGTCGGATTTTGGATCAGATCAGTAACAAGCAGTTTGTTCCGACATTGATATGATTTAGCTTTGGCACCGACATTTCCTGCTCTGCCATCTCTCCATGCTGTTCCTGTTTACTCAGCTCCCATAGAAACCACTGACTCGAGAAGAAATCGCAAACCCCAGGGGGCTTCCTTAAAGTTTGACACAACATTCGCTGGTTGGGTTAGCAATAGTATTTTTTTCAATTAGATATTACGCTTGGGAAGATAAAGAAGATTAAAGAACACTCACGGAACAACAACAACTTCTCAATAACTACAATCAATAGCTAAATATCAGTGCCTTGCAACCTGGTGGTATTATTCTGATGTGTCTGCTGCGCTTGTCCTTCTCGGCTGTAGTAGTCGTGGGTTTGAGAAGGTGCTGGCAAAGGAGCCTTGCTGAGTTGCTGCAGTGCATCTTGTAGATGGTGCACACTGCTGCCGTTGTGTGTTGGTAGTGGACGGAGTGAATTTTTATGCATGGGAAGCGAATGAAGTGGGATGCTTTGTCCTGGATGGTGCCACACTGTAGTGTGTTCACGCTGCATTCACCCAGGCAAGGTATCCCAGGAAACCGAGTGCTCCGGTTTCCTTCCACAGTCAAAAGATGAGCAGGTTGGGTGGATTGGCCATGCTAGATTCCCCAAGGTGTTTGTATCGGTAGATTAGCGGGGTGGAAAGATCCTGCGTGCGATTCTCTGTCGCAGATTGGGTACAGGCCCGATGGGCAGAATGGTCCCTTTCAGCACTGTCGGGATTGTGTGATTCTAAGGCCATTTGACTGTGTTAGAAATTCCCTGAGGGAAAAAAAAGGAAAACTGTCTTTGTAGAATTTACAGCATTGGGTTTATTGGGGATTTTGTTTTACTGCAAAATGATGAAAACAACTGAATCGTGTAAATAAACAGTCGAGATATTCGTGGGGAGTCGCGAAATCTGTGTTTGTTTCAACTTTGTAGATCATCCAATTAAAGGGAAAGATAATATTGACCAGCAAGAAAGGGACATTGTAACTTGAGTAATTGCAATGAACACTTGAAAGATCACGTGAAAGTAATCAAGGCACTGCTCGTGTCCGTGAAACCAGGATCTACCTGTGACGAGACAGGCGCTTTAACCAACTCAGCTGCAGAGCCTGATACTGCTACTCCTGGTACAGCAGAATGCTGGAAATAAGCTCCAGATCTGGTGGTGTTTGTGAAAAAAGAGATACTGCCAGATCTGGAACGTATCTGAGAAAATAGAGGTCGTTCACATTTCAGATGCAGACCTTTCACGGGAACGACCGTTTCTCTCTCCCCAGATGCTATGGGATCTCGGATAGATTCATGAAAGAAAATAATTGAATCCCACAGTGGCCGATCGAGACTGCACCGAATTCCCAGTAAACTGGGGCCTCTGCTATTTGTGATATCTATAAATAATTTGGAAGAAGGTGTAACTGGTGTAATCAGCAAGTTTGCGGATGACACGAAGATGGCTGGACTTGCGGATAGCGAAGAGCATTGTCGGGCAATACAGCAGGATATAGATAGGCTGGAAAATTGGGCGGAGAGGTGGCAGATGGAGTTTAATCCGGATAAATGCGAAGTGATGCATTTTGGAAGAAATTATGTAGGGAGGAGTTATGCAATAAATGGCAGAGTCTTCAGGAGTATAGAAACACAGAGGGACCTCGGTGTGCAATTCCACAAAGCCTTGAAGGTGGCAACACAGGTGGAGAAGGTGGTGAAGAAGGCATATGGTATGCTTGCCTTAATAGGACGGAGTATAGAGTATAAAAGCTGGAGTCTGATGATGCAGCTGTATAGAACGCTGGTTAGGCCACATTTGGAGTACTGCGTCCAGTTCTGGTCGCCGCACTACCAGAAGGACGTGGAGGCATTAGAGAGAGTGCAGAGAAGGTTTACCAGGATGTTGCCTGGTATGGAGGGTCTTAGCTATGAGGATAGATTGGGTAAACTGGGGTTGTTCTCCCTGGAAAGACGGAGGATGAGGGGAGATCTAATAGAGGTGTGCAAGATTTTGAAGGGTATAGATAGGGTGAATAGTGGGAAACTTTTTCCCAGGTCGGAGGTGACGATCACGAGGGGTCACGGGCTCAAGCTGAGAGGGGCGAAGTATAACTCAGATATCAGAGGGACGTTTTTTACACAGAGGGTGGTGGGGGCCTGGAATGCGCTGCCAAGTAGGGTGGTGGAGGCACGCACGCTGACATCGTTTAAGACTTACCTGGATAGTCACATTAGCAGCCTGTGAATGGAGGGATACAAACGATTGGTCTAGTTGGACCAAGGAGCGGTACAGGCTTGGAGGGCCGAAGGGCCTGTTTCCTGTGCTGTACTGTTCTTTGTTCTTTGTTCTTTATTTCAAATCTGCCTTTCCCGACATTGAACAAGCACATCAGAGGGAATCGCACACATCACTCAGTGAAACTCTTCCGCTAAACATTGAACGGTTTATCGTGAGCTGGTTCCATTTACTGTTTTCAGACACACATCTGGTTTAAAGTAGCCGTGTTCAGGATTTGATTCACACACATAATTTCCTGTTCTAAAGTTGATTATTTTTTAATACTTCATTTATACGGGATATGTGTGTCACTGGCCTGGGAAGCATTTATTGTTCAATTTAAATACTTCTCAGTATTTGGCAATGAACTCATTCTTGAGCCACTGCAGTCCATGTGGCGTATGTGCACATACACTGCTGTTCGAGGGAAAGTTCCAGAATTGTGAGCTGGCCACAGCAAAGGCGATATATTTCCAAGTTAGGATGCAGTGGACCTTGTCGGCCGTGGTTGTTTCTCTGCATCTGCGGCCCATGTGCAGCCATGTGCAGCCAAGTGAGAGATGCCTTGGGTTCGAAGGTGCCTCGCGACAGAATAATCATTGTCAGGAGTGGGATTTTAACAGACGTCTCCAGAGGAGACTGCGATCTAAACGCAGCGCCTTAGACCGCTCGGCCATCCTGCCTGCACTGGAACTAGCGTAATAAATTCTGCACAAATCGATTATTGTTCTTACATTTAAAACTCGATGTGTTTTTTCCATTTGTCAATCCAGCCAGAGACTCGTATCTGAGTCCCATCCTTCTCCAAGCCGCCGGGGGGTGAGCAGCTTCTCATTGCTGCATTGTTCTGTTTGCCCAAATCAACAAAGACCCAATTCCCGCCCTACCTTTTCCTTACATGAAGGTGTTGAGAGGGTCAGATCTAAGCAACATGAAGTATTCAATTGGAGAGTTACATCCTGGTGACATGAATATCTCTCCACAGCTGCTTTCCGAGCTGCAGAACATTTCCAGCATTTCCTTGTTCTGATTTTGTGCCTTCATTACAGGAGGTCATTGACTGACAACCAACACTTGTCTCTTTTACGCAGCTCCAGATACAGCTTTTCTGTGATCTTCTCACAGACAAGTTCACTCTTCACTTTTCTACACACAAGCTTTAAAATCGGCTGTTTTACGCTCAGCGCCCTGCGGCATTGTCTTCAAAGCTCAGCACACCTCCCATCCGCCCATCAGGGTCACAAGGGTACAAGTATTTTTTTAATAAGAATTCATCGGTGCAAAGGGATCACAGTGTTTGTGAAGGAATATAGGGGATTGATCCACACTCACAAGCAGAATGAAAATGAGTTAATCTCTCTCTCACACGCACACTCACATAAACACTCACACATCCACCGCCACGGCAGATGGTGAAATTCGACATCAATAAAAATGTCTGCCATTAATTACCTTGAATCGATTGTCGTAGAAAAAGAAACAACAACTGATAAACTGATGCTCTTTAGGGAAGGAATTCTTACCTTGTCTGGCCTGTATGTGACTCCCGACCAACAGCAATGTGGTTGACTCTGAGCTGCCCTCAAAGGTGGCCGAACAAGCCACTCAGTTGGAGGGAAATTTGGAGGTGATGTCTTTGTGGTATTATCGCTGGAATATTGATCCCGAAACTCAACTAATTTCTGTTTGGATCCGTGCTCACATCTCGCCATGGCAACTGGTGGAATTTGAATTCAATGCAAAATATCTGCAATCAAGAATCTATTTATGCTTTCATGCATTGTCGATTATCGGAATATCCATTTGGTTCACCAGGGAACTTCAGGGAACTAGATTCTTGCCCAGTCTGGCCTATATGTGACTCCAGAGCCACAGCTATGTGGTTGACTCTCAACTGCACTCGGGCAACTGTGATTGGGCAATAAATGCTGGCCAGCCAGTGACGCCCAAGCCCCATGAATGAACACAAAATAAAATGTTGGCCCAGTCAGCGACGCTGAAAAAAATATATCGGAGATTCAAAATGAGGAGATACATCAACTCGTTTACAATCCCGGAGCTTGCAAATACAGAATGAATTCCAACTAATTTACAGTTCCGGGAGCTGACGGTCAGAACAAATCGCTTGTGCACGCACAATTCCACAGACAAAATGAGAAAGATCCCAACCCCCACACAGCAGCAGATAATGAAAAACGCAGTTTAACTATGACCCTGATGTGGCGATGCCGGCATTGGACTGGGGTGGGCGTATTGAGAAGTCTCACAATACCAGGTTAAAGTCCATCAGGTTTATTTGGAATCATGAGCTGTCGGAGCGCTGCTCCTTCAACAGGTGAGTTGACTCAATAAATTCCAAATAAAGCTGTTGCACTTTACCTGGTGTTGTGAGACTTCTTACTGAAGATGACCCAGATATAAAGGTAAAGTCAGCTTCGTCCCAAATGACCATCCGCTGTGCCCCTCTCAACAGGGAGAGCTGACTGGTGAAGATTTAGCTTAATGATGACCACACCTCAGGCGAGGGGCAAGGCTAAGAAGAGTAAATGTGCTATCTAATAGTACATCTGAAATTTGTTCACTGCAATTTTATATTCACTTCTTGCTTTCAGTTAGAAAGCCAATGATAATTGAAGCTTCATTAACGGCTCTTAAAAGCTGTCCTGTCACCTTCAATGATTTATGCACATGTCCACAATATTCCCGCTGTTCCCGCATCCTCTTTTGGAATTATACCCTTTATTTTATGTTGCCTCTTTGTGTTCTTCCCAGCAAAATGAATCACTTTATTCTTCATCTGCCACATGTCATCCCATTCCACGAACCTTTCTGTGTCCTTTCGGAGGTCCACTGGAAATTCGTTAGCTCCTTTCAGAACGACAGGACGTCCCAAAACACTTCACTGATAATAAAGTATTGATTGAAATGTAATCACTGTCCAAATGCTGAACTTTTGAGCTTTCTATTCCACGACGTCAGAAATTCCCATATGGGGATGGGGAATTACATTAGCGAACCTCCAATCCATTGGAACTCTTCCAGAGTCGATACAAAACAGGACATGATCACCAATGCATCCACTATTTCCAGGGCCACGTCCTTCAGTACTCTGGGGTGCAGAGCATCAGGCCCTGGGGATTTTGTCGTGTTTTAATTCTAGCAGTTCCGACAATACAATTTCCTGACTAATAAGGACTTTCTTCAGTTCCTTCATCATGCTTTTGAAGGCAGAGATTTTCTACAAGATGCTTCGAAAACCAATTTCTCTCTTAAAGATTCAAAACACTCTGAAATAATTTCACAAAATATACTTGTGGGTGCTAATTGTTTATAACGTATAATGTTATACTTTGAAGTGGAACGTTGCTTATTTGGGACTAAAACAATGAAAATGAGTAATTCTAGTTGTTTACTTTCTTCTTTAAATATTGTTCAATTGTTGAGAGTTAAGTTGCTTCATTTGTTAGAGTTGGTTTTAAACTGTAATTTAAACAAACATCTTGCTGTAAAAGATTTTTAATTTGTCAGTGGAATTACTTTCTGATCCAGTCCCCGAACTCTTATACACCAGCTTCCAACCCCTGGATCGTGACCATCGAGAAGAACAAGAGGAGCAGATGCCTGGGAACACCTCCACCCAAATGTTCCCCTCCAAGTCACTCACCATCCTGATTTGGAAGCATATCACCGTCCTTCACTATCACTAGTTCAATATCCAGGAATTCCCTCCCGAACAGCACTATGTGTGCGTCTGCACCCCAGGGACTGCAGAGTCTCAAACACACCACGATTCTCAAGTACAGCTGGGGATGGTCAATAAATGAAACCTGTCCTACGGCGCCCAAATACTGTTAAAAAACAAAACAACTTAATGGGAGACCATTCAGCCCTATATGTCTCTGCTAGCTCTCAGCGGGCCCCTGGTTTCACTGCCTTGTCGGTTAACTGTTGCCCTGCATATTTTCCTTTCGAAGAATAATCGAATTCAAGTGAACCTGCCGTGACCCTCTCTCAGGCAGCATTTCCTTGATGCTGCTGTTGCTTCTTTTGACAGTTACCTCCAATATCTGCCCTCTGGGTTTCGATCCTACTAACAATGAGAACACATTTCTGTCCATCTTCAGACCAGACCCATGAGGATTTGTATGTTTTTCCCAATTTCTCCTCTGAACCTTCTCTTCTCCGCGTAGAGAAGTCGCAGCGTATCCAACCATTCTCAGTAACTAAAGTTCTTGATCAATTGAACTATTCTGTTGAAACATTTCTGCTGCTTTCTGAAATCTTTTATATTGTTTTTTAAATTTTCTCTCCAGAAAATGGAAGCAATATCCACGTGAAACCGAAGTCAATTTAAATGCAGGCTTGACATAGCGTCTGTATTTTTGTACTCTGTGCCCCATTAATAAAAAGCAGGACACCGTCTGATTTATTACAATCACTCTCCTCACCATCCTGTCTACAGTTCTGGTCACCCTATTAGAGAAAGGATATTATTAAAATAGAAAGAGTGCAGAAAAGATTTACTAGAATGCTATCAGGACTTGATGGTTTGAGTTACAAGGAGAGGCTGGATACACTGTGATTTTTTTTCTCGAGAGGTCAGGGGTGATCTGATTGAGGTCGACAAAATAATGAGGGGCATTGATCAGCGAGATCGTCAATATCTTTTCCCAAAGGTAGGGGAGTCTAAAACTAGAGGGCATAGGTTTCAGGTGAGTGCGGGGGGTGAGGGAAGGGTGCAGGGGGTGTGTGTGGCGGGGGTGTATACAAAAGGGTGCAGAGGGGCAATTCTTTCACACAGAGGGTGGTGCGTGTCTGGAAAAAGCTGCCAGAGGTAGTCATAGAGGCGGGGACAATTTTGTCTTTGACACACCTACATGAGTAAGATGGCTATCGAGGGCTATGGGCCAAACGCAGGCAATTGGGACTCGCTTCGTCGTTAAAAAAGGGCGGCATGGACAAGTTGAGTCGAAGGGCCTGTTTCCATGCTGTTAACCTCTATGCCAATCCCTGTCAACTTGGGAGATGTGTGTACATATTTGCCTCTTTAGAATTGTACCATGTATTTTATGTTTTGAATCTGGGTTCTTCTTTCAGAACCAATGAATTCACATTTTGATACATTTAATTTAATCTGCCGTATTAAAAATTTTCATGCTTTTGGAAGTTTATGTAAACCGCATGAACAGCATTACCCTCATCAACACTCTCGGTTACCACTTCAAAATACTGAAGATAGTTAGTCGAAAACATTGTTACCTGAGTAAATCCGAAATTGGAAAGTTATTTCCAATCTCTTCGCAATTGTAGATCATTTCCTTCAGTATCCTCAGATGCATATCACCCGGTCCTAGTGTCTAATCAAATACGGACAGCCTCTCCAAATCTCCTCTTCACTGAGTTAATTGCCTCTGGAGTGGAATGCCGAACAGCATCACAAACAATCACTTCCTGCTCAGTGAAACGCCTGGAGCACAGTTAAAATATAATAAATTCAAAACCAAACTATGACCCCCAGCTTTGTCAAACTGCAATTTCTTTCTGACTGAAATACAATTGAACACACGATGCAAGAATCCCTGACGCGATAAGTAATGGACAGCCCTGATTGATTCATTGGGATAAGTTTACAGTCTGGTTACGTGGGTGAACATTCTTGAAAACTTTTCATTTTCTCCATGTGCAGCATTGAGAAAATTGTCGCGAGGTGTTGCAGGATTTCAAACCTGATCTCCAGATATGTAAATCCCGCCATCTAAAACGCAACGTATTTTTTTCAAATAAACAACCAGCATTTGGGACCAAAACTGGCAAGAAGTGAGGGCTCGTCACTTTAAACCCGGGACCTCTCGCATGATCATACAACGCAATCCGCGAAGCGAGAGTCATACCACGAGACCAAGGAGCCGCTGGCAGGCGGGTTGCTCAGCCAATACACTTCTGCTCACGAGCTGTCTTTACAGGTTACGTCATAACAACGGAAAGTTGAAGAAAACACAGCGGATTCACTGGGAAATGTGATCCTTTTCGTCTTAGACCTTGACTAGATCTTCAATGTTGGGATTGTAGTTTCTCTCTGCGAAAGAAATTCCCATCACATCAGTTCAAAGATTGTTGTGAAGAACCGACATGAGCAAAGTGTGGAAGACCACAAGTGTGTTCAAATCCAGAGTAGCAATGTATTAAATGTTCCGTAGATTAATGATGAGAGTGAGTTTTAAACTCACCCGTGCAGACCATCGCCAAACCAGCTCGGCCATCTTCTCAGCCACCCAGGAGCTTGTGAAAGGCTTCCTTCCATTTGATTTTCTATCCATGAATTTTTGGGGAAGAAGGTCACCTTCACCATCGCTCCTGGATGTCCAGCGAAATGGAATATGTTGGAAATGTAGTTGCTGCAAAACAGAGGAAATTTCCATCCCAGCAGGTCACCTTCTATGACTCATTCTCTCACCCTACAGTATAAATAACTCCCACTTTTTATGACTTTTAGCTCTGATAAAGGGTCAGCTGGACTCGAAACGTCAACTCTTTTCTCTCCTTACTAATCCTACCAGACTTGTGAGATTTTCCAGCACTTTCTCTCGCGTTCATTAACATTTCTGATTTTACAATTGCGTTGCGAAAAGATGATTGATCAGCTTTGGGAGACAATGAAAAGACATTTTCAGTGGAACCGAGTGTAGCGGCTGGCTCACTGGCCAAGAGGTATGATTCTTGCTTAGAACAATAGCATTAAAATGCGGGAGATCTCGAGTTCAAATGCCGCAGGATGCCAGACGCATTTTACAAAAAAATTCTGAGCGATGGAGATGGCGACAATGAACGAAAGCGGGGGCAGAGCTCGTCTCCCGAGAAGTCATTGTCGAGAATATGTCTCTGCAGAACTCCGGCCAGTAGATGTCAGCACACTCGGGAGAACGAAGCTCACGTTTCAGAGAGGGACAAACAGACAACAATTGTTCATGTTCTGTTGGCGGTGGCACGTTTTACCAATACTAATACTGGAAGTGGCTTTTAATGACATTTGTTTTGTAACGAACAGTTCTTATCGATGTCTGTCCCTCGATTCGAGGATCACATCCACTCAGGGCCGTGACTTTCTCCTTTTTGACTTCATGTGAGCGAACAGGGCGATTTTCGGCCGACAGATCTTTGAACACGGTACGGTAGGGCGGCACGGTAGCACAGTGGTTAGATCTGCTGCTTTACAGCTCCTGGGACCTGGGTTCGATTCCCGGCTTGGGTCACTGTCTGTGTGGAGTTTGCCCATTCCCCTCGTGTCTGCGTGGGTTTCCTCCGGGTGCTCCGGTTTCCTCCCACAGTCAAAAGATGTGCGGGTTATGTTGATTGGCCATGCTAAAAATTGCCCTTTGTGTCCTGAGATGCGTAGGTTAGAGGGATTCGTGGGTAAACATGTAGGGATATGGGGGTCGGGCCTGGGTGGATTTGTGGTTGGTGCAGACTCGATGGGCCGAATGGCCTCTTTCTGTACTGTAGGGTTTCTATGTTCCTATGATACAAGGCGGAGGATGTCCCACGAAGTACTGGGACCCGGAGCGCATGATTTGCTTCCTGTTACTTTCTTCGCTGCCGCCATTCTGCCTCATCATTAAGATCTTGTGACTCAAAGCGTGCTGCAGCTTGGGGGACAGGTGTTGGCCATTTTGAACGATGAGTAACAAACTCCTCCCAGTCATCAGCATGAGTGTTGCCTCGCTTCAACCTGGAGGACGTCGGGGAAACATTGCTCGTGGAATTTCTCTCACAAACTCAGGAGTCGCTGATACATTGGAGCAGTTACCTCATTGTGCTAAAACCACCAACTGTCAACGACATGTATGGGAGAATGAGATACATTCTTATCTGCCCTTCTCTGGTCCATTTTATCGAAATGAAAGTTTTCAAAATCTTTCACTGATTTAAAGCCCAGCATCAGGCCACCCCTCAGCCTTGTTATTACAAGAAAAGAAAGATGCAAGCAGTCAAAACATTACCTGACCTTTCCTTTGTTCTTAATGATGTTTCTCTTCTTGGGCTAACGGATTTCACCTGCAGGACCAACATTTGTTTCCCTTCCCGAATTGCTCTTCAACTGAGAGTGGCTTGCTCGCCCATTTCAGAGGGCAGGTCAGAGTCACCCACATTACTCTGTGTCTGGAGACACATGTCTGCCAGACCAGCTGAGGAGGGCAGACTGCTTTATCTTAAGTGCAGTGGTGAACCACATGAAGTTTTGCAACAATCGATGGTAGTTTCAAGATGGCCATTACTGAGACCAGTTTTTCAATTCCAGATTGATCAAATCAGTGAATTTAAGTTTGACCAGCAGCCATGGTGCGATTCACTCCCTGTGCGCAAGTATTAGTACGGGCCTCTGGATTACCAGCCCAGTGACATTGCATTTCATCCCTGTAAACATAAACAGTTTGTTCAGTTCATTATTAAATCTTTTCCTGAGGGGATTAGATTTCCCCCCACAGAATTCTACCAAAACGATTCTGCAAAGCCTGTTGCTCCATTCGGCAACATCAATGACTTCTTAAGGTTACACAGATGAGATTGATTTCTTAGGAGCTCAATAAAAGCATGATATGAGAAAATTGAATGAACCAAACAACAAGGAAATACTTCCTGAAAAGGCGCCCTGCAATGTTTGCAAGAAAATGCAAAACTCACAGCTGACGAGAGACATCAGGGATTTCCGGAAATGTCAAAGTGACCTCTGTGATATTTGGAGCTTGTATGAGAAGTGCTGTAGAATTCATTGTTTTGATTAGAATTCATTGTTTCTTACATTCGGACCAGATAAGGGAAAACCGTTGTCTCCTGAATGTATATCAGATTCACTTGTTTGTGCAAAACCTGTAATATTGCTTCAAGGCAATGACGAACGATCGCGGCCTTGGAGAGTGCTCATACAGCGAGAATCTGTATACCGAGAAGTATAGAACTCTGTTCTTAACTCATATTCGGTGAGAAGGCTGGGGGTCCACTGTTAGGAACCTCACTTCTCCCACAATTGTGAAAATAAACCTGCACTTTGATCATCTAATAGTGTCAGAGGTTTTTTTTGTACCTACAACATTCATGAATGCAAGGATCCAATGCACTTTCCGAAGGAATCTCTCAAAATTGCCTCTCACTTTCAAAGATCTCTCTGAACCTCAGGTCCCTCGAATCCTGCACACTGTTTAGAACTGGGCCATTCACAGTGTCACTGTGGCACAGTGATTGGCACAGCGGTTAGCAATGCTGCCTCACAGTATCACAGTATCACAGGTTCCATTCCGGTCTCCGGTCACTCTCCGGTCACAACACGGTCATTTTCTCCCGTGTTGCGAGGGTTTCCTCCGGGTTCTCTGGTTTCCTCCACAGCCCAAATGTCAGCGGGTTCGTTTGATTGACAATGCTAAATGTCAGTGGGATTGAATGCATCGTGTCAGGGGGACGAGCCGGGTAAATGTGTGAGGTTATGGGAATAGGGCCAGGGTGGGATTGCCGTCAGTACAGACTCGATGGGCCAAATTGCCTCCTTCTGTACTGTAGTGTTGTTATGTTCTGTTGCTTCTCCCCATCTTTCCTCTCAGAATGCAGCACTGGTCTTGATTGTGGGACGAATAATGTGCCTCTGCTACAATATCATTGAGAGCTAAGACTGCAGCTTCTTTTTCTCCAAGCCAGAATTTGCCAGGATTTTTGGCACTGATACATTATCTCGCCGAGCAGACTTTGTCTCTGTCTATCCTTCTACGCCTCTCATCAACTCTTTATGAAGGATAAACATTGTTTAGTGACTGAGTGCAAACAATCTGTATCTTCATCCGATCAAATATGATTCAGTTTGTGAACAATGCCATCATTTCAACCAGTACTGGGTTAACCCAGACACAGCTCTAATGGGCTGCAGCCCCCTGAACCTGGGGAATAGACACTGTGAGCATTGCCGGCCTCAGAGGCTTTAACAGTTACTGAGCTGGGAAACTCCAACTTATTCCCGAGAATCCACAGCACAGAGCAAGGGGAGAGGAAAGCCTGTCCTGGCAGCTGTCAATCTGAGACACAGTTTGACCTGTCAATGTGCAGATGCGAATGTTGTGTCAGCGACAGTGTGTTAAAGGGGCAGTTGGGTTAGACTAATGACTAGTGTTTGTGTGTCCGCACTTAGCGCCGGATTTCCCAATCCTTCTTGTGTCAAATTACAAGAGTTCACTTGGCATAAGATTGTGCTGCTCCCTTGCTCAGACCTGAAGAGATAATTGAATGGAAAATGTTCGTCGATTTCAAGATTTCAGTTGACGAACGGAGAATAAGTCAGCGCTCGACTGAGAGAGCGCGATCAATGCAGCAACGGGACGGGTTGAAATGGAAATTGCTGCCCTGATTTCGGTTGGAACCTTCGCAGCAGGAAATATTCGGATTTCAGTGGCAGAAATGAGTCAGTCTGGGAATCTGGAAAGCCAAGTTTTAATTGCGATGCAAGAAGTTGTGAGGAGAGACAAACAGGAGGAGCCGGGAGCTGGCAGCAGCTTGACTCTGCTCCGTCCGCTCTCTGCCTTTAAGTTGCTCTGTGCCGCCACCACTGGCTTCATTTCAGATCCAGTTCTGACTCTCACACACATTTTCCACATATTCTCGGATGTTCATTGTATTCAAAGGGCTGCAGGGAAAAAGCCCGGGAAGGACAGGCTGGTGAGCCTCACATCCGTGGTGAGTAAGTTGTTGGAAGGTATTTTGAGAGACAGGATCTACAGGCATTTCGAGACGCAATAACTAATTAGGGACAATCAGCGTGGTTTTGTGAGTGAAAAATCACGTCTCACAAATTTGGTTGAGTTTTTTGAAGGGGTAACCAAGAAGGTAGATGAGGGCAGAGCATTTGATTTTGTCTACATGGACTTAGCAACGCCTTTGACAAGGTACCACACGGTAGATTGTTGCAGCAGGTAAAATCTCACGGGATCCAGGGTGAGGTAGCTAAATGGATGCAAATTTGGTTGATGACAGAAGCCAGAAGGTGATTGTAGAGGGTTGTTTTTCAAACTGGAGACCTGTGACCAGCGGCGTGCTGGGTCCACTATTATTTGTCAGTTATGTTAATGATTTGAATGAGAATATAAGAGGCGTTGTTCGTAACCTTGCAGATTACACCAAGATTGGTGGCATAGTGGACAGTGAAGAAGGTCATCTCGGATTGCAACGGGAACTTGATGAATTGGGCCAGTGGGCTGACGAATGGCAGACGGAGTTTAATTTAGATAAATACGAGGTGATGCATTTTGGTAGATTGAACCAGGGCAGGACTTATTCAGCGAATGGTAGGGGGTTGGGGAGAGTTACAGAACAAAGAGATCGAGGGGTACAGGTTCATAACTCCTTGAAAATGGAGTCACAGATGGACAGAGTGGTGAAGAAGGCATTTAGCATGCCAGCTTTCATTGGTCACAACATTGAATACAGATGTTGGGACGTCTTGTTGAAGTTGTACAAGACATTAGCAAGGCCACACTTGGAATACTGTGTACAATTCTGGTCACCCTATTATATAACGGTTATTATTAAACTAGAAAGAGTGCATAGGAAATTTACTTGGATTCTACCGGGACTTGATTGTTTGAGTTATAAGGAGAGACTTGATAGACTGGGACTTCCTTCTCTGGAGCGTAGAAGGCTGAGGGATGACCCTATAGAGGTCTATCAAAAAATGAGAGACAGAGATCAGCTCGATAGTCAAAACCTTTTCCCAAAGGTGTGGGAATCTCAAACTAGAGGGAATAGGTAGAAGGAGAGAGAGGAGAGATACAAAACGGTCTAGAGCGGCAATTCTTTTCACACCGAGTGTGGTTAGTGTCCGGAACAAGCTGCCAGAGGTATTAGTAAAGGCGGGTATAATTTTGTCTCTTAAAAAGTGTTTAGACAGTTTCACGGGTAAGATGGGTATTGAGGGATATGGACTAAATGCGGACAATTGGGATTATTTAATGGGTTAAAAAAATAGAGGCGGCATGGACAAGTTGGGCCGAAAGGCTTGATTCCATGCTGTAAACCTCTATGTGTCTATCATCTTGTTGGCCTGGGACATATTTTGCCAGAAATATATCTTGTGCCTTAGCAAGGCAACTGCTTTCTGAACGAGCTGTCCAGCTCGGTTCAATCTGTCAGAAATTATTGGACGTCTTTTAAAGCAACATCGATTTGTTTGCAAAATGCTGTGATCTCTGAATATATTCCACCAATTTATCGCTTGTGTTTGGAATGCCAGGCAAAACGACCGCTTAATGCAGACATTTTGAAATCAATTCTAACATGGAATTTTCACTTATTATTCTCAAAAATCCTCTTTCACTAACGTTCCAATATGACAATCCCTCCCCATTTTTCACTTGCTCCTTCCATTCCCAAACTGTTATCACCAGGAATGCTGAACGCCCAACTTGTTGCAATGTGTTTGAATGAACACGATGTCATATTATCTAAGCGGCATTTTGAAATTCTCATTCATTCAATGTATTCTGATGAAATGCATTTCTTATGTCCTGTGTGTCATTACATAAGAATCTTACTCTGACATGACACCTTGTTTTGTTCTTATGGTGCTCTGTTTCTTTCCTCTCACGTCATGATTTTTCTCATGGAAGTTACAACACAGAAGCCATTCGGCTGAGAACACCCTGGTGCCCATTCCAATACCAGCTTTCTGCACCCGGCCCAGAGCACAGATCCAGGTCTTCGTAGAAGAAAAAACACTGAGAATTACGATTTATCCTCATGGGCTGCCCTGGAGAAGCTAATTAAATATTTCAAATGAGAACGACTGCGGACAGGTTTCCAACCTGTGCGTGGAATCCCCCCTGTGTTTCGAGTCCAACACCTTAATTGCGCGGCCACCGCAGCGGTTTATCTGTACGCATGATGTAACCACCTCAGAAACGTTCATCGTAACTTCATCAGGCACTTAGATTATGCAGAGTACAGCGTGTGAGCTGAAATCTGTTGGTCTCCCTCTTTTTGGTATCTTCATCTTTGATTATGAATTCATTTATAGTTCAGAGACTTTTCGTCTGTTTCAATATTTTTTTCAGCATAAAGAAATTGAAGCCGAATTTAACGTCAGCAAAAAAAATAATGAAATGTTAAGTCCATTTCATGACCGACGAATATTGCGTTCACACTGTTTGTGCCCACATGCTTTGAAACGTAAGCGGTCTTGGGTAAGGTTCTACGCAAATGATGAACGCAAAGGCCGAGAAACGAACCCGGGTCAATTGCTTGAAAAGTCGGTACGCTCACCGCTATACCACCATGGCTTGCTCAAGTTAAGTACCTGTTATTTTTATCAGTTACAATTCCGGAACTACCTTAGTTGCTGATTTCATCAGACTCCAGGTGTGTCCAAAGCACAGTTCATGAACTGAACTTGGCTTGTCTCGTTTTTCTGGACTGATTAACTTCCTTTTTTACTGTTGTTTCTGATTGAGAACTCATTGTTTAGTTTTGAGGCCTGTTCTTCCATTGAAACAAAATTTACACTGCAAGCAAATTGAAGCTGGATTTTCCGTTCGTAAGTCATTGATAATAAGAATATTCGGTGAATTTTATTTTAGGAGTGACCCTCTTCTGTTATGACCTGAGATTTCAATTAAATAAGTCAACTCTGTGATGGTCAGGAACTGGCCCTTGGTCAAATGCTCACAAAGTCAGCACTACACCACCTTCGCTCACCTGACTCTGCCACTCTCTCTGTATTTACGGAACGAATACACAAGCAACGATGTGGCATAGAAATCAGAGATTTGAGAATCACGTAACTGACATTCCATTTCTGGGAGTTTTACATTTTCCGATGGATCGGGGTGAGCAGGATCGCCCAATCAGAAAGCAGATCTCTGGAATATGGAACTTGATTAATATCATGTTTTTCAATCATTTAATCGGTAAGTACCAAGTTCATGTTATTTCACTCCAATCCAAAAAGGTTCTGAATGAATCGTTACTTTGTTGCAACACTCGTGTTCAGCCAGGAAATGGCAGTAGTGAACAATAATTTGCACTTGCTGTTTGTGTGAAGATATCTGGACAGGAATGGAGCTGCTGTTGCCGCGGAGCTGGCCAACTGCGCCCAATCCAAATAGATTCACACAATTAATGAACAGACGAAAAACAAGCGCAGCTGATTTTTAAGAAACTATGACAGTCTCTGAAAGCATTATGTCAGCACCTCTTCAAGAATCAATTTGCTGTAACTAATTCAATATGAACCATTTGAATGTCATCCCTATTCATGGCCAGTTCTCGTTCAGGCATCGACTGGTTCGACGTTTTACTGTTATCAGAGAACAGTCATCACTATTCTCTGAGAAGTAAAACTGCGCCCCGAACTTCATAGACTACAGTACAGAAGGAGGCAATTCGGCCCATCGAGCCTGTGCCAACAACAATCCGATGCAGGCCCTATCCCAGTAACCCCACATACTTAACATGCTAATGCTCCTGATACTAAGGGGCAATTTAACATGACCATTCCACCTAACCCGGCACTAATTTTCATGGCGGAACGGCGAATTCTCGAAAGACAAATTCTGCCACTTGCGCCGCAAATGAAGCTGGCGTCCACTTTGGAGCTCCTGAAACCACATATTTTCATGGCAAACCTCTGCACAAAGCTGGTGTCCTGATTTGAATCGATTGCCAGCTCGAGTATAGCATCCACACCGCTAATGTACCTACACAAAAACCTTGGGGACCAAGGGGCAATCTCGCATGGTCAATTGACCGAACCTGCTCATCTTTGTGGGAGGAAACCGGATGACCTGGTTTGCTGAGATAACTTGCTTGGGTGAATGCAGCTTGAACAGCACTCCAGAAGTTTGGCACTATCCAGGAAAAAGCATCCCACTTCATTCGCTTCCCGTGGATAAAAAAACCACGACAGACACACAATGGCAGCAGTGTGCACCATCTACAAGATTCGCTCCAGCAACTGGCTCCTTTGCCAGTACGTTACAAACACACGACAACTGCAACCTAGAAGGACACGCGCAGCAGACACATCAGAATAACAACTCCACGTTGCAGGACACTGATATTTACTTATTGATTGTAGTTATTTATAAGTTGTTGTTGTTGCGTGTGTGTTTTTTAATCTCCTTTTTGTTCCAAAAGAAGCAAAATACTATTTGAAAAGCATGTTACTGTTTCGAACGCAACCACCGAACGATGTGTCAACCTTTGAGAAAGCCACTGGGGTTTGCATTTTCATCTCGAATCAGTGGTTTCCCTGGGAGCCGAGTAAACAGAAACAGAATGGAGAAATGGCAGAGAAGGAAACGTCAGTTCCAAAGCTGAAACACAACAATTAAATAGGAAAGTGTTTGGTACTGAATCCGACTCTGCGGGGAACTCGAACCTACATCATTCGTGAGGCTAATTTATCACTACCGAGAAATCGAACGCGCTGTCTATTGCGCCACAGAACCGCACATCAGAAATGTATTTTACAGGTAAGTTCAACAATCTCGTAGTTAAAACGTCGGGAACAGTTAAGAGGAACTTCATTGATTGCAAGTCATGTTGGGATATCTTATGTCTGTTGAAACAGCTTGGAAATACAGACCTTTGTGTCCTTTATCCAGGAAATCTGTCCATAGAATGATTGTCCCTCTCTCTCTTCCTCCTTCTCCTGTTCAGCTTGGAGTGTAATCCCGTAGGCTTGATCGTCGGGAGACACATTCTACTCTATCTGTCACAGGGCTGATCAGAACCTGTTCCCTGTTCCAGTAAAGCACCTGCACAGAATACAACAATAAGCAGGAAGAATGAAATCTGAAACAAAAACAGAAAGTGCAAAAAATGCTCAGCAGGTGAAGGAACACTTTTGATTCATGGAGATTTCTGTAAAACCAGCTCCTGAAGCACAGCACAGTTGCACAGTTTAAAGTTTCCATTCATCCACACTGGATGCTTTATTCCATGATTTTGAACAATTCAAATTGATAATAAAGGCGGGAATTACACACAGCCTTCATGAAACTCACGCGCTAAACATTGAAAGGTAACAGTGTTTAATCAAGGGATGGTTCTGTTTTGTTCATTTATTATTAATGGAGAATAGAAAAGTTGGAACAGTATGCAATCTGGGCAATATAACTGAACAAAGTGAAACACAATGGGGACTGGGCAGGATAAGCCGACCATGGGCAGTGTACAAAGTGAAGGTGCGACGTTGACTGTGTTGTCAGACGGAGCAGGGAGTCGTTGCAGAGTGAAGGTACATAGGAAAGTGGGAGTGCTAAATGCGTAATGATCACTGTACAAGTAGACGGTGAAATGCAGACTTCCGGCTGGATATTCAATGGGGTCTGAGATGGGTGAATAGACTGTAGCATCTTGGCGTGGTAAAGGTGCAATAGGGATGAGGAACGCTAAAGGTATACCCTTTAGTTTCTTTCATCTCTCCTCGGTCTTCGGACCAAAATACATCACTTCACACTTTCTTACATCAATTAAATTGCACCTGTCACGTGTCTGCACATTCCACCAGCCTGTCTGTATCTTCTTCAAGATTATCACTAGCCTTCTCACTAAAGTTCACAATATTTTCAAGTTTTGCACCACCGGCAAATTTTGAGGTTGAAATCTGTGCACCTTGATATAGGTCAGTAATATATATCAAGAAAAGCAAGTTTCTCTCTGTATGCCATGCCCAATCAGAAATAGGCAAAACTTTGTGTAATATATGCTTTAATAGGTTTGTACTAATAAGTAAACTATTGCAGAATGAAATTCTATCGATGCTAAAAAGAACAATGATTCCAAATGCCACTTGGTTCAAAAGAAAATACATACAGGTGCTAATACTTTCACTTAAAAAGCATAGCCTTGCTGATTTATCGGTATTTAAATGATGAATACAGAGGAAAGCAGCGTACTGATAGATTTCGAATTGATATGGCCAACACATTTACTATTTCGAAATTCATCCGTCCCAGTTCAATATAATGTGAACAATTCTTGTCTGTTGTGTCCCTCTCTGATGTCGAAACTTCAGTCTACCAGGGAATGCTGACATCTACTGGCCGCAATACAGCACTGCAGTAGAGCGGGAAAAATGCACATTAACTGTCTCTATTGCAGAGACACATCGATCAGGAATTAATGATGGGATGTCAGCATTATTTCCCATAGAGAATTCAATATTAATGTACTTTCCAATGTAGTCAGTATAACTTGGAATTTGCTATTACCTGAAGCAGTTGAGGCGACTAGCATCGATGTACTAAAGGGAATCTTGGTAATGAGACGATGGAGAATGAATTTCAGAGATAAGCAGATGATGTTACATTGAAGATTTTGAGTAGAGGATCGTGTGGAATCATGCACTAATTAGAATAAAAAGCCCAGTTTCAATTAGGTATCTTCCAGGTAGAATGTGCACAGACTTGCAAAGTCTTTCAGATATATTTACAATGAATATCACACACATATGTCACACCGGAGACAGAGCGATACAGAATGAGTCCAACACTCATACATCTAGAATCTTAGAGTGGATACAACAAAGAGAGGGAGACCATTCGGCCCTTAGTCTGTGCGCTGGTCTGTACAAGAACAATTCAGCTCATCCCTTTCCTAGTCCTTGTCTCATTACTCTACAAATCATTTCACTTCAGGTGCTGATCAAATTCCCCTTTGACAACCCTGATTTGATGCTCCGTCTGCCATACTCTCAGGCATTGCATTCCAGTCCTAAACACTCAGCACATTAAAACCCATCCTTCTCTCCTCTGGCAATGGGAACAATATTTTTTTCATCTATTCTTCTTAGACTGCACCCACAAACCCATCACCTCTGCCATCGCGAAGGACAGCGGCAGCAGATACATGGGAGCACGAGCGCTACAAGCAGAGCAGGAGACATATTAACAGAACAGAAGAAAAAAACATTTCCACAGCCGAAAAAACATTTACAACAACTGGGAAGCATTTTACACAACAGTAGAAATCAACTCTCAACAACAATTGAGACAGTTACATGGGTAAGATGGTCTGGAGGGATATGGGACAAACACGGGCAATTGGGAATAGTTCGCGGGCAAAAAACTGGGCGGCATGGACAAATTGGGCCGATGAGCCTGTTTCCATGCTGGAAACCTCGATATTATAGAGCACAGCAGGAAGCATATTAGTAGACAGTGAAACACCACACAACAATGAACATCTTTGAAAAAAAACAGCACCGTTTCACAGCAGGAAATATATTTATAAACATATTTACACGAGAAAACTCCTTTAAAACATCAGTGATCATTTCCGTGTCTTGCCGGATTCCCGGCACCTTTGTCTGTCGTTACACGTGTCCAAACAGTCTCTTTTGCTGCTGCTGTGCGTGTCTTTCTCTGTCCATTGTATTCGTGGTATTATGCATTAGAATTGTGTGGCCAGACTGAGCCTCCTGACACTGATGCCGGTGTAAAACAACAATGTAGAAATCAATATCTGATTGGCTACATTGATAGGCAGCAGGTGGGGCTTCATTTACTGTAGCAGAGTGGCGCAGCAGCAGTATGCTGGGCCTACAACTCAGAGGTCGCTGTACCGAAATCATTCTTTGCTATTTCCTCTTTACAACGGTAATCAACCCACTTGACTACAATTCTGCAACTTTTCCGTTGAATTTGTGGGCATTTTCATTGGTTCCTCTTTTCTGTTATAAGCCTCAAACTGCAGTTGATCACCTTGATATGCACAAAAGCTGTAGATGCTGTGAACATGCACCAGGATGTATTAGTGACCGAGGTAATAGAACATAGAACATAGAAAGCCACAGCACAAACAGGCCCTTCGGCCCACAAGTTGCGCCGATCACATCCCCACCTCTAGGCCTATCTATAGCCCTCAATCCCATTAAATCCCATGTACTCATCCAGAAGTCTCTTAAAAGACCCCAACGAGTTTGCCTCCACCACCACCGACGTCAGCCGATTCCACTCACCCACCACCCTCTGAGTGAAAAACTTACCCCTGACATCTCCTCTGTACCTACCCCCCAGCACCTTAAACCTGTGTCCTCTCGTAGCAACCATTTCAGCCCTTGGAAATAGCCTCTGAGAGTCTACCCTATCCAGACCTCTCAACATCTTGTAAACCTCTATCAGGTCACCTCTCATCCTTCGTCTCTCCAGGGAGAAGAGACCAAACTCCCTCAACCTATCCTCATAAGGCATGCCCCCCAATCCAGGCAACATCCTTGTAAATCTCCTCTGCACCCTTTCAATGGCTTCAACATCTTTCCTGTAATGAGGTGACCAGAACTGCGCGCAGTACTCCAAGTGGGGTCTAACCAGGGTCCTATAAAGCTGCAGCATTATCTCCCGACTCCTAAACTCAATCCCTCGATTAATGAAGGCCAGTACGCCGAACGCCTTCTTGACCGCATCCTCCACCTGCGAGGCCGATTTAAGAGTCCTGTGGACCCGGACCCCAAGGTCCTTCTGATCCTCTACACTGCTAAGAATGGTACCCTTCATATTATACTGTTGCTTCATCCCATTGGATCTGCCAGAATGGATCACCACACACTTATCCGGGTTGAAGTCCATCTGCCACTTCTCCGCCCAGTCTTGCATTCTATCTATGTCTCGCTGCAACTTCTGACATCCCTCCAAACTATCCACAACACCACCTACCTTGGTGTCGTCAGCAAACTTACCAACCCATCCCTCCACTTCCTCATCCAGGTCATTTATGAAAATGACAAACAGCAAGGGTCCCAGAACAGATCCCTGGGGCACTCCACAGGTCACTGACCTCCATGCAGAGAAAGACCCCTCCACAGCCACTCTCTGCCTTCTGCAGGCAAGCCAGTTCTGGATCCACAAGGCAACAGCCCCTTGGATCCCATGCCCTCTCACTTTCTCAAGAAGTCTTGCATGGGGGACCTTATCGAACGCCTTGCTGAAGTCCATATAGACCACATCCACCGCTCTTCCTTCGTCAATGTGTTTGGTCACATTTTCAAAGAACTCAACCAGGCTCGTAAGGCACGACCTGCCCTTGACAAAGCCGTGCTGACTACTTTTGATCATACTAAACTTCTCTAGATGATCATAAATCCTGTCTCTCAGGATCCTCTCCATCAACTTACCAACCGCTGAGGTTAGACTCACCGGTCGGTAATTTCCCGGGCTGTCCCTGTTCCCTTTCTTGAATATAGGGACCACATCTGCAATCCTCCAATCCTCCGGAACCTCTCCCGTCTCCATCGACGATGCAAAGATCATCGCCAAAGGCTCCGCAATCTCCTCCCTCGCCTCCCACAGTAACCTGGGGTACATCCCATCCGGTCCCGGCGACTTACCAACCTTGATGCCATTCAATAGTTCCAACACATCCTCTTTCTTTATGTCCACATGCTCGATCCTTTCTGTCCACCGCAAACCAGCAGTACAACCACCCAGATCCCTTTCCACCGTGAATACCGAGGTAAAGTATTCATTAAGCAGCTCCGCCATTTCTAACGGTTCCGCACAAACTTTTCCCCCTTCACCTTTTAAGGGTCCTATGCCTTCACATCTCATCCTTTTACTCTTGACATATTTGTAGAAAGCCTTGGGATTCTCCTTAATCTTACCCGCCAAGGCCTTCTCATGACCCCTTCTCGCTCTCCTAATTTCCTTCTTAAGCTCCTTCCTACATCCCGTATACTCCTCTAAATCCTTAACACCTCCTCGCTCTCTGAACCTTCTGTACGCCTCTCTTTTCTTATTCACCAGGTTCATCACAACCTTCGTGCACCACGGTTCCCGTACCCTACCAACACCCCCCTGTCTCATCGGAACGTTGTCATGCAGAGCTCCAGACAAACATTCCTTGAAAATCCTCCACTTTCCTTCGGTACTTTTCCCCAAGAATGCCTCCTTCCAATTTACCCGTCTAATTTCCTCCCTGATGACACTGTATTTCCCTTTACTCCAGAGAAACACTTTCCTAGCCTGCCTGATCCTATCTCTTTCCAATGCTATCGTGAAGGAGATAGAATTATGATCGCTATCCCCAAGATGCTCACCCACCGAGAGATCCTCCACCTGTCCAGGTTCATTAGCCAGCACCAGATCAAGTACAGCCTCTCCTCTAGTAGGCTTATCCACATACTGTGTCAGGAAACTCTCCTGGACACACCTAACAAACTCCTCTCCATCCAAACCCCTAGCCCTAGGGATATTCCAATCTATGTTTGGGAAATTAAAATCTCCCATCACGACAACTCTGTTATTCCTACATCTCTCCAGGATCTGTTTCCCCATCTGCTCCTCAACATCTCTGTTACTATTGGGCGGCCTATAGAAAACACCCAGCAACGTTACCGACCCCTTCCTGTTCCTAACCTCCACCCACAGAGACTCCGTAGTCAATCCCTCCACGGCGTCCACCTTCTCTACAGCCGTGACACTATCCCTGATCAACAGTGCCATTCCCCCCCCTCTCTTGCCTCCCTCCCTGTCTTTCCTGAAACATCTAAAACCCGGCACCTGAAGCACCCAGTCCTGTCCCTGAGACATCCAAGTCTCCGTAATGGCCACCACATCACAATTCGAAGCAGCAATCCACGCTCTAAGCTCATCCACTTTATTCACTACACTCCTGGCATTAAAATAGACACATCTCAGACCTTCAGCCTGAGCACTTCCCTTCTCCATCACTCGTCTAACCTCCCTCTTACCCTGTTTACATTCCTTATCTATTTGCGAGCTAACCTCCTCGCTCTCAGTCCCCTCATTTCGATTCCCTCCCCCCAACCTTTCTAGTTTAAAGTCTCTCCAGTAGCCTTAGCCAACCTTCCCGCCAGGATATTGGTCCCCCTGGGATTCAAGTGCCACCCGTCTTTTTTAAACAGGTCACACCTGCCCCTAAAGAGGTCCCAATGATCCAAGTACCCAAATCCTTGTCCCTTGCTCCAGTCCCTCAGCCACGCATTCATTCTCCACCGATTCCTGTTCTCACTCTCCCGCGGCACAGGCAGCAATCCCGAGATTACTACCTTTGCATTCCTCTTTCTCAGCTGTCTACCTAACTCCCTATATTCTCTTTTCATGACCCCTTCCCTCTTCCTACCTATGTCAGCAGTACCTATATGCATCACGACCTTCAGCTCCTCTCTCTCCCCCTTCAGGATTTCTGGGACTCGACCAGAGACATCCCGGACCCCTGCACCAGGGAGGCAAACCACCATCCGAGAGTCCCGTCTGTGTCCGCAAAAACGCCTATCTGACCCCCTCACCGTAGAGTCCCCAATTAGCACTACCCTCCTTTCCTTACCCTTTTGCACTACTGGGCCAGGCTCAGCTCCAGAGACACTGCCACCGCTGCTTCCCCCAGGTGGGCTGTCCACCCCAGTAGTACTCAGACAGGAGTACTTATTATTAAGGGGCACATCCACCGGGGTGCTCACCATCAACCGAGCTTTCTCCTTCCTCACTGTTACCCAGTTACCCTCCTCCCGTGGTCCCGGTGTGACCACCTGCCGATAGCTCCTGTCAATGACCTCCTCACTATCCCTAACCCAGCGAAGGTCCTCGAGCTGCAATTCCAGTTCCCTAACATGGTCCCTTAGGAACCGCAGCTCAACACACCCAGCACAGATATGGTCGTCCGGGAGGCTAGGAGCCTCCAGGACCTCCCACATCCTACATTGGGAACAACATACTGGCCTCACACTCATAATTGCCCCTTTAAACACACAGGGAAAAAAAAGTGAATGAAAATTTTAAACTTACCTTTCCTCCTCCTGTTTTCTCCAAAGCCCTGCTCTCACTGGGTCTTTTTTTTTAGGTTAGAGGAGGAGGGAGGGTGGGATACTCTACAAGTGTAGAGTATCGGGATTCCTCTCTGTTCCAATTTATTGGGGAAAAAAAAAATCTCTCTCTCCCAGACCTCCCTGCGCGACCACTTCCGGGTTTAGATATTTTTAAAGAAAAAACCCGCGAAAAAGTAAGTTAAGAAATAACAGCGCTTACCCGCAGCACTCCTCTCGCGAATCTCTCCCTCTCTGCTGCACTTCCAAGACGCAATGAGGCCGATTCAGTGAGGTGAGTAACTTTTTTTAAAAAAAATCTCTCTCTCCCAGACCTCCCTGCGCGACCACTTCCGGGTTTAGATATTTTTAAAGAGAAAACCCGCGAAAAAGTAAGTTAAAAAATAACAGCGCTTACCCGCAGCACTCCTCTCGTGAATCTCTCCCTCTCTGCTGCACTTCCAAGACGCAATGAGGCCGATTCAGTGAGGTGAGTAACTTTTTTTTTAAAAGAAATCTCTCTCTCCCAGACCTCCCTGCGCAACCACTTCCGGGTTTAGATATTTTTAAAGAAAAAACCCGCGAAAAAGTAAGTTCAAAAATAACAGCGCTTACCCGCAGCACTCCTCTCGCGAATCTCTCCCTCTCTGCTGCACTTCCAAGACGCAATGAGGCCGATTCAGTGAGGTGAGTAACTTTTTTTAAAAAAAATCTCTCTCTCCCAGACCTCCCTGCGCGACCACTTCCGGGTTTAGATATTTTTAAAGAAAAAACCCGCGAAAAAGTAAGTTAAAAAATAACAGCGCTTACCCGCAGCACTCCTCTCGCGAATCTCTCCCTCTCTGCTGCACTTCCAAGACGCAATGAGGCCGATTCAGTGAGGTGAGTAACTTTTTTAAAAAAAAAATCTCTCTCTCCCAGACCTCCCTGCGCGACCACTTCCGGGTTTAGATATTTTTAAAGAAAAAACCCGCGAAAAAGTAAGTTAAAAAATAACAGCGCTTACCCGCTGCACTCCTCTCCCGAATCTCTCCCTCTCTGCTGCACTTCCAAGACGCAATGACGTAATGGTGCACGGGGCGCAATTTCAGAATTTGTATATAATTTGAAACGTGGAAACATTGTGAACTGTGAGGAGGATGGTGTAAAAGTTCAAAAAGGACGGGGACAAGTTCCAGATGAAATTCGAAGCTGAGAATTGTGAAGTGATTCATTCTGTTAGGAAGATTAGAGAGGCAATGAAAAGTAAAAGGAAAACAGTTCCAAAGTATCTAATCTATTTCACTCGTGAGGTAACTCTACATGAGGTGCAACAGTACAACTCTAAAATAACAGCAAATTACTGTGGATGCGGTCATCTGAAACCAAAAGAGAAAATTATGGAAACAATCTGCAGGTCTGGCAGCAACTCTAAGGAGTGAAATGAGCTGATGTTACGAGTCCAGATGACCCTTTGACAAAGGGTCATCTGGACTGCTTTACTGCTAGCTGCTAACTTCCTTAAAGTCAATAATAATCCATTCAAAATATCAGCATATGTGTTTTACAATCATAATTACTCATTTGGATCAATTACTGCATCTCATATGGCTTCTTGTTAGCTCATAAATGCATTTAAAAGTCATTTAACTGAATGCTGTTACTTTTATCAGTGGCTTAATGCCGACTGGTTTAAAAACCTTACCACCCCATCAGTGGTTCCACTTACAGATATTAATGTCATGAGACGTCTGGACAGAGTGGTTCGGGACAAACATATCCCACTCGTGGAATGATGAACAATGAGAGAGAACAGATTGAGCATCATGGCCAAAGGAAGGAATAGGAACACGAGGAAAATATTTTTCACACAGCGTGTGCTTAATGTGTGGAATGCATTGCCGGAGAGTGTGGTGGATACAGATTCAATTGAAATGTTCTAAAGGGATTAGACTGTTCTATAAAAAGGAAGAATGTGCAGTGTAACAGGGAGAAGGCAGAGGTGTTCATTTTCTGTCACAACTTCTCACATAATTTCTCATTCATCATTCATCGATTATGAACTGTTCTCTTGTCGTTTCTAAACAAGGAGAAGTGCAGCAATGATTATATGAAAAGAGACTTGGTGGCCTAAGGCTAACGGTAGAGTTAAAAAAACAACAAATATGTGTCTAAAAGGTGGTCAGGATGACACAGAAACGAAATCTGAAATGAAAACAGAAAATACGAGAAACCTCAGCAGGTCTGGCAGTATCTCTGGAGAGCGAAACAGAGTTTCGATCGGCACAACATCGTGGACCGAAGGGCCTGTTCTGTGCTGTACTTTTCTATGAATGCTTCCAGTCCGTATGACTCTTCTTCAGATATCAAGAGAGATTGAAATGTGACGGATTTTAAAATGTTGAAGAGAATTCGGAGCACAATCGATATAATTCATTAAAGCAATTAGAAGAGCAAAGGGCACATTTGTTTTTATTGCAAGTGGATTGGGGTAGATGAAGAAAGGTGTCTTGCTGCAATTGTGCAGGATTTTATTGAGACCACATTTGCAATACTGTGTACAGTTATTGTCTCCACATTTGAGAAAGGACATACTTGCATTGGAGGCGGTACAGAGAAGGTTCACTAGATTGCCCCTGGAAATGAGGAGGTTGTTCTGTGATGAGAGGCTGAGTGAATCAGTCTGAGAGACCCTGAAGCTCAGAACAATGTGTAAATGCTGAGTGAATGCTTCCATTGCTGTCCTCTGGGCAGACGGATGGCGGATAAAATTTACGTAAAGTTATGTTAAAGTAGAGTTTATTTATTATTCGCAAGTAAGGCTTGTATAATACTGCAATGAAGTTACAGTGAAATTTCCCCCGTCACCACATTCTGGCACACTCTCGCTGTGTGGTTCTCTCTCTGTGACTCTCTGTGGCTCTCTCTCTCTCTCTCTGACTCTCTCTCTGACTCTCTCTCTCTCTGACTCTCTCTCTCTCTCTCGCTCTGCCTCTCTCTCTCTCTCTCTGACTCTCAGCTTTTCACGTTCTCTCCCTCTCTCGTTGACAACTGCACACTTTTTGGTTGTGTTTGACAGAGGCTGTGCAGGAGGCTCACCAGTTGCAGTGACTCACGGGCCGGGCTAATGGGTTCTTGATGGTGCAGCCCATCAGGATTGACACCCATCTGGGCATCTTCTCCTCGCTCACCAACTGGACACAGCTCGGCTGTGCCAAACTGATGCGCGTTATCACACACGAGGCTTGAGATGCTCAGGAAATAAAGGCTTTTATTTACTGTTACAACGAAGCTACTAAGTATAGTACACGATCCAAGACTGAGGGGTCCCAGACAGAGCAGTGATCTTTATACCTCTCCCAGGAGGCGGAGCCCGACTGGGATGTACCATAATAACTATAATACAAGGTGTAACAGCCCAACCCTAACCCCAACAGCAACAAGCAGAACAACCCATCCCTAACCCCAACAGCAACATATATACATACTTGTAGTACTGGCCAGACCCTGGCTCAGTACTATCTAGTGGCAACCAACGATGGTTCACCACACAAACCTCGCGGCACCTTCGGCTTCTAAGCCAAGAGAGTTTCCACCGGCCGGCCTCATACTCTGAACTGTCCCTGTCCCCAACTGGGACACAACACATCCCTCAATATACTCACCCAGCATTAACAACATGGCTCTGCGATTTACTGTCTGAGAGAGAGGGGGGGGGGGACAGAGAGAGAGGGGGGGGCTGGTGCACAGAGAGAGAGGGGGCAGAGAGGGGGGTATGCCGAGCGAGAGGGGGGCATGCCGAGAGAGGAGGCATAGAGAGAAATAGGGGGCATAGAGAGAGAGAGAGGGGGACATGCAGAGAGAGGCCGGCAGAGAGAGAGGGAGGTAAAAAGGGGACAGAGAGAGAGGGGGGGCGGTGGCAGCGAGAGAGAGGGGGCAGAGAGAGAGGGGGCAGAGAGGGAGATGTGGCAGAGGGAGAAAGTGCGATGCAGAGAGACAAGAGGGCAGAGAGTTAGAGGGGGCAGAGAGAGAGAGCGGGGCCGAGAAACAGAAAGGGGCAGAGAGTTAGAGAGCGGAGGCAGGGAGAGAGACAGAGACTGTGAGGTTCTTCAGCAAATTGACAAAGAAAGGGACATGGTTTTGGAGGGGTTGGAAGGCTTGCGTGGACAAGTCTCAAAGTCTTGATGATTGTGTCCCCAGATGCTGTGGGAGGCAAGGGAGGAGATTACAGGGTCTCTGCGAGATATTAAGAGGTTAACATCGCATGCAGCTAAGAGCTTTTGCAAAAAGCGGCTAAACCAGCAGTTTGGGTAAATGACAAGCTTAAGACATTGATTGCAAGAGGTTTCCAGTACAGGAGCAGGAATGTGTTGTTGCAATTATACAGGGCCTTGGTGAGCCCACACCTAGAATATTGTGTGCAGTTTTGGTCTCCTTTTCTGAGGAAGGGTCTTCCTGTTCTCGAGCGAGTGCAGTGAAAGCTTACCAGGTTGATTCCAGGGATGACGGGACTGATGCATGAGGGGAGAGTGACTAGGTTAGGATTGCTTTCGCCGGAGTTCAGACGAATGAGGTGGGATCTCATAGAGACTTATAAAATTCGAACAGGACTAGACAGGATAGATGCAGGTAGAATTTCTCCGATGGTTGGGGGGTCCAGAAACAGGGGTCACAGTCTGAGGATTCAGGGAAGACTATTTAGGACGGAGGTGAGGAGACATTTCTTCACCCAAAGAGTAGTGCGCCTGTGGATTTCATTACCATAGGAAGTAGTTGATGCCAAAATATTGAATGCATTCAAGAGGCGGCCAGAGACAGCACTTGGGGCGAATGGGATCAGAGGTTATGGGAAAAAGCGGGATTAGGTTATTGATTTGGAGGTTTAGCCATGATCGCAATGAATGGCAAAGCAGGTTCTAAGGGCCAATTGGCCTCTTCCTTCCCCTATCGTCTATGTTTCTATGAAGCCCCCAAAGCGAGAATCACACCACGAGACCAACGGGCCGGTGACATGCAAGCATCTGAGCCTATCAAAATATGTTCCAGTCAAAGCAGACTCGCTGTCTTTGCAGACCATGATAGAGTAATAGAAAATTGAATAAAACACAGCAGATTCACGGGGAAATGTGATTCTCTTTGTCTTACACCCTGAGTATTGAACCAAAAGTTCAATGTTGGGATTGTAGTTTCTCTCAGCGAAAGGAACTCCAATCACATCAGTTCAGAGATTGTCGTGAAGAACCGGCAAGAAACAAAATGTGGAAAAACACAGCTAAGTGTGTTCAAATGCAGAGAGGCAATGTATGAAACGTTCCATAGATTAATGATGAAAGTGGGTTTTGCACCCACCCGTGCAGAATACAATCGATGCACAGACCATCGCCAAAACCACTCAACCGTCTCGTCAACGACAGAGAAACTTGTAAACCGTCTCCTTCCATTTGATTGTGTATCCATGAAGAGTTGGGGAAGAAGGTCTCCCTCACCAACGCTCCTGGATGTCCAGCCAGATGGAACAAACAGAAGAAATTTCCATTCCATCAGGTCAGGGAATGTTGGGAATGGAGCGGTGTGAAACATTCCCAGACAATGTCCCACATTGTTCCTCTCAGCGTGAAAACTCACCGCGGAAAGACTGAAACTGGCACCAATTTGATCACATCATGATTCGCATCACTCACACTTTAACCATGAGGCCACTGATGAAGCCAAGATGACTTCGAAGTTCTACTAAAATGCCAACTGAACTCACTGACTGGCAGAATGACATTACACATGGGACTGGTGAGTCACAACCACAGGCCGACTTGGCCAGTGGTGAAAACAGATATCACTGCTTCTGACCTTCACCAGAACAGACAGTGAAATAAAACATTGCTCACTAACATCTCTGATGTGTCGAGAAAAGTTAGTTGATAAACAATTGCGTTGTGAAAATATCGTTGCTAAACTTTGGGATACATTGAAAATTTGTTTTCAGTGGTTGGGTTGCAGTGGGTGGCTCGTTGGTCTTGGGGTATGATTCTTGCTTTGGGCGTAGCATGAAAATGCGAGAGGTCCCGGGTTCAAATCCCAGACGAGCCCCGACATTTTTTTTAAGATAATTCTTTGCAATGAAGACGGCGACAATGAGCGAAAGCCGAAGCAATGTTGAGCTCCCGAGAACTCATTGCAGAGAAAATATCTCTGCAGTCTCGAAAAACAACCATACAGTTTGACAGAACTGTGAATCCCACGGTCTGATTTTATATTTTCCATGTTTTAGTTTAATTCCGGTGCTCTGAGTGAACCGTGAGTATTGGTGCGTTTCAGCAGTCCTGTTGAGGGGAAATCAGGCGACGGACACACGAACAGAGGAAACAAGGGCACAAGAAGGCCATTTGGCCCCACAAGACTGCCCCGCCATTCACTAAGATCATGGCTGATTTGTTTATGTTTCGATTTCCACATTTCCATCTGTCCCCGTTAACCTGTGATTCTGTTGCCAAATAGGAATCATTTACCTCCGGCTTAAAAATATTCAATATCCCCGCCTCCACCGCCTTCTGAGGCAGAGTTCCAAAGTCGCGCAACGCTCCGAGAGAACAGGATTCGCCGTCCGAAAAGAGGAAGCTCAGTTTTCTTTAAGTGCCCGCTGTTCTGCATTCACTCACAAGAAGATACATCATTTCTCCGTGCAATTGTGAAGATCATTCAAGATCTGATGTGCTTTGAACAAGGTACCTCCTACTCGGAGTATCCCCGTTGCAAAGATGCCCAAACAGGAAGTTGTTTCCTCTTCGCAATCTGGTAAATCTCCTCTGCATTGTCGAACTATTCAAGTTATCAAACTGGCAATCACGTCTGGACCGTTTGCAACGCATTTACATCCTTCATTCGATATTCATACCAAAACTTCAGACAATATTCGAGATACTTCACTGAAGCATAACATGATTTTCTTACATGGCCAAATGCTTGTAACAAAGCAAACATTCCATTGACCTTTTTTATTACTTGTTGTACATGCATTCTAAATATTTGTGACTCGTACACTCGAACAACGGGATCCCTTTGCATCTGGGGAAGTTTGCAGCCCTTCTAGAATTGACTAATAATCTGATTTTCTTCTGTTCCTGACGAAGTGAATAACTTCACATTATATTCCAGTTGCCAGGTTTCTACACATGCACCAAACCTGCCTATAACTATCTCCAAGCTCCTTACGTCCTCTCCTCTCCACAAGTTACTTTACGACATATATTGTGTCTTCTGCAAATTTTGCTGCCGTGCTTTCAGCTGTGGGCTGCGATAGCTGAGCTTCTGTGGAGATGACAATTCCCAGACACAAAGTCTCCGATTATTTTTCCTGTGCTGTAACTATTCTGTGTGTATGGATGTGAAAACCATTATTTCTCCCTTGGTGTGTGATGCAGGAACTGAGAGTGGAATTCATTGTCTATCTGTCAGTCTATGTGGGTGTTTATGAGTGAATGATGCACTCTGTATCACTCTGTCTTTTATTCACACTGTGATTGCGGATTTATTGTTTGTCTCCCAGTCTCTGAGCCACTTTGTAGATCTGGGATAATTCAATAAATAATATACCTAAATGAAACTGGGACCATTTTTTTCCAATTGATCAACTGCTCGACACGCTCCTCCACCCAAAATATTTCATCTTTTTGTCTCAAATCCATTCACCTTTCAACACTTACCCAGCTTTCCATTAAATACAGCTGTGCTAACCGTCTCCAAACGTAGAATCCCGACCGAGCAGAAGAAGGCCATTTGGCGCATTGAGTCTGTACCGACCACATTCCCACCCAGGCCATGGTGCTGTAACCCTAATTTACCTTGATGATCCCCCTGACACGAGGGTCAACTTAACATGGCCAATCAACCTTGACCGCATGCCTTTGGGTTGCGGGAGTACACCCACGCAGATATGGGGAGAACGTGCAAACTGCATACAGTGAACCGAGGCCGGAACTGAACCTGGGACCCTGGCGCTGTGGCAGGAGTGCTAACCACTGTGCCACCGTGCCGCCCAAAATTCTTCCCAGTTTGTTGGCAAATTTCCTGTCTCGTATCCTTCTGTATCTTTGGTGGGACAACCGAAATTTAAATCGAGTGATCGTTTCTTCTTGTATTCTGCAGTGATATATTCACTGCAGGAATTCTTGTGAGCTCAAACCTGCTCCCGATTTAATAAACGGTGGATTGGCTTGTCCGGCATTTTGAACCCGGGACCTCTAGCATGCCAGTCCTACCCCAAGCGAGAATCATGCCCCAAGACGAACGAGCCGATAGCAAATTGCAAATGCTGCCAACTCAATGATAATTTAAGAGTAATTTCTATCGTGGATTTAATAATTAAATTACGAGGTCTATCCTATCACACCCCGGCATTAATTATTCATATTGACCTATTCCTCCAACACCCTCACTTGATGTGAATGTCTTCCTTCTTTTGAAGTTCTGAGTTGCGGCCGGTAGAGGTCAGCACATTCAGGTAGAGCGAAGCTCACAGACCAGAGAGGGACAAACAAACAAGAATTGTTCAAATTCTATTGGGAGTGGGAAACTTTAACAATACGAATGTTGGACGTGGTTTTTTCTGATAGGTATTTTGTAACAAGCAGTTATAATCGTTGTCTGTCCCTCGATTCGAGGATGACATCCATTCAGGGCCGTGATTTTCTGCTATGGGTCTTCATGTGAGTGAACAGGCCCATTCTCGGCCCACAGAGCATTCTTCTCTGCTACTTTCTTCTCTGCCGCCATTTTGCCTCATAAAAGCATGCTGCAGATTGGGGGATATGTTTCGCCCATTTTCAAGCTCCTCCCAGTCATCGGCATGAATGCTACCTCGCTTCAATCTGGAGGATGTCAGGGAAGAATTACTGATGGAATTTCCCTCACACTCTTAGGATGCGCTGATACACTGGTCCGATGTACATCATTGCACTAAAACTACCAACCATCAATGGCATGTGTGAGTGAGATACATTCTTATCTGCCCTTCCCTGATCCCATTTGATCGAAATGATTTTTTTCCAAATCTTTCACTAATTTAAATTCCAGAATCAGGCCATTCCTCAGCCTTGTTGTTAGTGGAGAAGAAGGGTCCAGTTTCTCAGTCCGTTACCAGGCCATTCTCTTTCCACTCAATGATTCTTCTTTTTATGGGCTGTTGGTGTCGCCTGCAGGACCAGCATTTGTTGCCCTTCCCGAATTGCCCTTCAACTGAGAATGGCTTGTTTGACCATTTCAGAGGTCGAGTAAGAGTCACCCTCTTACTCTCGAGTCACATGTAGGCCAGACCAGTTAAGGAGGCCAGACTTATTTACCTGTACTGCTTCGGTGAACCAGACTATATTTTACAACAATCGACCGTAGTTTCAAGGCCGCCATTACTGAGACCAGCTTTCAATTCCAGATTGATTAAATAGTGAATTTAAATCATCAGCTGCCGTGGTGGGATTTACTCCGTGTCCCCAAAGATTAGTGCGAGCCTCTGGATTACCAGCCCCATCACCTTTCATCCCTGTAAACCGCAACAGTTCACTCAGCTCATTATTAAACCTCTTCCTGAGGAGATTAGATTTTCCTCCACAGAATTTTATGAAACCATTTGCTGCAAACCCTGTTGCTCCATTCGGGAGCAACAATAATTTATTGAGACCACACAAAAAAGATTGATCTCTTGGGTGGAGAATAAAATAAAGAGATGAGAAAATTTAATGAACAGAACAACAAGGAAATACATTCTGAGAAAGCGCCCTGCAGTGTGTGCAAGAAAATGCAGAGCTTTCAGCTGAAGAAGGAAATCTCGGTTTGCCGGGAGTTCTCCCAGATTTCTGCATAAAACGACCGCGACAGGACTCGAACCTGCAATCTTCTGATATCACCACCCCCAGCATTACCGAAGTCAGACGCCTTATCCATTAGGCCACGCGGTCAACAGACGCAATACAGCATCAAATGTTAGCTCCATGTGAATAGCTGCCGTGATTATATTTATTTTCAGTTGCGTTTTTGGATGCTTCTCTTATTCGCAGATGCCAACAAATTGAAGGGGAATCCCCAGAGTTTGTAAACGGCCGGAAACTAAAGTCCACTTCTAACATTCTTGTGTGACTGTCATGTGTGGAGTTTGCACGTTCTCCCCGTGTCTGCGTGTGTTTCCTTCGGGTGCTTCGGTATCCTCCCATCTCCAACGATGTGCCGATTAGGTAGATTGACAAGGCAAAATTGACACTTATTGTCAGGGGGATTAGCAGGGTAATTACGTGAGATTACAGGGAGGGATTCTCTGTCGGGGAGTCGGTGCAGAATGTCTGGGCCGAATGGCCTCCTTCCGCACTGTCGGGATCCTATGCCTCCTCCACATCCTGTCTTAAATCTTTAATACCTGTCCCTGAATACTTCTGCTCGCAGCTCATGCAGCAACTTCCCCCTGTGTGCCTTAGTTCAATATGTTATAGTATTTTACACCTCTCGTACAGCACCACTCAATCCCGTTTGCTGCAAAGAGATAAACTCCGAATAATCCAGCATTACCATGTAGCTATAATCCCTCATCGCTGGATCCAAAACAGTAAATGTCGTTTCCCCCCTCAGAAGGACCCTCACGCACTTTCTAAAGTGTGCTTACCGGGTCTGGGTGCAATCCAATAACAGTTGCAGTTAATCGGAACTTCATAAAGATTGAGCATAACTTCCCTGCTTTTATACTCAGTGCCTCGACTTACGAAGCCAATGATCCAATCCGCCTTCCTGACGACGCTCTCAGAATGGCCTCTCTCCATCAAAGGTCTCTCTGAACCTCAGGTTCCCCGAGCCGGCACACTGTCTAGAACTGGACCATTCAGTTTCTATTGCCTCTCCCCATCTCTTCTGTCAAATTGCAGCACTGCTCCTGATTGTGGTATTAATACTGTGTCTCCGTCACAATATCATTGAGAGCTGAGGCTGCAGCTTTTCTTTCTCCAAGATAATCTTTCTGGAAAAAGCCGGAATTTACAAGGATTTCTGAAACTGATAAATTGTCTGGCCGGCTGTGTCTCACTGCCCTAACTCACTCTGTCTCTGTCTATCCCTCCACGCCCTCTCATCAACTGTATATGAAGGGGGGAATTTGTGGGTTAGTAACTCAGTGCACACAATCTGTATATTCATCTGACCAAATAGAATTCAGCTTGTGAACAAGATCATAATTTCAACCAGTTCTGGGTTAACCCAGGCACAGCTCTAATTGGCTGCAACCCCCTGAATCTGGGGAACATACACTGTGAGCATTGCCGGCCTCAGCGGTTTTAACAGTTACTGAACTGAGAAACTCCAACTAATGCCCGAGAATCCACAGCACAGAGCGAGGAGAGGAAAGCCTGTCCTGGGAGCTGTCAATCTGAGACAGAGTTTGACCTGTCAATGTGCAGAGGTGAACATTGTGTCAGCGAGAGTGTGTTAAAGGGGCGGCTGGGTTAGACAAATGTTAGTGTTTGTGTGTCTGCACTCAGCTCCGGATTCTCCAGCCCCTCTTGAGTCAAATCGGAAGATTCTCTTGCCATTAGATCGTGCTGCTGTCCTGCTCAGACCTGAAGAGAGAAGTTAAGCAAAGGTTTTGGTCGATTTCAAGGTTTCAGTCGACAGACGGACTCTAAGTCAGCGCTCGACTGAGAGAGCGCGATCAATTCAGCAAAGATACGTGTTGAAATGGAAATTGCTGCCCTGAATTCACATGGAATTTTCTCAACAGGAAATATTCAGATTTCAGTAATAGAAATAAGTCAGTCTGAGAATCTGGAGTGCCCAATTTTAATTGCAGTGGGAGAGTTTGTGAGGAGAGAGAAACACAGAGAGACTGCAAGAGCCGAGAGCTGACAGCAGCTTGTCTCTGCTCCGTCTGCTCTTTGCCTTTAAGTTGCTCTGCGCCGCCACCGCTAGTTTCATTTCGGATCCAGTTCTGACTCTCACAGACATTTTCCAGACATTCTTGGATATCATCTTTTCGGCCTGGGACATATTGTACCAGAAATATATCTTGTGCGTAAACAAGACAACAACCGCTTCCTAAATGAGCTGCCCAGCACGGTTCAATCTGTCAGAAATTATTGGAAGATTTTAAAGCAACGTCGATTTGTTTGCAGAATTCTCTCATCTCTGAATATATTCCATCACTTTATCGCTTGTGTTTGGAGTCGTGGAGAAAATGATCACTTAATCCAAAGACATTTTGAAATTAATTCTAACATGAAATTTCCTGATGTTTTCTGCATATCTATAATCCTCGTTTACTGACGTTCCAATATGATTATACTTCCCTATATTCATAGAAACATAGAAAAGCTACAGCACAAACAGGCCCTCCGGCCCACAAGTTGTGCCGAACAATTTCCTTACCTTCTAGGCTCATCTATAACCCTCTATCTTACTAACATCCATGAACCTATCGAAAAGTCTCTTAAAAGACTCAATCGAATCCGCTTCCACCACCACTACCGGCAGCCGATTCCACGCACCCACCACCCTCTGAGTGAAAAACTTACCCCTAACATCTCCTCTATACCTACTCCCCAGCACCCTAAACCTGTGGCCTCTCGTGACAACCATTGCAGACCTGGGTAAAAGCCACTGAGAATCCACTCTATCAATACCTCTCAACCTATTATGCACCTCTATCAGGTCACCTCTCATCCTTAGCCTCTCCAAGGAGAATAGACCTCGCTCTCTCAACCTATCCTCATAAGGCATACCACTTAATCTCGGCAACATCCTCGTAAATCTCCTCTGCACCAGTTCTATGGCTTCCACATCCTTTCTGTAATGAGGCGACCAGAACTGGGCACAGTACTCCAGGTGGGGTCTCACCAGGGTCCTATACAGCTGCAGTATTATCTCCCGATTTCTAAACTCAATTTCTCTATTAATGAAGGCCAGTATTCCATCCGCCTTCTTAACCACAGCCTCTACCGCTTTGAGCGTTCTATGAACCCGGACCCCAAGATCCCTCTGTTCTTCCACACTGCCAAGCGTCTTACCCAGAATATTATATTCTTCTATCCTATTCGAATTGGCAAAATGAACCACCACACACTTGTTTGGGTTGAAGTCCATCTGCCAATTCTCCGCCCAGTCTTGCATCTTATCTATGTCTCGTTGCAACTGCTGACATCCCTCTACACTATCCACAACACCTCCAACCTTTCTGTCATCAGCAAACTTGCCAACCCATGCTTCCACTTCCTCATCCAGGTCATTTATAAAAATCACAAAGAGCCAGGGTCCCAGAACAGATCCCTGGGGCAACCCAATCCAGTTTAAAGAAATTGAAGCCGAATTTTCCATCCGGAAAAATGAAATGCAAACGTGAAGTCCATTTTAAGACATGACCGGCAAATGCTGCGTGTCCTGCTGTTTTTGTCCACATGTTTTGAAACACGAGAGCCCGTGGAAAAGATTCAAAATAAGTGCGATGGCGGGGAATCGAACCAGGGTCAACTGCTTGGATATATAGTGAGCTATGCTCACCACTATACCACCATCGCTTGCTCAGTTGAACTGCCCCTTATTTTCGTTAGATATAATTACACAACTTCCTCAGTTGCTGATTTCATCACACACCATGTGTGCCCATCGCACAGTTCATCAACTCAACTTGGCTTGTCTCGTTCTTCTGGACAGTTTAACTTCCCTTTTTTACTGTTGTTCCTGACTGAGAACTCATTGATTAGTTTTGACGCCTGTTCTTCCATTGATACAAAGTTTACACTGAAAGCAAATTGAAGCTGGATTTTCCGTTCGTAACTCATTGACAATAAGAATATTCAGTGAGTTTCATTTTAGGAGTGACCCTCTCCTGTTCTGACCTGCAAGAGCTAATTAAATAAGTCACCACTGTGATGGTCAGGAACTGGGCCTTGGTCAAATGCTCGCACAGTCACCACGACACCACCATCGCTCACCAAACTCTGCCACTCCCTCTGTATTTACGGAACGTCTCCACAAGCAACGTAGTGGCATCGAAATCAGAGATTAGAGAACCCTATAAACGACATTGCATTTCTGGGAGATTTACATTTTCCGTAGATCGGGGTAAGCAGGATCGCCCAATCGGAAAGCATATCTCTGGAACATGGAATTTGGTTAATATCATTTTTTGCGATCATTTTAATTGGTAAGAATCTTGTTGATGTTATTTCACTCCAATCCAAAAAGGTTCTGAATGAATGGCGACCTTGCTGCACAACACGCGTTCAGCCAGGAGATGGCAGAAGTGAACAATAATTTGGATTTGCTGTTTGTGTCAAGACATCTGGACAGGAATGGAGCTGCCGCTGCCCGCGGAGCTGGCCAAGCAGGAGGCACAGATACTGACCAACTGCACCCTCTCCAAATAATTAATGAACAAACGAAAAACAAGCGCAACTGATCTTTTAAGAAACTATGACAGTCTCTGAAAGCTTTATATTAACACCTCTTGAAGAATCAACTTGCTGTAACGAATTCAATATGAACCGTTTCGATTTTCAGCCCTATTCATGGCCACTTCACAAACAGGCATTGATTGGTTAGAAGTTGTAATGTTTTCAGAGAACAGTTATCAATATTCTCAGAGAAGTGAAACAGCCGCCCAAACTGCATTGAATCCCGACAGTACTGAAGAAGGCCATTCGGCCCATCGAGCCTGTGCAAACAACAATCCCATGCAGGCCCTACCCCCGTAACCAACGTATTAAACATGCTAAAGCTCCTGCCACGAAGGGGCAATTTTACATGACCATTGCACCTAACACGGCACTCGTTTTCATGGCGGAACTGCCGACTCTGGAATGACAAAACCTGCCACGAGGGCCGCAACTGAAGCGGCGTCTGCTTTGGAGCTTCTGAAACCACATGTTCTCATGCTGGAAACTCTGCCCAAAGCTGGTGTCCTGATTGGAATTGATTGCCAGCTCGAGTTTCTCATTTGGATGACGTATATGAAATGGTGCTGGACTATTCACCCTCAAACCTGTGGAACTCGGAGCTGAAACTACACCTTGGTTCGTGAACCTCAAAATAAGTCATCAGTTCACCCTCAATAAGTGGGTCAACATGGAGACAGAGGAAATGCATCCTCGACCAGGATCGGATTCAAACCCACGCGTGCATAGCACAATGGAGCAGCAGTTCATCGCCTTAACTGCTCGTCCACCTCGCCATGCGATAACTATGCCCCAAATCAGCTCTTGTGTTCTTAACAGCCGTAACAAAGGATGCATTTCTCCCGCAGAATAATGTTGTGCTTCTGCTCTCTTGTTAATCTCGGTTCGCTGTTACTCTTCCATTCGATTTAAATCCACAGAAAGGAAGACATTTCTCCTCTCTGATCCCTGTTTGACTTTGAAGTCGCAGAAAATAAACCAGATGCAAAAAGCGGCTAGCAGTGTGAGCTTGGAGCCGGTATCGTGTCGAACTCCAAATCTGAAGGTTGCGTATTCAAATCATGTCAAGCTCACGGCGCTTTTCTGCAGATGCTCCTGGGAAAGTTGACTGTTCGCAAATGTTTCCGAAATTCTAGATTTCAAATTATGATGAATTGATATTTTAGGGATGCTTCCGATTTCCACACGCAGATCATATTTTTGCAGTTTGTAAACTGAAAGCAAGATCCACGGTCCGAGATGATTCTCGGTGTCATCAAAGCGGAGAGCCGACTGGTGATGATTTAACCAGAGGATTCACACCTCAGGCGTGGAGCAAGGCTGAGAAGATGGGGACTTTATCAATAATCTCAACCGATACGGGAAATGATCCCGAGTCGTTGGCTAAATCTGCTGTCCAGCCAACTGAGCTGAACCTGGGAGAAATGCGCTGTATCACCCACAGGAATACAAATCAAGATGACGAAGCAAATTTGCTGTCAAGAAAATCCAGATATGCAATTGGACAGCAGCCGATTATGCCTTTTTGATACGAATGAGAACACAATAGCAAAGGATGGTTTCGATCCAGCCACTTCTCAGTTATTAACACAGCACTCTTCCGCTGCGTCACTCTGCTCCGAAAGGTGATGGCTTCCTGCCTATTACTATTGCGCGGGAGCCAGTCAACCTTTGGTTGAAATCAAGAACACCCGTGTTGGGAAGCTCACCCTGGCTGGCGAACAACACATAACATCACATCGAATGTGACAGACAGATAGGTAGACACAGAAAAGCAGTAAGAGACTATCAGGGCACACACACAATGACAGACAGAAAAGGTGCCGAGCAAACCAGCAAGATACTAATTATTTATGAAAAGATGTTTTCTTTAAGTCAAAGATAGGCCCTGTTTGGAAATGTATTTCCTGTTGTGTAACTGTGCTCTCTGCTGTGTAGCTGTTCTCTCTGTTGTGGACCTGGGTCTCTGCCGTTGACAGATCTTCACTATGGTTCTGTCAAATTCTTCCCTGTTGTATAAATATGTTCCCGGTTGTGTAAATATGATCCGTCTTGAGCAGAAGTTTTCTCTGTTCTGTAAAGGTGTTTCCTGTTGTGTGAAATGTTCCCTGTTGATGGTGAAGAAGTTTTCTGTGGGAAACAAATCGACGGGAATTTCAAGGCCGCCATGACTGAAGCTTGCTTTCAATTCCAAGTTTATTTAGGCTGAATGGCCTACCCCTGTTTATCTTTACTATCCATGTTTCTGTGCATTAAATCACTGAATTTGAATTTCACCAGCTGCCATGGTGGGATTTACTCCGTGTCGCCAAATATTAGTGCGGGCCTCTGGATTGCCAGCCCAGTGATATAACCTTTCATCCCTGGAAACAGAAATAGTTCATTCAGCTCATTATTCAACCTCTTCCCGAGAAGATTAGAATTCCCTCCACACAATTTCAATTAGCCGATTGATACAAAATCGTTTGTTCTAGTTGGGAACATCAATAATTTACCCAGACCAAATAGATATTGTGGAATTATTCGGATCTCAAAATACTAAGATGAGTGTGAATTTATTGATCAAAGTTACAAGGAACGTAATTCTGAAAAAAGATCCCTGCAATTTCTGGAAGAAACCATGGATTTCTGTTCATGGACGAGAGCTCGGTTTTCAGAAGATTCCACCAAATTTCTATAAAGGGTGACTGAGCTCGAAGCTGCAATTTTCAGATAGCAGCACTGAATTCAAACGCTATGCCTGTTAGGCCATGCTTAACCACCTGAATGGCGACTGCCTTTTTGTGGAGTATGTGGAATATTCCATGTTCCAGTCCTGTTCAGGCCCCCCTCCCGCATCTATTTTTCCGTGACATCGATGACTGTATTGGTGCCTCTTTCTGCTCTCGTCTGCAGCGGGAAAAATTATAGCTACTTTGCTTGCAATTTCAACCCTCGCACCTCCACATCTCCGACACTTCCCCATCCTTCCTTTACCTCTCTGTCTCCAATTCTAGATAGATTGACCACCAGTACTTAAAACCCTACCGACTCACACGTCGAGTACAGATCCTCATTCCCTATTCCCTGTAAGGACGCCATTCACATTCTCCGAGTTTCTTCACCTCAGTCGCAACTGTTCCCCTGATGCCTCTTTCCAAAAGGGCGCTCCTGACATGGACTCCAACTTCCTGAAAGCAGGGTCCATCCTACCCAACCCCCTCCATGTTTGACTGGGCTCTCACCCGTGTCCCATTCTTCTCCCGCACTTCTGACCTAACCCCCTTCTCCTCACAGAGCAACGTTCAGCTCCCAAAATACATATATCAAACGGATATCCCTATTGTCTTCTTTTCCATCAGTTCAGTCAATATTTCGTCGATACCTTCACGAAATCCAGTACGAATGGCGGTCAGTTTTTCAGTTCGTGATCAGGCTTGGGGAAGTAAGGAAAGAAAATGAACAGTTAGAAACGCACTCGCTGCGAACAGGGCACGAACGTGCGTGGTGAAACCCCACTGGATTTCAAATTCAACGCCTTAACCACTCGGCCATCGCAGCTGCAGCTCCCAACGCACTGATCAGCTTATTAACAGCAGATTCTTTTCAAAGTTTATCTTTGAATGTCTCACCAGACAATGACACGCTATCTGTTGCGCCAGAGAGCCATGCCTCCAGCAGTTATTTACCATTCTGACATTGTCGAACAGACAGTACAAATGTACAGCAATTGGACAGACACTATATTTCAAAAATCCTTTATTATCAGTGAAATGTTTTGGGACGTCCTGTGGTTGTGAAAAGAGCTCCAGAAAAAAAAAAACTCCAAAAGGACACATGGCGGAATCGGAGGACAGGTGGCAGACAGATAATGAGGTGATTCGTTTTGGTGGGAAGACCCGCAAACAAACAATATGAAATAAAGGGAGTTTTGCTAGTGTGGTTCGGGTGGGTTTAAACTAATGTGGCAGGGGGGTTGGGGTTCAGAACAATAGGTCAATAAGCATAGAGGCTGGGGACGAGGTTGGGGCCAAGACAAGGCCTAAGAGGAAGAGCATCCTGGGGGAGGGTGACCGCAGTGGGCCTGGAGATCTGGCGTGCATCTGCTTCAATGCAAGGAGCGCAACGGGCAAGACAGACTAGCTTAGAGCCTTAATGCTTGCGCGGAACTTGGATGTGGTTGCAGTGACGGAGACTTGGTTCAAAGAAGGACAGGACTGGCAGCTGAATATTCCAGGGTATAAGTGTTTTAGGCGAGACAGAGAAGGGGCTAGGAGAGGTGGGGGAGTAGCAATGCTGGTTCGGGAGCATATTACAGCGGTACAGAGGGTGGACAATTTGGAAGGGTCACGTAATGAGTCACTGTGGGTGGAGCTCAGAAACAGGAAGGGCGCAGTCACTATGCTGGGGGTATGCTAGGCCTCCCAACAGCCAACGGGAAGTTCAGGAACGGGTATGTAAGGAGATTCTGGACAGGTGCAAAACAAATAGGGTTGTTGTAGTGGGAGGCTTTAATTTCCCTTGTATAGACTGGAAATCGCTTCGGCTGGGGGCCTGGACGGGGAATAATTTATAAAATGCGTATTTGAAGGTTCTTTGGAACAATATGTTGACAGTCCAACTAGAGAGGGGGCTATACTGGACCTAGTACTGGGGAATGAGCCTGGTCAGGTCATCAAAGTTTCAGTAGGGGAACATGTGGCAAATAGTGACCACAATTCTGTAAATTTTAGGATAGTAATGGAAAAAGATGAGTGTTGTCCTATGGGTAAGGTGCTGAATTGGGGGAAGGCTAACTACAGCCGGATTAGGCAGGATTTGGTGGCTGTTGATTGGAAGAGGCTGTTCGAGGGTAAATCCAGTTCTGGCATGTGGGGGTCTTTTAAGGAGCAGTTGATAGGACTGCAGGACAGGCATGTGCCTGTAACGAAGAAGGATAGAAAAGGTAGGATTCGGAAGCCGTGGATAACCAGTGAAATTGTGGGTCTAATCAAAAAGAAAAAGAAGGCACACATGAGGTCCAGACAGCTAAAAACAGATGGAACACTGGAGAAATACAGAGCCAGTAGAAAATAACTCAAACAGGGAGTTAGAAGGGCAAAAATGGGTCACGAAATGTCCTTGGCAGACAGGTTTAAGGAGAATCCTAAGGCATTTTATACATACGTTTGGAACAAGAGGGTTGTTCGGGAAATAATCGGACCTCTCAGGGACAAAGGAGGAGAATTATGCTTAGAACCAAAGGAAGTAGGAGGGATCCTAAACGAATACTTTGCATCAGTATTCAGAAAGGAGAGGGACATGTTGACTGGTAGTGTCTCAGAGAGATGTGTTGACCCCTTAGAAAAAATCTCAATTACAGGGGAGGAAGTATTTTAGGAAACATTAAGACAGACAAATCCCCAGGGCCAGATGGCATCTGTCCTAGACTACTCAGGGAGGCAAGAGATGAAATTGCTGGGCCTCTAACAGACATCTTTGTCTCTTCACTGGACACTGGTGAGGTCCCAGAGGATTGGAGGATAGCAAATGTGGTCCCTTTATATAAGAAGGGTAGCAAGGATAACCCGGGTATTCTAGGCCGGTGAGCTTGACGTCCGTGGTAGGGAAATTGTTGGGGAAGATTCTTAGAGATAGGATATATGCGCATTTAGAACTGAATAATCTCATTAGCGATAGACAGCCTGGTTTTGTACGAGGGAGGTCATGCCTCACAAATTTGGTTGAGTTTTTTGAGGAGTTGACTAAAACGATTGACGAGGGAAGGGCCATGGATGTCGTCAATATGGATTTTAGTAAAGGGTTTGACAAGGTCCCTCATGGTAGGCTGGTGCAAAAGGTTAAATCTCATGGGATAAAAGGTGAGCTCGCTAGATGGGTCGAGAACTGGCTTAGCCATAGAAGACAGAGGGTAGCAGTGGAGGGGTCTTTTTCCAGTTGGAGGTCTGTGACTAGTGGTGTTCCGCAGGGCTCTGTACTGGGACCTCTGCTGTTTGTGATATATATAAATGATTTGGAGGAAGAAGGAGCTGGTGTGATCAGTAAGTTTGTGGACGACACAAAGATTGCTGGAATTGCGGATAGTGATGAACATTGTCAGAGAATACAGCAGGATATAGATAGGCATTGGGCGGAGAAATGGCAGATGGAATTTAATCCAGATAAATGCGAAGTGATGCATTTTGGTAGCTCTCATGTAAGGGGGAGCGATACAATAAATGGCAGAACCATCAGGAGTATAGTCACACAGAGGGACCTGGGTGAACAAGTCCATATATCCTTAAAGTTGGCAGCACAGGTGGAGAGGGTGGTCAAGAAAACATATGGCATGCTTGCCTTTATTGGACGGGGCATCGAATATAAGAACATAAGAAATAGGAGCAGGAGTAGGCCATCTAGCCCCTCGAGCCTGCCCCGCCATTCAATAAGATCATGGCTGATCTGACGTGGATCAGTACCACTTACCCGCCTGATCCCCATAACCCTTAATTCCCTTACCGCTCAGGAATCCATCCATCCGCGCTTGAAACATATTCAGCGAGGTAGCCTCCACCACCTCAGTGGGCAGAGAATTCCAGAGATTCACCAACCTCTGGGAGAAGAAGTTCCGCCTCAATCAAATCCAATTCAGAGTCTCAACAAGTTGAGACATTTCAGATCCAGGCTGACAAGGCAGGACGGGAGACCAAAACCACCCTGTCCTGGGCCTGATCTACATGAGTCAAGCTGATTGGAGAAGGGGGAGGATCCTCCTCCAAGACTTGAGCTCATTTGCATCTGAGCCAAAAGGCCGAGATGCCGCTTTTAAAAATTGCTTCATATGAAACATATGAAGCCTCAGCGTAACCTAATGACCTCAACCAAGTGCAGGCAATCCATACTACACTTGATCTGAGCCAAAAGGCCGAGAAGCGATGTGGATTTGAGCAGCAACCAGCCTGTTGTCAATCCGTCCTTTCCCCTTGTCCGCCCCGATCCACCCAACCCCCTGACTCTCTCACTCCCTCTGCCGCACCAGCGCATTCTCTCTGCTGCTAATCCCACATCACTCTATCAGACTGCTGATACTGTTCATACATTTCCCCTTCCTCACCAGCACCAACTGCTCTGCTTTACTTCCGCCCATCACCGGGAGCTGGCAGTGTACAATATCTGGGCGTGTGGAAGGGGAATAAGTTTGATGAGCAACAGCCACATTGACATTGTTGCTAAAACAAAAAGCTGATTGCAAGGAGTGGAATCAGAATTGGATATTACTGGCTACAAGCCTTGATACGGTTCCACACCAGAGGCAAATAAAGAAAATGAGAGCACGTGGAATGGTGGGGGCTGGGTGGGTGGGTGGGCGGGCGGGGGGGGGGGGGGGGGGGCTGGGGGAGAGAATGTCCTGGAATAGACTGAGAACGAGCTGATGGACAGAAAACTGAGAGTAGGAACAAATGGGTCATTTTCAAGTTAGCAGGCTATGACAAGTGGGCTACCACAAGGATCAGTGTTTGGGCCACTGCTTTCTACAATCTGTGTATCAATGATTTGGGATTAAAGGTAATATTTCCAAATTGGTAGCTGTCACAAACAAGGTGGATGTGTGAGTTGTGAGAAGGAGGCAAAGACTCTTTGTGTGTATTTGAAGAGGCTGAGCGAATGGGCAACAATTTTGCAGATAGAAGCAATGCGGAGAGATATGAGGAGATTTAATCATTAAATATGTTCATGAGTGAGATTGATAGATTTCTACATATCAAAAACATCAAGGGTTACGGGGATAGTTCAGGAAAATGGTGTTGAAGTGGAAAATCAGTCATGATTTCACTGTATGGCAATGTAGACTCGAAGAGCCGAATGGCCGACTCTTGCTCCAATTTCTTATCTTCTAATTATGTTTTAGCATGGTCATCATTCTGTGACTGTAATTAACGATAAATGAGTACAAGGTACTTCTTGTATCCTGTCACAATATGACTGTGGCTTTAAAAATAGAACAGAGCATGTCCATAGCGAGTGACTGACCTCCTATTTTCCAACAGACTTTCCACAATTGAATTCCACATTTAGGTAAGGGATGGAATACTCTCCACTCACTGGTCAGTGCACCTCCAACAACACCAAAGAATCTCAGAAACAAATCTAGTTTTTGGTTTCACTTGCAAACCATTCACCAGCTTCAGCATTTACTCCCTCAACCATTCATACACAGTGTGCACCATTTGTGAAGTACACTGCAAGAACGGGCGACACAATGGTTAGAGAGCTGCCTCACAATGCCAGGGACCCAGGTTCGTTTCCGGCCTCGGACGCCTGTCTTTGTGGAGGTTGCATATTCTCCCCTTATCTGCATGGGTTTTCTCCAAGTGCACTGGTTTCCTCCCACAGTTCAAAGTTGTGCAGGTTATTCGGATTGGCCATGTTAATTGCCCCTTGGTACCCCAAGATGTGTAGTTCGGGGATGTAGCCGTGGTAAATTTGTGGGGTTATGGGGATAGGGCCTGGGTAAAATGTTGAGTCAGTGCAGACTTGATGGGTCAAATGACATTCTTCTGCACTGGAGGGATCCTATTCTAAATCAGTGAGGCTGAGTGTGGGACTGAAATAGCATCTCACTATTTCATGTACAGAATGTGATTAATTATGCACCTGTAAGTATTGGGTACAGTATGTGAAACAAAATGTGTATTTGTCTGTTGATTGCCAGCTTGCATGTGTGAGATTGGCTGAACATAATTTTGTGACTCATGCACAATATCAGTCTCCACTGTGTGTGTTAATATGGGGTAAATTCTGCTCATGCCAGTGTCTTGAATTGAATGGGAGTTTGATTTCAGTTCTGCAGGCATGTGTCATTGAGTAACTGCATAAGTGTCTGAATCATACTGTATGCATCGGTCTCTGGTACAACATTTGGTGTGCTTTTCTGTCTGTCTGTGATGTTGTGTGTGAATGCAGGGTTCATTCTATGGATGCTACTTGTGATACTGTGTGAGAGTGGACTTCATTTTGCTTCACTGTTTCTCAAAACAAAAGTTTGAATGTAGGTATCATTCTGTAGTTGTCATTCTCTAGTATGTTTTGGAATTCCTTGTTCTTCCATCTGTCTCTAGAGAGTTTGAGAAAGTAGGATTAATTTTACATCTGTGATTCTCTGATTATCCATGTGGGTGTAGGAATCAATCTTTATCCATGTGTCTCTTGCGTTGTGTTGAAGTGTGGGATACTTCTGTACTTTAAGGTGACATGTATCTCAGACATTGTGATAAACACTACATGCTAAAACTATAATGTGTTGATATTTGTTCATCTTTCAATTTATTTTTTCATGTAGATTTCCAGTACATTTGACTGTCCCTGTTTATATTCAGCAGCTGTGTGTGAGTATTCAATTTGTAATTCTGTGAATGGTAACAATTGGATACATAACCTGGGAAGCAATTCCTGCAATTGGAAGCAAAGGAATTGCTGTTACATCTTTCTGTCTTACTCATATTGAGCTTTTTTGGATTCATTTACATATTTATCAGGTAATTAATTGTAATTTATTCAGTATTGTACAATTATCTTTTGTCTGTCTGAGCGAAGAATTGTTACTTAATGTGTGATCAAGGTGACACCGTGTTTTATATCTGTGAGTGGATAAATTTGTTTTATTCCTGTGATAAAAACCTGTCAAGATAAAAGATAAGAAAATGTAGATGTACAAAAGGACTAAAAATGTTAACATGCAGGTCCAGATGGCAATTAGGAAGGCTAATGATATGTTGGACGTTATTGCAAAAGGTTTTGAGTACAGCAGAAGTGAAGCCTTACTTTAATTGTATAGCAGCTTGGTTAGACGGCACCTGGAGAACTGTGTGTAGTTTTGGTCCCCTTACCTTAGGAAGGATAATTATTTTGTGATAGAAAGTGTAACAAAGTTTCACCAAACTTGTTCCAAAGATCAGAGAGGCATCTACATCGGTACAGACTTGGTGGGCTAAAGGATCTGTTTCTGTTCTGTATTGTTCTTTGTTCTTTGCATCCCTATAGTGGGGGAGGATATTTATGCCATCTAGTCTGCACTGACTCAGCATCTTACATTTTCCCACACAACCCCCTCCCACACTATCCAAATAACCCACAAACCATTGAATCTGCACAAGCTGGAACACAAAGGAACATGCAACCTGTGACCATCACCCTCTGCTTTATGCCACTACGAAAGTTTTTGATGCAATTTTCCAAATTATACTGGATCACATGGGCTCATATCTTCTTGACCATTCTCCCATTGTCAAATGCCTTACTGAAGTCCATGTGGACGACATCAACTCACTGCCCTGACCTACAAGGCTAGACAACTCCCCAAAAAATTCAATCTAATTTGTTAGACATGATCTCCCCCGAACAAAGCCATGCTGACTATCCTTGATTAATCCTTGCCTCTGCAAATGGAGATTAATTTTGACCCTCACAATTTTTCTCAATAGTTCCCCTTACACTGATTTCAGACTTTAAACAACTGGATTGTGTCCTTGTCACCTCAAGGACATCTCCACTCTCCAACACTACAATGACTTCCCTGGTCAGTATTGTCATCCCACCTCTCCTGTTCTCTTATCTATCTCTTTCTGAACACAATTCTTGAATATTCAGCACCCTGTCTTCACTCTTTAAGCCACATTTCTGTCATTGCCTTCGCATCAGATTCCCACATTTCTCTTGGTCCTTCAAGCTCATCAACCTTGTTTATCACACTTTGTGTTTACATACATTGGAAACCTGTCTTGACATTCTTCATAGTACTTGTTTGTCTCCTTCTATCCAACATGGTATTACTTCCTTCTCCTGTATTATCCATCACTCTCCCTCCTTTCTGCCCTTATTCCTTTCTGCTACTTTTATATGTATCACAACCTCTATCCTATCACCCTCCTCTTTCAGGATGTCCTGCAGCGATTCAGTGACATCCCTGACACTGGCCAGAGAGATAACACACCATCCTGAAGTCAAATCCTTGGCCACAGAAATGCCTGTCTGCACTACTGACTGATGAATTCCCTATCACTATTGCTCTTCCTGTCTTCTTCTTCCTCACCTGTTCAAGCAAGATGCTTGTGGTGCCAGAATCTTGGCTCTGACTGCACTCCTCTGGGGTGCTGACCAGCACCCTCATCTGCATCCAAAATGGAAGACATGTTCGTGACTAGGATCCCAGGGGACTCCTGCAGTACCCGTTTGGGTGGCAGGGTGACAAAGTGGTTCGCATTGCTGCCTCACAGCATGAGGGACCCGGCTTCAATTCTGGCCTTGGATGGCTGTTTGTGTGGAGTTTGCACATTCTCCCGGTTTATGTGTGGGTTTCCTCCTGGTGCTCTGGTTACCTCCCACAGTCCAAAAATGTGCAGGTTAGGTGGATTGACCATGCTAAATTGCCCTTTAGTGCCCCAAGATGTGTAGGTTAGAGAGATTGGCAGCGTAAATACCTGGGGTTATGGGGATAGGGGCTGGGTAGGATGGTTATTGGTGCAGGCTCGATGGGCTGAATGGCCCCCTTCTGCACTGTAGGGATTCAATAATTCTATTCTATGATTCCACATGCCTGTTCTTCCTGGACTGCTCAGTGGTCACCCATTCCCTTCTTTCCTCTAGTACCTTGAGCTCTGCTGTGACCATCTCTCTAAATGTGCCTCTCAAATGCATCACAGTCTGTCCAGCTGCTCCTCAAGGTCCGAAACCTGGAGCTCCAGTTTCTGCAGCTGGGAACACTTCCTGCACATGTGGTCATTCAAGACACTGGCCGCATCCAAGACTCCCCACATGAGACAAACCACACATTCTACTCAGCTGTCTTCACCTGACGTGTCTTCAATGTAAAATTTACACCTTATACTAGAACAAATCAGATGTCGTGATGCCGGCATTGGACTGGGGTGGGCACGGTAAGAAGTCTCACAACACCAGGTTCAAGTCGAACAGGTTTATTTGGTAGCACGAGCTTTCGGAGCACTTCTCCTTCCTCAGGTGAGTGGAGAATTGGGTTCACAAACAGAGCATATTTTTTTTTTATACTTTTCCAATTCAATCAAATCAAATCCAATTCAGAGTCTCAACAAGTTGAGACATTTCAGATCCAGGCTGACAAGACAGGGCGAGCGACCAAATCACCCTGTCCTGGGCCTGATCTACATGAGCCAAGCTGATTGGAGAAGGGGGAGGTTCCTCCTCCAAGACTTGAGCTCATTTGCATCTTAGCCAAAAGGCTGAGATGCCGCTTTTAAAAAATTGCTTCATATGAAACACACGAAGCTTCAGTGCAACCCAATGACCTCAACCAAGCGCAGCCGACCATACTACACCTGATCTCAGCCAAAAGGCCAAGAGTGAATCAGCTCATCAGCTGACTATTACATCACTCTGTGATTGGTTCCATGCTTTGTTGGGTCAGCTGACCCTTACATCTTGTTCCCATTGGTCACATTACATCCAATCAAAGTTGTCCCCGGTTACACTCCAACAAGGAGCAGCGTGCTGAAAGCTCATGCCACCAAAAAATCCAGATGGACTTTAACCTGGTATTGTGAGACTACTTGCTAGAACAAATAAAGATAATATATAATAATTTTCCCAATAAATAACATGCTTCGTTTAACTTCAGCTAAATATGTAGATGTGCTTGAAACAGTTCAGAGAAGGTTTACGGGATTAATACCAGGAAGGAGCGGGTTGTCTCATGAGGACATGTTGGAGGGGATAAATTTGCAAGCGAGAGGTTAGAAGAGTAAGTGTCGACTTGATTGAAACTTTACAGATCTGAGTGGTCTTGACAGGATGGATATGAAGAGCATATTTCCTCTTGTGGGAGAATCTAGAATGAGGGGTCACTGTTTAAAAATAAAGGGTCATTCATTTGAGGCACAGATGAGGCGAGATTATTTTCTCTCAGAGGGTTGTGTGTCGATGGAACTCCCTTCCTCAAAAGGCAAAGCAAGCAAAATCTTTCAATATTTTGATTGCAGAGGTGGATAGAAAATCATAGAATACCTACAGTGTCGACGAAGGCCATTTGGCCCCTCGGGTTAGCACTGATTTTCCAACAGAGCATCTTTCTGAGGCCCACTCCTTGCTGCATCCCTGTAACCCCATGCATTTACCCTGCTAATCCCCCTAACCTACACATCTTGGGACACAAAGAAGCAAGTTAGCATGGTCAATCCACCTAACCTGCACATCTTTGGAATGTGTGAGGAAACTGGAGCGTAGAAACATAGAAATCAGAAGCAGGAGTCGGCCATTCAGCCCATCGAGCCTGCTCCACAATTCATTCTGATCATTGAATTCAATATCCTGATCCCCACTCTCCCCCCCATATCCCTTGATCCCTTTGAACCCAAGAGCTATATCTAATTTCTTCTTGAAACCAGATAACGTTTTGGCCTCAACTACATTCTGTGGTCGTGAATTCCGCACATTCACCACCCTCTGGGTGAGGAAATTTCTCCTCACCCAAGTTCCAAAAGCTTTACCCCTTATCCTCAACCAAGACCCCTAGTTCTGGACTCCCCCACCATTTGGAATATTCTTTCCAGCCAACTTAGTCTCTCTGAATCCTAAGTGATTTAGTCTCCGATCATATGACACATCTGCCAGCCCAGGAATCAGCCAAGTAAACCTCCATTGTACTCTCTCTATAGCAAGGACATCCTTCCTCAGATAAGGACACCAAAAGTGCACACAATCCTCCAGGTGTGGCCTCACCAACGCCCTACACAATTGCAGCAAAACATCCCTATCTCTGTACTCAAATCCTCTCGCTATTAAGGCCAACATACCATTTGCCTTCTTTACTGCCTGCTGTACCTGCGCTCTTACTTTCAGCAACTGATGCATGAGGACTCCAAGATCTCATTGAATATCCACCTCTCTAAATTTACAACCATTCATGTAATAATCTTTTTTCCGATTCCTTCTACCAAAGTGGATAACCTCACATTTATCCACATTATAGTGCATCTGACATGCGATGTCCATGCACTCAGCTTGTCCAAATTACGCTGAAGTAACTCTGCATCCTCCTCACAGCTTACCCTCCCACCCAACTTCGTATCATCTGCAAATTTGGAGATAATACATTTAGTTCCCTCTTCTAAATCATTAATATATAATGTGAACAGTTGGGGTCCTGGCACTGATCCCTGCAGAACTGCACTAGTCACTGACTGCCACTCAGAAAAAGCACCCAGAGGAACAAATGTTGACACAGGGAGAATGTGCAAATTCCAGACAGTCACCCAAGGTTGGAATTGAACCCGGCTCCCTGGTGCTATGAGGAAGCAAGGAGGTGAAAGATTATCGGGGATAGGTAAGGATGTGGGTTTGAAGTTACAATCAGACCAGTCATGATCATATTGAATGGTGGAGCAGGCTCAAGGGGCCAAGTGGCCTACACCTGCTCCTAATTCATACATTCATCTGTCTGGGAATTTTTGAAATATGTTCAAGAGAATTTCTTGGATCAGAGTATTCTCAAGAAACTATGAACAAAGCATTGCTGGATCTGGTGCTGGGGAATGGGGTGGGCCAAGGTTGGCCACATGAATCAAGTGTCTGTGTTTTTATCCAGTGATCATTGGATCACAAGCTTGACATTAGCAAGGAACAATCTAAAGTAAACATTCTAAATTGGAAGAGGACTAACTTCAATGCTTCTTAGTCTGCTCCTTCTGCAGTATTATCCATCACTCTCCCTCCTTTCTGCCCTTATTCCTTTCTGCTACTTCTATGTGCTGGTGTCGAACCCGCTGCCAATTTAGTTGAAACCCTCACCAACCAGACGACTGAACCATAAACCAACAACAATGTTGTGCTTGGGGCCTGTGCTTGCAGAGCACAATGGATCAGAACTCCAGCAAGTGAACCTCTTGGCCATCTCTGCTGGGTGTGTGAGTGACACTTACTGTGTGTGAGGAGCTGGCTGTAATTCACCTTGTGTGAAAGAATCGCTCCATTTATTCTGCTGGTTTCAACTCTTTGCCTGTCAGAAGGAAAAATGTTGATTAAATTTAAGAGGATAGGTAGAAAATACACTATACATTGAATATTTTATCAATTGCTTATCAAGCGCAAAGGAAGAACAGTCAAACAGAGTCAGTGTGTGATTCCACTGCCGTCCTGCAACACATGCACTGAAATACAGGTACAGAGACTGACAGATACAGAATAAAATGAACACACTGATATTGTGGATGAGAGCGATACAAACAAAAATAAAACTAATACCACCAAGAAGAGAATTATTACTACATGCAGTCACATGCACCACCTTTGGACAGACACACAATGAGACCCAGATACAGAATGAATCATAAACTCAGATATGTTCTCATCCATTCACAGATACAAATCCCACACTCACATGCTCTATCAGTGAGTAAATCCCACACTAAGCTTTAAAGTTCTTTGAGGAGGCAAAAGGAAGTTCGATAAAGGAGAACCAGTGGACGTGATTTATTTAGATTTCCAGAAGGCCTTCTGACACGGTGCTGAGTCGGAGACTGTTAAATAAGTTAAGAGCCCATGATGTTAAGGGTAAGATCCAGGCATGGATAGAGGATTGGCTGACTGGCAGAAGGTGGGGATAAAGAGGTCTTTTTCAGGATGGCAGCCGATGTTGAGTGGTGTGCCTCAGGGATCAGTGCTGGGACCACAACTTTTCACCATATACATTAACAATTTGGAAGCAGGAAGTGAAAGCTCTGTTGCTAAGTTTGCAGATGATACAAAGACATGGAGAGGGACAGGTAGTACTGAGGAAGCAGGGAGGCTGCAGAAGGACTTGGACAGGCTAGGAGAGTTGGCAAAGAAGTGGCAGATGGAATACAATGTGGAAAAGTGTGAGGTTATGCACTTTGGAGGGAGGAATGGAGGCATAGACTATTTTCTAAATGGGGAAATGCTGAGGAAATCAGAAGCGCAAAGGGACTTGGGAGTCATTGTTCAAGATTCTCTTAAGGTTAACCGGCAGGGTCAGTTGGCAGTTCGGAAGGCAAATGCAATGTTAGCATTCATGTCGAGAGGGATACAATATAAGAGCAGTGATGTACTTCTGAGGCTGTACAAGGCTCCAGTCACACCCCATTTGCAGTATTGTGAGCAGCTTTGGGCCCCGTATCTAAGGAAGGATGTGCTGGCCTTGGAAAGGGCCCAGAGGTGGTTCACAAGAATGATCTCTGGAATGAAAAGCTTGTCATATGAGAAACGGTTGAGGACTCTGGATCTGTACTCATTGGAGTTCACAAGGATGAGGGGGGACCTTCTTGAAACTTATAGGATACTGTGGGGCCTGGATAGAGTGGACATGGAGAGTTTGTTTCCAAAATCAGGAAAAACTAGAACCAGAGGGCACAATCTCAGGCTAAAGGGACGATCCTTTAAAACAGAGATGTGGAGTAATTTGTTCAGCCAGGGACTGGTGAATCTGTGGAACTCTTTGTTGCAGAAGGCTGTGGAGGCCAAGTCATTGAGTGTTTTTTAAGACAGAGATAGATAGACTTGATTAATAAGGGGACCAGGGATTATGGGGAAAAGGCAGAATGAGGAAGATAAAAATATCAGTCATGATTGGCGGATAAGACTCGATGGGCCGAGTGGCCTAATTCTGCTCCGATAACTTATGGTCTCACACACTGTATCAGAGTGAGTAAATCCCGCACTCACACACTGTATCAGAGAGTGAGTAAATCCCACACTCTATCAGAGAGTGAGTAAATCCCACACTCTCACACTGTATCAGAGAGTGAGTAAATCCCACACTCTCACACTGTATCAGAGAGTGAGTAAATCCCACACTCTCACACTGTATCAGAGAGTGAGTAAATCCCACACTCTCACACTGTATCAGAGAGTGAGTAAATCCCACACTCTCACACTGTATTAGAGTGAGTAAATCCCACACACACACACTGTATCAGAGAGTGAGTAAATCCCGCACTCACACACGGTATCAGAGAGTGAGTAAATCCCACACTGTATCAGAGAGAGAGTAAATCCCGCACTCACACACGGTATCAGAGAGTGAGTAAATCCTGCACTCACACACGGTATCAGAGAGTGAGTAAATCCCACACTGTATCAGAGAGTGAGTAAATCCCACACGGTATCAGAGAGTGAGTAAATCCCACACTCACACACTGTATCAGAGAGTGAGTAAATCCCACACTCTCACACTGTATCAGAGAGTGAGTAAATCCCACACTCACACACTGTATCAGAGAGTGAGTAAATCCCACACTCTCGCACTGTGTCAGAGAGTAAGTAAATCCCACACTCACGCACATTACCAGAGATTCACAGTTCCTGAAGGAATCCCACACTCCCGCACAGTTCTTCTGTGGAGAAGGGTCCCTCACACCGACAGCCAGGCGACATTTCCCGGTGGATCTTTTTTTTTAGGTGTTTAAATCACCATCTTTAATTTACTTAGGACAAAACAGCTTTAACTATACCCTCCATGTTCAGTGTCAATTTGCTGATTCAGTGACTTTATTTGGTCTGCGCCCTTGAAACAATTTTCTGTTTCTCTGAACTTGAAGCTTTGCCCCTTCAAGGAGGCGTGGTTCCTTCTGCAGTGCATTCTGAAGCCCTTCTTCTGTATTGAAGCCAACCCAACAGAATCCTCTACGAAATCCAGTCTCTTTGTCGAATGGAAGGAGACATTTCTTTACTAATCCAAACTGTCCAAAATATTCTTTGATTTCTTTGCCGGCCAGGGTCCAGGGCACCCGCGACACGAAGATCTCGAAGCTCTTTCTGGAAGGAGCCGCCGCCATCTTGTAATGGCCGCCGGTCCCGGTGTATCTTTACACACTGACAAACTGGCGCTGGAGATTCTTTGTAAAATGTATTTCCTGATTGTGGTAAGGGGGCTTGTGATTGGCGGAAACTTCTCAATCTGATTGGTCTGTTTTCATATCCACTCAAATGAACCCCTGATAAGTGACTGTAATAACTTTCAAAATGTCGAATCACAATCATTGCTTTCCCAATTCCTCATTAGCATAGTTCTGTGGGACTGTCTATTTACGGTAAGAAGTTTCACAACACCAGGTTAAAGTCCAACAGGTTTATTTGGTAGCAAAAGCCACACAAGCTTTCGAAGCTCTAAGCCCCTTCTTCAGGTGAGTGGGAATTCTGTTCACAAACAGAGTTTATAAAAACAAAACAAAGTTTATTTAATCAGCGCTCGGAAGGGGTTTGCTTTATTTCTGTGTGAAATTGAACATGGCTGATGAGAAGAAAGCAACATCGAAACCAGCTGCCAAGAAGGGGGCGAAGAAAGTGATTAAGAAACCGGGAGCAAAGGGCGGCAAGAAGCGACGAAAGTCGAGGAAGGAGAGTTACTCCATCTACTTCTACAAAGTGATGAAGCAGGTTCACCCCGACACCGGCATCTCCTCCAAGGCCATGAGCATCATGAACTCGTTCGTGAACGATATTTTCGAGCGCATCGCGGGTGAGGCTTCCCGCCTGGCCCATTACAACAAGCGCAGCACCATCAGCTCCCGGGAGATCCAGACCGCCGTGCGCCTGCTGCTGCCCGGGGAACTGGCCAAGCACGCCGTGTCGGAAGGTACAAAGGCGGTGACCAAGTACACCAGCTCCAAGTAAAACTCCCCATGGACTGAAAAACACTCCAAACACAACGGCTCTTTTAAGAGCCACCCACAATCTCTGTGAAAAAGCTGCGCCATCTTTTCCCTTATTGAGTGAATGAGAAATGTCTTTCTGGAGGACAGAGATTTGTCCCGGTGCAGAATGCTGTGAATGGGACTTCATACCCGCCCCTTACACACACTTTCACATTGAAGGGACAATCAAACTGAACTGAGAGCGTATTTTAAATCCCAGTCTGGGGATTGTCACGGACAATGGGGAGAAAGAATATCAGGAGGTAATTATTTAAATTTATTTATAACTATATTCAGAGTTTCACGACCCTGAATTAATTTTTTTTTCTCGGTTGATCTGGGAGCAGCTCCCGCAACAGAGTAAAGGCGGGAATGAAGAGGTTATTCTCGGGCTGATCTGTTTATTCCGCAGCTTTCCCAGAGGACGGAATCAGCCAGATCTGTGCACACACAGGACCTGAGTACATTGCAGCGCTTTCAGATCTGCCTCCCCCCCGGCCTCCCTATTCTCCGGACACAAAGCTGCCTGTTCCACCGGCGGGATCGGGCCGGGGATTCTCTCCGCACTTCCCATTGTAACATTCCCGGCCGCTTTCAGGGGAGAGGATCAGAAATCAGCCGTTTCCCTCTGTCCCTGTGAAGCCTGTGTGAAGGGGTTGGTTGGTAATCTCTTCGTTTCTGCTTTTCCACTGAGCTGAGATTTGCTCCGTTTTAAATTGCTGAACGGGGTCTGATTACCGCGGGTTATAGATAAGAGATTGAGAAATTCAAACTGTTCCTAAAATAGCGCCAGGATTCTGTGAGGGAAAATACAATAAACAGATTATAAAGTGTGAGATTGAAATAGTTTCCTGAACATTCAGGCGTTCCGTTATTTTGTATTTTTCCTGCACTGAAATTGGTGGGTTTTTCCAGTTTGAAAATGTGAACCAATCAAAACCTCCCATTTCTTCTCCCTGGCTCTCCGATTGGTGAAGAATGTGATTGAAATGTGAGTGACCAATCAGAGCTGGAGTCTGGCTGCAGCCTCACAAACCGCTCACAATGATTATTAATAGAGATGAAACTGACGGAATCTGGATTTGAGAAATTGAATGTACTTTGTTTCCACAGACAAATATTTGACAGATCCAAAACAAACGTGATATTTCCTCCACACAAGTTACAGGGGAAATTGTCGCCAACTCCTTCTCACACACAGTCCGTACATTGTCACTGACAGCTCAGAGACAATGCTCAATTCCACAGACCCAAACAGCAGGAGAGACAGGTGATGTGCCTATTTGACAGCCAGTTCTCGTACCAGAATGGCCGAGTGGTTAAGGCTTAAGATCCAATGGCCATATGTCTGCGTGGGTTCGAACCCCACTCCTGGTAAATGAATTTTTAACACTACAGTCTGCACCCTCTCCTTTCCTTCTCCCCTCTACTCTATGAACGGTATGATTCGTCCGTTTTACGCAAGAAGCAATACCTTTCACTGTATACCAATACATCAAATCAAACTCAGTGCCATTGATAGGGGGACCCATAAATCCCAGTCCAAATTCTCACCTAATATTGGATCATCACTGTGTCAATCCCACAATAGAGCAGCCACAGCTCCAAATTAAATATCTGATCAAACTGACAAATGGTTTTCGGTTAAAAGTTACACAATGCACCTTAATAATGTGCACTGAGATTCGAGTTAAATACCACCCACATCAGGGGTTTAAAAGTGGCCCATAGTTTGTATCCTCACAAATACATTCATACAAAGCCTCATCTCAAATACATTCTCAGATTGAGATATTCTGAGGGCTCGTATAACCTGAGATACAAATTCAGATTTCAGTTGAAAATTCACCCAGATTATGAAACTTAAAGTTACAATATCAATTTGATTACTTTGAATTGAACTATAGCTTATTAACTAATCCTAACTCCCCACTCACACTGAGCAAGATGGACGATACTATACGAATTCCAGACTGAGTTTCCTTTTACATTCATGTCAAAATTCTTACTCAGAATCAGACTGAGTGTCACAGATCAAATCAATGTGAACAACCTGAGTGAAGCTTGCATAGCAATCCCGTATCAGATTGAAGGATACATTATCTTTCACAATTGTGTTCAGAGTGACACAGATTTAATGTTGGGCCGAAATTCACACACATTGTTTGCTTCAAACCTACCACACCAGTGGCCTGTTGCTTTGCTGGAAATTTATATAGAATGAATCCAAACTTATAAATAGATTGAAGATTACATGATGAATCCCATGCTCACACTGAGTCATAGAGTCTGACAGACACACGATAATTCTCAAACATGTGCTCAGTGTTAGATGAATGAATCTCATGCTGCACATGCAGCACCAGAGACTGAAAGTTACATCTGATTATCACACTTACATAGCAGTATCCCAGACACTTGAGTACCAGTGACAGATTCAGAATGATCCCACACTCACACACATTATGACAGTCTGACCAATACACATGATTTGCACCCTTTAGAAACAGCAGCAGATATACTCAGATGCTGAATGAACCCCACTGTATGGTACCAGAAACAGAAACATAAATCCTACCCTAATATTCCATCTTTGTGACAGAGCAGAATGCCTGCCAAACTCATACAATTTCAGAGAATACTGAATACTGCACTCGTGCGGTACCAGAAAGATTCCTATTCAGAATTGTGTTTAAATTCATATACAATAGCACTGACTGATAGTCACACCCACAAACACACACACACTAACTGAAATGGAGTCTTTAAGCCAAAGGTAGATAGATTGTTGATAAACAAAGACTAAAAGGTATTAAGTTTAGACAGGAGTGTGGAGTCGATGTTCAAATCAGATCAGCCATGATGTAATAGAATGGAGGAGCAGACTCGAGTGTTCTATTCCTGCTCAGAATTTGAATGTTCACGCATGCTATTCTTAAGAGATTCAGAATGAGTCCCAAATTCACGTGCAATATCAGAAAGTAACTGATGGACAAAATCCCTTGCTCAACTACTGTTCCAAACACAGGCTCAAACAATGATGCAACATACATCCTGCAGCAGAAAATGCAAGATACATATGACATATGGTACAGATATATTGCACCAGAGAATGAGAGATACAGAATGAATCCAGCCACAATGAAGGAACAGCAATATATTTCCAAGTGAGAATGGTAAGTGACTTGGAGGGTAAGGTCCATTTAATGGTGTTTCCATGAGTCAACTGTTCTTGTCCTTCTCTCGACGGTAGTGCTCTTTGGTTTGAAAGATGCTACTGAAGGAACCTTTGTGAGTTCCAGTAGCTCATCTTGGAGGTAGTAAGTACTGCTGCCACTGTGTGTCAGTGGTCAAGGGCATGTGTGTTTACAGATGGGATGTCAATCATGAGGGATGCTTTGTCCGGGATGGTGTCAAACCTCTTGAGTGTTGCTGGTGCTGCATTAACCCAGGCAAGTGGAGACTAATCCATCATACTCCTGATTTGTGCCTGGTAGATGGTGAATAGTGTTTGGCAGTTAGGATCTTTGTTACTCACCATGGGATTTTGTGTCTCTGACCTGCCTTGTAGCCCTTGTATTACATCGCTAGTCCAATTGAAGGTAATCACAAAGATATTGATATAATTTCATTTAATGTCAAGGGACAATGGTTAGATTCTCTCTTGCTGGAAATGGTCTTGGTCTGGTACATGTGTGGTGTGATTGTTATTTGCCACTTCTCAGCCCAAGCTTGGATACTGACCAGTTCTTGCTGCATTTGTGAGTGGGCTGCTTCGGTAACTGAAGAGTCCTGAATGGTGCTAAACATTGCACAGTCATCAGCGAGCATCTCCAGTTCTGACCTTATGGTGGAAGGGTCTGGGACAGTAACTTGACAAACTCGGGAAATGATCTCCTGAGGATGAAATGACTGACCACCACAACCATCTTACTTTATGCTGGATAAAGTTCCAACCAGTGGAGAGGTTTCCATGATTCCCATCGACTTTGCTTTTGCTGAGGATCCTTGATGCTGAACTCGGTCAAATCCTGTTTTGATGTCGAGGGCAGTCACTCTCATCTCATCTCAGAGGATCGTTAGTCAGTGGAATTCCCTTCCCCAGACAACAGTTGAGGCTGGATCATTGAATATGTTCTAGGCTGAATTAGACAGATTATACAAGGGAGTGAATGGTTGCTGCAAAAGTTCGAAAAGTCGATTTGCAGCCACAATGATTTCCTTGGTCCATTCATAGGATGTGTGCATCACTGGCCAGCATTTATTACCCATCCACGGATCGAGTCAACCACATTGCTGTCGCTCTGAAGTCACATGGAGGCCACACAAGATAATTTCATCAGTTTTCCTGCCCTAAAGCACATTAGTGAACCAGATGGATTTTTCCAACAATTGTTCCATCGCCATCACTAGATTCTTATTTTCAAATTACTTTTTATTGACATCAAATTCTACCATCTGCTGTGGAGGGTTTCGAACCTGGGTGCCCAGAACATTAGCTGAGTTTCCAGATTAATAGTCTAGCGATGATACCTCGAGACCATCGCCTCCCCTTCTTGAATGATGGTGCAGGACTGAGGGGCTGAATGGCCTGACTCCTGTCCATATTTCTAATATGATAGTAACCGTCATAATTGATTCCATTTTATTTTGATTTTTGGTTTTCATCTTTATTTTCTCTTGATTTTGCTTTCAGCTGGCAGCTGTTCATCATTCTTCCATTCACACCTCCTTCAGACACATCTCTGTTTGCTGTTACTTGTTCCTTTCCCACTCCCTTTAGCCTTGCAGCACCAATTATTTTATTACTTAATCACTCCTGCCCTCCACCTTGCTTTGGAAAGCACAAGACAAAAGGTTCCACTAATTTCAGTAATGAGGCGGGAGCAGGATAAATTAATAATCTGACAGTAAATAAACATCAAACACTGAGTGACCGCAATATGTTAGAGGCAGACATTCAGTGCGTGGAGAAAGGACACACGCAGGTCACAGTTTTGACCTTAAGTAAGGCCGAGAAGGGTGAAATGTGTTGTAAACTGAACATGTTAAAATCCGTCCAGCTGTGAAGAGGCGAATCAAGGGAACAATCAGAGAGACTGAAAAAAGTATTTCATACAATGTGTATCTAATGAAAGCCTGAAGAAAGGAAACTTCACGTTCTCTCTGCTTTGGAACTGTGCTCTCTGCTGTGGAACTGTCATCTCTGCTGTGGAACTGTGCTCTCTGCTGTGGAATTGTGCTCGCCGCTGTGGAACTGTGCTCTCCGCTGTGGAACTGTGATCTCTGCTGTGGAACTGTGATCTGTGCTATGGAACTGTGCTCTCTGCTGTGGAACTGTGCTCTCTGCTGTGGAACTGTGCTCTCTGCTGTGGAACTGTGCCCTCTACTGTGGAACTGTGATTCCTGCTGTGGAACTGTGCTCTCTGCTGTGGAACTGTGCTCTCTGCTGTGGAACTGTGCTCTCTGCTGTGGAACTGTGCTCTCTGCTGTAGAACTGTGCTCTCTGCTGTGGAACTGTGATATCTGCTGTGGAACTGTGATCCCTGCTGTGGAACTGTGATCCTTGCTGTGGAACTGTGCTGTCTGCTGTGGAACTGTGATCTCCGCTGTGGAACTCATTTCCCTGTTGTGGAAAAGTACTCTCTGCTGTGGAACTGTGCTCTCTGCTGTCAAACTGTGATCTCTGCTGTGGAACTGTGCTCTCTACTGTGAAACTGTGCTCAGGGGTAACATTTTCCACTCTCCAAACTGCTGAGACTGTTAAAGAATGTAGACAATGTTGGATCCATTCTTCCCATTGCCACTTCCTTTCGTATCCTGTGATGTAGATTATTGGGCCTTGGAGATTTTTCAGCCCTCAGTCCCATTAATTTCTCCAGCACTATATATTTTAGTAATATTAAATCCCCCCAATTTCTAGACCATGGTTCCCGAGCATTGCTGGGAAGTTATTTGTGTGTTCCTCCATGAAGACAGCATGAAAACACTTATTTAATTGCGCTGCCATTACCTTGTTCTCCGTTATAAATTTGCCCATATCCGAATGCAAAGCACCTAAATTTGTCTTTGTTATATTTTTTCACACACGAACATAAGCTTTAATAGTCCAATTGTCAGCGACTTGCAAGTTCACTCTCCTACAGCATTTTATCCCTCTAATCAATCTCTTTATCCTCCTTTCCTAAAATAAAAACTGTTCCCAATCCTTGGGATTGCAACTTTTTCTTTCAACTTTATAAAAATCATCATCAGATCTAATAATACGTAATTTTATTAGCCATGATTGGGTCATTTTTCCTGTTATGTTTCTGCGACTGAAGGAAATGTACAACTGTTACAATGCAAGCATTTCTTCCTTAAATATCAGACACTGCCTATCCACCTTCGTGCCCCTTCATCGAGTTCCCCAATCTATTTTAGCCAACTCACCTGTAATACATTCTGAGTTTCCTTTGTTTAGAGCTGGGACTTCAGTTTAAGCTTGGATTTGAATCTTTGTTCTGACTGAAGACAGGTGTTTCACAAAGCAGACACTCAGTCTATCCAATCTAGAGCAAACCACATTGTGAGCATTGAATGTATTCTACCAAATTGAAACATAAAACGTTCAGATACATCAATATTTCTCCTGGCCGTATAATTAAGGTCTTGAACAATGCGTACTGATAATGGAGCTTTCCATTTGAGAAATTCTGATATTTCTTCCTTTTTCCTCAGCCACTGATCTCCCCACTCTGTGGCTGATAGCATTCTCATCTGTGTCCGCTCTTGTCCCACACCTCTGCTCTCACCCCGTCTCTATATTCTCTGTATTATGATAATGCTTCCTCCTTTAAATTACCAACTTTTTCAATGGATTAGCTCTCAGCATTTTTACCACCTCCAGCTTGTGTGATGCTGTCACCAAACATTCCTTCCCCTCCGAATACCGCAGTCTTTTCCTAACAGCTTCTACGAGTCGTTTTGACTTTCCATGGCACCTGTCAAGGTGCAGCAACAGGCCTTTTACCTCCTCTCTCCTCATCAAATACCCCCTCAATGAATCCTCCTGGACTAATCATTTAAATGTAGTGTGCTGTATTTGCTGCTCACAATGTACTCTGCTCTACATTCTGATGACAGATGCACAGATTGTGGAACATTTCCATTCAGTCCACAAGTCGCACACTATTTGTGATAATTCCGATCATTTAAAATCTGTGCTTTGTTCGCACTGATCATTCTGTCCTTGGTCTTCTCTCGTGCTCCAATGGAACTCATGCACTCCTGTTGATGACACAGTGCTCACTATCTTTTCTTGTACTCTTACTATTTCCTTTAGACTGTTTGCCATTTTATGCGCGTGTGTGGCACACAATCACAAACCTCCCTTTTGGTTTTTTTTGCCATCTGCCGTTCTACGTAGCATTTTCTTAAAGTCTTCGCTCACATTTGTAACTTTCACCAGTGCTGATGAAAGGATGTTGATCTGAAAGTTTAAACCTGGTCACTATTTACCCCCGCAGGTGCATACTTGTTGTGTACATCCAGATTTTCAAAATTAAGTTTGTACTTCCAGCATTCATATTTTTTTATGTCTGCAGGCACGTTAACAGGAGTTTTCATGGAGGTGTTCAAAATCATTGGCAGCTTTAATAGAGTAAATTAGCATAAATTGTTCCTGTTACATGAGGACACTGATTCATTATGATTTGTTAAAAAAGTAACGATATTGTGAGCAAACACATGTTAACTTACATAGGTCGCTACTTTCTGTGAATCCTGAATACGCTGTCTAAAAAACTGGGGAATCAAATGCAACATTTTTTCAAAGAGCAGTTGGAGAAAAAACGTTTTAAAGGGCGAATTTTAGGGCATAAAGAGGAAATGGGACGGATTCGCTACGAAATCTCTGGCAGAATTCCGATGGGTTTAAATATAACCCCATATGCTTTATTATTCCATGAAATGGTGGGCAGTGTAACCCAAGATGCGCCGCGAGCGTGAATACGATCTATCTCATTCAGAATGATCCGCACTGCGCTGGCGTCGGGAGGCTCCGCCCCGGAGGCCGCCTGTCTGCGCGGAGCAGCACCCGGAAGCTGAGCGGAACCGTGCAGGCGCAACAACGGCGAGTCTCAGCGGCTCTCAGAGCCCGAATCAGCGCCGCCGGGCTCGGCGGACGTGCGGCGAGGGAGCCGGGGGCGCGGCACCATGAAGCGGATGGTGCAGCGAGGCCATCCTCACCGCCCCATATGGAATAGTGTGAGTGAGAGGAAACAGAGAGCAGTGGTTAATGGTTGTTTCTCAGACTGGAGGAAGGTTTCCAGTGGACTTCCCCAGGGCTCGGTGTTCGGAGCGCTGCTCTTCCTGATATATATTAATGACACACACCTTGGTGTACAGGACACAAGCTCAACATTTGAGTGATATATATAAATGATTTGGAAGAAGGTGTAACTGGTGTAATCAGCAAGTTTGCGGATGACACGAAGATGGCTGGACTTGCGGATAGCGAAGAGCATTGTCGGGCAATACAGCAGGATATAGATAGGCTGGAAGATTGGGCGGAGAGGTGGCAGATGGAGTTTAATCCGGATAAATGCGAAGTGATGCATTTTGGAAGAAATAATGTAGGGAGGAGTTATACAATAAATGGCAGAGTCATCAGGAGTATAGAAACACAGAGGGACCTAGGTGTGCAAGTCCACAAATCCTTGAAGGTGGCAACACAGTGGAGAAGGTGGTGAAGAAGGCATATGGTATGCTTGCCTTTATAGGACGGGGTATAGAGTATAAAAGCTGGAGTCTGATGATGCAGCTGTATAGAACGCTGGTTAGGTGACATTTGGAGTACTGCGTCCAGTTCTGGTCGCCGCACTACCAGAAGGACGTGGAGGCGTTAGACAGAGTGCAGAGAAGGTTTACCAGGATGTTGCCTGGTATGGAGGGTCTTAGCTATGAGAAGAGATTGGGTAAACTGGGGTTGTTCTCCCTGGAAAGACGGAGAATGAGGGGAGATCTAATAGAGGTGTACAAGATTATGAAGGGTATAGATAGGGTGAACTGTGGGAAGCTTTTTCCCAGGTTGGTGGTGACGATCACGAGGGGGTCACGGGCTCAAGGTGAGAGGGGCGAAGTATAACTCAGATATCAGAGGGACGTTTTTTACACAGAGGGTGGTGGGGGCCTGGAATGCGCTGCCAAGTAGGGTGGTGGAGGCAGGCACGCTGACATCGTTTAAGACTTACCTGGATAGTCACATGAGCTGCCTGGGAATGGAGGGATACAAACGATTGGTCGAGTTGGACCATGGAGCGGCACAGGCTTGGAGGGCCGAAGGGCCTGTTTCCTGTGCTGTACTGTTCTTTGTTCTTTATTTCCACACGCCACCAAACTTGGAGGCATTGGCAGCTGTGAGGAGGAAAGTGGGAAACTTCAAAAGGACACAGGCAGCTTGGTGGAATGGGAGACAAGTGGCAGTGGGGAAAGTTCCAGCACCGATTGCCCCACGGCTGCCCCTGGGGAGCATGCCCACTCTCAGCGCCTGGGCAAGTCAGTGTGTTGGATGGAGCGCTTTCTGGGTGCAGAGAATTATTTTTATTCATTCATGTGATGTGTGCGTCACTGGCTTGGCCAGCATTCATTGCACTAATTACCTTTGAACTGAGTGGCTTGTCAGGCCATTTCAGAGGGCATTTAAGAGTCAAACACATTGCTGTGTGTCTGGAGTCACATGTAGGCCAGAAGAGGCAGATTGCTTGCCTAAAGGGACATCAGTGAATCAAGTGGGTTTTGATGAAATGGCCATCATTAGACCTTTAATTCCAGATGTTTATTGAGCTCAAATGTCACTCTGTTGTGGTGATATTCAGGTCCCATTGCATTACTCTGGATCATGGTCCAGTGACAATACCACTACACCATTAATTCATCATGTGGGAATTAATGGCTGCTGTCATTCACAGATATCAGTAAGTGTTTTATTGCAAGCCAATTGTCAGAGAGCTGAAACATGAACTCTGTTTCTCTCTGACCTGTTGAGTCATTCCAGAATTTTCACTTTGTTTCAGATGTTCAGTGTCCACATGATTTTACCGGTGAAATATTGCAGCTGTTCAGAAAGCAGGCCTGAAATAGACAAATGAAGAACCCTTTGGAATGAGGGTGGATGTTCTGTGAAGGTACGTTCTTGTTGGCTGGCTGTGAACTGGAGGGTTGATGAAGGAAAAGCTGATGGGTTTAACCCTGAGTTCATTTGAGACCAGTCGAGCCCAAACATTTCCCATCAAAATTTCCTGTACAGGAACAGAGACTGGCAGAGACATTGCACTCTCATATAAAATAAGTAATGGATAGCAAATCAGTTCTGCACTCATATGCAGTATCAAACTTGAGTTAATTTCACACTGAAATACTGGAACAGAGCCTGACAGACAGTGAGTTCGTTCCACATTGACATCAAATCAGAACATAAGAAGCAGGAGCAGCAGAAGGCAATTTGTTCTTTAGGGTTGCCCCACCATTCGGTAAGATCATGGTTAATGTGATTATGGCATCAACTCCATTTAATTGCCTGCCCCATAACCCTGTCTCTCGTGTAGATCAAAACTCTTTCTAACTTAGGATGGAGTCTATTAAATTCCACAAATTAAGGACATTTTGAGAGGAGAAATTTCTTCTCATCTCCATCTTAAGTGGGGCATACTTTATTTTTAAACTGTGTCCTCTTGTTTTAATTTTGCCCACAAATGAAAACATTCCTCTCAATATCTACCCTGTCCAATTCCCTCAGATCCTTCAATGTTTCAATCTGATCATCTCTCATTCTTCTCAACTTCTGAGATCGGCTCATTGATTGAACTTTCCTCATAAGATATCTCAGCAATCAGCCGAGTGAATCTTCACTGCTTCCAATACAAGTATTTCCCTCTTTAAATCAGAGAAAACCTTTAAACTGAGCAATATCATGTATTTGTAGCAACATTTCCCTACTTTGATACTCCACATATGTACTTATAATTAGAGTTATTTCCTCCTTTTCTGGATCAATCTGCTGTATCTCCCCCTCTATTTAAATAATGTTCTGCCTTCCCATCCTTCCCACTGAAGTGGAAAGCCTCACATTTTCCTGCATTGTATCCTACCTGACAAATTTGTGTCCATTCACTTAACCTCGCTATATCTCCTTACAGACTCTTTGTGTCCTCCTCACAACCTACTTCCCCACCTATTTATGTATTGCCTGAAAATTTGGTGATGGTCTGTCCCTTTATCTGGGCCATTAATATAGATTGTAAATAGCTGAGAACCCAGCACTGATCCATGTGGCTCTCTGCAAGCAGCAGTTTGCTAAGCTGACAGTGACCCACTTCCATGCAGTAACAGAGACTGACAGACAGTGAGATAATTTCACACATTATTATTGATAGATAGGGAGTGAATTACACATTCAGATGCAGTAACAGAGATTGCCACAACGGTAATTCCAAACAAAAATACAGTGATGGTGATTAAAGGATAGAGAATCAATTCCACACCAACATACAGTAACACAGCCAGAGTTAATTACACATTCAGTTCTACTGAGCAAGAGTTAATGCTACATTCATACACAATAACCAAGACTGACAGTTAATTCCACTCTCACATGCTATAACAGCGATGAACAGAGAGTTAATGTCCCACTCACATTCAGTAATAGTGAATAACAAATACAGATTTAATTCCATCCTCGCATTCACTAATATAGATGAACTGATGTCATTCCATACTGAAACACATGAACAGAGAATGGCTGACAGCGTTAATTCCACACTCTCACACAGTAATAGATTGAGAAAATGTTAATTCCACACTCATGCACAGTAATAGATTGAGAGAGAGTTAATTCCACACCCACACACAGCATTAGATTGAGAGGGAGTTATTCTATGTTCCCACACAGTAATAGATTCAGAAAGAGTTAATTCCACACTGACACTGAAATAGATTGAGAGAGAGTTAATTCTACATTCTCACACCGTAATAGATTGAGAGAGAGTCAATTCCACATTCACACACAGTAATAAATTGAGAGTTAATTCCATGCTCTCACACAGCAACAGATTGAGAGGGAGTTAATTCCACACGTACACACAGTAATAGATTGCGAGAGAGTGAATTCCACACTGACACAGGAATAGATTGAGAGAGAGATAATTCAATGCTCACACACAGTAATAGATTGAGAGAGAGTTAATTCCACACTTTCACACAGTAATAAATTGAGAGAGTTAATTCCACACTCGGACACAAAAATAGATTGAGAGAGGTAATTGCACACGGACACAGTAATAGATAGAGAGAGAGAGTTAATTCCACGCTGACACTTTAATAGATTGAGGGAGAGTTAATTCCACACTGGTACACAGTAATAGATCGGAGAGAGAGTTAATATAGGGCTAAACGGGGACACAAAAAATCATTGCCCAGCAGGATTAAGGACAATACCAAGGCTTTTTATACATATATAAAGAGCAAGAGGATAGCCAGGGAGAGGGTTGGCCCACTCAAGGACAAAGGAGGAAATCTATGCGTGGAGCCAGAGGAAATGGGTGAGGTATTCAATGAGTTCATTGTGTCAGTATTCACCAAAGAGAAGGACTTGGTGAATAATGAATCTGGGAAAGGGTGTGTCGATAGTTTGAGTCATGTTGAGATCAAGTGTTGGGGTTCTTGAGGAATATTAAGGTAGACAAGTCCCCAGGGCCTGATGGGATATACCCCAAAATACTGGGAGAGACAAGGGAGGAAATTGCTGGGGCCTTGAGAGAAATTTTTGTATCCTCACTGGCTGCAGGATTTACTGCCACTTGGAAATTAGTGGATGTATTTGCGAGAGGCAATATAGTTTTGTGAAGGGCTGCTCATGTCTCACTAACTTGATCGAGTTTTTTGAGGAAGTGACGAAGATGATTGATGAGGGTAGGGCAGTGGATGTTGTCTACATGGACTTCAGTAAGGCCTTTGACAAGGTCCCTCATGGCAGAATGGTGCAGAAGGTGAAGTCGCAAGGGATCAGAGGTGAGCTGGCAAGGTGGATACAGAACTGGCTTGGTCATAGAAGACAGAGGGTAGCAGTGGAAGGGTGTGATTCTGAATGGAGGACTGGGACAATTGGCGTTCCTCAGGGATCAGTGCTGGGACCTTTGCTGTTCGTAATATATATATAACTGATTTGGAGGAAAATGCAACTGGTTTGATTAGTTAGTTTGCGAACAACACAAAGGTTGGTGGATTTGCAGATAGCGATGAGCACCATCAGAGGATACAGCAGGATATAGATAGGTTGGGGGCTTGGACGGAGAGATGGCAGATGGAGTTTAGTTTAATCCAGACAAATGTGAGGTAATGCATTTTGGATGGTCTAATACAGATAGGAAATATACAGTCAATGGCAGAACCCTTGGGAGTATTGATAGGCAAAGGGATCTGGGTGTACAGGTACATCGGTCACTGAAAGTGGCAATGCAGGTGGAGAAGGTAGTCAAGAAGGCATACGGCATGCTTACCTTCATTGGCCGGGGGATTGAGTTTAAAAATTGGCAAGTCATGTTGCAGCTTTATAGAATCTTAGTCAGGCTGCATTTGGAATATAGTGTTCAATTCTGGTCGCCACACTCCCAGAAGGATGTGGAGACTTTGGAGAGGATACAGCAAAGACTTACCAGGATGTTGGCTGGTATGGAGGATATTAGCTGTGAGGAGAGGTTGGAGAAACTTGGTTTGTTCTCTCTGGAACGACAGAGGTTGAGCGGCGACCTGATGGAAGGCTACAAGATTATGAGGGGCATGGACAGAGTGGATAGTCCGAAGCTTTTTCCCCAGGGTGGAAGAGTCATAGAAACATAGAAACCCTCCGGTGCAGAAGGAGGCCATTCGGCCCATCGAGTCTGCACCGACCACAATCCCATCCAGGCCCGACCCCCACATATTTACCCGCTAATCCCTCTAACCTACGCATCTCAGGACTCTAAGGGGCAATTTTTAACCTGGCCAATCAACCTAACCTGCACATCTTTGGACTGTGGGAGGAAACCGGAGCACCCGGAGGAAAACCACGCAGACACGAGGAGAATGCGCAAACTCCACACAGACAGTGACCCGAGCCGGGAATCGAACCCGGGACCCTGGAGCTGTGAAGCAGCAGTGCTAACCACTGTGCTACCGTGCCGCCCAGTCAATTACTGGGGGGCATTGGTTTAAGGTGCGAGGGGCAAGGTTTAAAGGAGATGTATGAGGCAAGTTTTTTACACAGAGGGTGGTGGGTGCCTGGAACTCACTGCTGGGGAAGGTGGTTGAAGCAGATACAATAGTGAGTTTTATGGGGCGTCTGGACAAATACATGAATAGGATGGGAATAGCGGGATATGGTCCCTGGAAGGGTCGGGGGTTTTAGTTCAGTTGGGCAGCAAGGTCGGTGCAGTGCCGAAGGGCATGTTCCTGTGCTGTAATTTTCTTTGTTCTTAATTCCACACTGACACACAGCAATAGATTGAGCGAGAGTTAATTCCACACTGACACACACTAATTGATTGAGAGAGAGTTAATTCCACACACAATACAAGAATGAGAGACAGTTAATTCCACACTCTCACATAGTAATTGAGAGAGAGTTAATTCAACACTCTCACACTGTAATAGATTGGGAGAGAGTTAATTCCACATTCACACACAGGAATAGATGCAGAGTTAATTCCACACGCACACACAATAATAGATTGAGACAGAGTTAATTCCACACTGACACACTGTAATAGATCGAGGGAGAGTTAATTCCACATTCATGCATAGTAATAGATTGAGAGTTAATTCCACACTAACACACAGTAATAGATCAGAGAGAGAGTTATTTCCACACTCTCGCACTGTAATAGATTGAGAGTTAATTCCACACACACACACACACACACACACACACAGTAATAGGTTGAGAGTGTGTTAATTCCATACTCACATACAGTAAGAGATTGAGAGAGAGACTTAGTTGCACTGTCACACTGTAATAGATTGAGACAGTTAATTCCACACTGACACACAGCAATAGATTGAGAGAGAGATAATTCCACACGTGCACACAGTAATTGATTGAGAGCAAGAATTACACACTCTCACACAGTTATAGATTGGGAGTTAATTCCACACTGACACACAGTAATAGATTGAGAGAGATATAATTCCACATTCCCACACTAATAGATTGAGAGAGTTAATTCCATACTGCCACACAGTAATAGATTGAGAGAGAGTTAATTCCACACTGATTCAATCTATTGCTGTGTATCAGTGTGGAATTAACTCTCAATCTATTGCTGTATGAGTTAATTCCACACTGACACACAGTAATAGATTGAGAGAGAGTCAATTCCACACTCAAACACAGTAATAGATTGGGAGTTAATTCCACACTCACACATAGTAATTGATTGAGAGAGTTTTAATTCCTCACTAACACACAGTAATGAATTGTGAAAGAGTTCATTGCACTGTCACACCGTAATAGATTGAGACAGTTAATTGGACACTGACACACAGTAATAGATTGAGAGAGGGTTAATTCCACACTATCTATTGGATCTCATGGGATAAAGGAGGAGGTGGCAAGATGGGTGGAGAACTGGCTTGGTCACAGAACACAGAGGTGGAAGTGGAAGGGTCTTTTTCAGGCTGGAGGCCTGTGACTAGTGGTGTTCCGCAGGGCTCTGTATTGGGACCTCTGCTGTTTGTGATTTATATAAACGATCTGGAAGAAGGTGTAACTGGGGTGATCAGTAAGTTTGCGGACGACACAAAATTGGCAGGACTGGTAGGTAGGACAGCTGAGGAACAGTGGAGGATTTTTAAGGACATTTTTTTAAGTACTCAGCAAACATATATTCCGGTGATAAAGAAGGACTGTAAGAAAAAGGATAACCGGATGTGGATAACGAAGGAAATAAAGGAGAGTATTAAAATAAAATCAGATGCGTCCAGAGTGGCCAAAAATAGTAGAGAATTAGTGGATTGGGAAAGCTTTAAAGAAAAACAAAGAACGACTAAGAAAGCGATTAAGAAAGGAAAGATAGATTATGAAACTAAACTAGCTCAAAATATAAAAAATGATAGTAAAAGTTTTTACAAGTATATAAAAAGGAATAGAGTGGCTAGAGTGAATGTTGGACCCTTGGAAGATGAGAGGGGGGATTTAATAGTGGAAAACGAGGAAATGGCTGAGACTTTAAATAAGTCCTTTGTGTCGGTCTTCACGGTGGAAGACACAAATAGTTTCCCGAATATTAGAGATCGAGAGTTGGTGGGAGGGGAGGTCCTTAATACAATTACTGTTACTAAGGAGGTGGTGCTTGGTAGACTAATAGGACTGAAGGTAGACAAGTCCCCGGGCCCGGATGGAATGCATCCCAGGGTACTGAAAGAAATGGCTGAGGTAATAGCAGATGCGTTAGTGGTAATTTATCAAAATTCGCTGGACTCTGGGGTAGTGCCGGCTGACTGGAAAACAGCTACTGTTACGCCGCTGTTTAAAAAAGGAAGTAGACAAAAGGCGGGTAACTACAGGCTGGTTAGCTTAACGTCCGTAGTTGGGAAGATGCTAGAGTCCATTATTAAAGAGGAAATAACAGAGCACCTGAATAAGAATGGTTCGATCAAGCAGACGCAGCATGGATTCATGAAGGGAAAGTTGTGTTTGACGAATCTACTGGACTTTTATGAAGATGTCACTAGTGCGGTTGACAGAGGGGAACCGGTGGATGTGGTGTTTTTAGATTTCCAGAAGGCGTTCGATAAGGTGCCTCACAAAAGGTTGCTGCAGAAGATTGGGGTACACGGAGTTAGGGGTAAGGTGTTGGCGTGGATTGGGGATTGGCTATCTAACAGGAAGCAGAGAGTTGGGATAAATGGGTGCTTTTCTGGTTGGCAGTTGGTGACCAGTGGCGTGCCGCAGGGATCGGTGCTGGGGCCTCAATTGTTTACCATTTACATAGATGATCTGGAGGAGGGGACTGAATCTAGGGTATTCAAGTTTGCTGATGACACGAAGGTGAGTGGGAAAGCGAATTGCGTGGAGGACGCGGAAAGTCTGCAGAGAGATTTGGATAGGCTGAGCGAGTGGGCGAGGATCTGGCAGATGGAATATAACGTTAGCAAATGTGAGGTTATCCACTTTGGAAGAAATAATAGTAAATTGGAATATTATTTAAATGGAGAAAAATTACATTGTGCGACTGTGCAGAGGGACCTGGGGGTCCTTGTGCACGAATCGCAAAAACTCAGTTTGCAGGTGCAGCAGGTGATCAAGAAGGCGAATGGAATGTTGGCCTTTATCGCGAGGGGGATAGAATATAAAAGCAGGGAGGTCTTGCTGCAACTGTACAAGGCACTGGTGAGGCCGCAACTGGAGTACTGTGTGCAGTTTTGGTCCCCTTATTTGCGAAAGGATATATTGGCCTTGGAGGGAGTGCAGAGAAGTTTCACCAGGTTGATACCGGAGATGAGGGGTGGAGCTTATGAAGAGAGATTAAACAGATTGGGTCTGTACTCGTTGGAGTTTAGAAGGATGAGGGGTGATCTTATAGAGACATATAAGATAATGAAGGGGCTGGATAGGGCAGAGGTGGAGAGATTCTTTCCACTTAGAAGGGAAACCAGAACTAGAGGGCACAGCCTCAAAATAAGGGGGGGGGGCGGTTCAGAACAGAGTTGAGGGGGAACTTCTTCTCTCAGAGGGTAGTGAATCTCTGGAATTCTCTGCCCATTGAAGTGGTGGAGGCTTCCTCGTTGAATATGTTTAAATCACGGGTAGATAGTTTTCTGATCGATAAGGGAATTAGGGGATATGGGGAGCAGGCGGGTAAGTGGAACTGATTTGCTTCAGATCAGCCATGATCTTGTTGAATGGCGGGGCAGGCTCGAAGGGCCAGATGGCCTACTCCTGCTCTTATTTCTTATGTTCTTATGTTCTTGCAGATAGTGAGGAGCATTGTCAGAAGCTACAGAAGGATATAGATAGGCTGGAAATTTGGGCAAAGAAATGGCAGATGGAGTTCAATCCTGATAAATGCGAAGAGATGCATTTTGGTAGAAATAATGTAGGGAGGAGCTATACAATAAATGGCAGAACCATAAAGGGTGCAGATACGCAGAGGGACCTGGGTGTGCAAGTCCACAGATCCTTGAAGGTGACGTCACAGGTGGAGAAGGTGGTGAAGAAGGCATATGGCATGCTTGCCTTTATAGGACTTCATAGAGTATAAAAGTTGGGGTCTGATGTTGCAGATGTATAGAACGTTGGTTCGGCCGCATTTGGAATACTGCATCCAGTTCTGGTCGCCACACTACCAGAAGGACGTGGAGGCTTTGGAGAGAGTACAGAGGAGGTTTACCAGGATGTTGCCTGGTATGGAGGGGCTTAGCTATGAGGAGAGTTTGGGTAAACTGGGGTTGTTCTCCCTGGAAAGATGGAGGATGAGGGGAGACTTCATAGAGGTGTATAAAATTATGAAAGGCATAGATAGGGTGAACGGTGGGAAGCTTTTCCCCAGGTTGGTGGTGACGTTCACGAGGGGTCATAGGTTCAAGGTGAAGGGGGGGAGGTTTAATACAGATATCAGAAGGACATATTTTACACAGAGGGTGGTGGGGGCCTCGAATGCGCTGCCAGGCAAGGTGGTGGAGGCGGACACACTGGGAACGTTTAAGACTTATCTAGACAGCCATATGAACGGAGTGGGAATGGAGGGATACAAAAGAATGGTCTAGTTTGGACCAGGGCCCGGCACGGGCTTGGAGGGCCGAAGGGCCTATTCCTGTGCTGTATTGTTCTTTGTTCTTGATACACAGCAATAGACTGAGAGTTAATTCCACACTGACACACAGTAATAGATTGAGAGAGAGATAATTCCACATTCCCACACAGTAATAGAATTAGAGAGTTAATTCCACACACACACACAGTAATAGATTGAGAGAGTTAATTCCACACTGACACACAGTAATAGATTGAGAGGGAGTTAATTCCATTGCACTGTCACACCGTAATAGATTGAGACAGTTAATTGGACACTGACACACACTAATAGATTGACACAGAGAGTTAGTTTCACACTGACATACAGTAATAGATTGAGAGAGAGATAATCCACATTCAGACTCAGGAATAGATTGAGAGTTAATTCCAGGTTGTCATACAGTAATAGATTGAGAGAGAGTTAATTCTACAAAGACACACTGTAATAGATTGAGAGTGCGTTAATTCCACACTCTCTCACAGCAATAGATTGAGAGAGCGTTAATTCCACAGTCTCACACTGTAATAGATTGAGAGATAGTTAATTCCATATTCACACACAGTAATTGAGAGATAGTTAATTCCACACTGACACACAGTAATAGATGGAGAGGGAATTAATTCTGGACTGACACACTAATAGATTGAGAGAGAGTTAATTCCACACACACACAATAATAGATTGAGAGAGAGTTAATTCCACACCGACACGCAGTAATAGAGTGAGAGACCGTTAAAATCCGTTATAATATATAAAATGAAAAAGAGTGGCAAAAGTAAACATTGGTTCTTTAGAGGACGAGAAGGGGGATGTAATAACTGGAAATGAGAAAATGGCTGAGGTATTGAACAGGTATTTTGTGTTGGTCTTCACAGTGGAAGACACAAATAACATGCCAAAAATTAATGACAGGAAGGCTATGGCAGGTGAGAACCTCGAAACTATCATCACGAAAGAGGAAGTTTTGGGGGCAAAATGTAGGCAAGTCTCCTGGTCCTGATGGAATGCATCCCAGGGTACTAAAAGAGATGGCGGGAGGAATAGCAAATGCACTAGTGGTAATTTATCAAAATTCGCTGGACTCTGGGGTGGTTCTTGCGGATTGGAAAACAGCAAATGTGACGCCACTGTTTAAAAAAGGAGGTAGACAAAAGGCAGGTAACTATAGGCTGGTTAGCTTAACTTCTGTAGTCGGGAAATTGCTTAAATCTATCATCAAGGAAGAAATAGCGAGACATCTGGATATAAATTGTCCCATTGGTAAGACGCAGCTTGGGTTCATAAAGGACAGGTCATGTTTGACTAATTTTTGGAATTCTTTGAGAACATTACATGTGCAGTGGACAATGGGGAACCTGTAGATGTGGTGCATCTGGATTTCCAGAAGGCATTTGACAAGGAGCCGCACCAAAGACTGCAACATCAGATAAAGTTGCACAGTGTTATGGGTAATGTATTAGCATGGATAGAGGACTGGTTAACTAACAGAAAGCAAAGAGTGGGGGTAAGTGGGTATTTTTCTGGTTGGTGATCATTGACTAGTTGTGTGCCTCAGGGATCAGTGTAGGGACCGCAATTGTTTACGAATTACATAGATGATTTGGAGTTGGGGACCAAGTGTAGTGTGTAAAAATTTGCAGATGACACTCAGATGGGTGGAAGAGCAAAGTGTGCAGAGGACGCTGAAAGTCTGCAAAGGGATATAGATAATCTAAGTGAGTGGGCGGGGGTCTGGCAGATGGAGTACAATGTTGGTAAATGTGAGGTAATCGATTTTGGTAGGAATAACAGCAAAATGGACTCTTATTTAAATGATTAAAAATTGCAACATGCTGCTGTGCAGAGGGACCTGGGTGTCCTTGTGCAGGAATCTCAAGGAGTTGGTTTGCAGGTGCAGCAGTTAATTAAGAAGGCAAATGGAATTTTGTCCTTCATTGCTAGAGGGATGGAGTTTAAAAACAGCGAGGTTATGTTGCAGCTGTATAAGGTGCTGGTGAGGCCACACCTGGAGTACTGTGTACAGTTTTGGTCTCCTTACTTGAGAAAGGATATACTGGCATTGGAGCGGATGCAGAGAAAATTCAATAGGTTGATTCCAGAGTTGAGAGGGTTGGCTTATGAGGAGAGACTGAGGAGACTGGGGCTATACTCATTGGAATTCAGAAGAATGAGGGGAGATCTTATAGAAACATATAAGATTATGAAGGGAATAGACAAGATAGAAGCAGGTAAGTTGTTTCCACTGGCGGGTGAAACTAGAACGAGGGGGCATAGCCTCAAAATAAGGGGAAGCAGATTTAGGACTGAAGTGAGGAGGAACTTCTTCACACAAAGGGTTGTGAATCTGTGGAATTCTCTGCCTCGTGAAGCAATTGAGGCTACCTCATTGAATGTTTTTAAGGCAAGGATAGATAAATTTTTGAACAGTAAAGGAATTAAGGGTTATGGTGAGCGGGTGGGTAAGTGGAGCTGAGTCCACAAAAAGATCAGCCAAGATCTTATTGACTGGCGGAGCAGCCTCGAGAGGACAGATGGCCTACTCCTACTCCTAGTTCTTATGTTCTTCATCCCACATTCATACACAATAAATGATTGTGAGAGAGTAAATTTCACACACACACACAGTAATAGATTGAGAGAGAATTAATTCCAGACTGCCACACAGTAATACACTGAGAGTTATTTCCACTCTCGCACACATTAATAGATTGAGAGAGTGTTAATTCCGCACCGACACACGGTAATAGATTGAGAGGGAGTTAATTCCACACTGACACACAGTAATATGTTGAGACAGAGAGGTAAATTCATACTGACATACAGTAATAGATTGAGAGGGAGATAATTCCACACTCATACATAGAAAATTACAGCACAGGAACAGGCCCTTCGGCCCTCCAAGCCTGCAACGACCATGCTGTCTGACTCAACTAAAACCCCCGACGCTTCCGGGGACCATATCCCTCTATTCCCATCTCATTCATGTACTTGTCAAGACGCCCCTTAAAAATCACTACCGTATCCGCTTCCACTCCCTCCCCCGGCAACGTGTTCCAGGCACCCACCACTCTCTGTGTAAAAACTCTGCCTCATATATCTCTTTTAAAACTTGCCCGTCGCACCTTAAACCTATGCCCCCTATTAATTGACTCTCCCACCCTGGGAAAAAGCTTCTCACTATCCACTCTGTCCATGCTTCTCATAATCTTGTAGACTTCTATCAGGTCTCTCCTCACCCTCCGTCACTCCAGTGAGAACAAACCAAGTTTCTCCAACCTCTCCTCATAACTAATGCCCTCCATACCAGGCAGCATCCTGGTAAATCTTTTCTGTACCCTCTCCAAAGCCTCCACATCCTTCTGGTAGTGTTGCGAACAGAATTGAACACTATATTCCAAGTGCGGCCTCACTAAGGTTCTATAAAGCGTCAACATGACTTGCCAATTTTTAAACTCAATACCCCGGCCGATGAAGGCAAGCATGCCGTATGCCTTCTTGACTACCTTCTCCACCTGCATTGGCACTTTCCGTGACCTGTGTACCTGTACACCCAGATCCCTTTGCCTATCAATACTCCTAAGGGTTCTGCCATTTACTGTATATTTCCTATCTGTATTAGACCTTCCAAAATGCATTACCTCACATTTGTCTGGATTAAACTAAACTCCATCTGCCATCTCTCCGCCCAAGTCTCCAACTGATCTATATCCTGCTGTATCCTCTGATGGTCCTCATCGCTATCCACAAATCCACCAACCTTTGTGTCGTCGACAATCTTACTAATCAATCCAGTTACATTTTCCTCCAAATCATTTATATATATTACAAACAGCAAAGGTCCCAGCACTGATCCCTGAGGAACACCACCACCCCAAGCAATAGATTGAGAGACTGTTAATCCCACAGTCACACACAATGAATGATTGAGAGAGAGTGAATTCCACACCGACACACAGTAATAGATTGAGAGGGAATTAATTCCACACTCTCACAAACGAATAGATTGAGAGAGTTAATTCAACACACACACACTGTAATAGATTGAGACAGAGAGCTAATTCCACACTGACATACAGTAATAGATTAAGAGGGAGATAATTCCACACTCTCTCTGTTTTGGATTGCGAGAGAGATGATTCCACACTGAGACACAGTAATAGATTGAGAGAGTTAATTTCACATTCACACACACTAATAGACTGAGAGAGTTAATTCAACACACACACAGTGTAATAGATTGAGACAGAGAGCTAATTCCACTGTGACATACAGTAATAGATTGAGAGAGAGAGAATTCCACACACTCACACAGTTATAGATTGAGAGAGAGTTAATTCCACACTCATACAAGTAATAGATTGAGGGACCGTTAATCCCACAGTCACACACACAAATGATTGAGAGGGAGTGAATTCCACTCCGACACATAGTAATAGATTCAGAGAGAGTTAATTCCAGACTGACAGTAATAAATTGAGAGAGTTATTTCCACTCTCTCACACAGTAATAGATTGAGAGAGAGTTAGTTCCACACTCAGACACACTAATCGATTGAGAGAGTTATTTCCACACCCATACACACCAATAGATTGAGAGAGAGTTATTCTACGTTCCCACACAGTAATAGATTCAGAAAGAGTCAATTCCACACTGACACTGTAATAGATTGAGCGAGAGTTAATTCCACATTCACACACAGGAATAGATTGCGAGTTAATTCCATGCTCTCTCACAGCAACAGATTGAGAGAGAGTTAATTCCACACTGACACAGGAATAGATTGTGAGAGAGTTAATTCCACACTGACACAGGAATAGATTGAGGGAGAGTTAATTCCACACTGACACAGGAATAGATTGAGAGAGAGTTAATTCCACACTGACACAGGAATAGATTGAGGGAGAGTTAATTCCACACTGACACAGGAATAGATTGAGAGAGAGTTAATTCAACACTCTCTCACAGTCATAGATTGAGAGTTAATTCCACACTCTCACACAGTAATAGATTGAGAGGGAGTTAATTCCACACTGACACACAGTAATAGAGTGAGAGAGAGAGATAAATCGACACTCTCACACAATAAAAAATTGAGAGAGAGTGAATCCACACAGACACACAGTAATAGATTGAGAGAGTTTATTCCACACTGACACACAGTAATAGATTGAGAGAGAGTTAATTCCCCACACACACAGTAATAGATTGAGAGAGTTTATTCCACACTGACATACAGTAATAGATTGAGAGAGAGATAATTCCACACTCACACAGGTGATAGATTGAGGGACCGTTAATCCCAGTCACACACAAATGATTGACAGGGAGTGAATTCCAATCCGACACATAGTAATAGATTCAGAGAGAGTTAATTCCAGACTGACACAGTAAGAAATTGAGAGTTATTTACACACACACACACACAGGCGCGCGCACTGGCACACACACACTGGCACACACACACACTGGCACACACACACACTGGCACACAGTAAAAGATTGAGAGGGAGTTAATTCCCCGCTCAGACACAGTAATAGATTGAGATATAATTCCACAGTGACACACGGTAATTGATTGAGAGAGAGTCAATTCCACATTCACACAATGTAACAGATTGAGAATTAATTCCACAGTGACATTGAGTAATAGATTGAGAGACAGTTAATTCCACATTCATACAAGTAATAGATTGAGAGACCGTTAATTCCACACTCTCACACAATAACAGATTGAGAGTTACTTCCTCACACACACAATGATCGATTGAGAATTAATTCCACACTCTCTCTCAGTAATAGATTGAGAGAGTTACTTCCACACTCTCTCACAATAATAGATTGAGAGAGAGTTAATTCAGCACTGACACACACGAATAGATTGAGACAGGATTAATTCCGCACCCCCACACAATGATCGATTGAGAGAGAGTTAATTCCACACTCTCACTATGAAGCTCAGTTAATCAACACATACATTTTCAACTGGGCCATTGTCACATTGTCTAATTTGGTAAAGACGGCATATTTGTGTCTGGTGGCTATGTACCTGACTGGCATCCCATTCAACTCAACTTTGAAAGTCTCCCATTTGTCAACCACTGTTTTATCCTCGCAATTTGCCTCATTTGCCACATTTTGCCCTCACTTAATCTATCTGTTTCCTTTTGAAGCCTCCTTACGTATACTTAACAATTAATTTCTTATCTATCTTTATGCTGTTGTTTTGTTTCTTAAAGACTTGATTAGTTGTAAGTATTCGCATTCCAACCATTATTCATGTAAATTGAGTTTGTGTCTTTATATGCTCTGTTTGTGAACAGAATTCCCACTCACCTGAAGAAGGGGCTTGCAGCTCCGAAAGCTTGTGTGGCTTTTGCTACCAAATAAACCTGTTGGACTTTAACCTGGTGTTGTTAAACTTCTTAATTTGGTAAAGCCAGAAGTACAGTACTTATTTACTATCTCTGCCATACCCTCTGCTGCAGTGAGCAGTTTACTCTGCTTGGCCCTTATGAACCCCACTCTATCCTTCACTAATCCTTTACAATTAATGTTTGAAGAAGATATGATTTGTATTAGCGCAGCCTGCTAACATTTCCTCATGCTTCCTCTTCATTATTCCAGCCTTAGCCTCTCTCCTGCATTTTGAGCTGATTTTCCTGATTTCTATTGCTATTATTATTCCAGCATGCATCATATGCCTCTTTTTTTCTTATTTTCTTGTCAATAACCTGAGACATCCAGGATATCCTAGCTTTGGACACCACATATTTGTGTCTGGTGGCTATGTACCTGGCTGGCATCCCATTCAACTCAACTTTGAAAGTCTCCCATTTGTCAACCACTGTTTTATCCTCGCAATTTGCCTCATTTGCCACATTTTGCCCTCACTTAATCTATCTGTTTCCTTTTGAAGCTTCCTTACGTATACTTCACAATTAATTTCTTATCTATCTTTATGCTGTCAGCAAATTTAGCAACGGTATCTTCAGTCCCTTCATCCAAGTAATTTTTATAAATTGTAACAATTTGTAGCCCCAGCATGAATACACCACTCATCAGATCCTGCCACCCAGAAAAAGAACCAGTTGTGCGAACTCTTTTTGACCTGTTAGCTAGCCAACCATCAATCCATGCCAAAATGTTACGCCCAAAACCATGAATGTTTATTTTACACAATAACCTTTGATCTGGCACTTTGGCAAATGTCTTCTGAAAATGTAAGAACCGGTTCCCCATTCACAGCACATGGGCCTCTTTCAAAAAACTCCAATAATTTAGTTAAACATGATTTCCCTTTCAGAAAACCATATTGACTCTGCCTGATTGCCTTGTATTTTTTCCAAGTTGTAATATCTGTAATATCTTTCAGAATGGCTTCTAACATTTTCCCGATGACAAATGTGTTAGGCTAACAGCCTGTAGTTTCCTGCTTTCTGTCTCCATCCCTTTTTGAATCAAGGTATTACATTTGTTATATTTCAACCGAATAGAACATTCTCCAAAGCCAGGGAGTTTTGCAAAATTAAAACAAATGCATCAACTATCTCATTCGCCACTTCTTTCATGTCCTTCACGAGAAGTCCATCCGGACCCAGGAATTTGTCAGCCTGTCGACCCGACAATTTGCTCAATACCACTTTCCCTGTTGATTGGAATTTTCCTGTGTTCCTCCCTCCCTTCCATTTGCTGGTTTACAGCTATTTCTGGGATGTTACTTGTATCCTCTATCGTGAATACCAATGAAAAATACCTGTTCAATTCATTTCCCAATACCCTGTTTTCCATTATCAATCCCCCAGTTGCACTTTCTATAGAACCAATGCTCACTCTGCTAACTCTTTTCTTGTTTAACTATCTACAGAATCTCTGACTATCCACCTTCATATCACTGGCTACTTGTCAGCTTCAGCTTGGAAATTTCCTGATAAACGGAGCTTCAACAATTGTTTGTGGACAATTCAACATTTTCACCATCCTCTGTAAAGAAGCTTTTTCTGAAATTACCCCTGAAATGCCTCTCTGTCATTTTACGGTGAAGTTCCCCATTCAGAGCCAATAGTTTATCTCTCTGTACCCTGTCAAATTATTCATTGTAAACATCTCACTCACATCATCCCTTAATCTTCCATATTCAGGTAATGACAGGACTTGTCTTTGCAATCTGTCCTCATCATTTGAGTCTGGTATCACTGGTGAAATTCTGTTGCTCCCACTCCAAGGCCAATCTAACCTTCTTGAGGTGTGTTGTCCAGACTGAACGCAGTGATCTAAATGGGGTCTAAACAGAGTTTTCTATAACTGTAGCACTAGATCCAATTCTTCATATTCTATTCGCTTTGTTACATTATTCTTTACCTTCCTGTCCACTGGCTGATAATGATGTCAGTACACGGCTCTCTGTTCCTCCACAGTTTCTTCCATCTCACCACAAATGTAACCACTCTGCTCTATTACATAACAAGGAAATTTCAAACTTAATGTGTTTCCCAAAGATAATCTGTTACTGCTCCATCACTAAAACGTTTTCCGTTGTTCTTTCAGCCGGTGTAAATCCAGAGAATGGAAGGGAGGAAGGAAAAATCTTGCTGCCTTTTTCCCGAATCCTATTTGATCATCATTCCAACAACAATTGGGTCAGGAAATCTAATTGGTTTTCCTCTGGGTGAATCATAGAATCCCAACAGTGCTGAAGGAGGCCATTCAGCCCATCAAGTCTGCACCAACAACAATCCCACCCAGGTCCGATCCCCGTAACCCCACATAGTTATCCCGCAAATCCCTCTAAACTATGCATCCCGGGACACTAAGTGGCAATTTAGCATGGCCAATCCACCTAACCCGCACATCTTTGGACTGTGGGAGGAAACCAGAGCACCTGGAGGAAACCAAGCAAACACAGGGAGAGCGTGCAGACTCCACAAAGACCGAAGCCAGCAATCAAACCCAGGTTCCTGGCGCTGTGAGGCAGCAGTGCCACCCCATAAACTTCTAATTTGCCCCATTAGGAATCCACCCCATTGGGATTTGAACCCAGGTCTCTGGGTTTCCAGACCAGTACATCCATCCTCTGCCTCTTTCCTCTTCTGAAAGAGGAAAGTGCTCCTGTTTTCTCCCACAGTCTAAAGATGTGCAAGTTGGCTGAATGCTAAATTCTCCCTCAGTGTACCCGAACAGGCGTCGGAGTGTGGCGACTGATGGATTTTCACAGTAATTTAATTGCAGTGTTAAATGTAAGCCTACTTGTGACTAATAAATTATCTTTTAAACTTTCGTTTGTGTCTCCTGTCCTGCAATCCAAACACTGACCCAGAATTCACTCAGCTGCCTTCACTTTGTGCTGAAAACTGTTATTATTCTGTTATTTTCACAGCTCCGAAATTAGCGGCTGTTTTTCGCGGTAACGGTCCCTTCTCTCAATTCCTGAAATGTTCATTGATTCATCATTTTATTCGCAGTAATTCACCGCAGGGTAACATTCCGGAGTGGGATTATTACAGAGCGGAATAAGGACAGTGTGAGGATTCGATCCGGCTCCCTGTTTTCTGTGAAGAAGAGTGGGTTCTGATTGAAGACGAAACGGAGTGTTTTCCTTCTGGGAATGCTGTGAACAGGGATTGATTCCCGCCCGGGACAGTTAGAAAGCGATAGGAGAATGAAGCACGTTGAAAGAAAATGTTAAAGCCGCGCCTGAGATTGGTGACGGGAAGAGCTGAATAAAAGCAAATCAATAGAAAAGATTTGAAATCTCTGACTGATGACGACATTGATTTGAATTCGCTCCTTTCCCACAATGAAATTGGCGGGCTTTTGGAAATGGACAAATTCTCTGCTTCTGCCGGTTGTTGTGGGGAAATCCCGCCCTCTTCTGTTTCCAGTGAGCTGTTTGGTGAAGAATATAGGCAAATAAGGTGAATAGAGTAGCGGCCAATCAGAGGAGCTGTCAGTTTATAAGAACAGTCAATGCTGGAGAAATTGCTGATTCTTTGTGAAAGTGTTTGTGAGATTGTGCAAATGTCTGGAAGAGGAAAGAGCGGCGGGAAAGCTCGGGCCAAGGCCAAGTCTCGCTCCTCCCGGGCTGGACTGCAGTTCCCGGTGGGCCGTGTTCACAGGCTCCTGAGAAAGGGCAACTATGCTGAGCGTGTGGGTGCCGGAGCCCCGGTCTATCTGGCTGCTATGCTCGAGTATCTGACCGCTGAAATCCTGGAGCTGGCCGGGAACGCGGCCCGGGACAACAAGAAGACCCGCATCATCCCCAGACACCTGCAGCTGGCCGTCCGCAACGACGAGGAGCTCAACAAGCTGCTGGGAGGGGTGACCATCGCTCAGGGCGGGGTGCTGCCTAATATCCAGGCCGTGCTGCTGCCCAAGAAAAGCAGCGCTGGGACCGCGAAGAGCAAGTGAAGCGACCATTCTTTAATCTGATAACCCAAAGGCCCTTTTCAGAGCCACTCACTTTATCTGAAAAAGGGCGACCTGGTGTCTATCGGTCAGTTTCTGCACTGCTATTCACAGTACAGCTGTTTCCCGCTTTGTTCTATCAATCCGTACTATTGACGCATACAGTATTTTCATACAAGTTGCTGCTGTTTATCGGGGAAACCATCCCAGTGAACTGAAATGATCCTATTTCCAATATAATTGCTTTAAAATGTGATAGTCGCATAGACATTCAGAGACAATAATTAACACTTTTCCAGATCCAGTGACTGACTTTGAAAACCGATGAATGTTCTCACAAAGTCAGTCACTGGATCTGGAAAAGTGTTAATTATTGTCTATGCGAATGTGCAAGCGTTCCTGCAATGGCTATATCTGTGTGAGTGGGTTACTGTTTGAGACATGTTTCATATTCTGAACTTAATTGACACAATTTTCAACACTCTCGCTGCTACTACTCGAAACACGTGCGGAGAAAGTGGATTTGCGGAATTATTGCTCGGAAACTGAAATGATCGCAGGTTTAATAAACTACTTTAAAATTAAATTGTGGTAAAATTGTTAACGGCATCGCTTTTACTCCAACCATCAAAGGATTGGAGATATGAATGACCTCAATGCAACGGAGAGTTAATTGTAACATTGAGAGGTGTCAGTACTGGAGTCCTGGGAATATTCTGTCCTGGGAATTGAAACACTAGAATCGTTAACAGGAGATCGCAGCTCTTTCATTTGTCGAGTTGGTGGCTCTTAAAAGAGCCGTTGTTGTACTTGGTGCTGAAGCGTTCCCCGCGGATGCGGCGGGCTAGCTGGATGTCTTTGGGCATGATGGTGACTCGCTTGGCGTGGATGGCGCACAGGTTGGTGTCCTCAAAGAGCCCCACCAGGTAAGCCTCGCTGGCCTCCTGCAGGGCCATGACGGCCGAGCTCTGGAACCGCAGATCTGTCTTGAAGTCCTGAGCGATCTCTCGCACCAGGCGCTGGAAGGGCAGTTTGCGGATCAGCAGCTCGGTGGATTTCTGGTAGCGGCGGATCTCCCTCAGAGCCACAGTGCCGGGTCTGTCGCGATGAGGCTTCTTCACTCCGCCCGTGGCTGGAGCGCTCTTCCGGGCAGCTTTGGTAGCCAGCTGTTTGCGAGGAGCTTTCCCTCCGGTCGATTTGCGCGCTGTCTGCTTGGTCCTGGCCATTTTCTGAGCGGATTCAGCACAATCTGAGAGACGAAGACTGTTAATACAGAGTCTGCGCTGCATCCGCCTTTTTAAACTCTGTGAGGAAACGTCCCCAGCGGGAATTGGCCCAGGAGGTTTCAATCAAATTGTGACCAGGGAATTAATATCTGTAACTCAGGTTCTAATTGGTTCAGTGGTTTCCTTAACCGCCCCTTTCAGAAATTGGGCCGTTTTCGATGCAAGAAATAACCGTCTGTTTCAAAGAAGACTTTATTCCGTCCTTATTAATATAACCATTACCAGAAACATTGAAGATTTGAAGTCCATCTCCCTCCACTTAGTGCTTTAGACCCTTTCCCCGCTCTCTGGGCTGTTCATTCCCAGAATCTCCCACTGTTCCACTCTATCCCCGTCCCTTTCCTCTCCAGCCCATTCAGATTGCCCCTCCCCTGTCGTTTGTGACATTCGCCGCCGCTTTCAGCGGAAAGGATCAGAAATCTGTCGCTTCTCTGTGTCCCCCTGAAGCCGGTGTGAAAGGGGTTGAGTCTGTTGTTTGTTCCAGAGAGTGACTTCATATTTGTCCCGTTTGACATTACTGAATAGAGCCGTTTGCTTCCCGTGGCGGACAAATGAAACCTTTTGTAAAATAATCTTACAGCAGAATATTAATTGAGAATCTATTTTTAATAAGTTAAGAATTTGTCTCAATTCCCTTTCCCGCGCTGAAATTGGCGGCATTTCCCCCAATTCAAAATTTCTGCCGGTTGACAGTTGAAGCCAATGATTGGCTCAATCTTCACATTCGATGCTCTGCGATTGGTTCAGAGCTGCGAATGCGGAGAGGGTGGCCAATCAGAAGCAGGCTGGGGTTGGAGCGGCTCAAACTGCGGGAATTGCGGGTTTGTGAATGATTGAGCGGAAACTGATCAGTTTCTCCACCTTGGCGGGCCTTGTTGCCGCCGGGCGGCGGAGGTCCCCGCTGGAGGTCCCTCTACGGAGGGATCTCCCCCAATTACGTCGGGGACCTGGGGTGGAGGGTGATGCATGCAGCAGTTCCGCACAACCGTAGGATTCACTGGTTCACGGGCTCCGAAGACTGCCCTTTCTGTGGCCTTGTGGAGTCCGTGGACCATGTCTATGTTGTGTGTCTTAGGCTGCACTCCCTTTATGTTTTCCTAAAGAACCTTTTATTGATGTTTTGTTTGCACTTCAGTCCCACGCTCCTGATCTACGGACACCCGGTGCGGAGAGGGGAGGGTCGGGATTGCGACCTCCTCGTGAACCTGCTCCTGGGCCTGGCGAAACGCGCCATTTACCGGTCCAGGCAGCGGGCGATCGTGGGGGCCGTTCATCCTGACTGTCTTCCCCTCTGCCGCGGCTACGTTCGCGGCCAGGTGTCCCTGGAGAGGGAGCATGCGGTGTCCACGGGCGAGGTTGACGCTTTCCGTGCCCGCTGGGCACCGCAGGGGTTGGGGTGCATTATTGACCCCAATAATCACATTTTAATTTGATGTTTTTAAGTTTCCTTTGTACTTTGATTTCTGTTCGGGCTGTTCCCCCTCCTTTTTGGGAGCTGCCCCTTTTACTTTGTCCTGATTTAATCTGAGTTTGTTTACTTGGTTTGGTTTGACCTAAAAAGAGGACAAAGCCTGTCAGTTTCAGTGCAGGAAACAACCGTCTGGGGGCAAATAGCATCACAACTGGGACTGGTTCCAGTGAACGATTCACCGGCTGCTGCTACTAAACTCCGCTATTCCAGAGAAAGCTTTTATAAACTCTATCCAAACACAGTGATTAAACAGGAGTGATGTGGTTTTTCACTGAGGGCACATGTCAACTGGGGAAAATCAACAACTGCAGAAACGATAGAGCTATTTAGGTCATCCAATTAAAAATAAAAACAATTTCAATCCCTACTGCAAATGAAATGTTAAATTCAACCTGAACAAAGCAAATATTCATCTCCACCACTGAACAGCCTGTCCCAGCCCCCGTCCCCAGGTCACTGCTCTCTCTGTGAGGCGGTGAGTGGCTCTGAAAAGAGCCTTTGTTGTGTGTTCGGGAGGAAGGTTGCATTTGTTCAGCCGCCGAATCCACAGAGAGTGCGGCCCTGGCGTTTCAGAGCGTACACCACATCCATGGCAGTGACCGTCTTGCGCTTGGCGTGTTCAGTGTAGGTGACCGCATCCCTGATCACATTCTCCAGGAAAACCTTCAGCACCCCGCGAGTCTCCTCATAGATCAAACCCGAGATCCGCTTGACACCGCCACGGCGAGCGAGGCGGCGGATTGCTGGCTTGGTGATGCCCTGGATATTATCACGGAGCACTTTGCGGTGCCGCTTTACGCCGCCTTTACCCAGTCCTTTGCCTCCTTTCCCTCTGCCAGACATGATGATTCTTCACTCAGATCACTGCACAATATGGGAGAGGAACTCTTTCAGGCTCCTTTTATACAGCCCGCCCCGACCTGACTGAGAAAGGCGGAGTGAGAGCAGAGAGGGGAGGTACAGGGTGATGATTAAACACAGAGCGGGAGGGAGGAGAGAGCCGGACTGACACACACACACAGAACGGCCCCTGATCTTTCAGCTCCACCTCCAGTTTCTGCAACCGCCAATTTCAACCCGTTTATTAACAATGGAAGCGAAACACAGCTCCCCACACAAACACTACCAGAGCCGCCCTTCACAGTCAAGAGTTTCCACAAACCCGGAGCTTTGAAATATGGAATCAAAACAGAAAATGCTGCAAGTTATCAGCAGCTCCGGCAGCTTTTGTGAAGAGAGAGAGAGACAGAGTTAACGTTTCGGGTCGTGACTTTGTCCTTTTGTGTTTTTAAACCTGGTCCCGGAATAATTCCCAGACAGTAATATTCCGACCTAAACACAGTCGATTCTATAGCAAGAATCTTCCTCCGGAACACCCTCACACACATCTGCTTCTCGCTGTTTGCAAACACTTTATTGAAGCTGTTTGGGGCAATCTCCTGTGTTAAAATTAAGGGAGTCAGGATGGCCGAGCGGTCTAAGGCCGCAGTCTCCTCTGGAGGCGTGGGTTCAAATCCCACTCCTGACATTGATGTTTGGCGAAGAATTGCCGTCTCACAGCGCCAGGCACTTGGGTTCGATTCCCGGCTGAGGTCTCTGTCTGTGTGGAGTTTGCACATTCTCCCTGGGCTCCCTCCGGGTGCTCCGGTTTCCTCCCGCACAACAACGTGCCTGTCAGGTTGATTGGCCATGCTAAATTGCACCGGAGTGTCAGGGGGTAAGTCCGGTCAATAAATAGGGTCATGGGGATCCGGACTGGGTGGGATTGAGGTCGGTGCAGACTCGCTGGGACGATTGGCCTCCTTCTGCATTGCAGGGATTCGGTTAAAAATGAGGCAGGAATGCGGTGTTTAGCCGCCAGTGTTACTGTCTCACACTGAATCTAACAGACATCTTTATTATGAGAGAAAGTGGCGATTGAACAAATGTGAAATTCAAATGAAATTCAGCATCTGCTGTGTTTTGCTTTAGTCTGAATTTGAAATGATCTCTATTAAGAATGAGCCGGGCCGCGGGACAGGAATCATTTTCTTGCGGGATCAGCTCTTTCCTGAGAGATGTGGGTGGCTCTGAGAAGAGCCTTTGGGTTCAGAGCTTTACAATTTGCTCGGGTTGTTCACTTCTTTCCTGACGCTTTCTTCGCTTTTGCTGCTTTCACTTTGGGTTTGGCTTTCGATTTAGTCACTTTTTTGACAGACTTTCCGCCCGTCACCTTCTTCACAGGAGACTTTTTCTTCAGGGCTGCTTTCTTCACCACCTTTTTTGGAGTTGCCGCCTTTTTGCTGCTTGTTTTCTTCACTGTTGATTTCTTCACTGGAGTTTTCTTTGCTGCGGGTTTCTTGGCTGCGGGTTTCTTGGCTGCTGCTTTCTTTGTTGTCGCCTTCTTGGCCGCTGTTTTCTTTACTAAAGATTTCTTGGCTGTTGGTGTCTTCACCTTCTTTCCCATTTTCCCCGGGCTTTCCTTCTTAGCGAGTTTGAAGGAGCCGGAGGCGCCCTGTCCCTTTGTCTGCACCAGAGACCCTGTCTCCACCTTCCTCTTGATCGTTAACCTGATCTGGGAGACGCGCTTCCCCACATCCACTCCGCTGCCAGCCAAAGCTTTCTTTATCGCGGCCAGGGACATCCCCTTGCGATCGCGGCATCCCGCCACAACATTGAGGATCTGCTCGCCCAACTTGGGACCGGCTGCCGCAGGTCGGGGAGCCGCCTTCTTCTTCCTGGGAGACTTCACTTGAGCGGGAGCGGCTGGAGGAGCCGTTTCGGCGGCTGCAGTTTCAGTCATATCCGAGAGTGTGTGGAAAATCTGTGTGAGAGTCAGAACTGGATCCGAAATGAAGTGGAGATGCCGGCGTTGGACTGGGGTAAACACAGTAAGAAGTTTAACAACACCAGGTTAAAGTCCAACAGGTTTATTTGGTAGCAAAAGCCACACAAGCTTTCGAGGCTCGAAAGCTTGTGTGGCTTTTGCTACCAAATAAACCTGTTGGACTTTAACCTGGTGTTGTTAAACTTCTTACTCCGAAATGAACCCAGTGGTGGCGGCACAGAGCAACTTAAAGGCAGAGAGCGGACGGAGCAGAGACAAGCTGCTGTCAGCTCCCGGCTCCTCCAACCTCTCTGTGTTTCTCTCTCCTCACAAACTCTCCCCTTGCAATGAAATTCCGCCTCACCAGAGATCCAGCTCACATCCTTCATGTCTCTGACACACGAATGTTTGCTGTTGAAAAAGTTTCACTCGAACTGAGTACTCCTTTTTCCACTGAAACCCGTTTTACTGCTGCACTGATCGCGCTCTCACACGCGATAGCTGACATGTTCTCTACTTTTCCACTGAATTCTTCAATTTAGCGAAACAATTGCCTTGAAGTCTAACTTTGGGGCTCAGCAGGGGGATTAAGGGAATCTTTGATTGGAAAATTGTTTTATTTTACACAAGAGAGACTCGGAGATGTCATGATCAGAACAGACACACAAACACAGTTGGATTAGTCTGACCCGCCCGTCCCTTTCATACACTCTCTCTTACACAATATTCACATCTACACATTCACAGGACAAAACTTTCACCAAATGTAAGGTCCCAGGACGGAATTTCTCCTCCTTTTCGCCTTTCCTCTGTATTCCGGGGGGTTCGTTAGAGTTTTTCACCTCAGTAACTGTTAAACACTCTGAAGCCCCCTCCCTGCAGATTGTCTTTGAATTCATTCATGGAATGTGAGTGTCGCTGTCTGGGTCAGCATTTATTGCCCATCCCTAATTGCCCTTGGGAAGGTGGTGGTGAGCTGCCTTCTGGAACCGCTGCAGTCCATGTGGTGTACGGCCACATTTGTTCACCAGATTCGCGGCAACAGCCAATTATATCTGTTTTTTTTTCACTTATTATAGCGATTGCAGACATGATTGTGTTTCTTTAGGGCGAAGGACAAATTATCTGCTCTCGGAGTCTCTCAATTTTCCTGTTTTATTTGTTTCTCTTGCACTGACAGGTAACAGTAAATCACAACCTCAACAACCAGTGACAGCCAGTTAAATAATAATCCCGCAATCGCTGATAATGGAGTCTCTGACAGTGGCAGACAGTTTCTGACCATCCTCCAATTGGGCCCGAAGGTAACTAGATTCAGTGTCAGAGCTGGACTTTCTTACTGAGGGGGTGGCAGAGCCAGGTGAGTGATGGTGGTGACTGTGCGAACATTTGACCAAGGGTCAGTTCCTGGCCATCACAGTGGTAATTCATTTAATTATCTATCGCAGGTCAGAACAGTAGGTGGGCACTCCTAAAATAAAATGCACTAAAAATTCTCATCATCGCTGTGTTTCTAATGTAAAATCCACATTCAATTTGCTTTCAGCTGAAACGTTGTTCAAATGAAAGAAAAGGCCTCAAAACTAATCAATGAGTTCTCAGTCAGAAACAATTGTAAAACGAAAGGTGGGCTAAACTGTCCAGAAAAACGAGACAAGCCAAGTTCAATTTACAAACTGTGCTGTGGACACATCTGGTGTTTGATGAAATCAGCAACTCAGGAAGTTCCTTAATTATAACTAATGAAAATAACGGTTGTTTAAGCAGAGTGAGTGATGGTGGTATAGGGGTGAGCATAGCTGCCTTCCAGGCAGATGACCCAGGTTTGATTCCTGGCCAACGCATTGGTCATTTATTTCGAACTTTATCCGTGGCCTCTTGTGTTTTAAACTGAGTGGACAAAAACAGGGCAAACGAAACATTTGACAAGAATGAAATAAAATGCAGATAGCTTTTTCATTTTTTGTTCGGACATAATTCTTTTTTGATGAAAAATATTGGAAGAGAAAAACAAGTCTCTGACCGAATAAATGAATTTTCAGCCAGACACAAAGTAAAAGTAGAAGAACAAATTTCAGCCAGACACAAAGTAAAAGTAGAAGAACAAATTTCAGCTCCCACACTGTGTGCTGCGCAATCCTGGTGCCTGATGAAGTTAATGTGAACGTTACTGAGGTGGTTACATTATTCAGACAAATAAGAGCTGCCAAAAGATAAAATACTGGAAAATCTCAGCAGGTCTGACAGCATCTGTAAAGAAAGAAAAGAGCTGACATTTCGAGTCCAGATGACTCTTTGTCAAAGCTTTGACAATGGATCGTCTGGACTCGAAGCATCAGCTCTTTTCTCTCCTTACAGATGCTGCCAGACTTGCTGAGATTTTCCAGCATTTTCTCTTTTGGTTTCAGATTCCAGCATCCGCAGTGATTTGCTTTCATTCTTTAAAGAAGCAGCTGCCGTGGCTGCGTGGTTAAGGCGTTGGATTTGAAACCCAATGGGGTTTCTCCGTTCAGATTCGAACCCTGCTGGCAGCAAGTGTGATTGGAAATGTTTGCTTTAGGCAGCCACAGAATTGCAAATCCTATTTTTTTGGAATGAATTCTTTGGATCTCCAGCATGCTTTCAGCTACATAACAGGAAGGTGAGCTTGGAAAGGACACTTGAGTGTCCTCAGTCTGGCAAGGACAAGATAGGCCGAATGGGTTCCTTCGGTGCTGTTACATTTCTCTGGTTCTTTCTAAGGTCATAATGTGGAGATGCCGGCGTTGGACTGGGGTGAACACAGTAAGAGTTTTAACAACACCAGGTTAAAGTCCAACAGGTTTATTTGGTAGCAAATACCATTAGCTTTCGGAGCGCTGCTCCTTTGTCAGATGGAGTGGAAATGTGCTCTCAAACAGGGCACAGAGATGCCAAAATCAAGTTACAGAATACTGATTAGAATGTGAATCCCTACAGCCAACCAGATCTTTAAACTTGTTGGACTTTAACCTGGTGTTGTTTAAACTCTTACTCTTTCTAAGGTGCCATGAGGAAAATCAAAGCATGAGCAGAGTGACAAAGGCATCAACAGGGGCACAAGGACAAAACAAGGTCTCATGTCAGAGGAAGGTTTTTATAAATGACACACAGAACATAAGAAATACATTTATTTAATTGAGCTGGACCCTGAAAGATGAAACAAACTTCGAACCAATCAGTGCCTGTCTGAGAACTGGCAAGGAATATGGCTGACATTGATCCGGTTCGTGGTGAATTTTTTTAGAGAATAAAAGAATCATACAGTACAGAAGAGGCTCTTCGGCCCATCGAGTCTGCTCTGACACGGAAGAAGCATCTGACCTCCAATCGAATCGCATCTACCAGCACTTGACCCATGGACCTGAATGTTATGATATGCCAATTGCTGAACACATACTTTTAAAGGATGTGAGGCAACTTGCCTCTATCATCCTCCAAGGCAGCGCATTCCCGACCGTCACTACCCTTGGGTAAAAATGTTTTTCCGCACATCCACCCTAAACTTCCTGCCCCTCACATTGAACCTATGTCCTCTTTTTACTGACCCTTCAACCAAGGGGAACAGCTGCTTCCTGTCCACTCTGTCGATGCCCTCATAATTTTGTACACCTCGATCAGGTCCCCCCTCAGTATTCTCTGCTCTAAAGAAAACAATCCAAGCCTCCCCAATCTCCCTTCATAACTTACATGTTCCATCCCAGACAGCATCATGGTGAATTTCCTCTGCATCCCCTCCAGTGCAATCACATCCTTGCTACCTTGTGGCGACCAAAACTGCACACAGTACTCTAGCTGTGGCCTCACCAAAGTTCTATGCAATTCCAACATGACATTTTATTGCAATCGATGCCCCGATTGTTAAAGGCAAGTGCCCCATATGTTTTTTTTTCACCATCCTACTAACATACCCTTCTACCTTCAGAGATTATGGACAAACACGCCAATGTCCCTTTATTCCACAGAACTTCCAAGTGCCATGCCCTTCATTGAATACTTCCTTGCCAAATTATTCCTTCCAAAGTGTGTTACCTCACATCTTTCGGGGTTAAATTCCATCTGCCACTTATCTGCCCGTTTGACTATCCTGTCTATATCTTCTTGCAGACTAAGAAACTCAGCCTCCCTTTCACCACCCAGCCAATCTATATGCCATCCGCAAAGTCACTCATCCTACCCCGTCATTTTTTAGGAGGCATGGTTAGTATGTTTGCAAACGACACCAAGATTGGTGGCAGAGTGGACAGTGAAGAAGGTTACCTCGGATTGCAGTGGGATCTTGATCAATTGAGTCAGTGGGCCGATGAACGACAGATGGAAGTTGATTTAGATAAATGTAAGGTGATGTATTTTGGTGGATTAAACCACGGCAGGACCTATTCAGTTCATGGTAAGACGTTGGGCTAAGTTATAAAACAAAGAGATCTCGGGGTACAGGTTCATAACTCCTTGAAAGTAGAGTCACATGTGGACAGGGTGGTGAAGAAGGCATTTGACATGCTTGGTTTCAGTGGTCAGAACATTGAACACGGGGGTTGGGACATCTTGTGAAATTGTACAAGACATTCATAAGGCCACACTTGGAATACTGTGTAGAGTTCTGGTCACCCTATTATCGGAAGGATATCAATAAACTAGAAAGAGTGCAGAAAAGATTTATTAGGATGCCACCAGGATTTGATGGTTTGAGTTATAAGGAGGGGCTTGATAGACTGGAACTTTTTTTCCCCTGGAGCGCAGGAGACCTCGAGGTGATATAAAGAGGCCTATATCATAATGAGGAAATAGATAAGGTAGATAGTCAACAGCTTTTTCCCGCAATAAGGGAGTCTAAAACTGGAGAACATCGGTTTAAGATGAGAGGGGAGGGATACAAAAGGGTCCAGAAGGGCAATTTATTTCACGCAGAGAGTGGTGTGTGGAACGAGTTGCCAGAGGGAGTAGAGACGGGTACAATTTTGTCTTTTAAAAGGAATTACATGGGTAAGATGGATATAGAGGGATATGGACCAAACACGGGCAATAGGGACGAACTTAATGGTAAAATTTGGGCGGCATGGACATGTTGTGCCGAAGGGCGTTTTTCCATGCTGTGAACCTCTGTGACGAGATTTATTGACACAAACAGCAAATCCAAATTATTGTTCCCTGCTGCCATCTCCTGGCTGAACGCAAGTTGTGCAACAAGGCCACGATTCAAACAAACCTTCACAGATTGGAGTGAAATTACATCAACATGGTCCTTACCGATTAACATGATTGCAAAACATGATATTAATCAAATTCCATGTCCCAAGGATCTGCTTTCTGATTGGGCGACCCTGCTCACCCCGATCTATCGGAAAGTGTAAAACTCCCAGAACGGGAATGTCGGTTACAGAATTCTCTCAGCTGTGATTTCTCTGCCACTTCATTGCTTCGTTCGATAAATACAGAGGGGGTGACAGAGCCAGGTGGTGTTGTGGTGACTGTGCGAGCATTTGACCAAGGGTCAGTTCCTGACCTTCAGAGTGTTGACTTATTTAATTAGCTATCTCTGGTCAGAACAGAAGGGGGAAAGTTCTAAAAAAAATCAGCAAATATTCTCATCATCCATGTGTTTCTGACATAAAATCCAGCTTCAATTTCCGTTCAGTGGAAACTTTGTTCAAATGAAAGAACAGGCCGCAAATCTAATCAGAGTTATCAGTCAGAAGCAATCGCAAAAAGGTGGCTAAAACTGTCCAGAAAAATGAGACAAGCCAAGTTCAGGTAAAAAAAAATGTCCCAAGGACAGACCTTCTGTCGGCTGAAATCAGAAGCTAAGGTAGTTTTGTAATTGTAACTAATGAAAATAACAGTTACATGAGGGGAGCGAGCGATGGTGGTATAGTGGTGAGCATAGCTGCCTTACAAGCAGGTTGACCCGGGTTCGATTCCCAGCCATCGCATTGGTAATGTCAGCGCCCTCATGTGGTTTAAACGCAACATTTGACTGCAATGAAATAAAGTGGACTTAATGTTTTCGTTTTATTTTTCGGATGCAGAATTCGGGTTCAACTTGATTTTAATGAAAGGTTTCTGAAAAAGAACAACAAGTCTCTGAACTAGTGAATGAGTTCTGGATCAGAGACAAAGATACAAATTAAAAGGAGACGAACAAATTTCAGCTCACACGCTGTGCTCTGCATCATTCCGGTGCCTGATAAAGGTCTGTGAACGTTGCTAAGTCGGTTACAACACAACAACAAATAAGCAGCTGCGATGGCCGAGTGGTTAAGGCGTTGAGAAATCCAATGGGGTTTCCCCGCGCAGGTTCGAGCCCTGCTCGCAGCGGGTGTGATTTGAAATGTTTACTCCGCTGCTACAGGGCAGCCACTGACTCGAAGAAGGCTCGCCATTATTTGGATATTCAGCTGCATGGCTCCGGGCTGGGTGCAGGAAGATGGGTTTGGAAAGGACATATTATTTTGTAAATTGAATTTGTGTCTTTATATGCCCTGTTCGTGAACAGAACTCCCACTCACCTGATGAAGGAGCTGCAAGCGCTCTGAAACTAGTGGCTTTTGCTACCAAATAAACCTCGGCCTTTTGGCTAAGATCAAGTGTATGGACGGCAGCCCATGGTCGGCCGCACTTGGTCGAGGTCATTAGGTTACAGGCTTCATATGTTTCATATGAAGCAATTTTTAAAAGCGGCATCTCGGCCTTTTGGCTAAGATGCAAATGAGCTCAGGTCTTGGAGGAGGAACCTCCCCCTTCTCCAATCAGCTTGGCTCATGTAGATCAGGCCCAGGACAGGGTGGTTTGGTCGCTCGCCCTGTCTTGTCAGCCTGGATCTGAAATGTCTCAACTTGTTGAGACTCTGAATTGGATTTGATTTGATTGAATTGGAAAAGTATTAAAAAAAATAAACCTGTTGGACTTTAACCTGGTGTTGTGAGATTTCTTGCTGTGTCCTTGGACTGGCATGGCAGGATAGGTTCAATGGCTTCCTTCTGTGCTGTTATTTTTCTATAATTCTTCCTGTGGTTCGATGAGAAAATTCACAACATGAACATGTTTTTTTAAAGCAGCATCAAGGCACAAAGGCAAAACACGGTCTCATGTCAGAGGAAGATTCTTATGCAATGGCATAAGAATGCACACAGAGCATTAAATAATCAGAATACATTGAATGAATATTTCAAAATGCTGCTTCGATGATATCACATCATGTTCATTCAAACACATTGCAACAAGCTGGTCACTACTGGGCGTTCTGTATTCTTGGTTATAACAGTTTGGGAATGGAAGGAGCAGGTTCACATCTGCACATTGACAGGGTCAAACTGTGTCTCAGATTGACAGCTCCCAGGACAGGCTTTCCTCTCGCTCTGTGCTGTGGATTCTCAGGGATTTGTTGGAGTTTCCCGGCTCAGTAACTGTAAAAGCCTCTGAGGCCAGTGCTGCTCCCCAGATTCAGGGGGCTGCAGCCAATCAGAGCAGTGCCTGATTTAACCCAGAACTGGTTGAAATGATGATATTGTTCACAAGCTGAATTCTATTTGATCAGATGAAGATACAGATTGTGTGCACTCAGTCACTAACAACAATATCCTGCCTTCACATAGAGTCGATGAGAGTGGTTGGAGGGAGAGACAGAGACAGAGTGAGTTAGGGCGGCGAGACACAGACGGCCAGACAATGTCTCAGTGACAGAAATTCTTGTAAATTCTGGCTTTAGCCAGAAAGATTCTCTTGGAGAAACAGAAGCTGCAGTATCAGTTCTCACTGATATTGTGGAAGAGGCACATTATTAATCCCACACTCAGGAACAGTGCTGCCTTTTCACAGAAGAGATGGGGAGAGGCAAAATAAACTGAATGGTCCAGTTCGAAACAGTGTGCAGGCTCAGAGGGAGTGAGGTTCAGGGAGATATTTGAAAGTGAGATAGTTTCGGACAGTCGTTCGCAAAGTGGATGGGATCCTTGGCTTCACAAATGGAAGCACTGAGTGTCCATTGGATCCCTCATAATCCATTGTGAGAAAGGAGGCCATTTGCCCATTGCATCTGCACTGACTCGCTGGAAGAACATCTTTTCCCATGGCTAACCCTCTTAACCTACACATCATGGGTCATTAAGGGGCAATATATCATGTCTAATCTATTTATTCTGCACATCTTTAGTCTTTGGGAGGAAACTGGAGCACCTGGGGAAAACCCATGCAGATACAGGGAGAATGTGCAAACTCCACACAGTCAGCCATGGAGGAATTGAGCATGGGTCTCTGGCGCTGTGAAGCAGTAGCGCTAACCAGTGCCACTCTGCTCGTGTAACTTTAACAATCCAATTCCTTTCTGAATGCCTCACTTGAAGCAGCATCACCACATTGTCAGACAATACATCCCAGAGCTGAACTACTCGCTGTGGGAAAGGGTTTTCTCATTATGCTTCAATCACTAACGAAGGGTCAGTAAATTGGTCCACGGGGGTGAAAGGGTTTCATATGATGTGACCCTTCGTAAACTGGGTCTGTATTCTCTGTGATTCACAAGCATGAGAGGCAAAACATTAAAACATACAAGATTCTGAAGGGGTTTGATTTTGTGGACATTGGGAGATTGCGGAAGCTGGCTCAGTGTAAGGATCAGATCATTTCACACTGACATGAGAATACATTTCTGCACTCATTGGGTTGTGATCCTTTGACATGCTCCATTGTTGAATACACTAGTGGTGGCACAGTGGTTAGCATTGCTGCCTCAAAGCACCAGGGAACCGGGTTCAATTCCACCTTGGCTGATTGCCTGCATAATGTTTGCATGTCCTCCCCATGTTTGCGATTCCTTCCATTCTCCAAATGTTAGGTGGATTGACTCTGCTAAACTGCCTGTTAGTGTCCCAAATATATTGGTTCGGGGGATTAGCAGAATATGTGGGGTTACCGGGATAGGTTCTGGGTGGGATGCTCTGTCAGAGAGTCAGTGCAGATTCAATGGACCAAATGGCCTCCATCTACACTGCAGGTTATGACAGTCTATGACAATTAAGGCTGAGATAGACAAATTTTGGTTTCTCAGGGAATCAAGGGAGTGAGGAGTAAAGTGCAGTTCAATCCCAAGATCTGAAACTCTTTAAGCAGCTGGAATGCCCACATCTGGAGTCTGCATCCACAGTTTGGAACCCACACTTTCAAAAAGATATACAGCTGATAGAAAGAGTGGAAAGCTGTGTAACCAGGAAAATGGAAGGCATGAGGGGAATACTTTATGAGGGATTCGGAATTATTGGATTGCAACCTTTCAAGAGGCTGATTTATGGTTTAGTTCAAATTTATAAATTAGTACATAACCTTATTACCCAAGCTTGAAAAGTTCTTTCTTCGGAGTTACCATAGTTTTGGTGATCGTCAGTATAAACTACAGAAATTTGATTCACATCTTAATAGTCACAGTTTGTTTTCTCCCCAATAGAATTGCTGATATTTCAAATGATTTTGTTGGGAATGCTGAAAATGTAGTGACTTTTAGAAAACTTGTCAGAAACATAGTGTGATTTCTATCTATGTATTGTCTGATGATGTTGCTGTTCTTGTTTTAATACTGTGCCTCTGTGCTTTGCACTGTATGCCAATAAAGATACAGAAATCAAAATTGTTTTGAATGGTTTAACATTATTGATGAGCCATATAGTAAATGTCTGCCCTTATTTCCTGTGTTCTTGTGACTGGACAAGACACAAGCATGGATACTGAGGGGAAAAAAAGGGTGGAAATTGCAGAGGCAATGTTTAAAAGTTTTCTATCCGAGCTAGTTATATGGGTGGTGCCAGAGGACTGGAGAATTGCAAATGGTAAACACACTTCTTCAGAAAAGGCTGTGAGGACAAGGCAACTAAATCCAATCAGTTTAACCTCAGCAACGAGGTTAAACTGGTTTGAGGTTTAATCTCCAAACACTGGAGATTAAATTAACACTCACTTGTGCTAATGTACATTAAGGAAAACACATACATAATTATTAAAGGGGGATCATATTTAACTTGCTTCAGATTTTAATGAGGGTAACAGAAAAGTTTGATGAGGGTAATGTGGTTAATGTGAACATGGACTGCCAAAAAACATTTTATAAATAAAGGGGCACACAGCAAACTTGTGGTAACATTTGGAGCTGATAGAATAAAAGGGACAGCAGCAACATGGATAGGAAACTGACTGAGTGACAGGAAACACAGCAGTGGGAAATGTTTTTATTTGGAATGGAGGTCGGTTAAAGTGGGATTCCAGGAGGGTTGGTGTTAGGAATACTGCTCTTCCTGACGCATATTAGAGACATTGGCAATGCTGCACAAAGCACATATTCAAACTGTGGTAATTACACAATGTGGAGATGCCGGCGTTGGGGTAATCACAGTAAGAGTTTTAACAACACCAGGTTAAAGTCCAACAGGTTTATTTGGTAGCAAATGCAATTAGCTTTCGGAGCGCTGCTCCTTCGTCAGATGGAGTGGACATCTGCTCTCAAACAGGGCATACAGAGACACAAAATCAAGTTACAGAATACTGATTAGAATGTAAATCTCTCCAGCCAACCAGGTCTTAAAGATACAGACAATGTGAGTGGAGGGAGCATTAAACACAGGTTAAAGAGATGTGCATTGTCTGCAGACAGGACAGCCAGTGAGATTCTGCAAGTCCAGGAGGCAAGCTGTGGGGGTCACTGATAGTGTGACATAAATCCAAGATCCCGGTTTAGGCCGTCCTCATGTGTACGGAACTTGGCTATCAGTTTCTGCTCAGTGACTCTGCGCTGTCGTGTGTCGTGAAGACCGCCTTGGAGAACGCTTACCCGAAGATCAGAAGGTGAATGCCCGTGACCGCTGAAGTGTTCCCCCACAGGAAGAGAACAGTCTTGCCTGGTGATTGTCGAGCGGTGTTCATTCATCCGTTGTCGTAGCATCTGCATGGTTTTCCCAATGTACCATGCCTCGGGACATCCTTTCCTGCAATGTATCAGGTAGACAACGCTGGCCGAGTTGCAAGAGTAGGTACCGTGTACTTGGTAGACGGTGTACTCACGTGAGATGATGGCATCCGTGTCGATAATCCAGGACGTCTTGCAGAGGTTGCTGTGGCAGGGTTGTGTGGTGTCGTGGTCAATGTTCTCCTGAAGGCTGGGTAGTTTGCTGCGGACAATGGTCTGTTTGAGGTTGTGCGGTTGTTTGAAGGCAAGAAGTGGGGGTGTGGGGATGGCCTTGGCGAGATGTTCGTCTTGATCAATGACATGTTGAAGGCTCCGGAGGAGATGCCGTAACTTCTCCGCTCCGGGGAAGTACTGGACGACGGAGGATACTCTGTCCACCGTGTCTCGTGTTTGTCTTCTGAGGAGGTTGGTGAGGTTTTTAACTCCCATATACACAGGGTCTGCTCAGATGAGGAGGATCGCAACGGACACCTCCAGACGCTGAAAGATGCCCTCACAAGAACAGGATATGGCGCTCGACTCATCGATCGACAGTTCCAACGCGCCACAGCGAAAAACCGCACCGACCTCCTCAGAAGACAAACATGGGACACGGTGGACAGAGTATCCTTCATCGTCTAGTACTTCCCGTCAGTGGCTGACTTTAATCTTCCTGTGGATTCGGACAATCAAGTTTGCAGAGGTAGCCATGAGGAAGAATTCAGAGTGCATTCGGCACAGTTTCCATGAAGAATATTTTGTGAATCCAAGCAGAAATCAGGCCAGTTTGAATATTGTAATGTGTAATGAGACAGCTTTCATAAACAATCAGAGTAAAAGCTCCGCTAGGAAACAGTGAACTTGACATGGTGGAATTTAGCATTGTTTGAGAGTGCAAACGTGGGTCAGAAGCAACTGTGTTCAACGTAAATAAGGGTAATTGCAAAAGAATGAGAGCAGAGTTGGCGAGACTGGACTGCAAAAGATATTTAGCAGAAAAGACGATCGATCAGCAATGACATACATTATGAAAATAGTTTTTGACTCACAAAAAACACTCAATGTGTTTCTGGAGTCACTTTGTGCAGATTGTGTCATGGTCAAGTTCTGCCTTTCCAGCATCTCTCCAAGAATGTGGGAGTGTGTCTATCAAGGGCTAAAACAATTGTAAATTCCTTTTTTTAAACTTGATCGGCAAAAGATTCCCACAGCTACTGTAACTAGCTCTCTAAGGAGAGTCACCCTTAGATTCATCGTTACTCCCGCTTTTATAGATTTGTGAAACTGCAATATTGTTTGCATATATCAAGATGATCTCTATATAAGAAAATCAGAATATTTACAGAATGTTTTAATGGCAAGTTGCTTCTCCTTGCATTATTTACATAAGCAAGTTGCTCTTCTGTGAAGATATAGGTCTACATGGCTTATTCTACCTTGGGGACATGGTGGCACAGTGGTTAGCACTGCTACACCTCAGCACCAGGGACCCGGGTTCAATTCCAGTCTTGGGCGACTGTGACGACATTTGCATGTTCTCTCCGTGTCTGCATGAGTTTCCTCTGGGTGCTCTGATTTCCTCCCACAGTTCAAAGATGTGCCATGCTAAATTGCCCCCTAGTGCCAGGGGGACAAGCAGGGTTAACATATGGGGTTACGGGGATAGGGCCTGGCTGGGATTGTTGTCAATGCAGGCTCAATGGGCCAAATGGCCTCCTTTAGCACTACAGGGAATCTTATTCTGAATCTTATGTCTCTTTGCCCTCCACTTCTTCTGCCCCTGCCCTGGAATTTCAATGCCGGGGTGTTGCTGGGCCTCCCACTAAGATAAACTTGATTCAAGAGTACTTATCTGAAAGGTAACACTGTATTCAATATGTGCAGACTGTCTTGGGCCTTTTTTCTCTGAAACGTAGAAGGCTGAGGGGTGATCTTATAGAGGTCTTTAAAATAATGAGGGGCATAGATCAGCATGATAGTCAATATCTTTTCCCAAAGGTAGGGGAGTCTAAAACTAGAGGGAATAGGTTTCAGGGGAGAGGGGAGAGATACAAAAGTGTCCAGAGGAGCAATTTTTTCACAGAGGGTGGTGAGTGTCTGGAACAAGCTGCCAGAGGTAGTAGTAGAGGCAGGTACAATTTTATCTTTTTAAGTGTTTAGACAGTTACATGGGTAAGATGGGTATAGAGGAATTGGCCAAATGCGGGCAATTGGGACTAGCTTAGGGGTTTAAAAAAAAAAGGGGGCGCCATGGACAAGTTGGGCCAAAGGGCCTGTTTCCATGCTGTAAACCTCTATAACAAAGATGTATACCAGTGACAAACAAGGATTCTGGAAGGGAATAAATCAACCATGGTTAACCGAGGAAGTTAAAGATTGCATTAAACTGAAAGACGAACATAGGATGTTTCATATATTAGTGGTAAGACAGAGCATTGGGGAAGTTTCAAAAACCAACAAATGATGACCAAAAAAATACTAACGTGGGAGAAGATGAACTACAAACGTAAATGAACAAGTAATATAAAAAGGATCAGAAAGAGCTTCTTTAAATATATAAAAATAAAGAGGGAGACTAAAGTGAACATAAGCTCCTGAGAGATTGAGACTGGGAAATAAAGGGGAACCAGAAAGTGGCAGAGGAGTGAAATACATAGTCTGTGTCAGGATGGCCAAGTCATCGAAGGTGCTGCGTTCAGGTCACAGTCTCCTCGAGAGGCGTGCGTTCAAATTCCAGTCCTTACATTGATGAAGGGAGGCAGTGGCGTCATGGGCTAGTGATCCAGAGACTCTGGGGAATGCTCGAGGGACCTGGGTTCAAAACCCAGCAGGGCAGATTGTGAAATTTGAATTCAATATGAATCTGCAATCAACAATCTAATTGTTGCTTGTCATAAAACCCTATTTAGTTGACTAATGAGCTTCAGGGAAGGAAATCTGCTGCAGGAGTGTGCCTGAATTATCAAGTCTAGAGGTAACAAAAATATGGATGAGGGTTTCAGGTACGGGTGAACTGAGATATTACAAACAATGTGTGATGTTACACAGCTGGAAATAGGTGATCTTGGTGAAGGAACAGATATGTGGTCAGAATCTCATTTCCGAGTCTAATGAGGTGCCAAGATTATGAGGGTTTGTTTCAACGTCGGGGGGAGATGGAGTCAGTGATTGGGAACGGAATTTGGGGTGGGAACATTGGTTTTCCAAATATTTAATTGGGGGAATTCTCTGCTTAGCCAGTACTAGAGGTCGGAGAAGGAGTCTAATAATTTAATAACAGGGGATTGGTTGTGAGAGGTGATGGTGGGGTAGAGCTGGGTGTTATCAGCATACATGTGAAAACTAACACTGTGCTTTCAGATAATGCCACTGAGGGATAAGGTGTAGATGAAAAATTGGAGGGAGCCAAGGATAGATCCTTGGGCGATTTGGGTGCTAACAAAACAGAAGTGGGAAGAGAAATCATTGCAGGTGATATTCTGCATATGAAGGAAAAGATCGGAACGGGGTAAATGCAGTCTTACCCAGCTAAACTATCCCTCCTTATCCTTCTCAGCCTGTCCACACCTTTGACATGGTTGACTGCACTATCCTGCTCCAATACCTTCCCACTGTCAGGTCAGTGTGCACAGCAGATGAAGATGGTAATGTACCTGACATCCTGGGAAAACTAATGATAAATGAAGGGCTGGGCCTCAGTGAACGAGTGTAGAGAAAGCTGGAGTTCTCAATCATCTTCATTTCGAGCGGCAGCTCCTCCATCTCAATGTGTGTCGTCAGATCAGGCCATTCTGCTCAGTCTGTAAGAGAGAGAGAGGCTATAATTAAAACCAAACAATAAGGGAGATCCACTCAGAGTAAGCAAACCCCACCCCCAAACAAGTGCACAGGAAGATCCCAGTATCTAACCGTGGCCTCTGCAAAGTGAGCTGCTTTAACCCAGTGTGGCACTGAGCCCCACACACAGAGCACAGGAAGATTCCAGTTTATGTACTGATTGGTCTGACTCCAGGGGAGTTTGTAACACCGGCATTGCTGAGACTGGGGAACTGCAGCGACATGTTTACACAGGAAGCTGCCATTGGAAACCCTGAGCTGCGATTTATAGAATCCAACAGCGCAGAAGGAGGCCATTCGGCCCATCGAGTCTGTACCAACCACAATCCCACCAAGTCCTATCTCCATAACCTCATGCATTTATCCTAGCTGGTCCCCTTGACACGAAAGGGCAATTTAGCATGGCCAATCCACCTAACCCGCATATCTTTGGACTTTGGGAGGAAACCGGAGCACCCGGAGGAAACCCACTGGGAAACGTGCAAACTCCACACAGACAGTGATCCAAGCCGTAATCGAACTCGGGTCCCTGGCGCTGTGAGGCAGCAGTGCGAACCACGGTGCCGCCCCATTTACAACCGGGCAGGACGGGATTCCCGCTGCCGAAACCCTGCCCCCATTCGGAGCCCCGCCGCGGGCTCAGGATCCGGGCCCGGGGACTGAAGCCACTGGCGGGACATTTGCTGCCGCTCCGCGCGGTGTCTGATGGGCCCGGGGTAAATCCCCGCCAACGGCCTGTGACCGGCAGCTGGGAAAACCAATCGGAAATTGACCCATCGTGGTTCTCCAATGGACGCTCTGCGCCGACTGAGTGACAGCTACTTTGTCCAATCCGTGAGCTCTAACCGGCTGAACTGTGAGACCACTGAAAATGACGCACCCAATTCTAACCAATCGTAGACCGCGCTTATGGCAACACACGCCCTCAATGTGATTGACACCTCCTTCAGCCAATCGTAACCCACTGCCCAATCGGAATGCGCCGCTCCTGTGCGACACGCGCAGCGTCACTCCCTGCGCAGCGTCATTGCGTCATTCAATTCGATCCGCAGCTGAAACCAATGAGAAATCAAAGAGCTGGAGGCGGAAATAATCCTTAAAGTGGAACCACGGGGAAAATTATAGTTGAACAATTATAATTCGTTGATGGCAGTTAAAGCGGCCAAAGGACTGCGGAAAGTCAGAGGATGGAAAATGTGAGACCCACGGGATAGGAAGGAGGAAATAAATGAAGCAAGCAGGCGACAAAAATGAACGAGAGGAAAGCAAGCGAGAAGCGGGGGCATTGAGAGAGGGAATTCCAGAGCTGAAACCCAGAGAGCTGAAATTACGATCACCAGTGGTGGAATGAACCGAATCAGGGATGCTCACGAGGGCAGAATCAGAGGAGCTCAGATATCTCAGAGGATTGTTATGCTGGAGGTGATGAAAGGGAGGAAGAGCTGAGGACATGGAGGGTTTTGGAAACACGGATAAGAATATTAAAATTGAGACATTGTTTAACCACAAGTCAGTGTTTGTCACTGAGCACAGGGTTGATGCATTAACAGTATTTGGACTGAAATTCTGATTTAATGATGAGAAATCAATCAGCAGCTTTCTGGACACAGCAGCACAATAAATCGGATCAGAAGTGGACTGCATGGCCCCTCAAGCCTACTGCTCGAGTCAATAGTATCATGTTTTAGATTCCCAAACCACAGAATCTTTACAATGCAGTCGCAGTCCATTTGGCCCATCAAGTCTACCCTGCATTATTGAAATTGCACGCTATCTAATCCCACTCTCCTGCCTCATAGCCCCAGAGACCCGGGTTTGGTCCTGACCTTTGCTGACTGTGCAGATTTTGCACATCTTCCCCCGTGGGTTTCCTCTGGGTGTTCTGGTTTACTCCTGTGGTTCAAAGATGTGCAGGTTAGGTGGATTGGCCATGTTAAATGGTCCTTTATTTTCCTACAATGCCTAAAAATTAGGCATTGAATCGTTGCAATTTTGACGCTTATTTTGAAAATTTTCTCCTGGTTCTTGATGAACTCTTGACTGGAACATGAAAACATCTACCATTGAATGGCTACATTGCAAAAGGTGGTCATTCGGCCCATTGAGGCTGCACTGATTCTCTGAGCTATCCACGCAACCTCACATATTTACCCTGTTAATCCTCCTAATCTAACATACTGGGAGACATAAGGGCAGATCGAGCATGGTAAATCCACTTACCTTATCAATGGAGTGTGGGGGAAACCAGAGCACCCGGAGGAAAGCCACATGGACACAGAGAAAATGTGGAAAATACGTACAGCCACCCAAAGCCTGAATTGAACCCGCGTCCCTGTCATTCTGCAGTAGCAGTGCGAAAGCAACACTTCTTTCTCTTCCATAAGACCATAAGACGTAGGAGCAGAATTAGGCCACTCAGCCCATCGAGTCTGCTCCGCCATTTTACTCATTCCCATTTCCCTGTCTTTTCCGCATAACACCTGATCCCCTTATTAATCAAGAATCTATCTATCTCTGTCTTAGAAACACTCAATGACCTGGCCTCCACAGCGTTTTGCGGCAAAGATTTCCACAGATTCGCCACTCTCTGGCTGAAGAAATTCCTCCTCATCTCTGTTTTAAAGGATTGTCCCTTTAGTCTGAGGTTGTGCCCTTTGGTTCTAGTTTTTCCTAGAAGTGGAAACATGCTCTCTGTGTCCACTCTATCCAGGCCTCGCATTATCCGATAAGTTTCAATAAGATCCCCGCTCGTACTTGTAAACTCCAAAGAGTACAGATCCAGAGCCCTCAAACATTCTTCATACAGCAAGCTCCGCATTCCAGGGATCATTCTTGTGAACTTCCTCTGGACCTTTTCCAAGGCCAGCACATCCTTCCTTAGATACGGGGCCCAAACTGCTCACATTACTCCAAACGGGGTCTGACCAGAGCCTTTGCCAGCCTCACAAGTGCATCCGTGCTCTTGTATTCCAGCCCACGCGACATTGCATTTCCCTTCCTATCTGCCGACTGAACCTGCACGTTTACGTTAAGAGAATTTTGAACAAGGACTCCCAAGTCCCTTTGTGCTTCTGAGTTCCTAAGCATTTCACAATTTAAAAAATAATCTGCGCCTCCATTCCTCCTTCCAAAGTGCGTAACCTCACACTTTTCCACATTGTATTCCATCTGCCAATTCTCTGCCCACTCTCCCAGCCTATCCAAGTCCTTTTGCAGCACAGCTGCTTCCTCAATGCTCCCTATCCCTCGGCAGGTCCTCTCAGACGTCTTTCCCTGAGGAAAAATATCCAACTTCTCAAATCGATCTTCATAGCTACAAATCTTTATCAATAGAATCATTCATGTGGATATCCTTTGCACTCTCCCCATTGCCTTCACAACCTTCTTCAAGTGGTGCCCAGAATTGGATGCAGTGCTCCAGGTGAGGCCTATCTAGTGTATTTGAAAGCTCAACATGATCTTCTTACTCATGTATTCAATCCTCCAATAAAACGTAGGATGCCATTTGCTTTATTACCTGCTCTCTCAACATGCTCAACCACCTTCAATGACTTTTGGTACTGAGAAACCGAGATCCCTTTTTTCCTGCATTTCCTTAAGAGTTTCTCTCTTTATTTCTCCACAATCTCAAAATGAATCAACTCACACTTCTCTGCATTGAACTTCATCTAGTTAGGTGATTGACCCGCACAGGTGCCCGACTGTGGCAATTCGGAGAATTTCACAGTAACTTCATTGCAGTCTTAATGTAAAACTTACTTGTGATTAATAAACTTAACTTTCACTTTACTTTCACTTTACTTTTCTTTACTTTTACTTTATCTGCCACTCGTCTGCCCAGAGGACAGCAATGGAAGCGTTCACTCAGCATCTACACATTGTTCTGAGCTCCAGGATCTCTCGCCTAATTCACTCAGCTTCTCAACATAGAACAACCTCCTCATTCCGGGGGGCAATCTAGTGAACCTTCTCTCGTCAGCCTCCAATGCGAGCTTATCTTTTCTCAAATGTGGATACCATAGCTGTACACATCATTGCAGATGTGGTCTCCATAAAATCCTGTACAATTGTACCAAGACACCTTTCTTCATCTACTCCAATCCACTTGCAATAAAAACAATCATGCCATTTGCTTTTTTAATTGCTTTAATGAATAATCTGGATTGTGCTCCGAATTCTCTGCAACATTTTAAATCCGTCACATTTCAACCTCTCTTCAGCTCTGAAGAAGAATCATACAGACTCGAAGCATTAACTCTGTTTCTCTCTCCATAGATGATGTCAGATCTGCTAAGGTTTCTAGCATTTTCTGTTGTTATTTCAAATTTCGCCTCTCTGCCATCCTCATCTTTTTGACATATATTTGTTTTTTTTAACTTTCCCGTCAGACTTCGGCCACCAAATCTCCTGTCGTTTAATCATTGCTGCACTTCTCCTTGTTTAGAAACGACAAGAGAACAGCTCGCACTCGAGTCAGTGATGAGTGATGAATGAGAAATGATGTGAGGAGTTGTGACAGAAAATGAACATCTCCGCCTTCTCCCTGCAACCCTGCACATTCTTCCTTTTCAGATAACAGTCTAATTCCTTTAGAACGTTTCAATTGAATCTATATCCACCACACTCTCCAGCAATACATTCAACACTTTACACACTCATTGTGTGAAAAATGTTTTCCTCGTGTTCCGATTCCTTCCTTTGCTAATGATGCTAAACCTGTTCTCTCTCATTCTTCATCATTCCAGAGTGGGAACAGTTTGTCCCTATCCACTCTGTCCAGACGCCTCATGGCATTTAATGCCTGTAAGTGGAACCCCTGATGGGATGGTAAGATTTTTAAACCAGTCGACATTAAGGTACTGATAAAACTAGCAGCATTCAGTTAAATAACTTCGAAATGCGTTTATGAGCTAACAAGAAGCAATCTGAGATGCAGTAATTGATTCAAACGAGTAATGATGATTGTAAAACACATATGCTGATATTTTGAATGGATTATTATTAACTTTAAGGAAGTTACCAGTTGGCAGTAAACCAATAAAGATAACATTTTGTCAAAGGGTCATCTGGACTCGAAACATCAAATCATTTTACTCCTTTCAGATGCTGCCAGACCGGCAGATATTTTCCAGCATTTTCTCTTCTGATTTCAGATGATCGCATCAACAGTAATTTGCTTTTATTTTAGAGTTGTACTGTTGCACTTCATTTAGAGTTGTAGGACTGAGAAACCTCACTAATGAAATGGATTAGATACTTTGGAACTGTTTTCCTTTTACTTTTCATTGTCTCTCTATAATCTTCCGACCAGAATGAATCACTTCACAATTCTCACATTTAAATTTCATCTGCAACTTCTCCACTCATTCCGTCAACTTGTCTGTGTCCTTTTTGAAGTTTCACACTATCCTCCTCACAGTTCACAATGCTTCCAACTTTCACATTATCCAAAAATTCTGAAATCGTTTCCTGTGCACCATAAAGTCTGTCACGAATAGATCCTGGTGATGCTCACAGTACCTCCACCTTGTGTGCAGACCAAACTGGTTTGAGGCTTTAACAGAAAAGAGGAGCCAATGCAGATAGCTGCCTGCATATTCCACGCAAATGTTGCAGAAGTGCAGTCAAGTTGTTCTGTTATTATTGTTAAGAGGAGGTAGCAGAGAATGGTTTCGATCCATCGACCTCTGAGCGATGGGCCCAGCATGCTTCAGCTGCGCCACTCTGCTACGGCAAGCCCAGCTTCGCCTCCCCACCTCCAGCTTCCACCCCTCCCGCCTCCACCACTCCTCCCACACCGCCTCCACCCCCTCTCCCTCCTCTCTCCTCCCCTCCCCCCACCTCCCCCTTCCCCCTTTGCCCCGTCCCCCTCCTGCCGTTCCCCCCTCCCTGCTGCCCCTCCCCCTCTCCCCTTCTTCCCCTCTCCCCCCTCCCCCCTCGTCCCCTCCCCCCTCGTCCCCTCCGCCCTCTCCCCCTCGTCCCCTCCGCCCTCTCCCCCTCCCCCCTCGTCCCCTCCGCCCTCCCTCCTCCCTCCTCTCCTCCCGTCCCTCGCCCCGCTCACCCTCCCTCACCCCTTCCCCTCCCCCTCCCCTTCCAGCCTCCCCCTGCCTGCTCCCCCTTCTCCGCTCCCCCTCCCCCACTGCCTCCCCCTCCCCCCTCTCCCCCTACCTCCTCCCGCTCCCCCCTCCCTCCCCGTCCCCCCTCCCCCCTCCCCGTCCCCCCCTCCCCGTCCCCCCTCCCCGTCCCCCCTCCCTTCTGTTCTGTTAATATGGCCCCTGCTCTGCAAATGTGTTCTATGTTGTGTGAGAAGATTCTCCGTGAAGATGTTTCTGTCAGTAAATTGTTGCATATTGTGTTAAGATGTTCCCGTTCATATGATTTCTTGCATATAAAAGTGATTCACTGCAGATCGAGGTTTTTTGGGGAAAAGAGAAACCGATGTCACTACCTGTCTGCAGACTCCATGTAAAAGTCACAAGTCGTTTCATTATCAGTGATGATAGGAATAGTAGAGGATGGCTGTGATCCACCGAACTTTGGGTTTATGGATCCAGCACGCTTCCGCTGCACCACTCTGCTACGGAAGAAGTCAGCTGTGCTGTCTATCAATATAGTCAGGCAGATTTTCGCCGTTGTATCATTTAATACCAGTTCCAGTGTCAGGAGGTTCAGCCACCGCATCACACCGAGAATAAAACAGGGAAAAACACACAATCGCAGTAAGAGAGATTGTCTGGAAACGTAACGAAAGACAAAGGTGATGAAAAACCGACAAAACAAGGAATTGGAACATCAATCACTATTTTAAAATGCATTTTCTGTTGCAAATACATGATTGTAAATATAATTCCTGCTGTGTAACTGTGCTCTCTGTTGTTGAGAGGTGTTTTCTGCTGTTGTGTAAAATGCTTCCCTCATGCTGTAAGTATCTTTCCGGCTGTATAAATATGGTCCATCTTGTGTATTTTTTAAAATGTTCTGTTAATATATGCCCTGCTCTGTAAACGTGTTCCCTGTTGGGTCAAAATATTCACCGTGAAGATGTTTTCTGTTCGGCAGAAAGATAATTAACTGGTCTCATGATATTCCATATTGGGTTAAAATGTTGCACGTTGTGTTAAGATGTTCTCTGTTCTTGTATAAAACTCTGGTTAAACTGCAACTGGATAACGATCGCCCAATTTCGACTGCATTTTACCCTCTTTTCGTGAATGTGGTTGGGGGATTCATATTGTATCCAACAAAGGCACGTGAGTGAGATTTGTTCAGTATTCGTCCGTCTCTGGTTGTAGTTGCGAGTTTGTGTTTGTTTTATTCATTTCGAGAGGTGGGCATCACTGACGAGGCCAGCATTCTTTGCCAATCTCTAACTGACCTTAAGAAGATGGTGGTTTGCTGCTTTATTGAACTGCTGCAGTCACTGGGGTGTCGGTACAGCCACAGTGCTGTTTGCCAAACAGTCTTTCAGGATTTTGCCACTGCGACAGTGAAGGAGCCGCGATGTATTTCCAAGTCAGGACACTGAGTGGCTTGAGGGGGAGCTTGCAGTGCAGGTGTCCCCATGTATCTACTGCCGCTGTCCTTCGAGACGGTAGAGGCGGTGGGTTTGTGGGTGCAGTCGAAGAAGAGGAGATGAAGAAATATTGCTCCCATTGCCAGAGGAGAGAAGGATGGTTTTTAATGTGCTGAGTGTTGAGGACCTGGGATGCACTCCTGAGAGGGCGGCAGAGGCAGCATCAAATCAGGACTATCAAGGGGGAATGGGGTCAGCACCTGAAGTGAAAGGATATCCAGGTTTATGAGACAAGGACTTGGAAAGGGATGAGATGAGATGCTCTTTTACAGACCAGCATACAGACAAAGGGCCGAATGGTCTCCTTCTTTTTGTTATATCCATTCTAAGATTCTAGATCTCTGAGTGTTGGACTCATTCTGTATCTTTCTGTCTCTAATGCGACATATGTGTGCGATATTAATTTCTAAATCAACCTGAGAGACTTTGCAAATCTGTACACATTCTACCTGGAAGATACTTAATTGAAACTGGGCCTTTTGTTCTAATTAGTACATGATTCCACACGATCCTCTACTCAAAATCTTGACCGTAACATCATCTGCTTATCTCTGAAATTCATTCTCCATCGTCTCATTACCGAGATTTTCCTTTAGTACGTCTGTGCTCGTCGACTCAAATGCTCCAGGTAATAGCAAATTCGAAGTTATAGAACAAAGAACAAAGAAAATTACACCACAGGAATAGGCCCTTCAGCCCTCCAAGCCTGAACCGACCGTGCTGCCCGACTGAACTAAAACCTCCTACCTTTCCGGGGACCATATCCCCCTATTCCCATCCTATTCATGTATTTGTCAAGACGCCCCTTAAAAGTCACTACCATATCCGCTTCCACTACCTCTCTCAGCAAAGAGTTCCAGGCACCCACTACTCTCTGTGTAAAAAATCTGCCTTGTGCATCTCCTTTAAACCTTGCATCTTAAACCTGTGCCCCATAGTAATTGACTGTTCCAAACTCGGAAAAAGCTTCTATCCATGCCTATCTTAATCTTGTAGACTTCTATCAGGTCGCCACTCAACCTCCGTCATTCCAGTGAGAACAAACAAAGTTTCTTCAACCTCTCCTCATAGCTAATGCCCTCCATACAAGGCAACATCCTGGAAAATCATTTCTGTACCCTCTCCAAAGCCTCCACATCCTTCTGGTGATCTGGCGACCAGAATTGAACACTATATTTCATGTGTGGCCTAACTAAGGTTCCATAAAGCTGCAAAATGACTTGCCAATTTTTAAACTCATTGCCCTGGCCGATGAAGGTAAGCATGCCGTATGCCTTGTTGACTATCTTCTCCACCTGCATTGCCACTTTCAGTGACCTGTGTACCTGTACACCCAGATCCCTTTGTCTATCAACACTTGTAAGGGTTCTGCCATTTACTGTATATTTCCTATCTGTATTAGACCTTCCAAAATGCATGACCTCACATTTGTCCGGATTAAACTCCATCTGCCGTCTCGCCGCCCAAATCTCCAACTGACCTATATCCTGCTGTATCCTCTAATTGTCCTCATTGCTATCTGCAAATCCACCAACCTTTGTGTCGTCCGCAAACTTACTAATCAAACCAGTTACATTTTCCTCCAAATCATTTATATATATTACAAACAGCAGAGATCCCAACACTGATCCCTGAGGAACGCCACTTTTCACAGCTCTCCATTCAGAAACGCACCCTTCCACTGCGACCCTCTGTCTTCTTTGACAACAACATGTCGGTCTGCAGCGATAGTTGATGTGCATTTTTTCCACGCTACTGCAGTTCTGTATTGCGGCCAGTGGATGTCAGCACACTCTGGTAGACTGAGATTGAGACATCAGAGATAGATACAACAGACAAGAATCGTTCACATTACATTGAACCTGGGACGGAGAACTTCGAAATACTAAATCTGTTGGCCATATCATTTTGAAATCTACCAGTACGCTGCTTTCCTCTGTAATTAAATTAAATCACTTAAATTATGATAAATCAGCAAGGCTATACTTTTTAACTGAATGTATTAGTGCCGGTTGGCATTTTATTTTGAACCAAGTGGCATTTTGAATCACTGCTGTTTCGGATAGTAAGAATTGAATATCCAGCCTGCAGTCTGCATTGCACCTTTTGCTTGTACAGTGAGCATTAAACGTTTAGCACTCCCACTTTCCTATGTACCTTCACCCTACAACGTCTCCCTGCCCCGTCTCACAAGGCAGTCAACGTCGCACCTTCACTTTGTCTTCTACCCATGGGAGGCTTATCGTGACCAGTCCCCATGTGTTTCACTTTGCTCAGTTATATTGCCCAGATTGCATACAGTTCCAACTTTTCTATTCTCCATTAATAATAAATGAATGAAGAGAACCATCCCTTGATTAAACACTGTCAGCCTTTAGCGGGTGATTTTCATGAAGTGATGTGTGTGATTCCCGCCTTTATGCTTCTGTACAAATTCAGTCAAAGGAAAATTATACAAATATTTCTTCAATTCTCCTTCTCACTCACAAAGAACTGAATGGGTGATAGATACAGTTTCAATAGTAGCTTTAAAAGATAGAGAATGGATTTACAAATTTAAAATCCAAGGGCGACATCAATGCCTGGAGTGGTTTTCAGGCTGTGGCGACCGGAATAACAATGCACATTCTCAAATTTGGATTATTCAAAATCATAGAATGGATCATCCATTGTGGATGGAAGGTAACTTTAAACTGTGCAGCTGTGCTGTGGTTCAGGAGCTTGTTTTCCAAAAATCTCCATTAATCAAAAATGTTGCCTCATCCGCTGAGCATATCCAGCATTTTCTGTTTTAGATTTCCAGCTTTGCGTTCATAGAATCCCGACAGTACAGAAAGAGGCCATTCGGCCCATCGAGTCTGCACCGACTGAGGGGATACAGAAAGTCAGTTGCAGTACCAAAAATTGACAGATAGAGAATTAATTTATAAACTATTTTACAGTTCCGGAAGCTGGCAGTCAGAACAAGTCACTTCTACACGCACAGTTCAGCTGATAGAATCAGAAAGATCCCAATCCTCATTGAGCAGCAGATAATGCAAAGCACAGTCTGAATACAGACAGACGCACCAGAGAAAGCATTCCTTCTGGTTGCATCTCAGCTTGCTATGGCTCCTGCTCTGTCCAAGACCGCAAAAAAACTACAAAGTGTCGTGAAATCACACAAACCAGCCTCCCATCTATTGACACTTCCCGCTGTCTTGGAAAAGCAGCCAGTTTAATCATGGAGCGACGCACGCTGTTCATGCTCTCGTCCACCGGCTTCCGTCGAGAACAAGCGACAAAAGTCTGAGGACTGCACTAACCAACTAAAGAACGAACAGGACTGAACAAGGAATATTCCACAAACTCCGCAAACAGGCAGCCTTGCGTGGCCGTAGCCTAACGGGTAAAGCGATTCATTTCGCTACTTTCCACGTTGCTATCTGACGATTGCAGGTTCCAGCCCGGTCTCTTTACACAGAAATCTGTGGAACCTCCTGAAAACCGAGCTTTCGCCCGTTAACTGAAATCCACCGTTAGTTCCGAACAGCTCTCTCAGAATTACTTTCCTTGTAACTTTGTTCATTTAATTCTCACTTATCTTAGTATTTTTAGATCAGAACTATTGCACAATGTATGTTTGATCTGGATGAATTGTTAATGTTCCAAACTGGAACAAAATCCTTTGTATCAATTGGCAAATTGAAATTCTGTGGCGGGAATTCTAATCTCCTCAGGAAGAGATTTAATGCTGAGCTGAATGAACTGTTTTTGTTTACAGGGATGAAAGGTGATGTCACTGGGCTGGTAATCCAGAGGCCCGCGCTAATCTTTGGGGACACAGAGTAAATCCCACCACGGCAGCTGATGAAATTCAAATTCACTGATTTAACACATAGGCACATGGATAGAAAACAGAAACAGGAGTCGGCCATTCGGCCCAAACAAAGCTGGAATTGAAAGCAAGCCTCAGAAATGGCGGCCTTGAAATTTCCGTCGATTGTTTTCCCACAGAAAACATCTTCACAGAACAACAGAGAAGATTTCACACAAAAGGAAAACTTCTGCTCAAGACGGATCATATTTGGAAATCGCGAATACATTTACACAACAGGGAAGAATTTGTCAGAACCACAATGAAGATCTGTCAACGACAGAGTCACAGTTCCAAACAGAGAGAACAGTTACACAGCAGATAGGACAGTTACACAACAGAGCATACATTTCAAAACAGGGCCTGTCTTTGTGCAACAGAAAATCCCTTTTCATACATCATCAGTTTTTCCATCTCAGTATCTTGCTCGAATCTCTCATTGTGTGTGTGTCCTAATAGTTTTTTTTTTACCGCTTTTCTATGTGTCTTTCTCTGTCTGTTACATTCGGGATGTTATGTGTTATTGTTCAGCCAGTGTGAGCTTCCCAACACGTGGGCCTTGTTTGAAATAAAAAGAGACAGTGAATTGTTTCCTGGCTCCCGGCAGCAGTAACGAGCAGGGCGACATCAGCTTTCGAAGCAGAGTGGTGCAGCGGAAGCGTGCTGCGCCCATAACCCAGAGGTCGATGGATCAAAACCATTCTCTGCTATCACGTACTCACTCCATCAAATGGAAATATTCTGCTGCTGCCCAAAAGCAAATCAGGGTTTTCTTTGCAGTTCATTTGCTTCATCGTCTTGATTTTCATTAACGAGTAGCACAGCGTATTTGTCTCAGTTGGCTGGACAGTTGATTCAGCCAGCAGCGCGGGATGAATTCCCGTATCGGTTGAGAAAGCCTTGCTCCTCGCCTGAGGTGTGAATCCTCTGGTTAAATCACCACCAGTCAGCTCTCCCCATTGATGCCTCCCAGAAACAATTGGGACTGTGGACCTTGCTTTAACTTTACAAACAATGGACAAATCTCTGACACGTTGTTCAAATACAAAAGTGTGCAAAAAAGTAAACTGAGCGTGCGAACCGGAAGCATCCCTAAAATTTCATTTCTATCACAGTTGTATCATTTCAGGAACAATCGGAAACAACCAAAATCAAAAGACCAACGCAGAAAAGCTCCGTGATTCGAACACGCGGCCTTTTACTCTGAAGTTTTGCGCCACAAACTCACCGCAGCTGCTACTTTTTGCATCAGAGTCATGTTCGGTGAATTCAAAACCAAACAGGGACCAGAGAGGTGAACTTTACTTTCTCTGGATTTACATCAAATGGAAAAATAACAGCGAATCAAGATTAACGAGAAAGCAGAAAGACAACATTTTCCTGCGGGAGAAATGTGTTCTTTGTTACGGATGTTAAAACACTAAAAATCGATTGGGGAGTGACTGTTGCATGGCCGAGTGGTTAAGGCTGCTAATCTATTGTGCTCTGCACGCGTGGGTTCGAATCCCATCCTCGTCGGTGTTGCATTTGTTCTGCATCCTTATTGCCGGTGAACTGATGATTCGTTCAGTGTTTTGAGCTTCACAGAACCAAGATGAAGTTTGGACACATAGGCTTGAGGGGTAAATAGTCCAGAACAATTCCACATTCCCATATTTTTAATCAGATGAGAAACTCGATTCAAATCAGGACACCAGTTTTGGAGAGGAGTTTGCCACCAGGTAAACCTATGGTTTCGGACGCTCCAAAGCAGACGCCAGCTTCATTTGCGGCCCGAATGGCAGATTTTGTCTTTCTGGAATAGGCAGCTCAGCCATGAAAATTAGTGCCGTATTAGCGGGATTGGCCATGCTAAATAGTCCCTCAGCGTCAGCGGGATTAGCACGGTAAATATGTGGGGTTACGAGGATACAGGCTGGGCGGGATTGTTGTTGGTGCAGGCCTGATGGACCGAATGCTCTCCTTCTGCCCTGTTGGCATTCCCATGAAGTTCGAGGCGGCAGTTTCACTTCTCTGAGAGCATTGACACAACCGTTCCTAATTTCTTCAAACTTTACCTAAAAAGCCGACTTCGATTAGATTCTGACCCACAACTTTTGAATGTCTCACCAGACAACATTCTCTCTTCCACCTTCTTCCATCGGGAAAAAGATACAACAGTCTGGGGTCACCTACCAATCGACTGAAGAACAGCTTCTGCCCTGCTGCCTCTGAATGGACCTCCCTTGCATTACGTTGATCTTTCTCGACATCCGAGCTATGATTGTAACACTACATTCTGCAGTCTCTTCTTTCCTTCTCTATGAACGGTATGCTTTGCCTCTACAGCGCACAAGAAAAAATACTTTTTCACTGTATACTAATAAATCAAATCAAATTAAATAAAACAATGATGAGAAGTCCTACATGCCATTCTTTGCACCACAGATCCGCAGCTGCAGCGCTCATACTGCAACAGAGTGTTCAGAGTAGAAAGTGGATCTTGCTGAAATAATAGGCCAATTCCAATTGGTTTCAGTTCAACATTTAAGCAAACGAGCAAATAAACACGACACGTCGCGAAAGGGAAAGGGTATCGTGGGAAAATAAATACAAGAATCAAAGTGCATCAGACGTGACTGCCGTCAAACTGAACAGAACCACACATCCATTATTCAAATGCTCCCAGTGCCTCAAGAGAAGCCCTTTCTCCAAATAAGTGTTTGTATAGTTTTATTTGTTGCTCTTGCACTGACTGGTAACAGTAAATCACAACCACAACAACCAGTGACAGCCAGTTAAATGATCATCCCGCACTCGCGGTTAATGGAGTTTCTGACGGTGACAGACAGTTTCTGACCATCCTCCAATTGGGCCTGAAGGTAACCAGATTCACTATCAGAGCTGGACTTTCTTACAGAGTGGGTGGCAGAACCAGGTGAGCGATGGTGGTGGAGTGGTGACTGTGCGAGCATTTGATCTCGGGTCAGTTCCTGGCCATCACGGTTCTGATGACTTTAATTAGTTATCGCAGGTCATAACAGTAGGTGGGCACCCTTAAAATGAAATTCACTAAAAATCCTCACCATCACGATCTTTCTAATGGAAAATTCAGCTTCAATTTACTTTGAGTGGAAACTTTGTTCAATGAAAGAACAGGCCTCAAAATTGATCAATGAATTCCCAGTATGAAACAATAGTAAGAAGGTGGCTAAAACGAGACAAGCCAATTTCAGTTTACTACCGGCACACCTGGTGCCTGAAATCAGCAACTAAGGTAGTTCCGTAATTATAACTAATGCAAATAACGATTGCATATGCAGCGTGAGCGATGGTGGTATAGTGGTGAGAATAGCTGCCTTCCAAACAAGTGATATGGGTTGATGCCGAGCGATCGCATTGATAATTTACTTAGAACCTTATCGGCGGCCTCTTGTATTTTAAAACGGGTGAACAAAACAGGGCGAACGCAACATTCGCCAGTAATAGAGATACTTTTGTTTTCATTTTCTCTTCGGACGTAATTCGTTTTCACTGAAAAATTATTGAAATAGAAAAAAAAACAAGTCTCTGGCCTCATAAATGAATTCAGAGACAAAGACACAAAGTAAAAGTTGAGGAACAAATTTCAGCTCACACACTGTGCTCTGTGCAATCCTGGTACTGATGAAGTTAATATATGCACGTTACTGAGGTGGTTACATTAGTGCAACAAGTAAGCAGCTGCGATGGCCGAGTGGTTAAGGCGTTGGATTCGAAATCCAATGGGGTTTCCCCGCGCAGGTTCGAACCCTGCTCGCAGCGATTATGGTTGGAAATCTTTGCTTCAGGCAGATACAAACTCGTGGAATTTTTCTGTTAATTATGTGGATCTCCATCATGCTTTCAGCTGCATGGCTCTGGGCCGGGTGTCGGAAGCTGAGCTTGGAAAGGACACCTGGGTGTCCTCAGGCTGGCATGGATGTGATAGGCTGAATGGGTTCCTTCTGTGCTGGTACTTCTCTCTGGTTCTTTCTGCGGTTCCATGAGGAAAATCATAACGTGAGCAGAATGGAAAAAAAATCAGCATCAGGTGCACAAGGACAAAACAAGGTCTCACGTCAGAGGAAGATTCTTATGTAAAGACACACAGAGCATAAGAAATACATTTAATCAGAATGCCTTGAATGAATGCGAATATCAAAATGTTGCTTCGATGATATGTCATCGTGTTCATTCAAACACATTGCTACAAGCAGGTCATTACTGGGTGTCCTGTATTCCTGGTGATAACAGTTTGGGAATGGAAGGAACAGGTTCACACCTGCACATTGTCAGGTCAAACTGTGTCTCAGATTGACAGCTCCTCTGTTTTCCACTCCTCTCGCTCTGTGCTCTGGATTCTCGGGGCTTAGTTGGGGTTTTCCAGCTCAGTAACTGTTAAAGCCTCTGAGGCCGACGATGCTCACAGTGTCTGTTCCTCAGATTCAGGGGGCTGCAGCCGATCAGAGTTGTTCTGGGGATAACCCAGAACTTGTTGAAATGTTGATATTGTTCACGAACTGAATTCTATTTGATCAGATGAAGATACAGATTGTGTGCACTCAGTCACGAAACAACAATATCCCGTCTTCATATAGAGTGGATGAGATTGGATAGAGGGATGGAAAGAGACAGAGTGAGTTAGGGCAGTGAGACACAGACGGCCAGATAATGTCTCAGTGACAGAATTCCATGTAAATTCCGGCTTTATCAAGAAAGATTCTCTTGGAGGAACAGCAGCTGCAGTCTCAGCTCTTACTGATATTGTAGCAGAGACACATTATTAATCCCACACTCAGGAACAGTGCTGCATTTTGACAGCAAAGATGGGGAGAGGCAATAGAAACTGAATGGTCTAGTTCTAAACAGTGTGCAGGCCCAGATGGACCTGAGGTTCAGAGAGATCTTTGAAGATGAGAGGAAATTTTAAAAGAGTCGTTCGGAAAACGGAAGGGATTCTTGGTTTCATAAGTGAAGACACTTTGTATGCATAGAATCTCTGCACTGCAGAAGGAAGCCAGTTGACCCATCGAGTCTGCACTGACTCTCTGAAACAGCATCGTTCGCGCTATTTTACCATGGCTAATCCCCCTAAACTCCACATCCTGGGACACTAAGGAACAATTTAGCATGGCTCATGCACCTAAGCAGCATGTCTTTGGACTGTGGGAGGAAACCGGAACACCCAGAGGAAACCCGCGCAGACACAAGGAGAAGGTGCAGACTCCACACCGATAGGCACCCAAGGCCCGAATTAAACACGAGCAGCAATGCTCACTATTGTGCCACTTTGCCCCCCTCTTTAGTGCATCAAAGCAGGGAAGATATGCTTCATTTTTACATCTTGTGTTACATTAATTGCTAGTCGCGGGATTCGGGGACAGATATTGAGGATTTGAGGTAACGTGCGGGCATGCGATAACTGACATGTTCTCTACTTTTCGACTGGAATCTTGAATTTAATGGAACAGTTGCCGTGAAATCTAACTTTGGGGCTCAACAGGGGGATTACGGGGACTATTTAATTGAAAAAAACGTTTTATTTTAGTCAAGAGAGACTCGGAGATCCCATGATCAGAACAGACACACTGACACAGTTAGAATAGTCTCGCCCGCCCCGTTCATACACTCTCCCTTACACAATATTCACACCGACACATTCACAGGACAAAACTTTCACCAAATGTAAGGCCCCAGACGTAATTTCTCCTCCTTTTAGCCTTTGAAATCATAGAAATATAAATCATAAAAACCCTACAGTGCAGAAAGAGGCCATTCGGCCCATCGAGTCTGCACCGACCACAATCTCACCCAGGCCCTACCCCCACATCCCTACATATTTTACCCGCTAATCCGTCTAATCTACGCATCCCAAGACACTAAGGGGCAATTTTTAACCTGGCCAATTAACCTAACCCGCACATCTTTGGACTGTGGGAGGAAACCGGAGCACCCAGAGGAAACCCACGCAGACAGGAGGAGAATATGCAAACTCCACACAGACAGTGACCCAAGCGGGGAATCGAACCCAGGTCCCTGGAGCTGTGAAGCAGCAGTGCTAAGCACTATGCTACCGTGTGGCCTGGTCCCACATTGTACCCACATACCCTTTGCTCCAGATTCCAGGGTGTTCGTTACAGTTCTTCACCTCAGTAACTGTTCTTCACCTTAGTAACACTTTGAGGTCCGCTTCCCGCAGATTGCCTTTGAATTCATACATGGAATGTGGGCGTCGCTGTCTGGGTCAGCATTTATTGCCCATCCCTAATTGTCTTTGGGAAGGTGGTGGTGAGCTGCCTTCTGGAACCGCTGGAGTCCATGTGGTGCAGGACCACATCTGTTCACCAGATTCCGCGGCAAGAGCCAATCATATCAGTTTTTGTTTTAGTTATTATAGTGATTACAGATATCATTGCGTTTCTTTCGGGTGAAAATACAAATTATCTGCTCTCGGAATGTCTGGATTTCCTGTTTTATTTGTTTCTCCTGCACTGACAGATAACAATAAATCACACCCTCAACAACCAATGACAGCCAGTTAAATAATCATCCCACACTCGCTGATACTGGAGTTTCTGACAGTGACAGACAGTTTCTGACCACCCTCCGATTGGGCCTGGAGGAAACCAGATTCACTGTCAGAGCTGAACTTTCAGCAAATTAACAGATACAGTGAAAAAAACACAGAAACATAACATCGCAGCTGGAGGAGGCCATTCGGCCCTTCGATCCTGCTCCGCCTTTCATTTTGATCATGGCTGATCATCCAACTCAATCGCCTGGTCCCAAATTGTACCCACATATCCTTTGCTCCAGTTTGCCTCAAGTGCTATATCTAACTGCTTTGAAAACATTCAATGTTTTGGCCTCAGAAATATCCATGTGTGTCCAAAATAAAATTCAGTTTGAAGTTGCTGTCAGTGGAAACTTTGTTTAAATCAAAGAGCAGGCCTCAAAGCTAATCAATGAGTCCTCAGTCTGAAACAGCAGTAAACAGGTGGCAGCCGTCCTGAAAAATGAGACAAGCCAAGTCTAGTTTATAAACTGTGCAAAGGACACACCTGGAGCCTGATGAAATCAGCAACTAAGGTAGTTCTGTAATTATAACGAATGAAAATAAGGGTTGTTTCAGCAAAGTGAGTGATGATGGTATAGTGGTGAGTCTCGCTGCTTTTCCTAAAGAGTTGACCCGGGTTCGATTCACGACCATCGAATTGGTAATTTATTTAGAACCTTATCCGCGGCATCTTGTGTTTTAAACCGAGTGGACAGAAACAGGGCGAATGCAACATTTGACAGTCATGAAATAAAATGGAGATTTCTCTTTTTCAGTTTTTATTCGGATGTAATTCGTTTCTGATGAAAAATTTATTGAAATAGAAAAACAAGTCTCTGATCTAATAAATGAATTCTCAGTCAGAGACAGATACAAAGTACAGGAACAAATTTTACCTCACACACTGGGTGGCACGGTAGCACAGTGGTTAGCACTGCTGCTTCACAGCTCCAGGGACCTGGGTTCGAATCCCGGCTGGGGTCACTGTCTGTGTGGAGTTTGCACATTCTCCTCGTGTCTGTGTGTGTTTTCTCCGGGTGCTCCGGTTTCCTCCCACAGTCCCAAGATGTGTGGGTTAGGTTGATTGGCCATGCTAAAAAATTGCCCCTTAGTGTCCTGGGATGCGTGGATTAGTGGGTAAAATATGTGGGGGTAGGGCCTGGCTGGGTTTGTGGTCGGCGCAGACTCGATGGGTCGAATGGCCTCTTTCTGTACTGTAGGGTTTCTATGATGTCTGCACAATCCTGGTGCCTGATGAAGTTAATTTGAACGTTACTGAGGTGGAATCCAATAGGGGTTCCCCACGCAGGTTCGAACCTTGCTTCACAGCGATTATGATTGGAAATGTTTACGTCGGCTGCTTCACAGAGCCGCAAATCCCAGTGAATGTTTGGTATGAAGGTTTTGGATCTCCATCATGCTTTCAGCTGCATGTTTCCGGGCCGGGTGCAGCTGGGTGAACTTGGAAATGACACCTTAGTATCTCCGGGCTGGCATGGACAAGCTAGGCCGAATGGGTTCCTTGTCTGCTGTTACCTTTCTTTCGTCCCTTCTATGGTTCCATGAGGAAAATAGCACGAACAGAATTTTTTTTAAATCAGCATCAGGGGCACAAGGGCATGTCAGGGGAAGATTCTTGTGCAATGACACACAGAGCATAAGAAATACATTTCATCAGAATATATTGAATGAATGAGAATTTCAAAATGCTGCTTCGATGATATGACATCGTGTTCATTCAAACACATTGCAACAAGCTGGTCATTACTGGGCGTTCTGTATTCCTGGTGATAACAGTTTGGGAATGGAAGGAGTAGGTTCACATCTGCACATTGTCAGGCCAATCTGTGTCTCAGATTGAGAGCTCCCATGACAGGTTTTCCTCTCCTCTCGCTCTGCGCTGTGGATTCTCCAGGATTAGTTGGAGTTTCACTCTTCAGTAACTGTTAAAGTCTCTGAGGACGGTAATGCTCATAGTGTCTGCTCCCGAGATTCAGGGGGCTGTCTCCAATCAGAGCTGTGCCTCGGTTAACGCAGAACTGGTTGAAATGTTGATGTTGTTCACAAGCTGAATTCTATTTGATCAGATGAAGATGCAGATTGTGTGCACTCGGTTACTAAGCAACAATATCCCGCCTTTGTATTGAGTTAATGAGAGGGGTTTGAGTGATAGACAGAGACAGAGTGACTTCAAGCAGTGAGACACCGACGGCTAGACAATGTATCAGTGACTGAAATCCTTGTAAATTCCGGCTTTATACAGAAAGATTCTCTTGGAGAAACAGAAGCTGCAGTCTCCGCTCTCACTGATATTGTCGCAGAGAGACATTATTAATTCCACGCTCAGGAACAGTGCTGCATTTTGACAGAAGAGATGGGGAGATTTTAGGAAGTGTGTCAGGATCCTTGGGAGGGTGTAAATGTGATTTACTGCACTGGACACAGCGATGAGGGATTTTAGCTGCAAGGTTTGTTTGGAGAAGCCAGAGTTCCTCTCGTTGAAGCAAACTCAATTGAGTGCGGCTCTAAGAGATGTGTAAAAGTGTATAACATATTGAACTAAGATGTGGAGATGCCGGCGTCAGTATTGACTGCTGAGGCTGTTGTAGCAATGTCGTCGTCGCGGGGGATGCTGGTGTAGAGTGCCATTGTCCATTGTGACAAGGAGTATTCCTGGTTCAACTACTCCATGGGTGTTGAGTTTCTGTAAGAAGTTCGTGGTGTCGTTTCAGAAGCCGGGGGCCCCTTTTCGATGCGTTTCAGGATGCCCTCGACTTAGCCAGAGAGGATCTCACACAGAATCCTATTGCCTAATATTGAACTAAAATACTCAGGCGGAAATTGTTGCAGTAACAGCTGGCAGAAAGATTTGGGAACAGTGAAGATTTAAAATGTATGGAAGGCATCGGGGCATCGCACTTCAGAAGGAAGTATTCGGTCGATTGAGTCTGTACCGGCTCTCTGACAGAGCATCCCACTCTATCCCCAGGTAATTACCCCGATATTCCCCCTAACCCAAACATCCTGGGACATTATACGGCAATTTAGCATGGTCAATTCACCAACGCTGCACATCTTTGAGGAAACCCATGGGGACACTGGAAAAATGTGCAAACTCCACAGAGACAGTGAATCACGGACAGATTTGAAAGCGGGTGACTGGCCCTGTGCGGCAACAGTGAAAGTGGTTGTGGATAAGATAAGTTTATTTATTTGTCACAATAGGCTTACATTCACACTGCAATGAAATTACTGTGAAAATCTCCTCGTTGCCACATTCCGGCGACTGTTCGGGTACGCTGAGGGAGAATTTACCGATTCACCGAACCTGCACATCTTTGGAGTGTTGGAGGAAACTGGAGCACCCAGAGGAAACCCACGCAGACACGAGGTGAAGGTGCAAACTCCACACAGACAGTGACCCAAGCCAGGAATCGAACCTGAGGCTCCGGCGCTGTGAGGGAGCAGTGCTAACCACTGTGCCGTCCCAAATAAATTAAAACAATGCGATAGCCGGGAGTCGAACTCGGGTCAACTGCTTGGGAAGCAGCTGTGTCACAACTACAGAACATCACTCGGCCAGAAGAGCCGAGTAATGGATCGATCAAGTTCTCTACGAGGATGGTGGAAGCAGAGACGATCAATGATTTCACAGAAATAGTTTATCCATATTTGCTGCGGTGTGTCTGATCTACAGGACACCCTGCAGTAAGTCACCATGCTGATTTGGATAGCAGCGTCCTCCTTGTGACATGTACCATCAAGAAGGACGAGAGAGTCAGCAAAGTGGAAACGGCACCACGTTGAAGACATACTTAAACATTATTTGGACAGAAATCAACATTCCTTCTTAATGGTTTAAAACATGGAATTTTGTTCCCAAAATCACTATGAATTGATAAAGTGAGGTTTCCATCCTTTCCGGTTGTATTAGATACATATTGTTCCATATGTTTCTTTCCGTGTCTCCGATTGTTTGTGTTTGCCTGTTGGCAGCTGTTCCAATTTAACATGTTCAACTTACCGCTCATTCTGTCCATATCAACCTTACATAAGGTAAAAATTACAGCATTTGAGTGATTTTGCCCTGCCTCAAACACTCATTTCTGAATGTTTCGCTGCTGTCAGAATATTAATTAATTATTTCTTGATACTTATTACTGAATTTAGCATTAATATTTCTCTTCTGGTTTCAAAGCATCGTTGAGGGCAGGAGACACGAAATGACAAAGGAGTTGATGGTATGAGGCTAAGGTAAATGCACTAGTACTGAGACTATAAATGTGCATAATATTCCAGAAATGTACAAAATTGGGACAGTGATTCCACATTCAAAGAAATGCAACAATTTCAAAGAAGAATCATATAATCCCTGCAATGCAGAAGGAGGCCGTTTCGCCCATCAAGCCTGCATAGAAAACAACCCACCGAGTTCCTATCCCCGTAATCCCATGTATTTACCTTGCTAGTCCCCCTGACACTAAGGGACAATTATAACATGGCCAATCAACCGAAGGCACACATCCTTGGAGTGTGGGGGGAAACAGGAGCACTCAAAGGAAAGCCATGAGGACACAGGGAGAACATGTGAACTGTACACAGACAGTCACCCTAGGCTGGAATTGAACCCGGGTCGCTGACGCTCTGAGGCAACAGTGCTAAACATTGTGCTTCCCACCTGCCTTAAATTTGATTTTATTTGATTTTTGGTTTGGTTTATTATTGTTACCTGTATTAGTATACTGTGAAAAATATTGTTTCTTGTATGCTATACAGACAACGTATACCAATCATAGAATATGAAATGAGAATGTAGTATTCCAGTCATGGCCAGGATGTAGAAAAAGATCAGTTTAATATAAGGTAGGTCGATTCAAGAGTTTGATGACAGCAAGAAAGAAGCTGTTCTTGAGTCAGTTGATACGTGATGACAGACTTTTGCATCTTTTTCCCAACAGAATGTGGAAGACAGTATGTCAGGAGTTTGTGAGGTCCTTGATTATGATGGCTGCTTTTCGGAGGCAGCGGGATGTGTAGACAGAGTCAATGGATGGAAGGCTGGTGTGTGTGATGGACTGGGCTTCGTTCATGACCCTTTGTAGTTGCTTCCAATCTTGGTCAGAGCAGGAGCCTGTGATGCAACAGGAAATAATATTTTCTATGGTGCATCCGTAAAAGTTGCTGAGCGTCGTAGTGGACATGCAGAATTTCCTTAGCCTGCTGAGAATATAGAAGTGTTGGGGGGCTTTGTTATAGCGTTGGCCTGGACGGACCAGGACAGGTTGTTGTTGATCTGCACACCTAAAAATTTGAACCTCTCGACCAAAAGAAAATGGCAGATTGATAACGGCAGCAAAAAAGGGACAAAATAGAAGGTCTGTGATTGTGTAGAGTACAAGAGAGATGAAATGCAGGAACTGGTGGTGCAAAACTACCATGAATAGAAAAAGAACGAGTGAAGATATCAAAGTAATGCGTTGAGGAATTGTGCACTGCGGTTCATTGGAACACGGGAGAAGACGAAGGACAGAGAGATCAGAGTGAAAACAAGTGAAGAATTAAAAAGATAGTGGACCAGAATTCTGATCAGAAGTGGAGCCACAATTTTGGACTGAATGGAGGAATCCCACAGGGTTATTACACAATCTTTGTTTGGTCTCCACAATCCAGAGCAGAGCATGATGTAAACAGCAAATACGATTAATTTGGGAGACGAAACTGGCCTTTCATCTGGAAGTAATGTACAAGGCGTTTTACTATGAGCAGATTGGATCGGATGGGGGCGGGGGGGAGGGGGGGAGGGGGGCGTGGCGGGGGCGGGGGGGGGGGGGGGGATTGCCTTAACTGATAGGAAATGGGTGAAGATGTAAAGAGAAAAATCTCCACTCAGAAAATTGAAAGGACTGTAGAGGGGTGTGGAATTCTAGTGGTGGCAACAATCGAGAGTTGGCAGAAATGACAAAGGATGATGCATTAAATGAGAAGAATATTGGGGAAGAAGGTAAAGTGAAGTTTGTTTATTTATTAGTGTCATAAGTAGGCAGACATTAACACTGCAATGAAGCTATGGTGAAAGTCCCCCAGTCGCTTCAATCCAGCACGTGTTTGAGTACACTGAGGGAGAAGTTAGCATGGCCAATGCACCTAACCAGCACATCTTTCGGACTGTTGGAGGAAACTGGAGCACCCAGAAGGAATTCACGCAGCCATGGGGAGAACGGAGTAACTTCAAACAGACAGAGACCCAAGTCAGCCATCGAACCCAGGTTCCTGGCGCTGTCAGGCAGCAATGCTAATCATTGCACCACTGTGTCACCGTGAGGACAAGGGGAAAACATCCATAGTTTTAGAGGGGAAGGGATGGGAATGAAAAACAGGAAGTGGGACAGAAAAACTTGAAATCCCTGTCAAACTCAGTGGGAGCAGATCATCTGGTGAGGAAACAGGAAAATGGATTACAATTGCTGGTGTGATAAGTTCCATATTCTCTCCTCACTGTTCAGATCCCGAAACTCAAATTCCACATGTAAAATTGATTTCTATATTTCTTTTTTCCAACATGTTATTTTGCTTATAAAGCTCACTGTCATATTGGGCAGAGTATTTATTTATTATTTGTTATTTGATTTATTATTGACATAAGTATTAACGTACAGTGAAAAGTATTGTTTCTTATGCGCTATAGAGACACAACATACCGTTCATAGAGAAGGAAACGAGAGAGTGCAGAATGTAGTGTTACAGTCATAGCTGGGGTGTAGAGAAAGATCAACTTAATGCAAGGCAAGTCCATTCAAAAGTCTGATGGCAGCAGGGAAGAAGCTGTTCTTGAGTTGGTTGGTGCGTGACCTCAGACTTTTGTGTCTTTTTCCCGATGGAAGAAGATGGAAGGGTCCAGGGTGCGTGCGGTCCTTAATTATGCTGGCTGCTTTGCCGAGGCAGCGGGAAGTGTAGGCAGAGCCAATGGATGGGAGGCTGGTTTGCGTGATGGATTGGGCTACATTCATGACCTTTTGTAGTTCCTTGCGGTCTTGGGCAGAGCAGGAGCCATACCAAGCTGAGATACAACCAGAAATAATGCTTTCTTTGGTGCATCTGTAAAAGTTGGTGAGAGTCGTAGCTGACATGCCAAATTTCCTTAGTCTTCTGAGAAAGTAGAGGCATTGGTGGGCTTTCTTAACTATAGTGTCGGCATGGGGGGAACCAGGCCAGGTTGTTGGTGATCTGGACACCTAAATACTTGAAGCTCTCGACCCTTTCTACTTCGTCGCCGTTGATGTAGACAGGCATATGTTCTCCTTTACGCTTCCTGAAGTAGATGACAATCTCTCATTTTGTTGACATTGAGGTAGAAATTGTTGTTGCCGCACCAGTTCACCAGATTTTCTCTCTCATCATTGTTTGAGATCCGACCCACTACGGTGGTGTCGTCAGCAAACTTGAAAATAGAATTGGAGGGGAATTTGGCCACACAGTCATAGGTGTATAGGGAGTATAGTAGGGGGCTGAGAACACAACCTTGTGGGGCAGCGGTGCTGAGGATGATCGTGGAGAAGGTGTTGTTGTCTATCCTTTCTTATTGTGGTCTGTAATTTCGGAAGTTCAGGATCCAGTCGCAGAGGCAGTGACTGCTTCGTGAAACACCTCTGTTCAGTTCATAAACATCACTCGGATTTCACAGTCTCCTGTCATTTCAATTTTCTACCTTGCCTTATACTGCTCTTTCCATTCAGCCTCCTGCAATGTTCCAATGAAGCTTAATGTAATTTCCAGGAACAGAAACTCATCTCTCAAGGAAACATTTTACAGCCTTCCAGACTCAGCACCGAGTCAAACAATTTCAGACATTAAACACAGCTCCATTTTGCTTCCATTTTTCTTTGCAGGTTTTGGTTTTTACCCTCATGTTTATTCTTGTTTTTGTTTTCACTTCCTTTTCAACACAAACTTGGGTTCTTTACCTCCCGTTTAGACTTACCCCACCAACTTTTTTGTCAGTTAAACATTGCTGTACTTCACCGTGTTTAGAAACAACAAGAGAACAGTTCATACTCGATTCAGTGATGAGTGACGAATGAGAATTTATTAATGTTCTGACAGAAAATTAACATCTCCACCTTCTCCCTGTAACCCTGCACATTTGTCTTTTTCATATCACAGCCTAATTCTTTTTAAAATGCTTCATTTGAACTTACCTTCATCACTCTCTCCGGCTGTGCATTCCACATATTAAGCATTCACTGTGTGAGAAAGGTTCTGTTTGTATTTCTATTCCATCCTTTGCTCATGGTGTTACATCTGCTTTCTCATCCTTGATCATTCCAAGAGTAGTTACAGTTTGTCCCTATCCACTCTATCCAGACGATTCGTGACATTTAATACCTCTATTAAATCTCCTTCAATTTTCACTTCTCCAAGGAGAACAATTCCAAAGTCTTTGATCCATTTCATTAGTGAAGTTTCTCAGGCTCACAAACAATCTCATGAACCTTTTATGCACTCTCTCCAATGCCTTCGCATTCTTCCTAAAGTGTGGCTTCCAGAACAGGCTACAATACTCCAGCTGGATGTTTTAGTGTCTTACACCATTTGAACACAACCTCCTTGCTCTTGTAGTCTATGACCCTGTTAATAAAGGGTAGAATTAAATATGCCTTATTAAACGTATCATAACCTGTCCTGACCTGTTCAGTGACATATGCACATGCACAACCAGCTCCGTCTGCTCCTGCACCTCATTTAGAGTTGTACCCTTTATTTTGTATCTCTATAATCTTCCCACCGGAATGAATCTCTTCACAATTCTCTGCTTTAAATTCCACCGGCGTCTTTTCCATTCATTCGAACAACTTATCTATGTCCTTTTTGAAGATTTGCACGATCCTCCTCAGAGTTCGCAACACTTCTAAGTTTTACATTATCCACAAATTCAGGAACTCTGCCCTGTAACACATTACCTAGATCACTAATATATGCTGATGCATTTTCATAGTATTTCTAGCTTGTGTGAATATACAAGAGATTCGCTGCAGATTGAAGCATTTCACGAAAAAATGAAGCGAATGTAAATATCTGTCTATATACTCCACGGAAAAGTCACAAATGCATTGGTGTTGATTTCAAGAGATTTTATTATCAGTATTAACAGAAATTAGCAGAAAATGATTTTGATCCATCGACCTCTGGGCTATGGGCCCAGCACACTTCCGCTGTGCCACTCTGCTACAGCACTCTGAATTTTTGCTGCCTATTAATGTAGCGAGAGAAATATTCATTGCCGTATTGTTATTTAACCCAACACCAGTGTATCGTCCATAGTTGACCTTGAGAATGACTGCTGCAGTCCCTGAGGTGTAGGTACCGCCACAGCGCTCGTAACCTAATAGTTTTCGGGAGGTTGTTCCAGGATTTTGCGACAGTGAAGGTAGTGACATTTTTCCAAGCCAGGATGGTGAGTGCCTTGGAGGACAATTTCTAGGTGCTGGTGTTCCCATGTATCTGCTGCCACTGACCTTCTAGACGGTAGCAGTCGTGGATTTGATTGTGCTGTCCAAGGAGAGTAGATGAAGAAAAACTGTTCCCATTGGCAGAGTGGAGAAGGATCGTTTTTAATGTGCTGAGAGATTAGGACCTGGAATGCACTTTTTGAGCGTGTGGCAGAGACAGCATCAAATCAGGATTGTCAGGGGAAAGGGATTAGCACCTGAAGAGAAAGGATTTGCAGGTTTTTGATACAATGACTGGGAAATGGTCGAGATGAGTTGTTCTTGTCCAGGACAGCACACAGACAAAGGGTGTAATGGTCTCTCTCCCTCTCTTTTGTATCTATTCTAAGATTCTACAGGTGCTGGACGCATTCTGTCTCCGGTACAACATAAGTGTGTGATATTCATTATAAATCCATCTGAGACACTTTGCAAATCTGTACTCATTCTACCCGGAAGATATCGAATTGAAATTGGGCCTTTTGGTGCACTTAGTACATGATTCCACACGATCCTCTGCTCAAATCTTTAATGTAACATCATCTGCTTATCTCTGAATTTCATTCTCCATCGTCTCATTACCTAGATTTCCCTTCAATACAGCTGAACTAATCGAGTCAACTGCTCCAGCCTATAACAAGTTCCAAATTAAACCGACTACATGGGAAAGTACATTAATATTGAATTCTCTATTGGATTTAATGCTGACATCCAATCATTAATTCCTGTTTGATCTGCCTCTGCAACAGGGACAGTTCATGTAAATATCTTCCTCTCTGTTGCAGGTTCGGGTTGCGGCCGGTAGGTGGCAGCACACACTGGTAGACTGAAGTTTCGTAAGAAGTTTCACAACACCAGGTTCAAGTCCAACAGGTTTATTTGGTAGCAAATGCCACTCGCTTTCGGAGCGTGCTGCTCCTTCGTCAGGTGGAGTGGGAGATGTGCTCACAAACAGGGCTTACAGAGACACAAACTCAATTTACAGAATAATGATTGGAATGCTAATCAAGCTAATCAATGCTAATACAGTTTCATAGATAGAAACCCGACAGTGCAGAAAGAGGTCATTTGGCCCATCGAGTCTGCACCGACCACAATCCCACCCAGGTCCTACTCCCATATCCCTACTAATCAAGTCTTAAAGGTACAGACAATGCGAGTGGAGAGGGCATTAAGCACAAGTTAAAGAGATGTGCATTGTCTCCAGACAGGACAGCTAGTGAGATTTTGCAAGTCCAGGCAAGTTGTGGGGGTCTCAGATAGTGTGACATGAACCCAACATCCCGGTTGAGGCCGTCCTCATGTGTTCGGAACTTGGCTATCAGTTTCTGTTGGAGGGATAGACAGAGACAAAGTCTGCTCGGCCAGATAATGCATCAGTGTCAAAAATCCTTGTAAATTTTGGTTTGGAGAAAAAGAAGCTGCAGTCTGAGCTCTCACTGATATTGTAGCAGAGACACATTATTCATCCCACAATCAGGAACAGTGCTGCTTTCTGACAGAAGGGATGGGGAGCGGCGACAGAACATAGAAACGCTGTAGTTCAGAAGGAGGAAATTTGGCCCACTGAGTCTGGACTGACTGTAATCCCACCCAGGCCCTATTCCCACAACCCCACACATTTACCCGGATCATCCCCCTGACACTATGCATTCAATCCCTCTGACATTTAGCGTGGTCAATCAACCTAACCCACACATATTTGGGCTGTGTGAGGAAACCAGTGCACCCGGAGGAAACCCACGCAACCCGGGAGAAAATGCAAACTCCACACAGACAGTGACCCGGGGCCGGAATGGAACCTGGGACTCTGGTACTGTGAGGCAGCAGCGCTAACCACTGTGTCAATCACTTTGCCGCAGTGGCATTCTGAATGGTCCAGTTCTAATCAGTGTGCAGGATCAGAGGGACCTGAGGTTCAGAGAGATCTTTGAACGTAAGAGGAGATTTTGAGAGATTCGATCGGAAAGTGCACTGAATCCTTGGCTTCATCAATCGAGATACTGAGTATAAAAACAGGGAAGTTATGCTCAATCTTTATAAAGCTCTGATCAACTGCAGCTGTTTTAGGATTGCACCCAGACCCGGGAACCACATTCTCGGAAGAGTGTGAGGGTCCATGGGAGGGAGAAAAGGAGATTTACCATTTTAGATCCAGCGATGAGGGATTTTAGATACAAGGTTTGGTTGAAGATTTCGAAGTTTCTCTCTTTGCAACAAAGAAGATTGAGTGGTGCAGTAAGTGACGTGTAAAAGAGTATAACATATTGAACTAAGGTACACAGGGGATGTTGCTGCATTAGCTGCGAGCAGAGGGATTCTGGGGATCAGTAGTGAATGTTTAAGACAGGATTTGTAGGAGATATAGGATCCCTATAGTGCTGTATGAGGCCATTCTGCCCAGTGATTCTGCACCGACTCTCCGTCAGAGAATCCCTCTCCAACCCTGTAGCCACAAGTAATTACCCTGCTAATCCCCCTGACACTAAGGGTCAATTTATTCTGGCCTATCCATCTAACCTGCATTGTTGAAGCTGGGATGAAACCGGAGCACCCGAAGGAAACACAGGCAGACACGGGGAGAACATGCAAACTCCACACAAAGGGTCACCTGGATTCGAAACATCAGCTCCTTCTCTCCTTACAGACGCTGCCAGACTAGCTGAGATTTTCCAGCATTTTCTCTTTTGCTTTCAAACTCCACAAAGGCAGGCACCCAAGAATGTAAGAAGTGGACTTTAGTTTTCGCTGGTTACAGCAGCTGGAGATTTCCCTTCAATTTTCTGGCATCCGGAAACCAGCGGAGCATCCAAAAATAGAACTGACAGTTAATCTCACCACAGTAGTTATTCACATGGCGCTAGCACCCGCCGCTTTCATGCGTGTGCTAACGCCGTGGGCTAATGGATAAGGTGTTTGACTTCGGCGATCATGATGACGATAATATCAGAAGATTGCCGGTTTGTGTCCTGCCGCCGTCGCTTTCTGCAGAAAATTTCTGGTGGTATTTCCGGAAAACCGTGATATGCCTCGTCAGCTGAAAGTTCTGCATTTATTGCCAACATTGCAGGGCGCCTTTTCAGAAAGTATTCCCTTGTTGTTCTGTTCATTCAATTTTCTCAGATCATTAATTTTTTGAGTTTCGAAAAATCAATCTTACCTGTGTGATCCTAATAAATTATTGATGCTCCAGAATAGAGCAACAGGCTTTGCAGCAATCGGTTTAGTAGAACTCTGTGGGGGGGATTCTAATCTCCTCAGGAAGAGGTTTAATAAGGACCGGAACGAACTGTTTTTGTTTACAGGGATGAAAGACTGCGCTGGTAATCCAGGGGCCCGCACTAATATTTGCGGATATGGAGTGAATTCTACCATGGCAGCTGGTGAAATTTAAATTCACTGATTTGATCAAAGTGGAATCGAAAACTGGTTTCAGTAATGGCCGCCTCGAAACTACCGTCGATTGTTGTAAAACCTCATCTGGTTCACCAGTGCACTTTAGATAAAGAAGTCTGCCCGCCTTACCTGGTCTGGCCTACATGTGTCTCCAGACACAGAGCAATGTGGGTGACTCTTACCTGCCCTCTGAAATGGCCGAGTGAGCCACTCTCAGTTGAAGGGCAATTAGGGAAGGGCAACAAATGTTGGTCCTGCAGGTGACACCCATAGCCCATAAAAAGTAGTGTCATTGAGAACAAAGGAAAGACCTGGTAAAGTTTTGACTGCTTGCATCTTTCTTTTCTTGTAATCGCAAGGCTGAGGTGTGGCCTGATGCTGGGCTTTAAATTAGTGAAAGATTATTTTAAAATCATTTCGATAAAATGGACCAGAGAAGGGCAGATAAGAATGTACCTTACCCTTTCATACATGTCGTTGATAGTTGGTATGTACCTGGACTGCGTGGTTAGGGCTCTGAATAGTGAGCACGGATAATGGAACACATCACACCAACACTTCTGACCCATTTTCCTATTTCCTCAACAGATGATCTGCTCGCACTAGTGCTGATGTGGAGGTGCCGGCGTTGAACTGAGGTGGGCACAATAAGAATTCTCACAACACAAGGTAAAGTTGGAATCACAAGCTTTCGGAGATGTGCTCTTTCATCAGATGAGTTGAGGGAGGTTGACAAACACTGCATCGATAGACACAAATACAATAGTACGATAATTACAGATTGGAGTGTGGACAATGGTTAGAATGCGAGTCTTTTCAGGTAAAGGTATAGACAGCAAGGGTGGAGAGAGGGATAATCACTGGTTAAAGAGGTGTGAATTCTCTCAAATCAGGAGAGTTAGAAGGATTTTGCAAACTCAGAGAGTATGGTGAGGGTTGTGTGTCCTGTGGCTTGAACCCAGGATCCCGGTTGAGGCTTTCCTCATGCATGTGGAAGTTGCCTGTCAGTTTCTGCTCGGCGATTCTGCTTTGTCGTGTGCCATGAAGATACCCGAAGATCGGAGGCTAAGTGCCCTTGAATGCGGAAGTGTTGCCCGATTGGAAGGCAATACTGCAGCCTGGTGAGGCCGCACGCACTTTCCGATGGTCGAGTGATAAGGATTCGGCGCTTTTCACCGCCGTGGCCTGTGTTCGATTCCCAGCCAGGCAAGCTACTTTCCATGCCCAAAACAAAGGAATTTCATTCCCAAAAGAAATTTGGTATGTCAGCTATGATTCTCACCAGCGTTGACAGATGCACCAAAGAAGCATTCTTCCTGAGTCTATCACAGTTTGGTATGGATCCTGCTCTGCCTCATATCGCAAGGAACTACAAAATGTTATAAATGTAGCCCAATCCATCACGCAAACCAGCCTCCCATCAATTGACTCTGTCTACACTCCCCGCTGCCTCGGCAAATTAAGGACCCCACGCACCACGGACATTCTCTCTTCCACCTTCTTCCATCGGGAAAAAGATACCAAAGCCAGAGGTCACGTACCAACCGACTCAAGAACAGCTTCTTCCCTGCGGCGATCAGACTTCTGAATGGACTTATCTTGCATTAATTTGATCTTTCTCTCTACTCTATCTATGACTGTAACACTACATTCTGCACTCTCTCCTTTCCTTCCCTGTGAACGGAATGTTTTATCTGTCGAGCGCGCAAGAAGCAATAATTTTCACTGAAGGCGAAAACATGTGACAAAAATAAATCAAATCAAATCAAGTGAAATGAAACAACTGATCAGATCACATCAGACTCTGGCGAAAGGCGTGTTTTTGCGCTGCAGGGATTACGTGGTTCTATGTTGCAGACACTGCTTGGAAATCTGTTTGGTTTTCGAATCCGTGGCCGAACCATGCACAGTAGAGCTTTAATTGAGCTTCTTAAAATTATCATCGGAGACAGAGGATAATTAACTTCAACTTCATGAGTTCAGAAACGGGTTGGAAACTTCGCTCATTTTCCAGTGGCTCACAGAATTATGCACCAATAAGATTTTAACTGAGGCAGCTTTGAGCAAATGTATCTATATCAGACAACTGATGAGATGGTCAAAGCCACAGAAATAATTTTTCCATGATCCTGTGAGATTGGGGATGATATTTTCTGTTTTTGCTCAATCCGCACCTACCTCGGGCAATACAAAAGACAATAGAATTAAAGAAAAGCATCTGAGCTGTAAAGCACTTTGGAAGTTCCAGCAGTTTGGAGAAAAAAAACGCATTTCTAGACAAGATAAAAGCAAAATACTGCCGCTGCTGGAATCTGAAACAACAAATGAAAATGCTGGAACATCTCAGCATGTCTGACATCATCTGTGGAGAGAGACGAGCTGAGATTGTCCAGATTGTTCAGATTTCAACACAGGCCGTCTTTCCTCCAGAATTAATAAGAACATGCAGTTTGAAATGAACGGCAAACGCACCTTTCTGTCTCCGCTTGATTCTAGTTTCTTTCATGCATCCATCTCATTCTCTTTCCTGCTAATCCAAAAGTCGGTTGGTGAAAGCCGCTGTTTGCTGCATGAAATGGGACTCCGTATTGGAGAAACGAACTGATCTCGTCCGAACTCAGTTGTCGCTCTGAAAGTGTAAGTGGCAAGTGTACCGTACGCAAAACATCGCTTCCTCGTTAGTATAGTGGTTAGTATCCCCGCCTGTCACGCGGGAGACCGGGGTTCAATTCCCCGACGGGGAGCTTGTTGCATTTTTATCATGTCAAATTGTACACTCTGGTCGACTGAAGTTTGGACATCAGAGAGGGACACAACAGACAAAAATTGTTCACATTATATTGAACCTGGGACGGTGGAATTTCGAAATACTACATCTGTTGGCCATATCATTTTGAAATCTAGCCGTACCCTGTAACTAAATTAAATCATTTAAATTATGATAAATCAGCAAGGCTATGTTTTTTAAGTGAATGTATTAGTGCCGGTTGGCATTTTATTTTGAACCAAGTGGCATTTTGAATCACTGTTGTTTCGGATAGTAAGAATTGAATATCCAGCATGCAGTCTGCATTGCACCTTTTGCTTGTACAGTGAGCATTAAACGCTTAGCACTCCCACTTTCCGATGTGCCTTCACCCGACAACATCTCCCTGCTCCGTCTCACAAGGCAGCCAACGTCGCACCTCCACTTTGTCTTTTGCCCATGGGAGGCTTATCGTGCCCAGTCCCCATTGTGTTTCACTTTGCTCAGTTTTATTGCCCAGATTGCATACAGTTCCAACTTTTCTATTCTCCATTAATAATAAATGAATAAATAGAACCATCCCTTGATTAAACACTATCAGCTTTTAGGGGGTCATTTTCATGAAGTGCTGTGTGTGATTCCCGCCTTTATGCTTCTGTACAAATTCAGTCAAAGAAAAATTACCCAAATATATCTTCAATTCTGCTTCTCACTCACAAAGAACTGAATGGGTGACAGATACAGTTTCAATAGTAGCTTTAAAAGGTAGAGAATGGATTTACAAATTTAAAATCCAAGGGCGACATCAATGCCTGAAGTGGTTTTCAGGCAGTGGCGACGAGAATAACAATGCACATTCTCAAATTTGGATTGTTCAGAACCATAGAATGGAGCCTCCATTGTGGATGAAGGGAAACTTTAAAATGTGCAGCTGTGCTGTGCTTCAGGAGCTTGTTTTCCAGAAATCTCCATTAATCGAAAATGCTGCCTCATCCGCTGAGAATTTCCAGCATTTTCTGTTTTTGTTTCAGATTTCCAGCTTCCAGCTTTGCGTTGTGTTCTGTGCAGCTGTTTCACTGGAACAGGGAACAGGTTCTGATCAGCCCTGTGACAGATAGAGTAGAATGTGTCTCCCGACTATCAAGCCTGCGAGATTTGCTTCCTGTTCTCTTTGTATAGTGGTTCTTATTTGAATAATTCTTCTGACATGCATCATGCGGCTTCTTCATTGTTTCGTTATATTTTCTATCTTCCTCATCATCCAGCTCTGGCTTTGGTTCCCCTCCCTTTCAACCTGATTGGAATGTACCGAGTCTGTACCTGAAATATCTCCTGAAAAATCACCATTGTCCTGTTACAGTTTTTCCTGTCAGATTTTGGCTCCATTTTACTCTCGCTCAATCCCAGCTCCTCCCGTTGAAGTTAGTCCTCTTCCCATTCAGAAGTGCTACTTTAGATTGTTCGTTGCTAATATCAAGCTTGTGATACAATGATCACTGTTACCCAAGTGACTACCCACAGACACTTGGATCATGCAGTCAACCTTCCTGTCAGTCTGTGTGAGAATGGAATTAATTCTGTATCTGCAATGGCTGATCTGCCTCCAGATTTGCTGCTCTATTTCTTTGTCACCACACCTACCTTTTTCCCTTCTCTGTCTTTTCTCTTCACATTGTATTGAATAGCAATCGCCCGGTTCACTCCATTTCTAAGCCACATTGTCATCATTGCCAGTGTATTGTATTCCCAAATGGCTATTTGTGCTTCTAACTCACCAACCTGATACACCACACTGTGTGATTACACACATGCATTCTAAACCTGTCCTTGTATTCCTCTTAGATTCCTTCTTCATCTACTCTGATCTTATATGGCCCTACATCTTCCTCGAGATATTCCTCCTTTCTACTTCTATACACTGATGTCTATCCCCCTGCCAGGTTAGTTCAGACGAGTGACCTCCCCATGAGGACACAGGCATTGAGTACAGAATCATGCAAGTTATGCTGAGCCTTTAGAAAGTTTTGATTGTACCACAGCTGCAGTATTGAGTCCAGTTCTGCTCAGCACCCTTGAGGAAACACGTGAGGATCATTCAGCTGGTGCAGAGGAGATTAACCAGAATGGTTTCAGCAATGAGGCTTTTAGCCACAAGGTTTGGTTGGAGAAGCTGGGGTTGATCTTTTTGGAGCAAAGCAGATTGAGGGGGAGATCTAATAGAGGTGGACAGGATTATGCCAGGTGTAGATCAAGTCGACAAAGAAATGCTGATCCCATTCGCTGAGAATGCAAGGACTAGGGTGCACAAGTTGAAGGTTTTGGGATGAGACAGAGAGGGGATGTGTGTGGAAGAACTTCTCATGCAGCGAGTAACAACCTGGAAGTCGCTGCCTCTGAGGGTGGAATCAGAGATGATGAATAGTTTGAAAGATGAATTGGGATGGACATTTGAGGGAAATAAACTGATAGGGCTCTGGGGATAGAGCAGGGGAGTGAGACTGACTGGATTGTTGCATGGAGAACCAGCATGGACTGGATGTGGTTCCAGAGATATATTTTAAATCCACAATCAGTCAGAGCAGGAGAGACAGACATTGTTTCCATGTCACCCCAACTCAGTACCACTGACAGAGAGATACATAAATCCCAGTCCAAATTCTCACCCACTATCAGATTGTCAATGTGTCAGTCCTAAAATATTGCAGCATTGGCTGCAATTAAATTAAATGCCAGATACAACTGAATGATAGGATAACCTGAGACACCAACTGTGATCATTAAAATAAGAATACATATAAATTTGATGAGTGCAGATTGAGATACAGATCACATACCCAACCTGATGCCTCATAGAGTGTATGGCAGATATTATATTCTAACAGTGAAAGCTAAGCTCAACATTCAAGTATAAAGTTCTTACAACCAGAGTGAATGATGAAAGCATCAATTTGATTAATAAAATTTGAATAACACTTTCTTTGACTTTGCAACGATTGTGAGATGAAAAGATCCATGGTCCTTCCCAATTGTGTTCAAATAGAAAGTGATTTAATACTCGGCCAAATTCTCAATAATTCCATTAAAACCCACAACATTAATGGTCTGTTTCTGTGCTGAAATTTCAACGTGGAATGAACTCAGATTGTTAAACAGTCACAGAGCCTGAGGTTATGTAATGAATCCCGCACTGTCAGAGCAGCAGAGGCGACAGATTCAGAATCATTCTCGAGCACATGTTCATTACCAGACACTGACAGAGACAGACTGTTACTGATCTCACTGACAGAACCTGATCCTGAATGACACTAATCAATCTGACACACATATATGGTTCCACTGACATGGTCAGAAATCATCACAAACCCACATAGACTGCCGAATGTGCACAAACAGCACATGTTTCTTCAGAAGGAACTCTTCAAATGCAGCTAATGAAAACTTACTCCAACTTATAAATCAAAGAAAGGGTTTGATAAAGAAGCATCATTACTCCAAACTCGGGGTCTCGCCTGGGCCAATCCAAGCTCTCCAAAATTCTGCACAGTTCCTTATTTATAGGGAATCAGCTGGTCAGCTGACTATTACATCACTTTAATTGGTTCCATGGTTCACTGGGTCAGCTGACCCTTACATCTTGTTCCCTTTTGTCTCATTACATCCAATCAAAGTTGTCACCGGTTACATTCTAACAACACACACCCATTAAAGAGTGGGAGTTACAGGCCCACATTTTCAAACCGGTTTACCACATTCCCACGGAGGATCACTGAATTATACTAAAATAATCCCACACTCACATCCAGCACCAGATGCTGACAGACACAGCATGAATTCCACATTCACATACAGCACCAGAATCTGATGTGCGTAATCAACATAGTCAAACTCACAGAGAGACACACTTGTTACACGACTGAAAGAGGATTTTTGGCCTGTCAAGTTCTGGCTCTCCAAGTGAGTAACACACCTCGGGCCATTCATCCACCTTCTCCCCACATATCTGCACATTCTTCATTTTCAGGCAATAATCCAATTCTTTCTTGAAGGCCTCGATTGAAGCTGCCTCTCATGCACTGTCAGTCCCCACATCCCACACCATAACCACTCGCTGTAGGAAGAAGTTTCTCCTCATGTATCCATTCCTCCCTTTCCCAATTCCCTTAAATCTGTTCCCTTTGCTTCTCAACCCATCCAACAATGGGGACAGTTGTTCTCTGTCAACTCTGTCCAGACTCCTCATGATTCTGAATACTGTTATCAAATCTCCTCTCAATCTTCTCGGCTCCAAGGAACGTGGTCCCAACTTCACCAGTTTATCTCAATAACTGAAGTTCCTCATATTTCACAATGTGTCTCACTTACACAGGCCAGAGGCAGCATATAATTATATGCAGGGCCCTGACAATTGATCCCAATCTCACAGACAGTACCACCGACTGACAGAATTAATCCCACTCTCACAAACAGCACTGAAGATAAGAAGATGCAGAATTGATGTCAAAGATTCCCAGATTTTGAGAATGATCTCCAAATTCCCATTCAATGCGAGTAGCTGACAGATACAGACTGAATTCCACTATCACATTGAGCAGCGGAGCACACTCAATGCCACAGACTGAAAGACATTCAATCAATATCACACTGATTCACACTGCCAGAGACTGACAAATACAGGATGAATCTCACAGATGGTTACAAAGACTGATAGATACAGAATAAACCCAGCCCTCTCAAAGTGGCCGAGAAGGACAGCTACAACATTAATCCCAAACTGGCATATCATCCCAGGGAGTGAATGAATCCTGCACTCACTCTCAGCCCCCACTAACTGGCAAATACACAATGAGTCTCCAACACTACCACAGACAGAATGACTCCATCAGTCGCATAGTCCCCGTGACTAAAAGATACAGAATGATCCTCACCTTCACACCCGAACAGAGAGTAAATCCCACACTCTCGCACTGTATCAGCGAGTGAGTAAATCCCACACTTCACACACTGTATCAGACAGAGTGTAAATCCCACACTCTCACACTGCATCATCCAGTGAGTAAATCCCTCACTCTCGCACTGTACCAGAGTGAGTAAATCCCACATTCGGATACTGTATCAAAGTTCCAGGGACCCAGGTTCAATTCCACCTTGGGTGATTGTCTGTGTAAAGTTTGCACATCCTCCCCTTGTTTGCGTTTCCTCCCATGCTCCAAATGTTAAGTGGATTGACCATGCTAGATTGCCCCTTAAGTGTCCCAAATATATTGGTTAGGGGGATTAGCAGGATAAATATGTGGGGTTACCAGGATAGGTTCTGGGTGAGATGCTGTGTCAGAGTCTGTGTAGACTCGATGGGCCAAATGGCCTTCATCTGCACTGTAAGGATTCTATGACAGTTAAGGCTGAAATAGACAAACTTTGGTTTCTCAAAAAATCAAGGAGTAAAATGGGGTTGAAGCTGAAGATCTGAAACACTATAAGCTGCTACTACGCCCACATCTGGAGCCTGAATCCACAGTTTGGAATCCACATTTTCAAAGAGAAATACAGCTCATAGATTGCAAAGACATGTTACCAGGGAAATGGAAGGAATGTGGGGAATATTTTATGAGGGATTAAGAGATTTTGGATTGCAATCTTTAGAGAAGGCTGATTTATGGTTCAGTTCAAGTTTATAAATTGATACATTTTAATTTGACATGGAAGTACTCGATGAAAGGTCTGGTACGGGGAAGTTCCGAACAACAAAGGGACCTTGGCGTGTTTGTTCATAGATCTCTGAAGGCAGAAAGGCAGGTTAATAGTGTGATGAAAAAGGCATATGGCACATTCACCTTTATCAATCGGGGGAGAGATTACAAAAGCAGAGAGGTCATGATTGTGGTGAACCACTGTTACTACATGTATGTACCTGGACACACCCATGCTGCAACTGGCCCGAGACTCCTCCCTTTCCACCTGGGACCCCTCCCTTTCCACCCAGAGTGAGGTATAAAGGTGATGGTCCCTCCTTCTTGCCTCAGTTCAGACCAGGTCAGCTAAAAGGGTGTGCTCCTGTTCTCAGAGAATAAAAGCCTATTAATTTTCCCTCACTCTCAGAAGTCTCCGCGTTGTAATTGATAGTGCATCAATGATGTATAGAGCTTCGGTGAGGCCACAGCTGGAATTGTGTGTGCAGTCCTGGTTGTCACATTATAGAAAGGATGTGACTGCATTGGAGGGGGTGCAGAGGAGATTTACCAGGGTGCTGCCTGGGATGGAACATTTAAGTTATGAAGAGAGGTTGGATACACTTGGGTTGTTTTTGTTGAAGCAGAGAAGACTGAGGGGGCAACCTGATTGAGGTGTTTAAGATTGAGGGGAATGGACAAGGTGGATAGGGAGCAGCTGTTCCCCTTAGTTGAAGGGTCAGTTACGAGGGGACACAAGTTAAAATTGAGGGGTGTGAGGTTTAGGGGGGAGTTGAGAAAAAATGTTTTTATCCAGAGGGTGGTGACAGTCAGGAATGCACTGCCTGGGAAAGTGGTGGAGGCGGGGTGCCTCACATCCTTTAAAAAGTACCTGGATGAGTACTTTGCATGCCATAACATTCAAGGCTATGGGCCAAGTGCTGGCAAGTGGGATTAGGTGCCCAGGTCAGAGCATTTCATGCATCGGTGCAGACTTGATGAGCCGAAGGGCCTCTTCTGCACTGTAATATTCTGTGATACATGGCCTTACTATCCAAGCTTGAAAAGTTCTTTACTCACAGTTACTGTATTTTGTGTGTCATAATAAACTACAGAAATTTGGTTCATGTCTCAATAGTCAATTTGTTTATCCCACATAGAATTGTTGATATTTCAAAAGCGTTGCCTGATTCTGTGGTGAATGCTGAAAATGCAGTGACTTTTGGAAAACCTGTCAGAAACATAGTGTGATTTCTATTTATGTATTGTTTGATGTTGTTGCCGTTCTTGTTTTTAATACTGTGACTGTGTGGCAATCAAGATAAAGAAATGCGTCATGATCGAACTGAATGGTGGAAAAGAGTCAATGCGCCTTGTGGGGGGGCCAAGGATAGATCCTTGGGTGATTCGGGAGGTAACAGCACAGGAGTGAGAGGAGAAACCATTGCGGGTGATGTTGTGCTTACGACCAGAAAGAGAAGAATGGAACTGGGGAGTGCCATCTTACCCAGCTGAACAATCTCTCCACCTGTCCCCCACTATTGACATAGTTGACTGCACCATCCTGCTCCAATACTTTCCCACTGTCAGGTCAGTGTTCACAGCAGATGAAGATGTTAATGTACCTGACAACCTGAGGAAACTAATGATGAATGAAGGGCTGGGCCTCAGGGAACGAGTGTAGAGAAAGCTGGAGTTCTCAATCATCTTCGTCTCGGCCGGCAGCTCCTCCATCTCAATGTGTGTGTTGAGATCAGGCCATTCTGCTCAGTCAGGAACATCCAGACTGACTGCAAGAGAGAGAGAGGCTGAAATTAGAACCAAACAATGAGCGAGACCCACTGAGAGTAACCAAGCCCTGGCCCCAGACACAGGGCACTGAAAGATCCCAGTATTTCTCCCTGGCCGATGCAGAGTGAGGTTCTCTAACCCGGTGTGGCACTGCGCCCCACACAAGAACACAGGAAGATCCCAGTCTCTGTGCTGATTGGTGTGACGGGGTTTGCAGCGCCGAGACTGGGGAGCTGCAGCGTGACATGTTTACACAGGAAGCCGCCATTCGAAACCCTGAGCTGCGGATTGACAGCCGGGCGGGATTCCCGCTGCCAAAACCCTTCCCCCATTCGAAGCCCCACCGCCGGCTCAGGATCTGGGCCCGGGGACTGAAGCCACTGGCCGGACATTTACCGCCGCCCAGTGTCTGATGGGATCAGTGTATTCCCCGCCCTCTGTCCAATCACAGCCACCGACCTGTGACCGACAGCTGAGAAAACCAATCGGTAATTGAGTCATTTCTGTTATCCAATAGACGCTCTGCGCTGATTGAGTGATGGCTGCATCATCCAATCAGTGAGCTCAGTCTGTCTGAAATGTGCGCAAACAATGGAAATGACGTTTTAATCTTGACCAATAGAGCGACATGCTTCAAACAACACCCGCCCACATCACGATTGACATCGGCCTGAACCAATCGAAGAACGCCGCTGTAACACATACACCAATCGGAATGCGGCGCTGTTGTTCGGCTCCGGCAACGTCACTCTCAGCCCAGCGTCATTGCGTCATACAATTCGATCCACGGCTAAAACCAATGAGAAATCAGACAGCTGGAGGCGGGTAAAGAATCCTTAAAGCGGAACCGCTATTAGAATTACGGTTGTACAACTCTAATTTACTTACGATAGTTAAAGCAACAACAGGATTAGTGAAAGTCAGAGCGTGAGAGAAGTAGAACTCGGGGGAAAGGAAGGAGGAAATAAATGTAGGAAACGCGATAGAAATGAAAGGAGAGGAAAGGAAAATGGAGGCAGTGAGGTTTAGAGAGGGAATTCTGGAGCTGAGTCCCTGAGAATTGACAGCATAGCCATCACTGGTGGAGTGAATCGATGATGTGGAGATGCTGTTTCTGGGGGTGTTTCCGAGTCGGGAATGGTGGAAATTATCTTTAGTTTTCTGCATGTTGCAAACGAAAGTCTCATCTGCTTCTCAGAAGGAATGCTCAGTGAGCTGGGGTTAAATTTCTGAGTTAGCACCCACACAAGCTTTACCTGCAGCCTGGAGCTCAATTACTGAAGCGGGATTTTGTCTTTCTCATCAGGACGATGCAGGCTGAACAGGTGCAGCGTTGCAGTGAGGAAAATGAAAAAGAGAATTGGTGCAATGACACAACCTTATTTGGCTGCAGTTTTTAGTGAACGGGGTTTGTGTTGGTTCACTGGGTTAGGATCACTGACTGCATGTATTTGTGGAGTGTTTTAGGTTCATTTATTAACATCGCAAGTAGGCTTACATTAAAACTGCAATGAAGTTACTGTGAAAATTCCCTAGTCGCCACACTCCACACTTCGGATACACCGAGGGAGAATTTAACATGGTCAATGCACCTAACCAGCGCATTTTTCGGACTGTGGGAGGAAAATGGAGCACCTGGAGAACACTCACGCAGACACAGGGAAACATGTAGACACTGCACAGATAGTGATCCAAGCCGGGAAGCAAACCCAGGTCACTGGCGCTGTGAGGCAGCAGTGCTCACCACTGTGCCACCATGGGGAGAGGGTGGTGACACATGTCCATGAGAAGCCAAGTCTGACGATAATAGCGAGAGTCATACAGTACAGAAGAGGTGCTTTGACCCATCACATCTGCACCAATAAACCTACATTAAATCTACAAGTATTCCTACCTTCCAGCACTTGGCTCGTAGCATTGAAAGTTATGACATTTCAAGTGTTCATCCACATACTTTGTAAAATTAGTGAGTTTTCCCACCTCTACTACTTCTCCAGGCATTGCAATCCAGACTCTGACCATGCTTTGGATGAAAAAATGTTTCTCTCAAATCCCCTCTAAACTTTCTGCCCCTCATCTTAAAATTCTGCTTCCTTGGTATCAACCCTGCAACTGAGAGGAACAGCTGCTTCCTATCCACCCTTTCCATAACCCTCATACTGTTATATACCTCAATCAGGTCTCCCCTCAGCCTTCTCTGCTGTAAAGAAAATGACGCGAGCCAATATAGTCTCTCTTCATAGTTCAAATTCTCCATCCCAGTCAACATCCTGGTGAATGGCCTCTGCACCCTCTCCAGTACAATCATATCCTTTCTCCAGTGATTTGACCAGAACTGCACTCAGTGCTCCAACTATGGCCTCACCAAAGTTTTGTATCGGTCCAACATTGTCTTGCTGCTCTTATAATCATACATTAGTACAGCATCACTCATGTTTCATGCATCTTTGCAACTCACAGAGTGAAAGGCTCTTTTATCATCAAAAACTACAATGTATGGCAGCTGGAGCTTTCCCTTGTATTTTCAGGGATCTAGGAATCAGTGGATCATCTAGAGATAGAACGAAAAGAATATTTTCACAGTATTTATTCACATGGTACTAACATCAGATTGCAGTAGTTATGAGCCGACTGCGTGGCCTTATGGATAAAGTGTCTGACTTTGGTGCTTGTAGTAATGATATCAGAAAATTGCAGGTTTGAGTTCTGTCACGGTCGTTTCTGGTGGAGCTTCCTGGGAACCGATCTCCCACGTGATATTAAATCCAAATTTTCTTCCAAACATTGCAGGGTGCTTTCTCAGAATGTAGGTCCTTGTTATTTTATTAATTCAATTCTAAAATAATCTTAGCTCTGAACAATTCCACAATATCTGTTTGATCTGGATAAATTATTGATGTTCCCAACTAGAGCAAAATGCTTTGTATTGATTGGGTGATTGAAGTTCTGTGGAGGCAATTCTAATTTCCTCAGGACGAGGTTTAATAATGAGCTGAATGAAGTGTTTTTGTTTACAGGGATGAAAGGTTATGTCACTGGGCTGGTAAACCAGAGGCCCGCACTGATCTTTGGAGGCATGGAGTAAGTCCCACCATGGCAGCTGGTGAAATTTAAATTAACTGATTTGATACACAGAATCATTGATCAAAAACAGAAACAGGAGTAGGCCATTCGGCCGAAATAAGTCTGGACTTGAAACCAAGCCTCAGAAATGGCGGCCTTGAAATTCCTGTTGATTGGTTTCCCACAGGAAACATTTTAACTGAACAACAGAGAACATTTCACACAACAGGAAACACCTTTGCAGAACAGAAAATAAAAATTCTGCCCAAGATGGCTCATATTTACATAACCGGGAATCTGGTCAGACCCCATTTGGAATATTGTGAGCAGTTTTGGGCCCCATATCTAAGGAAGGATGTGCTGGCCTTGGAAAGGGTCCAGAGGAGGTTCACAAGAATGGTCCCTGGAATGAAGAGCTTGTCGTATAAGGAACAGTTGAGGACTCTGGATCTGTATTCCTTCGAGTTTAGAAGAATGAGGGGGCATCTTATTGAAACTTACAGGATACTGCGAGGCCCGGATAGAGTGGGCATGGAGAGCATGTTTCCACTCGTAGGAAAAATTAGAAACAGAGGGCACAACCTCAGGCAAAAGGGACGATTCTTTAAAACAGAGATGAGGATGAATTTATTCAGCCTTGGAGTGGTGAATCTGTGGAACTCTTTGCTGCAGAAGGCTGTGGAGGTCAGGTCATTGCGTGTCTTTAAGACAGAAATAGATAGATTCTTGATTAATAAGGGGATCATGGGTTATGGGGAAAAGGCAGGATAATGAGGATGAGGGAAATATATGATTGAATGGTGGAGCAGACTCAAAGGTCCAAGTGGCATAATTTACACAACAGGGATGAATTTGACACAACCACAGAAAAGATCTGTCAACGGCAGAGACACAGTTTCACAACAGAGAGAACAGTTACACAGCAGAGAGTGCAGTTACACTTACATGAAATTAATTTTAAAACAAGGTCTATCTTTATGTAACAGAAGATCCCTTTTCAAACATAATCAGTTGTTCCATCTCAGTATCTTGTTGGTTTGTTGGGTACCTTCTCTGTCTATCGCTCTGTGTGTGTCCTGATCATCTCTTACTGCTTCTCTGTGTGTCTTTCTCTGTCTGTTTGATTCGGGCTGATGTTAAGTGTTATTGTCCAGCCAGGGTGCGCTTCCCAACACGTGGGTCTTGTTTGAAATACAAATACAATGAATAGTTTCCTCTCACCCATGCAACAGGAATAGACAGGAAGCGGCAACGTTTCGGGGCAGAGTGGCTGGACCCATAACCCAGAGGTTGATGGATCGAAACCATCATCTGCTATCATGTTCTCACGAACATCAAATCATAACATTCGGCTGCTGCCCAAAGGTAAATCTGGGTTTTCTCGACAGTAAATTTGTTTCATCATCTTGATTTTCATTAACTGGGAACACAGCGCATATGTCCCAGGTTCACAGGAAGTAGTCTCACAACACCAGGTGAAAGTCCAACAGGTTTATTTGGTAGCATGAGCTTTCGGAGAGTTGCCCTTTCATTAAATGGTTGGACAGCTTATTCAGCCAAAAGCACGGGATTAATTCCTGTATCGGTTGAGATTGTTCATGAAGGCCCGGCTTCGAAGCCTTGTTCCTCTCTTGACGTGTGAATCATCCTGTTAAATCGCCACAGTCAGCTGTCTCCTTTGATGACCCATAGGAACATCTGAGTCTGTGGACCTTGCTTTAATTTTGCAAGCAATGAACACCTCACAACTCTGACACATTGTTTCAGATATAAAACTGTGCAAAAACAAAACTGAGCATGCGAACCGGAAGCATCCCTAAAATATCATTTCTACCATCGTTTTGAAATTTTTCATTTCGGGAACAATCGCAAACAATCAACTTTACCAAGATAAAAATCCGACGTAGAAAAGCTTCATGAGCCTGACGTGATTTGAACACGCAACCTTCTGATCTGGAGTCAGACGCGCTACCGTTGCGCCACAAGCTCAGACTGCTTGCTGCATTTTACATCCGGGTTATGTTCGGTGAATTCAAAATCAAACTGGGACGAGGGAATGGAACTGTCTCTCTCTTTACTTTCTGTGGTTACACATCGAATGGAAGAGTAGCAGCGAACCGGATTAACAAGAAAGCAGCAACACAGCATTATCCTGTGGGAGAAATATGTTCTTTGTTACGGGTGTTAAAACACCCTGGTTTGGTGAGAAGTCAAAAGAGAAAACGCTAGAAAATCTCAGCAGGTCTGGCAGCATCCGCAAGGAGAGAAAACAGCTGACATTTCAAGCCCAGACATTTCGAGCCCTTTGTCAAAGCTTGGTGAGAAGTCATAGCGTGACGAGGTGGCCGAGTGGTTAAGGCGATGGACTGCTAATCCATTGTGCTCTGCACGCGTGGGTTCGAATCCCATTCTCGTCGGTGATGGTTCGTTCAGTGTTTTGAGGTTCACGGAACCAAGATGAAGTTTGAACACACAGGCTTGAGAAAATAGTCCAGAACAATTCCATATTCTCATCATCTGAGAAACTCGATCTGACAGTCAATTCAAATCAGGGCACCTGCTTTGGGCACGAGTTTGCCACCATGTCAACATGTGGTTTCAGAAGCTCCAAAGCAGACGCCAGTGGCAGATTTTGTCTTTCCAGAATCGGCAGGTCAGCCATGAAAATTAATGCTGCATTCGCTGGTTTGGCCATGCTAAATAGCCCCTTAGTGTCAGGGGGTAAACATATGGGGTCACGGGGATTCATTCTGGGTGGGATTGTTGTCGGTGTAGGCTTGATGGGCCGAATGTCCTCCAAGTTCGAGGCGGCAGTTTCGCTTCTCTGAGAAGATTGACACACCAGTTCCTAATTTCTTCAAATTTTACCCAGAAAGCTGACTCCGATGAGATTCGGACCCACAACCTTTGAACATTTCACAAGACAATGACTAGCAGTCTAACATGCTGGTACCCACTGCCGCAACAGGTCCACAGCAGACGCCATTTCCCTGGCCCTGCACTCAACCCTGGAACACCGAGATAACAAGGATACCTCTGTCAGACTCCTATTTATTGACTGCAGCTCAGCCTTCAACACCATTATTCCCACGAAACTCATCTCCAAACTCTGTGGCCTGGGCCTCAGCACCTCCCTCTGCGACTGGATCCTGAACTTCCGAACTCACAGACTTACCTCGAATGGACTTACTTTGCATGAAGTTGATCTTTCTCTCCACCCTCGCTATGACTGTAACACTACATTCTGCACTCTCTTGTTTCCTTCTCTATGAATGGTATGCCTTGTCTATATAGTGCACAAGAAACAATACTTTAACAATACTTTTTCACTGTATGTTAACACATGTGACAATAATAAATCAAATGAAATCAAATCAAAAATGCCATTCTTTGTGCCACAGAGACATTGCTGCAGCAACTATTCCCCGTTCCCATCTGGCAATTTCTGATGTCGTCGAACAGACAGTTGAAAAGTTCAGCAATTGGGCAGCGATTACATTTCAAAAATACTTTATCATCATTAAAATATTTTGGGACGTCCTATGGTTGTGAAAAGAGCTACAGAAATTCCAGTCGAACTCCGAAAGGACACAGACAGGTTGGTGGAATGGGAGGACATGTGGCAGATGATGAATGAAGTGATTCATTTTGGTGGGAATAACACAAAGCGACAATATAAAATAAAGGATTTAATTCCAAAAGGGGGTGCAAGAACAGCAGGACATATTTGGACATGTGTATATGTCATTGAAGGTGGCAGGACAGTTTTTAAGAGCCGTTAATAAAACATACTGTATCCTCCAGTTTATAACTGAAAACAAGAAGTTTATACAAATTTACGGCAAAGAAAATGCAGATGTGCTGTTAGATATTTTCAGCCTTGCTCCTCGCCTGAGGTGTAGTAACCCTGAGGCTAAATCAACACCATTAAGCTCTCCCTGTTGAGATGGGGAACAGCGGATGGTCATTTGGGATTATGGTAACTTTACCTTTATATCTGTGCCATATTCAGAATATGTTTTGCATTATCTGCTGATTTTCGAGGATTGGGATCTTTCTGATTCTGTTGGTAGAACTGTGCGTGTACAAGCAATTTGTTCTGGCGGTCAGCTCCCGGAACAGTAAACTAGTTTGGAATCCATCCTGTATTTGCAAACTCTGGGATTGTAAACAAGTTGATGGATCTCCTCATTCTGAATCTTCAATGCATTTTTTCAGCGTCCCTGACTGGGCTTGCATTTTTTAAAAATTAATTCATGGGACATGGGTGCCACTGGCTGACCAGTATTTATTGCCCAACTCTAGTTGCCTGCGGGCAATTGAGAGTCAACCGCATTGCTGTGGCTCTGGAATCACATATCGGCCAGACTGTGTAAAGACGGCAGATTTTGGTCCCTCGAGGACCAGATAGATTAATACAACAATCGACAAAGGTTTCATAGTCATCAGGAGATCCTTAATTCCACATATTTTTTATTGAATTCAAATTCCACTGCCTTGTCAGGATTTGAACCCGGGTCCCCAGAATACGAGCTAAGTTTCAGATTTCAGCGATGATACCACAAGGCCAAGGTCTCCAAATTTCCTTTGAACTGAGTGGCTTGGTAGGCCACCTCCGAGGGCCAACAACATTGTTGTGGGTCGGGAGTTGTATGTAAGCCAGTCCAGGTAAGAATTCCTTCCCTGAAGAGCATTAGTGCTTTAGTTGTCTTTTTTTACGAAAGTTGATTCAAGGCCATTAATTCCAGATATTTTTATTGATTTTGAATTTCGCCATCTGTCGTGGTGGGAGATGTGTGAGTGTTGGTCTGTGAGAGCTTGTGTGGGTGTGTGTGTGTGTGTGAGAGAGAGAGAGTGATGGAGATTCACTCATTTTCAGTGAATGTGAATTAACCCCTTATATTCATACACGGACACTGTGATCCCCTTGCCGTTGCGAATTCCTAAGAAGTAATTATACCACTTATATCCGTTGTCGTAGCGTCTGCATGGTTTCCCCAATGTGTCATGCCTCGGGACATCCTTTCCTGCAGCGTATCAGGTACCTGCAGACGCTACGACAACGGATGAATGAACACCGCTCGACAATCACCAGGCAAGACTGTTCTCTTCCTGTGGGGGAGCACTTCAGCAGTCACGGGCATTCAGCCTTGGATCTTCAGGTGAGCGTTCTCCAAGGCGGCCTTCACGACAACGAAAGCGCAGGGTCGCTGAGCAGAAACTGATAGCCAAGTTCCGCACACATGAGGACGGCCTAAACCGGGATGTTGAATTTATGTCACATTATCAGTAACCCCCACAGCTTTCCCCCTGATCTTGCAGAATCTTACTAGCTGTTCTGTCTGGAGACAATACACATCTCTTTAACCTGTGTTTAATGTTCCCTCCACCCACATTATCTTTACCTTTGAGACCTGGCTGGCTGTAGAGATTTGCATTCTAATTAGTATTCTGTAACTTGATTTCTGTGTCTCTGTGCACTGTTGGAGAACAGATTTTCACTCCATCTGACGAAGGGGCAGCGCTCCGAAAGCTTATGGTATTTGCTACCAAATAAATCTGTTGGACTTTAACCTGGTGTTGTGAGACTTCTTACTGTCCTTTCCCTCTGCCTGACATGATGATTCTTCACTCAGATCTCTGCACAATATGAGAGGAAATCTTTCAGGCTCCTTTTATACAGCCCGCCCCGACCTGACTGAGGAAGGCGGAGTGAGAGCAGAGAGGGGAGGAGACAGAGTGAAGATTAAACACAGAGCGGGAGGGAGGAGAGAGCCGGACTGACACACACACACAGAACGGCCCCTGATCTTTCAGCTCCACCTCCAGTTTCTGCAACCGCCAATTTCAACCCGTTTATTAACAATGGAAGCGAAACACAGCTCCCCAAACAAACCCGTCACAAACAAGTGTTTCCACAAACCCGCAGCTTTGAAATATGGAATCAAAGAGAAAATGCTGCAAATAATCAGCAGCTCCGGCAGCTTTTGTGAAGAGAGAGAGAGACAGAGTTAACGTTTCGGGTCGTGACTTTGTTCTTTTGTGTTTTTAAACCTGGTCCCGTAATAATTCCCAGTCAGTAATATTCCGACCTAAACACAATCGATTCTATAGCAAGAATCTTCCTCCGGAACATCCTCACACACATCTGCTTCTCGCTGTTTGCAAACACTTTATTGAAGCTGCTTGGGGCAATCTCCTGTGTTTAAATTAAGGGAGTCAGGATGGCCGAGCGGTCTAAGGCCGCAGTCTCCTCTGGAGGCGTGGGTTCAAATCCCACTCCTGACATTGATGTTTGGCTAAGAATTGCCGTCTCACAGCGCCAGGCACTTGGGTTCGATTCCCGGCTGAGGTCACTGTCTGTGTGGAGTTTGAACATTCTCCCTCGGCTTTCTCCGGTTTCCTCCCGCACACCAAAGTGCGTGTTAGGTTGACTGGCCATGCTAAATTACACCGGAGTGTCGGGGAGTAAGTAGGGTCAATCAATAGGGTCATGGGGATCCGGACTGGGTGGGATTGAGGTCGGTGCAGACTCGATGGGACGATTGGCCTCCTTCTGCACTGCAGGGATTCGGTTAAAAATGAGGCGCGAATGCGGTGTTTAGCCACCAGTGTTACTGAATCTACCAGACATCTTTATTATGAGAGAAAGTGGCGATTGAGCAAATGAAATTCAGCCTCTACTCTGTTTTACTTTAGTCTGAATTTGAAATGATCTCTATTGAGAATGAGCCGGGCCGCGGGACAGGAATCATTTTCTTGCGGGATCAGCTCTTTCCTGAGAGATGTGGGTGGCTCTGAGAAGAGCCTTTGGGTTCAGAGCTTTACAATTTGCTCGGGTTGCTTCACTTCTTTCCTGACGCTTTCTTCGCTTTTGCTGCTTTCACTTTGGGTTTGGCCTTCGATTTACTCACTTTTTTGACAGACTTTCCGCCCGTCACCTTCTTCACAGGAGACTTTTTCTTCAGGGCTGCTTTCTTCACCGCCTTTTTTGGAGTTGCCGCCTTCTTGCTGCTTGTTTTCTTCACTGTTGATTTCTTCACTGGAGTTTTCTTTGCTGCGCGTTTCTTGACTGCGGGTTTCTTGGCTGCTGCTTTCTTTGTTGTCACCTTCTTGGCCGCTGTTTTCTTTACTAAAGATTTCTTGGTTGTTGGTTTCTTCGCCTTCTTTCCCATTTTCCCCGGGCTTTCCTTCTGAGGGAGTTTGAAGGAGCCGGAAGCGCCCTATCCCTTTGTCTGCACGAGAGAGCCTTTCTCCACCTTCCTCTTGATAGTTAACCTGATCTAGGAGCCGCGCTTCCCCACATCCACTCCACTGCCAGCCAAAGCTTTCTTTATCGCGGCCAGGGAAATCCCCTTGCGATCGCTGCAACCCGCCACAACACTGAGGATCTGCTCGCCGAACTTGGGACCGGCTGCGGCAGGTCGGGGAGCCGCCTTCTTCCTGGGAGACTTCACTTGAGCGGGAGCGGCTGGAGGAGCCGTTTCGGCGGCTGCAGTTTCAGTCATATCCGAGAGTGTGTGGAAAAACTGTGAGTCAGAACTGGATCCGAAATGAATCTAGTGGTGGCGGCACAGAGCAACTTGAAGGCAGAGAGCGGACGGAGCAGAGACAAGCTGCTGTCAGCTCCCGGCTCCTCCAGCCTCTCTGTGTTTCTCTCTCCTCACAAACTCTCCCATTGCAATGAAATTCCGCCTCTCCAGAGATCCAGCTCACATCCTTCATGTCTCTGACACACGAATGTTTGCTGTTGAAAAGGTTTCACTCGAACTGAGAACTCCATTTTCCACAGAAACCCGTTTTACTGCTGCACTGATCGCGCTCTCACACGCGATAGCTGACATGTTCTCTACTTTTCCACTGAAATCTTGAATTTAGCGAACCATTTGCCTTGAAATCTCACTTTGGGGCTCAGCAGGGGGATTAAGGGAATCTTTGATTGGAAAATTGTTTTATTTTACACAAGAGAGACTCGGAGATCTCATGATCAGAACAGACACACAAACACAGTTGGATTAGTCTGACTCTCCCGTCCCTTTCATTCACCCTCTCTTACACAATATTCACATCTACACATCACAGGACAAAACATTTACCAACTGTAAGGTCCCCGGACGGAATTTCTCCTCCTTTTAGCCTTTGCTCTGTATCCCGGGGGCGTCGTTATAGTTTTTCGCCTCAGTAACTGTTAAACACTCTGAAGCCCGCTCCCCGCAGATTGTCTTTGAATTCATTCATGGAATGTGAGTGTCGCTGTCTGGGTCAGCATTAGTTGCCCATCCCTAATTGCCCTTGGGAAGGTGATGATGAGCTGCCTTCTGGAACCGCTGCAGTCCATGGGGTGTACGGCCACATCTGTAAACCAGATTCCGCGGCAACAGCCAGTTATATCTGTTTTTTTCAGTTATTATAGCGGTTGCAGACATCATTGTGTTTCTTTAGGGTGAAGATACAAATTAACTGCTCTCGGAGTCTCTCAATTTTCCTGTTTTATTTGTTTTTCCTGCACTGACAGGTAACAGTAAATCACAACCTCAACAACCAGTGACAGCGAGTTAAACAATCATCCCCCACTCGCTGATAATGGAGTTTCTGACAGTGGCAGACATGTTCTGACCATCCTCCGATTGGGCCCGAAGGTGACCAGATTCACTGGCAGAGCTGGACTTTCTTACTGAGGGGGTGGCAGAGCAAGGTGAGTGATGGTGGTGACTGTGCGAACATTTGACCAAGGGTCAGTTCCTGGCCATCACAGTGGTAATTCATTTAATTATCTATCGCAGGTCAGAACAGTAGGTGGGCACTCCTAAAATAAAATTGACTAAAAATTCTCATCATCGCTGTGTTTCTCATGGAAAATCCACATTCAATTTGCTTTCAGCTGAAATGTTGTTCAAATGAAAGAAAAGGCCTCAAAACTAATCAATGAGTTCTCAGTCAGAAACAATAGTAAAAAGAAAGGTGGCCTAAACTGTCCAGAACTATGAGACAAGCCAAGTTCAGTTTCCAAACTGTGCTATGGACACATCTGGTATCTGATGAAATCAGCAACTCAGGAAGTTCCGTAATTATAACTAATGAAAATAACGGTTGTTTAAGCAGAGTGAGTGATGGTGGTATAGGGGTGAGCATAACTGCCTTCCAAGCAGATGACCCAGGTTTGATTCCTGGCCAATGCATTGGTCATTTATTTTGAACCTTATCCACGGCCTCTTGTGTTTTAAACTGAGTGGACAAAAACAGGGCGAACGAAACATTTGACAGGAATGAAATAAAATGCAGATACCTTTTTCATTTTTTGTTCGGACATAATTATTTTTTGATGAAAAATATTGGAATAGAAAAACAAGTCTCTGACCGAATAAATGAATTTTCAGCCAGACACAAAGACTCAAAGTAAAAGTAGAGGAACAAATTTCAGCTCCCACACTGTGTGTTGCGCCATCCTGGTGCCTGATGAAGTTAATATGAACGTTACTGAGGTGGTTACATTATTCTGACAAATAAGATCTGCCAAAAGATAAAATACTGGAAAATCCCAGCAGGTCTGACAGCATCTGTAAAGAAAGAAAAGAGCTGACGTATCGAGTCCAGATGACTCTTTGTCAAAGCTTTGACAACGGGTCGTCTGGACTCGAAACGTCAGCTCTTTTCTCTCCTTACAGATGCTGCCAAACTTGCTGAGATTTTCCAGCATTTTCTCTTTTGGTTTCAGATTCCAGCATCCGCAGTGATTTGCTTTCATTTGTTAAATAAGCAGCTGCTGTGGCCGCGTGGTTAAGGCGTTGGATTTGAAACCCGATGGGGTTTCTCCGTGCAGATTCGAGCCCCGCTGCCAGCGAGTGGGATTGGAAATGTATGCTTTAGACAGCCACAGAGTTGCAAATCCTATTTTTTTGGAAAGAATTATTTGGATCTCCAGCATGCTTTCAGCTACATAACAAGAAGGTGAGCTTGGAAAGGACACCTGAGTGTCCTCAGTCTGGCAAGGACAAGATAGGCCGAATGGATTCCTTCTATGCTGTTACATTTCTCTGGATTGCATGGTGACATGAGGAAAATCAAAGCATGAGCAGAATGCCAAAGGCATCAACAGGGGCACAAGGACAAAACAAGGTGTCACGTCAGAGGAAGATTTTTATTAATGACACACAGAGCATAAGAAATACATTTATTTAATTGAGCTGGATCCTGGAAAATGAAACAAACTTCGAACCAATCAGTGCCTATCTGAGAACTGGCAAGGAATATGGCTGACGTTGATACGGTTCATAGTGAATTTGTTTATAGAATAATAGAATCATACAGTACAGAAGAGGCTCTTCGGCCCATCGAGTCTGCTCTGACATCGAAGAAGCATCTGATCTCCAATCAAATCGCATCCACCACCACTTGACCCATAGGCCTGAATGTTATGATATGCCAATTGCTGAACACATACTTTTAAAGGATGTGAGGCAACTTGCCTCCATCACCTTCCAAGGCAGCGCATTCCCGACCGTCACTACCCTTGGGTAAAAATGTTTTTCCGCACATCCACCCTAAACTTCCTGCCCCTCACATTGAACCTATGTCCTCTTTTTACTGACCCTTCAACCAAGGGGAACAGCTGCTTCCTGTCCACTCTTTCGATGCCCTCATAATTCGATCAGGTCCCCCCTCAGTATTCTCTGCTCTCAAGAAAACAATCCAAGCCTACCCAATCTCCCTTCAGAACTTACATGTTCCATTCCAGACAGCATCACGGTGAATTTCCTCTGCACCCCCTCCAGTGCAATCACATCCTTCCTACCTTGTGGCGACCAAAACTGCACACAGTACTCTAGCTGTGGCCCCACCAAAGTTCTATGCAACTCCAACATGACATTTTATTGCAGTCGATGCCCCGATTGTTAAAGACAAGTGCCCCATATGTTTTTTTTTCACCATCCTACTAACATACCCTTCTACCTTCAGAGATTATGGACAAACACGCCAATGTCCCTATATTCCACAGAACTTCCAAGTGCCATGCCCTTCATTGAATACTTCCTTGCCAAATTATTCCTTCCAAAGTGTGTTAGCTCACATCTTTCGGGGTTAAATTCCATCTGCCACTTATCCGCCCGTTTGACTATCCTGTCTATATCTTCTTGCAGACTAAGAAACTCAGCCTCCCTTTCACCACCCAGCCAATCTTTATGCCATCTGCAAAGTCACTCATCCTACCCCGTCATTTATATTAATGATTTGGATGAGAATTTAGAAGGCATGTTTAGTACGTTGGCAAATTACACCAAGATTGGTGGCAGAGTGGACAATGAAGAAGGTTACCTCGGATTGCAGTGGGATCTTGATCAATTGAGTCAATGGGCCAATGAATGGCAGATGGAATTTGATTTAGATAAATGTAAGGTGATGTATTTTGGTGGATTAAACCACGACAAGACCTATTCAGTTCATGGTAAGACGTTGGGGTGAGTTATAAAACAAAGAGATCTCGGGGTACAGGTTCATAGCTCCTTGAAAGTGGAGTCACATGTGGACAGGGTGGTGAAGAAGACATTCGACATGCTTGGTTTCAGTGGTCAGAACATTGAACATGGGAGTTGGGACATCTTGTTGAAATTGTACAAGACATTCGTAAGGGCACGTTTGGAATACTGTGTACAGTTCTGGTCACCCTATTATGGGAAGGAAGGATATTAAACTCGAAAGAGTGCAGAAAAGATTTATTAGGATGCCACCAGGATTTGATGGTTTGAGTTATAAGGAGGGGTTGGATTGACTGGAACTTTTTTTTCCCCTGGAGCACAGGAGACCTAGAGGTGATATAAAGAGGCCTCTATCATAATGAGGAAATAGATAAGGTAGATAGCCAACAGCTTTTCCCCACAATAAGGGAGTCTAAAACTAGAGAACATAGGTTTACGATGAGAGGGGAGGGATACAAAAGGGTCCAGAAGGGCAATTTATTTCACACAGAGAGTGGTGTGTGGAACGAGTTGCCAGAGGTAGTAGAGGCGGGTACCATTTTGTCTTTTAAAAAGAATTTAGACAATTACATGGATGAGCTGGATATAGAGGGATATGGACCAAACACGGGCAATAGGGACGAACTTAATGGCAAAAATTGGGCGGCATGGACATGTTGTGCCGAAGGGCCTTTTTCCATGCTGTGAACCTCCAAGACTCGATTTATTGACACAAACAGCAAATCCAAATTATTTTTCCCTGCTGCCATCTCCTGGCTGAACGCAAGTTGTGCAACAAGGTCACGATTCAATCAAACCTTCAAAGATTGGAGTGAAACAACATCAACATGGTTCTGACCGATTAACATGATTGCAAAACATGATATTAATCAAATTCCATGTCCCAAGGACCTGCTTTCTGATTGGGCGACCCTGCTCACCCCGATCTATCGGAAAGTGTAAAACTCCCAGAACGGGAATGTCGGTTATATAATTCTCTAAGCTGTGATTTCTCTGCCACTTGATTGCTTGTGTATTCGTTCTATAAATACAGAGAGGGTGACAGAGCCAGGTGGTGTTGTGGTGACTGTGCGAGCATTTGACCAAGGGTCAGTTCCTGACCCAGAGTTTTGACTTATTTAATTGTCTATCTCCGGTCAGAACAGAAGGGGGTCACTCCTAAAAAAAAAAATCACCAAATATTCTCATCATCCATGTGTTTCTAACATAAAATCCGCTTCAATTTCCGTTCAGTGGAAACTTTGTTCAAATGAACTGCAAATCTAATCAGAGTTATCAGTCAGAAACAACAGCAAAAAGGTGGCTCAAACTGTCCAGAGAAACGAGACAAGCGAAGTTCAGGTTAAAAAAATGGGCCAAGGACACAGCTGGTGTCTGCTGAAATCAGCAACTAAGGTAGTTTTGTAATTATAACTAATGAAAATAACAACTGCTTACGCAGAGTGAGCGATGGTGGTATCGTGGTGAGCATAGCTGCCTTGACCCGGGTTCGATTCCCGGCCATCGCATTGGTAATGTGTATTGGACATTATCGGCGCCCTCTTGTGGTTTACACGCACCGTTTGACTGAAATGAAGTGGACTTTATTTTTCGGATGCAGAATTCGGGTTCAATTTGATTTTAATGAAAGGTTATTGAAAAAGGTTATTGAGCAAATCTCTGAACTAGTGAATGAGTTCTGGATCAGAGACAAAGATACAAATTAAAAGGAGACGAACAAATTTCAACTCACACGCTGTGCTCTGCATCATTCCGGTGCCTGATAAAGGTCTGTGAATGTTGCTAAGGCGGTTACATCACAATAACAAATAAGCAGCTGCGATGGCCGAGTGGTTAAGGCGTTGGACTTGAAATCCAATGGGGTTTCCCCGCGCAGGTTCGAACCCTGCTCGCAGCGGGGGCGATTTGAAATGTTAACTCTACTGCTTCAGGGCAGCCACTGGCTCAAAGAAGGTTGGCAAAGATTTAGTATTTGGATATTCAGCTGCATGGCTCCGGGCTGGGTGCAGGAAGATGGGCTTGGAAAGGACACCTGGGTGTCCTTATTATTTTGTAAATTGAATTTGTGTCTTTATATGCCCTGTTGTGAATAGAACTCCCACTCACCTGATGAAGGAGCAGCAAGCTTTGTTACCAAATAAACCTGTTGGACTTTCACCTGGTGTTGTGAGATTTCTTGCTGTGTCCTTGGACTGGCATGGCAGAATAGGTTCAATGGCTTCCTTCTGTGCTCTTATTTTTCTATAATTCTTCCTGTGGTTCGATGAGAAAATTCATAACATGAACATTTTCTTTTAAAAGCAGCATCAAGGCACAAAGGCAAAATACGGTCTCATGTCAGAGGAAGATTCTTCTGCAATGGCATAAGAATGCACACAGAGCATAAAAATACATTTCATCAGAATACATTGAATGAATGTTTCAAAATGCTGCTTCGGTGATATCACATCATGTTCATTCAAACACATTGCAACAAGCTGGTCATTACTGGGCGTTCTGTATTCCTCGTTATAACAGTTTGGGAATGGAAGGAGCAGGTTCACATCTGCACATTGACAGGATCAAACTGTCTCAGATTGACAGCTCCCAGGACAGGCTTTCCTCTCCTCTCGCTCTGTGCTGTGGATTCTCAGGGCTTAGTTGGAGTTTCCCAGCTTAGTAACTGTAAAAGCCTCTGAGGCCAGCAATGCTCACAGTGTCTGCTCCCCAGATTCAGGGGGCTGCAGCCAATCAGAGCTGTGCCTGATTTAACCCAGAACTGGTTGAAATTATGATATTGTTCACAAGCTGAATTCTATTTGATCAGATGAAGATACAGATTGTGTGCACTCAGTCACTAAACAACAATATCCTGCCTTCATATCGAGTGGATGAGAGTGGGTGGAGGGAGAGACAGAGACAGAGTGAGTTAGGGTGGTGAGAAACAGACGGCCAGACAATGTCTCAGTGACAGAAATCCTTGTAAATTCCAGCTTTAGCCAGAAAGATTCTCTTGGAGAAACAGAAGCTGCAGTATGTGGAAGAGACACATTATTAATCCCACACTCAGGAACAGTGCTGCCTTTTGACAGAAGAGATGGGGAGAGGCAAAATAAACTGAATGGTCCAGTTCAAAACTGTGTGCAGGCTCAGAGGGAGTAGGTTCAGGAAGATGTTTGAAAGTGAGACAGTTTAGGACAGTCGCTTGCAAAGTGGATGGGATCCTTGGCTTCACAAATGGAAGCACTGAGTGTCCATTGGATCCCGCATAATCCACAGTGTAAAAGGAGGCCATTTGCCCATTGCATCTGCACTGACTCTCTGGAAGAACATCTTTCGCCCATGGCTAACCCTCTTACTCTACACATCTTGGGTCACTCAGGGGCAATATATCATGTCTAATCCATTTATTCTGCACATCTTTAGACTATGGGAGGAAACTGGAGAACCTGGGGAAACCCATGCAGATACAGGGAGAATGTGCAAACTCCACACAGACAGTCAGCCATGGAGGAATTGAGCATGGGTCTCTGGCGCTGTGAAGCAGCAGCGCTAACCAGTGCCACTCAGCTGGTGTAACTTTAACAATCCAATTCCTTTCTGAATGCCTCACTTGAAGCTGCATCACCACATTGTCAGACAATGCATCCCAGAGCTGAACTACTCGCTGCGGGAAAGGGTTTTCTCATTATGCTTCAATCACTAATGAAGGGTCAGTAAATTGGTCCACAGGGGTGGAAGGGCTTCACATGATGTGACCCTTCGTAAACTGGGTCTGTATTTTCTGTGATTCACAAGCATGAGAGGCAAAACATTAAAACATACAAGATTCTGAAGGGGTTTGATTTTGTGGACATTGGGAGATTGCGTAAGCTGGCTCAGTGTAAGGATCAGATCATTTCGGACTGACATGAGAATAAATTTCTGCACTCATTGGGTTGTGATCCTTTGACATGCTCCATGGTTGAATACACTAGTGGTGGCACAGTGGTTAGCATTGCTGCCTCAAAGCACCAGGGAACCGGGTTCAATTCCACCTTGGCTGATTGCCTGTATGATGTTTGCACATCCTCCCCATGTTTGCGATTCATCCCATTCTCCAAAGTTTAGATGGATTGACCATGCTAAACTGCCTGTTAGTGTCCCAAATATATTGGTTAGGGGGATTAGCAGAATATGTGGGGTTACCGGGATAGGTTCTGGGTGGGATGCTCTGTCAGAGAGTCAGTGCAGATTCAATGGATCAAAGGGCCTCCATCTACACTGCAGGTTATGACAGTCTATGACAATTAAGGCTGAGATAGACAAATTTTGGTTTCTCAGGGAATCAAGGGAGTGAGGAGTAAAGTGGAGTTCAATCCCAAGATCTGAAACTCCATAAGCAGCTGGTATGCCCACACCTGGAGTCTGCATCCACAGTTTGGAACCCACATTTTCAAAAAGATATACAGCTGATCGAAAGAGTGCAAAGCTGTGTAACCAGGAAAATGGAAGGCATGAGGGGAATACTTAGTGAGGGATTAAGAATTATTGGATTGCAACCTTTCAAGAGGTTGATTTATGGTTTAGTTCAAATTTATAAATTGATACATGACCTTATTACCCAAGCTTGAAAAGTTCTTTATTCGGAGTTACCATAGTTTTGGTGATCGTCAGTATCAACTACAGAAATTTGATTCACATCTTAATAGTCACAGTTTTGGCCTTTACTTTAACAGCAGTTTTTCAAGTTTAAAGTGAAAACTAGAAGTGGGCAGCAAAGGAGTCTGGGAAGGGTTTTTATTTTAACTTTAAAAGTCAGTTCCCTGGGAGGTTCCCCCTCATTGATCCACTGGAGCAAGCTGAGAGGGGTGATTGAAAAGCAGCAGTGCTGGTAAGAGATTAATTGGATTAATTGAATTGTTTATTTATTTAATTAGTCAGCTAGTGTGTGTATTTTTTTGGCCTTTACTTTAACAGCAGTTTTTCAAGTTTAAAGTGAAAACTAGAAGTGGGCAGCAAAGGAGTCTGGGAAGGGTTTTTATTTTAACTTTAAAAGTCAGTTACCTGGGTGGTTCCCCCTCAGTAGTAGTTTTTTTTTTCTCTCGGGCCCCTAGCCCTATAAATTGGTGCAGAGGAGATACCCGATCCTCTACACTGGTAGAGGATCCCACCCTTCCATCCTCCTCTAACCTAATTATAAGTGTGGGGAAGTTTTTTGTTTTCTTTTTTTCTTGCTGGTAATGGCTTCAGGGATGGCAGTTCAGGCAGTATGCTGCATCTCCTGTGGGATGTATGTGGTGAGGAAATCCAGTAGTGTTTCAGGAGATTTTAGTTGTAAGAAGTGCATTAGATTGCAGCTTCTGGAGGAGCGTGTAAAGGAGCTGGAGGGGGAGGTAGAGGAACTCCGCATAATTCGGGAGGCGGAGGTGGAAGTTGATAGGAGTTATAGAGAAATAGTAACTCCTAGAAATGAGGCTTGGGTCAATGCCAGGAGGAGGGGTAAGAAGCAATCGGGAAGACAATCCCCTGGGGCGGTTCCCCTCCATAATAGGTTTTCGGTGCTGGAGGCTACAGTTGAGGAGGAATCAACTGAGCATAGAGAGCAGATCTCTGGGGGTGAGCCGAGTGAGAAAGCTCAGGTGGTTAGGGGCTGTAAAAGACTGGGCCTTGTGATTGGGGACTCCACAATTAAGGGGACAGATAGGAGGGTCGGAACTAAAGGTAGGGACTCAGGGTTGGTGTGTTGCCTACCAGGGGCTGGGGTCCGGGATGTGTCTGACAGGGTATTCAGGACTCTTAGGGGGGAGGGAGATAAACCACAAGTTATTGTACATGTGGGGACACACGACATAGGGAGGATAGGGGAAGGGGATATTAGGCAGGGATTTATGGAGTTGGGGTGGAAACTAAAGGCCAAGACTGACAGAGTGGTTATCTCTGGACTCTTGCCTGTACCACGGGATAGTTTAGAGAGGAATAGGGAGAGGGAAGGTTTGAATTCATGGCTGAGGGGATGGTGCAGGAGGGAGGGGTTCAGGTACTTAAGCAATTGGGGCTCGTACTGGGGAAGGTGTGACCTCTATGAGAAGGATGGTCTACACCTTAATCAGAAGGGGACCAATATCCTGGGGGGTAAATTTGCTAAGGCCATGCAGGGAGGTTTAAACTGATTCGGGGGGGGGGAGGGATCCTGAGTAGTGGGGCTGAAAGTGAGGGATGCATGGATGGGGACTGCAATGCACGGCATTGCAGAGGTGGGGTGGAGCAGGGTTTGAAATGTGTATACTTCAATGCCAGGAGTATTCGCAATAAAGTGGGTGAACTTGCAGCGTGGATCAGTACCTGGGACTTCGATGTTGTGGCTATTTCAGAGACATGGATAGAGCAGGGGCAGGAATGGATGCTGCAGGTCCCGGGGTTCAAATGTTTTAGTCGAAGTAGGGAAGGAGGTAGAAGAGGGGGAGGGGTAGCATTATTGGTCAGAGATTGTATCACAGTGTCAGAGAGGAGGTTTGATGAGGACTTATCTGTTGAGGTAGTATGGGCGGAGATTAGAAATAGGAGAGGAGAGGTCACCCTGTTGGGAGTCTTTTATAGACCTCCTAAAAGTTCTAGAGAGGTTGAGGAAAGGATTGCGGAGTCAATCCTGCTTAGGAGTGAAAGTAATAGGGCAATTGTTATGGGGGATTTTAACTTGACTAATATTGACTGGAATTGTTATAGCTCTAGCTCGTTAGAGGGGTCAGTTTTTGTTCAAAGCGTGCAGGAAGGTTTTTTGACTCAGTATGTAGACAGGCCAACTAGAGGTGAGGCTATATTGGATCTGGTGCTGGGAAATGAGCCAGACCAGGTGCTAGACTTGGAAGTTGGTGTGCATTTTGGTGATAGTGACCACAATTCGGTTACGTTCACCTTAGTGATGGAAAGGGATAGGCATGAACCTCGGGCCAGTGGTTTTAGCTGGGGGAAGGGTAATTATGAGGCTATTAGGAGAGAATTAGGAAACATAGGTTGGACTAGGAGATTACAGGGACTGGGAACGTCCGACATGTGGAGTTTTTTCAAGGAGCAGCTACTGCGAGTCTGTGATAGGTATGTCCCTGTCAGGCAAGGAGGAATTGGTAGGGCTAGGGAACCGTGGTGCACCAAAAAAGTTTCTTTGTTGGTTAAAAAGAAAAAGGAGGCTTATGTTCGGATGAGACGTGAGCACTCGGGTAGTGCACTAGAAAGCTTTAGATTGGCTAAGAGGGAGTTGAAGAGCGAGCTTAGAAGGGCTAAAAGGGGACATGAGAAGACTTTGGCGGATAGGGTTAAAGAGAATCCTAAGGCGTTCTATAGGTATGTCAAGAACAGAAGGTTGGTTAGGGCAAGTTTAGGGCCAGTTATAGATGGCAGAGGGAAGTTATGTGTGGAACCGGAGGAGATTGGTGAAGCATTGAACCAATATTTCTCTTCGGTGTTCACGCAAGGGGACATGAATATAGCTGAGGAGGACACTGGGTTGCAAGGGAGTAGAATAGACAGTATTACAGTTGATAAGGAGGATGTGCAGGATATTCTGGAGGGTCTGAAAATAGATAAATCCCCTGGTCCGGATGGGATTTATCCAAGAATTCTCTGGGAGGCAAGAGAAGTGATTGCAGAGCCTCTGGCTCTGATCTTCAGGTCGTCGTTGGCCTCTGGTATAGTACCAGAGGATTGGAGGTTAGCGAATGTTGTCCCATTGTTTAAGAAGGGGAACAGAGACTTCCCCGGGAATTATAGACCGGTGAGTCTCACTTCTGTTGTCGGCAAGATGTTGGAAAAAATTATAAGGGATAGGATTTATAGTTATTTGGAGAGTAATGAATTGATAGGTGATAGTCAGCATGGTTTTGTGGCAGGTAGGTCGTGCCTTACTAACCTTATTGAGTTTTTTGAGAAAGTGACCAAGGAGGTGGATGGGGGCAAGGCAGTGGACGTGGTATATATGGATTTTAGTAAGGCGTTTGATAAGGTTCACCATGGTAGGCTTCTGCAGAAAATGCAGATGTATGGGATTGGGGGTGATCTAGGAAATTGGATCAGGAATTGGCTAGCGGATAGGAAACAGAGGGTGGTGGTTGATAGTAAATATTCATCATGGAGTGCGGTTACAAGTGGTGTACCTCAGGGATCTGTTTTGGGGCCACTGCTGTTTGTAATATTTATTAATGATCTGGATGAGGGTATAGTTGGGTGGATTAGCAAATTTGCTGATGACACCAAAGTCGGTGGTGTGGTAGACAGTGAGGAAGGGTGTCGTAGTTTGCAGGAAGACTTAGACAGGTTGCAAAGTTGGGCCGAGAGGTGGCGGATGGAGTTTAATGCGGAGAAGTGTGAGGTAATTCACTTTGGTAGGAATAACAGATGTGTTGAGTATAGGGCTAACGGGAGGACTTTGAATAGTGTGGAGGAGCAGAGGGATCTAGGTGTATGTGTGCATAGATCCCTGAAAGTTGGGAATCAAGTAGATAAGGTTGTTAAGAAGGCATATGGTGTCTTGGCGTTTATTGGTAGGGGGATTGAATTTAGGAGTCGTAGCGTTATGTTGCAACTGTACACAACTCTGGTGCGGCCGCACTTGGAGTACTGTGTGCAGTTCTGGTCCCCACATTACAGGAAGGATGTGGAGGCTTTGGAGAGGGTGCAGAGGAGGTTTACCAGGATGTTGCCTGGTATGGAGGGGAGATCCTATGAGGAGAGGCTGAGGGATTTGGGATTGTTTTCGCTGGAAAGGCGGCGGCTAAGAGGGGATCTTATTGAAACATATAAGATGATTAGAGGTTTAGATAGGGTGGATAGTGATAGCCTTTTTCCTCTGATGGAGAAATCCAGCACGAGGGGGCATGGCTTTAAATTGAGGGGGGGTAGTTATAGAACCGATGTCAGGGGTAGGTTCTTTACCCAGAGGGTGGTGAGGGATTGGAATGCCCTGCCAGCATCAGTAGTAAATGCGCCTAGTTTGGGGGCGTTTAAGAGATCCGTAGATAGGTTCATGGACGAAAAGAAATTGGTTTAGGTTGGAGGGTCACAGTTTTTTTTTTTAACTGGTCGGTGCAACATCGTGGGCCGAAGGGCCTGTTCTGCGCTGTAATGTTCTATGTTCTATGTTCTATGGTGTTTGAGAAGATTCTCCGTGAAGATGTTTCTGTCAGTAAATTGTTGCATGTTGTGTTAAGATGTTCCCCGTTCGTATGCTTTCTTGCATATAAAATTGATTCACTGCAGATTGAGGTTTTTTGGAGAAAAGAGAAGCCGATGTAAATACCTGTCTGCAGACTCCACGTAAAAGCCACAAGTTGTTTCATTGTCAGTGATAATAGGAATAGCAGAGGATGATTTCGATCCATCGACCTCTGGGTTATGGGCCCAGCACGCTTCCGCTGCGCCACTCTGCTCCGGTAAAGGCCATTTCTGCTGCCTATCAATATAGTCAGGCAGATTTTCGCTCCCGTATCATTTAATACACGTTCCAGTGTCAGGACGCTCAGCCACTGCATCAAACCGAGAATAAAACAGAGAAAAACACACAATAGCAGTAAGAGAGATTGTCTGGACACGTAACGACAGGCAAAGGTGATGGGAAACCGGCAAAGCACGGAATTGGAAAATCGATCTCTATTTTTAAAGGAATTTTCTGTTGCAAGTACATATTTGTAAATGTATTTCCTGCTGTGTAACTCTGCTCTCTGTTGTTGAGAGGTGCTTTCTGCTGTTGTGTAAAATGTTTCCCTGATGCTGTCAATATCTTTCCGGTTGTATAAATATGATCCATGTTGTGTACTTTTGAAAAATGTTCTGTTAATATATGCCCTGCTCTGTAAACGTGTTCCGTGTTGTGTGAAAATATTCTCCGTGAAGATGTTTTCTGTTCGGCAGAAAGATGATTAACTGGTCTCATAATGTTCCATATTGGGTTAAAATGTTACACGTTGTGTTAAGATGTTCTCTATTCTTGTATAAAACTCTGGTTAAACTGCAACTGGATAACGATCGCCCAATTTCGACTGCATTTTACCCTCTGTTAGTGAATGTGATTGGGGGATTCAGATTGTATCCAAACATGCACGTGAGTGAAATTTGTTCTGCATCTATCTGTCTCCGGTTGTAGTTGCGAGAGTTTATTTGTTTTATTCATTTCGAGAGGTGGGCATCACTGAAGAGGCCAGCATTCATTGCCAATCCCCAACTGACATTCGGAAGGTGATGGTTTGCTGCTTTCTTGATGTTTCCCGATCCTATGCTTCCTTGCATATAAAATTGATTCACTGCAGATCGAGGTTTTTTGGAGAAAAGAGAAGCCGATCTAAATACCTGTCTGCAGACTCCACGTAAAAATCACAAGTCGTTTCATTGTCAGTGATAATAGGAATAGCAGAGGATGGTTTCGATCCATCGCCCTCTGGGTTATGGGCCCAGCACGCTTCCGCTGCGCCACTCTGCTCCGGTCAAAGCCGTTTCTGCTGCCTATCAATATAGTCAGGCAGATTTTCGCTCCTGCATCATTTAATACACATTCCAGTGTCAAGACGCTCAGCCACTGCATCAAACCGAGAATAAAACAGAGAAAAACACACAATAGCAGTAAGAGAGATTGTCTGAACACGTAACGACAGGTAAAGGTGATGGGAAACCGGCAAAGCACGGAATTGGAAAATCGATCTCTATTTTTAAAGGAATTTTCTGTTGCAAGTACACATTTCTAAATATATTTCCTGCTGTGTAACTCTGCTCTCTGTTGTTGAGAGGTGCTTTCTGCTGTTGTGTAAAATGCTTCCCTGATGCTGTCAATATCTTTCCGGTTGTATAAATATGATCCATGTTGTGTACTTTTTAAAAACGTTCTGTGAATATATGCCCTGCTCTGTAAACGTGTTCCGTGTTCTGTGAACATATTCTCCCGTGAAGATGTTTTCTGTTCGGCAGAAAGATGATTAACTGGTCTCATGATGCTCCACATTGGGTGAAAATGTTGCACGTTGTGTTAAGATGTTCTCTATTCTTGTATAAAAATCTGGTTAAACTGCAACTGGATAACGATCGCCCAATTTCGACTGCATTTTACGCTCTGTTAGTGAATGTGATTGGGGATTCAGATTGGATCCAAACCTGCACGTGAGTGAGATTTGTTCTGTATCTATCTGTCTCTGGTTGTAGTTGCGAGTGTTTATTTGTTTTATTCATTTCGAGAGGTGGGCATCACTGAAGAGGCCAGCATCCATTGCCAATCCCCAACTGACGTTAAGAATGTGATGGTTTGCTGCTTTCTTGAACTGCTGCAGTCCATGAGGTGTCGGTACAGCCACAGTGCTGTTCGCCAGACAGTCTTTCAGGATTTTGCCACTCTGACAGCGAAAGAGCCGCGATGTATTTCCAAGTCAGGATGGTGAGTGGCTTGAGGGGGAGCTTGCAGTGCTGGTGTTCCCATGTATCTATTGCCGCTGTCCTTCGAGATGGTAAGAACATAAGAACATAAGAAATTGGAGCAGGAGTAGGCCATCTAGCCCCTCGAGCCTGCCCCGCCATTCAATAAGATCATGGCTGATCTGATAGTGGTTTAGTTCCACTTATCCGCTCACTCCCCAAAACTGTTAATTCCCTTATTGATCAGAAATCTATCTACCTGTGACTTAAACATATTGAACGAGGTAGCCTCCACTGCTTCAATGGGCAGAGAATTCCAGAGATTCACTACCCTCCGAGAGGAGAAGTTCCTCCTCAACTCTGTCCTAAACTGACTCCCCCTTACTTTGAGGCTGTGTCCTCAAGTTCTTGTTTCCTTTCTAAGTGGAAAGAATCTCTCTGCCACTACCCTGGTAGAGGTGGTGGGCTTGTGGGTGCAGTCTAAGAAGAGTAGATGAAGAAATATTGCTCCCATTGCCTGAGGAGAGAAGGATGGCTTTTAATGTGCAGAGTATATAGGACCTGGGATGCACTGCCTGAGAGGGTGGCAGAGGCAGCATCAAATCAGGGCTGTCAAGGGGGAATGGAATCAGCACCTGAAGTGAAAGGATTTCCATGGTTATGAGACAAGGACGGGAAAGGGATGAGCTGAGTTGTTCTTGTACAGACCAGCAGAGAGACAAAGGGCCGAATGATCTCCCTTTCTTTGCTGTATCCATTCTAAGATTCGAGGTGTATGAGTGTTGGACTCATTCTGTATCGCTCTGTCTCTGGTGCGACATATGTGTGTGATGTTCATTATGAATCTCTCTGAGAGACTTTGCAAATCTGTACACATTCTATCTGGAAGGTACATAATTGAAACAGGGCCTTTTGTTCTAATTAGTACATGATTCCACACTATCCTCTACTAAAAATCTTCAACGTAACATCATCTGCTTATCTCTGAAATTCATTCTCCATCGTCTCATTACCGAGATTTTCCTTTCGTACATCTGTGCAAGTCGACTCAACTGCTCCAGGTAATAGCAAATTCGAAGTTATACTAACTGCATTGAAAAGTACATTAATATTGATTTCTCTATGGAATGTAATGCCGATATCCAATCACTAACTCCTGTTTGATCTGTCTCTGCAACAGCGACAGTTAAGATGCATTTTTCCGCTCTACTGCAGTTCTGTATTGCGGCCAGTGTATGTCAGCACACTCTGGTAGGCTGAAGTTCAGACATCAGAGAGGGACACAGCAGACAAGAATTGTTCACATCATATTGAACCTGGGACTGAGGAATTTAGAAATACTAAAATGTTTTGGCCATTTCATTTTGAAATCTACCAGTACGCTGCTTCCCTCTGTATTCGTCATTTAAATCCTGATAAATGAGCATGGCTAGGCTTATAATTGAATGTATTAGTGCCGGTTGGCATTATATTTGGAACCAAATGGCATTTGAATCATTAGCTTAGTTAGAATTTTATTCAGCAACAGTTTAATTATTAGTACAAACCTATTAAAGCATATATTTCAGAAGGTTTTACCTATTTCTGATTGGGGATATTATATAGAGAGAAATTTGCTTTTCTTGATATATGTTACTGACCTATATCTGGGAGCTTAGGTTTCGATCTCAAAATTTGTCAGTGGTGCAAAATTTGAAAATATTATGATTTTTAGTGAGGAGGATATTGATAATCTGCAAGAAGATATAGACAGTCTGGTGGAATGGGCAGACACGTGACAGATACAATTTAATTAATGTAAGGAAGTGTGAAGTGATGCATTTTGGTCCGAAGATCGAGGAGAGGTGATATAAAATAAAGGATACACCTTTACCCGTCCTAATTCCCATTGCACCTTTACCATGCCAAGATTCCACAGTCTATTCACCCATCACAGAACCCATTGAATATCCAGCCTGCAGTCTACATTGCACATTCTACTTGCACATTCATCATTCAACATTTTACACTCCCATTTTCCGATGTACCTTCATCTTGCAACATCTCCCTGCGCCGTCTCACAAGCCAGCCAACGTCGCACCTCCACTCTGTCCATTGCCCATGCTAGGCTTATCCTGCCCAGTCCGCATTGTGTTTCACTTTGCTCAGTTACAATGCCCAGATTGCACACTGTTCCAACTTTTATATTCTCCATTAATAATAAGTGAATAAATAGAACCATCCCTTGATTAAACACTGTCATCTTTTAGTAGGTGAATTTCATGAAGTGCTGTGTGTGGTTCCCTCCTTGACCTTGATGCTTCTGTACAAATGTAGTCAAAGGAAAATTATCCAAATATATCTTCAATTCTCCTGCTCATTCACAAGGAAATGAGCGGGTGATGGATACAGTTCCATAGTAGGTTTAGAAGATAGAGAATGGATTTACAAATTTAAAATCCAAGGGAGAGATCAATGCCTGGAGTTGTTTTCAGGCTGTGGCGACGAGAATAACAATGCACATTTTCAATTTGAATTGTTCAAAATACTCGAATGGAATATCTATTGTGGATGAAAGGAAACTTTAAACTGTGCAACTGTGCTGTGCTTCAGCGGCTTGTCATATAGTCATAGCGGTTTACAGCATGAAAACAGGCCCTCGGACAACTTGTCCATGCCGCCTTTTTTTCAAAATGCCAAAGCTAGTCCCAATTGCCCGCATTTGGCCCATATCCCGCTATACCCATCTTACCCATGCAACTCTCTAAATGCTTTTTAAAATACAAATTTGTACCCGCCTCTACTACTGCATCTGGCAGCTTGTTCCAGACACTCACCACCCTCTGTGTGAAGGAAATTGCCCCTCTGGACCCTTTTGTATCTCCCCCTCTCACCTTACAGCGATGCCCTCTAGTTTCAGATTCCCCTACCTTTGGGGAAATATATTGACTATCTAGCTGATCTATGCCCCTCCTTATTTTATAGACCTCTATAAGATCACCCCTCAGCCTTTGACAGTCCAGAGACAAAAGTGCCAGTCTATCCTGCCTCTCCTTATAACTCAAACCATCAAGTCCTGATAGCATCCTAGTAAATCTTTTCTGCCCTCTTTCTAGTTTAATAATATCCTTTGTATAATAGGGTGACGAGAACTGTATACAGTATTCCAAGTGTGGCCTTACCAATGTCTTGTACAACTTCAACAAGACGTCCCAACTCCTGAATTCAATGTTCTGACCAATGAAACCAAGCATGCCGAATGCCTTCTTCACCACTCTGTCCACCTGTGACTCCACTTTCAAGGAGCTATGAACCTGTACCCCAAGGTCTCTTTTACAGGAATCTCCATTCATCCATCGCCTGCTGAGCATATCCAGCATTGTCGGTTTTTGATTCTGGTTTCCAGCTTCCAGCTTTGCGTTGTGTTCTGTGCAGGTGTTTAACTGGAACAGGGAACAGATTCTGATCAGCGCTGTGACAGATAGAGTAGAATGTGCCCCCGACTATCAAGCCTGTGAGATTACATTCCGAGCTGCCCACGAGAATAAGGAAGAGAAAGAGGGAGGATCATTCTGTGATGGACAGATTTCATGTACAAAGGACAAAATGGTCTGTATTCCCACAGCTGTTTTAACAGACATAAGATGTAGCAACATGACTTGCAATCAATAAAGTCCCTCTTCACAGTCCTTGACTTTTTAACTACGAGATTGTTGAACTTTCCACATTGTCAAACATCCATATATGGACAAGTAAAGCAAACTTCCAGCATGTGGCGGTTTGGGTAGCGCGTTAGACATCTAAATAATGGCAAGTCAGCCATTCAAAGGTTGTGGGTTTCAGTCCCACCAGAATCGGACTTGGGGTCCGATTAGTAGAAAGCAGGTTGCTGCTCCGTTGATGTGATTCAGCTTCGGCACCGACATTTCCTGCTCTGCCATCTCTTCATGCTGCTTCTGTTTATTGGCTCCCAGGGAAACCACTGACTCAAAAATAAATCGCAAACCCCGGGGGCTTTCTTAAAGTTTGACACGACGTTCGCTGGTTGGGTGAGAAATAGTAGCATCTTTTTCAATTAGATATTTCGCTTCTTTTGAAGATCACGAAGATTAAACAACACACACGTGCAACAACAACAACTTATAAATAACTACAATCAATAAATAAATATCAGTGCCCTGCAACCTGGTGGTGTTATTCTGATGTGTCTGCTGCGCTTGTCCTTCTAGGCGGTCGTGGTCGTGGGTTTGGAAGGTGCTGGCAAAGGAGCCTTGCTTTGTTGCTGCAGTGCATCTTGTAGATGGCGCAAACTGCTGCCATTTTGTGTCGGGAGTGGAGGGAGTGAAGCTTTATGCATGGGAAGCGAATGAAGTGGGAAGCTTTGTCCTGGATGGTGCCAAGTTTTTGCAGTGCTGTTCAAATTGCATTCATCCAGGCAAGTTATCTCAGGAAACCAGGTGCTCGGGTTTCCTCCCACTGTCCAAAGATGAGCAGGTTGGGTGGATTTGGCCATGCTAGATTGCCCCTTGGTCACCAAGGTGTATGTATCGGTAGATTAGCGGGGTGGATGCGTGGCTCTGCGGGAATAGGTCCTGTGTGCGATTCTCTGTCGGAGAGTCGGGACAGACTCGATGGGCAGAATGGTCTCCTTCACCACTGTCGGGATGGTGTGATTCTAAGGCGATTTGACTCTGTTCGAAATTCCCTGAGAAAACAATGGAACGCTATGTTTGTAGAACTTGGAGAATTGGATTTATTGCAAATTAAATGTTTTTTTACTGCAAGATGATGAAAGTATCTGGATCACGTTTAATAAATAGGCAAGATATTTGAGGAGACTCTCGAACTATGTTTTTTTATCGTTGTAGATTATCCACTGTGAAGGGAAAGACAACATTGACAAGCAAGAAATGGATATTGCGACTTACGCAGTTGCAAAGTTCACTGGAAAGGAATCCGAGGATCTGAATCCAGAATCTTCTGGTTTACTAAATCGGTGCTTTAACCAAGTAAGCCACAGAGCCTGATACCGCTCTTCGTGGGTACAGCAGAATGCTGGAAATACATTCCAGATCTGGTGGTATTAGTGAAAAAAGAGATATTACCAGATCTGTAACGTACCTCTGAAAATAGAGATAGTTCACATTTCAGATGCAGACCTTGCACGGGAATGACCGGTTCTCTCTCCACAGATGCTATGGGATCTCGGATAGATTCATGAAAGAAAAATAACTGAATCCCACAGTGGCCCATCGAGACTGCACCGATTTCCCTGTAAACATTTCAAATCCGCCTTTCCCCGACACCCGCCCATCAGGGTCTCAGGGGAGGTGCTCCTTAGGAATTCACAAAAGAAAGCACATCAGAGGGAATCACACAAATCACTCAGTGAAACACTTCCACTAAACATTGAGCGGTTTAACGTGAGCTTGGTTCCACTTACTGTTTTCAGACACACATCTGGTATAAAAGTAGCCGTGTTCAGGATGTGATTCACACACAGTTTTCTGCTCTGAAGGCAGATGTGCTCCTTCTGTGGCACGAGGTGATTTTTTAAAAAGTACTTTATTCATACGGGATATGTGTGACGCTGGCGCGAGAAGCATTTATTGTCCAAATTAATAATCTTTGAGTAATTGGCGATGAATTCATTCTGGTGCCGCTGCAGTCCATGTGGTATATGTGCACATACACTCCTGTTCGGGAGGGAGTTCCAAGATTGTGAGCCAGCCAGGGGAACGGTGATACATTTCCAAGTCAGGTTGAAGTGTGTCTCGGAGTGGAACTCACAGGTGGTCGTTGTTTCTCAGCATCAACTGCCCTTGTGCTGCCAGGTGAGAAATTTCTTGGGTTTGGATGCTGCTTCGCGAACGAAAAATTACTGTCAGGAGTGGGATTTGAACCCACGCCTCCAGAAGAGACTGCGACCTGAACGCAGCGCCTTAGACCGCTCGGCCATCCTGACTACATTGGCCAAGTGTAAAATTTCTGCACAAGTCGATCTGAATTCCACCTTTATTGTCATTACATTTATAACTCGATGTATTTTTCCATTTTTGAACCCCAACCAGAGTCCTGTATCTGAGTCCCATCCTTTCCCAAGCCGCCGGGGGCTGAGGACTTCTCATTGCTGGATTGCGCTGTTTGCTCAAATCAACAAAGACCCAATTCCCGCCCTCCCTGTTCCTTACACGAAGGTGTTGAGAGTGTCAGATCTGAGCAACGTGAAGTATCCAATAGGAGAGTTATATCCTGGCGACAGGAATATCTCTCCGCAGCTGCTTTCGGAGCTGCTGAATATTTCCAGCATTTCCTCTTTCTGATTTTGTCCCTTCATTACAGGAGTTCATTTACTGACAACCCAAAACTTGTCTCGAGTGCGCAGGTCCAGACAAACCTTTTCTGTGATCTTCACACAGACAAGTTCACTCTTCACTTTCCAACTCACAAGCTTTAAAATCGGCTGCTTCCACACTCAGCACCCTGCGGCATTGCCTTCAACCCTCACCCCACCCTCCACCCGACCACCAGGGTCTCAGTAGTACAAATGCTTCTTGGGAATTCACAAAAGCAAGGGGATCACAGTGTTTGTGAGGGAATATAAAAGGTTAATCCACACTCACAAACGGACTGATTATGTGAGAATCTCTCTCTCTCACGTACACACACACACACACACACACACACAGAGACCACCACCACCACCACCAAGGCAAATTGTGAAATTTCATCAATTAAGAACATCTGGGATTAAAAGTCTGACGACCATGGATCGATTGTCAAAAGGAAGACAACTGCTTCACTAATGTCCTTTAAGCAATGAATATTTTAACTGGTTTGGACCTAAATGGGGCCCCCGACACACAGCAACTTTGGTGACTCTAAGCTGCCCTCTGAGGTGACCTATCAAGCCGCTCAGTTCAAGGGAAATTTAGGATGGGCAATAATGCGGGCCCAGCCAGCGACACCCACATCCCAGAAATGAATAAACAACATTAGTCGTTGAGTGAAAATGAGGGGATACAGAAACTCAGTTGCAGTACCAAAGGTTGACAGAGACAGAATTAATTGAGAAACCATGTTTCAGTTCCGGAAGCTGACAGTCAGAACAAGTCACTTCTCCACGCACAGTTTAACTGATCGAATCAGAAAGATCCCAATCTTCATTGAGCAGCAGATAATGCAAAACACAGTCTGAATACAGACAGATGCACCAGAAAAAGCATTCATTCTGGTTGCATCACAGCTTGGTGCGGCTCCTGCTCTGTCCAGGACCGCAAAAAATCGACAAAGTGTCGTAAACAAAGCCAGTTCATCACGCAAACCAGCCTGCCATCCATTGACACGCCCGCGTTGCCTTGGAAAAGCAGCGAGTTGAAGCAGCCACACACCGTGGACAGATTATCTACCACCGGCTTCTGTCGAGAACTGGATACAAAAATCTGAGGGCAGGCACGAACCAAGTAAAGAACAGCTTCTTCCTTGTTACCATCAGAATTTTGATTGGACCTACCTCGTATTAATTTGATCTTTCTCTACATGTTGCTGTGACTGTAACTCTACATTGTGCGCTCTCTTCTTTCCTTCGTTTTGTATGGTATGCTTTGTCTGCGTAGCATGTAAGAAACAATACTTCTCACAGTGTACTAAAGCATGTGACAAGAATAAATCAAATCAAATAAAATCAAAGAATATGACACAGATATAAAGGTCAAGTCGCCGTAGTTGCAAATGACCAGAGGCTGCTTTCCCCCTCAAAAGGGAGAGCTTACTGGTGGCGATTTAGCCCAAGGGTTACCATACCTCAGGCGACAGGCAATGCTTGGAATATCTAATGTGCGATCGAATAGTACATCTGGATTTTCTTTGCAGAAAATTTGTATCAAAATCCTGATGTTGTTTTTAAATCCGGGGATAATATACGGCTGTTACAAACTGCCCTGCCACCTTCAATGATTTGTACACAGGTCCATATATTTCCCGCTGTTCCTGTTTCCCCTTTTGGAATTATATCCTTTATTTTGTATTGTCTCTTTGCGTTCTTCCCACCAAAATGAATCACTTAATCCGCCACATGTCCTCCCATTCCACTAAGCTGTCTGTGTCCTTTCAGAGTTCGACTGGAATTTCTGTAGCTCTTTTCAGAACCAAAGGGCGTCCCAAATCATTTCACTGATAATAAAGGATTTTTGAAATATAGTCATTGTCCAATTGCTGAACTTTTGAACTGTCTGTTCGATACGTCAGAAATTCCCATATGGGGATGGGGAATAAGTGCACCAGGTGTGGCTCTGTGGCGCAACGGATAGTGTGTTAGATTCCTCGTCATTGTCTGGCGAGACAATCAAAGGTAAACTTTGAAGAAATCAGCTGTTCATAAACTGGTTAGTTAGATGTTGGTTATAGTTGCGATGACCGAGTTGTTCAGGCGTTTGATTTAAAATCTAATCTGGTTCACCGCGCAGGTTCAAGCCCCCAGGGTTTCGAGAGTGGATGAAACTGTTCATTTTCTTTAATCACCTCCAGAGGGCTGATCACTGACTGGAAAACTGATCGCCATTCCTATTGGATTTTGTGAAGATATCGACGAAATATTGAGTGAACAGATGGAAAAGAAGACGATAACAATGTCTGTTTGACTTCTGTATTTTGGGAGCCGATCGTGGCTCTGCGAGGAGAAAGGGGTGAGGTCAGAGGTGCGGGAGACGAATAGGGCACGGTTGAGCGCCTAACCAAACACCGAGGGTCGGGGTGGAGGCACCTTGGTGTCAGGAAGTTGGAGTCCATGTCAGGAGCGCCGATTTGGAAAGAGGCATCAGGGGAACAGTTCCGACTGAGGTGAACAAACTAGGAGAATGGGGATGGCGTCCTTACAGGGATCGGGGTATGAGGATCTGTACTCGGCGTGTGAGTCGGTGGGGCTTTAGTTACTGGTGGTCAGTCTATCTAGAATTGGAGGCAGACAGGTCAAGGAAGGGTAGGGAAGTGTCGGATTTGGACCATGCGAAAATGCGAGGGCAGAAAATGGAAGCAAAATCGCTATTTTTTCCAGGCGCAGATGAGAGCAGGAAGCAGCACCGATACAGTCATCGACGTAACGGAAAAAGAGTTGGGGGGTGGGAAGAGGGGGTGGCGGGGTGGGGGGGGGGGCGGTGGCGGTGGCTGAACAGGACTGGAACAAGAAATATTCCACATACTCCACAAAAATCACTCACTTTCAGGCGCGTAACCGGAGCCTAACGGTGCCTTTTGTGATGCTATCTGAAGATTACAGTTTCCAACCCAGTCACTTTGTACAGAAATCTGGTGGAACCTCCTCAAAACTGAGCCTGTTGACTGAAATCCACTATTTCTTTCAGAAATTGCAGGGAGCTTTCTCAGAATTACTTCCCTTGTAACTTTGTCCATTTAATTCTCACTTATCTTAGAATTTTTGATCCGAACAATTCCACAATATCTGTTTGATCTGGATAAATTATTGATGTTCCCAACTCGAACAAAATGCTTTGTTATCAATCGGCCAATGGGAATTCTGTGGATGGAATTCTAATGTCCTCAGGAAGAGGTTTAATAATGAGCTGAATGAACTGTTTTTGTTCACAGGGATGAAAGGTTATGTCACTGGGCTGGCAATCCAGAGGTCCGGACTAATATTTGGGGACACGGAGTAAATCCCACCACGGCAGCTTGCAAAATTCAAATTCACGGATTTAATACATAGAAACATGAATAGAAAACAGAAACAGGAGTTGGCCATTCGGCCCAAATAATGCTGGAATTGAATGCAAGCTTCAGAAATGGCGGCCTTGAAATTTCCGTCGATTGTTTTCCAGAGACAACATCACAGAACAACAGAGAACATGTCACACAACAGGACACGCCTTTACAGAACCGAGAAAACTTCTGCTCAAGATGGATCATATTTACACAACCGGGAACACATTTACACAACAGGGAACACATTTGCACAACAGGGAAGAATTTGACACAACCACAGTGAAGATCTGTCAACGACAGAGTCACAGTTCCACAACAGAGAGAACAGTTACACAGCACAGAACACAGTTAAACAGCAGGAAATAGATTTCAAAACAGGGCCTGGCTTTGTGTAACAGAAAACAGCTTTTCAGAAATAATCATATTTTCCATCTCAGTATCTTGCTGGTTTGCTCGGCACCTTTTCTGTCTGTCATTGTGTGTGTATCCTGATAGTCTCTTCCTGCTTTTCTGTGTGTCTTTCTCTATCTGTTACACTCGAGGTGATGTCACGTGTTATTGTCCAGCCAGGGTGTGCTTCCCACCACGGGGGTTGTTGTTTTAAATCAATGGATGTCCAAAGATGTGCGGGTTCGGTTGATTGGCCAGGTTAAAAATTGCCCCTTAGAATTCTGAGATGCGTAGGTTAGAGGGATTAGCGGGTAAATATGTGGGGGTAGGGGCTGGGTGGGATTGTGGTCGGTGCAGACTCGATGGGCCGAATGGCCTGCTTCTGCACTGTAGGGTTTCTATGTTTCTAATAGTTGTCGGACTGCCGCGCAACAGTCATAGACAGGAAGCGATTATGTTTCGGAGCAGAGTGTCGCAGCGGAAGCGGCCCGTAACCCAGAGGTAGATGGATCAAAACCACCCTTTGCTATCGTGTTTTCACTCGCATCAAAAAGGCATATTCGGCTGCTGTCCAAGAGCAAATCTGGATTTTCTCGGCAGCAAATTTGCTTCGTCATGTTGATTTGTGTTACCGTGGGTGGCACAGCGCATTTGTCCCAGGTTTAGTTCAGTTGGCTGTGCAGCAGATTCAGCCAACAGCTCCTGATCATTTCCCGTATCGGTTGAGATTATTGATACAGGCCCCGCCTTCTCAGCCTTGCTCTCCGCCTGAGATGTGAATCCTCCGGTTAAATCACCAGAAGTCAGCTCTCCCCTGAGATGTCCGCTGAATCATCTCGGACCGTGGACGTTGCTTTAAATTTACAAACAGCAAAAATATGACCTGCTCGTGGAAACCGGAGGTATCCCTAAAATATCATTTCATCATAATTTTGAAATGTATCATTTCGCGAACATTTGCAAACAATCAACTTTCCCCGGATGCAGAATCCAAAGACCAACTGCAGAAATCCTCCAGGAGCCTGACGTGAATTAAACACGGAACCTTCTGACCTGGAGGGACCTGATAAATTAACTGTCTCCCTCTTTACTTTCTATGGATTTACATCGAATGGAAGAGTTACAACGAACCGAGATTAATGAGAGAGCAGGACCACAACATTGTCCTGCGGGAGAAATGTCTTCTTGTTGCGGGTGTTAAGAGCACAAGAGCTGGTTTGGGGCAGTATAGACGCATGACGAGGTGGCCGAATGGTTAACGCGATGGACTGCTAATCCATTGTGCTCTGCACGCGTGGGTTCGAATCCTATCTTCGTCGTAGATGCATTTTCTCCGTCTTCGTATTGACCCACTGATTGAGGGTGGACTGATGTTGAGGTTTCCGAACAAACGTGAAGTTTCAACCGAGTTCTGCACGTATTTGGGGTGAATAATCCAGCACCATTCCATATTCCTCATCCAAATGAGAAACTCGAGCTGGCAATCGATTCAAATCACGACACCAGCTTTGGGCAGGGGTTTGCCACCAGGAGAACATGTGGTTTCAGAAGCTCCAAAACAGCCTCCAGCTTCATTTGAGGCACCAGTTGCGGATTTTGTCTTTCCAGAATCGGACGTTCCGCCATGAAAATTAGTGCCGGGTTAGGTGGAATGGTCATGTTCAATTGCCCCTTACTGTCACGAGTATTAGCATGTTAAATATGTGGGGTTATGGGATTGCTGATTGCGCCGGCTCGATCAGCCGAATGGCCTCCTGGACTGTAGGGATTCTATGAAGTTCAGGGCGACAGTTTCACTTCTTTGGGAATTTCTCCAACTGTTCTCGGATAAGATTAAAATTTCTAACCAGTCAATGCCTGTTTGAGGACTGGCAAGGAATAGGGCTGACATTGAATAGGTTCATATTGAATTAGTTACAGCAAATTGATTCTTTAAGAGGTGTTGGTGCAATGCTTTCAGAGAGACTGTCAGAGTTCCTTTTTTTGTTCAGTCATTTTGTTAATCTACTTGGAGCGGGTGCAGTTTGTCAACATCTGTGCCTCTTGCTTGGCCACCTCTGTGGGCAGCAGCAGCTCCAAGAGTCAAGTGGGCGATGGTGGTGACTGTGTGAGCACTCGATCAAGGTTCCTGGCCATCACATTGGTGACTTATTTAATTAGCTATCGCAGGTCAGAACAGAACAGAACAGGACATCTGAAATGAAATTCATTCAAGATTCTCATTATTCATGAGTTATTAATGGAAATATTTCTACGATTTGCTTCCTGTGTAAACTTCGTTGCAATGAAAGAATAGGCCTCAAAGCTATTCAATGAGTTCTCAGTCAGAAACAACAGTGAAAAGGGGGGTTAAACTGTGCAGAAAAACGCGACAGCCAAGATCAGTTTACAAATTGTGTTATGGACACACCTTCGTGAGCAACGAAAGTAATTCCGTAATTATAACTAATGAAAATAACAACCTATTTAACAGATGGTGGTGTAGTGGTGAGCATGGCTGTCTTCGAAGCAGTTAGCCCGGATTCGGTTCCCGGCCATAGCACTGGTCATTTATTTAGGTCCTTATCTACGGCCTCTTGCGTTTCAAATCATGTGGTCAAAAACAGTTCAAACGCAGCATTTGCCGGAAATGAAACAAAAAGGACGTCCCGTTTAAATATTATTTATTCGGACGGAAAATTCCGCTTCAAATTCTCTCTGCAGAAAAAAATTATTGAAACAGAGGAAGAAGTCTCTGTGCTAATGAATGAGTTCTCAGTCAGAGACAAAGATATAAAGTAACGGGAACCGAACACAGTTGACCTCCCTGACTGTGATCTCAATAATCCTGATGAAGTCAATATGAACGTTCCTGTGGTCGTTGCATCGACTGGCCAATAAACAGCTCCGATGGCAGGGTGGTTCAGGCGTTCGACTTGGAATCTAAATTTGCTTTGATTGGAGACATTTTTAACCGAAAGAACAGGCCTCAAAACTATTCAATGAGTTCCCAGGCAGGTACAATATTAAAAAGTAGGCTTAAACTGTCCAAAAAACAAGAGTGAACAATTTCAGTTTACAAAATGTGCGTCAGGACCACCTGGTGTCTGAGGAAATCGACAACTAAGGCACTTCCGTAATTATAACAAATGTAAATAACCATTGCTTAAACATAGCGAGCGATGGTGGTATAGTGGTGAGCATAGCTGCCTTCCAAGCAGTTGACGTGGGTTCGATTCCCGCCCATCGCATTGGCAATGTAGTTATGACTTCATTTTGTGGACAAAATAAAATTCGAACGCGGCAATTGCCGATAAATACGCTTCCCGTTCTAACTTTATTTATTTCGGACCGAGAATTCGGTTTCAATTTCTTTATCCTGAAAACAATGTTGAAATAGAAGAATAATTGAACAAATGAATTCTCAGTCAAACATAAGGACACCAAATAAAAATAGAGGAACACATGTCAGCTCACACACTGCTCACTGCACAATCCTGGTGCTTGATGAAGTTAACATGAACATCGCTGAGGTGATTACATCATTTTGAGAGATAAGCAGCTGCGTTGGCCGAGTGGTTAAGGCGTTGGACTCAAAACCATCGTTTCCTCGCGAAGGTTCAAACTCTGTGCGCAATGAGCGAGATTGGAAATGTTTAATTGGCTTCTCCAGGACAGCCCATGATATTGAATTCTAATTTACTGTGGGCTCTTTCTATAAAGACCGGGAACTGTGCTGGCATCGACAATATAGGCCGAATGGCTTCTGTGCTATAACTTCCATGAGAAAAATCATGACTTGAGAAGAAAGAAAAAGAGCAGCACAAGGACAAAACAAGGTCTTATTTCAGAGAAAGATTCTTGTGTCATGACACACAGGACATAAGAAATACACTTCATCAGAATACATTGAATGAATGAGAATTTCAAAATGCTGCTTAGATGATGAAATATCACGTTCATTCAAAACATGCTACAAGCTGGACATTACTGGGCGTTCCGTATTCCTGCTTAAAACAGTTTGGGAATGGAACGAACATGTGGAACATAAGGAAGAATAATCATATTGGAACGTTAGTAAAAGAGGATTATAGACAATCATAAGACATCAGGAAATTTCATGTTAGAATTAATTTCAAAATGTCTATGGATTAAGTGGTCACTCAGCCCAGGACTCCAAACACAAGCGAAAAAGTGATGGAATATATTCAGATCTTAGAGAATTCTGCAACCAAATCGATGTTGCTTTAAAATCTCCCAATAATTTCTGACAGATCCAACCGAGCTGGGCAGCTCAATGAGAAAGCAGCTGTTGCCATGTTTACGCATCAGATGTATTTCTGGCAGAAAATGATATCCGAGAGTGCGTGGAAAATGTGTGTGAGAGTCAGAACTGGGTCCGAAATGAAACCAGTGGTGGCGGCACAGAGCAACTGAAAGGAAGAGAGCGGATGGTGCAGAGACAAGCTGTTGTCAGCTCCCGGATCCTCCAGCTGTGTTTCTCTCTCTTCACAAACTCTCCCACTACAATTAAAATTAGACTATCTCGATTCTCAGACTGACTTATTTCTGTTACTGAAATCCGAACGTTTCCTGTCGTGAAAATTCCATCTGAATTCAAGGCAGCAATTCCCACTTCAACCCGTTTCTTTCCTGCATTGATCGCGCTTTTGTCGACTGAAACCTTAAAATCGACCCAAACTTTCCCTTAAATTCTCTCTTCAGGTCTGAGCAGCGCGATCCAATGACAGGAGAATCTTGTGATTTGACACAAGAAGGACTGGGAAATCAGCCGCTGAGGGCGGACACACAAACACAGTAACATTAGTCTAACCCAGCCGCCCCTTTAGCACACTCTCGCGGACACAGTGTTCACCTCTGCACATTGACAGGTCAAACTGTGTCTCAGATTGGCAGCTCCGAGGACAGGCTTTCCTCTCCTCTCGCTCTGTGCTGTGGATTCGGGGAGAATAATTGGAGTTTCCCAGCTCAGTAACTATTAAAGCCTCTGAGGCTGGCGATGCTCACAGTGTCTGTTCCCCAGATTCGGGGGGCGGCAGCCAATCAGAGTTGTGCCTGGTTTAACCCAGAACTGTTTGAAATTATGATCTTGTTCACAAGCTGAATTCTATTTGTTCAGATGAAGATACAGATGGTTTGCACTCAGTCATTAACCAACAAGATCCCCCCTTCATATACATAATGTATAGGAGGCATCGGATCCCAACAGCGCGGAAGGAGGCCACTCGGCCCAGACATTCTGCGCCGACTCTCCGACGGAGAATCCCTCCCTGCAACCACAAGTAATTACACTGCTAATCCCCCCGACAAGAAGGGTCAATTCAGCCTGGCCAATCCACCTAATCTGCACATCGTTGGGGATGGGAGTAAACCGGAACACCCGAAGGAAACCCACGCACACGGGGAGAACGTGCAAACTCCACACAGACAGGCATCCAAGAATGTTAGTAATGAAATTCAGTTTTCTACCGGTTACAAACGCTGGGGATTCCCCTTCAATTTGTGGCATCTGGGAATCAGCGAAGCATCCAAAAATAGAACTGACAATATATATAACCACGGTAGGTATTCACATGGTACTGACATTCTGTGCAATATTGCATCTGTTGACCGCGTGGCCTAATGGATAAGGCGTCTGACTTCGGCAATCGTAGTGATGATGCTATCAGAAAATTGCAGGTTCGAGTCCTGTCGCGGTCGTTTTATGCAGAAATCTGGTCGAAGTTCCGGAAAAAAACGAAATGTCCTTCGATAGCTGAAAGCTCTGCATTTTCTTGCAAACGTTGCCGGGCGTTATCTGAGAATGCACTTCCTTGTTGTTTTCTTCACTCAATTTTCTAATCTCATTATTTTATTCTCCTCCCAAGAAATCAATCTTATCTTTGAGATCTTAATAAATCATTGATGCTCCCGAATGGAGCAACAGGCTTTGCAGCAAATGGTTGAATCAAATTCTGTGGAGGGAATTCTCACATCCTCAGGAAGAGGTTTAATAATGAGCTGAATGAACTGTTTCTGTTTACAGGGATGAAAGGTTATGTCACTGGGCTGGTAATCCAGAGGCGTGCACTAATCATTGGGAAGACGGAGTAAATCCCACCATTGGTGAAATTTAATTCATTGATTAAATCAATCTGGAATTGAAAGCTAGTATCAGTGATAGCGGCCTTGAAACTGTCGCCGATTGTTGTAAAACCTCATCTGGTTCACCAGTGCACTTTCGATAAAGAAGTCTGCCCTCCATGTGACTGTTGACCCAGAGCAATGAGGGTGACTCTTACCTGCCCTCTGAAATGGCGGAACAAGCCACTCTCAGTTGATGGACAATTAGGGAAAGGCAACAAATGCTGGTCCAGCAGGCGACACCAACAGCCCATAAAAAGTAGAATAATTATGTAGAAAGAGAATGGCCTGGTAACGGATTGAGAAACTGGATGCTTCTTCTCCTGCAATAACAAGGCTGAGGGGGGTCTGATGCTGGGCTGTAAATTAGTGAAAGATTTTGAAAAATTTCATTTCGATACAATAGACCAGAGAAGGGCAGATAAAAATGTATCTCACTCTCATTGATGGTTGGTGGCTTTAGCACAATGATGTACATGCGACCAGCGTATCAGCGAATCCTAAGAGTGTGAGAGAAATTCCATCAGTAATGCTTCCCCGCCATCCTCCAGATTGAAGCGAGGCAGCATTCATGCTGGTGACTGGGAGGAGTTTGTTACTCATCGTTGAAAATGGCCAAAACATATCCCTCAATCTACAGCACGCTTTTATGAGGCAGAATGGCGGGAGAGAATAAAGTAACAGAGAAGAAAGCTCTGTGGGCCGAGAATGGGCCTGTTCACTCACTTGAAGACCCATGGCAGTAATTCACGGCCCTGACTGGGTGTCATCCTCAAATTAAGAGACAGACAACGATAACAACTGCTTGTTACAAAATAACTAACATAAAAAAGCCACGTCCAACATTAATATTGTTAAAACTTCCCGATAGTCTGAACAATTCTTGTTTATTTATACCTCTCTGGTCTGTGAGCTTCGCTCTTCCTGGGTGTGCTGACATCTACTGGCCGCAACCCAGAACTTCAACAAAGGGAAGACGTTCACATCAAGTGAGGGTGTTCCAGGAATAGGTCAATATGAAGAATTAATAAAGGGGTGTGATTGGATAGACCTCGTAATTTAATCATTAAATCCACTTTAGAAATCAATATTAAATCATCATTGAGTCGGCAGCATTTGCAATTTGCTATCGTCCAGAGCATTGGCAGTTGGCTCGTTGGTCGAGGGGTATGATTCTCGGTTAGGGCAATATTAGTATGCCAATGCTTCCGGGTTTAAAACCCGGACAAGCCCAGCGATCGTTTATTAAATCGGGAGCAGGTTTGAGGTCATGAGAAATCATTGCAGTGAATATGTCACTGCAGAACACGAGAAGAAACGATCACCAGATTTAAATTTCGTTTGACCATCCAAAGGTTCTGAAGGATATGACACGGGAAATTTGCGAAGAGACTGGAAATAATTTTGGGTGGCACAGTGGTTAGCACTCCTGCCTCACAGCGCCAGGGTCCTAGGTTCAATTGCGGCCTCGGTTCACTGTTTGTGTGCAGTTTGCACGCTCTCCCCATGTCTGTGTGGCTTTCCTCCCACAGTCCAAAGATGTGCGGGCTAGGTTGATCGGCCATACTAAATGGACCCGATTGTCAGCGGGATCAGCAGGGTAAATGAGCGTTACTGAACTAGGACCTGGGTGGGATTGTAGTCGGTACACACTCGATGCACCAAATGTCCTCCCTTCTGTACTTTCGGCATTCTACGATTGGAGACGATTAGCACAGCTGCATTTAATGGAAAGCTGGATAAGTGTTGGAAGGAGAATGGATTTGTATCTGAGATAATGTTACATGAAATAGTTGGGTGGAGGATCGGGTCGAGCAGTTTAAGAATTCGAAAAAATGGTCCCAATTTCACTTAGGTATCTTATTTATTGAATCACTCCAGATCTACAAAGTCATAGAAATCATAGAAACCCTACAGTGCAGAAGGAGGCCATTCGGCCCATCGAGTCTGCACCGACCACAATCCCACCCAGGCCCTACCCCCACATATTTACCCGCTAATCCCTCTAACCTACGCATCTCAGGGGCAATTTTAACCTGGCCAATCAACCTAACCCGCACATCTTTGGACAGTGGGAGGAAACCGGAGCACCCGGAGGAAACCCACGCAAACACGAGGAGAATGTGCAAACTCCACACAGACAGTGACCCGAGCCGGGAATCGAACCCGGGAGCTGTGAAGCAGCAGTGCTAACCACTGTGCTACCGTGCCGCCCAGTGTCTGAGAGACTGGGAGACAATTAGTAATTCCCCAATCACAGGATGAACAAAACACAGGGTGATACAGAATGAATGATGTGCAAAGATGTGCGGGTTAGGTTGATTGGCCAGGTTAAAATTGCCCCTGAGATGCGTAAATTAGAGGGATTAGCGGGTAAATATGTGGGGGGTAGGGCCTGGGTGGGATTGTGGTCGGTGCAGACTCGATGGGCCGAATGGCCTCCTTCTGCACTGTAGGGTTTCTATGATTTCTATGATTTCTATGAATCATTCACTCATATACATCCACTGAGATTGCCAGATAGACAATGAATTCCACACTCAAATCCTGCACCACACACTAAGTGCGACAGAATGGTTATCACACCCATACACACAGAATAGTTACAGCACAGGAAAAGATCATCCGGCCCTTTGTGTCAGGGAGTTGGCTTTTATATAGAAGCTCAGTTATCCCAGCCCACATCATGAAAGCATGGGAGTTGGCTTTTATATAGAAGCTCAGTTATCCCAGCCCACATCATGAAAGCATGGCAGCAAAACTTGAAGAAGACACAATATATGTCGTTAAGTAATTTGTGGAGAGTGCGTAAGGAGCTTGCAGATAGCTGCAGACAGGTTTTGTACATGGGCAGAAACCTGGCAACTGGAATATAATGTGCAGGTATTCACTTTGGCAGGAAGATAACAAAATCAGATTATTACTCAAATATAGAACGGCTGCAGATTTCCAAGGTGCAGAGGGATCTCGGTGCTCGAGTGCACGAGTCACAAATAATTAGTATGCATGTTCAGCAAGGAATAAAAAAGGTTAATGGAATATTTGATTTGTTACAAGCATTTCAGCGTGTGAGAAAAGAATGTCATGCTTCAGTTGTACAGGTCATTAGTGAAGTATCTCGAATATTGTCTGAAGTTTTGGTGTCCATATTTAATGAAGGGTGGGAATGTGTTGGAAACGGTCCAGAAGAGAATTACCAGTCTGATATCATGAATAGTTCGACAGTGCAGAGACGATTTACTAGGTTGATCAGAGGAAAGGTTACGCAGACTGGCTGGGCGTCTTTGTCCCAGAGATACTCCGAGTGGGAGGTACCTTGTTCAAAGCACCTCAGATCTTGAATGGTCTTCACAAGTTGCACGTGGAAGTGATGTCTCTATTTGTGTGTGAATCCAGAACAACAGGCACTTAAAGAAAACTAAGCTTCTTCTTTTCGGATGGCAAATTCTGTTCTCTCGGAGCATTGAGCGACTTTGCAACTCTGCCTCAGAAGGCGGTGGAAGCGGGAATATTGAATATTTTTAAGCCGGAGGTACATAGATTCTTGTTTGGCAACAGAACCAAAGGTTATCGGGGATAGATAGAAATGTGGAAATCGAAACACAAACATATCAGCCATGATCTGAGTGAACGGTGGGGTAGGCTTGTGGGGCCGAATGGTCTACTTTTGCTCCTATTTCCTCTGTTGATGTGTATGTCGCCTGGTTGTAAATTGCCCTTGAACAGGATTGCTGAAATGCACCAATACTCACGGTTCACTCGGAGCACCGGAATGAAAGTAAATTATGGAAAAATTAATATCAGACCGTGGGATTCCCAGTTCTGTCAGACTGTATGGTTGCTTCCGGACTTTTGCAGAGATATTTTCTCTGCAATGAGTTCTCGGGAGCTCAGCACTGCTTCGGCTTTCGCTCATTGTCGCCCTCTTCATTGCAAGGAATTATCTTCTAAAAAAACGCCTGCCTGGGCTCGTCCGGGATTTGAACCCGGGACCTCTCGCATTTTAATGCTACGCCCAAAGCGAGAATTGTACCCCTAGACCAACGAGCCACCCGTTGGAGCTCAACGCAATGAAAACAACTTTTCAATGTATCCCAAAGTTTATCAACCATCTTTTCACAACGCAATTGTTTATCAACCACTTTTTCACAATGCAGCAGAGGTGTCAATGAACAATGTTCTATTTCACTGCCTGTTCTCGTGAAGATCAGAAGGAGTTATATCAATTTTCACTACTCGCCAAGTCAGCCGATGGTTGTGACTCGCCAGTCCCGTGTGTAATGTCATTCTGCCAGTCAGTTGGCATTTTAGGAGAAATTCGAAGTCATCCTGACTTCATCAGTGGCCTCATGGTTAAGGTGTGACTGATGTGAATCATGATGTGATTGAATGAGCCTCTGTTTCAGTCTTTCCGCGGTGAGTTTTCATGCTGAGGAGAAACATGTGGGACATGGTCTGGGAATGTTTCACACCGCTCCATTCCTAACATTCCCTGACCTGATGGGATAGAAATTTCCTGTGTTTGCAGCAGCTACATTTGAAACAGGTCCCATCTGGCTGGACATCCAGGAGCGATTGTGGGGGGAACTTTCCTCCGCAATTCTTCATGGATAGAAAATCAAATGGAAGGAGACGGTTTACAAGTTTCTGAGAAGTTGACGAAATGGTCGAGTGGTTTTGGCGATGGTCTGTTTATCGATTGTATTCTGCACGGGTGGGTGCAAAACCCACTCTCATCATGAATCGATGGAACGTTTCATGCATTGCTTCTCTGTATTTGAACACACTTAGCTGTGTTCTTCCACACTTTCTCTGAACTGATATGATGGGAATCAATGTCGCTGAGAGAAACTACAATTCCGACATTGAACATTTGGTTGAATACTCAGGGTTTAAGACAAAGAGGATCATGTTTCCCTTTAAATCTGCTGTGTTTTCTTCATTTTCTATTCCTCGATCATGGTCTGCAAAGACAGCTAGTCTGCTTTGAGAGGAACATAGATTGATTGGCTCAGCTCCTTGCATGTCACCGGCTCGTTGGTCCAGTGGTATGATTCTCGCTTTGGGGGATTCATAGAAGACAGGAGCAGGAGGAGGCCATTTGGTCCTTCAAGCCTACTCCACCATTCATTACGATCATGGATGATTGTCCAACTCAATAGCCTAATCCTGCTTTTTACCCGTACCCTTTGATCCCTTTTGCCTCAAGTGCTATATCTCGCCGCCTCTTGAATACATTCAATGTTTTGGCATCAACTACTAGCTGTGGAAATGAATTCCACAGGCTCACCACTCTTTGGGTGTAGAAATGTCTCCTCACCTCCGTCCTATACAGTCTACCCTGAATCTTCAGTCTGTGACCCCTGGTTCTGGATTCCCCCAGCATCGGGAACATCCTCCATGCATCTGCCCTGTCCAGTCCTGTTAGAATTTTACGTCTCTGTGAGAACCCCCTCATTCGTCTGAACTCCAGCGAAAATAATCCTAATCTAGTCAATCTCTCCAACCTGCTATCCTCGGAATCATCGTGGGAAACGTTCGCTGCACTCCCTCGAGAACAAGAACATCCTTCCTCAGAAATGGAGACCAAAACTGCACATAATACTCAAGGTGTGGCCTCACCAAGGCCCTGTATAATTGCAGCAACACATCCTTGCTCCTGTATTCGAAACTTGTCGCAATGAAGACTAACATACCGTGTTTGTATAGGTAGATTAGCGGGGTGGATGCGTGGCGCCGTGGGGATATTTCCTGTGTGCAATTCTCTGTCTGAGAATCGGTACAGACTCGATGAGCAGAATGGTCTCCTTCAGCACTGTCGGGATTGTATGAATCGAAGGCCATTTGACTGTTAGAAATTCCCGGAGGGAAAAAATGGAAATCTGTGTTTGAAGAACTTGCAGCATTGGGTTAATTGCAGATTAAATGTTTTTTTACTGCAAGATGATGAAAATACCTGAATCGTGTAAGTAAACATTCGAGATATTCGTGGGGAGTCTGGAAATATGGTTTTGTTTCATCTGTGGAGATCATGCACTGGAATGGGAAAGGCAACATTGACTAGCAAGAAACGGACATTGTGACTTACGCAATTGCAAAGATCACGTGAAAGAAGTCAAGGCTCTAACTAGATTTGAACTGAGAATCATCTGTTTACTAGAAAGGCGCTTTAACCAACTAAACCCCAGAGACTCTTGCGACAAGCGAGCGCTGGAAAAACGTTCCTGATCTTGTGGTATTTGTCAAAAAAGAGACACTTCCAGTGCATGTGCACACTGATTTGAAACGAGGGTCATGCCTGCTACCGGAAAGGCGCTTTCACCAACTAAGCCACAGAGCTTGACACTGCTACTCGTGGTACAGTGGAATGCTGGAAATACGTTCCAGATCTGGTGGTATTTGTGAAAAAAGAGATACGACCAGACCTAGAACGTAACTGTGAAAATAGAGATAGTTCACATTTCGAATGCAGACATTTCACGGGAACGACCGTTTCTCTCTCCACAGATGCTACGGGATCTCGGAAAGATTCATGAAAGAAAAATATTTGAATCCTACAGTAGCCTATTGAGACTGCACCGATTTCCCCATAAACCTTTCAAATCCGCCTTGCCCCGACATTGAACAAGCACATCAGAGGGAATTGCACACATCACTCAGTGAAACACTTCCGCTAAACATTAAGCGGTTTATCTTGAGCTGGTTCCATTTACTGTTTTCAGATCCACTTTTGCTATAAAAGTAGCCGTGTTCAGGATGTGATTCATACACACAGTTTTCTGCTCTGAAGGCCATTCTGTGGCGCGAGGTGATTTCTTTAAAATACTTCATTTAAACGGGATATGTGTGTCGCTGACCCGGGAAGCACATATTATCCAAATTAATTATCTTTGAGTAATTGGCGATGAATTCATTCTGTAGCCACTGCAGTCCATGTGGTGTCAGAACATGCACTGCTGTTAGAGAGGAATTTCCAGGATTGTGACCCATCGGAACAGCAATATGTTTCCAAGTCAGGATGATGTGGGTTTCGGAGTGGAACTTAGAGCGGGTCGTTGTTTCTCTGCGTCTGCTGCCCTTGTGCTGCCAGGTGAGAGATTTCTTGGGTTTGGATGGCGGCTCGCGAATGAGAAATTACGGTCAGGAGTGAGATTTGAACCCTCTCCTCCAGTGGAGATTGTGACCTTGGACCGCTCGGCCATCCTGACCAGCGACGTCAATGTTTAAAATCTCTGCACAAATCGATTTGCATTCCATCTTTATTGTTATGACATTTGAAACTCTGTCTCCGACTTGACTGATTGAAGGTGAACTGATCACATATTTTGAGGTTCACGGACCATGTGAAGGTAAGACACGGAGTTCCACAGGTTTGAAGGGTGAATAGTCCAGCACCATTCCGTATTCTTCATCCAAATGAGAAACCCGAGCTGACAACCGATTCAAATTAGGACACCAGCTTTGGGTAGAAGCTGCCACCATGAAACCATGTGATTTCAGAAGCTCCAAAGCAGACTTAGTTTCATTTGCGGCACTAGTGGCAGATTTTGTCTTTCCAGAATCGGTCGTTCCGCCATGAAAATTAGCGCCGGGTTAGGTGAAATGGTCAAGTTATATTGCCCCTTAGTATCAGGAGCATTAGCATGTTAAATACGTGGGGTTACTGGGATAGGGCCTGCATGTTGTTGGCATAGGATCGATGGGCCGAATGGCCTCTTTCTGTACTGTAGGTACTCTATGAAGTTCGGGGTGGCAGTTTCACTTTTCTGAGAATATTGATGACTGTTCTCTGATAACATTAAAACTTCTCACCAGTCAATGCCTGTTTGAGAACTGGCCATGCATAGGGCTGACATTGAAACGGTTCATATTGAATTAGTTACAGCAAATTGATTCTTGAAGATGTGTTAATATAATGCTTTCAGAGATTGTCATATCTTCTTAAAAGATCAGTTGCGCTTGTTTTCCGTTTGTTCAGAAATGTTGTGAATCTATTTGGAGCGGGTGCAGTTGGTCAGTATCTGTGCCTCTTGCTTGGCCAACTACGCGGCAACAGCCGGTCCATTCCTGTCCAGATGTGTGGACACAAACAGCAAATCCAAATTACTGTTCACTGCCGCCATCTCCTGGCTGAACGCAAGTTAACGATTCATTCAGAACCTTTTTTGGATTGGAGTGAAATAACATCAACGTGGTACTTTACCGATTAAAATGATTGTAAAACATGATATCAATCAAATTCCATGTTCCAGAGATCTGCTTTCTGATTGGGCGATCCTGCTCACCCCGATCTACGGAAAATGTAAAACTCCGCGAAACGGAACGTCGGTTATAGGATTCTCGAATCTTTGATTTCTGTGCCAATTCGTTCCTTGTGTATTCGTTCCGTAAATACAGGGGAAGTTGCAGAGTCAGGTGAGCGATGGTGGTGTCGTGGTGTCTGTGCGAGCAGTTGACCAAGCGCCAGTTCCTGACCATCACAGTGGTGACTTATTTAATTAACTATCGCAGGTCAGAACAGAAGAGGGTCACTCCTAAAATGGGACTCACTGAATATTCTTATTATCAATGAGTTACGAACGGTAAATCCAGCTTCAATTTGCTTTCAGTGTAAACTTTGTTTCAATGGAAGAACAGGCCTCAAAACTAATCAATGAGTTCTCAGTCAGAAACAACAGTAAAAAAGGTAAGTTAAACAGTCCAGAAAAACGAGACAAGCCAAGTTCAGTTTATGAACGTGTGCTTTGGACACACCTGGTGTCTGATGAAATCAGCAATTCAGGTAGTTCCATAATTATAACTAATGAAATTAACGGGCACTTAAACAACACAGCGATGGTGGTATAGTGGTGAGCATAGCTGCCTTCCAAGCAGTTGACCCGGGTTCAATTCCCGCTAATCGTATTAATCAATTGTCACCTTATCCACGGCTTCTTGCGTTTCAAAGCATGTGGGCACAAACAGTTCGAACGCAATGTTTGCCGGTTGTGAATTAAAATGGACTTAACTTGTTTTTTTTTGCCGATGTTAAATTCGGCTTCAATTTTTTATGCTGAAAAAAATATTGAAATAGACGAAAAGTCTCTGAACTAATAAGTGAATTCATAATCAAAGATAAAGATACCAAAAAGAGAGAGACAAACAGATTTCACCTCACACGCTGTGCTCTGCATAATCTAGGTGCCTGACGAAGTTGCTATGAACGTTTCTGAAGTGGTTACATCATTCGTACGGATAAGCCGCTGTGGTGGCTGAGCAGTTAAGGTGTTGGACTCGAACCACAGCGGGGATTCCATGCGCAGGTTGGAAACCTGCTCGCAGCGGTTCTCATTTGAAATGTTTAATTAGCTTCTCCAGGGCAATCCACGGGAATGAATCGTAATTTTCAGTATTTTTTTTCTATGAAAAGCTGGATCTGTGCTGTGAGCCGGGCGCAGGAAGTTGGTATTGGAATGGGCACCAGGGTGTTCTCAGCTGGCATCTACAATATGGGCCGAATGGCTTCTGTGCTGTAACTTCCATGAGAAAAATCATAACGTGAAAGAAAATAAACATAGCAGCATAAGAGCAAAACAAGGTCTCATTTCAGAGTAAGATTCTTATGTAATGACACACAGGACATAAGAAAAGCATTTCACAACAATGCATTGAATGAATAAGAAATTCAAAATGCTAGGGATATGATATGACATCGTGTTCATTCAAACACATTGCAACAAGCTGAGCGTTCGGTATTCCTGGTGATAACAGTTTGGGAATGGAAGGAGCACGTGAAAAATAGGGAGGAATAGTCATATTGGGACGTTAGTGAAAGAGGATTCTTGAGAATAATAAGACATCAATGGAAATTCCATGTTAGAATTGATTTCAAGATGTCTGGATTAAGTGCTCGCTTTTCCCAGGAAACCCAAACACAAGCGACAAATTGATGGTATATATTCAGAGATTAGAGAATATTGCAAATAAACCGATGTTGCTTTAAAAGACGTCCAATAATTTCTGACAGATTGAATCGAGCTGGACAGCTCGTTCAGAAAGCAGTTGTTGTCTTGTTTACGCACACGATATATTTCTGGTACAATATGCACCAAGCCGACAAGATGACAGAGTCATATAGTCATAGAGGTTTACAGCAGGGAAACAGCCCCTTCGGCCCAACTCGTCCATGCCGCCCTTTTCTTTAAAACACCTAAGATAGTCCCAATTGCCCGCATTTGGTCCATATCCCTCTGTGCCCATATTGCCCCTGTAACTGTCTAAACGCTTTTTAAAAGACAAAATTATACCCGCCTCTACTACTACCTCTGGCAGCTTGTTCCAGACAGTCACCACCCTCTCTATGAAAAAAAATGCCCCTCTGGACTCTTTGGTATCTCACCCCTCTCAACGTGGACCTATGGCCTCTAGTTTTAGGCTCCCCTAATTTTGGGAAAATGAATTGACTATCTAGCTAATCTATGCCCCTCATTATTTTATAGACCCCTATAAGATCATACCTCAGCCTTCTACGCTCCAGAGGAAAAAGTCCCAATCTATCCAGCCTCTCCTTATAATTCAAACCATCAAGTCCCGTTAGATGCCAGTAAATTTCTTCTGCACTCTTTCTAGTTTAATAATATCCTTTCTACATTAGGGTAACGAGAACTGTACACAGTATTCCAAGTGTAGCTTTACCAAGGTCTTGTACAACTTCAACAAGACGTCCCAACTATTGTATTTCATGTTCTGACCAATGTAACCATGCATGCTGAATGCCGTCTTCACCAGTCTGTCCACCTGTGACGTCAGTTTCAAGGAGCTATGAACCTGTACCCCAAGATCCCTTTGTTCTGTAACTCTTCCCAACGCCCTACCATTAACTGAGGAAGTCTTGCCTGGTTCAATCTATCAACATGCATCATTTCGCATTTATCTAAATTAAACTCTATATACCATTCGTCAGCCCACTGGCCCAATTGATCAAGATCCCGTTGCAATCAGAGATAACCTTCTTCACTCTCCACTATGCCACCAATCTTGGTGTCATCTGCAAACTTACTAACCATGCCTCCTCTATTCTCATCCAAATCATTAATATAAATAACAAATAACAGCGGACCCAGCATCGGTCCCTGAGGCACACCGCTGGTCACAGGTCTCCAGTTTGAAAAACAGCCCTCGACAAGCACCCTTTGCTTTCTGTCATCAAGCCAATTTTGTATCCATTTAGCTACCCTAGATTCCGTGAGATTGAACCTGATGCAACACCCTATCATGTGGTACCTTGTCAAGGCCTTGCTAAAGTCTATGTAGGCATCATCAAGTTCACTGCACTTGATTACCCCTTCAAAAAACTCAATCAAAATTGTGGGACATGGTTTTCCACTCACAAAGCCATGCTGACTGTCCCTAATCAGTCGTTGCGTCACTAAATGCCTGTAGATCCTGTCTCTCAAAATACCTTCCAACAACTTACCCACCACAGCTGTGAGGCTCACTGGCCTGTAATTCCCAGGCTTTTCCCTGCAGCCCTTTTTAAACAATGACATCTGAGAGTGTGTGGAAAATGTGTGTGAGAGTCAGAACTGGATCCGAAATGAAACCAGTGGTGGCGGTACAGAGCAATTTAAAGACAGAGAGCGGACGGAGCAGAGATAAGCTGCTGTCAGCTCCCGGCTCCGCCAGCCTCTCTGTGTTTGTCTCTCCTCACAATCTATCCCATTACAATTAAAACTTGACATTTCGCATTCTCAGACTAATTATTTCTGTTACTGAAATCCGAATATTTCCTGTTGAGAAAGTTCCATCCGAATTCCGGGCAGCAATTTCCATTTCAACCCGTCTCTTTGCTGCATTGATCGCGCTCTCTCAGTCCAGCGCTGACTTATTCTCCGTTTGTCAACTGAACCCTTGCAATCGACGAACATTTTCCATTAAATTTTCTCTTCAGGCCTGAGCAAGGGAGCAGCGCGATCCTATGCCAGGAAATCTTGCGATTTGACACCAGAAGGACGGCGAGATCCGGCGCTGAGGGCGGACACACAAACACAATAACATTAGTCTAACCCAGCCGCCCCTTCAACACACTCTCTCTGACACAATATTCACATTTGCACATTGACAAGTCAAACTATGTCTCAGTTTGCGTGGAGGACGCGGAAAGTCTGCAGAGAGATTTGGATAGGCTGAGCGAGTGGGCGAGGATCTGGCAGATGGAATATAACGTTAGCAAATGTGAGGTTATCCACTTTGGAAGAAATAATAGTAAATTGGAATATTATTTAAATGGAGAAAAATTACATCGTGCGACTGTGCAGAGGGACCTGGGGGTCCTTGTGCACGAATCGCAAAAACTCAGTCTGCAGGTGCAGCAGGTGATCAAGAAGGCGAATGGAATGTTGGCCTTTATCACGAGGGGGATAGAATATAAAAGCAGGGAGGTCTTGCTGCAACTGTACAAGGCACTGGTGAGGCCGCAACTGGAGTACTGTGTGCAGTTTTGGTCCCCTTATTTGTGAAAAGATATATTGGCCTTGGAGGGAGTGCAGAGAAGGTTCACCAGGTTGATACCGGAGATGAGGGGTGTAGCTTATGAGGAGAGATTAAACAGATTGGGTCTGTACTCGTTGGAGTTTAGAAGGATGAGGGGTGATCTTATAGAGACATATAAGATAATGAAGGGGCTGGATAGGGTAGAGGTGGAGAGATTCTTTCCACTTAGAAGGGAAACCAGAACTAGAGGGCACAGCCTCAAAATAAGGGGGGGGGGGCGGTTCAGAACAGAGTTGAGGGGGAACTTCTTCTCTCAGAGGGTAGTGAATCTCTGGAATTCTCTGCCCATTGAAGTGGTGGAGGCTTCCTCGTTGATTATGTTTAAATCACGGGTAGATAGTTTTCTGATCGATAAGGGAATTAGGGGTTATGGGGAGCAGGCGGTTAAGTGGAACTGATTCTCTTCAGATCAGCCATGATCTTGTTGAATGGCGGGGCAGGTTCGAAGGGCCAGATGGCCTACTCCTGCTCCTATTTCTTATGTTCTTATGTTCTTATGTTCAGATTGACAGCTCCCAGGGCAGGCTTTCCTCTCTCGCTCTGTGCTGTGGATTATCGGCGATTAGTTGGAGTTTCGCAGCTCAGTAACTGTTAAAGCCTCTGAGGCCGGCGATGTTCACTGTGTCAGTTCCCCAGATTCGGGGGTTGCAGCCAATCAGAGCTGTGCCTGGGTTACCCCGGAACTGGTTGAAATGATGATCTTGTTCACAAGCTGAATACTATATGATCAGATGAAGATACATATTATGTGCATTCAGACACTAAACAATATTCAGCCTTCATATAGAGTTGATGAGAGTGGGTGGAGGGATAGACAGAGACAGAGTCTGCTCGGCTAGATAATGTATCAGTGCCAAAAGTCCTTGTAAATTCCGGTTTGGAGAAACAGAAGCTGCAGTCTTAGCTCTGACTAATATTGTAGTAGAAACACATTATTCATCCCACAATCAGGAACAGTGCTGCATTCTGATAGAAGGGATGGAAAGAGGCAACAGAACATAGAACCCCTGCAGTGCAGAAGGAGGCACTTTGGCCCATCGAGTCTGTACTGACGACAATCCCACCCAGGCCCTATTCCCATAACCCCACACATTTACCCGTCTCATCCCACAGACACTATGCATTCAATCCATGGTCAATCAGCCTAACCCGCACATATTTGAACTGTGTGGGGAAAACGAGGGAACCTGGAGGCAACCCATGCAACATGGGGAGAAAATGCAAATTCCAAGCTGACAGTGAACTGAGGCCGGAATGGAACCTGTGAGGCAATATGTTAACCACTGTGTCAATGATTGTGCCACCCTGCCACTCTGAATGCTCCAGTTCTACACAGGATTGCAGGATCAGAGGAACCTGAGGTTTAGAGAGATCTTTGAACGTGAGCAGATTTTGAGTGAGTCGTTCGGGAAGTGGATTGCATCTTCGGCCTCATTAATTAGGACACTGAATATAAAAGAAGGGAAGCTATGCTCAATCTTTATAAAGCTCGGATCAACTGCGGCTGTTTTAGAATCACAACGAGACCTGGTAACCACACTTTAGAAATTGTGTGAGGGTCCTTAGGAGGGAGAAAAGGAGATTTACTGGTTTGGATCCAGCGATGAGAGATTTTAGCTACAAGGTTTGGTTGGATAATTCGGAGCGTTTTCTCTTTGCAGCACACGAGATTGAGTGGTGTAAGAGACGTGTAAAAAACATATTGAACTAAGGTACATAGGGGAAGTTGCTACATTAACTGCGAGCATGGAGATTCGGGGATAGGTGTTGAATGTTTAAGGCAGGATGTGTAGGAGGCATAGGATCCCTACAGTGCGGTAGGAGGCCATTCTGCCCACTGATTCTGCACCGACTCTCTGACAGAGAATCCCTCCCCATCCCTGTAACCACACGTAATGACCCTGCTAATCCCCCTGACACTAAGGGTCAATATAGTCTGGCCAATCCACCTAATCTGCACCTTGTTGAAACGGGGAGGAAACCGGAACACCTGAAGGAAACCCAGGCAGACACGGGGAGAACGTGCAAACTCCATACAAAATGTCATCTGGATTCGAAACGTCAGCACCTTCTCTCCTTACAGATGCTGCCAGGCCTGCTGAGATTTTCCAGCATTTTCTCTTTTGATTTCAAACTCCACACAGACAGCACCCAGGAATGTTAGAAGTGGTCTTTAGTTTTCTGCAGGTTAGAGCAGCTGGAGTTTTCCCTTCGAGTTTCTGGTATATGGAAAGCAGCGGAGCATCCAAAAATAGAACTGAGAATGAATATAACCACGGTAGTTATTCACATGGCAGTAACACCCTCTGCATCAATACGTGTGCTGATCGCGTGGCCTAATGGATAAGACTTCGTGATTACGCTGTTATCAGAAGATTGTAGGTTCGAGTCCTGTCACCGTCGCTTTATGCAGAAAAGATCCGGAAAACCACCATGTTACTCATCAACTATTAGTTTAGCATTTTCTTGCAAACATTGCAGGGCGCCTTTTCAGGAAGTATTTCATTGTTGTCTGCTTCATTCAATTTTCTCATATCATTAATTTATTGAGCTCCTGAGAAATCAATCTCATCTGTGTAATCTTAATAAATTATTGATGCTCCCGAATGGAGCAACAGGCTTTGCAGCAATAGATTTCATAGAATTCTGTGGGGAGGGGAATCTATTCTCCTCAGGAAGAGGTTTAATAATGAACTGAATGAACTGTTTTTGTTCACAGGGATGAAAGGCAATGTCACTGCGCTGGTAATCCAGAGGCCCGCACTAATATTTGCGGACACGGAGTGAATCCCACCATGGCAGCTGGTCAAATTTAAATTCACTGATTTGATCAATCTAGAATTGAAAAACTGGGTCTCAGTCATGGCCGCCTTGAAACTGCTGTCGATTGTTATAAAACCTCATTTGGTTCACCAGTGCACTTTAGATAAATCAGTCTGCCCTCCTTACCTGGTCTGGGCACATGTGTCTCCAGACACAGAGCAATGTGGGTGACTCTTACCTGCCCTCTGAAATGGGCGAGCAAGCCACTCTCAGTTGAAGGGCAATTCGGGAAGGGCAACAAATGTTGGTCCTGCAGGTGAAATCCACAGCCCATAAAAAGAATAATAATTAAGAACAAAGGAAAGGCCTGGTAAAGTTTTGACTGTTTGCATCTTTCTTTTCTTGTAATAACAAGGCTGAGGGGTGGCCTGATTCTGGGCTTTAAATTAGTGAAAGATTTTGAAAAATTTCATTTCGATAAAATGGACCAGAGAAGGGCAGATAAGAATGTATCTCACTCTCTCATATATGTCGTTGACTGTTGGTGGTTTCAGCACAATGAGGTAACTGCTCCAGTGTATCAGAGAATCCTAAGTGTACGAGAGGAATTCCACCAGCAATGCTTCCCCGACGTCCTCCAGGTTGAAGCGATTCATTCATGCTGATGACTGGGAGCAGTTTGTTAGTCATCGTTCAAAATGGCCAAAATCGGTCCCCCAAGCTGCAGCACGCTTTGAGTCACAGGATCTTAATGATGAGGCAGAATGGCGGCAGAGAAGAAAGTAACAGGAAGCTAATTCTGCGCTCTTGATCCCACTACCTCGTGGGACATCCTGTCCCATGTGTCCAAAGATCTGTGGGCCGAGAATCGCCCCGTTCACTCACATGAAGATCCATAGGAGAAACTTACGGACCTGAGTGGATGTTATCCTCGAATCGATGGACAGCCAACGACAACAAATGTTTGTTACAAAGTAAATGCCATTAAAAGCCACGTTCAATATTAGTGTTGCTAAAATTTCCCATCGCCAACAGAACATCAACAAGTGTTGTCTGTTTGTCCCTCTCTAATACGTGAGCTTCGTTCTACCCGAGTTTGCTGGCATCTACTCGCCGAAACCAGAACTTCAACAGAGGGAAGATATTCACATCAAGTTTCGATATTGCAGGAACAGGTCAAGATGAAGAATTAATAATGGGATGGGATAGGACACACCTCGTAATTTAATCAATAAATCCACTCTAAAAATCACTGTTAAATTATGATTGGATCGGCAACATTTGCAATTTGCTGTCGTCCAGAACATTGGAGACGATTAGCGCAGCTGTAATTAATGGAAATCTGGAAGGAGGGGTGTGTCGAGCAGTTTACCAATTAGAACTAATTGAACCAATTTCATTTAGGTATATTATTTATTGAATTACTCCAGATTTACAAAGTATTTACAAAGACAGAGTCACACAGAATGAATCATTCACTCATACACACCCACAGTGACTGACAGATAGACAATGAATTCCACACTCAAATCCTGCACCACACACCAAGTGACACAGAATGACTCCTGCACCCATACACATAGAATAGTTACAGCACAGGAAAAGATCATTCAGACCTTTGTGTCTGGGAGTTGTCTTTCAATAGAAGCTCAGCTACCCCAGTCCACAACATGAAAGCATAGGAGCAGAATTTGCAGGAGACACAATACATCGAGGAAAGTGAGTTGTGAAGAGGACAGAAGGAGCATGCAGCTAGTTATAGACAAGTTCTGGACATGGGTTGAAGCCTGGTAACTGGAATATAATGTGAAGTTATTTATTTTGGCAGAAGGAGTACAAAATCAGATTATTACTCAAATATAGAACGGTTGTGGAATTCGAAGTTGCAGAGGGGGTCTCGGTGTTCTAGTGCATGAGGCGCAAATAATTAGTATGCAGGTACAGCAAGTAATAAAGAAGGTGAATGGAATGTTTGCTTTATTACAAGCAATTGACCATGAAAGAAACGAATATTATGCTTCAGTTGTACAGGTCATTTGTGAAGTATCTCGACCATTGTGCGAAATTTTGGTATCCATATTCTATGAAGGATGTAATTGCGTTGGAAACGGTCCAGAAAGCTTTACTAGTTTGATAACTGAGTGGGTAGACAGTGCAGACGAGATTTACTAGGCTGAAAGGTAACGCAAACTGGCTGAATTGGAGGTAACTTGCTCGATGTACATCAGATCTTGAATGACCTTCACAAGATACACGTGAAAAGGACGTCTCCAGTTGTGGGTGAATTCAGAAAAACAGACACTTAAAGAAAACTGATCTTCCGCTTTTCGGGCTGAGGTGAGGAGAATTTTGTTCTCTCAGAGTATTGTGCGACTTTGGAACTCTCTGACTCAGAAGGCGGTGGAGGCAGGGTACTAAATATTTACTAAGGCAGAGATGGATAGATTATTGTTCGGCAACAGAATCAAAGGTTATCGGAGGTAGATGGGAATGTGGAAATTGAACCACAAACAGATCAGCCATGATCTTATTGAATGGCGGGGCAGGCTCGTGGGGCCGAATGGCCTACTTCTGTTCCTGTTTCCAGTGTTCTTGTGTATGTATCCTAATTGTTAATTTCCCCTGAACTGGATTGCTGAAACGCACCAATCCTCAAGGTTCAGTGGGAGAACCAGAGTAATACCAAAATGTGGAAAAAATAAAACAAAACCGTGGGATTGCCAACTCTGTCAGACTGTATGGTTTCTTCTCGAGACGTATTCTCTGCAATGATTTCTCGGGAGATGAGCTCTGCCCCAACTTTTGCTCATTGTCGCCATCTCCATTGCGAAGAACTTTCTTTTTAAATTGTGTCTGGGATCATGCAGGATTTGAACCCGAGACCTCCCGCATTGTAATGTTATTACCCCAAGCAAGAATCATGCCCTCTGGCCAGTGAGGTGAGCCAGCCGCTACATCTAGATCCAGTGCAAACATATTTTTATTGTCTCCCTAAGCTTATCAACCATCTTTTCGCAACGCAATTGTAAAATCAGAAATGTTAATGAACAATGGACAAAATGCTGGAAAATCTCCCGGATCTGATAGCATTTGTAAGGAGAGAAAAGAGGTGACATTTCGAGTCCAGCTGACCCTTTATCAGAGCTAAAAGGCATAAAATGTGGGAATTATTTATACTGTAGGGTGAGGGAATGAGTCATAGAAGGTGACCTGCTGGGATGGAAATTTCCTCTGTTTTGCAGCAACTACATTTCCAACATATTCCATCTGGCTGGGCATCCAGGAGCGATGGTGAGGGTGACCTTCTTCCCCAAATATTCATGGATCGAAAATCAAATGGATGGAGGCCTTTTTCCAAGCTCCTGGGTGACTGAGGAGATGGCCGAGCGGTTTTAGCGATGGTCTACACGGGTGAGTTTAAAACTCACTCTCATCATTAATCTACGGAACGTTTAATAAATAACTTCTCTGTATTTGAACACATGCAGCTGTGGTCTTCCACACTTTGCTCATGTCGGTTCTTCACAACAATCTTTGAACTGACGTGATGGGAATTTCTTTCGCTGAGAGAAACTACAATCCCAACATTGAACATCTGGTTGAATTTTCAAGGTCTAAGACAAAAAGGATCACATTTCCCCGTGAGTCTGCTGTGTTTTTCTTCAATTTTCCATTGTTATGACATCGTCTGTAAAGACAGCTAGTGAGCAGAAGTGTATTGGTTGAGGACCCCGCTTGCCAGCGGCTCGTTGGTCTAGTGGTATGATTCTCGCTTCGGGGATTTCGTTGTCTGATTATGCGAGAGGTCCCGGGTTCAAATCCCGGACGAGCCCTCGCTTGCTGCCAGTTTTGATCCCAAGTGCTGGTCGTTTATCTGAACAAAATACCTTGCATTTTAGATGGCGGGACTTACATATCTCGAGATCAGGTTTGAAATCCTGCAACACCTCGCGACAATTTTCCCAATGCTGCACATGGAGAAAATGAAAAGTTTTCAAGAATGTTCACCCACGTAACCAGACTGTAAACTTATCCCAATAAATCAATCAGGACTGTCCATTGCTTATCGCGTCAGGGATTCTTGCATCGTGTGTTCAATTGTATTTTAGTCAGAAAGAAATTGCAGTCTGACAAAGCTGGGGGTCACAGTTTGGTTTTGAATTGATTATATTTTAACTCTGCTCCAGGCGTTTCACTGAGCAGGAAGTGAATCTTTGTGATGCTGTTCGGCATTCCACTCCAGAGGCAATTCACTCAGTGAAGAGGAGATTTGGAGAGGCTGTCCGTGTTTGATTAGACACGAGGACCGGGTGACATGCATCTAAGGATACTGAAGGAAATGATCGGTAATTGCGAAAAAATTGGAAATAACTTTCCAATTTCGGATTTAGTAAGGTAACAATGTTTTCAACTAACTATCTCGAGTATTTTGAAGTGGTAACCGAGAGTGTTGATGAGGGTAATGCCGTTCATGCGGTTTACATAAACTTCCAAAAGCATGGGAATTTTTGATGCGGCAGATTAAATTAAATGTATCAAAATGTGAATTGATCTGTTTTGAAGGAAGAACCCAGATTCAAAACATAAAATACATGGTGCAATTCTAAAGAGGCAAATAAGTACATACATCTCCCAAGTTGACAGGGATTGGCATAGAGGTTTAGAGCATGGAAACAAACCCTTCGACTCAACTTGTCCATGCAGCCCTTTTTTAACGACTAAGCTAATCCCAATTGCCTGCGTTTGGTCCATATCCCTCGATACCCATCTTACTCATGTAACTGTCTAAAAGACAAAATTGTCCCCACCTCTATGACTACCTCTGGCAGCTTTTTCCAGACACGCACCACCCTCTGTGTGAAAAAATTGCCCCGCTGCACCCTTTTGTATCCACCGCCCCCCCCCCGCTCCCCCGCCACCGCCCCCCCCCCCTCCACCCCCCACCCGCCCGCACTCACCTGAAACCTATGCCCTCTAGTTTTAGACTCCCCTACCTTTGGGAAAAGATATTGACTGTCCAGCTAATCAAGGCCACTCATTATTTTGTAGACCTCAATGAGACCACCCCTGAGCTCTAGAGTAAAAAATCACAGTGTATCCAGCCTCTCCTTGTAACTGAAACCATCAAGTCCTGGTAGCATTCTGGTAAATCTTTGCTGCACTCTTTCTATTTTAATAATATCCTTTATATTATAGCGTGTCCAGAACTGTACACAGGATGGTGAGCAGAGTGATTATAATAAATCAGACGGTGCCTTGCTTTTTATTAATGGGGCACAGAGTACAAAAGTATAGAGACTATGTTAAGCCTGCATTTAAATCGAGTTAGGTTTCAAGTGGATATTGTTTCCATTTTCTGGAGAGCAAATTTAAAAAAACAATATAAAAGATTTCAGAAGGTAGCAGAAATGTTTCACCAGAATAGTTCAATTGATGAAGAACTTCAGTTCCTGAGAATGGTTGGATACGCTGCGACTTCTCTACTCAGAGAAGAGAAGGTTCAGAGGAGAATTGGGAAAAATATGCAAATCCTCATGGGAGATTGATAGAAATTTGTTCTCATTGTTAGTAGGATCGAGACCCAGAGGGCAGATATTGGAGGTAATTGTCAAAAGAAGCAATAGCAGCATTAAGTGACAGTGTAGGACGGTGATATGCTTCCAAATCAAGATGGTGAGTGACTTGGAGGGGAACATTTGGGTGGAGGTGCTCCCAGGTATCTGCTCCTCTTGTTCTTCTAGATGGTCACGATCGTGGGTTTAGAAGCTGGTGTTTAAGAGTTAGGAGACTGGATCAGAGAGTAATTCCACTGACAAATTAAAGATCTTTTACAGCAAGATGTTTGTTTAAGTCACAGTTTAAAACCAACTCTAACAAATGAAGCAACTTAACTATAAACAATTGAACAATATTTAAAGAAGAAAGTAAACAACTAGAATTACTAATTTTCATTGTTTTAGTCCCAAATAAGCAACGTTCCTCTTGAAGGAGCAGCGCTCCGACAGCTCATGATTCCAAATAAAACTGTTGGACTTTAACCTGGTGTTGTGAGACTTCTTAATATGCCCACGTCTGTCCAATGCCGGCATCGCCACATCAGGGTCATAGTTAAACTGCGTTTTTCATTATCTGCTGCTGTGTGGGGGTTGGGATCTTTCTCATTCTGTCTGTGGAATTGTGCGTGCACAAGCGATTTGGTCTAACCGTCAGCTCCCGGATCTGTAAATTAGTTGGAATTCATTCTGTATTTGCAAGCTCTGGGATTGTAAACCAGTTGATGCATCTCGTCATTTTGAATCTCCGATATATTTTTTTCAGCGTCGCTGACCGGGCCAACCTTTTTTTGTGTTCATTCATGGGGCTTGGGCGTCACTGGCTGGCCAGCATTTATTGCCCAATCACAGTTGCCCGAGTGCAGTTGAGAGTCAACCACAATGCTGTGGCTCTGGAGTCACATGTAGGCCAGACTGGGCAAGAACGGCAGATGTCGCTCCCTGAAGGGCACTGGTGAACCAAATGGTTATTCCGATAATGGACAATGCATGAAAGCATAAATAGATTATTGATTGCAAATATTTTGCATTGAATTTAAATTCCACCAGCTGCCGTGGTGGGATTTGAGCACGGATCCCCACTGAAATTAGTTGGGTTTCGGGATCAATATTCCAGCGATAATACCACAAAGACATCGCCTCCAAATTTCCCTCCAACTGAGTGACTTGTTGGGCCACCTTTGAGGGCAGCTCAGAGTCACTAACATTGCTGCTGGTCGGGAGTCACATTCAGGGCAGACCAGGTAAGAATTCCTTCCCTAAAGAACATCAGTTTATCAGTTGTTGTTTTTTTTCTACGACAATCGATTCAAGGTCATTAATTCCAGACACTTTTATTGATGTCGAATTTCACCATCTGCCGTGGCGGTGGATGTGTGAGTGTTTATGTGAGTGTACGTGTGTGAGAGAGATTAATTCATTTTAATTCAGCTTGTGAGTATGAATTAATCCCCTATATTCCCTCACAAACACTGTGATCCCTTTGCACCGATGAATTCTTATTAAAAAATACTTGTACCCTTGTGAGCCTGATGGGCGGATGGGAGGTGTGGTGAGGTTTGAACGCAATGCCACAGGGTGCTGAGTGTAAAATAGCCGATTTTAAAGCATGTGTGTAGGAAAGTGAAGAGTGAACTTGTCTGTGAGAAGATCACAGAAAACCTGTATCTGGAGCTGCGTCCAAGAGACAAGTTTTGGGTTGTCAGTAAATGAACTCCTGAAATGAAGGTACAAAATCAGGAAGAGGAAATGCTGGAAATGTTCAGCAGCTCCGAAAGCAGCTGTGGAGAGATATTCCTGTCGCAAGGATGTAACTCTACAATTGAATATTTCATGTTGCTTAGATCTGACACTCTCAACACCTTCATGTAAAGAACAGGTAGGGCGGGAATTGGGTCTTTGTTGATTTGGGCAAACAGAACAACGCAGCAATGAGAAACTGCTCCCCCCCCCCCCCCCACCCCCCGGCGGCTTGGAGAAGGATGGGACTCAGATACGGGCCTCTGGCTGGGATTGACAAATGGAAAAATACACATCGAGTTTTAAATGTAATAACAACCAAGATGTAATTCAAATCGATTTGTGCAGAGTTTTTAGGTGAGCTCCAATGTAGTCAGGATGGCCGAGCGGTCTAAGGCGCTGCGTTTAGGTTGCAGTCTCCTCTGGAGACGTCTGTTCATATCCCACTCTTGGCAGTGATTTTTCCGTCGTGAGGCACCTTCTAAACCCAAGGCATCCCTCACCTGGCTGCACATGGGCAGCAGATGCAGAGAAACAACGACGACCTGCAAGGTCCACTGCATCCTGACTTGGAAATGTATCGCATTTGCTGTGGCTCGCTCGCATTCCTGCAACTCCCTTCCGAACAGCAGTGTATATGCACATGGACTGCAGTGGCTCAAGAATGAGTTCATCGCCAATGACTGAGAAGTATGTAAATTGAACAATAAATGCTTCCCGGGCCAGTGACACACATATCCCGTATGAATGTATTTTTAAAAAATCAACTTTCGAGCAGTAAACTATATGGGTGAATCAAATCCTGAAGACGGCTACTTTTATACCAGATGTGTGTCTGAAAACAGTAAATGGAACCAGCTCACGGTAAACCGCTCAATGTTGAGCGGAAGAGTTTCACTGAGTGACGTTAGCGATTCCCTCTGATGTGCTTGTTCAATGTCGGGGAAAGGCAGATTTGAAATGTTTACAGGGAAATCGGTGCAGTCTTGATGGGCCACTGTGGGATTCAATTATTTTGTTTCATGAATCTATCCGAGATCCCATAGCATCTGGGGAGAGAGAAACGGTCGTTCCCGTGAAAGGTCTGCATCTGAAATGTGAACTACCTCTATTTTCTCAGATCTGGCAGTATCTCTTTTTTCACAAACACCACCAGATCTGGAGCGTTTTTCCAGCATTCTGCTGCACCAGGAGTAGCAGTACCAGGCTCTGCAGCTGAGTTGGTTAAAGCGCCTGTCTAGTAACAGGAAGATCCTGGTTTCACGGACACGAGCAGTGCCTTGATTACTTTCACGTGATCTTTCAAGTGTTCATTGCAATTGCTCAAGTTACAATGTCCCTTTCTTGCGAATCAATATTGTCTTTCCCTTTACAGTGGATGATCTACAAAGATGAAACAAACACAGATTTCGAGACTCACCACGAATATCTCGACTGTTTATTTTTACAATTCAGTTATTTTCATCATTTTGCAGTCAAAAAAAATATTCTGCAATAAAACCAATGCTGGAAATTCTACAAACACAGTTTTCCATTTTTTTTCCTCAGGGAATTTCTAACACAGTCAAATGGCCTTAGAATCACACAACCCCGACAGTGCTGAAGGAGACCATTCTGCCCATCGAGCCTGTCCCGACTCTCCGACAGAGAATCGCACACAGGACTTTTCCACCCCGCTAATCTACCGATACAAACACCTTGGGGACCGAAAGGCAACCTAGCATGGCGAATCCACCCAACCTGCTCGTCTTTGGACTGTGGGAGGAAACCGGAACACTCGGTTTCCTGGGATAACTTGCCTGGGTGAATGCAGCGTGAACAGCACTACAGTTTGGCACCATCCAGGACAAAGCATCCCACTTCATTCGCTTCCTATGTATAAAAATTCACTCCGTCCACTACCAACACACAACGGCAGCAGTGTGCACCATCTACAAGATGCACTGCAGCAACTCAGCAAGGCTTCTTTGCCAGCACCTTCCAAACCCACGACCACCACAGCCGAGAAGGACAAGCGCAGCAGATGCATCAGAATAATACCACCAGGTTGCAAGGCACTGATATTTAGTTATTGATTGTACTTATTTATAAGTTGTTGTTCCGTGTGTGTTCTTTAATCTTCTTTATCTTCCAAAGGAAGCGAAATATCTAATTGAAAAATTACTATTTCTAACCCAACCAGCAAATGTTGTGTCAATCTTGAAGAAAGCTGGGGTTTGCGATTTCTTCTCGAGTCAGTGGTTTCCCTGGGAGCCGAGTAAACAGGAACAGCATGGAGAGATGGCAGAGCAGGAAATGTCGGAGCAAAAGCGAAATCATATCAATGAAGGAGCAAGCCGTTTGTTACTCAACTGATCCAAAACCCGACTCTGATGGGATTCGAATCCACAAACTTTGAATAGCTAATATGCCATCATTTAGAAGTCCAACGCGCTATCCATTGCGCCACAGAGCCGCGTGCCTGAAGTTCACTTTACAGTTCTATACATAGATTCTTGACAACGTTGAAACGACTGGTAAGTTCAAAACTCTCGGAGTTAAAATGTCAAGAACTGTTCAGAGGAACTTTATTGATTGCAAGTCATCTTGGGGCATTTTATGTCTGTTAAAACGGCTGTGGAAATACAAACCTTTGTGTCCTTTATACAGGAAATCTGTCCATCACAGAATGATCCTCCCTCTCTCTCCTCCTCATTCTCCTGTACAGCTTGGAGACTAATCTCGCGGGTTTGATAGTCGGGAGACACATTCTACTCTATCTGTCACAGGACTGATCAGAACCTGTTCCCTGTTCCAGGGAAACAGCTGCACAGAACACAATGCAAAGCTGGAAGCTGGAAATCTGAAACAAAAACAGAAAATGCTGGACATGCTCACCAGGTGAGGCAACATTTTTGATTAATGGAGATTTCCATAAAACCAGCTCCTGAAGCACAGCACAGCTGCACAGTTTAAAGTTTCCTTTCATCAACAATGGATGCTCCATTCTATGATTTTGAACAATTCAAATTGATAATCTGCATTGTTCTTCTAGTCGCCACAGCCTGAAAACCACTTCAGGCATTGATGTCACCCTTGGATTTTAAATTTGTAAATCCATTCTCTATCTTTTTAAAGCTACTATTGAAACTGTATCCATGATCCGCACAGTTTTTTGTGAATGAGAAGGAGAATTGAAGATATATTTGGATAACTTTCCTTTGACTAAATTTCAACAGAAGCATAAAGGCGGGAATCACACACAGCACTTCATGAAACTCACCAGCTAGACATTGAAAGGTGACAGTGTTTATTCAAGGGATGGTTCCATTTATTCATTCATTATTAATGGAGAAAAGAAAAGTTGGAACAGTTGCAATCTGGCTAATGTAACTGAGCAAGGTGAAACGCAATGGGGACTGGGCAGGATAAGCCTACCATGGGCAGTGCACAAAGTGAAGGTGCGACGTTGACTGAGTTGTCAGGCGGAGCAGGGAGTCGTTGCAGAGTGAAGGTACATAGGAAAGTGGGAGTGCTAAATGTTTAATGATCTCTGTACAAGTAGACGGTGAAATGCAGACTTCAGACTGGATATTCAATGGTTCTGAGATGGGTGAATAGACTGCGGCATCTTGGCATGGTAAAGGTGCAATACGGATTAGGAATGCTAAATGATTTTATGTAAAATATAAATTGTTTTACATCGCCTGTCCTTGATCTTCGGACCAAGATGTTTCACTTCACACTTCCTTACATTAATTAAGTTGCATATGTCACGTGTCTGCACCTTGCACCAGCCTGTCCACATCGTCTTGAAGATTATCAATATGCTTCTCACTAAAGTTCATAATATGTTCAAGTTTTGCACCACTGACAAATTTTGGGATTGAAACCTGGACACCCAGATATAGGTCATTAATATATATATATATCAAGAAAAGCAAATTTCTCTCTATATACTACCCCCAATCAGAAATAGGTAAAAGTTGGTGTAATATATGCTTTAATAGCTTTGTACTAATAATTAAATCTTGTATAATGAAATTCTAACCATTCTAAACAACAATGATTCAAAATACCACTTGGTTCAAAAGAAAATACCTATTGGTACGAATACTTTCACTTCAAAAGTACTTAAAAAGCATAGCATTGCTGATTTATCGGTATTTAATTGATGAATACAAAGGAAAGCAGTGGTTTCCCTTGGAGCCGAGTAGACAGAAACAGCATGGAGAGATGGCAGAGCAGGAAATGTCGGTGCCAAAGCTGAATCACATCAATGAAGTAGCAAACTGTTTGTTACTAATCTGATCCAAAATCCGACTCTGGTGGGCTCAAACCCACAAACTTTGAATGGCTAACGTGCGATCATTGAGAAGTCCAACTCGCTATCCATTGCGCCACTGGTAGATTCTAAATTGATACGGCCAACACATTTAGTATTTCGAAATTCCCCCGTCCCAGGTTCAGTGCAATGTGAACATTTCCTGTCTGTTGTATCCCTCTCTGATGTCTAAAGTTCAGTCTACCACAGTGTGCTGACATCTACTGGCCGCAACACAGAACTGCAGTAGAGGGAAATAAATCACATTAACTGTCGCTGTTGCAGAGACAGATCAAACAGGAATTAATGATTGAATGCAGCACTAAATCCCATGGAAAATTCAATATTAGTGTACTTGCCCATATAGTCAATATAACTTGGAATTTGCTATTATCTGGAGCAGTTGAGTCGACCAGCATCGATGTACTAAAGGGAAATCTAGCAAATGAGACGATGGAGAATGAATTTCAGAGATAAGCAGATGATGTTACATTGAAGATTTTGAGTAGAGGATCGTGTGGAATCATGTACTAATTAGAACAAAAGGCCCGGTTTCAATTAGGTATCTTCCGTGTAGAGTGTGTACAGATTTTCAAAGTCTCTCACATAGATTTATAATAAATATCACACACATTTGTCACACCAGAGACAGAGCGATACAAAATGAGTCCAACACTCATACATATAGAATCTTAGAGTGGATACAACAAAGAGAGGGAGAGCATTCGGCCCTTTGTAGGTATGCTGGTCTGTACAAGAACAACTCAGCTCATCCCTTTCCCAGTCCTTGTCTCATAACCATGGAAATCCTTTCACTTCAGGTGCTGATTCCATTCCCCTTTGACAACCCTGATTTGATGCTGCCTCTGCCACACTCTCAGGCAGTGCATTCCAGGTCCTAAATACTCTGCACATTAAAACCCATCCTTCTCTCCTCTGGCAATGGAAACAATATTTTTTCATCTACTCTTCCCAGACTGCACCCACAAATCCACCACCTCTACCATCTCGAAGGACAGCGGCAGCAGATACATGCGGGCACCAGCACTGCAATCTCCTCCGCCTCCCGCCCCCCCCCCCCCTCCCCCCGCCCTCCCCCGCCCCCCTCCCCACCCCCCGCCCCCCCCTCCCCCACCCCCCGCCCCCCCTCCCCCGCCCCCCGCCCCCCCTCCCCCCCCCCCCCCGCCTGCCCGCCCGCCCCCAGTCCACTCACCGTCCTAACTTGGAAATACACCGCGGCTCCTTCACTGTCGCAGTGGCAAAATCCTGAAACACTGTTGGACTAACAGCACTGTGGCTGTACCGACACCTCAGGGACTCAGCAGTTCAAGAAACCAGCAAACCACCACCTTCGTAAGGTCAGTTAGAGATTGGCAATGAATGCTGGCCTCGTCAGTGATGCGCACCTCTCGAAATGAATAAATAAAAACTCGCAACTACAACCGGAGACGGACAGATACAGAACAAATCTCACTCACATGCATGTATTGGATACAATATGAATTCCCCAATCACATTCGCTAACAGAGGGTAAAAGACAGTCGAAATTGGGCGATCATTATCCAGTTGCAGTTTAACCAGAGTTTTATACAAGAACAGAGAAGATCTTAACACAACATGCAACATTTTAACCCAATATGGAACATCATGAGACCAGATAAGTAACTTTTGCTGAACAGAAAACATCTTCACGGAGAACATTTTGACACAACAGGGAACACGTTTACAGGGCATATATTAACAGAATATTAAAGAAATATTGACACCAGATGGATCAAATTGACACAGCCGGAAACACGTTTATAGCATCAGGGAGACATTTTACACAGCAGCAGAAAACACCTCTCAACAACATAGAGCACAGTTGCACAGCAGGAAATATTTTTACAAACATGTATTTGCAACAGAAAATTCCTTTAAAAATCAATGATCGATTCTGCAATTCCTTGTCTTGCCGTTTTCCCAGCACCTTTGTCTGTCGTTACATGTGTCCGAGCAGTCTCTTGCTGCTATTGCGTGTTTTTCTCTGTCTATTGTATTCTCGGTGTGATGCAGTGATGCCTCCTCACACTGGTGTTCCTGTTAAACGATGTAGGAGTGAAAGTCTGTCTTGTTACAGAGACAACTTTTGCCGGAGCAGAGTGGCGCAGCGGAAGCGTGCTGGGCCCATAACCCAGAGGTCGATGGATCGAAACCATCCTCTGCTATTCATGTTCATAGTGATGGTGCGCCAACTGCATAGCACTTGTGACTTTCACGTGGAGAAAACAGGTATTCAGCTTCTCTTTCCCGCAAAAAAACCTCGATCTGTCATTAGTCACTTTTATATGCAATCAGAGTTTTACACAAGAAGAGGGAACATCTTAACACAACACGCAACGATTTACTAACAAAAACACCTTCACGGAGAATCTTCTCACACAACAGGGAGAACGTTTACAAGAGAAGGGGACATACTAACAGAACAGAAGAAACAAATATTTACAGAGCCGGAAACACAACAACAGGGAAGCATTTTACACAACAGCAGAAAAAAAACTCTCAAGAACATTTGAGACAGTTACCTGGGTAAGATTGGTCTGGAGGGATATTGGCCAAACGCGGGTAATTGGGAATAGCTCTGAGGTAAAAAAAAACTGGGCGGCATGGACACTTTGGGCCGAAGGGCCTGTTTCCATGCTGTAACCCTCTACATCATAGAGGACACCAGGAAATATATTTATAAACAGTGAAACACTTTGCACAACCAACAGTGAACATCTTTGAACAGCAGAGAGGACAGCTACACAGCAGGAAATGTTTTTACAAACATATATTTGCAACAGAAAATTAATTTAAAACATCAGTGATCAATTCCGTGTCTTGCCGGTTTCCGCCACCTTTGTCTGTCGTTACACGTGTCCAAACAGTCTGTTTTGCTGCTTCTGTGCGTGTCTTTCTCTGTCCATTGCATTCTTGGTGTTCTGCAGTGGAATTGTGTGGGCAGACGGAACCTCCCTGACAATCGTGCTGGTGTTAAACAAGAATGTGGAAGTGAATACCTGAATGACTACATTGATAGGCAGCAGGGGAGAGCTAGCTTTGCCAGAGCAAAGTGGCGCAGCGGAAGCGTGCTGGACTGATAATTCAGAGGTTACAGCATCGAGGCTATCCTCTGCTACTTTCTGTAAGCGATGATAACAAAACCAATTGACAGTAATTCTGCAACTCTGACGTGGAATGTGCAGGCATTTACATTGGCTTCTGTTTTCACCCTCAAACTGCAGCAAATCACATTGATCCGCACACAAGCGGTAGATACTGTGAACATGCACCAGGATATATCAGTGACTGAGGTAATGGTGGACAGGGCACAATTTCAGAATTTGTGGATGATCTGAAAGTTGGAACCATTGTGACCTATGAGGAGGATAGTGTAAAACTTCAAAAAGGACATCGACAAGTTGACAGAATGAGTGGACAAGTTGCAGATGAAATTCAAAGCTGAGAATTATGAAGTGATTCATTCTGATAGGAAGATGATAGAGAGACAATGAAAAGTAAAAGGAAAACAGTTCCAAATTTTCGAATCCATTTCATTCGTGAGGTTTCTCAATCCTATAACTCTAAATGTGGTGCAACAGTACAACTCTAAAATAAAAGCAAATTACTACGGATGCTGTAATCTCAAACCAAACGAGAAAATGCTGGAAAATCTCTGCAGGTCTGGCAGCATTTCTAAGGAATACAATGAGCTCATCTCTCGAGTCCAGATGATCCTTTGACAAAGGGTCATCTGGACTGGTTTACTGCTAACTGATAACATCCTTAAAGTCAATAATAATCCATTCAAAATATCAGCAAATGTGTTTTACAATCATAATCAGTCGTTTGAGTCAATTACTGCATCTCATATTTGTAAATTGCTTCTTGTTAGTTCATTAACATATTTAACAATTCATTTAACTGAATGCTGGTAGTTTTATCAATGCCTTAATGTCGACTGCTTTGAAAATCTTACCACCCCATGAGGGATTCCACTTACAGGTATTAAATATCATGAGACGTCTGGACAGAGTGGATAGGGACAAACTGTTCCCACTCGTGGGATGATGAAGAATGAGAGAGAACAGATTCAGCATCATTAGCAAAGGAAGGAATAGGAATACGAGGAAAACATTTTTCACACAGCGAGTGCTTAATGTGTGGAATGCACTGCCAGAGAGTGTGGTGGAGGCAGATTCGATTGAAGAGTTCAACAGGAATCAGACTGTTACCTGAAAAGGAAGAATGTGCAGGGTTACAGGGAGAAGGTGGAGATGTTCATTTTCTATCACATAATTTCTCATTCATCACTCATCACTGAATCGAATTTGAATTGTTCTCTTGTCGTTTCTAAACAAGGAGAAGTGCAGCAATGATTATATGGCAACAGAGCTGGGGGAGTCATAAGTCTAATGGGAGAGTGAAAAAAAGAACAAATATGTGCCTAAAAGGTGAGAATGGCAGGGAGACGAAATCTGAATTAAAAACAGAAAATGCTCGAAACCTCAGCAGGTTTGGCAGCATCTACGGAGAGAGAAACAGAGTGAATACTTCGAGTCTGTATGACTCTTCTTCAGAGTTGAAGAGAGGCTGAAATGTGACAGATTTTAAAATGTTGAAGGGCATTCGGAGCACAATCGGGATTATTCATTAAAGCTGTTAGAAAAGCAAATGGCATGTTTGTTTTTATTGCAAGTGGATTGGAGTAGATGAAGAAAGGTGTATTGCTGCAATTGTCCAGGATTTTATTGAGACCACATCTGCAATACTGTGTACAGCTATGGTCTCCACATTTGAGAAGGGATAGACTTGTATTGCAGGCGGTACAGAGAAGGTTCACTAGATTGTCCCCCGGAAGGAAGAGGTTGTTCAGTGAGGAGAGGCTGAGTGAATTAAGTTGACAGACCCTGGAGCTCAAAACAATGTGTAAATGCTGAGGCAATGCTTCCATTCCTGTCCTCTGGGCAGACGAGCGGCAGATAAAGTAAATGTAAAGTAAAGTAAACTTTAAATAGAGTTTAGATATTAGTCATAAGTCAGGATTTTGACTAATAAATACTGCAATGAAGTTACAGTGAAATTCCCCCAGTCTCCATATTCCAGCATCTGTTCGCGTCAATGCACCTAATTAGATGAAGTTCAATGCAGAGAAGTGTGAGTTGATTCATTTTGAGAGTGGAGAAATAAAGGGAGAAACTCTTAAGGAAATGTAGGAACAACGGGATCTCAGTTTCTAAGTACAAAAGTAATTGAAGTTGGCTGGGCATGTTGAGAGAGCAGGTAATAAAGCAAATGGCATCCTACCTTTTATTGGAGGATTGAATACATGAATAAGAAGGTCAAGTTGAGCTTTAAAATACACTAGACAGGCCTCACCTGGAGCACTGAGTCCAGTGCTGAGCACCACAATTGAAGAAGGTTGTGAAGACATTGGAGAGAGTGCAAAGGAGATTCAAATGAATGATTCTATTGATAAAGATCTGTAGCTATGAAGGTAGATTTGAGAAGTCGGGTATTTTTCATGAGGCAAAGAAGTATGAGAAGACCTGTAGGGGGACAGGTAGCATTGAGGAAGCAAGGGGGAGGTCGGGGTGGGGGGACTGCAGAAGGACTTGGACAGGCTAGGAGAGTGAGCAGAGAAGTGGCAGATGGAATACAATGTGGAAAACTGTGAGGTTATGCACTTTGGAATGAGGAATGGAAGCATAGACTATTTTCTAAATGGGGAAATGCTTATGAAATCAGGAACACAAAGGGAGTCCGAGTTCAAGATTCTCCTGATGTTAATGTGCATGTGCAGTCGGCATTTAGGAGGGCAAATGTAATGTCGAGAGGGCAAGAATACAAGAGCAGGGATGTACTTCAGAGGCTGGCAAAAGCTCTGGTCAGACCCCATTTGGAGTATTGTGAGCAGTTTGGGGCCCGTATCTAAGGAAGGATGTGCTGGCCTTGGAAAGTGGAGGCTCACAAGAATGACCCCCGGAATGAAGAGTATGAGGAACGGTTGAGGACTCTTGGGTCTGTACTCATTGGAGTTTAGAAGGAAGAGGGGGGATCTTATTGAAACTTACAGGATACTGCGAGGTCTGGATAGAGTGGACATGGAGAGGATGTTTCCACGAGTAGGAAAAACTAGAACCAGAGGACACAACCTCAGGCTAAAGGGACGATCCTTTAAAACAGAAATTAGGAGGAATTTCTTCAGCGAGAAAGTGGAGAATCTGTGGAACTCTTTGCCGCCGAAGGATTTGGGAGCGAGGTGGTTGAGTGTTTTTTAAGACATAGGTAGATAGGTTCTTGATTAATAAGGGGATCAGGGGTTATGGGGAAAAGACAGGAGAATGGGAATGAGAAAAATATATGATTGAATGGTGCAGCAGGTTCGATGGGCAGAGTGGCCTAATTCTGCTCCTCTGTCTTATAATCTTTTATAAGAGAAAGAAGAGTGGCACAGTAGTTAGCACTGCTGCCGCACACTGACAGGGATCCAGTTTAATTCAGGCCTTGGGTGACTGTTCATAATTTCCACATTTTCTCTGTGTCCACATGGTTTTCCTCCGGGTGCTCTTGCAACCACCCCCCCTCCCGCCACACACACACTCCATTGATAGGGTAAGTGGGTTTACCGTGCTAAATTTCCCCTTATGTTCCTAGTATATTGAGATTAGGAAGGTTAACAAGGTAAATATGTGAGGTTGCGTGAATAGGTCAGAGAATCAGTGCAGACTCAATGGGACGAATGTCCACCTTCTGCACTTTAGGGATTCTATGATAGAGGTTTTCATGTTCCCGTCAAGTGTTGATCAAGAACCAGGTGCACAATTTCAAAGTAAGTGTCAAAATTGTACGGATTCAATGCCTAATGTACACAACTTTGGACACTATAGGAACATTTAACATGGCCAATCCACCTGACCTGCACATAGTTGAACCACGGGAGTAAACGAGAGCACCCAGGAAACCCACGGGGAGAAGGTGCTGATTTTGCACAGTCACCAAAGGCCAGACCCAAACCCGGGTTTCTGCGGCTGTGAGGAGGGGGAGTGGGATTAGATAGAATGCTGTTTCAATAAGGCAGTGTAGACTTGATGGTCAAATGGGCTGTAGTGCATTGCAAATATTCTGTGGTTTGAGAATCTAAAACATGGTCATATTTAATGGCGGAGCAGGCTTGAGGGGCCATGTGGTCCACTTCTGATCTGACTTATTGTGCTGCTGGGTCCAGAAAGCTGCTAATTGATTTCTCATATCAGAATTTACTCCAAACACCATTAATGCATCAACCCTGTGCTCACTGACAAACACTGACTCGTGGTTAACCAATGCCTCAATTTTAAAATTCTTATCCTTGTTTCCAAATCCCTCCATGTCGTCAGCTGTTCCTCCCTTTCATCGCCTCCAGCCCAGCAATCCTCTGAGATATCTGAGCTGCTCAGATTCTGGCCTAGTGAGCATTCCTGATTTGATTCACACCTCCATCTGACGAAGGAGCAGCACGCTCCGAAAGCTTATGGTATTTGCTACCAAATAAACCTGTTGGACTTTAACCTGGTGTTGTGAGACTTCTTACTGTGCTTACCCCAGTCCAACGCCGGCATCTCCACATCTTGATTCACTCCACCAGTGAGCTCTCTGGGTCTCGGTCTGGAATTGCCTCTTTAAACGCATCTCACTTGCTTTCCTCCTCGTTCATTTATTTCCTCTTTCCTTTCATGCGGGATTCACCTTTTGCACCCTCTGACTTTTGCCCCTTCAACTGCCATCACCGAATTATATTTGCACAACTATAATTCTGTGAGCGGTTTCACTTTAAGGATTCTTTCCGCCTCCAGCTCTCTGATTTCTCATTGGTTTCAGCTTCGGATCGAATTGAATGACGCAATGACGCTGGACTGGGACGGACGCTGATTGGTCAGTGCGTTGCGATTGGCTGGCAGAGATGTCAATAACATTGAGGGGCGTGTTTTGCCATCAGCGCGGTCTGTGATTGGTTATAATTGTGAGCGTCATTGACATGTGTTCTCTCAGTTCAAGCGGATGGAGCTCACGAATTGGATAAAGTAGCTGTCACTCAGTAGGCGCAGAGCGGCCATTGGATAACCGCGATGCGTCAATTTCCGAATGGTTTTCCCAGCTGCCGGTCACAGGCCGTTGGCGGGGATTTACCCCGGGCCCATCAGACACCGCGCGGAACGGCAGCAAATGTCCGGCAGGTGGCTTCAGTCCCCGGGCCCGGATCCTGAGCCCGCGGCGGGGCTCCGGGTGGATGAAGGGTTTCGGCAGCGGGAATCGCGTCCCGCCCGGCTGTGAATCCTCAGCTCAGGGTTTCCAATGGCAGTTTCCTGTGTAAACATGTCACGCTGCAGTTCGAAGTTTAACAACACCAGGTTAAAGTCCAACAGGTTTATTTGGTAGCAAAAGCCACACAAGCGTCTAACTTGTGTGGCTTTTGCTACCAAATAAACCTGTTGGACTTTAACCTGGTGTTGTTAAACTTCTTACTGTGTTTACCCCAGTCCAACGCCGGCATCTCCACATCACGCTGCAGTTCCCCAGGCTCAGCAGTGGCGGTTATACGAATTCCCTGCAGTCAGACCAATCAGCACAGAGACTGAGATCTTCCCGTGCTCTGTGTGTGGGGCTCAGTGCCACACTGGGTCAGAGCCCTTCACTCTGTATAGGCCAGGGAGAGATACTGGGATCTTTCGGTGCTCTGTTGGAACGGCACTGTGGCACAGTCGTTAGCACTTCTGCCTCACAGCGCCAGGGACCCAGGTTCAATTCCGGCCCTGGGTCACTGTCTGTGCGGAGTTTGCACATTCTCCCTGTCTCTGCGTGGGTTTCTTCTGGGTGCTCTGGCTTCCTCCCGCACTCCAAAGATGTGTGGTTTGGGTTGATTGGCCATGCTAAATTGACCCTAGTGTTAGTGGGATTAGCAGGGTAAATATGTGGGGTTAAGGGGATAAGGCTTGGGTGGGAATTTGGTCGGTGCAGACATGATGGGCCGAATGGCCTCCTGCACTGTAGGGATTCTCTGGTTCTGTGTTTGGGTGGGGCTTGATTGAGTGGATCTCCCTGATTGTTGGTTCTAATTACAACCTCAATCTCTTACAGTCAGTCTGGGTGCTCCTGACTGAGCAGAATGGCCTGATCTCACCACACACATTGAGATGGAGGAGCTGCCGCCTGGGATGAAGATGATTGAGAACTCCAGCCTTCTCCAGACTTGTTTACTGAGGCCCAGCCGTTCTTCATTATGTTTCCTCCGGGTGTCCTCTCCATCTGCTGTGAACAATGACCTGACAGTGGGAAGATATTGGAGTAGGATGGTGCAGTCAACCATGTCAAAGGCATGGATAGGTTGAGAAGGATGAGGAGGGATTGTTCAGTTGGGAAAGACTGCACTCATCTGGTTCTATTCTTATCTTTCTGCTCATATGCAGAATATCACCTGCAATGGTTTCTCTTCCCACTCCTGTGTTGTTGTCACCCAAATCCCCCAAGGATCTATCCGTGGCTCCCTCCTATTTCTCATCTAGACCTTACCCCTTGGTGACATTATCTGAAAACACAATGGTAGGTTTCATGTGTATGCTGATAACACCCAGCTCTACCTCACCGTCACATCTCACAACCAATCCCCTGTTATTAATGTATTAGACTCCTTCTCTGACCTCCAGTACTGGCTCAGCAGAGAATTCCCCCAATTAAATATTTGGAAGACCAAAGTTCCCACCACAAATTCCATTCCCAGTCACTGACTCCATCTCTCCCACTGGTCAATGTCTGAGGTTGAAACAAACCCTCATAATCTTTGGGACCTCATTGGACTCAGAAATGAGATTCTGACCACATATCTGTTCCTTCACCAAGATCACTTATTTCCAGCTGTGTAACATCACACATTATTTGTAATACCTCAGCTCACCCATACCTGAAACCCTCATCCATGCTTTTGTTACCTCGAGGCTTGATGATTCAAACACATTCCTGCCCAGCAGATTTCCTTCCCTAAAGGACATTTGTAAACCAGATACGATTTTATGAATAGCGACAATTAGATTTTTAATTGCAGATTCATATTCACACTCTGAATTCTCCCTCACAGCCATCTGAATTCTCGCTCCTTTCTACAGAGAACAGTGTAACTTCCCCTCACTATACCCCTTCTACCAATACTTGAATGGCATGCTGTACTGCAGTGCCAAGGTCAGTCAGCTCATTCACCCTGCAGCCCCCACTCTCATCCAAAGAAGCTGCAAGAACCTCAGAGCTATTGGACAGTTGCAGAAACTGACATAGCTGCCCTCTGATTCCTCTTAGCTGCCTCAGCTGCAGTCACTCCCTCCTGCCCCTGACCACTTGGCAAAACAGAAGATCCTATCACTACCTGTCAGGATTCCATCCCCTTAGCAGTTTAGTATAAATCCATCCCAACAGCACTAACAAAGCTCCATGGGAGGATGTTGGTCCCGTCCCTGTTCAGATGTAATCTGCCCAACTTGTACAGGTCCCAGCTCAGCCAAAAATGGTCGCAATGCCCCAGGAATCTAAAGCCATCCCTCCTGTACCATCTCTGCAGCAATGCAGTCATCTAATCTGTCTATACTCACTATTGCATCTCCTCTGAAGGTGCTGACTCTGGCTGAGTTCCATTCTACTGGTTCCTCTCCCTTTCTCCTGAAGGCAATGACTTTGATTGGGTTCAGCTCCACACTCACTAGTTTCTCTCTCTCTTCCCTTGAAGGTGATGATTCTGGATGGGTTCAGTTCCACACTGACTGGTCTCTCTCTCTCGTACGGAGAAAGATGTTGCCTGATCTCAAGGGTGTTGGCGAGGAGGAGAGGTTGAATAAACTGGGATTGTTTTCACTGAAAAGACGGAGGTTGAGGGTGACCTGATAGAGGTCTTCATAATTGTGAGAGGCATAGACAGGTTGAATAGGCAGAGGCTTTCTCCCAGGGTGGAAGTGGGCACATGTTCAAGGTGAGAGGGGGAAAGTTTAAGGGAGATGTGCGGGGGAGGATTTTCAGGCAGCGAATGGTGAGTGCCTGGAACAGGCTGCCACAGGAGGTGGTCAAAACAGGCATCTGGATGGGTACATGAATAGGAAAGGAATAGAGAGATACGGACTGAGTAAGGGCGGAAGCTTTTTTCTTCAGTTTACTTAGGGCACCATGTTCGGCACGGGCTTGGAGGGCCGAACGGCCTATTCTTTTGCTGCACTTTTCTTTGTTCTCTTTAAACAGCGAATAGAAACAGAAGGAGGCCATTTGGCGCCATGAGGCCCATCGAGCCTGCTCTGACATTCATTATGATCCTGGTTGATCAAATTCTCTTTCTTGATCCCACCTTCCACCCATATGCCTTGATCCCTTTAGCCCCAAGAGCTATATCTAATTCCTTCTTGACATCACGGCACGGTAGCACAGTGGTTAGCACTGCTGCTTCACAGCTCCAGGGTCCCGGGTTCGATTCCCGGCTCGGGTCACTGTCTGTGTGGAGTTTGCACATTCTCCTCGTGTCTGCGTGGGTTTCCTCCGGGTGCTCCGGTTTCCTCCCACAGTCCAAAGATGTGCGGGTTAGGTTGATTGGCCAGGTTAAAAAATTGCCCCTTAGAGTCCTGGGATGTGTAGGTTAGAGGGATTAGCGGGTAAAATATGTGGGGGTAGGCCCTGGGTGGGATTGTGGTCGGTGCAGACTCGATGGGCCGAATGGCCTCCTTCTGCACTGTAGGGTTTCTATGATCACACATTTTGGCCTCAACTACTTTCTGCATTAGCGATTTTCACAGATTCACACTCTCTGGGTGAAGACATTTCTCCTCACCTCAGTCCGAAAAGTTTTCCCCTTAACCTTACACAAAGAATATCCATAACATTCTTCCCGAATCTACGCTTTCTAGTCCTGTTAGAATTTTATACGTTCCTATGAGACCCTCTCAATCTTCTAAACTCCAATGAACATAAGGATAAAAGCTTCTCTGGCGTTTGGACATTCACACCCTTTATTCTCTCTCTGGACAGCTATTAGCAGTCTTTTTCCCTGGTTTCTATGGCTTTGACTCATCTTTCATTCCTTCCCCCTGCAGTATAAATATCTCCCACTTTCTATGCCTTTTAGCTTTGACAAAATGTCATCTGGACTCGAAATGTCAGCTCTTTTCTCTCCTTACAGATGTTGCCAGGCCTGCTGAGATTTTCCAGCGTTTTCTCTTTTAGTTCCAATGAACATAATGCTAACTGACTTCATCTTTCCTCATATGACAGACTTGCCATCCCAGGAATCCACCTGGTAAACCTTTGCTGCACTCTCCCTGCAGCAAGGACATCCTCCCTCAGATAAGGACACCAAAACTGCACACAATACTCCAGATGTGGCCTCATCATTGCCCTGTACAATTGCAGTAAAACATCATTTTTCCTATACACAAATCATCTTGCTTTCAAGGCCAACATAACATTTGCCTTCTTTTTGCCTGCTGTACCTACGAACTTCCTTTCAGCGACTAAACAAAGAACAGCACAGGAACAGGCCCTCTGGACTACCAAGTCTGTGCCACCACAGATGCCTCTTTATAATGACTTCAATCGGGCCATTGAGGTTGGCCTATTGGAGTATGAATTCCTTGACTAAGGATCCAATTGATCGGCCAATCAGGGAGTCTTTGCCTTGTACTTAACCGGGAGTGTCAGTTCCTTTGACACCCCCGGAGGTAGACTGCTAACTGTTAGCACTCTGTGTACTGCTGTTAGAGTTGTAAATGAAGGGGTTTTGGTGAAGGGACGTCTGCCTCCGAAGAATTATTACAGCTCTCTAATATTTTCATGCCACTGCGTGGTCCATTTCCCTCTGTTCCCGGCCTATTCATGTATCTATCCAGATGCCTCTTGAACGTTATAGAATCTGCTTCCACTACTTCCTCCGGCAGCATGTTCCAGGCATTCACCACCCTCTGTGTGAAAAACTTGCCCCTTACATCTCTTTTAAACTTTCCCCCTCTTTCTCGCAACCTGTGCCCCTGAGTAAGTCACCTTTCGACACTGGGAAAAAGGCTCTGACTATCTACTCAACCAAGCCTGTCATAATCTTGTAAACCTCTATCAGGTCCCCCCTCATCCTCTGACGCGCCAATGAAAATATTCCAAGTTTGTTCAACCTTTCTTTCCAGTCCATATCCTCCAAGCCAGGCAACATCCTGGTAAATTTCTTCTGCACCCTTTCCAATGCATCAACGTCCTTCCTCCAATGTGGCACTCAGAATTGTACACAATACTCCAAATGTGGCCTAACCAAAGTCTTACATAGCTGCAACATGATTTTCCATCTTGTATAGCTTCAACATGATTTTACTGACTGATGCACAAGGACACCTAGGTCTCGCTGAGTATCCACCTCCATCGATTTACACCCATTCAAATAATAATCTGCCTTGCCATTTTTGCTACCAAAGTGGATAATTAAATGGGTAACCACATATTTATCCACATTATACTCCATGTGTGGGTTCAGACTGTCCAAATCTCGCTGAAGGATCTCAGCATCCTCCTCACAGCTCACTCTCCCATCCATTATTGTATCATCTACATATCTGGAGATAATACATTTATTTACCACGTCCAAATCATTAATAAATTATATAAATCGTTGGGGTCCTAGCACAGATCCCTGCAGTACCCCACTAATCACTGCCTGCCAATTAGAAAAAGGACCCATTCATGCCATCTCTTTGCTTCCTATCTGCTGACCAGTTTTCTATCCATCTCAAGACACTACCCGCAATCCCATGCACTTCAACTTTACATAGTAGAAGGGCAGCCCGGTGGCACGATGGTTAGCTCTGCTGCCTTACAGCACCAGGGACCGGATTTGATTCCCAGCTTGGGTCACTGTCTGTGTGAGTCTGCACATTCTCCCCGTCTCTGCATGGGATTCCTCCGGGTGTTCCGGTTTCCTCCCACAGTCTGAAAGACATGCTGTGGTTAGGTGTATTGGCCATGCTAAATTCTCCCTCAGTCTTCCTGAACAGGAGCCGGAGTATGGTGACTAGGGGATTTTCACAGTAACTTCATTGCAATGTTAATGTAAGCCTACTTGTGAAACTAATAAATAAACTTTAAACGTAAAAACGCTATGTGAGATTTTGTCCAAAGTTTTCTGGAACTCTAAATGAACCACATCCACCGGTTCTCCCTGGTCAACTCTACTAGTTACATCAAAGAATTCCAGTAGTATTGTCAAGCATGATTTCTCTTTTGTAAATCCATGCTGACTTTGTCTCTTTATATCATTGCTTTCCAAACGCTTGATAATGGTCATTGGTTCCCTCTTTCTTCTCTACCTCTGTTTTTGAAAACAGGTCTTAGATTATTTACGTCTCTATCCCCTGAAGGTGCTGACCCTGGGTGGGTTCAGTTCCAAACTCACTGGTGGCTCTCCCCTCTCCCCAAGGTGCTGACTCTGGCTGGTTCATTTCTGCACTCATTAGTTCCTCTCTCTGTGTCCTGAAGGTGCTCATATCTGATCCTCTATCTCAATGCCACATTCTCATTTTTTTCCCAATACTCCTTGATGCCATTAAAATCTAAAAAAAAATCTCTCCTTCTTGAATACATTCAGTGACTTGGTCGCCACAGTTTCTGAGGTAAAGAATTCCATAGGATCACCACCCTCTGTGTGAAGAAATCTTTCCCCGTCTCATTCCTAAATGGTCTACCCAGTATCCTAAGACTGTGTCCCCTTGTTCTACATTCCCCAACTAGGTGAAACATCCTTCCTGCAGCTAGTCTGTCCAGCCCTGTTAGGATTTTGTATGTTTCAATCAGATCTCCTCTCATCCTTTCCTTTCTGTTTTTCACACCAAAGTGTATAACTTCACACTTAGCCGTGTTGTCCTGCATCTGCCATGTATTTGCGCACTCACTCAACTTGTCTAAATCACTTTGAAACCTCCTTGCATCACCCTCTCAACTCACAATTTTGCCCAGTTTTATGTCGTCAGCAAACGTGGAAATGTTACATAGAACAGTACAGCACAGAACAGGCCCTTCGGCCCACGATGTTGTGCCGAGCTTTATCTGAAACCAAGATCAAGCTATCCCACTCCCTATCATCCTGGTGTGCTCCATGTGCCTATCCAATAACCGCTTAAATGTTTCTCAAGTGTCTGACTCCACTATCACTGCAGGCAGTCCATTCCACACCCCAACCACTCTCTGCGTAAAGAACCTACCTCTGATATCCGTCCTGTATCTCCCACCACGAACCCTATAGTTATGCCCCCTTGTAATAGCTCCATCCACCCGAGGAAATAGTCTTTGAACGTTCACTCTATCTATCCCCTTCATCATTTTATACACCTCTATTAAGTCTCCCCTCAGCCTCCTCCGCTCCAGAGAGAATAGCCCTAGCTCCCTCAACCTTTCCTCATATGACCTACCCTCCAAACCAGGCAGCATCCTGGTAAATCTCCTCTGCACTCCTTCCAGCGCTTCCACATCCTTCCTATAGTGAGGTGACCAGAACTGTATATTTGGTTCCCTCATCCAGGTCATTTATATATATGGTGAGGAGCAGTGGGAATCATTCAAAAAGGAAATAGAGAGAGTACAGGGCCAACATGTTCCCATAAAGGTGAAGGTGGGAGCAAAAACATTCAGAGAATCCTGGATGGTGAGGGATTTATAGCATTGGAGCAGGAAAACTTGGGAGATTATCGCAGAGAGAGGGGGCTTGAAACAATGGATGCCCTGGAGTATAGAACGTGCAGGGAATGTAATTTGAAAATAAATTAGCAGAGCGAAGAGCTATAAAAAACACCGGCGGGCAAAATAAAGGAAATCCCACGGCTGAGGCGGGATCCTAATCGAGGTGTACAAAATTAGGAGGGACATTGAGAGGGTAGATAGAAATAAACTTTTCACCTTAGTAGAGGGGTCATTTGGCAGGGGGAATAGGATAAACGTAGGGGCCAGGAGATTTAGAGGGATTTGAGGAAAAGCATTTTCACCCAGAGGGTGGTGGGAATCTGGAACTCACTGCCTGGAAGGGTGGCAGAGACATGAACGCTCACAACATTGAAATTAACATTTGCAATGCTGTAGAATATGAGAGTCTATGCCAAGTGCTGAAAAATGGGATTAGAATCATAGAGTACCTCCAGAGCAGAACGAGGCCATTCGGCCCATCGAGTCTGCACCGACCACAATCCAACCAGCCCCTGTTGCTATCACCTCACATATTTACCCTGCTAATCCCCGTGGCACGAGGAGTAATTTCGCAAAGCGAATCAACCCAACCCCCACATCTTTGGACTGTGGGAGAAAACCGGAGCATCCGGAGGAAACCCCTGAAGACACGGGGAGAATGTGCAAACTTCACACAAACAGTGACCCGAGACCGGAATTGAACCCGGGTCCTCGGCGCTGTGAGGCAGCAGTGCTAACCACTGTGCCACCGTGCCGCCGAATGGGCATAGGTAGGTGCTGATGGCCAATGCAGACACGATGGGCTGAATGGCCTTTTTCTATGCTGTAAAATTCTCTGACTCTATGACTTCTTAAAGAGGTCCTTCATTGGCTGTCCTTTGGGAAATCCTGAGAAAATGATTGGTTCGATAGAAATGAAAATCTCTTGTCTTTTCTCTGGTGTCTTACACTTTGCTCCTTGCTTCCTGACTGGAATCTCCAAACTGGGGGAATTGTGGATCCTGGTGACATCACCCTGTTGGGTAGGAAGCTATTGTCACAGAGTCCTGTGTTGTCAATGTACTGACCTGTTACCATAGTTACCCAGTTTCACTGGATGCTGACAGAATGTTTACCATTGATTTGGTGTTCTACCTGCCAGCTGTTCATGCAGAAAACAGATGCTGTGAGTGAGCATTGTCCCCCTCCCACTTACAGCAATGATAGTGACAATCTGCATTATTGGGACGAGAGTCATAGTCATAGAGTCATGGAGATTCACTGCTGGAAACAGGCCCTTTGGCCCAACTCGTCCATGCTGTCCTGTTTTTACCAATAAGCGAGTCCCAATTACCTGCATTTGGCCCATATCCCTCCATGCCAACCTTACCCATGTAACTGTCTAAAAGTTTTTTAAAAGACAGAATTGTCCCCGCATCTGCTACTACCTCTGGCAGCTCGTTCCAGACACTCACCATCCTCTGTGTGCAAAAACTGTCCATCTGGACCCTTTTGTGTTTCTCCTCTCTCACCTATACCCTCCACTTTTAGACCCCCCCCCCTACCTTTGGGAAAAGATGTTGACTATCTACCTCATCTATGCCCCTCATTATTTTATAGCCCTCTATAAGATCACCCCTCAGCCTCCTACGCTCCAGAGAAAAAGGTCCCAGTCTATCCAGTCTCTCCTTGTAACTCAAACCATCAAGTCCCGGTAGCATCCTAGTAAATCTTTTCTGCACTCTTTCCAGTTTAATCATATTCTTTCTATCATAGGGTGACCAGAACTGTACACAGTATTCCTAGTGTGGCCTTACCAATGTCTTGTACAACTTCAACAAGACATCCCAACTCCTTTGTGACGATAAATGGACCAATACATTGCATTGCCATTCTTACAGTTGTTAATGAAGTGAAAAAGCTGGTGCTTAATGAAATGCCTCTCGGGGAAATCTGCTCGAATGTAAAAATGCCGCAGAATGCTCAATTATTATTGTTTCTGCTCAACCAGCCCCAGAAGCTTGGAAGATGGAAGTTCCCGATTGGTCTGAAGTCAGAGACGAAGAGGAGCCAAGTTTCAACAACTTGCTGACAGACATCAAAGTCAGCAGCTTTGGAGCAAGGAGACCCTCGGACAGGGCATTCAGCGTAACCAAGCCCCTGGAACATCACCGCTTCTGGAGACCAGAGAAGGTGTGAGGCAAGGCAGGATGCTCGATTGATCGAAGGTGGGACCTCAATCATTGGTGAAGTCTCCTACTCCGGTTTGAAGTGGAGGAAATTAGTCAGGATGGAAGTGGTGACGAGATTCACAGTCACTCCCTCAGTTTAGAGTCCATTTTTAAGGCAATCTGTGCAGCGACTCCACTCTGGGATCGATGTCAGATCAGCTCACCAGACGGTAGGAGGACTGGAACACAAATGACGTCCAAAATACTTCCTCAAATGCTTCGCTGTGCAGTTCAAAACCTGGAAGGCCGGGATTCGAGTCACGTTACACAGGCGACTGGGAAAAGTACTGTCAGATTAATCAGACCACTGGCCAATATTGGAAAGACACAAAGCCCAGCAGAGGGAAGTCAACATGAATTTTCACTTTTAATATTTCTTTTTCACTCTGAATAACTTATTGTGTTTGTATAATTATCCTAAATGTTTCACATTAATACAAATACTCAGAAAATTTAGCATTGCCAGCTAAGTGTAACCGGGAACAATGACCTGTCCGTTCAGTTTGGGGAACACTTCCTGACAGAGGAAGATTGGGACATGAAAGCTTCTCCCTATCAGCTCCTTCCAGTTCCCTCCACAATTCTGAACACCTCTATCAAATCTCCTTTCAACCTTCTCTTTGTCAAAGAGAACAGACCCAAATTCTCCAATCTACCGATGGAACTGAACTTCCGCATCCCTGGACCCATACCCAGAGATTTATTGCGCCCTCGCTAATCCTTCACATCCTTTCTAAACTCTGCTGTCCAGATCAGAGTGCAATACTCCAACTGAGGCCAAACCAGGGTTTTATACAGGTTTCCCTCAACTTGCTTGCTCTTGTACTCTGTGCCCCTACTGATAAAGCTCACCAAACCAAATACTTTTGTAACCACACTCTCAACCTGCCACCCAGACAGCAATTATTAGTGTCACATTTAACCGCAGGTCCCTCTGCTCCTGCTTGCCTTTACAATTGTACCATTTTTATCCTGTGTCTCCCTTTCCTGCCAACTGAAATGAATCATTTCACACTTCTCTGCTTTAAATTGGTCTTGTCTGACTAATCCACAAGCTGCCTAAGAAACAACACTCACAGTTCACAATGCTGCCATGTACTGTGTAATTACCACAGTTTGAATGTGTGCTCTGTGCAGCATTGCCGATGTCTCTAAAATGTATCAGGAAGAGCAGGATTCCAAACACCAACCCTCTTGGGATCCCATTTTAACCGATCCACTCCAACTAAAAACATTTCCCACTGCTGTGTTTCCTGTCACTCAGTCAGTTTCCTATCCATGTTGCTGCTGTCCCTTTTATTCTATCAGCTCCAAATGTTCCCACAAGTTTGCTGTGTGCCCCTTTATTTATAAAATGCTGATTCTTACAACCTTTTCTGAAGAGGTGTGTTTACCATTTGCAATTCTCCAATCCTCTGGCACCACTCATATAACTAGCTGGGTTAGAAAAAAATTACCCATTGCCTCTGCAATTTCCACCCCTATTTCCCTCAGTATCCATGGATCCGTCTCTTCCAGTAACAAGAACACAGCAATTAAGAACAGACATTGACCACATGGCACATTGACTCTGTTCCACCATTCAATTCGATCATGACTCATTTATTTATTTATCTTTATTGCCGGACAGTGAAAACACAGTCACAGTATTAAAAACAAGAACAGCAGCAACAACATCTACATAGATAGAAATCACACTAGGTTTCTGACAAGTTTTCTAAAAGTCACTATATTTTCAGCATTCACAACAAAATCAGGCAAAGCATTTGAAATATCAACAGTTCTATGTGAGGAAAACAAACTGTGACTATGAAGGCTTGAACCAAATTTCTGCAGCTTATACTCGCGCCCACCCAACATACAGTAACTGCGAATAAAGAACATTTCAGCCTTGGGTAGTAAGGCCATAGTAAATTTCCATGTCAAATTAAAATGTATCAATTTACAAACTTGAACTAAACCAGAAATCAGCCTTCTCGAAAGAATGCAATCCAAGAATTCTTAATCCCAATAAAGTATTCCCCTCATGCCTTCCATTTTCCTGGTAACATGTCTTTGCACTCTCTCTTTCAGCTGTATATCTTTCTGGAAGTGTGGAATCCAAACTGTGGATGCAGACTCCAGATGTGGGCATACCAGCTGCTTATAGAGTTTCAGATCTTGGGGTTCAACTCCACTTTACTCCTCACTCACTTAATTCTCTGAGCAACATAAATTTGTCTATTTCTGCCTTTACTGTCATAGAATCCCTATGGTGCAGATGGAAGCCATTTGACCCATCAAGTCTGCACTAACATAACCCTACATATTTATCCCGCTAATCCCCCAGAACCAATACATTTGTGATACGAAGGGGCAATTTAGTATTGCATATCCATCTGACATTCGGAGCTTGGGAGGAAACAAACATGGGGAGGACATGCAAGCTCCACGCAGACAATCACCCGAGGTGGAATTGAACCTGGGTACCGGGCGCTTAGAGGCAGCAATGCGAACCACTGTGCCACCCCTAGTGTATAAATAATGGAGCATGTCAAAGGATCACAACGCAGTGAGTGCAGAAATTTATTCTCATTTCAGTCCTTAATGATCTGATCCTTACACTGAACCTGCTTAAACAACCTCCCAATGTCCATAAAATCAAACCCCTTCAGATTCGTGTATGTTTTAATGTTTTGCCTCTCATGCTTCTGAATCACAGAGAATACAGACCCAGTTTACTAAGGGTTGTATCATATGAAACCCTTTGTTAGTGATTGAAGCATAATGTGAAAACCCTTTCCCACAGCGAGTAGTTCAGCTCTGGGATGCATTGTCTGACAATGTGGTGATGCAGCTTCAAGTGAGGCATTGAGAAGGGAATTCGATTGTTAAAGTTTCATTGGAACGGTGGCACAGTGGTTAGCACTACTGCCTCACAGCATCAGTGTGGAGTTAACATGTTGTCCCTGTGTCTGCATGGATTTTCTCTGTGTGCTCTAATTTCTTCTCACAGTCCAATGCTGAGCAGATTAAATGGATTAGATATGATAAATTGCCCCTTAGTGTCCCAAAATGTGCAGGTTAAGGGGTTAGCCATCGTAAAAATGCACGAAAGATGTTCTTTCAGAGAGTCAGTGCAGACACGATGGGCCGGCTGGCATCTTTCTGGACTGTGGAGTATGAGGGATCCAAGGGATACTCAGTGCTTTCATTGGTGAAGCCAAGGATGCCATCCACTTTTCTAATAACTCTCTTAAAATCTCTCGCGTTCAAAGATCTCTCTGAACCTCAGAACACTCTGAGCCTGCACACTCTTTAGAACTGGACCATTCAGTTTCTTTTGCCTCTCCCCATCTCTTCTGTCAAAATGCAGCACTGTTCCTGAGTGTGGCATTAATAATGTGAGAGCTGAGACCGCAGCTTCTGTCTCCCCAAGAGAATCTTTCTGGATAAAGTGGAAATTTACAAGGATTTCTGTCACTGAGACATTGTCTGGCTGTCTGTGTCTCACTGCCCTAACTCAAACTGTCTCTGTCTATCCCTCCACCCCCTCTCATCCACTCTATATGAAGGCGGGATATTGTTGTTTAGTGACTGAGTGCACACAATCTGTATCTTCATCTGATCAAATAGAATTCAGCTTGTGAACAATATCATCATTTCAACCAGTTCTGGGTTAAATCAGGCACAGCTCTGATTGGCTGCAGCCCGCTGAATCTGGGGAGCAGACACTGTGAGCATTGCCAGCCTCAAAGGCTTTAACCCTTACTGAGCTGGGAAACTCCAAATAATCCCTGAGAATCCACAGCACAGTGCGAGAGGAGAGGAAAGCCTGTCCTGGGAGCTGTCAATCTGAGACACAGTTTGACCCTGTCAATGTGCAGATGTGAACCTGCTCCTTCCATTCTCAAACTGTTATAACCAGGAACACAGAACGCCCAGTAATGACCAGCTTGTTGCAATGTGTTTGAATGAACACGATGTCATATCATCTAAGCAGCATTTTGAAATTCTCAATCATTCAATGTATTCTGATGAAATGTATTTCTTGTGCTCTGTGTGTCATTACATAAGAATCTTCCTCTGATATGAGACCTTGTTTTGGCCTTGTGCCCCTGATGCTGATTATTTTCATTCTGCTCACGTTATGATATTTCTCATGGAACCAGAGAAAGAACCAGAGAAAAGTAACAGCACAGAGGGGACCCATTCGGCCTATCTTGTCCATGGCAATCTGAGGATACCCAGATGTCCTTTCCAAACTCACCTTCCTGCACCTGGCCCGAAGCCATGCAGCTGAAAGCATGACAGAGACCCAAATACTGCATGCCAACAATTCACTAGGATTTGCGACTCTGTGGCTGCCTGAAGCAGCCGAAGTAAATATTTCCAGTCATAATCGCTGTGAGCAGGGTTCAAACCTGCGCGGGGAAAGCCCAGTCGATGTCGAGTTGAACGCCTTAACCACTTGGTCATCGCAGCTGCATATTCGTGAGGATAATATAACCACCTCAGTAGCATTTATATTCACTTCATCAGGCACCATGATTGTGCAGAGCACAGTGTGTGAGCTGAAATGTGTTCCTCAACCTTTACTTTGTATCTTTGTCTCTGACTGAGAACTCATTTATTCGGTCAGGGACCTGTTTTCCTATTTCAATATTTTTTCATCAGAAACGAATTACGTCCGAACAAAAATTGAAAAAGAGAAATCTCTATTTAATTCCTGTCAAATGTTGTGTTCGCACTGTTTTTGTCCACTCGGTTTAAAACACATGAGGCCGTGGATAAGGTTCTAAATAAATTATCACTGCGATGGCCGGGAATCGAACCCGGGTCAACTGTTTGGAAGGCAGCTATGCTCACCACTATACCACCATCGCTCAATATACTTAAACAACTGTTATTTTAATCAGTTATTATTACAGAACTACCTTATTTGCTGATTTTGTCAGGCACGAGGTGTGTCCATTGCACAGTTTGTAAACTGAACCTGTCTTGTCTTGTTTTTCTGGACAGTTTAAGCCGCCGTTTTATTATTGTTTCTGACTGGGAACTAATTGATTAGTTTTGAGGCATGTTCTTTCATTTAAACAACTGAAAGCAAATTGAAGCTGGATTTTCCATTAGAAACACAGTGGTGATGAGAATCTTTAGTGAATTTTATTTCAGGAGTGCCCACCTACTGTTGTGACCTGTGATAGCGAATTAAATAAATCACCATTGTGATGGTCAGGAACTGACCATTGGTCAAATGCTCGCACAGTCACCACCATCACACACTTGGCTCTGCCACTCTCTCAGTGCGAAAGGTCAGCTCTTGACAGTGAATCTGGTTTCCTCCAGGGCCAATCGGAGGATGGTCAGAAACTGTCTGTCACTCTCAGAAACTCCATTATCAGCGAGTGTGGGATGATTATTTAACTGGCTGTCACTGGTTGGTGAGGTTGTGATTTACTGTTACCTGTCAGTGCAGGAGAAACAAATAAAACAGGAAATCTAGAGACTCCGAGAGCAGATAATTTGTATTTTCATAGTACAAACTAAACAAACATAGGGCTGTCTGCAATCATTGTAATAACTGAAAAAAAAAGGATTGGCTTGGCCACGGAATCTGGTGAACAGATATGGTCCTGCACCACATGGACTGCAGCGGTTCCAGAAGGCAGCTCACCACCACCTTCCCAAGGGCAATTAGGGATGGGCAATAAATGCTGACCCAGACAGCGACACCTACATTCCATGAATGAATTCAAAGACAATCTGTGGGGAGCGGGCCTCAGAGTGTTTAACAGTTACTGAGGTGAAAAACTATAAATAACCCCCTGGAATCCGGAGCAAAGCCCGGAAGGAGGAGAAATTCCGTCCTGGGACCTTACATTTGGTGAAAGTTTTGTCCTGTGAATGTGTAGATGTGAATATTGTGTAAGAGAGAGTGTATGAAAGGGACGGGCGAGTCAGACTAATCCAACTGTGTTTGTGTGTCTGTTCTGATCATGAGATCTCCGAGTCTCTCTTGTGTAAAATAAAATGATTTTTCAATCAAAGATACCCGCTAAACCGCCTGCTGAGCCCCAAAGTTAGATTTCAAAGCAATTGTTTCATTAAATTAAGGATTTCAGTGGAAAAGTAGAGAACATGTCAGCGATCGCATGTGAGAGCGCGATCAGTGCAGCAGTAAAATGGGTTTCAGTGGAAAATGGAGTCCTCAGTTCGAGTGAAACCTTTTCAACAGCAAACGTTCATGTGTCAGAGACATGAAGGATGTGAGCTGGATCTCTGGACAGGCGGAATTTCTTTGCAATGGGAGAGTTTGTGAGGAGAGAGAAACACAGAGAGGCTGGAGGTGCCAGGAGCTGACTGCACCTTGTCTCTGCTCCGTCCGCTCTCTGCCTTTAAGTTGCTCTGTGCCGCCACCACTGGGTTCATTTCGGATTCAGTTCTGATTGGCCGACAAGAGGTGAGGCCACATTGGATTTGGTACTGGGAAATTAACCGGGCCAAGTGTTAGATTTGGTTGTGGGAGAGCACATTGGAGATAGTGACCACAATTCGGTGTATTTGGTTATTGCAATGGAGAGGGATAGGGTTGTACGGCAGGGCAAGGTTTACAATTGGGGGAGAGGTAATTAGGATGCTATTAGGCAAGAATTAGGGGGCATAAGTTGGGAACAGAAACTGTCAGAGAAAGGAATTAATGAAAAGTGGAACTTTTTCAAGGAACAAATACTGGATGTCCTTGATAGGTATGTCCCTGTCCGGCAGGGAGGAAATGGCCGAGTGAGGGAACCATGGTTCCCGAAAGAGGTGGAATGTCTTGTGAAAAGGAAGAGGGAAGCTTATGTAGGGATGAGGAAACAAGGTTCAGATGGCTCGATTGAGGGTTACAAGTTAGCAAGGAATGAGCTGAAAAAGGGGCTTAGGAGAGCTAGGAGGGGACATGAGAAGTCCTTGGCGGGTCGGATCAAGGAAAACCCCAAGGCTTTTTACTCTTATGTGAGGAATAAAAGAATGACCAGGGTGAGGTTAGGGCCGGTCAAGGACAGTAGTGGGCACTTGTGTATGGAGTCTGTAGAGATAGGCGAGGTGATGAATGAATACTTTTCTTCAGTGTTCACCAAGGAGAGGGGCCATGTTTTTGAGGAAGAGAAGGTGTTACAGGCTAATAGGCTGGAGGAAATAGATGTTTGGAGGGAGGATGTCCTGGCAGTTTTGAATAAACCGAAGGTCAATAAGTCCCCTGGGCCTGATGAAATATATCCTAGGATTCTTTGGGAGGCAAGGGATGAGATTGCAGAGCCTTTGGCTTTGATCTTTGGGTCCTCGCTGTCCACGGGGATAGTGCCAGAGGACTGGAGAATGGCGAATGTTGTTCCTCTGTTTAAGAAAGGGAATAGAAATGACCCTGGTAATTATAGACCGGTTAGTCTTACTTCGGTGGTTGGAAACTTGATGGAAAAGATCCTTAGGGATGGGATTTACGACCATTTAGAAAGATGCAGATTAATCCGGGATAGTCAGCACGGATTCGTGAAGGGCAAGTCGTGCCTCACAAATTTGATTGAATTTTTTGAGGAGGTAACTAAGTGTGTTGATGAAGGTAGGGCAGTTGATGTCATATACATAGATTTTAGTAAGGCATTTGATAAGGTCCCCCGTGGTCGGCTTATGACGAAAGTGAGGAGGTGTGGGATAGAGGGAAAGTTGGCCGATTGGATAGGTAACTGGCTGTCTGATCGAAGACAGAGGGTGGTGGTGGGTGGAAAATTTTTGGATTGGAGGCAGGTTGCTCGCGGAGTGGCACAGGGATCAGTGCTTGGTCCTCTGCTCTTTGTGATTTTTACTAATGACTTGGAGGAGGGGTCTGAAGGGTGGATCAGTAAATTTGCTGATGACACCAAGATTGGTGGAGTAGTGGATGAGGTGGAGGGCTGTTGTGGGCTGCAAAGAGACATAGATAGGATGCAAAGCTGGGCTGGAAAATGGCAAATGGAGTTTAACCCTGATAAATGTGAGGTGATTCATTTTGGTAGGACTAATTTAAATGTGGATTACAGGGTCAAAGGCAGGGTTCTGAAGACTGTGGAGGAACAGAGAGATCTTGGGGTCCATATCCACAGATCTCTAAAGGTTGCCAGTCAAGTGGATAGAGCTGTGAAGAAGGCCTATAGTGTGTTAGCTTTTATTAACAGGGGGTTGGAGTTTAAGAGCCGTGGGGTTATGCTGCAACTGTACAGGACCTTGGTGAGACCACATTTGGAATATTGTGTGCAGTTCTGGTCACCTCACTATAAGAAGGACGTGGAAGCGCTGGAAAGAGCGCAGAGGAGATTTACCAGGATGCTGCCTGGTTTGGAGGGTAGGTCTTATGAGGAAAGGTTGAGAGAGCTAGGGCTGTTCTCTCTGGAGCAGAGGAGGTTGAGAGGAGACTTAATACAGGTTTATAAAATGATGAAGGGGATAGATAGAGTGAATGTTCAAAGACTATTTCCTCGGGTGGATGGAGCTATTACAAGGGGGTGTAACTTTTGGGTTCGTGGTGGGAGATATAGGAAGGACATCAGAGGTAGGTTCTTTACGCAGAGAGTGGTTGGGGTGTGGAATGGACTGCCTGCAGTGATAGTGGAGTCAGACACTTTAGGAACATTTAAGCGGTTATTGGATAGGCACATGGAGCACACCAGGATGAGAGGGAGTGGGATAGCTTGATCTTGGTTTCAGATAAGCTCGGCACAACATCGTGGTCCGAAGGGCCTGTTCTGTGCTGTACTGTTCTATGTTCTATGATTCTCACACACATTTTCCACACACTCTCTGATAGGATTGAAACTGTAGCCGCCGAAACGGGTCCTCCAGCCGCTGCCGCTCAAGTCAAATCTCCCAGGAAGAAGGCGGCGGCTCCCCAGCCTGCGGCAGCTAGTCCCAAGTTAGGCGAGCAGATCTTCAATGTTGTGGCGGGTTGCAGCGATCGCAAGGGGATGTCCCTGGCCGCGATAAAGAAAGCTTTGGCTCGCAATGGAGTGGATGTGGGGAAGCGCGCCTCCCAGATCAGGTTCACTATCAAGAGGAAGGTGGAGAAAGGCTCTCTGGTGCCGACAAAGGGACAGGGCGCCTCCGGCTCCTTCAAACTCGCTAAGAAGGAAAGGCCGGGGAAAATGGGAAAGAAGATGAAGAAACCAACAGCCAAGAAATCTTTAGTAAAGAAAACAGCGGCCAAGAAGGTGACAACAAAGGAACCCGCAGCCAAGAAACCCGCAGCAAAGAACATTCCTGTGAAGAAATCAACAGTGAAGAAAACAAGCAGCAAGAAGGCGGCAACTCCAAAAAAGGCGGTGAAGAAAGCAGCCCTGAAGAAAAATTCTCCTGTGAAGAAGGTGACGGGCGGAAAGTCTGTCAAAAAAGTGACTAAATCGAAAGCCAAACCCAAAGTGAAAGCAGCAAAAGCGAAGAAAGCGTCAGGAAAGAAGTGAAACAACCCGAGCAAATTGTTAACCTCTGAACCCAAAGGCTCTTCTCAGAGCCACCCACATCTCTCAGGAAGGAGCTGATCCCGCAAGAAAATGATTCCTGTCCTGCGGCCCGGCTCATTCTCAATAGAGATAATTTCAAATTCAGACTAAAGCAAAACACTGCAGACGCTGATTTTCATTTGAATTTCACATTTGTTCAATCGCCACTTTCTCTCATAATAAAGATGTCTGGTAGATTCAGTATGAATCTACACTGGCGGCTAAACACTGCTTTCCATCTTCCTTGGAATCCAGACAGTGGCCATTCGGCCCCTCGAGTCTGCACCAACGGGAATCCTACCCAGTTCCTATCCCCATAACCCTATTTATATATCCTAATAACCTCCTGATTCTCCGGGGCAATTTAGCATGGCCCATCAACCGAACTCACATATCTTTGGAGTGTGGGAGGAAACCGGAGCACCCAGAGGAAGCCCACGCAGGGGGAATGTGTAATCTCCACACAGGGCAGTGACCCAAGCTGAGAATTGAACACAGGTCCCTTGCGCTGTGAGGTTGCAATGGTAGCCACTGTGCCGCCCCAAAATCAATATCAGGAGTGGGATTTGAACCCACGCCTCGAGAGGAGACTGCAACCTGAACACAACAACTTAGACCGCTCGGCCACCCTGTCTCCCTTAATTTTAACAGAGGAGATTGCCTCAGACAGCCGCAATAAGGTTTTTGTAAACAGCTGGAAGCGGATGTGGGTGAGGATGTTACTGAGAAAGATTCTTGTGATGGAATAGACTGTGTTTAGGTCGAAATATTACTAAGTGGGAATTATAACAGGACCAGGTTTAAAAACACAAAAGGACAAAGTCACGACTCGAAACGTTAACTCTGTCTCTCTCTCCCTTCACAAAAGCTGCCGGAGCTGCTGATTATTTGCAGCATTTTCTGTTTTGATTCCATACTTCAAAGCTCCGGGTTTGTGGAAACTCTTGTGTGTGAAGAATGGCTCTGGAAGGGTTTGTGTGGGGAGCTGTGTTTCGCTTCCATTGTTAATAAACGGGTTGAAATTGGAGGTTGCAGAAACTTGAGGTGGAGCTGAAAGATCAGGGGCCGTTCTGTGTGTGTGTGTCAGTCCGGCTCTCTCCTCTCTCCCGCTCTGTGTTTAATCTTCACTCTGTCTCCTCCCCTCTCTGCTCTCACTCCGTCTTTCTCAGTCAGGTCGGGGCGGGCTGTATAAAAGGAGCCCGAAAGAGTTCCTCTCTCATATTGTGCAGAGATCTGAGTGAAGAATCATCATGTCTGGCAGAGGGGAAGGAGGCAAAGGACTGGGTAAAGGCGGCGCAAAGCGGCACCGCAAAGTGCTTCGTGATAATATCCAGGGCATCAGCAAGCCAGCAATCCGCCGCCTGGCTCGCCGTGGGGGTGTCAAGCGGATCTCGGGTTTGATCTATGAGGAGACTCGCGGGGAGCTGAAGGTTTTCCTGGAGAATGTGATCAGGGATGCGTTCACCTACACTGAACATGCCAAGCGCAAGGCGGTCACTGCCATGGATGTGGTGTACGCTCTGAAACGCCAGGGCCGCACTCTCTATGGATTTGGCAGCTGAGCAACTCGCCCCTTTCTACTGAACACACAACAAAGGCTCTTTTAAAAGCTACTCACCCACTTCACAGACACAGCAGTGACCTGGGAATTGCAGCTGGGATAGGCTGTTCAGTGTTTGAGATGCATGTTTGCTTTGCATATGTTACGGTGCGGGAATCACCGAATTTAACACTTCATTTGGAGCAGCGATGAGAATTGTTTTTGAACTGTTTAAATGTATTGTCTGAACAGCCCCCTAGTTTCTGCAGTCATTGATTTCAGTAAGAAGTCTCACAACACCAGGTTAAAGTCCAACAGATTTATTTGGTAGCACAAGCCACAAGCTTTCGGAGCGCTGCCCCTTCATCAGGTGAGTGGGAGTTCTGTTCACAAACAGGGCATATAAAGACACAAACTCAATTTAGAAAATAATGGTTTGAATGCGAGTCTTTACACGTAATCAAGTCTTAAAGGTCCAGACAGTGTGAGAGTGGAGAGAGGGTTAAGCACAGGTTAAAGAGATGTGTATTGTCTCCAGCCAGGACAGTTAGTGAGATTTTGCAAGCCCAGGCAAGTCATGGGGGTTACAGACAGTGTGACATGAACCCAAAATCCCAGTTGAAGCCGAGCTCATGTGTGCAGAACTTGGCTATCAGTTTCTGCTCAGCAACCCTGCGTTGTCGTGAAGGCCGCCTTGGAGAACGCTTACCCGAAGATCAGAGGCCGAATGCCTGAGACTGCTGAAGTGTTGCCCAACAGGAAGAGATCACTCATGCCTGATGATTGTCGAGCGGCGTTCATTCATCCGTTGTCATAGCGTCTGCATAGTCTCCCCAATGTACCATGCCTCGGGACATCCTTTCCTGCAGCGTATCAGGGAGACAACATTCGCCGAGTTGCAAGTGCATGTACCGTGTACCTGGTGGATGGTGTTCTCACGTGAGATGATGTCATCTCAAACATCATCAAACATGATTTCAGAAATGAGGAATTTTATATACAAGGAAAGATTCGAGAAATTGAACTTATTCTCCTTGGAGCAAGGAAGATTAAGTGGTGACCTTATTGAGGTGTTTAGAATTATGAACAATTTTAGAATGATAGAACATTACAGCACAGAAACAGGCCTTTTGGCCCTTCTTGGCTGTGCCAAACCATTTTTGTGCCTCGTCCCACTGACCTGCACTTGGACCATATCCCTCCACACCCCTCTCATCCATGTACCTGTCCAGGTTTTTCTTAAATGTTAGAAGTGTGCCCGCATTCACCACTTCATCTGGCAGCTCATTCCACACTCCCACCACTCTCTGTGTGAAGAAGCCCCCTCTAATATTCCCTTTAAACTTTTCTCCTTTCACCCTTAACCCATGTCCTCAAGTTTTTTTCTCCCCTCGCCTCAGTGGAAAAAGCCTGTTTGCATTCACTCTATCTATACCCATCATGATTTTATACACCTCTATCAAATCTCCCCTCATTCTTCTACGCCCCAGGGAATAAAGTCCTAACCTATTCAACCTTTCTCTGTAACACAGTTTCTCAAGTCCCGGCAACATCCTTGTAAACCTTCTCTGCACTCTTTCAACCTTATTAATATCCTTCCTGTAATTAGGTGACCAAAACTGCACACAATACTCTAAATTCGGCCTCACCAATGTCTTATACAGCCTCACCATAACATTCTAACTCTTATACTCAATACTTTGATTTATAAAGGCCAAATTAGCAAAAGCACTCTTTACGACTCTATCGACCTGTGACGCCACTTTTAGGGAATTATGTATCTGTATTCCCAGATCCCTCTGTTCTACTGCACTCTTCAGTGTCCTACCATTTACCTTGTATGTTCTACCTTGGTTTGTCCTTCCCAAGTGCAATACCTCACACTTGTCTGCATTAAACTCCATCTGCCATTTTTCAGTTCATTTTTCGAGCTGGTCCAAATCCCTCTGCATGCTTTGAAAACCTTCCTCACTGTCCACTGCACCTCCAATCTTGGTATCATCAGCAAATTTGCTGATCCAATTGACCACATTATCATCCATATCATTGATATAGATGACAAACAACAATGGACCCAGCATTGATCCCTTTTGACAGGGGAAAGAAGGATATTTTGTTTCCACCAGTTGGGATGTCAGTGACTTGGAGTCACAAAGAACAAAGAACAAAACCGCACAGGAACAGGCCCTTCGGCCCTCCAAGCCCGCACCGCTCCCGGTCCAAACTAGACCATTCTTTTGTATCCCTCCATTCCCACTCCGTTCATATGGCTATCTAGCTAAGTTCCCAATGTGTCCGCCTCCACCACCTTGCCTGGCAGCGCATTCCAGGCCCCCACCACCCTCTGTGGAAAATACGTCCTTCTGATATCCGTGTTAAACCTCTCCCCACCCCTCTCCCTCACCTTGAACCTATGACCCCTCGTGAACGTCACCACCGATCTGGAAAAAAGCTTCCCACCGTTCACCCTATCTATGCCTTTCATAATTTTATACACCTCTATTAGGTCAACCCTCATCCTCCATCTTTCCAGTGAGAACAACCCCAGTTCACCCAATCTCCCCTCATAACTAAGCCCTTCCATACCAGGCAACATCCTGATATACCTCCTCTGCACTCTCTCTGAAGCCTCCACGTCCTTCTGGTAGTGTGGCGACCAGAACTGGGCGCAGTATTCCCAATGCCGCCAAAACAACGTTCTCTACAACTGCAACATCAGACCCCAACTTTTATACTCTATGCCCCGTCCTATAAAGGCAAGCATGCCATATGCCTTATTCACTACCTTCTCCACCTGTGACGTCACCTTCAAGGATCTGTGGACTTGCACACCCAGGTCCCTCTGCGTATCTCCACCCTTTATGGTTCTGCCATTTATCGTATAGCTCCCCCCCTACGTTAGTTCTACCAAAATGCATCACTTCGCATTTATCTGGATTGAACTCCATCTGCCATTTCTTTGCCCAAATTTGCTGCCTATCTATATCCTTCTGTAGCCTCTGACAATGTTCCTCACTATCTGCAACTCCAGCCATTTTCGTGTCGTCCGCAAACTTACTGATCACTCCAGTTACACCTTCTTCCAGATCGTTTATATAAATCACAAACAGCAGAGGTCCCAATACAAAGCCCTGTGGAACACCATTAGTCACAGGCATCCAGCCGGAAAAAGACCCTTCCACTACCACCCTCTGTCTTCTGTGACCAAGCCAGTTCTCCTCCCCTCTAGCCACCTCCCCCTCTATCCCATGAGATCCAACCTTTTGCACCAACCTACCATGAGGGACTTTGTCAAACACTTTGCTAAAGTCCATATAGACGACATCCACGGCCCTTCCCTCGTCAACCATTCTAGTCACTTCTTCAAAAAACAGGTTATTGAGGCATGACCTCCCTCTCACAAAACCATGCTGACTATCGTTAATGAGTTTATTCCTTTCTAAATGCGCATACATCCTATCTCGAAGAATCCTCTCCAACAACTTCCCTACCACGGACGTCAAGCTCACCGGCCTATAATTTCCCGGGTTATTCTTCCTACCCTTCTTAAATAACGGGACCACATTAGCTATCCTCCAATCCTCTGGGACCTCACCTGTGTCCAGTGACGAGACAAAGATTTGGGTCAGAGGCCCAGCTATTTCATCTCTCGTCTCCCTGAGCAGCCTTGGATAGATTCCATCAGGCCCTGGGGATATGTCAGTCTTTATATTCCCTAAAAAACCTAACACTTCCTCCCTTGTAATGGAGATTTTCTCTAACGGGTCAACACTCCCCTCCGAGACACTCCCAGTCAACACATCCCTCTCCTTTGTGAATACCGACGCCAAGTATTCATTTTGGATCTCCCCTACTTCTTTGGGCTCCAAGCATAATTCCCCACTTTTGTCCCCGAGAGATCCGATTTTTTCCCTGACAACCCTTTTGTTCCTAACGTATGAATAAAATGCCTTGGTCACAATTTCAAGAAGGTCAGCAAGAGAGCTGGGAGTGAGATGAGGAGAAATCTCTTTACTCAGCGACCAAAAGAGAAAATGCTGGAAAATCGCAGCAGGTCTGGCAGCATCTGTAAGGAGAGAAAAGAGCTGACGTTTTGAGTCCAGACAACCCTTTGTCAAGGCTGCAAGGCATAGAAAGTGGGAGATATTTATACTGCAGGGTGAGGGGATGAAGATGAGTCATAGCCACAAAAACTGGGGGAAAAGACTGCTTCCAGCTGTCCACAGAGAGAATAAAGAGAGTAACTCTCTTTACTCAGAGAGTAGTTGGGATTTGGAATGCGCTGCCTGGGAGAGTGGTGGAGACGGATTCCACAGGAGGTTTGAAAAGAGAGCTGGATACATGTTTGAAAGTGATGAATTTAGAGGGCTACAGGGATAGGGCTGAAGAAAGGGATGAGCTGGGTAGCTCTCTGGGGAGCCGGTGCAGACACAATAGGCTGAATGGCCTTCTTCTGTGCTTATAAAATGCTATGATTCTATAATGTTTGGGAATGTGAAACAGTCCATTTTGACAGGAAATAGAAACAAAGCTCATTATCCAAATGGTGGGAGATTGCAGAGCTCTGAGGTGCAGAGGGTTCTGGGTGTCCTAGTGCATGAATCAGAAAAGGCTGATATAGATGCGCAGCAAGTAATTAGGAATGCAAATAAGAGTGTTATTGCTTGTGAGTAATTGTAGGGAATTGATGCTTCAGTTGAACAGGACATTGGTGAGACCACGTCTGGAGTATTGTGTACAGTACTGGTCTCCTTACCTAAGGAGAGATGTAAACATGTTAAAAGCAGTTCAGAGATGGTTTATGATACCAGGAATGAGCGGGCTTTCTTATGAGGAAAGGTTGGAGAGGTTAGATTTATATTCACCAGAGTTTAGAAAAGTGAGAGAGTAGACAGGAAGAAATTTACTGCATTTCCACCCTGCAAAACTGTAACTGACACTGACAGATAGAGAGTGAATTGTGCTTTCATGTACAGATTGACTGATAGCGGGAATCAGTTAATTCCGCATTTAAGATCCTGAGTGGTATTGACAAGATGGATGGCGAGAATTTGGAACTAGAGGCCACTGTTGAAATGTAAATTGTCCGTAATTTGAGACAGAGATTAAGAGAAATGTTTTCTCTGAGTCTCTGGAACTCTCTTCCTGCAAAGGAAGTGGAAGTCGAGTCTTTAATTATATTGAAGGCAGAGGTAAATTGATTCTTGATTAACAAAGGGGTGAAAGGTTATCGGGGGTAGAATGGAATGTGGGTTTGAGGTTCTGATAAATCATGATAATCCGATAAACCATGATCAGATTGAATGGAGGAACAGGCCCAAGGGGCCGAATGCCCGACTCCTGCTCCTAATTCATATATCTGGTGTATCTCAAGTGTGTTCAAGAGAATTTCCTGGAGCAGAATGCTCTCGGTCAAATGATGAAGGAGGCATTGCTGGGTCTGCTGCTGGGGAATGGGGTGAGCCAAGGTTGGCCACATGAACCAAGTGTCTGTGGGTTAACACTTGGGGTGGAGTGATCATTGTATCATAAGATTAAGATTAGTGTGCAACAATCAGAAGTAAAAATTCTCAATTGGAAGTGGACTAACTTCAATGGGAGGAGCTGGGATTGAGCCAGGGTTAAATGAAGCCAAAATTTACATGAAAAACTGTAACAGAACAATGGGTGATCTTTCAGATGTTTCAGGTCCAGACTCGGTAAATTCCTATGAGGGTGAAAGGGAGGGGAACCAAAGCCAGGGCTGGATGATAAGGAAGATAGAAAATATAATTAAACAATGAAGATGCCGTATGAAGCATGTCAGAAGAATTCTTCAAATGAGAACCTTTATAGTGAGAGAGTGTGGATTTAACTCTCTATCTGGCCATCTCTGTTACTGCATGTGAATGTGGAGTTAACTGATTCCCGCTATCAGTCAATCGGAACATGAGAGCACAATTCACTCTCTGTCTGTCAGTGTCAGTTACTGTGTTACAGGGTGGAAATGCAGTAAATTTCTTCCTGTCTATTCTCTCTCAATCTATTACAGTGTGTGACAGTGTGGAACTAACTCTCCCTCAATATATTACTGTGTGTCTGTGGAACTAACTCTCTCTCAATCCATTTCTGTGTGTCAGTGTGGTATTAACTCTCTCAATTTTTACTGAGAGAGAGTGTGGAATTAACTCTCAATCCATGACCGCACAAGTGTGGAATTAACTCTCTCTCAATCTACTGTGAGAGAGTGTGGAATTAATTCTCTCTCAATTTATTACTGTGTGCGAGTGTGGAATTCACTCTCAATCTATTAGTGTGTGAGAGTGTGGAATTAACTTTCTCTCAATCTATTAGGGTGTGTGCGTGAGCAATTAACTCTCTCTCAATCTATTACTGTGTGAGAATGTGGAATTAACTCTCTCTCAATCTATTACTGTGTGAGAATGTGGAATTAACTCTCTCTCAATCTATTACTGTGTGTCAGTGTGGAATTAACTCTCTCTCAATCTATTACTGTGTGAGAGTGTGGAATTAGCTCTCTCTCAATCTATTACTGTGTGCGAGAGTGGATTTAACTCTCTCTCAATCTATTACTGTGTGCGAGAGTGGATTTAACTCTCTCTCAATCTATTACTGTGTGTCAGTGTGGAATTAACTCTCTCTCAATCTATTACTGTGAGAGAGTGTGGAATTAACTCTCTCTCAATCTATTACTGTGTGAGTGTGGAATTAACTCTCTCTCAATCTATTACTATGTGTCAGTGTGGAATTAACTCTCTCTCAATCTATTACTGTGTGTCAGTGTGGAATTAACTCTCTCTCAATCTATTACTGTGAGAGAGTGTGGAATTAACTCTCAATCTATCGCTGTGTGTCATAGAACAGTACAGCACAGGAAACAGGCCCTTCGGCCCTCAAATCATTGCGGAATTAACTCTCTCTCAATCTATTAGTGTGTGAGAATGTGGAATTGACTCTTCCAATCCATTACTGTGCGAGAGTGTGGAATTAACTCTCTCCCAATCTATTACTGTGTGAGAGTGTAGAATGAACTCTCTCTCAATCTATTACTGTGTGTCAGCGTGGAATTAACTCTCAATCGATTACTGTGTGTCAGCGTGCAATTAACTCACTCTCAATCGATTACTGTACGAGTGGAATTAACTCACTCTCAATCTATTACTGAGTGTGTGTGCGCCGAATTAACTCTCTCGCAATCTATTACAGTGAGTGAATGTTGAATTACCTCTCTCTCAATCTATTACTGTGTGTCGGTGTGGAATTAACTCTCTCTCAATCTATTACTGTGTGTCGGTGTGGAATTAACTCTCTCTCAATATATTACTGTGTGTCGGCGTGGAATTAACTCTCTCTCAATCTATTACTGTGTGTCGGCGTGGAATTAACTCTCTCTCAATCTATTACATTGAGTGACTGTGGAATTAACTCTCTCAATCTATTACTGTGTGAGAGTGTGGAATTATCACTCCCTCAATCTATTACTGTGCGTCAGTGTGGAATTAACTCTCTCTCAATCTATTACTGAGAGAGTGTGGAATTAACACTCCGTCAATCTATTTGTGAGTCCGAATGTGGAAATAACTGTCCGTCAATCTTTTGCTATGTATGAGCTGGGATTAACTCTCAATCTATTGCACAGGACGTGTGTGTGGAATTAAATCTCTTTCTCAATCTATTACTGTGTGAGAGTTTGCAATTAACTCTCAATCTTGTGCTGAGAGAGTGTGGAATTAACTCTCAATCTATTACTGTGTGCGCGCGAGTGTTCAATCAACTCTCTCTCAATCTATTACTGTGTCAGAGTGTGGAATTAACTATCTCTCAATCTATTACTGTCTGACAGTGCGGAATTAGAACAAACAACAAAAAAATTAAGCACAGGAACAGCCTTTCGGCCCTCCAAGCCTGCACCGAGCATGCTGCCCGACTGAACTAAAACCTCCTACCCTTCTAGGGACCATTTCCCTCCATTCCCATCGTATTAATGTATTTGTCCAGATGCCCTGAAAACTCACTATCGTTTCTGCTTCCACCATCTCTCCTGGCAGCGCTTCCAGGCACCCACCACCCTCTGTGTAAAAAACATGCCTTGTACATCTCCTTTCACCTTGCCCCTCGCACCTTAAACCTCTGCACCCTAATAATTGATTCTTCCACCCTGGGAAAAGGCTTCTGATCATCTTCTCTATCCATGCCTCTAATAATCTTGTAGACTTCTATCAGGTCGCCCCTCAACCTCCATCGTTCCAGTGAGATTAAACCAAGTTTCTCCAACCTCTCCTCATAGCTAATGCCCTCCCATACCAGGCAACATCCTGGTAAATCTTTTCTGTACCCTCTCCAAAGCCTCCACATCTTTCTGGTAGTGTGGCGACCAGAACTGAACACTATATTCCAAGTGCGGCCTAACTAAGGTTCTATAAAGCTGCAACATGACCTGCCAATTTTTAAACTCAATGATCCGAAGCAAGTTCGCTGTGTGCCTTCCTGACTACCTTCTCAACCTGTGTTGCCACTTTCAGTGACCTGTGTACCTGTACACCCAGAACCCTTTGCCTGTCAATACACTTAAGGTTCTGCCATTGACTGTATATTTCCTATCTGTATTAGACCTTCCAAAATACATTACCTCACATTTGTCCGGATTAAACTCCATCTGCGATCTCTCTGCCCGCGTCTGCAACCGATCTATATCCTGCTGTATCCTCTAATGGTCCTCATTGCTATCCGCAAATCCACCAACCTTTGTGTCATCCGCAAACTTACTAATCAAACCAGTTACATTTTCCTCCAAATCATTTACATATATCACAAAGAGTAAAGGTGCCATCACTGATCCCTGAGGAACTCCACTTGTCACAGCCCTCCATTCAGAAACGCATCCTTCCACTACTACTCTCTGTCTTCTATGACCAAGTAAGAAGCCTGACAACACCAGGTTAAAGTCCAACAGGTTTATTTGGAAGCAAACATTTTTGTGTTTGCTACCAAATAAACCTGTTGGACTTTAACCTGGTGTTGTTAGACTTCTTACTGTGTTTACCCCAGTCCAATGCCGGCATCTCCACTTCTATGACCGAGCCAGTTCTGTATCCACCTTGCCAACTCATCTCTGATCCCATGCAACTTCACCTTCTGCACCACCCTTGTCAAGGGTCTTACTGAAGTCCATGTAGACAACATCCACTGCCCTACCCTCATCAATCATCCTCGTCACTTCCTCGAAAAACGCGATCGGAATTAACTCTCTCTCAATCGATTACTGTATGAGAGTGTGGAATTAACTCACTCTCAATCTATTACTGTGTGAGAGTGTGGAATTAATTCTGTCAGCCATTCTCTTTTCCTGTGTTTCAGTTTGGAATCACTTCAGTTCATGTTCATTCGTGAATGTGAGGATGGCATTAAATCTGTATTTGTTTTTCACTATTACTGAATGTGAGTGGAACAGTAACTCTCTGTTCATCGCCGTTATTGCGTGTGAGAATGGAATTAACTGTCAGTCTTTGTTACTGTGAATGAATGCAGCATTAACCCGTTTTCAGATCTGCTTGTATAACTGAATGTGTAATTAACTCTCTCTCTGTGTTCCTGTATGTGTGTGGAATTAATTCTCTATCCTTTAATCACCATCACTGTATTTTAGTTTGGAAGTACCACTGTGTCAATCTCTGTTACTCTATGTGACTGTGTAATTCATTCCCTATCTATCAATAATAATGTGCGTAACTAACTCTTTGTCTGTCAGTCTCTGTTACTGTATGAAAGTGGGTCACTGTCAGCGTAGCAAACTACAGCGAGTAGATCAGTGACGTAGTGATCAGTGCTAGGTTCTCAGCTATTTACAATCTATATTAATGACTCAGATGAAGGGACAGGCCATCACCAAATTTTCAGACAATACATAGATAGGTGGGAAAGCAAGTTGTGAGGAGGACACAGAGTCTGCAAGGGAATATAGAGAGGTTAAGTGAGTGGACACAAATTTGGCAGCCATGATAAATTTAGGAAAATGTGAGGCTTTCCACTTCAGAGGGAAGAATAGGAAGGCAGAAAATTATTTAAATAGAGAAAGAGACAGCAGAATGTTACAGTACAGAAGGATCTAACTGTAATTATAAGTACATCTGTGGAGTAAAAAAGTAGGGAAATGTTGCTGCAAATACATGACATTGCTGCTTCTACATGTTTAAAGGTTTTCTCTGATTTAAAGGGGGAAATACTTGTATTGGAGGCAGTGAAGATTCACTTATCCGATTGCTGAGATGAAGGAGTCAACTTATGAGGAAAGTTTAATCAAGTTGAGCCGATCTCATAGAAGTTGAGAAGAATGAGATATGATCATATTGAAACATTGAAGAATCTGAGGGGACAGGGTAGATATTAAGAGGAATGTTTTCATTTGAGGGCAAAATTAGAACTCGAGGATACAGTTTAAAAATAAAGTATGCCCCACTTAAGATGGAGATGAGAAGGAATTTCTTCTCTTAAACTGTCCTTAATCTTTGGTATTGAATAGACTCCATCCTAAGTTAGAAAGAGTTTTGATTTACAGGAGAATCAAGGGTTATGGAGCAGACAATAAAGTGGAGTTGAGGCCATTATCACATCAACCATGATCTTTCTGAATAGTGGGATAACCCTAAAGAAGAAATTGCCTTCTGCTGCTCCTGCTTTGTATGTTCTGATTTGATGTCAATGTGGAACGAACTCTCTGTTTGTTCGTCTCTGTTACAGTATTTAGTGTGGAATTAACTCAAATTTGACACTGCAGATGAGTGCAGAACTGATTCCCTGTCTATCACTTATTTTATGTGAGAGTGCAATGATTCTGTCAGTCTCTGTTACTGTACGGGAAACCATGAGGAGAAATGTTTGAGTGCTACTGGTCTCAAACGTACTCAGGGTTAAACCCATCAGCTTTCCCTCCATCAACGCTCCAGTTCAAAATCAGCCAACAAGAACCTACCTTCACAGAAAGTGTGCAACTGACTGCCACATCCAACATCCACTCTGATTAAACATGGTTCTGCATTTGTCTATTTCTGGCCTCAGTTTTCAGAGCAAGAGCTGCAATAATTCACCAGTGAAATCATGTGCACAAAAAATACACAAGGCAGGCAGCATCTGTGGAAGGAGAAACAGAGTTCATGTTTCAGCTCACTGACAATCAGCCTGCAATAAAACTTACTGATATCTGCTAATGGTGGCCGCGGTTTCCACATGGTGACGTAATGCGTAGTTGGACTGTCGCTGGACTAGTGATTCAGTGTAATGCAATGGGACCAAATATCATCACCGTAGAGAGTAAAATTTGAACGCAAAAAAAATCTGGAATTGAAGGTCTAATGATGACCATCTCATAACCACCCATTTGATTCACTGATGCCCCTACAGGGAAGCAAATCTGCCCACATGAACTCTTCTGGTTTGCACGTGACGCCAGACACACAGCAATGTGGTTGACTCTTGAATGACCTGTGAAATGGTTTAACAAGCCACTCAGTTCAAGGATAATTAGGGCAATAAATGCTGGCCATACCAGTGAAGCCCACATGACATGAATGATGAAACACAGTTCTCTGCACCCAGAAAGCGCTCTATCCAACACATTGCTCAGGCACTGAGAGTGGACATACTCATGATGTGGAGATGCCGGCGTTGGACTGGGGTGAACACAGTAAGAGTTTTAACAACACCAGGTTAAAGTCCAACAGGTTTATTTGGTAGCAAATACCATTAGCTTTCCACAGCGCTCCGAAAGCTAATGGTATTTGTTACCAAATAAACCTGTTGGACTTTAACCTGGTGTTGTTAAAACTCTTACAGTGGACATACTCCCCAGGAGCCGCCTTGTCTCCCATCCCACCAAGCTGCCTGTGTCCTTTTGAAGTTTCCCACTTTCCTCCTCACAGTTGCCAATGCCTCCAAGTTTGGTGGCGTGTGGAAATGTTGAGCTTGTGTCCTGTACACCAAGGTGTGTGTCATTAATATATTAAGAAGTTTAACAACACCAGGTTAAAGTCCAACAGGTTTATTTGGTAGCAAAAGCCACACTTTTGCTTCCAAATAAACCTGTTGGACTTTAACCTGGTGTTGTTAAACTTCTTACTGTGTTTACCCCAGTCCAACGCCGGCATCTCCACATCATCATTAATATATGTCAGGAAGAGCAGGGCTCCTAACACCGAGCCCTGGGGAACTCCACTTCCTCCAGTCTGAGGAAACAACCTTTAACCACGACTCTCTGTTTCCTCTCACTCACACTATTCCATATGGGGCGGTGAGGGTGGCCCCGCTGCACCATCCGCTCCCCAGGCTCCCTCGCCGCACTCCGCCGGCTCTGATCCGGGCTTGGAGAGCCACTGAGATTCGGTTTTGCTGCTGCTCCGCGCGGCCCAATTCAGCTTCCGGGAACCGCACCGGGGGGGGGGGGGGGGGGGGGGGCGCAGCCTAATGGCGCCTGCGTACTGAGGACCATTCTGAATGAAATGGACTGTATTCACACGCGCGGTGCGTCCTGGGCTACCCTTCCCACCATTACATTGAATAATATTGTGCATGTGATTATATTTAAACCCGTAGTAATTCTGCCGGCGATTTCGTTGCAAATCCATCTTGTTGTCCTGAAAATCGCCCATATCCAATGAATGCTGAAAATATGAACTTCGTATTCAAATTCGGAAGTATACAAGTCAGCACCTGTGGAGACAAAATTGTTCAAGTTTAATGTTTCAAGCCAACATCCTTTCCTCAGGACAAGTAAAAGTTAGAAATGTAATACGTTTTAAGAAAATGCAACGGAGACAGTCAGATATCAAAAAGAGCAAACGAAAAAAATGTAACAGTTATACATTTCCTTCAGGAGCAAAAGCATAACAGGAAAAAGACCCAATCATGGCAAATAAAATTACTAGATTCTATGTGCAATCATATACATATGGTTACGGGTGTGAAGAACACAAGAGCTGGTTTGAAAGAAAGCAAACACCTGACGTGGGAGCCGAGCGGTGAAGGCGATGGACTACGAATCTATTGTGCTCTGTAGGCGTGGGTTCGCATCCCATCTTTGTCGGAGATCCATTTACTATCTGTCCGTGTTGACCCACTTATTAAGAATGAACTGATGACTTATTTTGAGATTCACGAACCGAGGTGAAGTTTCGACTCAGAGTTCAACAGGTTTCAAGAGTGTCATTGATAATGAGAATATTCAGTGAATTTCATTTTCGGAGTTCATCACAGAGTTCAAGGTGATGGGGGAGGGGGGGAGGCTTAACACAGATATCAGAAGGACGTATTTTACACAGAGGGTGGTGGGGGCCTGGAATGCGCTGCCGGGCAAGGTGGTGGAGGCAGACACACTGGGGACGTTTAAGACTTATCTAGATAGCCACATGAACGGAGTGGGAATGGAGGGATCCAAAGGTCTCGTTTGGACCAGGGAGCCGGGTTTGGAGGGCCAAAGGGCCCGTTCCTGTGCTGTATTGTTCTTTGTTTGTTTGTTTGAGGGGTGAATACGATTCCGTATTACTCATCCAAATGGGAAACTCGAGCTGGCAATCGATTCAAATCAAGACACCAGTTTTGGGCAGGATTTTGTTACCATGAAAACATGTGGTTTCAGAAGTTCCAAAGCAGGCACCAGCTTCATTTGTGTCACCAGTGGCAGATTTTGTCTGTCCAGAATCGGCAGGTCAGCCATGAAAATTAGTGCCAGGTTAGGTGGAATGATCATGTTAAATTGCCCCTTCGTGTCAGGAGCATGTTGCATACGTGGGGTTATGGGGATAGGGCCTGCATGGGATTGTTGTCGGCGCAGGCTCGATGGGCCGAATGGCCTCCTTCTGTACTGTAGGTATTCTATGAATTTCGGGGCAGCAGTTTCTAAGAATATTGAAAACTGTTCTCTGTTGAACATTGAATACAGGAGTTGGGACGTCGTGTTGAAGTTGTGCAAGACATTGGTAAGGCCACACTTGGAATACTGTGTGCAATTCTGGTCACCCTATTATAGAAAGGATGTTATTAAACTAGAAAGAGTGCAAAAAAGATTTACTCGGATGCTACCGGGACTTGATGGATTGAGTTATAAGGAGAGGCTGAATAGACCGGGACTTTTCTTTTTTGAGCGTAGGAGGCTGAGGGGTGACCTTATAGAGGTCTACAAAATAATGAGGGGCAGAGAGACAAGGTAGGTAGTCAATATCTTTTCCCAAAGGTAGGGGGGTCTAAAACTAGAGGGCATAGGTTTAAGGTGAGAGGGGAAAGATACAAAAGTGTCCAGGGGGGCAATTTTTTCACACAGAGGGTGGTGAGTGTCTGGAACAAGCTGTCAGAGGTGGTAGTAGAGGCGGGTACAATTTTATCTTTTAAAAAGCATTTAGATAGTTACATGGGCCAAATGCAGGCAATTGGGATTAGCTCAGGGGTTTAAAAAAGGGTGGCAGGGACAAGCTGGGCCAAAGGGCCTGTTTCCATGCTGTAAACCTCTATGACTCTATAACATTAAAACTTCTAACCAGTCAATGCCTGTTAGAGAACTGGCCATGAATAGGGCTGACAGTGAAATGGTTCATATCGAATTAGTTACAGCAATTGATTTGTGAATAAGTGTTGATATTATGCTTTCAGAGAGACTGTCATATCTTCTTAAAAGATCAGTGGCACTTGTTTTTTTTTGTTCAGTAATTTTGTGAATCTATTTGGAGCGGGTGCAGTTGGTCAATATCTGTGCCTCTTGCTTGGCCAGCTCCGCAAGCAGCAGCAGCTCCATTCCTGTCCAGATGTGTGGACACAAACGGGAAATCTCAATTATTGTTCACTGCTGCCATCTCCTGGCTGAACGCGAGTTGTACAACAAGGTAATGATTAATTCAGAACCTTTTTGGATTGGAGTGAAATAACTTACTTACCGATTGAAATGATTGTAAGACATGATATTAATCAAATTCCATGTCCCGGACATATGTTTTCTGACTGCACGTCCCTGCTCACCCCGATCTATCGGAAAATGTAAAACTCCCAGAACTGGAATGTCGGTTCTAGGATTCTCTAATCTCTGATTTATTTGTCGCTTCATTGCTTGTGTATTCATTCCGTAAATACAGAGGGGGTGGCAGAGTGAGGTGAGCGATGGTGGTCACTGTGCGAGCATTTGACTAATGGTCAGTTCCTGGCCAGCACAGCGGTGACTTATTTAATTAGCTATCGCAGGTCACAACAGAAGGGGGTCACTCCTAAAATGAAATTCACTGAATATTCTCATTATCAATGGGTTACTAACGGAAAATCCAGCTTCAACTTTATTTCAGTGTAAACTTTGTTTCAATGGAAGAAGAGGCCTCAGAGTAAATCAATGTGTTCTCAGTCAGAAACAACAGTAAAAAGGTAAGTTAAACTGTCCAGAAAAAACCCCAGCCAAGATTAGTTTACGAACTGTGGCATGGACACTCCTTGTATCAGTGACTGAAGTAGTTCTGTAATTATAACTAACGGAAATAATTATTGATTCGACTGAGTGAGCAATGATGGTATAGTGGTTAGCATTGCTGCTTTCCAAGCAATTGATCCAGGTCCATAGAACATAGAACAGTACAGCACAGAACAGGCCCTTCGGCCCACGATGTTGTGCCGAGCTTTCTCTGAAACCAAGATCAAGCTATCCCACTCCCTATCATCCTGGGGCGCTCCATGTGCCTATCCAATAACCGCTTAACTGTTCCAAAAGTGTCTGACTCCACTATCACTGCAGGCAATCCATTCCACACCCCAACCACTCTCTGCGTAAAGAACCTCCCTCTGATATCCTTCCTATATCTCCCACCACGAACCCTATAGTTATGCCCCCTTGTAATAGCTCCATCCACCCGAGGAAAGTCTTTGAACGTTCACTCTATCTATCCCCTTCATCATTTTATAAACCTCTATTAAGTCTCCCCTCAGCCTCCTCCACTCCAGAGAGAACAGCCCTAGCTCCCTCAACCTTTCCTCATAAGACCTACCCTCCAAACCAGGCAGCATCCTGGTACATCTCCTCTGCACTCTTTCCAGCGCTTCCACATCCTTCTTATAGTGAGGTGACCAGAACTGCACACAATATTCCAAATGTGGTCTCACCAAGGTCCTGTACAGTTGCAGCATAACCCCACGGCTCTTAAACTCCAACCCCCTGTTAATAAAAGCTCTATCCACTTGAGTGGCAACCTTTAGAGATCTGTGGATATGGACCCCAAGATCTCTCTGTTCCTCCACAGTCTTCAGAACCCTACCTTTGACCCTGTAATCCACATTTAAATTAGTCCTACCAAAATGAATCACCTCAACTTTATCAGGGTTAAACTCCATTTGCCATTTTTCAGCCCAGCTTTGCATCCGATCTATGTCTCTTTGCAGCCCACAACAGCCCTCCACCTCATCCACTACTCCACCAATCTTGGTGTCATCAGCAAATTTACTGATCCACCCTTCAGCCCCCTCCTCTAAGTCATTAATAAAAATCACAAAGAGCAGAGGACCAAGCACTGATCCCTGTGGCACTCCGCTAGCAACCTGCCTCCAATCTGAAAATTTTCCATCCACCACCACCCTCTGGCTGTCTGATCGGACAGCCAGTTACCTATCCAATCGGCCAACTTTCCCTCTATCCCACACCTTCTCACTTTCGTCATAAGCCGACCATGGGGGACCTTATCAAACGCCTTACTAAAATCCATGTACATGACATCAACTGCCCTACCTTCATCAACACACTTAGTTACCTCCTCAAAAATTCAATCAAATTTGTGAGGCACGACTTGCCCTTCACGAATCCGTGCTGACTATCCCGGATTAATCCGCATCTTTCTAAATGGTCGTAAATCCCATCCCTAAGGACCTTTTCCATCAATTTACCAACCACCAAAGTAAGACTAACCATTCTATAATTACCAGGGTCATTTCTATTCCCTTTCTTAAACAGAGGAACAACATTCGCCATTCTCCAGTCCTCTGGCACCATCCCCGTGGACAGCGAGGACCCAAAGATCAAAGCCAAAGGCTCTGCAATCTCATCCCTTGCCTCCCAAAGAATCCTAGGATACATTTCATCAGGCCCAGGAGACTTATCGACCTTCAGTTTATTCAAAACTGCCAGGACATCCTCCCTCCGAACATCTATTTCATCCAGCCTATTAGCCTGTAACACCTTCTCTTCCTCAAAAACATGGCCCCTCTCCTTGGTGAACACTGAAGAAAAGTATTCATTCATCACCTCGCCTATCTTTACTGACTCCATACACAAGTTCCCACTACTGTCCTTGACCGGCCCTAACCTCACCCTGGTCATTCTTTTATTCCTCACATAAGAGTAAAAAGCCTTGGGGTTTTCCTTCATCCGACCCGCCAAGGACTTCTCGTGTCCCCTCCTTGCTCTCCTAAGCCCCTTTTTCAGCTAATTCCTTGCTAACTTGTAACCCTCAATCGAGCCATCTGAACCTTGTTTCCTCATCCCTACATAAGCTTCCCTCTTCCTTTTCACAAGACATTCTACCTCTTTCGTGAACCATGGTTCCCTCACTCGGCCATTTCCTCCCTGCCCGACAGGGACATACCTATCAAGGACATCCAGTATTTGTTCCTTGAAAAAGTTCCACTTTTTCACAAGTCCTATTCCAATTCCACAAGTCCAATTCCTGGGCATCATATTGGTCACGTCTTTATAACCTTAACCACATCCTCGTGCATTTCAAAGCATCTCGACAAATGCAGTTTGACCGCAACATTTGCCGCTGAATAGAATGGACTTCAATTTTTAACATTATGTTTTCGGCCAGAAAATTCGGCTTCAATTTCTTTATACTGAACAAAAAATGCTGAAATAGAAGAAAAGTCTCTGAACTAATGAATGAATTCCAGCATCTCGGACGACTATGTCTGCAGGACGTGCACCCAATTGCAGCTCCTTACAGAATGCTTGGGTATGTTGAAGCAGCAGTTGGATGCACTTAGGAGCATGAAGGAGGCAGAAAGTGTCATAGATAGGAGCTTTAGAGACGTGGTCACACCGAAATTGCTGGCTGATAGATGGGTGACTGCCAGAAAGGGCAGGCAGTCAGTGCAGGAATCCCCTGTGGTCATCCCCCTCTCTAACAAGTATAACGTTTTGGATACTGTTGGGGGAGATGGGCTATCAGGGGATACCAGCAGCAACAGCCAAAGCAGTTGTACTCCGGCTGGCTCTGTTGTAAGCAGGGAGGGACAAAGAGCATTAGAGCAATAGTTATAGGGGACTCTATAGTTAGGGGTGCAGATAGGTGTTTCTGTGGACATGAAATAGACTCCAGGATGGTATGTTGCCTCCCTGGTGCCAGGGTCCAAGATGTCCCTGAACGGACAGAAAACATTCTGAAGGGAGAGGGTGAACAACCAGAGGTCGTGGTACATATTGGTACTAACAACATAGGCAGGAAGAGTGATGAGGTCCTGCAGCAGCAGTTTAGGGAGCTGGTAGAAAGTTAAAAAGCAGGACCTTTCGGGTTGTAATCTCAGGATTACTCCCTGTGCCACGTGCTAGTGAGGCTAGGAATAGGAAGATAGTGCAGCTCAACACGTGGCTAAACAGCTGGTGCAGGAGGGAGGGTTTCAGATATCTGGACCATTGGGGTCTCTTCAGGGGCAGATGGGACCTGTACAAGAAGGACGGGTTGATTCTAAACTGGAAGGGCACAAATATTCTGGCCGGGCTTGCTAGTGTCACACGGGAGGATTTAAACTAGTTTGGCAAAGGAGTGGGAACCAAAGCAAAGGTGAATTAGCTGAAGGGGAACCAGAGAGTAGGGCCAGTAAGACTCAGAGAAACAGCAGGCAGGGTGGGATTGCAAATCAGAGAGGATCTGGTGGACTGAAGTGCATTTGTTTCAATGCGAGAAATGTAACAGGTAAGGCAGATGACCTTCGAGCTTGGATCAGTACTAGGAACTACGATGTTGTTGCCAATGCAGGGACTTGGTAAAGGGAAGGACAGGATTGGCAGCTTAACATTCCAGGATACAGATGTTTCAGGCAGGATAGAGGGGGATGTAACTACTGGTTAAATAGAATATCACAGCTCTACTCCGGGAGGACACCTCGGAGGGCTCATACAGCGAGGCAATATGGGTAGAGCTCAGGAATAGGAAAGGTGTAGTCATAATTTTGAGGGTTTACTATAGGCCACCCAACTGCCAGCGGGAGATTGAGGAACAGGTACGTAGGCAGATTTTGGCAACGTGTAAAAGTAACAGGGTTGTTGTGGTGGGAGATTTTAATTTCCCCGATATTGACTGGGACTCACTTAGCACTAGGGGCGTGGAAGGGGCAGAGTTTGTAAGGAGCAACCAGGAGGGCTTCCTGAAACAGTAGATAGTCCAACTAGGGAAGGGGCCATACTGGACCTGGTATTGGGGAATGAGCCCGCCCAGGTGGTCGATGTTTCAGTAGGGGAGCAGTTCGGGAACAGTGACCACAATTCAGTAAGTTTTAAGGTACTGATCGATAAAGATAAGTGTAGTCCTCAAGTTAAGGTGCTAAATTGGGGGAAGGCTAATTGCAACAATATTAGGCAGGAACTGAATAATGTAGATTGGGGGCAGATGTTTGAGGGCAAATCAACATCTAGCATGTGGAAGGCTTTCAAGTGTAAGTTGATAGGAATTCAGGACTGGCACATTCCTGGAAGGATGAAGGATAAGTATGACAAGTTTTGGTAACCTTGGGTAATGAGAGATATTGTGAGCCTAGTCAAAGAGAAAAAGGAAGCATTTGTCAAAGCTAGGAGGCTGGGAAAACACTAAGCAACTGTAGAATACAAGGAAAGTAGAAAGAAACTTAAGCAAGGAGTAAGAAGGGCTAAAAGGCATTGGCCAGCAGGATTAAGGAAAATCCCAAGACTTTTTATACATATATAAAGAGCAAGAGGGTAGCCAGGGAGAGGGTGGGCCCACTCAAGGACAAGGGAGGGAATCGACGCGTGGAGCCAGAGGAAGTGGGCGAGGTATTAAATGAGTACTTTACGTCAGTATTCACCAAAGAGAAGGACTTGGTAGATGATGAGTCTGGGAAAGGATGTGTAGATAGTTTGAGTCATGAAGAGATCAAAAAGGAGGAGGTATTGGGGTTCTTGAGAAACATTAAAGTAGACAAGTCCCCAGGGCCTGATGGGATATCCCCCAGAATACTGAGAGAGGCAAGGGAAGAAATTGCTGGGGCCTTGAGAGAAATCATTGTACCCTCAGTGGCTACAGGGGAGGTCCCAGAGGTTTGGAGAATAGCCAATGTTGTAACTATGTTTAAGAAGGGTAGCAAGAATAATCCAGGTAATTACACGTCGGTGAGCCTTACATCAGTGGTCGGGAAATTATTGGAGAGGATTCTTCGAGACAGGATTTATTCCCACTTGGAAATAAGTGGATGTATTAGTGAGAGGCAACATGGTTTTGTGAAGGGAAGGTCACGTCTCACGAACTTGATCAAGTTTTTCGAGGAAGTGACAAAGATGATTGATGGGGGTAGGGCAGTGGATGTTGTCTACATGGACTGGAAGGTTGACTTCAGATAGAAGACCAGTCATTATCATATTGAGTATCAGCGCAGCTTCCGGAGTCTTTACAGCCTATTCCTGGTCCCAAATCAGATGTGTTTGAATGTCTTTACACCTGTGAAGCTTGCTTTTTATAACTTTCTTTTTGACTGTATATTTCTGTAACTGAATTAAATGATCAATTTGCCAAATTCATCAAAAACATTTTAATGGTTGGCAGGGAATTGCTTCAGATGTGTGGAGCTTATTCCCATACAGCACACTATTGCCTCAGGGAAGGGTAAAGCACATCCTGCTTACATAACACGAACAAAAACGTCCCGCAGGATAACAAATATTAGAATGACGTTTGAGGAAACTGTTTCAACAAAGCTAGGGAATGAGTGAAATTCACAGTATAATAATCCAGAGAGATTTCAAAGCAAGGAATGAGTGAGGGGGAGGGAGTGGAAGTTGAAAACTGGAATTGGGGATTTACCCTGTGTTCAAGCCGCATTTCTCACCCAGAACCTCTGAAGGTCAACAAGGGGATTCAGGGCTGCCTCCAGCTGCTTCCAATGAGGAGAGCAGAGAACAATATTAAAGTTTCATGAAAATCGAGGCATTATTACTCACAAGCAAACCCATTGATATAATGCTTGTGAATGTCTCAGTGACTGAAATCCTTGTACGTGCCTGCTTTATCCAGAAAAATTATTTTGGAGAAACAGAAGCTGCAGTCTCAGCTCTCACTGACATTGTCGCAGAGGCACATTATTAATCCCACACTCAGGGACAGTGTTGCATTTGACAGAAGAGATGGGGAGATGCAATAGGAACTGAATGGTCCAGTTCTAAACAGTGTGCAGAGGGACCTGAGGTTCAGAGAGATCCTTGAAGGTGAAAGGAAATTTGAATGAGTCATTAGGAAAGTGGTTTGGATCCTTGGCTTCGTAAGTGGAGGCACTGAGTATAAAATCAGGGAAGCTATGCTCCATTTTTATAAAGCTCTGGTTAACTGCAGCTGCTTTAGGATTGCATCCAGGCCGAGATACCATATTTTCAGAAGTGTATCAGGATCCTTGGGTGGTTGTCAATGAGATTTACTGGATTGGACCAAGCGATGAGAGATCTTAGATGCAAGGTTTGGTTGGGGAATCCGGAGTTCCTCCCATTGAAGCAAACTGGATTGAGTGGTGCTCTGAGAGATCTGTAAAAGTGTATAAAATATTGAACTATATTACACAGGGGGCAATTGTTACAGTAACTGCGAGCAGAAGGATTTGGAACACTGAAGTTTTAAGATGCATAGAAGTCAGAGGATCATCGCACTTCAGAAGGAAGCATTCGGCCCATTGAGATTGCACCAACTCTCCGACAGGGCATCCCGCACTATCCCCACGTAATTACCCCGATATTTCCCCCAAACCAAACATCCTAAGACATCAAGCTAGCGTGATCAATCCACCAAACCTGCACATCTTTGAAGAAACTCACGCAGACACTAAGAGAATGTGCAAACTTCACACAGACAGTGAATCAAGGATTGAATTGAAACCGGGTCACTGGCCAGATGAGGCTGTGAATAAGGTTGTAAATAAATTAAACCAATGCGATGGCCGGGAATCGAACCTGAGTCAAATGCTTGGAAAGCAGCCATCCTCACCACTACACCACCGTCGCACGTCCACAGCAGCAGTATTTCGCTGCGAGTAATGGTCCCTTTGAGGATGGTGGAAGCAGAGACGATCAATGATTTCACAGTAATAGTTTGTACATATTAGCTGCAATGTGTCTAATCTCCAGTTCACCCTGCAGTACGTCGCCATGCTTATTTAGACAGCAGCATCTTCCCTGTGACATATATCATTGAGAGGGACAAGAGTTTCAGCACAGCGGAGACTGCATCACATTAAAGACACAATTAATAATTACTCGGACATAAATCTGCATTCTTTCTTAACCATTGCTTTAAAATATAAAATTTCGTTCTGAAAATCGGCATGAATTGAGAAGGTGAAATTTCCATTCTTTGGGATTGTATTAGAAACATATTGTTCCATATGTTTCTTTCTCAGTCTCTGATTGTTTGTGTTTGCCTGTTAGCACCTGTTCCAATTTAACATGTTCAACTTACCGCTCATTCTGTCCATATCAACCTTACATAAGGTAAAAATTAGAGCATTTGTGTGACCTTTCTCTGCCTCAAACATATTGTGGTCACTCATTGCTGAATGCTTCGCTGCTGTCAGAATATTAATTAACTCTCTCTCATTACTTATGACTGAATTCAGCATTAATATTTCTCTGCTGGTTTCAAAGCATCATCGAGTGCAGGAGACAGTAAATGACAAAGGAGTTGATGATATAAGGCTAAGGTAAATGCTCTCGTATTGAAACTAAAATGTGTCTAAAATTCAAAGAAATGCGTAAGATTGGGACACAGATTGCACTCTCAAACTGCTGAACAGAGTGTTGAGTCTGGAAGGCTGTAAAGTGCTCAAAGGAAAGATGAGCTTATATTGAGGCTCATTAGAAAACTGCAGGCGGTCGAAGACAGAAAGGTCAGTGTGAGAACAAGATGGAGAATTAAAATGACTGGTGATCAGATACTCGGTGTCAGACTTGCAAACTGAACGGATGTTCCACAAACCAATCACTCAGTTTGCCCAAAGGAGTGAACAGTGACTGTTGGATACATAACTTAAGGAAGTGAACACAAATCACTGTTTCTCCTGTGAGGAGAGATATGGAATGTTTCATAAAAAACACTGCTAATTTATCTTCTGTTTCTTTTGTCAACTGATAATCTCCTTTATCTGTGGCTGACAAGGCTGCAAAGTGCTCCTGTCCCATTTAACACACCTTTGCTCTCACCACGTCCCCTCCCTCCCAGAACCTCTGTTCCTTCACTGTCGCTGGGTTAGAATCATGGAACTCCATTCCTTGCAGCACTGTGGCTCTTCCTGCACCTCAAGGCCTGCAGCCGTTCACCACATTCGCAAGATGAATTAGGGCTGGTCACAAAATGTTGGTCTCACTCGCGATGCCGGGATCCCATGAAGTAGTTTTAAAATTCCCTTTCGGCTGTTAACTAACCCTGGTTCATTTCTGATTGTTAATTCTACTATAATCTGCCAACTTGTTCCTCTAACAGAAAGCTATCCCAGGTATGCCAAACATAATCCCTACATTTTTGACATGTGCTGCTCTGCTTATTCCAATCTACACAGAAGTTAAAATCCCCCAGTGAAACTACACCGACTTCACTGCAGGCTTGTCAGATCTCACAATGTATATAAACTATCGTTTCCAGGCTGATATCCGGTGACAACTCCAGCCAAAATTTTAAATATTAATCACTTCTTTATTTCATCTATTTCAGTCCTGGCTGATCTCACCTATATCCTACCTTATTATGGAAGTTTATGTTTATTTATTAGTTTCACACATAGTCTTACATTAACACTGTAATGAAGTTACTGTGAAAATCCCCTTTTCCTCACACTCCGACGCCTTTTCGGGTAGACTGAGGGAGAATTTAGCATGGCCAATGCACCTAACCAGCATGTCTTTCGCACTGTGGGAGGAACCAAGTGGAAACCCACACAGACACGGGGAGAGTGTGCAAATGCTACACAAATAGTGACTCAAGCCGGAAAATGAACCCCTATCCTTGGCGCTGAGGCAGCAGCACTAACCAATGTGCCAATGTGCTGCCCTTTTGTGATTTTATCTGTAATAATTAGGGTTAAGCTTCAGCCTCTCCATTTTCCCTATCTTTCCTGTAGACCTAGTTCCTTGTATGTTTAGTTCCCAGTTCTGACGGTCATGGAGCCATGGACCAATGAGGCGAACATATTGTATCCTCCAAGTTGCATTTGCACTTGCAATTCAGTGTGTGCCTAAAGACTGTGCGTGCTTGTATAAAGAGTATTTATTTGAGCCATAAACCCTGTCCTGTCTGTCTGCTCGCATGTTTTACCGACATATTTCCTCTCATCTTTTGGGTGACTTATCCACTTGTTCAGTTTATGAACCAGCCGGGGTGTCTCGAACTAGGAGACACAGTCGCACAACGAGGATCAGCCACTTCAGACTGAAATTAGGTCTGTCTTCACTCAAATGTTTTTGGAATTTTGGAATTCTCTATCCCACAGAGCTGTGGATGATCAGCTGTTGTTTAAGTTCAAAACTGAAATCCATAAGAATTTTGGACAATAAGGGATTTGAAGAGTGGGAAGGTAGACTCATGGAGTTAAGGCAATGGATCAGCCGCACTTCATTCATCAGGAGAACAGCACTGATGGGTTGAGTGGTTGACTGTTGCTCTGATTTCTAATGTTGTTTTATACATTTCTTTGCCAAGTGTCTGCACTCTACGTGTCCGGGTCCTGTTTTCCTTATATTTGATCACCTGCCTCTGTAACTGAAGCTGTTTGGTCAGCTGGCAAATAGATGTGAGATATTTGAATAATTTGCAAGCCATTGCTGCTGCTGGGCTGAATGTGTTACTCACAGAGCGCACAAAGCCCGCAAGGGAGGGTGAATCACAGCCTTGTTAAATAACATGAAAAATACATTCTACACAGCATCTCATAATAGAAGCAAATCCAGGAAAATATCTCAGCAAAGCAATGTAATGAATAGAATTTAGAGGCATATTTATATATAGAATTTACATTGTATGAGAGTTAAGTGAATAACATTTTTAGGTGAATAGTGTGAACCTTAAACTACAGCAAAGTATCTAGGAAGTAAATGTTGCGAAAGGGAAAAGGGAATGGAGTAGTTACAGCGTATTAGGATGTCCCAGTAGATAGGAAGTCCAGGAAGACAGTGGTGATGGGTCCAGTCATTGAAAATAAACCCCAGCAGAAATGAGAAGTCAGTTCAGTGACAACCAGTTATCAAACAGAATACATTAAGGATCTAGTCTTATGAGGAAAGGTTGAGGGAGCTAGGGCTGTTCTCTCTGGAGTGGAGGAGGCTGAGGGGAGACTTAATAGAGGTTTATAAAATGATGAAGGGGATAGATAGAGTGAACGTTCAAAGACTATTTCCTCGGGTGGATGGAGCTATTACAAGGGGGCATAACTATAGGGTTCGTGGTGGGAGATATAGGAAGGATATCAGAGGTAGGCTCTTTACGCAGAGAGTGGTTGGGGTGTGGAATGGACTGCCTGCAGTGATAGTGGAGTCAGACACTTTAGGAACATTTAAGCGGTTATTGGATAGGCACATGGAGCACACCAGGATGATAGGGAGTGGGATAGCTTGATCTTGGTTTCAGATAAAGCTCGGCACAACATCGTGGGCCGAAGGGCCTGTTCTGAGCTGTACTGTTCTATGTTCTATAAGGTAATGACTGAGAAAAATGTAAAGAAGAAAAATAATAGATTACAAATAGAACATTCTGAGGAGTTGACAATGTAACTTATGAAGATAAACCTGAACAGAATGCTGACGAACAAAGAGAATAGCAATGATTAAACAACATCAGGAGAAATATATTCTGCTCAAACAGGAACCCATTATCCAATAATGAAATGCCTTGGATGAATAAAGGGATGAGGGGGAAATTGAAATTAAATAAAAGGTTTGTGCTGAAAAAACATTAACAGCAAATGAAAGGATGATGAAAGGAAACATCAGGATGTCCGGCAGCATAGAAATCAGACAATTCGATAGTGCAGAAGGAGGCTATTCGGCCCCTCGAGTCGGCACAGACCACACTCCCACCCAGCCCCCATCCCCACAACCCCACATATTTACCGTAGCTAGTCCCCCCGAAACGAAAGGGCAATTTAGCAGGGCCAATCCATCTAACCCGCACACCTTTGGACTGTGGGAGGAAAGCGGAGCACCCGGAGGGAACCCACAGAGCTCCCGGAGGGAACCCACGCAGACATGGGGAGAATGTGCAAACTCTGCACAAGCCGGGAATCAAACCGGGTCCCTGGCACTGTGAGACAGCAGTGCCAACCATTTTCCACCTTTCCTGTGTCAAAGGGAAACTACATAATTTAGTTATAGAAACATAGAAAAACTACAGCACAAACAGGCCCTTCAGCCCACAAGTTGTGCCGAACACGTCCCTACCATCTAGACCTACCTATAACCCTCCATCCTATTAAGCTCCATGTACTCATCCAGGAGTCTCTTAAAAGACCCTGTTGAGTTCGCCTCCACCACCACTGACGGCAGCCGATTCCACTCGCCCACCACCCTCTGTGTGAAAAACTTACCCCTAACATCTCCCCTGTACCTACCCCCAGCACTTTAAACCTGTGTCCTCTCGTAGCAGACATTTCCACCCTGGGAAAAAGCCTCTGAGAGTCCACCCGATCTATGCCTCTCAACATCTTATACACCTCTATTAGGTCTCCTCTCATCCTTCGTCTCTCCAAGGAGAAAAGACCGAGCTCGCTCAGCCTATCCTCATAAGGCATGCCACTCAATCCAGGCAACATCCTTGTAAATCTCCTCTGCACCCTTTCAATCTTTTCCACATCCTTCCTATAGTGAGGCGACCAGAAATGAGCACAGTACTCTAAGTAGGGTCTGACGAGGGTCTTATATAGCTGCATCATTATCCCCGGACTCCGAAACTCAATCCCTCGATTGATAAAGGCCAGCACACCATACGCCTTCTTAACCACCTCCTCCACCTGCGGGGCCGATTTTAGAGTCTTGTGGACCCGGACCCCAAGGTCCTTCTGATCCTCTACCGTACTAAGAGTCTTTCCCTTTATATTGTACTCCTTCATCCCATTTGACCTACCAAAATGGACCACAACGCATTTATCTGGGTTGAAGTCCATCTGCCACTTCTCCGCCCAGTCTTGCATCCTATTTATGTCCCACTGTAACTTCTGACATCCCTCCAGACTATCCACAACCCCACCAACCTTCGTGCCATCGGCAAACTTACCAACCCATCCCTCCACTTCCTCATCCAGGTCATTTATGAAAATGACAAACAGCAAGGGTCCCAGAACAGATCCCTGGGGCACACCACTGGCGACCGACCTCCATTTAGAAAAAGACCCATCTATATCCACTCTCTGCCTCCTTTGGGCAAGCCAGTTTTGGATCCACAGGGCAGCAGCAGCTTGGATCCCATGCCCTCTCACTTTTTCTAGAAGCCTTGCATGGGAGACCTCATCGAACGTCTTGCTAAAATCCATATAAACCACATCTACCGCCTTCCCTTCGTCAATGTGTTTAGTCACATTTTCGAAGAACTCCACCAGGCTCATAAGGCACGATCTGCCCTTGACAAAGCCATGCTGAGTATTCTTGAGCATACTCAACCTCTCTAAATTCTCATATATCCTGTCCCTCAGGATCTTCGCCATCAGTTTACCAACCACTGAGGTTAGACTCACCGGTCGGTAATTACCTGGGCTATCCCTATTCCCCTTCTTGAAAATAGGAACCACATCCGCAATCCTCCGGCACCTCTCCCGTCTCCATCAATTTATGAAGGAATGCCAAATTAATTAGTAAAATTTACAATGGGCACAGAATAAGAGAAGGCAAATCAGAATCGAGAAAAAGTCACCTAAGGATGCACAAGTAATAAACTCAGATGACAGAATTGTGGGAGAAATATTGAATTGTTACTCTGCCTCAGTTTTTACAAGTCAACTGACCAAATGGGCTGATGTCATGTCAAGAAAATTTCAGGACGTCTATTAAAGAGGGGATAGCAGTGAAACATGGAGGTGATAAATCCATGGAGAAGGATGAATTGTACCCAGTTATGCTAATACAGGTAAGGGAAGATCCCACTGGAGCTGATGCAGTCAGATCGAGACTTCACACCTCAAGAATGAGGTATTTTCTCAGGATGGGGTGCAGAGGACAGATTCTACCGAATGATACTAACGTTTGAAGGGTGTCATTACGAGGACCGATTGTGTAGAAGAGTACTGTTGCCTCTAAACATTCGCAGATGAAGAGACAATCTTTGGTAATGATAAGCTGAATATAGGATGAAATAGGATAGAGAAAAAGAAACTAATTCTTCAGCTGAATGATTCCGAAAGGAAACATTTTCCTCAAGTTAAGGTGAAGCCCCTCATCTCTGTCTCTGCTCTATCTCTCTTTCTGATTGTGCCACTCCTAGTTCGTTCCCTTTCAGTCTTCCAGCATTTCTCCCCCTCTGCTTACTCTCTTGATTCATCTCACTTTCTTATTCTCTGACCCTTGCTTTTCATTCAATTCTCATTTTCCCTTCTTCCTTCTGCATTCTCCACCTTTTGGCTTCTGCATCCCCTGCTACCTCCTCTTTCCCTCTTAATTTTCTCTACCTCATCCCGCTCATTCATTTTCTCTTCTCTCATTAAGAATTTCTCTTCATTTCTCTTTGTCCCATTGTCTTTCTTCTCCACTCTCCATAATCCTGTCTTCACTCTGTCCGTTTCCTTTCAATCTGTTTCTTTCCCCTCTCTACCCATGTCTACCCTAAAAAATAAAATTGTTGATGTTTTAGGTCAGTGTGAAAACAAACCTTTCCACTTGAACCCAGCCTGTAGTCTAACACATTGCTTTCTGATGAATCCAGCTTCTCCATTCCCTGTTTGAAATGAGCTGCCTGAATGTTCCAGGCTCCATCCATGGCTTCAAGTACAACAAGATAGGGATGAAATCGAGAGGAACCTTTGCTTTTCATTCCAATGTTTTTCTGCAGTCCTGCCTTCTGATCTCCAGAACTAACTCTATTCCATCCTATGTGGGAGATATAGCCACTCACTTATGTATATATGCTGCATGGGGAATATAGAACCACAGGACTCATTCTTATATTAAAGATCAGTCATTAGTGACAAAGATCAAGGAAAATTTATTGTTGAAATGACTGTGACTCTTTGGCGTTTCCTATCCCAGATGATTGTAGACGCTCAGGCATTGGGTATATTTAGGAGACAATATGATAGATGTTTGGATACCAAGAGGACAAAGGGATAAGGGGGTGTATCTGGAAGGTTGACTTCAGATAGAAGACCAGTCATTATCATATTGAGTATCAGCGCAGCTTCCGGAGGCTTCACAGCCTATTCCTGTTCCCATTTCAGATGTGTTTGAATGTCCTTACACCTGTGAAGTATTCTGTCCGGTGTATCTTATAAAGCTTGCTTTTTATAACTTTATTTTTGACTGTATATTTCTGTAACTGAATTAAATGATCAATTTGCCAAATTCATTAAAAACATTTTAATGGTTGGCAGGGAATTGCTTCAGATGTGTGGAGCTTATTCCCATACAGCACACTATTGCCTCAGGGAAGGGTAAAGCACATCCTGCTTACATAACACAAACAAAAACGTCCTGCAGGATAACAAATATTAGAATGATGTGAGAGGAAACTGTTTCAACAAAGCTAGGGAATGAGTGAAATTCACAGTATGATAATCCGGAGAGATTTCAAAGCAAGGGAGAGGTAATTATGATGCGATTAGGCAAGAATTAGGGGGCATAAGTTGGGAACAGAAACTGTCAGGGAAAGGCACTAATGAAAAGTGGAACTTTTTCAAGGAACATATACTGGGTGTCCTTGATAGGTATGTCCCTGTCAAGCAGGAAGGAAATGGCCGAGTGAGGGAACCATGGTTCACGAAAAAGATGGAATGTCTTGTGAAAAGGAAGAGGGAAGCTTATGTAGGGATGAGGAAACAAGGTTCAGATGGCTCAATTGAGGGTTACAAGTTAGCAAGGAACGAGGTGAAAAAGGGGCTTAGGAGAGCTAGGAGGGGACATGAGAAGTCCTTGGCGGGTCGGATCAAGGAAAACCCCAAGGCTTTTTACTCTTATGTGAGGAACAAAAGAATGACATGGGTGAGGTTAGGGCCGGTCAAGGACAGTAGTGGGAACTTGTGGCTGGACTTGCGGATAGCGAAGAGCATTGTCGGGCAATACAGCAGGATATAGATAGGCTGGAAAATTGGGCGGAGAGGTGGCAGATGGAGTTTAATCCGGATAAATGCGAAGTGATGCATTTTGGAAGAAATAATGTAGGGAGGAGTTATACAATAAATGGCAGAGTCATCAGGAGTATAGAAACACAGAGGGACCGAGGTGTGCAAGTCCACAAATCCTTGAAGGTGGCAACACAGGTGGAGAAGGTGGTGAAGAAGGCATATGGTATGCTTGCCTTTATAGGATGGGGTATAGAGTATAAAAGCTGGAGTCTGATGATGCAGCTGTATAGAACGCTGGTTAGGCCACATTTGGAGTACTGCGTCCAGTTCTGGTCGCCGCACTACCAGAAGGACGTGGAGGCGTTAGAGAGAGTGCAGAGAAGGTTTACCAGGATGTTGCCTGGTATGGAGGGTCTTAGCTATGAGGAGAGATTGGGTAAACTGGGGTTGTTCTCCCTGGAAAGACGGAGAATGAGGGGAGATCTAATAGAGGTGTACAAGATTATGAAGGGTAGCGATAGGGTGAACAGTGGGAAGCTTTTTCCCAGGTCGGAGGTGACAATCACGAGGGGTCATGGGCTCAAGGTGAGAGGGGCGAAGTATAACTCAGATATCAGAGGGACGTTTTTTTACACAGAGGGTGGTGGAGGCATGCACGCTGACATCGTTTAAGACTTACCTGGATAGTCACATGAACAGCCTGGGAATGGAGGGATACAAACGATTGGTCTAGTTGGACCAAGGAGCGGCACAGGCTTGGAGGGCCGAAGGGCCTGTTTCCTGTGCTGTACTGTTCTTTGTTGTGTATGGAGTCAGTAGAGATAGGCGAGGTGATGAATGAATACTTTTCTTCAGTGTTCACCAAGGAGAGGGGCCATGTTTTTGAGGAAGAGAAGGTGTTACAGGCTAATAGGCTGGAGGAAATAGATGTTCGGAGGGAGGATGTACTGGCAGTTTTGAATAAACCGAAGGTCGATAAGTCCCCTGGGCCTGATGAAATATATCCTAGGATTATTTGGGAGGCAAGGGATGAGATTGCAGAGCCTTTGGCTTTGATCTTTGGGTCCTCGCTGTCCACGGGGATGGTGCCAGAGGACTGGAGAATGGCGAATGTTGTTCCTCTGTTTAAGAAAGGGAATAGAAATGACCCTGGTCATTATAGACCGGTTAGTCTTACTTCGGTGGTTGGTAACTTGATGGAAAAGGTCCTTAGGGATGGGATTTACGACCATTTAGAAAGATGCGGATTAATCCGGGATAGTCAGCAAGGATTCGTGAAGGGCAAGTCGTGCCTCACAAATTTGATTGAATTTTTTGAGGAGGTAACTAAGTGTGTTGATGAAGGTAGGGCAGTTGATGTCATGTACATGGATTTTAGTAAGGCGTTTGATAAGGTCCCCCATGGTCGGCTTATGATGAAAGTGAGGGATAGAGGGAAAGTTGGCCGATTGGATAGGTAACTGGCTGTCTGATCGAAGACAGAGGGTGGTGGTGGATGGAAAATTTTCAGATTGGAGGCAGGTTGCTAACGGAGTGCCACAGGGATCAGTGCTTGGTCCTCTGCTCTTTGTGATTTTTATTAATGACTTAGAGGAGGGGGCTGAAGGGTGGATCAGTAAATTTGCTGATGACACCAAGATTGGTGGAGTAGTGGATGAGGTGGAGGGCTGTTGTAGGCTGCAAAGAGACATAGATAGGATGCAAAGCTGGGCTGAAAAATGGCAAATGGAGTTTAAACCTGATAAATGTGAGGTGATTCATTTTGGTAGGACTAATTTAAATGTGGATTACAGGGTCAAAGGTAGGGTTCTGAAGACTGTGGAAGAACAGAGAGATCTTGGGGTCCATAGCCACAGATCTCTAAAGGTTGCCACTCAAGTGGATAGAGCTATGAAGAAGGCCTATAGTGTGTTAGCTTTTATTAACAGGGGGTTGGAGTTTAAGAGCCGTGGGGTTATGCTGCAACTGTACAGGACCTTGGTGAGACCACATTTGCAATATTGTGTGCAGTTCTGGTCACCTCACTATAAAGAAGGATGTGGAAGCGCTGGAAAGAGTGCAGAGGAGATTTACCAGGATGCTGCCTGGTTTGGAGGGTAGGTCTTATGAGGAAAGGTTGAGGGAGCTAGGGCTGTTCTCTCTGGAGCGGAGGAGGCTGAGGGGAGACTTAATAGAGGTTTACAAAATGATGAAGGGGATAGATAGAGTGAACGTTCAAAGACTATTTCCTCGGGTGGATGGAGCTATTACAAGGGGGCATAACTATAGGGTTCATGGTGGGAGATATAGGAAGGATATCAGAGGTAGGTTCTTTACGCAGAGAGTGGTTGGGGTGTGGAATGGACTGCCTGCAGTGATAGTGGAGTCAGACACTTTAGGAACGTTTAAGCAGTTATTGGATAGGCACATGGAGCACACCAGGATGATAGGGAGTGGGATAGCTTGATCTTGGTTTCAGATAAAGCTCGGCACAACATCGTGGGCCGAAGGGCCTGTTCTGTGCTGTACTATTCTATGTATGAATGAGTGAGGGAGAGGGAGGGGATGTTGAAAACTGGAATTGGGGATTTACCCTGTGTTCAAGCCGCATTTCTCCCCCAGAACCTCTGAAGGTCAAAAGGGGATTCAGGGCTGCCTCCAGCTGCTTCCAGTGAGGAGAGCAGAGAACAATATTAAAGTTTGACTGAAAATCGAGGCATTATTACTCACAAGCAAACCCATTGATTATAATGATCGAAAAAGAGTGAAGTCAGGAAAAGCACAATGTCATGTATTGAAAAAACTTCTTGTTAGGTGCTGGGAATCCAACTTGGAAAGATGAACTGGAAAATAATATTAACAAACAAAGAGAGAGAACAACATTGAGAATTATTTAAATCGAGATGTATAGACTTCAGGAAAAATCTATTTCACTAAAGAAATACAGTCCAGTCAATAATTGAAACGCTGTGCAGGAGTAAATAGGAAAGGAATCATTTAAAAGTCTGCACTAAATATTTAATACAGAGAAATGTGAGGTGATGCATTATGGAAAGAATGTAGAGGAGAGGAAGTCAGTTCAGAAGAGTGTTCAGGGTCTTTGGGACGTAGCGGATTTCTGTACAATGGTCTTTCAAGGTGGCAGAATGTATTGAGAGGGTTAACAGCAAAACAATTGGGCTTTTGGGGCTTCATAAAGAGGATCATCGGGTACAAAAACATGGAAATTATGATGAATACTTAGAAAACTCTGGTTAGACCACAATTAGACATCCCTAACGGCCTTCTGGTGCTATTTTAGTGCCTCCCACCCCAGCAGATCTGCAGAGTAGGGAACTCTCCCCTCCTGCCGAGCCCTGAACTAAAGCCTCCAGTGCAGCATCCATGACCCCAGGAGCTCTCTCTCTCTCACTCTCCTGTGTTCCTCGATTTCACATTCTCTGCAAATCAGCAACAGCTTCCAGACAATAAGTCGAGCTCGCCTTTGAGAGTCAGACCAGCTGGATTATTAGCCATGCAAAACTGCTGGCCAGCTTGCAGGTGTTAATAGCACGGAGAATTCTTGCTTAAAGGCTACATTTGTAGAAATGAGGATGTGGCAGGAAGCCTTTTGTCCTCTAATACATTCAGAGAGCAGAGTCACTCCCCATGTGTGTGACTATAAAAACTGCAAACTCCCCGAGATTAGGTACAGAAGATTTCTGTTCCAGCTTTCTGAGGAACTCCACTGAAGATGATGAAAACTCTTTTCTTGCTGATTGTGCTTCTGTCGCTGAGCCCGCCCGTTCTGACTGCAAGGGTTGACTTAGCCTCTTTTACTGGTAAACATTTGGAAATTGCTCCAATCTCTCAGCAGCTAGTGTTCAGTACTTTATTACGGGACGGTGACACAGTAGTTAGCACTGCTATCTCACAGCGCCAGAGACCCAAATTCAATTCCAGCCACAGGTCACTGTCTGTGTGGAGATTGCACAGTCTCGACTTGGCTGCATGGGTTTCCTCCGGATGCTCCCGTTTCCTCCCACAGTCCAAAGATGTTCATGTTAGGTTGATTGGGCATGCTAAAATGACCCTAGTGTCAGCAGATTAGCAGGGAAATATGTGGGGTTACGGGAATAGGGCCTGGGTGGATTTGTGGTCAATGTAGAATCGATGGGCCGAGTGGCCTCCTTCTGTACGGTAGGGATTCGATAAACTCACGTTTTCCCTTTGAACGTAAACAGTTTAAATGGCTAATTTAAGGTGAAAGGCTGAATTTTCTTAAGTGAACCAGTCTCATAGATAAATTCCTTGAATGTTCAGTCACTCCCTGAACAGTGAGAGGAGACGGTGAGGTTTGGACGCTGATCCAAGCAGTCCAGCAAGAAAACCACAAATTACTCGGCAGTGCCGAGTTGGCGGGTCACAGCTGGATGGTCAGTTTGGCGACTCTGTAATTGGCCTCAATACCCAGATATTACAGGGAGCAAATTCCCAATCGCTGCTCCCAATCACTGCCAAGTGCTGCAGTGTGAGAGTGGAGACTGTGTGTGGGCACAGGATCGCGGCTTCCCTCAGTCCCTTCCCCCCAGACTCAGTGACCATGGTCCCAAGTAAGCAATGAGTAATTAGGAGGTGTCTGACAAGGCAGTGGCCACACGTGTCCAGCTTTCATAATGAGGGCAAAGAGTGAGAGAAAAAGGGTTTAAGACAGGTTTATTTAACTTGATTCATACTACGGCTTTCATGGAGCTGGGGTTGCGAGAAAACAGGCGATGTAAATAAGACAAACGGTTAATTTATCCATTGTCTCTAGGCCTCAGTCGGGAACTGCCTGAACAGATTGTGGGTTAATGTTGCACTCCACTTGATCCAGTCCAGCATTGGTGGAGTGCTGCACTGTTTGTTGTGTTATGATTTGGATGAAACATTAAACAGAGACGCTGACGATGTGTTCATGGGACCGGAAATGTCTGCTAAATTATTTGAAGAGCTGACATTTCTCCCAGTGAAACAAGATCACACCCTCAACCCACATGACCAACAACTCCTCATCCTGTCAAACCCCATTCACTCTTTCTGGGACTTGGCTGAAAGCTGATTGGCTGCGACGTTGCCTATCAAACGGTGTCAGTACTTCAGACACTATCCCTGGTCTGTGAAACTTTCTGAGAACTTCTGGCAACAGGAAAGCTTCTCGATTAATGTCAGAGCTTTTCTGTCTCCCTCTGCTCTTAGATTGCGGGTGTGGTGGGGTCTGCTCTGAGGAAAATCCCTTGGACTGTCCTTCAGGGCAGAGAGTGAGTGTGTACTAGTCAAGGGGAGGAAGGGAAGTGTGGGCTTATATTAAATATAAAAGAGTTAAGGTTGATGTCTGATCCGGAGTCAGGCCCAGTCACAGCAACAGGATCAGTAACGAGACTTTCACATTATTCTCTCTCCCTGTGTGCAAAACCATCTCTCCATTCACTTTTCATTTTGCATTGTAGAGCACAAGGAGATTTGCGATCAGGTTGGAGGACAAATCCGTGAAGAGGCCTGTAAGGAAATGGAGGAGTCTCTTTTCCCAAACTCCGTCAAGCCACTATGTTGCATTCCAATATCGTGAAAGATATAGGGATGGATTCGCAGCAGCTCGAGCTCTCCAATTCTCACTGAATGAAATCTTCCTTCTTTGGAAACAGTCTCCTATTTGATTTGCTCTGTCCACTAATCCCTGACCCTGACTTACTGCTGTCTGAAAAATGGGCTGCACTCTGAAATAAAACTTATTGCATTTATCACAACTCCATATCGTGTCTTCTTTCTCTTAAGGGTCAGTGTATTCCAGGACAATGTGTTTGGAGATAGGATGAGGCTGGGAGAAGTGGTGGGAATTTCAGGAATTGGGAAGCGAGAATCATCGCAGGGAATTTCTGAAATTTCAGAGCAACCCATTCTGGAAGGGTCGGAGAGGGGGCCGGGGGGTGGGAGGGGGACTTGGTGGAGCTGCGAATGGTCAGCACTCTGACCATTCGCAGAGGAATATCACAGACAATGCAGTGCTTTCAAAATGTAGTTCCTGATGTCGGAAACTCAGCGACTACATTTCACTGATGTCAATTAAATCCACAACAGGGCTGCGGAAATTGGGAGGAGTGGAAATGGGAAGGCAAAAAAAGGAACGGGATAGCTATAGAAACATAGAAAAACTACAACACAATACAAGCCCTTCAGCCCACAAAGTTGTGCCAAACATGTCCCTACCTTAGTGATTACTAGGCTTACCTATAACCCTCTATCTTACTAAGTTCCAAGTACTTACCTAAAAGTCTCTTAAAAGACCCTATCGAATCCACCACCACCACCATTGCTGGCAGCCCATTCCACGCACCCACCACCTTCTCAGTGAAAAACTTACCCCTGACATCTCCTCTGTACCTACTCCCCAGCACCTTAAACCTGTGTCCTCTTGTGGCACCCATTTCAGCCCGAGGAAAAAGCCTCTGACCGTCCACTCGATCAATACCTTAACCAATACTCGATCAATACCAAGTGACCTTAACATGGGGCGGCACGGTAGCACAGTGGTTAGCACTGCTGCTTCACAGCTCCAGGGACCTGGGTTCGATTCCCGGCTTGGGTCACCATCTGTGTGGAATTTGCACATTCTCCTCGTGTCTGCATGGGTTTCCTCTGGGTGCTCCGGTTTCCTCCCACAGTCCAAAGATGTGTGGGTTAGGTTGATTGGCCAGGTTAAAAATTGCCCCTTAGAGTTCGGAGATGCGTAGGTTAGAGGGATTAGCGGGTAAATATGGGGGGGGTCGGGCCTGGTGGGATTGTGGTCGGTGCAGACTCGATGGGCCGAATGGCCTCCTTCTGCACTGTAGGGTTTCTATGATTTCTAATACCTGTCAACATCTTATATACCTCTATCAGGTCACCCCTCATCCTTCATCTCTCCAAGGAGAAAAGGCTGAGCTCACTCAACCTATCCTCATAAGGCGTGCCCCCCCAATCCAGGCAACATCCTTGTAAATCTCTTCTGCACCCTTTCTATGGCTTCCACATCCTTCCTGTAATGAGGCGACCAGAGCTGAGCACAGTACTCCAAGTGGGGTCTGACCAGGGTCCTATATAGCTGCAACATTATCTCACGACTCCTAAACTCAGTTCCTTGATTGATGAAGGCCAGTACACCATACGCCTTCTTAACCACAGCCTCAACCTGCACAGCTGCTTTGAGCGTCCTATGAACTCGGACCCCAAGGTCCTTCTGATCTTCCACACTGCCAAGAGTCCAACCATTAATATTATATTCCACCATCCTATTTGACCTGACAAAATGAACTACCTCACACTTATCTGGGTTAAACTCCATCTGCCACTTCTCCACCTAGTCTTGCATCCTATCAATGTCTCACTGCAACTTCTGACATCCCTCCACACTATCCACGACACCTCCAACCTTTGTGTCATCAGCAAACTTACCAACCCATCCCTCCACTTCCTCATCCAGGTCATTTATAAAAATCACAAAGAGTAAGGGTACCAGAACAGATCCCTGGGGCTCTCCACTGGTGACCGACCTCCATTCAGAATATGACCCATCTATAACCACTCTTTGCCTTCTGTGGGCAAGCCAGTTCTGGATCCACAAAGCAATGTTCCCTTGGATCCCATGCCCCCTCACTTTCTCAATAAGCCTTGCATAGGACACCTTGTCAACTGCCTTGCTGAAGTCCATATTTACTACATCTACTGCTTTTCCTTCATCAATGTGTTTAGTCACATCCTCAAAAAATTCAACCAGGCTCGTAAGGCATGATCTGCCTTTGACAAAGCCATGCTGACTAATCTTAATCACATTATACCTCTCCAAATGTTCATAAATCCTGCCTCTCAGGATCTTCTCCATCAACTTACCAACCATTGAGGTTAGACTCACTGGTCTATAATTTCCAGTGCTATTTTTACTCCCTTTCTTGAATAAAGGAAGGGAGTAGAGATGGAAGGAAGAAAGAAAGATGGAGGCAGAGATTGGGAGGGGTAAGGCCATGAAGGGTTTTGAAAGCAAGGAGGAGAATTTTAACATTGAAACCACGCAGCGATTAGGGGTTGTAGACTGAACCGGATTTGGAGTGAATTCTGATAAGGGAAGCAGAGTTGTGAATCAACTAATTGGTGGTGAATATGAGTTTATCCAGGAGAATGCTTGAATGGACAAGTCACGAGGTAACAAACGCATGGATGAGGGTTTCAGATACGGGTGAGTTGAGGCATTATCGACTGTGTGTGATGTTACACAGCTGGAAATATGTGATCTTGGTGAAGGAGCAGCTATGTGCTCAGAATCTCATTTCCGAGTCTAATGAGGTGCCAAGGTTATGAGGGTTTACTTCAGCCTCAAACAGTGACCAGGGAGAGAGAGATCGAGTCAGTGACTTGGAGCAGAATCTGTGGTGGGAACTTTGTCTTCCGAATATTCAGATGGGGAATTCTCTGCTTATCCAGTACTGGATGTCGAATAAGCAGTCTAATAATTTCATAACATGAGATTGGTTGTAAGTGGTGATTGTGAGCTGGGTGTTATCAGCATACATGTGAAAAGCAAAAGTGTTTTCAGATAATGTCACGAAAAGGTAAGGTGCAAATGAGAAATAGGAGGGAGACAAGGATAGATCCTTGTGGGAATCGGAAGGTAACAGAACAGGAATGGGAAGAGAAACCATTGCAGCTGATATTCTGCCTCTGATCAGAAAGATAAAACCGAAACCAGGTGGGCGCAGTCTTACTCAGGTGAACAATCCCTCCTCATTGTTCTGAACCTCTCCACACCTTTAACATGGTTAACTGCACTATCCTGCTCCAATACCTTCCCACTGTCAAGTCAGTGTTCACAGCAGATGAAGATGTTAACGTACCCGACATCCTGGGGAAACTAATGATGAAGGAAGGGCTGGGCCTCAGAAAACAAGTGTGGAGAAGGCTGGAGTTCTCATTTACCTTCATCTCGGTGGCAGCTCCTCCATCTCAATGTGTGTGGCGAGATCAGGCCATTCTGCTCAGTCAGGAACATCCAGACTGACTGATTATGCAGAGTGAGGTGTTCTAACCCGGTGTGGCACTGAGCCCCTCACACAGAGCACAGGAAGATCCCAGTCTCTGTGCTGAATGGTCTGCCTCCAGGAGGTTTTCAGCGCCGGTGCTGCTGAGGCTGGGGAACTGCAGCGTGAAATGTTTACACAGGAAGCTGCCATTGGAAACCCTGAGCTCCGGATTGACAGCCGGGCGGGACGGGATTCCCGCTACCAAAACCCTTCCCCATCCGGAGCCCCGCCGCGGGCTCAGGGTCCGGGCCCGGGGACTGAAGCCACCTGCCGGACATTTGCTGCCGCTCCGCGCGGTGTCTGATCGGCCCTGGGTCACCTCTGCCCTCTTTACCGACCTATTGACCAATCACAGCCACCGGACTGTGACTGACAGCTGGGCAAACCAATCGGACTGTGGGACCGCTCCGTTATCCAATGGACGGTCTGCGCTGACTGTGTGACAGCTACTTTATCCAATCAGTGAGCGCTGTCCCTCTGGAATGGGAGCGAACAATGGAAATGATGCCGCTGATCCCGACCAATAGAAGAGCGGGCTGCTCAGTTAAACACACGCCCACATTGTGCTTGACATCTCTCCTTGTTTTCCCTCTGCATCTGATAACTACTGAGCTCATTCCTCCCCACCTGAAGTCTGCAGGGTCTCACACTGAACCGGGTGTCACAGTTCTCTGGGACTCAGCTCGAAAATTTGCTCTCGAAACCTCACTGCCTCGATTTTGTTTTCCTCCCCTTCCATTTCTATCGCGTTTCCTCCACTTATTTCCTCCTTCCTTTCCCCCGAGTTCTATTTCTGTCACGCTCTGACGTTCACCAGACCTGTTGTTGCTTTAACGAGCATCAGTAAATTAGAGTTGTACAACGGTAATTCTAATAGCGGTCCTGGTTTCAGGATTCTTTCCCTGCCTCCAGCTCTCTGATTTCTCATTGGTTTCAGCCGCGGATTGAATTGAATGACGCTGGGCTGGGAGGGATGCTGCTGGAGTCGAAAAATACCGCCGCATTGCGATTGGTGTCTGTGTTACAGCGCCGTTCTTCGATTGGCTCAGACTGATGTGAATTGTAATGTGGTGGGGTGTTGAGCGAAGCACGTCTCTCTGCTATTACAGTAAGAAGTCTCACAACACCAGGTTAAAGTCCAGCAGGTTTATTTGGTAGCAAAAGCCACTCGCTTTCGGAGCGCTCGCTGCTCCTTCGTCAGGTGAGTGGCATTTAAGTTCACAAACAGGGCATATAAAGACACAATCTCAATTTACAAAATAATGGTTGGAATGCGAGTCTTTACAGATAATCATGTCTCAAAGGGACAGACAATGTGAGTGGAGAGAGGGTTAAGCACAGGTTAAAGAGATGTGTATTGTCTCCAGCCGGGACAGTTAGTGAGATTTTGCAAGCCCACGCAAGTCGCAGGGGTTCCAGATAGCGTGACATGAACCCAAGATCCCGGCTGAGGCCGTCCTCATGTGCGCGGAACTTGGCTATCAGTCTCTGCTCAGCAACTCTGCGCTGTCGTGTGTCGTGAAGGCCACCTTGGAGAACGTTTACCCGAAGATCAAAGGCCCGTGACCGCTCAAGTGTTCCCCAATAGGAAGAGAACACACTTGCCTGGTGATTGTCGAGCGGTGTTCATTCATCCATTGTTGTAGTGCCTGCATGGTCTCCCCAATGTACCATGCCTCGGGACATCCTTTCCTGTAGCATATCAGGTAGACAACATTGGCCGAGTTGCAAGTGTATGTACCTGGGAGATGGTGTTCTCATGTGAGATGATGGCATCCGTGTCGATGATCCAGCACATCTTGCAGAGGTTGCTGTGGCAGGGTTGTGTGGTGTCGTGGTCACTGTTCTCCTGAAGGCTGGGTAGTTTGCTGCGGACAATGGTCTGTTTGAGGTTGTGCGGTTGTTTGAAGGCAAGAAATGGGGGTGTGGGGATGGCCTTGGCGAGATGTTCGTCTTCATCAATGACATGTTGAAGGCTCCAGAGAAGATGTCGTAGCTTCTCCGCTCCGGGGAAGTACTGGACGACGAAGGGTATTCTGTCCGCCGTGTCCCGTGTTTGTCCTCTGTCCCGGCTGGAGACAATATACATCTCTTTAACCTGTGCTTAACCCTCGCTCCACTCACATTGTCTATACCTTTAAGACTCGAGTACCTGTAAAGACCCGCATTACAACCATTATTCTGTAAATTGAGTTAGTGTCTTTATATGCCATGTTTGTGAACAGAACTCCGACTCACCTGATGAAGGGGCAACGCTCCAAAAGCTAGTGGCGTTTGCCACCAAATAAACCTGTTGGGACTTTAACCTGATGTTGAGACTTCTTACTGTGTTTACCCCAGTCCAACGCCGGCATCTCCACATCATGACTCTGCTGTTAGTCAGAATTAAGCGTAATTTCCATTGTTCGCGCACATTAGACAGACGCAGCTCACTGATTGGATAATGCAGCTATCACTCAATCAGCGCAGAGCGTCTCTTGGATCACAGGGAAGTCCCAAATGCTGATTGGTTGCCTTAGTTGTCGGACACAGGCCGGTGACTGTGATTGGACAGTGGGCGGGGATTACACTGGACTCATCAGACACCGGGCGGCGGCAAATGTCCGGCCAGTGGCCTCAGTCCCCGGGCCCGGATCCTGAGCCAGCGGGGGGACTCCGGATGGGTGAAGGCTTTTGGCAGCGGGAATCCTGTCCTGCCCGGCTGTCAATCCGCAGCTCAGTGTTAAAAATGGCGGCTTCCTATGTAAACATGTCACGCTGCAGTTCCCCAATCTCAGCAGTGGCGGCGCTGCAAACCCCGTGTAGTCAGACCAATCAGCAGAGAGACTTGGGTTCCTCCTATGGTGTGTGTGTGGGGCTCAGTGCCACACCAGGTTAGAACAACTCACTCTGCATCGGCCAGGGAGAAATACTGGGATCTTCCTGTGCTCTGTCTGGGTCCAGGGCTTGGTTACTCTGAATGGATCTCCTCCATTGTTTGGTTCTTGTTACAGCCTCTCTCTCTTATAGTCAGTCTGGGTGTTCCTGACTGAGCAGAATGGACTGATCTCACCACACACAGAGATGGAGGGGCTGCTGCCCGAGATGAAGATGATTGAGAAGTTCGGCCTTCTCTACACCCGTTTACTGAGGCCCAGCCCTTCATTCATCATTCGTTTCCCAAGGATGTCAGGTACATTAACATCTTCATCTGCTGTGCACACTGACCTGACAGTGGGAAGGTATTGGAGCAGGATGGTGCAGCCAACCATGTCAAAGGCATGGACAGGTTGAGAAGGATGAGGAAGGATTGTAAGACTGCACTCGCCTGGTTCCATTCTTATCTTTCTGGCCATAGGCACAATATCACCCGCAATGGTTTCTCTTCCCACTCCTGTGTTGTTACCTCCTGAATCCCCCAAGGAGCTATCCTTGGCTCCGTCCTATTTCTAGACCTTACCCCTCGGTGACATTATCTGAAGAACAGTACTAGTTTTCAAATGTATGCTGATATCACCAGTTCTACCTCACCATCACCTCTCAGAACCAAACCCACTTATTAAATTATTAGATTGTTTATCCGACATCCTGTACAAGATAAGCAGAGAATTCCCCATTAAATATCTAGAAGACCAAAGGTCCCACCACAAATTCCATTCCCAGTCAATGACTCCATCACTCTCCCTGGTCACTGTCGAGGCTGAAACAAACCTTCATAATCTTGGCACATCATTAGACACAGAAATGAGATTCTGACCACATATCTGTTCCTGCATCAAGATCACCTGTTTCCAGCTGTGTAACTTCACACATTGTTGATAACACCTGAACTCACCCGTACCTGAAACCCTCATCCATGCTTTTGTTACCTTGAGACTTGCTGATTCAAATACACTCCTCCTGCCCAGCAGATTTTATTTCCTGAAGGGCATTAGTAAACCAGATGGGGTTTTATGACAATCGACAATTAATTCCAGATTTGTCTTGAATTAAAACTTCACCACTTGCCCTTTTGGGTTTTGAACCCAGCTCCCCAGAGCATTACCCAGGATCTCTGGATTACTTGTCCACGACGCCACTGCCTCCCCCAAACAATGTCAGGACTGGGATTTGAACCCTTGCCTTTTCCATCACCCTCATGAAAATCTCGAGCAAGTTCATCAAGTACAATTCATCCTTAGTAATTACATTGGGGTTTTCCTTAATTAATGTACATTAGCACAAGTGAGTGTTAATTTTATCTCAGGTTGTTATTTGGAGAATATTCCACATTGCTGGTGTTAAACTGATTGGACTAATTATTATAGCCTTTTCTGAAGAGGTGTGTTTACCATTTGCAATTCTCCAGTCCTTTGGCACCACCCCTATAACTAGATAGGTTAGAAAAAAAATAGCCATTGCCACTGCAATTTCCACCCTTATTTCCCTCAGTATCCATCTCTTCCAGTAACAAGAACACAGCAATTAAGAACAGACATTGACCACATGGCACATTGACTCTGTTCCACCATTCAATTCGATCATGGCTCATTTATTTATTTACCTCCAAGCAGCATATTCCTGACCATCACCACCCTCTGAGTAAAAAGGTTTTTCCTCACATCCCCCCAAACCTCCCACCCCTCGCTTTTAATTTGTCTCCCCTCGTAACTGACCCTGCAACTAAGGGGAACAGCTGCTCCCTATCCATGCCCCTAATAATCTTGAACACCTCAATCAGGTCGCCCCTCAGTCTTCTCTGCTCCAATGAAAAAAACCCAAGTCTATCCAACATAACTTAAATGTTCCATCCCAGGCAACATCCTGGTAAATCTCCTCTGCACCCGCTCAATGTCCTTCCTATAATGTGGCGACCAGAACCGCACACAGTGCTCCAGCTTTGGCCTCACCACAGTTCTATACAACTCCATCATGACCTCTTTGCTTTTGTAATCTATTCCCCGATTGATATAGGTGAGTGTGACATATGCCTTTTTCACCACCCTATTAACCTGCCTTTCCGCCTTCTCAGATTTATGGACAAACATGCCAAGGTCCTTTCGTTCTTCGAAACTTCCCAGTGTCAGATCTTTCATAGAATACTTCCATGTCAAATTAAAATGTATCAATTTATCAACTTGAACTGAACCATTAATCAGCATTCTCTAAAGATTGCAATCCAATAACTCTTAAATCCCTCATAGAATATTCCCCAAATGCCTCCCCTTTTCCTGGTAACATCTTTGCACTCTCTCTATCAGCTGTATTTCTCTTTGAAAGTGTGGATTCCAAACTGTGAGTGCAGGCTCCAGATGTGGGCGTACCAGCTGCTTGTAGAGTTTCAGATTGTGGGTTTCATCTCCACTTTACTCCTTGATTCTCTGAGAAACCAAAATTTGTCTATTTCAGCCTTAACTGTCATACAATCCCTACTGTGCAGATGGAGGCCATTTGGCCCATCGAGTCTGCACCGACTCTCTGACACAGCATCCCACCCAGAACCTATCTTGGTAACCTACATATTTATCCTGCTAATCCCCCGAACCAAAACATTTGGGACACGAACAGGCAATTCAGCATGGTCAATCCACCCAACGTTTGGAGCATGCGAGGAAGCGCAAACAAGAGGAGGACGTGCAAACAGCACACAATCACTCAAGGTAGAATGGAACCTGGGTCCCTGGCACTTTGAAACAGTATGTGTGAGGGATTTACTCACTCTGATACAGTGTGTGTGGGATTTACTCACTCTCTGACACAGTGTGTGTGTGTGAGGGATTTACTCACTCTCTGATACAGTGTGTGAGTGTGGGATTTACTCACACTCTGATACAGTGTGTGAGTGTGGGATTTACTCACTCTCTGATACAGTGTGAGTGTGGGATTTACTCACTCTCTGATACAGTGAGAGTGTGGGATTTACTCACTCTCTGACAGTGTGAGAGTGTGGAATTTACTCACTCTCTGATACAGTGTGAGTGTGGGATTTACTCACACTCTGATACAGTGAGAGAGTGGGATTTACTCACTCTCTGATACAGTGCGAGTGTGGGATTGACTCACTCTCTGACACAGTGTGTCTGTGTGGGGTTTACTCACTCTCTGATACAGTGTGACAGTGTGGGATTTACTCACTCTGATACAGTGTATGAGTGTGGGATTTACTCACTCTGATACAGTGTGTGAGTATGGGATTTACTCACTCTCTGATACAGTGTGTGAGTGTGGGATTTACTCACTCTCTGATACAGTGTGTGAGTGTGTGTGGGATTTAATCACTCTCTGATACAGTGTGTGAGTGTGGGATTTACTCACTCTCTGATACAGTGCGAGAGTGTGGGATTTACTCACTCTCTGATACAGTGAGAGTGTGGGATTTACTCACTCTGATACAGTGTGTGAGTGTGGGATTTACTCACTCTCTGATACAGTGTGTGAGTGTGGGATTTACTCACTCTCTGATACAGTGAGAGTGTGGGATTTACTCACTCTGATACAGTGTGTGAGTGTGGGATTTACTCACTCTCTGATACAGTGAGAGAGTGTGGGATTTACTCACTCTCTGATACAGTGTGTGAGTGTGGGATTTACTCACTCTCTGATACAGTGTGTGAGTGTGGGATTTACTCACTCTCTGATACAGTGTGAGTGTGGGATTTACTCACTCTCTGATACAGTGTGAGAGTGTGGGATTTACTCACTCTCTGATACAGTGTGTGAGTGTGGGATTTACTCACTCTCTGATACAGTGTGAGAGTGTGGGATTTACTCACTCTCTGATACAGCGTGAGAGTGTGGGATTTACTCACTCTCTGATACAGTGTGTGAGTGTGTGTGGGATTTACTCACTCTCTGATACAGTGTGAGAGTGTGGGATTTACTCACTCTGATACAGTGTGTGAGTGTGGGATTTACTCACTCTCTGATACAGTGTGTGAGATTTACTCACTCTCTGATACAGAGTGTGGGATTTACTCACACTCTGATACAGTGTGAGAGTGTGGGATTTACTCACTCTGATACAGTGTGTGAGTGTGGGATTTACTCACTCTCTGATACAGTGTGAGAGTGTGGGATTTACTCACTCTCTGATACAGTGTGTGAGATTTACTCACTCTCTGATACAGTGAGAGTGTGGGATTTACTCACACTCTGATACAGTGAGAGTGTGGGATTTACTCACTCTCTGATACAGTGTGAGTGTGGGATTTACTCACTCTCTGATACAGTGTGAGTGTGTGGGATTTACTCACTCTCTGATACAGTGTGTGAGTGTGGGATTTACTCACTCTGATACAGTGTATGAGTGTGGGATTTACTCACTCTGATACAGTGTGTGAGTATGGGATTTACTCACTCTCTGATACAGTGTGTGAGTGTGTGTGGGATTTACTCACTCTCTGATACAGTGTGAGAGTGTGGGATTTACTCACTCTCTGATACAGTGCGAGTGTGGGATTTACTCACTCTCTGATACAGTGTGTGAAGTGTGGGATTTACTCACTCTCTGATACAGTGTGTGAAGTGTGGGATTTACTCACTCTCTGATACAGTGTGAGAGTGTGGGACTTACTCACTCTCTGATGCAGTGTGAGAGTGTGGGATTTACTCACTCTCTGATACAGCGTGAGAGTGTGGGATTTACTCACTCTCTGATACAGCGTGAGAGTGTGGGATTTACTCACTCTGATACAGTGTGTGAGTGTGGGATTTACTCACTATGTTGGTTTGTGAAGGTGGGGTTCATTCTGTATCTTTCAGTCTCAGGTACTGCATGTGACAGATGGAGACTCATTGTGTATTTGCCAGTTAGTGGGGGCTGAGAGTGAGCGCGGGATTCATTCTCTCCCTGCGATGATATGCCAGTTTGGGATTAATGTTGTAGCTGTCCTTCTCGGCCACAATTTGGGGAACTGGGTTTATTCTGTACCTATCAGTCTCTGCAACTGTCTGAGAGATTCATCCTGTATTTGTCAGTCTCTGGCAGTGTGAATCAGTGTGATTTTGACTGGATATCTTTCAGTCTGTGGCATTGAGTGTGCTCTGCGGATCAATATGATAGTGGAATTCAGTCTGTATCTGTCAGCTACTGTCACTGAATGGGAATGTGGGAATCATTCTCAAAATCTGGGAATCTTTGACACCAATTCTGCATCTGTTTATCTTCAGTGCTGTTTTTGAAAGTGGTACTGTCTGTGAGATTGGGATCAATTGTCAGGGCTCTGCATATGAATATATGTAGCCTCTAACATATGTAAGTGTGTCACATTGTGAAGGATGAGGAACTTCAATTATTGAGATACACTGGGGAAGTTGGGACCACTTTCCTTGGAGCAGAGCAGGTTGAGAGGAGATTTGATAACAGTATTCAGAATCATGAGGAGTCTGGACAGAGTTGACAGAGAGAAACTGCTGGAAGGATTGAGAAGCAGAGGGAACAGGTTTGAGGGAATTGGGGAAAGAAGGAATGGATACATGAGGAGAAACTTTGCCATGCAGCGAGTGGTTATGATCTGGGGATGTGGGGCCTGACAGTGCACGAGAGGCAGCTTCAATTGAGGGATTCAAGAAAGAATTGAAAATGAAGAATGTACAGAGATGTGGGGAGGAGGTAGATGAATGGCCCGAGGTGTGTTCTCACTTGGAGAGCCAGAACTTGACAGGCCCAAAATCCTATTTCAGTGGTGTAACAACTATGTCTCTCTGTGTGTTTGACTGTGTTGATTACGCACATCAGATTCTTCTGCTGTATGTGAATGTGCAATTCATTCTGTTTCTGTCAGGACCTGGTGGGAGTTTTAAGAGTGGGATTATTTTATTATAAATCAGAGATCCTCTGTGGGAATGTGGAAAACCTGTCTGAAAATGTGGGTCTGTAACTCCCATTCTTTAATATGGGGTGTGTAGTGCGTGGTCACCTTCATCAGTTTATGTGGGTTTGTGTTGATTTCTGACGATCAGTGGCACCATATACGTGTGTCAGACTGATTAGTGCCATTCAGGCTCAGGGAGTGTCAGTGAGTTCAGTAACAGTCTGCATCAGTCAGTGTCTGGTAATGGACAAGTGCTTGACAATGATTCTGAATCTGTCGTCTCTGCTGCTTTGACAGTGTGGGATTCATTACATAACCTCAGGCTCTGGGACTGTTTAACAATCTGAGTTTATTCCATGTTGAAATTTCAGCACAGAAACAGACCATTAATGCTGTGGGTTTTAATGAAATAATTGAGAGTTTCACTCAGTTTTAAATCACTTTCTATTTGGACACAATTGGGAAGGAGCATGGATCTTTTCATCTCACAATCATTGCAAAGTGAAATAAAGTGTTATTCAAATTTTATTACTCAAATTGATGCCTTCATTATTCATTCTGTTTGTAAGGAGTTGATACTCGAATGTTGAGCTCAGTTTTCACTGCAAGAATAGAATATTTGCCATAGACTATGAGGCATTAGTTCGGTTTGTGATCTATATCTCAATCTTTACTCATCAAATTTATATGAATTCTTATTTTAATCACAGTTGGTGTCTCAGGTTATACTATCATTCAGTTCTATCTGGTATTTAATTGAATTGCAGCTAATTCTGTCATATTGTCTGACAGACACACTGACAATCTGATAGCGGCTGAGAATTCAGACTGGGATTTATCTATCAACCTGTCAGTGGTACTGACTTGGGAAGACATGGAGACAATGTCTGTTTCTCCTGCTCTGATTGATTGTTGGATTGAAAATGTGTCTCTGGAACTAGTTCCGTTGCCTGAGACTGTGGAACTGATGCACTGAGAGAGAGAACATGCATACTGTGTGTGAGGAACTCGCTGCACTGTTCATTGCAACTCAGGTGGAAGAAACTTCAAACTAACCTTGATTGGTTCAATGATTTGCCTGTCAGGAATAATGTATTCTTTGTAACCCAAGTACAATGAGGGAACAATACACAGGCCTTCAATTAAATCTCAGTATATAATCATAATGAACAGCCACAAAGGAACCCCAGTGATACAAACATTGTCAATGTGTGACTGCAGGCCTCAGGGCTGTGTACGAGATGCATAATCAGTGGCGGTCGGCGCTACAACAATTCAATGACATTCAGATTGAACTGAAACCCTGCACTGCTCCATGAATGGGATAACCGGATGGAGCAGGGACATTTGTAATATTTCCATTCATTGCTCCGGTGTGATTAACCAGATAGTAATCATAACCAAACAGTCTCCATTTAAAATGTGTCCATCCTCATTCTCACCTGGTGCCTGCAAGAGCTGCTCTTTGTCTAACTCCCCACATCCTGACTGTCTGCCTCTGTTTCCAATCTTCACTGTCCAATAACAATGATGTAGAGATGCCGGCGTTGAACGAATATCTCGCCAAGGCCATCCCCACACCCCCACTTCTTGCCTTCAAACAACCGCACAACCTCAAACAGACCATTGTCCGCAGCAAACTACCCAGCCTTCAGGAGAACAGTGACCACGACACCACACAACCCTGCCACAGCAACCTCCGCAAGACGTGCCGGATCATCGACACGGATGCCATCATCTCACATGAGAACACCATCCACCAGGTACACGGTACATACTCTTGCAACTCAGCCAACGTTGTCTACCTGATACGCTGCAGGAAAGGATGTCCTGAGGCATGGTACATTGGGGAGACCAAGCAGACGCTATGAGAACGGATGAACGAACACTGCTCGACAAACATCAGGCAGGAGTGTTCCCTTCCAGTCGGGGAACACTTCAGCAGTCATGGGCATTTAGCCTCTGATCTTCGGGTAAGCGTTCTCCAAGGCGGCCTTCACGACACACGACAACGCAGAGTCGCAGAGCAGAAACTGATAGCCAAGTTCCGCACACATGAGGACGACCGCAACCGGGATCTTGGGTTCATGTCACACTATCTGTAACCCGCATGACTTGCCTCAGCTTGCAAAATTTCATAACTGTCCTGGTTGGAGAAATTTACACACCTCTTTAAATTGTGCTTGGCCCTCTCTCCACTCACATTGTCTGTACCTTTAAGACTTGTATACCTGTAAAGACTCACATTCCAACCACTATCTTGTAAATTGAGTTTGTGTCTATATGTGCTCTGTTTGTGAACATAACCCCTTCTCACCTGATGAAGGGGCAGTGCTCAGAAAGCTTGTGCTGCCAATTAAACCTGTTGGATTTTAACCTGGTGTTGTGAGACTTCTCACAATAACAAGCCAGGGGAGACTGGAACTAGAGTCATTACTGTACAAGAGGCGGCGATTCACAACATCCAGTTCATGCTGGTTCTCCATGGAACAATCCAGTCAGTCCCATTCACCTGCTCTATCCCATAGCCCTACAAGTATATTTGCCTCAAATGTTCATCCCAATTCCACTTTGAAATTATTCATTGTCTCTGCTTCCACCCTCAGAGGCAGCGACTTCCAGGTTGTTACTCACTGCGTGAAAAGTTCTTCCACACATCCCCTCTCTGTCTCTTCCCAAAACATTCAACTTGTGCCCCCGAGTCCCTGTACTATCCGTGAATGGGATCAGCTTTTCTTTGTCTACCTGATCCACATCTGCCATGATCCTGTCCACCCTATCAGACCTCTCCCTCAATCTGCTTTGCTCCAAACAGATCAACCTTAGCTTCTCCAACCTAGCCTGATGGCTAAAACTCTTCATTGCTGAAACCATTCTGGTAAATCTCCTCTGCATCCGCTGAACGATCCTCACATGTTCCCTCAAGTGTGCTGAGTCGAACTGGACACAATACTCCAGCTGTGGTCCAATCAGAGCTTTCTAAAGGCTCAGCATAACTTGCATGATTCTGTACTCAATGCCTCTGTGTCCTCATGGGGAGGGTCACTCTTGTGAATGGGGAGGGTTTGAACTAAACTGGCAGGGGAGTAGGCACAAGTATATAGAAGTAGAAAACAGGAATATCTAGAGAAGGACCATATAAGAAACGAGCAGGTGAAGAAGGAATTCAAGAGGAAGACAAGGAGAGGTTTAGAATGCATGTGAGTAATCACACAAAGTGTGGTGAATAAGGTTGGTGAGTTAGAAGCACAAATAGCCACATGGGAATACAATACACAGGCAATGATGAAAATGTGGTGTCGAAATGGAGGGGGCTGCATGCTTACTATTCAATACTAAGTGATCAGAAATGATAGAGAAGGAAAAAAAGGGAGGTATGTTGATAAAGTGACAGAGGAGCAAATCTGCAAGGAGATTACAGATGTACAAGAACTATAGAGTGGTGCTGTACTGGAGCTGGGATTGTGCAATGAGACAGGACTGATTGATAATCTCATTGTGAAGGCATCCTGAAGTAGTAGTAATCATAAAATGATTGACTTTACATTCAGGATGAGGAAGAGAATTGAGTTCAAGATGAGTATTTACACTTAAATAAGGGCAATTATGAGGACATAAAAGTGGAGCTAGTTAAAGTGAACTGGCAAGTTGCTTAAGGGAAAGATCAATAGAGGCTGAGTGGCAGACATTTAAGGGGATACTTCAAAATACAAACAAAAGATACATTCCAAAAAACAACATAAATTACATGGGAAGGCTCTGTCAGCTGTGGTTAGCAAGAATATTTGGAGAAAATATTAATCTTAAAGAAAAAGGAGACGTATTTGCGCAAAGATGAGAGGCAGGTCAGAAGATTGGAAAGAATATAAAGAACATCAAAGAATGACAAAAAGATTGATAAGGAGGGAAAACTTAAGAGAGAAAGCTAACTAGTAATATAAAGATGGATAGTCAGATTCTCTGTTAATATTTAAATAAGGAAAGATTTAACAAAGTGAATATTGGTCCCATAGAAAGTGTGTCTTGGGAACTGAATGGAAAGCTGTACTATGACACATGAATTAAACAATTACGAGTCTTCACGATAGAAGTAACATCCCAGAAATAGCTGTAAATCAGGAAACTGAAGGGTGGGAGTAGCTCACGAAAATTACAATCACCAGGGAAGTGTATGAGCCAATGGTTGGGTCCATGGGCTGATGGACTTCACCGTGAGGTCTTGAAAGAAGTGGCGAATGAGATAGCCGATGCACCAATTGTTCAAAGTTCCCTTCATTTGGCAAGATTCAATTAAATTAGAAGATAGCAAATGCAACTCCTTTATACAAAAAGGGAGGGAGACAGAAAGCAGGAAACTTCAGGCCAGTTTGCCAAATATCTCTCAGACCGAAAATGTTAGAAGCCATTATTAAAGATGTTCATGTAAAGCACTTGGAAACATTCAAAGTATTCAGGCTTTTGTTTAGCCATTGTGGTTTTGTGCAATGGAAATCATGTTTGACCAATTGATTGGATTTCTTTGAAGGAGTCACATGTGCTGTGGATAAAGGGGAACTGCTGGATGTACTGTACTTAGATTTCCAGAAGCTCCGGTACAGACATGGGCCAAATGACCTCCTTCTGCACCGTAGAAATTCTGTGATTTGGTAACTTGCCATATGAAAGGTTGTTGTGAAAAACAAAAGCTCATGGTGTAGCAGGTATCATATTGGGATGGAATGAGGATTTGCTCGGTAACAGGAAATCGAGTTGGCATCAGTGGATTTTTTTTCGTTTGCAGGATATGAATGATGTGCCACAGGGATCAGTGCCGGGGCCTCAACTTTTTACAATTTATATAAATGACTTGGATGAAGGGACTGAAGGTAAGGTTGATAAATTTGCTGATTACACAATGGATAGGTGGGAAAATAAATTGTGAAGATGACACAAGCGGGCTACAAAGGGACATTGTAGGTGAAGTTAACGCACAAAAATCTGGCAAATGGAACATAATGTGGGCAAATGTGAAACCATCCATTTTGGCAGGAAGAATAAAAAGTGTATTATCAAAATGGTGGGAGATTATGGAGCTCTGATGTGCAGAGGGATCTGGTTGTCCTCGTGCATGAATCGAAAAGACAAGTATAGAGGTCCAGCAATTAAGTAGGAAAGCTAATAGGATGTTATTGTTTATTGTGAAGGGAATTGATGACAAAAGTAAGGTGTTTATGCTTCAGTTATAAGGACATTGGTGAGACCACATCAGGAGTATTGTGTACAGTACTGCTCTCCGGGCGGCACGGTAGCACAGTGGTTAGCACTGCTGCTTCACAGCTCCAGGGTCCCGGGTGCGATGCTCGGGTCACTGTCTGTGTGGAGTTTGCACATTCTCCTCGTGTCTGCGTGGGTTTCCTCCGGGTGCTCCGGTTTCCTCCCACAGTCCAAAGATGTGCGGGTTAGGTTGATTGGCCAGGTTAAAAATTGTCCCTTAGAGTCCTGGGATGCGTAGGTTAGAGGAATTAGCGGGTAAAATATGTGGGGGGAGGGCCTGGGTGGGATTGTGGTCGGTGCAGACTCGATGGGCCGAATGGCCTCCTTCTGCACTGTAGGGTTTCTATGTTTCTATATCTAGGGAAAAATGTAAATGTGCTAGAAACAGTTTAGAGAAGGTTTAATGGACTAATACCAGGAATGAGCGGGTTGTCTTGTGAAGAAAGGTTGGAGAGGTTGGGTTTAGATCCACGAGAGTAAAGAAGAGTAAGAGGTGCCTTGATCTTAACCTTTAAGATCCTGAGGTGTATTGACAGGGTGGATATGGAGAAGGTGTTTCCTCTTGTCGGAGAATCTAGAACTAGGAGTCGCTGCTAAATATAAGGTGGAGACGAGGAGAGTATTTTTTCTCAGAGGGTCGTGAATCTCTGGAATTCTCTTCCACAGAAGGAAGCAGAAGCAACATTTAAGTATTTTTAAGGCAAAGGTAGATATAGTCTTGTTTAACAAGGGGGTGAAAGGTTATCAGGGGTAGGCAGGAATGTAGGTTTGACATTACAATCAGATCAGCCGTTATCTTATTGAACAGTGGAGCAGGTTGGAGGGGCCAAGTGGCCTCTGCCTGCTCCTAATTCACACATTCATGTATCTGGGAATTTGTGAATTGTGTTCAACAGAATTTGCTTGACCCGAATGTTCTTTGTCAAACGAGGAAGGAAGCATTGCTGGATCTGCTGCTGGGGAATGGGGTCACTCCACATCACAAACCCGCCATCCAGCCAACTGAGCAAACCGACCCCTAAGACAGGACAGAGGTAATTTCACACTGAAACAGAGAAACAGAGACTAACTGATCGGTTGGTTAGTTAGCTCAGTTGGCTGGATGGCTGGTTTGTGATGTCGAGTGATGCCAGCAGCATGGGTTCAATTCCTGTACTGGATGAGGTTATTCATGAAAGAGGAGAGCAGCCTTGGTCATCTGGAACTCAAGCAACTTCAGCCATTACTTCTCTGTCCATCTTCATTAGTGTACGTGAGGATGGAATTAATTCTGTATCTGTTATTCTCTATTGCTGTCTGTGAATGGGGCATTAACTCTCTGTTCAGCTCTGTTTTGCATGCGAGAGTGGAATTCACCGTCAGTCTTTGTTACTGTATATAAATGCAGCATTAGCTCTTTCCCAGTCTCTCTTGGTGGAATTGAATGTGTAATTAACTCCCTCTGTCAGTCTGTGTTTCTATACCTTAGTTTCCATTACTGTATTTTAGTGTGGCATTAACACTGATAATTTGTGTTACTGTATTTTGAATTCACTCTGTCAATCTGTAATAATGTAAGTAAATCTCTGTCTGTCAGTCTCTTACTGTATGGAAGTGGGTCACTGTCAACGTAGCAAACTGCAGCAAATTGAGCGCCACCTGGATCAGTGTTGGGTTCTCAGCTATTTACAATCAATATGAGCGACTCAGAAGAAGGACAGACCATCACCCAATTTTGAGACAATAGATAGGTGGGAAAGCAGATTGTGAGAAGGGCACAGAGAGTCTGCAAGGGGATATAGACAGGTTAAGTGAGTGGGCGCAAATTTAGCAGGCAAGATACAATGTAGGAAAAGGTTTCCCAGTTTAGTGGGAAGAATAGGAAAAAAGAGCATTGTTTAAGTGGAGAGAAATGGCAATCCTGAAATATCTGGCTGTCCTTGTACATGAATCACAGGACGTTAATTTGCAGATATGGCAAATAATTGGAAAGTCAAATGGAATGTTGACCTTAATTCCAGGAGGGATGGAGTCTAAAATTATGGAAATCTTGCTACAACTACAGGACATTGGTGCAACAACAAGTAAGAATCCGGTGTAAAGTTTTCATCTGCTTATTTAAGGAGGGGTATACTTGCATTAGAGGCAATTCAGTGAAGGTTCACTGGGCTGATTCCCGAGATGAAGGAGTTATCTTATGAGGAAAGTTGAAGCAAGTTGGGAAGAATGAGAGATGATCTTACTGAAACATATCAGATCCTGAGGGGGCTTGACAGGGCAGATGCTGAGAGGGATGTTGCCATTTGTGGGGGAAACTAGAACGAGAGGAAACAGTTTAAAATAAAGTATTTCTTATTTAAATGGAGATTATAGAATTTCACTGGTGAAGAAATTTCACTTCTTCAGGTGAGAATTCCCAGGAACAATTCTGTTCAGGTGTTGAACAGAATTCCCACTCCCCTGAAGAAGGGGCTTGGAGCTCCGAAAGCTTGTGTGGCTTTTGCTACCAAATAAACCTGTTGGACTTTAACCTGGTGTTATTAAACTTCTTACTGTGTTTACCCCAGTCCAACGCCAGCATCTCCACATCCTGAGTTAAGATCAACAGACTGTGATGACCGGTATTCGAAGCCGGGTCAGCTGCTGGGAATGCAGCTATGCTCACCACTATACCACCATCACTAAACATTTTAATCAATTAGCAGCAGGCCATTCGGTCCCCTGAACCTGCTTCACAAACAATGTCATGCAATGAGGAGATATATCCTATGCTCCTGAGTGTAAGGGTCTGAAGCTACGCCAATTAATCTAGCTGAGATGAGGAGGAAGTTATTCTCTAAAAGTGATCTTGATAATTACAATAGATCTTTATGATCTTGATAATTCACTATTACTGAGAAAGTGGAGGTTGGGTCATTGAATAGATTCAAGTCTGAGTTATTCATAGTTTTGATTTATCAGAAAGTCAAGCATTGTGGGGACAGGCAGGAAAGAGGAGTTGAGGCACAATCAGATCAGCAATGATCTTATTGAATGGCAGAGCAGGCCTAATGGGCTGAATGGCCTTCTCCTGCTCCATTTTCTTTTCTGATTTTATGTCAGTGTGGGACTCACTCTGTGTCTGTCAGTCTCTGTTACTGTATTTCAGTGTGGAATTAACTCAGTCTGATATTGCATCTGCGTGGATTTGATTCTCTGTCCATCATACGTGAGCATGCAATGTCTCTGTCACTGTGTAGGAAACAGTTAGTGATCTTTTATCACAAATCCATCAGCATCTCCTCAATTTACAATCCAGTTCAAAATCAGCCAACAAGAACATACCTTCACAGAAGGTGAGCGACTGACTGCCACGTCCAACATCCACCCTAATTAAAAATGGTTTTTCATTTGTCTATTTCTGGCTTCAGTTTTCTGAGCAACAGCTGCAATGATTCACCGGTAAAATTATGTGGACACTGGAAATCTGAAACAAGGTGAAAATTCTGGGAACACACATGGGCTCAGGCAGTATCTGTGGAGAGAGAAACTGAGTTCATGTTTCAGCTCACTGACAATCATCCTGCAATAAAACACTTATTGATATCTGCTAATGGCAGCCACAGTTCCCACATGATGGCGTAGTGGTATTGTCGCTGGACTAGTGATCCAGAGATCCAGTGTAATGCAATGGGACCTGAATATCACCACAGCAAAGAGTGAAATATGAACTCAATAAAAATCTGGAATCAAAAGCCGAATGATGGCCATGCTGTAAAAAACCCATTTGATTCATTGATGTCCCTTTCGGGAAGGAAATCTGCCTACATGACCTGCCCTGGCCAACAGGTGACTCCAGACACACAGCAATGTGGCTGACTCTTAAATCCCCTCTGAAATGGCCTAACAAGCCAACGACACCCACATCACGTGAATGAACAAAAACAATTCCCTGCACCCCAGAAAGCGCTCTATCCAACACACTGACTTCCCCAGGCACTGAGAGCGGACATGACCCCCCCAGGGGCAGCCACAGGGCAATCAGTGCTGGAAGTTTCCTCACTGCCAGTTTTAAAGTTTGTTTATTTATTAATGTTAGAAGTAGGCTTACATTAACACTGCAATGAAGTTTTTGTGAAAATCCTCTGGCCACCACGCTCCGGTGCTTGATTGGGTACACTGAGGGAGGATTAAGCATGACCAATGCACCTAACCAGCACGTTTTTCAGACTCTGGGAGGAAACCTATGCAGACACAGAGAGATTGTGTGCAGACTCCGCAGTGACCCAAGCCAGGAATTGAACCTGGCATTGTGAGACAGCAGTGCTAACCACTGCACCACTCCTATTCCACCAAACTGCCTGTGTCCTTTTGAAGTTTCCCACTTTCCTCCTCACAGTTGCCGATGCCTCCAAGTTTGGTGGCGTGTGGAAATGTTGAGCTTGTGTCCTGTACACCAAGTGAGTGTCATTAATATATATCAGGAAGAGCAGGGCTCCTAACACCGAGCCCTGGGGAACTCCACTTCCTCCAGTCTGAAAAACAACCATTCACCACTACTCTGTTTCCCCTCACTCACACTATTCCATGTGGGGCGGTGAGGATGGCCTCGCCGGACCCGGTGGCTTTGATTCGGGCTCTGAGAGCAGCTGAGACTCGCTGTTGCAGCTCCTGCATAGTTCCGCTCAGCTTCCGAGAGCCGCACTGCGCATGCCCCACGTAGATGGACGGTCTTCCGGGGCGAGGCCAAATAGCGCCTGCGCAGTGTGAACCATTCGGAACGAGATAGACCGTATTCACTACCGCGCTGCATCCTGGGTTACGTAGGCCACCATTAATACCTCTCTCGAGATTAATTTTAAATCCATCGGAATACTGCCAGCGAATTTATCGCGAATTAATCTATTTCCTCTTGTTGTTTGAAAAATCGGAAATAAAATATCTTCATTTCTGCATATCTATATCCCTGTATATCTCTATCACAATATCTCTGTAACCTCCTCCAGCCCCTACACCCCTCCCTATATTTGTAACATCTTGCAGCCCCACCAACCTTTTTTATGGCTGTAACGTCCTCCAGCTGCCTACACCGCTCTCTATCTGTGTAACCTCCTCCACATTCTACACCCGCCCTGTCTGGGTAGCCTCCTCCAGCTCCTACACCTTCCCTATCTTGGTAACTTCCTCCAGCCCCCTACATCCCACCCTATGTCTGTAACCTCCTCCAGGCCGTATGCCCCTCCCTATATCTGTAGCCTCCTCCAGCCTCTACGAACCTCACTATCTCTGTAATGCCTTCCAGTCACTACAACCCTCTCTATCTCTATAATCGCCTCCAGCTCCTACACCCCTCACTCTTTCTGTAACCTCTTCTAGACAGTACAACAATTGTTTTCTCTCCTACCTCCACCAACCACTACAATCCTCCCTATCTCTGTAACCTTCTGCAGCCCCCAAAGTGCTGTGAGATATCTGCTCGCAAGGCATGGGAGCTGGATAAGTCCATTCAGTCCCTCGAGCCAGCTGTGTTATTCAGGAAGGTGAAGACGGCTTGGTTTCCAATCTCCACCTTCACACCTTTACCCCCTCACCCCTAATAACCACTGTTAACAAGAGGCTATCGATCTTGGGTTAACAATTCACGGATTCTCTTTTGGGGGAGGCCAAGATTCCCAAACTTGGAGCAGCCTCAAGTGTTACCCAGCTTCTCTCCTGTCCGGTCTGTCTCCCGGTGTTAAACTCTGACCCCCTCTCTCTACCCATCCTCCCCGCAAACCAGGTCTCAGGGTCCTCCCAGCCCCCACCAGCAGAAATCATTCCTCTCTAATTTAAATGTGGATTACAGGGTCAAAGGTAGGGTTCTGAAGACTGTGGAGGAACAGAGAGATCTTGGGGTCCATATCCACAGATCTCGAAAGGTTGCCACTCAAGTGGATAGAGCTGTGAAGAAGGCCTATAGTGTGTTAGCTTTTATTAACAGGGGGTTGGAGTTTAAGAGCCGTGGGGTTATGCTGCAACTGTACAGGACCTTGGTGAGACCACATTTGGAATATTGTGTGCAGTTCTGGTCACCTCACTATAAGAAGGATGTGGAAGCGCTGGAAAGAGTGCAGAGGAGATTTACCAGGATGCTGCCTGGTTTGGAGAGTAGGTCTTATGAGGAAAGGTTGAGGGAGCTAGGGCTGTTCTCTCTGGAGCGGAGGAGGCTGAGGGGAGACTTAATAGAGGTTTACAAAATGATGAAGGGGATAGATAGAGTGAACGTTCAAAGACTATTTCCTCGGGTGGATGGAGCTATTACAAGGGGGCATAACTATAGGGTTCATGGTGGGAGATATAGGAAGGATATCAGAGGTAGGTTCTTTACGCAGAGAGTGGTTGGGGTGTGGAATGGACTGCCTGCAGTGATAGTGGAGTCAGACACTTTAGGAACATTTAAGCGGTTATTGGATAGGCACATGGAGCACACCAGGATGATAGGGAGTGGGCCGAAGGGTCTGTTCTGTGCTATACTGTTCTATGTTCTATTGACCTCCACCATCACATCCTGAAAAATGCAATCAAACCCCAAAGAAAAAGGCCCTCATTTGTCTAATCACTCCTCATAACAAAGAACAATACAGCATAGGAACAGATCCTTCGGCCCTCCAAGCCCGCGCCGCTCCCTGGTCCAAACTAGACCATTCTTTTGTATCCCTTCATTCCCACTCCGTTCATGTGGCTATCTAGATAAGCCTTAAACGTTCCCAGTGTGTCCGCCTCCACCACCTTGCCCGGCAGCGCATTCCAGGCCCCCACCACCCTCTGCGTAAAATACGTCCTTCTGATACCCGTGTTAAACCTCCCCACGCACCGCCCCCCCCCCCGCCCCCCACCACCCCGGTCACCTTGAACCTATGATCAGCCCCAGGCTTCAGTCCAATGAATCTTACATTATGCCAATGAACCCGATACCAATTTTTATGTGGCTCGGGTAATAATCCAGAGATTATAACCCTTGAGGACCTGTTCTTAAATTTATTTTCTCGTTCCTGATAATCCCCAACCTAGTCCTTTTTCCTAGTCTTGCCAATGTTAGTAAAAGAGGATTATAGTTAATCATGAGAAATCAGTGAACATTTCATGTTTAGAATCGATTTCACAGAGATAACGTTTGTCCCAATGTAGACCACAAAACAGGATCCACCACCCCACCACCACCGCCCCCCCACCGCCCCCCCCCCCCCCCCCCCCGCCGCCCCCACGGCGGATTATTTTCCCCACGATACCCTTTCCCTATCAGGACGTGTTGCGTTTATTTGCTCGTTTGCTTAAATGTTGAACTGAAACCAATTGGAATTGGCCTATTATTTCAGCAAGATCCACTTTCTGCTCTGATCACTCTTTGTTGCAGTATGAGCGCTGCAGCTGCGGATCTGTGGCGCAAAGAATGGCATGTAGGACTTCTCATCATTGTTTTATTTAATTTGATTTGATTTCTTCTTGTCACATGTATTAGTACACAGTGAAAAGTATTTTTCTTGTGCGCTGTGGAGACAAAGCATACCGTTCATAGAGAAGGAAAGGAGAGAATGCAGAATGTAGAATCATAGAACAAAGAATAAAAAACAAAGAACAAAGAAAATTACAGCAAAGGAACAGGCCCTTCGGCCCTCCAAGCCTGCACCGACCATGCTGCCCGACTTAACTGAAACCCTCCACCCTTCCGGGGACCACATCTCTCCATTCCCATCTCATTCATGTACTTGTCAAGACGCCCCTTAAAAGTCACCACCGTATCTGCTTCCACTACCTCCCCCGGCAACGAGTTCCACTCTCTCTGCAAAAAGTCTGCTCGTACATCTCTTTTAAACCTTGCCCCTCGCACCTTAAACCTATGCCCTCTAGTAATTGACTATTCCACCCTGGGAAAAAGCTTCTGACTATCCACTCTGTCCATGCCTCTCATAATCTTGTAGACGTCTATCAGGTGGCCCCTCAACCTCCGTCGCTCCAGTGAGAACAAACCAAGTTTCTCCAACCTCTCCTCATAGCTAATGCCCTCCATACCAGGCAACATCCTGGTAAATCGTTTCTGTACCCTCTCCAAAGCCTCCACATCCTTCTGGTAGAGTGGCAACCAGAATTGAACACTATATTCCAAGTGCGGCCTAACTCAGGTTCTATAAAGCTGCAACATGACTTGCCAGTTTTTAAACTCAATACCCCAGCTGATGAAGGCAAACATGCCGTATGCCTTCTTGAATACCTTCTCCACCTGCATTGCCACTTTCAGTGAACTGTGTACCTGTTCACCCAGATCCTTTTGCCTATCAATACTCCTAAGGGTTCTGCCATTTACTGTATATTTCCTTTCTGTATTAGACCTTCCAAAATGCATTACCTCACATTTGTCCGGATTAAACTCCATCTGCCATCTCTCCGCCCAAGTCTCCAACCGATCTATATCCTGCTGTATCCTCTGATGGTCCTCATTGCTATCCACAAATCCACCAACCTTTGTGTCGTCCGCAAAGTTACTAATCAATCCAATTACATTTTCCTCCAAATCATTTCTATATATATTACAAACAGCAAAGGTCCCAGCACTGATCCGTGAGGAACACCACTTGTACTCTTACTGTGTTTACCCCAGTCCAACGCCGCCATCTCCACAAAACTCTTACTGTGTTTACCCCAGTCCAACGCCGGCATCTCCACATCATGAACACCACTTTTCACAGCCCTCCATTCAGAAATGTACCCTTCCACTGCAACCCTCTGTCTTCTATGACCGAGCCAGTTTTGTATCCACCTTGCCAACTCACCTCTGATTTCACCTTCTGCACCATTCTGCCATGAGGGACCTTGTCAAAGGCCTTACTGAAGTCCATGTAGACAACATCCATTGCCCTACCCTCATCAATCATCTTCGTCACTTCGTCGAAAAAGTCGATCAAGTTCGTGAGACACGACCTCCCCTTCACAAAACCATGTTGCCTCTCACTGATACGTCCACTTATTTCCAAGTGGGAATAAATCCTGTCATAGCTAGGGTGTCGAAAAAGATCAACTTAATGCAAGGGAGGTCCATTCAGAGGTCTGCTGGCAGCAGGGCAGAAGCTGTTCTTGAACATAGAACATAGAACAGTACAGCACAGAACAGGCCCTTCGGCCCACGATGTTGTGCCGAGCTTTATCTGAAACCAAGATCAAGCTATCCCACTCCCTATCATCCTGTGCGCTCCATGTGCCTATCCTTGAGTCGGTTGGTAGGTGACCCCAGACTGTTGTATCTTTTTCCGATGGAAGAAGGTGGAAGAGAGAAGGTTGTCTGGTGAAACATTCAAAAGTTGTGGGTCAGAATCTCATCGAAGTCGGCTTTTTAGGTAAAGTTTGAAGAAATTAGGAACTGGCGTATCAATGCTCTCGGAGAAGTGAAGCTGCCGCCTCGAACTTCATAGAATGCCGACAGGGCAGAACGAGAACATTCGGCCCATCGGGCCTGCACCGACAACAATCCCACCCAGCCTGTATCCTCGTAACCTCACAGTGTCCCCTGACACTGAGGGACTTTTGTAGCATGGCCAATCCAGCTAATACGGCACTCATGGCTAAGCAAGACAAAATCTGCTTTTCGGGCCGCAAATGAAGCTGGCGTCTGCTTTGGAGGTTCTGAAACCACAAGTTTACTCCTGTCCAAAACTGGTGCCCTGAATTGAATGTCAGCTCGAGCTTCCTCATCGGATTGAAAATATGGGAACGTGGAATTGTTCTGGACTATTCACCCCTCAAGCCTGTGTGTCCAAGCTTCATTTGGTTCCGTGATCCTCAATACGCTGAATGAATCATCAGTTCACAGGCAATAAGGCGCTAGAACAAATCCACAACCGACGAGGATGGGATTCGAACCCACGCGTACAGAACACAATGGATTGTGTTCATCGCCTTAACCACTCGGCTACCTCATCATGCAGTGATTGCTCCCCAACTGTTTTAACATCCGTAACAAAGAACACATTTCTCCCGCAGGAAAATGTTGCCTTTCTGCTTTCTCGTTAATCTTGATTCGCTGTTACTTTTCCATTTGATGTAAATCCAGAGAACGTAAAGAGAGAGGCAGTTAACCTCTCTGGTCCCGGTTTGGTTTTGAATTAACCGAACATGACCCTGATGTAAAAAGCAGTCAATGCTGTGAGTTTGTAGCGCAACGGTAGAGCGTCTGACTTCAGAGTAACGGGCTGCATGTTCGAATGATGGAGCTTTTCTGCGTATGTCTTTGGATTTTGGTTTCTTTGCGATTGTTTCTGAAATGACAAATTCCAAAACTATGATCCAAATGAAATTTTTGGGATGATCCAGTTCGCATGTTCAGCTTATTTTTAGCACGCTTTCATATTTAAACAATGTGTCAGAGATATGATTCGTCCATTGTTTGTAAAATTGAAGCAAGGTACACAGTCCCAGTTGTTTCTGGGAGCCATCAATGGGTAGAGCTGACTGGTGGTGATTTGAGCGGAGAATTCACACCTCAGGCAAAGAGCAAGGCTGAGAAGGCGCGGCCTTCATGAACAATCTCAACCGATACGGGAATTGATCCCGCGCTGTTGGCTGAATAAACTGTCCAACCAACTGAGACAAATACGCTGTGCTACTCGTTAATGGAAATCAAGGTGATGAAGCAAATTTACTGTCGAGAAAGCCCAGATTTGCCCTTGGGCAACAGCAGAATGCTTCTTCTTGATGGAGTGAGTACGTGATAGCAGAGGATCGTTTTGATCCAGCGACCTCTGGGTTATGGGCACAGCACGCTTCCACTGCGCCACTCTGCTTCGAAAGTTGATGCCTCCCTGCTTATTACTGCTGCCCGCGAGCCAGGAAACGATTCACTGTATCTTTTTATTTCAAACAAGGCCCATGTGTTGGGAAGTTCACAATGGCTGGATAATAACACATAACATCACCGCGAATGTAAGAGACAGAGAAAGACAGACAGAACAGCAGTAAAAGACTATTAGGACACACACACAATGAGAGACAGAAAAGCTTCGAGCAAACCAGCAAGATACTGAGATGGAAAAGCTGATTATATATGAAAAGGGATTTTCTGTTACACAAAGATAGGCCCTTTTGAATTGTATGCTCTGTTGTGTAACTGTGCTCTCTGCTGTGTAACTGTTCTCTCTGTTTGGAACTATGACTCTGTCGTTGACAGATCTTCACTGTGGTTCTGACAAATTCTTCCCTGTTGTGTAAATGTGTTCCTGGTTTGTAAATATGATCCGTCTTGAGCAGAAGTTTTCCCTTTGTGTGAAATGTTCTCTGTTGTTCTGTGAAGATGTTTTCTGTGGGAAAACAATGGACGGAAATTTCAAGGCCGCCATTTCTGAGGGTTGCTTTCAATTCCAGGTTTGTTTGGGGCGAATGGCCTCCTCCTGTTTCTGTTTTCTATCCATGTGCCGATGTGTTAAATCAGTGAATTTGAATTTCACCAGCTGCCATGGTGGGATTTACTCCGTGTCCCCAAAGATTAGCGCGGGCCTCTGGATTACCAGCCCAGTGACATCACCTTTTATCCCTGCAAACAAAAACAGTTCATTCAGCTCAGTATTAAACCTCTTCCTGAGGAGATTAGAATTCCCGCCGCAGAATTTCAATTCGCCGATTGATGCAAATCATTTTGTTGTAGTTTGGAACATTAACAATTTATCCAGATCAAACATACATCGTGGAATAGTTCTAATCTAAAAATACTAAGATAAGTGAGAATTAAATGAACAAAGTTACAAGGAAAGTAATTCTGTTTGGAACTAACGGTGGATTTCAGTTAACGGGCGAGAGCTCGGTTTTCAGGAGGTTCCACCAGATTTCTGTATAAAGAGAAAGGACTCGAACCTGCAATTGTTAGATAGCAGCATGGAAAGTAGCGAAATTAATCGGCTGCATCGATGACTGTATCGGTGCCGCGTCCTGCTCTCGTCTGCACCTGGACAAAAAAAATAGCTACTTTCCTTCCAGTTTCCACCGTCGCACATTCACATGGTCCATCTCTGACGCTTCCCTACCCTTCCTTGACCTCTCTGTTTCCAATTCTACACAGACTGACCACCAGTAATTAAAACCCTACCGACTCACACGTCGAGTACAAATCTTCATTCCCCGCGCCCTGTAAGGACGCCATCCCCATTCTCCTGGCTTCTGAACCTCTGTCGCAACTGTTCCCCTGATGCCTCTTTCCAAAGCAGCGCTCCTGACATGGACTCCAGCTTCCTGAAACCAGGGTGACTCCAACCACACCCTCGGTGTTTGACTGGGCGCTCAACCGTGTCCCATTCATCTCTGATCGAGAAAAAACAAATTACTACAAGATAAGTCCAATCAAAATTCTGATGGCAGCAGGGAAGAAACTGTTCTTTCGTTGGTTAGTGCCTGTCCTCAGACTTTTGTAGTTTTTTCTCGACGGAAGCCGGTGGAAGAGAGCGTGACCAGGCTGCGTCGCTCCATGATAAAACTGGCTGCTTTTCCAAGGCAGCGGGAAGTGTCAATAGATGGGAGGCTGGTTTGCGTGATGGACTGGTTTCTTTCACGACACTTTGTGGTTTTTTTGCGGTCTTGGCCAGAGCAGGAGCCACAGCAAGCTGTGATGCAACCAGAATTAATGCTCTCTCTGGTGCGTCTGTCTGCATTCAGACTGTGCTTTGCATTGTCTGCTGCTCAATGAGGATTGGGATCTTTCTGATTCTGTCAGCTGAACTGTGCGTGTACAAGTGACTTGTTCTGACTGTCAGCTTCCGGAACTGTCAAATAGTTTATAAATTAATTCTGTATCTGTCAATTTTTGACACTGACTTTCTGTATCCCCTCATTTTAAATCACTGATTAATTTTCTTTATTGATTCCTGGGATGTGGGTGTCGCTGGCTGGGCCCGCAATTATTGCCCATCCTAAATTGTCCTTGAACTGAGCAGCTTGATAGGTGGCCTCAGAGGGCAGCTCAGGGTCAACCACATTGCTGTGGGTCGGGGAGCCACATTTAGGTCCAGACCAGGTAACAAATCATTCCTTAAAGGACATTAGTGAACCAGCTGTGTTATTTTATGAAAATCGAGTCGTGGTCATTGGACTTTTAATTCCAGATGTTTTTATTGATGTCAAGTTTCACCATCTGCCGTGGCTGTGTGTGTGTGTGTGTGAGAGAGAGAGAGAGAGAGAGAGAGAGAGAGATTCTCACATAATCAGTCTGTTTGTGAGTTTGGATTAATCCTTTATATTCCCTCATAAATACGGTGATCCCTTGTCTTTGTGAATTCCTCCGATACACTTGTACCACTGAGACTCTGGTGTGCGGATGGAGGGTGGGGTGAGATTTGGAGGCAAATGGGCCAAATGGCCTCTTTCTGCACTATAGGGCTTCTATGATTCTGTAATCAATGCCGCAGGGTGTTCAGCGTAAAAACAGTCGATTTTAAAGCACGTGTGTAGGAAAGTGAAGGGTGAACTTGTGTGCGTGAAGATCACAGAAAAGCTCTGTCTGGTGCTGCGTCCAAGAGACAAGTTTTGGGTTGTCAGTAAATGAACTCCTGTAATGAAGGTACAAAATCAGATACAGGAAATGCTGGAAATATTCAGCAGCTCCGAAAGCAGCTGTGAAGAATTATTCCTGTCGCCAGGATGAAATCCTCCAATTGCATAGTTCATGTTGCTCAGACCTCTCAATCATAGCGCCTTCTTGCAAGGAACACGAAGGGCGGGAATTGGCTCTTTGTTGACTTGAGCAAATAGAGCAATGCACCAGCCTCGTAAACCGGTAGATCCCGGTTTCAAATCCCAGCGAGAACCTTGAGTCCTTTCAAGTGATCAGTGCAATTGTGCAAGTCACAATGTCCCACCCTTGCTAGTCAATATTGTCTTTACCTTTACAGTGGATGATCTACAAAGATGAAACAAATACATATTTCAAGACTCCCCACAGATATGTCTACTATTTATTGACATGATCCCGGTATTTTCATCATCATGCAGAGAAAAAAATAACCTGCAATAAACCCAATGTTGTAAATTCTACAAATACAGCTTTCCATTTTTTTTCCTCAGGAAATTTCTAACACAGTCGAATGGCCTTACAATCATACAATCCCAACAGTGCTGAAGGAGACCATTTTTCCCATCGAGTCTGTATCGATTCTCCAACAGAGAATCGCACACAGGACCTATCCCCACGGCGCCACACATCCACCCTGCTAATCTACCTATACAAGCACCTTGAAGACCAAGGAGCAATCTCGCATGGCCAATCCACCCAACCTGCTCATCCTTGGACTGTGGGAGTAAAGAGCAGCAGTTGGTTTCCTGAGATAACTTGCCTGGGTGAGTGCAGCTTGAACAGCACTGCAGACGTTTGGCACCATCCAGGACAAAGCTTCCCACTTCTTTCGCTTCCCAAGCATAAATATTCACTCCCTCCACTACAGCAGTGGGCACCATCTCCACGATGCACTGCAGCAACTCAGCAAGGCTCCTTTGCCAGCAGCTTCCAAACCCACGACTACGACAGCCTGGAAGGACAAGCGCAGCAGACACATCAGAATGTTGTTGCAGGGCACTGATATTTATTTATTGATTGTAGCTATTTATAAATTGTGTTGTTGCGTGTGTGTTCTTTAATCTTTTTTATCTTCCAAAAGAAGTGAAATATCTAATTGAAAAAGAAGTTACTATTTCTAACCCAACCAGCGAACGTTGTATCAAACTTAAAGAAAGCCCCCGGCGTTTGCGATTTATTCTCGAGTCAATGGTTCCCTGGGAGCCGAGTTAACAGAAACAGCACGGAGAGATGGCAGAGCAGGAAATGTCGGTGCCGAAGCTGAATCACATCAATGAAACAGCCAACTGTTTGCCACTAATCTGATCAGAAATTGGACTCTGGTGGGATTCGAACCCACAAGCTTTAAATGCCTAACTTACCATTATTTTGAAGTCTTACGCGTTATCCATTGCGCCACAGAGCCGAGTGCCGGAAGCTTATTTTACTTGTCCATATATGGATTTTTGACAATGTAGAAACGATTCTTAAGTTCAATAATCTCATAGTTAAAGCGTCAAGAACTGTGAAGAGGAACTTCATTGATTGCAACTCGTGTTGGAACATCTTATGTCTGTTGAGACAGCTGTGGAAATATATAGCTTTATACAGGAAATGTGTCCATCACAGAATGATCCTCCCTTTCTCTCTTCCTCATTCTCCTGTACAGCTTGGAAGCAAATCTCGCAGGCTTGATAGCCGGGAGACACATTCTACTCTATCTGTCACAGGGCTGATCAGAACCTGTTCCATGTTCCAGTGAAACATCTGCACAGAACACAACGCAAAGCTGGAAGCTGGAAATCTGAAACAAAAACAGAAAATGCTGGAAATGCTCAGCGGATGAGGCAGCATTTTCGATTAATGGAGATTTCTGGAAAACAAGCTCCTGAAGCACAGCACAGCTGCACAGTTTAAAGTTTCCCTTCATCCACAATGGAGGCTTCATTCTATGGTTTTGAACAATCCAAATTTGAGAATGTGCATTGTTATTCTCGTCGCCACAGCCTGAAAACCACTTCAGGCATTGATGTCGCCCTTGGATTTTAAATTTGTAAATCCATTCTCTACCTTTTAAAGCTACTATTGAAACTGTATCTATCACCTATTCAGTTCTTTGTGAGTGAGAAGCAGAATTGAAGATATATTTGGGTAATTTTCCTTTGACTGAATTTGTACAGAAGCATAAAGGCGGGAATCACACACAGCACTTCATGAAAATGACCTCCTAAAAGCTGACAGTGTTTAATCAAGGGATGGTTCTATTTATTCATTTATTATTAATGGAGAATAGAAAAGTTGGAACTGTATGCAATCTGGGCAATATAACTGAGCAAAGTGAAACACAATGGGGACTGGGCACGATAAGCCTCCCATGGGCAAAAGACAAAGTGGAGGTGCGACGTTGGCTGCCTTGTGAGACGGAGCAGGGAGACGTTGTCGGGTGCAGGTACATAGGAAAGGGGGAGTGCTAAGCGTTTAATGCTCACTTACAAGCAAAAGGTGTAATGCAGACTGCAGTCTGGATATTCAATCCTTACTATCCGAAACAGCAGTGATTCAAAATGCTACTTGGTTCAAAATAAAATACCAACCGGCACTAATACATTCACTTAAAAAACATAGCCTTGCTGATTTATCATAATTTAAATGATTTAGTTTAATTACAGAGGAAAGCAGGGTACGGCTAGATTTCAAAATGATATGGCCAACAGATGTAGTATTTCGAAATTCCACCGTTCCAGGTTCAATATAATGTGAACAATTTTTGTCTGTTGTGTCCCTCTCTGATGTCCAAACTTCAGTCGACCAGAGAGTACAATTTGACATAATAAAAATGCAACAAGCTCCCCGTCGGGGAATTGAACCCCGGTCTCCCGCGTGACAGGCGGGGACACTAACCACTATACTAACGAGGAAGCGATGCTTTGCATACTGTACACTTGCCACTTACACTTTCAGAGCGACAACTGAGTTCGGACGAGATCAGTTCGTTTCCCCAATTCGGAGTCCCATTTTATGCAGCAAACAGCGGCTCTCACCAACCGACTTTTGGATTAGCAAGAAAGAGAATGAGATGGATGCATGAAAAAAACAAGAATCAAGCGGAGACAGAAAGGTGCGTTTGCCGTTCATTTCAAACTGCATGTTCTTATTAATTCTGGAGGAAAGACGGCCTGTGTTGAAATCTGAACAATCTGGACAATCTCAGCTGGTCTCTCTCCACAGATGATGTCAGACATGCTGAGATGTTCCAGCATTTTCATTTGTTGTTTCAGACTCCAGCAGCGGCAGTATTTTGCTTTTATCTTGTCTCGAAATGCGTTTTTTTTCTCCAAACTGCTGGAACTTCCAAAGTGCTTTACAGCTCAGATGCTTTTCTTTAATTCTATTGTCTTTTGTATAGCCCGAGGTGTAGGTGCGGATTGAGCAAAAACAGAAAATATCATCCCCAATCTCACAGGATCATGGAAAAATTATTTCTGTGGCTTTGACCATCTCATCAGTTGTTTGATATAGATACATTTGCTCAAAGCTGCCTCAGTTAAAATCTTATTGGTGCATATTTCTGTGAGCCACCGGAAAATGAGCGAAGTTTCCAACCCGTTTCTGAACTCATGAAGTTGAAGTTAATTATTCTCTGTCTCCGATGATAATTTTAAGAAGCTCAATTAAAGCTCTACTGTCCATGGTTCGGCCACGGATTCGAAAACCAAACAGATTTCCAAGCAGTGTCTGCAACATAGAACCACGTAATCCCTGCAGCGCAAAAACACGCCTTTCGCCAGAGTCTGATGTGATCTGATCAGTTGTTTCATTTCACTTGATTTGATTTGATTTATTTTTGTCACATGTTTTCGCCTTCAGTGAAAATTATTGCTTCTTGCGCGGTCGACAGACAAAACATTCCGTTCACAGGGAAGGAAAGGAGAGAGTGCAGAATGTAGTGTTACAGTCATAGATAGAGTGGAGAGAAAGATCAAATTAATGCAAGATAAGTCCATTCAGAAGTCTGATAGCCGCAGGGAAGAAGCTGTTCTTGAGTCGGTTGGTACGTGACCTCTGGCTTTGGTATCTTTTTCCCGACGGAAGAAGGTGGAAGAGAGTATGTCCGTGGTGCGTGGAGTCCTTAATTATGCTGGCTGTTTTGCCGAGGCAGCGGGGAGTGTAGACAGAGTCAATTGATGGGAGGCTGGTTTGCGTGATGGATTGGGCTACATTTATAACATTTTGTAGTTCCTTGCGGTATTAGGCAGAGCAGGATCCATACCAAACTGTGATAGACTCAGGAAGAATGCTTCTTTGGTGCATCTGTAAACGCTGGTGAGAATCATAGCTGACATGCCAAATTTCTTTTGGGAATGAAATTCCTTTGTTTTGGGCATGGAAAGTAGCTTGCCTGGCTGGGAATCGAACACAGGCCACGGCGGTGAAAAGCGCCGAATCCTTATCACTGGACCGTCGGAAAGTGCGTGCGGCCTCACCAGGCTGCAGTATTGCCTTCCAATCGGACTTCCGCAGTCAAGGGCACTCAGCCTCCGATCTTCGGGTATCTTCATGGCACACGACAAAGCAGGATCGCCGAGCAGAAGCTGACAGGCAACTTCCACATGCATGATGAAAGCCTCAACCGGGATCCTGGGTTCAAGCCACAGGACACACAACCCTCACCATACTCTCTGAGTTTGCAAAATCCTTCTAACTCTCCTGATTTGAGAGAATTCACACCTCTTTAACCGGTGATTATCCCTCTCTCCACCCTTGCTGTCTGTATCTTTACCTGAAAACACTCGCATTCTAACCATTGTCCACACTCCAATCTGTAATTATCGTACTATTGTACTTGTGTCTATCGATGCCGTGTTTGTCAACCTCCCTCAACTCATCATTGACTGCAGCCTGCTGAATCTGGGGAGCAGACACTGCCGGCCTCAGAGGTTTTTACAGTTACTGAGCTGGGAAACTCCAATTAATCCCTGAGAATCCACAGCACAGAGCGAGAGGAGAGGAAAGCCTGTCCTGGGAGCTGTCAATCTGAGACAGTTTGATCCTGTCAATGTGCAGATGTGAACCTGCTCCTTCCATTCCCAAACTGTTATAACCAGGAATACAGAACGCCCAGTAATGACCAGCTTGTTGCAATGTGTTTGAATGAACATGATGTGATATCATCGAAGCAGCATTTTGAAGTATTCATTCAATGTATTCTGATGAAATGTATTTTTATGCTCTGTGTGCATTCTTATGCCATAGAATCTTCCTCTGACATGAGACCGTGTTTTGTCTTTGTGCCTTGATGCTGCTTTTTAAAAAAATGTTCATGTTATGAATTTTCTCATCGAACCATAGGAAGAATTATAGAAAAATAACAGCACAGAAGGAAGCCATTGAACCTATCCTGCCATGCCAGTCCAAGGACACAATAAGAAGTCTCACAACACCAGGTTAAAGTCCAACTGGTTTATTTGGTAGCAAAAGCCACTTGCTTTCAGAGCGCTTGCTGCTCTTTCATCAGGTGAGTGGGAGTTCTATTCACAACAGGGCATATAAAGACACAAACTCAACTTACAAAATAATTAAGGACAGGTGTCCTTATGCCTGAATGGAGAAAAATTAGCATGATTTATTTACCCATCAGAAGAGATGGTGTGGAAAAAATTCATGCAAGTGTCTTTAAATCAAAATGTACAGAGGCAGAGCTATGTAATCATCAGTTTTTATCAAAAACAGTTTATAACAAATGGGGTTCGAACCCACTCGATCTTAACTCCAATGCCTTAACCACTCGGCCATCCTGTTGGATATTTAAAGTCACGTGGACACAAACGTCTGTCTCTCCTGCTCTGTTTGATTGATGGATTGAAAATGTTTCTGCAACTATTTCTGCTCTCAGAGACTGTGGAACTAATAAGATGTCTCTGCTCTTCACAACTCTTACTCAGCTGACAATGTACGGACAGTCTGTGAGAAGGAGCTGGCGACTCTCTTCCCTGTAACTTGCGTGGAGGAGACATCACATTTATTCACTTTCCTTCAATAATTTGTCTGTGGAAACAAAATATATTTTAAAATTCAAGTACAGGTGAGAGAGAAGCTACAGATTCCGTCAGTTTAATCACTATTAATAATCATTGTGAGCGGTTTGTGAGGCTGCAGCCAGACTCGAGCTCTGATTGGTCACTCACATTTCAATCAGATTCGTAACCAATGGGAGGATCAGGGAGAAGAAATGGGAGGTTTTGATTGGTTCACATTTTCAAATTGGAAAAACCCACCAATTTCAGTGCAGGAAAAATACAAAATAACGGAACGCCTGAATGTTCAGGAAACTATTTCAATCTCACACTTTATAATCTGTTTATTGTATTTTCCCTCACACAATCCTGGCGCTGTTTTAGGCATGGTAAGAAAATGTCATCGATGTATCTCGTGTATAGCATCGGTTGAGGGTCCCGTGCGGTGAAGAAGTCTTGTTCGAACCTGTGCATGAAGATGTTGGCATATTGAGGTGCGAATTTGGTCCCCATGGCTGTTCCGTGTGTCTGGATCAAGAACTGGTTGTTGAAGGTGAAGATATTGTGGTCCAGGATGAAGCGGATGAGATGTAAAATTGCATCTGGAAACTGGCAGTTGTTGGCGCTGAGCACTGAGGCCGTTGCAGCAATGCCATCGTCATGGGGGATGCTGGTGTAGAATGCCGAGACATCTATTGTGACGAGGAGCGCTCCTGGTTCAACTGCTCCATGTGTGCCGAGTTTCTGTAGGAAGTCCGTCGTGTCGCGACAAAAGCTGGGGGTTCTTTGTACAATGGGTTTCAGGATGCCCTCGACATAGCCGGAGAGGTTCTCGCACAGGGTCCCATTGCCCGATACGATGGGACGGCCGGGTGTGTTTGCCTTGTGCATCTTCGGGAGGCAGTAGAGATCTCCAACGCGGGAGTACGTGGGATGAGAGCACGGAGGGTGTTCTGAAGGTTTTAGGAACAGTTTGAATTTCTCAATCTCTTATTTATAACCCGCGGTAATCAGACCTCGTTCAGCAATTTAAAACGGAGCAAATCTCAGCTCAGTGGAAAAGCAGAAACATAGAAATTACCAACCAACCCCTTCACACAGGCTTCACAGGGACAGAGGGAAACGGCTGATTTCTGATCCTCTCCCCTGAAAGCTGTCGGGAATGTTACAATGGAAGGTTTGGAGAGAATCGCCGACTCGATCCCGCCGGTGGAACAGGCAGCTTTGTGTCCGGAGAATAGGGAGCGCCGGGGGGAGGCAGATCTTAAAGCGCTGCAATGAACTCAGGTCCTGTGTGTGCACAAATCTGGCTGATTCCGTCCTCTGGGAAAGCTGCGGAATAAACAGATCAGCCCGAAAATAACCTTTTCATTTCCGTCTGTACTCTGTTGCGGGAGCGGCTCCCAGATCACCCGAAATAACGAATAAATAATCGTATTATGAATTTAATTCTGCTGCTGCGAAACTGTGAATATAGTTATCATTAAATCTAAAGAACTACCTTCCAATGTGGTGTTTCTCCTCATTGTCCATCATAAATCCCAGACTAGAATTTAACATCCGCTCTCAGTTCAGTTTGATTGTCCCTTCAATGTGAAAGTGTGTGTAAGGGGCGGGTATGAAGTCCCATTCACAGCATTCTGCACCGGGACAAATCTCTATCCTCCAGAAAGACATTTCTCATTCACTCAATAAGGGAAAAGATGGTGGGAGGAGAGAGTGACAGAGAGAAAGAGGGAGAGGCAGCGACACCAGCGGTGGGAGGAAAGCGTGACAGAGCGAGAGAGAGGGATTGACAGCGACACCACAGGTGGGCGGAGGGAGTGACAGAGAAAGGAAGAGGCAGCGACACCAGCGGTGTGAGGAGAGAGTGACAGAGCGAAAGAGAGGGAAAGGCACCGACACCAGCGGTGGGAGGAGAGAGTGACAGAGCGAGAAAGGGAGAGACAGCGACACCAGCGGTGGAAGGAGAGAGTGACATTTTTAAGCTATAAACCAATAAAAACTTCCAATTCCTTCTCTGGCTCTCCGATTGCTTCAAAGTTGGATTGACATGAGAGTGACTAACCCGAGCCTGACCTTTGCTGTCACCTCACAAACCGCTCACAATGATGATTAACAGAGATTAAGCTGACGGAATCTGTATTTGAGTTACAAAATGTATTTTGTTTCAACAGACAAATATTTGTAGGAACCGGAATAAATGTGATGTTTCTTCCGGAATTTACAGGGAAGAGAGTCACGAGCTCCTTATCACACACAGTCCGTACATTGTCACTGACGGAGCTCAGGGACACAGACAGCTCATCAGTTCCACAGTCTCAGACAGCATAAATTGTTCCAAAGACGACAAATTTTGAATCCATCAATCAAACAGAGCAGGAGAGACAGATGTTGTGGCCATGTCACCCCCAACTCAGTACAACTGACAGGGGGATCCATAAATCCCAGTCCAGATTCTCACCCACTATCAGATAATCACAGTGTCAATCCCACAATAGAGCAGCCTTAGAGACTGACAGATGAGAGAATAATTCTCAAACACAGGTTCAGTGTCAGGAGCTGAAAAATACAGACTGTTTGCTGCACTCATTCACAGGAGCTGTGTCTGAGTGATAGGGAATAATTCTGACACACCAGTAATATCACTGAGAGATTTAGAAAGAGCACAAGACACACACAGTGAAAAGCATACTAATGGAAGATAAGAGAGTGAGACGTGACTGAAAAATATCAAATTAAAGCTATAATTTCAAACAGCATCATAGACTTACATAGATAATTAATTCCACTGACAGGTACAGAATGAAGCAGCAGTGCACTTAAAGTTGCATCTGACCGATATATCTTTATAATTGACACCCTCAGAATTACCCCCAGTCAAATTCAAATACAGAATAGTACCAGAAACAGAAACTTTTGAAATTATTCCCACAGTGACTGTGTGTCCTGGGCAGACCATAGCTAAGTGGATGCAATGAACCATGAGGACAAATCCTACCATGTACACCACCAGGCAGCTCATGGCTCCACAATGTGATTCTGCGGTGGGACAGCACTTACCAAACAATCTTCATTACGCTCAGAATTACACCGGCAATGTAACGAGAAGAACAGAGTATAAACAAATCAGCATCTTCCTTTTCAGAGATGGGAAGGAACCACTGTGCTCAGTGCTTTTGTTGTGTTCATTCATGGGATTTGGGCATCACTGGCTAGGCCAGGATTTATTGCCCACCCATAATTGCCCTGGGAAAGGTGGTGCTGAGCTGTTTGCCTCAGCTGCTGCAGTCAGCATGCACATGCACAATGCTGTCGGGAGGGAGAGGGAAAGTGGGCAGGATCGGAGAATCATAGAATCCCTACAGTGCAGAAGGAGGCCATTGAGCCCATCGAGTCTGCACCGACCACAGTCCCATTCTGGCCATATCCGCATAACCCAACATACTTACCCTGCTACTGCTCCTGAAGAAGTGACAATTTAGCAATCCATTAGGATCTCGGATACATTCATGGAAGAAAAGTAATTGAATCCCACAGTGGCCCATCGAGACTGCACCGATTTCCCTGTAAACCTTTCAAATCTGCCTTTCCCGATATTGAACAAACACATCGGAGGGACTCACACACATCACGTGTGAACTCCTCCGATAGACATTGAGCGGTTTACCGTGAGCTGGTTCTATTTACTGTATTCAGACACACATCTGGCATAAAAGTACCCATGTTCAGGATGTCATTCACACACATAGTTTTCTGCTCTGAAATCAGGTGTGCTCCTTCGGTAACACGATGTGTTTCTTTTTTAACTTTATTAATATAGGATATGTGTGTCGCTGGCCTGGGAAGCATTTAATGTTCAAAATTAATTATCTTTGAGAATTTGGCGGGGAATTCATTCTTGAGCCACTGCAGTCCATGTGATGTTTGTACACAAACTGTGCTGTTAGGGAGGGAGTTCCAGGATTGTGAGCCAGCCACAGACTCTGCGTCATATTTGCAAGTCAGGATGCTGTGTGCCTCTGAGTGTAACTTGCAGGTGGTCCTTGTTTCTCTGTATCTGCTGCCCTTGTGCTTCCAGGTAGGACGTTTCACGGGTTTGGATGGTGCCTGGCACAGGAGAAAAAGCAATATCAGGAGTGGAATTTGAACCCACACCTCCGGAGAAGACCATGAATTTAACACAGCACCTTAGACCACTTGGCCATCCTGGCTTTGCATGGTGCCTGGTGCAGGAGAAAAAAATCGATGTCAGGAATGGTATTTGAACCCATACTTCCACAGGAGACTGCGACCTGAACGCAGCGCGTTGATCTTCATGGCATTTGAATCTCGATGTGCTTTTGCATTTTTCAACACCAACCAGAGTCCTGTATCTGAATCCCATCCCTCCCCAAGCCGCCGGGGCGTGAGGAGTTTCTCATTGCTGCATTGCCCTGTTTGCTCAAATCCACAATGATCCAATTCCCACCCCACCTGTTCCTGACACGAAGGTGTTGAGAGTGTAAGATCTGAGCAATGTGAAGTGTCCAATTGGAGAGTTACATCCTGGCGACAGCATTATCCCTCCACAGCTGCTTTTGGAGCTGCTGAATATTTCCAGCATTTCCTCTTTCTGATTTTGTGCCTTCATTGCAGGAGTTCATTCACTGACAACCCAAAACTTGTCTCTGGGGCTCAGCTCCAGACACAGCTTTTCTGTGATCTTCTCACAGACAAGTTCACTCTTCACTTTCTGACACCCATGCTTTAAAATCGGCTGTTTTCACACTCAGCATCCTGAGGCATTGCCTTCAAACCTCACCCCACCCTCCACCCACCCACCAGGTCTCAGTGGTATAATTATTTCTTAGGAATTCACAAGGGCAAAGGGATCACAGTGTCCGTGTATGAATACAAGGGGTTAATTCACACTCACTGAAAATGAGTGAATCTCCATCACACACACACACACGCACACAGCCTCTCACAGACGAACACTCACCCATCTCCCACCACGACAGATGGCGAAATTCGAAATCAATAAAAATATCTGGAATTAATGGCCTTGAATCGACTTTCGTAAAACTAAGACAACTGCAGCACTAATGTTCTTCAGGGAAGGAATTCTTACCTGGCCTGACTTACATGTAATTCCAGACCCACAGCAACGTGGCTGCCCTTGGAGATGGCCTACCAAGCCACTCAGTTCAAAGGAAATTTGGAGGCCTTGGCCTTGTGGTATCATCACTGAAATCTAAAACTTAGCTTGTAGTCTAGGGACCCGGGTTCAAATCCTGCCATGGCAGCTGGTGGAATTTGAATTCAATAAAAAAAATCTGGAATTAAGGATCTCCTGATGACCATGAAACCTTTGTCGATTGTTGTACGAATCTATCTGGTCCTCTGGGGACCAAAATCTGCCGTCTTTACACAGTCTGCCCGACATGTGGTTCCAGAGCCACAGCAATGTGGTTGACTCTCAATTGCCCGCAGGCAACTCGAGTTGGTCACTAAAGGGTGGCACGGTAGCACAGTGGTTAGCACTGCTGCTTCACAGCGCCAGGGTCCTGGGTTCGATTCCCGGCTTGGGTCACTGTCTGTGTGGAGTTTGCACATTCTCCTCGTGTCTGCGTGGGTTTCCTCCGGGTGCTCCGGTTTCCTCCCACAGTCCAAAAGATGTGCGGGTTAGGTTGATTGGCCATGCTAAAATTGCCCCTTAGTGTCCTGGGATGTGTGGATTAGCGGGTAAAATATGTTGGGATATGGGGGTAGGGCCTGGGTGGGATTGTGGTCGGTGCAGACTCGATGGGCCGAATGGCCTCTTTCTGTACTGTAGGGCTTCTATGATTCTTCTATGAAATGCTGGTCAGCCAGCGGCACCCACGTCCCATGAATTAATTAAAAAAAAATTGCAAGCCCAGTCAGCAATGCTGAAAAAAATACACCGGAGATTCAGAATGAGGAGCTCCATCAACTCGTTTACAATCCCAGAGATTGCAAATGCAGAATGGATTCCAAACTAATTTACAGTTCTGGGAGTTGACTGCCAGAACAAATGTACACGCGCAGTTCTACCAACAGAATCAGAAAGATCCCAATCCTGGAACAGCAGCAGATAATGCAAAACATATTCTGAATATGACACAGGTATAAAGGTAAAGTCTCCATAGACCCAAATGACCATCCACCGTTTCCCATCTCAATAGGGAGAGCTTAATGGTGATGATTTAGCCTCAGGATTACCACACCTCAGGCGAGGGGCAAGGCTGAGATATCTAATATGCTATCTAATAGCACATCTGCATTGTCTTTGCCGTAAATTTGTATCAACTTCTTGTTTTCAGTTATAAACCGGAGGATACAGTATGCTTTATTAACGGCTCTTAAAAACTGTCCTGCCACCTTCAATGACATATACACATGTCCAAATATGTCCCGCTGTTCTTGCACCCCCTTTTGGAATTAAATCCTTTATTTTATATTGTCACTTTGTGTTCTTCCCAACAAAATGAATCACTTCATTCATCATCTGCCACATGTCCTCCCATTCCACCAACCTGTCTGTGTCGTTTCAGAGTTCTACTGGAATTTCTGTAGCTCTTTTCACAACCATAGGACGTCCCAAAATACTTTAATGATGACAAAGTATTTTTGAAATGTAATCGCTGCCCAATTGCTGAACTTTTCAACTGTTTGTTCGACGACATCAGACATTCCCATATGGGAACGGGGAATAGTTGCTGCAGCAATGTCTCTGTGGCACAAAGAATGGCATTTTTGATTTGATTTATTATTGTCACATGTATTAACATACAGTGAAAAGTATTGTTTCTTGCGCGCTCTACAGACAAAACATACCATTCATAGAGAAGGAAACAAGAGCGTGCAGAATGTAGTGTTACAGTCATAGCTAGGGTGCAGAGAAAGATCAACTTAATGCAAGGGAAGTCCATTCAAGGTAAGTCTGTGAATTCGGATGTTCAGGATCCCGTCGCAGAGGGAGGTGCCGAGGCCCAGGCCACAGAGTTTGGAGATGAGTTTCGTGGGAATAATAGTGTTGAAGGCTGAGCTGTAGTCAATAAATAGGAGTCTGACAGAGGTGTCCTTGTTATCTAGGTGTTCCAGGGTTGAGTGCAGGGCCAGGGAAATGGCGTCAGCTGTGGGCCTTTTGTGGCAGTAGGTACCGGCATGTTGGACTGCTAGTCATTGTCTTGTGAGATGTTCAAAGGTTGTGGGTCCGAATCTCATCGGAGTCAGGTTTTCGGGTAGAATTTGAAGAAATTAGGAACTGGTGTTGTGAAACTGCCACCTCGAACTTCATAGAATGCCTGTAGTGTAAAAGGAGGACATTCGGCCCATCAGGCCTGCACCGACAACAATCCCACCCAGACCGTTTCCCCGTGACCCCACATATTTACCGTTCTAATCCTCCTAACACTAAGGGGCTATTTAGCATGGCCAAACCAGCTAATACAGCACTAATTTTCATGGCTGACCTGCCGATTCTGGAAAGACAAAATCTGCCACTGGGGCCGCAAATGAAGCTGCCGTCTGCTTTGGAGCTTCTGAAACCACATGGTGGCAAACTCCTGTCCAAAGCTGGTGTCCTGATTTGAATCGATTGTCAGGTCGAGTTTCTCATAGCATGAGAATTATGGGAATATGGAATTGTTCTGGACAGCCTGTGTCCCCAAACTTCATCTTGGTTCCGTGAACATCAAAATGCTAAACGAACCATCAGTTGGGGGTCAGAGCAAATGCATCACCAACGAGAATAGGATTCGAACCCACGCATGCAGAGAACAATGGATTAGCAATGCATCGCCTTAATCACTCGGCCACCTCGTCACAGAATGAGTGCTCACCAAGCTTTGACAAAGGGTCATCTGGACTCGACATGTCAGCTCTTTACTTGCGGATGCTGCCAGACCTGCTGAGAATTTCTAGCGTTTTCTCTTTTGACTTCTCACCAAACCAGGGTGTTTTAACACCCGTAACAAAGAACATATTTCTCCCACAGGATAATGCTGTGTTGCTGCTTTCTTGTTAATCCGGTTCGCTGCTACTCTTCCATTCGGTGTGTAACCACAGAAAGTAAAGAGGGAGACAGTTCCATTCCCTGGTCCCAGTTTGATTTTGAATTCACCGAACATAACCCGGATGTAAAAAGCAGCAAGCAGTCTGAGCTTGTGGCGCAACGGTAGCGCGTCTGACTCCAGATCAGAAGGTTGCGTGTTCAAATCACGTCAGGCTCACGAAGCTTTTCAGAGTCGGATTTTGTATTTGGGTAAAATTGGTATCTTGGTAAAGTTGATTGTTTGCGATTGTTCCCGAAATGACAGATTTCAAAACGATGGTAGAAATGATATTTTAGGGATGCTTCCGGTTCGCATGCTCAGTTTTGTTTTTGCACAGTTTTATATCTGAAACAATGTGTCAGAGTTGTGAGGTGTTCATTGCTTGCAAAATTAAAGCAAGGTCCACAGACTCAGATGTTTCTCTGGGTCATCAAAGGAGAGAGCTGACTGCTGGTGATTTAACAGGATGTTGGGAAGCGCACCCTGGCTGGACAATAACACTTAACATCAGCCCGAATCAAACATACTGAGAAGGACACACAGAGAAGCAGTAAGATATGATCAGGACACACACACAGCGATCGACAGAGAAGGTACCGAACAAACCAACAAGATACTGAGATGGAAAAACTGATTATGTTTGAAAAGGGATTTTCTGTTACACAAAGATAGACCTTGTTTTAAAATGTATTTCATGTAAGTGTAACTGCACTCTCTGCTGTGTAACTGTTCTCTCTGTTGTGAAACTGTGTCTCTGCCGTTGACAGATCTTTGCTGTGGTTGTGTCACATTCATCCCTGTTGTGTAAATATATTCATAAGACATGGGAGCAGAATTATGCCACTTGGCTCTTTGAGTCTGCTCCACCATTCAATCATATATTTCTCTCATCCTCATTATCCTGCCTTTTCTCCATAACCCATGATCCCCTTATTAATCAAGAACCTATCTATCTCTGTCTTAAAGACACGCAATGACCTGACCTCCACAGCCTTCTGCAGCAAAGAGTTCCACCGATTCACCACTCTCTGGCTGAAGAAATTCCTCCTCATCTCTGTTTTGAAGAATCGTCCCTTTTGCCTGAGGTTGTGCCCTCTGTTTCTAATTTTTCCTATGAGTGGAAACATCCTCTCCATGCCCACCCTATCCGGGCCTCGCAGTATCCTATAGGTTTCAATAAGATCCCCCCTCATTCCTCTAAACTCGAAGGAATACAGATCCAGAGTCCTCAACTGTTCCTCATACGACAAGCTCTTCATTCCAGGGACCATTCTTGTGAACCTCCTCTCGACCCTTTCCAAGGCCAGCACATCCTTCCTTAGTTATGGGACCCAAAACTGCTCACAATATTCCAAATGGGGTCTGACCAGATTCCCGGTTGTGTAAATATGAGCCATCTTGAGCAGAATTTTTATTTTCTGTTCTGCAAAGGTGTTTCTTGTTCGGTGAAATGTTCTCTGTTTTTCAGTGAAGATGTTTTCTGTGGGAAAACAATCAACAGGAATTTCAAGGCCGCAATTTCTGAGGCTTGGTTTCAAGACCAGACTTATTTCGGCCGAATGGCCTACTCCTGTTTCTGTTTTTGATCAATGATTCTGTGTATCAAATCAGTGAATTTAAATTTCACCAGCTGCCATGGTGGGACTTACTCCATGCCTCCAAAGATCAGTGCGGGCCTCTGGTTTACCAGCCCAGTGACATAACCTTTCATCCCTGTAAACAAAAACACTTCATTCAGCTCATTATTAAACCTCGTCCTGAATTTCAATCACCCAATCGATACAAAGCATTTTGCTCCAGTGAGGAACATCAATAATTTATCCAGATCAAACAGATATTGTGGAATTGTTCAGAGCTAAGATTATTTTAGAATTGAATTAATAAAATAACAAGGACGTACATTCTGAGAAAGCACCCTGCAATGTTTGGAAGAAAATGTGGATTTAATATGACGTGGGAGATCGGTTCCCAGGAAGCTCCACCAGAAACGACCGTGACAGGACCCAAACCTGCAATTTTCTGATATCATTACTACAACCCCCAAAGTCAGACACTTGATCCATAAGGCCACACGGTCAGCTCATAACTACTGCAACCTGATGTTAGTACCATGTGAATAAATACTGTGAAAATATTCTTTTCGTTCTATCTCTAGATGATCCACTGATTCCTAGATCCCTGAAAATACAAGGGAAAGTTCCAGCTGCTGTACATTGTATGTTTTGATGATAAAAGAGCCTTTCACGATGTGAGTTGTGAAGATTCATGAAACATGAGGGATGGAGTATTAATGTATGATTATAAGAGCAAGAGCAAGACAATGTTGGAGCTGTACAAAACTTTGGTGAGGCCACAGTTGGAGCACTGAGTGCAGTTCTGGTCAAATCACTAGAGAAAGGATATGATTGTACTGGAGAGGGTGCAGAGGCCATTCACCAGGATGTTGACTGGGATGGAGAATTTGAACTATGAAGAGAGACTATATTGGCTCGCGTCATTTTCTTTACAGCAGAGAAGTCTGAGGGGAGACCTGATTGAGGTATATAACATTATGAGGGTTATGGAAAGGGTGGACAGGAAGCAGCTGCTTCTCTTAGTTGCAGGGTTGATACCAAGGAAGCAGAATTTTAAGATGAGGGGCAGAAAGTTTAGAGGGGATTTGAGAGAAACATTTTTTCATCCAAAGCATGGTCAGAGTCTGCATTGCAATGCCTGGAAAGGTAGTAGAGGTGGGAAAACTCACTAATTTTACAAAGTATGTGGATGAACACTTGAAATGTCATAACTTTCAATGCTATGAGCCAAGTGCTGGAAGGTAGGAATACTTGTAGATTTAATGTAGGTTTGTTGGTGCAGACGTGATGGGTCAAAGCACCTCTTCTGTACTGTATGTCTCTCGCTATTGTCCTCAGACTTGGCTTCTCACGGACATGTGTCACCACTCTCTCCCCATGGTGGCACAGTGGTTAGCACTGCTGCCTCACAGAGCCAGTGACCCGGGTTTGATTCCAGGCTTGGATCACTCTCTGTGCACTGTCTGCACATTCTCCCTGTGTCTGCGTGAGTGTTCTCCGGGTGCTCCATTTTCCTCCCACAGTCCAAAAAATGCACTTGTTAAGTGCATTGACCATGTTAAATTCTCCCTCAGTGTATCCGCACAGGTGCTGGAGTGGGGCAACTAGAGAATTTTCACAGTAACTTCATTGCAGTTTTAATGTAAGCCGACTTGCGATGTTAATAAACGAACCTAAAACACTCCACAAATACATGCAGTCAGTGATCCTAACCCAGTGAACCAACACAAACCCCGTTCAGTAAAAACTGCAGCCAAACAAGGTTGTGTCACTGCACCAATTCTCTTTTCCATTTTCCTCACTGCAACACTGCACCTGTTCAGCCTGCACCATCCTGATGAGAAAGACAAAATCTCTCTTCAGTAATTGAGCTCCAGGCTGCAGGTAAAGCTTGTGTGGGTGCTCACGCAGAAACTTAGCCCCAGCTCACTGAGCATTCCTTCTGAGAAGCAGATGAGACTTTAGTTTGCAACATGCAGAAAACTAAAGATCAGTTCCAACATTCCTGACTCGGAAACACCCCCAGAAGCAGCATCTCCACATATTCGATTCCCTCCAACAGTGATGGCTATGCTTTCAATTCTCAGGGACCCAGCTCCAGAATTCCCTCTCTAAACCTCACTGCCTCCATTTTCCTTTCCTCCCCTTTCATTTCTATCGCGTTTCCTATATTTATTTCCTCCTTTCTTTCCCCCGAGTTCTACTTCTCTCACGCTCTGACTTTCACCAATCCTGTTGTTGCTTTAACTATCGTAAGTAAATTAGAGTTGTACAACGGTAATTCTAATAGCGGTTCCGCTTTAAGGATTCTTCACCCGCCTCCAGCTGTCTGATTTCTTTCGCCGCGGCTTTTGCCGCGGATCGAATTGTATGACGCAGTGACGCTGGGCTGGAGAAACAGCGCCGCATTCCGATTGGTGTATGTGTTACAGCGGCGTTTCTAGATTGGTTCAGGCCGATGTCAATCGTGATGTGGGCGGGTGTTGTGTGAAGCATGTCGCTCTATTGGTCAAGATTAAAACGTCATTTCCATTGTTCGCGCACATTTCACAGACTGAGCTCACTGATTGGATGATGCAGCCATCACTCAATCAGCGCAGAGCGTCTATTGGATGACAGAAATAACTCAATTTCTGATTGGTTTCCTTAGCTGTCGGTCACAGGTCGGTGACTGTGATTGGACAGAGGGCGGGGAATACACTGGTCCCATCAGACACCGGGCGGCGGTAAATTTCCGGCCAGTGGCTTCAGTCCCCGGGCCCGGATCCTGAGCTGGCGGCGGGGCTTCGGATGGGGGAAGGGTTTTGGGAGCGGGAATCCCGCCCCGCCCGGCTGTCAATCCGCAGCTCAGGGTTTCGAATGGCGGCTTCCTGTGTAAACATGTCACGCTGCAGCTCCCCAGTCTCGGCGCTGCAAACCCCGTCACACCAATCAGCACAGAGACTGGGATCTTCCTGTGTTCTTGTGTGGGGTGCAGTGCCACACCGGGTTAGAGAACCTCACTCTGCATAGGCCAGGGAGAAATACTGGAATCTTCCGGTGCCCTGTGGTGACTCTCAGTGGGTCTCCCTCATTGTTTGGTTCTAATAGCAGCCTCTCTCTCTCTTGCAGTCAGTCTGGCTGTTCCTGACTGAGCAGAATGGCCTGATCTCACCACGCATATTGAGATGGAGGAGCTGCCGGCCGAGACGAAGATGATTGAGAACTCCAGCCTTCTCGACACTCGTTTACTGAGGCCCAGCCGTTCATTCATCATTAGTTTCCTCAGGTTGTCAGGTACATTAACATCTTCATGTGCTGCGAACACTGACCTGACAAGTGGGGAGGTATCAGAGCAGGATGGTGCAGTCAACCATGTCAATAGTGTGGACAGATGGAGAGATTGTTCAGCTGGGTAAGATGGCACTCCCCAGTTCCATTCTTCTCTTTCTGGTCGTAAGCACAACATCACCCGCAATGGTTTCTCTTCCCACTCCTGTGCTGTTACCTCCCGAATCCCCCAAGGATCTATCCTTGGCCCCCCCACAAGGCACATTGACTCTGTTCCACCAAGAACAGCAACAACATCAGACAATACATAAATAGAAATCGCACTATGTTTCTGACAGGTTTTCCAAAAGTCACTGCATTCACCACAAAATCGGGCAAAGCTTTTGAAATAACAATTCTATGTGGGTAAACAAAGTGACGATTGAGACGTGAACCAAATTTCTGTCGTTTATTATGACACACAAAATACAGTAACTGTGAGTAAAGAACTTTTCAAGCTTGAGTAGTAAGGCCATGTATCACAGAATATTACAGTGCAGAAGAGGCCCTTCGGCTCATCGAGTCTGCACCGATGCAGGAAATGCCCTGACCTGGGCACCTAATCCCACTTGCCAGCACTTGGCCCATAGCCGTGAATGTTATGGCATGCAAAGTACTCATCCAGGTACTTTTTAAAGGATGTGAGGCACCCCGCCTCCACCACTTTCCCAGGCAATGCATTCCTGACTGTCACCACCCTCTGGGTAAAAACATTTTTCCTCAAATACCCCCTAAACCTCACACCCCTCACTTTTAACTTGTGTCCCCTCATAACTGACCCTTCAACTAAGGGGAACAGCTGCTCCCTATCCACCTTGTCCATTCCCCTCAATCTTAAACACCTCAATCAGGTCGCCCCCTCAGTCTCCTCTGCTTCAACAACAACAACCCAAGCGTATCCAACCTCTCTTCATAACTTAAATGTTCCATCCCAGGCAGCGTCCTGGTAAATCTCCTCTGCACCCCCTCCAATGCAGTCACATCCTTTCTATAATGTGACAACCAGAACTGCACACACAATTCCAGCTGTGGCCTCACCAAAGCTCTACACATCAGGACATCTCTGCTTTTGTAATCTATACTCTGATTGATAAAGGTGAATGTGCCATACACCTTTTTCACCACACTATTAACCTGCCTTTCTGCCTTCAGAGATCTATGAACAAACACGCCAAGGTCCCTTTGTTGTTCGGAAGTTCCCAGTACCAGACCTTTCACAGAGTACTTCCATGTCAAATTAAAATGTATCAATTTATAAACTTGAACTGAACCATAAATCAGCCTTCTCTAAAGATTGCAATCCAAAATCTCTTAATGCCTCATAAAATATTCCCCACATTCCTTCCATTTTCCTGGTAACATGTCTTTCCGCTCTATGAGCTGTATTTCTCTTTGAAAATGTGGATTCCAAACTGTGGATTCAGGCTCCAGATGTGGGCGTAGTAGCAGCTTATAGTGTTTCAGATCTTCAGCTTCAACCCCATTTTACTCCTTGATTTTTGGAGAAACCAAAGTTTGTCTATTTCAGCCTTAACTGTCATAGAATCCTTACAGTGCAGATGAAGGCCATTTGGCCCGTCGAGTCTACGCCGACTCTCTGACACAGCATCTCATCCAGAACCTATCCTGGTAACCCCACATATTTATCCTGCTAATCTCACTCACCAATATTAGGGAAGCTGGTAAAAGAGGTGGAGGAGTGGCATTGTTGATCAAGGATAGTTTAACGGCTGCAGAAAGGCACTTCGAGGGGGATCTGCACACTGAGGTAATATGGGCTCAAGTTAGAAATAGGAAAGGAGCGGTCATGTTGTTCGGAGTTTACTATCGGCCCCCAAATAGTAATAGAGATGTGGAGGAAGAAATTGCTAAGCAGATTATGGATATGTGTGGGGGTCACAGGGCAGTTGCCATGGGGGACTTTAACTTTCCAAATATTGATTGGAACCTTTGTAGGTCAAATAGTTTGGATGGGGCAGTTTTTGTGCAGTGTGTGCAGGAGGGTTTCCTGACACAATATGTGGATAGGCCGACAAGAGGTGAGGCCACATTGGATTTGGTACTGGGAAATGAACCGGGCCAAGTGTTAGATTTGGTTGTGGGAGAGCACTTTGGAGATCGTGACCACAATTCGGTGTCTTTTGTTATTGCAATGGAGAGGGATAGGGCCGTACGGCAGGGCAAGGTTAACAATTGCGGGAAAGGTAATTATGATGCGATTAGGCAAGAATTAGGGGGCATAAGATGGGAACAGAAACTGTCAGGGAAAAGCACTAATGAAAAGTGGAACTTTTTCAAGGAACAAATACTGGGTGTCCTTGATAGGTATGTCCCTGTCAGGCAGGGAGGAAATGGCCGAGTGAGGGAACCATGGTTCACGAAAGAGGGGGAAGTCTTTTGAAAAGGAAGAGGGAAGCTTATGTAGGGATGAGGAAACAAGGTTCAGATGGCTCGATTGAGGGTTACAAGTTAACAAGGAATGAGCTGAAAAAGGGGCTTAGGAGAGCTCGGAGGGGACATGAGAAGTCCTTGGCGGGTCGGATCAAGGAAAACCCCAAGGCTTTTTACTCTTATGTGAGGAATAAAAGAATGACCAGGGTGAGGTTAGGGCCAGTCAAGGACAGGAGTGGGAACTTGTGTATGGAGTCAGTAGAGATAGGCGAGGTGATGAATGAATACTTTTCTTCAGTGTTCACCAAGGAGAGGGGCCATGTTTTTGAGGAAGAGAAGGTGTTACAGGCTAATAGGCTGGAGGAAATAGTTGTCCGGAGGGAGGATGTACTGGCAGTTTTGAATAAACTGAAGGTCGATAAGTCCCCTGGCCCTGATGAAATATATCCTAGGATTCTTTGGGAGGCAAGGGATGAGATTGCAGAGCCTTTGGCTTTGATCTTTGGGTCCTCACTGTCCACGGGGATGGTGCCAGAGGACTGGAGAGTGGCGAATGTTGTTCCTCTGTTTAAGAAAGGGAATAGAAATGACCTTGGTAATTATCGACCGGTTAGTCTTACTTCGGTGGTTGGTAAATTGATGGAAAAGGTCCTTAGGGATTGGGATTTACGACCATTTAGAAAGATGCGGATTAATCCGGGATAGTCAGCATGGATTCGTGAAGGGCAAGTCGTGCCTCACAAATTTGATTGAATTTTTTGAGGAGGTATCTAAGTGTGATGATGAAGGTAGGGCAGTTGATGTCATATACAAGGATTTTAGTAAGGCGTTTGATAAGGTCCCCCATGGTCGGCTTATGATGAAAGTAAGGAGGTGTGGGATAGAGGGAAAGTTGGACGATTGGATAGGTAACTGGCTATCTGATCGAAGACAGAGGGTGGTGGTGGATGGAAAATTTTCGGTCTGGAGGCAGGTTGCTAGCGGAGTGCCACAGGGATCAGTGCTTGGTCTTCTGCTCTTTGTGATTTTTATTAATGACTTAGAGGAGTGGGCTGAAGGGTGGATCAGTAAATTTGCTGATGACACCAAGATTGGAGGAGTAGTGGATGAGGTGGGGGGTTGTTGTAGGCTGCAAAGAGACATAGATAGGATGCAAAGCTGGGCTGCAAAATGGCAAATGGAGTTTAACCCTGATAAATGTGAGGTGATTCATTTTGGTAGGACTAATTTAAATGTGGATTACAGGGTCAAAGGTAGGGTTCTGAAGACTGTGGAGGAACAGAGAGATCTTGGGGTCCAAATCCACAGATCTCTAAAGGTTGCCACTCAAGTGGATAGAGCTGTGAAGAAGGCCTATAGTGTGTTAGCTTTTATTAACAGGGGGTTGGAGTTTAAGAGCCGTGGGGTTATGCTTCAACTATACAGGACCTTGGTGAGACCACATTTGGAATATTGTGTGCAGTACTGGTCACCTCACTATAAGGAGGATGTGGAAGCGCTGGTAAGAGTGCAGAGGAGATTTACCAGGATGCTGCCTGGTTTGGAGGGTAGGTCTTATGAGGAAAGGTTGAGGGAGCTCGGGCTGTTCTCTCTGGGGCGGAGGAGTCTGAGGGGAGACTTAATAGAGGTTTATAACATGATGAAGGGGATAGATAGAATGAACGTTCAAAGACTTTTTCCTCAGGTGGATGGAGCTATTACAAGGGGGCATAACTATTGGGTTCATGGTGGGAGATATAGGAAGGATATCAGAGGTAGGTTCTTTACGCAGAGAGTGGTTGGGGTGTGGAATGGACTGCCCGCAGTGATAGTGGAGTCAGACACTTTAGGAACATTTAAGCGGTTATTGGATAGGCACATGGAGCACACCAGGATGATAGGGAGTTGGATAGCTTGATCTTGGTTTCAGAAAAAGCTCAGCACAACATCGTGGGCCGAAGGGCCTGTTCTGTGCTGTACTGTTCTATGTTCTAATATATTTGGGACACTAAGGGGCAATCCAGCATGGTCAATCCACTTAACATTTGGAGCATGGGAGGAAATGCAAACAAGGGGAGGATGTGCAAACTTTACACAGACAATCACCCAAGGTGGAATTGAACCTGGGTCCCTGGAACTTGAATACAGTATCCGAGTGTGGGATTTACTCACACTCTGATACAGTGAGAGTGTGGGATTTACTCACTCTGATACAGTGTGAGTGTGTGGGATTTACTCACTATGTTGGTTTGTGAAGGTGGGGTTCATTTTGTATCTTTCAGTCTCAGGGACTGCATGTGACAGATGGAGACTCATTGTGTATTTGCCAGTTAGTGGGGGCTGAGAGTGAGCGCGGGATTCATTCACTCCCTGAGATGATATGCCAGTTTGGGATTAATGTTGTAGCTGTCCTTCTCGGCCACTATATGAGGGGGCTGGGTTTATTCTGTACCTATCAGTCTTTGTAACCATCTGTGAGATTCATCCTGTATTTGTCAGTCTCTGGCAGCGTGAATCAGTGTGATATTGATTGGATATCTTTCAGTCTGTGGCATTGAGTGTGCTCTGCTGTTCAATGTGATAGTGGAATTCAGTCTGTATCTGTCAGCTACTCACATTGAATTGGAACGTGGGAATCGTTCTCAAAATCTGGGAATCTTTGACACCAATTCTGCATCTGTTTATCTTCAGTGCTGTTTGTGAGAGTGGGATTAATTCTGTCAGTCGGTGGTACTGTCTGAGAGATTGGGATCAATTGACAGGGCCCTGCATATAAATATATGCTGCCTCTGGCCTGTGTAAGTGAGACACATTGTTATATATGAGGAACTTCAGTTTTTGAGATAAACTGGTGAAGTTGGGACCACGTTCCTTGGAGCAGAGAAGGTTGAGAGGAGATTTGATAACAGTATTCAGAATCATGGGGAGTCTGGACAGAGTTGACAGAGAAAAACTGTCCCCATTGTTGGATGGGTTGAGAAGCAGAGGGAACAGACTTAAGGGAATTGGGAAAGGGAGGAATGGATACATGAGGAGAAACGTTTTCAAACAGCGAGTGGTTATGGTCTGGGATGTGGGGCCTGACAGTGCGCTAGAGGCAGCTTCAATCAAGGCCTTCAAGAAAGAATTGGATTATTGCCTGAAAATGAAGAATGTGCAGAGATGTGGGGAGAAGGCGGATGAATGGCCCGAGGTGTGTTACTCACTTGGAGAGCCAGAACTTGACAGGCCAAATATCCTCTTTCAGTCGTGTAACAAGTGTGTCTCTCTGTGAGTTTGACTATGTTGATTACGCACATCAGATTCTGGTGCTGTATGTGAATGTGGAATTCATGCTGTGTCTGTCAGGATCTGGTGCTGGGTGTGAATGTGGGATTATTATGTGGAAAACCCGTTTGAAAATGTGGGTCTGTAACTCCCATTCTTTAATAGCTGTGTGGTGTTAGAATGTAACCGGTGACAACTTTGATTGGATGTAATGAGACTAATGGGAACAAGATGTAAGGGTCAGCTGACCCAGTGAACCATGGAACCAATTACAGAGTGATGTAATAGTCAGCTGACTCACTATAAATAAGGAACTATGCAGAATTTTGGAGAGCTTGGATTGGCCCAGGCAAGACCCTAAGTTTGGAGTCATGATGTTTCTTATTAAACCCTTTCTTTGATTTATAAGTTGGAGTAAGTTTTGTTGTATTTTCATTAGCTGCATTTTGAAGAGTTCCTTCTGAAGAAACATGTGCTGTTTGTGCACATTCGGCAGTCTATGTGGGTTTGTGATGATTTCTGACCATGTCAGTGGTACCATATATGTGTGTCAGATTGATTCGTGTCATTCAGGATCAGGTACTGTCAGTGAGTTCAGTAACAGTCTGTCTCTGTCAGTGTCTGGTAATGAACATGTGCTCGAGAATGATTCTGAATCTGTCAGCTGCTCTGACAGTGCAGGATTCATTACATAACCTCAGGCTCTGTGGCTGTTTAACAATCTGAATTCATTCCACGTTGAAATTTCAGCACAGAAACAGACCATTAATGTTGTGGGTTTTAATGGAATTATTGAGAATTTGGCCTAGTGTTAAATCACTTTCTATTTGAACACAATTGGGAAGGACCATGGATCTTTTCATCTCACAATCGTTGCAAAGTGAAAGAAAGTGATATTCAAATTTTATTAATCAAATTGATGCTTTCATCATTCACTCTGGTTGTAAGAACTTTATACTTGAATGTTTGGCTTAGCTATCACTGTTAGAATATAATATCTGCCATACACTGTATGAGGCATCAGGTTGGGTATGTGATCTGTATCTCAATCTGTACTCATCAAATTTATATGTATTCTTATTTTAATGATCACAGTTGGTGTCTCAGGTTATCCGATCATTCAGTTGTATCTGGCATTTAACTTAATTCCAGCCAATGCTGCAATATTTTAGGACTGACACACTGACAATCTGATAGTGGGTGAGAATTTGGACTGGGATTTATGTATCTCTCTGTCAGTGGTACTGAGTTGGGGGTGACATGGGAACAATGTCTGTCTCTCCTGCTCTGACCGATTGTGGATTTAAAATATATCTCTGGAACCACATCCAGTCCATGCTGGCTCTCCATGCAACAATCCAGTCAGTCTCACTCTCCTGCTCTATCCCCAGAGCCCTATCAGTTTATTTCCCTCAAATGTCCATCGCAATTCATCTTTCAAATTATTAATCGTCTCTGCTTCCACCCTCAGAGGCAGCGACTTCCAGGTTGTTACTCGCTGCATGAGAAGTTCTTCCACACACATCCCCTCTCTGTCTCATCCCAAAACCTTCAACTGGTGCATCGTCCTTGTATTCTCAGCGAATGGGATCAGCATTTCTTTGTCTAGTTGATCCACACCTGCCATAATCCTGTCCACCTCTATCAAATGTCCCCCTCAATCTGCTTTGCTCCAAAAATATCAACCCCAGCTTCTCCAACCTAATCTTGTAGCTAAAACCCCTCATTGCTGAAACCATTCTGGTCAATCTCCTCTGTACCCACTGAACGATCCTCACGTTTCCTCAAGGGTGCTGAGCAGAACTGGACTCAATACTGCAGCTGTAGTCCAATCAAAGCTTTCTAAAGGCTCAGCATAACTTGCATGGTTCTGTACTCAATGCCTCTGTGTCCCCATGGGGAGGGTCACTCATGTGGATGGGGAGGGTCTGAACTAACCTGGCAGGGGGATGGACATCAGTGTATAGAAGTAGAAAGGAGGAATATCTCGAGAAAGAAGTAGTTCCATATAAGATCGGAGTAGATGAAGAAGGAATCTAAGAGGAATACACGGACAGGTTTAGAATGCATGTGTGTAATCGCACAGTGTGGTGAATAAGGTTGGTGAGTTAGAAGCACAAATAGCCATTTGGGAATACAATACACTGGCAATGATGACAAAGTGGTTTAGAAATGGAGTGAACCGGGTGATTGCTATTCAATACAATGTGAACAGAAAAGACAGAGAAGGGAAGAAGGGAGGTGTGGTGAGAAAGAAATAGAGCAGCAAATCTGTTGGCAGATCATGCATTGCAGATACAGAATTAATTCTATTCTCACAGAGACGGACAGGAAGGTTGACCGCATGATCCAAGTGTCTGGAGGTGGTCACTTGAGTAACAGTGATCATTGTATCACAAGCTTGATATTAGCAAGGAACAATCTAAAGTAGCACTCTGAATGGGAAGAGAACTAACCTCAACAGGAGGAGCTGGGATTGAGTGAGAGTAAAATGGAGCCAAAATCTGACAGGAAAAACTGTGACAGGACAATGGGTGATTTTTCAGGAGATGTTTCAGGTACAGACTCGGTACATTCCAATCAGGGTGAAAGGGAGGGGAACCAAAGCCAGGGCTGGGTGATGAAGAAGATAGAAAATATAACGAAACAATGAAGAAGCCGCATGATGCATGTCAGAAGAATTCTTCAAGTGAGAACCGTTATACAAAGAGAACAAGAAAATAAAGAACAGTACAGCACAGGAACAGGCCCTTCAGCCCACGCCGAACACGTTGTACTATCGAGACCATCCACCTGTACCCCTCTATTCCCCGCCTGTTCATATGTCTATACAGATAAGTCTTAAATGTCGCGAACATATCTGCCTCAACCAACTCATTGGCAGTGCATTCCAAACCCTTTCTTTGATTTATAAGTTGGAGTAAGTTTTGTTGTATTTTCATTAGCTGCATTTTGAAGAGTTCCTCGCACATCTCCACTTAACCTTTCCCCCCCCTTAGCTTGTACTTGTGCCCCCTTGTAATTGTCACTGTCAAAAAGCTTCCAACTGTTCACCCTATCTATATCCCTCATAATTTTATAAACTTCTATCTCCCCTCAGCCTCCGTCTTTCCAGGGAGAACAATCCCATTTTATTTAATCTCTCCTTTTATAGCTAATACCTTCCATCCCAGGCAACATCCTGGCAAACCTTTCTGCGCTCTTTCCAAAGCCTCCACATTCCTCTGGTAGTGTGGTGACCAGAATTGAACACAGTATTCCAAATGTGGCCAAACCAACATTTTATGTAACTGTGACATAATTTGCCAACTTTTATACCCGATGCCCCGTCCAATGAAGACAAGCAAGTCATATGCTTTCTTCACCATCTTTTCCACCTGTGCTGCCACGTTTAAGGATCTGTGGATCTGCACGCCCAGATCTCTCTGGGTGTCGATACTCCTTACGGCTCTGCCATTTATTTTATAGCTCCCATCTGAACTGGATCTACCAAAATGAATTACCTCGCATTTGTCCGGATTAAATTCCACCTGCCATTTCTCTGCCCAATTTTCCAGTCTAGCTATATCCTGCTGTATTCACTGACCATCTTCATCACTATCCCCAACTCCAATCTTTGTATCATCCGCAAACTTGTTAATCAGTTCAGCTACATTTTCTTCCAAGTCATTTATATGTATTACAGACAGCAGAACACCTGCGGAACACCCCTAGTTACAGACCTCCATTCAGAAAAACACCCTTCCATCACTACCCTCTGTCTTCTGTCGTCAAGCCAGTTCTGAATCCATCTGGCTAGTTCACACCGATCCCATGTGATTTAATCTTTTGTACCAGCCTGCTATGAGGGACCTTTTCAAATGCTTAACTAAAGTCAAGGTAGACAACATCCACAGCACTTCCGTCGTCAATCATTTTTGTCACCTCCTCAAAAAACTGAATTAAATGAATGAGACATGACCTCCCTCCTGCAAAACCATGCCGTCTGTCGCTAATAAGACCATTCAGTTCCAAATCCTCTCATTAAAAATCTTCCCCAACAATTTCACTATCATTGACGTCAGGCTCACCAGCCTATAATTAACCGGGTTATCCTTGCTACCCTTCTTAAATAATGGGAAAACATTAGCTATCCTCCAATCCTGTAGGACCTCACCTGTGGCCAACGAGGAAACAAAGATTTCTGTTAAAGGCCCAACAATTTCAAATTTTGTCTCCTTCAGAAATCTGGAATAAATGCCATCTGGTCCTAGGAGTTTGTCCACCTTAATGCTTTTTAATTCACCTAACACTTCCTGCCTCATAATTTGTCCCAAAAGGCTTACATATCCCTCTGAGACACCACCAATCAACATGTCCCTCTCCATTGTGAATACCGATGCAAAGTACTCATGAAGGATCTCACCCATTTCCTTTGGTTCTACGCATTATTTCCCTCCTTCGTCCTTAAGTGGACCAACTCTTTCTCGAGCTACCCTCTTGTTCCTAATATCTGTACAAAATGCCTTGGGATTCTCCTTAATTCTGTCTGCCAAGGATATTTCTTGACCCCTTTTTGCCCTCCTAGCTCCCTGTTTGAGTTCTTTTCTACTTCCCCTATATTCTTCAAGTGCTTCATCTGTTTTTAGTTGCCTAGGCCTCATGTATGTATCCTTTTCCTTTTTGATTCGATTCACAATTTCCCTGGTCATCCACAGTTCCCGAATCCTGCCTTTCCTGTCCTTCCTTTTCACAGGCACATTCCAGTCCTGCACTCTGATCAACTGCTCCTTAAAAGACTCCCACATGTCAGATGTGGATTTACCCTCAAAGAGCCTCTCCCAAACAACAGCCTCCAAATCCGGCCTAATCTGGTTGCAGTTAGCCTTCCCTCAATTTAGCACCTTTCACCCGAGGACAACACTCGCCCTTTTCCATGAGTATCTGATAGCTTCCGGAGTTGTGATCACTGTCCGTTGCATGTTTCCTCACTGCAACTTTGATGACCTGGCTGGGCAAATTCCCCAGTACTAGGTCCAGTATAGCCCCTTTTCTAATCGGACTAGTCACATATTGTTCCAAAAAACCTTTGACACTCTTAAATTCCTCACCATCCGACCCCAAGCACTAAGGGATTTCCAGTCAATATGAGGAAAATTAAAGTCTCCCACTACAACAAACCTTTTATTTCTACATCTGTCCAGAATCTGTTTATATATCCGTTCAACTTCCATAGGCTGTTGTGAGGCCGGTAGTACACCCCTATCATAGCGACTTCCCCCTTCCTGTTTCTGAGCTCTACCCACAGTGTCTCGTTACATGATTCTTCCAAGTTGTCCTCCCTCTGTACAGCTGTAACATGTTCCCTCACCAGTATTGCAACTCCCACACCTCTTTAACCTTCCCCTCTGACTCGCCTAAAACACTTTATATTCTGGAATATTTAGCAATCAGTCCTGTCCCTTTTTTAACCAAGTCTCCATTGCTGCAACTACATCCAAGTTCTGCTCATGAATCAGGGCTTTAAGTTCATCTGTCTCCCCCCTTATATTCCTTACATTGAAGCAGTTCAACTCCTGACCTCCAGGTCCACTGAGTTCGACGTCCCCCAGCCTGCTGTTCCTTTTAGCTCGCCTGGCCATAGTCCCATGGTCATCCGTACTGTTCTGATTTCCACTCCCTGCCACATTAGTTGAAACCGACCTGAACCATAGCAACAAACCTCCCAGCCAGGATGTTGGTGCCCCTTCAGCTCAGGTGTGACCCATCCTTCTTGGCCAGGTCCCACCTTCCCTGGAAGACATCCCAATGATCCAAAAATCTGAAGCCCTCCTTCCTGCACCAGTTCTTTCGCCACGTGTTCAGGTGCACTATCTCCCTGTTCTTAGCCCCACTCGCACGTGGCACAGGGAGTAATCCTGAGATTACTCTCCGAGAGGTCCTGTTTTTAATCTTCTACCTAACTGCCTAAATTGCTGTTACTCTTTCTACCTATGTCATTCGTGACATCTGTCTGATTTCCCTCCTGTTTTGGGATGCTTTGTATCCACTCAGAGACACCCAGGACCCTGGCACCAGGGACGCAAACTGCCATCCTGGAGTCTATAGAGTGAGAGTGTGGAATTCACTCTCTATCTGTCCATCTCTGTTACTGTATGTGAATGTGGAATTAACTCATTCCCGCTATCTGTCAATGTATACATGAGAGCACAATTCACTCTCTGTCAGTCTGTGTTACTGTATTTCAGGGTGGAATTACAGTGAATTTCTTCCTGTCAGTTTATTTGAGAATGGAATTGATTCTCTGATGTGTCAGCCTCAATTAGTGCAAGTCAGTGTGGAATTAACTCGATCAGTCAGTCTCTGTTCCTGTGTTTCAGTGTGCAATTACCTCTCTGTCTTATCCTGAGGATTGATTTGCACAGTTGGCCGGACAGCGGGGCTGTGATGCGGAGAATCCCAACAGCATGGGTTCAATTCCCGTACCAGCTGAGGTTATTCATCATAGAAATCATAGAAACCCTACAGTACAGAAAGAGGCCATTCGGCCCATCGAGTCTGCACCGACCACAATTCCACCCAGGACCTACCCCCATATCCCTACATATTTTACCCACTAATCCCTCTAACCTACATATCTCAGGACAATTTAAGCATGGCCAATCAACCTAACCCGCACATCTTTGGAATGTGGGAGGAAACCGAAGCACCCGGAGGAAGCCCACGCAGACACGAGGAGAATGTGCAAACTCCACACAGACAGTGACCTAAGCCGGGAATCGAACCCATGTCCCTGGAGCTGTGAAGCAACAGTGCTAACCACTGTGCCACCGTGCCACCCCCCGTCATGAAAGGGGAGAGCAGCCTATGGTCATCTGGGACTGTGCTGAATTTAGTTTTTACCTTTCTGTCCATCTTCGTTAGCATGTGTGAATATAGAATTAATTCTGTCTCTGTTACTCTCTATTACTGGATGTGAATGGGGCATTAACTCTCTGTTCATCTCTGATTTGCACGTGAGGCTGGAAGTAACTATTCTTTATCCTTCACTGCAGTGAGGCATTAACACTGTCAATCTCTGTTACTGTACGTAGGAGTGGAATTGACTCTAAATCAATTCATAACAATTTATCTGTCAGTCCCTGTTACTGTATGGAAGTGGGTCACTGTCAGCTTCACAAACTGAAGCGAGTGGAGAGACACAGGGATCAGTGCTGGGTTCTCAGCTATTTACAATCTATATTAATGACTCAGGTGAAGGGACAGACCATCACCAAATTTTCAGACAATAGATAGGTGGGAAAGCAGGTTGTGAGGAGGACACAGAGTCTGCAAAGGGATCTCTATAGGTTAAGTGAGTGGACACAAATTTGGCAGATGTTTTATACAATCTGAAAAAATGTGAGCACAATAAGAAGTCTCACAACACCAGGTTAAAGTCCAACAGGTTTATTTGGTATCATGAGCTTTCGGAGAGCTGCTCCTTCTTCAGGTGAATCTTATCTGATGAATGAGCAGTGCGCCGAAAGCTTGTGCGACCAAATGAACCATTTGGACTTTAACCTGGTGTTGTGAGACTTCTTACTGTGCCCATTCCAGTCCAACGCCGACATCTCCACATCGTGGGAAAATGTGAGGTTTTCCAGTTTAGTGGGAAGAATAGAAAAGTATAAAATATTTAAATAGAGAGAGACGGCAGAATGTTGCAGTGCAGGTGGATTTGGCTGTCCTTGTACACGAATCATAATAAGTTAATGTACAGGTTCAGCAAGTATTAGGAAGGCAAATGGAATGTTGATCTTTATTCCAAAGGGGCTGGAGTATAAAAGTAGGAAAGTCTTGTTACAACTACAGGGCATTGGTGAGACAACATCAAGAGTACTGTGTAAAGTTTTCATCTTCTTACTATCGGAGGGATATACTTGCATTGGAGGCAGTTCAGTGAGGATTCACTGGGCTGATTCCTGAAATGAAGGAGTTATCTTAAGAGGAAAATTTAAACAAGTTTGACCAATTCTCATTGGAGAAGAATGAGAGACGATTGTACTAAAACATACAAGATTCTGAGTGGCTTTACAGGATAGATGCTGAGGGGGATATTGCAATGTGTTGGGGAAACTAAAATTGAAGGCACAGTTTAAAGATAAAACATATCCAAATTAAGATGGAGATTAGGAGGAATTACTTCTTTTAATGGATCTTTACTTTTTGGCATTGAATAGATTCAATCCTGAGTTACACAGTTTTGATCTACAAGAGAATCAAGAGTTATGGGGACAGACACTGCAGTTGAGGCCACAATCAGATCAGCCATGATCTTACAGAATGGCAGAGCAGGCCTGATGGGCTGAATGGCCTTCTCCTGCTCCTTTTTCTTACGTTCTGATATTACTCTTTTTCTGTCAGTCTCTTACAGTATTTCAGTGTGGAATTAACTCAGTCTGATACTGCATATGAATGTGCCCATGTGAATCTGCCCAACATTTATTTTATGTCAGAGTGCAATGTCTCTATAACTGTACAAGACACAGTTAATGACCTTTGATCAGAAGTGTTTGGACCCTATTGCTCTCAGATGTTAAGGTTACTGTTAAACCCGCCACTTTCTCCTGCTTTTGCACACCAAAGTCACTCTTTTGACAAGAACATACCTTCACAGAAACTGAGGGACTGAGTTCCACAAACAACATTCTGCCTGATTCAAGAGCTCTTCACATTTGGCTCCTTCAAGCCTCGGTTTTCTGAGCAACAGCTGCAATATTTCACTGGTGGACACTGGGAATCTGAAACAAGATGAAAATTCTGCAAATACAGAAATCAGGCAGCATTTGTGGAGAAAGAAACAGAGTTCACGTTTCAGCTCTCTGACAATCAGCCAGCCATAAAACAATTGTTGATACCGGCGAATGGCAGCCACAGTTCCCACATGGGGAGGTAATGGTGTACTGGTATTATCGCTGGACTAGTGATCGAGAGATCCATTGTAATGCATTGGGACCTGAATATCACCACAGCAGAGAGTGACATTTGAACTCAATAAAAAGCTGGAATTAAAGGTCTAATGAAGGGCATGTTGTAAAAAACGCACTTGGTTCACTGATACCCCTTGAAGGAAGCATATCTGCCCACATGTGACTCCAGACCCCCAGTATGTTTTTGACGCTTTAATGCCCCCTGAAATGGCCGAAGATGCCACTCAGTTCAAAGGTAATTAGTGCAATGAATGCTGGCCAAGCCAGTGACGCACACATCACATGAATGAATAAAACAATTATCTGCACCCAGAAAGCGCTCTATCCAACACTGACTTGCCCAGGCACTGAGAGTGGGCACGCTCCCCAGGGGCAGCTGCGGGGCAATCGGTGCAGGAACTTTTCCCACTGCCACTTGTCTCCCATTCCACCAAGCTGCCTGTGTCCTTTTGAAGTTTCCCACTTTCCTCCTCACAGTTGCCAATGCCTCCAAGTTTGGTGGCGTGTGGAAATGTTGAGCTTGTGTCCTGTACACCAAGGTGTGTGTCATTAATATATATCAGGAAGAGCAGGGCTCCAAACACCGAGCCCTGGGGAACTCCACTGGAAACCTTCCTCCAGTCTGACAAACAACCATTAACCACTGCTCTCTGTTTCCTCTCACTCACACTGTTCCATATGGGGCGGTGAGGATGGCCTCGCTGCACCATCCGCTTCATGGTGCCGTGCTCTCGCCGCCGGGCGCCTCTGCTCCGGCCTCTGACTCGGTATTACTGCGGCTGCGCGCGGCCACGCCGACCTTCCGGGAGCCGCAGCGCGCCTGCACCGCGCAGCCACACGGTTCCCGGGGGCGCGGCCTAATAGAGCCTGCGCTGTGCGGACCATTCTGAATGAGAGAGACGAAATTCACCCCCGCGCTGTATCCTGGGTTACACTGGCCACCATTGCATTGAATAAAACAGCACATGGAATTATATTTCAAATCATCCGCATTCCACCTGAGATTTGGTATCGCTTTGGAGCAATACTTCCTCTTGTCTAAAAATTCAACCTCAAAATGTATTTCTATCTCATTTGTCCAATGACATTTTAAATTTACTGTTCATTCTGATTCGCTTGGATTACAGGCAATTTATTCAGGATCATAAGTCTCGCTGCCCAATGTAACGTCAAATATGTTCCTTGACGGTTTTCTTATTTTGTACCATTCACCAGGAATCTGTGCCGTTGGTTCACATAAATAATTTATTCCCAATTACTCTATTGAAACTGATCATGATTTTAATAACCTCTCTCAAAACTCCTCGGAATCTCAGCACTGACGCCACATCGTATGAATGCAGGAAGTATGAATTAAATTTCGACGTTCTGGAATTACATAACACGTCAGTGCTGCGGAGACAAACAAAGTTAATGGCGAATATTTCAGATCAATGTATTTTCATCAGAACTGGTGGATGTTAGAAATGTAAAACATTACAGGCAAATGGAGAGGAGAGAGGCTCATGTGTCAAGGAACAAAATGGAAGGTCTGTGACCGTTTGGACCAAACATGTTTTAAATAAGGAGAGTTAGTGACACAATCAAATGGGATAATCACCAGACACATAAACGTGGAAGAATCTGTATAGAGCAGGGGTGCTCTGAACTTCCTTGGAAGGGGCTTGGGGCTCCGAAAGCTTGTGTGGCTTTTGCCACCAAATAAACCTGTTGCACTTTAACTTGGTGTTGTTAAACCTCTTCCTTGGAACACCAGCAAAGACCAAGGACAGATTGATCATGTGAGAGTAAGACGCACAATGAAAATGACAGGCTGGCAGAAACTCTGATCAGAAATTGAATCATCCTTATGGACTGGTTTGCAATGTTCCAACTGTGGGACATGGGAATGACACACTTGACAACCCTGCCAGCCACAGAGGGGTGAGAGGATTGATTGAGGAAAGGGAAGAAATATCAGAAGTTCTTGAATGGAAGGTCGCATTATCTCTCGTCACAGTTCAGTGTTTAGATACATACAATGCAGGAGAAATAGCTTTTTCAACATTTTTTTGTCCAATTTTTCAATGCTAATGATGGGTCGATTGAGTGACTGCAATGTGCTCTACATTGGGTAGATTGAGTGACTGTTTTGTGGAACACCTCCCATCAGTCCATAAACATCAACAACGAACAAAGAAAATGACAGCACTGGAACAGGCCCATCGGCCCTTCAAGCCATCACCGACCATGCTGCCCGTCTGAACTAAAAACCCCTCCCATTCCAGAGACCATAATCCTCTATTCCCATCTTCTGTATATATTTGTCAAGACGCCCCTTAAAAGTCACTATCTTATCTGCTTCCACTACCTCCCCCAGCAGCGAGTTCCAGGCACCCACCACACTCTGTGTAAAAACACTTGCATTGTACATCTCTCTTAAACGTTGCCCCTTGCACCTTAAATCTATGCCCCCTGGGAATTGACTCTTCTACCCTGGGAAAGTGCTTCTGAGGGCCCAATCCTGAACGGGAATCCTAAATCTAAACAAAGTAACCTCGGAAGGTATGAGGGGTGAATTTGCTAAAATAGGTTATGGATTAATAGATTAATCAAATGGCATGACGGTGGATAGGCAATGGCTAGTATTTAAGTCATAGTTGTATGCAATGAACGTAAACATAACAGGAAATTATTGGAAAAAAAATTCTGAGGGACAAGATTTACTCACATTTAAGGGCGGCACGGTGGCACACTGGTTACCCTGCTGACTCGCAACTCCAGTGACCTGGGTTCAATTCCGGTCTTGTGTCCTTGTCTGTGCAGAGTTTGCATGTTCTTTCTGTGTTTGTGCAGGTTTCCTACAAGTACACCAATTTCCTCCCACAGTCCAAAAGACGTGCTGGTTAGCTGCAATGACCATGCTAAAATCTACCTCAGTACCTGAACAGGCGCTGGAGCGTGGTGACTGGGGGATTTTCACGGTAACTTCATTGTGGTGTTAATGTAAGCCTACTTTTTACTAATAAATAATTGCTTCTTTCCTTGCATTATTCCTTTCTGGCACGAAAACATAACTGGTGAAGTGGTCCAACCATGGCGAGCAAAATAAATTAAATAGTCTTGGATTCAAAGAAGAACTTAAGAACTTGGAGCAGGAGTGGTCCATTTGTCCCCTCGAGCCTGCTCCGCCATTCAATAAGATCATGGCTGATCTTTTCAGGAAAACTTCACACAAATGATCAGTCGGTGCATTCTCCTTTGCCTGTGTGTGATCTTGTGTATGCTGACAGTCTCTCGCTGTTTTTGTGTGTATTTCTGTTATTGTTCCATTCTTGGTGTTTAGACAGTGGAATTGTGCCGCTAGGCGGAGCTGCTGGGCACATTTGCTGTCATTAAACAGCAATACGAAAGTGATTTTTTTTGCTTTGCTATAGCGCAACAATAATAAACAGAACCTTGTTGGTAGATAGCAGAGTGGCGCAGCGGAAGCATGCTGGGCCCATAACCCAGAGGTCGATGGATCGAAACCATTCTCTGCTATTTACGTTTTCAGGATCAGTAAAAAAAAATTGCTGCTCCCCGCAAATATCACTGCTACAGTTATTTTCATCAGCTCTCGCTTGCAATCAACAATTTAGTTTGCAACATGCTCACTGTTGTAAATGCCACAAACACAGGTTTTCTCTTTTTATCTCAGGGCATTTATGACAGAGAAATGACCCAAAAATCATAGAATCCCTATAGCGCTGAAGAAGGCCATGGGGCCCATCGAGACTGCACCAACTCTCCGACAGAGCATCCCACCTAGGCTCTTTACCCACAGCCCCACGCATCTACCCCGCTAATCTACTTAACCTGCACTTCTTACGACACCAGGCACAATCTAGCATGGCCAGTCCACCCAGCCTGCACACCTTTGGACTGTGGAAGGAAACTAGAATATCTGGTTTCCAGACATAGCTTGCCTGGGTAAATGCAGCTTCAACAACACTGGCCGTTTGACACCATCCAGTACAAAATATCTGACTTAATTTGCTTCCATCCACAAACATTCAATCCCTCCAACACCGAGAAAAAGGGACAGAAGAGCGCACTATCCAAAAGATGCACTGCAGGAATTCACAAAGGCTCATTTGACAGCACCTTCCAAACCCACCTTGACTATGGCCTGAAAGGAAAAGGGCAGCAGACATATCAGAACAACACCACCTGGAATTCTCCCTCCATACAACTCACTATCCGGACTTGGAAATATATTGTCATTCCTTCAGCGTCAGCAGATAAGAATCCAGGGAGTTTGCATTCCACCCACCCCACCCCCTCCCCCCAAACAGCACTGTGGGTGTACCTGCATGACATTGATGCCAGCAGTCGAAGCATGCAGTTCAGATGAGCAATAAATCCTGACCAAACCAGCAATGCCCGAATCTGAAGAATGCACAAAATGAAATAAAAGCAACTGATCAAAAAGGTTCCTCCTCATCTCCGTCTTAACTGGGAGATCATTTAAAAAACAAACTCTGCTTTTCTGGTCCCATTGTCAGTGTAATTCTGAGCACAATCGGGATTGTTTAGTCAACGTTGTCCCATTGCAGAATCATATTGTGCAGTAGTGACCTGCCTGGTGGTGTATACGGTACGATTTGTCCCTATGATTCACTGCATCCCCGTAGATATGGGCTGCCCAAGTCACACAATCAGTGTTAGAATTAATTCACATGTTTCAGTATCTGGTACCATTCTGTATCTGAATTTGTCTGGCGTTGTTTCTGAGGGTGTCTCACACTCATGAAGTGTGTGAGTGTGGGATCATTCTAGATCTGTCAATGCCTCTCTATGTCTGTGATAATTTTATATAAATGTTGGAATCATCAATACCTTTAAGTCCCCTGGTGCTGTTTGTGAAACATATGCTTTATGTTCCCTGGTACTGTTTGTAGAACATCAGCTTAATGCTGTACCTATCAGCGGAACTAATTATGTTTGCAAGTCTATACTGCTGTTTAAACTGATGGCTTCAGTTGAGATTTTTCAGTCACGTCTCTCTCTCTCTCTCTCTGATAGTCCATTTGTATTCATTACTCAATGTGAGACTGGGATTCTTCCCAAATCTCTCAGTGATACAATTGGTGTGTGTAATGTTTTTTGTATCACTCATGACAGCTCCAGTGAGTGAGTGCAGTGAACAGCCTGTATATTTCAGCTCCTGACACTGAACACGTGATTGAGAACGATTCTCTTATCTATCAGTCTTTGCTATTTAGTGTTAGTTTGGGATGAATTAAATCACATTCAGTCCCTGGGACTATTTATAAGTTTGGATTAATTCCAAATAACTTTCCAGCACAGAAACAGGCCACTGATGCAGTAGGTTTTAAACAGACAATGTGAGTGAGTTTCGGTCCAGCATTAAATCTCTGTCAGTGTGAATACAATTGTGAAAGATAATGTATCCTTCAATCTGATACTGGATTGCTATGCAAGTTTCACTCAGGTTGTTCACCTTGATTTGATCTGTGACACTCAGTCGGATTCCAAATAAGAATTTTGACATGAATACAAAATGGAGTCCAACCTGGAATTGGACAGTGTCTTCCATCTGGCCCAACGTGAGTGAGGATTTAGGATGAGTTAACAATTTATATTTCAGTTCATAGTCATCACATTGATATTGCAACTTTTAGTTTCATAATCTGGGTGAGTTTTCAATGGAATCTGAGTTGTATCCCAGGTTAGACGAGCTTTCAGAATATCCCAATCTGAGAATCTGTACTTCAGATTTGGATTTGTATCGAATATATTTGTGAGGACTCACTATGAGGATTAGTACAGTAACTTCCAAACCCCTGATGTGGGTGATATGACTGGTATTGAACTCGAATCTCAGAGTGCATTATTAAGGTTAATTGTCTAATTTTTAACCGAAACCATCTGTCAGTTTTATCTGATATTTAATTTGGAGCTAAGGCTGCACTATTGTGGGATTGACACAGTGATGATCTGATTGTGGATGACAATTTGGATTGGGCTTTATGGATCCCCCTATCAGTGGTACAGTGGAGTTTAATTTAGATAAATGCAAGGTGATGCATTTTCATAGATCGAATCAGGGCAGGACCTACTAAGTTAATGGTAGGGCATTGGGGAGAGTATAGAACAAAGAGATCTCGGGGTACATGTTCACAGCTCATTGAAAGTGGAGTCACAGGTGGACAGAGTGGTGAAGAAGGCATTCGGCATGCTTGGTTTCATTGGTCAGAACATTGAATACAGGAGTTGGGACGTCTTTTGAAGTTGTATAAGACATTGGTAAGGCCACATTTGGAATACTGTGTATAGTTCTGGTCACCCTAATATAGAAAGCACAGAAAAGAGTGACTCGGATCCTACCAGAACTTGATGGTTTGAGTTATAAGGAGAGGCTGGATAGACTGGGATTTCTTTCTCTGGAGCATAGTCGGCTTCGGGGTGATCTTAGAGGTCCATAAAATAATGAGGGGCACAGGTCAGTTCGACAGTCAATATATTTTTCCAAAAGTAGGGGAGTCTAAAACTAGAGGACATAGGTTTAAGGTGAGAGGGCAGCAGTACAAAAGGGAAGTGAGGGGCAATTTTTTCACAGAGGGTGGTGAGTGTCTGGAACGAGCTGCCAGAGGTAGTAATGGAGGAGTATAAAATTTTGTCTTTTAAAAAGCGTTTGGACAGTCACATGAGTAAGTGGCTATCGAGGGATATGAGCCAAGTGCGGGCAATTGGGACTAGTTTAGCCGTTAAAAAAGGGTGTCATGGACATGTTGGGCCGAAGGGCCTATTTCCATGCTGTAAACCCCTATGACTCGATGGTACAGAGTTTGATTTGATTACTTCTTGTTTCATGAATTGGTATGCAGTGAAAATCTTGTTTCTTGCGCGCTATACAGACAAAGCATACCGTTCATGGAGTAGATAGGGGAGAACGAAAGGAGAGGGTGCAGAATGTAGTGTTAAAAATCCATTTGCCAAGAGTGGGGTTCAAACCCATTGGATCTATAAATCCAACGCCTTAACCACTCGACCATCCTGGTACGAGAGCTGGGCATGATATGGACACAACACCTGTCTCTGCTGCTGTTTGAGCAGTGACTTGAAAAGGCATCTCTGGAATTATTTCTGCTGTCTGAGACTGAGCTCCGTCAGTGACAATGTGCGGACTGTGTGTGAGAAGGTGCTGGCGACTCTCTTCTCTCTAACTTGTGCGGAGGAAATATCACATTTATTATGGTTCATTCAAATATTTGTCTGTGGAAACAAAGTACATTTAATAACTCAAATACAGATTCCGTCAGTTTAATCTCTATTAATAATCATTGTGAGCGGTTTGTGAGGCTGCAGCCAGACTCTAGCTCTGATTGGTCACTCACATTTCAATCAGATTCTTAACCAATCGGAGAGCCAGGTAGAAGAAATGGGAGGCTTTGATTGGTTCACATTTTGAAACTGGAAAAGCCCGCCAATTTCAGTGCAGGAAAAATACAAAATAACCGAACGCCTTAATGTTCAGGAAACTATTTCAATCTCACACTTTCTAATCTGTTTATTGTATTTTCCCTCACAGAATCCTGGCGCTATTTTAGGAACAGTTTGAATTTCTCAATCTCTTATCTATAACCCGCGGTAATCAGACCCCGTTCAGCAATTTAAAACGGAGCAAATCTCAGCTCACTGGAAAAGCAGAAACATAGAGATTACCAACCAACTCCTTCACACAGGCTTCACAGGGACAGAGAGAAACGGCTGATTTCTGATCCTCTCCCCTGAAATCGGCCGGGAATGTTACAATGGGAAGTGCGGAGAGAATCCCCAGCCCGATCCCGCCGGTGGAACAGGCAGCTTTGTGTCCGGAGAATAGGGAGCGCCGGGGGGAGGCAGATCTTAAAGCGCTGCAATGAACTCAGGTCCCGTGTGTGCAGAAATCTGGCTGATTCCGTCCTCTGGGAAAGCTGCGGAATAAACAGATCAGCCCGAAAATAACCTTTTCATTTCCGTCTGTACTCTGTTGCGGGAGCGGCTCCCAGATCACCCAAAATAACGAATAAATAATCGTATTATGAATTTAATTCTGCTGCTGCGAAACTGTGAATATAGTTATCATTAAATCTAAAGAACGACCTTCCAATGTGGTGTTTCTCCTCATTGTCCATCATAAATCCCAGACTAGAATTTAACATCCGCGCTCAGTTCAGTTTGATTGTCCCTTCAATGTGAAAGTGTGTGTAAGGGGCGGGTATGAAGTCCCATTCACAGCATTCAGCACCGGGACAAATCTCTATCCTCCAGAAAGACATTTCTCATTCACTCAATAAGGGAAAAGATGGCGCAGCTTTTTCACAGAGATTGTGGGTGGCTCTTAAAAGAGCCGTTGTGTTTGGAGTGTTTTTCAGTCCATGGGGAGTTTTACTTGGAGCTGGTGTACTTGGTCACCGCCTTTGTCCCTTCCGACACGGCGTGCTTGGCCAGTTCCCCGGGCAGCAGCAGGCGCACGGCGGTCTGGATCTCCCGGGAGCTGATGGTGCTGCGCTTGTTGTAATGGGCCAGGCGGGAAGCCTCACGCGCGATGCGCTCGAAAATATCGTTCACGAACGAGTTCATGATGCTCATGGCCTTGGAGGAGATGCCGGTGTCGGGGTGAACCTGCTTCATCACTTTGTAGATGTAGATGGAGTAACTCTCCTTCCTCGACCTTCGCCGCTTCTTCCCGCCCTTTGTTCCCGGTTTCTTAATCACCTTCTTCGCCCCCTTCTTGGGAGCTGGTTTCGATGTTGGTTTCTTCTCATCAGCCATCTTCAATTTCACGCAGAAATAAAGCAAACCCCTTCCGAGCGCTGATTAAATAGACAGTCCCACAGAACTATGCTAATGAGGAATTGGAAAAGCAATGATTGTGATTGGACATTTTGAAAGTTATTACAGTCACTTATCAGGGATTCAATTGAGTGGATATGAAAACAGACCAATCAGATTGAGGAGTTTCCGCCAATCACAAGCCCCCTTACCACAATCAGGAAATACATTTCACAAAGAATCTCCAGCACCAGTTTCTCAGTGTGTAAAGATCCACCGGGAAATGTCGCCTGGCTGTCGGTGTGAGGGATCCTTCTCCACAGAGGGACTGTGCGGGAGTGTGGGATTCCTTCCGGAACTGTGAATCTCTGGTAATGTGTGTGAGTGTGGGATTTACTCACTCTCTCTGATACAGTGTGTGAGTGTGGGATTTACTCACTCTCTGACACAGTGTGAGAGTGTGGGAGTTACTCTCTGATACAGTGTGTGTCTGCATGGGATTAATTCACTGTTTGTAAGTATGGAGTACATTATGTGAGTTTGGAAATCATGTATCTGACTTGCTCTGACCATGTTTGAGTGTTGGATTCATTCTATATTTGAGTATTGGACTCATTTGTTTCTGGGGATTCATTGTGTATCTGTTCGATAGTGAGGCATGTGAGTGAGTGTATTGATTCTCTCCCTGGGGATAAAAGGCAGTGCTGAATTAACTGTGCATGTGTCACATTCACCATGCTGGACTTATTCTGTACTTGTCACTTTCTGGAACTGTATGTAAAAGAGATTCACCCTGTTACTGTCATTCTCTAACACTGTACGTCAGTGTGAAATTGATTCAGTCTGGGTTTCTTTGTCTGAGTGTGAACTTCTCATCCACTGTCAGTGCCTGGTACTGTGTGGGAATGTGAGTTTAACTCTGTACCTGTTAACATCTGCTGCTGTAAGGGTGCACGGATCTCAATCTGTATCCGTCAGTCTATGCATCACTTTGGGCGGCACGGTAGCACAGTGGTTAGCACTGCTGCTTCACAGCTCCGGGGTCCCGGGTTCGATTCCCGGCTCGGGTCACTGTCTGTGTGGAGTTTGCACATTCTCCTCGTGTCTGCGTGGGTTTCCTCCGGGTGCTCCGGTTTCCTCCCACAGTCCAAAGATGTGCGGGTTAGGTTGATTGGCCAGGTTAAAAATTGCCCCTTAGAGTCCTGGGATGTGTAGGTTAGAGGGATTAGCGGGTAAATATGTGGGGGTAGGGCCTGGGTGGGATTGTGGTCGGTGCAGACTCGATGGGCCGAATGGCCTCCTTCTGCACTGTAGGGTTTCTATGATTCTATGATTCTCTGGTGCTGAATGGGTGTGTGGAGTTCATTCTGTATCTGTCAGTCTTTGGTCCCAAAAGAAAATATGCGGAAAATCTCAGCAGGTCTGGCAGCATCTGTAAATAGAGAAAAGAACTGATGTTTCAATTCCAGATGACCGTTTGTCAAACCTTTGACCCGGAGAGAGGGGGGGGGGCAAGAACAATACAGCACAGGAACAGGCCCTTCGGCCCTCCAAGCCCACGCCACTCCCTGGTCCCAACTAGACCATTCTTTTGTATCCCTCCATTCCCACTCCGTTCATGTGGCTATCTAGATAAGTCTTAAACGTTCCCAGTGTGTCTGCCTCCACCACCTTGTCCGGCAGCGCATTCCAGGCCCCCACCACCCTCTGTAAAATACATCCTTCTGATATCCGTGTTAAACCTCCCCCCCCCACCCCCGCCTCACCTTGAACCTATGACCCCTCGTGAACGTCATCACCGACCTGGGAAAAAGCTTCCCACCATTCACCCTATCTATGCCTTTCATAATTTTATACACATCTATTAGGTCACCCCTCATCCTCTGTCTTTCCAGAGAGAACAACCCCAGTTTACCCAATCTCTCCTCATAACTAAGCCCTTCCATACCAGGCAACATCCTGGTAAACCTCCTCTGCACTCTCTCTAAAGCCTCCACGTCCTTCTGGTAGTGTGGCAACCAGAACCAACGTTCTATACAACTGCAACATCAGACCCCAACTTTTATACCCTATGCCCCGTCCTATAAAGGCAAGCATGCCGTATGCCTTATTCACTACCTTCTCCACCTGTGACGTCACCTTCAAGGATCTGTGGACTTGCACACCCAGGTCCCTCTGCATATCTACACCCTTTATGGTTCTGCCATTTATCGTATAGCTCCCCCCTACGTTAGTTCTACCAAAATGCATCACTTCGCATTCATCTGGATTGAACTCCATCTGCCATTTCTTTGCCCAAATTTCCAGCTTATCTATATCCTTCTGTAGCCTCTGACAATGTTCCTCACTATCTGCAAGTCCAGCCATTGGAAGTGGGGGAATGGAGAGAAGTGGGGGGTGGAGAGAATTGGGGGAGGTGGAGAGAAGGGGGAGGCAATGTCAAAGCCACGTTCTTAATGGGGGAGGCAATTCACAGACAGGTTCTGAACAAGGCCAGGGGGACACAATGGCAAGAACTCATTATTCAACATTGTTGCTGTTTTCACTCCCAAACCGCCGGGAAGGTGCCTCATTTAGTTCCCATCTCCCAATGTTTGTTATTATTATTGTACAATGAACAGCGGAAATGTAACTGCACAATAACCACGAGAGCAGCTGTACAAACAAGATCTACTGTCGGCAGCAGGTTTGGAGTGGGAAGGAGAGGGTTTACAAAGTGGCTGCTTGTTTATTTTTCGATATTTGTTTAAAGTGGGAGCAGGAAATAGATATCTGACCTGTGCAAAAGTTACTGCTGCTTCGCACAGCTCAACTCAATCAGCAGTGCATGGATTGGGCTGTTTCTGAATGTCACAAAATTGTTTTAAACTCGCCCCAAACACCCAGTGAGCAAAAGCAGTTTGGTGTATTAGTGAAGTGATCTCAAATATTGTTTGTGCTCATGGTTTTCCTTTTACCCAGGTTCCTAAATAATTGTTATTTGTGAAGTTATATCGAAACTTTTGTACCTTTTATTTCATCTGTTCCTCAGTTAAGTTAGTTATTTTTCTTTTTACAGGCAGATATTTGAAGGTCTCAGATGATTCCTTGGCACAAGCACAATTTCATCAAGCCAGTTCCAACACAAAGCAGTTCCAGTATCATTCACAGAGCACAGAGATACTGCCAACTCATTGGGTTCACTGTCACAAAGAGAAGTATTCAGCCCCATACTGTTTGCAAGGTAAGAGACAACTTTTCAATCCAAGAGTTGAACAGGAAAAGAGGCTTTTTTTTATTTCCTTCCCCACAAATGTGGGACATAGGATCAGGAGTTGACCATCCAGCCCATTGAGCCTGCACCACCATTCAATCTGATTATGGCTGACCATCTCCTTCAATGCCCTTTCCCCTCTCTATCCCCAATTTCCTTTTATGACATTGAGATTTAGAAATCTGTCAATGTCTACATGAATGTTTACTCTGTGTGTGAACTTCCACAGCCCTCTGAGCTACAGAATTCCAAAGGAGCACAACGCTGAGTAAAGAAAAATGCAGATCTCGGTCCAAAGAGGATTTTCCCTTATTTTAAAATTGTGTCTAGACTCCCAACCGGGGAAACATCTCGCCTGCATCTACCATGTATACCCTTTTAAATACTTTGTTGTTTTCAGTGAACGACAGGCCCTGTTTCCCCAGGATTTCTTCATAAGACAGTCCCATCATTCCTGGAACAAATCTGCTGAACGGTCATTGCACTCCCTCTGAGGCAATAATATTATTCGTAAGGTGAGGGGACTGAAACTGCACACAGTATTCTAGATGCAATCTAATAACACTGCTATACAACTAAACCAAGGCTTCACTACTCCTCCTGTACTCAGATCCTCTTGCAATAAAGACCAATGCACCATTAACCTTCCAAATTACCTGCTTCATTTCCTTGTTACCTCCAGTGACTTATTAATGAGGACACCCATGTCCCTTTGTACATCGACACTTTCTAACCTCTTAGCATTGAAGAAATACTCTGAACATCTGTTCCTGCTGCGAAAATGGAAAATCTCACACATTCCACATGATATTCCATCTGCAATGTTCTGAACATCTCATTACTTCTGTCCAAATCCTCCTGAAGCTGCTTTGTATCTTTCTCCCAACACACATTCGCGTTGAGCTTTGTGTCAAGTGCAAACTCCTCAATATTATATTTGGCTGACAGGTAGATACATCAATCACAGGATTTCAACAAAACACACCACTCACAGATATAAAACATTGTGTCATGTTGGTCACAAATTGAATAAGAATTCATAGCCAGAATAGACAAAAAAATGATGTTGTGATACTAAAAAAAATTGCAATTAATGACCTCAGAATATAGGCATTGACACATTTTGTAAACCAATCCAAAACTCTCAATGAGTCAAACTGAAAGATGCAATGACAATTCTGTTACTACAAACTGCAGTAATTAATTACCAGGTTATGTATCCAAATGTTACCATTCACAGAGGTATAAATTGAATACCATTTGCACAACTTAAAAACAGCTACTGAATATAACCCATGACTGTAAAATGTACCCAAATCCATGTGATAAATTGAATCAAATGGCAAATAAATATCAATGCATTATGTTTTAAATAAATAGTTTCTAACACAGTGCCTGAAATGCATGTAAATTTAAAGTGCAAAAGTATCCCACATTTCAATACATCACAAGGAACAACTGTAGGAGGATTGATTCCTACACTTGCAAAGATAACGAGAGAATCACAGATGTAAATTTAATCCTGCATTCACAAATTCCCAAGAGACAGATGGAAGAACAAAGAATTCCATAACATACTCATGAATGACAACGACAGAATGATTCTTACACCCAAACGTTCATCAGAGGAAAAGTGAAACAAAATGAACTCCACATTCACACTATATCAGCAAAGTAACATTTACAGAATGAATCCTGTAGTCATACACAGCACCACAGGAACAGAGATACAGAAGGAAAATAACTTCGAGCTGCTGTTCCAGGGATGGATACAAACAGTATGAATCACACACTCATGTTCTTACTCAAAATCTGAAGACTGCAAAACTGAAATCAAACTCATGTTGACTTCATGGCAAACTGAGGAACAGAATTAACCCCATATTAACATACAACAGCGGAGACTGACATAGTGCCAGAGTCACAAAATCGTGTTCATCTCATCTCACACATGCAGACGGACAACAGTGTCCAATACTTATAGGCACAAAATTAATCTCATTCTTTATAAGAGATGGAGAGATGCAGATTGAGTCCCACACTCAGCCTCACTGAGTTGTTGCAGTGTATCTCACGGATGGTCCACATTGTGCACCAGTGGCTGAGGAATTAAATGCTGAAGCTGGTGTGCAAGTGAAACCCAAAATATTATTTTGTTTTTGAGATTCTTTCATGTTGTTGGAGATGCACTTACCCAGTGAGTGGAGAGTATTCCATCTCTGACCTGACATGCGACTTTTCAATTGTGGAAAGTCTTTGGGGAAATAAAGGGTCAGTCAGTAGCTGTGGACATGCTCTGCTCTATATTTAAAGCCACAGTCACATTGTGACAGGATACGAAAAGAACCTTGGAGTCATTTGTCATTAATTACAGTCACAAAATGATGACCATGCTGAAACATAATTAAAGATGTAAATTGTGAGGAAGAGTAGGCCATTCAGCTCTTTGAGCCCATATTGTCACACAATGAGGTCATGGCTGATTTTCCACTTCAACACCATTTCCCTGCTGTATCGCCATATCCCTTGATGTTACTAATACGTAGAAATCTATCCATCTCACTCATGAACTTAATCAACAAGTAAGACTCCACAGCCCATTGGACTGATAATTCCAAAGAATCACCCACTCAGGGAAATAATTCCACCACATCTCAGTCCTAAATGAGCTGTATCCTTTGGTTCCAAATACACCAGCCAGGGAAAGCATACTTCCTGCTTCTACCCTCTTGGGCCCTGTAAGATTGTTGTATGTTTGAATGTCAGCAACTCTCATTCTTTTAAATGCCAGAAAATAAACACCTGGTGTTTCTCGTTTTTACTCATACAACAATCCCTCCAACCAAGAAATTCATTTCGTGAACCTTCATTCCACTCCCTTTATGGCAATCATATCTTTCTTTTAGTAAGGAGAACAATACTGCACACAATAGTCCAGCTGCTGTCTCAGCAAGACTATATAATTATGGAATACTCTGCATTTCTGAATGGAGGGCTGTGACAAGTGGTGTTCCTTAGGGATCAGTGCTGGGACCTTTGCTGCTTGTAATATATATAAATGATTTGGAGGAAAATGTAACTGGATTGATTAGTAAGTTTGCGGATGCCACAAAGATTGGTGGATTTGCGGATAGCGATGAGGACCATCAGAGGATACAGCAGGATATAGATCAGATGGAGATTTGGGCGGAGAGATGGCAGATGGTGTTTAATCCTGACAAATGTGAGGTAATGCATTTTGGAAGGTCTAATACAGATAGGAAATATACTGTAAATGGCAGAACCCTTAGGAGTATTGATAGGCAAAGGGATCTGGGTGTACAGGTAAACAGGTCACTGAAAGTGGCAATGTAGGTGGAGAAAGTAGTCAAGAAGGCATACGGCATGCTTGCCTTCATCGGCCGGGGTATTGAGTTTAAAAATTGGCAAGTCATGCTGACGCTTTATAGAACCTTAGTGAGGCCACACTTGGAATATAGTGTTCAATTCTGGTCGCCACACTACCAGAAGGATGTGGAGGCTTTGGAGAGGGTACAGAAAAGATTTACCCGGATGTTGCCCGGAATGGAGGACATTAGCTATGAGGAGAGGTTGGAGAAACTTGGTTTGTTCTCACTGGAGCGACGAAGGTTGAGGGGAGACCTGATAGAAGTCTACAAGATTATGAGAGGCATGGACAGAGTAGATAGTCAGAAGCTTTTTCCAAGGGTGGAAGAGTCAATTACTAGGGGGCATAGGTTTATGGTGCGAGGGGCAAGTTTTAAGAGATATACGAGGCATATTTTTAACACAGAGAGTGGTGGGTGCCTGGAACCCGTTGCCGGGGGAGATAGTGGAAGCAGATCCGGTCGTGACTTTTGAAGGGCGTTTTGACAAGTACATGAATGAGATGGGAATAGAGGGATATGGTCCCCGGAAGCGTAGGGGGTTTTAGTTAAGTCGGGCAGCATGGCTGGTGCAGGCTTGGAGGGCCGAAGGGCCTGTTCCTGTGCTGTAATTTTCTTTGTTCTTTGTTCTTAGTACAGTAAACATCTTTATTCCGTATTCAAAACATCTTGTAATAAAGGCTTACATTCCATTTTCCTTCTTAATTGCTTGTTCTAGCTGCAGATTAGTTTTCTGTGACTCATGAACAGGAACAGTCAAGTGCTTTTGAATTTCAACACTTTCAAGCCCCTCATCATTTAAGGAATACTCTGCACATTGCATTCCATCTGCAAAATTGTTGCCCACTCTCTTAGCCACTTCAAATCCCCTTGAGGAGTTTTTGCCTCCTCTTCACAACTCACATTTCCAGCTTATTTTGTGCATTCTCCAAAGATTGATATAGATTGTGAATGTTGGGGCCCAAGCACTGATCTTTGTTGTACCCTACTTGTCATTGTCTGCTAACTTGATATGACCTATTTATATCTATTCTCTGTTTTCTGTCCTTTAACCAGTTCTCAATCCAGGGCAGTATTCACCATGTGTTCTGATTGTGTTTATTAACCTCTTGTGTGGAAACTTATCAAAGGATTTCTGAAAATGTAAATATACCACAACAGCTGGTTACTCCTGATCTATTCAGTTAGTTGCATCCTCAGATCTCCAACAGGTTTGCTGAACCTGATTTCACTTTCATCAGACCATCAGGAACTGTTAAAAATAGAAACATAGAAGATACAAGCAAGAGTAGGTCATTTGGCTCTTGGAGCCTGCTCCAACATTCGTTTTGATTGTGGCTGATCATCAAGATCAATATCCTGTTCCCGCCTTCCCCCCATATCCCTTGATCCCTTGAGTCCAAAGAGCTATCTCAAATTTACTCCACAGATTGACCAAGATCTGGGTGAAGAAATTTCTCCTCACCTCAGGTCATGTTTCCTGGATTTGTTGTCACCTAACATAGAAGCAAAGAAACTAGAGGTAGGAAACAGAATACTGTATTTGCAATCAGCAAATTGACAAGAACAGCATAAAACACTGCTACTCTCAAAATACAGCAGCTACAGAGTACAACCCACATCTTCCTCACACTGACAGGAAAAATAATACTCACATTGCAACAATTAACAGATTCTGCATAAAGACACGCAGACCTACCACACACTGACAGCAGGACCTACTTGAAATCCTTCCAGGCCAGAAACAGAGAGGGACAGAATAAAGCCCGTTGTAATAAAGCAGAAAATGACTGGCACAGACTGAAATCCATATTTATGTTTCAGGAACTTATAAACAATCCACACCTCGCTAGCAGAGTGTACTAGATGTTGAATAAAGAACATGCATAAGTTAATAGTCACGGTAGGCAGGATGGTGTCTCATCTCTATTTAGTGCATTAGTGACTAAGTGACGTTTCATAGAATCCATACAGTACAGAAGGAGGCCATTCGGCCCATCGAGCCTGCACTGACCACAGTCCCACCCAGGCCCTTTCCCCAGAACCCTATGTATTTATCCTTCAATCCCATGACGCTAAGGGGCAAATGTTGATTCGTTGGTTAGTGTTGACTTTAATTTGTTACAGTACAAGTTGTGAACCTTTGTCATGTGACCCTTTCAGATGGTCACTGGGCAATATCAACCTCAATGGGAACTGTAACATCACACATAACTGAGACCTTGAGAATTAGTGGTAGAGACACACTCCAAATAATAGAACAGCATGTTTGGGAAAATACCAACACACTTATACCAAAGACTGTTATGCATAGATTAAAAACTTACTCACATGGCAGAAATTAAAGTGTGCAGTGAAATAACACAAACAAATCCAAAACTGAGAAGCGCAGCTAGAAAAAAATCGCAAGATTTTCCATTTCAGAAACCAACAGGTGCCAAATGAAATACAGAATAACATCCCAGAACCAACAGACTGTAAAGCCCACACTCTCTTAAATACTGAATGTTATAGAGAAAATAAAACACACGGACATATATCAGAGATTGCATTTTCTGAATTAAATCTTAACATCACCGACCATAGACTAACAGAGATAGAAGCAACATAGAAATATCACATACCAGTCGACACAGCATGAAACCCACTCGCACATGGCTGACAGAGAAGCAGTTTGAAATAGAATGTGTGTATCCTGTTGTGGAATCGCTCTCGCATTGTTCCATAACTGGTACCGAATAGATTCTGTTTGATCCCTCAATGTCATCCCCCCAGCACTCTAATAGTTTTTTAAATACTTTTCCAATTCAATCAAATCAAATCCAATTCAGAGTCTCAACAAGTTGAGACATTTCAGATCCAGGCTGACAAGACAGGGCGAGCGACCAAACCACCCTGTCCTGGGCCTGATCTACATGAGCCAAGCTGATTGGAGGAGGGGGAGGTTCCTCCTCCAAGACTTGAGCTCATTTGCATCTTAGCTAAAAGGCCGAGTTGCCGCTTTTAAAAATTGCTTCATATGAAACATATGAAGCTTCAGTGTAACCTAATGACCTCGACCAAGTGCGGCCGAACATGGGCTGCCGACCATACTACACTTGATCTTAGCCAAAAGGCCGAATAGTTGCTTTGAACAGTAAATCACCCTCCGGGATTGTTTGACTAATCGTCCCTGAACACCTTGCAGCCAGTAATGTCCAACTCTCATTCCAGTCCTTCTTTCAGTCACTTTTCTGTTTTAGCCACAATGCTAGTGTCACATATGGGACTTGTGGCTGCTGCTTATCAAACATATTCCCTTTTAACACGCACAGCAGAGCTCGCATTAACCCCTGCCTGAGCCCAGATATTCTGCACTGCCAGCTCCCGGTGACGGGCAGAAGTAAAGCAGAGCAGTTGGTGCTGGTGAGGAAGGGGAAATGTATGAACAGTATCAGCAGTCTGATAGAGTGATGTGGGATTAGCAGCAGAGAGAATGCGCTGGTGCGTCAGAGGGAGTGAGAGGGTCAGGGGGTTGGGTGGATCGGGGCGGACAAGGGGAAAGGACGGATTGACAACAGACAGTTTGTGGATTTGAGCAGCAACCAATGTGTTTGGGTGTCTAAACTAACCAATCAGAGACAGCATCACGAATTGACATCACTGTGAATGAGCCAATGGGGAACACGTCTTTCAGCCATGCTTCATTAGCATAGGCCTCTGCTTTGGTCTATAAAAGAGGAGTTCCGAGCGCGACTCAGTGATTCTGTGTCTGAAATTAACTGTGACAATGGTGGATGAGAAGAAAGCGCCGGTTTCCAAGAAGGGCGCTAAAAAAACGCAGAAAAAGCTGCCAGCAAAGGGAGGCAAGAAGAGGAAAAGATCCAGGAAGGAGAGTTACTCCATCTACGTCTACAAAGTGATGAAGCAGGTTCACCCCGACACCGGCATCTCCTCCAAGGCCATGAGCATCATGAACTCGTTCGTGAACGATATTTTCGAGCGCATCGCGGGTGAGGCTTCCCGCCTGGCCCATTACAACAAGCGCAGCACCATCAGTATAAAATGATGAAGGGGATAGATAGAGTGAACGTTCAAAGACTATTTCCTCGGGTGGATGGAGCTATTACAAGGGGGCATAACTATAGGGTTCGTGGTGGGAGATACAGGACGGATATCAGAGGTAGGTTCTTTACGCAGAGAGTGGTTGGGGTGTGGAATGGACTGCCTGCAGTGATAGTGGAGTCAGACACTTTAGAAACATTTAAGCGGTTATTGGATAGGCACATGGAGCACACCAGGATGATAGGGAGTGGGATAGCTTGATCTTGGTTTCAGATAAAGCTCGGCACAACATCGTGGGCCGAAGGGCCTGTTCTGTGCTGTACTGTTCTATGTCTATCAGCTCCCGGGAGATCCAGACCGCCGTGCGCCTGCTGCTGCCCGGGGAACTGGCCAAGCACGCCGTGTCGGAAGGGACAAAGGCGGTGACCAAGTACACCAGCTCCAAGTAAAACTCCACAATGGACTGAAAAGCACCCAAACACAACGGCTCTTTTAAGAGCCACCCACAATCCCTGGGAAAAGGCTGTATCATCCATTTAGTTTCAATTATTATATTACGACGCAGCGTCTCGAACAATGATAATTGTTGTTTTTCTGGTTATCAATGATAGACACGGAGGAATGTAAGTCAATCGCCCCGTGGATCATTGGCTCTGAGTAATATTTAAAATTAATTAACTGGTTCCTCACCCTCTCTGGGTTTAGATCTCAGACGCGTTGATATTCGGTCCCTTTTCCAGGCTTTCGAAGGAGAGCGAGGTAATGGAGCAAATGTGTCAGAATCATCGAATCCCTGCAGTACAGGGGGCCATTTGGCCCATCGAGTTTGCACCTACAACAATCCCTCACCCGTCCTCGTAACCCTAAATATTTACCCTGTTAATCCCCCTCATACTGGGGCAATTTAGCATAGCCAATCCACCCAACCCGCATACCTTTGGGTTGTGTGAAGAAAGCGGAGTGCCCGCAGGAAAACCACGCGGAATCGGGGGAAAAAGTGCAAACTCCTCAGTTTCCAGTTTGGTCTCAATGATCGATCAGTTTATTCCCTATAAGCCCCGGTTGTGCAGGAACCCTCAGTCTCGACGAAGATGGAGAACAGCCCGTCCATTTGCAGAACGATGTCAATGAAACTTTCTGGCGGCTGGTTCGAGAGTTTTAAAAAGAAAGAGATTAACCCCGAATGTATCCCGCATTCTAAAAGCAAATCTGCAACTTGGGATAAAATGTGAAATTGTGCAAACACAGACTGATGTTTTAAAAACGTTGTTGATAGATAGTTAATTATTGATGGGATTTGGTATTAACCGCATTTCTTGTTTGAGAAATATATCTGCGTACTTTCCAAAATTGAACAATTTATTTTCGGCTTGTTTTCAGATAAACCCAGACTGAAAATCAGAAACTGCCAGTTACAGGTTAACTATAGACTGGGGAAGAGAGAAAGGGAGATTCTTACATTCCTCAAAATGAATTCACCATTACCGATTAGAATAATTTCCGAAACTCTTGTTCTTTTCCGCTATGGCGGCTTTTACGGTTTGAAATGAAATCGGTTGGAATCTGAGATTTTGGCGCCGTTATTTTCCGCTATCACTCCGTGGGCTCTCCGGATTGGTGAGTTAAGCAGATTTCTGATTGGTCATATGAACAAGATGCTGAGAGGCAGCAACAAAGTGACCAATCAGCAATGTCCGCACCTCCATTCCTCCCGGAGTATAAGAGAAGCGAAAGGGAGTGGATTTCAGCATTTTTTGTGAAAGTGTTTGTGAGATTGTGCAGATGTCTGGAAGAGGAAAGAGCGGCGGGAAAGCTCGGGCCAAGGCCAAGTCTCGCTCCTCCCGGGCTGGACTGCAGTTCCCGGTGGGCCGTGTTCACAGGCTCCTGAGAAAGGGCAACTATGCTGAGCGTGTGGGTGCCGGAGCCCCGGTCTATCTGGCTGCTGTGCTCGAGTATCTGACCGCTGAAATACTGGAGTTGGCCGGGAACGCGGCCCGGGACAACAAGAAGACCCGCATCATCCCCAGACACCTGCAGCTGGCCGTCCGCAACGACGAGGAACTCAACAAGCTGCTGGGAGGGGTGACTATCGCTCAGGGCGGGGTGCTGCCTAATATCCAGGCCGTGTTGCTGCCCAAGAAAACTTCTGCGGCCTCGTCCAAGAGCAAGTGAAGCGACCGTTCTTTAATCATAGAAACCCTATCGAGTCTGCACCGACCACAATCCCACCCCACATAATCTGATAACCCAAAGGCTCTTTTCAGAGCCACTCACTTTATCTGAAAAAGGGCGATCTGTTTAACCGTCAGAGACACTGTACTGCTATTCACAGTAGAGCTGTTTCTCGCTTTGCTTTATCAATCCGTAATTCGCCCTGTGCACATTATTGACCCAGGTGTTTTAATGCATGTAAATTTGTGCTATTTATTGGAGAACATTTTACATATGTTGGAAATATCATTTCCAGCACCATGTCTGAGGTAATTATTTAAATGCAGGTACACAATTGCCCCAGAGTGAGAAACAGCATCAAAGATTGATGGCTGAAAAGCACCTCAAACTCAACGGCTCTTTTAAGAACCAACCACAATCTCTGAAAAATCTGCGCCATCTTTTCCCTTATTGAGTTCATGAGAAATCTCTTTCTGGAGGATAGAGATTTGTCCCGTTCCGGAATGCTGTGAATGGGACTTCATATCCGCCCCTCACACAAACACTCAGATTGAAGGAACAATCAAACTGAACTGAGAGCAGATTTTAAAACCCAGCCTGGGATTTGTGACGGACAATGAGGCCCAGCACAATATCAGGACGTAATTATTTACATTTAATGATAACTATATTCAGTTTCAGAATAAGATTTTTTTTTCACTCGAGTTATCTGGACACCGCTCCCGGAACAGAATAAAGGCGGGAATTAAGAGGTTATTCTCGGGCTGATCTGTTTATTCTGCAGTTTTCCCAGAGGACGGAATCAGCGAGATCTGCGCACAAGCTGCGCCTGAGTCCATTGCAGCGCTTTAAGATCTGCCTCCCCCCTGCCCTCGCTACTCTCCGGACACAAAGCTGCCTGTTCCACCGGCGGGATTGAGTCAGGAATTCTCTCCACACCTTCCATTGTAACATTCCCGACAGCTTTCAGGGGAGAGGGTCAGAAATCAGCCGTTTCTCTCTGTCCCTGTGAAGCCTGTGTGAAGGAGTTGGTTGGTAATCTCTATGTTTCTGCTTTTCCACTGAGCTGAGATTTGCTCCGTTTCAAATTGCTGAACGGGGACTGATTACCGCGGGCTATAGATAAGAGATTGAGAAATTCAAACTGTTCCTAAAATAGCGCCAGGATTCTGTGAGGGAAAATACAATAAACAGATTATAAAGTATGAGATTTAAATAGTTTCCTGAACAGTCCGGTGTTCCGTTATTTTATATTTTTCCTGCACTGAAATTGGCGGGTTTTTCCCAATTTGAAAATGTGAACCAATCAAAACCTCCCATTTCTTCTCCCTTGCTCTCCGATTGGTGAAGAATTGGATTGAAATGTGAGTGACCAATCAGAGCTAGAGTCTGGCTGCAGCCTCACAAACCGTTCACAATGATTATTAATAGAGATTAAACTGACGGAATCTGTATTTGAGATATTAAATGTACTTTGTTTCCACAGATAAATATTTGAAGAAACCACATATTTCCTCCACACGAGTTACAGGGAAGAATGTCGCCAGCTCCTTCTCACACATACTCCGAGCTCAGAGAAATAATCACATTTTAATTTGATGTTTTTAAGTTTCCTTTGTACTTTGATTTCTGTTCGGGCTGTTCCCCCTCCTTTTTGGGGAGCTGCCCCTTTTACTTTGTCCTGATTTAATCTGAGTTTGTTTACTTGGTTTGGTTTGACCTAAAAAGAGGACACAGACAGCTCATCAATTCCACAGTCTCCGAGAACAGAAATTATTGCAGAGGGACATTTTCAATCCAGCAATCAAACAGCAGGAATGGCAGATGCTGTGTCCCTATCACGTCTCGTTTTCGTACCAGGATGGCCGAGTGGTTAAGGCATTGGACTTAAGATCCAATGGACATATGTCCGCGTGGGTTCGAACCCACTCCTGGCAGAAGGATTTTTAACACTCCATTCTGCACCTTCTCCTCTGTATACACTGCGAAATGCGCACGCAACCAGAGTTTTCACAACATAGTAATTATTTCTTGTCACAATAAGAAATCAAATCAAACTCAATACCGCCGACAGGGTGATCCATAAATCCCAGTCCAAACCATTATCAGATCATCACTGTGTCAATCCCACAATAGAGCAGCCTTAGCTCCAAATTAAGTATCTGATAAAACCGTAAAATGGTTTTTTGGTTAAATGTTACACAATTAACCTTAATAATGTACTTTGAGATTCCAGTTAAATACCAGTCATATCACCCACATCAGGGGTTTGGAACTGGCAGTACTAATCGCCATGGTGAGTTCTCACAAATACATTAGATACAAATCTGAAGGACAATCTCAGATTGAGATATTCTGAAAGCGAGTATGACCTGAGATACAAACTCAGGTTCCAGTTGAAAACTCACCTAAATTATGAACCTAAAAGTTACAATATCAATTTGATGACTATGAACTGAACCATAAATTATAAACTAATCCTCACTCACACTGAGCCAGATGGAAGACATTGTGCCAATTCCAGACTGAGCTCCATTTTACACCCATGTCAAAATTCTTACTCCGAATCAGACTGTCACAGATCATATCAATGTGAACAACCTGAGTGAAACTTGCATAGCAATCCAGTATCAGATTGAAGGATACATTACCTTTCACAGTTGTGTTCACAGTGACAGAGATTTGTTACTGGGCCAAAACTCACTCACATTATTTTCTTCAAACCTACTGCATCAGTGGCCTATTTCTATGTTGGAAAGTTATTTGGAATTAATCCAAATAGATAACTTGTCCCAGAGATTGAAGGTTATTTAATTAATCCCATACTCACACTAAATACCAAAGACTGATAAATAAGAGAATAGTTCTGATCACATGTTCAGCATCAACAGCTGAAAAGTACAGGCTGTTTACTGCACTCACTCACAGGAGCTGAGTCTGAGTGATATGAAATAAATCACACACACACCAATTGTATCACTGAGGGATTTGGAAACAACCAAAGGCTCACACAGAGTAACGGAAACAAATGGAAGATTAGACAGAGAGAGACGTGAGTGAAAAATCCCAAATGAGACACACAATTTTAAACAGCACCATAGATTTACATACATGATTAATTCCACTGACAGGAACAGCATGAAGCTGATGTTCTGCAAACAGTACCAGAGGAATTAAAGCATATATTCCACAAACAGCAGCAGGGGATTTAAAATTACTGATGTTTGCCACACTTATATGAAATGCTCACAGATATAGAGGCCATTGACAGGTCTCGAATGATCCAACACTCACACACTTTATAAGAGTCTGCCAGATATATATAACTGGCTCCTTCAGAAATAACACCAGACAAATTCAGATTCAGAATGGAACCAGATACTGAAACATGTGAATTGATTCCAACACTGATTGTGTGTCTTGGGCAGCCCATACCTATGGGGATATGGTGGATCATGACGGCAAATCCTACCATATACATCACCAGGCAGGTCGCTACTGCACAAATAAAAGCAAATTACTGTGGATGCTGGAATCTGAAATCAAAAGAGAAAATTCTGGAAAATCTCAGCAGGTCTGGCAGCATCTGTAAGATGACAAAGGTCTTCGACAAAGGGTCGTCTGGACTTGAAACGTCAGCTCTTTTCTCTCCTTACAGATGCTGCCAGACCTGCTGAGATTCTCCAGCATTTTCTCTTTTGCTACTGCACAATGTGATTCTGCAATGGGGCAACACTTACTAAATAATCCTGATTGTGCTCAGAATTACACTGAAAATGTGACCAGAAGGGCAGAGTTTTTTTTTGAAAAATGTGACCTACCCTTTAAGGCAGAGGTGAGGAGGAACCTTTTTGATCAGTTGTTTTTTTTTCTTTATCCATTCATGGGATGAGGGCATCACTGGCTCAGCCAGGATTTATTGCCCACACTTAATTGCCCTGGGGTAGGCAGTGCTGAACTGCAATCTTCAACTGCTGCTGCCAATGTCATGTAGGTACACCCACAGTGTGTTTTTTCTTTGGCGGGGGGGGGGGGGGGGGGGGGATGCTGGGGAGTGGGAAGTTCCTGGACTCTGACCTACTGACACTGAAGGAACGGCGATATATTTCCAAGCCCTGATGATGAGTGGCTTGGAGGGAGATTTCCAGGTGATGTTGTTCTGATGCATCTGCTTTTCCTTTTCCTTCTAGGCGATAGTCATGGTGGGTTTGGAAGGTTCTGTCAAATACACCTTTGTGAATTCTGGCAATGCATCTTGTAGATGGTGTGCACTGCTGACCCTGTCTGTCAATGGTAACATAAGCCTTATTGTGACTAATAAATACACTTTAACTTTAACTTTTGGTGGAGGGAGTGACTCTTTGTGGTTGGGAAACGAATTAAGTCAGATATTTTGTACTGGATAGTGTCAAACTTCTAGTGTTGTTGGAGATGCATTCACCCAGGCAAGTTACATGTGGAAACCGGGTACTCCGGCTTCCTTCCACAGTCCAAAGATGTGCAAGTTGGGTGGATTGGTCATTCTAGATTGCCCTTTGTGTGGTAAAAAGTGAAGGTTAGGTAGATTAGCGGGGTGGGTGCGTGGGGCTCTGGCTATAGGACATGGATGGGATGCTCTGTTGGAGAGTCAGTGCAGTTTCAATGGGCCAAATGGTCTCCTTCAGCACTGTAGGGATTCTGTGATTTAAAGGTCATTTGACTGTCCATCGACCTCGGGGTTATGGGCCCAGCATGCTTCCGCTGCGCCACTCTGCTATAAGCTAACAGTTTCCTGCTTATTATTGCTGAGCTGTAGCAGGACAAAATGTCACTGTTGCATTGCTGTTTAATGTCAGAAAATGTGCTCGGCAGCTCCGCCTGGCGGCACAATTCCATGCTTAACACACCAAGAATGGAACACACATAAAAGCAGCAAGAGACTGACAGGAGGCACAGGCAGAGGAGAATGGACCGACTGATCATTTGTGTAAAGTGTTCATGAAAAGATCAGCCATGATCTTATTGAATGGCGGTGCAGGCTCGAGGTGACAAAAGGCCGACTGATGCTCCATGCTTTTATAATCTCATATTCTTCTTTGGATCCAATACTATTAATTTATTTTGTTATCCATGATTGGGCCACTTTCCAGTTATGTTTACGTGCCAGAAAGGAATGTATAACTCTTCCATTACATACAACTATGCCTTAAATATTAGCCATTGCCTATCGACCGTTATGCCATTTTATGAATCTATTAATCCGTAATCTATTTTAGCAAACTCACCTCTCATAACTTCCTAGTTTACGTTATTTAGGTTTAGGATTCTCGTTCAGGATTGGATCTGAGTCATGCTTCTGGACTGATGGGAGATGTTCCACAAAGCAGTCACTCAATCTACCAATGCAGAGCACATCATTAGCAGTGAAATTTTAGAAAAAATATAATGTTGCAAAAGCTCATTCTCCTGCATGTCGACACTGAACTGTGAGGAAAGGTAATGCGGCCTTCCATTCAGGAACTTCTGGTATTTCTTCCCTTTCCTCAACCAATCTTCTCACCACTCTGTGGCAGGCAGGGTTCTCAAGTGTGTCGCTCCCATGTCCCACACTTGGAACATTTCCAATCAGTTCACAATGATGATTGAATTTCTGAGAAGAGTTTCTAGTCACCTGCCATTTTCATTCTGCATCTCACTCTCACACGGATTATTCTGTCCTGGGTCTTTCCTGGTGTTCAGAGCACCTCTCCTCCATTCAGATTTTTCTTACTTTATGTATCTGGTGATTATCCCTTTCACTGTGTAACTAATTCTTATTATTTAATGCATGCGTGCATGTCACAGATATTCCATTTCGTTCTTTTTCACATGAGCCCCTCTCCTCTCCATTTGCCTGTAATGTATTACATTTCTAACTTCAAACAGTTCTGATGGGCAGATGTTGATCTGAAATATTTGCTATTAACTGTTTGTCTCTGCAGCAGCTCACTTGTTATGTAATTACAGATCTTCGAAATTAAATTCATACTTCCTGCATTCATACCATTTGAAGTCAGTACTAAGGTTGAGAGGAGTTTTCAGAGAGGTGATTGAAATCATGATCGGTTTCAATAGAGTAAATGGAAATAAAATGTTTCTGTGAAACAATGGCACGGGTTCGTTGTGAATGATATAAAAGAACAAAGAAAACCGTCAGGGAATACATTTGTCATTACATTGGGCAGCAAGTTGCTGTGATCTTGAATATGATGCCTGTAATCGAAGCCAATTAGAATGAAAAGTAAATTGTATTCATTCATGTGATGTGTTCATCACTGGCTTGGCCAGCATTTATTGCACTAATTTCCCTTGAACTGAGTGGCTTGTTAGGCCATGTCAGAGGGCATTAAAGAGTCAAAAACATACTGTGGGTCTGGAGTCACAGGGAGGCCAGAACAGGTAATGTGGGTGGGTTCTTTTCCTATAGGGGTATCAGTGAACCAAATGGGTTTTTACAACACGGCCATCATTAGACCTTTAATTCCAGATTTTAATTGAGCTCAAATTGCACACTGTGCTGAGGTGATAATCAGGTCCCATTGAATTGCACTGGACCTCTGGGTCACTAGTCCAGTGACAATACCACTACGCCATTACCTCCTCACGTGGGAACTGTGGCCGCCACGAGCAGATATCAGCAAGTAGTTTATTGTAGGCTGATTGTCTGTGAGCTGAAACATGAACTCTGTTTCTCTCTCCACAGATGCTGCCTGACCTGTTGTGTATTCCAGAATTTTCACCTTGTTTCAGATGTCCAGCGTCCACATGATTTTACCTGTGAATTATTGCAGCTGTTGCTCAGAAAACTGAGGCCTGAAATAGACAAATTAAGAGCGATTTTGAATCAAGCTGGATGTTGGTTTTGGAATTCGGCCCCTCAGTTTCTGTGAAGGTATGTTTTTGTTTGGGTGACTTTAGTGTGTAGAAGCAGGAGAAAGTGATGGGTTTAATTCTGAGTAAATTTGAGAGCAGTAGGGTCAAAACACTTCTGATCAAAGATCATTAACTGTGTCTTGTACAGTTAAAGAAACATTGCACACTCACATACAATAAGTGTGGGACAGAGAATCAATTCCACATTGATATGCAGTATCAGACTGAGTTAATTCCACACTGAAAACTGTAACAGAGACTGAGAAAAGGAGTTAGTCCCACACACACACTACCAGAACATAAGAAAAAGGAGCAGGAGAAGACCATTCAGCCCATCAGGCCTGTTCTGCCATTCAGTAAGATCATGGCTGATCTGATTGTGGCCTCCACTCCACTTCAGTACCTGTCCCCATAACCCTTGATTCTCTTGTAGCTCAAAAATCTGTCTAACTCAAGATTGAATCTATTCAATGACAAAAATTAAGGTTCCCTTAAAATAAGTAATTCCTCCTAATCTCCATCTTAAATTGGAGATGCTTTATCTTTAAACTGTGCCTCTCGTTCCAGTTTCCCCCTACACATTGCAACATCCCACTCAGCATCTACACTGTCAAGCCCTTGAGAATCTTATATGTTTTAGTACGATCCTCGCTCATTCTTCTCCACTGAAAATTGGCCAGACTTGTTTAATTTTTCCTCATAAGAGAACTCCTTCATCTCAGGAATCAGCCTCCACTCGCTGCAGTTTTCTAAGCTGACAGTGACCCACTTCCATACACGAACAGACACTGACACAGACATTATTATCAATTGATTGAGTCAATTCCACATCTACACACAGTAATAGAGATTGAAAGAGTGTTAATGCCACACTGCAGTAAAGGATAAAGAATAGAGAAGCGTTAATTCCAGCTTCATGTCCAACTCAGAGATGAACAGTGTTAATGCCCCATTCACATACAGTAATAAAGAATAACAGATACAGAATTAATTCTATATTCACATACGCTAACAAAGATGGACAGAAAGGTAATGGCTAAATTCAGCACAGTCCCAGATGACCATCGGCTGCTCTCTCCTTTCATGAATATCCTCAGCTGGTACAGGAATATGAACCCACGCTGTTGGGGTTACTCTGCATCACAGTCCCGCTGTCCAGCCAACTGAGCAAATCAACCCCCAGGGTAGGACAGAGAACAAAGAAAATTACAGCATAGGAACAGGCCCTTCGGCCCTCCAAGCCTGCACCAACCATGCTGCCTGATTTAACTAAAACCCCCTACGCTTCTGGGGACCATATCCCTCTATTCCCATCTCATTCATGTACTTGTCAAGATGCCCCAAGAGAGGTAATTGCAAACTGAAACACAGGAACTGAGACTGGCGAATCAATTTAATTCCACACTCACTTGCACGAATGCAGGCTGACACATCAGAGAATTAATCCATCCTCAAATAAACTGACAGGAAGAAATTCACTGTAGTTCCACCCTGGGATACAGTAACAGAGACTGACAGAGTGAATCGTGCTCTCATGTACAGATTGACAGATAGCAGGAATGAGTTAACTCCACATTCTCATACAGTAACAGAGATGGACAGATAGAGTGTGAATTCCACACTCTAATGGTTCTCACTTGAAGAATTCTTCTGATATGCATAGAGTCATAGAGGTTTACAACATGGAAACAGGCCCTTCAGCCAAACTTGTCCATGCCGCCCCTTTTTAATAAAAAAAAGTCAAGGTAATCCCAATTGCCCGCATTTGGCCCATATCCCTCTATACCCATTGTACCCATGTAACTATCTAAATGCTTTTTAAAAGACAAAATTGTACCCGCCTCTACTACTACCTCTGGCAGCTTGTTCCAGACACTCACCATCCTCTGTGTGAAAAAATTGTCCCTCTGGACACTTTTGTATCTCTCCCCTCTCGTTTTAGACTCCCCTACCTTTGGGAAAAGATATAGACTATCCAGCTGATCTGGGCACCTCATTATTTTATAGACCTCTATAAGATCACCACCTACGCTCCAGAAGAAAAAGTCCCAGTTTATCCAGCCTCTCCTTATAACTCAATCCATCAAGTCCCGGTAGCATCCTAGTAAATATTTTCTACACTATTTCTAGTTTAATAATATCCTTTCTAAAATAGGGTGACCAGAATTGCACACAGTATTCCAAGTGTGGCCTTACCAATGTTTTGTACAACTTCAACAAGACATTCCAAGTCCTGTATTCAGTGTTCTGACCAATGAAACCAAGCATGCCGAATGCCTTCTTCACCACTCTGTCCACCTGTGACTCCACTTTCAAGGAGCTATGAACATGTACCCCCAGATCTCTTTGTTCTGTAACTTTCCCCAATGCCCTACTATTAACTGAGTCAGTCCTGCCCTGGTTCAATCTACCAAAATGCATCACCTCGCATTTAAACTCCATCTGCCATTCGTCAGCCCAATGGCCCAATTGATCAAGATCCCCTTGCAATTGGAGATCACTTTCTTCACTGTCCACTCTGCCACCAATCGTAGTGTCATCTGCAAACTTACTAACCATTCCTCATATATTCTCATCAAATCATGAATATAAATGACAAATAACAGTGGACCTAGCACAGATCCCAGAGGCACATCCCTGGTCACAGGCCTCCAGTTTGAAAAACAACTCTCTACAACCACCATCTGGCTTCTGTCAAGAAGTCAATTTTGTATCCAATTAGATACCTCACCCTGGATCCCGTGAGATTTAACCTTATGCAACAACCTACCATGCGGTACCTTGTCAAAGGCCTTGCTAAAGTCCATGTAGACAACATCAACTGCACTGCCCTCATCTACCTTCTTGGTTACCCCTTCAAAAAACTCAATCAAATGGCCTCTTCATTGTTTCATTATACTTTCTATCTTCCTCATCCTCCAAGGAGCCCTGGCTTTGGTTCCCCTCCCTTTCACCCTGGTTAGAATGTACCGAGTCTGTACCTGAAACATCTCCTGAAAGATCACCCATTGTTCTGTGACAGCTTTTCCTGTCAGATTTTGGCTCCAGTTTACTCTGGCTCAATCCCAGCTCCTCCCATTGAGGTTAGTCCTCTTCCCATTCAGATGTGCTACTTTAGATTGTTCCTTGCTAATATCAAGCTTGTGACACAATGATCACTGTTACTCAAGTGACCACCTCCAGACACTTGGATCATGTGGTCAACCTCCCTGTCAGTCTGTGTGAGAATGGAATTAATTCTGTATCTACAATGCATGATCTGCCTATAGATTTGCTGCTCTATTTCCTTCTCACCACACCTACCTTTTACCCTTCTCACTTTTCTGTTCACATTGTATTGAATAGTAATCGCCCGGTTCTCTCCATTTCCAGACCACATTTTCAACATTGACACTCTCTTGTGTTCCTATGTGGCTATTTGTGCTTCTAACTCACCAACCTTATTCACCAGACTGTCCACTATGTTACCAAGATTGCTGGCATAGTGGACAGTGAAGAAGGTTATCTAGGATTGCAACAGGATTGTGATCAATTGGGCCAGTGGGCTGACGAATGGCAGATGGAGTTTAATTTCGACAAATGCAAAGTGATGCATTTTGGTAGATCGAACCAGGGCAGGACTTAGTCAGTTAATAGTAGGGAGTTGGGGAGCGTTATAGAACAAAGAGATCTAGGGGTACAGGTTCATAGCTCCTTGAAAGTGAAGACACAGGTGGACAGAATGGTGAAGAAGACATTCAGCATGCTTCGTTTCATTGGTCAGAATATTGAATACAGGAGTTGGGACGTCTTGTTGAAGTTGTACAAAACATTGGGTCGTTGAAATTGTACAAGACATTGGGACGTCTTGTCGAAGTTGTACAAGAGGGCATGGGTTAAGGGTGAAAGGAGAAAAGTTTAAAGGGAATATTAGGGGGGGCTTCTTCACGCAGAGAGTGGTGGGAGTGTGGAATGAGCTGCCGGATAAAGTGGTAAATGCGGGGTCACTTTTAACATTTAAGAAAAACTTGGACGGGTTCATGGATGAGAGGGGTGTGGAGGGATATGGTCCAAGTGTAGGTCAGTGGGACTAGGCAAAAAATGGTTCGGCACAGACACAAAGGGCCAAAAGGCCTGTTTCTGAGCTGTAATTTTCTATGGTTCTATGGTTCTATTGATCAGGCCACACTTGGAATACTGTGTACAGTTCTGGTCACATTATAGGAAGGATATTATTAAATAAGAAAGAGTGCAGAAAAGATTTATAGGATGCTACCGGGAGCTGATGGTTTGAATTATAAGGAGAGGCTGAATAGACTGGGACTTTTTTCTCTGAAGCGTACAAGGCTGAGGGGTGATGTTATAGAGTGTTATAAAATAATGAGGGGCAGCGAGATAGTCGATATCTTTTCCAAAAGGTAGGGGAGTCTAAAACGAGAGGGCATCGGTTTAAGGTGAGAGGGGAGAGATATAAAAGAGTCCAGAGGGGCAATTTTTTCACCCAGAGGGTGATAAGTGTCTGGAACAAGCTGCCACAGTAGTAGTAGAGGTGGGTACAATTTTGTCTGTTAAGAAGTGTTTAGACAGTTACATGGGTAAGATGGGTATTGAGGGATATGGGCCAAATGCAGGCAATTGGGACTAGTTTAGGGGTTAAAAAACGGGGTGGCATGGGCCAGTTGGGCCAAAGGGCCTGTTTCCATGCTGTAAACCTCTGACTCGATGACACTTTGTGTGATTACACACATGCTTTCCAAACCTATCCTTGTATTCCACTGAGATTCCTTCTTCATATACTCCTACCTTATATGATTTGATTTATTATTTTCACGTGTATGAGTATATAGTGAAAATTACTGTTTCTTGCGCGCTATATAGACTAAGCATAACTTTCATAGAGAAGGAAAGGAGAGAGTGCAGAATGTAGTCATAGCTAGGGTGTAGAGAAAGATCAACTTAATGCAAGGTAGGTCCATTCAAAAGTCTGGCAGCAGCAGGGAAGAAACTGTTTTTGAGTCGGTTGGTACGTGACCTCAGACTTTTCTATCTTTTTCCCAACGGAAGAAGGTGGAAGCGATAATGTCTGGGGTGAGTGGGGTCCTGAATTCTGCTGGCTGGCAGCAGGAAGTGTATACAGAGTCAATGGATGGGAGGCTGGTTTGCGTGATGGATTGGGCTACATTCACAACATTTTGTAGTTTCTTGCAGTCTTGGGCAGAGCAGGAGCCAAACCAAGTTGTGATACAGCCAGAAATAATGCTTTCTATGGTGCATCTCTAACAGTTGGTGAGAGTCGTAGCTGATGTGCTAAATTTCTTTAGTCTTCTGAGAAAGTAGAGGCGTTGCTGGGGCTTTCTTAACTATAGTGTCGGCATGAGGGGGACCAGGACAGGTTGTTGGTGATCTGGACACCTAAAAACTTGAAGCTCTTGACCATTTCTACTTCGTCCCCGTTAATGTAGACAGGGGCATGTTCTCTCTTATGTTTCCTGAAGTAGATGACAATCTACTTCATTTTGTTGACATTGGGGGACAGATTATTGTCACCGCACCAGTTCACCAGATTCTCTATCTCGTTCCTGAACTCTCTCATCATTGTTTGCGATCCGGCCCACTGCGGTGGGGTTGTCAGCAAACTTGAAAATCGAATTGGAGGGGAATTTGGCCACACAGTCACAGGTGTATCAGGAGTATAGTAGGGGGCTGAGAACACAGCCTTGTGGGGCACCAGTGTTGGGGATGATCGTGAAGGAGGTGTTGTTCTTATCCTTTCTGATTGTGGTCTGTGGGTTAGGAAGTTCAGTATCCAGGCACAGAGAGAGGAGCCGAGGTTCAGGCCACGGAGTTTGGAGATGAGTTTTGCAGGAATATTGGTGTTGAAGGCTGAGCTGTAGTCAATAAATAGAAGTCTGCTGTAAGTGTCTTTGTTATCGAGGTGTTCCAGGGCTGAGTGCAGGGGCAGGGAGATGCCGTCTGCTGTGTACTGTTGCGCTGGTAGGCGAACTGTTGTGCATCCAGATAGTCTGGGAGGCTGGAATTGATTTGTGCCATGTCTAATCTTTCGATGCGCTTCCTAATGATGGATGTCTGAGCCACTGGATAATGGTCATTGAGGCACGCTGCTTAGCTTTTCTTTGGCACTGGGATGATAGTCATCATCTTGAAGCAGGTAGGGACCTGAGATTGTTGTAAAAAGAGGTTGAAGATGTCTGCGAATGCCCCCGCCAGCTGATCCATGCAGGATCTGAGTGCTTGTCCGGGTACCCCATCCGAGGCAGTCACTTTCCTTGGGTTGACCTCTGAGAAAGCTGCTCTGACATTTGCAATGGTGACCTCAGATACATAAGAACATAAGAAATAGGAGCAGGAGTAGGCCATCTAGCCCCTCGAGCCTGCCCCGCCATTCAATAAGATCATGGCTGATCTGACGTGGATCAGTACCACTTACCCGCCTGATCCCCATAACCCTTAATTCCCTTACCGATCAGGAATCCATCCATCCGCGCTTTAAACATATTCAGCGAGGTAGCCTCCACCACCTCAGTGGGCAGAGAATTCCAGAGATTCACCACCCTCTGGGAGAAGAAGTTCCTCCTCAACTCTGTCTTAAACCGACCCCCCTTTATTTTGAGGCTGTGTCCTCTAGTTTTAACTTCCTTACTAAGTGGAAAGAATCTCTCCGCCTCCACCCTATCCAGCCCCCGCATTATCTTATAAGTCTCCATAAGATCCCCCCTCATCCTTCTAAACTCCAACGAGTACAAACCCAATCTCCTCAGCCTCTCCTCATAATCCAAACCCCTCATCTCCGGTATCAACCTGGTGAACCTTCTCTGCACTCCCTCCAATGCCAATATATCCTTCCTCATATAAGGGGACCAATACTGCACACAGTATTCCAGCTGCGGCCTCACCAATGCCCTGTACAGGTGCATCAAGACATCCCTGCTTTTATATTCTATCCCCCTCGCGATATAGGCCAACATCCCATTTGCCTTCTTGATCACCTGTTGTACCTGCAGACTGGGCTTTTGCGTCTCATGCACAAGGACCCCCAGGTCCCTTTGCACGGTAGCATGTTTTAATTTGTTTCCATTGAGATAGTAATCCCATTTGTTATTATTTCCTCCAAAGTGTATAACCTCGCATTTCTCAACGTTATACTCCATTTGCCATATCCTCGCCCACTCACTCAGCCTGTCCAAATCTCTCTGCAGATCTTCTCCGTCCTCCACACGATTCACTTTTCCACTTATCTTTGTGTCGTCTGCAAACTTCGTTACCCTACACTCCGTCCCCTCCTCCAGATCATCTATATAAATGGTAAACAGTTGCGGCCCGAGTACCGATCCCTGCGGCACGCCACTAGTTACCTTCCTCCAACCGGAGGGTAACGAGTGGCGTGCCACTAGATACAGATTCATCTCAGGCTTCCAGGGTGGAGCGCGTGCTCTCACTGACCTCTTGCTCAGAGCAGGCACAGAATGCATTGAGCTCATCAGGGAGGCGTGCGTTGGAGCCGGTGATTTTTTTTCTTTCTCTAGATATTCCTCTTTTCCACTTCTATAGAATGGTGCCCATCCCCCTGCCAGTTTAGTTCAAACCCTCCTCGTCCACATGAGTGACCCTCTTCATGAGGACACAGGCATTGAGTACAGAATCATGCAAGTTATGCTGAGCCTTTAGAAAACTCTGATTGGATCACAGCTGAAGCATTGAGTCCAGTTCTGCTCAGCACACTTGAGGAAACATGTGACGGTGGTTCAGCGGGTGCAGAGGAGATTGACCAGAATGGTTTCAGCAATGAGGGGTTTTAGCCACAAAGTTAGGTTGCATAAGCTGGGGTTGATCTTTTTGGAGCAAAGCAGATTGAGAGAGCGATCTGATAGAGGTGGACAGGATTATGGCTGGTGTGGTTCAGGTCGACAAAGAAAAGCTGATCCCATTCACTGATAGTATAAGGACTGAGGGGCACAAGTTGAAGGCTTTGGAAGAGACACTGGGGGGGGGGATGTGTGGAAGAACTTCTCATGCAGCGAGTGACAACCTGGAAGTTGCTGTCTCTGAGGTTGGAAGCCGAGATGATGAATTATTTCAAAGAGGAATTTGGAGGGACATTTGAGGGAAATAAACTTGTCGGGCTATGGGGATAGAGCAGGAGAATGGGACTGACTGGATTACTCCATGGAGAACCAGCATGGACTGGATGTGGCGAATGGCCTCCTTCCATACGGTAATGACTCTAATTCCAGTCTCCCCTGGTTTGCTGTGATTGGACAGTGAAGATTGGAAGCAGAGGCAGACAGTCAGGATGTGGGGAGTTAGACAAAGAGCAGCTCTTGCAGGCACCAGGTGAGAACGAGGATGGACACATTTTAAACAGAGACTGTTTGGTTTTGATTACTATCTGGTTAATCACACGGGAGCAATGAATGGAAATATGAACATTACAAATGTCCCTGCTCCATCCGGTTATCCCATTCATGGAGCAGTGCAGGGTTTCAGTTCTATCTGAATGTCATTGAATTGTTGTAGCGCCTACCGCCACTGATCATGCATCTCGTACACAGACACTGAGGCCTGCAGTCAGACATTGACAATGTTTGTATCACTGGGGTTCCTTTGTGGATGTTCATTATGATTATATACTGAGATTTATAAATTACTAAAACTGCTCTTTTAAATTTATTTGCAAGACCAGAGATCCTCTGACCTCGGAAGGGAGACCCCGACCTGGCAGTGACCCGGAGAACCCGAACACGTGGACCCAGCCGTGACCCCAGAGACCCCATCCACTAACCAGCCTTCAACCCGTCCACGCCGGAGTGTGGTGTGAACACCCTCCAAACTCAAACCGCAGCGTGACAGCGACCCGAAACTCCCGACCGCTCAGACCCGACTGCCGACGCAGGAACCGTGACCATGGCAACAAATCCTCCACCCACACACCAACCAAAGCGGAAACAGAATACAGCTACACCCTTGATCCCACAGACTAAACACCGTCTCACAGGCACGACAGGAAGCAGCGACCCCAGGAAGCGTGGGAAACGCGCAGGCTTGCAGGTGAGACTGAAACAATGTGGTTCCAAGGCCCCCCTCCCCAGCTTACTCCTGGCAAATGTTCAATCTCTGGAAAACAATCTAGATGAACTTAAAACCAGACTCGCTTTTCAAAGGGAACTGAGAGACTGCTGTGTGCTCTGTTTCACGGAGACACAGATCACACCTCCTTCACCGGACAGTGCCCTACAACCTCAGGGCTTCTCCATCCACCGAATGGACCGTACAGCGGCCTCAGATAAGGCTTGCGCAGGTGGCGTCTGCCTTCTAATCAACACCTCTTGGTGCTCCGGTGTCACAACACTGGCGAGTTTCTGCTCCTCGGACCTAGAATACCTGACGCTGAAATGCTGCCCCGACAACCTTCCACGGGAGTTCACCTCTGTTATCCTGACAGCAGTTCACATTCCACCCCAGGCAGACATGAAGGTCGCGCTGGATGAAATATCTACCACCACAAACAGCCTTGAGACAAAATATCCCGAGGCCTTGTTCATCGAGGCCGGGGACTTCAACCAGGCCAATCTCAAGAGTGTCCTACCAAGGTACTACCAACATGTCACCTGTCCCACCAGAGGCCCAAACATCCTCGACCACTGTTACACAAAAATCAAACATGCCTACCGTTCTTTCGCCCGCCCAAACTTTGGCAAATCAGATCACAAGGCTGTGCTCCTGCTCCCAGCTTACAAGCAAAAAACTGAAGCAGGAGAATCCGATTAAAGAAAGTCACGCATTGTTGGTCTGAGGAATCGGATGATCTCCTACGTGACTGCTTCGAGTCAATGCACTGGTCAATATTTAAAACTCAGCAAGCACCCTGAATGAGTACGTCACGACAGTAACTGACTTCCTTAGTAATTGCATAGAAGACTGAGCCAAAGAAGCAAATCCATGTTTTTCCCAACCGGAAAGCATGGATGAACAGGGATATCCACTGCTTCCTGAAGTCCAGGTCTGAGGGGTTTCAGTCAGGGGACCCTGAACTGTAAAGAAATCCAGATGTGATCTACAGAGAACCATCAAAGATGCCAAGTGCCAGTACCGGACCAGGCTAGAGTCCTAGGCTCGCCACATGGACTCCCACCGTTTATAGTAAGGTCTGAAAGACATAACAGGCTACCAGATGAAGGCATGTCGAATTGCCAGCGACAATGCCCCTCTCCCTGATGAGCTCAATGCATTCTGTGTCTGTTTTGAGGGAGAGAGAGGATGCCCTCCACTCTGAAAGCCTTGGCCGAACCTGTATCCGAGGTCACCATCACAGACTTCAGATCAGCCTTCTTGAACGTCAACCCGCAGAAAGCGAGTGGCCTGGATGGGGTACGGGGACAGGCACTCAGATCCTGCGTGGACCAGCTGGCAGGGGTATTCGCAGACATCTTTAACCTCTCCTTACACCAATCTGAGGTCCGTATCTGCTTCAAGGAGATGACATCATCCCTGTACCAAAGAAAAGCCAGGCGTCGTGCCTTCATGACTATTGCCTGGTAGCTCTGACATCCATCATTATGAAGTGCTTCGAAAGGTTAGTCATGGCACGGATCAACTCCAGCCTCTCAGATTGCCTGGATCCACTACAGTTCACCTACTGCCGCAACAGGTCCACAGTAGATGCCATCTCCCTGACTGTATACTCAACCCTGGAACACCTGGATAATAAAGACTCATGTCAGATTCCCATTTATTGATTACAGCTCAGCCTTCAGCACCATTATTCCTACAAAACCCATCTTCAAACTCCATGGCTCGGGTTTGGCTCCTCCCTCTACGACTGGATCCTAGACTTCCTAACCCACAGACCGCAATTAGTAAAGATAAGCAACGACACCTCCTCCACGATTATCCTCAACACCAGTGCCCCACAAGGCTGTATCCTCAACCCCTGACGATGCTCCTTATACCCTTATGACTGTATGGCCAAATTCCACTTCAAATCTATTTTCAAGTTTGCTGATGATACCACCATAGTGGATCGGATCTCAAACAATGATGAGACGGACTACAGGAATGAGACAGAGAATCTGGTAAATTAGTGTGACGGCAATAATCTCTCCCTCAATGTCAACCAGACAAAGGGGATTGTCATTAACTTCAGGAAGCATCGTGGAGGACATGCCCCTGTCTACATCAATGGGGATGAAATGGAAATTGTTGAGAGCTTCAGGTTTCTGGGTGTCGAGATCATCAATAACTTGTCCTGGTCCTTCCACCCTGACACTATAGTTAAGTAAGACCTCTAATTTCTCAGGAGGCTAAGGAAATTCAGCATTTCCGCTATGACTCTCACCAGGTTTTACAGATGCACCATAGAAAATACCCTTTCCAGATGTATCGCAGCTTGGTATGGCTCCTGCTCTTACCAAGACCGCCTGAAACTACGAACAGTTCTTAAAGTAGCCCAGTCCATCACACAAACCAGCCTCCCATCCATTGACTCCGTCTGCACTTCCCATCACATCAGAAAAGCAGTCAGCATAATCAAACACCCCCACGCACCCCGGACATACTCTCTTCCACGTTCTTCCAACAGGAAAAAGATACAAACGTCTGAGATCATGTATCAACCAACTCAAGAACCGCATCTTCCCTGCTGCCATCAGACTTTTGAATGGACCTGCCTTATATTGATCTTTCGCTACAGACTAGTTATGAATGTAACACATTCTGCACTCTGTCATTTCTTTCTCCCCGTGTACTCTATGAATGGTATGCTTTGCTTGTATAGCGCACAAGAAAAAATACTTTTCACAGTATGCCAATACATGTGACAACAGTAAATCAAATTGAAAAAGGGCTGTGTATTATTCCCTCACCTGTAATTGGGTTACAATGAGTAAATTATTCCTGACAGGCAAATCATTGAACCAATCAAGGTTAGTTTGAAGTTTCCTCACCTAAGTTGCAATGAACAGTGCAGCGAGCTCCTCACACATAGTATGTCTGTTCTCTCTCACAGAGTGCATCAGTTCCACAGTCTCAGGCAGCAGAAATGGTTGCAGAGACACATTTTCAATCCAACAATCAATCCGAGCAGGAGAGACAGACATTGTTTCCATGTCATCCCAAGTCAGTACCACTGACAGGGAGATACATAAATCCCAGTCCAAATTCTCACCCGCTATCAGATTGTCAGTGTGTCAGTCCTACAATATTGTAGCATTAGATGCAATTCAATTGAATACCAGATAGAAATAAATGATTGTATAATCTGAGACACACACTGATTATTGTAATAAGGATACATATAAATTGGTACAAACTGAGATACAGATCACATACCTGACTTAAAGCCTCAGACGTGTAGGGCAGAAATTGTAATAATTCTCAGTCAAACAGAGCTCAACATTCAAGTATTAAAGTTCTCCCAAACAGAGTGAATGATGAAGGCATCAATTTGATTATTAAAATGTGAATTACACTTACCTTTACTTAACAATGGCGTGTTACATGAAAAGATGCATGATCCTCCACAATTGTGCTCACACAGAAAGTGATTTAATACAAGGCAAAAATTAGAATTAAAAAAAAAACCTGCAGCATCAATGGCCTGTTTCTGCACTGAAATTTCAATGTGGAATGAATCCAGACTGTTAAACTGTCTCAGAGCCTGCGGTTATGTAATGAATCCCACACTGTCAGAGTAGCAGTGACTGACAGATTCAGAATCAGTCTCCAGCACATGTCCATTACCAGACACTGACAGACACAGACTGTTACTGAACTCACTGACAGCACCTGATCCTGAATGACACGAATCAGTCTGACACACATATATGGTACGACTGATAGAGTCCAGAAATCATCACAAACCCACACAGACTGATGAATGTGCCCAGACTACACACCCCATATTAAAGAAAGGAAGTTACAGACCCACATTTTCTTACAGATTTTCCACATTACCATAGAGAATCACTGAATTTTACTAAACTAATCCTACACTCATATCCAGCACAAGGTCCTGGCAAACACAGAATGAGTTCCATATTCGCATCCAGCACCAGTATCTGACATAGGTAATCAACACAGTCAAACAGCCCTCTTCACCCCCACCCCCCCCCCCCCCCCCACACACACACACACACACAGACTATTTGCACAACTGAAAGAAGCCACTTGCCCTGTCAAATCTGTACTGACTCTCCAAGTGAGTAACACACCTTGTTCCATCCGTCCACCTTCTCCCCACATCTCTGCACATTCTTCCTTTTCAGGCAATAATCCAATTCTTTCTTGAATGCCTTGATTGAAGCTGCCTCTAGCGCACTGTCCGGCCCCACATCCCAGATCATAACCACTCGCTGCATGAAAAGGTTTCTCCTCATGAATCTATTCCTCCTTTTCCCAATTTCCTTAAATCTGTTCCCTCTGCTTCTCAATCCTTCCCACAATGGGAACAGTTTCTTCTCTATCTACTCTGTCCAGATTCCACCTTATTCTGAATATTGTTATTAAATCTCTTTTCAACCTTCTCAGCTCCAAGGAAAGTGGTTCCAACTTCACCAGTTTATCTCAGGAACTGAAGCTCTTCATCCTTCACAATGTGTCTCATTTACACATGCTCGAGGCTACACACATTCATATGGAGGGCCCTGTTCTCCACAGGCAAAAGGAACGTGTCCAGGCACTGTGCCTATGTTGAATTGAACAGAAGTATACAGGGCTAAGTTTTCTTTGTGCCCTCCCCATGACAACGTCTTGACCAATTAGAGTTCACTTGTCAACGATCAGCATCCTTTTTTTCCAGTACTTGTTCCTCCCTTTGACATTTGGCATTCTTGCATTTGTTCTTATGAATGCAAAATCAAAAGCTTCAACAGGCTGTCTCTTTGTTTGGCAGTTATAGAATGGGTAAAGCACATAAGGAGACCAGTCTGCCCATTGATCTGTACCTACTCTATTCAAAAGCAACTCAGCTACTCCCACTCACCCATCACGTCCCTATAGCCTTGTTTTTATTTCTCTTTTCTGTTAATTTCTCCTTTTTCTGTGTCTCTCGTGCCCATCAAACTAAAATAACCGATCCACACGGAAAGAATGTGTTCCCTTCATAAACACCAGTCATATCCCCTCAAAATCAATGCTTCGCAGGGTTCATTGTCTAAGGCAATGCTGCTGACAGCTTGTTTCAAGAACAATATTGATAACTCGACATCAGCTTCATTCAGCAACACTGTTACAAAGCAGCTTTAATCAATCCTTTGTTGTATCTTAGGATCTATCCCACTGCAGTCAGCTCCAATTCTCTTCTTCATTACCCTTTCCATTCTCAGATTTAGTTGTCCTGAGCTGTCTGGTCCCCAATCCAATTCTCCTATTGAAATATAAGTGTTTTCATTTGATTCAACTTCTGAAATGAGCAATTAACTAGTTTGGGTTCAGTTTCCTTCTTTTAATTCTGAGGAGCTGCTGTTGGTTTGCTTGGATTCAAAAATCATTTTCCAAGTTCAGGTTGTAAATCCTGGAAAAACATCCAGAGGGTCAGTGATCACTGGTGGCTGCAGGAGATGAGTTTTTTTATTAATTCACAGGAAGTGGGCCCAGTTCTAATTGCACTCTCACAGACACCACCATTAACTAACAGAATTAATCCCAATCTCTCATACAGCACCACTGACTGACAGAATTAATCCCACTATCACACACAGCACCACCGACTGACAGAATTAATCGCACTCTCACACACAGCACCACCGACTGACAGAATTGATCCCACTCTCACACACAGCACCACCGATTTACAGAATTAATCCCACTCTCTCACACAGCACCACCGACTGACAGAATTAATCCCAATGTCACACACAGTACCACCATGTGAAATTATGAATCCCACTCTCACATAGAGTATCACCAATTGACAGAATTAATCGCACTCTCACATAGAGTACCACCGACTGACAGATTGAATCCCACTCTCCCAGACAGCACAGAGGATAATCAGATGCAGAATTGGTTTGAAAGATTCCAAGGTACTGAGAATGCAAAAATAAATCGCACAGACACCATCAGAGAGTGAGTAAATCTCACACTCACACTCAGTGTGTCAGAGAGTGACTAAATCCCACACATACACACTGTATCAGAGTGAGTAAATCCCCCACACACACTGTATCAGAGAGTACGTAAATCCCACACACACACACATACTATCAAAGAGTGAGTAAATCCCCCCCCCCCCCCCGCCACACACACACACACACACACACCCACTGTATCAGAGAGTGAGTAAATCCCACACTCTCACACTGTGTCAGAGAGTGAGTAAATCCCACACTCACACACATTCCCAGAGATTCACAGTTCCGGAAGGAACCCACACTCCCCCACAGTTCCTCTGTGGAGACGGGTCCCTCACACCGACAGCCAGGCGACATTTCCCGGTGCATCTGAAAAACTGGTCCTGGAGAGATTCTTTGTCAAAGGTATTTCCTGATTGTAGCTTGTGATTGGCGGAAAGGCTTCAATCTGATTGGTCTACTTACATCTTCACTCAAATGAACCCCTGATAAGTGATGTGGCAACTTTCAAAATGTCCAATCACAATCATTGCTTTCCCAATTCCTCATTAGCATAGTTCTGTGGGACTGTCTATTTAATCAGCGCTCGGAAGGGGTTTACTTTATTTCTGTGCGAAATTGAAGATGGTTGATGAGAAGAAACCAACATCGAAACCAGCTCCCAAGAAGGGAGCGAAGAAAGTGATTAAGAAACCGGGAACAAAGGGCGGCAAGAAGCGGCGAAAGTCGAGGAAGGAGAGTTACTCCATCTACATCTACAAAGTGATGAAGCAGGTTCACCCCGACACCGGCATCTCCTCCAAGGCCATGAGCATCATGAACTCGTTCGTGAACGATATTTTCGAGCGCATCGCGGGTGAGGCTTCCCGCCTGGCCCATTACAACAAGCGCAGCACCATCAGCTCCCGGGAGATCCAGACCGCCGTGCGCCTGCTGCTGCCCGGGGAACTGGCCAAGCACGCCGTGTCGGAAGGGACAAAGGCGGTGACCAAGTACACCAGCTCCAAGTAAAACTCGCCATGGACTGAAAAACATCCCAAACACAACGGCTCTTTTAAGAGCCACCCACAATCTCTGTGAAAAAGCTGTACCTGGCTCCTTCCTATTCGATGGTTAGAATGTAAAATAGAAAAACTTCCACTGCTGTTTGTGTCTCCTGTCCTGTAATCCAAACACTGACCCAGAATTCACTCATTGCCTTCGCTTTGTGCTGAAAGCTGTTATTATTCTGTTATTTTCACAGCTCCTAAATGACCTCATTAGCGGCTGTTTTTCGCGGTTAACGGTCCCTTCTCTCAATTCCTGAAATGTTCATTGATTCATCATTTTATTCACAGTAATTCTCCGCAATGTAACAGTCCGGAGTGGGATTATTACAGAGCGGAATAAGGACAGTGTGAGGACTCGATCCGACTCCCTGTTTTCAGTGAAGGACACTGGGTTCTGATTGAAGACTAAACGGAGTGTTTTCCTTCTGGGAATGCTGTGAACAGGGATTGATTCCCGCCCGGGACAGTTAGAAAGCGATAGGAGAATGAAGCACATTGAAAGAAAATGTTAAAGTCGCGCCTGCGATTGGTGACGGGAAGAGCTGAATAAAAGCAAATCAATAGAAGGGATTTGAAATCTCTGACTAAGGACGACATTGATTTGAATTCGCTCCTTTCCCACAATGAAATTGGCGGGCTTTTGGAAATTGACAAATTCTCTGCTTCTGCCGGTTGTTGTGGGGAAATCCCGCCCTCTTCTGTTTCCAGTGAGCTGATTGGTGAAGAATATAGGCAAATGAGGTGAATAGAGCAGCGGCCAATCAGAGGAGCTGTCAGTTTATAAGAACAGTCAATGCTGGAGAAATTGCTGATTCTTTGTGAAAGTGTTTGTGAGATTGTGCAAATGTCTGGAAGAGGAAAGGGCGGCGGGAAGGCTCGGGCCAAGGCCAAATCTCGCTCCTCCCGGGCTGGGCTGCAGTTCCCGGTGGGCCGTGTTCACAGGCTCCTGAGAAAGGGCAACTATGCTGAGCGTGTGGGTGCCGGAGCCCCGGTCTATCTGGCTGCTGTGCTCGAGTATCTGACCGCTGAAATCCTGGAGCTGGCCGGGAACGCGGCCCGGGACAACAAGAAGACCCGCATCATCCCCAGACACCTGCAGCTGGCCGTCCGCAACGACGAGGAGCTCAACAAGCTGCTGGGAGGGGTGACCATCGCTCAGGGCGGGGTGCTGCCCAATATCCAGGCCGTGCTGCTGCCCAAGAAAAGCAGCGCTGGGGCCGCGAAGAGCAAGTGAAGCGACCATTCTTTAATCTGATAACCCAAAGGCTCTTTTCAGAGCCACTCACTTTATCTGAAAAAGGGCGACCTGGTGTCTATCGGTCAGATTCTGCACTGTTATTCACAGTACAGCTGTTTCCCACGTTGTCTTATCGATCCGAAGTGTTCTCTGTGCACGGAATTATTGACACAAACAGTATTTTGATGTTTGCAACTTGCTGCTATTTATTGGGGAAACTATCCCAGTGAACTGAAATGATCCTATTTCCAATATCATTTCTTTGAAATGTGAGTCTGTGATGCAACTGATAATTGCATTGTCTTTAATCATGAATTTTCAGAGCCACTCACTTTATCTGAAAACAGGTTGAATTATTATCTGTCCTCATGTGCAAGTGTCTCTGCAATGACTATATCTGTGCGAGTGGGTTTCTGAGAGACACGTTTCATACTCTGAACCTCATTGACATCAATTCCGAGCTCAGCTGTGAATACCACTATTCATAGAGAAAGTATATTAGGGGAAGAAAGTCTAGTAATCTGATATGATCGCAGATCCAATCAAACCAAAAGAGACAATGCTTGAACATCTCAGCCGGTCTGGCAGCATCTGTAAGGCGAGAAAGGAGCTGACGTTTCGAGTCCAGATGACCCTTCGTCAAAGCAGATCCAATAAATTTGTTCTCAAATTGTCTGCGCTACAAATGTTAACCATGATGTGGAGTTGCCGGCGTTGGACTGGGATAGGCACAGTAAATAGTCTCACAACACCAGGTTAAAGTCCAACAGGTTTATTTGGTCGCAAATGCCATGGTTGCTGTGGCAGGGTTGTGTGGCGTCGTGGTCACTGTTCTGAAGGCTGGAGGCTGGGTAGTTAGCTGCGGACAATGGTCTGTTTGAGGTTGTGCGGTTGTTTGAAGGCAAGAAGTGGGGGTGTGGGGATGGCCTTGGCGAGATGTTCGTCTTCATCAATGACATGTTGAAGGCTGCGGAGGAGATGCCGTAGCTTCTCCGCTCCGGGGAAGTACTGAACGATGAAGGGTACTCTGTCCACCGTGTCCCGTGTTTGTCTTCTGAGGAGGTCAGTGCGGTTTTTCGCTGTGACGCGTCGGAACCGTCGATCAATGAGTCGAGCGCCATATCCTGTTCTTATGAGGGCATCTTTCAGCGTCTGGAGGTGTCTGTTGCGATCCTCCTCATCCGAGCAGATCCTGTGTATATGGAGGGCTTGTCCGTAGGGGATGGCTTCTTTAACGTGTTTAGGGTGGAAGCTGGAGAAGTGGAGCATCGTGAGGTTATCCATGGGCTTGCGGTACAGTGAGGTGCTGAGGTGATTGTCCTTAATGGAGATGCATGTGTCCAAGAATGCAACCAATTCCGGAGAGTAGTCCATGGTGAGTCTGATGGTGGGATGGAACTTGTTGATGTCATCATCTTGTTGTTGCAGTGATTGTTCACCATGAGTCCAAAGGAAGAAAATGTCATCGATGAATCTAGTGTATACCATCGGTTGAAGGTCCTGTGTGGTGAAGAAGCCTTGTTCGCACCTGTGCATGAAGATGTTGTAAGAAGTTTAACAACACCAGGTTAAAGTCCAACAGGTTTATTTGGTAACAAAAGCAAAAGTGTGGCTTTTGCTACCAAATAAACCTGTTGGACTTTAACCTGGTGTTGTTAAACTTCTTACTGTGTTTACCCCAGTCCAACGCCGGCATCTCCACATCATGAAGATGTTGGCATATTGAGATGCGAATTTGGTCCCCATGGCTGTTCCGTGTGTCTGGATGAAGAACTGGTTGTTGAAGGTGAAGACATTATGGTCCAGGATGAAGCGGATGCATTGTAAAATTGCATCTGGAAACTGGCAGTTGTCAGCGTTGAGTACTGAGGCCGCTGCAGCAATGCCATCATCGTGGGGGATGCTGATGGGGGTTGCTACGGCATCCCCTCCGGAGCTTTCAACATGTCATTGATGAAGACGAACATCTCGCCAAGGCCATCCCCACACCCCGACTTCTTGCCCTCAAACAACCACACAAAGTCAAACAGACCATTGTCCGCAGCAAACTACCCAACCTTCAGAGGAACAGTGACCACAACACCACACAACCCTGCCACAGCAAGCATGGCATTTGCTACAAAATAAACCTGTTGGACTTTAACCTGGTGTTGTTAAAACTCTTACTTATTTTATTGAATCAGACCTAAAAAATGAAACAAATTTCCAACCAGTCAATGTCTGTCTGAGAACTGGCAAGGAATAGGGCTGGCATTGAAACGGTTCAGATTTAATTAATTACAGCAAATTGATCCTTTAGTGTAATGCTTTCAGAGGAACTGTCATAGTTTCTTAAAAGATCAGTTGCGCTTGTTTTTTGTTTGTTCAGTAATTTTGTGAATCTATTTGGAGCGGGTGCAGTTGGTCAGTATCTGTGCCTCTTGCTTGGCCAGCTCCGCGGCAGCAGCAGCTCCATTCCTGTCCAGATGTGTGGGCACAAATAGCAAATCCGAATTATTGTTCACTGCTGCCATCTCCTGGCTGAACGCGAGTTGTGCAGCAAGCTAACCGTTCATTCAGAATCCTTATAGATTGAAGACAGGAGTGAGCGATGGTGGTATAGTGGTGAGCATAGCTGCCTTCCAAGCAGTTGACCCGGGTTCGATTCCCGGCCATCGCATTGAAAATTTATTTAGAAACTTATCCACGGTCTGCGTTTTAAACTGAGTGGACAAAAACAGTTCAAACGCAAACTTCGACGACAAAGTAAAGCAGTTTTATTTTTCGGACATAAAATTCGGGTTCAATTCTTTTTTATGAAAAGTTATTCAAATAGAAGAAGAAATCTCTGAACTAATAAATGAGTTCTCAATCAGAGACAAATATATAAAAAGGGGAAGGAACACATTTAACTCACTGATTGTAATCTCAATAATCTTGGTGCCTGATGATGTAAATATAAACGTTACTGGGGTGGTTGCATCATTCTGACAAATAAGTAGTTGTAATGGCCGAGTGGTTAAGGCGTTAGACTTCAAATTCAACGAGGGATTTTCCGCGCAGGTTCGAACCCCGCTCGCAGCGAGTATGATTGAAGCTGTTTACTCGGCTTTCCCAGGCACCTACTGACGTGAGAGTGAAATGCAATTTCCAGTTGTAAGTACTCTGAGTGTTGTAAACTCTAGGCCTGTTGCTGGAAGGTGAGATTCGACAGGGCATGAGGGTGCAGTGCCAGAATCAAGCATAAACTAAACAAGCTACAGCTTAGGGCCTCACAATCCGCAGGGGCCTCACAAAATTTCAGAAGGTTTCCAATGAAGAGAACATTTAAGGAGTGGATACCAGAAAAGAAAAAGAAAGCACCAGCTTGAAGAGCAACTCAAAAAATTACCAAAATCTATGAGAGAGATCAAGCCAGCCAAATGATAAATATGTAATTGGTAAATGCACTCATTTGAAAATAATTTGTATTTTTCAATTTAAATACCTTGCTATTAAATAATTAAAAGGTTTTCAATTCTTTTATGGCGACCCAAGGTCCTGTTTTGGCACGCACCTTTGTGAGACCTTTTGGTGTAACTTTTTAACAAGGGGCCTCCAAGCTTTATATAGCTTAGGGCCTCACCAAGTCTAAATCCGGCACTGCCTGGCTGTGACAAGATCGGTGGAAAAACCTCAATCTGTGCTGCAACCTTTCTGAGGTTCTTTCTATGATTGTTTGTGTTTCGATATTTGATGAAAGTGAGAACTGAAAATAGATATCTGACCCGTGCAAAAGTTACTGCTGCTTCACTCAGCTCAACTCAAGGAGCAGTGCATGGATTGGGCTGTTTCTGAATGTCACAAAATTGTTTGACATCCGCTCCAATCACCCAATGAGCAGAAGCAGATTGGTGTATTACTGAAATGATCTCAAACATTGTTTGTGCTGATAATTTTTCTTTTACGATGGTTCCTAATAATTAGTGTTTGAAAAATTATATTGATAGATTTTATATATTTTATTTCATCTGTTCCTCAGTTAAGTCAGTTATTTTTCTGTTTGCAGGCAGATATTTGAAGGAACCAAATGATTCCTCGATGCAAGCACAATTTCATCAAGCCAGTTCCAACACAAAGCAGTTCCAGTCTCACTCACAAAGCACAGAAATACTGCCAGCTCATTGTCACAAAGAGAAGTATTCAGCCCCAAAGTAAGAGACAACTTTTAATCCAAGAATTGAAAAGCACGAGAGGCTGATTTTTTCTCATTTCCCTCCAAAATAGGACCATAGGATCAGGAGTGGGCCATTCAGCCCATTGAGCCTGCTCCACCATCCAATCTGATCACACACTTCAATGCCTTTTTCCTACTCGATCTCCAGATCCCTTTATGTTATTGGCATTTCAAAACCTGTTAATGTGTATTTTAAAAATACTCAATGACTAAGCTTGCACAATCCTCTGGGCTAGAGAATTCCAATGTCCCCCAGCTTACTGAGTTTTAAAAAAAAACTCTGATCTCTGTCTAAATGTGGTACCCCTAATTTTGAAATTGTGTTTCTTGGTCCTAGACAGTCATGATGTGGAGATGCAGGCGTTAGACTGGGGTAAACACAGTAAGAAGTCTAACACCAGGTTGAAGTCCAACAGGTTTATTTGGTAGCAAAAGCCACTAGCTTTCGGAACAGGCTGTTCCTTCATCAGGTGGGTGGGAGTTCTGATCAAACAGGGCACAAAGACACAAACTCAATTTACATGAATAATTATTGGAATGTGAGTCTTTACAGCTAATCAAGTCTCAAAGGTACAGACAATGTGAGTGGAGGGAGCATTAAGCACAGGTTGAAGAGATGTGTATTGTCTCCAGACAGGACAGCTAGTAAGATTTTGCACATCCAAGCAAGTTGTGGGGGTTACAGATAGTGTGACACAAACCCAGTTATTTGTTCTAGCTGTCCTGTCTGGAGACAATACACATCTCTTTAACCTGTGCTTCATGCTCCCTCCACTCACATTGTCTGTGTTGTCAGACTTCTTACCTAGACAGTCAACCAGGGGATGCATTTTACCTGCACATACCCTGTCTATGTTGTTAAGTATTATGTCAGATTCAGTGATGTACAGGACCAGTTTCTTCATAGAAGAGTCCTGCCATTGCTGCACACATCTGGCGAACATTAATTGCTTTCTCTCTATGGCAGTAATAAGAACAAAGACGAACAAAGAAAATTACAGCACAGGAACAGGCCCTTCGGCCCTCCAAGCCTGCACTGACCATGCTGCCCTACTGAACTAAAATCCCCTACTCTTCCGGGGACCATATCCCTCTATTCCCATCCTATTCATGTATTTGTCCAGACGCTCCTTCAAACTCACTATCGCATCTGCTTCCACTACCTCCCCCCGGCAGCGAGTTCCTCTGTGTAAAAAAAAAAATTACATCTTCTTTAAATCTATGCCCCCCAGGAATTGATTCTTCTACCCTGGGAAAAAGCTTCTGATCATCCACTCTGTCCATGCCTCTCATAATCTTGTAGACTTCTGTCAGGTCGCCCCTCAACCTGCGTCATTCCAATGAGAACAAACCAAGTTTCTCTAACCTCTCCTCATAGCTAATGCCCTCCAACCAGGCACCATCCTGGTAAATATTTTCTGTACCCTCTCCAAAGCTTCCACATCTTTCTGATAGTGTGGCGACCAGAATTGAACACTATCTTCCAAGTGCGGCATAACTAAGGTTCTATAAAGCTGCAACATGACTTGCAATTTTTAAACTCAATGCCCCAAATATTCTTACTAATGTAAGGCGGGCAAAATTGCAAAGAACACTAGTTATGGTCTAACCAAGCTGCTATACAGTAAAAGTAAGACTTCACTCCTGGAAAACTCAAATCCTCCTGCAGTAAAGGCCAACATACCATTTTCAATGAGGACATCCAGGTCCCTTCATACATCTACACTTTTGAATATCTTACCATTTAAGAAATACTCTGCACTCCCCTCGTATCAACGTGGAAAACCTCATATGGTGGCACAGTGCCAGGGACCTGGGTTCAATTCTGGCCTCAGGTCACTGTCTGTGTGGGGTTTGCACATTCTACCCATATCTGCATGGGTTTCCTTCAGGGGATTGTCAGGGGGACTAGCAGGGTAGGAATATTGTCAATGCATGCTTGATGGGCCGACTGGACTCATTCTGCACTGTCAGAACACTATTTTTCTATATTTTCCACATTTTATTCCATTTGCAAAGACTTTCCAAGGCCGCTTGATGCTGCTTTGTATCTTCCACATGACACATATTTCCACCGAGCTTTGTGTCATCTGCAAACTTGTCACTATTGCATTTGACCTACAGGTAGATACATCACAAGATTTTAAAGTCACCCACTCACAGATATAAAACACTGTCACATTCGTCACAAATTAACTAACAATTCATCACGAGAACAGACAAAAACTGTACAATAATTAATAAATTGCAACTAATTCACTCAGAATTTAGATAGAGAAACATGTTATATACAATCCAATTTTTCTCAATCAGTTAGACTGAAAGATGCAATGACGATTCCCTTACTACAATCTGTAGGAATTACTTACCAGGCTCTGTATCCAGATGTTACTATTCACAGGGCTATAAATTGAATATTATTCAATTGAAAAGAAAACAAATATCATGTATTACATTTTAAACAAGTAATTTCTAACAAAGTACCAGAATGCATGTAATTTTAAGGTTCAGAAGTATCTCACATTTGATACAACATCAGAGACACTTGTATAAAGATTGAGTCCTGCACTCACATAGATAAGAAGAGAATCACAGATGTAAAATTAATGCTACATTCACAAACTCTCGAGAGACGGGCAGAAGAGCAAGGTTTTCCAAAATGTACGAGAGATGGTCCACTACGGTGTGATTCCTACATCCAAACGTTCATGAGGGAAATCATGAAACAAAATGATCTCAACACTCGCACAGTATCAGCAAGTAACATTTGTAGAACGAATCTTGCAGTCATACACAGCACCACAGAGAGATACAGTAGGAAAAGTACATCCAGATGTTGTACCGGAGACTGATGCATACAGTATGAATCGGACACTCATGTAGTTACTCAATGACTGAGGATGGCAGAACTGAAATCAAACTCTCGTTGACTTCAAGACACTTAAGGTGAAACCAAAATTGTACACAGTATTCCTGCAGAGGTCTCACTAACACCGTGTAAAATTGCAACAAAATCTCCATAGTTTTGAATTCCATCCCCTTTACAGTGTTGGCCAGAATGCCCTTTGCCGCCTTAACTATTAGTTGAATCTGCCTACTAGCTTTTTTTACATTCTTGCACTAGAAACCTAGGTCCATCTGTACTTCACTCACCTGCAGCCTCTCTCCATTTAGATGATAATCTACCTTTTGTTTCTTCCTGCCACAGCACATGAGCTCACACTTACCCACATTAAACTCCATTTGCTAGATTTTCACCCAATCACCCAATCTATTTCCATTGCAGATTCGCAATATCCTCATTAAAACCTGCCCTTTCATCTATCTTTGAATAGTTGGCAAATTTGGAAACCTTACATTCCATTCCTTCTTCCACTTTAATAGTGTAAATGATCAACAATTGCAGGCCAAGAAATGATTTCTATGATACTTCATTAGTTACATATTTGCACTTTGAAAATAATCCATTTTTTCCAACTCTGTTTTCTCTGTGATAGGCAGGTTTCAATCCGTGCTAACACACTTTCTGCAATTCTATGGACGTTTCCTTTATGCACCAGCCTCTTATGTGGTACCTTGTCAAATGTTTTTTTGGAAATCTATATACACTATATCTAGAGGTTGATCTCTATCATTTCTCCCTGTAACATCCTCAAAGAATTCAAGTAAACTTGTCAAACATGATTTACATTTTGTAAAACCATGTTGACTCGGTTTGATTACATTCAACTTTCCAAAATGATTAGCTATTTCCTCATTGATTATTGACACCAGTGTCTTGCTAATAATAGCTGTGAAACTAACTGGCCTACAGCTCCCACCTTCTGTCATTTTCCCTTTCTTAGCAACCGAGTCACATTGGCTGTGTTCCAATCTTCTGGTAACTTCTTGGTACTGAGTGAGCTAGAAGCTGGGTCAATGAGTATGGGTAGATTGATAATCGATAAAGGAATCAAGGATTATGAGGATAGGGTGAGATAGTGAAATTTGGATTATCATGTCGGATCACTCATTGAATGGTGGAGCAGAATTGAGAGTCTGAGTGGCCTACTCCTGCTCCTAATTTATTTGCTATCCCATCCTTTCTAAAAGATTGTAGCATTTTCCCTGCTGTTGATGTCAGGCTAATGGGTCTGTGGTTTTCCCTTCTCTCTCTTCTTCAAGTAATCAGTTTATATTTACCACCTTTCAATCTGCAGGAACCATTGCCAAATCTATAGAATTTGGAAAGATGACTACCAATGTATCCAACATCTCCAGTTTAAGTTTATTTATTAGCGTCACAAGTAGGCTTACATTAACACTGCAATGAAGTTACTGTGGAAATTCCCTCGTTATCACACTCTGGTGCCTGTTCGGATACACTGAGGGAGAATTTAACATAGCCAATGCCTGTCTTTCGGACTGTGGGAGGAAACCAGAGCAGCCGGAGGAACGTCATGCAGACACGGGGAGAACATGCAGACTCTGCACAGACACTGACCCAAGCCGGGAATTGAACCCAGGTCCCTGGCACTGTGAGGCAGCAATGCTAATCATTGTGCTGCCCCTCATGTCCGGCAGCTCTGGGATTCAAACCTACACCCCCAGAGACTGCAACCTTAATCCAGCACCTTAGACCGGCCACGCTACCACCCCTTTCAAAACTCTGGAATTTACATCAGTTTATGGAGATTTATTAAATTTCAACCCCATTAATTTCTCCAGTTTTTTTTCACTAATACTAACCTCTTTCAGTTCCTCATGCTCACTACTCCCTTGGTTCTCTCGTGTTTTTAGGGTGATTTCTGAATCTTCCTCCATGAAGACAGACACACATTTAGTTGATCTGCCATTTATCTGTTCCACATTATAAACTCTCCTGTCTCTGCCTGGAATTGATCACATTTGCCCTTGCTAATCTTTTCCTTTTCTAACTTCTATGGTTTTTATGTTTCTCACCAATCTGCTCTCATATTCTATTTTCTCTTTCTTTTTTTAGTTTCTTGGTCCCCCTTTACTGAATTCTAAAACATGTTCCCAATCCTGAAGCTTTTGACTATTTTGGGCAGGATACGAGTCCCTTCCTTTGATCTGATGGAATCTTCCACTGTCCTTCTTAGCCACAGTTGCTTCGCTTTTCCTGTTGGATTTTTGTTCCTTAAAGGAATCTATAATTGTTGTATATATGTGAAATTAAAGTCTCCCAAAATTCCCAGAGGACCATAATGTTAAGACCCAAGCCAGAAACTCCAAGGTATCTTGTCAAGTTAACCTCGACCCTAAATGTTACATTTGATTTTGGCAGTAGGGTGAGCATTATGTATTTCACTCCAGGTATGATTTAATTTTGATTTGATTTATTATTGTCACATGTATTAATATACAGTGAAAAGTATTGTTTCTTGCTCGCTATACACACAAAACATACCGTTCACAGAGAAAGAAACGAGAGTGTGCAGGATGTAGTGTTAAAGTCATAGCTAGGGTGTAGAGAACGATCAACTTAATGCAAGGTAAGTCCATTCAAAAGTCTGACAGCAGCAGGGAAGAAGCTGTTCTTGTGTCGGTTAGTACGTACCCTGAGGCTTTTGTATCTTTTTCCCGAAGGAAGAAGGTGGAAGAGAGAATGTCCGGGGTGCGTAGGGTCCTTAATTATGCTGGCTGCTTTGCTGAGGCGGGAAGTGTAGACAGAGTCAATGGATGGGAGGCTGATTTGCATGATGGATTGGGCTACATTCATGACAAGTTCTCCTTTACGCTTCCTGAAGTTGATGACAATCTCCTTTGTTTTGTTGACATTGAGGGACAGATTATTGTTGCCGCAACTACTTAAGTGACCCACTTAAGAACATAAGAACATAAGAAATAGGAGCAGGAGTAGGCCATCTAGCCCCTCGAGCCTGCCCCGCCATTCAATAAGATCATGGCTGATCTGACGTGGATCAGTACCACTTACCCGCCTGATCCCCATAACCCTTAATTCCCTTACCGATCAGGAATCCATCCATCCGCGCTTTAAACATATTCAGCGAGGTAGCCTCCACCACCTCAGTGGGCAGAGAATTCCAGAGATTCACCACCCTCTGGGAGAAGAAGTTCCTCCTCAACTCTGTCTTAAACCGACCCCCCTTTATTTTGAGGCTGTGTCCTCTAGTTTTAACTTCCTGATGAAGTGGAAAGAATCTCTCCGCCTCCACCCTATCCAGCCCCCGCATTATCTTATAAGTCTCCATAAGATCCCCCCTCATCCTTCTAAACTCCAACGAGTACAAACCCAATCTCCTCAGCCTCTCCTCATAATCCAAACCCCTCATCTCCGGTATCAACCTGGTGAACCTTCTCTGCACTCCCTCCAATGCCAATATATCCTTCCTCATATAAGGGGACCAATACTGCACACAGTATTCCAGCTGCGGCCTCACCAATGCCCTGTACAGGTGCATCAAGACATCCCTGCTTTTATATTCTATCCCCCTCGCAATATAGGCCAACATCCCATTTGCCTTCTTGATCACCTGTTGTACCTGCAGACTGGGCTTTTGCGTCTCATGCACAAGGACCCCCAGGTCCCTTTGCACGGTAGCATGTTTTAATTTGTTTCCATTGAGATAGTAATCCCATTTGTTATTATTTCCTCCAAAGTGTATAACCTCGCATTTCTCAACGTTATACTCCATTTGCCATATCCTCGCCCACTCACTCAGCCTGTCCAAATCTCTCTGCAGATCTTCTCCGTCCTCCACACGATTCACTTTTCCACTTAACTTTGTGTCGTCTGCAAACTTCGTTACCCTACACTCCGTCCCCTCCTCCAGATCATCTGTATAAATGGTAAACAGTTGCGGCCCGAGTACCGATCCCTGCGGCACGCCACTAGTTACCTTCCTCCAACCAGAAAAACACCCATTTATTCCGACTCTTTGCTTCCTGTCGGATAGCCAGTCCCCAATCCACTTTAACACACTACCCCCAACTCCGTGTGCCCTAATCTTCTTCAGCAGCCTTTTATGGGGCACCTTATCAAACGCCTTTTGGAAATCCAAAAACACCACATCCATCGGTTCTCCTCCATCAACCGCCCTCATCACATCTTCATAAAAATCCAACATGTTCGTCAAGCACGACTTTCCCCTCATGAATCCATGCTGCGTCTGATTGATCGAACCATTTCTATCCAGATGCCCTGCTATCTCCTCTTTAATAATGGATTCCAGCATTTTCCCTACTACAGACGTTAAGCTGACCGGCCTATAGTTACCCGCCTTTTGTCTCCTTCCTTTTTTAAACAGCGGCGTAACATTAGCCGTTTTCCAATCAACCGGCACTACCCCAGAATGCAACGAGTTTTGATAAATAATCACTAACGCATCCACTATTACCTCTGACATTTCTTTCAATACCCTGGGATGCATTCCATCCGGACCTGGGGACTTGTCCACCTTCAGTCCCATTAGTCTACCCAGCACTGCCTCTCTGGTAACATTAATTGTATTAAGTATTTCTCCTGCTGCCAACCCTCTATCGTTAATATTTGGCAAACTATTTGTGTCCTCCACCGTGAAGACCGACACAAAAAACTTATTTAAAGACTCAGCCATATCCTCATTTCCCACTATTATCTCCCCCCTCTCGTCCTCCAAGGGTCCAACATTCACTCTAGCCACTCTATTCCTTTTTATATATTTATAAAAACTTTTACTATCATTTTTTATATTAATTGCTAGCCTAGCTTCATAGTCTATCCTTCCTTTCTTTATCGCTTTCTTAGTCTCTCTTTGTTGTTTCTTAAATTTTTCCCAATCACTTGTTTCTCCACTATTTTTGGCCACTCTGTACGCAGCTGTTTTTATTTTAATACTCTCCTTTATTTCCTTCGTTATCCACGGCTGGTTCTCCCTTTTCTTACAATCCTTGTTTTTTGCTGGAATATATTTTTGCTGAGAACTGAAAAGGATCTCCTTAAAAATCCTCCACTGTTCCTCAGCTATCCTACCTGCTCTCCCAGTCTACCTTAGCCAATTCATCCCTCATCCTATCATAATACCCTCTATTCAAACAGAGGACACTGGTTTGAGACCAAACTTTCTCCTCTTCCATCTGAATCAGAAATTCGACCATATTGTGGTCACTAGACCCAAGAGGGTCCTTCACAATAAGATCCTTAATTCTACCTACCTCATTACACAATACCAGATCCAAAATAGCTCGTCCCCTCGTCGGTTCCGTAACATGCTGTTCATGGAAACTATCCCGACAGCATTCTAAGAACTCTTCCTCCATTCCACCCTTACCGACTTGAGTCTGCCAGTCAATGTGCATGTTGAAGTCCCCCATGATTATTGCCGTTCCGTTTTTACACGCATCCCTTATCTGCTTGTTTATAGCCCTCCCTACCTCAACATTATTATTTGGGGGCCTATATACCACACCTACTAGTGTCTTTCTCCCTCTACTATTCCTCATCTCTACCCATAATGATTCCACGTTTTGTTCCTCAGAGCCTATGTCATCCCTCAGTACTACCCTGATATTATCTCTTATTAATAGCGCAACCCCACCACCTTTTCCTTCCTGTCTATTCTTCCTAAACGCCTGATACCCCTGGATATTCATCTCCCAGTCCGGGTCACCTTTCAGCCACGTTTCTGTAATGGCCACTAGATCGTACCCACTTGTGCTGATTTGCACCATCAACTCATTCACCTTGTTCCGAATGCTTCGTGCATTCAGGCAAAGTGTCCTTATTCCAGCTTTTATCTGAACCCGCTTTGATGAGTCGCGAACACCCTCTCCCTCTACTCCCTTATCTAAATTACCACCTTCATTCACTTGCACCCTCTCCTCTACCATTAATTTTGTAATTCCCCTTACCCCTGCATCCTCCCCCCCATCAATTAGTTCCTTGATCCTAGTCAACTCTTCTAGCTCCCCTCCCCCCAACCTATCTAGTTTAAATTCTCCCCAGTAGCCTTAGCCAACCTACCGGCCAGGATATTGGTCCCCGTGTGATTCAAGTTCCACCCGTTTTTTGTATACAGATCACCCCTGCCCCTAAAGAGGTCCCAATGGTCCAGGAACCTGAATCCCTGCCCCCTGCACCAGTCCCTCAGCCACACATTCATCCTCCACCTCACTCCATTCCTGCCCTCACCTTCCCGTGGCACAGGCAGTAATCCTGAGATTACTACCTTTGCTTTCCTCTTTCTCAGCTGTCTCCCTAATTCCCTGTACTCCCTTTTCATGACCCCTTCTCCCTTCCTACCCACATCAGCGGTACCAATATGTACCGCTACCTCAGGCTCCTCTCCCTCCCACCTCAGGATTTCCAGGACGCGACTAGCGACATCCTGGATCCCGGCCCCAGGGAGGCAGACCACCATGCGAGAATCCCGCCTACCTCCGCAGAAACGCCTGTCTGTCCCCTTCACCATCGAGTCCCCGATTAATACCGCCTTCCTCCTCTTTTCCTTAGCCCTCTGAGTTACAGGGCTGGACTCCACTGCGGAGACACGGCCACTGCTGCTTCCCCCAGGCGGGCTGTCCCCCCCAGCAGTACTCAAGCAGGAGTACTTGTTGTGCAGGGGCAAATCCACCGGGGTGCTCTCAACCACCCTAGCCTTACCCTTCCTGGCCGTCACCCACTTGGCCTCTTCCCGTGGCCCTGGTGTGACCACCTGATGATAGCTCTTGTCTATCACCTCCTCATTCTCCCTCATCAGCCTAAGATCCTCGAGCTGTAGTTCCAGCTCCCTAACACGGTCTCTCAGGAACCGCAGCTCGACACACCCCTCACAGATGTGGATGTCCGGGAGGCCAGATGCCTCCAGGACCTCCCACATCCTACACTGGGAACAACACATTGGTTTCACACTCATACTGGACACTTTATGTCAAGTAAGACAGTGAAAAGTTAATAAGAGTGTAAGGAAACAAAAACTCACCCCTGCTCGTCCAAGCCCTGTGAGCCAAAGCCCTGACAGCTCACTCAACTTCCCACTCACTCTGCTGCCCGCTACGATGCTGCCCGCTGTATACTTTGGTGCACTTTTAAACCCTCCAAAAACTTCCCGTGGCCACTCCTGGCCTGACTTCCGGTTTTGAAAAAAACCTCCGATTTTAAACCCAAAATTAACTGAAAAAATAAATAATTAATTACAGTCAGAAGACCCACTCTCTTACCCTCAGCCTGCTCCTGGGAACAATGAAGCTGAACCTCCAAGGTAAGCCCTTTTTAAACCCTCCAAAAACTTCCCCTGGCCACTCCTGGCCTGACTTCCGGTTTTGAAAAAAACCTCCGATTTTAAACCCAAAATTAACTGAAAAAATAAATAAATAATTAATTAATTACACTTGGAAGCTTTTATCAAACCAGGTTTATTTAAGGGCACAGTTAGAATATAACATAGAAGATTAACATAACTTTTACCAATTACAAGACTTAAACATGACACATGATAACTCCAAACAGAGAGTTGTCTCAGCTATTCCAATGTAAAGCATCATCCCACAGATATACTCCTTTCTTCAGTCTTCGTTAGCACAAAAACAAGTACGCTCACGTGATGCTGGGTTTTCAGCTGTGTGACACTAATGGACAGAAATCTAGGTCGGCAGCTTTCAGAGAAGGATATATTCTGAAAACAGCAAAACCTAAGAGAGGTAAACCCAGTCTTTGGCAGCTTCCAATAACAGCCACCCAGAGAACAGAATCTCCAACTCCAGAGAGGGGGGAAAACATGGCTGCCTCTCTCAGTTTCAAGCAGCTTCTGAAAAACCAAACTCAAACTGGATTTCTCTGTGAAAATAGCTGTCTGTCCGCACATGACCTGACTTGTCAATCACCCCCAAATCAAGCTCAACTCTGCAATCCCAGGGAACACTGAAACAGCAGCAGCACAGTGGTTAGCAATGATGCCTCATAGTGCCAGGCATCTGGCTTCAATTCCAGCCTGTGTGGACGTTCCCCACATGCATTTCTTCCAGGTGTTCCATTTCCTCCCACAGCCCAAAGATGTGCCGGTCAGGTGGATTGGCCATGTTAAAATGTCCGTTAGTGTCCAATGATATGTAGGTGAGGTGGATTGGCTATGCTAAATTGCCACTTAGTGTCAGGGGGTCAGCAGGGTAAATATTTTGGATTTGGGGATGGAGCCGAGGTGGGATTGTTCTTGGTGCAGGCTCAATGGTCTGAATGGCTCCTTATGCGCTGTAGGGATTCTATGGATTCTTCGATGAAATAGAAATAAATATTAAAATACATTTCTTAAAGGCACAGTATCATCACAATAGGCTGCTCTCCCCTTTGAGAGAGAGCCAACAGGTATTATGACAGGCTGATTTAACCCTGAGGGGTTAACCTCAGGCGAGGGGCAAGATTGAGAAGGTGTGACCTTCATGGGTAACGCCAGCTGGTACAGAATTTGATTCCATGCCGCTGTCATCATTCCGCATCATGAACCAGTGGTCCAGACAACTGAGCGAACTGACTATCTTGGCAATACGTAATATTTAATATTTAAATATTAGCTATTACCTGACTCCCATCATACCTTTAAATATAGTTTCCCAGTCCACCTCAGACAACTTGCCACTCTAATTTTGATAGTTTTCTTCAGTGAGAAACACCCAGATAAATTAAACAAAACAGAAATGTAACCACCACATCCCATCGTCATGGCAATGTGACAGGTTTCAAATGGGACCGAAATGTCTTCCAACTTCTAAACATGTTTTCATTCTGTAATCCTTGTGAATTTCGAAACCAGGTATCGCAACAAGTTTTAAAGAGCACCAGGCCACTGCAGGGAATGTTGTGGGACTGGCCAGTCCAGCGGAAAGATAACCTTTCCATTGACCAACTGTGAGAATGAACAAAATGCAGTGCTGGATGTAATTGAGAACAGAAACAATAACAGCAGAATCCACCCCCTGGAATCACTTGTGAATTTGGTGGTGTCTCAGCAGGTGTGATGAATTACAAAATCTGTCCCCACACTGGGAGCAGGCGAATGGCCTCTCCCTGGCGTCGACTCGCTGGTGTTTTTGTAGGTGGGACTGACCACTGAATGCCTTCTCCTGCTCAGAGCAGGTGAATGGTCTCTCCTCGGTGTGAACTCGCTGGTGTGAATGCAGTGTGGATTGATGTCTGAATGCCTTCCCACAATGAGAGCATGTGAATGGCTTCTCCCCAGTGTGAATTCGCTGGTGTCTCTGCAGAGCGCATGAACGAGTGAATCCCTTCCCACACTGAGAGCAGGTGAATGGCTTTTCTCCAGTGTGGAGCTGCTGGTGTCTCTGCAAAGTGGATGAATATCTGAATTTCTTCCCACACTGAGAGCAGATGAGTAGCCTCCCGCCAGTGTGAACTTGCTGGTGTAACTGTAGTTGGGATAACTGCGTGAATCCCTTTCCACACTGAGAGCAGTTGAACGGCCTCACCCCAGTGTGAACTCGCTGGTGTGAATTTAGGTTCGATAACTGAGTGAATCCCTTCCCACACTGAGAGCAAGTGAAAGGCCTCTCCCCAGTGTGAACTTGCTGGTGTCTCAACATGTGGAATAACTGAGTGAATCCCTTCCCACACCGAATGCAAGTGAACGGCCTTTCCCCAGTGTGAATTCGTCGATGAGCTTCCAGCACAGATGGGAATCTGTATTCCTTCCCACAGTCCCCACATTTCCATGGCTTCTCCATATTTCGGTTCTTCTTCTGTCTCTCCAGGTTGGACAATCAGTTGAAGCCTTGACCACACACACAAGAAGTGTACGGTTTCTCCCTGCTCTGAATGGTGATATATTTATTCAAGCTGTGTAAGTGGTGACAATTCGTCCTGCAATCAGTGGACTGGAACACCTTCACTTGGGTGTGAGTCTGTCTTGATGGTTTTCCAGTCACATTGATGTTTCAAAACATTTGAAGCAGACAAACATTTCTCCTTCCAGATTCAAAGGCCAATGATATTCAGGACCCAAGGAATCGAGTGACTCTGTCAGATCTTAACGTGACATTTGAGATTTCTGTCTGTAATTCCTCCTCTTCTGATATCCTGTAAAGGGAGTTTACAAAAAACATCACTGTCAGTATCGGATAGAAATTCAAAAACAGACAATTCTGGTTTCTATGAAACATTCTTTCCTCTGTTGTTCCCCAAAAGCTGTAAATCTGCATTCCATACGCTCACCCCCCTTTTACACTCTGCTGCACGTAATATTCACCCTCCCAAATCTTGTAAAGGTGCTGAGTCATGTTGATTGACAGCTCCATGCTCATCGCTTCCTGTCCAGGGCACAAAAATCATAAGAAATATGAGGTTCCGTTGGCCATTCCGCCCACCAAGCCTGCTCAAGCATTTAATGAGATCATTGGCCAATCTACCTCAGCATAATTTTCCACACTGTCCCTCATCTCCCTTGATGTCCGCAACATCTCGGAATCTATCAAAGAACAAAGAACAATACAGCACAGGAACAGACCCTTCGGCCCTCCAAGCCCGTGCCGCTCCCTGGTCCAAACTAGACCATTCTTTTGTATCCCTCCATTCCCACTCCGTTCATATGGCTGTCTAGATAAGTCTTAAACGTTCCCAGTGTGTCTGCCTCCACCACCTTGCCTGGCAGCGCATTCCAGGCCCCCACCACCCTCTGTGTAAAATACGTCCGTCTGATATCTGTGTTAAACCTCCCCCCCTTCACCTTGAACCTATGACCCCTCGTGAACGTCACCACCGACCTGGGGAAAAGCTTCCCACCGTTCACCCTATCTATGCCTTTCATAATTTTATACACCTCTATTAAGTCTCCCCTCATCCTCCGTCTTTCCAGGGAGAACAACCCCAGTTTACCCAATCTCTCCTCATAACTAAGCCCCTCCATACCAGGCAACATTCTGGTAAACCTCCTCTGTACTCTCTCCAAAGCCTCCACGTCCTTCTGGTAGTGTGGCGACCAGAACTGGACGCAGTATTCCAAATGCGGCCGAACCAACGTTCTATACATCTGCAACATCAGACCCCAACTTTTATACTCTATGCCCCGTCCTATGAAGGCAAGCATGCCATATGCCTTCTTCACCTCCTTCTCCACCTGTGACGTCACCTTCAAGGATCTGTGGACTTGCACACCCAGGTCCCCCTGCGTATCTACACCCTTTATGGTTCTGCCATTTATCGTATAGCTCCTCCCTACATTATTTCTACCAAAATGCATCACTTCGCATTCATCAGGATTGAACTCCATCTGCCATTTCTTTGCCCAAATTTCCAGCCTATCTATATCCTTCTGTAGCTTCTGACAATGCTCCTCACTATCTGCAAGTCCTGCCAATTTTGTGTCGTCCGCAAACTTACTGATCACCCCAGTTACACCTTCTTCCAGATCGTTTATATAAATCACAAACAGCAGAGGTCCCAATACAGAGCCCTGCGGAACACCACTAGTCACAGGCCTCCAGCCGGAAAAAGACCCTTCCACTACCACCCTCTGTCTTCTGTGACCAAGCCAGTTCTCCACCCATCTAGCCACCTCCCCCTTTATCCCATGAGGTCCAACCTTTTTCACCAGCCTACCATGAGGGACTTTGTCAAACACTTTACTAAAGTCCATATAGACTACATCCACGGCCCTTCCCTCGTCAACCATTCTGGTCACTTCTTCAAAAACCTCCACCAGGTTAGTGAGGCATGACCTCCCTCTCACAAAACCATGCTGACTATCGTTAATCAGTTTATTCCTTTCTAAATGCGCATACATCCTATCTCTAAGAATCTTCTCCAACAACTTCCCCACCACGGACGTCAAGCTCACCGACCTATAATTACACAGGTTATCCTTCCTACCCTTCTTAAATAACGGGACCACATTAGCTATCCTCCAATCCTCCGGGACCTCACCTGCGTCCAGTGACGAGACAAACATTTGCGTCAGAGGCCCAGCGATTTCATCATCTCTGTCTTGAAAATATTTGATGACTGAGGCTCCACAGTCCTCTGGGTTAGAGAATTTCAAAGCTTCACCACATCCTTGGGTGAGGAAAACACCCACATCTTAGCTTTCACTCCATTTTCCCATCTGTTCCCCAAACTCTTGACTCAATCTAAAATCTGTCTAACTCATCTGTAAACACATTCAATGATCAACAGCCTCAACTGTTTTAAAGTTCATTTAGTCGTGTCACAAGTCGGTTTACATTAACACTGCAATGGAGTTAATGCGAAAATCCCCTGTTCGCCACATTCTGGTGCCTGTTTGTGTCCACTGAGGGAGAATTTAGCATAACTAATGCACCTAACCAGCACGTCTTTCAGACTGGTCCCTGTGGAAGAGAAATCCAAAGACTAACAACTCTGAGGGAAGAAATGACTGAAAATATATAATATAGTTGCAGTACAATATTGCTGTGCAACAGAACCATAAATATCTCGTGTATCATATAAGAATAATAGACATATCTCTGTCCTATAATTTATTGTACCCTTAAATGTCAGGGGAAGCCAGCACTTTAATTGCGAACATGAGGAAAGAGACCATCCTTTTCGCCAGACAAATAAATGAGTCAAGCTGAGGGAGCAAAGGATGTCAATATCTTTGAGAGAGAGAGAGAGAGATTTGGGCCAACCTTTCCAGAATCTGCATTCTCCCTGGATTCACTTCCTTTCCCTTCAGTTCTTGCAAGTTCCGCAATTTCCCCCCAGAATGAGAAAAGCAATGAAAAGAGGGAGAAAGGAAAGTGTTTTACTCACAGATGTTGGAGCCAGGAGGCAGTTTTGGTCTGTGAGAAGCTCAATCTTCATTCAGAGGGGCCGCTTTGCTGGGCAGGAATGAGCAGCTTAACAACCTCATTGTCCAGCTTCCGCATTCAGACAATGGGGAGCTCTGATTAGCTGGAGGACCAGCTTCCTTCCGGTCCTCCAGTTCTTCCCATGTTCACCTCAGCTCGGCGGGGTGGGGGGGGCGGGGGGGGGTTGGCGCACCGCCGCACATGCGCAGCTTCCCCATTCCCTTGGACATGCGCAGTCCTTCTGCCGGGGAGGGGGAGCTCACCGATCAGCCTCTCGCTCTGGCCGGAGCCGGCAGCCGGTTGCCTGGAAACCTTGGCTCGAGGTGGCGGAAGGGGGAATAAGGAGAAGGACGGAGCAGCCGTGTCCGCGCGCCGGGGCCTGCGCACCTAGTGACATCACCGCGAGCAGCGTGATTCCTACTGGCTGAGTCAAACAGGGCTCCATTGTGACGTCAAAATGCGGAAGTTGACCAATGATATTCAGACTGAATCTTCCTCCTTTGGGCAGCATCTGGGAGGAAAGCAATGTTTCCCCTTTTCCATTGCTGTTCCCATTCTGGATGAAATCAGTGACTTGGAGCAGCTGAAGGGAAAGGAAGTGAATCCAGTCGGTTTGTTATACACATTTTTAATCCAGTAATTTTGATTTGATTTATTGTTATATGTATTAATAGACAGTGAAAAGTATTGTTTCTTGCGCGCTATACAGACAAAACATACCGTTCACAAAGAAGGAAATGAGAGAGTGCAGAATGTAACGTTCCAGACATAGCTAGGGTAGAGAGAAATATCAACTTAATACAAGGTAAGTCCATTCAAAAGTCTGATAGCAGCAGGGAAGAAGCTGTCCTGGTTGGTAGGTGACCTCAGACTTTTGTATCTTTTTCCCGAAGGAAAAGGTGGAAGAGAGAATGTCCGGGGTGCGTGGGGTCCTTAATTATGGTGGCTCCTTTACCAAGGCAGCGGGAAGTGTAGACAGAGTCAATGGATGGGAGGCTGGTTTGCATGATAGATTGGGCTACATTCACAACCTTTTGTCGTGAACTTGCGGACTTGGGCAGAGCAGGAGCCATACCAAGCTGTGATACAACCAGAAAGAATGCTTTCCATGGTGCATCTGTAAAAGTTGCTGAGAGTTGTAGCTGACTTGCCAAATTTCCTTAGTCTTCTGAGAAAGTAGAGGTGTTGGTGGGCTTTCTTAACAATAGTGTCGGAATGGGGGGATCAGGACAGTTTGATGGTGATCTGGACACCTAAAAACCTGAAGCTCTTGGCCCTTTCTACTTCATCCCCATTGGTGTAGACATGTTCTCAGGGGCATGTTCATCTTTACGCTTCCTGAAGTCGATGACAATCTCCTTCATTTTGCTGACATTGAGGGAGAGATTATTGTTGCTGCACCAGTTCACCAGATTCTCTATCTCATTCCTATACTCTGTCTCATCGTTGTTTGAGATCTGACCCACTACAGTGGTGTCGTCAGCAAACTTGATAATCTAATTCAAGGGAAATTTGGCCGGACAGCCATAGGTGTAAAAGGAGTATAGTAGGGGGCTGAGAACACAGCCTTGTGGGGCAGCGGTGTTGAGGATGATCGTGGAGGAGGTGTTGTTGCCTATACTTACTGATTATGGTCTGTGAGTTAGGAAGTTCAGGATCCAGTCGCAGAGCGATATGCCGAGGCCCAGGCCACGGAGTTTGGAGATGAGTTTCGTGGGAATAACAGTATTGAAGGCTGGGCTGTAGTCAATAAATAAGAGTCTGACATAGGTGTCCTTGTTATCTAGGTGTTCCAGGGTTGCGTGCAGGGCCAAGTAAATGGCGTCTGCTGTGGACCTGTTGCAGCAGTGGGCAAACTGTAGTGGATCCAGGTAGTCCGGGAGGCTGGAATTGATTTGTGCTATGACTAACTTTTCGAAGCACTTCATAATGATGGATGTCAGAGCCAGCGGCCGATAGTTGTTAAGGCACGGTGCTCGGTTTTCCTTAGGTACCGGGATGATGTTCATCTTCTTGAAGCAGATAGGGACGTCGAATTTTAAAGAGAGGTTGAAGATGTCTGTGAACAACTCCGCCAGCTGATCCACGCAGGATCTGAGTGCACGTCTGGGTACCCCATCTGGGCCAGTTGCTTTCCGTGGGTTGACCTTCAAGAAAGCTGCTCTGACATCTGCAATGGTGACCCCATTATTATTAATGTAGACATCTATCTGTCTGTCAGCCTACATGTAGATTTGCAGATGTGTGTCCTGGAGAGGAAGCAGGGAGTGTGGACCTGTCAATCAGCCTGAATCAGCACCTTCAGCAGAATTGAGTGAATGGTAGATGCAGCAGAGTGAGAATGGAGGGAGAGTCTGTTGGATAGAGATTTACAGCTTTTGGGGAATGAGAGCAGAAAAAAATGTTCCATAGAAAGTGGAATTGTCATACATTCAGATTAGACAGGAATTGGCGAATGTGGATTGGGAGCAGCTATTTGAGGGCAAATCCACGTCTGACATGTGGGAGGCTTTTAAAGGCCAGTTGATTGAAGTGCAGGATATGCATGCCCCCACAAAAATGAAGGATAGAAATGGCAGGATTCGGGAAATTGTAGGTTTAATTGAAATGAAAACAAGCCTCCAACAAGTCGAAGCAACTAAAAACTGATGAAGCCCTTGAGGAGGACAGAGAAAGTAGGAAGGAACTTAAACATGGAATTAGGAGGGCTGAACAGGGCCATGTCTTTAGTAAATAGGGTCAAAGAGAATCCCAAGGCTTTTTATGCATCTATTAGAAGAAAGAGAAAGAGTCGTCCCACTCAAGGACAGAGGAGGAAAGTTATGCGTGTAGCCACAGGAAGTGGATGGGATTCTTAATGAGTACTTTGTCTAAGTATTCACCAAGGAGAAGGACATGGCAAATGTTGAGGTCAGGGATGGGTGTGTGAATGCTCTAGAGAATATCAATATATTGAAGGGAGAAGTGTTGGATATCCTAAATTGCATTAAGGTAGACAAGTCCCCGGGACCGGATGGGATCTATCCCAGGTTACTGCGGGAGGCAAGGGAAAAAATAGCTGGGGCCTTAACAGATATCTTCACATCCACTTTGACCACAGGTGAGGTTCCAAGGACTGGAGAATAGCCAATGCTATTCCCTTGTTTCAGAAAGGAAGCAGGGATAATCCAGGAAATTGTAGGCCAGTGAGCCTGATGTCTGTGGTGGGGAAGCTTTTGGAGAAGATACTGAGGGACATGAGATATGCACATTTGGAAGAAAATGGACTAGTTAGTGACAGACAACGTGGTTTTATACAGAGAATGTCATGTCTCACCAACTTGATTCAGATTTTTTGAAGAGGTGACAATGATAAATTATGAGGAAAGAGCCGTGGATGTAGTTGATATGGAATTTGGTAAGGCGATTGACAAGGTTCCACATGACAGATTGGTACAATAACAAAAATCACGTGGGATTCGTGGTGGGCTGGTTAGATGGATACAGAGCTTGCTTGGTCATAGAAAACAGAGAGTAGCGGTGGAAGGTTGTTTTTTAGAATGGAGCTCAGTAGCTAGTAGTATTCCATAGAGATGAGTGCTGGGATCTGTTGTTTGCAGTATATATAAATGATCTGGAGGAAAATGTGGGTGGTCTGAAGAGTAAGTTTGCGGACGACACGAAGATTGGTGGAATTGCTGATAGTACCAGGGAGTGTCAGAGGATACAACAGGATATAGAAAATCTGGAGACTTAGGCACAGAAATGACAGGTGGAGTTTAATCCAGACAAATGTGAGCAGATGCATTTCGGAGGATCAAATTTAGGTGTGAATTACACTGTAAATGGCAGAACCTTAAGGAACATTAAAATACAGAGGATTTGGGCGTGCAGGTCCACAGTTCCCTAATAGTGGCAACACAGATAGCCAAGGTGATTCAGAAGTTGATGTGAAGTTTAAAACCTTGGTTCGGCAGCATTTGGAGTATTGTGTGCAGTTCTGGTCACCACACGACCAGAAGGATATGGAAGCTTTTGGGAGGGTGCAAAGAAGGTCCACCAGGATGTTGTCTGTTCTCAAAGACATTGGCTATGAGAAGAGATTGACTAAACTAGGATTGTTTTCACTTGAAAAATGGAGGCTGAGGGGAGACCTAAAAGAAGTCTACAAAATTATGAAAGGAATAGACAGTTTGTTTAGTCGGAGGTGTTTTCCCAGGGTGCAAGTGTCAATTACAAGGGGGCACAGGTTCCAGGTCAGAGGGGGAAGGTTTAAGGGAGATGTGTGGAGGAAGTTTTTCAAGCAGAGAGTGATGGGTGTGTGGAATGCGCTGCCAGAGGAGGTAGTGGAAGCAGGTACATTAGCAACATTTAAGAGGCATCTGGATGGGTCCATGAATATGGAGGGATTACAGGGATATGGTTGTAGGAAGAGCAGAAGATTTTTTAAAGTTTAATTCGGGTATCATGATCAGCACGGGCTTGGAGGGCCGAAGGGCCTGTTCCTGTGCTGTACTTTCCTTTGTTCTTTGTTCTGAATTTCTGTCCTGTACTGACAGTCCTGATTTTTGTAAACCCCTCTTACAGGATATCAGAAGGTGAGGAATTACAGACAGCAATCTCAAACCAAAGTTCACATCAACTTCTGACCAAGTCACTCAATATATATCAGCTAAATATCATCAACCTTTGAATCTAGATGAAGAAATGTTTCTCGGTTCAGTCTGTTGCAGAAGACTTTAAACATCAGTGTGACTGGAGACACACACACACTCTACAGTGAGCTTGTTCCTGTGCGCTGACTGTAAAGAGCTTTAACCAATTACAGAGCCTGAACAAACATCGCACCATTCACAGCGGGGAGAGACCACAGACTGTGTTTGGCTTCAACTGATAGTCAAACCAGGAGTGACACAAGGACCCCGCACCATGGAGAAACAGTGGAAATGTGGGGACTGTGGGAAGGGATTCAGGTTCCCATCTCAGCTTGAAATTCATCGACGGACTCACACTGGAGAGAGGCCATTCACCTGCTCTGCGTGTGGGAAGGGATTCAATGATTCATCCAACCTGCGGACACACCAGCACATTCACACCGGGGAGAGACTGTTCAGCTGCACCATCTGTGGGAAGGACTTCACTCAGTTACCCAGCCTACTCAGACACAATGTCACTCACACCAATGAGAGACCCTTTAAATGCTCCGACTGTGGGAGGGATTTCAAAAGCTCTCAGGGACTAATGGCCCACCAGCGCACTCACACTGAGGAGAGGCCGTTCAGCTGCTCTCACTGCACAAAGAGGTTTAGAAAGTCATCCACTCTGCGGGTACACCAGCAGGTTCACAACAGGGAGAGACTGCTCATCTGCTCTGTGTGTGGGAAGCGATTCAGTACTTCATCGCAACTGCTGATACACCAGAGAGTTCACACTGGGGAGCGACCATTCAACTGCTCTGTGTGTGGGAAAGGATTCACTCGATTATCAACCCTGCAGAGGCACCAGCCAATTCACACCGGAGAGAGGCCTTTCTCCTGCACCGTGTGTGGGAAGCGATTCCGTCAGTCATCCCATCTGCTGACCCATCATGTCACTCACACCAGTGAGAGACCCTTCAAATGCTCTGACTGTGGGAGAGATTTCAAAAGTCCTCGGGAACTGATGTCCCACCAGCGCATTCACACTGAGGAGAGACTGTTCAGCTGCTCTCACTGCACAAAAATATTTAAAACGTCATCCCAACTGCAGGTACACCAGCGAGTTCACACTGGGGAGACACCATTCACCTGCTCCGACTGTGGAAAGGGATTCACTCGATTATTAAGTCTGCAGATACACCAGCCAATTCATGCTGGGGAGAGGTGCTAGATGTGTACTGCGTGTGTGAAGGGATTTAGTTATTCACTCCATCTGCTGCCCCACCAGCGAGATCACAGGTGGTGATTACAGGGGGTGGATTCTGCTCTCAATTACATCCAGGACTGTGTTTTATTCATTCTTTCAGTTGGTCATTGGGAAGGGTTACTTTCTGTTGGACTGTGATGGTCCAGAGCTGTCCACGAGCTGATCACACAGTAGCATGATGCTGAATAGTTAGCTTGATTGGATAAGTATGTAGTCAATTAATATTGTGATTGGTTTGTAACCAGGCAAGATGGGCTGAAGTAAATGTATAAGAATGTGTGGTTTGCTTTGTTTGATGGAGAGGTTGCATGGTGGGCCCAGTGACTTGCTCCCCGCCGGTGTAAAACAAAGACCATTTGATGATTGCAACTAACCTGAGTGTCGAGTAATTTGTCTTCAGTCATTCTTACCGAAAAAATTGGCATCACCAACAGGATATCGAAGTCATGTACCACCCACAGAGGATCGGGTGTCCTCATGTACCACCCACAGAGGATCGGGTGTCCTCATGTACCACCCACAGAGGATCGGGTGTCCTCACACACCACCCACAGAGGATCGGGTGTCCTCACACACCACCCACAGAGGATCGGGTGTCCTCATGTATCACCCACAGAGGATCGGGTGTCCTCACACACCACCCACAGAGGATCGGGTGTTCTCACACACCACCCACAGAGGATCGGGTGTTCTCACACACCACCCACAGAGGATCGGGTGTCCTCACACACCACCCACAGAGGATCGGGTGTCCTCATGTACCACCCACAGAGGATCGGGTGTCCTCACGTACCACCCACAGAGGATCGGGTGTCCTCACACACCACCCACAGAGGATCGGGTGTCCTCACACACCACCCACAGAAGATCGGGTGTCCTCATGTACCACCCACAGAGAATCGGGTGTCCTCATGTACCACCCACAAAGGATCGGGTGTCCTTTAAATTAAGACATTGTGCGCAATGAGCTAAAAACCAAATCAGTTTCATCATTGACAAGTTATGGACCAATGAGCTACTTCCCAACAATTGGCTCAGGTTAGCTTTGAACATTTTTGCTACGACAACGGATGAATGGACACCGTTCAACAATTACCAGGCAGGAGTGTTCCCTTCTTGTTGGGGAACACTTCAGCAGTCAAGGGCATTCAGCCTCTGATCTTCGGGTAAGCGTTCTCCAAGACACACGAGACATGACAACGCAGAACCGCTGAGCAAAAACCGATAGCCAAGTTCTGCACACATGAGGACGGCCTCAACTGGGATCTTGGGTTCATGTCACACTTTCTGTAACCCCCACAACTTGCTTGGGTTTGCAAAATCTCACTGACTGTCCTGGCTGGAGACAATTCACACCTCTTTAACCTGTGCTTCACCCTTTCTTCACTCACATTGTCTGCATCTATAAAGACTTGATTACCTGTTAAGATTCGCATTCCAACCATTATCTTGTAATTGAGTTTGTGTCTATCTGTGCCCTGTTTGTGAACTGAATTCTTCACTCACCTGATGAAGGGGCAATGCTCCAAAAGCTCGTGCTTCCAAATAATCCTGTTGGAATTTAACCTGGTGTTGTGAGACTACTTACTGAATATTTTTAAAGTATAAAAAAGGGGTCTTGAGAAACCAATTTGGTGGAGAGAGGCAGAGAGAGAGATGTTTCGAGAGGTTTTGAGAGCTGTTGGTTTTCCAAGTTATCCACATATTCAGAGCCAATACTTCATGTCCTTGTCATCTGATTTACTTTGATTTATTATTGTCACATGTATTGGGATACGTGAGAAGTAGTGTTTCTTGCGCGCTATACAGACAAAACATGCCATTCATAGAGAAGGAAAAGAGAGGGTGCAGAACAAGAGGTAAATCTTTTAGAGCTGAGGTGAGGAGAAATGTTTTCACCCAGTGGGTGGTGAATGTGTGGAATTCACTACCACTGAAAGTTGTTGCGGCCAAAACGTTGTGTGATTTGAAGAAATTAGATATAGCTCTTGGGGTAAAGGAATCAAGGGATATGGGAGGATCGGGATATTGAATTCGATGATCAGCCATGATGAAAATTAATAGTGGAGCAGGGTCAAATGGCCACCTGCTTTCTATTTCCTATGTTTCTAGAATGTTGTGTTACAGTCATGGGGTGGAGAGAAGTCTGTTCAATTATTAATGTTAAGCTTTCTCTAATTACTGTGAATCAAAAATTTGCTTTTTATCTTCTTGACTTGTTACGTTTTTAATGGTTTTTGGCTAAGTCACTAGAACCTGGTGAGATTTATGATTAGGGTGGTTATTGCAAACAAGTGAGCCCTATAAATCTTAATTCAAATAAATCAAAGTTCTTACAAATGGAATGCTATCCTTTATTATGACAGAAATTAAACATAGAAGTAACAGTATAATGCTTCAGTTATACAGGGCATTGCTAATACTGCATCTTGAACACTGGTGCAATTTTGCTGTCCGATTTCAGGACAGGATATCAATGCATTGGAAGCCATTCAGAGGAGGTTTACTAGATTGATTCCAGAATTGGGGGTAAAACGGAACGCTAAACTCAACACAAACAGATGAGCTATGATCTAAATAAATGGTGGAGCAGACTCAAGGGGCAAAATGGCTCCTATGTCGTATGTTGGTCACAAATTCCTGAGAATGGTGAAACAAGGCTGGAAGATCCGCCTTGCATCAGGTAGGGGTAAAACGTCTCGGGGAACAATCACTGAAAGACAGTTCTGGGATTAAAGGTTGCCAGATGGAAAAGGAAAATAATGAAAATATACCCTCGGGGAAAGAATATTCACTTTGGACGGGTTTTTGGAGAATTCAGTGTTAACATTCTAAGGCAGAGTAAAATCATAGAATCATAGAAACCCGACAGTGCAGAAAGAGGCCATCTGGCCCATCGAATCTGCACCAACCACAATCCCACCCAGGCCCAACCCCCATATCCCTACACATTTACCCGCTAATCCCTCTAATTTACACATCTCAGGACACTAAGGGGCAATTTTAGCATAGCCAATCAACCTAACCCACACATCTTTGGACTGGGAGGAAACCGGAGCACCCGGAGGAAACCCACGCAGACACGAGGAGAATGTGCAAACTCCATACAGACAGTGACCCAAGCCGGGAATCGAACCCAGGTCGCTGGAGCTGTGAAGCAGCAGTGCTAACCAATATGCTACCATGCCGCCCAATATAACCGTTGGGTGGGATATTTGATTGTGTTACGACTAAAAGGGCAAAGTTCAATTTTACAGTTTAGGGACATGTCCCCTCCAAAAAATAGTGTTTCGTCATTGTTACTACCAGTTTGTTTGTTGCAGAAAAGTCATAAAGCTTGAAGTTTCTGTCTTGTGATTTTTTAATTTGTTCACTGGGTTGAGAATTAATCTTTATTGATCATTACAGAGATCTTAACAGTTGGTTTAAAGCTACAAGTTTTGACTTCCATTTGGGCCTCAGACACCTTTCTGTCTCTCCATTGCTCGTCAATGATAGCCAGGTGACGGAGCTCAGAATAATGAGGCCTGTGTCCTAGTTGGTAAATTGCAATGAGTATCGCACTAATATCACACTAATAGGCAGGAAGATGCTGGAGACTGACTGGGAAATGGGCCTCCAAACAATTGTTATTTTGGGGACACACAGCTAAAGAGAAATCCATCTCTTTAAATGCATATACAGGGAAGAGGTTGCAATGAAATCTGTCGTTTTTAATCTGCACAAAAGCTGAAGGCTCAGATTGACAGGCTGCAGGAGGAGGATACCATTTGACCCACTGTGCCCCTGCTATCCCTTTGAAAGGAGTCTCTGATTCATCCAAGTGCTCTGCTCTTTTCCCACATCCCTGTAAATTCTTCCCTTTCAAGTATTTACCCTTTGGAAAGATACGATTGAATCTACTTTCAGGCAAATTAGAACTACTCACTACATTAAACAATTTTTAAAAAAAACTCATCTCCCCCTCTGGCACCTTTGATAATTACTTTTGAGGGACTCACTCTCTGTTAAAAACCATGCCAACCCCTCTCACCCAGCCTAGGGTGTGATTAACAGCAGTAATAACCGCAGAACCCAACCCTATTAATCTGTGTGAATGTTCCACTAATGTCCTTTCGGAAATATGCTGTCCCTACCTGGTCTGACCTACATGTGACTCCAGATCCTCAGCAACGTGGTGACTCTCAACTGCCCTCAGGCAACTAGGGATGAACAATAAATGCTGGCCAGTCAGTGATGACCGTGTTCCACGAATGCATAAAAAAAAACTTGCTGTTGTCTCAGCAGATGGGATAACTGACTGAATCCCTTCCCACACACACAACAGGTGAACGGCCTCTCCCTGGTGTGTATGCACTGGTGTGTCTGCAGATGGGGTAACCAAATGAATCCCTTCCCACACACAGGACAGGTGAACGGTCTCTCCCCACTGTGAACTTGCTGGTGTGTCTCAGATGGGATGATAGAGTGAATCAGAGCAGGTGAACGGTTTCTCTCCTTTGTGACTGTGAATTTCCAGCTGAGATGGAAACTTGCATCCCTTTCCACAGTCCCCACATTTCCACCGTTTCTCCATGGTGCCTGTGTGAGACATCAGTTGAAGCCACACACACAACATGTGTGCGGTACAATCTCTCTCCACTGTGAACAGTGATTTTTTTCAGGTTGTGTAGCTGGATAAAACTCTTTCCTCAGTCAGTGCACTGGAACACTTTCACTCAGGTGTGTGTGTGCGTGCGTGTCTCGGTGCTTCTCCACTCACTCTTTTCAGAAGCAGACAGAACAGACATGCATTCTACATTTAAAGGCCGATAATATTCAGGTCCCGATGAATATGAGTGATTCTGTCATGTCTTGACAATGTTTGGTTTGAGATTTCTGTCTGCAAATCCTCACCATCTGATATCCTGTAAAGGCGTTTGCAAAAATCATCACTGTCAATACAGGATAGAAATTCAGAAAAGACAACTCTAGTTCCTATGGAACATTATTTCCTCTCTCATTCTCCATAGGCTGTAAATCTCCATCCCACACATTCTCCCTCCTTTCTCACTCTGCTCTATATAACATTCACCCTCTCAATTCTGCTGAAGGAGCTGATTCAGGCTGATTGACAGATCCACGCTCATTGCTTCCTGTTCTGGACACAGACCTGAAAAGCTTCATGCAGGCTCCCAGACACATAAATATCACTGGACTAGAAATGTGCTTAATGGATAGGATTTTTTCAGTTGGTTAAGATACAGGGATTGTGATTAATCATGATCACGAACTTGCTGCCCATGAAGGTCATCAAGCAGAGATGATCAATAATTTCTAAATGAAATTGGATGGACACTACAGGGTTACAGAATGGTACCCGCTCAAGGCTGACATTTTGCTTGACAAAAAACTGTCATGGACCTGAGTTGCACCTGGAGTATTGTGTGCAGTTTTGGTATCCTTATCCGAGGAAGGATGTCCTTGCTACCGAGGGCTCACAGGGTTTACCAAGCAAATTCTTGGGATGGCAGGGCTGTCATGAGGAGAGACTCAATTGGTCAGGATTATATTCATTGGAGTTTGGAAGTGTAGGAGAGGATCTCATAGAATCTTAGAAAATTTTGACAAGATTAGATAGGATGGATTCAGGAAGATTGTTCCCAATGGTGGGGGACTCCAGAACTAGGGGTCATCATTTGAGGATAAAGGGTAAACCTTTTAGGACTGAGGTGAGGATTAACTTCATCAACCACAGAGTGGTGGATGTGTGGAATTCCTTACTACAGAATGTAGTTGAGGACAAAACATTGTCAAGAAGGAATTAGATATACCTCTTGGGGCGAGAGGGATCAAGGGTAAGGGGAGGAGGTGGAGACGGGATCAGAGTATTGATTTTTGACCCCTCATCGAAGGGAAAAGTTTATTCCTTTCTGCTCCATCTATGTCCTTTATTATTTTGTGCACCTCGACAGGGCAGCATGGTGGCACAGTGATTAACACTGCTGCCTCACAGCACCAGGGATCCAGGTTCGATTCCTGGCTTGGATCATGGTCTGTGGAGATTGTGCATGTTCTCCCCATGTCTGTTTTTGGTTTACATTTGCTGCTCCAGTTTCCTCTCACAATCCGAAAGATGTGCTAAATTCTCCCTCAGTGGACATGAACAGTCGCCAAAGTGTGACAACTAGGGGATTTTCACAGTAACTTCACTGCACTGCTAACGTAAGCCTACTTCTGATGAATAAAAATGATTTCCCCTCAGCCTACTCTGCCTCCAGGAAAATTACCCCAGCCTATTCAGTCTATCTTTATAGCTGAAATGCTGCAGCCCACGCAGCATCCTGGTGAACCTCCTCTGCAGCCTCCCCAGTGCGATCACATCCTTCCTCTTGTATGGCGACCAGAACTGCACACAGTACTCCAGCTGTGACCTAACGAGTGTTTTACACAGCTCCAGCATAACCTCCCTGCTCTTATATTCTGTCATGATGTGGAGATGCCGGCGTTGGACTGGGGTAAACACAGTAAGAAGTTTAACAACACCAGGTTAAAGTCCAACAGGTTTATTTGGTAGCAAAAGCCAAACAAGCTTTCGGAGCTGCAAGCCCCTTCTTCAGGTGAGTGGGAATTCTGTTCACAAACAGAGCATATAAAGACACAAACTCAATTTACATGAATAATGGTTGGAATGCGAATACTTACAACTAATCAAGTCTTTAAGAAACAAAACAATGTGAGTGGAGAGAGCATCAAGACAGGCTAATGGGACCCTGTGCGAGAACCTCTCCGGCTATGTCGAGGGCACCCTGAAACCCATTGTACAAAGAACCCCCAGCTTTTGTCGCGACACGACGGACTTCCTACAGAAACTCGGCACACATGGAGCAGTTGAACCAGGAGCGCTCCTCGTCACAATGGATGTCTCGGCACTCTACACCAGCATCCCCCATGACGATGGCATTGCTGCAACGGCCTCAGTGCTCAGCGCCAACAACTGCCAGTTTCCAGATGCAATTTTACAACTCATCCGCTTCATCTTGGACCACAATATCTTCACCTTCAACAACCAGTTCTTCATCCAGACACACGGAACAGCCATGGGGACCAAATTCGCACCTCAATATGCCAACATCTTGATGCACAGGTTCGAACAAGACTTCTTCACCGCACGGGACCTTCAACCGATGCTATACACTAGATACATCGATGACATTTTCTTCCTTTGGACTCATGGTGAACAATCACTGAAACAACTCTATGATGACATCAACAAGTTCCACCCCACAATCAGACTCACCATAGACTACTCTCCAGAATCGGTTGCATTCTTGGACACACGCATCTCCATTAAGGACGGTCACCTCAGCACCTCACTGTACCGCAAGCCCACGGATAACCTCACGATGCTCCACTTCTCCAGCTTCCACCCTAAACACGTTAAAGAAGCCATCCCCTACGGACAAGCCCTCCGTATACACAGGATCTGCTCGGATGAGGAGGATCGCAACAGACACCTCCAGACGCTGAAAGATGCCCTCATAAGAACAGGATATGGCGCTCGACTCATTGATCAACAGTTCCAACGCGCCACAGCGAAAAACCGCACCGACCTCCTCAGAAGACAAACACGGGACACAGTGGACAGAGTACCCTTCGTTGTCCAGTACTTCCCCGGAGCGGAGAAGCTACGGCATCTCCTCCGGAGCCTTCAACATGTCATTGATGAAGACAAACATCTCGCCAAGGCCATCCCCACACCCCCACTTCTTGCCTTCAAACAACCGCACAACCTCAAACAGACCATTGTCCACAGCAAACTACCCAGCCTTCAGGAGAACAGTGACCATGACACCACACAACCCTGCCACAGCAACCTCTGCAAGGCGTGCCGGATCATCGACACAGATGCCATCATCTCACGTGAGAACACCTTCCACCAGGTACACGGTACATTCTCTTGCAACTCGGCCAATGTTGTCTACCTGATACGCTGCAAGAAAGGATGTCCCAAGGCATGGTACATTGGGGAAACTATGCAGACGCTGCGACAACGGATGAATGAACACCGCTCGACAATCACCAGGCAAGACTGTTCTCTTCCTGTTGGGGAGCACTTCAGCGGTCACGGGCATTCGGCCTCTGATATTCGGGTAAGCGTTCTCCAAGGCGGCCTTCGCGACACACGACGGCGCAGAGTCGCTGAGCAGAAACTGATAGCCAAGTTCCGCACACACGAGGACGGCCTCAACCGGGATATTGGGTTCATGGCACACTATTTGTAACCCCCACAGAGTTTCACTGGCTGTCTTGTCTGGAGACAATACACATCTTTTTAGCCTGTCTTGATGCTCTCTCCACTCACATTGTTTTGTTTCTTAAAGACTTGATTAGTTGTAAGTATTCGCATTCCAACCATTATTCATGTAAATTGAGTTTGTGTCTTTATATGCTCTGTTTGTGTACAGAATTCCCACTTGCCTGAAGAAGGGGCTTGCAGCTCCGAAAGCTTGTGTGGCTTTTGCTACCAAATAAACCTGTTGGACTTTAACCTGGTGTTGTTAAACTTCTTACTTATATTCTGTGCCTCAGCTAAAAAAGTCAGGTATGCCATATGCTTTTGAAAGCACTTTATCTCCTGTCATGCTGTCGTCAGGTTGCTATGGACATGCAGCCCAAGGTCCCTCTGGTCCTCTCCACTTTCTTGTGTCCGACCGGTCATTGCCTGTTCCCTAGTGCTATCAAAATGGACCCCTCCCTGAATCAGCCAATCAACTCCGAAGTGACGTCTCCGTGTTCCAGTGGGCAGGCCCGGCGCGCGGACATAGTAGTCCCACCCCCACCCATTGTGTCCTCCCCCTCCGCGAGCCAAGGTTTCCAGGCAACCGGCTGCCGGCTTCCGCTCTGGGAGCACCCCTCCCTCCCCGAAAAGGGAGCGCATGTCCAACGGAATGGAGAATATGCGCATGTGCGGTGCTGCCCCCCCCCCCCCCCCCCACGGAACTCATGCTGTGGTGTTGAGCATGGGAAGAGGTGGAGGACCGGAAGCAGCCTGGACTACCATTCAATCAGAGCGCCCCAGTGTCTGAATGCGGAATCTGGACAATGAACTTGTTAAGCTGCTCATTCCTGCCCGGGAAAGCTCTCTGAATGAAGATTGGTGTTGGAAGTTGGAACGGAAATTGGTGTTTTTCCTCCAAAAATGCATCACGTCACACATTTAACGATTAAATCATTTGCCACTGTTCTGCTCATCTGAATAGCCCATCCATCATCCGCTAATCCAATGCTTTGCTCCTTACTATGAACCACACCACAATTTTTTGTGTCGTCAACGAACCTATTAATCAGACCGCATCCCCTCATTCACGTCCAGATCATTAATGTACACAGTATTAATTTAGTGTCTTGTAATGCCAGCCATCTACTGGGGAAACCAGCTCTTTAATTGTGGACACTATCCTTTTAACCCGAAAATCATTTCAATGTAGAGCAATAAGTCAACACTTTTCAAGAACTTAACAACAAATTATTGATTAAAATGTAAAGGTTTTGAAGTTTATGGAGTCAATTGAACTGAAAACTGCAAGCATAGAATCCCGACAGTGCAGAAAGAGGCCATTTGGCCCATCAGGTCTGCACCGATCACAACCCCACTTATTTACCCTGCTAACCCACGACACTAAGGGAGAATTTAACATGGTCAATCAACCTAACCCACACACCCCTGGACTGCAGAAGGAAACCCTCACAGACAAGGGGAGAATGTGTAAACTGCTCACAGACAGTTATCCCCTGGCACTGTGAGGTAGCAGTGCTAACCACCATGCCACCCTGCCGCCCTTAATAAATTATCAATGCGATGGCTGGGAACTGAACCCAGGACAACTGTTTGGAAAGCAGCTGTGCTCATCACTTTCGCACCATTGCTCGGGAAGCGGCGGCTGAGTGTATTATTGCTAGACTATCAATCCAGAAACTCAGCCAGTATTCTGTTGACGTGGGTTCGAATCCCACCATGGCAGATGGTGGAATTTCCCGTCCCTATCCCGAAAACTCCATGCACTTACCATAGCTTGTCCCTCTGACACTAGGTGGCAATTTAGTATAGCCAATCCACCTAACCCACTCATCTTTGGACTGTGGGAGGAAAGCAGAGCACCAGAGGGAAATCCACGCAGACACGGGGAGAATGTGCAGACTCCACACAGACAGTCATCTAAGCCGGGATTTGAAACCAGGTCCCTGGCGCTGTACGGCAGCAGAGCTAACCACTGTGCCACTGTGCCACCCCTGTGCCACCATGACCCCCCTGTGCCACTGTGCTGCCCCTAATACTTTTATAATCTTCTTAAAATTTGCTATCCAAAAAAAGGGAAACAATAATCCACTTGAAGCCAAACACAATGTTTCCTGCAGGCTTAACTGTGCTTTGTACTCTGTGCCCCCATTGGTAAAATTCAGGTCACTGTCTGATTTATTCTCATCGACACGGATGCCATAATCTCACGTGAGAACACCATCCACCAGGTACATGGTACCTACTCTTGCAACTCGGCCAACATTGTCTACCTGATACGCTGCAGGAAAGGATGTCCCTAGGCATGGTACATTGGGGAAACCATGCAGACGCTACGACAACGGATGAATGAACACCGCTCAACAATCACCAGGCAAGACTGTTCTCTTCCTGTGGGGGAGCACTTCAGCAGTCATGGGCATTCAGCCTTGGATCTTCAGGTAAGCGTTCTCCAAGGCGGCCTTCATGACAGACGACAGTGCAGAGTCACTGAGGAGAAACTGATAGCCAAGTTCCGCACACATGAGGACGGGCTAAACCAGGATGTTGGATTTATGTCACATTATCAGTAACCCCCACAGTTTGCCACCTGGGCTTGCAGAATCTCACTAGCTATTCTGTCCGGAGACAATACACATCTCTTTAACCTGTGTTTAATGCTCTCTCCACCCACATTGTCTGTACCTTTAAGACCTGGCTAGCTTTAGGGATTCGCATTCTAATCAGTATTCTGTAACTTGATTTTGTGTCTGTGCCCTGTTTGAGAGCACATTTCCACCCCATCTGACGAAGGAGCAGCGCTCCAAAATCTTGTGGTATTTGCTACCAAATAAACCTCTTGGACTTTAACCTGGTGTTGTGAGACTTCTTACTGATTTATTCTAACCACTCTCCTCACCAAACCTGACAACTTGGTAGATATATCTATGGACCTGCCTCTTTAGAATTGAGCCATGTATTTTAGGTTTTGTATCTGGTTCTTCCTTCAACACAAATCATTTCACATTTCACCACATTGTTTTTCATATGCCGTATGAAACATTTTCAATGCCTTTGGAATTCTATGTAAACCACATCAAGAGCATTACCCTCATCAACCCCCTCGGTTACCACTGCAAAATACTCAACACAGTCAGTTGAAAACATTGTTGCTTTTGGTAAGTCCGAAGATTGGAAAATTATTTCCAGTCTCTTTGCAATTACATTGATCATTTCCTTCAGTATCCTTAGATTCATGAAACCTGGTCCGAGTGTCTAATCAAACATGGACAGCCTCTCCAAAACCCCCTCTTTATAGTGTTAACTACCTCTGGAATGGAATGCCGAACAACATTACAAAGATTCACTTTCTGCCCAGTGAAACACCTGGAGCACAGTTTAAATATAATCAATTCAAAACCAAACAGTGACCCCCCCCCACCACCCCCCCCCCGCCCCCCTCTCCCCCAGCTTTGTCAGACTGCAATTTCTTTCTGACAAATATACAATTGAACACATGAAGCAAGGTCCCTGACACGGGGAACAATGATGTGGAGATGCCGGCGTTGGACTGGGGTAAACACAGTAAGAAGTTTAACAACACCAGGTTAAAGTCCAACAGGTTTATTTGGTAGCAAAAGCCACACAAGCTTTCGGAGCTCTTAGCCCCTTCTTCTGAAGATTTTGCTACCAAATAAACCTGTTGGACTTTAACCTGGTGTTGTTAAACTTCTTACTGTGTTTACCCCAGTCCAACGCCGGCATCTCCACAACGGGAAACAATGGACAGGCCTGACTGGTTTATTGGGACAAGTTTACAGTCCGGTTGCGTGGGTGAACATTCTTGAAAACCTTTCTTCATTTTCTCCATATGATGGAGGGTTATAGGTAGGCCTAAAAGGTAGGGATATGTTCGGCACAACTTGTGGGGCTGAAGGGCCTGTTTTGTGCTGTAGTTTTCTATGTTTCTATGTTTCTAATATACTTGATCCTTCACCAATGACCTGTACAACTGAAGCATGATGTGGAGATGTCAGCGTTGGACTGGGGTAAACACAGTAAGGAGTCGAACAACACCAGGTTAAAGTCCAACAGGTTTATTTGGTAGCAAACGCCACTAGCTTTCAGTGTAGAAACTTGATGTCTGTGTCGATGCTCGTGGCGAGTGAAAAGCTAGTGGTGTTTGCTACCAAATAAGCCTGTTGGACTTTAACCTGGTGTTGTTCGACTCCCGACTGAAGCATGACATTATTTTCTTACATGGTCAAATGTTTGTAACAAAGCAAACATTCCATTAACCTTCTTTATTACTTGCTATACCTGCATACTAATTATTTGCGCCTCATGCACTAGAACACCGAGATCCTTCTGCACATTGGAAATCTGCAGCCGTTCCATATCTGAGTAATAATCTAATTTTGTTTGGTTCCTGCCGAAGTGAATAACTTCACATTATCTTCTAGTTCCATGCTCAGAGCCCATCTTTCGCCATCTGCAAGCTCCTTCCGTTCTCCCCACAACTTACATTCCTACATATATTGTGTCTTCTGCAAGTTTTGCTCCCATGCTTTCATGCTGTGGATTGGGATCGCTGTGCTTCTATTGAAAGACAACTCCCAGACACAAAGGGCCGAATGATCTTTTCCTGTGCTGTAACTATTCTATGTGTATGGGTGTCGGAATCATTCTGTGTCACTTGGTTAGTGGTGCAGGATTTGAGTGTGGAATTCATAGTTTATCTGTCAGTCACTGCGGGTGTGTATTGAGGTTTAGATTCATGGAGGTTTACAGCATGGAAACAGGCCATTCGGCCCAACTTGTCCATGCCGCTCGTTTTTTTTAAAACCCCTAAACTAATCCCAATTGCTCGCATTTGGCCCATATCCCTCTATACCCATCGTGCCCATGTAACTATCTAAATGCTTTTTAAAAGACAAAATTGTACCCGCCTCTACCACTACCTCTGGCAGCTTGTTCCAGACACTCACCACCCTCTGTGTGAAGAAATTGCCCCTCTGGACACTTTTGTATCTCTCCCCTCTCACCTGAAACCTATGCCCTCGAGTTTTAGACTCCCCTACCTTTTGGAAAAGACATTGACTATCTTGCTGATCTGTGCCCCTCATTATTTTATAGACCTCCATAAGACCACCCCTCATCCTCCTTCGCTCCAGAGAAAAAAGTCCCAATCTATCCAGCCTCTCATTATAACTCAATCCATCAAGTCCCGGTAGTATCCTATAAATCTTTTCTGCGCTCTTTCTACTTTAATAATATCCTTTCTATAATAAGATGACCAGAATTGCACACAGTATTCCAAGTGTGGCCTTACCAATGTTTTGTACAACTTCAACAAGATCTTCCAACTCCTGTATTCAATGTTCTGACCAATGAAACCAAGCATGCCGAATGCCTTCTTCACCACTGTGTCCACCTGTGACTCCACGTTCAAGGAGCTATGAATATGCACCCCTCGATCTCTTTGTTCTGTAACTCTCCCCAACGCCCTACCATGAACTGAGTCAGTCCTACCCTGATTCAAACTATGAGTGACTGATTCATCCTGTGATACTCTTCACAATGTGAGTGGGGATTTATTCGTTATCTCCAGCCTCTGAGACACTTTGTAAATCTGGAGTAATTCAGAAGTCGGGAATGGGTTAATGAACTTCAATACTCGAAGTGTCACAGTGACCTCTGTGATATTTAGAGCTTGTGTGAGAAATACTGTAGAACTCATGTTTACGTTAGGGTGTTTTCATGCTCATGTATCCAGAACAGATAAGAGCACAGCTGTTGTATGTTTTTCTGTTCAAGAATGTGGCTAACCCGCCATTTTGTATTCTTTAATTATGTATTGCTGTGTAACAGTTGAGGCCTATATGTCGGCCTTCTCTGACGTATAATGATACCTTCATCATAACCTGTACCGATATACATTATACAATGACCTACGAACGTATATAAACTGTTGTATGCCAATTAACTGGTTTGTACGAAGACTGTAACTTTGTACGTTAGTAAGATACCCCACCTGTGCTCACAGAGAACAACAACACCCACGGCCTTGGGATAACCGTAAAGAAAACGCCAAGGCAGCAAGGTTCACACAGGAAGATGTGCAACTGCCTGGGAACCTGTGAGGACTCGGAAACTGAGTACGTGCAAGGAGGGGTATAAATGTATGTTTTTAGCCTGTATTTGCTGAGACATCTGAGGCCATGTTAGGCAGCGGACGGTCTCCCACAATTGTGCAAATAAACCAAAGTATTTTGACCTACGAATCGACTCAGAGGTATCTTTCCCTACGACAAATAATATACCTAAATGGAATTGGAACAATTTGTTCTAATTGATAAACTGATTGACACGACCCTCCATCCAGACTATTTCATGTAACATTACCTATTAGTCTCTGAAATCCTTTCTCCCCCCAACACTTATCCACATTTCCATTAATTGCAGCTGTGCTAATCGTCTCCAATGTTCGAGACGATAGCAGTTTGCAAATGCTGCCGATTCAATGATAATTTAATAGTGATTTTTATAGTTAATGATTAAATTACGAGGTCGATCCTATCTCATCCCATCATTAATTCTTCATATTGACCTGTTCCTGCAACACCGAAAATTGATGTGAATATCTTCCCTCTGTTGAAGGTCTGTTTTCCGGCCAGTAGATGTCAGCACACTCGGGTAGAGCGAAGCTCTCAGATTAGAGAGGGACACAACAGGCAAGAATTGTTCACATTCTGTTGGCAGTGGGAAGTTTTAACAATACTAATGTTTGACGTGGCTTTTAATGACAGTTATTTTGTAGTAAACAGTTGTTATCGCTGTCTGTCGTTTGATTCGAGGATGACATCCACTCAGGGCCGTGAGTTTCTCCTATGGGTGTTCATGTGAGTGAACAGGGCGATTCTCGGCCCACAGATATTTGGACACATGGGACAGGATGTCCGACGAGACGGTGGGATCCGGAGTTCAGGATTTGCTTCCTGTTACTTTCTTCCCTGCCGCCATTCTGCTTCATCATTAAGATCTTGTGACTCAAAGTGTGCTGCAGTTTGGGGGACAGGTATTGGCCATTTTTAAGGATGAGTAACAAACTCCTTCCAGTCATCAGCATGAATGCTGCCTCGTTTCAACCTAGAGGACGTCGGTGAAACATTGCTGATGGAATTTCTCTCACACTCTTAGGATTCGCTGATACACTGGTAGCAGTTACATCATTGTGCTAAAATCACGAACTGTCAACGACATGTATGAGAGTGAGATACATTCTTATCTTCCCTTCTCTGGCCCATTTTATCGAAATGATTTTTTTCAAAATCTTTCACTTATTTAAAGCCCAGCATCAGGCCAACCCTCAGCCTTGTTATTAGAAGAAAAGAAAGATGCAAACAGTCAAAACTTTACCAGGCCTTTCCTTTGTTCTTGTGGGTGTCACCTGCAGGAACAACATTTGTTGCCCTTCCCTAATTGCCCTTCAAGTGAGAATGGCTTGTTCGGCCATTTCAGAGGGCAGGTAAGAGTCACCAACATTGCTCTGTGTCTGGAGGCACATGTGGCCAGACCAGGTAAGGAGGGCAGACTTCTTTATCTAAAGTGCACTGGTGAACGAGACAAGGTTTTACAACAATCAAGGCGGCCATCACTGAGACTAGTTTTCAATTCCAGATTGATCAAATCAGTGAATTTAAATTTCACCAGCTGCCATGGTGGGATTCTCTCCGTGTCCGCAAAGATTAGTGCGGGCCTCTGGATTACCAGCGCAGTGACATTGATGTTCATCCCTGTAAACAGAAACAGTTCGTTCAGTTCATTATTAAACCTCTTCCTGTGGAGATGAGAATTCCTCCCACAAAACTCTATTAAACCTATTGCTGCAAAGCCTGTTGCTCCATTCGGGAGCATCAATAAGAACATAAAAATGGGAGCAGGAGTCGGCCATCTAGCCCCTCGAGCCTGCCCCGCCATTCAATAAGATCATGGCTGATCTGACAGTGGTTTCGTTCCACTTACCCGCCCACTTCCCAAACCCCTTAATTCCCTTATTGATCAGAAATCTATCTATTTGTGACTTAAACATACTTAACGAGGTAGCCTCCACTGCTTCAATGGGCAGAGAATTCCAGAGATTCACGACCCTCTGAGAGAAGAAGTTCCTCCTCAACTCTGTTCTAAATTGACTCCCCCTCATTTTGAGGCTGTGTCCTCTAGTTCTTGTTTCCTTTCTAAGTGGAAAGAATCTCTCTGCCTCTACCCTGTCTAGCCCCTTCATTATCTTATATGTCTGTATAAGTTCTCCCCTCAGCCTTCTAAACTCCCACGTGTACAGGCCCAATCTACTCAATCTCTCCTCATAAGCTAACCCCCTCATCTCCGGTATCAACCTGGTGAACCTTCTCTGTACTCCCTCCAAGGCCAATATATCCTTCCGCAAATAAGGGGACCAGAATTGCCCACAGTACTCTAGTTGTGATCTCACCAGTACCTTGTACAATTGCAGCAAGACCTCCCTGTTTTTATACTCCATCCCCTTCATGATAAAGACCAACATTCCATTTGCCTTCTTGATCACCTGCTGCACCTGCAAACTGAGTTTTTGCGATTCATGCACAAGGACCCCCAGGTCCCTCTGCACAGTAGCATGTTGTAATTTTTCACCATTTAAATAATAGTCAATTTTACTATCATTCCTTCCAAAGTGGATAACCTTGCATTGTCAACGTTATACTCCATCTACCAGATCCTCACCCAATCACTTAGCCTATCCAAATCTCTCTGCAGACTTTCTGCATCCTCCACGCAATTCGCTTTCCCACTCATCTTTGTGTCGTCCGCAAACTTTGTTACCCTACACTTGGTCCCCTGCTCCAGATCGTCTATGTATATGGTAAACAGTTGAGGCCCCAGCTCCGATCCCTGTGGCACGCCATTAGTCACCAACTGCCAACCAGAACAGCACCCATTTATTCCAACTCTCTGCTTCCTGTTCGATGGCCAAGCCTCAATCCACGCTAACACTTTACCCCCAACTCCGTGTACCTTAATCTTCTGCAGCAACCTTTTGTGAGGCACCTTATCGAACGCCTTCTGGAAATCCAAAAACACCACATCCACCGGTTCCCCTCTGTCAACCACACTCGTTACATCTTCAAAAAAATCCAGTAAATTCGTCAAACACGACTTTCCCTTCATGAATCCATGCTGCGTCTGCTGGATCAAACCATTTTTTTCCAGGTGTCCTGCTATTTCTTCTTTAATGATGGATTCCAGCAATTTCCCAACTACGGACGGAAAGCTAACCGGCCTGTAGTTACCCGCCTTTTGTCGACCTTTTTTAAACAGTGGCGTCACATTAGCTGTTTTTTTAAGTTTTAATAAGATTTCACAGATGAGATTGATTTCTTAGGAGCTCAATAAATTAATATGAGAAAATTGAATGAACAAAACAACAAGGAAATACTTTCTGACAAGGCGCCCTGCAATGTTTCCAAAACAGATGCGGAACTTTCAGCTGACGACAGCCAACATGGTTTTCCAGAAACACTGCCAGATTTCTGCATCAAGCGACTGCGACAGGACTCGAACCTGCAATGTTCTGATATCATCATCATGATCACCGAAGTCAGACGCCTTATCCATTAGGCCACGCGGTCAACACATGAAGCACTGCGCCGGGTGTTAGTGTCATGTGAATAACTACGGCGGTTATACTCATTGTCAGTTCTATTTTTGGATACTCCGCTGATTTCCAGATACCAGAAAATTGAAGGGAAAACTCCAGCTGCTGTAACGTGCGGAAAACTACAGTCCAGTTCTAACATTCTTGGGTGCCTGTCTGTGTGGAGTTTGAAACGATAAGAGAAAATGCTGGAAAATCTCAGCAGGTCTGGTAGCATCGATAAGGAGAGAAGGAGCTGACGTTTCGAGTCCAGATCACCCTTTGTGTGGAGTTTGCACGTTCTCCCCGTGTCTGCCTTGGTTTCCTTCGGGTGCTCCGGTTTCCTCTCATCTTCAACGATGTGCAGATTAGGTGGATTGACCAGGTCAAATTGACCCTTAGTGTCAGGGGGATTAGCAGGGTAATTACGGGGTCACAAAGATAGGGAGGGAGTCTCTGTTGGAGAGGCGGTGCAGAATCACAGGGCCGAATGGCCTCATATCGCACTGTCGGGATCCTATGCCTCCTATACATCCCGTCTTCAATATTCAATATCTGTCCCCGAATCCTTCTGCTCGCAGCTAATGCAGCAACTTCCCCTGTGTACCTTAATTCAATATGTTGCACTCTTTTGCACGTCTCTTACAGCATCACTCAATCTCGTTTGCTGCAAAGGGAGAAACTCCGAATTATCCGACCAAACTTTATAACCAAAGTCCCTCATCGCTGGATCCAAACCAGTAAATCTCCTTTTCTCCCTCCTAAGGACCCTCACACACTTTCTAAAGCCTGGTTCCCAGATCTGGATGCAATCCTGAAGCAGCCGCAGTTAATCAGAGCTTTATAAAGATTGATCATAACTTCCCTGTTTTTATACTCTAGCTCTCCACTACTGAAGCCAAGGATCCAATCCACTTCCCAAACGACTCTCTCAAAATCTCCTCTCACCTTCAAAAATCTATCTGAACCTCAGGTCCCTCTGATCCTGCACACTGTTGACAACTGGACCACTCAGAGTGTCACGGTGGCACAGTCATCGGGACAGTGGTTGTGACTGTCTGATGAATTTAATATGAACGTTGCTGAGGTGGTGAGGTGTGCTGAGGTTGCTGAGGTGTGACTCAGACTACTACCTCACAATACCAGGGTCCCGGGTTCTATTACCGACCTTGGGTCACTGTCTGTGTGGAGTTTGCATTTTCTCCCCGTGTTGCGTGGGTTTCCTCCGGGTTCTCTTGTTTCCTCCCACAGTCCAAAGATGTGCGGGTAAGGTTGATTGACCATACTAAATGCCAATGGGATTGAATGCATATTGTCAGGGGGATTAGCCGGGTAAATGTGTGGGGCTATGGGAATAGGGCCTGGGTGGGATTGTGGTCAACACAGACTCGATGGGCCAAATTGCCTACTTCATACTGTCAGGATCCTTTGTTCTGTTGCCTTTCCAATCGTTTCTGTCAGAACGCAGCACTGTTCCTGAATGTGGGATGAATAATGTGTCTCTGCTACAATATCAGTGAGAGCTCAGACTGCAGCTTCTGTTTGTCCAAGCCGGAATTTACAAGGATTTTTGGCACTGTTACATAATCTAGCCGAGCTGTCTATCCCTCCACCCCCTCTCATCAAGTCTGTATGAAAGCTGAATATTGTTTAGTGTCTGAATGCACACAATCGGTATCTTCATCTGACTAAATAGAATTCAGTTTGTGAACAAGGTCATAATTTCAACCAGTTCTGGTTAACCCAGCTCTGATTGGCTGCAGCCCCCTGAATCTGGGGAACAGCCACTGTGAGCATCGCGGGCCTCAGAGGCTTTAACAGTTACTGAGCTGGGAAACTCGAACTAATCCCCGAGAATCCACAACACAGAGCGAGAGGAGAGGAAAGCCTGGACTTGGAGCTGTCAATCTGAGGCACAGTTTGACCTGTCAATGTACAGATGTGAACATTGTGTCAGCGAGAGTGTGTTGAAGGGGCGACTGGGTTAGAATAATGTTACTGTGTTTGTGTGTCCGCTCTCAGCGCCGGATTTCCCAGTCCTTCTTGTGTCAAATCACAAGATTTCCCTGTCATAGGATCGCGCTGCTCCACTGCTCAGACCTGAAGAGAGAATATAATGGAAAATGTTAGTCCATTTCAAGATTTCAGTTGACAAACGGCGAATAAGTCAGCGTTTGACTGAGAGAGCGCGATCAATGCAGCAAAGAGGGGGTTGAAATGGAAATTGCCGCCTTGAATTCGGATGGAACTTTCTCAACAGGAAATAGTCGGGTTTCAGTAACAGAAATAAGTCAGTCTGAGAATCTGGAGTGTCCAATTTTAATTGCAATGGAAGAGTTTGTGAGGAGAGAGAAACACAGAGAGGCTGGAGGAGCCGGGAGCTGACAGCAGCTTGTCTCTGCTCCGTCGGCTCTCTGCCTTTAAGTTGCTCTGTGCCGCCACCACTGGTTTCATTTCGGATCCAGTTCTGACTCTCACACAGATTTTCCACACACTCTCGGATATCATCTTGTTGGCCTGGGACATATTGTACCAGAAATATATCTTGTGCGTAAACAAGACAACTGCTTTCTGAATGAGCTGCCCAGCTGGGTTCAATCTGTCAGAAATGATTAGAGGTCTTTTAAAGCAACATCGATTTCGACCAAAATTTTCTAATCTCTGAATATATTCCACCACTTTATCGCTTGTGTTTGGAGTCCTGAGCAAAGTGATCCATAGACATTTTGAAATCAATTCTAACATGGAATTTCCACTGATGTCTTATTATTCTCAAGAATCCTCTTTCGATAAAGTTCCGATATGCTATTCCTCCCTATTTTTCACCTGCTCCTTTCATTCCCAAACTGTTGTCACCAGGAATACCCAATGCCCAGCTTGTTACAATGTGTTTGAATGAACACGATGTCATATCATCGAAGCAGCATTTTGAAATTCTCATTTTTTCAATGTATTCTGGTGAAATGTATTTCTTATGTTCTGTGTGTCATTACACAAGAATCTTCCTCTGACATGAGACCTTGTTTTGTTCCTATGCTGCTATTTTTCTTTCTTCTCACGTCATTGTTTTTCTCATGGAAGTTAGAGCACAGAAGCCATTCGGCCCATCTTGGCCATGCCTTGTGAGAACACCGTGTTGCTCATTCCAATACCAACATCCTGCACCCGGCCCACAGCACAGATCCAGGTCTTCATAGAAAAAGACCACTGAAAATTAGGAATCATTCTTGTGAACTGCCCTGGAGAAACCAATGAAGCATTTCCAATGACAGCCTCTGCGAGCAGGTTTCGAAGGTTGTAAGAATGATATAACCACCTCAGCAACGTTCATATTAAATTCATCAGGCACCAGGATTGTGCAGAGCAGTGTGTGAGCTGAAATTTGTTCATCTGATTTTTTTGTTGATATCTTTATCTTTGACTGAGAACTCATTTATTAGTCCAGAGACTTTTCTTCTATTTCAATATATTTTGCAGTATAAAGAAATTGAAGCCGAATTTTCCGTCCGAAAAAAAACTCAAGCGGAAAATCCATTTTATTTTATTGTTGCGTTCGAACTGTTTTTGTCCACATGCTTTGAAACGCAAGAGGCCATGGATAAGGTTCAACATATACGACAAATGCGGTGGCCGGAAATCGAACCCGGGTCAATTGCTTGGAAGGTAGCTATACTCACCACTATGCCACCATCGCTCACTGTTTCAGTACCTGTTATTTTCATTAGTTATAATTACGGAACTAGCTTAGTTGCTGATTTCACAGGTGTGTCCAGAGCACAGTTTGTAAACTGAACTTGGCTTGTCTCGTTTTTCTGGACAGATTATTTGATCTTTTTACTGTTGTTTCTGACTGAGAACTCATGGATTAATTTTGAGGCCTGTTCTTCCATTGAAATTTTACACTGAAAACAAATTGGAGTTGGATTTTCCGTCAGTAACTCATTAATAATGAGAATATTCAGTGAATTTCATTTTAGGAGGGACTGACCTGCGATAGCTAATTAAGTAAGTCACCATTGTGATGGTCAGGAACTGGCCCTTGGTCAAATGCTCGCACAGTCACAACTACACCACCATCGCTCACCAAACTCTGCCGCCCCCTCTGTATTTATAGAACGAACACAGGAGCAATGAAGTGGCAGAGAAATCAGAGATTAGAGAATCTTGTAACAGATATTTCAGGTCTGGGAGTCTTACGTTTTACATTTTCCGGTAGATCGGGGTGAGCAGGATCGCCCAGTCAGAAAGCAGATCTCTGAGACATGGAACTTGAATAATATCATGTTTTGCACTCATTTTAATCGGTGAGAACCATGTTCATGTTATTTCACTCCAATCCAAAAAGGTTCTGAACGAATGGTAACCATGTTGCACAACTCGCGTTCAGCCAGGGGATGGCAGCAGTGAACAATAATTCGGATTTGCTGTTTGTGTCCACGCATCTGGACAGGAATGGAGCTGCTGTTGCCGCGGAGCTGGCCAAGCAAGAGGCACAGATATTGACCAAATGCACCCGCTCCCAATAGATTCACAAAATTACCGAACAAAGGAAAAACAAGGGCAACTGATCTTTTAAGATGTTATGACAGTCTCTCTGAAAGCATTATATTAACACCTCTTCAAGAATCAATTTGCTGTAACTAATTCAATATGAACCGTTTCAATGTCAGCCCTATTCATGGCCATTTCTCAAACAGGCATTGACTGGTTAGAAGTTTTAATGTTATCAGAGAACAGTTGTGAATATTCTCAGAGGAGTGAAACTGCCGCCCCGAACGTTGTAGAATCCCTGCAGTACAGAAGAATCTGCGCCAACAACAATCGTGAACAATACTTCACGTATTTAACGAGCTAACGCTCCTGACCACTAAGGGGCAATTTACCATGACCATTGCACCTAACCCGGCGCTAATTTTCATGGCGGAACGGCCGATTCTCTAAAAACAAAATCTGTCACTGGTGCCGCAAATGAAGCTGGTGTTTGGAGCTTCTGAAACCACATGTTTTCATGGTGGCAAACTCCTGTCCAAAGCTGGTGTCCTGATTTCAAGCTCGAGTTCTCTTTTGGTTTTTCATTTGGATGAGGGATATGGAATGGTGCTGGATTATTCACCCTCAAACCTGTGGAACTCTGAACCTCAACTTCACCTTGGTTCGTGAACTTCAACATAAGTCATCAGTTGACCCTCAATAAGTGGATCAATGTCAATATATTTCCGACGGGGATGGGATTCGAACCCACGCGTGCAGAGCACAATGGATTAGCAGTCCATCGTCGAACCCACGCGTGCAGAGCACAATGGATTAGCAGTCCATCGCCTTAACCACTCGGCCACCTCGTCATGCAGTCACTATCCCCCCAACGAGCTCTTGTGTTCTTAGAAAGAAACGCATTTCTCCCGCAGGATAATGTTGTGTTTCTGCTCTCTCGTTAATTTCGGTTCGCTGTTACTCTTCCATTCGATTCAAATCAATAGAAAGTAAAGAGAGAGACAGTTATCCTCTCTGGTCCCTGTCTGATTTTCAATTCACAGAAAATAAGCCAGATCTCGAAAGATGCTGTTAGCGTGAGCTTGTGGTACAACGATAGCGCTTCTAACTCCAGATCCGATGGTTGCGCGTTCAAATCACGTCAGACTCACGGCGCTTTACTGTATTCGGTCTTTGGATTTTGTCTCTGGGTAAATTGATTGTTTGCAATTGTTTCCGAAATTATAAATTTCAAATTATGATATAATGATTTTTTAGGGATACTTCCGGCTTCCACGCGCAGATCATATTCTAGCATTTTGCAAACTTGGACGTCCATATCTGTGATGGGTGTGTCGAGCTGCGGTTCCGAAGAGACCATGTTAGAGAACTGGAGCTGCAACTCGATGATCTTCGTTTGGTTAGGGAAAATGAGGAGATGATAGACAGGAGCTGTCAGCAGGTGGTCACACCGGGGCCACGGGAGGTAGACAAGTTTTTTAAAATACTTTTCCAATTCAATCAAATCAAATCCAATTCAGAGTCTCAACAAGTTGAGACATTTCAGATCCAGGCTGACAAGACAGGGCGAGCGACCAAACCACCCTGTCCTGGGCCTGATCTACATGAGCCAAGCTGATTGGAGAAGGGGGAGGTTCCTCCTCCAAGACCTGAGCTCATTTGCATCTTAGCCAAAAGGCCGAGATGCCGCTTTTAAAAATTGCTTCATATGAAACATATGAAGCTTCAGTGTAACCTAATGACCTCGACCAAGTGCGGCCGACCATGGGCTGCCGACCATACTACACTTGATCTTAGCCAAAAGGCCGACAAGTGGGTAACGTCCAGGAAGGGGAAAGCTCGGGTGACAGAGAGCACCCCGGTGTATGTGCCCCTTCACAATAAGTACTCCTGTCTGAGTACTGCTGGGGGGAACAGCCCACCTGGGGGAAGCAGCAGTGGCCGTGTCTCTGGAGCAGAATCTGGCCCTGTAACTCAGAGGGCTAAGGAAAGGTGGAGGAAGGCAGTATTAATTGGGGACTCAATAGTAAGGGGGTCGGACAGGCGTTTTTGCGGAGACAGACGGGAGTCTCGGGTGGTGGTCTGCCTCCCTGGTGTCGGGATCCGGGATGTCTCTGATTGCGTCCCAGATGTCCTGAGGTGGGAGGGAGAGGAGCCAGAGGTCGTGGTACATATTGGTACCGCTGACATAGGTAGGAAGAGGGAAGGGGTCATGAAAAGAGAATATCGGGAGTTAGGTAGACAGTTGGGAAGGAGGAACGCAAAGGTAGTAAACTCAGGATTGCTGCCTGTGCCACGGGAAAGTGAGAGCAGGAACGGAGTGAGGTGGAGGATGAATGTGTGGCTGAGGGACTGGAGCAGGGGGCAGGGATTCAGGTTCCTGGATCATTGGGACCTCTTTAGGGGCAGTTGTAACCTGTACAAAAAAGACGGGTGGCACTTGAATCCCAGGGGGACCAACATCCTGGCAGGAAGGTTGGCTGAGGCTACTGGGGAGACTTTAAACTAGAAAGGTTGGGGGGAGGGAATCGAGATGAGGTGACTGAGAGCGAGGAGGTTAGCCTGCAAATAGAGAAGGATTGTAGACAGTGTAAGAGGGAGAATAGACAGGTGATGGAGAAGGGGAGAGCTCAGACCAAAGGTTTGAGATGTTTCTATTTTAACGCCAGGAGTGTAGAGAATAAAGTGCATGAGCTTAGAGTGTGGATCGATGCTTGGAAGTGTGATGTGATGGCCATTATGGAGACTTGGGGACAGGGACAGGCCTGGATACTTCAGGTGCCGGGTTTCAGATGTTTCAGAAAAGACAGAGAGGGAGGCAAAAGAGGGGGGGTGGCGGGGGCGGGGGGGGGGGGGTGGGGGGTGGCACTGCTGATCAGGGATAGTGTCACAGCTGTAGAGAAGATGGAAGCCATGGAGGGATTGTCTACGGATTCTCTGTGGGGGGAAGTTCGGAGCGGGAAGGGGTCGATAACTTTGCTGGGTGTTTTCTACAGGCCGCCCAATAGCAACAGGGATGTTGAGGAGCAGATAGGGAAACAGATCCTGTAGAGATGTAGTAATAACAGGGTTGTTGTGATGGGAGACTTTAATTTCCCAAATATCGATTGGAATGTCCCTAGGGTAAGGGGTTTGGATGGGGAGGAGGTTGTTAGGTGTGTTCAGGAGGGTTTCCTGACACAGCATGTGGATAAGCCTACACGAGGAGAGGCTGTACTCGATCTGGTATTGGCTGATGAGCCTGGACAGGTGTCGGATCTCTCAGTGGGGGAGTATCTTGGGGATAGTGATCATAGCTCTATCTCCTTTACGCTAGCATTCGAAAGAGATAGGATCACGCAAGCTAGGAAAGTGTTTATCTGGAGTAAGGGGAAATATGAAGCCATCAGGCAGGAGATTAGAGGCGTAAATTGGAAGGAGGCATTCTCGAGGAAAAGTACCGAAGTAAGGTGGCAGATTTTCAAGGAATGTTTGTCTGGAGTTCTGCATGACAACGTTCCGATGAGACAGGGAGGTTTTGGTAGGTTATGGGAACCGTGGTGCACGAAAGCTGCGCTGAACCTAGTCAAAAAGAAAAAGAAAGCATACAAAAGGTTCCGAGAGCTAGGCGATGATTGGGATCTCGATGAGTATACAGCTTGTAGGAAGGGACTTAAGAAAGAAATTAGGAGAGCCAGAAGGGATCACGAGAAGGACTTGGCAGGTAAGATTAAGGAGAACCCTAAGGTGTTCTATGAATATGTGAAGAGTAAAAGGATGACATGTGAAGGAATAGGACCTATAAAATGTGAAGGTGAGAAAGTCTGTACAGAAGCGGAAGAAATAGCAGAGGTGCTTAATGAATATTTTACCTCGGTATTCACGGTGGGAAAAGACCTGGGTGGTTCTACAGGATTGAGGCGGACTGAAAAGATTGAGTATGTGGACATTAAGTAAGAGGATGTGCTGGAAATTTTGAATCTCATCAAGATAGATAAGTCGCCGAGACCGGATGGGATGTACCCCAGGTTACTATGGGAGGCGAGGGAAGAGATTGCAGAGCCTCTGGCGATGATCATTGCGTTGTCGATGGAGACGGGAGAAGTTCCGGAGGATTGGAGGATTGTGGATGTGGTTCCTATATTCAAGAAAGGGAATAGGGATAGCCCAGGAAATTACCGACCGGTGAGTCTAACCTCAGTGGTTGGCAATTTGATGGAGAAGATCCTGAGGAACAGGATTGATGAACATTTAGAGAAGTTTCGTATTTGTACATTTGTACAATGAACAATTAAATGCCAACTTTGTAATAGATAATAACTGGATATGAAACTCTTTTAAAAGGTCCAGTTCCTAGTAAAAGATTAGTCCCTCTTAGGCAGCAATGGATATTCAGTATGCTCAAAAGGAGTCAGCACGGCTTTGTCAAAGGCAAATCGTGCCTTACGAGCCTGGTGGAGTTCTTTGAAAATGTGACTAAACACATTGACGAAGGAAAAGCGGTAGACGTGGTTTACATGGACTTCAGCAAGGCGTTTGATAAGGTCCCCCATGCAAGACTTCTCGAGAAAATGAGAGGGCATGGGATCCAAGGGGCTGTTGCCTTGTGGATCCAGAACTGGCTTGCCTGCAGAAGGCAGAGAGTGGTTGTAGATGGGTCTTTTTCTGAATGGAGGTCGGTCACCAGTGGTGGGTGTGCCCCAGGGATCTGTTCTGGGACCCTTGCTGTTTGTCATTTTCATAAATGCCCTGGATGAGGAAGTGGAGGGATGGGTTGGTAAGTTTGCCGACGACACGAAGGTTGGTGGTGTTGTGGATAGGTTGGAGGGATGTCAGGAGCTGCAGCGTGACATAGATAGGATGCAAGACTGGGCAGAGAAGTGGCAGATGTATTGCAACCCAGGTAAATGTGTAATGGTCCATTTTGGCAGGTCAAATGGGATGAAGGAGTATAATATCAAGGGTAAGACTCTTAGCAGTGTAGGGGATCAGAAGGACCTTGGGGTCCGGGTCCATAGGACTCTTAAATGGGCCTCGCAGGTAGAGGGGGTGGTTAAGAAGGCATATGGTGTGCTGGCCTTCATCAATCGAGGGATTGTGTTTAGGAGTCGGGAGATAATGATGCAGCTTTACAAGACCCTCCTCAGACCCCACTTGGAGTACTGAGCTCAGTTCTGGTCGCCTCATTACAGGACGGATGTGGAAATGATTGAAAGCATGCAGAGAAGATTTACAAGGATGTTGCCTGGATTGGTTGGCATGCCTTATGAGGATAGGTTGAGGGAGCTCGGTCTTTTCTCCTTGGAGTGACGAAGGATGAGAGGTGACCTGATAGAGGTGTACAATATGTTGAGAGGTATAGATCGGGTGGATTCTCGGAGGCTTTTTCCCAGGGCTGAAATGGCTGCTATGAGAGGACACAAAGCAGAGAGCGAAATGGTGATGATTTAGCCGGAGGATTCACATCTCAGGCGGGAAGCAAGGCTGGGAAGGCGGGGCCTTTATCAATAATCTCAACCGATACAGGAATTTATCCAGAGCTGGTGGCTGAATCTGCTATCCAGCCAACTGAGCTCAACCTGAGACAAATGCGCTGTATCACCCACGGTAAGACAAATCAAGATGACAAAGCAAATTTACTGTCAAGGAAACCCTGATATGCAATTGGACAGCAGCCGACTATGTCCTTTTGCTACGAGTGAGAATCGAATAGCAAAGGATGGTTTTGATGCAGCAACTTCTCAGTTACAAGCCCAGCACGCTTCTGTTGTGCCCTCTTTTTAGGTCAAACCAAATAAACAAACTCAGATTAAGTCAGGACAAAGTAAAAGGGGCAGCTCGCCAAAAAAGAGGGGGAACAGCCCGAACAGAAATCAAAGTACAAAGGAAACTTAAAAACATCAAATGAAAATGTGATTATTAGGGTCGATAACGCACCCCAACCCCTGCGGTGCCCAGCGGGCGTGGAAGGCGTCAACCGCGTCAGTGGACACCGCATGCTCCCTCTCCAGGGACACCCGGCCGCAAATGTAGCCGCGGTAGAGGGGAAGACAGTCAGGATGGACGGCCCCCTCAATCGCCCGCTGCCTGGACCAGTAAATGGCGCGTTTCGCCAGGCCCAGGAGCGGGTTCACGAGGAGGTCGCCATCCTGACCCTCCCCTCTCCGCACCGGGTGTCCGCAGATCAGGAGCGTGGGACTGAAGTGCAAACAAAACATCAATAAAAGGTTCTTTAGGAAGACATAAAGGGAGTGCAGCCTAAGACACAAAACATAGACATGGTCCACGGACTCCACAAGGCCACAGAAAGGGCAGTCTTCGGAGCCCGTGAACCAGTGGGTTGTGCGGAACTGCTGCATGCATCACCCTCCACCCCAGGTCCCCGACGTAATTGGGGGAGATCCCTCCGTAGAGGGACCTCCAGCGGGGACCTCCGCCAACAAGGCCCGCCAAGGTGTATCCGGGCGACAGGTGAGGAGGCGGTAGTGGAAGGTGTGCAGCAGCAACCCGCACAGGAAACACCTCCGCGCAGTAGAAAAAGGCACGGAGGACATTTCCGCGAGGCGGCTCAGGGGCACCTCACCCAGGGAGGGGGGATTATAGAGGGCAGAAGGAGGCCATTTGGCCCATCGCGTCTACACCAACCACAATCCCACCCCACCCCGAGCCCCACATATTTACCCGCTAATCTACACATCAGGACAATAAGGGGCAATTTTTAACCTGGCCAATCAAACTAATCTTTTTGACTGTGGGAGGAAACCCACACAGACACGAGAAGAATGTGCAAACTTGCACACAGACAGTGACCCGAGCCGGGAATCGAACCCGGGACCCTGGAGCTGTGAAGCAGCAGTGCTAACCACTGTGCTACCGTGCCGCCCATCTGAAATGTATTTCCTGTGACTGTTCTCTCTGCTGTGGAACTGTTCTCTCTGTTGTGGAACTGTGACTCTGCCGTTGACAGATCTTCACTGTGGTTCTTGTCAAATTCTTCCCTGTTGTGTAAATGTGTTCCCGGTTGTGTAAATATGATCAGTCTTCAGCAGAAGTTTTCTCTGTTCTGTAAAGGTGTTGCCTGTGGTGTGAAATGTTCTCTGTTGTTCTGTGAAGATGTTTTCTGTGGGAAAGCAATCGACGGGAATTTCAAGGCCGCCATTACTGAGACTTGCTTTCAATTCCAGATAAATTTAGACTGAATGGTCCACTCCTGTTTCTGTTTTCTATCGATATTTCTATGCATTAAATCAGTGAATTTAATTTCACCAGCTGCCGTGGTGGGATTTACTCCCTATCCCCAAATATTAGTGCCCAATGACACAACCTTTCACGCCGATTAACGGAAACAGTTCATTCAGCTCATTATTAAACCTCTTCCTGAGGAGATTAGAATTCCCTCCACAGAATTTCAATCAGCCGATTGATACAAAGCATTTTGTTCTCGTTGGGAACATCAATAATTTATCCAGATCAAACAGATATTGTGGAACAGTTCGAATTTAAAAATACTAAAATGAGTGAGAATTAAATGAACAAAGTTACAACGAAAGTAACCTGAGAAAGCTCCTTGCAATGTTTGGAAGGAACGGTGGATTGCAGTTAACGGGCGAGAGCTCGGTTTTCAGGAGGTTCCACCAGATTTCTGTATAAAGCGACCGGGCTGGAACCTGTAATTTTCAGGTAGCAGCACTGAAAGCACTAGAAATTAGACACCTCATCCGTTCGGCTACAGTCACTTTGATGGAGTATGTGGAATCTCCGTTGTTCCAGTCCTGTTCAGGACCCTTTCCCGCCCCTATTTTTCTGTTACATCTTCGACTGTATCGGTGCCGCTTCCTGCCCTCGTCTACAGCTGGAACAAAAATAACTATTTGGTTCCAATTTCCAATCTCACTCCTTCACAAGGTCCATCTCCGACACTTCTCTAACCTTCCTTGACCTCTCTGTCTCCAATTCTAGATAGACTGACCGCCAGTAATTAAAACCCCACCGACTCACACGTCGAGTACAGATCCTGAAACCCCGCTCCCTGTCAGGACCCCATCCCCATTCTCCTAGTTTCTTCACCTCAGTCGCAACTGTTTCCCTGATGCCTCTTTCCAAAACGGCGCTTCTGACATGGACTCCAACTTCCTGAATCCAGGATGCCTCCACCCGCTCCCTCGGTGTTTGACTGGGCGGTCAACCGTGTCCTATTCATCTCCCGCACCTATGTCCTCACCCCCTACACCTCCCAGAGCCACGATCCGCTCCCAAAGTTCAAAAATCAAACAGATATTCTTATTGTCTTCTTTACCATCACTTCACTCAATATTTTGTCGATACCTTCACGAAATCCAATCAGAATGGCAACCAGTTTTCAAGAAATGACGAAAGAGAATAAACACACTCGCTGCGAGCAGGGTTCGAACCGACGCGGGGAAACCCCGTTGGATTTCAAGTCCAACGCCTTAACCACTCGGCCATCGCAGCTGTAGCCACTTATCAGCTTATTAATAGCTGATTCCTTCAAGCTTTACCGTTGAATGTCTCACCAGACAATGACACGCTATCCGTTGCGTCACAGAGCCACACCTACATCAGTTATTTCCCATCTCCATATGGGAATTTCTGATGTTGTCAAACAGACACATCAAAAGTTCAGCATTGGGACAGTGATTATATTTCAAAAATACTTTGTTGTCAGTGAAACATTTTGGGGCGTCCTGTGGTTGTGAAAAGAGTTACAGAAAAAAACTTCAAAAGGACACAGACAGCTTGGTGGAATGGGATGGCATGTGGCAGATGGAGAATGAGGTGACTCGTTTTGGTGGGAAGACCGTAGTGTCAATATAAAATAAAGCGTATAATGCCAAAAGTGGGTGCAGGAACAGCGGGAAATGTGTGAACATGTGTTTAAATCATTGAAGATGACGACAGCCTGTGAGAACCGCACAGCATCCTCGGATTTAAAAACTAAATCAAGACGTTGATGCAAATTTATTGCAAAGAAAATGCAGATGTGCTATTAGATAGCACATTAGATATTCTCAATCTTGCCCCTCGCCTGAGGTGTGGTAATCCTTAGGCTAAATCACCACCAGTAAGCTCTCCCCTTTGAGAGGATGAGCAGCCTCTGGTCATTTGCGACTACAGCGACTTTACCTTTATATCTGTGTTATATTCTTTGATTACATTTGATTTGATTTATTATTGTCACCTGCATTAGTACACAGTGAAAAGTATTGTTTCTTACATGCTATGCAGACGAAGCATACCATACAGAGAGAAGGAAAGGAGAGAGTGCACAATGTCGAGTTACAGTCACAGCAACGTGTAGAGAAAGATCAAATTAATACGAGATATGTCCAATCAAAATTCTGATGGCAGCAGGGAAGAAGCTGTTCTTTAGTTGGTTAGTGCCTGTCCTCAGACTTTTGTACCTTTTTCTCGACGGAAGCCGGTGGAAGAGAATATGTCCAGCATGTGTCGCTGCTTGATTAAACTGGCTGCTTTTCCAAGGCAGTGGGAAGTGTCAATGGATGGGAGGCTGGCTTGCGTGATGAACTGGCTTTGTTTACGACACTTTGTAGATTTTTTGCGGTCTTGGACAGAGCAGGAGCCAGACCAAGCTGTGAGGCAACCAGAAGGAATGCTTTTTCTGGTGCATCTGTCTGTATTCAGACTGTGTTTTGCATTATCTGCTGCTCAGTGAGCATTGGGATCTTTCTGATTTTATCAGTTAAACTGTGCGAGTACAAGTCACTTGTTCTGACTGTCAGCTTCCGGAACTGAAACATAGTTTGTAAATTAATTCTGTATCTGTCAACCTTTGGTACTGCAGCTAACTTTCTGTATCCCCTCATTTTGAATCACCGATTTATTTTGTTTATTCATTCCTGGGATGTGGGTGTCGCTGGCTGGGCCCGCAATTATTGCCCATGCCAAATTGCCCTTGAACTGAGCGGCTTGATAAGTCACCGCAGAGGGCAGCTTAGAGTCACCAAAGTTGCTGTGGGTCGGGGGACACATTTAGGTCCAGACCAGGTAAGATGTTTTTATTGAATTTTATTTTTATTAAATTTCACCATTTGCCGTGGTGGTGGTGATGTGTAAAGAACAGATAGGGCGGGGATTGGGTCTTTGTTGATTTGAGCAAACAGAGCAATGCAGCAATGAGAAGCTCCTCCCCCCCCCCCCCCCCCCCCCCCCGGCGACCTGGGGAAGGATGGGACTCAGATACAGGCGTCTGGCTGGGGTTCAAAAATGGAAAAAACACATCGAGTTTTCAATTTGTGCGTGTCTGTGTGTGTGTCTATGTGTGTGAGAGAGAGGTTCTCACATAATCAGTCTGTTTGTGAGTGTGGATTAACCCTTTATATTCCCTTATAAACACTGTGATTCCCTTAAGTTTGTGAATTCCTAAGAAGCACTTGTACCTCTGACACTCTGGTGGGCGGGTGGAGGGTGGGGTGAGATTTGAAGGCAATGCCAAAAGATGCTGAGTGTGAAACAGCCGATTTTAAAGCATGTGTGTTGGAAAGTGAAGAGTGAACTTGTCTGTGTGAAGATCACAGAAAACCTGTGTTATGTGCTGCGTCCAAGAGACAAGTTTTGGGTTGTCAGTAAATGAACTCCTGTAATAATGGCACAAAATCAGAAAGAGGAAATGCTGGAAATATTCAGCGGCTCCGAAAACAGCCGTGGAGAGATATTCCTGTCACCAGGATGTAACTCTACAATTGGATACTTCACGTTGTTCAGATCTTACAATCTCAACAGCTCAGTGTAAGGAACAGGTGGGGCGGGGATTGGGTCTTTGTTGATTTGAGCAAACAGAGCAATGCAGCAATGAGAAGCTCCTCACCCCCCGGCGGCCTGGGGAAGGATGGGACTCAGTTACAGGCCTCTGGCTGGGGTTCAAAAATGGAAAAAACACATCGAGTTTTCAATTTGTGCAGAGATTTTACACTTTTGCCAATGTAGTCAGGTTGGTCGATCGATCGAAGGTGCTGCGTATAGGTTACAGTCTTCCCTGGTGGTGTGAGCTCTAATCCCACTTCTAACAGTGATTTCTTTCCTTCACGAGGCACCATCCAAACCCAAGAAATCTCTCACCTGGCAGCACAAGAGCAGCAGATGCTGAGAAACAACAACCACCTGGAAGTTCCACTCCGAGACGCACATCATCCTGGCTTGGAAACATACCGCCGTTCCCCTGGCTGGCTCACAATCCTGGAACTCCCTCCCTAACAGGAGTATATGTGCACATACAACACATGGACCGCAGTGGCTCAAGACTGAATTCATCACCAATTGCTCAAAGATAATTAATTTTGAGAATAAATGCTTCCCGGGCCAGCAGCACACATATCCCGTATGAATGAAGTATTTTTTAAAAAATCACCTCGTGCCACAGAAGGAGCACATCTGCCTTCAGAGCAGAAAGATGTGTGTGTGAATCACATCCTGAATACGGCTAATTTTACACCAGATGCGTGCCTGAAAACAGTCAGTGGAACCAGCTCACGATAAACCGCTCAATGTTGAGTGGAAGAGTGATGTGTGTAATTCCCTCTGATGTGCTTGCTTTTGTGAATTCCTGAGGAACACTTCCCCTGAGACCCTGGTGGGTGGGTGTCGGGGAAAGGCGGATTTGAAAGGTTTCCGGGGAAATCGGTGCAGTCTTGATGGGCCACTGTGGAATTCAATTATTTTTCTTTCATAAGTCTATCAGAGATCTCACAGCATCTGTGGAGAGAGAACCGGTCATTCCCGTGAAAGGTCTGCATCTGAAATGTGAACTATCTCTATTTTCACAGATACGTTCCAGATCTGGTAATATCTCTTTTTTCACAAATACCACCAGGTCTGGCACGTATTTGCAGTATTCCGCTGTGGCAGGAGCAGCAGTATCAGGCTCTGTGACTTAGTTGGTTAATAAGTGCCTGCCTCTTAAAAAGAGTAGATCCTTGGTTCAAATCCCAGCAGAGCCTTGTATACCTTTCCAGTGATGTTTGCAACAGCGCAAGTTACAATATCGAAGTATTTTTATCATCTTGCAGCAAAAAACATTTAATCTGCAATAAACCCAATGCTGTAAATTCTAGAAACACAGTTTTCCATTTTTTTCTCAGGGAATTTCTAACACAGTCAAATGGCCTTAGAATCGTACAATTCCGACAGTGCTGAAGGAGACCATTCTGCCCATCGAGTCTGTCCCGACTCTCCGACAGAGAATCGCACACAGGACCTATCCCTGCTGCACCACACACCCACTCTGCGAATACGAACACCTTGGGGACCAAGGGGCAATCTCGCATGACCAATCCACCCAACCTGCTCACCTTTGGACTGTGGGAGGAAACCGGAGCACCTGGTTTGCTGAGATTACTTGCCTGGGTGACTGCAGGTTGAACAGCACTACAGGCGTTTGGCACCATCCAGGACAAAGCATCCCACTTCATTCGCTTCCCATGCATAAAAATTCACTCCCTCCACTCCCGACACAAAATGGCAGCAGTGTGCACCATCTAAAAGATGCACTGCAGCAACAAAGCAAGGCTCCTTTGCCAGCACCTTCCAAACCTACGACCGCTACAGCCTAGAAGGACAAGCGCAGTAGACACATCAGAATAACACCACCAGGTTGCAGGGCACTGATATTTATTTTTTGATTGTAGTTATTTATAAGTTGTTGTTGTGCGTGTGTGTTCTTTAAAATCTTTATCTTCCAAAAAAAGCGAAATATCTAATTGAAAACATGTTACTATTTCTAACCCAACCAGCGAACGTTGTGTCGTAATTTAAGAAAGGCCCTGGGACTTGCGATTTATTTTCGAGTCAGTGGTTTCCTTGGGAGCCGAGTAAACAGAAGCAGCATAGAGAGATGACAGAACAGGAAATGTCTGTGCCAAAGCTGAATCATATCAATGAAGCAGCAAACTGTTTGCGACTAACCTGATCCAAAATCCGACTCTGGTGGCTCTCAAACCCACAACCTTTGAATGGCTGACTTGCCATTATTTCGAGGTCCAACGTGCTATCCATTGAGTCACAGAGCCGTGTGCTGGAAGTTCACTTTACTTGTCCATATATGGATTTTTGACAATGTGGAAACTATTGGTAAGTTCAACAATCTCATAGTTCAAATGTCAAGGACTGTTAAGAGCGACTTTATTGATTGCAAGTCATGTTGAGATATGTTGTGTCTGTTGAAGCAGCTGCTTTTGTCCTCTATACAGGAAATCTGTCCATCACAGAATGATCCTCCCTCTCTCCCTTCCTTATTCTCCTGTACAGCTTGGAGTCAAATCTCGCAGGCTTGATAGTCGGGAGACACATTCTACTCTATCTGTCACAGGGCTGATCAGAACCCGTTCCCTGCTCCAGTTAAACACCTGCACAGAACACAACACAAAGCTGGAATCTGGAAATCTGAAACACAAACAGAAAATGCTGGAAATGCTCAGTAGCTGAGGCACCACTTTTGATTAATGGAGATTTCTGTAAAACAAGATTCTGAAGCACAGCACAGCTGCACAGTTTAAAGTTTCCCTTCATCCACAATGGATGCTCCATTCTATGATTTTGAACAATTCAGATTGATCATCTGCATTGTTATTCTAGTCGCCACAGCCTGAAAACCACTTCAGGCATTGATGTCACTCTTGGATTTTAAATTTGTAAATCCATTCTCTACCTTTTAAAGCGACTATTGAAACTGTATCCATCACCCGCTCAGTTCTTTGTGAATGAGAAGGGGAATTGAGGATACATTTGGATAACTTTCCTTTGACTAAATTTGTACCGGAGCATGAAGGCGGAAATCACACACAGCACGTCATGAAACTCACCCGCTAAACATTGAAAGGTGACAGTGTTTAATCAAGGGATGGTTCTGTTTATTCATGTATTATTAATGGAGAATAGAAAAGTTGGAACAGTCTGCAATCTGGGCAATACAACTGAACAAAGTGAAACACAATGGGGACTGGGCAAGATAACCCTGTTTGTGAACAGAACTCCCACTTAACTGATGAAGGGGCAGCGCTGCGAAAGCTGGTGGCTTGTGCTACCAAATAAACCTGTTGGACTTTAACCTGGTGTTGTGAGACTTCTTACTGTGTTTATCCTAGTCCAACGCCGGCATCTCGACATCAGGATAAGCCTACCATGGGCAATGGACAAAGTGGAGGTGAGACGTTGACTGGCTTGTGAGACGGAGCAGGGAGACATTGCAAGGTGAAGGTACATAAGAAAGTGGGAGTGCTAAATGTTTAATGATCACTGTACAAGTCGAAGGTGCAATGCAGACTGCAGGCTGGATATTGAATGGGTTCTGAAATGGGTAAATAGACTGTGGAATCTTCGCACGGTAAAGGTGCAATAGGGATTAGGAAGGGTAAAGGTGAACCCTTTATTTTATTTCACCTCTCCTCGATCTTCGGACCAAAATGTATCACTTCACACTTCCTTACATTAATTAAAATGCATCTGTCACGTGTCTACTCATTCCACCAGCTTGTCTATATATTCTTGAAGATTATCAATATCCTCCTCACTAAAGTTCATAATATTTTCAAGTTTTGCACCACTGGCAAATTTTGAGATTGAAACCTGTGCACCCAGATATAGGTCAGTAATATATAGCAAGGAAAGCAAGTTTCTCTCTATATACCGTCCCCAATCATAAATAGGGTAAAACTTTGTGTAATATATGCTTTAATAGATTTGTACTAATAGTCAAACTGTTGCTTTATGAAATTCTAACGATGCTAAACAACAATGATTCAAAATGCCACTTGGTTCAAAATAAAATGCCTCCCGGCACTGATACTTTCACTTGTGTATCAGGATTTAAATGATGAATACAGAGGGAAGCAGCGTACTGGTAGATTTCAAAATGATATGGTCAATAGTATTTCTAAATTCCTCCGTCCAGGTTCAATATAATGTGAAAAATTCTTGTCTGTTGGATCTAAACTTCAGTCTACCAGAGTGTGCTGACATCTACTGGCCGCAATACAGAATCGCAGTACAGCGGAAAAACGCACATTAACTGTCGCTGTTGCAGAGACAGATCAACCAGGAATTAATGATTGGATGTCAGTATTAAATCCCATAGAGAATTCAATATTAATGTACTTTCCCATGTAGTCAGTATAACTTGGAGTTTTCTATTACCTGGAGCAGTTGAGTCGACTAGCATCGATGAACTAAAGGGAAATCTCGGAAATGAGACGATGGAGAATTAATTTCAGAGATAAGCAGATGATGTTACATTGAAGATTTTGAGTAGAGGATCGTGTGAAATCATGTACTAATTAGAACAAAAGGCCCGGTTTCAATTAGGTATCTTCCATGTAGAATGTGTACAGATTTTCGAAGTCTCTCAGATAGATTTATAATGAATATCACACACATTTGTCACACCAGATACAGAGCAATACAGAAAGAGTCCAACACTCCTACCCATAGAATCTTAGAATGGATACAACAGAGAGAGGGAGACCATTCGGCCCTTTGTCTGTGTGCTGGTCTGTGCAAGAACAACTCAGCTCATGCCTTTCCCAGTCCTTGTCTCAGAACCCTGCAAATCCTTTCACTTCAGGTGCTGATCCCATTCCCCTTTGACAGCCCTGATTTGATGCTGCCTCTGTCACCCTCTCAGGAGTGCATCCCAGGTCCTAAACACTCAGCGCATTAAAAACCATCCTTATTTCCTCTGGCAATGGGAACAATATTTCTTCATCTACTCTTCTTAGACTGCACCCACAAAGCCACCAGCTCTACCGTCTCGAAGGACAGCGGCAGCAGATACAAGGGAGCACCAGCATTGCAAACACCCCCCTTCCCTCCCACCACCACCACCATCCTCCACCCCCCCCCACACCCACCCCCCCACCCCCCACCCCCCCCCCCCCACCCCCCCCCCCCCCGCCTCCTCCAAGCCACTCAACGTCCTGACTTGGAAATACATCATAGCTTCTTCACTGTCGCAGTGGCAAAATCCTGAAAGACTGTTAGGCTAACAGCACTGTGGCTGTACCGACACCAAGGGAGTGCAGCAGTTGATGAAAGCAGCGAACCACCATCTTCTTAAGTTCAGTTAGGGATTGGCAATGAGTGCTGGCTTTCTGTAGCAGAGTAGCGCAGGGGAAGCGTGCTGGGCCCATAGCTCAGAGGTCGATGGGTTGAAACCATTCTCTGCTACTTCCTATCAACAATGATAACAAACTCACTTAACGACAATTCTGCAACATTTACGTGGAATATGCAGGCAGGTATTTGCATCGGCTCGTCTTCTCTGTTATAAGCCTCAAACCAGTTTGCTATGCACACAAGCTGTAGATACTGTGAACATGCGCCAGGATATATTACTGATCGAGGTAATGGTGCACAGGGCACAATTTCAGAATTTGTAGATAATGTGAAACTTGGAAGCATTGTGAACTGTGAGGAGGATAGTGTAAAACTTCAAAAAAGGATCTAGACAAGTTGACGGAATGAGTGGACAAGTTCCAGATGAAATTCAAAGCTGAGAATTGTGAAGTGATTCATTCTGGTAGGAAGATTATAGAGAGACAATGAAAAGTAAAAGGGAAACAGTTCCAAAGTTCTAATGCATTTCATTAGTGAGGTTTCTCAGTCCAACAACTCTAAATGAGGTGCAACAGTACAACTCTAAAATAACACCAAATTACTGCGGATGCTGTCATCTGAAACCAAAAGAGAAAATGCTGGAAAATCTCTGCCGGTCTGGCAGCTTCTGTAAGGAGTGAAATGAGCTAGTGTTTCGAGTCCAGATGACCCTTTGACAAAGTGTCATCTGGGCTGGTTTACTGCCAACTGGTAACTTCCTCAAAGTCAATAAAAATCCATTCAAAATATCAGCATATGTGTTTTACAATCGTAATTACTCATTTGAATCAATTACTGCATCTCACATTGCTTCTTGTTCATAAACGTATTTAAAAGTCATTTAAGTGAATGCGAGTTTTATCAGTGCCTTAATGTCCACTGGTTTAACAATCTTACCACCCCATCAGGGGTTCCACTTATAGGTATTAAATGTCATGAAACGTCTGGACAGAAGGGATAGGGACAAACTGTTCCCACTCATGGAATGATGAAGAATGAGAGAGAACAGATTGAACATCATGAGCAAAGGAAGGAATAGGAACACGAGGAAAACATTTTTCACACAGTGAGTGCTTAATGTGTGGAATTCACTGCCGGAGAGTGTGGCGGAGGCAGATTCAATTGAAACGTCCTCAGGGAATTAGACTGTTATCTGAAAAGGAAGAATGTGCAGGGTTACAGGGAGAAGATTAGAAGAAGATTAGATTAGAAACCCTACAGTGCAGAAGGAGGCCATTCGGCCCATCGAGTCTGCACCGACCACAATCCCACCCAGGCCCTCCCCCCACATATTTTACCCGCTAATCCCTCTAACCTATGCATCCCAGGACTCTAAGGGACAATTTTTAACCTGGCCAATCAACCTAACCCGCACATCTTTGGACTGTGGGAGGAAACCGGAGCACCCGGAGGAAACCCACGCAGACACGAGGAGAATGTGCAAACTCCACACAGACAGTGACCCGAGCCGGGAATCGAACCCGGGACCCCGGAGCTGTGAAGCAGCAGTGCTAACCACTGTGCTACCGTGCCGCGGAGATGTTCATTTTCTGTCACAACTTCTCATTCATCACTCATCACTGAATCAGTGGGAACTTTTCTCTTGTCATTTCTAAACAAGGAGAAGTGCAGCAATGATTAAATGGCAAGAGAGTTGGTGGGGAATCAGAAGTCTAACGAGCGAGTTAAAAAAAAAACCAAATATGTGTCTAAAAGGATGTGAGGATGGCAGAGGGACGAAATCTGAAATAAAAACAGAAAATGCTAGAAACTTCAGCAGGTCTGGCAACATCTATCGAGAGAGAAACAGAGTTAATAATTCGAGTCTGCAGCACTCTTCTTCAGAGCTGAAGAGAGGTTGAAAGGTAGACAGTGAGGAAGGGTGTCGTAGTTTGCAGGAAGACTTAGACAGGTTGCAAAGTTGGGCCGAGAGGTGGCGGATGGAGTTTAATGCGGAGAAGTGTGAGGTAATTCACTTTGGTAGGAATAACAGATGTGTTGAGTATAGGGCTAACGGGAGGACTTTGAATAGTGTGGAGGAGCAGAGGGATCTAGGTGTATGTGTGCATAGATCCCTGAAAGTTGGGAATCAAGTAGATAAGGTTGTTAAGAAGGCATATGGTGTCTTGGCGTTTATTGGTAGGGGGATTGAATTTAGGAGTCGTAGCGTTATGTTGCAACTGTACACAACTCTGGTGCGGCCGCACTTGGAGTACTGTGTGCAGTTCTGGTCCCCACATTACAGGAAGGATGTGGAGGCTTTGGAGAGGGTGCAGAGGAGGTTTACCAGGATGTTGCCTGGTATGGAGGGGAGATCCTATGAGGAGAGGCTGAGGGATTTGGGATTGTTTTCGCTGGAAAGGCGGCGGCTAAGAGGGGATCTTATTGAAACATATAAGATGATTAGAGGTTTAGATAGGGTGGATAGTGATAGCCTTTTTCCTCTGATGGAGAAATCCAGCACGAGGGGGCATGGCTTTAAATTGAGGGGGGGTAGTTATAGAACCGATGTCAGGGGTAGGTTCTTTACCCAGAGGGTGGTGAGGGATTGGAATGCCCTGCCAGCATCAGTAGTAAATGCGCCTAGTTTGGGGGCGTTTAAGAGATCCGTAGATAGGTTCATGGACGAAAAGAAATTGGTTTAGGTTGGAGGGTCACAGTTTTTTTTTAACTGGTCGGTGCAACATCGTGGGCCGAAGGGCCTGTTCTGCGCTGTAATGTTCTATGTTCTATGTTCTATGTTCTATGAAATGTGACGGATTTTTAAATGCTGAAGAGAATTCGGAGCACAATCGGGATTATCCACTAAAGCAATTAGAAAAGCAAATGGCATGTTTGTTTTTATTGCAAGGGGATTGGAGTAGATGAAGAAAGATGTCTTGCTGCAATTGTACAGGATTTTATTGAGACCACATCTGCAATACTGTGTACAGCGATTGTCTCCACATTTGAGAAAGAATAGAACTTGCGTTGGAGGCGGTACAGACCAGATTCACTAGATTGCCCCCCAGAATGAGGAAGTTGTTCTATGATGAGAGGCTGAGTGAATTAGGCTGAGAGACCCTGGAGTTCAGAAGAATGTAGAGACGCTGAGTGAATGCTTCCATTGCTGTCCTCTGGGCAGACGAGTGGCAGATAAAGTAAAAGTAAAGTAAAGTTAAGGTAAAGTTTATTGGTCACAAGTAAGGCTTACATTAACACTGCAATGAAGTTACTGTGAAATTCCCCTAGTCGCCACACTCCGGCGCCTGTTCGGGTCAATGCACCTAACTAGATGAAGTTCAATGCAGAGAAGTGTGAGTTGATTCATTTTGAGAGTGTGGAGAAATAAAGGGAGAAACTCTTAAGGAAAGTCAGGAACAGAGGGATCTCAGTTTCTAAGTACAAAGGTTATTGAAGGTGGTTGGGCATGTTGAGAGAGCAAGTAATACAGCAAATGGCATCCTATGTTTTATTGGAGGATTGAATACATGAGTAAGAAGGTCATGTTGAGCTTTTAAATACACGAGATAGGCCTCACCTGGAGCACTGCATCCAGTTCTGGACACCATACTTGAAGAAGGTTGCGAAGGCATTGGAGACAGTGCAAAGGATATTCACATGAATGATTCTATTGATAAAGATTTGTAGCTATGAAGATAGAATTGAGAGCTTGGGTATTTTTCTTTTGGGAAAGGAGTCTGAGCGGACCTGAAGAGGGACAGGTAGCATTGAGTAAGCAGGTGTGCTGCAGAAGGGCTTGGACAGGTCTGGAGAGTGGGCAGAGAAGTGGCAGATGGAATACAATGTGGAAAATGCGAAGTTATGCACTTTGGAAGGAGGAATGGAGATATAGACTACTTTCTAAATTGTGAAATGCTTAGAAAATCAGAAGAACAAAGGGACTTGGGAGTCATTGTTCAAGAGTCTCTTCAGGTTAACGTACAAGTTCAGTCGGCAGTTAGGAAGGCAAATGCAATGTCGAGAGGGCTAGAATACAAGAGCACAGATGTACTTCTGAGGCTGGCAAAGGCTCTGATCAGATCTCGTTTGGAGTATTGCGAGCAGTTTGGGCCCCATATCTAGGGAAAGATGTGCTGGCCATGGAAAGGGTCCAGAGGAGGTTCACAAGAATGATCCATGGAATGAAGAGCATGTTGTATGAAGAATGGTTGAGGACTCTGGGAGTGTTCACGTTGGAGTTTAGAAGGATGATCTTATTGAAACTTACAGGATACTGCGAAGCCTGGCTAGAATGGATGTGGACATGGAGAGGATGTTTCCACTAGTAGGAAGCTGGTGACAAAATATATACTGGTAGGAATAACTAGTACCAGAGGGCACAACCTCAGACTAAAGGGACGATCCTTTAAAACAGAGATGAGGAGAAATTTCTTCAGCCAGAGAGCGGTGAATCTATGCCGCAGAAGGCTGTGGAGGCTAGGTCATTGAATGTTTTTAATACAGGGATAGATTCTTGATTAATAAGGGGATCAGGTGTTATGGGGAAAAGACAGGAGAATGGGATGAGAAAAATATATGTTTGAATGGTGGAACAGATGGGCCAAGTGGCCTAATACTGCTCCTGTGGCTTATGGTCTTATGGAAGATAAAGAAGGGTGGCACAATGGTTCGCACTGCTGCTGCGGAATGACAGGGACCCAGGTTCAATTCAGGCCTTGGGTGACTGTACGTATTTTCCACATTTTCTCTATGTCCACGTGGCTTTCCTCCGGGTGCTCTGGTTTCCCCTCACACTCCATTGATAGGGTAAGTGGATTTACCATGCTAAATTTCCCCTTATGTGTCCCAGTATGTTTAGATTAGGAGGATTAACAGGGTAAATATGTGAGGTTGTGTGGATAGGTCAGAGAATCAGTGCAGACTCAATGGGCCGAATGGCCACCTTCTGCACTGTAGGGATTCTGTAATAGAGTTTTTCATGTTCGATTCAAGAGTTCATCAAGAAGCAGGGGAAAAAATTCAAAATAAGTGTTAAAACAGCACCGATTCAGTGCCTAATGTACACATCTTTGGAAACTAAAGGAACATTTAACATGGCCAATACACCTAACCTGCACATCTTTGAACCAGAGCACCCAGAGGAAACCCACGGGGAGAATGTACAAAATTTGTACAGTCACCAAAGGGCAGAAGCAAGCCCAGGTCTCTGGGGCTGTGAGGCGGGAGAGTGGAATTAGATGGAACACTGTTTCAATCAGGCAGTGTAGACTTGATGAGCCAAATGGGCTGTTACTGCATTGTAAAGATTCAGTGGTTTGGAATCTAAAACATGATCCTATTGAATCGAGCAGCAGGCTTCAGGGGCCATGTAGTCCACTTCTGATCCGATTTATTGTGCTGCTGGGTCCAGAAAGCCGCTAATTCATTCCTCATCATTAAATCAGAATTTACTCCAGATACCGTTAATGCATCAACCCTGTGCTCAGTGACAAACACTGACACTTGATTAAGCAATGTCTCAATTTTAATTTTCTTATCCGTGTTTCCAAATCCCTCCATGTCCTCAGCTCTTCCTCCCTTTCATCATCTCCAGCCCAACAATCCTCTGAGATATCTGAGCTCCTCTGAATCTGCCCTCGTGAGCATCCCTGATTTGATTCACTCCACCACTGATGATCGTACTTTCAGCTCTCGATGTCTCAGCTCTGGAATTCCCTCTCTAAATGCACCTGCTTCTTGCTTGCTTTCCTCCCCGTTCATTTTTGTTGACTGTTCTCTTCATTTATTTTCTCCTATCTTTCCCGCGGGTTTCACTTTTTGCACCCTCTGACTTTCCGCAGTCCTTTTGCCGCTTTAACTGCCATCAACGAATTATAATTGTACAACTATAATTATCTGAACAGTTCAACTTTAAGGATTCTTTCCGCCTCCACCTCTCTCATCACTCATTGGTTTCATCAAATTAAATGACGCAATGACGTTGGGCTGGGAGTGACGCTGCGCGAAAGGCGCAGGAGCGGCACATTCCACTTGGTCAATGCGTTGCGATTGGCTAAAGAAGATGTCAATTACATTGAGGGGCGTGTGTTTCCATCAGCAGGGACTGTGATTGGTTACAATTGTCAGCGTCATTTTCAGCGTTCATTCTGTTCAGCTGGATGGAGCTCACGGATTGGATAAAGTAGCTGTCACTCAGTAGCCGCAAAGCGGCCATTGGATAACCGCGATGCGTCAATTTCCGATTGGTTTTCCCAGCTGCCGGTCACAGGCCGTTGGCGGGGATTTACCCCGGGCCCATCAGACACCGCGCGGAGCGGCAGCAAATGTCCCGCAAGTGGCTTCAGTCCCCGGGCCCGGATCCTGAGCCCGCGGCGGGGCTCCGAATGGGGGAAGGGTTTTGGCAGCGGGAATCCCGTCCCGCCCGGCTGTGAATCCTGAGCTCAGGGTTTCCAATGGCGGCTTCCTGTGTAAACATGTCACGCTGCAGATCCCCGGGCTCAGCAGTGGCAGCGCTGCAAACCCCCTGGAGTCAGACCAATCAGCACAGGGATCTTCCTGTACCCTGTGTGTGGGGCTCAGTGCCACACCGGGTTAGAGGACCTCACACTGCATAGGCCAGGGAGAGATACTGGGATCTTCCTGTGCTGTGTTTTGGGGGTGGGGCTTGGTTACTCTGATTGAATATCCCTCATTGTTTGGTTCTAATTTCAGCCTCTCTCTCTCTTACAGTCAGTCTGGGTGTTCCTGACTAGCAGAATGGCCTGATCTCACCACACACATTGAGACGGAGGAGTTGCCACCCGAGACGAAGATGATTGAGAACTCCAGCCTTCTTTACACTCGTTTACTGAGGCCCAGCCCTTCATTCATCATTAGTTTCCCCAGGATGTCAGGTACATTAACATCTTCATCTGCTGTGAACACTGATCTGACAGTGGGAAGGTATTGGAGCATAATGGGGCAGTCAACCATGTCAAAGGTGTGGATAGGTTGTGAAGGATGAGCAGGGATTGTTCAGCTGGGTAAGACTGCACTTCCGATCTTATCTTTCTGGCCATATGCAGAATATCACCTGCAATGGTTTATCTTCTCACTTCTATTCTGTTACCACCCAAATCCCCCAAGGATCTTTCCTTGACTCTCTCCTATTTTTCATCTACACCTGACCCCTCAGTGACATTATCTAAAAACACAGCTTTCACATGTATGCTGATAACACCCAGCTCTACCTCACCATCACCTCTCACAACCAATCCTCTGTTATTAAATTATGATAAGAAGTTTAACAACACCAGGTTAAAGTCCAACAGGTTTATTTGGTAGCAAAAGCCACACAAGCTTTCGAAGCTCTAAGCCCCTTCTTCAGGTGAGTGGGAATTCTGTTCACAAACAGAGCTTATAAAGACACAGACTCAATTTACATGAATAATGGTTGGAATGCGAATACTTACAACTAATCAAGTCTTTAAGAAACAAAACAATCCACTCCCATTGTTTTGTTTCTTAAAGACTTGATTAGTTGTAAGTATTCGCATTCCAACCATTATTCATGTAAATTGAGTCTGTGTCTTTATAAGCTCTGTTTGTGAACAGAATTCCCACTCACCTGAAGAAGGGGCTTAGAGCTTCGAAAGCTTGTGTGGCTTTTGCTACCAAATAAACCTGTTGGACTTTAACCTGGTGTTGTTAAACTTCTTACTGTGTTTACCCCAGCCCAACGCCGGCATCTCCACATCATTAAATTATGAGACACCTTCTCCGACCTCTGCTACTGACTAAGCAGAGAATTCCCCCAATTAAATATTTGGAAGACCAATAGTCCCACCACAAATTCTGTTCCCAATCACTGACTCCATCTCTCCTACTGGTCAGTGTTCGAGGTTGAAACAAACCCTCATAATCTTGGCACCTCATTAGACTCGGAAATGAGATTCTGACCACATATCTGTTCCTTCACCAAGATCACCTCTTACCAGCTGTGTAACGTCACACATTGTTGATAATACCTCAACTCACCCGTACCTGAAACCCTCATCCATGCTTTTGTTACCTCAAGACTTGACAATTCAAACACACGCCTGCCCAGCAGATTTCCTTCCCTAAAGGACATTAGTAAACCAGATAGGGTTTTATGATGAGCGATAATTAGGTTTTTAATTGCAGATTCATATTGAATTCAAATTTCACCATCTGCTGTGTTGGATTTTGAACGCGGGTCCCTAGGGCATTACCCAGAGTCTGTGGATCACTGGCCCATGACACCACTGCCTCCCCTAAACAATGTCAGGACTGGAATTTGAATTCATGCCTCGAGAGGAGACTGTGACCTGAACAAAGCACATTAGACGACTCGGCCATCCTGACACAGATTATGTATTTCACTCCTCTGCCATTTCCTTTTATTTCCCAGTCTCAATCTCTCAGCAGCTTATGTTCACTTTAGCCTCTCTCTTTGTTTTTATATATTTATAGAAGCTCTTCCTGTTTCTTTTTAAATTACTTGTTAATTTACGTTTGTAGTTCATCTTCTCCCACGTTAGTATTTTTTTGGTCATCATTCGTTGGTTTTTGAAACTTCCCCAATGCCCTGTCCTACCACTAATATATGAAACATCCTATGTTCTTCTTTCAGTTTGATGCAATCTTTAACTTCCTCGGTTAACCATGGTTGATTTATTCCCTTCCAGAATCCTTGTTTGTCACTGGTATGTATCTTTGTTGTGAGTCATAAACTATTTTCATAACGTATGTCATTGCTGAGCGATCGTCTTTTCTGCTAAACATCTTTTGCAGTCCAGTCTAGCCAACTCTGCTCTCATTCTTTTCCAATTACCCTTATTTAAGTTGAGCACAGTTTCCTCTGACTCAAGTTTGCACTCAAAACTGAATGCTAAATTCCACCATGTTAATGTCACTGTTTCCGAGCGGAGCTTTTACTCTGATTGTTTATGAAAGCTGTATCATTAACATTACAATATCCAAACTGGCCTGGTTTCTGCTTGGATCCATAAAGTATTCTTCTTGGAAACTGTGTCTAATACACTCTGAATTCTTCCTCATGGCTACCTCTGCCAACTTGTCCGAATCCACATGACGATTAAAGTCAGCCATGATTAATGTACTGCCTTTTTTCATATCCTCATTATCTCCTGATTCATTCCCCGCCCTACAGTATATCTACTGTCAGGGAGCTGATAGACTACTCCCACCAGTGTCTTCTTCCCCTTGTTATTTTTTCCCTTCACCCATATGGATTCTACATTTTCTGATCCAAGATCATTTCTTGTTGTTGTCTTTATTCCATCTCATATTAACAAAGCTATTACATTATCCCCTCCCCAGAACTACCACCCAATTCCCTTTGCCCCTTTTAGATTAGTGACTGCCTCAGCTGCAGTCACTCCCTCCTGTCCCTGACCACTTTGCAAACCTGAAGATTCTATCACTACCTGTCAGGATCCCATCCCCTTGCCGATTTAGTTTAAATCCATCTCAACAGCACTTAGCAAAGCTCCCCGTGAGGATGTTGGTGCCATTCCTGTTCAGATGTAATTTATCCAACTTGTACAGGTCCCAGCTCAGCCAGAAATGGTCCCAATGCCCCAGGAATCTAAAGCCCTCCCTCCTGTACCATCTCTCCAGCCATGCTGTCATCTGCTGTACCTATACTCATTTAATGCATCTCCCCTGAAGGTGCTGACTCTGTGTGAGTTCAGTTCTACACCCACTGCTTCTTCTTACTCTTCCCCTGAAAGTGATGTCTCTGGGTGCATTCAGTCCTGCACATTCTGGTTCCTTTATCTCATATATAGAAAGATGTTCCCTGGTCTTGAGTGTGTTGACTATGAGGAGAGGTTTGACAAATGAGGCTTATTTTCACTGAAAAGACAGAGGCTGAGGGGAGACCTGATAGAGGTCTACAAAATTGTGAGAGGCATAGACAGGGTGGATAGTCAGAGACTTTCTCCCAGGGTGGAAGTGTCAATTACAATGGGCCACATGTTCAAGGTGCAAGAAACTGCAAGAAACACAAAGTTGTGATAGTAGGGGATTTTAATTTTCCACATATAGATTGGGACTCGCATACTGTTAAATGTTTTGACGGGGTAGAGTTTGTAAAATGCGTTCAGGAGAATTTTCTACATCAGTATATAGAGGTGCCAACTAGACAGGCTGCGATATTGGATCTCCTATTGGGAAATGAGTTAGGGCAGGTGATGGATGTGAGTGTGAGGGAACACTTTGGATCCAGTGATCATAATGCCATTAGTTTCAACCTGATCATGGATAAGGATAGATCTGGTCCTCGGGTTGAAGTTCTGAACTGGAAAATTTGATGAAATGAGAAGGATCTGGGAAGTGTGGATTGGCACAGGCTGTTCTCTGGTAAGAATGTAAATGGAAAGTGGGAGGCCTTCAAAGGATACATTTTGAGAGTGCAGAGTTTGTATGTTCCTGTCAGGATTAAAGGCAAAGTAAATAGGAATAAGGAACCTTGGTTCTTGAGGGAGATTGTAACACTGATTAAGAGGAAGAGAGAGTAGTATGAAATGTACAGGCAGCAAGGAACAGATCAGATGCTTGAGGAGTATAAAAAGTGCAAGAAGCTACTTAAGAGGGAAATCAGGAGGGCTAAAAGAAGACATGAGGTTGCTTTGGCAGACAGAGTGAAGGAAAATCCAAAGAGCTTCTATAGGTATGTTAGGAGCAAAAGGATAGTGAGGGATAAAATTGGTCCTCTTGAAGACCAGAGTGGTAGACTGTGTATGGAACCAAAAGTGATGGGGGAGATACTAAATGGTTTTTTTGCATCCGTATTTACTGAGGAAACGGGCATGGAGTCTACGGAAATAGGGCAAACAGGTAGGGAGGTCATGGAATCTTTACAGATGACCGGGGAGGAGGTGCTTGCTGTCCTGAGCCAAATCAGAGTGGATAAATCCCTAGGACCTGCCCCAGGGTATTCCCACGGACCTTGAGGGAAGCTAGTGTTGAACTTGCAGGGGCCCTGGCAGACATATTTAAAATGTCAGTATTCACGGGGGAGGTGCCGGATGATTGGAGGGTGTCTCATGTTGTTCCCTTGTTTAAAAAAGGTTCCAAAAGAAATCCGGGAAATTATAGGCCAGTAAGTTTGATGTCGGTGGTTGGCAAGTTATTGGAAGGTGTGATGAGGGATAGGATCTACAAATATTTGGATAGACAGGGACTTATTAGGGAGAGTCAACATGGCTTTGTGCGTGGTAAGTCATGTTTGACCAATCTATTAGAGTTTTTCGAGGAGGTTACCAGGAAAGTGGATGAAGGGAAGTCGGTGGATGTTGTCGACCTGGATTTCAGCAAGGCCTTTGACAAGGTCCCTCATGGGAGGTTAGTTAGGAAGGTTCAGTTGCTAGGTATACATGGGGAGGTAGTAAATTGGATTAGACACTGGCTCAATGGAAGAAGCCAGAGAGTGGTTGTGGAGGATTGCTTCTCCGAGTGGAGGCCTGTGACTAGTGGTGTGCCGCAGGGATCGGTGTTGGGTCCATTGTTGTTTGTCATCTATATCAATGATCTGGATGATAATGTGGTAAATTGGATCAGCAAGTTTGCTGATGATACAAAGATTGGAGGTGTAGTGGACAGTGAGGAAGGTTTTCAAAGCTTGCAGAGGGATTTGGACCAACTAGAAAAATGGGCTGAGAAATGGCAAATGGAATTTAACGCAGACAAGTGTGAGATATTGCACATTGGAAGGACAAACCAAAGTAGAATGGACAGGGTAAATGGTAGGACTCTGAAGAGTGCAGTTGAACAGAGGGATCTGGGAATACAGGTACAGAATTCCCTAAAAGTGACGTCACAGGTGGATAGGGTCGTAAAGAGTGCCTTTGGTACATTGGCCTTTATAAATCGGAGTATCGAGTATAAAAGTATAATGATAAGCTTATATAAGGCATTGGTGAGGCCGAATTTGGAGAATTGTGTACAGTTTTGGTCACCTAGTTCCAGGAAGGATGTAAATAAGGTTGAAAGAGTGCAGAGAAGGTTCACAAGGATGTTGCCGGGACTTGAGAAGCTGAGTTACAGAGAGAGATTGAATAGGTTGGGACTTTATTCCCTGGAGCGTAGAAGATTGAGGGGAAATTTGATAGAGGTGTATAAGATTTTGATGGGTATAGATAGAGTGAATGCAAGCAGGCTTTTTCCGCTGAGGCTAGGGGAGAAAAAAACCAGAGGGCATGGGTTAAGGGTGAAAGGAGAAAAGTTTAAAGGGAATATTAGGGGGGGGCTTCTTCACGCAGAGAGTGGTGGGAGTGTGGAATGAGCTGCCGGATAAAGTGGTAAATGCGGGGTCACTTTTAACATTTAAGAAAAACTTGGACGGGTTCATGGATGAGAGGGGTGTGGAGGGATATGGTCCAAGTGCAGGTCAGTGGGACTAGGCAAAAAATGGTTCGGCACAGACAAGAAGGGCCAGAAGGCCTGTTTCTGAGCTGTAATTTTCTATGGTTCTATGGTGAGAGGGGAAAAATCTAAGGGAGATGTTCGGGGGAGGTTTTTCACGCAGAGAGTGGTGGGTGCCTGGAACAGGCTGCCACAGGAGGTGGTGGAAGCAGGCACATTGGCAACATGTAAAAGACACCTGGATGGATACATGAATAGGGAGGCAACAATAATCTCTCCCTCAATGTCAACAAAACAAAGGAGGTCGTCATCGACTTAAGGAAGTGTAAAGGAGAACATGCCCCAGTCTACATCAATGGGGACCAAGTAGGTAGGGTCGAGAGCTTCAAGTTTTTAGGTGTCCAGATCACCAACAACCTGTCCTTGTCCCCCCATGTCAACACTATAGTTAAGAAAGCCCACCAACGCCTCTACTTTTTCAGAACACTAAGGAAATTTGGCATGTCAGCTACGACTCTCACCAGCTTTTACAGATGCACCATAGAAAGTATTCTTTCTGGCTGTATCACAGCTTGGTATGGCTCCTGCTCTGCCCAAGACCGCAAGGAACTACAAAAGGTCATGAATGTAGCTCAATCCATCACGCAAATCAGCCTCCCATCCATTGAGTCTGTCTACACTTCCCACTACCTTGGCAAAGCAGTCATTATAATTAAGGACCTCACACACCCTGGACATTCTCTCTTCCACCTTCTTCTTTCGGGAAAAAGATACAAAAGTCTGTGGTCGCATACTAACTGACTCAAGAACAGCTTCTTCCCTGTTGCTGTCAGACTTTTGAATTGCCTTACCTTACATTAAGTTGATCTTTCTCTACACCCTAGCTATGACTGTAACAGTACATTCTGCACTCTCTCGTTTCCGTCTCTCTGAGCGGTATGTTTTGTCTGTATAGCGCACAAGAAACAATACTTTTCACGGTATGTTAATAAATGTGACAATAATAAATCAAATCAAATCATATCAAAGGAATAGAGAGATACGGACCGAGTCATGGCAGGAGGTTTTTTTTTAAGGGCATCATGTTCGGCACAGGCTTGGAGGGCCGAAGGGCCTGTTCTTGTGCTGCACTTTTCTTTGTTTTCTTTAAACAGCGAATAGAAGCAAGAGGAGGCCATTCGGCCCATTGAGCCTGCTCTACCATTCATTATGATCATCGCTGATCAAATTCTCTTTCCTGATCCCACCTTCCACCCATATCCCTTGATCACTTTCGCCCCAAGAGCTACATTTAATTCCTTCTTGACATCACACATTTTGGCCTCAGCTATTTTCTGCATGAGTGATTTCCACAGATTCACCACTCTCTGGTGGAGAAATTTCTCCTCACCTCAGTCCTAAAGGTTTACCCCTTATCCTTACACGAAGGACATCGGTAACATTCTTCCTGAATCTACCCTTTCTAATCCTGTTAGAATTTTATAAGTTCCTATGAGACCCCTGTCAATCTTCTCAACACAGTAAGAAGTTTAACAACACCAGGTTGAAGTCCTGTTGGACTTTAACCTGGTGTTGTTAAACTTCTTACTGTGTTTACCCCAGTCCAACGCCGGCATCTCCACATCAATCTTCTCAACTCCAGTGAACATAATCCGAACTGACTTCATTTTCCCTCATACGACACACTGGCCATCCCAGGAATCAGCCTGTGAACTTTTGCTGCACTCCCCCTGGAGCAAGTACATCCTTCCTCAGATAAGGACACCAAAACTGCACACAATACTCCAGGTGTGGCCTCATTGTTGTCCTATACAATTGCAGTAAAACATCCCTATTCCTATACACAAATCCTCTTGCTCTCAAGGCCAACATACCATTTGCTGTCTTGTTGTCTGCTGTACCTATGCGCTTACTTTCAGAGACTGAACAAAGAACAGTACAGTGCAGCACAGGAAGTGCCCACCAAGTCTGTGCCGATGCAGATGCCTCTTGTGATGACTTCAATTGGGCCATTGAGGTTGGCCTATAGGAGCATGAACTTCCTGATTCAGGATCCAATTGATGGGCCAATCAGGGAGTCTTTGCCTTGTACTTAACCGAGAGTGTCAGTTCCTCTGACACCCCCGGAGGGACACTGCCAACTGTTAGCACTCGGTGTACTGCTGTTAGAGCTGTAAGAAAAGGGGTTTTGGTGAAGGGACTTCTGCCTCCGCAGACCTATTACACTTCTATTATCTAATATTTTCTTGCCTTGACGTGGTCCAAATCCATGGAACAGTACAGCACAGTACAGGCCCTTCAGCCCTTGATGTTGTGCCGAGCTTTGTCTGAAACCGAGATCAAGCAATCCCACTCCCGATCATCCTGGTGTGCTCCATGTGCCTATCCAATAACCGCTTGAAAGTTCCTAAAGTGTCCGACTCCACTATCACAGCAGGCAGTCCATTCCAGACCCCAACCACTCTCTGAGTAAAGAACCTACCTCGGACATCCCTCCTATATCTCCCACCATGAACCTTATAGTTATGCCCCCTAGTAACAGCTACATTCACCCGAGGAAATAGTCTCTGAACGTCCACTCTATCTATCCCCATCATCATCTTACAAACCTGTATTAAGTCGCCTCTCATCCTCCTTCGCTCCAAAGAGAAAAGCCCTCGCTCCGTCAACCTTTCCTCATAAGACCTACCCTCCAAACCAGGCAGCATCCCGGTAAATCTCCTCTGCACTCTCTCCAATGCTTCCACATCCTTCTTATAGTGAGGTGACCAGAACTGCACACAATATTGCAAATATGGTCTCACCAAGGTCCTCTACAGTTGCAGCATAACCCAACGGCTCTTAAACTCAAACCCCCTGTTAATAAACACGAACACACTATAGGCCTTCTTCATGGCTCTATCCACTTGAGTGGCAACCTTTAGAGATCTGTGGATATGAAACCCAAGATCTCTCTGTTCCTCCACATTCCTCAGAACCCTGCCGTTGACCCTGTAATCCGCATTCTAATTTGTTCTACCAAAATGAATCACCTTGCACTTATCAGTGTTCAACTCCATCTGCCATTTTTCAGCCCAGCTCTGCATCCTATCAATGTCTCTGCAGCCTACAACAGCCCTCCACCTCATCCACTACTCCACCAATCTTGGTGTCATCAGCAAATTTACTGACCCACCCTTCAGTCCCCTCCTCTAAGTCATTGATAAAAGTCACAAAAAGCAGAGGACCCAGCACTGATGCCTGTGGTACACCGCTGGTAGGTCTCCAGTCTGAAAATTTTCCATCCACCACCACCCTCTGTCTTCTATGAGATAGCCAGTTACTTATCCAATCGGCCAAATTTCCCTCGATCCCACACCTCCTCACTTTCTTCATGAGCCTACCATGGGGAACCTTATCAAACGCCTGACTAAAATCCATGTATATGACATCAACTGCTCTACCTTCATCTGCACACTTACTTCCCTCCTCAAAGAATTCAATCAAATTTGTGAGGCAAGACTTACCCTTCACGAATCCGTGCTGACTGTCACGGATTAAGCTGCATCCCTCTGTTCCCTGCCTATTCATGTACCTATCCAGATGCCTCTTGAACGTTGTTACAGAATCTGCTTCCACCACCTCTTCCGGCAGCTCGTTCCAGGCATTCACTACCCTCTATCTGAAAAACTTGACCCTTACATCTCTTTTAAACTTTCCCTCTCTCACTCTCACCTTTGTCCCGAGTAATTGACCCTTTGACCCTGGGGAAAAGACTCTGACAATCCACTCTATCCAAGCCTGTCATAATCTTGTAAACCTCTCTCGGGTCCCCCCTCATCCTCCGATGCTCCAAAGAAAAACAATCCAAGTTTGTTCAACCTTTCTTCAGAGCTGTTTTCTCCAAACTAGGCAACATCCTGGAAAATCTCTTCTGCACCCTTTCCAACGCATCAACATCCTTGCGGAAGTGTGGCGACCAGAATGGTACACAATACTCCAAATGTGGCCTAACCAAAGTCTTATACAGCTTCAACATGATTTTACTGACTGATGCACAAGGACACCGAGGTCTCGCTGAGTATCCACCTCTCTCAATTTACACCCCTTCAAATAATAATCTGCCGTCCTATTTTTGCTACTGTAGTGGATAATGAAGTGGTCACCGCATATATTATCCACATTATACTACATCTGCCGTGCAGATGCCCACACACTCAGCCTGTCCAAATCACGCTGGAGGATCTCTGCATCCTCCTCACAGCTCACCCTCCCACCCTTACGGTTCACAGGCTCCCAAGCGTGCCTTTTTGCAATCCTGTGGAGTCCGTGGACCATGTCTATGTTTCATGTTCTAGGCTGCACAGACTTTTCAGTTCCCTCAAAAATCTTTTATTGAAGTTTTGTTTACACTTCAGTCCCACACTCCTGATCTACGGGCACCTGGTGCGGAGGGGAAGGAGGAGCACCTCCTCGCGAACCTGCTCCTGGGCTTGGCAAAGCGTGCCATCTACAGATCTATCCAGCGAGCGATCAACAGGGTCGCCCAACCTGACTGTCTGCCTCTCCACTGCGGCTACATTTGCGGCTGGGTGTCCCTGGAAAGGGAGTGTGCGGTGTCCGAGGGCAGTGTTGATGCCTTCCATGCCTGCTGGGCACCGCAGGGATGGGGGTGTATTATTGACCCTTTTGATCACATTTTAATTTGATGTTTTAAGTTTCCTTTCCGCTTTGTTTCTTGGTTCGGGTGGTTCCCCTCCTTTTAGGGAGCTGCCCCTTTTGGGTTGCCCCTAAGTTAATCTGATTTTGTTTATTTGGTTGGGGAAAAAAAGAGTTCCCTGATTAAGGATCCAATTGATGGGCCAATCAGGGAAACTTTGCCTTGTACTTAACCGGGAGTGTCAGTTCCTCTGACACCCCCGGAGGTAGACTGCTAACTGTTAGCACTCGGTGTACTGCTGTTACAGTTGTAAATAAAGGGATTTTGGTGAAGGAACTTCTGCCTCCACAGACTTATTACACTTCTCTAATCTAATATTTCCTTGCCTTGACGTGGTCCATATCCCTCTGTTCCCGGCTGATTCATGTATCTATCCAGATGCCCTTTGAATGTTGTTACAGAATCTGTTTCTACTACTTCCTCTGGCAGCACGTTCCAGGCATTCACCACTCTCTGTCTGAAAACCGTGCCCCTTACATCTCTTAAACTTTCCCTCTCTCACTCTCACCTTTGTCCTGAGTAACCTGGGAAAAAGACTCTGACAATCCACTCTATCCAAGCCTGTTATAATCTTGTAAACCTCTCTCAGGTCCCCCCTCATCCTCAGATGCTCCAAAGAAAACAATCCAAGTTTGTTCAACCTTTCTTCAAAAAGGTTCCTCCAAACCAGGCAACATCCTGGAAAATCTCTTCTGCGCCCTTTCTAATGCATCAACATCCTTCCGGAAGTGTGGCGACCAGAATTGTACACAATACTCCAAATGTGGCCGAACCAAAGTCCTGTACAGCTTCAACATGATTTTACTGACTGATGCACAAGGACACCGAGGTCTCACTGAGTATCCACCTCTCTTAATTTACACCCCTTCAAATAATAATCTGCCTTCCTATTTTTGCTACTGAAGTGGATAATGAAGTGGTCACTGCATATTTATCCACATTATACTACATCTGCCATGCAGATGCCCACACACTCAGCCTGTCCAAATCACACTGGAAGATCTCTGCATGCTGCTCACAGCTCTCCCTCCCACCCAATATTGTATCATCTACATATTTGGAGATAATACATTTAGTTCCTGTGTCCAAATCATTAATATATAATATGAACAGTTTGGGTCCCAGCACAGATCCCTGCGGTACCCCACTAATCACTGCCTTCCAATTGGAAAAAGACCCATTTATGCCATCTCTTTGCTTCCTGTCTGTGAACCAGCTTTCTATCCATCTCAAGACGCAACCCACAATCCAATATACTTTAACTTTACATAGTAGCAGGGCGGCACAGTGGTTGGCACTGCTGTCTCACAGCACCAGGGAGCCGGGTTCGATTCCTGGCTTGGGTCACTGTCTGTGTGGAGTTTGCATGTTCCCTCCATGTCTGCGTGGGTTTCCTCTGGGTGCTCTGGTTTCCTCCCACAGTCTGAAAGACATGCTGGTTAGTTGCATTGGCCATGCTAAATTCTCTCTCGGTCTACCCGAACAGGTGGCAGAGTATGGCGACTAGGGGATTTTCACAACTTAATTGCAGTGTTAATGTAAACCGACTTGTGACACTAATAAACAAACTTTAAACTTTATAACTTAAAAATGTTATGTAAGACCTTGTCCAAAGCCTTCTGAAAGTCTAAATAAATCACATCCACTGGTTCTCCCTGGTCAACTCTACTAGTTACATCCTCAACGAATTCCAGTAGTTTTGTCAAGCATGATTTCCCTTTTGTAAATCCATGCTGACTTTATCTGATTAGAACACTGCTTTTCAAACGCTTGATAATGGACTCCAGCAACTGCCCTACGACCGACGTTCGGCTCACTGGTCATTGGTTCCCTCTTTCCTGTAACACTACATTCTACACTCTCTCATTTCCTTCTCTATGAACGGTATGTTTTGTCTGGATAGGGGGCAGAAACAATATGTTCATACATGTGACAATAATAAATCAAATCAAATCCTCTCTACCTCTGATTTTGAATACAGGGCTTAAATTAATTACCTCTCTATCCCCAGAAGGTGCTGACTCTGGCTGGGTTCAGTTCTACACTCACTGGTTCCTCTCTCTCTCCTGAAGTTGCTGACTCTGGCTGGGTTCAGTTCCACACTCACTGATTCCTTTCTCTATCCTGAAGGTGCTGACTCTGGCTGGGTTCAGTTCCACACTCACTGGTTCCTCGCTCTCTCTCCTGAAGGTGCTGACTCTGGCTGGGTTCAGTTCCACACTCACTGGTTCCTCTCTCTCTCCTGAAGGTGCTGACTCTGGCTGGGTTCAGTTCTACACTCACTGATTCCTCTCTCTCTCTCTCCTGAAGGTGCTGACTCTGGCTGGGTTCAGTTCTACACTCACTGATTCCTCTCTCTCTCTCTCCTGAAGGTGCTGACTCTGGCTGGGTTCAGTTCTACACTCACTGATTCCTCTCTCTCTCTCTCCTGAAGGTGCTGACTCTGGCTGGGTTCAGTTCAGACGCTGGAAATCTCAAATGAAACAGAAAAGAAAGCTCAGCAGATTGTGCAGCATCTGTTTACAGAGAGAAACAGAGTTAGTTTTTCAGGTCTGTGACCTTTCATCAGAACTTGGGAACATAGAAACTCGGAACAGGAGTCGGCCATTCAGCCCTTTGAGCCTGTTCCATCATTCAATGTGATCATGTCTGATCCTATATCGCAATTCCATATTCTCAGCTTTTCCCAATACCTCTTGATGCCATTAAAATCTAAAAATTTCTCTCTCTCCTTCTTGAATATATGCAGTGACTTGGTCGCCACAGCTTCTGAGGTAGAGAATTCCACAGGTTCACCACCCTCTAAGTGAAGAAATCTCTCCTCATCTCATTTCTAAATGGTGTACTCCATATCCTAAGACTGTGGCCCCTTGTTCTACATTCCCCAACCAAGGAAAACATCCTTCCTGCAGCTAGTCTGTCCAGCCCTGTTAGAATTGTATATTTTTCAATCAGATCTCCTCTCATCCTGTCCTTTCTGTTTTTCACACCAAAGTGTATAACTTCATATTTAGCCGCTTTGTGCTGCATCTACCATGTGCTTGTTCACTCACTCAACTTGTCTAAATCACCTTGAAGCCTCCTTACATCCTCCTCACAACTCACAATTCCGCCCAGTTTTGTGTTGTCAGCAAACGTGGAAATGTTACGTTTGGTTCCCTCATCCAGATCGGGATGGGATTAGAATAGATAGGTGCTGATGGCCGGTGCATACACGAGGGGCCAAATGGCCTCTTTCTGTGCTGTAAAATTCTCTGACTCTATGACTTCTTAAAGAAGTCATTCATTGACTGTCCTTTGGGAACTCCAGAGATGATGATTGGTTCGATAGAAATGAAAATCTTTTGTCTTTTCTCTGGTGTCTTACACTTTGCTCCTTGCTTCCTGACTGGAATCTCCAAACTGGGGGAATTGTGGATCCTGGTGACATCACCCTGTTGGGGATGAAGGTATTGTCACAGAGTCCTGTGTTGTCAATGTACCGACCCGTTACCACAGTTACCCAGTTTCACTGGATGCTGACAGAATGTTTACCATTGATTTTGTGTTCTACCTGCCAGCTGTTCAGATGGAATACAGATGCTGTGAGTGAGCATTGTCCCCATCCCACTTACAGCAATGATAGTGACAATCTGCATCATTTCCAGTTAGGGCTAGAGTCATAGTCATACAGTCACAGACATTCACAGCTGGAAACAGGCCCTTCAGCCCAACTAATCCGTGTCGTCCAGTTTTTACCAATAAGCTATTCCCAATTGCCTGCGTTTGGCCCATATCCCTCGATACCAATCTTACCCATGCAACTATCGAAATGCTTTTTAAAAGACAAAATTGTAACTGCTTCTACTACTACCTCTGGCAGCTCGTTACAGACACTCACCACCCTCTGTGTGAAAAAATTGCCCCTCTGGACCCTTTTGTGTTTCTCCCCTCTCACCTTAAACCTGTGTCCCCCACTTTTAGACTCCCCTAACTTTGGGAAAAAATGTTGACTATCTTCCTCATCTGTGGTCCTCATTATTTTATAACCTCTATAAGATCATCCCTAAGACTCCTACGCTCCAGACAAAAAGTCCCAGACTATTCATCCTCTCCTTATAACTCAAACCATCAAGTCCCGGTAGCATCATAGTAAATCTTTTCTGCAGTCTTTCTCATTTAATAATATCCTTTCTATAACAGTGTGACCAGAACTGTACACAGTATTCCTAGTGGGCCCTTACCAATGTCTTGTACAACTTCAACATGACGTCCCAACTCCTATGTGAGGATAAATAGACCAATACATTCCATTGCCATTCCTGCAGTTGATAATGAAGTGAAAAAGCCGGTGTTTAATGAAATGCCCCAGGGGGAAATCTGCTCGAATGTAACAACTCCGCAAAATCCTTAATTATTGTTGTTTCTGTTCAACCAGCCCCGAGAAGCTTGGAAGATGGAAGTTCCCGACTGGTCTGAAGTTCATAGAAACCATAGAAACGCTACAGTGCAGAAGGAGGCCATTCGGCCCATCGAGTCTACACCGACCACAATCCCACCCAGGCCCTACCCCCACATATTTACCCGCTAATCCCTCTAACCTACGCATCTCAGGACACTAAGGGGCAATTTTTAACCTGGCCAATCAACCTAACCTGCACATCTTTGGACTGTGGGAGGAAACCGGAGCACCCGGAGGAAACCCACGGAGACGATGTGCAAACTCCACACAGACAGTGACCCGAGCTGGGAATCGAACCCGGGACCCTGAAGCTGTGAAGCAGCAGTGCTAACCACTGTGCTACCGTGCTGTCCTAGTTGGAGATGGCGATGAGGAGGAGCCAAATCTCAACAACTTGCTGGCAGACATCAAAAGTCATCTGCTTTGGAGCAAGGAGACCCTCAAACAGGCCATTCAGAGCAGCCAAGACCCTGGAACATCACCGCTGCTGGAGAACAGAGAAGGTGTGAGGCAAGGCAGGATGCTCGAGTGGTCAAAAGATGGGACTGAATCATTGGTGGAGTCTCCTACTCCAGTTCTGACTCCTTCTGACATTGATGGACGGTTTGAAGTGGAGGAAATTAGTCAGGATGGAAGTGGTGACGAGATTTACAGTCACTCCCTCAGCTTAGAGACCATTTTTAAGACAATTTATGCAGCATTTCCACTCTGGGTTGGATGTCAGATCAGCTCACCAGACGGAAGGAAGACTAGAGCTCGATGAGGCCATTCAGCCCCAATACTTTCTCAAATGCTCCGCTGTGCAGTTCAAAACCTGGAAGGCCGGGATTCAAGCCACGTTACACAGGCGACTGGGAAAAGCACCATCGGATTAATCAGACCACTGGCCCAGACTGGAAAGACTAAAGGTTCAGCAGAGAGACGTCAACATGAATTTTCATTTTTAATGTTTCTTCTTTACTCTCAACAATTTATTGTGTTTGTATAATTATCTTAAATGTTTCACATTAAAACAAATACTCAGAATATTTAGCATTGCCGGAGAAGTGTAACCGGGAAAGTGCCCTGTCCATTCAGTTTGGGGAACACTTCCTGACAGAGGAAGATTGGGACATGACAGCTTCTCCCTATCAGCTCCTTCCAATTCCCTCCACATGATCAGAACAGACACACAAACACAGTTGGATTAGTCTGACCAGCCCGCTCCTTTCATACACTCTCTCTTCCACAATATTCACACCTACACATTCACAGGACAAAACTTTTACCAACTGTAAGGTCCCAGCACAGAATGTTTTACTCCTTTCACAATTCTGAACACTTCTATCAAATCTCCTCTCAACCTTCTCTTCGTCAAAGAGAACAGACCCAAATTCTCAATCTACCGATGTAACTGAACTTCCTCATCCCTGGACCCATGCCCAGAGATTTATTGCACCCTCTCCAATGCCTTCACATCCTTTCCAACGACTGCTGTCCAGATCAGAGTCAAATACTCCAACTGAGGCCAAACCAGTGTTTTATACAGGTTTCCCATAACCTGCTTGCTCTTGTACTCTATGTCCCTACGTATAAAGCTCACAAAACCAAATACTTTATTAACCATGCTCTCAACCTGCCACTCAAACAGCAATTATTAGTGTCACATTTAACTGCAGGCCCCTTGTTCCTGCATGCTTTTACAATTGTATCATTACTTTTATATTGTCTCAACCTTTTCTTCCCAATGAAATAAATCATTTCACACTTCTCTGCTTTAAATTGGTCTTGTTTGACCAATCCACAAGCTGTATAAGGAACTTTGAGCTTCAGCAGTACCCCCTCACTGTTCACAATGCTGCCATGTATTGTACAATTACCACAGTTTGAATGTGTGCTCTGTACAGCATTGCCGATGTCCAAAGCCTTAACCACTCAGTCATCGCAGCTGCACATGTGTCAGAATGATGGAACCACCCCAATAACGTTCATATTAACTTCATCAGGTACCAGGATTGTGCAGAGCACAGTGTGTGAACTGTAATTTTATCTTTGTCTCTGATGGAGAACTCATTTATTAGGTCAGAGATTTGGTTTTCTATTTCAATAATTTTTCATTTGAAACGAATTACGTCCGAAGAAAAAAATGAAACTTTTTATTATTTTATTTCATTCCTGTCAAATGTTGCGTTCGTACTGTTTTTGTCCACTCGGTTTAAAACACAAGAAACCGTGGACAAGGTTCTACATAAACTATCAATGTGATAGCCGGGAATCGAACTCGGGTCAATTGTTTGGAAGGCAGCTGTGCTCACCACTATACCACCATCACTCAATCTGCTCAAACAGCCCTTCTTTTCAATAGTTATAATTAGGAACTACCTTCGCTGCTGATTTCATCAGACATTTGGTGTGTCCATGGCACAGTTTGTAAACTGAACTTGGCTTTTCTCGTTTTTCTGGACAGTTTCAGCCACCTTTTTACTATTGTTTCTGACTGAGAACTCATTGATTAGTTTTGAGGCCTGTTCTTTCATTTTAACAAAGTTTCCACAAAGTAAATTGAAGCTGGATTTTCCATTAGAACCACAGTGATGGTGAGAATCTTTAGTGAATTTTATTTTAGGAATGCCCACCTGCTGTTGTGACCTGCGATAGTTAATTAAATAAATCACCATTGTGATGGTCAGGAACTGACTCTTGGTCAAATGCTCGCACAGTCACGACTCCACCACCATCGCTCACCTGGCTCTTCCACCCCTTCTGTAACAAAGTTCAGCTTTGACAGTGAATCTGGTTTCCTCAGGCCCAATCGGAGGATGGTCGGAAACTGTCCATCACTATCAGAAACTTCACTTTCAGCGAGTGGGGGATGATTATTTAACTGGCTGTCACTGGTTGTTGAGGTTGTGATTTACTGTTACCTGTCAGTGCAGAAGATACAAATAAAACAGGAAATCTAGAGACTCCGAGAGCAGATAATTTGTATTTTCACCTGAAAGACACAATGATGTCTGCAATCACTATAATAACTGAAACCCCCCCAGATATTATTAGCTCTGGCCACGGAATCTGGTTAACAGATGTGGTCCCACACCACATGGACTGCAGCGGTTCCAGAAGGCAGCTCATCACCACCTTCCCAAGGGCAATTAGGGATGGGCAATAAATGCTGACCCAGACAGCGACACTCACATTCCATGAATGAATTCAAAGGCAATCTGCAGGGAGCGGGCTTCAGAGTGTTTAACAGTTACTGAGATGAAAAACTATAACTAACCCCCTGGAATCCGGAGCAAAGGCCGGAAGGAGGAGAAATTCCGTCCTGGGACCTTACAGTTGGTGAAAGTTTTGTCCTGTGAATGTGCAGATGTGAATATTGTGTAAGAGAGAGTGTATGAAAGGAGCGGGCGGTTCAGACTAATCCAACTGTGTTTGTGTGTCTGTTCTGATCATGAGATCTCCGAGTCTCTCTTGTGTAAAATAAAACGATTTTCAATCAAAGATTCCCCCCAATCCCCCTGCTGAGCCCCAAAGTTAGATTTCAAGGCAATTGTTTCGCTAAATTGAAGATTTCAGTGGAAAAGTAGAGAACATGTCAGCTATCGCGTGTGAGAGCGCGATCAGTGCAGCAGTAAAACGGGTTTCAGTGGAAAATGGAGTCCTCAGTTCGAGCGAAACCTTTTCAACAGCAAACATTCGTGTGTCAGAGACATGAAGGATGTGAGCTGGATCTCTGGAGAGGCGGAATTTCATTGCAAGGGGAGAGTTTGTGAGGAGAGAGAAACACAGAGAGGTTGGAGGAGCCGGGAGCTGACAGCAGCTTGTCTCTGCTCCGTCCGCTCTCTGCCTTCAAGTTGCTCTGTGCCGCCACCACTGAGTTCATTTCGGATCCAGTTCTGACTCTCACACAGATTTTCCACACCCTCTCGGATATGACTGAAACTGCAGCCGCCGAAACGGCTCCTCCAGCCGCTCCCGCTCAAGTGAAGTCTCCCAGGAAGAAGAAGGCGGCTCCCCGACCTGCGGCAGCCGGTCCCAAGTTAGGCGAGCAGATCCTCAATGTTGTGGCGGGATGCAGCGATCGCAAGGGGATGTCCCTGGCCGCGATAAAGAAAGCTTTGGCTGGCAGCGGAGTGGATGTGGGGAAGCGCGGCTCCCAGATCAGGTTAACGATCAAGAGGAAGGTGGAGACAGGGTCTCTGGTGCAGATAAAGGGACAGGGCGCCTCCGGCTCCTTCAAACTCGCTAAGAAGGAAAGCCCGGGGAAAATGGGAAAGAAGGTGAAGACACCAACAGCCAAGAAATCTTTAGTAAAGAAAACAGCGGCCAAGAAGGTGACAACAAAGAAAGCAGCAGCCAAGAAACCCGCAGCCAAGAAACCTGCAGCAAAGAAAACTCCAGTGAAGAAATCAACAGTGAAGAAAACAAGCAGCAAGAAGGCGGCAACTCCAAAAAAGGCGGTGAAGAAAGCAGCCCTGAAGAAAAAGTCTCCTGTGAAGAAGGTGACGGGCGGAAAGTCTGTCAAAAAAGTGACTAAATCGAAGGCCAAACCCAAAGTGAAAGCAGCAAAAGCGAAGAAAGCGTCAGGAAAGAAGTGAAACAACCCGAGCAAATTGTAAACCTCTGAACCCAAAGGCTCTTCTCAGAGCCACCCACATCTCTCAGGAAAGAGCTGATCCCGCAAGAAAATGATTCCTGTCCCGCGGCCCGGCTCATTCTCAATAGAGATCATTTCAAATTCAGACTAAAGCAAAACACAGCAGAGGCTGAATTTCATTTGAATTTCACATTTGTTCAATCGCAACTTTCTCTCATAATGAAGATGTCTGGTAGATTCAGTGTGAGACAGTAACACTGGCGGCTAAATACCGCTTTCCAACTTCAATTTTAACACAGGAGATTTCCCAAAACAGCTGCAAAAAGGCATTTGTAAACAGCTGGAAGCGGATGTGGGTGAGGATGTTCCTGAGGGAGATTCTTCCTCGATTCTTGCTGTGCTTAAGTCGGAATATTACTGACTGGGAATCATAACGGGGCCAGGTTTTAAACACAAAAGCAAAAAGTCACGAACCGACTCGTTAACTCCCTCTTCACAAAAGCTGCCGGAGCTGCTGATTATTTGCAGCATTTTCTGTTTTGATTCCATATTTCAAAGCTCCAGGTTTGTGGAAACTCTTGTGTGTGAAGGGCGGCTCTGGAAGGGTTTGTGTGGGGAGCTGTGTTTCGCTTCCATTGTTATTAAACGGGTTGAAATTGGAGGTTGCTGAAACTGGAGGTTGAGCTGAAAGATCAGGGGCCGTTCTGTGTGTGTGTGTCAGTCCGGCTCTCTCCTCCCTCCCGCTCTGTGTTTAATCTTCACTCTGTCTCCTCCCCTCTCTGCTCTCACTCCGCCTTCCTCAGTCAGGTCGGTGCGGGCTGTATAAAAGGAGCCTGAAAGATTTCCTCTCTCATGTTGTGCAGTGATCTGAGTGAAGAATCATCATGTCTGGCAGAGGGAAAGGAGGCAAAGGACTGGGTAAAGGCGGCGCAAAGCGGCACCGCAAAGTGCTCCGTGATAATATCCAGGGCATCACCAAGCCAGCAATCCGCCGCCTGGCTCGCCGTGGCGGTGTCAAGCGGATCTCGGGTTTGATCTATGAGGAGACTCGCGGGGTGCTGAAGGTTTTCCTGGAGAATGTGATCAGGGATGCGGTCACCTACACTGAACACGCCAAGCGCAAGACGGTCACTGCCATGGATGTGGTGTACGCTCTGAAACGCCAGGGCCGCACTCTCTATGGATTCGGCGGCTGAACAACTCGATCCTTTCTCCCGAACACACAAAGGCTCTTTTAAGAGCCACTCACCGCTTCACAGAGAGAGCAGTGACCTGGGAACGGCAGCTGGGACAGGCTGTTCAGTGTTTGAGATGCATGTTTGTTTTGTTTAGGTTACAGTGCGGGAATCACCGAATTTAACATTTCATTTGGAGCGGCCATGCGGATTGTTTTTGAAATTTTTAAGTGGATTGTCTGAGCAGTTCCCAGTTGACATGTGCCCTCAGTGAAACGCCGCATCACTCCTGTTTAATCACTCAGTGTTTGGATCGAGTTTATAAAAGCTTTCTCTGGAATAGCGGAGTTTAGTAGCAGCAGCCGGTGAATCGTTCACTGGAACCAGTCCCAGTTGTGATGCTATTTGCCCCAGACGGTTGTTTCCTGCACTGAAACTGACAGGCTTTGTGAAACTGATCAGTTTCCGCTCAGTCATTCACAAACCCGCAATTCCCGCAGTTTGAGCCGCTCCAACCCCAGTCTGCTTCTGATTGGCCATCCTCTCCGCACTCGCAGCTCTGAACCAATCGCAGAGCATCGAATGTGAAGATTGAGCCAATCATTGGCTTCAACTGTCAACCGGCATAAATTTTGAATTGGGGGGAAATGCCGCCAATTTCAGCGCGGGAAAGGGAATTGAGACAAATTCTTAACTTATTAAAAATAGATTCTCAATTAATATTCTGCTATAAGATTATTTTACAAAGAGGTTTCATTTGTGAACATTTGTCCGCCACGGGCAGCAAACGACTCCATTCAGTAATGTCAAACGGGACAAATATGAAGTCACTCTCTGTAACAAACAACAAACTCAACCCCTTTCACACCGGCTTCAGGGAGACACAGAGAAGCGACTGATTTCTGATCCTTTCCCCCGAAAACGACGGCGAATGTTACAAGCGGCAGGAGAGGGGAAATCTGAATGGGCTGGAGAGGAAAGGGACAGGGATCGAGTGGAACAGCGGGAGATTCTGGGAATGAACAGCCCAGAGAGCGGGGAAAGGGTCTAAAGCACTAAGTGCAGGGAGATCGACTTCAAATCTTCAATATTTCGAGTAATGTTTATTTTAATAAGGACGGGATAAAGTCTTTTATACAGACGGCTATTTCCTGCATCGAAAACGGCCCAATTTCTGAAAGGCGCGGTTAACAAAACAACTGATCCAATCAGAACCTGAGTTACAGACATTAATTCGCTGGTCACCGTTTGATTGAAACTTCCTGGGCCAATTCCCGCTGGGGGTGGTCCCTCACAGAGTTTAAAGAGGCGGATGCAGCGCAGACTCTGTATTAACAGTCTTCGTCTCTCAGATTGTGCTGAATCCGCTCAGAAAATGGCCAGGACCAAGCAGACAGCGCGCAAATCGACCGGAGGGAAAGCTCCTCGCAAACAGCTGGCTACCAAAGCTGCCCGGAAGAGCGCTCCAGCCACGGGCGGAGTGAAGAAGCCTCATCGCTACAGACCCGGCACTGTGGCTCTGAGGGAGATCCGCCGCTACCAGAAATCCACCGAGCTGCTGATCCGCAAACTGCCCTTCCAGCGCCTGGTGCGAGAGATCGCTCAGGACTTCAAGACAGACCTGCGCTTCCAGAGCTCGGCCGTCATGGCCCTGCAGGAGGCCAGCGAGGCTTACCTGGTGGGGCTCTTTGAGGACACCAACCTGTGCGCCATCCACGCCAAGCGAGTCACCATCATGCCCAAAGACATCCAGCTGGCCCGCCGCATCCGCGGGGAACGCGCCTAAACCCCGGCCTCAGCACCAAGTACAACAACGGCTCTTTTAAGAGCCACCAAATCGGCAAATGAAAGAGCTGCGATCTCCTGTTAACGATTCTCGTGTTTCAATTCCCAGGACAGAATATTCCCAGGACTCCAATACTGAAACCTCTTAATGTTATAATTAACTCTCCGTTGCATTGAGGTCACTCATATCTCCAATCCTCTGATGGTTAGAGTAAAAACGATGCCGTTAACAATTCTACTGCAGTTTAATTTTAAAGTGGTTTTATTAAACCTGCGATAATTTCAGTTTCCGAGGAATAATTCCCCAAATCCACTTTGTCCTCATGTTTCGAGTCGCAGCGTGAGTGACGCAATTTTCAACAGTCAGGAAGCATCTCAAACAGTAACCCACTCACACCGATATAACCATTGCAGAAACGCTTGCACATTCGCATAGACAATAATTAACACTTTTCCAGATACAATGACTGGCTCTGAAAACCGATGGGTTGCAGATGAATGTCCTCGCAGACTATCACATTTTAAAGCAATTATATTGGAAATAGGATCATTTCAGTTCACTGGGATGGTTTCCCCGATAAACAACAGCAACTTGTATTAAAATACTGTATGTGTCAATCGTACGGATTGATAGAACAAAGCGGGAAACAGCTGTGCTGTGAATAGCAGTGCAGAAACTGACCGATAGACACCAGGTCGCCCTTTTTCAGATAAAGTGAGTGGCTCTGAAAAGAGCCTTTGGGTTATCAGATTAAAGAATGGTCGCTTCACTTGGTCTTCGCGGTCCCAGCGCTGCTTTTCTTGGGCAGCAGCACGGCCTGGATATTAGGCAGCACCCCGCCCTGAGCGATGGTCACTCCTCCCAGCAGCTTGTTGAGTTCCTCGTCGTTGCGGACGGCCAGCTGCAGGTGTCTGGGGATGATGCGGGTCTTCTTGTTGTCCCGGGCCGCGTTCCCGGCCAGCTCCAGGATTTCAGCGGTCAGATACTCGAGCACAGCAGCCAGATAGACCGGGGCTCCGGCACCCACACGCTCAGCATAGTTGCCCTTTCTCAGGAGCCTGTGAACACGGCCCACCGGGAACTGCAGTCCAGCCCGGGAGGAGCGAGACTTGGCCTTGGCCCGAGTTTTCCCGCCGCCCTTTCCTCTTCCAGACATTTGCACAATCTCACAAACACTTTCACAAAGAATCAGCAATTTCTCCAGCATTGACTGTTCTTATAAACTGACAGCTCCTCTGATTGGCCGCTGCTCTATTCACCTCATTTGCCTATATTCTTCACCAATCAGCTCACTGGAAACAGAAGAGGGCGGGATTTCCCCACAACAACCGGCAGAAGCAGAGAATTTGTCCATTTCCAAAAGCCCGCCAATTTCATTGTGGGAAAGGAGCGAATTCAAATCAATGTCGCCCTCAGTCAGAGATTTCAAATCCCTTCTATTGATTTGCTTTTATTCAGCTCTTCCCGTTACCAATCGGAGGCGCGGCTTTAACATTTTCTATCAATGTGCTTCATTCTCCTATCGCTTTCTAACTGTCCTGGGCGGGAATCAATCCCTGTTCACAGCATTCCCAGAAGGAAAACACTCCGTTTAGTCTTCAATCAGAACCCAGTGTCCTTCACTGAAAACAGGGAGCCGGATCGAGTCCGCACACTGTCCTTATTCCGCTCTGTAATAATCCCACTCCGGAATGTTACCCTGCGGAGAATTACTGTGAATAAAATGATGAATCAACGAACATTTCAGGAATTGAGAGAAGGGACCGTTACCGCGAAAAATAGCCGCGAATGAGGTCATTTAGGGGCTGTGAAAATAACAGAATAATAACAGCTTTCAGCACAAAGCGAAGGCAGCTGAGTGAATTCTGGGCTAATGTTTGGTTTGCAGGACAGGAGACAGTGGAAGTTATTCCATTTTGCATTCTAACCATCGAATAGGAAGGTGCCGGATACAGCTTTTCACAGAGACTGACGATTCGATTTCCTCACCCAAATGTTATTGGAATGATGATCAAATAGGATTCGGGAAAGATTTTTCCCTCCATCCCCTGGATTTACACCGGCTGAAAGAACAACGAGAAAAGTTCATAGTGATGGGGCAGAAACGGATTATCCTTGGGAACACATTTAGTTTGAAAGGTCCTTGTGATGTAATCGAGCAGAGTGGTTATGTTTGTGGCGAGATGCAGGAAACTGTAGACGAACAGAGGGCCGTGTTTTCTTAAAAATTCATTTGTGGGACATGGGCACCGCTGACTGGCCAGCATTTAATGCACATCCTGAGTTGCCCTTGTTCAGAGGACAGTTGAGTCAACCACAGTGCTGTAGCTCTGGAGTCACATGAAGGCCATACCGGGTAAGGACGGCAGATTTCCTCCCTAAAGTGAACCAGATAGGATTTTCTGACAATCGACAATTGCTTCACGGTCAACAGTAGATTCTTAATTCCAGATATTTTTTATCAAATTTAAATTCCATCAACTGCTGTGGCAGGATTCGAACCCGGGTCCCCAGAACATTAGCTGAGTTTCTGGATTAATAGCATAGTGATAATACCACTCGGCCATCACCTCTCCAGTGTACAAACATCATTAACTGGTAGGTAAAGTAATAAAGCTAATAGTCTATGAAGGATTGGAATTTGTGTTACAGTTGCAGAAAACTCTGTTCAGACCCCATTAAGATCACTGTGTTCATCCCAGGAAGGTTAGATTGGCCTTGGAGTGGGAGCAGCAGAATTTCACCAGTGATGCCAGACTCAAATGATGAGGACAGATTGCAAAGACTAGTCCTGTAATAACCTGAACATGGAAGATTAAGTGGTGATGTGAGTGAGATGTTTACAATGAATGATTTGATAGGGTGCAGAGAGATAAACTGTTAGCTCTGAATGGGGGAACCTCACCGTAAAATGAGATGAGACATTTCAGGGATAACTTAGACCATAAGAATATAAGATATAAGAATTCGGCCACTCGGCCGTTTGAGTCTGCTCTGCCAATGAAGCATAGCTGATATTTTTCTCATCCCCATTGTTCTGCCTTTTCCCCATAATCCCTGATCCCCTTATTTAATTTCAGGGAAAGCTTCTTGATAGAGGATGGTGGGAATGTTGAATTGTCCACAAACAATTGTTAAAGCTGAGTTTATCAGGAAATTAACAAGCTGAAGATGACAAGCAGCCAGTAACATGAAGGTGGATAGTCAGAGTTTCTGTAGGTATTTAAACAATAAAAGAGTTAAAGTGAGCATTGGTTCTATCGAAAGTGCATCTGGGGAATTGATAATGGAAAATAGGATATTGACAAATGAATTGAACAGGTAGTTTTCATTTGTGTTCACTATAGAGGACACAAGTAACATCCCAAAAATAGCTGGAAATCAGCAAATGGAAGGGTGGGAGGAACTCAGGAAAATTACAATCACCAGAGAAAGTGGTATTGAGCAAATTGTCGGATCTGGAGGCTGACAAATCCCTGCGTCCGGATGGGCTTCACACTCAGGGCATGAAATCAGTGGCTAATGAGATAGCTGATGCATTTGTTTTAATTTTGCAAAATTCCCTGGCTTCAGAGAATGTGATGTGGAGATGCCGGGGTTGGACTGTGTGTGTGTGTGGGGGGGGGGGGGGGGGGGGGTGTGGTAAGCACAATAAGAAGTCTCACAACACCAGGTTAATGTCCAACAGGTTTATTTTACTACTAAGTAAACCTTGTGCTACCAAATAAACCTATTGGACTTTAACCTGGTGATGTGAGACTTCTCATTGTTCAGAGAATGTTCCATTAGAATGAAATATAGAAAGTGTAACACCTTTATTCAAAAAGAGATGGAGAGAGAAAACAGGGAACTACAGGCTGTTACCCTGACAGCTATTCGACGACGAAGGGGCAGCCTGTTCCGAAAGCTGGTGGCTTTTGCTACCAAATAAACCTGTTGGACTTTAACCTGGTGTTGTCAGACTTCTTCCTCTGTTTACCCCAGTCCAACGCCAGCATCTCCACATCTTTTTCTGGGTGGCAGGATTTGTCGAATGGTGTATCTGTACCAGGAACACAACTTTTTACAATTTATAAAAATGACTTTGATGAAGGGACTGAAGATACGGTTGTTAAATTTGCTGACAGCATAAAGATTGACAAGAAATTTATTGCAAAGTGTACGTAAGGAGGCTACAAAAGGAAACAGAAAAGTTACGTGAATTGGCAAAATGTGGCAAATGAGGCAAATTGCGAGGATAAAACAGTGGATGAAAAATTGAGACTTTCAAAGTTGAGATGAATAGGGTGCCAGCCAGGTACATAGCCACCAGAAATAAATACACGGCATCCAAAACTAGAGTATCCTGGAGTCTAAGGATATTGATGAGAAAATAAGGAAGAAAAAAGAGACATATGATGCATGCTGGAATAATAATAGCAATAGAAATCAGGAAAAACAGTTCAAATGCAGGAGAGAGGCTAAGGCTTTAATAAGGGAGGCTAAGAGGGAGCATGAGGAAAGGATAGCAGGCTGCGCTAAAACAAATAGTAAAATGTTCTTCAAACCTATACATGTGAAAAGGTTAGTGAAGGATAAAGTGGGGCTCATAAGGGACAAGCAGGGTAAACTGATCACTGAAGCAGAGGGTATGGCAGAGATAGTAAATGAGTACCGTGCTTCTGTCTTTACAAAATTAGACAATAGGACAATGGCCCTGTTGAAAATATGGGTGCTCAGTAACTGAACAGTATAGTGATAGATAAAGAAGAGGCACTAAAACTCTGGCAGCACTCTCAGTAGAGAAGTCACCAGGTCCAGACTGGATGCATCGTAGATTGCTGAGAGGTGAGGGAGCAAATTGCGCAGCCATTGACAGAAACTTCCTGGCCGCTTTGAACACAGAATTAGTCCCATGGGATTGGCGGATTGCAAATGTAATGCTGTTTTTCAGGAAAGGGGCAAAGGATATCCCAGGAAACTACAGACCTCTCAGCTGGACATCAATAGTGAGAAAACAGATGGAGGCCACAGTCTGAAATAAGATATATATATATACTCTCAGAGAAATATAAGTTCACACTACGCAGACGGCATAATTTTCTCAAGGGCAGGTCATGTTTGGCAAGATGAGACACAGGCATTGGATGAGGGTAGTGCCGTGGATGTTGTATATTTGGACTTTCAGAAAGCATTTGATATGGTGCCACATGGCAGGTTGGTGAGCGAATTAGAAATGTTTGTGATTGATGGGTCCTTGGCAGCATGGATTAGAAGTTGGCTGAAAGATAGGAAACAGAGGTTGGGTATAGATGTGCATTTCTCAGACTCAAGACGAGGTGAAAGTGGTGTTCCCCAGGGATCAGTGTTGGGACACTTGCTTTTTCTGATTTATATAAACCATTTAGAGATCGGGGTTAAGGGCAAAATTTGCATACAATACCAAGCTGGGGAGAATAATGAATTGTGAGAATGATGCTGAGTGACTTTAGAGGGACATTGACAAGTTGGCCAAATGGGAGACACCTGGCAGATGAATTGCAATGCAGCAAAATGTGAGGAAATGCATTTTGGTACAAGAAACATGAGGAGAAAATATGCCCATTGTGGTACAACATTTAGGGGAAGTACAGGAGCAGAGAGAACTTGGGTTTCAAGTGTATAATGCTCTGTTGCGGGCAAGGCAAGTTGAAACAGTTATTAATAAGGCTGATAGGATCCTTGGAGTCATAGAGGTTTACAGCATGGAAACAGCCCTTTGGCCCATCTTGAAGATCTGGTTGGCTGTAGGGATTCACATTCTAATCAGCATTCTAATCTAAGATCTTTAAGATCTGGTTGGCTGTAGGGATTTGCATTCTAATCAGTATTCTGTAACTTGATTTTGTGTCTCTGTGCCCTGTTTGAGAGCAGATTTCCACTCCATCTGACGAAGGAGCAGTGTTCTGAAAGCTAATGGTATTTGCGACCAAATAAACCTGTTGGACATTAACCTGGTGTTGTTAAAACTCCTACAGAGGAAACCTATGCAGACATGGGGAGATTGTGTAGACTTCGCATAGAGAATGGCCTAAGCCAGGAATCGAACCTGGGTCCCTGGCGCAGTGAGACAGCAGTGCTAACCACTGTGCCACTCCCACTCCACCAAGCTGGCTGTGTCTTATTGAAGTTTCCCACTTTCCTCCTCACAGTTGCCAAGGCCTCCAAGTTTCGTGACGTATGGAAATGTTGAGCTTGAGTCCTGTACACCGAGGCGTGTGTCATTAATGTATATCAGGAAGAGCAGGGCTCCTAAAACCGAGCCCTGGGGAACTCCGCTGGGAACCTTCGTCCAGTCTGAAAAACAATCATTAACCACTACTCTCTGTTTCCTCTCACTCACACTATTCCATATGGGGCGGTGAGGATGGCCTCTACACCCTAGCTATGACTGTAACACTGCATTCTGCACTCTCTCCTATCCTTCTCTATGAATGGTATGCTTTGTCTGTATAGCACGCAAGAAACAATACTTTTCACGATTTACTAATACATGTGATGATAATAAATCAAATCATACCTCAATCTGAGAATGTATTTCAGATTTGGATTTGTATCAAATGTATTTGTGAATATTCACTGTGGCCATTAGTACAGTCAATTCAAAACCCCTGATTTGCGTGATGTGACTGGTATTTAAGTCGAATCTCAGAGTACATTATTAATGTCCATTGTGTAACTTTTAATTAGAATCTATGTGTCAGTTTTACCACATATTTAATTTGGAGCTAAGGCTGCTCTATTGTGAGATTGACACTGTGATGATCTGATGGCAGGAGTCAATTTGGACTTGGATTTATGGATCCCACTATCAATGGTACTGGGTTTGATTTGATTTATTATTGTCACATGCATTGGTTTACAGTGAAAAGAATTATTTCTTGCATGCTATACAGACAAAGCATACAGTTCATACAGTACATAGAGCAGAAGGAAAGGAGAGGGTGCAGGATGTAGTGTTAGAAGTCCATTTAATTGGAGTGTGGTTCAAATGCACATGGACATAAGTCCGTTGGATCTCAAGTCCAACCCCTTAACCACTCGGCCATCCTGGTAGGATATTTAGAGTCACATGGACAAAAATGTCTGTCTCTCCTGCTCTGTTTGATTGATGGATTGAAAATGTGTCTGCAACTATTTCTGCTCTCTGAGACTGTTGAACTAATAAGATGTATGTGTGTCAGGAATTGGTTGCATTCTTGGACATACGCATCTCCATCAAGGACGGTCACCTCAGCACTTCACTGTACCGCAAGCACATGGATAACCTCATGATGCTCCACTTCTCCAGCTTCCATCCTATACACGTTAAAGAAGCCGTCCTCTGTGGACAAGCCCTCTGTATACACAGGATCTGCTCAGATGAGGAGTATTGCAACAGACACCGACAGACGCTGAAAGATGCCCTCATAACAGGATATGGTGCTCGACTCATTGATCGACAGTTCCGATGTGCCACAGAAGACAAACACAGGACACGATAGACAGAGTACCCTTCATTGTCCAATCCTTCCCCAGAGCGGAGAAGCTACGACATCTTCTCCGGAGCCTTCAACATGTCAAGTATGAAGACGAACATCTCGCCAAGGCCATCCCCACACCCTCACTTCTCGCCTTCAAACAATCGCATAACCTCAAACAGACCATTGTCTGCAGCAAATTACCCAGCATTCAGGAGAACATTGACCACGACACCACACAACCCTGCCACAGCAACCTCTGTAAATGTGCCGGATCATTGACACTGATGCCATCATCTCACATGAGAACACCATCCACTACGCACACGGTACATAATCTTGTGAGTTGGCCAATGTTGTCTACCTGACACGCTGCAGGAAAGGATGTCCCAAGGCATGGCACATTGGAGAGACTATGCAGACACTATGACAACGGATGAATGAACACCGCTCAACAATCGCCAGGCAGGAGTGCTTCCTTCCTGTCGGGGTACACTTCAGCAGTCATGGGCATTCAACCTCTGATCTTCGAGTAAGCATTCTCCAAGGTGGCCTTCACGACACATGACAACGCAGAATCACTGAGCAGAAACTGATAGCCAAGTTCCGCACACATGAGGATGGCCTCAACCGGGACCTTGGGATCATGTCACACTATCTGTAACCCCCACAACTTGCCTGGGCAAAATATCAATAACTGTCCTGGCTGGAGACAATACACACCTCTTTAACCAGTGCTTGGCCCTCTCTCCACTTACACTGTCTGTAATTTTAAGACTTGATTACCTGTAAAGACTCGCATTCTTACCATTATCTTGTAAATTGAGTTTGTGCCTGTATGTGCCCTGTTTGTGAACACAGCTTCTCACTCACCTGAAGGAGCCTGAGACTCCAAAAGCTTGTGCTGCCAAATAAACCTGTTGGACTTTAACCTGGTGTTGTGAGACTTCTTACTGTCTGAGCTCCGTCAGAGACAACGTGAGAAGGAGCCGGCGACTCACTTCCCTGTAACTTGCGTGGAGGAGACATCACATTTATTCACGTTCCTTCAATAATTTGTCTGTGGAAACAAAGTATATTTTAAAATTCAAGTACAGGTGAGAGAGAAGATACAGATTCCGTCAGTTTAATCTCTATTAATAATCATTGTGAGCGGTTTGTGAGGCTGCAGCCAGACTCGAGCTCTGATTGGTCACTCACATTTCAATCAGATTCGTAACCAATGGGAGGATCAGGGAGAAGAAATGGGAGGTTTTGATTGGTTCACATTTTCAAATTGGAAAAACCCGCCAATTTCAGTGCAGGAAAAATATAAAATAACCGAACGCCTGAATGTTCAGGAAACTATTTCAATCTCACACTTTATAATCTGTTTATTGTATTTTCCGCCACAGAATCCTGGCGCTATTTTAGGAACAGTTTAAATTTCTCAATCTCTTATCGAGAACCCGCGGTAATCAGACCCCGTTCCGCAATTTAAAACGGAGCAAATCTCAGCTCAGTGGAAAAGCAGAAACATAGAGATCACCAACCAACTCCTTCACACAGGCTTCACAGGGACAGAGGGAAACGGCTGATTTCTGATCCTATCCCCTGAAAGCGGCCGGGAATGTTACAATGGGAAGTGCGAAGAGAATCCCCGGCCCGATCCCGCCGGTGGAACAGGCAGCTTTGTGTCTGGAGAATAGGGAGCGCCGGGGGGAGGCAGATCTTAAAGCGCTGCAATGGACTCAGGTCCTGTGTGTGCAGAAATCTCGCTGATTCCGTCCTCTGGGAAAACTGCGGAATAAACAGATCAGCCCGAGAATAACCTCTTCATTCCCGCCTTTACTCTGTTCCGGGAGCGACGCCCAGATCATCCGACAGAGGAAAATATATCATTCTCCAACTGCGAAATTCTTCCTTGTTGTCGATAATGCGCCGGGATAGACTCGGTATGAAGCAAACTGAAGGATTTATAAAAACCTTGATTCTGACACCATGTCGTTCAATTATTCACTTGAGCTCAATATAGAGAGGGAACTGAAACATCAGTAAACAAATCAGAAACAGATCAATCCACCGTGACAGTCACTCCATCTCTGACTCCCTGCTGCCAGGAAGCAGCCCTTTCACTGATCCTGTGAGCTTATGTGTTAAATCTGAATGGGCTTGAGTGAAAAGGGACAGAGATCGAGTCTAACGCACTAAGTGGAGGAAGATAAACTTCAAATCCTCTCTGTACCTGTAACAATCTGTGTAAGAATGGAATAAAGTCTTAGTTTGCACAGATGGTTATTTGCTGCACAAAAAAACGGCGCAAATGATGAAATTGTTGATTAACTGAAATCAGAACCCGAGTTCCAGATATCAACTATTAATAAAAAACAGCAACTTGCATGCATTAAAATACTGCCTGTGACAATACTATCGTAACGTGGATGGTGTATTCGCCTGATGAATTCCTCTATCTGCTGCGAGACTGATGGGGTCTATTTACTATCGTACACAGGGGGAACTCCGGATTGATAAAACAAAGCGGGAAACAGCTGGACTGTGAATAGCAGCGCAGCATCTGAGGGGCAAACAATAGATCGCCCTTTTCCAGAAAAAGTGAGTGGCTCTGAAAAGAGCCTTTGGGTTATCAGATTAAAGAATGGTCGCTTCACTTGCTCTTGGACGAGGCCGCAGAAGTTTTCTTGGGCAGCAGCACGGCCTGGATATTGGGCAGCACCCCGCCCTGAGCGATGGTCACCCCTCCCAGCAGCTTGTTGAGCTCCTCGTCGTTGCGGACGGCCAGCTGCAGGTGTCTGGGGATGATGCGGGTCTTCTTGTTGTCCCGGGCCGCGTTCCCGGCCAGCTCCAGGATTTCAGCGGTCGAGCGCTCGAGCACAGCAGCCAAATAGACCGGGGCTCCGGCACCCACACGCTCAGCATAGTTGCCCTTTCTCAGGTGCCTGTGAACACGGCCCACCGGGAACTGCAGTCCAGCCCGGGAGGAGCGAGACTTGGCCTTGGCCCGAGCTTTTCCGCCGCCCTTTCCTCTTCCAGACATCTGCACAATCTCACAAACACTTTCACAAAGAACCCATTCCCTTTCGCTTCTCTTATAGCTCCGGGAGGAATGGAGGTGCGGACATTGTTGATTGGTCACTTTGTTGCTGCCTCTCAGCATCTTGTTCATATGACCAATCAGAAATCTGCTTAACTCACCAATCCGGAGAGCCCACGGAGTGAGGGCGGAAAATAACGGCGCCAAAATCTCAGATTCCAACCGATTTCATTTCAAACTGTAAAAGCCGCCAAAGCGGAAAGAACAAGAGTTTCGAAAATTATACGAATAGGTAATGGTTAATTAATTTTGAGTAAGGTAAGAATCTCCCTTTCTCTCCTTCCCCAGTCTATAGTTAACCTGTATCTGGCAGTTTCTGATTTTCAGCCTGGGTTTTTCGGAAAATAAGTCGAAAATAACAAAATTTTCACTATTCATTTTTGAAAAGTTCGCAGATGTATTTATAAAACAAGAAATACATTTCAAATAAAATCTCTCAATAATTAACTGTCTAACAACAAAGTGTTTAAAACATCAGTCTGTGTTTGCACCATTTCACATTTTATCCCAAGTTGCAGATTTGCTTTTAGAATCCTGGATCCATTCGGGGTTAATCTCGGCCCTTTTTAAAACTCTCGAACTCGCCGCCAGAAAGTCTCATTGACATCGTTCTGTAAACGGACGGGATGTTCTCCATATTCGTGAGAATCATTTTCGGTGTAAATTGACCAGTGCCGAGACTGAGGTTCCTGCACAACCGGGGCTGATAGGGAATAAACTGATCGATTATTAAGACCAAACTGGAACAGAATTGGAAGCTGACACATTTGCTCCATTAGCTCTCTCTCTCTCTCTCTAAAGTCGGGGAAACGGGCCTCTGAGATCTAAGTGCAGAGGCGGTCGGAAACCAATTAATTAATTAATGAAACATTATTAATCAGACGCTGGGCGATCAACTTGCATTACTCAGTACTTATCATTGATCAACAGTAAAAACAACTATTAGATTGTTCGAGACGCTTCAGAGTGAAAGATTAATCGAAACTAAATGGATGATACAGCTTTTTCAGGGAGATTGTGAGTGGCTCTTAAAAGAGCCGTTGTGTTTGGGATGTTGTTCAGTCCATGGGGGGGTTTTACTTGGAGCTGGTGTACTTGGTCACCGCCTTTGTCCCTTCCGACACGGCGTGTTTGGCCAGTTCCCCGGGCAGCAGCAGGCGCACGGCGGTCTGGATCTCCCGGGAGCTGATGGTGCTGCGCTTGTTGTAATGGGCCAGGCGGGAAGCCTCACCCGCGATGCGCTCGAAAATATCGTTCACGAACGAGTTCATGATGCTCATGGCCTTGGAGGAGATGCCGGTGTCGGGGTGAACCTGCTTCATCACTTTGTAGATGTAGATGGAGTAACTCTCCTTCCTCGACTTTCGCCGCTTCTTGCCGCCCTTTATTACCGGTTTCTTAATCACTTTCTTCGCCCCCTTCTTAGGAGCTGCTTTCTTCTCATCCACCATCCTCACTGTTAATTTCAGACACAGAATCACTGAGTCGCGCTCGGAACTCCTCTTTTATAGACCAAAGCAGAGGCCTATGCTAATGAAGGATGGCTGAAAGCCCTGTTCCCCATTGGCTCATTCACAGTGATGTCAATTCGTGACGCTCTCTCTCTGATTGGTTAGTTCAGATACTCAAACACAGAGTTTGTGGATTTGAGCAGCAACCAGTCTGTTGTCAATCCGTCCTTTCCCCTTGTCCGCCCCGATCCACCCAACCCCCTGACTCTCTCACTCCCTCTGCCGCACCAGCGCATTCTCTCTGCTGCTAATCCCACATCACTCTATCAGACTGCTGATACTGTTCATACATTTCCCCTTCCTCACCAGCACCAACTGCTCTGCTTTACTTCCGCCCATCACCGGGAGCTGGCAGTGTACAATATCTGGGCGTGTGGAAGGGGAACAAGTTTGATGAGCAACAGCCACATTGACATTGTTGCTAAAACAAAAAGCTGACTGCAAGAAGGAGTGGAATCAGAATTGGATATTACTGGCTACAAGCCTTGATACGGTTCCACACCAGAGGCAAATAAAGAAAATGAGAGCACGTGGAATGGTGGGGGCTGGGGGGGGGGGGGGGGGGCGGCGGGGTCTGGGGGAGAGAATGTCCTGGAATAGACTGAGAACGAGCTGATGGACAGAAAACTGAGAGTAGGAACAAATGGGTCATTTTCAAGTTAGCAGGCTATGACAAGTGGGCTACCACAAGGATCGGTGTTTGGGCCACTGCTTTCTACAATCTGTGTATCAATGATTTGGGATTAAAGGTAATATTTCTAAATTGGTAGCTGTCACAAACAAGGTGGATGTGTGAGTTGTGAGAAGGAGGCAAAGACTCTTCGTGTGTATTTGAAGAGGCTGAGCGAATGGGCAACAATTTTGCAGATAGAAGCAATGCGGAGAGATATGAGGAGATTTAATCATTAAATATGTTCAAGAGTGAGATTGATAGATTTCTACATGTCAAAAACATCAAGGGTTACGGGGATAGCTCAGGAAAATGGTGTTGAAGTGGAAAATCAGTCATGATTTCACTGTATGGCAATGTGGACTCGAAGAGCCGAATGGCCGACTCTTGCTCCAATTTCTTATCTTCTAATTATGTTTTAGCATGGTCATCATTCTGTGACTGTAATTAACGATAAATGAGTACAAGGTACTTCTTGTATCCTGTCACAATATGACTTTGGCTTTAAAAATAGAACAGAGCATGTCCAGAGCTAGTGACTGACCTCCTATTTTCCAACAGACTTTCCACAATTGAATTCCACATTTAGGTAAGGGATGGAATACTCTCCACTCACTGATCAGTGCACCTCCAACAACACCAAAGAATCTCAGAAACAAATCTAGTTTTTGGTTTCACTTGCATTCACCAGCTTCAGCATTTACTCCCTCAACCATTCATACACAGTGAGCACCATTTGTGAAGTACACTGCAAGAATGGGTGACACAATGGTTAGAGAGCTGCCTCACAATGCCAGGGACCCAGGTTCGTTTCCGGCCTCGGACGCCTGTCTTTGTGGAGGTTGCATATTCTCCCCTTATCTGCATGGGTTTTCTCCAAGTGCACTGGTTTCCTCCCACAGTTCAAAGTTGTGCAGGTTATTTGGATTGGCCATGTTAATTGCCCCTTGGTACCCCAAGATGTGTAGTTAGGGGATGTAGCCGTGGTAAATTTGTGGGGTTATGGGGATAGGGCCTGGGTAAAATGTTGAGTCAGTGCAGACTTGATGGGTCAAATGACATCCTTCTGCACTGGAGGGATCCTATTCTAAATCAGTGAGGCTGAGTGTGGGACTGAAATAGCATCTCTCTATTTCATGTACAGAATGTGATTAATTATGTGCCTGTAAGTATTGGGTACAGTATGTGAAACAAAATGTGTATTTGTCTGTTGATTGCCAGCTTGCATGTGTGAGATTGGCTGAACATAATTTTGTGACTCATGCACTATATCAGTCTCCACTGTGTATGTTAATATGGGGTAAATTCTGCTCATGCCAGTGTCTTGAATTGAATGGGAGTTTGATTTCAGTTCTGCAGGCATGTGTCATTGAGTAACTGCATAAGTGTCTGAATCATACTGTATGCATCGGTCTCTGGTACAACATCTGAGTGTGCTTTTCTGTCTGTCTATGGTGTTGTGTGTGAATGCAGGGTTCATTCTATGGATGCTACTTGTGATACTGTGTGAGAGTGGACTTCATTTTGCTTCACTGTTTCTCAAAACAAAAGTTTGAATGTAGGTATCATTCTGTAGTTGTCATTCTCTAGTATGTTTTGGAATTCCTTGTTCTTCCATCTGTCTCTAGAGAGTTTGAGAAAGTAGGATTAATTTTACATCTGTGATTCTCTGATTATCCATGTGGGTGTAGGAATCAATCTTTATCCATGTGTCTCTTGCGTTGTGTTGAAGTGTGGGATACTTCTGTACTTTAACTTTACATGTATCTCAGACATTGTGATAAACACTACATGCTAAAAACATAATGTATTGATATTTGTTCATCTTTCAATTTATTTTTTCATAGATTTCCAGTACATTTGACTGTCCCTGTTTATATTCAGCAGCTGTGTGTGAGTATTCAATTTGTAATTCTGTGAATGGTAACAATTGGATACATAACCTGGGAAGCAATTCCTGCAATTGGAAGCAAAGGAATTGCTGTTACATCTTTCTGTCTTACTCATATTGAGCTTTTTTGGATTCATTTACATATTTATCAGGTAATTAATTGTAATTTATTCAGTATTGTACAATTATCTTTTGTCTGTCTGAGCGAAGAATTGTTACTTAATGTGTGATCAAGGTGACACCGTGTTTTATATCTGTGAGTGGATGAATTTGTTTTATTCCTGTGATATATACCTGTCAAGATAAAAGATAAGAAAATGTAGATGTACAAAAGGACTAAAAATGTTAACATGCAGGTCCAGATGGCAATTAGGAAGGCTAATGATATGTTGGACATTATTGCAAAAGGTTTTGAGTACAGCAGAAGTGAAGCCTTACTTTAATTGTCTAGCAGCTTGGTTAGACGGCACCTGGAGAACTGTGTGTAGTTTTGGTCCCCTTACCTTAGGAAGGATAATTATTTTGTGATAGAAAGTGTAACAAAGGTTCACCAAACTTGTTCCAAAGATCAGAGAGGCATCTACATCGGTACAGACTTGGTGGGCTAAAGGATCTGTTTCTGTTCTGTATTGTTCTTTGTTCTTTGCATCGCTATAGTGGGGGAGGATATTTATGCCATCTAGTCTGCACTGACTCAGCATCTTACATTTTCCCACACAACCCCCTCCCACACTATCCAAATAACCCACAAACCATTGAATCTGCACAAGCTGGAACACAAAGGAACATGCAACCTGTGACCATCACCCTCTGCTTTATGCCACTACGAAAGTTTTTGATGCAATTTTCCAAATTATACTGGATCCCATGGGCTCATATCTTCTTGACCAGTCTCCCATTGTCAAATGCCTTACTGAAGTCCATGTGGACAACATCAACTCACTGCCCTGACCTACAAGGCGAGACAACTCCCCAAAAAATTCAATCTAATTTGTTAGACATGATCTCCCCCGAACAAAGCCATGCTGACTATCCTTGATTAATCCTTGCCTCTGCAAATGGAGATTAATTTTGACCCTCACAATTTTTCTCAATAGTTCCCCTTACACTGATTTCAGACTTTAAACAACTGGATTGTGTCCTTGTCACCTCAAGGACATCTCCACTCTCCAACACTACAATGACTTCCCTGGTCAGTATTGTCATCCCACCTCTCCTTTTCTATTATCTATCTCTTTCTGAACACAATTCTTGAATATTCAGCACCCTGTCTTCACTCTTTAAGCCACATTTCTGTCATTGCCTTCACATCAGATTCCCACATTTCTCTTGGTCCTTCAAGCTCATCAACCTTGTTTATCACACTTTGTGTTTACATACATTGGAAACCTGTCTTGACATTCTTCATAGTACTTGTTTGTCTCCTTCTATCCAACATGGTATTACTTCCTTCTCCTGTATTATCCATCACTCTCCCTCCTTTCTGCCCTTATTCCTTTCTGCTACTTTTATATGTATCACAACCTCTATCCTATCACCCTCCTCTTTCAGGATGTCCTGCAGCGATTCAGTGACATCCCTGACACTGGCCAGGGAGATAACACACCATCCTGAAGTCAAATCCTTGGCCACAGAAATGCCTGTCTGCTCTACTGACTGATGAATTCCCTATCACTATTGCTCTTCCTGTCTTCTTCTTCCTCACCTGTTCAAGCAAGATGCTTGTGGTGCCAGAATCTTGGCTCTGACTGCACTCCTCTGGGGTGCTGACCAACACCCTCATCTGCATCCAAAATGGAAGACATGTTCGTGACTAGGATCCCAGGGGACTCCTGCAGTACCCGTTTGGGTGGCAGGGTGACAAAGTGGTTTGCATTGCTGCCTCACAGCATGAGGGACCCGGCTTCAATTCTGGCCTTGGATGGCTGTTTGTGTGGAGTTTGCACATTCTCCCGGTTTATGTGTGGGTTTCCTCCTGGTGCTCTGGTCACCTCCCACAGTCCAAAAATGTGCAGGTTAGGTGGATTGACCATGCTAAATTGCCCTTTAGTGCCCCAAGATGTGTAGGTTGGAGAGATTGGCAGCGTAAATACCTGGGGTTATGGGGATAGGGGCTGGGTAGGATGGTTATTGGTGCAGGCTCGATGGGCTGAATGGCCCCCTTCTGCACTGGAGGGATTCCATGATTCTATTCCATGATTCCACATGCCTGTTCTTCCTGGACTGCTCAGTGGTCACCCCTTCCCTTCTTTCCTCTAGTACCTTGAGCTGTGCTGTGACCATCTCTCTAAATGTGCTGTCCACATAACTCTCAGCCTCTCAAATGCATCACAGTCTCTCCAGCTGCTCCTCAAGGTCCGAAACCTGGAGCTCCAGTTTCTGCAGCTGGGAACACTTCCTGCACATGTGGTCATTCAAGACACTGGCAGCATCCAAGACTCCCCACATGAGACAAACCGCACATTCCACTCAGCTGTCTTCACCTGACGTGTCTTCAATGTAAAATTTACACCTTATACTAGAACAAATCAGATGTTGTGATGCCGGCATTTGACTGGGGTGGGCACGGTAAGAAGTCTCACAACACCAGGTTAAAGTCGAACAGGTTTATTTGGTAGCACGAGCTTTCGGAGCACTTCTCCTTCCTCAGGTGAGTGGAGAATTGGGTTCACAAACAAGGCATAGATAGACATGTTTCTATATATGCCCTGTTTGTGAATCCAACTCTCCACTCACCTGAGGAAGGAGTGTTTCTTCAGAAGGAACTCTTCAAAATGCAGCGAGTGAAAATACAACAAAACTTACTCCATCTTATAAATCAAAGAACGGGTTTAATAAAGAAACATCATTACTCCAAACTTGGGGCCTCACGCTGGGCCACTCCAGGCTCCCCACAATTTGACACAGATCCTTATTTATAGTGTATCAGCTCATCAGCTGACTATTACATCACTCTGATTGGTTCCATGCTTTGTTGGGTCAGCTGACCCTTACATCTTGTTCCCATTGGTCACATTACATCCAATCAAAGTTGTCCCCTGTTACACTCTAACAAGGAGCAGTGCTCTGAAAGCTCATGCCACCAAAAAAACCAGGTGGACTTTAACCTGGTATTGTGAGACTTCTTGCTAGAACAAATAAAGATAATATATAATAATTTTCCCAATAAATAACGTGCTTCGTTTAGCTTCAGCTAAATATGTAGATGTGCTTGAAACAGTTCAGAGAAGGTTTACGGGATTAATACCAGGAAGGAGCGGGTTGTCTCATGAGGAAATGTTGGAGGGGATAAATTTGCATCCGAGAGGTTAGAAGAGTAAGTGTCGACTTGATTGAAACTTTACAGATCTGAGTGGTCTTGACAGGATGGATGTGGAGAGCATATTTCCTCTTGTGGGAGAATCTAGAATGAGGGGTCACTGTTTAAAAATAAAGGGTCATCCATTTAAGGCACAGATGAGGCGAGATTATTTTCTCTCAGAGGGTTGTGTGTCGATGGAACTCCCTTCCTCAAAAGGCAAAGCAAGCAAAGTCTTTCAATATTTTGATTGCAGAGGTGGATAGAAAATCATAGAATACCTACAGTGTCGACGAAGGCCATTTGGCCCCTCGGGTTTGCACCGATTTTCCAACAGAGCATCGTTCTGAGGCCCACTCCTTGCTGCAAACCTGTAACCCCATGCATTTACCATGCTAATCCCCCTAACCTACACATCTTGGGACACAAAGAAGCAAGTTAGCATGGTCAATCCACCTAACCTGCACATCTTTGGAATGTGTGAGGAAACTGGAGCATAGAAACATAGAAATCAGAAGCAGGAGTAGGCCATTCAGCCCATCGAGCCTGCTCCACAATTCATTCTGATCATTGAATTCAATATCCTGATCCCCACTCTTCCCCCCCACCCCCCCGCCCCCCGCTATCCCTTGATCCCTTTGAACCCAAGAGCTATATCTAATTTCTTCTTGAAACCAGACAACGTTTTGGCCTCAACTACATTCTGTGGTCGTGAATTCTGCGCATTCACCACCCTCTGGGTGAGGAAATTTCTCCTCACCTAAGTTCTAAAAGCTTTACCCCTTATCCTCAACCAAGACCCCTAGTTCTGGACTCCCCCACCATTTGGAACATTCTTTCCAGCCAACTTAGTCTCTCTGAATCCTAAGCGATTTAGTCTCTCATCATATGACAGATCTGCCAGCCCAGGAATCAGCCAAGTAAACCTCAATTGTACTCTCTCTATAGCAAGGACATCCTTCCTCAGATAAGGACACCAAAAGTGCACACAATACTCCAGGTGTGGCCTCACCAACACCCTACACAATTGCAGCAAAACATCCCTATCTCTGTACTCAAATCCTCTCGCTATTAAGGCCAACATACCATTTGCCTTCTTTACTGCCTGCTCTACCTGTGTTCTTACTTTCAGCAACTGATGCATGAGGACTCCAAGCTCTCATTGAATATCCACCTCTCTAAATTTACAACCATTCATGAAATAATCTTTTTTCCGATTCCTTCTACCAAAGTGCATAACCTCACATTTATCCACATTATACTGCATCTGACATGCGATGCCCATGCACTCAGCTTGTCCAAATCACACTGAAGTAACTCTGCATCCTCCTCACAGCTTACCCTCCCACCCAACTTCGTATCATCTGCAAATTTGGAGACAATACATTCAGTTCCCTCTTCTAAATCATTAATATATAATGTGAACAGTTGGGGTCCTAGCACTGATCCCTGCAGAACCCCACTAGTCACTGACTGCCACTCAGAAAAAGCACCCAAATGAACAAATGTTGACACAGGGAGAATGTGCAAATTCCAGACAGTCACCCAAGGTTGGAATTGAACCCGGCTCCCTAGTTCTATGAGGAAGCAAGGAGGTGAAAGATTATCGGGGATAGGTAAGGATGTGGGTTTGAAGTTACAATCAGACCAGTCATGATCATATTGAATGGTGGAGCAGGCTCAAGGGGCCAAGTGACCTACGCCTGCTCCTAATTCATACATTCATCAGTCTGGGAATTTTTGAAATATGTTCAAGAGAATTTCTTGGACCAGAGTATTCTCAAGAAACTATGAACAAAGCATTGCTGGATCTGGTGCTGGGGAATGGGGTGGGCCAAGGTTGGCCACATGGATCAAGTGTCTGTGTTTTTATCCAGTGATCATTGTATCACAAGCTTGACATTAGCAAGGAACAATCTAAAGTAGACATTCTAAATTGGAAGAGGACTAACTTCAATGCTTCATAGTCTGCTCCTTGTCCAGTATTATCCATCACTCTCCCTCCTTTCTGCCCTTATTCCTTTCTGCTACTTCTATATGCTGGTGTCAAACCCGCTGTCAATTTAGTTGAAACCCTCACCAACCAGACAACTGAACCATAAACCAACAACAATATTGTGCTTGGGGCCTGTGCTTGCAGAGCACAATGGATCAGAACTCCAGCAAGTGAACCTCTTGGCCATCTCTGCTGTGTGTGAGTGACACTTACTGTATGTGAGGAGCTGGCTGCAATTCTCCTTGTGTGAAAGAATCTCTCCATTTATTCTGCTGGTTTCAACTCTTTGCCTGTCAGAAGGAAAAATGTTGATTAAATTTAAGAGGATAGGTAGAAAATACGCTATACATTGAGTATTTTAGCAATTGCTTATCAAGCGCAAAGGAAGAACAGTCAAACAGAGTCAGTGTGTGATTCCACTGCCATTCTGCAGCACGTGCACTTAAATACAGCTAGAGACTGACAGATGCAGAATAAAATGAACACACTGATATTGTGGAGGAGAGGGATACATACAAAAATAAAACTAATACCACCAAGAAGAGAATTATTACTACATGCAATCACATGCACCACTTTTGGACAGACACACAATGAGACCCAGATACAGAATGAATCATAAACTCAGACATGTTCTCATCCATTCACAGATACAAATCCCACACTCACATGCTCTATCAGTGAGTAAATCCCACACTAAGTTCTTTGAGGGGGTAAAAGGAAGTTCGATAAAGGAGAACCAGTGTACGTGATTTATTTAGATTTCCAGAAGGCCCTCTGACACGGTGCTGAGTCGGAGACTGCTAAATAAGTTAAGAGTCCATGGTGTTAAGGGTAAGATCCAGGCATGGATAGAGGATTGGCTGACTGGCAGAAGGCAGAGAGTGGGGATAAAGAGGTCTGTTTCAGGATGGCAGCCGATGTTGAGTGGTGTGCCTCAGGGATCAGTGCTGGGACCACAACTTTTCACCATATACATTCACAATTTGGAAGCAGGAAGTGAAAGCTCTGTTGCTAGGTTTGCAGATGATACAAAGATATGGAGAGGGACAGGTAGTATTGAGGAAGCAGGGAGGCTGCAGAAGGACTTGGACAGGCTAGGAGAGTGGGCAAAGAAGTGGTAGATGGAATACAATGTGGAAAAGTGTGAGGTTATGCACTTTGGAGGGAGGAATGGAGGCATAGACTATTTTCTAAATGGGGAAATGCTGAGGAAATCAGAAGCGCAAAGGGACTTGGGAGTCATTGTTCAAGATTCTCTTAAGGTTAACTGGCAGGGTCAGTTGGCAGTTCGGAAGGCAAATGCAATGTTAGCATTCATGGCGAGAGGGATACAATACAAGAGCAGTGATGTACTTCTGAGGCTGTACAAGGCTCCAGTCACACCCCATTTGCAGTATTGTGAGCAGCTTTGGGCCCCGTATCTAAGGAAGGATGTGCTGGCCTTGGAAAGGGCCCAGAGGAGGTTCACAAGAATGATCCCTGGAATGAAAAGCTTGTCATATGAGGAACGGTTGAGGACTCTGGGTCTGCACTCATTGGAGTTCACAAGGATGAGGGGGGACCTTGTTGAAACTTATAGGATACTGTGAGGCCTGGATAGAGTGGACATGGAGAGGTTATTTCCAAAATCAGGAAAAACTAGAACCAGAGGGCACAATCTCAGGCTAAAGGGACGATCCTTTAAAACAGAGATGTGGAGTAATTTCTTCAGCCAGAGACTGGTGAATCTGTGGAACTCGTTGTCGCAGAAGGCTGTGGAGGCCAAGTCATTGAGTGTTTTTAAGACAGAGATAGATAGACTTGATTAATAAGGGGACCAGGGATTATGGGGAAAAGGCAGGAGAATGGGAAAGAGAAAAATATCAGTCATGATTGGCGGACCAGACTCGATTGTCCGAGTGGCCTAATTCTGCTCCGATAACTTATGGTCTCACACGCTGTATCAGAGTGAGTAAATCCCACACACACACACACGGTATCAGAGAGTGAGTAAATCCCCCCCACACACACTGTATCAGAGAGTGAGTAAATCCCAAATTCACACACTGTATCAGAGAGTGAGTAAATCCCACACTCACACACTGTATCAGAGAGTGAGTAAATCCCACACTCTCACACTGTGTCAGAGAGTGAGTAAATCCCACACTCACGCTGTATCCGAGAGTGAGTAAATCCCACACTCACACTATATCCGAGATTGAGTAAATCCCACACTCACACTGTATCAGAGAGTGAGTAAATCCCACACTCACGCTGTATCCGAGAGTGAGTAAATCCCACATTCACACACTGCATCAGAGAGTGAGTAAATCCCACACTCACACTGTATCAGAGAGTGAGTAAATCCCACACTCACGCTGTATCAGAGAGTGAGTAAATCCCACACTCACACTGTATCAGAGAGTGAGTAAATCCCACACTCACGCTGTATCCGAGAGTGAGTAAATCCCACATTCACACACTGCATCAGAGAGTGAGTAAATCCCACACTCACACTGCATCGGAGAGTGAGTAAATCCCACACTCACACTGTATCAGAGAGTGAGTAAATCCCACACTCACACTGTATCAGAGAGTGAGTAAATCCCACACTCACACTGCATCAGAGAGTGAGTAAATCCCACACTCACGCTGTATCCGAGAGTGAGTAAATCCCACATTCACACACTGTATCAGAGAGTGAGTAAATCCCACACTCACACTGTATCAGAGAGTGAGTAAATCCCCCCCCCCCCCCCCCACCCCCACACACACTGTATCAGAGAGTGAGTAAATCCCACACTGCATCAGAGGGTGAGTAAATCCCACGCTCACACACCGGATCAGAGAGTGAGTAAATCCCACACTCACACACCGGATCAGAGAGTGAGTAAATCCCACACTCACACTGTATCAGAGAGTGAGTAAACCCCACACTCACACACTGTATCAGAGAGTGAGTAAATCCCACACTCACACACTGTATCAGAGAGTGAGTAAACCCCACACTCACACACTGTATCAGAGAGTGAGTAAATCCCACACACACACTGTATCAGAGAGTGAGTAAATCCCACACTCACACACTGTATCAGAGAGTGAGTAAATCCCACACTCTCACACTGTATCAGAGAGTGAGTAAATCCCACACTCACACACTGTATCAGAGAGTGAGTAAACCCCACACTCACACACTGTATCAGAGAGTGAGTAAACCCCACACTCTCACACTGTATCAGAGAGTGAGTAAATCCCACACTCTCACACTGTATCAGAGCGTGAGTAAATCCCACACTCACACACTGTATCAGAGAGAGTAAATCCCACACTCACACTGTATCAGAGTGAGTAAATCCCACACTCTCACACTGTATCAGAGAGAGTAAATCCCACACTCACACTGTATCAGAGAGTGAGTAAATCCCACACACACACTGTGTTAGAGAGTGAGTAAATCCCACACTCACACACTTTACCAGAGATTCACAGTTCCTGAAGGAATCCCACTCTCCCGCACAGTCCCTCTGTGGAGAACGGTCCCTCACACCGACAGTCAGGGGACATTTCCCGGTGGATCTTTACACACTGACAAACTGGCGCTGGAGATTCTTTGTAAAATGTATTTCCTGATTTAGTAAGGAGGCTTGTGATTGGCGGAAACACCTCAATCAGATTGGTCTGTTTTCATATTCACTCAAATGAATCCCTGATAAGTGACTGTAATAACTTTCAAAATGTCCAATCACAATCATTGCTTTCCCAATTCCTCATTAGCATAGTTCTGTGGGACTGTCTATTTAATCAGCGCTCGGAAGGGGTTTGCTTTATTTCTGCGTGAAATTGAAGATGGCTGATGAGAAGAAACCAACATCGAAACCAGCTCCCAAGAAGGGAGCGAAGAAAGTGATTAAGAAACCGGGAACAAAGGGCGGCAAGAAGCGGCGAAAGTCGAGGAAGGAGAGTTACTCCATCTACATCTACAAAGTGATGAAGCAGGTTCACCCCGACACCGGCATCTCCTCCAAAGCCATGAGCATCATGAACTCGTTCGTGAACGATATTTTCGAGCGCATCGCGGGTGAGGCTTCCCGCCTGGCCCATTACAACAAGCGCAGCACCATCAGCTCCCGGGAGATCCAGACCGCCGTGCGCCTGCTGCTGCCCGGGGAACTGGCCAAGCACGCCGTGTCGGAAGGGACAAAGGCGGTGACCAAGTACACCAGCTCCAAGTAAAACTCCCCCATGGACTGAAAAACACCCCAAACACAACGGCTCTTTTAAGAGCCACCCACAATCTCTGTGAAAAAGCTGCGCCATCTTTTCCCTTATTGAGTGAATGAGAAATGTCTTTCTGGAGGATCGAGATTTGTCCCGGTGCAGAATGCTGTGAATGGGACTTCATATCCGCCCCTCACACACACTTTCACATTGAAGGGACAATCAAACTGAACTGAGAGCAGATTTTAAATCCCAGTCTGGGGATCGTCACGGACAATGGGCAGAAAAAATATCAGGAGGTAATTATTTAAATTTGATTCTAACTATATTCAGAGTTTCACGACTCTGAATTAAATTATTATTTTTTTCTCGGGCGATCTGGGAGCCGCTCCCGGAACAGATAAAGGCGGGAATGAAGAGGTTATTCTCGGGCTGATCTGTTTATTCCGCAGCTTTCCCAGAGGACGGAATCACTGAGATTTCTGCACACACAGGACCTGAGTCCATTGCAGCGCTTTTCAGATCTGTCTCCCCCAGGCCCTCCTCCTTCTCCGGTGACAAAGCTGCCTTGTTCCACCGGCGGGATAGAGTCAGGGATTCTCTCCGCACTTCCCATTGTAACATTCTCGGCCGCTTTCAGGGGATAGGATCAGAAATCAGCCGTTTCTCTCTGTCCCTGTGAAGCCTGTGTGAAGGGGTTGGTTGGTGATCTCTTTGGTTCTGCTTTTTTCACTGAGCTGAGATTTGCTCCGTTTTAAATTGCTGAACGGGGTCTGATTACCGCGGGTTATAGATAAGAGATTGAGAAATTCAAACTGTTCCTACAATAGCGCCAGGATTCTGTGAGGGAAAATACAATAAACAGATTATAAAGTGTGAGATTGAAATAGTTTCCTGAACATTCAGGCGTTCCGTTATTTTTTTATTTTTTCTGCACTGAAATTGGCGGGTTTTTCCAATTTGAAAATGTGAACCAATCAAAACCTCCCATTTCTTCGACCTGGCACTCCGATTGAAATGTGAGTGACCAATCAGAGCTGGAGTCTGGCTGCAGCCTCACAAACCGCTCACAATGATTATTAATAGAGATTAAACTGACGGAATCTGTATTTGAGATATTAAATGTACTTTGTTTCCCAGACAAATATTTGACAGATCCAAAACAAACGTGATATTTCCTCCACACAAGTTACAGGGGAAATTGTCGCCAACTCCTTCTCACACACAGTCCGTACATTGTCACTGACAGCTCAGAGACACAGACAGCTGATCAATTCCACAGACCCAAACAGCAGGAGAGACAGATGATGTGCCTATTTGACAGCCAGTTCTCGTACCAGAATGGCCGAGTGGTTAAGGCTTAAGATCCAATGGCCATATATCTGCGTGGGTTCGAACCCGACTCCTGGTAAATGAATTTTTAACACTACAGTCTGCACCCTCTCCTTTCCTTCTCCCCTCTACTCTACGAACGGTATGAATTCGTCCGTTTTACGCAAGAAGCAATACCTTTCACTGTATACCAATACATCAAATCAAACTCAGTGCCATTGATAGGGGGATCCATAAATCCCAGTCCAAATTCTCACCTAATATTGGATCATCACTGTGTCAATCCCACAATAGAGCAGCCACAGCTCCAAATTCAATATCTGAGAAAACTGACAAATGGTTTTCGGTTAAAAGTTACACAATGCACCTTAATAATGTACACTGAGATTCGAGTTAAATACCACCCACATCAGGGGTTTAAAAGTGGCCCATAGTTTGTATCCTCACAAATACATTCGATACAAAGCCTCATCTCAAATACATTCTCAGATTGAGATATTCTGAGAGCGAGTATAACCTGAGATACAAATTCAGATTCCAGTTGAAAACTCACCCAGATTATGAAACTTAAAGTTACAATATCAATTTGATTACTTTGAATTGAACGATAGCTTATTAACTAATCCTAACTCCCCACTCACACTGAGCCAGATAGACGATACTATATGAATTCCAGACTGAGTTTCCTTTTACATTCATGTCAAAATTCTTCCTCAGAATCAGGCTGAGTGTCACAGATCAAATCAATGTGAACAACCTGAGTGAAGCTTGCATAGCAATCCAGTATCAGATTGAAGGATACATTATCTTTCACAATTGTGTTCAGAGTGACACAGATTTAATGTTGGGCCGAAATTCACATACATTGTTTGCTTCAAACCTACCACATCAGTGGCCTGTTGCTTTGCTGGAAATTTATATAGAATGAATCCAAACTTATAAATAGATTGAAGATTACATGATGAATCCCATGCTCACATTGAGTCATAGACTCTGACATACACACGATAATTCTCACACATGTGCTCAGTGTTAGATGAATGAATCTCATGCTGCACACACAGCACCAGGGACTGAAAGTTACATCTGATTATCACACTTACATTGCAGTATCCCAGACATTGAGTACCAGTGACAGATTCAGAATGATCCCACACTCACACACATTATGACAGTCTGACCAATACACATGATTTGCACCCTTTAGAAACAGCAGCAGATATACTCAGATGCTGAATGAACCCCAAATCACGTATGGTACCAGAGACAGAAACATAAATCCTTCCCTAATATTCCATCTTTGTGACAGATCAGAATGCCTGCCAAACTCATACAATTTCAGAGAATACTGAATACTGCACTCGTGAGGTACCAGAAAGATTCCTATTCAGAATTGTGTTTAAATTCATATACAATAGCACTGACTGATAGTCACACACACAAACACACACACACTAACTGAAATGGAGTCTTTAAGCCAAAGGTAGATAGATTGTTGATTAGCAAAGAGGTAAAAGGTATTAAGGTTAGACAGGAGTGTGGAGTCGATGTTCAAATCAGATCAGCCATGATGTTATAGAATGGAGGAGCAGACTCGAGTGGTCTATTCCTGCTCAGATTTTGAATGTTCACACATGCTATTCTTAAGAGATTCAGAATGAGTCCCAAATTCACTTGCAGTATCAGAAAGTAACTGATAGACAAAATCCCTTGCTCAACTACTGTTCCAAACACAGGTTCAAATAATGACGCAACATGCATCCTGCAGCAAAAAATGCAAGATACATATGGCATATGGTACAGATATATTGCACCAGAGAATGACAGATACAGAATGAATCCAGCCACAATGAAGGAACAGCGATATATTCCTAAGTGAGAATGGTAAGTGACTTGGAGGGGAAGGTCCATTTAATGGTGTTTCCATGAGTCAACTGTTCTTGTCCTTCTCTCGACGGTAGTGCTCTTTGGTTTGAAAGATGCTACTGAAGGAACATTTGTGAGTTCCAGTAGCTCATCTTGGAGGTAGTAAGTACTGCTGCCACTGTGTGTCAGTGGTCAAGGGCATGTGTGTTTACAGATGGGATGTCAATCATGAGGGATGCTTTGTCCGGGATGGTGTCAAACCTCTTGAGTGTTGCTGGTGCTGCATTAACCCAGGCAAGTGGAGATTAATCCATCATACTCCTGATTTGTGCCTGGTAGATGGTGAACAGTGTTTGGCAGTCAGGATCTTTGTTACTCACCATGGGATTCTGTGTCTCTGACCTGCCTTGTAGCCCTTGTATTACATCGCTAGTCCAATTGAAGGTCATCACAAAGATATTGATATAATTTCATTTAATGTCAAGGGACAATGGTTAGATTCTGTCTTGCTGGAAATGGTCTTTGTCTGGTACATGTGTGGTGTGATTGTTATTTGCCACATCTCAGCCCAAGCTTGGATACTGTCCAGTTCTTGCTGCATTTGGGAATGGGCTGCTTCGGTAACTGAAGAGTCCTGAATGGTGCTAAACATTGCACAGTCATCAGCGAGCATCTCCAATCTGACCTTATGGTGGAAGGGTCTGGGACAGTAACTTGACAAACTCGGGAAATGGTCTCCTGAGGATGAAATGACTGACCACCACAACCATCTGGCTTTATGCTGGATGAAGTTCTAACCAGTGGAGAGGTTTCCATGATTCCCATCGACTTTGCTTTTGCTGAGGATCCTTGATGCTGAACTCGGTCAAATCCTGTTTTGATGTCAAGGGCAGTCACTCTCATCTCATCTCAGAGGATCGTTAGTCAGTGGAATTCCCTTCCCCAGACAACAGTTGAGACTGGATCATTGAATATGTTCTAGGCTGAATTAGACAGATTATACAAGGGAGTGAATGATTGCTGCAAAAGTTCGAAAAGTCGAATTGCAGCCACAATTATTTTAGTTATGATCTTTTTCCTTGGTCCATTCATAGGATGTGCGCATCACTGGCCAGCATTTATTACCCATCCACGTATCGAGTCAACCACATTGCTGTCGCTCTGAAGTCACATGTCGGCCACACAAGGTAATTTCATTAGATTTCCTGCCCTAAAGCACATTAGTGAACCAGATGGATTTTTCCAACAATGGTTCCATCGCCATCACTAGATTCTTATTTTCAAATTACTTTTGATTGAAATCAAATTCTACCATCTGCTGTGGAGGGTTTCGAACCTGGGTGCGCAGAACATTAGCTGAGTTTCCAGATTAATAGTCTAGCGATGATACCACGAGACCATCGCCTCCCCTTCTTGAATGATGATGCAGGACTGAGGGGCTGAATGGCCTGACTCCTGTCCGTATTTCTAATATGATAGTAACCGTCATAATTGATTCCATTTTATTTTGATTTTTGGTTTTCATCTATATTTTCTCTTGATTTTGCTTTCAGCTGGCAGTTGTTCATCATTCTTCAATTCACACCTCCTTCAGACACATCTCTGTTTGCTGTTACTTGTTCCTTTCCCACTCCCTTTAGCCTTGCAGCACCAATTCTTTTATTACTTAATCACTCCTGCCCTCCACCTTGCTTTGGAAAGCACAAGACAAAAGGTTCCACTAATATTAGTAATGAGGCAGGAGCAGGATTAATTAATAATCTGACAGTAAATAAACATCAAACACTGAGTGACCACAATATGTTAGAGGCAGACATTCAGTGCGTGGAGAAAGGACACACGCAGGTCACAGTTTTGACCTTAAGTAAGGCCGAGAAGGGTGAAATGTGTTGTAAACTGAACACGTTAAAATCCGTCCAGCTATGAAGAGGCCAATCAAGGGAACAATCAGAGAGACTGAAAAAAGTATTTCATACAATGTGTATCTAATGCAAGCCTGAAGAAAGGAAACTTCACTTTCTCAGTTTATGGTAATTTTGGGAACTGAATTTCATGTTTTAAACCAGTAATTAAGAAAAAAATAGTGATTTCTGTCCAAATAAGGATTAACTCTGTCTTTAACGTGATGCTGTGTCCACTGTGCTGATATTCTTGTCCTTCTGAATAGTACATGTCACAGGGAGCACGCTGCTGCCCATATAAGCATGGTGGCTTACTGCAGAGTGCCCCGGAGATCAGAAATAGTGCAGTTAATATGTCTAAACTTCACTAGATTGTTTTCATTTTCAGAAAATAGCTTTTTTTCTATTCGGACAATCATAGAGTGATGGTGAATAATTCAAGATCATTCGGATCATCACGCCTGTGTCAGCTGTTTGGGAGAAACGGGCTGAAAGGGAAAAACCTTGGCTTGTGTATCTTTGCAACATTTACAGCTTGTGTCCGTGTGTGAGTAAATGGCATTTTAGCGATCTGTTGTTCATTCAAATGTTAACTAGTAGCGAGAAGCGGAAGAAAATTACAGCATCCTGGGCGGAAATGTCAAATCATTTTGAAAGAGCCGCTGAGGAACTATTTTTGCTGTTGCTCAAAACGTAATAGCAGAGAATGGTTTCGATCCATCGACCTCTGGGTTATGGGCCCAGCACGCTTCCGCTGCGCCACTCTGCTCCACAATTAAAATTGCCTGCGAGCTATTGTGAATGTGTCACAGGTATTCACTTCCGTGTTCATCATTGGAGTGCATGCGCTCGGCTGCTCCCCCTGGCGCCACAATTCCACTGTCACCAAGAATGGAAAACACAGAAAGACACACAGACGAAGCGACAGATAGTCAGGATACACAAGATCACACACAGGCAAAGGAGAATGGACTGAGTGGTCATTAATGTAAATCCCAAGATGTCTCCTGTTTCTAACCACCTTCTTCTTGTTTAATTCTGCTTCCTTGTTTCTAAATAGATCCTCTGCTGTGGAACTGCGATCTCTGCTGTGGAACTGTGATCTCTGCTGCGGAACTGTGATCCCTGCTGCGGAACTGTGATCCCTGCTGTGGAACTGTGATCCCTGCTGTGGAACTGTACTTTCTGCTGTGGAACTGTGATCTCTGCTGTGGAACTCTTTTCCCTGTTGTGGAAAAGTTCTCAGTGCTGTGGAACTGTGCTCTGCTGTGGAACTGTGAACTCTGCTGTGGAACTGTGCTCTCTGCTGTGGAACTGTGCTCCCTGCTGTGGAAATGTGCTCTCTGCTGTGGAACTGTGCTCTCCGCTGTGGAACTGTGATCTCTGCTGTGGATCTGTGATCTCTGCTGTGGATCTGTGATCTCTGCTCTGGATCTGTGATCTCTGCTGTGGAACTGTGATCTCTGCTGTGGAACTGTGCTCTCTGCTGTGGACCTGTGCTCTCTGCTGTGGAACTGCGTTCTCTGCTGTGGAACTGCGCTCCCTGCTGTGGAACTGCGCTCCCTGCTGTGGAACTGTGCTCTCTGCTGTGGAACTGTGCTCTCTGCTGTGGAACTGTGATATCTGCTGTGGTACTGTGATCCCTGCTGTGGAACTGTGATCTCCGCTGTGGAACTGTGATCTCCGCTGTGGAACTCATTTCCCTGTTGTGGAAAAATACTCTCTGCTGTGGAACTGTGCTCTCTGCTGTCAAACTGTGATCTCTGCTGTGGAACTGTGCTCTCTGCTGTGAAACTGTGCTCAGGGGTTAGATTTTCCACTCTCCAAACTGCTTAGACTGTTAAAGAATGTAGAGAATGTTGGATCCATTATTCCCATTGCCACTTCGTTTAGAACCCTGTGATGTAGATTATTGGGCTTTGGAGATTTTTCAGCCCTCAGTCCCATTAATTTCTCCAGCACTATATATTTTAGTAATATTAAATCCCCCCAATTTCTAGACCATGGTTCCCGAGCATTGCTGGGAAGTTATTTGTGTGTTTCTCCATGAAGACAGCATGAAAACACTTATTTAATTGCGCTGCCATTTCCTTGTTCTCCATTATAAATTTGCCCATATCCGAATGCAAAGCACCTAAATTTATCTTTGTTATATTTTTTCACATACTAACATAAGCTTTAACAATCCAATTGTAAGCGACTTGCAAGTTCACTCTCGTACAGCATTTTATCCCTCTAATCAATCTCTTTATCCTCCTTTCCTAAAATAAAAACTGTTCCCAATCCTTTGGGTTTCAACTTTTTCTTTCAACTTTATAAAAATCATCATCAGATCTAATAATACCTAATTTTATTAGCCATGATTGGGTCATTTTTCCTGTTATGTTTCTGCGACTGAAGGAAATGTACAACTGTTACAATGCAAGCATTTCTTCCTTAAATATCAGACACTGTCTATCCACCTTCGTGCCCCTTCATCGAGTTCCCCAATCTATTTTAGCCAACTCACCTGTAATACATTCTGAGTTTCCTTTGTTTAGAGCTGGGACTTCAGTTTAAGCTTGGATTTGAATCTTTGTTCTGCCTGAAGACAGGTGTTTCACAAAGCAGACACTCAATCTATCCAACCCAGAGCAAACCACATTGTGAGCATTGAATGTATTCTACAAAATTGAAACATAAAACGTTCAGATACATCAATATTTCTCCTGGCCGTATAATTAAGGTCTTGAACAATGCGTACTGATAATGGAGCTTTCCATTTGAGAAATTCTGATATTTCTTCCTTTTTCCTCAGCCACTGATCTCCCCACTCTGTGGCTGACAGCATACTCATCTGTGTCTGCTCTTGTCCCACACCTCTGCTCTCACCCCGTCTCTATCTTCTCTATATTATGATAATGCTTCCTCCTTTAAATTACCAACTTTTTCAATGGATTAGCTCTCAGCATTTTTACCACCTCCAGCTTGTGGGATGCTGTCACCAAACATTCCTTCCCCTCCGAATACCACAGTCCTTTTCTAACAGCTTCTACTAGTCGTTTTGACTTTCCATGGCACCTGTCAAGGTGCAACAACAGGCCTTTTACCTCTTTTCTCCTCATCAGAAACCCCCTCAATGAATCCTCCTGGACTAATCATTTAAATGTAGTGTGCTGTATTTGCTGCTCACAATGTACTCTGCTCTACATTCTGATGACAGATGCACAGATTGTGGAACATTTCCATTCAGTCCACAAGTATCACACTATTTGTGATAATTCCTATCATTTTAATTCTGTGCTTTGCTCACACTGATCATTCTGTCCTTGGTCTTCTCTAGTGCTCCAATGGAACTCATGCACCCCTCTTGACGACACAGTGCTCACTATCTTTACTTGTACTCTTACTATTTCCTTTAGACTGTTTGCCATTTTATGCACTTGTGTTGCACACAATCACAAACCTCCCTTTTGGTTTTTTTTTGCCATCTGCCGTTCTCCGTAGCATTTTCTTAAAATCTTCGCTCACATTTGTAACTTTCACCAGTGCTGATGAAAGGATGTTGATCTGTAAGTTTAAACCTGGTCACTATTTACCCCCGCAGGTGCATACTTGTTGTGTACATCCAGATTTTCAAAATGAAGTTTGTACTTCCAGCATTCATAGCTTTTGATGTCGGCAGGCACGTTAACAGGAGTTTTCATGGAGGTGTTCAAAATCATGGACAGCTTTAATAGAGTAAATTGGCATAAATTGTTCCTGTTACATGAGGACACTGATTCATTACGATTTGTTAAAAAAGTAAAGAGATTGTGAGCAAACACATGTTTACTTACATCGGTAGCTAGTTTCTGTGAATCCTGAATACGCTGTCTAAAAACTGGGGAATCTGATGCAAAATTTTTTCAAAGAGCAGTTGGAGAAAAACCGTTTTAAAGGGCGAATTTTAGGGCATAAAGAGGAAATGGGACGGATTCGCTACGAAATCTCTGGCAGAGTTCCGATGGGTTTAAATATAACCCCATATGCTGTATTATTCCATGAAATGGTGGGCAGCGTAACCCAAGATGCGCCGCGAGCGTGAATACGATATATATCATTCAGAATGATCCGCACTGCGCAGGCGTCGGGATGCTCCGCCCCGGAGGCCGCCTGTCTGCGCGTTGCAGCTCCCGGAAGCTGAGCGGAACTGTGCAGGCGGAACTGTGCAGGCGCAACAGCGGAGAGTCTCAGCGGCTCTCAGAGCCCGAATCAGCGCCGCCGGGCTCGGCGGACGTGCGGCGAGGGAGCCGGGGGCGCGGCACCATGAAGCGGATGGTGCAGCGAGGCCATCCTCACCGCCCCATATGGAATAGTGTGAGTGAGAGTGTGGTGAACCATCGTTGGTTCCCACTGGATAGTGCTGAGCCAGGGGCTGGCCAGTACTACAAGGATGTACATATGTTACTGTTGGGTTGTGCTATTGTTGCTGTTGGGGTTAGGGTGGGGTTGTTACACCTTTGTACTGTCGTGTTGTGGCACATCCCAGTCGGGCTCCGCCTCCTGGTAGAGGTATAAGAGTCCCTGCTCTGGCCGGGACCCCTTCAGTCTGGGATAGTGTATATAAGTTCTGGCAGCTTCGTTACAGTAAATAAAATTGATGCGCTACTCAAACACGAGGCCTGAAGCTCAGTAAATGAAAGGCTTTTATTTACTGTAACGAAGCTCCCAGAACTTATATACACTATCCCAGAATGAAGGGGTCCCGGCCAGAGCAGGGACTCTTATACCTCTCCCAGGAGGCGGAGCCCGACTGGGATGTGCCACAACACTACAGTACAAAGGTGTAACAACCCCACCCTAACCCCAACAGCAACAATAGCACAACCCAACAGTAACATATGTACATCCTTGTAGTACTGGCCAGCCCCTGGCTCAGTACTATCCAGTGGGAACCAACGATGGTTCACCACAGAGAGGAAACAGAGAGCAGTGGTTAATGGTTGTTTTTCAGACTGGAGGAAGGTTTCCAGTGGAGTTCCCCAGGGCTCGGTGTTAGGAGCCCTGCTCTTCCTGATATATATTAATGACACACACATTGGTGTACAGGACACAAGCTCAACATTTCCACACGCCAGCAAACTTGGAGGCATTGGCAAGTGTGAGGAGGAAAGTGGGAAACTTCAAAAGGACACAGGCAGCTTGGTGGAATGGGAGACAAGTGGCAGTGGGGAAAGTTCCAGCACCGATTGCCCCGCGGCTGCCCCTGGGGAGCATGCCCACTCTCAGTGCCTGGGCAAGTCAGTGTGTTGGATAGAGCGCTTTCTGGGGCGCAGAGAATTATTTTTATTCATTCATGTGATGTGTGCGTCACTGGCTTGGCCAGCATTCATTGCACGAATTACCTTTGAACTGAGCGGCTTGTTAGGCCATTTCAGAGGGCATTTAAGAGTCAAACACATTGCTGTGTGTCTGGAGTCACATGTAGGCCAGAAGAGGTCATGTGGGCAGATTTGCTTGTCGAAAGGGACATCAGTGAATCAAGTGGGTTTTTACGACATGGCCATCATTAGACCTTTATTTCCAGATGTTTATTGAGCTCAAATGTCACTCTGTTGTGGTGATATTCAGGTCCCATTGCATTACTCCGGATCATGGTCCAGTGACAATACCACTCCACCATTAATTCCTCATGTGGAAATTAATGGCTGCTGCCATTCACAGACATCAGTACGTGTTTTAATGCAAGCCAATTGTCAGAGAGCTGAAACATGAACTCTGTTTCTCTCTGACCTGTTGAGTCATTCCAGAATTTTCACTTTGTTTCAGATGTTCAGTGTCCACATGATTTTACCGGTGAAATATTGCAGCTGTTCAGAAAACTGAGGCCTGAAATAGACAAATGAAGAACCCTTTGGAATGAGGGTGGATGTTCTGTGAAGGTACGTTCTTGTTGCCTGGCTTTGAACTGGAGTGTTGATGGAGGAAAAGCTGATTGGTTTAACCTTGAGTACATTTGAGACCAGTCGAGGCCAAACATTTCTCATCAAAGTTTCCTGTACAGGAACAGAGACTGGCAGAGACATTGCACTCTCATATAGAATAAATAATCGACAGCAAATCAGTTCTGCACTCATAAGCAGTATCAAGCTTGAGTTACTTTCACACTGAAATACTGGAACAGAGCCTAACAGACAGTGAGTTAGTCCCACATTGACATCAAATCAGAACATAAGAAGCAGGAGCAGCAGAAGGCAGTTTGTTCTTTAGGGTTGCCCCACCATTTGGTAAGATCATGGTTAATGTGATTATGGCCTCAACTCCATTTAATTGCCTGCCCCATAACCCTTGTCTCTCCTGTAGATCAAAACGCGTTCTAACTTAGGATGGAATCTATTAAATTCCACAAATTAAGGACATTTTGAGAAGAGAAATTTCTTCTCATCTCCATCTAAAGTGGGGCATACTTTATTTTTAAACTGTGTCGTCTTGTTTTATTTTTGCCCACAAATGAAAACATTCCTCTCAATATCTACCCTGTCCAATTCCCTCAGATCCTTCAATGTTTCAATCTGATCATCTCTCATTCTTCTCAACTTTTGAGATCGGCTCAACTTGATTGAACTTTCCTCATAAGATAACTCCTTCATCTCAGCAATCAGCCGAGTGAATCTTCACTGCCTCCAATACAAGTATCTCCCTCTTTAAATCGGAGAAAACCTTTAAATTCAGCAATATCATGTATTTGTAGCAACATTTCCCTACTTTGATACTCCACATATGTACTTATAATTAGAGTTATTTCCTCCTTTTCTGGATCAATCTGCTGTATCTCCCTCTCTATTTAAATAATGTTCTGCCTTCCCATCCTTCCCACTGAAGTGGAAAGCCTCACATTTTCCTACATTGTATCCTACCTGACAGATTTGTGTCCATTCACTTTACCTCACTATATCTCCTTACAGACTCTTTGTGTCCTCCTCACAACCTACTTCCCCACCTATTTATGTATTGTCTGAAAATTTGGTGATGGTCTGTCCCTTCATCTGGGCCATTAATATAGATTGTAAATAGCTGAGAACCCAGCACTGATCCATGTGGCTCTCTGCAAGCAGCAGTTTGCTAAGCTGACAGTGACCCACTTCCATGCAGTAACAGAGACTGACAGACAGTGAGATAATTTCACACATTATTATTGATAGATAGGGAGTGAATTATACATTCAGATGCAGTAACAGAGATTGACACAACGGTAATTGCAAACATAAATCCAGTGGTGATTAAAGGATAGAGAATCAATTCCACACTAACATACAGTAACACAGCCAGAGTTAATTACACATTCAATTCTACTGAGCAAGAGTTAATGCTACATTCATACACAATAACCAAGACTGACCGTTAATTCCACTCTCACATGCTATAACAGCGATGAACAGAGAGTTAATGGCCCACTCACATTCGGTAATAGTGAATAACAAATACAGATTTAATTCCATCCTCGCATTCACTAATCTAGATGAACTGATGTAATTCCATACTGAAACACATGAACAGAGAATGGCTGACAGCGTTAATTCCACACTCTCACACAGTAATAGATTGAGAGAGTTAATTCCACACACACACAGTAATAGATTGAGAAAATGTTAATTCCACACTCATGCACAGTAATAGATTGAGAGAGAGTTAATTCCACATTCAGACACACTAATCGATTGAGAGAGAGTTAATTCCACACCCACACACAGCATTAGATAGAGAGAGAGTTATTCCATGTTCCCAGACAGTAATAGATTCAGAAAGAGTTAATTCCACACTGACACTGAAATAGATTGAGAGAGAGCTAATTCCACACTCTCTCACTGTAATAGATTGAGAGAGAGTCAATTCCACACTCTCACAGGAATAGATTGAGAGTTACTTCCATGCTCTCACACAGCAACAGATTGAGAGGGAGTTAATTCCGCACTCTCTCACAGTAATAGATTGTGAGAGAGTGAATTCCACACTGACACAGTAATAGATTGAGAGTGAGTTAATTCAACGCTCACACAGTAATAGGTTGAGAGAGAGTTAATTCCACACTTTCACACAGTAATAAATTGAGAGAGTTAATTCCACATGGACACAGTAATAGATAGACAGAGAGAGTTAATTCCATGCTGACACTGTAATAGATTGAGGGAGAGTTAATTCCCCACACACAGTAATAGATTGAGAGTTAATTTCACATTGGCACACAGTAATAGATTGGAGAGAGAGTTAATATAGGGCTAAAAGGGGTCACAAAAAATCATTGCCCAGCAGGATTAAGGAAAATACCAAGGCTTTTTATACATATATAAAGAGCAAGAGGATAGCCAGGGAGAGGGTTGGCCCACTCAAGGACAAAGGAGGAAATCTATGCGTGGAGCCAGAGGAAATGGGTGAGGTATTCAATTAGTTCATTGTGTCAGTATTCACCAAAGAGAAGGACTTGGTGGATAATGAATCTGGGAAAGGATGTGTTGATAGTTTGAGTAATGTTGAAATCAAGTGTTGGGGTTCATGAGGAATATTAAGGTAGACAAGTCCCCAGGGCCTGAAGCGATATACCCCAAAATACTGGGAGAGGCAAGGGAGGAAATTGCTGGGGCCTTGAGAGAAATTTTTGTATCCTCACTGGCTACAGGATTTACTGCCACTTGGAAATTAGTGGATGTATTTGCGAGACGTAATATGGTTTTGTGAAGGGCTGGTCATGTCTCACTAACTTGATCGAGTTTTTCGAGGAAGTGACGAAGATGGTTGATGAGGGTAGGGCAGTGGATGTTGTCTACATGGACTTCAGTAAGGCCTTTGACAAGGTCCCTCATGGCAGAATGGTGCAGAAGGTGAAGTCACAAGGGATCAGAGGTGAGCTGGCAAGGTGGATACAGAACTGGCTTGGTAACAGAAGACAGAGGGTAGCAGTGGAAGGGTGCGATTCTGAATGGAGGACTGTGACATTTGGCGTTCCTCAGGGATCAGTGCTGGGACCTTTGCTGTTCGTAAAAGATGTGACTGATTTGGAGGAAAATGCAACTGGTTTGATTAGTTAGTTTGCGAACAACACAAAGGTTGGTGGATTTGCAGATAGCGATGAGCACCATCAGAGGATACAGCAGGATATAGATAGGTTGGGGGCTTGGACGGAGAGATGGCAGATGGAGTTTAATCCGGACAACTGTGAGGTAATGCATTTTGGATGGTCTAATACAGATAGGAAATATACAGTCAATGGCAGAACCCTTAGGAGTATTGATAGGCAAAGGGATCTGGGTGTACAGGTACACAGGTCACTGAAAGTGGCAACGCAGGTGGAGAAAGTAGTCAAGAAGGCATACGGCATGCTTGCCTTCATCGGCCGGGGCATTGAGTTTAAAAATTGGCAAGTCATGTTGCAGCTTTATAGAATCTTAGTTAGGCTGCATTTGGAATATAGTGTTCAGTTCTGGTTGCCACACTACCAGAAGGATGTGGAGACTTTGGAGAGGGTACAGCAAAGACTTACCAAGATGTTGGCTGGTATGGAGGATATTAGCTGTGAGGAGAGGTTAGAGAAACTTGGTTTGTTCTCTCTGGAACGACAGAGGTTGAGCGGCGACCTGATGGAAGGCTACAAGATTATGAGGGGCATGGACAGAGTGGACAGTCGGAAGCTTTTTCCCCAGGGTGGAAGGGTCAATTACTGGGGGGCATCAGTTTAAGGTGCGAGGGGCAAGGTTTAAAGGAGATGTATGAGGCAAGTTTTTTGCACAGATGGTGGTGGGTGCCTGGAACTCACTGCCGGGGAAGGTGGTTGAAGCAGATACAATAGTGAGTTTTAAGGGGCGTCTGGACAAATACATGAATAGGATGGGAATAGTGGGATATGGTCCCTGGAAGGGTCGGGGGTTCAGTTGGGCAGCAAGGTCGGTGCAGGGCCGAAGGGCATGTTCCTGTGCTGTAATTTTCTTTGTTCTTTGTTCTTAATTCCACACTGACACACAGCAATAGATCGAGGGAGAGTTAATTCCACATTCATGCATAGTAATAGATCAGAGAGAGAGTTATTTCCACACTCTCACACTGTAACAGATTGAGAGTTAATTCCACACACACACACAGATTAATAGGTTGAGAGTGCATTAATTCCATACTCACATACAGTAATAGATTGAGAGAGAGTTAATTCCACACTGGCACACAGCAATAGATTGAGAGAGAGTTAATTCCACACACACACAGTAATAGATTGAGAGAGAGTTAATTCCACATGGAGACACACACATAGATTGAGAGAGAGATAATTGCACATTCCCACACAGTAATAGATTGAGAGAGATAATTCCACACACTCACACTGTAATATATTGCGAGAGAGTCAATTCCACATCCACACACAGGAATAGATTGAGAGTTAATTCCACGCTCACACACACAGTAATTGATTGAGAGAGTTTTAATTACACACTGACACTCACTAATGGATTGAGAGAGTTAATTCCTCACGAACACACATTAATGGATTGAGAGAGAGTTCCTTGCACTGTCACACCATAATAGATTGAGACAGTTAATTGGACACTGACACACAGTAATAGATTGAGAGAGGGTTAATTCCACACTGATACACAGCAATAGATTGAGAGAGAGATAATTCCACATTCCCACACAGTAATAGATTGAGATGGAGTTAATTCCATTGCACTGTCACACTGTGATAGATTGAGACAGTTAATTGGACACTGACACACAGCAATAGATTGAGAGAGAGTTAATTCCAGGCTGTCATACAGTAATAGATTGAGAGAGAGTTAAGTCTACAAAGACACACTGTAATAGATTGAGAGTGTGTTAATTCCACACTCTCGCACAGCAATAGATTGAGAGAGCGTTAATTCCACAGTCTCACACTGTAATAGATTGAGAGAGAGTTAATTCCATATTCACACACAGTAATTGAGAGATAGTTAATTGCACACTGACACACAGTAATAGATGGAGAGGGAATTAATTTTGCACTGACACACTAATAGATTGAGAGAGAGTTAATTCCACACTGGCACACAGTAATAGAGTGAGAGACCGTTAATCCGTTATAATATATAAAATGAAAAAGAGTGGCAAAAGTAAACATTGGTTCTTTAGAGGATGAGAAGGGGGATGTAATAACTGGAAATGAGAAAATGGCTGAGGCATTCAACAGGTATTTTGTGTCAGTCTTCACAGTGGAAGACACAAATAACATGCCAAAAATTAATGACAGGAAGGCTATGGCAGGTGAGAACCTAGAAACTATCATTATCACGAAAGAGGTAGTGTTGGGCAAGTTAATGGGGCTAAATGTAGACAAGTCTCCCGGTCCTGATGGAATGCATCCAAGGGTACTAAAAGAGATGGCGGGAGGAATAGCAAATGCACTAGTGGTAATTTATCAAAATTCGCTGGACTCTGGGGTGGTTCTTGCGGATTGGAAAACAGCAAATGTGACGCCACTGTTTAAAAAAGGAGGTAGACAAAAGGCAGGTAACTATAGGCTGGTTAGCTTAACTTCTGTAGTAGGGAAAATGCTTAAATCTATCATCAAGGAAGAAATAGCGAGACATCTGGATATTAATTGTCCCATTGGTAAGACGCAGCATGGGTTCATAAGGGACAGGTCATGTTTGACTAATTTTTGGAATTCTTTGAGAACATTACATGTGCAGTGGACAATGGGGAACCTGTAGATGTGGTGTATGTGGATTTCCAGAAGGCATTTGACAAGGAGCCACACCAAAGACTGCTACATCAGATAAAGTTGCACAGTGTTATGGGTAATGTATTAGCATGGATAGAGGACTGGTTAACTAACAGAAAGCAAAGAGTGGGGGTAAGTGGGTATTTTTCTGATTGGCGATCATTGACTAGTTGTGTGCCTCAGGGATCAATGTAGGGACCGCAATTGTTTACGAATTACATAGATGATTTGGAGTTGGGGACCAAGTGTAGTGTGTCAGAATTTGCAGATGACACTCAGATGGGTGGAAGAACAAAGTGTGCAGAGGACGCTGAAAGTCTGCAAAGGGATATAGATAATCTAAGTGAGTGGGCGGGGGTCTGGCAGATGGAGTACAATGTTGGTAAATGTGAGGTCATCCATTTTGGTAGGAATAACAGCAAAATGGACTCTTATTTAAATGATTAAAAATTGCAACATGCTGCTGTGCAGAGGGACCTGGGTGTCCTTATGCAGGAATCTCAAGGAGTTGGTTTGCAGGTGCAGCAGTTAATTAAGAAGGCAAATGGAATTTTGTCCTTCATTGCGAGAGGGATGGAGTTCAAAAACAGCGAGGTTATGTTGCAGCTGTATAAGGTGCTGGTGAGGCCACACCTGGAGTACTGTGTACAGTTTTGGTCTCCTTACTTGAGAAAGGATATACTGGCACTGGAGGGGGTGCAGAGAAAATTCAATAGGTTGATTCCAGAGTTGAGAGGGTTGGCTTATGAGGAGAGACTGAGTAGACTGGGGCTATACTCATTGGAATTCAGAAGAATGAGGGGAGATCTTATAGAAACATATAAGATTATGAAGGGAATAGACAAGATAGAAGCAGGTAAGTTGTTTCCACTGGTGGGTGAAACTAGAACTAGGGGGCATAGCCTCAAAATAAGGGGGAAGCAGATTTAGGACTGAGGTGAGGAGGAACTTCTTCACACAAAGGGTTGTGAATCTGTGGAATTCCCTGCCCAGTGAAGCAGTTGAGGCTACCTCATTGAATGTTTTTAAGGCAAGGATAGATAAATTTTTGAACAGTAAAGGAATTAAGGGTTATGGTGAATGGGCAGGTAAGTGGAGCTGAGTCCACAAAAAGATCAGCCATGATCTTATTGACTGGCGGAGCAGCCTCGAGGGGCCAGATGGCCTATTCCGACTCCTAGTTCTTATGTTCTTCATCCCACACTCAGACACAATAAATGATTGTGAGAGAGTAAATTTCACACACACACACAGTAATAGATTGAGAGAGAATTAATTCCATACACACACAGTAATAGTTTGAGAGAGTGTTAATTCCATACACACACACAGTAATAGTTTGAGAGTGTTAATTCCATACACACACACAGTAAAGTTTGAGAGAGTGTTAATTCCGCACCAACACACAGTAATAGATTGAGAGGGAGTTAATTCCACACTGACGCACAGTAATATGTTGAGACAGAGAGGTAAATTCATACTGACATACAGTATTAGATTGAGAGAGAGATAATGCCACACTCTCACACAGTAATAGATTGCGAGAGAGTTAATTCCACACTCATACAAAGAAAATTACAGCACAGGAACAGGCCCTTCGGCCCTCCAAGCCTGCACCGACCATGCTGTCTGACTCAACTAAAGCCCCCTACGCTTCCGGGGACCATATCCCTCTATTCCCATCTCATTCATGTACTTGTCAAGACGCACCTTAAAAATCACTACCGTATCCGCTTCCACTACCTCCCCCGGCAACGAGTTCCAGGCACCCACCACTCTCTGTGTAAAAAATCTGCCTCATACATCTCTTTTAAAACTTGCCCGTCGCACCTTAAACCTATGCCGCCTATTAATTGACTCTTCCACCCTGGGAAAAAGCTTCTGACTATCCACTCTGTCCATGCCTCTCATAATCTTGTAGACTTCTATCAGGTCTCCCCTCAACCTCCGCCACTCCAGTGAGAACAAACCAAGTTTCTCCAACCTCTCCTCATAGCTAATGCCCTCCATACCAGGCAACATCCTGGTAAATCTTTTCTGTACCCTCTCCAAAGCCTCCACATCCTTCTGGTAGTGTGGCGACCAGAATTGAACACTATATTCCAAGTGCAGCCTCAGTAAGGTTCTATAAAGCGCCAACATGACTTGCCAATTTTTAAACTCAATACCCCGGCTGATGAAGGTAAGCATGTCGTATGCCTTCTTGACTACCTTCTCCACCTGCATTGCCACTTTCAGTGACCCGTGTACCTGTACACCCAGGTCCCTTTGCCTATCAATACTCTTAAGGGTTCTGCCATTTACTGTATATTTCCTAGCTGTATTAGACCTTCCAAAATGCACTGCCTCACATTTGTCCGGATTGAACTCCATCTGTCATCTCTCTGCCCAAATCTCCAACTGATCAATATTCTGCTGTATGCTCTGATGGTCCTCATCGCTATCCGCAAATCCACCAACTTTTGTGTCGTCCGCAAACTTACAAATCAATCCTGTTGCATTTTACTCCAAATCATTTCTATATATTACAAACAGCAAAGGTCCCAGCACTGATCCCTGAGGAACATCACCACCCCAAGCAATAGATTGAGAGACTGTTAATCCCACAGTCACACACAATGAATGATTGAGAGAGAGTGAATTCCACACCGACACACAGTAATAGATTGAGAGGGAATTAATTCCACACTCTCACAAACTAATAGATTGAGAGAGTTAATTCAACACACACACACTGTAATAGATTGAGACAGGGAGCTAATTCCACACTGACATACAGTCATAGATTAAGAGGGAGATAATTCCACACACTCTCTGTTTTGGATTGCGAGAGAGATAATTCCACACTGAAACACGGTAATAGATTGAGAGAGTTAATTCCACATTCACACACACTAATAGATTGACAGTTAATTTCACATTCATACAAGTAATAGATTGAGAGACTTTTAATTCCACACTCGCACACAATAACAGATTGAGAGAGAGTGAATTCCACAGACACACAGTAATAGATTGAGAGAGTTAATTTCACACTCACACACAGTAATAGATTGAGAGAGAGTTAGTTCCAAACTCTCTCACAGTAATAGATTGTGAGCAACTTAATTCCACACTCTCACACAGTCATAGATTGAGAGGGAGTTAATTCCACACTGACATACAGTAATAGAGAGAGAGAGATAAATCGACACTCTCACACAAGAAAAGATTGAGAGAGATTGAATCCACACAGACACACAGTAATAGATTGAGAGAGAGTTAATTCCAAACTGACACATTAATAGATTGAGAGCCGAGTTAATTCCACACTCACATACTGTAATAGATTGAGAGAGATATAATTCCACACTGACACACAGTAATAGATTGGGAGAGAGATAATTCCACACACACAGTAATAGATTGAGAGTTAATTCCACACTGACATGCAGTAATATGTTGAGACAGAGGTAAATCCACATTGACAGACAGTAATAGATTGAGAGAGAGATAATTCCGTACTCTCACACAGTAATAGATTGAGAGAGTTCATTCCGAACTGACACAGTAATAGATTGAGAGTGAGTTAATTCCACACTCACATACAGTAATAGATTGAGAGAGAGATAATTCCACACTCACATACAGTAATAGATTGAGAGAGAGTTAATTCCACACTCATACAGGTAATAGATTGAGGGACCGTTAATCCCACAGTCACACACATAAATAATTGAGAGGGAGTGAATTCCACTCCGATACATAGTAATAGATTGAGAGAGAGTTAATTCCACATTCATACAAGTAATAGATTGAGGGACCGTTAATTCCACACTCTCACACAATAAAAGATTGAGAGTTACTTCCACACTCTCACACAATGATCGATTGAGAATTAATTCCACACACTCTCACAGTAATAGATTGAGAGAGAGTTCATTCAACACTGACACACACGAATAGATTGAGACAGGGTTAATTCCGCACCCACACACAATGATCGATTGAGAGAGAGTTAATTCCACACTCTCACTATGAAGCTCAGTTAATCAACACATACATTTTCAACTGGGCCATTGTCACATTGTCTAATTTGGTAAAGCCAGAAGTACAGTACTTATTTACTATCTCTGCCATACCCTCTGCTGCAGTGAGCAGTTTACCCTGCTTGGCCCTTATGAACCCCACTCTATCCTTCACTAATCCTTTACAATTAATATGTTTGAAGAACATGTTATGATTTATATTAGCGCAGCCTGCTAACATTTCCTCATGCTTCCTCTTCATTATTCCAGCCTTAGCCCCTCTCCTGCATTTTGAGCTGTTTTTCCTGGTTTCTATTGCTATTATTATTCCAGCATGCATCATATGCCTCTTTTTTCTTCCTTATTTTCTCGTCAATAACCTTAGACATCCAGGATACCCTAGCTTTGGACACTGCATATGTGTGTCTGGTGGCTATGTACCTGGCTGGCATCCCATTCAACTCAACTTTGAAAGTCTCCCATTTGTCAACCACTGTTTTATCCTCGCAATTTGCCTCATTTGCCACATTTTGCCCTCACTTAATCTATCTGTTTCCTTTTGAAGCCTCCTCACGTATACTTCACAATTAATTTCTTATCTATCTTTATGCTGTCAGCAAATTTAGCAACGGTACCTTCAGTCCCTTCATCCAAGCAATTTTTATAAATTGTAACAATTTGTAGCCCCAGCATGAATACACCACTCATCAGATCCTGCCACCCCGAAAAATAACCATTTGTGCGAACTCTTTTTGACCTGTTAGCGAGCCAACCATCAATCCATGCCAAAATGTTACGCCCAAAACCATGAATGTTTATTTTACACAATAACCTTTAATCTGGCACTTTGGCAAATGTCTTCTGGAAATGTAAGTACAGGACATCCACCGGTTCCCCATTCACAGCACATGGGCCTCTTTCAAAAAACTCCAATAATTTAGTTAAACATGATTTCCTTTTCAGAAAACCATATTGACTCTGCCTGATTGCCTTGTATTTTTTCCAAGTTGTAATATCTTTCAGAATGGCTTCTAACATTTTCCCGATGACAGCTGTTAGGCTAACAGCCTGTAGTTTCCTGCTTTCTGTCTCCATCCCTTTTTGAATCAAGGTATTACATTTGTCATATTTCAACCTGATGGAACATTCTCCAAAGCCAGGGAATTTTGCAAAATTAAAACAAATGCATCAACTGTCTCATTCGCCACTTCTTTCATGTCCTTCACGAGAAGTCCATCCGGACCCAGGAATTTGTCAGCCTGTCGACCCAACAATTTGCTCAATACCACTTTCCCTGTTGATTGGAATTTTCCTGTGCTCCTCCCTTCCATTTGCTGGTTTACAGCTATTTCTGGGATGTTACTTGTATCCTCTATAGTGAACACCAATGAAAAATACATTTGCCAATACCCTGTTTTCCATTATCAATCCCCCAGTTGCACTTTCTATAGAACCAATGCTCACTCTGCTAACTCTTTTCTTGTTCAACTATCTACAGAATCTCTGACTATCCACCGTAACCCCGTAACTATCCCCGTAACCCCACATAGTTATCCCGCAAATCCATCTAAACTATGCATCCCGGGACACTAAGGGGCAATTGAGCACGGCCAATCCACCTAACCCGCACATCTTTTCAATCGCTTCTCGGCCTTTTGGCTAAGATCAAGTGCAGTATGGATTGGATGCTGCACTTGGTTGAGGTCATTAGGTTACATTGAAGTTTCATATGAAGCAATTTTTAAAAGCGGCATCTCGGCCTTTTGGCTCAGATGCACATGAGCTCAAGCCTTGGAGGAGGAACCTCCCCCTCCTCCATTCAGCTTGGCTCATGTAGATCGGGCCCAGGACAGGGTAATTTGGTCGCTTGCCCTGTCTTGTCAGCCTGGATCGGAAATGTCTCAACTTGTTGAGACTCTGAATTGAATTTGATTGAATTGGAAAAGTACAAAAAAAATGTCTGGAAGAGGAAAGAGCGGCGGGAAAGCTCGGGTCAAGGCCAAGCCTCGCTCCTCCCGGGCTGGACTGCAGTTCCCGGTGGGCCGTGTTCACAGGCTCCTGAGAAAGGGCAACTATGCTGAGCGTGTGGGTGCCGGAGCCCCGGTCTATCTGGCTGCTGTGCTCGAGTATCTGACCGCTGAAATCCTGGAGCTGGCCGGGAACGCGGCCCGGGACAACAAGAAGACCCGCATCATCCCCAGACACCTGCAGCTGGCCGTCCGCAACGACGAGGAGCTCAACAAGCTGCTGGGAGGGGTGCTGCCTAATATCCAGGCCGTGCTGCTGCACAAGAAAAGCAGCGCTGGGGCCGCGAAGAGCAAGTGAAGCGCCCATTCTTTAATCTGATAACCCAAAGGCTCTTTTCAGAGCCACTCACTTTATCTGAAAAAGGGCGACCTGGTGTCTATCGGTCAGTTTCTGCACTGCTATTCACAGCACAGCTGTTTCCCGCTTTGTTCTATCAATCCGTACTATTGACACATACAGTATTTTAATGCAAGTTGCTGTTGTTTATCGGGGAAACCATCCCAGTGAACTGAATTGATCCTATTTCAAATATAATTGCTTTAAAATGTGATAATCTGCGAGGATATTCATCTGCAGCCCATCGGTTTTCAAAGTCAGTCACTGGATCTGGAAAAGTGTTAATTATTGTCTATGCGAATGTGCAAGCGTTCCTGCAATGGCTATATCTGTGTGAGTGGGTTACTGTTGGAGACATGCTTCATATTCTGAACGTAATTGACACAATTTTCAACACTCTCGCTGCGACTCGAAACACGTGCGGAGAAAGTGGATTTGCGGAATTATGGCTCGGAAACTGAAATGATCGCAGGTTTAGTAAAACTACTTTTAAAATTAAATTGTGGTAGAATTGTTAACGGCATCGTTTTTACTCGAACCATCAAAGGATTGGATATATGAGTGACCCCAATGCAACGGAGGGTTAATTGTAACATTGAGAGGTTTCAGTACTAGAGTCCTGGGAATATTCTGTCCTGGGAATTCAAACACTAGAATCGTTAACAGGAGATCGCAGCTCTTTCATTTGCCGATTTGGTGGCTCTTAAAAGAGCCGTTGTTGTTCTTGGTGCTGAGGTCGGGGTTTAGGCGCGTTCCCCGCGGATGCGGCGGGCCAGCTGGATGTCTTTGGGCATGATGGTGACTCGCTTGGCGTGGATGGCGCACAGGTTGGTGTCCTCAAAGAGACCCACCAGATAAGCCTCGCTGGCCTCCTGCAGGGCCATGACGGCCGAGCTCTGGAAGCGCAGGTCTGTCTTGAAGTCCTGAGCGATCTCTCGCACCAGGCGCTGGAAGGGCAGTTTGCGGATCAGCAGCTCGGTGGATTTTTGGTAGCGGCGGATCTCCCTCAGAGCCACAGTGCCGGGTCTGTAGCGATGAGGCTTCTTCACTCCGCCCGTGGCTGGAGCGCTTTTCCGGGCAGCTTTGGTAGCCAGCTGTTTGCGAGGAGCTTTCCCTCCGGTCGATTTGCGCGCTGTCTGCTTGGTCCTGGCCATTTTCTGAACGGATGCAGCACAATCTGAGACACAAAGACTGTTAATACAGAGTCTGCGCTGCATCCGCCTTTTTAAACTCTGCGAGGGACCGCCCCCAGCGGGAATTGGCCCAGGAAGTTTCAATCAAACTCTGACCAGCGAATTAATGTCTGTACCTCAGGTTCTGATTGGTTCAGTTGTTTTCTTAACCGCCCCTTTCAGAAATTCCGCCGTTTTCTGTGCAGGAAATAACCGTTTGTATAAAATAAGTCTTCATTCCGTCCTTAATAAGATAATTCCCAGAAACATTGAAGATTTGAAGTCTATCTCCCCCCACTTAGTGCTTTAGACCCTTTTCCCGCTCTCTGGGCTGTTCATTCCCAGAATCTCACGCTGTTCCACTCGATCCCTGTCCCTTTCCTTTCCAGCCCATTCAGATTTCCCCTCTCCTGTCGCTTGTAACATTCGCCGCCGTTTTCGGGGGAAAGGATCAGAAATCAGTCGCTTCTCTGTCTCCCTGAAGCCGGTGTGAAAGGGGTTGAGTCTGTTGTTTGTTACAGAGAGTGACTTCATATTTGTCCCGTTTGACATTACTGAATAGAGTCGTTTGCTGCCCGTGGCGGACAAATGTTCACAAATGAAACCTCTTTGTAAAATAATCTTACAGCAGAATATTAATTGAGAATCTATTTTTAATAAGTTAAGAATTTGTCTCAATTCCCTTTCCCGCGCTGAAATTGGCGGCATTTCCCCAATTCAAAATTTCTGCTGGTTGACAGTTGAAGCCAATGATTGGCTCAATGTTCACATTCGGTGCTCTGCGATTGGTTCAGAGCTGCGAATGCGGAGAGGATGGCCAATCAGAAGCAGGCTGGGGTTGGAGCGGCTCAAACTGCGGGAATTGCGGGTTTGTGAATGACAGAGCGGAAACTGATCAGTTTCACAAAGCCTGTCAGTTTCAGTGCGGAAACAACCGTCTGGGGGCAAATAGCATCACAACTGGGACTGGTTCCAGTGAACGATTCACCGGCTGCTGCTACTAAACTCCGCTATTCCAGAGAAAGCTTTGATAAACTCTATCCAAACACTGGGTGATTAAACAGGAGTGATGCGGCGTTTCACTGAGGGCACATGTCAACTGGGGGCTGCTCAGACAATCCACTTAAAAATTTCAAAAACAATCCGCATCGCTGCTCCAAATGAAATGTTAAATTCGGTGATTCCCGCACTGTAACCTAAACAAAACAAACATGCATCTCAAGTACTGAACAGCCTATCCCAGCTCCGTCCCCAGGTCAATGCTCTCTCTGTGAAGCGGTTTTTGGCTCTGAAAAGAGCCTTTGTTGTGTGTTCGGTAGGAAGGTTCCAGTTGTTCAGCCGCCGAATCCATAAAGAGTGCGGCCCTGGCGTTTCAGAGCGTACACCACATCCATGGCAGTGACCGTCTTGCGCTTGGCGTGTTCAGTGTAGGTGACCGCATCCCTGATCACATTCTCCAGGAAAACCTTCAGCACCCCGCGAGTCTCCTCATAGATCAAACCCGAGATCCGCTTGACACCGCCACGGCGAGCCAGGCGGCGGATTGCTGGCTTAGTGATGCCCTGGATATTATCACGAAGCACTTTGCGGTGCCGCTTTGCGCCGCCTTTACCCAGTCCTTTGCCCCCTTTCCCTCTGCCAGACATGATGATTCTTCACTCAGATCTCTGCACAATATGGGAGAGGAACTCTTTCAGGCTCCTTTTATACAGCCCGCCCCGACCTGACTGAGAAAGGCGGAGTGAGAGCAGAGAGGGGAGGAGACAGAGTGAAGATCAAACACAGAGCGGGAGGGAGGAGAGAGCCGGACTGACACACACACACAGAACGGCCCGTGATCTTTCAGCTCCACCTCCAGTTTCTGCAACCGCCAATTTCAACCCGTTTATTAACAATGGAAGCGAAACACAGCTCCCCACACAAACCCTTCCAGAGCCGCCCTTCACACACAAGAGTTTCTACAAACCCGGAGCTTTGAAATATGGAATCAAAACAGAAAATGCTGCAACTAATTAGCAGCTCCGGCAGCTTTTGTGAAGAGAGAGAGAGACAGAGTTAACGTTTCGGATCGTGACTTTGTTCTTTTGTGTTTTTAAACCTGGTCCCGTAATAATTCCCAGTCAGTAATATTCCGACCTAAACACAGTCGATTCTATAGCAAGAATCTTCCTCCGGAACATCCTCACACACATCTGCTTCTCGCTGTTTGCAAACACTTTATTGAAGCTGTTTGGGGCAATTTCCTGTGTTAGAATTAAGGGAGTCAGGATGGCCGAGCGGTTTAAGGCGCTGCGTTCAGGTCGCAGTCTCCTCTGGAGGCGTGGGTTCAAATGATTGACATTGATTTTTGGCTAAGAATTGCCGTCTCAGAGCGCCAGGCACCTGGGTTCGATTCCCGGCTGAGGTCTCTGTCTGTGTGGAGTTTGCAGATTCTCCCCGGGCTTCCTCCGGGTGCTCCGGTTTCCTCCCGCACACCAAAGTGCCTGTCAGGTTGATTGGCCATGCTAAATTGCACCGGAGTCTCCGGTCAATAAATAGGGTAATGGGGATCCGGACTGGGTGGGATTGAGGTCGGTTCAGACTCGATGGGACGATTGGCCTCCTTCTGCACTGCAGGGATTCGATTAAAAATTAGGCTGCAATGCGGTATTTAGCCACCAGTGTTACTGTCTCACACTATTATTAAGAGATAATATCAGGGTAGTACTGAGGGATGACATAGGCTCTGAGGAACAAAACGTGGAATCATTATGGGTAGAGATGAGGAATAGTAGAGGGAGAAAGACACTAGTAGGTGTGGTATATAGGCCCCCAAATAATAATGTTGAGGTAGGGAGGGCTATAAACAAGCAGATAAGGGATGCGTGTAAAAACGGAGCGGCAATAATCATGGGGGACTTCAACATGCACATTGACTGGCAGACTCAAGTTGGTAAGGGTGGAATGGAGGAAGAGTTCTTAGAATGCTGTCGGGATAGTTTCCTTGAACAGCATGTTACGGAACCGACGAGGGAACGAGCTATTTTGGATCTGGTATTGTGTAACGAGGTAGGTAGAATTAAGGATGTTATTGTGAAGGACCCTCTTGGGTCTAGTGACCACAATATGGTCGAATTTCTGATTCAGATGGAAGAGGAGAAAGTTTGGTCCCAAACCAGTGTCCTCTGTTTGAACAGAGGGAGATATGATAGGATGAGGGATGAATTGGCTAAGGTAGACTGGGAGAGCAGGCTGGCAGGTAGGATAGCTGAGGAACAGTGGAGGATTTTTAAGGAGATCCTTTTCAGTTCTCAGCAAAAATATATTCCAGCAAAAAACAAGGATTGTAAGAAAAGGGAGAACCAGCCGTGGATAACGAAGGAAATAAAGGAGAGTATTAAAATAAAAACAGCTGCGTACAGAGTGGCCAAAAATAGTGGAGAAACAAGTGATTGGGAAAAATTTAAGAAACAACAAAGGGAGACTAAGAAAGCGATAAAGAAAGGAAGGATAGACTATGAAGCTAGGCTAGCAATTAATATAAAAAATGATAGTAAAAGTTTTTATAAATATGTAAAAAGGAATAGAGTGGCTAGAGTGAATGTTGGACCCTTGGAGGACGAGAGGGGGGAGTTAATAGTGGGAAATGAGGATATGGCTGAGTCTTTAAATACGTTTTTTGTGTCGGTCTTCACGGTGGAGGACACAAATAGTTTGCCAAATATTAACGATAGAGGGTTGGCAGCAGGAGAAATACTTAATACAATTAATGTTACCAGAGAGGCAGTGCTGGGTAGACTAATGGGACTGAAGGTGGATAAGTCCCCGGGTCCGGATGGAATGCATCCCAGGGTATTGAAAGAAATGTCAGAGGTAATAGTGGATGCGTTAGTGATTATTTATCAAAACACGTTGCATTCTGGGGTAGTGCCGGTTGATTGGAAAACGGCTAATGTTATGCCGCTGTTTAAAAAAGGAAGGAGACAAAAGGCGGGTAACTATAGGCCGGTCAGCTTAACATCTGTAGTAGGGAAAATGCTGGAATCCATTATTAAAGAGGAGATAGCAGGGCATCTGGATAGAAATGGCTCGATCAATCAGACGCAGCATGGATTCATGAGGGGAAAGTCGTGCTTGACGAACATGTTGGATTTTTATGAAGATGTGACTAGGGCGGTTGATGGAGGAGAACCGGTGGATGCGGTGTTTTTGGATTTCCAAAAGGCGTTTGATAAGGTGCCCCATAAAAGGCTGCTGAAGAAGATTAGGGCACACGGAGTTGGGGGTAGTGTGTTAAAGTGGATTGGGGACTGGCTATCCGACTGGAAGCAAAGAGTCGGAATAAATGGGTGTTTTTCCGGTTGGAGGAAGGTAACTAGTGGCGTGCCGCAGGGATCGGTACTCGGGCCGCAACTGTTTACCATTTATATAGATGATCTGGAGGAGGGGACGGAGTGTAGGGTAACAAAGTTTGCAGACGACACAAAGATAAGTGGAAAAGTGAATCGTGTGGAGGACGGAGAAGATCTGCAGAGAGATTTGGACAGGCTGAGTGAGTGGGCGAGGATATGGCAAATGGAGTATAACGTTGAGAAATGCGAGGTTATACACTTTGGAGGAAATAATAACAAATGGGTTTATTATCTCAATGGAAACAAATTAAAACATGCTACCGTGCAAAGGGACCTGGGGGTCCTTGTGCATGAGACGCAAAAGCCCAGTCTGCAGGTACAACAGGTGATCAAGAAGGCAAATGGGATGTTGGCCTATATTGTGAAGGGGATAGAATATAAAAGCAGGGATGTCTTGATGCACCTGTACAGGGCATTGGTGAGGCCGCAGCTGGAATACTGTGTGCAGTATTGGTCCCCTTATATGAGGAAGGATATATTGGCATTGGAGGGAGTGCAGAGAAGGTTCACCAGGTTAATACCGGAGATGAGGGGTTTGGATTATGAGGAGAGGCTGAGGAGATTGGGTTTGTACTCGTTGGAGTTTAGAAGGATGAGGGGGGATCTTATGGAGACTTATAAGATAATGCGGGGGCTGGATAGGGTGGAGGCGGAGAGATTCTTTCCACTTAGTAAGGAAGATAAAACTAGAGGACACAGCCTCAAAATAAAGGGGGGTCGGTTTAAGACAGAGTTGAGGAGGAACTTCTTCTCCCAGAAGGTGGTGAATCTCTGGAATTCTCTGCCCACTGAGGTGGTGGAGGCTACCTCGCTGAATATGTTTAAAGCGCGGATGGATGGATTCCTGATCGGTAAGGGAATTAAGGGTTATGGGGATCAGGCGGGTAAGTGGTACTGATCCACGTCAGATCAGCCATGATCTTATTGAATGGCGGGGCAGGCTCGAGGGGCTAGATGGCCTACTCCTGCTCCTATTTCTTATGTTCTTATGTTCTTATGAATCTACCAGACATCTTTATTATGAGAGAAAGTGGCGATTGAACAAATATGCAATTCAAATGAAATTCAGCTTCTGCTGTGTTTTGCTTTAGTCTGAATTTGAAATGATCTCTATTGAGAACGAGCCGGGCCGCGGGACAGGAATCATTTTCTTGCGGGTTCAGCTCTTTCCTGAGAGATGTGGGTGGCTCTGAGAAGAGCCTTTGGGTTCAGAGGTTTACAATTTGCTCGGGTTGTTTCACTTCTTTCCTGACGCTTTCTTCGCTTTTGCTGCTTTCACTTTGGGTTTGGCCTTCGATTTAGTCACTTTTTTGACAGACTTTCCGCCCGTCACCTTCTTCACAGGAGACTTTTTCTTCAGGGCTGCTTTCTTCACCGCCTTTTTTGGAGTTGCCGCCTTCTTGCTGCTTGTTTTCTTCACTGTTGATTTCTTCACTGGAGTTTTCTTTGCTGCGGGTTTCTTGGCTGCTGCTTTCTTTGTTGTCACCTTCTTGGCCGCTGTTTTCTTTACTAAAGGTTTCTTGGCTGTTGGTTTCTTCGCCTTCTTTCCCATTTTCCCCGGGCTTTCCTTCTTAGCGAGTTTGAAGGAGCCGGAGGCGCCCTGTCCCTTTGTCTGCACCAGAGACCCTGTCTCCACCTTCCTCTTGATCGTTAACCTGATCTGGGAGACGCGCTTCCCCACATCCACTCCGCTGCCAGCCAAAGCTTTCTTTATCGCGGCCAGGGACATCCCCTTGCGATCGCTGCATTCCGCCACAACATTGAGGATCTGCTCGCCTAACTTGGGACCGGCTGCCGCAGGTCGGGGAGCCGCCTTCTTCTTCCTGGGAGACTTCACTTGAGCGGGAGCGGCTGGAGGAGCCGTTTCGGCGGCTGCAGTTTCAGTCATATCCGAGAGTGTGTGGAAAATCTGTGTGAGAGTCAGAACTGGATCCGAAATGAACCCAGTGGTGGCGGCACAGAGCAACTTAAAGGCAGAGAGCGGACGGAGCAGAGACAAGCTGCTGTCAGCTCCCGGCTCCTCCAGCCTCTCTGTGTTTCTCTCTCCTCACAAACTCTCCCCTTGCAATGAAATTCCGCCTCTCCAGAGATCCAGCTCACATCCTTCATGTCTCTGACACACGAATGTTTGCTGTTGAAAAGGTTTCACTCGAACTGAGAACTCCATTTTCCACTGAAACCCGTTTTACTGCTGCACTGATCGCGCTCTCACACGCGATAGCTGACATGTTCTCAACTTTTCCACTCAAATCTTCAATTTAGCGAACCATTTGCCTTGAAATCTAACTTTGGGGCTCAGCAGGGAGACTAAGGGAATCTTTGATTGGAAGATTATTTTATTTTACACAAGAGAGACTCGGAGATCTCATGATCAGAACAGACACACAAACACAGTTGGATTCGTCTGAACCGCCCGCTCCTTTCATACACTCTCTCTTACACAATATTCACATCTACACATTCACAGGACAAAACTTTCACCAACTGTAAGGTCCCAGGACGGAATTTCCCCTCCTTCCGGCCTTTGCTCCGGATTCCAGGGGGTTAGTTAGTTTTTCACCTCAGTAACTGTTAAACACTCTGAAGCCCGCTCCCCACAGATTGTCTTTGAATTCATTCATGGAATGTGGGCGTCGCTGTCTGGGTCAGCATTTATTGCCCATCCCTAATTGCCCTTGGGAAGGTGGTGATGAGCTGCCTTCTGGAACCGCTGCAGTCCATGTGGTGTAGGACCATATCTGTTCACCAGATTCAGCGGCCAGAGCCAATCATATCTGTCCCCCCCCCCCAGTTATTACAGTGATTGCTGACATCACTGTGTTTGTTTACGATGAAATACAAATTATCTGCTCTTGGAGTCTCTCGATTTCCTGTTTTATTTGTTTCTCCTGCACTGACAGGTAACAATAAATCACAACCTCAACACCCAGTGACAGCCAGTTAAATAATAATCCCCCACTCGCTGATAATGGAGTTTCTAAAAGCGACACACAGTTTCTGACCATCCTCCGATTGGGCCTGGAGGGAACCAGATTCATTGTCAGAGCTGGACTTTCTTACTGAGGGAGTGGCACAGTCAGGTGAACGATGGTGGTGGAGTGGTGACTGGGCGAGCATTTGACCAAACGTCAGTTCCTGACCATCACAGTGGTGATTTATTTAATTAGCTATCGCATGTCACAACAGTAGGTGGGCACTCCTAAAATAAAATTCACTAAAGATTTCTAATGGAAAATCAAGCTTCAGTTTGCTTTCAGTTGTTTAAATGAAAGGACAGGCCTCAAAATTAAACAATGAGTTCCCAGTCAGAAACAACAGTAAAAAGATAAATTGAACTGTCCAGAAAAACGAGACAAGCCAAGTTCAGTTTACAAACTGTGCTATGGACACACCTGGTGCGGAATGAAATCAGCAACTCAGGTAGTTCCGTAATTACAACTGATTAAAATAACGATTCCTTCAGCAGAGTGAGCGATGGTGGTATAGTGGTGAGCATAGCTACCTTCCAAGCAGTTGACCCGGGTTCGATTCCCGGCCATCGCATTCATAATTTGTTTTAGAACCTTCTCCGCGAATATTATTTTAAACCGAGTGGACAAAAACAGGGCGAACGCAACATTTGACAATAGTGAATTAAAATAGACGTATCAGTTTTTATTTTTTTCTATTCGGACGTAATTCGTTTCTCATGAAAAAATATTGAAATAGGAAAACAAGTCTCTGACATCAAATGAGTTCTCCGTTCGTGACAAAGATACAAAGTAACAGTAGAGGAACACATTTCAGCTCACACACTGTGCTCTGCACAATCCCGGTACTTGATAGAAGTTAATATAAACATTACTGAGGTTACATTATTTACAGAAATGCGCAGCTGCGATGGCCGAGTGGTTAAGGCGTTGGACTTGAAATCCAATGGGGTTTCCCCGCGCAGGTTCGAGCCCCGCTCGCAGCGGTTATGATTGTGAAGTGTTTACTTCCGCTATTTCAAAAACACCTGCTGATTTTTTTGGTATGAAGTATTTCGATCGCCATCATGCTTTCAGCTGCATGGCTCCGGGCCGGGTGCAGGAAGGTGAGCTTGGAAAGGGGGGCCTCGGGCTGGCATGGACAAGATAGGCCGAATGGGTTCCGAGTCAGAGAGGTTTACAGCATACAGGCCCTTCGGCCCAACTTGTCCATGCCGCCCTTTTTTTAAACCACCAAGCAAATCCCATTTGCCTGCATTTGGCCCATATCCCTCTATACCCATCTTACCCATGTAACTGTGGAAATGCATTTTGAAAGACAAAATTGTACCCACCTCTACTACTACCTCTGGCAGCTTGTTCCAGACACTCACCACCCTCTGTGTAAAACAAATGTCCCTCTGGACACTTTTGTATCTCTCCCCTCTCACCTTAAACCTGTGCACTCGAGCTTTCGACTCCCCAACCTTTGGGAAAAGATATTAACTATTCTCGCTGATCTGTGTCCCTCATTATTTTATAGATCTCTATAAGATCACCCCTCAGCCTCCTACGTCCAGAGAAAAAAATCCCAGTCTATCCAGCCTCGCCTTAAAACTCAAACCATCAAGTCCCGGTAGCATCCGAGTAAATCTTTTCTGCATGCTCTCTAGTTTAATGATACCCTTTCTATAATAGTGACGAGGACTGTACACAGTATTCCAAGTGTGGCCTTACCAATGACTTGTATGACTTCAACAGGACGTCCCAATTCCTGTATTCAATGTTCTGACCGATGAAACCAAGCATGCCAAATGCCTTCTTCACCACTCTGTCCACCTGTGACTCCACTTTCAATGAGCTTTGAACATGTACCCCGAGATCTCTTTGTTCTGCATCTCTCCCCAATGCTCTGCCATTAACTTGGTAAATCTGCCCTGGTTTAATCTACCAAAATGCATCACCTTGCATTTGTCTGAATTAAACTCCGTCTGTCATTCGTCAGCCCACTGGCCCAATTGATCAAGATCCCTTTACAATTGGAGATAACTTTCTTCACTGTCCACGATGCCACCAATCTTGGTGTCATCTGCACACTTACTAACCATGCCTCCTATATTCTCATCCAAATCATTAAAATAAATGACAAATAACAGTGGACCCAGCACTGATCCCTGAGGCACACCCCTCGGGACTCCAGTTTGAAAAACAACCCACTATAACCACCCTCTGGCTTCTGTCAAGAAGCCAATTTTGTATTCATTAAGATACCTCACCCTGGATCCCGTGAGATTTAACGTTATGCAACAACCTATCTTGCGGTACCTTGTTAAGGTACCCTTTGTTTCCCAAATGTATCAGTTAAGGGGATAAATATGTGGGGTGACTGAGACAGGTTCTGGGTGGGATGGTGTCTCAGAGAGTCGGTGCAGACTCAATGGGCCAAATGGCCTCCATCTGCGCTGGAGGGATTCTATTGCAGTTCAGGCTGAGATAGACACATTTTGGTTTCTTTGGGAATCAAGGGAGTGAGGAGTAAACTGGAGTTGAACCCAAGATCTGAAACTCTATAAGAAGCTGGTATGCCCACATCTGGAGACTGCACCCATACTTTGGAACCCACACTTTCAAAGAGATATTCAGCTGATAGAGAGAGTGCAATGATATGTAACCAGGAAAATGGAAGGCATGAGGGGAATACCTGATGAAGGATTAAGGATTCTTGAATTGCAATCTTTAGAGAAGGCTGATTTATGGTTTAGTTCAATATTATAAATTGATACATGGCCTTATTACCTAAGCTTCAAAAGATCTTTATTCGCATCTACTGTATTTTGGGTGGGCATCAGTATAAAGTGCAGAAATTTGGTTCATGCGACGATATTCACAATTTGTTTTCCCCACATAGAATTGTTGATATTTCAAATGCTTTACCTGATTTTGATGGTGAATACTGAAAATGTAGTGACTTTTGAAAAACTTGTCAGAAATATGTATGATTTCTATCTTTGTATTGTCTGATGCTGTTCTTGTTTTAATGCTGTGCCTCTGTGCTTCGCACTGTATGGCAATAAAGACACATAACTCATCATTGTATTGAATCATACAATCCCTACAGTGCAGAATGAGGCCATTCAACCCATCAAGCCCTATTCCCGTAACCGCACATATTTACCCTGCTAATCCCCTGACACTAAGAGTCAATTTAGCATGGCCAATCAACCTAACCCCCGCAGACAAGGGGAGAATGTGCAAACCCCACACAGTGAACTGGGACTGCAATTGAACCCAGTTCCCTGATGCTGTGAGGCAGCAGTGCTATCCACTGTGCCATCATGCTGCCCTTGAATGGAGGAACATTATTGATGAGCCATGTGGCCAATGTCTGCTCTTATTTCCTGTGTTCTTGTGACTGGAAGAGACGGATCCATGGATACTGAGGGAAATAAGGGTGGAAATTGTAGAGGCATTGGCCAAAAGTTTCCTATCCTTGCTAGTTATATGTGTGGTGCCAGAGGACTGGAGAATTGCAAATGGTAAACACACTTTTTCAGAAAAGGCTGTGAGGATAAGCCAACTAAATCCAATCAGTTTCACCTCAGCAATGTGGGATATTCTCCAAACAATAACTGCAGATAAAATTAACACTCACTTGTGCTAATGTGCATTAATTAAGGAAAACACATACATAATGATTAAAGGGGAATCATATTTAACTTGCTCGAGATTTTCATGAGGGTAACAGAAAAGGTTGATGAGGGTAATGTGGTTAATGTGAACATGGACTGGCAAAAAGCATTTTATAAATAAAGGGGCACACAGCAAACTTGTGGTAACATTTGGAGCTGATAGAATAAAAGGGACAGCAGCAACATGGATAGGAAACTGACTGAGTGACAGGAAACACAGTGGGAAGTATTTTTATTTGGATTGGAGGTCGGTTAAAGTGGGATTCCAGGAGAGTTGGTGTTAGGAATTCTGCTCTTCCTGATACATATTAGAGACATCGGCAATGCTGTACAGAGCACACATTCAAACTGTGGTAATTACATAATATGTGACAGCATTGTGAACAGTGAGGAGGTAGTGTTGAAGCTCACAGTTTCTTAGACAGCTCGTGGATTGGCCAAACAAGACCAATTTAAAGCAGAGAAGTGTGAAATGATTTATTTCAGTGGGAAGAAAAGGGAGAGACAAGAGAAAAGAAATGATACAATTGTAAAGACATGCAGGAACAAGGGACCTGTGGTCAAATGTGACACTAATAATTGCTGTTTAGGTGGCAGGTTGAGAGTGTGGTTACTAAGGCATTTGGGATTGTGAGCTTTATACGTCGGGGGCATAGTGAACAAGAGGAAGCAAGTTGTGGGAAACCTGTATCAAACCCTGGTTTGGCCTCAATTGGAGTATTGCACTCTGATCTGGACAGCAGTGTTTAGAAAGGGTGTGAATGCATTAGCAAGGGTGTAATAAATCTCTGGGCGTGAGTCCAGGGATGAGGAAGTTCAGTTACATCGGTAGATTGGAGAATTTGGGTCTGTGGTGAAGAGAAGATTGAGAGGAGATTTGATAGAGGTGTTCAGAATTGTGGAGGGAATTGGAAGGAGCTGATAGGGAGAAGCTGTCATGTCCCAGTCTTCCTCTGTCAGGAAGTGTTCCCCAAACTGAATTAATAGGGCATTGTTCGCAGTTACACTTCTCCAGCAATGCTAAATATTCCGAGTATTTGTTTTAATGTGAAACATTTATGATAATTATACAAACACAATAAGTTATTTAGAGTAAAGAAGAAACATTAAAAGTGAAAATACATGTTGACGTCCTTCTGCTGGGCTTTTAGTCTTTCCGGTATGGGCCAGTGGTCTGATTAATCCGATGGTGCTTTTCCCAGTCACCTGCATAACGTGGCTCGAATCCCAGATTTCTAGTTTTTGAACTGCACAGGGGAGCATTTAAGAAAGTATTGGGGCTGAATGGCCTCGTCTGTGCTCTCGGTCTCCTTCCACCTGGTGGGCTGATCTGACATCCACCCCACAGTGGAGTCGCTGCACAGATTGCCTTAAAAATGGTCTCTAAGATAACGGAGTGACTGTGAATCTCGTCACCACTTCCATCCTGACTAATTTCCTCCACTTCGAACCATCCAACAATGTCAGAAGGAGTGAGAACTGGAGTAGGAGACTCCATTAATGAATGAGGTCCCATTTTGACCACTCGAGAATCCGGCCTTGCTCACTCCATCTCTGTTCTCCAGCCAACTCTGAATGGCCTGTTCGAGGATCGCCTTGCTCCAAAGCAGCTGAATTTGATGTCTGTCAGCAAGTTGTTGAGATTTGGCTATTCTTCACCTCCAACTTCAGACCAATCGGGGCTTCCAGGGCTGGTTGAGCAGAAACAACAATAATTGAGGATTTTGCAGTGTTGTTACATTCGAGTAGATTTCCACCTGGGGCTTTTTATTAAACACCGGCTTTTTCACTTCATTAACAACTGTAGGAATGGCAATGCAATGTATTGGCCCATTTATCTCAAATAGGATTTTGCACGTCATGTTGAAGTTGCACAAGACATTGGGAAGGCCACACTAGGAATACCGTGTGCAGTTCTGGTCACCCTATTATAGAAAGAATATTATTAAATTTGAAAGAGATCTATAAAATAATGAGGGCTATAGATCAGCTCGATAGTCAATGTCTTTTCTCAAAGATCGGGGAGTTTAAAAGTGGAGGGCATAGGTTTAAGGTGAGAGGGGAGAAACACAAAAGGGTCCAGAGGGGCAATTTTTGCACAGACGGTGGTAACTGTCTGGAACGAGCTGCCAGAGGTAGTACTAGAGGTGGTTACAATTTTGCCTTTGAAAAAGCATTTAGATAGTTACATGGGTAAGATTGGTATGGAGGAATATGGGGCAAACGCAGGCACCTGGACTAGTTTAATGGCAAAATCTGGGCAGCATGGATGAGTTGGGCTGAAGGGCCTGTTTCCAGCTGTAAATCTCTGTCACTCTATGACTATGACTCTAGTCCCAATAGGAAATGATGCAGGTTGTCACTGTCATTGCTGTAAGTGGGAGATGGACAATGCTCACTCACAGCATCTGTATTCCGTATGAACAGCTGGCAGGTCGACCACCAAACCGATGGTAAACATTCTGCCAACATCCAGTGAAACTGGGTAATTATGGTAACGGGTCGGTACATTGACAACACAGGACTCTGTGACAATAGCTTCATACCCAACAGGGTGATGTCACCAGGATCCACAATTCCCCCAGTTTGGAGATTCCTGTCAGGAAGCAAGGAGCAAAGTGTAAGACACCAGAGAAAAGACAAGAGATCTTTATTTCTATCGAACCAATCATTATCTCAGGAGTTCCCAAATGAATGACTTCTTTAAGAGGTCAGAGAGTCATCGAATTTTACAGCACAGAAAGAGGCCATTCAGCCCCTCGTGTATGTACTGGCCATCAGCATCTATCTATTCTAATCCCATTTTTCAGTGCGTATTCACGTGTACGACCTGGATGAGGGAACCAAACGTAACATTTCCACGTTTGCTGACAACACAAAACTGGGCAGAATTGTGAGTTGTGAGGAGGATGCAAGGAGGCTTCAAGGTAATTTGGACAACTTGAGTGAGTGCGCAAACACATGGCAGATGCAGTACAACGTGGCTAAATGTGAAGTTATACACTTTGGTGTGAAAAACAGAAAGGAAAGGATCACATGAGATCTGATTAAAACATATAAAATTCTAACAGGGCTGGACAGACGACATGCAGGAAGGATGTTTTCCGTGGTTTTTGAACCAGCAACATTGACCAAGAAGTGGAAAGCGGAAGATCACCTCCAGTGATAAACAGGAGTTAGAACATCCGGTCGAGGCGGCTGAGGGACTTCACTGGTGCATTCTGGGAGAAGTCGGACCAGCAACATTTACCAAGAAGTGGGAAGTTGAAGATCTGGTGTCAAGGAGCGGTAAACCCGAAACACTACATTAGTGTTTCCCTTGCTCCCTCCTCTAATCAAAAAAAAGGCCACCGTGGGAAAGTAAAAGTGAAGGTAAGAGTTTTATAAATTTTCTCAAATAATTTAATTGGTGCTCGAAATGTCGGTTGGTGGGGTTAAGTGTTGCACTTGTGGGATGTGGGAGATCCGGGGCTTCCAGCATCTCGGACAACTATGTCTGCAGGAAGTGCACCCAATTGCAGCTCCTTTCAGACCGCATGGATACGTTGGAGCAGCAGTTGGATGCCCTCAGGAGCATGGAGGAGGCGGAAAGCATCATAGATAGGAGCTTTAGAGATGTGGTCATACCCAAGGTGCAGGCAGATGGATGGGTGGCCGCCAGAAGGGGCAGGCAGTCAGTGCAGGAATCCCCTGTGGTCATCCCCCTCTCTCGCAAGTATACCATTTTGGATACTGTTGGGGGAGATGGGCTATCAGGGAATAACAGCAGCAGCAGCCAAAGCAGTGGCACCATGGCTGGCTCTGTTGTTAAGCAGGGAGGGACAAAGAGCACGAGAACAATAGTTATAGGGGATTCTATAGTTAGGGGTGTAGATAGGCGTTCCTGTGGACGTGAAAGAGACTCCAGGATGGTATGTTGCCTCCCTGGTGCCAGGGTCCAGGATGTCCCTGAACAGACAGAAAGCATTCTGAAGGGAGAGGGTAAACAGCCAGAGGTCGTGGTACATATTGGTACTAACGACATAGGTAAGAGGAGTGATGAGGTCCTGCAGCAGCAGTTTAGGGAGTTAGGCAGAAAGTTAAAAAGCAGGATCTCGAGGGTTGTAATCACAGGATTACTCCCTGTGCCACGTGCCAGTGAGGCTAGGGATAGATAGTGCAGCTCAACATGTGGCTAAACAGCTGGTGCAGGAGGGAGGGTTTCAGATATCTGGACGATTGGAGTCTCTTTCGGGGCAGATGGGGCCTGTACAAGAAGGACGGGTTGCATCTAAACTGGGAGAGCACAAATATTCTGGCCGGGAGGTTTGCCAATGTCACATGGAAGGATTTAAACTAGTTTAGCAGGGGGGTGGGAACCAAAGCAAAGGTGAATTAGCTGAAGGAGAACCAGAGAGTAGGACCAGTAAGACCCAGAGAAACAGCAGGCAGGGTGGGGTTTATAATCAAAGAGGATCTGGTGGACTGAAGTGCATCTGTTTCAATGCGAGAAGTGTTACAGGTAAGGCAGATGAACTTAGAGCTTGGATTAGTACTAGGAAATACGATGTTGTTGCCATTACAGAGACTTGGTTAAGGGAAGGACAGGATTGGCAGCTTAACATTCCAGGATACAGATGTTTCAGGCGGGATAGAGGGGGATGTAAAAGGGGTGGGGGAGTTGCACTACTGGTTAAGGAGAATATGATGTGGAGATGCCGGCGTTGGACTGGGATAAACACAGTAAGAAGTCTCACAACACCAGGTTAAAGTCAAACAGGTTTATTTGGTAGCACAAGCCACTAGGTTCGGAGCGCTGCCCCTTCATTAAGGAGAATCCCAAGGCATTTTATACATATGTTAGGAACAAGAGGGTTGTCAGAGAAAGAGTCGGACCTCTCAAGAACAAAGGAAGGGAATTATGCTTAGAACCCAAGGAAGTAGGTGAGATCCTAAATGAATACTTTGCATCAGTATTCACAAAGAAGACGGACACGTTGATTGGTAGTGTCTCAGAGGGATCTGTAGACCCGTTAGAACAAATCGCAATTACAAGGGAGGAAGTGTGAGGTGTTTTAGGAAGCATAAAGGTAGACAAATCCCCAGGGCCAGATGGCATCTGTCCTAGATTAGTGAGAGAGACAAGAGATGAAATTGCTGGGCCTCTAACAGAAATCTTTGTTTCTTCATTGGACACAGGTGAGGTCCCAGAGGATTGGAGGATAGCAAATGTGGTCCTGTTATTTAAGAAGGGTAGCAAGGATAACCGGGGTAATTATAGGCCAGTGAGCTTGACGTCCGTGGTAGGGAAATTGTTGGAGAAGATTCTTAGAGATAGAATCTATACACGTTTAGAACTGAATAGTCTCATTAGCGATAGACAACATGGTTTTGTATGAGGGAGGTCATGCCTCACAAATTTGGTTGAGTTTTTTGAGGAGGTGACAAAAATGATAGACAAGGAAAGGGCCGTGGATGTCGTCTACATGGATTTTAGTAAAGCATTTGACAAGGTCCCTCATGGCAGACTGGTGCAAAAGATTAAATCTCATGGGATCAAAGGTGAACTAGCTAGATGGGTACAGAACTGGCTTGGCCATAGAAGACAGAGGGTAGCAGTGGAGGGGTCTTTTTCTGATTGGAGGTTTGTGACTAGTGGTGTTGCGCAGGGCTCTGTACTGGGACCTCTGCTGTTTGTGATATATATAAATGATTTGGAAGATGTAGCTGGTCTGATTAGTAAGTTTGCGGACGACACAAAGACTGCTGGAGTTGCGGATAGTGATGAACATTGTCAGAGAATACAGCAGGATATAGATAGGCTGGAAAATTGGACAGAGAAATGGCAGATGGAATTTAATCCAGATAAATGAGAAGTGATGCATTTTGGTAGATCTAATGCAGTGGGGAGCTATACAATAAATGGCAGACCCATCAGGAGTATAGACACGCAGAGGGATCTGGGTGTGCAAGTCCACAGATCCTTAAAGGTGGCAGCACAGTTGGAAAAGGTGGTGAAGAAGGCATATGGCATGCTTGCCTTTATTGGACGGGGCATAGAGTATAAAAGTTGGCATATGATGTTGCAGTTATATAGAACGTTGGTTAGGCCACATTTGGAATACTGCGTCCAGTTCTGGTCGCCACACTACCAGAAGGACATGGAGGCTTTGGAGAGAGTGCAGAAAAGGCTTACCAGGACGTTGCCTGGTATGGAGGGTATTAGATATGAGGCGAGATTGAGTAAACTAGGGTTGTTCTCCCTGGAAAGACGGAGGTTGAGGGGCGACCTAATAGAGGTTTATAAAATTATGAAGGGCATAGATAGGGTGAACAGTTGGAAGCTTTTTCCCAGTTTAGAAATGACAAACACAAGGGGTCGCAAGTTTCAAGGGGGGCAAGGTTCAATACAGATATGTGGGGGACGTATTTTACACAGAGGGTGGTGGGGGCCTGGAATGCACTGCCAAGCAAGGTGGTTGAGGCAGACACGCTGGGATAATTTAAGACTTATCTAGATAGCCACATGAACATGGATATTCTCCTCATACTCACCTGATGAACAAAGAACAATACAGCACAGCAACAGACCCTTCGGCCCTCCAAGCCTGCCCCGATCATGTGTTCCGAACTAGACCATCCGTTTGTATCCCTCTATTCCCAGTCTGTTCATAGAAATATCCCTCTATTCCCAGTCTGTTCATAGAAATATGAACAGACTGGGAATAGAGGGATACAAACGGATGGTCTAATTAGGAACACATGATCGGGGCAGGCTTGGAGGGCCGAAGGGCCTGTTGCTGTGCTGTATTGTTCTTTGTTCATCAGGTGAGTATGAGGAGAATATCACAGCTGTACTCCGGGAGGTCACCTCAGAGGGCTCATACAGCGAGGCAATATGGGTAGAGCTCAGGAATAGGAAAGGTGTAGTCATAATGTTGGGGGTTTACTATTGGCCACCCAACGCCAGCGGGAGATAGAGGAACAGATATGTTGGCAGATTTTGGCAAGGTATAAAAGTAACAGGGTTGTTGTGGTGGGAGATTTTAACTTCCCCTATATTGATTGGGACTCACTTAATGCTAGGGGCGTGGATGGGGCAGAGTTTGTGAGGAGCATCCAGGAGGGCTTCTTGAAACAATATGTAGATAGTCCAACTAGGGAAGGGGCCATACTGGACCTGGTATTGAGGAATGAGCCAAGCCAGGTGGTCGATGTTTCAGTCGGGGAGCAGTTCGGGAACAGTGACCACAATCCAGTAAGCTTTAAGGTACTGGTGGATAAAGATAAGTGTAGTCCTCAAGTTAAGGTGCTAAATTGGGGGAAGACTAATTACAACAATATTAGGCAGGAACAGAAGAATGTAGATTGGGGGAAGATGTTTGAGGGCAAATCAACATCTGGCATGTGGGAGGCTTTCAAATGTAAGTTGATAGGGATTCAGGACCAGCACATTCCTGTAAGGATGAAGGATAAGTATGGCAAGTTTTGGGAACCTTGGATAACGAGAGATATTGTGAGCCGAGTCAAAGAGAAAAAGGAAGCATTTGTCAAAGCTAGGAGGCCGGGAACACACGAAGCAAGTGTAGAATACAAGGAAAGTAGAAAGAAACTTAAGCAAGGAGTAAGGAGGGCTAAAAGGGGTCACGAAAAAGCATTGGCCAGCAGGATTAAGGAAAATCCCAAGGCTTTTTATACATATGTCAAGAGCAAGAGGGTAGCCAGGGAGAGGGTGGGCCCACTCAAGGACAAGGGAGGGAATCTATGCATGGAACCAGAGCAAATGGGTGAGATATTAAATGAGTACTTTGCATCAGTATTCACCAAAGATAAGGACTTGGTGGGTGATGAGTCTGGGAAAGGATGTGTAGATAGTTTGAGCCATGTTGATATCAAAAAGGAGGAGGTATTGAGGTTCTTGAGAAACATTAAGGTAGACAAGTCCCTAGGGCCTGATGGGGTATACCCCAAAATACAGAGAGAGGCAAGGGAGGAAATTGCTGGGGACTTGAGGGAAACCTTTGTATCCTCACTGGCAACAGGGGACGTCATGATGTGGAGATGCCGGTGTTGGACTGAGGTAAACACAGTCAGAATTTTAACAACACCAGGTTAAAGTCCAACCGGTTTATCTGGTAGCAAATGGCATTTGCTACCAAATAAACCTGTTGGACTTTAACCTGGTGTTGTTAAAACTCTTACAGGGGAGGTCCCAGAGGATTGGAGAATAGCCAATGTTGTTCCTTTATTTAAGAAGGATGGCAAGCAGGGAGGTTGTGTCTCACGAACTTGATCGAGTTTTTCGAGGAAGTAACAAAGATGATTGATCAGGGTAGGGCAGTGGATGTTGTATACTTGGACTTCAGTAAGGCCTTTGACAAGGTCCCTCATGGCAGACTCGTGCAGAAGGTGAAGTTGCATGGGATCAGATGTGAGCTGGCTACGTGGATACAAAACTGGCTTGGTCACAGAAAACAGAGGGTAGCAGTGGAACGGTGTGTTTCTGAATGGAGGGCTGTGACAAGTGGCGTTCCTCAGGGATCAGTGCTGGAATCTTTGCTGTTTGTAATATATATAAATGATTTGGAGGAAAATGTAACTGGCTTGATTAGTAAGTTTGCAGACGACACAAAGGTTGATGGATTTGCAGATAGCGGTGAGGACCATCAGAGGATACAGCAGGATGTAGATCAGTTGGAGACTTGGGCAGAGAGATGGCACATGGAGTTTAACCCGGACAAATGTGAGGTAATGCATTTTGGAAGGTCTCATACAGATAGGAAATATACAGTAAATGGCAGAACACTTAAGAGTATTGATAGGCAAAAAGATCTGGGTGAATAGGTACACAGGTCACTGAAAGTGGCAATGCAGGTGGAGAAGGTAGTCAAGAAGGCATACGGCATGCTTGCCTTCATCGGCCGGGGCATTGAGTTTAAAAATTGGCAAGTCATGTTGCAGCTTTATCGAACCTTAGTTAGGACGCACTTGGAACATAGTGTTCAATTCTGGTCGCCACACTACCAGAAGGATGTAGAGGCTTTGGAGAGGGTACAGAAAAGATTTACCAGGATGTTGCCTGGTATGGAGGGCATTAACTATGAAGAGAGGTTGGAGAAACTTGGTTTGTTCTCACTGGAACGACGGAGGATGAGGGGCGACCTGATAGACATCTACAAGATTATGAGGGGCATGGACAGAGTGGATAGTCAGAAGCTTTTTCCCAGGGTGGAAGAGTCAATTACTCAGGGGCACAGGTTGAAGGTGCCAGGGGCAAGGTTTAAAGAAGATGTATGAGGCAGATATTTTACACAGAGAGTGGTGGGTGCCTGGAACTCGTTGCCAGGAGAGGTAGTGGAAGTGGATACGGCAGTGAGTTTTAAGGGGCGTCTTGACAAATACATGAATAGGATGGGAATAGAGGGATATGGTCCCCAGAAGGGTAGAGGGTTTTAGTTCAGTCAGGCAGCATGGTCGGTGCAGGCTTGGAGGGCTGAAGGGCCTGTTCCTGTGCTGTAATGTTCCTTGTTCTTTGAATGTAAAACAATGGGGCTCAGTCTTAGGATACGGGGTACACCATTTAGGAATGAGATGAGGGAAAATTTCTTCACTCAGAGGAGGTGAACCTATGGAATTCTCGACCAAAGAAGCTGTGAAGACAAAGTCACTGCATAGGTTCAAGAAGGAGAGAGAGATTTTTTTTAGATTTTAATGGCATCAAGGGGTATTGGGAAAAACAGAATATGGAATTGAGATAGAGGATCAGCCATGATCACATTGAATGATGGAACAGACACGAAGGGTTGAATGGCCGACTCCTGTTCCGAGTTTCTATGTTTTCAAGTTCTGATGAAAGGTCACAAACCTGAAAAACTAACACTGTTTCTCTCTCTAAACAGATGCTGCCCAATCTGCTGAGCTTTCTTTTCTGCTTTTATTGCAGATTTCCAGTGTCTGAACAGATCCCAGCCAGAGACAGCACCTTCAGGAGAGAGAGAGAGGAACCAGTGAGTGTCGAACTGAACCCAGCCAGAGTCACTACTTTCAAGGGATAGAGAGGTAACTAATCTAAACCCTGTATTCAAAAACAGAGGTAGAGAGGAAAGAGGGAACCAATGACCAGTCAGCCGAACGTCAGTCGTAGGGCAGCTGCTCGAGCCCATTACCAAGCGTTTGGAAGGCAGTGTTATGATCAGATAAAGTCAGCATGGATTTACAAAAGGGAAATCATGCTTGATAAAACTACTGAAGTTCTTCGAGGATGTAACTAGTAGAGTTGACCAGGAAGAACCGGTGGATGTTGTTTACTTAGAATTTCAGAATACTTTCGACAGGGTCGCTCATAATGTTTTTAATTGGTAAAGGTTAAAGTTTGTTTATTAGTGTCACAAGTAGGTTTACATTAACACTGCAATGAAGTTATTGTGAAAATCCCCTCGTCGCCATACTCCGGCGGCTGTTCAGGTAGACTGAGGGAGAATTTAGCATGACCAATTCACCGAACTAGGGGGCACAGGTTGAAGGTGCCAGGGGCAAGGTTTAAAGAAGATGTATGAGGCAGATTTTTTACACAGAGAGTAGTGGGTGCCTGGAACTCGTTGCCAGGGGAGGTCGTGGAAGTGGATACGGCAGTGAGTTTTAAGGGGCGTCTTGACAAATACATGAATAGGATGGGAATAGAGGGATATGGTCCCCGGAAGGGTAGAGGGTTTTAGTTCAGTCAGGCAGCATGGTCGGTGCAGGCTTGGAGGGCTGAAGGGCCTGTTCCTGTGCTGTAATGTTCCTTTCAGCCTTTCAGACTGCGGGAGGAACTGGAGTACCCAGAGGAAACACACACAGACACGGAGGGAACGTGCAGACTCCACACAGATAGTGACTCACAACAAAGATATATACCAGTGATGAACAAGGATTCTGAAAGGGAATAAATCAACCATGGTTAACCGAGGAAGTTAAGATTGCATTAAACTGAAAGAAGAACATAGGATGTTTCATATATTCGTGATAAGACAGAGCATTGGGAAAGTTTCTAAAACCAACAAATGATGACCAAAAAAATACTAACGTGAGAGAAGATGAACGACAAACGTAAATGAACAAGTAATATAAAAAGAATCAGAAAGAGTTTCTTTAAATATATAACAAGAGAGAGGCTAAAGTGAACATAAGCTCCTGAGAGATCGAGACTGGGAATTAAAAGTGGGGAACCATAAAGTGGCAGAGGAGTGAAATAAATAGTCTGTGTCAGGACGGCTGAGTAGTCAAAGCTGCTGCGTTCAGGTCACAGACTCCTCTCGAGGCCTGGTTTCAAATTCCAGTCCTGACATTGATTAAGGGTGGCAGTGGCAGGAAATCATTGCAGGTGATATTTTGCATATAGCCAGAAAGAAAAGATCAGAACAGGGTAAATGCAGTCTTACCCAGTTAAACTATCCCTCCTTATCCTTCTCAACCTGTCCACACCTTTGACATGGTTGACTGCACTATCCTGCTCCAATACCTTCACACTGTCAGGTCAGTGTGCACAGCAGATGAAGATGTTAATGTACCTGACATCCTGGGAAAACTAAAGATGGATGAAGGGCTGGGCCTCAGTAAACAAGTGTAGAGAAGGCTGGAGTTCTCAATCATCTGCACCTCAAGCGGCAGCTCCTCCATCTCAATGTGTGTGGTGAGATCAGGCCATTCTGCTCAGTCAGGAACACCCAGACTGACGATAAGAGAGAGAGAGGCTATAATTGGAACCAAACAAGAAGGGAGATTCAGTCAGAGGAACCAAGCCCCACCCCCAAAACAGAGCACAGGATGATTCCAGGATCTAACCGTGGCCTCTGCAAAGTGAGTTGCTCTAACCGGGAATGGCACTGAGCCCCACACATAGAGCACAGGAAGATCCCAGTCTCTGTGCTGATTGGCCTGACTCCAGGGAGTTTGCAGTGCCGCCACTGCTGAGACTGGGGAACTGCAGCGTGACATGTTTACACAGGAAGCTGCCATTGAAACCCTGAGCTGCGGATTTATGGAATCCTACAGCGTAGAAGGCGGTCATTCGGCCCATCGAGTCCGCACCAACCACAATCCCACCCAGGTCCTATCTCCATAACCCCATGCATTTACCCTAGCTGATCTCCCGGACACTCAGGGGCAATTTGGCACGGCCAATCCACCGAACCCACACATCTTTGAACTGTGGGAGGAAACCGGAGGAAACCCACGGGGAGAACGTGCAGACTCCGCATAGTCAGTGACCCAAACCGTAATCGAACTAGGGTCCCTAACCACGGTGCCGCCCTATTCACACAGTAAGAAGTTTAACAAGATTCTGTGGCTTTTGCTACCAAATAAACCTGTTGGACTTTAACCTGGTGTTGTTAAACTTCTTACTGTGTTTACCCCAGTCCAACGCCGGCATCTCCACATCATGATCGCCCTATTCACAGCCAGGCAGGATGGGATTCCCGCTGCCGAAACCCTGCTCCCATCCGGAGCTCCGCCGCGGGCTCAGAATCCGGGCCCGGGGACTGAAGCCACTGACGGGACATTTGCTGCCGCTCCGCGCGGTGTCTGATGGGCCCGGGGTAAATCCCCGCCAACGGCCTGTGACCGGCAGCTGGGAAAACCAATCGGAAATTGCCGCATCGCGGTTATCCAATGGCCGCTCTGCGCCCACTGAGTGACAGCTGCTTTATCCAATCTGTGATCTCCATAGTCAGAAGTTCGAGACCATTGAAAATGACGCTCTAATTGTACCCAATCGCAGATCGCGTTGCTAACAACGCACGCCCCCAATGAGATGGACATCTTCTCTCGCCAATCGGAACGCACTGTCCAATCGGAATGTGCCGCTCGTGCGCGACTCGTGCAGCGTCACTCCCAGCCCAGCGTCATTGCGTCATTCAATTCGATCCGGAGCTGAAACCAATGAGAAATCAAAGAATTTGTGGCCGAAATAATCCTTAAAGTGGAACCGCTCACAGAATTATGGTTGTTCAATTATAATTCTTTGATGGCAGTTAAAGCGGCAAAAGGACTGCGTAAAGTCAGAGGATGCAAAAGCTGAACCCCGCGGGAAAGGAAGGAGGAAATAAATGAAGGGAACAGGTGACAAAAAAGAACTGGGAGGAAGGCAAGCAAGAAGCAGCGGCGTTGAGAGAGGGAATTCCAGAGCTGATCCAGAGAGCTGAAAGTGCGACCATCACTGGTGGAGTGAACCAAGATGTGGAGATGCCGGCGTTGGACTGGGGTGAACACAGTAAGCAGTCTTACAACACCAGGTTAAAGTCCAACACGTTTATTTGGTAGCAAATACCATAAGCTTTCGGAGCACTGCTCCTTCGTCAGATCTGACGAAGCTTATGGTATTTGCTACCAAATAAACCTGTTGGACTTTAACCTGGTGTTGTGAGACTTCTTACGGAGTGAACCAAATCAGGGATGCTCACGAGGGCAGAATCAGAGGAGCTCAGATCTCTCAGAGGATTGTTAGGCTGAAGGTGATGAAAGGGAGGAAGAGCTGAGGACATGGAGGGTTTGGAAACACGGATAAGAATATTAAAATTGAGACATTGTTTAACCGCCGGTCAGTGTTTGTCACTGAGCACTGAGTTGATGCATCAACGGTATTTGGAGTAAATTCAGATTTAATGATGAGAACTCAATTTGCAGCTTTCTGGACACAGCAGCACAATAAATCGCATCAGAAGTGGACTAAATGGCCCCTCAAGCCTGCTGCTCCATGCAATAGGATTATGTTTTAGATTCCCAAACCACAGAATCTTAACAAAGCAGTAACAGCCCATTTGGCCTGTCAAGTCTACACTCCCGTATTGAAAATTGCACGCTGTCCAATCCCACTCTACCATCTCATAGCCCCAGAGACCCGGGTTGAGTCCTGGCCTTTGCTGACTGTGCAGATTTTGCACATTCTCCCCCATGAGTTTCGTCTGGGTGCTCTGGTTCACTTCCATGGTTCAAAGATGTGCAGGTTAGGTGTATTGGCCATGTTAAATGTTCCTTTAATTTCCAAAGATATGTAAATTAGGCTCTGAATCGTTGCAGTTTTTACACTTACTTTGAAATCTTCTCCTCGTTCTTGATGAACTCATGACTGGAACATGAAAATCTCTATCAATGAATCCCTACATTGCAAAAGATGGCCATTCGGCCCATTGAGTCAGCACTGATTCTCTGACCTGTCCACATAACCTCACATATTTACCCTGTTAACCCTCCTAATCTAAACATACTGGGAGACATAAGGGTAAATTTAGCATGGTAAATCCACTTACCCTATCAATGGAGTGTGGGAGGAAACCAGAGCACCCGGAGGAAAGCCACGTGGACACAGAGAAAATTTGGAAAATACGTAAGTCACTCAAGGCCTGAATTGAACCCGACTCCCTGTCATTCTGCAGCAGCAGTGCGAAAGCCACCCTTCTTTCTCTTCCAAAAGACCATATGACATAGGAACAGAATGAGGCCACTCAGCCCATCGAGACTGCTCTGCCATTTTTCTCATTCCCATTCTCTTGTCTTTTCCCCATAACCCCTAATCCCTTTATTCATCAAGAATCTATCCATCTCTGTCTTAGAAACACTCAATGACCTGGCCTCCACAGCCTTTTGCGACAAAGATTTCCACAGATTCGCCACTCTCTGGCTGAAGAAATTCCTCCTCCTCTGTTTTAAAGGATCGTCCCTTTAGTCTGGGGTTGTGCCCTCTGGTTCTAGTTTTTCCTACAAGTGGAAAAAGCCTCTCTGTGTCCACTCTAACCAGGCCTCGCAATGTCCTCTAAGCTTCAGAAAGATCCCACTCATCCTTGTGAATTCCAACGAGTACAGACCCAGAGTCCTCAAACATTCTTCATACAACAAGCTCTTAATTCCATGGATCATTCTTGTGAACCTCCTCTGGACCTTTTCCAAGGCCAACACATCCTTCCTTAGATAAGGGGCCCAAACTGCTCACATTACTCCAAATGGGGTCTGACCAGAGTCTTTGCCAGCCTCAGAAGTACATCTGTGCTCTTGTATTCTGACCCTCTCGACATTGCATTTCCCTTCCTAACTGCCGACTGAACCTGCACGTTTGCCTTAAGAGAATCTTGAACAAGGACTCCCAAGTCCGTTTGTGCTTCTGAGTTCCTGAGCATTTCACAATTTAGAAAATAATCTACACCTCCATTCCTCCTTCCAAACTGCATAACCTCACACTTTTCCACATTGTATTCCATCTGCCACTTCTCTGCCCACTCTCCCAGCCTATACAAATCCTTCTGCAGCACACCTGCTTCCTCAATGCTACCTGTACCTCTACAGGTCCTCACAGGCTTCTTCCTGCAAGGAAAAATACCCAACTTCTCAATCGATCATCATTGCTACAAACCTTTATCAATGGAATCATTCATGTGAATATCCTTTGCACTCCCTCCAAACTTCGACAAGTGTGGTGCCCAGCACTGGACTCAGTGCTCCAGGTGAGGCCTGTCTAGTGTATTTAAAAGCTCAACATGATCTTCTTATTCGTCTATTTAATCCTCCAATAAAATGTAGGATGCCATTTGCTTTATTAACTGCTCTCCCAACATGCTCAGCCACCTTTAATGACTTTTGTACTTAGAAACCGAGATCCCTTTTTTTCTGCATTTCCTTAAGAGTTTCTCCATTTATTTCTCCACAATCTGAAAATGAATCAACTCACACTTCTCAGCATTGAACTTTATCTAGTTAGGTGATTGACCCGCACAGGTGCCCGACTGTGGCAAATTGGGGAATTTCACAGTAACTTCATTGCAATGTTAATGTAAGCCTTACTTGTGACTAATAAACTTTCCTTTAACTTTACTTTTCTGTACTTTTACTTTATCTGCCACTCGTCTGCCAGAGGACAGCAATGGAAGCGTTCACTCAGCATCTACACATTGTTCTGAGCTCTAGGATCTCTCAGCCTAATTCACTCGGCCTTTCAACATGGAACAACCTCCTCATTCCGGGGGGCAATCCAGTGAACCTTCTCTGTACCGCCTCTAATGCAAGCTTATCTTTTCTCAAATGTGGATACCATAGCTGTTCACAGCATTGCAAATGTGGTCTCCATAAACTCCTGTACAATTGTAGCAAGACACTTTTCTTCATCTACTCCAATTAACTTGCAATAAAAACAAACATGCCATTTGCTTTTGTGATTGCTTTAATGAATAATCCAGATAGTGCTCCGAATTCTCCTCAACATTTTAAATCCGTCACATTTCAACCCCTCCTCAGCTCTGAAGAAGAGTCATAGGCACTGGAAGCATTAACTCTGTTTCTCTCCCGATAGATGCTGCCAGACCTGCTGAGGTTTCTAGCATTTTCTGTTTTATTTCAAATTCCGTCTCTCTGCCATCCTCACCTCCTTGTAGAAACATATTTGTAACTTTTTAACTCTCCCATTCGACTTAGGCCACCAGCTGTCTTGTCATTTAATCATTGCTGCACTTCTCCTTGTTCAGCAAAGACAAGAGAACAGTTCGCACTCGATTCAGTGATGAGAGATGAATGAGAAATGATGTGAGGAGTTGTGACAGAAAATCAACATCTCCGACTTCTCCCTGTAATCCTGCACATTCTTCCTTTTCGGACAACAGTCTAGTTCCCTGAGGACGTTTCAATTGAATCTGTATCCACCACACTCTCCAACAGTGCATTCCACACTTTAAACACTCACTGTGTGAAAAATGTTTTCCTCGTGTTCCTATTCCTTCCTTTGCTCATGATGTTCATTCAATCTGTTCCCTCTCATTCTTCATCATTCCACGAATGGGAACAGTTTGTCCCTATCCACTCTGTCCAGACGTCTCATAACTTTTAATACCTGTAAGTGGAACCCCTGATGGGGTGGTAAGATTTTTAAACCAGTCGACATTAAGGCATTGATAAAACTAGCAGCGTTCAGTTAAATGACTTTTAAATACATTTATGAGCTAACAAGAAGCAATGTGAGATGCAGTAATTGATTCAACCGAGTAATTATGATTGTAAAACACACATGCTGATATTTTGAATGGATTATTATTGACTTTAAGGAAGTTAACAGTTGGCAGTAAACCAATCTCGAAACATTAGCTCATTTCACTCCTTACAGATGCTGCCTGACCGGCAGAGATTTTCCAGTATTTTCTCTTTTGGTTTCAGATGACTGCACCCGCAGTAATTTGCTATTATTTTAGAGTTGTACTGTTGCACCTCATTTAGAGTTGTAGGACTGAGAAACTCACGAATGAAATTGATTCGATACTTTGGAACTGTTTTCCTTTTACTTTTCATTGTCTCTCTATAATTTTCCCACCAGAATGAATCACTTCACAATTCTCAGCGTTGAATTTCATCTATAAATTGTCCACTCATTCCGTCAACTAGTCCATGTCCTTTTTGAAGTTTCACACTTTCCTTCTCACAGTTCACAATGCTTCCAAGTTTCACATTATCCAAAAGTTCTGAAATTGTGCCCTGTGCACCATTAGCTCTGTCACTAATAGATCCTGGTGCATGTTCACAGTGTCTACACCTTGTGTGCATACCAAACTGGTTTGGGGCTTATAACAGAAAAGAGGAGCCAATGCAGATACCTGTCTGCATATTCCACGTAAATGTTGCAGAATTGTAGTCAAGTGGTTTTGTTATCATTGTTAATAGGAAGTAGCAGAGAATGGTTTTGATCCATCGACCTCTGAGCTATGGGCCCAGCACGCTTCAACTGCCCCACTTCTGCTACGTCAAGTCCAGCTTCACCTACCCCACCCCACCGCCTCCGCCCCTCCCCCCTGCTCCCCCTCACTCCTCCCCCTCCCTCCTCCCCTCCCCCCTCCTCCCCCTCCCCGTCCCCCCTCCTCCCCTTCCCCCTCCCCCTCACCCTCCCCTGTCCCCCTCCCCCCGCTCCCCCTCACTTCTCGCCCTCCCTCCTCCCCCTCCCTCCTCCCCCTCCTCCCCCTCCCTCCCTCCTTCCCTCCCCCTCCCCTCCCCTCCCTGTCCCCCTCCCCTCCCCCTCCCTGTCCCCCTCCCCCTCCCTGTCCCCCTCCCCCTCCCCCTCCCTCTCCCTCTCCCCCTCCCCCTCCCTCTCCCTCTCCCCCTCCCCCTCCCCCTCCCTCTCCCCCTTCCTCTTCCCCTTCCCCCCTCCCCGTCCCCTTCCCCCTCCTCCCTCCCCCCTTTCCGCCTCCCCCTCCCTCTCCCCCTCCCTCTCCTCCCCATCTCCGCTGCCTTTCAATGTAGCCAGTCAGATATTAACTTCCACGTTGTAGTTTAACACCAGCACCAGTGTCAGGAGGCTCAGTCTGGACACAAAAGTCCACTGCATAGCACCAAGACTGAAGGGACAGAGAAATACACGCACGAAAACAGCAAAAGAGGTTGTTTGTACACCTGTATGGACGGTCACGGAATTGATCACTGATGTTTTAAATGCGTTTTCTCGTGTAAATATGTTTGTAAATATAATTCCTGCTGTGTAACTGTGCTCTATGTTGTTCAAAGATTTTCACTGTTGTTGTGCAAAGTATTTCACTCTTTTTCCTGCTGTGCTCTATGACTTAGAGGTTTACAGCATGGAAACAGCCCCATCGGCCCAACTTGTCCATGCCGTCGAGTTTTTTTACCACCGAGCTATTCCCATTGCTCATGTTTGCCCCATATCCCTCCACACCCACCTTACCCATGTAACTGTCTCAATTGTTGTTGAGAGATGATTTCTGCTGTTGCGCAAAATGCTCCCCTGTTGTTGTAAATGTGTTTCAGGCTGTGTAAATGTTTTTTTTCTGTTCTTTTAATATGTCCCCTGCTCTGCAAACGTGTTCTCTATTGTGTAAGAAGATTCTCCATGAAGATGTTTCTGTCAGTAAATTTTTGTATGTTGTGTTAAGATTTTCCCTGTTTAGTGTAAAACTCTTGCATATAAAAGTGATTCACTGCAGATCGAGGTTTTTTGGGGAAAAGAGAAGCCGATGTAAATACCTGTCTGCATCCTGCACCGAAAAGTCACAAACGTTGTTTCAAGTCGTTTCATTATCAGTGATAATAGGAATAGCAAAGGATGGTTTCGATCCATCGACTTCTGGGTTATGGGCCCAGCACGCTTCCGCTGCGCCACTCTGCTACGCCAAAGGCTATCTGTCTATCAATGTAGTCAGGCAGATTTTCGCCCCTGTATCGTTTAATACTAGTTCCAGTGTCAGGAGGCTCAGCCCCTGCATCACACCCAGAATACAACAGAGAAAAACACACAATAGCAGTAAGGTAAATTGTCTGGACATATAACGACAGACAAAGGTGATGGGAAACCGCATGACACGGAATCTAGCACTATATTTCAAGGAATTTTCTGTTGCAAATACATGTTTGCAAATATATTTCCTCCTGTGTAACTGTGCTCTCTGTTGTTGAGAAGTGTTTTCTGCTGTTGTGCAAAATGCTTCCCTGATGCTGTCAATGTCTTTCTGATTGTTTAAATACGGTCCATCTTGTGTAATTTTAAAAAAATGCTTTGTTAATATATGCCCTGCTCTGTAAATTATCTGGTCTCATGATGTTCCATATTGGGTTAAAATGTCGCATGTTGTGTGAAGATGTTTTCTGTTCTTGTATAAAACACTGGTTAAACTGCAACTGGATAAAGATCGCCCAATTTCGACTACATTTTACCCTCTGTTAGTGAATGTGATTTGCGGATTCATATTGTATCCCACACGGGCACGTGAGTGAGATTTGTTCTGTATCTGTCTGTCTCCAGTTGTAGTTGCGAGTTTTTTTTTGTTTTATTCATTTCGAGAGGGCATCACTGACGAGGCCAGCATTCATTGACAATCTCTAACTGACCTTAAGAAGGTGGTGGTTTGCTGCTTTATTGAACTGCTGCAGTCCCTGAGGTGTCGGTACAGCCACAGTGCTGTTAGCCAAACAGTCATTGAGGATTTTGCCACTGCGACAGTGAAGGAACCGCAATGTATTTCCAAGTCAGGACGGTGAGTGCCTTGAGGGGGAGTTTGCAGTGCTGGTATTCCCATGTATTTACTGCTGCTGTCCTTCGAGATGGTAGAGGTGGTGGGTTGGTGGGTGCAGTCTAAGAAGAGGAGATGAAGAAATATTGTTCCCATTGCCAGAGGAGAGAAGGATGGTTTTTAATGTGCTGAGTGTTTAGAACCTGGAATGCACTGCCTGGGGGGTTGGTCGAGGCAGCATCAAATCCGGGTTGTCAAGGGAGAATGGGATCAGCACCTGAAGTGAAAGGATTTCCAGGGTTTTGAGGCAAGGACTTGGAAAGGGATGAGCTGAGATGTTCTTGTACAGCCCAGCATGCAGGCAAAGGGCCGAATGCTCTCCCTCTCTCTGTTGTATCCATTCTAAGATTCTATATGTATGATGTTGGACTCATTCTGTATCGCTCTCTCTCTATCTGAGAAACTTAGCAAATCTGTACATTTTCTACCCGGAAGATACCTAATTGAAACTGGGCCTTTTGTTCTAATTAGTATATGATTCCACACGGTCCTCTACTCAAAATCTTCAACGGAACATCATCTGCTTATCTCTGAAATTCATTCTCCAACGTCTCATTACCTCGATTGCCCTTTAGTACATCTGTGCTAGTCGATTCAAATGCTTTAGGTAATACCAAATTCGAAGTTATAGAACAAAGAAAATTACAGCACAGGAAGAGGCCCTTCAGCCCTCCAAGCCTGCACCGACCATGCTGCCCGACTGAACCAAAATCCCCTACCCTTCCAGGGACCATATCCCTCTATTCCCATCCTATTCATGTATTTGTCAAGACACCCCTTAAAAGTCACTACCATATCCGCTTCCACTACCTCCCTCGGCAATGAGTTCCAGGCACCCATTACTCTCTGTGTAAAAAAAGCTGCCTCGTGCATCTCCTTTAAACCTTGCCCCTCGCATCTTAAACCTGTGCCCCATAGTAATTGACTGTCCCACCCTGAGAAAAAGCTTCTGACTATCCACTCTATCCATGCCTCTCATAATCTTGTAGACTTCTATCAGGTCGCCCCTCAACCTCCGTCGTTCTAGTGAGAACAAACCAAGTTTCTCCAACCTCTCCTCATAGCTAATGCCCTCCATACAAGGCAACATCCTGGTAAATCTTTTCTGTATCCTCTCCAAAGCCTCCACATCCTTCTGGTAGTATGGTGACCAGAATTGAACAAGTGCGGCCTAACTAAGGTTCCATAAAGCTGCAACATGACTTGCCAATTTTTAAACTCAATGCCCCGGCTGATGAAGGTAAGCATGCTGAATGCCTTCTTGACTACCTTCTCCACCTGCATTGCTACTTTCAGTGACCTGTGTACCCTTTGTCTATCAATACTCATAAGGGTTCTGACATTTACTGTATATTTACTATCTGTATTAGACCTTCCAAAATGCATTACCTCACATTTGTCCGGATTAAACTCCATCTGCCATCTCTCGGCCCAAGTCTCCAACTGATCTATATCCTGCTGTATCCTCTGATTGTCCTCATCGCTCTCCGCAAATCCACCAACCTTTGTGTCGTCCGCAAACTTACTAATCAAACCAGTTACATTTTCCTCCAAATCATTTATATATATTACAAACAGCAAAGGTCACAACACTGATCCCTGAGGAACGCCACTTTCCACTGCTCCCCTCTGTCTTCTTTGACCAACTCCATGTCGGTCAACAGCGACAGTTAATGTGCATTTTTTCCCGCGCTACTACAGTTCTGTGTTGCGGCCAGTGGATGTCAGCACACTCTGGTAGACTGAAGTTCAGACATCAGAGAGGGACACAACAGACAAGAATTGTTCACATTATATTGAACCCGGGACGGAGGAATTTAGAAATACTAAATCTGTTGGCCGTATCTTTTTGAAATCTACCAGTACGCTGCTTTCCTCTGTAATGAAATTAAATCATTTAAATTATAAAAATCAGTAAGGCTATGCTTTTTACGGAATGTATTAGTGCCGGTTGGCATTATGTTTTGAACGAAGTGGCATTTTGAATCACTGTTGTTTAGGATAGTAAGAATTGAATATCCAGCCTGCAGTCTGCATTGCACCTTTTGCTTGTACAGTGATCATTAAACATTTAGCACTCCCACTTTCCTATGTATCTTCATCCGACAACATTTCCCTGCTCCGTCTCACAAGGCAGTCAACGTCGCACCTCCACTTTGTCTTTTGCCCATGGGAGGCTTATCGTGCCCAGTCCCCATTGTGTTTCACTTTGCTCAGTTATATTGCCCAGATTGCATACAGTTCCAACTTTTCTATTCTCCATAAATAATAAATGAATAAATAGGACCATCCCTTGATTAAACGCTGTAAGCTTTTAGCGGATGAGTTTCATGAAGTGCTGTGTGTGATGCCCGCCTTTATGCTTCTGTACAAATTCAGTCAAAGGAAAATTATCCAAATGTATCTTCAATTCTCCTTCTCACTCACAAAGAACTGAATGGGTTATAGATACAATTTCAATTGCAGCTTTAAAAGATAGAGAATGGATTTACAAATTTAAAATCCAAGGGCGACATCAATGCCTGGAGTGGTTTTCAGGCTGTGGCCACTAGAATAACAATGCGCATTGTCAATTTGGATTATTCAAAATCATAGAATGGCCCATCCATTGTGGATGAAAGGAAACTTTAAACTGTGCAGCTGTGCTGTGCTTCAGGAATTTGTTTTCCAGAAATCTTCATTAATCAAAATGTTTGCCTCATCCGCTGAGCACTTCCAGCATTTTCTGTTTTTGTTTCAGATTTCCAGCTTCCAGCTTTGCGTTGTGTTCTGTGCAGATGTTTTACTGGAACAGGGAACAGGTTCTGATCAGCCCTGTGGCAGCTAGAGTAGAGTGTGTCTCCCGACTATCAAGCCTGCGAGATTTGACTCCAAGCTGTACAGGAGAATGAGGAAGAGAGAGAGGGAGGATCATTCTGTGATGGACACATTTCCTGTATAAAGGTGTGTATTTCCACAACTGTCTCAACAGACATAAGATGTTCCAACACGAGTTGCAATCAATGAAGTTCCTCTGAACAGTTCTTGACGTTTTAACTCCGAGATTGGTGAAAATACGAATCGTTTCTACGTTGTCAAAAATCCATATATGGACAAGTAAAGTAAACTTCCGTCACGCAGCTCTGTGGCGCAATGGAAAGCGCGTTGGGCTTCCACATGATAGCAAGTTAGCCATTCAAAGGTTGTGGTTTCGAGACCCACCAGCGTTGGATTTTGGGTCAGATTAGTGGCAAACAGTGAGCTGCTTCAATGATGTGATTCAGCTTCGGCACCGACATTTCCTGCTCTGCCAACTCTCCACGCTGTTTCTGTTGCCTCGGCTCCCAGGGAAACCACTAACTCGAGAATAAATCACAAACCCCGGGGGCTTTCTTTAAGATTGATACAACGTTCGCTGGTTGGGTTAGAAATAGTATCATCTTTTTCAATTAGATATTTCACTTCTTTTGAAAGATAAAGAGGATTAAAGAACACACACACACAACAACAACTTACAAATAACTACAATCAATAAATGAATATCAGTGCCCTGCAACCTGGTGGTGTTATTCTGGTGTGTCTGCTGCGCTTGTCCTTCCAGGCTGTCGTAGTCATTGGTTTGGAAGCTGCTGGCAAAGGAGCCTTGCTGAGCTGCTGCAGTGCATCGTGTCGACGGTGCGCACTGCTGTAGTGGAGGGAGTGAATTTTTATGCGTGGGAAGCGAATGAAGTGGGATGATTTGTCCTGGATGGTGCTCAACTTCTGTAGTGCTGTTCAAGCTGCATTCACCCAGGCAAGATATCTCAGGAAACCAAGTGCTCCTGTTTACTCCCACAGTCCAAAGATGAGCAAGTTGGGTGGATTGGCCATGCTAGATTGCCCCTTGATCCCGAAGGTGTTTGTATAGGTAGATTAGCGGGGTGGATGCGTGGCGACACGGGGATAGGTCTGTGTGCAATTCTCTGTTGGAGAGTTGGTACAGACTCGATGGGCAGAATGGTCTCCTTCAGCACTGTTGGGATTGTATGATTGTAAGGCCATTCAACTGTGTTAGAAATTCCCTGAGAAAAAAAAATGAAAAGTTGTATTTGTAGAATTTACAGCATTGGCTTTATTGAAGATTATTTTTTTCTGCAAGATGATGAAAATACCTGATCGAGTAAATAAATATTAGACTATATTTGTGGGCAGTCTCGAAATATGTTTTTGTTTCATCTTTGTAGACCATCCACTGTAAAGGTAAAGACAATATCGACGAGCAAGGATGGGACATTGCGACTTGCACAATTGCACTGATCACTTGAAAGGACTCAAGGCTCTCGCTGGGATTTGAAACTGAGATCTCCTATTTACTCGGCTTGTGCATTGTTCTATTTGCTCAAGTCAACAAAGACCCAATTCCCGCCCTACGGGTTCCTTGCAAGAAGGTGCTAAGATTGAGAGGTCTGAGTAACGTGAACTATGCTATTGGAGGCTTTCATCCTGGCAACAGGAATATTTCTCCACAGCTGCTTTCGGAGCTGCTGAATATTTCCAGCATTTCCTGTTTCAGATTTTGTGCCTTCATTACAGGAGTTAATTTACTGACAACCCAAAAGTTGTCTCTTGGACACAGCACCAGACAGAGCTTTTCTGTGATGTTCACACAGACAAGTTCACCCTTCACTTTCCGACACACGTACTTCAAAATCGGCTGTTTTCACACTGAGCACCCTGCAGCATTGCCTTCAAACCTCAACCAACCCTCCACCTGCACACCAGAGTCTCAGTGGTACAAGTGTATCGGAGGAATTCACAAAGACAAGGGATCACCGTGTTTATGAGGGAATATAAAGGATTAATCCATACTCACAAACAGGCTGACTATGTGAGAATCTCTCTCTTTCTCTCTCTCTCTCTCTCTCTCTCACACACACACACACACACACACACACTCACACCGCCATGGCAGTTGGTGAAATTTGACATCAATAAAAAACATCTGGAATTAAAAGTCCAATGACCACGAATCGATTTTCATAAAATAACACAGCTGGTTCACTAATGTCCTTTAAGAAATGATTTTTTTTTTACCTGGTCTGGACCGACATGTGGCCCCCGACCAACAGCAATGTGGTTGACTCTAAGCTGCCCTCTGAGGTCACCTATCAAGCTGCTCAGTTCAAGGAAGCAGAGTGGCGCAGCGGAAGCGTGCAGGGCTCATAACCCAGAGGTCGATGGATCAAAACCATCTTCTGCTATCATGTAATCACTCCATCAAAAAGACGTATTCTGCTGCTGCCCAAAAGCAAATCAGGGTTTTCTTTGCAGTTCATTTGCTTCTTGATTTTCATTAACGAGTAGCACAGCGTATTTGTCTCAGTTGGCTAAACAGTTTATTCAGCCAGCAGCGCGGGATCAATTCCAGTATCGGTTGAGATTGTTCATGAAGGCCCCACCTTCTCAGCCTTGCTCCTCGCCTGAGATGTGACTCCTCTGGTTAAATCACCACCGGTCAGCTCTCCCCATTGATGCCTCCCAGATACAACTGGGACTGTGGACCTTGCTTTAATTTTACAAACAATGGACGAATCATATCTCCGACACATTGTTCAAATATGAAAGTGTGCAAAAAAGTAAACTGAGCATGCGAAACGGAAGCATCCCTAAAATTTCAATTCTATCACAGTTGTATCATTTCAGGAACAATTGGAAACAACCAAAATCCAAAGACCAACGCAGAAAAGCTCCGTGATTCGAACACGCAGCTCTTTACTCTGAAGTTAGACGCTCTCCCGTTGCGCCACGTTTTACATCAGGGTCATGTTCGATGAATTCAAAACCAAACAGGGACCAGAGAGGTAAACTGCCCCTCTCTTTACTTTCTCTGAATTTACATCAAATGGAAAAGTAACAGCGAATCAAGATTAACGAGAAAGCAGAAAGGCAACATTTTCCTGCGGGAGAAATATGTTATTTCTTCCGGATGTTAAAACACTAAAAATGGATTGCGGAGTGACCATTTCATGGCCGAGTGGTTAACGCTGCTAATCCATTGTGCTCTGCACGCGTGGGTTCGAATCCCATCCTCGTCGGTGGTGCATTTGTTCTGTATCCTTATTGCCGATGAACTAATGATTCGTTCAGTGTTTTGAGCTTCACAGAACCAAGATGAAGTTTGGATACACGGGCTTGAGGGGTAAAGAGTCCAGAACAATTCCACATTCCCATATTTCTAATCAGATGAGAAACTCGATTAAAATCAGGACACCAGTTTTGGAGAGGAGTTTGCCACCAGGGAAACCTGAGGTTTCAGACACTCCAAAGCAGACGCCAGCTTCATTTGCGGCCCGAATGGGAGATTTTGTCTTTCTGGAATAGGCAGCTCAGCCATGAAAATTAGCACCGTATTAGCAGGATTGGCCATGCTAAATAGTCCCTTAATGTCAGAGGGATTAGCACGGTAAATATGTGGGGTTACGAGGATACAGGCTGGGTGGGATTGTTGTCGGTGCAGGCCCGATGGACCGAATGTTCTCCTTCTGCCCTGCAGGGATTCTCATGAAGTTCGAGGCGGCAGTTTCACTACTCTGAGAGCATTGACACAACCGTTCCTAATTTAGACCATAAGACCATAAGACATAGGAGCGGAAGAAAGGCCATTCGGCCCATCGAGTCCACTCCACCATTCAATCATGGTTGATTTCAACTCCATTTACCCGCTCTCTCCCCATAGCCCTTAATTCCTCGAGAAATCAAGAATTTATCAATTTCTGTCTTGAAGACGCTCAACGTCTCGGCCTCCACAGCCCGCTGTGGCAATGAATTCCACAGACCTACCACTCTCTGGCTGAAGAAATTTCTCCTCATCTCTGTTCTAAAGTGACTCCCTTTTATTCTAAGGCTGTGCCCCCGCGTCCTAGTCTCCCCTGCTAATGGAAACAACTTCCCTACGTCCATCCTATCTAAGCCGTTCATTATCTTGTAAGTTTCTATTAGATCTCCTCTCAATCTCCTAAACTCCAATGAATATAATCCCACGATCCTCAGACGTTCATCGTATGTCAGGCCTACCATTCCTGGGATCATCCGTGTGAATCTCCGCTGGACCCGCTCCAGTGCCAGTATGTCCTTCCTGAGGTGTGGGGCCCAAAAGTGCTCACAGTACTCCAAATGGGGCCTAACCAGTGCTTTATAAAGCCTCAGAAGTACATCCCTGCTTTTGTATTCCAAGCCTTTTGAGATAAATGACAATATTACATTTGCTTTCTTAATTACGGACTCAACCTGCAAGTTTACCTCTAGAGAATCCTGGACTAGGACTCCCAAGTCCCTTTGCACTTTAGCATTATGAATTTTGTCACCGTTTAGAAAATAGTCCATGCCTCTATTCTTTTTTCCAAAGTGCAAGACCTCGCACTTGCCCACGTTGAATTTCATCAGCCACTTCTTGGACCACTCTCCTAAACTGTCTAAATCTTTCTGCAGCCTCCCCACCTCCTCAATACTACCTGCCCCTCCACCTATCTTTGTATCATCGGCAAACTTGGCCAGAATGCCCCCAGTCCCGTCATCTAGGTCGTTAATATATAAAGAGAACAGCTGTGGCCCCAACACTGAACCCTGCGGGACACCACTTGTCACCGGTTGCCATTCTGAGAAAAAACCTTTTATCCCAACTCTCTGCCTTCTGTCTGACAGCCAATCGTCAATCCATGTTAGTACCTTGCCTCGAATACCATGGGCCCTTATTTTACTCAGCAGTCTCCCGTGAGGCACCTTGTCAAAGGCCTTTTAGAAGTCAAGATAGATAACATCCATTGGCACTCCTTGGTCTAACCTATTTGTTATCTCTTCAAAGAACTCTAACAGGTTTGTCAGGCACGACCTCCCCTTACTAAATCCATGCTGACTTGTCCTAATCCGACCCTGCACTTCCAAGAATTTAGAAATCTCATCCTTAACGATGGATTCTAGAATTTTGCCAACAACTGAGGTTAGGCTAATTGGCCTATAATTTTCCATCTTTTTTCTTGTTCCCTTCTTGAACAGTGGGGTTATAACAGCGATTTTCCAATCCTCTGGGACTTTCCCTGACTCCAGTGACTTTTGAAAGATCATAACTAACGCCTCCACTATTTCTTCAGCTATCTCCTTTAGAACTCTAGGATGTAGCCCATCTGGGCCCGGAGATTTATCAATTTTCAGACCTTTAATTTTCCCTAGCACTTTCTCCTTTGTGATGGCAACCATATTCAACTCTGCCCCCTGACTTTCCTGAATTGTTGGGATATTACTCATGTCTTCTACTGTGAAGACTGACGCAAAGTACTTATTAAGTTCCTCAGCTATTTCCTTGTCTCCCATCACTAGATTACCAGCGTCATTTTGGAGCGGCCCAATGTCTACTTTTGCCTCCCGTTTGTTTTTAATGTATTTAAAGAAACTTTTACTATCATTCCTAATGTTACTGGCTAGCCTACCTTCATATTTGATCCTCTCCTTCCTTATTTCTCTCTTTGTTATCCTCTGTTTCTTCAAACTTTACCTAAAAAGCCGACTTCGATGAGATTCTGACCCACAACGTCTGAATATCTCACCAGACAACATTCTCTCTTCCACCTTCTTCCATCGGGAAAAAGATACAACAGTCTGGGGTCACCTACCAACCGACTGAAGAACAGCTTCTGCCCTGCTGCCTCTGAATGGACCTCCCTTGCATTACGTTGATCTTTCTCGACACCCTAGCTATGATTGTAACACTACATTCTGCATTCTCATCTTTCCTTCTCTATGAACGGTATGCTTTGTCTCTACAGCGCACAAGAAAAATACTTCTTCACTGTATATTAATACATGTGACAATAATAAATCAAATCAAATTAAATAAAACAATGATGAGAAGTCCTACATGCCACTCTTTGCGCCACATCCGCAGCTGCAGCGCTCCTACTGCAACAAAGAGCGCTCAGAGTAGAAAGTGCATCTTCATAGAAATCATAGAAACCCTACAGTGCAGAAGGAGGCCATTCGGCCCATCGAGTCTGCACCGACCACAATCCCACCCAGGCCCTACCCCCACATATTTACCCGCTAATCCCACTAACCTACGCATCTCAGGACTCTAAGGGGCAATTTTTAACCTGGCCAATCAACCTAACCCGCACATCTTTGGACTTCTTGCTGAAATAATTGGCCAATTCCAATTGGTTTCAGTTCAACATTTAGGCAAACGAGCAAATAAACATGACACGTCGCGAAAGGGAAAGGGTATCGTGGGAAAATAAATACAAGAATCAAAGTGCATCAAACGTGACTGCCGTCAAACTGAACAGAACCAGACATCCATTATGCAAATGCTCCCAGTGCCACAAGAGAAGTCCTTTCTTCAACTAAGTGTTTGTATAGTTTTATGTGTTGTTCTTGCACTGACAGGTAACAGTAAATCACAACCACAACAACCAGTAACAGCCAGTTAAATGATCATCCCGCACTCGCTGATAATGCAGTTTCTATCGTAGTCATGATGTGGAGATGCCGGCGTTGGACTGGTTAACCTGCCGGCGTTAACCTGGTGTTGTTAAACTTCTCACAATGCAGTTTCTGACAGTGACAGACAGTTTCTGACCATCCTCCGATTGGACCTGGAGGAAACCAGATTCACTGTCAGAGCTGAACTTTCTTACAGAGTGGGTGGCAGAACCAGGTGAGCGATGGTGGTGGAGTGGTGACTGTGCGAGCATTTGATCTAGGGTCAGTTCCTGGCCATCACGGTTCTGATGTCTTTAATTAGTTATCGCAGGTCATAACAGTAGCTGAGCACTCTTAAAATGAAATTCACTAAAAATCCTCACCATCACGATCTTTCTAATGGAAAATTCAACTTCAATTTACTTTGAGTGGACACTTTGTTCAATGAAAGAACAGGCCTCAAAATTGATCAATGAATTCCCAGTATGAAACAATAGTAAAAAGGTGGCGAAAACGAGACAAGCCAATTTCAGTTTCCGACGGGCACACCTGGTGCCTGATGAAATCAGCAACGAAGGTAGTTCCGTAATTATAACTAATGCGAATAACGGTCGCTGATGCAGCGCGAGCGATGGTGGAATAGTGGTGGGAGTAGCTGCTTTCCACGCAGGTGATATGGGTTCGATGCCCGGCTATCGCATTGATAATTTATTTAGAACCTTATCGGCGGCCTCTTGTATTTTAAAACGAGTGAACAAAACAGGGCGAACGCAACATTCGCCAGTAATAGAGATACTTTTGTTTTCATTTTCTCTTCGGACGTAATTAGTTTTCACTGAAAAATTAGTTAAATAGAAAAAAAAACAAATCACTGGCCTCATAAATGAATTCAGAGACAAAGATGCAAAGTAAAAGTTCAGGAACAAATTTCAGCTCACACACTGTGCTCTGTCCAATCCTGGTACTGATGAAGTTAATATATGCACGTTACTGAGGTGGTTACATTAGTGCAGCAAATACGCAGCTGCGATGGCCGAGTGGTTAAGGCGTTGGATTCGAAATCCAGTGGGGTTTCCCCGCGCAGGTTCGAACCCTGCTCGCAGCGATTATGGTTGGAAATGTTTCATTCAGGCACGTACAAAGTCGCCAATTTTTTCCCCAATTACGTCGGGGACCTGAGTGGAGGGTGATGCATGCAGCAGTTCCGCACAACCGTAGGATTCACTGGTTCACGGGCTCCGAAGACTGCCCTTTCTGCGGCCTTGTGGAGTTCGTGGACCATGTCTATGTTGTTTGTCTTAGGCTGCACTCCCTTTATGTTTTCCTAAAGAACCTTTTATTGATGTTTTGTTTGCACTTCAGTCCCACGCTCCTGATCTATGGACACCCGGTGCGGAGAGGGGAGGGTCGGGATGGCGACCTCCTCGTGAACCTGCTCCTGGGCCTGGCGAAACGCGCCATTTACCGGTCCAGGCAGCGGGCGATCGAGGGGGCCGTCCATCCTGACTGTCTGCCCCTCTACCGCGGCTACGTTCGCGGCCAGGTGGCCCTGGAGAGGGAGCATGCGGTGTCCACGGGCGGGGTTGACGCCTTCCGCGCCCGCTGGGCACCGCAGGGGTTGGGGTGCATTATCGATCCTAATAATCACATTTTAATTTGATGTTTTTAAGTTTCCTTTGTACTTTGATTTCTGTTCGGGCTGTTCCCCCTCCTTTTTGGGGAGCTGCCCCTTTTACTTTGTCCTGACTTAATTTGAGTTTGTTTATTTGGTTTGACCTAAAAAGAAGGCAACATCACTCAGCCAGAAGAGTAATGGATCAATCTCGTTCTCTGTGATGGTGGTGGAAGCAGATACGATCAATGATTTCACAGAAATAGTTTATCCATAATAGCTGCAGTGTGTCTGATCTACCGGACACCCTGCAATAAGTCACCATGTTTTTTTGGAAAGCAGCGTCCTCCCTGTGACATGTACCGTCGAGAGGGACGAGAGTATCAGCACATGGAAACAGCACCACGTTAAAGACATAGTTCATCATTATTTGGACAAAAATCAACATTGCTTCTTAACCACTGGTTTAAAACATGGAATTTCGTTCCCAAAATCACCATGAATTGATCAGGTGAAGTTTCCATCCTTTCCGATTGTATTAGATACATATTGTTCCATATGTTTCTTTCTGTGTCTCCGATTGTTTGTGTTTGCCTGTTGGCACCTGTGGCAATTTAACAAGTTCAATTTACCGCTCATTCTGTCCATATCAACCTTACATAAGGTAAAAATTATAGCATTTGTGTGATCTTGCGCTGCCTCAAAAATACTGTGTCAGAATATTAACTCATTCGTGGTCGATACTTATTACTGAATTTAGCATGAATATTTCTCTTCTGGCTTCAAAGCATCGTTGAGGGCAGGAGACATTAAATGACAAAGGAGTTGCTGGGATGAGGCTGAGATAAATGCACTCGTGCTGAAACTACAAATGTGCGTAAAATTCCAAGAAATGTACAAAATTGGGACAGAGATTACAATCTCAAAGTAATGCAACAATTTCAAAGAAGAATCATATAAACCCCGCAGTGCAGAAGGAGGCCGTTTCGCCCATCAAGCCTGCAGAGAGAACAACCCACCCAGTTCCCATCCCCGTAACCCCATGTATTTACCTTGCTTGTCCCCCTGACACGAAGGGACAATTATAACATGGCCAATCAACCTAAGGCACACATCTTTGGAGTTTGGGGGGAAACAGCAGCACCCAAAGGAAAACGACGAGGACACAGCAAGAACATGCAAACTGCACACAGACAGTCACCTGAGGCTGGAATTGAACCTGGGTCGCTGGCGCACTGAGGCAACAGTGTGCCCCCCAAACAGTGTGCCCACCTTCCTGCCTTAAGTTTGATTTTATTTGAATTTTGGTTTAATTTATTGTTGTTACCTGTATTAGTATCTTGTGAAAAATATTGTTTCTTGTATGCCATGCAGACAACGTATACCAATCATAGAAAAGGAAAGGAGAATGTAGTAGTCCAGTCATGGCTAGGATGTAGAAAAAGATTAGTTGAATGTAAGGTAGGTCTATTCAAGAGTTTGATGGCAGCAGGAAAGAAGGTATTCCTGAGTGAGTTGATACGCGATCACAGACTTTTGCATCTTTTTTCCAACGGAAAGTCGAAGAGAGTATGTCGGGGGTTTGTGTGATCCTTGATTATGCTGGCTGCATTTCTGAGGCAGCGGGATGTGTAGACAGAGTCAATGGATGGGAGACTGGTGTGTGTGATGGACTGGGCTTCGTTCATGATCCTTTGTAGTTGCTTCCAGTCTTGGTTAGAGAAGGAGCCTCTGATGCAACCGGAAATAATGTGTTCTGTGGTGCATCTGTAAAGGTTGCTGAGAGTCGGAGTGGACATGCAGAATTTTCTTAGCCTGCTGAGAAAATAGAAGCGTTGGGGGGGGGGGGGGGGGGGGCTTTCCCTTGGCCTGGAGGGACCAGGACAGTTTGTTGGTAATCTGCACACCTAAAACCTTGAAGCTCTTGACCAAAATAAAATGGCAGATTGATAACGGCAGAAAATAAAGGGACAAAATAGAAAGTCTGTGATTGCGTAGAGTACAAGAGAGAAGAAATGCAGGAACTGGTGGTGCAAGGCTACCATGAATAGAAAGAGAACAAGTGAAGATATCAAAATAGTGCGTTCAGGAATTGTGCACTGAGCTTCATTGGAATATGAGAGAAGACGAAGGACAGAGAGATCAGAGTGAAAACAAGTGAAGAATTAAAAAGATAGTGGGCCAGAATTCTGAGCAGAAGTGGAGCCACAATTTTGGACTGAATGGAGAAATCCCAGAGGGTTAGTAATCGATCTTTGTTTGGTCTCCACAATCCAGAGCAGAGCATGATGTGAACAGCAAATACGATTAATTTGGGAGAAGAAATTGGCCTTTCATCTGGAAGTAATGTTAGAGGCGTTGGACATTGAGTACATTCGATCGGGGGTGGGGGGGGGGGGGGGTGCGGGGGGCGGGGGGAGGCGGAATTGCTTTAATTGATAGGACATGGGCGAAGGTGTAAAGAGGAAAATCTCCACTCAGAAAATTGAAAGGACTGCAGAGGGGAGTGGAGTTCTAGTGGTGGCAACAATCTAGAGTTGGCAGAAATGACAAAGGATGATGCATTGAATGAGAAGAATATTGGGGAAGATGGTAAAGTGAAGTTTGGTTATTTATCAGTGTCCCAAGTAGGCAGACATTAACACTGCAATGAAGTTACGGTGAAAGTACCCTAGTCGCTGCACTTCAGCACCTGTTTGAGTACACTGAGGGAGAATTTAGCATGGCCAATGCACCGAACCAGCATATCTTTCGGACTGTTGGAGGAAACTGGAGCACCCAGAAGAAATTCATGCAGCCATAGGGAGAGCGTACTTACTTCAAACAGATAGTGACCTAAGCCAGCAATCGAACCCAGGTTCCTGGCGCTGTAAGGCAGCAGTGCTAATCATTGCACCACTGTGTCGCCGTGATGAAAAGGGGAAAACTTTCATCGTTTTAGACGGGAAGGGATGAGGGTGAAAACAGGGAAGTGGGACATAAAAGCTTGAAATCCCTGTCAACCTCAGTGAGAGCAGATCATCTGGTGAGGAAACAGGAAAATGGATTAGAATTGTTGGTGTGATAAGTTCCATATTCCGTCCTCACTGTTCAGATCCCTAAACACAAATTCCACATGTAAGATTGATTTCTATATTTCTTTTTTTGAACATGTTATTTTGCTTCACAAGCTGTCTGTCATGTTGGGCAGATTATTTATTTATGTATTATTTATTATTTGATTTATTATTGACATATGTATTAACATACAGTGAAAAATATTGTTTCTTGCGTGCTATACAGACAAAACATACCGTTCATAGAGAAGGAAACGAGAGAGTGCAGAATGTCGTGTTACAGTCGTAGCTTGGGTGTGGAGAAAGATCAACTGAATGCAAGGTAAGCCCATTCAAAAGGTTGATGGCAGCAGGGAAGAAGCTGTTCTTGAGTTGGTTGGTACTTGACCTCCGACTTCTGTATCTTTTTTTCGACGGAAGAAGATGGAATCGTCCAGGGTCCTGGGGTCCTTAATTATGCTGGCTGCTTTGCCGAGGCAGCGGGAAGTGCAGACAGAGCCAATGGATGGGAGGCTGGTTTGCGTGTTGGATTGGGCTATATTCATGACCTTTTGTAGTTCCTTGCGGTCTTGGGCAGAGCAGGAGCCATACCAAGCTGAGATATATCCAGAAATAATGATTTATTTGGTGCATCTGTAAAAGGTGGTGCGAGTCGTAGGTGACATGCCAAATTTCCTTCGTCTTCTGAGAAAGTAGAGGTATTGGTGGGCTTTCTTAACTGTCGTGTCGGCATGGGTGGACCAGGACAGGTTGTTGGTGATCTGGACACCTAAAAACTTGAAGCTCTCTATCCTTTCTACTTCGTCTCCGTTGATGTAGACATGTGCATGTTCTCCTTTACGCTTCCTGAAATAGATAACAATCTCTCATTTTGTTGACATTGAGGGAGAGATTATTGTTGCCGCACTAGTTCACCAGATTCTCTCTCTCATTCCTGTACTCTGTCTTATCATTGTTTGAGATCAGACCCACTACGGAAGTGTCGTCAGCAAACTTGAAAATCGAATTGGAGGGGAATTTCGCCACACAATCATAGGCGTATAAGGAGTATAGTAGGGGGCTGAGAACACAGCCCTGTGGGGCACCGGTTCCGAGGATGATCGTGGAGAAGGTATTATTGTCTATCCTTTGTTATTGTGGTCTGTAAGTTCGGAAGTTCAGGATCCAGTCACAGAGGAAGTGACTGCTTCGTGAAACTCTTCTGTTCAGTTAATAAACATCACTCGGATTTCACAGTCTCCTGTCATTTCAATTTTCAACCTTGCTTTATACTGATCTTTCCATCTCAGCCTCCTGCAATATTCCAATGAAAAGCTTAATGTAATTTCCAGGAACAGAAACTCATCTCTCAATGAAACATTTTACAGCCTTCCAGACGCAGCACTGAGTCAAACAATTTCAGACATTAAACTCAGCTCCATTTTGCTTCCAAAATTTCGTTGCAGGTTTTGGTTTTTACCCTCTTGTTTACTCTTGTTTTTGTTTTCACTTCCTTCTCAACACAAACTTGGTTTCTTTACCTCCCGTTTAGACTTACCCCAATAAATGTTTTGTCATTGAAGCATTGCTGTAATTCACTGTGTTTAGATGCAACAAGAGAACAGTTCACTCTCGAATCAGTGATGAGCGACGAATGAGAATTTATTAATGTTCTGACAGAAAATGAACATCTCCACCTTCTCCCTGTAATCCTGTACATTTGTCTTGTTCATGTAACAGCCTAATTCTTTTTAGAATGCTTCAATTGAACTTACCTCCATCACACTCTCCGGCAGTGCATTCCTCATATTAAGCATTCACTGTGTGAGAAAGGTTCTGTTTGTGTTTCTATTCCATCCTTTGCTAATGGTGTTACATCTGCTTTCTCATCATTGATCATTCCAAGATTAGTTATAGTTTGTCCCTATCCACTCCATCCAGACGATTCATGACATTTAATACCTCCATTAAATCTCCTTCAATTTTCACTTCTGCAAGGAGAACAATTCCAAAGTCTTTGATCCATTTCATTCGTGAAGTTCCTCATTCACAAACAATCTCATGAACCTTTTATGCACTCTCTCCACCTAAAGTGTGGCTTCCAAAACAGGCTGCAATACTCCAGCTGGATGTTTTAGTGTCTTACACCTTTTGAACATAACCTCCTTGCTCTTGTACTCTATGACCCTGTTAATAAAGGGTAGAATTCAATATGCTTTATTAAACGTATCTTAACTTGTCCTGACCTGTTCAGTGACATATATACATGCACAACCAGTTCCGTCTGCTCCTGCACCTCATTTTGAGTTGTACCCTTTAATTTATTTTGTCTCTATAATCTTCTCACCAGAATGAATCCCTTCAAAATTCTCTGCTTTAAATTCCACTGGCCTCTTTTCCATTCATTCGAACAACTTGGCTATGTCCTTTTTGAAGATTTGCACGATCCTCCTCACATTTCGCAACACTTCTAAGTTTCACATTATCCACAAATTCAGGAACTCTGCCCTGTACAACGTTACCCAAATCACTAATATATGCTGATGCATTTTCACAGTATTTCTAGCTTGTGTGCAGATACACGTGATTCACTGCAGATTGAGGCGTTTAACGAGAGAAATGAAGCGAATGTAAATATCTGTCTGCAAACTCCACGTAAAAGTCACAAATGCATTGGTGTTGATTTCAAGAGATTTTATTATCAGTATTAACAGAGGATGATTTTGATCCATCAACTTCTGGGTTGTGGGCCCAGCACGATTCCGCTGTACCACTCTGCTACAGCACTCTGAACTTTTGCTGCCCATTAATATAGCCAGATAAATATTCATTTCTGTATTGTTATTTAACCCCAACACCAGTATATCGTCCATAGTTGACCCTGAAAATGTGATGTGAGCTTCCCCCTTGAACTGCTGCAGTCCCTGAGGCGTAGGTACTGCCACAGTGCTCGTAACCTAATCGTGTTCGGGAGGTTGGTCCAGGATTTTGCGACATTGAACGTACGGTGACATTTTTCCAAGCCAGGACGGTGAGTGCCTTGGAGGACAACTTCTAGGTGCTGGTGTTCCCATGTATCTGCTGCCACTGACCTTATAGACGGTAGCAGTTCGTGGGTTTGATTGTGCTGTCCAAGAAGAGTAGATGAAGAAAAACTGTTCCCATTGGCAGAGTGGAGAAGGATGTTTTTTTAATGTGCTGAGAGATTAGGACCTGGAATGCACTGCCTGAGCGTGTGGCAGAGACAGCATCAAATCAGGATTGTCAAAGGGGAAAGGAATTAGCACCTGAAGAGAAATGATTTGCAGGTTTATGATACAATGTTTGGGAAAGAGACGAGATGAGTTGTTCTTGTACAGGACAGCACACAGACAAAGGGTGTAATGGTCTCTCTCTCTCTCTCTCTTGTATCTATTCTAAGATTCAACAGGTGCTGGACGTATTCTGTCTCCGGTACAACATAAGTGTGTGATATTCATTCTAAATCCAGCTGAGACACTTTGCAAATCTGTACTCATTCTACCCGGAAGATATCGAATTGAAATTGGGCCTTTTGATGCACTTAGTACATGATTCCGCACGATCCTCTGCTCAAATTTTTAATGTAACATCATCTGCTTATCTCTGAATTCCATTCTCCATCGTCTCATTACCTAGATTTCCCTTCAATACAGCTGAACTAATCGAGTCAACTGCTCCAGCCTATACCAAGTTCCAAATTATACCGACTGCATGGGAAAGTACGTTAATATTGAATTCTCTATTGGATTTAATGCTGATATCCAATCATTAATTCCTGTTTGATCTGACTCTGCAACACTGACAATTCATGGAGGTATCTTCCGCTCTGTTTCAGTTCTGGGTTGCGGCCAGTAGATGTCAGCACACTCTGGCAGACTAAAGTTTATGCTGTGGAGATGTTTGTGAACAGAACTCCCACTCACCTGCCGAAGGAGCAGCGCCCCGAAAGCTAGTGGCGTTTGCTACCAAATACACCTGTTGGACTTTAACCTGGTGTTGTTAGACTCCTGACTGAAGTTTAGACATTATCTGTTGTGACCCTATCAGTTGCCTAAATTTCAGCCTGCCGACAGTGTGCCGACATCTACTGGCCGCAACCCAGAACTGCAACAGAGCGGAAGAGATTTACATGAGTTGTCCCTGTTGCAGAGGCAGATCAAACAGGAATTAATGATTGGATGTCAGCATTAAATCCCATAGAGAATTCAATATTAATGTACTTTCCCATGTAGTCGGTTTAATTTGGAACTTGTTATATTGAATGATATTGAACCTGGGACGGAGGAATTTAGGAATACTAAATGCATTGGCCTTATCATTTCCAAATTTATCAATAGGCTGCTTTCCCCTGTATTCACCATTTCAATCCCGAAAAATCAGCAAAGGCTATGCTTTTTAAGTGAAAATGTTAGTACCGGCAGGCATTTTATTTTGAACCAAGTGGCATTTTGAATCATTGCTGTTTAGCATAGTTGGAATTTCATTAAGCAACAGCTTAATTATTAGTGCAAACCTATTAAAACATCGGACACAGTAAACTTTACTTCCCTTTGATTGGGGATGGTATATAGAGAGAAACTTTATTTTCTTGATTTATATTACTGACCTATATCTTGGTGTATAGATTTCAATCTCAAAATTTGCCAATGATGGAAGACTTGGAATATAATGAACTTGAGTGAGAAGAGTATTGCACGACTTCAAGAAGATATAGACAGGCATTTGGAATGGGCAGACACATGGCACATGACATTTAATTTGAGGATTTTCACAGTAATTTCATTGCAGTGTTAATGTCAGCCTACTTGTGACTAATAAATAAACTTTAATTTATGTAACAAGTGTGAAGTGATACATTGAAGTCCGAAGGTCGATGAGAGGTGATATCCTCTTCCTAATCCATGTTGTAACTTTACCATGATGTGGAGATGCCGGCGTTGGACTGGGGTAAACAAAGTAAGAAGTTTCACAACACCAGTGTAAAGTCGAACAGGTTTATTTGGTAGCAAAAGCCACACAAGCTTTCGGAGCCCCAAGCCACTTCTTCAGGTGAGGCACCTTTACCTTACCAAGATTCCAGAGTTTATTTACCCATCTCAAAACTCAGAACAACTTTCCATGATGCAAAACTTGAAAATATTATGCACCGAATGAAGGAGGAAATTGATCGTCGTCAAGAAGATATAAACTGGGTGACGGAATGGGGCAATTACGTGACAGATACAATTTAATGAATGTAAAAAAGTATGAGGTGATACATTTCGTTCAGAAGGTCGAGGAAAGGTGATATGAAATAAAGAGTATACCTTTACCCGTTCTAATCGCGATTGAACCTTTACCATGCCAAGATTCCACAGTCTATTCACCCATCTCAGACCCCATTGAATATCCAGCCTGCAGTCTACATTGCACATTCTATTTGTACAGTGACCATTAAACATTTAGCGTTCCCACTTTCCTATTTACCTTCACCCTGCCACGTCTTCGTGTTCCGTCACACAACCCAGTCAACATTGGCACCTCCACTTTGTCCACTGCCAATGGTGGTTTCTGCTGCCCAATCCTCATTGTGTTTCAGCTTGCTGAGTTATATTGATCAGATTGCACACTGCTTCACCTTTTATATTCTCCGTGAATAATAAATGAACAAATAGACCCATCCATGATTAAACACTGTCACTTTTTAATGTTTAGCGGTGAGTTTCATGAAGTGCCGTGTGTGATTCCCTTCTTTATGCTTCTGTACAAATTTGGTCAAAGGGAAATTAGGGTGGTTCTTGATTAATAAGGTGGTCAGGGGTTATTGGGAATGGGCAGGAGAATGTGGATGAGAAAGATATCAGCCATAATTGAATGGTGGAGCAGACTCGATGGGCCGAGTGGCCTAATGTTGCTCCTATGCCTGGTCTTATTGTCTTATCCAAATATATCTTGAATTCTCTTCTCTTTAACAAAGAACTGAGCGGGTGATGGACACAGTTCCAAAAGAGTTTTTTTTAAAAAAGAGAATGGATTTCAATATTTACACATCTCAGGGTGATATCAATGCTGGGAGAGGTTTTCAGGCTGTAGCAACTAGAATAAGAATTAATTTTATTAATTCGAATTGTTCAAAATCATACAATGGAGCATCCATGTGGATGAAAGGAAACTTTAAACTGTGCTGCTGTGCAGTGCTTCAGGAACTTGTTTCACAGAAATCTTCATTCATCAAAAGTGTTGCCTCACCTGCTGAGCTGTTTCCAGCATTTTCTGTTTGTGTTTCAGATTTCCAGCAACCACACTATTTTGCTCTGTTTTCTGTGCAGGTGTTTAACTGGAACAGGGAACACTTTCTGATCAGCACTGTGACAGGCAGACTAGAATGTGGCTCCAGACGATCAAACCTGCGAGATTGTCCAGGAGAATGAGGAAGAGAGAGAGAGGGAGCAGCATTCTGTGCTGGACAGATTTCGTTTAGAGAAGACACAAATATGTGTATTTGCACAGCGCTTTTCACAGACATAAGATGTCCTGATACGACTTGTAATCAATGAAGTTCCTCTTCACAGTTCTCGATGTTGTAGCTACGAGATTGTTGGACTTTCCGAGAGTTTCTACATTGTCAAAAATCCATACATGAGCTTCTAAATTCAGTTTCGTGCGTAGAAGTCTGTGGCCCAATGGGTAGTGTTTTGAACTTCTAAATGGTAGTCAGCTTTTAAGCGGTTGTGGGTTCGAATCCCAGCAAACTCCAATTTTGGATCAGGTGGGTCGTCGGTTCAGAGCTTCAGCTTTTTAGGTGTCCAGATAACTGACAACCTGTCCTGGTCCCCCCATACCTCTACTTTCTCAGAAGACTAAGGAAATTTGGCATGTCAGCTACGACCCTCACCAACTTTTGCAGATGCAATATAGAAAGCATTCTTTCTGGTTGTATCGCAGCTTGGTATGGCTCCTGTTCTGTCAAGACCGCAAGGAACTACAAACGGTTGTGAATGTAGCCCAATCCTTCACGCAAATCAGCCTCCCATCCATTGACTCTGGCTGCACTTCCGACTGCCTCGGCATAGCAGCCAGCATAATTAAGGACCCCACGCACCCCGGACATTCTCTTTTCCACCTTCTTCCGTCGGGAAAAAGATACAAAAGTCTGAGGTCACGTACCAACAGACTCAAGAACAGCTTCTTCCCTGCTGCTGTCAGACTTTTGAATGGACTTACCTTGCATTAAGTTGATCTTTCTCTCCATCCTAGCTATGACTGTAACACGACATTCGGCACTCTCTCATTTCCTTCTCTATGAACGGTATGTTTTGTTTGTATAGCGCGCAAGAAACAATACTTTTCACTGTATGTTAATACATGTGACAATAATAAATCAAATCAACAGAGAGGGAAAGTTGCGGCAACATTTTCTGCTCTGCCATCTTTCCACGCTGTTTCTGTTTACTCGGTTCCCAGAAAAACCACGGACTTGAGGGCGGCACGGTAGCACAGTGGTTAGCAGTGCTGCTTCACAGCTCCAGGGACCTGGGTTCGATTCCCGGCTTGGGTCACTGTCTGTGTGGAGTTTGCACATTCTCCTCGTGTCTGCGTGGGTTTCCTCCGGGTGCTCCGGTTTCCTCCCACAGTCCAAAAATGTGTGGGTTAGGTTGGTTGGCCATGCTAAAAAAAATTGCCCTTCGTGTCCTGAGATGTGTTGGTTAGAGGGATTAGTGGGTAAATATGTCGGGATATGGGAGTAGGGCCTGGGTGGGATTGTGGTCGTTGCAGACTCGATGGGCTGAATGGCCTCTTCCTGTACTGTAGGGTTTCTATGATTTCAAATAAATCGCAAATCCTGTTTTTCTTTAATAGTGTTTGGCACAACGTTCGCCAGTTCGGTTAGTAACAGTAAGAACATCAGAACATAGGAACATGAGAAATAGGAGCAGGAGTAGGCCATCTAGCCCCTCGAGACTGCCCCGCCATTCAATAAGATCATGGCTGATCTGATAGTGGATTAATTCCACTTACCCACCCGCTCCCCACAACCCCTAATTCCCTCATTGATCAGAAATCTATCACCCTGTGACTTAAACATATTCAACGAGGTAACCTCCACTGCTTCAAACGGCAGAGAATTCCAGAGATTCACTACCCTCTGAGAGAAGACGTTCCTCCTCAACTCTGTCTTAAACTGACTTCCCCTTATTTCCTCTAGTTCTTGTTTCCTTTCTAAGTAGAAAGAATCTCTCTGCCTCTACCCTGTCGAGCCCCTTCATTATCTTATATGTCGCTATAAGATCTCCACTCAGCCTTCTAAACTCCAACGAGTACAGGCCCAATCTACTCAATCTCTCCTCATAAGCTAACCCCCTCATCTCCGGTATCAACCTGGTGAACCTTCTCTGTAATCCCTCCAAGGCCAATACATCCTTCCGCAAATAAGGGGACCAAAATTGCACACAGTACTCCAGTTGCGGCCTCACCTGTACCTTGTACAATTGCAGCGAGACCTCCCTGCTTTTATACTCCATCCCCTTCGGGATAAAGGCCAACATTCAATTTGCCTTCTTGATCACCTGCTGCACCTGCAAACTGAGTTTTTGCGATTCATGCACAAGGACCCCCGGGTCCCTCTGCACAGTCGAATGTTGTAATTTTTCACCATTTAAATAATAGTCCATTTTACTGTTATTCCATCCAAGGTGGATAACCTCAAACTTGTCAACGTTATACTCCATCTGCCAGATCCTCGCCCACTCACTTCGCCTATCCAAACCTCTCTGCAGACTTTCCGCATCTTCCACGCAATTCGCTTTCCCACTCATCTTTGTATCATCCGCAAACTTTGTTGCCCTACACTCGGTCCCCTCCTCCAGATCGTCTATGTATATGGTGAACACTTGAGGCCCCAGCACCGATCCCTGTGGCACGTCACTTGTCACCAACTGCCAACCAGAACAGCACTCATTTATTCCAACTCTCTGCTTCCTGTTAGATAGCCAATCCTCAAGCCACGCTAACACTTTACCCCCAACTCCGTGTCCCCTAATCTTCTGCAGCAAACATTTGTGAGGCACCTTATCGAACGCCTTCTGGAAATCCAAAAATACCACATCCACCAGCTTCCCTCTGTCAACCGCACTCGTTACATCTTCATAAAAATCCAGTAAATTCGTCAAACACGACTTTCCCTTCATGAATCCATGCTGCGTCTGGTTGATCAAACCATTTTTTCCCAGGTGTCCTGCTATTTCTTCTTTAATCATGGATTCCAGCAATTTCCCAACTACGGACGTTAAGCTAACCGGCCTGTAGTTACCCGCATTATGTCCACCTTTTTTAAACAGTGGCGTCACATTAGCTGTTTTCCAATCAGCTGGCACTTCCCCAGAGTCCAGTGAAATTTGATAAATTACAACCAATGCATCCGCTGTTACTTCTAGCATTTCTTTCAGTACCCTGGGATGCATTCCATCCGGGCCCGGGGACTTGTCTACCTTTAGTCCCATTAGCCTACCAAGCACTACCTCTTTAGTAATAGTAATCGTTTTAAGGACCTCACCCCCGACAGTCCCACGACCATCAATTTTCGGTAAGCTCGACCGTGAAGAACGACACAAAATACTTGTTTAAGGCCTCGGCCATTTCCTCATTTCCCATTATTAAATCCCCCTTCTCGTCTTCTAAGGGTCCAACATTTACTTTAGCTATCCTTTTCCTTTTTATGTATTTGTAAAAACTTTTACTATCAGTTTTTATATTTTGTGCTAGTTTAGTTTCATAATCTATTTTTCCTTTCTTTATCGCCTTCTTGGTAGTTCTTTGTTGTTTTTTAAAGCTTTCCCAATCATCTAATTCCCCACTAGTTTTGGCCACTCTGTACGCATCGGTTTTTAATTTAATACTCTCCTTTATTTCCTCAGTTATCCACGGCTGGTTATCCCTTTCCTTACATTCCTTTTTTATCACAGGAATATATTTTTGCTGAGTACTGAGGAAAATCTCCTTAAAAATCCTCCACTGTTGCTCAGCTTTCCTACCAACAAGTCTGCGCTCCCAGACTACATTAGCCAATTCTGCCCTCACCCTTTTGTGCTCCCCTCTGTTCAAGCAGAGAACGCTGGTTTGGGACCCTGTAACATCCTGTTCAATTAGATATTTAGCTTATTTACACGAAACGAACCGTAAAGAAGATGAAGGAACACACACAAACAAACAATTTATAAATAAATGTAAATAATAAATACATGAAGGGTGGATCAGTAAATTTGCTGATGACACCAAGATTGGTGGAGTAGTGGATGAGGTGGAGGGCTGTTGTAGGCTGCAAAGAGACATAGATAGGATGCAAAGCTGGGCTGAAAAATGGCAAATGGAGTTTAACCCTGATAAATGTGAGGTGATTCATTTTGGTAGGACTAATTTAAATGTGGATTACAGGGTCAAAGGTAGGGTTCTGAAGACTGTGGAGGAACAGAGAGACCTTGGGGTCCATATCCATAGATCTCTAAAGGTTGCCAGTCAAGTGGATAGAGCTGTGAAGAAGGCCTATAGTGTGTTAGCTTTTATTAACAGGTGGTTGGAGTTTAAGAGCCGTGGGGTTATGCTGCAACTGTACAGGACCTTGGTGAGACCACATTTGGAATAATGTGTGCAGTTCTGGTCACCTCACTATAAGAAGGATGTGGAAGTGCTGGAAAGAGTGCAGAGGAGATTTACCAGGATGCTGCCTGGTTTGGAGGGTAGGTCTTATGAGGAAAGGTTGAGGGAGCTAGGGCTGTTCTCTCTGGAGCGGAGGAGGCTGAGGGGAGACTTAATAGAGGTTTATAAAATGATGAAGGGGATAGATAGAGTGAACGTTCAAAGACTATTTCCTCGGGTGGATGGAGCTATTACAAGGGGGCATAACTATAGGAACATTTAAGCGGTTATTGGATAGGCACATGGAGCACACCAGGATGATAGGGAGTGGGATAGCTTGATCTTGGTTTCAGATAAAGCTCGGCACAACATCGTGGGCCGAAGGGCATGTTCTGTGCTGTACTGTTCTATGTTCTATGTATAATAGTGTCCTGCAAAGAGCTGTTGTTGTTCCGATGTATGTGCTGCGCTTTCCCTTCTAGGTTGAAGTGGTAGCAAGCTTGGAAGGTGCTGTCAAAGGAGCCTTGGCGAATTTCTGCAGTGCAACGTGTCGATGGGGCACACTGCTGCCATTGTGCGACCGTGGTGCAGGGAGTGAATGTGTGTGGATAGGAAGCGAATGAAATTAGATGCTTTATCCTGGATTGCGTCAGACAGACGTAGTGTTGCTCAAGATGCAGACACCCAGGAATGTTACCTCTGGAAACCAGGTGTTCTGACTTCCTCCCACATTCAAAAGATGTGCAGGTTGGGTGGATTGGCCATGCTAGATTGCCCCTCTGTTTCCCAAGATGTGCAGGTTAAGTAGATTGGCGGGGTGGATGCATGGCGCTCTGGGGATAAGGCCTGCGTGGAATGCTCTGTCGGAGAGTCGGTACAGATTCAATGGGCGGAACGTTCTCCTTCAGTACTGTTGTGATTCTATGATTCTAAGGCAAACGGACTGTGTTAGAAATTCACTAAGAGAAAGGGGGAAAGCTGTGTTTGGAGCATTAAAAGGAGTGAGTTTGTTGCAGTTTACTTCAAGCGAGAGCTGATGAAAATTCCTGTATCCTCTAAATAAACAGCAGAGATATTTGCGGGAAGTATCGAAATGTGGTTATTTTGTATCTCTGCAGAACACCTACTGGAAAGTGAAAAACAATATTAACTTGCAAGAAAGTGATATTTGGCCTTGTGCGATAGCAGAGATCACTTGAAAGAGATTTAACCAGCTCAGCCGCAGAACCCGATAGTCTTTGTCGCACTCCAATGGAATGTCGGAAATAAATTTCAGCTGTGGTAGTATCTGTGAAAATAGAGATAGCTCACATTTCAAATCTTGGCCTTTCACTAGACCGACCTGTTTCTCTCTCCACAGATGTAATGGGTTGGGTATAGAATCATAAGTCAAAAAAATACAGAATCCCTCCAGTGGCCAATCGAGACTGCACCAATTTCCCAGTAAACCTTTCAAATCTGCCCCCCCCCCCCCCCCCCCCCGACATTGTACATCAGAGAATATCACACACATCACTCAGTGAAACCACTCGGCTAAACATTGAGCGGCCTATCGTGAGCTGGGTTCCATTTACTGTGTTCAGATACATATCTGATATAAAAGTAGCCATGTTCAGGATGTGATTCACACACCCAATTTTCTGCTCTGAATTCAGATGTGCTCCTCCTGTGACAGGAGATGATTTCTTTAGAACTTCATTTATACGGGACATGTGTCTCGCTGGCCCGGGAAGCATTTATTGTCCAGAATTAATTATCTCTCAGAATTTGACAGTGAATTCATTATTGAGCCACTGCACACCTTTCCGGCAGGGAGTTCCAGGATTGCGAGCCAGCCACAGAAACGGCGATATATTTCCAAGTCAGGATGGCGTGTGTCCATCGGAGTGGGACTTGCAGATGGTCGTTTTTTTCTGTGCATCTACTGCCCTTGTGTTTCCAGGTGGAAGATTTCGCGGGTTTGGATGGTGCCTGGCGTAGGAGGAAAAAGCAATGCCAGGCGTGGAATTTGAACTCACGCCGCGAGAGGAGACAGCGACCTTAACACAGCGCCTTAAACTGCTCGCCCAGCCTGACTCCGTGGTTAGACAGCCGAATCTGCACAAGTCGATTTAAATTCCATCTTCATTGTCATCTCATTTAAAATTCGATGTACTTTTCCATTTTTCAACCCCAGCCAGAGGCCCGTATCTGAGTCCCATCATTCCCGAAGCCGCCGGGTGGAGGGGGGGGGGGGGGCGCGGGGTGAAGAGTTTCTTATTGCTGCATTGCTCTGTTTGCTCAAATCAACAAAAATCCAATTCCCGTCCTACCTGTTCCTTACACGAAGATTTTGAGATTGTAAAATCTGAGCAACGTGAAGTATCCAATTGGAGAGTTACATCCTGGCAACAGGAATATCTCTCCACAGCTGCTTTCAGAACTGCTGAATATTTCCAGCATTTCCTGTTTCTCATTATGTGTCTTCATTTCAGGAGTGCATTTACTGGCAACCCAAAACGTGTCTCTCGAACACAGCTCCAGACACAGCTGTTCTGTGATCTTCTCACAGACAAGTTCACTCTTCACCTTCTGACACACATGCTTTAAAATTGGCTGTTTTCACACTCAGCATCCTGAGGCATTGCCGTCAAACCTCACCGCATCCCCACCCGCCCACCAGGGTCACAGGAGTAGAAGTGTTTTGTCATAGGATTTGACAAGCGCAGGAGCAGCACTGTGCTTGTGAGGGAAAAGAAGGGAGTAATCCACACTCACAAACAGACTGATAATGAGTCAATCTCTCTCTCTCCCTCGCGCACACACAAACACACATACACACACGCACACACACACACACACACACACACACACACACATCCCCTGCCACGGCAGATGGTGAAATTCGAAATCAATAAAAATATCTGCATTAATGACCTTGAATCGATTGTCGTAAAAAAAACGGATTCTGTAATGTTCTATGGGGAAGGGTTTCTTGGTCTGGCCGACATGTGACTTCCGACACACAGCAATGTAGTTCACCCTGAGCTGCTCTTGGAGTTGACCTACCAAAGCATTCGGTTTGAGGGAAATTTGGAGGCGTTGGTTTTGTGGTATCATTGCTGGAATATTAATCCAGAAATTCAGTTAATATTCTGGGGCCATTGCAGCTGGTGACATTTGAATTCAATAAAAAATATCTGTGATCAAGAATGTACTGATGACCATGAAATTACTGACCATCGTCGGAAAAACTTATTTTGTAAAGTAATGCACTTTAGGGAACAACATCTGCCGTCCTTGCCCGGTCTGGCCTAAATGTGACTCCAGAGACACAGCAATGTGATTACCTCTCAACTGCCCTCGGTAGCTAGGTTTGAGCAATAAACTAACCTGGTGGAGTTTTTTGAAGAAGTGACGAGAATGGTTGACGAGGGAAGGGCCGTGGATGTCGTCTATATGGACTTTAGTAAAGCGTTTGACAAAGTCCCTCAAGGTAGGTTGGTGCAAAAGGTTGGATCTCATGGGATAAAGGGGGAGGTGGCTAGATGGGTGGAGAACTGGCTTGGTCACAGAAGACAGAGGGTGGTAGTGGAAGGGTCTTTTTCTGGCTGGATGCCTGTGACTAGTGGTGTTCCGCAGGGCTCTGTATTGGGACCTCTGCTGTTTGTGATTTATACAAACGATCTGGAAGAAGGTGTAACTGGGGTGATCAGTAAGTTTGCGGACGACACGAAAATGGCTGGACTTGCAGATAGTGAGGAACATTGTCAGAGGCTAGAGAAGGATATGGATAGGCTGGAAATTTGGGCAAAGAAATGGCAGATGGAGTTCAATCCAGATGAATGCGAAGTGATGCATTTGGTAGGACTAACGTAGGGGGGAGCTATACGATAAATGGCAGAACCATAAAGGGTGTAAATACGCAGAGGGACCTGGGTGTGCAAGTGCACAGATCCTTGAAGGTGACGTCACAGGTGGAGAAAGTAGTGAAGAAGGCATATGGCATGCTTGCCTTTATAGGACGGGGCATAGAGTATAAAAGTTGGGGTCTGATGTTGCAGTTATATAGAATGTTGGTTCGGCCGCATTTGGAATACTGCGCCGAGTTCTGGTCGCCACACTGCCAGAAGGACGTGGAGGCTTTAGAGAAAGTGCAGAGGAGGTTTTTACCAGGATGCTGCCTGGTATGGAAGGGCTTAGTTATGAGGAGAGATTGGGTAAACTGGGGTTGTTCTCACTGGAAAGACGGAGGATGAGGGGTGACCTAATAGAGGTGTATACAATTATGAAAGGCATAGATAGGGTGAACGGTGGGAAGCTTTTTCCCAGGTCGGTGGTGACGTTCATGAGGGGTCATGGGTTCAAGGTGAGCGGGGGGAGGTTTAACACGGATATCAGAAAGACGTATTTTACACAGAGGGTGGTGGGGGCCTGGAATGCGCTGCCGGGCAAGGTGGTGGAGGCGGACACACTGGAACGTTTAAGACTTATCTAGATAGCCACATGAACGGAGTGGGAATGGAGGGATACAAAAGAATGGTCTCGTTTGGACCAGGGAGCGGCGCGGGCTTGTAGGGCTGAAGGGCCTGTTTCTGTGCTGTATTGTTCTTTGTTCTTTGTTCTTAAATGCTGCCCAGCCAGTGACGCCCAAGCCCCAAAATGAATAAAAACATAATGTTGGCTCTGTCAGCGACGCTGAAAAAAATGCATCGGAAATTCAAAATGAAGAGATCCATCAACTCGTTTACAATCCTCGAGATTGCAAATACGGAATGAATTCAAAACTAATTTTTACAGTTCCCGGAGCTGAGTGTCAGAACAAATCGCTTGTACACGCACAGTTCCATGACAGAATGAGAAAGATCCCAACCCTCACACAGCAGCAGATAATGGAAAACACAGTCTGAATATGACACAGATATAAAGGTAAAGTCAGCATAGTCCCAAATGACCATCCACTGATCCCCACCTCAACAGGGAGGGTCTACTGGTGATGACTTAGTCTCAGGATTACCATACCTCAGCCGAGAGGCAAGGCTGAGAATATCTAAAGTGCTATCTAATAGCTAATCAGCATTTTCTTTGCAGTAAATTGTTATCAGATCCTTGCTTTTGGTTATAAAGCCACGGATACTGTCCGCTTTATTAACGGCACTTCCAACCTGTCCTGCCACCTTCAATGATTTATACAAATGCCCACCCATTTCCCGCGGTTCCTGCGCCTTGTTTTGTAATTATACCCTTTCTTTTATATTGTCTCTTTGTGTTTTTCCCACCAAAAGGAATCACTTCATTCTTCATCTGCCACATGTCCTCCCATTTGACCAACCTGTCTGTGCCCTATGGGAGTTCTACTGAAATTTCTGTAGCTCTTTTCAAAACCACAGGACGTCCCAAAATATTTTAATGACAATGAAGTATTTTTGAAACTATACAATTGCTCAATTTTTGAACTGTTTGTTCAACGACGTCAGAAATTCCCACATGAGAATGGGGAATAAATGCTGCAGCTGCGGCTCTGTGGCGCAAAGAATGACATGTTGGACTTCTCATCATTGTCTGGTGAGATATTCAAAGGTTGTGGGTCAGAATCTCATCGGAGTCGGCTTTTTAGATAAAGTTTGTAGAAATAAGGAACTGGTGTATCAATGTTCTCAGAGAAGTGAAACTGCCGCCTCGAACTTCATAGAATCCCCACAGTGCAGAAGAAGGACATTCGGCCCATCGAGCTGCACCGACAACAATCCGACGCAGGCCGCATCCCCGGAACCCCACATATTTACCGTGCTACAGTCGCACCTCACAATTTAGGGCAATTTAGCATGGCCAATCCAGCTAATCCAGCACGAATTTTAAAGACTGACCTGCCGATTCCGGAAAGACAAAATCTGCCACTCGGGCCGCAAATGAAGCTGGAGTCTACTTTGAGGCTTCAGAAACCACATGTTCTCGTGGTGCCAATCTCCCGCCCAAAGCTAGGGTCCTGATTTGAATCGATTGCCAGATCGAGTTTCTCATTGGATTCGGAATCTGGAATATGGATTTGAGTTGGAATATCCACCCATCAAGATTGTCCAGCTCTGTGTCCAAACTTCATCTTGGTTCCGTGAATCTCAAAACACCAAAGAATCATCAGTTCACACTCAATAAAGAGAAAATGCACCACCGACGAGGATGGGATTCGAACCCACGCGTGCAAAGCACAATGGATTAGCAGTCCATCGCCTTAACCACTCGGCCACCTCGTCATGCAATGGCTACTTTTCTAATCACCTCCTGTGATTTTAACACATGGAACAAAGAACACATTTCTCCTGTAGGATAATTTTGTGTTTCTACCTTCTTGTTAATTTTGGTTCGCTGTTACTCTTTCATTCGATGTAAATCCCGAGCAAGAAAAGAGGGAGTCAATTCCCTGTTTGAGTTTTGAATTCACCGAACATAACCCAGATGTAAAAGAGCAGTAAAAGCTGTGAGCTTGTGGCGCAACGGTAGCGCGTCTGACTCCAGGTCAGAAGGCTGCGTGTTCAAATCACGTCAGGCTCATGGGGAGTGACAGATCTCGAAACTATGGAAGGAGTTACATTTTATGAATGCTTCCGGTTCGCATGCTCAGTACTTTTATATTTGAACAATGTGTCAGGGATGTGATTCGTGCATTGCTTGTAAAGTTAAAGCAAGGTTCACAGTCCCAAGTGTTTCTCGGGGTCATCAAAGGGGATAGATAACTGGTGGTGATTTAACCGAAGGAGTCGCACATCAGGCGAGGAGCAAGGCTGAGAAGCCGGGGCCTCCATGAACAATCTCAATCGATACAAGAATTGATCCCGAGCTTGTAGCTGAAAAAGCTGTCCAGCCAACTGAGGCAAAGAGTAAGGATAACGAGACTGGTAACTTCAGTTATCACAATCTGTTTTCGACCAGGTGGTTGAGAAAATTGGGCAGCAGCCGAATGTTTCATTTGACGTGAGTGAGTGAGAATATGACAGCAAGAGAATGGTTTCAATCCAGCGACCTCTGGGTTATAGGCCCAGCAGGCTTCCGCTATGCTACTCTGCTCCGGAATGTTTTCCGGTTCCTGCCAATTCCTGGTGCGCGGGAGAGAGGAAGCTGTTCATTGCATTTTTATTTCAAACAAGACCCCCGTGTTGGGAAGCTCACCCTGGCTGGACAATGACATGTAACTCTTCTCTCTTTTGTGGAACGGGATCTGCCGTTGACAGATCTTCACTGTGGTTGTGTCAAATTCTTCCCTGTTGTGTAAATATGTGTTCCCGGTTGTGTATATATGATCCGTCTTGAGCAGAAGTTTTCTCTGTTCTGTAAAGGTGTTTCCTGTTGTGTGACATGTTTTCAGTTGTTCTATATGTTGTCTGTGGAAAACAATCGACGGAAATTACAAGGCCACCATTGCAGAGACTTGCTTTCAATTCCAGACTTCGATTGGCTGAATGGCCTCTCCTGTTGCTGTTTTCTATCCATGTTTCTATGTATTAAATCAATGAATTTAAATTTCACCAGCTGCCGCGTTGGGATTTACTCCGTGTCCCCAAAGATTAGTGCGGGTTTCTGGATTACCAGCCCAGCGACATAACCTTTCATCCCTGTAAACAAAAACAGTTCATTTAGATAATGATTAAACCTCTTCCGAGGAGATGAGAATTCCCTCCACAGAATTTAATGAAACCGATCGAAACAAAGCATTTTATTCTCGTTGAGAACATCAATAATTTATCCAGAACAAACAGATATTGTGGAATTGTTCGGAGGTAAAATTATTAGCATGAGTGGGAATTTTATTGACAAAATAACAAGGAAATGTATTGTGAGAAACAGACCTGCAATGTTTGAATAAAAAAGTGGACTTCATATGACGCGAAAAAACTCGGTTCCCAGGAAGTTCCACCAGATTTCGCTTTAAAGCGGCCGCGGCAAGACTCGAACATGGAAACTTCTGATATCATCGTAAGAAATACCAAAGTCAGGCCATGCGGTCAGCTCACGTACGCCTCAGCTGACGTGATCATCATGTGAATAAATAATAGAAATCCTCCAGTGCAGAAGGAGACCATTCGGCCCATCGAGTCTGCACCGACCACAATCCCACCCACGCCCTACCCCCACATATTTACCCGCTAATTCCTCGAACCTACGCATCCCAGGACTCTAAGGGACAATTTTTAACCTGGCCAATCAACCTAACCCGCACATCTTTGGACTGTGGGAGGAAACCGGAGCACACCCACGCAGACACGAGAAGAATGTGCAAATTCCACGCAAACAGTGACTTGAGCCGGGAATCGAACCCGGGACCCTGGCGCTGTGAAGCAGCAGTGCTAACCACTGTGCTACCGTGCCGCCAATATCATGGCAATATTATTTTTCATTCCATTGTAAGGTGATCCACAGATTCCCAGATCCCCGAAAATACAAGGGAAAGCTCCAGCAACGTACGTAATACTTTTCGACGTCGAAAAAGCCTTTTACCCTGTGAGTCGTGAAGAATCGTGGAGCGTCAGGAATGGAGCATGAGTGTATGATTATAAGAGCAGCAAGGCAATGTTGGAGCGGCACAAAACATTGGTGAGGCCACAGTTTAAGTACTGATTGCAGTTCTGGTCTAATCACGATAGGAAGGATAGGATTGTACTGGAGAGGGGACTAATGCAATTCACCCGGATGTTAACTGGAAGGGAGATTTCATAGGCTCGGGTTGTTTTCTTGAGAGCAGAGAAGGCTGAGGGGAGACTTGATTGAGGTGTATAAGATTATGAAGGTTCTGGAGATTTTGGATAGGAAGCAGATGTTCTTCTCAGTTTCAGGATTGATAACAAGGGGCAGCATTTTAAGGTGAGGGGCAGGAAGTTTAGAAGGGATTTGAGGGAAACATTTTTTTTCATCCAATGCTTGGTGAGAGTCTTGGATTGCAATCCCTGGGAAGGTAGTAGAGGCGGGAAAATGTCACTAAGTTTACAAAGCATGTGGATGAACACTTGAAATGTCATAACGTTCAGGACCATGGGCCCAGTGCTGGAGGGTAGGATTGGTGCAGGTTTCATGTAGGATTGTCGGTGCAGATTTGATGAGCTGAGGCGCCTCTTCTGTACTGCATGACTCTCTCGCCATTATCCTCAGACTTGTCTGCTCACTGACATGTGTTACCATCCTCTGCCTACTCCACAATCACATGCAGTCAGTGACGCTCACCAAGTGAAACAACACAAACCCCGTTCAGTGAAGTCTGCAACCAAACAAGATTGTGACATTGCCCCAATTCTCTTTTCCATTTTCCTCACTGCAATACTGCACCTGTCACCCAGCAACTTACTCTGGAGATTACCAAAGGAAGGACAGGACATTGTTCAACCTGCACCCTCTTCATTTGAAAGACACAGTTTCTCTTCAGTCATTGAGTTCTAGGCTGCAGGGAAAGCTTGAGTGGTTGTTAACTCAGAAACATAGCCTCAGCTCACTGAGCGTTCCTTCTGAGAAGCAGATAGGACTTGGTCGGTAACATTCAGAAAACTAAAGATCATTTCCAACATCCCTGATTCAGAAACACACACAGAAACAGCTCCACAAAGAACTAACTGAAGGATTGCAGATTAATAGGAAAAATCAAACCCCTCCCAGCTTCACACAGAACACTGACTGACCATCGGAACACACAGGTCCTTTCAAACATTGTCTGAGCATTGAGTTACAGGTATCTCCTCCTGCCTGTCTGCATTCGCTGATGGAACTTGTTTTTTCAAATAATTGCTGAAATTGCCAACTCGTCTTTCTCATAGGATTAGAAAGATGGGTATATTGAATGGTGCTCTACTATTCACTCCTCAAGCATATCAAACGCTGTGTCCAAACTTCACCTCCTGTGACTGTGTGGCCAAATTCCTCTCCAGCTCGATTTTCAAGTCTCTGTCTCTGTTAGTCATTAGTACTGTGTGAGAGTGTCAGAGACATTCTGATCTTGAGTGAGTGAGCGAGTCTTGAGTGAGGATACATTTTCAGTGGAGCTATAGGTGAATGTTAGATTTATTCCCTTTCTGCCATTTTCTGGTACATTGTGTCTGAGATATATTTCATCAAAATGTTTCATTTCCTCCAGTCTGGTCAATGAAGAATCTCGCTCTGAACCACTCGTCTTCGCACAGCCGCCCATTCCATGTGTCCAGTTGGAAAGCTTTCTGAAGGAACATGCTGTCTGACAGAGCGCCGACGATAATCCTCCACTGTCTGATCTAAAGCTACAACAGGAGCTGCTCCTTTCATCTGTGATAAACGTGTTGGTCTTTACGTTCAGTGGTGTAGATTCACATCATCCTTCTTTCGAGCTGTCTGTCACAAAGATTCTGGAAAATCTATTGAGCAGGTACCCGCTGATGTAAATGTCCAGTTTGCAATCTGCCCGAGGAGTGAGCAGACAACATTTTGGAACGATTTGAATTTTCTGCTGAATGGTTGTTCTGAGATTGTCATGAATTTATTTCTGTGAAGTTGCTCTGATGGGAAAGTGGGGAGTGATTGGAGTTGCCTTTAACAGAATGAAGCTCGGGCCGGCAGTTCACTTTTCAGAGAACATTGAAAAACCTGTTCCTACTTTTTCAAACTTTGTGTAAAGGAAGACCTGCTGGGATTCGAACACACAGCCTTTGAATCTCTTATCAGACAACAATTCGAAGTTCAACATGCCAGCCGTTGCACCTTAGAGCCACACCTCCAGCATTTATTTCACATCCCATTTCCCATATGGGAATTTCTGACATTGTTGAACAAACAGTTCAAAAGTTCAGCAATTGGACAGTGACGACATTTCAAAATACCTTACTGTCAGTAAAATGGTTTGTGAGGTCCTCTGGTTGTGAAAAGAGCTACAGAAATTCCAGTAGAACTCGTGGAAGATTGTATGTCAGAGTGTGTGGGGAAGTTGGTGGAATGGGAGAACATGTGGCATTTGAAGAATGAAGTGATTCATTTTGGTGGGAACAACAGGAAAACAAAGATGAAAATGGAATTCAAAACAGGTTGTGTGGAGAGTGTATATGCATTACCAAGTGTGTCACGGTGGTCGACTGGTCTAAGGCGCTGTAATCAGGTCGCAGTTTTCTCTGGAGGCGTGCGTTCAAATCCCTTTCCTGAGATTATCTGTTTTTACCCTTGACGAGACACCATCCAACCTACGAACTCTTTCACTTGGATGCCCAAGGGCAGCAGATGGAGTAAAACAACGGCCATCTGCAAGTTCTACTTCAAGCCCACCCTGACCAGGAAATATCTCCCGTTTCTGTGGCTGGCTCGCAGTCCTGGAATTCCTTCCCGAACAGCAAACTGTATGTCCATACATTACATGGATTGCACTGGCTCAAGAGTAAGCCGACCACCAAATTATTGGTTATATTCCAAATTAATTGCCTTTACATCAAACGATTGTATCTTTCAGTCTTTCCGCGGTGTTTTATTTGCAATGTGTGGAAACAAGTTGGATGTGATGTTGAAGTGTTTCACATCAGTTCATTCATAACAACCCCAGAGCTGCTGTGATGGAAATGGAATTTACTGACAGAAACTACATTTCCAACATTTCACATCTGGCTGCGGAGTCAGGACCTGTGTGAAAGCCAACCTTCTTTCAGATTTTTGAAGGGTGTTAACAGCTGTTTTGGTAAAGCATTTCCTGATAAGGTGGCTGAGTGGTTAAGACAATGGACTACTGGTCCATTGTGCTCTGCACGAGTCTCCTTGAATCTCATCCTTGTCAGTAAGACGTTCCCTATTGAGGGCGAACCAATGATTTGCTTTGGAATTCACGAATGAAATTTCGAGTCGGATTTGGATGGTGAGGAGTTCAGCACTATTCCATGTTTTCGTATTCCTAACCGCAGGAGAAATTCGAGCTGATGATCGATTCAAATCAGGACACCAGCTTTGGGCAGGAGTTTGCCACCATGAAAACATATGGTTTCAGAAGCTTCAAAGCAGACGCCAGCTTCATTTGCGGCCCTCGTGACAGATTCTATTTTTCCAGAATCGGCAGATCAGCCAATAAATGAAGAAAAAATGATTTCATAAAACCAGAAGACTTGGGAACAGATGACTGTTCAGCCCGCCGAATCTGCTCCACCTTCGTGAGATCATGATAGATCCGATATGATCAAAATATCTGTCTACCTCAGCTTTAAGCATGCTTACTGACCCAGCCTCTACAGCTTCCTGTGGTAAAAATTCAACAGGTTCGCAAATGTCTGAGAGAAGAAATTGCTAAATGCCTATTTTTTAACTGGGCAGCGCCTTTATGTGAGATTATGCCATCTGGTCCTCGACTCTTCCATATGGAGAAACAAACTCTCTGCATCGACCCTGTCAAACACCCTCGGAATCCTATGGCCTATCCCTCTCTTGTCCCTCCTACAGCCCCAATACACAGTCTGACAGTTTGCCTCCCCTATATCCTCACTCTGTTGGAATGCATAGCAATCTTTCCTTGTTCTCTCTCTGCAACTAATAACTACTGAACTCTATCCTCCCCACCTGAAGTCTACAGGCTCACACTGAAGCTTGGTGTCACTCAGTTCCTAATTTATAATTTATATCCCGTTCTCTGCTCTTTATTCCCTGTCTGTTTCCGTTGAACTCGGTGAGTTTTGACCATTTGATTTGATTTGATTTATTATTGTCTCATGTATTGAGATACAGTGAAAAGTATTGTTTCTTGCACGCTACACAGATAAAGTATACAATTCATAGAGTACATAGGGGAGAAGGAAAGGGGAGGGTGCAGAATATACTGTTACAGTCATAGCTAGGGTACAGGGAAAGATCAAGCTAATAAACGGTCTGTCCACTCAAAAGCCCGATGACAGCAGGGAAAACGCTATTCTTGAGCCCAGGGAGAGGTCTGTCATGATCTGCCGCAATGGAACAGCAGGCTCGAAGGATCAGAAGTAGGCAAATTCAACTCTAAATCCCATGTTGCTGTGAAGTCAGCTGGTAAGTTTAGTTAGTACCTTTTTCCGAAATGAAAAACGTGGAAGATTGTATGTCGGTGTGTGTGGTGATGCTGTCCGCTTTGCTGAGGAACTGTGGATGGAATTAATGGATGGGAGGCTATTTTACGTGATGCACTGGCCTACGTTCGCAACCCTTCGTTGTTTTTTGTGATCTTCGTCAGAGCAGAAGCCATAGCAAGCTGAGATGCATCGAGAAAGGGTGTTTTCTATGGTGCATAGGTAAAAACTGGTGAGAGTCGCAGCGGACATGCGAAATTTCCGAAGAATTCTGATAAAGTAGAGGTGTTGGTGGGCTTTCTGAGCAATAGCATCAGCATGTAGTGAGCAGGACAGGTTGTTGCTGACCTGAACACCTAGAAATTTGAAGCACTCGACCATTTCCACTTCATCACAGTTGATGTAGACGGAGGCATGTCCTCCACTCTGCTTGCTGAAGTGGATGACTATCTCCTCCGTTTGACTATCCATTTCACAGATTAGATTTCACTCTAAATACCGTTAACCCATTCACTCTGTGCTCACTGACAAACGCTGACTCGTGGTTAAGCAATGCCTGCATTTTAAAATTCTTACCCGTGTTTCCAAGTCCCTCAATTGCCTCAGTTCTTTCAACCTTTTTCTCATTTCCAGCCCAACACCCCACTGAGATATCTGAACTCCTCCAGTTTTGGCCTTCTGAGCATCCCTGATTCGATTCACTCCATCAGTGATGGCCGTGCTTCCAGTTTTTTGGGACTCAGCTCCAGAATTCCTTCTCTAAACCTCACTGCCTCGATCATGCTTTCCTCCTCTTCCATTTCTATCGCGTTTCCTCCATTTATTTCCTCTCTTCTTTCCCCCAAGTTCGACTTCGCTCACGCTCTGACTTTCACCAATCCTGTTGTTGCTTTTACAGCCAAAAGAGAATTATGGTTGTCCAATGGTAATTCTCATAACGGTTCCGCTTTAAGAATTATTTACCCGTCTCCAGCTATCTGATTTCTCAGAGGCTTCGGCCACAGATCGCAACATGCAGATCCCGGTATGACGCATGACGCTGGTTTGGGAGAGACGCTGCTGGAGTCGAACAACAGCGCCGCAATCCGATTGGTTTGTGTGTTACAGCGGCGTTCTTCAATTGGCTCAAATCGATGTCAATCGTACTGTGGGCGGGTGTTGAGCGGAGCAGGTCGCTCTGCTCCCGGCCGTTATGAAGCGTCATTTCCATTGTTCGCGCACATTTCAGACAGACTGAGCTCACCGATTGGATGATCAGGATCAATCAGCGCAAAAGCGTTTACAAGAATGTCTCAATTTCTGATTGGTTTCGTTCGCTGTCGGTGACAGGTCGGCTTCTGTGATTGGACAGAGGACGGGATTACTCTGGGCCCATCAGGCACCTGGCGACAATGTCTGGATCCTGAGTCAGCAGTGGAACTCCAGATGCGCGAAGGGTTTTGGCAGCGGAGATCCCGTTCCGCCTGGCTGCAAAACCGCAGCTGAGTGTTTCCAATGGCAGCTTCCTGTGTAAACATGTCACGCTGCAGTTGCCCAGTCTAAGCAGTGGCGGCGCTGCAAACCTCGTAGAGTCAGACCAATCAGCACAGAGACTGGGATCTTCCTGTGCTATGTGTGTGGGTCTCAGTGCCACACCGGGTTAGAGCATTTCACATTGCAGAGGCCAAGGAGACAAACTGGGATATTCCTGTCCTGTGCTTTGGGGGTGAAACTTGGTTTCTCTGAATGGATCTCTCTCACTGTTTGGTTCTAATTACAGCCTCTCTCTCTCTTACAGTCAGTCTGGGTGTTTCAGACTGGGCAGAATGGCCTGATCTCACCCGAGATGATGATGATTCTGAACTCCACCCTTCTCTACACTCGCTCACTGAGGCACAGCCGTTCCTTCTTCATTCGTTTCCTCAGGTTGTCAGGTACATTAACATCTTCATCTGCTGTGAACAGTGACCTGACAGTGGAAATATATTGGAGCATGATGGTGCAGCCAACCATGTCAAAGGTGTGGACAGGTGGAGAGGGATGACGAGGGTTGCCCAGCTGGGTAAGACTGCACTCGCCTCGTCCTATTCTTATCTTTCTCGTCAGAAGCACAATATCACCAGCAATGGTTTATCTTTTCCCTCCTGTGTTGTTACCTTCCGAATCCCCCAAGGATCTATCCTTGGCTCCCTCTTTTTTCTACACCTTACCCCTCAGTGACACTTTCTGAAGAACAGTGCTCGTTTTCACATGTATGCCGACAACACCCAGTTCATGCTCACCATTACCACTCAGAACCAATCCCTCTTAATAAATTATTAGACTGTTTATCCGACATCCTGTACTAGATAAGCGGAGAATTCCCCATTAAATATCTGGAAGACCAAAGCTCCCACCACAAATTCCATTCCCAGTCAATGATTCCATCTCTCTCCCTGGTCCCTGGCACATCATCACACTCGGAATTTAGATTCTGACCACATATCTGTTTCAGCACAAACATCACCTATTTCCAGCTGTGTAACTTCACACGTTGTTGATAATGCCTGAACTCACCTGTACATGAAACCCTCATCCATGCTTTTGTTACCTCTGGACTTGCTGATTCAAATACACTCCTCCTGCCCAGCAGATTTCCTTCCCTAAAGGGCATTAGTAAACCACATGGGGTTTTATGACAAATCGAGAATTAATTCCAGATTTGTCTTGAATTAAAATTTCACCAACTGCCCTTTTGAACCCAAGTCCCCATTACCCAGGATCTCTGGATTACTTGTCCACGATGCCACTGCCTCTCCCAAACAATGTCAGGAATGGGATTTGAACCCTCGCCTTTTCCATTGCCCTCATGAAAATATCGAGCAATTTCATTAAATATGATTCACCTTTCGTAATTACGTAGGGCTTTTCCTGATGTTGAACTGATTGGATTGATTCTTACAACCTTTTCTGAAGTGGTGTGTTTTCCATTTGCAGTTCTTCAGTCCTCCGGCACCATTCATATAACGAGCTGGGTGAGAAAAAAATTACCCATTCCCTCTGCAATTTCCACCCTTATTTCCCTCAGTATCCATGGATCCTTCTCTTCCAGTAACAAGAACACAGCAATTAAGAACAGACACTGACCTCATGGCACATTGACTCTGTTCCACCATTCAATTCGAGCAAGAGTTATTTTGTTTATTTTTTACCAGACAGTGAAAAACACAGTGACAGTATTAAAAACAAGAACAGCAACAACAACATCAGACAATACATAGATAGAAAACACTCTATGTTTCTGACAAGTGTTCTAAAAGTCACGACACTTTTCAGCATTCACAAAAAATCAGGAAAAGCATATCAACAATTCTATGCGGGGAAAAAAACTGTGACTATTAACTGTGAATCAATTTTCTGTAGTTTAGACTGACGCCCACACAAAATACTTTATCTATGGATAATTAACTTTTCAAGCTTGTGTAGTAAGGCCATGTATCATAGAATCACAGAATACGACAGTGTAGAAGAGGCCCTGGCCTGCACACCTAATACCGCTTGCCAGGACTCGGCCCATAGCATTGAATGTTATGGTGTGCCAAATACTCATCCAAGTATCTTCTAAAGGATATGAGGCACCCGTCCTCTACCACTTTCCCAGGCAGCACATTCCTGACCGTCACCTCCTCTGAGTAAAATCGTTTTTCCTCAAATCCCCCCTAAACGTCGCACCACCCACTTTTAACTTTTGTCCCCTCGTAGCTGACCCTTCAACTAAGGGGGCTAGCTGCTTCTTATTCACCCTGTCCATGCCCCTCATAATCTTGATCACATCAATCAAGTCGCTCTCAGTCTTCTAGGCTCCAACGAAAACAAGCCAAGTCTATCCAAGATGTCTTCATGAATTAAATGTTCCGCCCCAGGCAGCATCCTGGTAAATCTCCTGTGCACATCCTGCAGTGCGTTCACGTCCTTCCTATAATGTGGCGACCAGAACTGCACACAGTATTCTAGCTGTGGCCTCACCAAAGCTCTATACAACTCCATCCTGACCCCTCTGTATTTCAATCTATACCCCGATTGATAAAGGCGAGTGTGCCATATGCCTTTTCCACCATCCTCTTAACCTGCCTTTCCGCCTGCAGAGATCTATGGACAAACACGCGAAGGTCCCTTTGTTCTTCAGAACTTCCCAGTGTCAGACCTTTCATGTCAAATTAAAATATATCAATTTATAAACTTGAACTGAACCATGAATCAGCCTTCTCTAAAGATTGCAATCCAATAACTCTTAAATCCCTCATAAAGTAGTCCTGCATGCCTTCCATTTTTCTGGTAACACATCTTCGCACTCTCTCCATTAGCTGTATTTTTCTTTGAAAGTGTGGATTCCAAACTGTGGGTGCAGACTCCGGATGTGGGCGTACCAACTGCTTGTAGAGTTTCAGATCTTCGCTTTCACCTCCATTTTATTCCTTGATTCTCTGAGAAACCAAAGTTTGTCTATTTCAGCCTTAACTGTCAGACAATCCTTACCATGCAGATGGAGGCCATTTGGCCCATCGAGTCTGCACCGATTCTCTGACACAGCATCTCACCCAGAACCTATCCTGGTAACCCCACATATTTATCCTGCTAATACCGCTAACCAATATAGTTGGGACACCAAGGGGCAATTTAGCATGGTCAATCCACCGAAATGCAAACAAGGGGAGGACGTGGAAACACCACACAATCACCGAAGGTGGAATTGAACCTGGGTCCCTGACACTTTGGTACAGTGTGTGTGTGGGATTTACTACTCGCTGATATCGTGAGAGTGTGGGATTTACTCACTCTCTGTTAGTGTGTGAAGGTGACGATCATTCTGTATCTAACAGTCTCGGGCACTATGTGGCTGATGGAGTCATTCTGCCTCTGGTTGTGTTGGAGACTCATTGTGTGTTTGCAAGTTAGTGGGGGCTGAGAGTGAGTGCGGGATTCATTCTCTCCCTGGAATGGTATGCCAGTTTGGGATTAATGTTTTAACTGTCATTCTCGGCCACTCCATGAGGGGGCTGGGTTTATTCTTTACCTTTCAATCTCTGCAACTCTCTGTGGGAACCATCCTCTAATTGTCAGTCTCTGGCAGTGCAAATCAGTGTGTATTCTTTGGCTATCAGAGAACAAATAAAATTACAGCATCGGAACAGGCCCTTCGGCCCTCCAAGCCTGCACCGACCATGCTGCCTATCTGAACTAAAACCCCCTTTCAGTCTGGGGCACCGAGTGTGCTCTCTGCTCAATTTGATATTGGAATTCAACATGTATCCGTCAGCTAATCGCAATGAATGGGAATGTGGGAATCATTCTCAAAATCTGAGCATCTTTGACACCAATTCTCTATCTGTTTATCTTCAGCGCTGTTTGTGAGAGTAGGATTAATTCTGTCAGTCGGTGGTGCTGTGTGTGGGATTGGGATGAATTGTTCGGACCTTGTATATAAATATACGTAGCCTCAAGCATGTGTAAGTGAATCACATTGAAAAGGATGTGAAACTTTAGTTATTGAGATAAACTGGGGAAGTTTGGACCACTTTCCTTGGAGCAGACGAGATTGAGAGGAGATTTGATAACAGTATTCAGAATCACGAGGAGTCTGGACAGGGTAGACAGAGAAAAACTGTTCCCATTGCTGGAAGGATTGAGAAGCAGAGAGAACAGATTTAAGGGAATTGGGAAAAGAAGGAATGGATACATGATGGGAAACGTTTTGATTCAGCGAGTGATTATGATCTGAGATGTGGGTCCAAACAGTTTGCGAGAGGTTGCTTCAAATCGAGGCATTCAAGAAAGAATCGGATCATTGCCTGAAATGGAAGAATGTGCAGAGATGTGGGGAGAGTGGCACTAGGTGTGTTACTCGCTTGGACAGCCAGGACTTGACAGGCCAAAAATCCTCTTTCAGTGGTGTAAGAAGTGTGTCTCTGTGTGCTTGACTATGTTGAATACACATACCAGATTCTGGTGCTCTATGTGAATGTGGAATTCATTCTGTGTCTGCCAGGATCTGATGCTGGGTATGAGTATGGCATTATTTTATTATAGTTCAGTGATCCTCCCTGGGAATGTGGAAAACCTGTATGAAAATGTGGGTCTGTAACTCTCATTCTTTAATATGGAGTGTGTAGTGTGTGGGCACATTCATCAGTATATGTGGATTTGTGATGATTTCTGACTTTGTGAGTGGTTCCATATCTGTGTTTCAGATTGATTAGTGTCATTGAGGATGAGTTCAGTTGCTGTCAATGAGTTCAGTAACAGTCTGTATCTGTCAGTGTCTGGTAATGGACATGTGCTCGAGAATGGTTCTTGATCTGTCAGTTCTGCTACTCGAACAGTGTGGTATACATTACAGAACCTCAGGCTCTGGGACTGTTTAACAATCTGAGTTCATTCCATATTGAAATTTCAGGACAGAAACAAACCACTAATGTGGGTTTTAATGAAATGATTGAGAATTTGGCCTAGTATTAAATCACTTTCTATTTGAACACAATTGGGAAGGACCATGTATCTTTTCATCTCACAATCGTTGCAAAGTGAAAGAAAGTGTTATTCAATTTTTATTAATCAAATTGATGCTTTCATGATTCACTCTGGTTGCAAGAACTTTATACTTGAATGTTGAGCTTAGTTTTCACTGTTAGAATATAATATCTGCCATACACTGTATGAGGCATTAGGTTGGGTATGTAATCTGTATCTCTGGCTGTACTCATCAAATTTATATGTATTCTTATTTTAATAATCACATTTGTGTCTCGGGTTATACTATTATTCAGTCTTATTTGGTATTTAATTTAATTGCAGCTAATGCTGCAACATTGCAGGACTGACACACTGACAACCTGATCGTGGGTGAAGATTTGGACGGAGATTTATGTATCTACCTGTCAGTGGTCCTGAGTTGGAGTGACATGGAAACAATGTCTGTCTCTCCACCTCTGACTGATTGTGGTATCTCAGGAAACACATTCAGTCCATGGTGGCTATCCGTGCAACAATCCAGTCAGTCCCATTCCCCTGCACTATCCCCATAGCCCTGTACGCTTACTTCCCTCAAATGTCAATCGCAATTCCTCTTTGAAAATTTTCAACGTCTCTGCTTCTACACTCAGAGGCACCAACTTCCAGGTTGTTACTCACTGCATGAAAAGTATTTCCACACGTGCCTTCTCTGTGTCTTCCCAAAACCGTCAACTTGTGCCCCCTCGTCCTTGTACTATCAGAGAATGGGAACAGCTTTTCTTTGTCGACCTGATCCACACATGCCACAATCCTGTCCACCTCTATCAGATCTCCCCGTCAATCTGCTGTGCTCCAAAAAGGTCAACCCCAGCTTCTCCAACCCAACCTTGTGGTTAAAAGCCCTCATTGCTGAAACCATTCTGGCAAATCTCCTCTGCACCCGCTGAATGATCCTCACACGTTTCCTCAAGGATGCTGAGCAGAACTGGACTCAATACTCCAGCTGTGGTCCAATCAGAGCTTTCTAAAGGCTCAGCGAAACGTGCATGATTCTGTACTCAATGCCTCTGTCCTCATGGGGAGGGTCACTTGTGTGGATGAGGAGGGTTTGAATTAAACTGGCAGGGGGATGGGCAACAGTATTTCGAATTAGAAAGGAGGAATATCCAGAGAAGGAAATAGGACCATATAAGATCGGAGTGGATGAAGATGGAATCTAAGAGGAATACAAGGACAGGTTTAGAAAGCATGCGTGTAATCACACAGAGGGTGGTGAATACGGTTGGTGAGTTAGAAGCACAAAACTCCACACAGGAATACATGAGAATGGCAATGATGAAAATGCGGTTCAGAAATGGAGAACACCGGGCAATTACTATTCAATACAATGTGAACAGGAGTGATAGAGAAGGAAAAAAGAGAGGTGTGGTGAGAAAGAGATAGAGGAGCAAATCTGTATGCAGATCATGGATGACAGATACAGAATTAATTACATTCTCTCACAGACTGACGTGGAGTTGCCGGCGTTGGACTGGGTAGGCACATTAAGTAGTCTCACAACACCAGGTTAAAGTCCGACAGGTTTATTTGGTAGCACGGGCTATCTGATGAAGGCGCTCCGAATGCTCATGCTACCGAATAAACCTGTTGGACTTTAACCTGGTTTTGTGAGACTACTTACTGTGCTCACAGACTGACAGGAAGGTTGACCACATGAACCAAGTGTCAGTGGGTGGTCACTTGGGTAACAGTGATCATTGTATCACAAGCTTGTCATTAGCACGAAACAATCTGAAGAAACAATCTGAATTGGAAGAGAACTAACTTCAATGGGAGGAGCTGGGATGAGCCAGAGTCAAATGGAGCCAAAATCTGGCAGGAAAAACTATAACAGAACAATGGGTGATCTTTCAGGAGGACATGTTTCAGGCAAAGATTCGGTACATTTGAATTTGGGTGAAAGGGAGGGGAACCAAAGTCAGGGCTCCTTGTATGATGAGGGATGTAGAAAATATCATTAACAATGGGCTAAAAGTGGTCACGAAAAAGCGTTGGCCAGCAGGATTAAGGAAAATCCCAAAGTTGTTTATACATACGTAAAGAGCAAGAGGGTAGTCAGGGAGAGGGTTGGCCCACTCAAGGACAAGGGAGGGAATCTCTGCGTGGAAGTAGAGGAAATGGGTGAGGTATTAAATGAATACTTTGCGTCAGTTTTCACCAAAGAGAAGGACTAGGTTGATGATGAGTCTGGGAAAGGACGTGCAGACAGTATCAGTCATGTTGAGATCAAAAAGGAGGAAGTATTGGTATTGTTGAGAAAAATTAAGGTAGACAAAGTGGGCCTGATGGGATATACTCCAGAATATTGAGAGAGGCAAGGAAGGGAATTATTGGAGCCTTGAGAGAAATCTTTGTATCCGCACTGGCGACAGGGGAGGTCCCAGATCATTGGAGAATCGCCAATGTTGTTCCTTTGTTTAAGAAGGGTAGCCAGTATAATCCAGGTAATTACAGGCCGGTGAGCCTTACATCAGTGCTAGTGAAATTATTGGAGAGGATTCTTCGAGATTGGACATATTCCCACATGGAAATGAATGGACGTATTCGTGAGAGGCAACATGGTTTTGTAAAAGGGAGGCCGTGTCTCACGAACTTCATCGAGTTTCTGAATGGAGAGCTGTGACAAGTGGGCGATCCCCGGGGATCAGTGCTGGGACCTTTGCTGCTGCAATATTATATAAATGAGTTGGAGGAAAATGTAACTGGTATGATTAGTAAGTTTGTGGACGACACAGAGGTTGGTGGATTTGTGGATATTGATGAGGACCATCAGAGGATACAGCAGGACATAGATCAGTTGGAGACTTGGACAGAGAGATGGCAGATGGAGTTTCATCCGGACAAATGTGAGGTGATGCATTTTGGAATGTCTAATACAGATAGGAAATACACAGTAAATGGTAGAACCCTTAAGAGTATTGATAGGCAAAGGTATCTGGGTGCACAGGTACACAGGTCACTGAAAGTGGCAGTGCAGGTGGAGAAGGTAGTCAAGAAGGCATACGGCATGCTCACCTTCATCGGCCAGGGCATTGAGTTTAAAAATTGGCAAGTCATGTTGCAGCTTTATAGAACCTTAGTTAGGCCTCACTTGGAATACAGTGTTCAATTCTGGTGTCCACACTACCAGAAGGATGTAGAGGCTTTGGAGAGGGTACAGAAAAGATTTAGCAGGATGTCGCCTGGTATGGAGGGTATTAGCTATGAGGAGAGATTGGAGAAACTTGATTTGTTCTCACTGGAACGACGGAGTTTGAGGAGCGACCTGCTACAAGTCGACAAGATTATGAGAGGCATCGACAGAGTGAATAGTCAGAAGCTTTTTCCAAGGGTGGAAGAATCAATTACAAGGGGGCACATGTTTAAGGTGTGACGGGCAAGGTTTAAAGGCGATGTATGAGGCAGATTTTGTACACACAGGGTGGTGGGTGCCAGGAACTTGTTGCCACGGGAGGTAGTGCAAGTGGATTTTTCAGTGACTTCAGTGACTTCAGTGACTTCAGTGACTTTTCAGGGGCGTCTTGACAAATACATGAATAGGATGGGAATAGAGGGATATGGTCCCCGGGATGGTAGGGGGGATGAGTTAAGTCGGGCAGCATGGTCGGTGCAGGCTTGGAGGGCCGAAGGGCCGGTTCCTGTGCAGTAATTTTCTTTGTTCTTTGTTCACCAAGAGAAAATCCACGCAAATACGGGAGAACGTGGAGACTCCACACAGACAGTGACACAAACCCGGGTCCCCAGTGCTATGGGGCAGCAGCAACTTCCTATTCACTCTGTCCATAGTCTAAAAATCGCATACACCTCAATCAGGTCTCCACTCAGCCTTCACAGATTGAAATAAAACAACCTGGCACAATCCAGTATCTCTTCATCGCTCAAATTCTCCATCCCAGGAAACGATCTGGTAAATAGCCACTGCACCCACTCCAGAGCAATCAAATCCTTACTGTCGTGATTTGTGGTGATGTGGCGTCACCAAAATTTGGTCCAGCTCGATCTGAACCTTCCTGCTCTTACAGTCATTCAGTAATACTCCATCCCTCACGCTGCATGAATCTTCACAACTCACAGACTCAAAGGTTTTTCCAAGATTGAAAAACACAATGTGCGGCAGCTGGAGGTTTCTTTTGTATTTTCGAGGATCTGGGAATCAGTGGATCAACCAAAAATAGAACTGAAAAAATATAAAATCACAGTATTTATTGACAGTATGCTAATATCAGGGCAGTTGTCAGGTGTTGACTACGTGGTATGATGGATAAAGTATCTGGCTTCCATTTTGCCAATGATTTAGTGGTAACGAAAAATTGCAGGTTCGTGTCCTGCCGCAGTCACTTTATGTAGCATCTGTGTTGTTTGCTGGGAACTGAGTTCTCGCTCATCATCTGAAATCCACTTTTTCTTCCAAACGTTGCAAGGCTCTTTCTCAGAATTTATTTCCTTTTAATTTTACCCATTAAATTTTCAGTAATGTCGGTATTTTTAGCTCCCAACAATTCCACAATGTCTGTTTGATCTGGATACATTATTGATGTTCAAAAGTCGAACAAAATTTGAATCAATCGGTTGATTGAAATTATGTAGAGGAAATCCTAATCTCCTCAGGAAGAGGATTAATAATGAGCTGAATTGACTGTTTTTGTTTACACGGATGAAAGGTTATGTCACTGGGCTGGTAATCCAGAGGCCGTATTGACCTTTGGGGATACGGAGTAAATCTCACCACTGCAGTTGGCGAAATTTAAATTCGCTGATTTAATACATAGAAACATGGATAGCAAACAGAAACAGAAGTAGTCTATTCGGCCTAAATAAGTCTGTAATTGAAAGCTAGCTTCAACAGCAGCGGCCTTGAAATTCCCGTCCATTGCTTTCCCACAGAAAACATCTTCGCAGAACAACTGAAAACATTTCACGCAACAGGTAACACATTTATAGAACAGAGAAAACTTCTGCACAAGGCGGATGATGTTTACACAACCGGGAACACATTTACACAGCAGGTAAGAATTTGAAACAACCACAGTTAGGATTTGTCAGCGGCAGAGTCCCAGTTCCACAACAGAGAGAGCCGTTTCGCAGCAGAGAGCACAGTTACACAACAGGAAATACATTTCAAAACAGGGCCTACCTTTGTGTAACAGGAAACAGCTTTTCATAAATAATCAGCTGACCAGCTCAGTATCTTGCTTGTTTGCTCCGCATCTTTTCTGTCTGCATTGTGTGTGTGTCCTGATGGTCTCTGACTGCTTTTCTGTGTGTCTTTCTCTGTCTGCTACATTCGGGTTGATGTTACGTATTATTGTCCAACGAGGGTGAGCTTCCCAACACGTGGGTCTTTTTTTTAAATAAAAAGAGACAGTGAATCGTTTTTTTGGCTCCCGCGCAACGGTAATAGGCAGGAGAGCTTCGACGTATGGAGCAGAGTGGCGCGGCGAAAGCGTGCTGGGCCCACAACCCAAAGGTCGATGGATCGGCCGCTGCCCACTGGCATATCCTGAATTTCTCAGCATTAAATTTGCCTCATTAACTTGATCTCCATTACAGTGGGTGGAGCAGTGCATTTGTCCAAGCTGGCTAGACAGTTCATTGAGCCAACAACTCGGGATCATTTCCTGTATTGGTTGAGATTATTCACGAAGGCCCCGCCTTCTTAGCCTTGCTACTCGCCTGAGGTGTTTATCCTCCGGATAAATCACCAGCAGTCAGCTCTCGTCTTAGACGATCCAAAGAAATATCTGGGAATGTGGATCTTGCTGTAATTTTACAAGCCATGGACACATCACGTCCCTGACACCTTGTCTGGATGTAAAACTGTGCAAACAAAAATATAAACTGAGCATGTGAACAGGAAGCATCCCTAAAATATCATTTCTATCAAAATTTAGAAATTCATAATTTTGGGAACATTTGCAAACGATCAACTTTACCAAGACACGAAATCTAAAGACCAACTGCAGAAACGTTCCGTGAACCTGACGCGATTGGAACACGCAACTTTCCAACCTGGAGTCAGAACGCTACCGTTGCGCCACGAGAACTGTCTCCCTTTTTAGCCTTCTGTGGATTTACATCGAATGGAAGAGTAACAGTGAAGCAAGATTAACGAGAGAGCAGAAACACAACATAATCCTGCTGAGAAATATGTTTTTGTTCCGGGCGTGAATAACACAAGAGTTGCTTTGGTGCTACCTTTAGCATGACGCGGTGGCCGAGTGGTGAAGACGATATAACTGCTCCTCTACTATGCTCTATACAACTGGGTTTGAATCCCATCTTCGTTGGTGATGATTTTGCTCTGCCTCCGCATTGAGGGTGAACTGATTATTCGTTCAGTTAATGTGTCGAGGTTCACGGAAACAAGATGAAGTTTGGACCAACAGGCTTGAGGGGTGAATAGACCAGCAACATTCCATATTCCCATATTTCTAATCCAATGAAAAACTCAAGCTGACAATCGATTCAAATCAGGATACCAGCTTGAGGCAGGAGTTTGCCTCCATGAAAACATGTGGTTTCAGAAGCTCAAAAGAAGATGCCAGTTTCATTTGCATGAGTGGTGGCAGATTTTGTCTTTCCCGAATCGGCTGTAGTAGCACCATTGATCATGCGAAAATGCCCATTTGTGTCAGGAGGATAAGCACGGTAAAAATGCTAATTCGGGTTCGATTCCCGCTTAAGAAAGTTATTTTTCCTTCCCAAAACAACTGATGAGATCACATCGGTCTCTGGCGGAGAATTCTTTTTTATCACTTATTTATTTCACGAATAGCAGTGATTACTAGAACCACGGAATCTCTGCAGCGCAAAATCAAACCATTCGTCCCATCGAGTAAGGACGGAACTTTCATCATTTCACCATCTTGCTCTGCACTACCACTGACCGAGGCCAATAACATCGACGCTGATACGTGGGACACTTCGCAGTTTTGCCTGACATCCCATATACTCTTGGTAACTTTGAAAACATTTGAAATATTGTACAATAGAGTGCTTGTCGTGAAATAAATAAGTGATGAAAAAAATTCTCCGCCAGACCCCGATGTTGTTGTTCTGGGAATGAAAAGTTGTTTCCGAGACTGGGAATCAAACCAGAGCTGTGGCGGTAAAAGCGTCGAATCATAGAAACCCTACAGTGCAGAAGAAGGCCATTCGGCCCATCGAGTCTGCACCGACCACAATCCCACCCAGGCCCTACCCCCACATATTTTACCCGCTAATGTCCGCATCTCAGGGGCAATTTTTAACCTGGCCAATCAACCTAACCCGCACATCTTTGGACTGTGGGAGGAAACCGGAGCACCCGGAGGAAACCCACGCAGACACGAGGAGAATGTGCAAACTCCACACAGACAGTGACCCGAGCCGGGAATCGAACCTGGGACCCTGGAGCTGTGAAGCACCAGTGCTAACCACTGTGCTACCGTCCCAACCACGAAACCATCAGGGCGTACATGACAACAGAGGCATCACCAGGAAGGAGTGCTACCTTCTAGTCGGTGAACACTTCAGCTGTCAAGGGCATTCAGCCTCTGATCTTCGGGTCAGCTATCTGCAAGGTGGCCTTCAAGACACACGACAACGCAGAATCGCCGAGCAGAAACTGACAGGCAAGTTCTGCATGCATGAGGAAGGCCTCAACCAGGATCTTGGGTTCAGTTCACATGACACATAACCCCCAACATACTTTCTGGGTTTGCAAAATCCTACTAATTGTCCTGACTTACGACAATTCACACCTCTTTAACTTATGTTTATCCCTCCCTCCAGTCGCACTGTCTGTACCTTTAAAGACTTGATTCTTTGTAAAGACTCGTATTCGAACTATTGTTCACATTCCAAATTGAAATTACCTTGCAATTGTGTTTTTGCCTGTCGATGCCCGGTTTGTGAACCAACCTCCACTCACCTGATGAAGGAGCAGCGCACCAAGCGCTCGTGATTCCAAATAAACTTGTTGAACTTTAACCTGGTGTTGTGAGACTTCTTACTGTGTCCACCCCACCCAAACATTGGCATCGCCACATCAAAGGTGAGCCAAAATGCTGAGGAATCGAACGAGCGTTGATGTCAGGTTAGGGTTGATCTCAGGTGAGGGTTTTGTTTTCAATCTTGGAGAACAACACAGGAACAATTTGACAAAATAAAATTGCAAGATGCTCCCCGTCGGGGAATTGAACCCCGGTCTCCCGCGTGACAGGCGGGGATACTAACCACTATACTAACGAGGAAGCGATGCTTGATGCATTGTACACTTGCCACTTACACTTTCAGAGCGGCAACTGAGTTCTGACGAGATCAGTTCTTTTCCCCAATACGGAGTACCATTTAATGCAGCAAACAGCGGGTTTAACCAACAAATAAAGACTTTTGGATTGGCAGGAAAGACAATGAGATGGATGTATGAAAAAGAACAAGAACCAGGTGGAGACAGAAAGGCGCATTTACCGTTCATTTCAAACTGAATGTTCTTTTTAATTTTGGAGGAAAAACGGCGTGTCTTGAAATCTGAACATGCTGGACAATCTCAGCTGGTCTCTCTCCACAGATGATGTCCGACCTGCTGAGATGTTCCAGCATTTTCATTTGTTGTTTCAGATTCCAACATCGGCAGTATTTTGCTTTTATCTTGTCTGGAACTGCGTTTTTATTTCCAAACCGCTGGAAGTTCCAAAGTGCTTTACAGCTGAGATGCTTTTCTTCAATTATATTGTCTTTTGCATTGCCCGAGGGATAGGTGCAGATTGAGCAAAGACAGACAATATCATTCCCACTCTCACATAATCATGGAAAAATTATTTCTGTGGCTATTATCTTCTCATCAGTTGTTTGATTTCGATTCATTTGATAAAAGCTGCCTCAGTTAAAATCTTATTGGTGCATATCTCGTGAGCCACTGGAAAATGAACCAAGTTTACAAACCGTTTCTGAATTCATGAAGTTGAAGGTTAATTATTCTGCATCTCAGATGATAATTTTAAGAAGCTCAATTGAGGCTCTGCTGTCCATGGTTCGGCCACGGATTCGATAATCAAACAGATTTCCAAGCAGTGTCTGCAACATCGAACCACGTAATCCCTGCAGCGCAAAAGCAAGCCACTCGCCAGAGTCTGATGCGATCTGATCAGTTGTTTCATTTGATTTGATTTGATTTGATTTGATTTATTTTTGTCACATGCATTAGCCATACAGTGAAAAATATTGATTCTTGCGCGCTCGACAAACAAAACATACCGTTAATAGAGAAGAAAACGAGAGAGTGCAGAATGTAGTGTTCCAGTCATAGATAGGATGTAGAGAAAGGCCAACTTAATGCAAGGTAAGTCCATTCAAAAGGCTGACAGCAGCAGGGAATAAGCTGTTCGTGAGTCGGTTGGTACGTGACATCTGGCGTTGGTACCGTTTTCTCGACGGAAGAGGGTGGAAGAGAGTACGTCCGGGTTGCGTGGGGTCCTTAATTATGCTGGCTGTTTTGCCGAGGCAGCGGGAAGTGTAGTCAGAGTCAATTGATGAGAGGCTGGTTTGCGTGATGGATTGGGCAACATTCACAACCTTTTGTTGTTCCTTGCAGTGGAGCACAGATCACGATCCACACCAAACTGTGATAGAACAAGAAAGAAAGCTTTTTTCGTGAATCTGTAAACGTTGCTAAGAGTCATAGCTGACATGCCAAATTTCCTTTGGGAATGAAATTCCTTTGTTTTGGGAATGGAAAGTAGCTTGCCTGACTCGGAATGGAACACAGGCCACGGTGGTGAAAGCGCCGAATCCTAACCACCAAACCACCGGAAAGTGTTTGCGGCCTCAACGACATCACCAGTTTGCAGTATTGCCTTCCAACAGGGGAACTCTTCCGCAGTCAAGGCCATTCAGCCTCCGATCTTCAGGTCTCTTCAAGACAAACGACAACGCAGAATCGCCGAACAGAAACAGACAGGCAAGTTCCACATGCATGAGGAAGTGCTCAACCGGGATCTTGGGTTCAAGTTACCCGACACATAACTTCCACCATACTCTCTGAGTTTGCAAAATCATTCTAACTGTCCTGACTTGACAGAAGACACACTTCTTTAATCTGTGATTATCCCTCTCTCCACCCTTGCTGTCTGTAGCTTTAACGGCTAGATTACCTGAAAAGACTCGCATTCGAACCATTGTTTTCATTTCAATCTGTAATTCTCGTACTATTGTATTTGCGTCTATTTGTCAACCTCCTTCAACTCATCTGAAGAAGGAGCAGCGCTCCGAAAGCTGGTGATTCCATCTTTAACCTGGTGTTGTGAGACTTCTCACTGTGCCCACCTCAGTCCAACGCCGGCACTTCCACATCAACACTAGTGCGAGCAGATCATCTTTTGAGGACATAGAAAATTGATCAGAATTGTTGGTTGATGTGTTCCATTTTCCATCCTCACTGCTCAGAGCCCTCACCACGCAATCCAGGTGTCACATTAATTTCTATATTTCTTATCTGAAGGCGTTATAATGCTGATAAAGTTTTCTGTCATATTGGGCAGACGTTGTGAAACACCTGTATTCAGTCAAGAAACATTACTTGGATTTCAGTCTTCTATCATTTTAATTCTAAATCTTGCTTTATACTGATTTTTCCATCTCAGCCTCCTGCAATGTTCCAATGATGCTCAATGTAAACTCCAGAAATGGAAACTCATCCTTCAATGAAGCACGTTGCTGCCTTTCAGACTCAGCATCGAGTCAAACAATTTCAGACATTAAACTCAGATCCATTCTGTTCCAATTTTCTTTGCAGGTTTCTATTTTATTCTCTTGTCTACTCTTGTTTTTCTTTCGGGCTGTTCATCATTCTGCCATCCTCACCACATTTTAGACACATATCTGGTTTCTTCCCCTTCCCCTTGAGATTGATGTAGGTAAAAAATACCTCAGGCTAGCCGTACATCAAAATGCAGTGTTTATTTTCACAATTGTGGCAGAAGCCAGGTTCCTAACAGCGGAGCCCCAGCCTTTCTCCTCGAACACAAGTAAGAACAGAGTTTTATACAGACCGGTTCCCGCTCTTTATTACATTGCAACTTTCCAAGATGTATGTGACTGTTCATTGTTCATTGTGAGATCCTTGCTGCACCGACAGTTTCTTCCCTTGCGTAGTTTGTGCAATCTCCAAGGCCGCGACTGTTTCTGCTCTATCCTGTTCGTCATTCATAGCCTTGAAAAACATCACAGGTTTTGCACAAACAAGTTAAATGATATGTATACAAGGGTATCAGGGTCTGTATAACACTCTATATCTATATAGTGAGGATGAATATCATGAATATATGTGAATCTATGATTATACGGTCACAGAAGGCATACATGTCAACTCCATCATGTTAAAGAAAGTAACAAAAAATTGAATCCATCTGAGCTTATTCGAGCTGGGTTAGCCGCGTTCCTGAATACGATTAGCTGGAGACAGCAGGAATATTTGTTCCTCTTATCTGGTCTGGATGCACGAAAATAATGAATTTTAACAAAAACAATGAATTCTCCAGTACCCCTCACGAATCTCTTAAGTATTACAGAGGTGAGTCTAAATGCTGAAGTGTTCCAAGATTCATTCACCCATTCCCGTCTTCAAGACGTACACCAACAACTCTTCTGTCATTTAATCATTGCTGCACTTCACCTCGTATGGAGACGACAAGCGAACCGTTCAAACTCAATTCAGTGATGAGTGACGAATGAGAATGTATGAACGTTCTGGCAGTAAATGAATATCTCCGCCTTTTTCCTGTAACCCTGCACATTTTTCATTTTTTTAATAGCAGTCGAATTCATTTTGAAATGCTTCAATTGAACCTTCCTCCAGTCTCCAGCAGTCCATTCCACACATTAAGCACTCGCTGCGTGAAAAAACGTTTTCCCCGTGTTTCTTTTCCTTCCTTTGATAATGATGTTAAATCTCTTCTGTTTCATTCTTCATCATTCCACGAGCAGGAACAGCCCTGTCTTAGATTTTAGAAACGGTTTGGAATCTGGCTTTATTTTCCAGTGGCTGGCAGAGATATGCACGAATATGATGTGAACTGACGCAGCATTTATCAAAAGAATCTATCTCCAACAATTACTGAGATGGTCGTTACTGCATTAAAAAAAATCTTTCCATAACTGTGTGTGATTGGCAATGATAATTTCAATGAATCTGCAACTATACCATGGTCAATACAGAAGAAAATCATTTTTAAAATCTGAGCTGTTCGCACTTTGGGACTTGCAGCGGCTGCGGGGGCGGGGGGTGGGGGCGGGCGTCGGTGGCTGCGGGGGCGGGGGGGGGGGGGTGCGGGGACGGGGCGCGGGGGCTAGTGACAAAAACGAATTCATCGCCAGGAGATAAGAGCAACATACTGCAGATGCTGGAATCAGAAAGAATAAACAAAAATACTGGAAGATATCAGCGGCTCTGACGTGATATGTTGAGAGAGAGCAGCTGAACTTGTCCAGCATGTTCAGATTTGTAGACATGCCATCTTTGATCCAAAAGGAAAACGAACATGCAGGCGGACGTTTCGAACTTCACCTTCTTGATGTTTTCATGCGTCCTTCTCAAACTATTTACTGCTAATGTACAGACCACATAGTTTCGTTTACACGTTAGTATAGTGGGTAGTATCTCCGCCTGTCACGCGGGAGACCGCGGTTCAATTCCCCGACGGGGAGTTTATCTCAATTTCGGTACGTCACGTGGTCCCTTTGAGATCGCCAATGATTTAATGTCACAGAAATGACTCTCCATTCAAAATGCTTTCCAAAATGCGATTCTTTACATGCCTTGGACATTTCTCGTCGCTGCAGATCAATCTTCCTTCAAGTCAACAACTTTTTACTCACCTCTGATGTGGGCATGCCGGCGTTGGATTGGCGGGGTTACTGTAAGAAGTCTCACGAAAACAGCTTAAAATCCAACAGGGTTTATTTGGAATCACGAGATGTCGGATTGCTGCCCCTCCACCAGGTGAACGGAGGGATGTTCACATCACGGCATCGTCAGGCCAAGTGACAATCGGAAAACAATTACCATTTGGATTGTGAACAATGGTTAGAATGTGAGTCTTTACAGTTTATCCAGTGTTGAAAGGTACAGACAATGCGAGTGAGGAGAGGGATGACAGGATACTGATGTGTGAATTGAGTGATGCGAGTGCAGTTATTAAGATATTGTAAATGCGGGCAGCATGGCGAGGGTTTGGAGTCGTGCGACCGAAAGCCAAGTATGTGGAACTTTCCTGTCAGTTTCTGCTCGGAAATTCTGCGTTGTTATGCGTCATGAAGGTCGCCTTGGAGAACGCTGACCCGAAGATGGGAGGCTGAATGACCGACACTGCTGATGTCTTCCCCGAATAGAAAGTGACACTGCTGCCTGATCATTCCGAGCGCGTTTCGCGTGCTACTTGATGGTCTAGTGGTTAGGATTCAGCGCTCTCACCGCCGCGGCCCGGGTTCGATTCCCGGTCAGGGAATGTTATGTTCATTCCCAGAGCAACTGATCACTCCACATCGGGCTTTGAAAGAGATCTTATTTTTGTAACGCCTGTTTTGCAATAATTCAAATGTTTGTTGAACTACCAACTGTATTTGGGATGTCAAGTCATGCTGATAAGTGGCCCACCTGTCAGCGTCTCCATTATTTACCCGAGCAAAGTTTTGGGATAGAAGAAGGTGGCGAAATGGTGAATCGGCTGCCCTGACGCGAGAGGATAAATTGGCTACCTTTTCCGCTGCAGGCATGATGTGGTTCGACCTTTTAGAAATGTGCGTTATTTTTCGAATCCGTCGCAACACCGTGGAGTTTTAATTGAGCTCCTTAAAATGATCATCGGAAACACAGAATATGTAAACAACGACTTCAAGATTTTAGAACCGGTTTGGCATCTGGCTTCATTTTCCAGTGGCTGGCAGCGATATGCACGAATACGATGTGAACTGAGGCAGCATTTATCAATAGAATCTATATCAAACAATTAATAAGTTGATCAACAAAATCTTGACATAATTGTGTCTGATTGTCAATGGTAATTGCAATGAATCTGCAACTAAACCACGGTCAGTACAGAAGAAAATAATTTTAAAAATCTGAGCTGTTCGCACTTTGGGACTTCCAGCGGGTTGGGGGAGGTGCGGGGCGAGGCGGGGCGGGGCGGGGCGGGGGGGGGGGCGGCGTGGGGGAGCGGCCAGTGGGCGTGGGGAAGGGGGGTGGGGGGGCCGAAGGGGGACAAAAACGAATTTCTCGCCATGAGATAAAAGCAAAATACTGCAGATGCTGGAATCAGAAAGAACAAACAAAAATACTGGAACATATCAGCAGCTCTGACGTGATCTGTTGAGAGAGAGCAGCTGAATTTGTCCCGCATGTTCAGATTTGGAGACATGCCATCTTTGATCGAAAAGGCAAAAGAACATTCACGCGCAACTTTCGATCTCAACCTTCTTGAAGTTTTCATGCGTCCCTCTGAATCTCTTTACTGCTAATCCACAAGACGAAGTCAACTGCATTCAATGGCACTCCGTCATCGGCTAAAATAACACATCTCGGTACAGTTCTGTCGTTCCTCGGCAACAAATGTACAATGCGTACCTGAGCTCAACGCGCCCACAAGCGTGGAGCGTTGTTTCCTCGTTAGTATAGTGGGTAGTATCTCCGCCTATCACGCGGGAGACCGGGGTTCAATTCCCCGGCGGCGAGGTTATCTCAATTTCGGTACCTCAGGTTGTCCGTTTGAGATCGCCAATGTTTTAATGTCACAAAAATGACTGTCCAGTCAAAATGCTTTCCAAAATGCGATTCCTTCCATGCGTTGGACATTTCTCGTCGCTGCAGATCAACCTTCTTTCAAGTCAACAACTTTTTACTCACCTCCGATGTGGGCATGCCGGCGTTGGATTGGCGGGGTTACTGTAAGAAGTCTCACGAAAACAGCTTAAAATCCAACAGGGTTGATTTGGAATCACGAGATGTCGGATTGCTGCCCCTCCACCAGGTGAACGGAGGGATGTTCACATCACGGCATCGTCAGGCCAAGAAACAATCGGAAAACAATTACCATTTGGATTGTGAACAATGGTTAGAATGTGAGTCTTTACAGTTTATCCAGTGTTGAAAGGTACAGACAATGCGAGTGAGGAGAGGGATGACAGCATACTGATGTGTGAATTGAGTGATGCGAGTGCAGTTATTAAGATATTGTAAATGCGGGCAGCATGGCGAGGGTTTGGAGTCGTGCGACCTAAAGCCAAGTATGTGGAACTTTCCTGTCAGTTTCTGCTCGGAAATTCTGCGTTGTCATGTGTCATGAAGGTCGCCTTGGAGAACGCTGACCCGAAGATGGGAGGCTGAATGACCGACACTGCTGATGTCTTCCCCGAATAGAAAGTGACACTGCTGCCTGATCATTCCGAACGAGTCTCGTGTGCTCCCTGATGGTCTAGTGGTTAGGATTCAGCGCTCTCACCGCCGCGGCCCGGGTTCGATTCCCGGTCCGGGAATGTTATGTTCATTCCCAGAGCAACTGATCACTCCACATCGGGCTTTGAAGGAGATCTTAATTTTTGTAACGTCTGTTTTGCAATAATTCAAATGTTTGTTGAACTACCAAATGTATTTGGGATGTCAAATCATGCTGAAAAGTGACCCACCTGTCAGCGTCTCCATTATTTACCCGAGCAAAGTTTTGGGATAGAAGAATGGTGGCTAAATGGTGAATCGGCTGCCCTGACAAATTGAAATCATAGAACCCCTACAGTGCAGAAGGAGACCATTCGGCCCATTGAGTCTGCACCGACCACAATCCCACCCAGGCCCACATATTTACCCGCTAATCCCTCGAACCTATGCATCTCAGTGGTAATTTAAACCTGGCCAAATCAACCGAACCCGCACATCTTTGGACTGTGGGAGGAAACAGGAGTACCCGGAAGAAACCCACGCAAACACGAGCAGAATGTGCAAACTCCACACAGACAATAACCCAAGTCGGGAATCGAACTTAGGACCCTGGAGCTATGAAGCAGTAGTGCTAACCACTGTGCTACCGTGCCGCCACCTTCGGCTACCTTTTCCGCTGCAGGCATGATGTGGTTCGATCTTTTAGAAATGTGCGTTATTTTTCGAATCCTTCGGAACACCGTGGAGTTTTACTTGAGCTCCTTAAAATTATCATCGGAAACACAGAATATGTAAACAACGACTTCAAGATTTTAGAACCGGTTTGGCACCTGGCTTCATTTTCCAGTGGCTGGCAGCGATATGCACGAATACGATGTGAACTGAGGCAGCATTTATCAAAAGAATCGATATCAAACAATTAATAAGTTGATCAACAAAATCTTGACATAATTGTGTCTGATTGTCAATGGTAATTGCAATGAATCTGCAACTAAACCACGGTCAGTACAGAAGAAAATCATTTCAAAAATCTGAGCTGTTCGCACTTTGGGACTTCCAGCGGATTGGGGGAGTTGCGGGGCGAGGCGGGGCGGGGGGGGGAGGGGGGCGGGTGGGGGAGCGGCCAGTGGGCGTGGGGAAGGGGGGTGGGGGGGCCGAAGGGGGACAAAAACGAATTTCTCGCCATGAGATAAAAGCAAAATACTGCAGATGCTGGAATCAGAAAGAACAAACAAAAATACTGGAACATATCAGCAGCTCTGACGTGATCTGTTGAGAGAGAGCAGCTGAATTTGTCCCGCAAATTCAGATTTGGAGACATGCCATCTTTGATCGAAAAGGCAAAAGAACATGCACGCGCAACTTTCGATCTCAACCTTCTTGACGTTTTCATGCGTCCCTCTGAATCTCTTTACTGCTAATCCACAAGACGAAGTCAACTGGGTAAACCTGCAGTTCGCTCCATTCAATGGCACTCAGCAATCGGCTAAAATAACACATCTCGGCACAGTTCTGTCGTTCTTCGGCAACAAATGTACAATGCGTACCTGAGCTCAATGCGCCCGCCGGCGCGGAGCATTGTTCCCTCGTTAGTATAGTGGTTCGTATCTCCGCCTGTCACGCGGGAGACCGGTGTTCACTTCCCCGACGGGGAGTTTATCTCAATTTCGGTACCTGACGTTGTACGTTTGAGATCGCCAGCATTTTAATGTCAACAAAATGACTCTCAAGTCAAAATGCTTTCCAAAATGCGATTCTTTCCATGCCTTGGACATTTCTCGTCGCTGCAGATCAACCTTCTTTCAATTCAACAACTTTTTACTCACCTCTGATGTGGGCATGCCGGCGTTGGATTGGCGGGGTTACTGTAAGAAGTCTCAGAAAAACAGCTTAAAATCCAACAGGGTTTATTTGGAATCACGAGATGTCGGATTGCTGCCCCTCCACCAGGTGAACGGAGGGATGTTCACATCACGGCATCGTCAGGCCAAGAAACAATCGGAAAACAATTACCATTTGGATTGTGAACAATGGTTAGAATGTGAGTCTTTACAGTTTATCCAGTGTTGAAAGGTACAGACAATGCGAGTGAGGAGAGGGATAATGACAAGATAATAATGTGTGAATTGACTAATGCGAGTGCAGTTATTAAGATATTGTAAATGCGGGCAGCCTGGCGAGGGTTTGGAGTCGTGCGACCTGAAGCCAACATCCCGGTTGAGGCCGTCCTCGTGTATGTCGAACTTTCCTGTCAGTTTCTGCTCGGAAATTCTGCGTTGTTATGCGTCATGAAGGTCGCCTTGGAGAACGATGACCCGAAGATGGGAGGCTGAATGACCGACACTGCTGAAGTGTTCCCCGAATAGAAAGTGACACTGCTGCCTGATCATTCCGAGGCTGGCACGTGTGCTCCCTGGTGGTCTCGTGGTTAGGATTCGGCGCTTTCACCGCCGTGGCCCGATTTCGATTCCCGCTGATTGGATGTTATGTTCATTCCCGGAACAACTGATCACATGACATCGGGCTTTGAAAGAGAACTTAGGTCATCTTATTTTTATCACGTCTGTTTTACAATAATTCAAATGTTTGTCGAACTACCAACTGCATTTGGGATGTCAAGTCATGCTGAAAAGTGACCCACCTGTCAGCGTCTCCATTATTTACCTGAGCTCAATTGTGGGATAGAAAAAGATGACGAAATGGTGAATCGGCTGCCCTGACGCGAGAGGGTAAATTGGCTACCTTTTCCGCTGCAGGCCTCATGTTGTTCGATCTTTTAGAAATGTGTGTTATTTTTCGAATCCGTCGCAACACCGTGGAGTTTTAATTGAGCTCCTTAAAATTATCATCGAAGACACAGAATATGTAAACAACGACTTCAAGATTTTAGAACCGATTTGGAATCTGGCTTCATTTTCCAGTGGCTGGCAGAGATATGCACGAATATGATGTGAACTGAGGCAGCAATGATCAAAAGAATCTATATCAAACAATTAGTGAGATGGTCAACAAAATCTTTCCATAATTGTGTGTGATTGGCAATGATAATTGCAATGAATCTACAACTATACCGCGGTCAATACAGAAGAAAATCATTTTAAAAATCTGAGCTGTTCGCACTTTGGGACATCCAGCGTTTTTGGGGGGCGGGGGCGGGGGCGGGGCGATGGGGGGGGGGGGGGTGGGGTGGCGGGCGGCAGTGGGACAAAAACGAATTTCTCGCCATGAGATAAAAGCAAAATACTGCAGATGTTGGAATCAGAAAGAACAAACTCAAATACTGGAACAGATCAGCAGCTCTGACGTGATCTGTTGAGAGAGAGCAGCTGAATTTGTCCCGCATGTTCAGATTTGGAGACATGCCATCTTTGATCGAAAAGGCAAAAGAACATTCACGCGCAACTTTCGATCTCAACCTTCTTGAAGTTTTCATGCGTCCCTCTGAATCCCTTTACTGCTAATCCACAAGACGAAGTCAACTGCAGTTCGCTCCATTCAACGGCACTCCGTAATCGGCTAAAATAACACATCGCGGCACAGTTCTGTCGTTCTTCGGCAACAAATGTACAATGCGTACCTGAGCTCAATGCGCAGGCGGTCGTTTTGTGCAGAAATCTGGGAGAACTCCCGGCAAACCGAGATTGCCTTCTTCAACTGAAAGCTCTGCATTTTCTTGCACACACTGCAGGGCGCTTTCTCAGAATGTATTTCCTTGTTGTTTTGTTCATTAAATTTTCTCATCTCATTATTTTATTCTCCTCCCAAGAAATCATTTTCTCTTTGTGTGATCTTAATAAATTATTGATGTTCCCAAATGGAGCAACAGACTTTGCAGCAAATGGTTTGATCAAATTCTGTGGAGGAAAATCTAATCTCATCAGGAAGAGGTTTGATAATGAGCTGAATGAACTGTTTCTGTGTTCAGGGATGAAAGGCGATTGGGCTGGTAATCCAGAGGCTCTCACTAATCTTTGGGGACACGGAGTAAATCCCACCACGGCAGCTGATGAAATCTAAATTCACTATTTAATCAATCTGGAATTGAAAGCTTGTCTCAGTAATGGGGGCCTTGAAACTACGGTCGATTGTTGTAAAATATAATCTGGTTCACCGATTCACTACAGATAAATAATTCTGGCCTCCTTAACTGGTCTGGCCTACATGTGACTCGAGAGTAAGAGGGTGAATCTTACTCGATCTCTGAAATGGTCAAAGAAGGCATTCTCAGTTGAAGGGCAATTCGGGAAGGGCAACAAATGCTGGTCCTGCAGGCGACACCAACAGCCCATAAAAAGAAGAATCATTGAGTGGAAAGAGAATGGCCTGGTAACGGACTGAGAAACTGGATCCTTCTTCTCCTCTCATAACAAGGCTGAGGAATGGCCTGATGCTGGGATTTAAATTCGTGAAAGATTTTGAAAAAAATCATTTCAATCAAATGGGACCAGAGAAGGGCAGATAAGAATGTATCTCACTCACACATGCCATTGATGGTTGGTAGATTTAGTGCAATGATGTACATCCGACCAGTGTATCAGCGTATCCTAAGAGTGTGAGGGAAATTCCATCAGTAATGCTTCCCCGGCATCCTCCAGATTGAAGCGAGGTAGCATTCATGCCGATGACTGGGAGGAGCTTGAAAATGGGCAAAACATATTCCCAATTTGCAGCATACTTTTATGAGGCAAAATGGCGGGAGAGAAGAAAGCTCTGTGGGCCGAGAATGGGCCTGATCACTCACATGAAGACCCATAGAAGAAACTCACGGCCCTGAATGGATGTCATCCTCGAATCGAGGGACAGACAACGATAACAACTGCTTGTTACAAAATAACTATCATAAAAAAACACGTCCAACATTACTGTTGTTAAACTTCCCCACCCCCAATAGAATTTGAACAATTCTTGTTTGTTTGTCCCTGTCTGGTCTGTGAATGTGCTGACATCTACCGGCTGCAACCCAGAACTTCAAAAGAGGGAAGACATTCACATCCAGTGAGGGTGTTGCAGGAATAGGTCAATATGAAGAATTAATGCTGGGGTGTGATAGGATAGGCCTCGTAATTTAATCATTAAATCCACTATAGAAATTACTCTTAAATTATCATTGAGTTGGCAGCATTTGCAATTTGCAATCGGCGAAAGCGTTGGCAGTTGGCTTGTTGGCCTTGGGGTATGATTCTCGCTTGGGGGAGTATTAGCATGTTAGAGATCCCGGGTTCACAATCACGGACAAGCCGAACCACCGTTTATTAAATCGGGAGCAGGTTTGAGCTCACGAGAATTCCCAGCAGTGAAGATATCACTGCAGAACACAAGAAGAAACGATTACACGATTTAAATTTCGGTTGTCCAAACAAAGATACGGAAGGATACGAGACAGGAAATTTGCCAACAAACTGGAAATAATTTTGGGCGGCACGGTGGCACAATGGTTAGCAGTCCTACCTCACAGCGAGGGTCCCAGGTTCAATTCCGGCCTCGTTTCACTGTGTGCAGTTTGCACGTTCTCCCCACATCTGCGTGGGTTTACTCCCATAACCCAAAGATATGCGGGCGAGATTGATTGGCCATGTTAAGTTGACCCTCGTGTAAGGGGGATCATCAAGGTAAATGAGGGTGTTAGCACCGGGGCGTGGGTGGGAATGTGGTCGGTCCAGACTCGATGCGCCAAATGGCCTTCTTTTGCACGGGATGGATTCTATGATTGGAGACGATTAGCACAGCTGTATTTAATGAAAAACTGGGTACGTGTTTGAGAGTGAATGGATTTCAGAGACAAAAAGATGAAATAGTTTGGATGGAGGATCGTGTTGAGCACTTTATCAATTAGAAAGATATGGTCCCAATTTCATTGAGGTCTATTATTTATTGAAGTATTCCAGATCTACAAAGTGGCTCAGAGACTGGGAGACAAACAATAAATCCGCAATCACAGTGTGAACAAAATACAGAGTGATACAGAGTGCATCATTCACTCATATACACCCACAGAGACTGACAGATGGACAATGAATTCCACTCGAAATTCCTGCATCACACACCAAGGGACACAGAATGGTTTTCACATCCATACACACAGAATAGTTACAGCACAGGAAAAAATAATCGGACACTTTGTGTCTGGGAGTTGTCATCTCCATAGAAGCTCAGCTATCGCAGCCCACAGCTGAAAGCACGGCAGCAAAATTTGCCGAAGACACAATATATGTCGTAAAGTAACTTGTGGAGAGGAGAGGACGTAAGGAGCTTGGAGATAGTTCTAGACAGGTTTTGTGCATGTGTAGAAACGTGGCAACTGGAATATAATGTGAAGTTATTCACTTTGGCGGGAAGAGAACAAAATCAGATTATTAGTCAATTGTAGAAGGGCTGCAAACTTCCCCAGATGCAAAGGGATCTCGCTTTTCGAGTGTACGAGTAACAAATATTTAGTGAGCGGGTACAGCAAGTAATAAAAAAGGTCAATGGAATGTTTGCTTTGTTTCAAGCATTTGACCATGTCAGAAAATCATGTTATGCTTCAGTTGTTTAGGTCATTAATGAAGTATCTCGAATATTATCTGAAGTTTTGGGATCCACATCGAATAAAGGATGTAAGTGCGTTGCAAACGGTCCAGAAGAGATTACCAGGTTGATAACTTGAATCGTTCGACAATGCAGAGCAGATTTACCAGATTGCGAAGAGGAAAGAATTTCCTCTGTTTGGGCATCTTTGCACCGGAGATACTCCGAGTAGGAGGTACCTTGTTCAAAGCATATCAGACCTTGAATGGTCTTCACAATTGCACGTGGAAACATAGAAACATAGAAACATAGAAACATAGAAACCCTACAGTGCAGAAGGAGGCCATTCGGCCCATCGAGTCTGCACCGACCACAATCCCACCCAGGCCCTACCCCCACATATTTTACCCACTAATCCCTCTAACCTACACATCCCAGGACTCTAAGGGGCAATTTTTAACCTGGCCAATCAACCTATCCCGCACATCTTTGGACTGTGGGAGGAAACCGGAGCACCCGGAGGAAACCCACGCAGACACAAGGAGAATGTGCAAACTCCACACAGACAGTGACCCGAGCCGGGAATCGAACTCAGAAATGATGTATCTTCTTGTGAGTGAATGCAGAACAACGGGCACTGAAAGAAAACTGAGCTTCCTCTTTTCGGACGGCGAATTCTGTTCTCTCGGAGCATTGCGCGACTTTGGAACGCTGCCTCAGAAGGCGGTGGACGCGACGATATTGAATATTTTTTAGCGTGAGGTAGGTAATTCCTATTTGGCAACAGAATCAAAGGTTGTCGGGGACAGATGGAAATGTGGAAATCGAAACATAAACAGATCAGCCATGATCTTAGTGAATGGCGGGGCAATCTTGTGGGGCCGAATGGCCTTCTTCTCCCCTTATTTCCTCTGTTCTGTTCGTGTGTCCGTCGCCTGATTGTAAATTTCCCCTGAACAGGACTGCTGAAAAGCACCAATACTCACGGTTCACGCAGAGCACCGGAATTAAACTAAAACACGGAAAAATGAAAATCAGACCGTGGGATTCCCAGTTCTGTCAGACTGTATGGTTGCTTTTCGACTTCTGCAGCGATATTTTCTCTGCAATGAGTTCTCGGGAACTCACCATTGTTTCAGCTTTCGCTCATTGGCGCCGTTTTCATTGCAAATAATTACGTTTAAAAACATTTGTGGGGCTCGTCCGGGATTTGAACCCGGGATCTCTCGCATTTCAATACTACTCCCAAAGCGAGAATCATAGCCGTAGACCAACGAGCCTCCCACTGCAGCCCACCCACTGCAGCCCACCCACTGCAGCCCACCCACTGCAGCCCACCCACTGCAGCCCACCCACTGCAGCCCACCCACTGAAAACAACTTTTCGATGGATCCCAAAGTTTAGCAACTATCTTTTCACAACGCAATTGTTTATCGACGATCTTTTCTCAACGCATCAGCGATGTTAATGAGCAGTGGTTCATTTCACTGTGTGTTCTGTTGAAGGTCAGAAGCAGTGATATCTGTTTTCACCAATCGCCAAGTCGGCCTGTGGTTGTGACTCACCAGTCCCCTGGGGAATGTCATTCTGCCAGTCAGTGAGTTCAGTTGGCATTTTAGTAGAAATTCGAAGTCATCCTGGCTTCATCAGTGGCCTCATGGTTAAAGTATGAGTGATGCGAATCATGATGTGATCAAATGAGTTTCTGTTTCAGTCTTTCCGCGGTGAGTTTTCATGCTGAGGAGAAACATGTGGGACATGGTCTGGGAATGTTTCACCCGACTCCATTCCCAACATTCCCTGACCTGATGGAATGGAAATTTCTTCTGTTTGCAGCAGCTACATTTCCAGCATGTTCCATCTAGCTGATCATCCAGGAGCGATGGTGAGGGAGACCTTCTTCCCCAACTCTTCATGGATAGAAAATCAAATGGATGAAGACGGTTTACAAGTTTCTGTGTAGTTGTTGAGATGGTCGAGTGGTTTTGGCGATGGTCTGTTAATCGATTGCATTCTGCACGGGTGGGTGCAAAACCCACTCTCATCATCAATCTATGGAACGTTTCATACATTGCTTCTCTGCATTTGAACACAGGTAGCTGTGTTATTCCACATTTTGTTTCTTGGCGGCACCTCACGACAATGTCTGCACTGATGTGATTGGAGTCCCTTTAGCTGAGAGAAAATACAATCCCAACATTGAACTTTTCGTTCAATACTCAAGGTGTAAGACAAAGAGAATCACATTTCCCTGTGAATCTGCTCTGTTGTCCTCAATTTTCTATTACTCTATCATGGTCTGCAAAGACAGCTGGTCTGCTTTAAGCGGAACATATTTTGATCGGCTCAGCTCCTTGCATGTCACCGGTTCGTTGATCTCGTGGTGTGATTCTCGCTTTGGGGGCTTCATAGAAACATCGAAGAAAGGAGCAGGAGGAAGCCATTTGGCCCTTCGAACCTGCTCTGCCATTCATTACGATCATGGCTAAACCTCCAAATCAATAGCCTCATCACGCTTTTTCCCATAACCTCTGATCCCATTCGCCCCAAGTGCTATATCTAGCCGCCTCTTGAATGCATTCAATATTTTGGCATCAACTACTTCCTGTGGTAATGAATTCCACAGGCGCACTACTCTTTGGGTGAAGGAATATCTCCTCACCTCTGTCCTCAATGGTCTGCCCTGAATCCTCAGACTGTGACCCCAGTTTCTGGACTCCCCAACCATCGGGGAAATTCGACCTGCATCTATCCTGCCGAGTCCTGTTCGAATTTTATAAGCCTCGATGAGATCCCACCTGATTCGTCTGATCTCCGGCGAAAGCAATCCTAACCTAGTCAGTCTCCCCTCATACATCTGTCCCGCCATCCTTGGAATCAACATGGTAAGCTGTGCCCCAGGGCTCTGTTCTGGGACCCTTGATGTTTGTCATTTTCATAAATGACCTGGATGAGGAAGTGGAGGGATGGATTGGAAAGTTTGCCGACGGCACGAAAGTTGGTGATGTTGTGGATGGTTTGGAGGGATGTCAGAAGCTGCAGCGTGACATAGATAGGATGCAAGACTGGGCAGAGAAGTGGCCGATGGACTTCAACCCGGATAAATGTGTAGTGGTCCATTTTGGCTGGTCAAATGGGATGAAGGAGTATAATATTAAGGGTAAGATTCTTAGCAGTGTAGAGGATCAGAAGGACCTTGGGGTCCGGGTCTATAGGTCTCTTAAATCGGCCTCGCAGGTAGAGGAGGTGGTTAAGAAGGCGTATGGTGTGCTGGCCTTCATCAATCGAGGGATTGAGTTTAGCAGTCGAGAAATAATGATGCAGCTTTATGAGACACTCGTCAGACCCCACTTAGAGTACCGTGCTCAGTTCTGGTTGCCTCATTACAGGAGGTATGTGGAAATTATTGAAAGGGTGCAGAGAAGATTTACAAGGATGTTGCCTGGATTGGTTGGCATGCCTTATGAGGACAGGTTGAGGGAGCTCGGTCTTTTCCCCTTGGAGAGACGAAGGATGAGAGGTGACCTGATAGAGGTGGACAAGATGTTGAGATGTATAGATCAGGGGCATTCTCGGAGGCTTTTTCCCAGGGCTGAAATGGCTGCTACGAGAGGACACAGGTTTAAGGTGCTGGGGAGTAGGTACAGAAGAGATCATGGATCATAGAACACTACAGTGCAGAAAGAGGCCATTCGGCCCATCGAGTCTGCTCCAACCACAGTCCCACCTCGGCCCTGCCCCCATATCCCTACATATTTTACCCGCTGATCCCTCTAACCAACGCATCTCAGGATACTAAGGGGTACTTTTAGCATGGCCAATCAACCTAACCCGCACATCTTTGGACTGTGGGAGGAAACCGGAGCACCCGGAGGAAACCCACGCAGACACGAGGAGAATGTGCAAACTCCACACAGACAGTGTCCCGAGCCAGGAATCGAACCCAGGTCCCTGGAGCTGTGAAACAGCAGTGCTAAACACTTTCCTGCCGTGCTGCCCCGTCAGGATAACTGTCAGGGGTCCCGCACCGTCAGGGGTAAGTTTTTGACTCAGAGGGTGATGGGTGAGTGGAATCGGCTGCCGTCAGTAGTGGTGGAGGCAAACTTGATAGGGTCTATTAAGAGACTTCTGGATCAGTACATGGAACGTAATAGCATTGAGGGTTATAGGTAAGCCTATATATAAGCCTCAGTAGGTACGGACATGACCGGTGCAAATTGTGGGCCGAAGGGCCTGTTTGTGCTGTATTTTATCTATGTTCTATACTTTCCCCTGTCCCATGTGCTTTAATCTTGCACGATAATCTCTCGTGCAGGACTTTGTCAAACGCTTACTGAAAGTCCAAATATACCACATCAACTGGTTCCCCTTTGTCATCTCTACTAGTTACGTCTTCAAAGAATGTCAGAAGATTTGTCAAGCATGATTTCCCATTCATACCTTCATGCTGACTCTGTCTGATCCTGCCGCTGCTTTCTAAATGCTCTGCAATAAAGCCCTTGATAAAGGATTCGAACATTTTTCCCACATTTCGATGTTAAGCTTCCTGTTCCATAATTCCCTGTTTTCTCTCTACCACCCTTTTTGAATATTGGAATGGAATTCGCTTCCCTGCAATCAGCAGGGACTGTTCCAGAATCTATAGAATCCTGGAAGATGACCACCAATGCATCCATTATTTCGAGAGCCAGTTCTGTAAGTACTCTGGGATGTAGATTATGAGGCCCTGGGGATTTATCCGCTTTTAATCCCTTCAATTTTCCCAGCACCATTTATCTACTGATATTAATCTCCCTCAGTTCTTCCCTCTCACTAAATCTGGCATTCTCCAACATTCCTGGCATTTGATTTATGTCTTCTTTTGTGAAGTCAGAACCAAAGTATGCATTCAGTTGCTCGGCCATTTCTTTTCCCCCAATTATACATTCCCCATTTCTGTCTGCAGAGGATCTACATTTGTCTTCACCAACCTCTTTCTCCTCATGCATCTATAGAAACTCTAATCGTCAGTCTTTATGTTTCCTGCAAGCTTACATTCGTACTGTATTTTCCCCTTCTTAATCAATCCCTTGGTCCTTCTTTGCTGAATTCTAAACTGCTCCCAATCCTCAGACCTACTATTTTTCTTGGCCAATCGGTATGCTTCTTCTTTGGATTGGATACTGTCTCTAATTTCCTTTGTAGGACATGGATTGGCCCTCTTCGCCATTTTGCTTTTGTGCCGGACATGAACAATCAGTTGCTGCAGTTCCCCCATGTGTTCCTTGAATGTTTGTCATTGTCTTCCTTTCAATTAACTCTCCCCAATCTATCAAGACCAACTCAAGCCTCATATCCTCATAGTGTCCTTTATTATGATTCAACACCATAGTCTCCGAACCAACAACTTCACTCTCCGTCTTGATAAAAAATGCTATCATGTTATGGTCACTCACCCCCAAGGGTCTTGTCCAGCTAGATTGGCAATGATTCCCCTCTCATGACACAGTACTCAGTCTGAGATGACTTGATCTCTCGTTGGTTCCTGGACATATTTTTCAAGAAAACCATCCAGTATGCGCTCCAGGAATTCTTCATCTTTTCCACTGCGGCTCATTTGATTTGTGCAATCCATGTGCAGATTAGAATCACCCATGATCACCGATATCCCCTTATCACATGCATCTCTAATTTCGTGTTAAATGTCATTCCCATCATCACCACTGCAGTTTGGGAGTGTATATATGACACTCACTCATGCTTTTTGCCCCTTGGTATTTCTCAACTCTATGCATACATACTCCACGTTGCCAGAGCTAATATCCTTTCACACTATTGTGTTAATTTCCTCTTTAACCGGCAGTGACACTCCACCACTTTTTTCCTTTATGTCTGTCCTTCCTAAACGTTGAATCCGCCGGGACATTCAATTCCCACCTGCAGCCGTATGGTAGCACAGTCGTTCGCACTGCTGCCTCACAACGTCAGGGACCCGGGTTTGATTCCCGTGCTTAGGTCACTCTCTGTGTGGATTTCGCACGTTCTCCCCGTGTCTGCTTACATTTACTGCCACAGTCTGAAGGACGTGTTGGTTCGGTGCATTGACCCGAAAAGGCGCCGGAGTATGGCGACTGGTGGAATTTCACAGTAGCTTCATTACAGTGATAATTTAAGTCCTTCTTATGACTAATAAATTAACATCAACTTTAAGCCGTTTCTCCACAAAGAATGAGTGTGCGAGAGGTCCCGGATTCAAATCCGGGACGAGCACTCACCTGTTGCCAGTTTTGGTCCCAACTGTCGATTGTTTATTTGAAAACAAACGTTACGTTTCAGACACGGGGTTTCCCTATTTCGAGATTAGGTTTTGGAACCTGCAACGCATTGCAGCAACTTTCTCAAAACTGCACACGTGGAGAAAATGTGGAAAAGTTTTAAAGAATGTTTTCGCGCGTAACCGGACTGCAAACCTATCTCAATAAACCAATCGGGTTGCGGGGGGGGGCGGGGGGGGGGGGGGGTGCGGGGGCGGGGGGAAGTGGGGGGGGGGGGAGCGGGGGGTGGAGTTTGGTTTTGAATTGATTATATTCTAATTGAGGGGTTTTACTGAGCAGGATATGAATCTTTTTGATGTTGTTCGGCATTCCAGTCCCGAAATAATTCACACAATTAGGTTTCAGAGAGGTTTTCTGCACTGAATTAGACACTGCGACTGGGGTGATCGGCATTCAAAGATACAGAAGGACATGGCAGTTTTGATGTTTCTGGCCTCTACCATCTTCCCAGGCAATACAATCCAGGCTCCCACCGTCCTCTGGATGAAAAAAAAATTGTTCCCTCAAATCTGCTTTATATTTTTTGACCCTCACCTTAATATTCTGTCCCCTTGTTGTCGAGCCTGCAAGTAAGACAAACAATTGGTTCCTATCCAACCTGTCGATACGCCTCATAATCTTATACACCTCAGTCAGGTCTTCCCGCAGCCGTCTCTGCTCTCAAGAAAACAACCCGAGCCCATCCAATGTCTCTTTGTAGCTCATATTTTCCAAACAGGAAACATCCTGGTGAATACACTCTGCACGCTCTCCAGTGGAATCACGTCCTTATTATAGCGATGTGACCAGAAATGCACACAGTCCTCCAGCTGTGACCTCACCAAAGTATTGTCCAGCTCCAACTGAATCTTCCTGCTCTGAGAATCATACATTAATACTCCATCCCTTACGCTCCCTGTATCTTAACAACTCACAGATCAAACGGCTTTTTCCACATCGAAAAACATTATCCACGGGAGCTGGAGCTTATCCTTGTATTTTCGAGGATCTAGGAATAACTGGGCGATCTAAGAATAGGTCTAAAAAACATATATAATCACAATATTGACTGACATTGTGCTAACATCAGGTTAGCAGTCGATGCGTTGACCACGTGCCCTGATGGATCAGGCGTCTCACTTCGATTTTTCTCGTGATGGTTTGCAGCTTCGAGTCCAGTCGCGGTCGCTTGTGTCAGGAATCTGGTGGAACTCCCATGGAACAGAGTTCTTTCCCGTCAGCTGAAACACACCTTTTCCTCCAAGCATTGCTGGGCTCGTTCTCAGAATGTATTTCCTTGTTATTTTGTAAATCTAGTTCTCAGAGATGTCGGTATTCTCCTCCTCCTCACCCAACCCCCGCCCCCCCCCCCTCCACGCCCCCCCCCCCCGCCCCCCACCCCCGCCAACAATTCCGCAATATCTGTTTGGTCGGGATACATTATTGGTGTTCCTATGTAGAGCATTTTTTTAATTCAATTGGTTGATTGAAATTCTGTGGAGGGAATTATAATCTCCTTCGGAAGAGGTGTAACAATTAGCTGAATGAACTGTTTCTGTTTTCAGGGATGAAAGGTTATGTCACTGGGCTGGTAATCCAGAGGACCGCACAAATCTCCGGGGACACGAAGTAAATCCCACCACGGCAGCTGATGAATTTAAATTCACTGATTTAATACATAGAAACATGGATATAAAATAGAAACAGGAGTATCCCATTCGGCCGAAATAAGTCTGCAATTTTAAGCTAGTTTCAAAAACGGTGCCATTGAAATTCCCGTCGAATGTTTTCCCATAGAAACCATCTTCACAGAACAATAGAGACCATTTGACACAACAGAAAACATCGTTACAGAGCTGAGAAAACTTCCACTCAAGACGGATCATATTTACATAACGGGGAACACATTAACACAACAGGGAAAAATTTGACACAATCGCAGTGAAGACCTCTTAACGGCAGAGTCCCAGTTGCACAACAGAGAGAACGTTACACCGCAGAGAGCACAGTTACACAGCAGAAAATACATTTCAAAACAGGGCCTGTATTTGGGTAATAGAAAACATATTTTCACAAATAATCAGTTTTTTCCATTTCAGTATCTTGATGGTTTGCTCGGCACCTTTTCTGTCTGTCATTGTGTGTGTGTCCTGATAGTCTCTTACTGCTTTTCTGTGTGTCTTTCTCTGTCTGTTAGAGTCGGCGTGATGTTACCTGTTATTGTCCAGCCAGGGTGAGTTTCCCAACACGGAGGTCTTGCTTGAAATAAAAAGAGACAGTGAATCGTTTCCTGGCTTCTCCACAACAGTGATAGGGAGGAAAAGCTGACCCCCCCCCCCCCCCCCCCACCCCGGCACTGAGTGGCGCAGCGGAAGCGTGCTAGGTCCTTCGCGAAGCGGTCGATGGATCGAATCCATCCTCTTGCTGTCATATTCTCTCTCACATCAAATGGAAACGTTCGGCTGCTGCCCAATGGGATATCTGTATTTTCCAGACAGTTCATTTGCTTCATCATCTTGATTTCCATTACCGTGAACGCATTTGTGCAAGTTTAGCTCAGTTGACTGGACAGCTTATGAAACCAAACTCTCGTGATCAATTCCTGTATTTTCTAAGGACGTTCATGAAGGCCCCACCTTCTCAGCCTTGCTCCTCGCCTGAGGTGCGAATCCTCCAGTAAAATCACCACCAGTCAGCCCCGAGACTCCCCGAGAAACATCTGGGATTGTGAATCTTACTTGAAATTTACAAGCAATGGACGAATCACATCCCTGACACATCGTTCAGATATAAAACTGTGCTTAAAAAAAAACACTGGGCATACGAACCGGAACCATCCCTGATATATCTTTTCCGTCTCAGTTTCGAAACTTGTCATTTCAGGAACAATCGGAAACAACCAACTTGCACCAGATACAAAATCCAAAGCCCGACACAGAAAAGCTCCGTGAGTCTCATATGATTTGAACACGCAACCTTTTGATCTTGGAGTCAGACGCGCTATCGTTCCACCAAAACCTCACGATGCTTACTGTCTTTTACATCTGGGTTATGTTCAGTGAATTCAAAATCAAACAGGGACCAGAGAGGGGAACTGTCTTTCTCTTTAATTTCTGTGGATTTACATCGAATGGAAGAGTAACAGCGATAGACAGAGATCAACGAGAGTGCAGAAACACAGCATTATCCTTTTGGAGAAATTTGTTCGTTTTTACGGGTGTTAAAATCACAAACAATGGCGGTTGGTGCATGTGACGAGGTGGCCGAGTGGTGAAAACGATGGACTGCGAACCCATTGTCTTCTGCACAATCCCAACCTCATCGGTGGTATATTTGCTTTGCCTCCTTATTGAGGGTGAACTGTTGGTTCGTTTAGTGTTTTGAAGTTCACGGGACCAAGATGAAGTATGGACACAGAGGCTTGAGAGATGAGTCGTCCAGCACAATTCCATATCCCCATAATTCTAATCCTATGAGAAACTCGATCTGACAATCGATTGAAATCAGGGTAACAGCGTTGAGCAGGATTTTGTCACCATGAACATATGTGGTTTCAGAAGCTCCAAAGCAGACACCAGCTTCATTTGTGGCAATAGTGGCAGTTTGTCTTTCCAGAATCGTCAGCCATGAGAATTAGTGCTGTATTAGCTGGATTGGCCAGGCTGAATTGGCACTTGGTGTCAGGGGGATTAGCACGCTAAATATGTGAGGTTACAGGGATACGGACTGGGTCGGATTGTTGTCGGCGCAGCCTCGATGGGACGAATGCTCTCCTTCCACACTGTGGGGATTCGATGAAGTTCGAGGCGGCAGTTTCACTTCTCCGAGATCACTGACACAGCAGTTCCTTATTTCCTCAAAGTTTACCCGAAAACTTGACTCCGATGAGGTTCAGACCCACAACCTTTGAGCATCTCGCAAGACAATGACTAGCAGTCCAACATGTCAATCTTAGCGCCACAGAGACAGAGCGGCAGCATCCATTCCCCATTCGCAGATGGGAATTTCTGACGTCGTCGAACAGATAGTTCAAAAGTTCAGCAATTGTACAGTGACTGCATTTCAAAAATACTTTATCGGCATTAAAATAGTTTGGAACGTCCTGTGGTTGTGATAAGTGCAGCAGAAATTCCAGTCGAACTCTGACAGGGCACGGACAGGTCGGTGGAATGGGAGGTCATGTGGGAGATGAAGAAGGAATTGATTCATTTTGGAGGGAAGAACACAAAGAGAGAACATAAAATACAAGGTATCATTCCAAAGGTGTGTGCAGGAACAGCGGGACATAGTGGACATGTATTTAAATCATTGACGGTAATAAGAACCTTGAATTAAAAAAAAATATCCTCGACTTTACAACCAAAAGCAAGAAGTTAATACAAATTTACTGCGAAGAAAATGCAGATGTGCGATTAGATAGCACATTAGATATTCTCAGCCTGAGGTGTGGCAATCCTGAGGTTAAATGAATACCAGTAAGCTCTGCCTGTTGACATGGGGAACAGCCGATTGTCGAATGGGATTACGGTGACTTTACCTTTCTGTCCGTATCATGTTCAGACTGTGTTTTGCATTATCTGCTGCTGTCTGAGAATTGGGATATTTCTGATTCCATCATTGGAACTGTGCGTGTAGAAGGGATTTGTTCTGGCAGTCAGCTCCCGGAACTGTAAATTAGTTTGGAATTCATTCTTCATTTGCAATCTCTGGGACTATAAACGAGTTGATGGATCTCCTCATTCTGAATCTCCGATGTATTTTTTTCAGCGTCGCTGACTGGATCAGCAATTTTTTTCTCATTATTTCATGGGACGTGAAATGCGGCTAACCAGCATTTATTGACCAACTCTAGTTGCCCGCGAGCAATTGAGAGTCAACCAAATTGCTATGGCTCTGGAGTCAGATGTCGACCAGACCGGGGAAAAACGGCAGATTTCGGTCCCTGGCGGGCCAGTTAGATTCAGACGAGAATCGACAAAGGTTTCATGGTCACCAGGAGATTCTTAATTTCAGATTTTATTTCTAATTGAATTCGAATTCCATGAGTTGCTGTGGTGGGATTCGAGTCAGGGTCTCCTGAACACTAGCTGAGTTTCAGATTTCGGCGATAATATCACAAGTCCAAGGCCTCGAAATTTCTTCTGAAATACGAGGGCAGCCACATTGCTGTTGGTCGGGAGTTACACGTAACTGAGGCCAGGTAAGAATTTCTTCCCCGAAGAACATTAGTGATACAACCATTTTTTTTTTACGAAAATCGATTCAAGGTAATTAATTCCAGATATTTTTATTGATTTCGAATTTCGCCATCTGCCGTGGCAGGATATCTGTGAGTGTTGGATTGGGTGATGGCCTGAGTACTTGTTGTGCAGGGGCAAATCCACTGGGGTGCTCTCAACCACCCTAGCGTTACCCTTCCTGGCCATCACCCAATTGATTTTTAAGGAGATCCTTTTCAGTTCTCAGCAAAAATATATTCCAGCAAAAAACAAGGATTGTAAGAAAAGGGAGAACCAGCCGTGGATAACGAAGGAAATAAAGGAGAGTATTAAAATAAAAACAGCTGCGTACAGAGTGGCCAAAAATAGTGGAGAAACAAGTGATTGGGAAAAATTTAAGAAACAACAAAGAGAGACTAAGAAAGCGATAAAGAAAGGAAGGATAGACTATGAAGCTAGGCTAGCAATTAATATAAAAAATGATAGTAAAAGTTTGTATAAATATATAAAAAGGAATAGAGTGGCTAGAGTGAATGTTGGACCGTTGGAGGACGAGAGGGGGGAGTTAATAGTGGGAAATGAGGATATGGCTGAGTCTTTAAATAAGTTTTTTGTGTCGGTCTTCACGGTGGAGGACACAAATAGTTTGCCAAATATTAACGATAGAGGGTTGGCAGCAGGAGAAATACTTAATACAATTAATGTTACCAGAGAGGCAGTGCTGGGTAGACTAATGGGACTGAAGGTGGACAAGTCCCCGGGTCCGGATGGAATGCATCCCAGGGTATTGAAAGAAATGTCAGAGGTAATAGTGGATGCGTTAGTGATTATTTATCAAAACTCGTTGCATTCTCGGGTAGTGCCAGTTGATTGGAAAACGGCTAATGTTACGCCGCTTTTTAAAAAGGAAGGAGACAAAAGGCGGGTAACTATAGGCCGGTCAGCTTAACGTCTGTAGTAGGGAAAATGCTGGAATCCATTATGAAAGAGGAGATGGCAGGGCATCTGGATAGAAATGGTTCGATCAATCAGACGCAGCATGGATTCATGAGGGGAAAGTCGTGCTTGACGAACATGTTGGATTTTTATGAAGATGTGACTAGGGCGGTTGATGGAGGAGAACCGGTGGATGCGGTGTTTTTGGATTTCCAAAAGGCGTTTGATAAGGTGCCCCATAAAAGGCTACTGAAGAAGATTAGGGCACACGGAGTTGGGGGTAGTGTGTTAAAGTGGATTGGGGACTGGCTATCCGACAGGAAGCAAAGAGTCGGAATAAATGGGTGTTTTTCCGGTTGGAGGAAGGTAACTAGTGGCGTGCCGCAGGGATCGGTACTCGGGCCGCAACTGTTTACCATTTATATAGATGATCTGGAGGAGGGGACGGAGTGTAGGGTAACGAAGTTTGCAGACGACACAAAGATAAGTGGAAAAGTGAATCGTGTGGAGGACGGAGAAGATCTGCAGAGAGATTTGGACAGGCTGAGTGAGTGGGCGAGGATATGGCAAATGGAGTATAACGTTGAGAAATGCGAGGTTATACACTTTGGAGGAAATAATAACAAATGGGATTACTATCTCAATGGAAACAAATTAAAACATGCTACCGTGCAAAGGGACCTGGGGGTCCTTGTGCATGAGACGCAAAAGCCCAGTCTGCAGGTACAACAGGTGATCAAGAAGGCAAATGGGATGTTGGCCTATGTTGCGAAGGGGATAGAATATAAAAGCAGGGATGTCTTGATGCACCTGTACAGGGCATTGGTGAGGCCGCAGCTGGAATACTGTGTGCAGTATTGGTCCCCTTATATGAGGAAGGATATATTGGCATTGGAGGGAGTGCAGAGAAGGTTCACCAGGTTGATACCGGAGATGAGGGGTTTGGATTATGAGGAGAGGCTGAGGAGATTGGGTTTGTACTCGTTGGAGTTTAGAAGGATGAGGGGGGATCTTATGGAGACTTATAAGATAATGCGGGGGCTGGATAGGGTGGAGGCGGAGAGATTCTTTCCACTTAGTAAGGAAGTTAAAACTAGAGGACACAGCCTCAAAATAAAGGGGGGTCGGTTTAAGACAGAGTTGAGGAGGAACTTCTTCTCCCAGAGGGTGGTGAATCTCTGGAATTCTCTGCCCACTGAGGTGGTGGAGGCTACCTCGCTGAATATGTTTAAAGCGCGGATGGATGGATTCCTGATCGGTAAGGGAATTAAGGGTTATGGGGATCAGGCGGGTAAGTGGTACTGATCCACGTCAGATCAGCCATGATCTTATTGAATGGCGGGGCAGGCTCGAGGGGCTAGATGGCCTACTCCTGCTCCTATTTCTTATGTTCTTATGTTCTTATGTTGGTCTGTGAGAGGTTGCATGTGTATGTGTGTGTGTACTTGTGTGTGTGTCGGGGGATGTGGGGGGGGGGGTGACAGGGATTCACTAATTTTTAGGCTGTGAGTGTGAAATAACCCCTTGTATTCATACACTGACACAATGATCCCCTTGCCCTTGTGAATTCCTAAGAAATAATTATACGACTGCGACCCTGGTGGGCGGATGGAGGGTGGGCTGAGGATTGAAGGCAATGCCACAGGGTGCTGAGAGTAAAAACATGTGTGTAGGAAAGTGAAGAGTGAACTTGTCTGCGAGAAGATCGAAGAAAAGCTGTGTCTGGTGCTGTGCCCGAGAGACAAGTTTGTGCTGTCAGTAAATGAGATCCTGTCATGAAAGCACAAAATCAGAAAGAGGAAATGCTGGAAATAGTCAGCAGCTCCGAAAGCAGCTGTGGAGAGATATTCCTGTCGCGTCAATGTAGCTCTCCAATTGGACACTTCACGTTGCTCAGATCTGACACTCTCAACATCTCAGTGTAAGGAACAGGTAGGGTGGGAATGGGCATTTGTTGATTTGAGCAAACAGAACAATACAGCAATGAGAAGCTCTTCACCCACTGGCTATCTGGGGAAGGATGGGACTCAGATACAGGCATCTGGGTGGGGTCGAAAAATGCAAAAAGACGTCGAAATTCAAACGTCATGAAGATCTAGCCGCTGGATTCAGGTCGCAGTTTCCTCTGGAGGTGTGGGTTCAAATCCCACTCCTGACACCGATTCTTTTTGGTGCACCAGGTGCCATTCAAACCCATGAAATCTCTCACCGAGAAGCACAAGGGCAACAGATGCAGAGAAACAACGACCACATGCAGCTCCACTCCGAGACACACGCGATCCTGACCTGAAAATATATCGCCGTTTCTGTGGCTGGTTTACAATCCTGGAACTCCCTCCCTAACACAAATGTGTGTGGACATAAACTGCAGTGATTCAAGAATGAATTCACCGCCAAATTCTCAAACATAATTAATTTTGGACAATAAATGCTTCCTGTGTCAGTGACAGGTAAATCCCTTGTAATATAAATGCTAAAAAAAAAATATCACCTCGTCTCACAGTCGGAACGCATCTGATTTCAGAGCAGAAACAGCATGTTTGAATCACATCCTGAACACGGCTACTTCTATACCAGATGTGTGTTTGAATACAGTAAGTGGAACCAGCTCACTATAAATCGCTCAGTGTTTAGCTGACCATTTTCACTGAGTGATGTGTGTGTTCCCTCCGATGTGTTTGTTTAATGTCGGGAAAGGCAGATTTGAAAGGTTTACAGGGAACTCGGTGCAGTCTCGATGGGCCACTGCAGAGATTCAACTATTTGTCTTTCATGAATATATCCGAGATCCGTATAGATTGGTAAATTGACCCAAATGTCAGGGAGATTGGCAGGGTAAATATGTGGGGTTATGGGGATAGAGCCTGGATGGGACTGTATACGGTGCAGACTCGATGGGCGCAATGCCCTCCTTCTGCACTGGAGGAATTCTATGATTCCCTGACCTGCCCCTCCCACCTTCCCACTCCCTCCCGACAGCATTGTGCATGTGCCTACTGACTGCAGTAGCTGAGGCAAACAACGCAGCACCACCTTTCCCAGGGCAATTATGGATGGGCAATAAATTCTGCCCGAGCCAGTGATGCCCAAATTCCATGAATGAACACAACAAAAATACGGAACAAAGAGGTTTCTTCTTATCTCCGTCTGAAATGGGAGATGTTTATTTCTTATGCGCTGTTCTCCTAGTCACATTGCCGGTGTAATTCTGAGCACAATCGAGATTGTTTGGTAAGTGCAGCCTCATTGCAGAATTACATTGTGGAGGAATGCGCTGCCTGGTGGTGTAAATGGTGCGTTTTGTCCTCATGGTTCACTGCATCCACTTAAGTATGGGCTGCCCAGGACACAGTCACTGTGGGAAACATTTAAAAAGTTTCTGCCTCTGGTACAATTGTGTATCTGAATTTGACTGGGGGTAATTCCGAGGGTGTCAATTATATAGATTTATCGGTCAGGTGCAATTTTAAGTGCCTTGCTGCTGTTTGTGGTACTCAAAGTTCATTCTGTACCTGCCAGTGGAATTAATTCTCTGTGTAAGTCTATGATGCTGTTTGAAATTATAGGTTTAATTTGATACTTTTCAGTCATGTCTCACTATCTTATCTTCCATTAGTATGCTTTTCACTCTGTGTGTCTTGGGCTCTTTCTAAATCTCTCAGTGACACCACTGATATGTCAGATTTATTACCTATGACTCAGATTCAGCTCCTGTGAGTGAGTGCAGCAAACAGTCTGTATCTTTCAGCTCCTGACACTGAACTTGTTTTTGAGAATTATTCTCTCATCTGTCAGTCTCTATGTCTGCTCTATTGTGGGATTGACATTGTGATTATCTGATAGTGCGTGAGAATCTGGACTGGGATTTAAGAATCCCCCTGTCCATGGTACTGATTTGGGGGGTGACATGGTCACAACATCTGTCTCTCCTGCTCTGTTTGATTGAGGAATTGAAAATTGTCGTCTCTGTAACTATTTCTGCTGTCTGAGACTGTGGAACTGATGAGCCGTCTGTGTCTCTGAGCTCTGTCAGTTACAAGGCACGGACTGTGTGTGAGAAGGAGCAGCCGATAATCTTCCCTGCAACTTCTGGAGGAAGCATCACATTCATTCTGATTCCTACAAATATTTGTCTGTTGAAACAAAATAAATTGTGTAACTCAAATACAGATTCCGTCAGCGTAATCTCTATTAATAATCATTGAGAGCGGTTTGTGAGGTTGCAGGAAAAGTCACACTCGGATTGGTGACTCTCATCTCAATCCCACGTTGAACCGATCGGAGAGTCAGAGAGAAGGAATTGGAAGTTTGATTGGTTGAAATCCTTTAAAAAATATGTCACTCTCACCTCCCACCGCTGGTGTCGCTGTCTCTCCCTCTCTCGCTCTGTCACTCTCTCTTCCCATCGCTGGTGTCGCTGCAGCTTTCCCCCTCGCTCTCTCACTCTCTCCTCCCACCGATGGTGTCGCTGCCTCACCCTATCGCTCCGTCACTCTCTCTTCCCACCGCTGATGTCGCTGTCTCCACTCCCTCTCGTTGTCTCTGAGAGTATGTGTGTTTCTGAGTTTGTGCAGAATCACCACAGTGCAGAAGGAGGCCATTCAGCCAATTCAATCGACACGCAGAATCCCAACCAGACGCTATCCCCATAAGCCCATCTACTTACCACGCTAACCACCCTAACCTGCACACCTATGGACAGTTCTGGACAATTTAGCATGGCCAATCCACCTAACTTGCACAGATTTTGAGTGTGGGAGGAAGCTGAAGCACCTGGAGGGCACCCACTTAGATACGGGGAGAAAGTGCAAACTCCACACAGACAGTGACCCAAGGTTGGAATTGAGCCACGGCCTCTGGTGCTGTGACGCAGCAGTGTTAACCATTGTGCCACTGTATGTGTGTGAGAGCATGTGTGTGTGAGAGAGTATGTGTGTGCATTAGCTGTTCTCCAGTTCTTTGGCAGCTCCCCGGTGGTCAGACAGGAATTAATACTTTGGGTCAAAGACCTTGCAATCTCCTCCCTTGCCTCCCAAAGCATGACGAGAGAGGAGGCATAGAGAGAAATAGGGGCATAGAGAGAGGGGAGGTGACAAGCAGAGAGAGGCCGGCAGAGAGAGAGGGAAGCAAAGAGGTGGGCAGAGAGAGAGGGTGGGCAGCGAGAGAGAGGGGACAGAGAGAGAATCATAGAACCATAGAAACCCTACAGTGCAGAAAGAGGCCAACTGGCCCATCGGATCTGCACCGACAACTCCAAAACCTTGTCCCTTCCTTTGTCAATTGGCTGAAGAACATCACAGTCACTGTCTCTCTTCCGGCCTCTCCTCTCTAACTCTCTGCCCCTTTCTGCCTCTCTGCCCCCGCTGTCTTGGCACGGTCCGGTAGCACAGTGGGTAGCACGGTTAGGGCGGCACGGTAGCACAGTGGTTAGCACTGCTGCTTCATAGCTCCTGGGGCCTGGGTTCGAATCCCAGCTTAGGTGACTGTCCGTGTGGTGTTTGTACATTCTCCTCGTGACAGCGTGGGTTGCCTCTGGGTGCTCCGGTTTCCTCCCACAGTCGAAAGATGTGCGGGTTAGGTTGATTGACCATGCTAAAATTGTCCCTTAGTTCCTGAGATGAGTAGGTTAGGGGTATTAGCGGGTAAATGTGTCGGGATATGGGGGTAGGGCCTGGGTGGGATTGTGGTCGGTGCAGATCCGATGGGCCAGTTGGCCTCTTTCTGCACTGTAGGGTTTCTATGGTTCTATGATTCTCTCTCTGTCCCCTCTCTCTCGCTGCCCACCCTCTCTCTCTGCCCACCTCTTTGCTTCCCTCTCTCTCTGCCGGCCTCTCTCTGCTTGTCACCTCCCCTCTCTCTATGCCCCTATTTCTCTCTATGCCTCCTCTCTCGTCATGCCCCCCTCCCGCTCGGCATGACCCCCTCTCTCTCTGCACCCCCCTCTCTCTCTGTCCCCCTGTCTCCCTCAGACAGTAAATAGCAGGACCATGTTGTTAATGCTGGGTGAGTTTATTGAGGGATGTGTTGTGTCTTAGTTGGGGACAGGGACAGTTCGGAGGGTGAGGCCGGCTGCTGGACCCTCACTTGGCCTAGAAGCCGAAGGTGCCGTGAGGTTTGGCACAACCGAGCTGTGTCCAGTTGGTGAGTGAGTAGAAGATACCCAGATTGTTGTCAATCCTGATGGGCTCCTCCAGCAGCAAGACCCCATTAACTCGGCCCGGGAGTCACTACAACTGGTGAGCCTCCTGCACAGCCTCTGTCAAACGCAACCACAAAGTGTGCAGTCGTCAACGAGAGAGAGAGAGAGAGAAAGTGAAAACCTGTGAGTCAGAGAGAGCGAGAGAGAGAGAGTCAGAGAGAGAGAGAGAGAGATTCACAGAGAGTCACAGAGGGAGAATCACACAGCAAGAGTGAGTCAGAATGTGGTGACTAGGGAAATTGCAGTGTAACTTCATTGCAGCGTCAATACAGGCCTTACTTGTGACAAATAAATAAACTTCTCTTCAACTTACCTTTACTTTACTTAAACTTTATCCGCTACTCGTCTGCCCAGCGGACAGCAATGGAAGCATTCACTCGGCATCTCCACATTGTTCTGAGCCTCAGGGTCTCTCAGACTAATTCCCTCAGCCTCTCATCACAGAACAATCTCCTTATTTCCCGGGGCAATCTTGTGAACCTTCTCTGTGCCGTCCCTAATGCAAGTGTATCATTTTTCAAATGTGGAGACAATAGCTGTACACAGTATTGGAGCGGTGGTCTCAATAAAATCATGTACAATTGCAGCAAGCCACCTTTCTTCATCTACTCCAATCCACTTGCAATAAAAACAAATGTGCCCTTTGCTTTTCTAATTGCTTGAATGAATAATATCGATTCTGCTCCGAATTCTCTTCAACTTTTTAAAATCCGTCACATTTCAACTTCTCCTTAGCTCTGAAGAAGAGTCATACAGACTCGATGCATTCACTCTGTTTCGCTCTCCATAGATACTGCCAGACCTGCTGATCAGAACTGAAAATGGTGCCCTGCATGGGCACTGGATAATTACTCATTTGAATCAATTACTGCAGTCATATTGATTCTTGTTAGCTCATAAACCCATTTAAAAGTCTCTTAACTGAATGCTGTTACTTTTATCAGTGGCCTAATGTCGACTGGTTTAAAAATCTTACCACCCCATCAGGGGTTCCACTTACAGATATTAATGTCATGAGACGTCTGGACAGAGGGGATAGGGACAAACTTCTCCCACTCATGGAATGATGAAGAATAAGAGAGAACAGATTGAGCATCATGGCCAAAGGAAGGAATAGGAACACGAGGAGTTCTTAATGTGTGGAATGCACTGCCGGAGATTGTGATGGATACAGATTCAATTGAAATGTTCTAAGGGGATTAGACTGTTATGTAAAAAGGAAAAATGTGCAGGGTTACAGGGAGAAGCTGGAAATCTTTATTTTCTGTCACAACTGCTCACATCATTTCTCATTCATCGATTATGAACTGTTCTCTCGTCGTTTCTAAACAAGGAGAAGTGCAGGAATAATTATATGAAAAGAGATTTGGTGGCCTAAGTCCAACGGCAGAGTTAAAAAAAATAACAAACATATGACGAAAAGGAGGTCAGGAAGACACAGAAATGAAAGCTGTATTGAGGGGAAATCCCCTCAGCAGGCTGCCTTTAGATGTTCAGTACAATAAAGATTTCCAGCTTCTCCCTGTAAACCTGCACATTTTTCCTTATGATTGAAAAACACATATGCTGATATTTTGAATGGATTATTATTGACTTCAAGGAAGTTAGCAGCCAGCAGTAAACCAGTCCAGCTGACACTTTGTCAAAGGGTCATCTGGACTCGACACATTAGTTCATTTCACCCCCTACAGATGCTGCCAGACCTGCAGAGATTTTCCAGCATTTTCTCTTTTGGTTTCAGATGACAGCATCCGCAGTAATTTGTTGTTATTTTAGAGTTGTACTATTGCACCTCATTTGGAGTTGTTGGTCTGAGAAACCTCACTAATGAAATGGATTAGATGCTTTGGAACTGTTTTCCTTTTACTTTTCATTGTCTCTCTGTAATCTTCCTACCAGAATGAATCACTTCACAATTCTCAGCTTTGAATTTCATCTGTAACTTGTCCCTGTCCTTTTTGAACTTTTACACCATCCTCCTCACAGGTCACAATGTTTCCACGTTTCAAGTTATCTACAAATTCTGAAATTGTGCCCCGTGCACCACTACCTCGGTCACTAACACATCCTGGTGCATGTTCACAGTATCTGCAGCTTTTGTGCATATCAAGGTGATCAACTGCAGTTTGAGGATGATAGCAGAAAAGAGGAACCAATGCAAATGTCCGCATATTCCACGTAAATGTTGCAGAATTGTAGTCAACTGGTTTGGTTACCATTGTTCATAGGAAATAGCAGAGAATGATTTCAATCCAGCTACTTCTGAGTCATGGGCCCAGCACACTTCCGCTGCACCACTCTGGTCCAGTAAATTCAGCCCCACCTGCTGCCTATCAATGTAGCCAATCAGATATTGTCTTCGACATTGTTGTTTAACACCAGCACCAGTGTCAGGAGACTCAGTCTGGCCACACATTTCCACTGCACAACACCAAGAATACAATGGACATAGAAATATACGCACAGAAGCAGCAAAATCTACTGTTTCTACGCGTGTAACGACAGAGAAATGTGCCGGGAAACCGGCAAGATACGGAAATGATCACTGATGTTATAAAGGAGTTTTCTCGTGTAAATGTGTTTCTAATTATATATTTCCTGCTGAGTAACGGTGCTCTCTGCTGTTCAAATATGTTCACTGTTGTTGTGCAATGTGTTTCACTGTTTATTAATATACTTCCTGCTGTGCTCTATAATATAGGGGTTTCCAGCATGGAAACAGGCTCATCGGCCCAATTTGTCCATGCCGCCCAGTGTTTTGCCACCGAGCTATTCCCAATTGCCCGTGTTTGCCCCATATCCCCCCAGACCATCTTACCCATGTAACTGTCTCAATTGTTGTGGTCAGTTGTTTTCTACTGTTGTGCAAAATGCTTCAGTTGTTGGAAATGTGTTTTCGGCTGTGTAAGTTTTCTGTTAATATGTCTGCTGCTCTGCAAACGTGTTCCCTGTTGTGTGAGAAGATTCTCCGTGAAGATGTTTCTGTCAGTAAATTGTTGCAAACTGTGTTAAGATGTTCCCGGTTCTTGTTTAAAACTCTGGTTGCACATAAAAAGAGGTTTACTGCAGTTCGAGGTTTTTCGGGGAAAAAAGAATCCGAGAAAAATGCTTGTCTCGATACTCGAAGTAAAGTCACAAAATGTTTCATGGTTGGTGCCAAGTTGTTTCATTTCCAGTGCTATTGGGAATAGTAGAGGATGGTTTACGATCCACCGACTTCTGGGTTATGGACCAAGCACGCATCCGCTGCGCCACTCTGCTACAGTACACATAATTTCTGCTGTCTATCAATTGCAGCCAGGCAGATTTTCGCCCCTGTATCGTTTAACACGAGCACCGCTGTCAGGAAGCTCAGCCACTGCATCACACTGAGAATACATACAGCAGACAGAAAAACACAATCAAGAGCTGTTAAATAGATTGTCTGGACATGTGTAACGACAGGCAAAGGTGCGAGGAAACCGGCAAGACACGGAATTGCAGAATCGATCACTGATATTGAAAGGAATTTTCTGTTGGAAGTGCAAGTTTGCAAATATATTTCCTTTTGTGTAACTGTGCTCTGCCTGTTGTTGAGAGATGTTTGCTGCTGTTCTGTAAAATGCTTCCCTGATGCTGTAAATGTCTTTCCGGCTGTGAAAATACGATCCATCTTGTGTATTTTTTATGAAATGTTCTGTTAATAAATGCCCTGCACTGTAAACGTGTTCCTTGTTGTGTCAAAACATTCTCCGTGAAAATGTTTTCTGTTCGGCAGAAAGTTAATTATCTGGTCTCATGATGCTTTTACCCTCTGTTAGTGAACGTGACTGGGGATTCATATTGTATCCAACACATGCATGTGAGTGAGATTTGTTCTGTATCTGTCCGTCTCCGGTTGTAGTTGCGAGTTTTTATTTGTTTTATTCATTTCGAGAGGTGGGCATCACTGACGAGGCCAGCATTCATTGCCAATCCCGAACTGACCTTAAGAAGTATGGTTTGCGGCTTTCCTTAACTGCTGCAGTCGCTGGGATGTCGGTCCAGCCACAGTGCTGTTAGCCTAACAGTTTTTCAGGATTTGCTACTGAGACAGTGAAGGAGCCGTGACGTATTTCCATGTCAGGTCGGTGAGTGGTTTGCGGGGAGCTTGCAGCGCTGGAGCTGCCATGTATCTGCTGCCGCTGTTCTTCGAGATTGTAGAGGTGGTGGGTTTGTGGGTGCAGTCTAATAAGAATGGATGAAAAAATATTGCTCCCATTGCCAGAGAAGAGCAGGATGGATTTTAATGCGCTGAGTGTTTAGGACCTGGAATGCACTGCCTGAGAGTGTGGTAGAGGCAGCATCAAATCAGAGGTCTCAAAGAGGAATGGGTTCAGCACCTGAAGTCAATGTATTTGCAGGGATATGAGAAAAGGACTGGGAAAGGGATGCGCTGAGTTGTTCTTGTACAGACCAGTACACAGACAAAGGGCAGAATGGTCTCCCTCTCTTTGTTGTATCCATTCTAAGATTCGAGATGCATGAGTGTTGGACTCATTCTGTATCGCTCTGTCTCTGGCGCGACGTATGTGTGTGATATTCATGATAAATCTATCTGAGAGACGTTGCAAATCTGTACACATTCTACCTGGAAGGTACATAATTGAAACCGGGCCTTTTGTTCTAATTAGCACATGATTCCACACGATCCTCTACTCAAAATCTTCAATGTAACATCATCTGCTTATCTCTGAAATTCATTCTCCATCGTCTCATTCCCTAGATTTACCTTCAGTACACCTGTGCTAGTCGACTCAGCTGCTCCAGGTAATAACAAATTGCAATTATACTGACTAGATGGGAAAGTACATTAATATTGAATTTTCTATTGGGATTTAATGCTGACATCCAATCATTAATTCTTGTTTGATCTGCCCCTGCAACAGCGACAGTGATGTGATTATTTTCCCGCACAACTGCAGTTCTGTATTGCGGCCAGTAGAGGTCAGCATACTCTGGCAGACTGAACTTTCGACATCAGAGACAGAAAAGATAAGAATTGTACACATTATATTGAACTGGGACGGAGGAATTTCGAAATACTAAATTTGTTTGCCATATCAATTCGAAATCTACAAGTACGCTGCTTTCCTCTGTGTTCATCATTTAAATACCGATAAATCAGCAAGGCTATGCTGTTGAAGTGAAGGTATTTGTACCGGTATGTATTTTCTTTTGAACCAATTGGCATTTTGAAGCATTGTTGTTTAGCAGAGTTAGAATTTCATTATGCAACAATTTAATTATTGGTACAAACCTATTAAAGCATATATTACACTAAGTTTTACCTATTTCTCATTGGGGATGGTATATAGAGAGAAACCTACTTTTCTTCATACATACCACTGACAAATACCTGGGTAAGAGTTTTAACAACACCAGGTTAAAGTCCAACAGGTTTATTTGGTCGTAAATGCGTTCGGGGCGCTGCTCCTTCGTCAGATGGAGTGGAAATCTGCTCTTTTCCACTGTGTTTACCCCAGTCCAACGCCGGCATCTCCACATCATGACTATATCTGGGTGTACAAGTTTCAAACTCAAAATTTGCCAGTGGTGCGAAACTTGAAAATATTATGAACTTTAGTGAGAAGGATATTGATAATCTTCAAGAAGATACAGACATGCTGGTGGAATGGACAGACACAATTTAATTAATGTAAGAAAGTGTGAAGTGTTATATTTTGGTCCGAAGATCGAGGAGAGGTGAGATAAAATAAAGTGTATGCCTTTAGTGTTCATCGTCCCTTGGCACCTTCACCATGCCAAGATGCCACCGTCTATTCACCCTTCACAGAACCCATTGAATATCCAGCCTGAAGTCTGCATTTCACCGTCCACTTGTGCAGTGATCATTAAACATTTAGCACTCCCACGTTCCGATGTCCCTTCCCTCTGCAACGACTCAGTGCTCCGTCTGATAACTCAGTCAACGTTGCACCTTCTCTTTGTGCACTGCCCATGGTCGGCTTATCCTGTCCAGTCCTCATTGTGTTTCACTCTGCTCAGTTACGCTGTCCAGATTGCATACTGTTCCAACTTTTCTATTCTGCATAAATAATAAATGAATAAATGATTAATAACTGTCTCATTTCAGTGTTGAGCGTTTGAGTTTAATGAAGCGCTGTGTGTGATTCCCGCCTCTATGCTTCTGTACAAATTTAGTCAAAGAACGTTATCTAATTATATCTTCAATCCTCCTTCTCATTGAAAAAGAACTGAGCGGGTGATGGATAATGTTTCAATAGTCGCGTTAAAAAGATAGAGAATGGATTTACAAATTTAAAATCTAAGGGTGACATCAATGCCTGAAGTAGTTTTCAGGCTGTGGCGACAAAAATAACAATGCACATTATCAATTTGAATTGTTCAAAATCATAGAATGGAGCATCCATTGTGGATGAATGGAAACTTTAAACTGTGTAGCTGTGCTGTGCTTCAAAATCTTGTTTTACAGAAATCTCCATTAATCATAAGTGTTGCCTCACCTGCTGAGCATTTTCAGCATTTTCTGTTTTTGCTTCGGATTTCCAACTTCCAGCTTTGCGTTGTGTTCTGTGTAGATGTTTTACTGCAATTGATCCGCTCTGTGACAGATGGAGCAGTATGTGTCGCCCAACTATGAAGCCTGCGAGATTACACTCCAAGCTGTTGAAGAGAATGAGGAGGAGAGGTAGGGAGGATCATTCCGTGATGGACAGATTTCCTGTATAAAAGAGATGAAGGTCTGTATTTCCACAGTTGTTTTAACAGACATAAGATGTCCCAACATGACTTGCAATCAGCGAAGTTCCTCCGAACTGTTACCGACGTTCTAAATACGAGATTTGTGAACTTATCAGGAGTTTCTACATTGTCAAGAATCCATATATGGACCTGTAAATTAATTTGTGGGCGCGTGGCTCTGTGGCGCAATGGATAGCGCGTTGGACTTCTAAATAAGGGCAAGTTAGTCATTCAAAGGTTGTGAGTTCGAGTCCCACCAGAGTCGGATTTTGGATCAGATTAGTAGCAAACGGTTTGCTTCTTCTTTGATGTGATTCAGATTCGGCACCGACATTTTCTGCTCTGTCACCTTTCCGTGCTGTTCCTGTTTACTCGGCTCCCAGGAAAACCACTGACTCGAGAAGAAAACGCAAACCCCAGTGGCTTTCTTCAAGTGTGACACAACATTCGCTGGTTGCGTTAGAAGGAGTAGCATAATTTTCAAATAGATATTTCGTTTCTTTTGGAAGATAAACAAGATAAAAAAACTCACACGCAGCAACAACTTATAAATAACTACAATGAATAAATAAATATCAGTGCCCTGCAGCGTGGTGGTGTTATCTTGATGTGTCTGCTGCGCTTGCCCTTCTCGACTGTAGTGGCCGTGGGTTTGGAAGGTGCTGGCAAAGGAGTCTTGCTGTGTTGCTGCAGTGCATCTTGTAGGTGGGGCACACTGCTGCCATTGTGTGTCGGTAGTTGGAGGGAGTGAACGTTTATGCATACGAAGCGAATGAAGTGGGATGCTTTGTGCTGGATAGTGCCAAACGTCTGGAGTGCTGTTCAAGTTTCATTCACCCAGGAAACCAGGTGATCCGGTTTCCTCCCAAAAGATGAGCAGGTTGGTGGATTGGCCATGCTAGATTGCCCCTTGGTCCCCAAGGTGTTTGTATAGGCAGATGAGTGTGGTGCATGCGTGGCGCCGCGGGGAAAGGTCCTGGGTGCGATTCTCTGTCGGAGAGTCGGTACAGACTCGATGAGCAGAATGGTCTCCTTCAGCACTGTCGGGATTGTATGATTCTAAGGTCATTTGACTGTGTTAGAAATTCTCTGTGTGGAAAAAAATGCAGTAAGAAGTTTAACAACACCAGGTTAAAGTCCAACAGGTTTATTTGGTAGCAAAGGCCACACAAAAAATGGAAAGCTGTGTTTGTAGAACTTACACCATTGGGTTTATTGCAAAGTAAATGTTTTTTTTATTGCAGCATGATGAAACTACTTGGATCTTGTAAATAAACAGTCGGGATATTCGTGGGGAGTCTCGAAATATGCTTTTGTTTCATCTTTGTAGATCATCCACTGTGAAGGGAAGATAATATTGCCGAGGAAGAAAACGGCATTGTGACTTGCACAATTGCAAATATCACGTGAAAGAAATCCAGGCTTAACTGGGATTTGAAGGCCAGACCACCTGTGTCCGAGAAACGCGCTTTAAACAACTAAACCACACAGGCTCTCTGTAAGGTCAAATGCTGGAAAAACGTTCTCGATCAAATGGTATTTGTGAAAAAAAGTGATACTAACAGTGCATATGCACACTGATTTGAAACCAGGATATGCCTGCTACGACGCAGGCGCTTTAACCAACTTTGCCACAGAGCCTGACATTGCTACCCGTGGTACAGCGGAATGCTGGAAATATGTTCCAGATCTGGTGGTATTTGTGAAAAAAGAGATACGACCAGTACTGGAAAGTATCCGGGAAAATAGAGATAGTTCACATTTCAGATGCGGACCTTACACGGGAACGGCCGTTTCTCTCTCCACAGATGCGATGTGATCTCGGACAGATTATTAAAAGAAAAATAATTGAATCCTACAGTGGCCCATCGAAACTGCACCGATTTCCCTGCAAACCTTTCAAATCCGCCTTTCCCCGACATTGAACAAGCACATCAGCGGGAATCGCACACATGACTCAGTGAAACTCTTCCGCTAAACATTGAGCGGTTTATCGTGAGCTGGTTCTATTTACTGTTTTCAGACACACATCTGGTCTAAAAGTAGCCGTGTTCGGGGTGTGATTCATGCACACAGTTTTCTGCTCTGAAGGCAGACCGGCCCCTTCTGTGGCGCGAGATGACTTTCATTAAATACTTCATTCATACGAGATATGTTTGTCGCCGACCTGGGAAGAATATATTCTCCAAATTAATCACCTTTGAGTAATTGGCGATGAATTCATTCTGGAGCCACTGCAGTTCATGTTGTGAGTGTGCGCACATACTGCTGTTCGGGAGGGATTTCTCGGATTGTGAACCATCGGAACGGCAATATGTTTCCAAGTCAGGATGATGTGCGTTTCGGAGTGGAACTTCGGGGTCGTCGTTGTTTCTCTGCATCTGCTGGCCTTGTGTTGCAAGGTGAGAGATTTCCCTGGGTTCGGATGGTGCCTCGCGAAGAAACAAATCGTGAACGCAGCGCCTTAGACCGCTCGGCCACCCAGACTATAGGCCAAAGTGTAAAATCTCTGCACAAATCGATTTGAATTCCATCTTTATTGTTATGACATTTAAAACTCTGTCTCCCCATTGACTGATTGAGGGTAAACTGATCACTTATTTTAAGGTTCACGGACCAAGGTGAAGGTAAGACTCAGAGTTCCAGAGGTTTAAGGGCTGAATAGTCCAGCACCATTCCATATTCTTCATCCAAATGAGAAACTCGAGCTGGCAATCGATTCAAATCAGGACACTAGCTTTGGGTAGAGGTTTGCCACCATGAAAACATGTGGTTCCAGAGGCTCCAAAACAGACGTCAGCTTCATTTGCGGCATTAGTGGCAGATTTTGTCTTTCCAGAATCGGTCGTTCCCCCATGAAAATTAGTGCCGGGCTAGGTGGAATGGTCATGTTAAATTGTCCATTAGTATCAAGCGTATTAGTGTGTTAAATACGTGGGGTTGCTAGGATAGGGCCTGCATGGGATTGTTGTTGGCACAGGCTCGATGGGTCGAATGGCCTTCTGTACTGTAGATTTTCTGTGAAGTTCGGGGCCGCAGTTTCACTTCTCTGAGAATATTGATGACTGTTCTCTGATTGCATTACAACTTCTAACCAGTTAATGCCTGTTTGAGAACTGGCCTTGAATAGGGCTGACATTGAAACGGTTCATATTGAATTAGTTACAGCAAATTGATTATTTAAAAGGTGTTAATACAATGCTTTTAGAGACTGTCATAGATTTGTTCAGTAATTTTATGAATCTATTTGGAGCGGGTGCAGTTGGTCAGGATATTGCTTGGCCAGCTCCGCGGCAACAGTAGCTCCATTCCTGTCCAGATGTCTTGACGCAAACAGTAAATCCAATTTATTATTCACTGCTGCCATCTCTGGCTGAACGCGAGTTGTGCAACAAGGTAGCGATTCATTCAGAACCCTTTTGGATTGGAGTGAAATCACATCAACATGGATCTTACCGACTAAAATGACTGCAAAACGCGATATTAATCAAATTCCATGTTCCAAAGATCTGCTTTCTGATTGGGCGATCCTGCTCACCCCGATCTATGGAAAATGTAAGACTCCCAGAAATGCAATGTCGGCTATTGGATTCCATAATCTCTGATTTTTATGCCACTTTGTTGCTTGTTTGTTCATTCCGTAAATACAGAGGGAGTGGCAGAGTCAGGTGAGCGATGGTGGTCCAGTGGTGACTGTGCGAGCATTTGACGAGTGCCAGTTCCTGACCATCACAGTGGTGACTTATTTAATTAGCAATCGCATTCAGAACAGAAGCGGGTCACTCCTAAAACTAAATTCACTGAATCTCCTTAGTATCAATGAGTTACGAACTGAGAATCCAGCTTCAATTTGCTTCAATGTTTCAGTGCAACAACAGGCCTCAATCCATGAGTTCTCAGTCTGAAACAACAGTAAAAAAGGTAAGTAAAACAGTCCGGAAATACGATGCAAGCCAAGTTCAGTTTCCAAACTGTGCTATGGACACGCCTGGTGTGTGATGAAATCAGCAACTCAGGTCGTTCTGTAATTATATCTAATGAAAATGACGGGCCCTGGAGTAGAGCAAGTGATGGTGATATAGTGGTGAGCATAGCTCCCTTCCAAACAGTTGACCCGTGTTCGATCCCCGGCTTTTGCATTGATCATTTATTTAGAACTTTATCCACTGTCTCTTGCGTTTCAAAGCATGTGGGCACAAACAGTTCAAACGCAATATTTGCCGCTCATGAAATAAAATTGATTTAAATGTTTCAATTTTATTTTTTTCGGACGTTAAATTCGGCTTCAATTTCTTTACACTGACAAAAAATATTGAAATAAACTAAAAGTCTCTCAACTAATAAATGAATTCTCAATCAAAGAAAAAGATACCAAAAAGAGGGAGACGAACAGATTTCAGCTCACACACTGCTCTGCATAATCTAGCTGCCTATTGAAGTTACTACAAATATTTCTGAGGTGGGTAAATCATTCTAACAGACAAACCTCTGTGGTGGCCGAGCAGTTAAGGTGTTGATCTCGAAACCCAGTACGGATTCCACGCGCAGGGCGGAAACGTGTTCGCAGCGGTTCTCTTTGAAATGTTTAATTCGCTTCTCCAGGGCAGCCCATGAGAATGAATCGTAATTTTCAGTGGTCTTTTTTCTATAAAGATCTGGATCTATGCTGTGGGCCGGGAGCAGGAAGTTGGTATTGCAATGGGCACCAGTGTGTTCTCACCTAGCATCTACAAGATGGGCCGAATGATTTCTGTGCTGTAAATTCCATGAGAAAAATCATGGCGTGAGAGGAAAGAAACATAGCAGCAAAAGAGCAAAACGTGGTCTCATGTCAGAGTAAGATTCTTATGTAATGGCACATAAAAGATAAGAAAAGCAAGTCACCAGAATACGTTGAATGAATGAGAATTTCAAAATGCTGCTTCGATTATATGACATCGTGTTCATTCAAACAAATTGCAACAAGCTGGGCGTCCGCTATTCCTGGTGAGAACAGTTTGGGAATGGAAGGAGCAGGTGAAACGTAGGGAGGAATAGTCATTGGAACGTTAGTGAAAGAGGTTTTTGAGAACAATAAGACATCAGTGGAAATTCCAAGTTAGAATTGATTTCAAAATTTCTGGATTAAGTGGCCACTTTGCCAAGGATTCTAAACACGAGCGATAAATTGGTGGAATATATTCAGAGATTAGAGAATTTTGCAAACAAATCGATGTTTCTTTTAAAAATCGTCCAATAATTGGGGCCAGCACTAATATTTGCGGACGTGGAGTGAATTCTACCATGGCAGCTGGTGAAATTTAAATTCACTGATTTGATCAATCTGGAATTGAAAAACTGGTCTCAGTAACGGCCGCCTTGAAACTACCGTCGATTGTTATAAAACTTCACCTGGTTCACCAGTGCACTTTAGATAAATAAGTCTGCCCGCCTTGCCTGGTGTGGCGTACATCTGTCTCCAGACCCAGAGCAATGTGGGTGACTCTTACTTGCCCTCTGAAATGGCCGAGTAAGCCACTCTTAGTTGAAGGGCAATTAGGGAAAGGCAACAAATGTTGGTCCTGCAGGTGACACCCATAGCCCATAAAAAGTAGTGTCATTGAGAACAAAGGAAAGACCTGGTAAAGTTTTGACTGCTTGCATCTTTCTTTTCTTATAATGACAAGGCTGAGGGGTGGCCTGATGCTGGGCTGTAAATTAGTGGAAGATTTTGAAAAAAATCATTTCGATAAAATGGACCAGAGAAGGGCAGAGAATAATGTATCTTACCCTCTCATACGTGTCGTTGATAGTTGGTATATACCTGGACTGCGTGAGGACGGATAATGGAACACATCACACCAACAATTCTGATCTATTTCCCTATTCGCTCAACAGATGATCTGCTCGCACTCGTGTTGATGTGGAAGTGCCGGCATTGAAAAGGTGGACACAATAAGAATTCTCACAACACCAGGTTAAAGCTGGAATCACGAGCTTTAGGAGAGCTGCTCTTTCATCAGATGAGTTGAGGGAGGTTGACAAACACGACATCGATAGACACAAACACAATAGTACGATAATTACAGATTGGAGTGTGAACAATGGTTAGAATGCGAGACTTTTCAGGGAATCAATTCGTTAAAGACATAGAGAGCAAGGGTGGAGAGAGGGATAATCACCGGTTAAAGAGGTGTGAATTCTCTCAGATCAGGAGAGTATGAAGGATTTTTCAAATTCAGAGTGTATGGTGAGGGTTGTGTGTCCTGTGGCTTGAACCCAAGATCCCAGTTGAGGCTTTCCTCATGCATGTGGAACTTGCCTGTCTGTTTCTGCTCGGCGATTCTGCTTTGTCGTGTGTCCTGAAGACAACCGAAGATCGGAAGCTGAGTGCCCTTGACTGCGGAAATGGTGCCCAATTGGAAGACAATACTGCAGCTTGGTGAGGCCGCACGCACTTTCCGATGGTCGAGTGATTCGGATTCGGCACTTTCACCGCCGTGGCCTGTGTTCGATTCCCAGTCAGGCAAGTTACTTTCCATTCCCAAAACAAAGGAACTTCTTCCCAAAAGAAATTTGGCATGTCAGCTATGACTCTCACCAACGTTTACAGATGCAACAAAGAAGCATTCTTTCTGATTCTATCACAGTTTGGTCCGGATCCTGCTCTGCCGAATGCCGCAAGGATCTACAACATGTTATAAATGTAGCCCAATCCATCACGCAAAACAGCCTCCCATCAATTGTCTCTGTTGACACTTATCGCTGCCTCGGCAAAACAGCCAACAGAATTAAGGACCCCACGCACCTCGGACATTCTTTCTTCCACCTTCTTCAGTCGGGAAAAAAGATACCTAAGCCAGAGGTCACGTACCAACCGACTCAAGAACAGCTTCTTCCCTGCTGCTGTCAGATTTCTGAATGGACTTGCCTTGCATTAAGTTGATCTTTCTCTCCACCCTACCTATGACTGTAACACGACATTCTGCACTCTCTCGTTTCCTTCCCTATGAACGGAATGTTTTGTCTGTAGAGCGCACAAGAAGCAATAATTTTCACTGTATGGCTGATACATGTGACAAAAATAAATCAAATCAAATCAATTCAAATGAAACAACTGATCAGATCACATCAGACTCTGGCGAAAAGCTTGCGTTTGCGCTGCAGGGATTACGTGGTTCTATATTGCAGACACTGCTTGGAAATCTGTTTTGTTTTCGAATCCGTGGCCGAACCATGGACAGTAGAGCTTTAATTGAGCTTCTTAAAATTATCATCGGAGACACAGAATAATTAATTACAACTTCATGAGTTCAGAATCGGGTTGGAAACTTGATTCATTTTCCAGTGGCTCACAGAGATATGCCCTGATAAGATTTTAACTGAGGCAGCTTTGAACAAATGAATCTATGTCAAACAACTGATGAGACGGTAAAAGCCACACAAATAATCTTTCCGCGATTATGTGAGATTGGGGATGATAATTTCCGTTTTTGCTCAATCCGCACCTACCTCGGGCAATACAGAAGACAATAGAATTAAAGAAAACATCTGAGCTGTAAAGCACTTTGGAAGTTCCAGCGGGTTGGAGAAAAAAACGTTTTTATAGACAAGATAAAAGCAAAATACTTCCGATGCTGGAATCTGAAACAACAAATGAAAATGCTCTAACATCTCAGCATGTCTGACAGCATCTGTGGAGAGAGACCAGCTGAGATTGTCCAGCATGTTCAGGTTTCAAGACACGCCGTCTTTCCTCCAGAATTAATAAGAACATGCAGTTTGAAATGAACGGCAAACGCACCTTTCTGTCTCCACCTGATTCTTGTTTTTTTCATGCATCCATCCTCTTTCCTGGTAATCCAAAAGTCGGTTGGTTAAAACCGCTGTTTGCTGCATTAAATGGTCCTCCGAATTGCGGAAAAGAACTGATCTCGTCAGAACTCAGTTGTCGCTCTAAAAGTGTAAGTGGCAAGTGTACAATGTGCAAACCATCATTTCCTCGTTAGTATAGAGTTTAGTATCCCCGCCTGTCACGCGGGAGACCGGGGTTCAATTCCCCGACGAGGAGTGTATCGCATTTTTGTATTGTCAAGTTGTTGTTGAACAACCTGTGTTGCTCTCTGGCTTTGAAAATATAAAATAAAGACTGTCAAGGAAAGAAGCACTCAAAAATGCAAATCCTTACATTTTTACGGACACGTTTCGTGACCTGAGATCACCGTTCGTTCAATTCATCGGCATTTTGGCTCACATTTGATGTGGCGATGCCAATGTTTGGGTGGGGTCCTTGAAGGTGGCAGATCATCTTGAGAGAGCAGTTAATGAAGCAAATATTTTCCTAAGTTGTCTGAATAGTCGATTGGATACATGAGTACGGAGGTCATGTTGAGCTTTTAAATACCCCAGATAGGCCTCATCTTGAGTACTGCAACCGCTTCTGGGCACCACATTTGACGAAGGTTGTGAAGGCATTGGAAAAGGTATTTGGACACAGCGTTTGATAGGCTTGAGGGGTGAATAGTCCAGCACCATTCAATATACCCACCTTTATAATCCCATGAGAAACTCGAGCTCGCAATTTCAGCAGTTGTTTGAAAAAAAGTTCCATCAACGAATGTAGACAGGCAGGAGGAGATACCTGTACCTCAATGATCAGACAACGTGGGAAATGACTTTTGTGTTCCGATGGTCAGTGTTCTGTGTGAAGCTCGGAGGGGTTTGACTTTTCCAATTAATTTGTAACCCTTCAGTTAGTTCTTTATGGAGCTGTTGCAAAGGGCGTTTCCGAGTCAGGAATGTTGGAAATGATCTTTAGTTTTCTGAATGTTACAAACCAAAGTCTCATCTGCTTCTCAGGAGGAATGCTCAGTGAGCTGGGGCAGGTCGAACAATTTCCTGTCCTTCCTTTGATTATCTCCAGGCTTGTGGGTAAGGTGCTTGTTGACAGGTGCAGTATTGCAGTGAGGAAAATGAAAAAGAGAATGGGACAAAGTCACAAACTTGTTTGGCTGCAGGTTTTACTGAATGGAGTTTGTGTTTTTCACTTGGTGAGGGTCACTGACTGCATGTGATTGTGGAGTAGGCAGAGGATGGTGACACATGTCAGTGAACAGCCAAGTCTGAGGATAATAGCGAGAGTCATGCAATACAGAAGAGGCGCCTCAACTCATCAAGTCTGCACCGAGAAACCTACATTAAATCTACACCAATCCTACTTTCCAATACGTGGCCCATAGTCCTGAAAATTATGACATTTCAAGTGTTCATCCACATACTTTGTAAACTTAGTGACATTTTCCTGCCTCTACTATCTTCACAGGCATCGCAATCCAGACTCTCACCAAGCATTGGATGAAAAAAATGTGTCCCTCAAATCCCCTCTAAACCTCCTGTCCCTCAACTTAAAATACTACCCCTTGTTATCAACACTGAAATTGAGAGGAACAGCTGCTTCCTATCCACCTTGTCCATAACCCTCATAATCGTATACACCTCAATCAAGTCTCCCCTCAGCCTTCCCTGCTCTAAAGAAAACAACCCGAGCCTAAATAGTTTCCCTTCCAGTCAACATCCAGGTGAATGGCCTCTTCACCCTCTCCAGTGCAATCATATGCTTGCTATAGTGATTTGACCAGAACTGCAATCAGTACTTCAATTGTGGCCTCAGCAAATTTTTGTACAGCTCCAACATTGCCTTGCTGCTCTTGTAATCATACACTAATGCTCCATTCCTCACGCTCCATGTATCTTCACGACTCACAGAGTAAAAGGCTATTTCGACGTCGAAAAATATTACGTACGTTGCTGGAGCATTCCCTTGTATTTTCTGGGACCTGGGAATCTGTGGATCATCTTCGAATCGAATGAAAAATAACATTGTCACTGTACTTACTCACACGATGCTAACGTCAGCGGCAGTATCCGTCAGTTGACCGCGTGGCCTAATGGATAAGGCGTCTGACTTCGGTATTTCTCATGGTGGCATCAAAAGATTGCAGGTTCGAATCCTGTCACGGTTGCTTTATATAAAAATCTGGTGCAGTTTCCTGGGAACCTCGTTCTTCCGTGTCAGATGAAGTCCACTTTTGCTTCCAAAGATTGCAGCGCTCTTTCTCAGAATACATTTCCTTGTTATCTTGTCAATTAAATTCAGACTCATGCTAATAATTTTACCTCCGAACAATTCCACAGTGTCTGTTTGAATTGGATAAATTATTGATTTTCTCAACTAGAAGCAAATGCTTTGTTTCAATCGGTTTAATGAAATTCTGTGGAGTGAATTCTAATCTGCTCGGAAGAGGTTTAATAATGAGCTGAATGAACTGATTTTGTTTACAGGGATGAAAGATCATGCCACTGGGCTGGTAATCCAGAGGCCCGTACTAATTTTTGGGGACACGGAGTAAATCCCAACAAATTTAAATTCCCTGATTTAATACAAAGAACAAAGAACAAAGAACAGTACAGCACAGGAAACAGGCCCTTCGGCCCTCCAAGCCTGTGCCGCTCCTTGGTCCAACTAGACCAATCGTTTGTATCCCTCCATTCCCTGGCTGCTCATGTGACTATCCAGGTAAGTCTTAAACGATGTCAGCGTGCCTGCCTCCACCACCCTACTTGGCAGCGCATTCCAGGCCCCCACCACCCTCTGTGTAAAAAACGTCCCTCTGATGTCTGAGTTATACTTCGCCCCTCTCAGCTTGGGCCCGTGACCCCTCGTGATCGTCACCTCCGACCTGGGAAAAAGCTTCCCACTGTTCACCCTATCTATACCCTTCATAATCTTGTATACCTCTATTAGATCTCCCCTCATTCTCCGTCTTTCCAAGGAGAACAACCCCAGTCTACCCAATCTCTCCTCATAGCGAAGACCCTCCATACAAGGCAACATCCTGGCAAACCTTCTCTGCACTCTCTCCAATGCCTCCACGTCCTTCTGGTAGTGCGGCCACCAGAACTGGACGCAGTACTCCAAATGTGGCCTAACCAGCGTTCTATACAGCTGCATCATCAGACTCCAGCTTTTATACTCTATACCCCGTCCTATGATGGCAAGCATACCATATGCCTTCTTCGCCACCTTCTCCACCTGTGTTGCCATCTTCAAGGATTTGTGGACTTGCACACCTAGGTCCCTCTGTGTTTCTATACTCCTGATGACTCTTCCATTTATTGTATAACTCCTCCCTATATTATTTCTTCCAAAATGCATCACTTCGCATTGATCCGGATTAAACTCCATCTGCCACCTCTCCGCCCAATTTTCCAGCCTATCTATATCCTGCTGTATTGCCCTACAATGCTCTTCGCTATCCGCAATTCCAGCCATCTTCGTGTCATCCTCAAACTTGCTGATTACACCATTTACACCTTCTTCCAAATCATTTATATATATCACAAATAGCAGAGGTCCCAGTACAGAGCCCTGCGGAACACCACTGGTCACAGACCTCCAGCCGGAAAAAAGACCCTTCGACCACTACCCTCTGTCTCCTATGGCCAAGCCAATTCTCCACCCATCTAGCCACTTCTCCTTGTATCCCATGAGCCTTAACCTTCTTAACCAACCTGCCATGTGGGTCTTTGTCAAATGCCTTACTGAAATCCATATATAGATGAAATACATAGAAACATGGATAGAAAACTGAAACAGGAGTAGGCCATTCAGCCAATCTATGTCTGGAATTGAAAGCAAGTCTCTGTAATGGCGGCCTTGAAAGTCCCGACGGCTGTTTTTCCACAGAAAACATCTTCACAGAACAACAGAGAACATTTCACACAACAGAAAACCGTTACAGAAGAGAGAAAACTTCTGCTCAATACGGATCGCATTTACACAACCGGGAACACACCTACACAACAGGGAAGAATGTGATACAACCACAGTGAAGATCTGTCAACGGCAGATCCCAGTTCCACAACAGAGAGAACAGCTACACAGCAGAGATCACAGTTACGCAAAAGGAAATGCATTTCAAAACAGGGCCTATCTTTGTGGAACAAAAAACCCGTTTCATACATAATCATTTTTTCCATCTCGGTAGCTTGCTGGTTTGCTCGGAATATTTTCTGTCTGTCATTGTGTGTGTGTCCTGACAGTCTCTTACTGATTTTCTGTGTGTCTTTCTCTGTCTGTTACAGTCGGCGTGATGTTACGTGGTATTGTCCAGCCAGGGTGATCCTCCCAACACGTGAGTCTTTTTTGAAATAAAAATACAATTAATAGTTTCCTCTCTCCCACGCAGCAGGAATAGGCAGGACGCGGGTGACATTCCGGAGCAGACTGGCAAAGCGGAAGGGCGCTGGACCGATAACCCAGCGATCGCTGGATTGAAACCATCCTCTTGCAGTCATATTCTCGCTCACATCAAATAGAAACATTCGGCTGCTGCCCAATTTCCTCAACCGCTTGGTCGAAAACAGATTGTGATAAATGAAATTCAGTCTCATTATCCTTACTATTTGCCTCATGTGGACGGTACGGTAGCACAGTGGTTAGAACTGCTGCTTCCTAACTCCTGGGATCTGGGTTCAATTCGCAGCTTGGGTTACTGCCTGTGTGGAGTTTGCACATTCTTCTCGTGTCTGCGTGCGTTTCCTCCCACAGTCCAAAGATGTGCGGGTTAGGTTGATTGGCCATGCTAAAATTGCCCCTCAATGTCCTGAGATGCTTCGCTTAGAGGTGTTTGCGGGTAAATAATTAGGGATATGGGGGTAGGGCCTGGGTGGGATTGTGGTCGGTGCAGACTCGATGGCCTCGAATGGCTTCTTTCTGCACTGTAGGGTTTCTTTCTTTCTATGTGGCTGGACAGCTTATTCAGCCAAAAGCTCGCTGTCAATGCTTGTATCGATTGAGATTTTTCATGAAGGCCACGGCTTCTCAGCCTTGCTCCTCGCTTGAGGTGTGACTCCTTCGTTTAAATTACCACCAGTTAGCTACCCCCTTTCATGACACCGAGAAACATTTGGAACTGTGTACCTTGCCTTAATTTTACAAGCAATGTACGAATCAAATCCCTGACACGTTGTTCAAATGTAAAAGTGTGCAAACAAGCACTGAGCATGAGAACCGGGAGTATCCCTAAAATTTCATTCCTATCACAGTTTTGAGACTTTTCATTTCTGGAACAATCAACAAATGCAAAATCCAAAGACTGATGCAGAAAAGCTCCACGAGCCTGACGTGATTTAAACCCACAACCATTCTGATATTGAGTTAGACGCGCTACCTTTGCACCACAAGCTCACAGCATTTGGCGACATTTTACATCTGGTGAGTTCGGTGAGGGACAGGGACCAGTGAAGGGAACTGCCTCCCTCTATACTTTCTCGGGATTCACATCGAATGAAAGATCGAACCAAAATTAATGGGAAAGTACAGAAACAACATTATCCTGCAGGAGAAATGTGTTCTTTGTCCCATGTGTTAAAATCACAAGAGGTGATCAGAAAGCTTACCATTGCATGATGAGATGGCCGAGTGGTTAAGGCGATGGACTGCTAATCTATTGTGCTCTGCACGCGTGGGTTCGAGTTCCTTCCTCGTTAATGATCCATTTTCTCTGCCCCTTTATTGAGGGTAAACTGATGTTTCGTTGTTATTTTGAGATTCACAGAACCAAGATGAAGTTTGGACACAAGATGAAGTTTGGACAGGCTTGAGGGGTGAATATTCGAACACAAATCCATATTCCAGATTCTAATCCATGATCTGGAGTTTGACTCCTATCTTCGCTGAACCCACTCCCTGATTGCCGAGTAACTTGCTCAGCCCAGAGTTCAAATAAACATTCTCACGCGTTGCCTTAAAGGTCACTGTCCAAACAGACTAACTCATGGCACCATGGCTGGGCACCAGAACATCTCATGCGGACAGCGAATAAGCCAGTCAAACCTGAAATATGATTAAGTGTTCGAAACGTTCCTTCCACCTGAAGCTTTAACTGGTCACAAGGTTCAATTATTCCCTCGAAATATGGCTTCATCATTAGTCAGAGATAATAGTCTTTTGACTGCGGTGCCTCGCAGTAAACTGCTTTCAGCCAAAGTGAACAATAGTCCTTCAAAACAATAACAATCCATTCAAAATTTCAGCATATGTGTTGAACAATCATAATCACTCGTTTGAATCAATTACTGAATCTCATATGTGTAACTTGCTCCTTGTTAGCTCATAAACGTATTTTTAAAAAAGTCATTTAACTGAATGCTGCTCGTTCTACCAGTGCCTTAATGTTGACGCTGATTCAATTCCGGCCTCGGATCACTGTCTGTGTGGAGTTTGCACTTTCTCCCCATGCTTTGGTATCCTCCCACAGTGCAAAGGTCTGCGGGTTAGGTTGATTGGCCATGCTAAATTGACCCGAATGTCAGTGGGTTAATCGGGAGAATTGGTGGGGTTACGGGATTAGGGCCTGGGTGGGATTGCGGTCGGTGCAGAGTCGATGGATCAAATGGCCTCCTCTGTATTCTAGGAATTCTATGATACAGAGGCCGCTGGCTGGACATTTGCTGCCGCTCAGCCCGGTGTCTGAGAGGCCCCGGGTAATCCCCGCCTTCTCTATCGGCCTATTCTCTGATCAAAGTCACGTCCCTGTTATTCAATGGACACTCGGCGCTAACTGAGTGACATCTGCTTTGTCCAATCAGGATTCCCGTTTGAAATGTGAGGGAACAATGAAAATGACGCTACATATTCTGACAAATAGCAGAGCGATTTGCTCAGCTCTACACACGCCCACATTACAATTGACATCAACTTCAGCCAATTGAACAACGTTACTGCAAGGCTTATCCTTGATCCTTCATCATGCGGCGCTGTTCGGCGACTCCCTCCGTGTCATCGCCAGCCGAGCGTCATTGCGTCATATAATTCGAACCGGGGCTGAAACCAATGAGAAATCAGAGAGCTGACGGCGGGTAAACAAATCTTAAAGCGCAATCGCGGTGAGAATTACAGGTGTACAACTATAACTCTTGATTGTACTTGATTTCACAGTAATTTCACAGTAACTTCATTGAAGTGTTCATATAAGCTTTATTTGTGATTTACAAATAAACGTTCAACTTTAAAACGGAAACAGGACTGGCGAAAGTCAGAGTGTGAAAAAGATAAATCCCACGGGAAAAGGAGGAAGTCAATGAAGGGAAGGCGATAAAAGTGGAGGATGAACGAAACGAAGAAAGAGGCAGAGAGGGCATTCCAGACCCGAGGCCCTCAAGGCAGGGCCAACACTGGGGGAGCGAAACGAATCAGTGATGCTCAAAAGGTCTGAATTAGAGTAACTCAGATGTTTCAGAGGGTTGATGGGCTTGAGGTGATTACAGAAAGCGAGAGCTGAGGACATGGAGGGACTTGAAGACTCGGATGAGAATTTTAAGATTGAGACATTGCTTAACCACGAGTCAGTGTTTGTCAGTGAGTATACAGTTGATGGTTCACGGTTTGTGAGGTGAATTCTGATATGTGAAATAGATTATTGGATGAGTTTTACTTTCTGGACACGGCAGCACAATGTATCAGATCAGGAGTAGACTTCCTCAGGTTCCTATTAAAGGTTTCAAGGAGTTGTACGAGGCAAGTGTTTTACACAGAGGGTGGTGGGTGCCTGGAACTCGCTACCGGGGAGGTCGTGGAAGCAGGTACGATAGTGAGTTTTAAGGGGTGTCTGGACAAATACATGACGAGGATGGGAAAAGAGGGATATGGTCCCTGGAAGGGTAGGGGTTTTTAGATCAGTCGGTGCAGTCTTGGAGGGCCGAAGGGACTGTTCCTGTGCTGTAATTTGCTTTGTTCTTTGCTCTTTAGACCATATTGCCCCTCAAGCCTGCTCCAACATTCAATGAAACAATGTTTTAAATTCCCAAACCACTGAATTTTTACGGTGTAGTAGGACTCCATTTGGCCCATCGAATCCATATTGGCTCATTTAAAGAGCATTTTACTTCATCCCACTCCCATGGTTTAGAGGGTGACGCAGTGATTAGCACAGCTGTCTCACGGCACGAGGGACGTGGGTTCGATTGTGCCCTTGGGTGGGATTCTGTGTGGAGTTCGAATTCCCCCCCCCCCCCCTTGTCTGCGAGGGTTTTCTCTGGATGCTCCAGTTTCCTCCCACAGGAGAGATTAAATGCAATTTTGGTGAAAGGCTACACAAAACTGTCAAAGAACAACTGATGATACCAATGGCTCCCATATTTACCGTGCTAATCGCCCTGACACGAAGGGGCAATTTAGCACGGCCAAACCAGCCAACACGGCACTTATTTCCAAGGCTGACCTGCCGATTCTTGAAAGTTAAAAATGTGCAAATGAAGCTGACGTTTCCTTTGGAGCTTCTGAAACCACATATTTTCATGGAGGCAATCTCCTGTCCAAAGCTGGTGTCCTTATTTGAATCGATTGTCAGCTCGAATTTCTCATTGGATTAGGAAGATAGGAACATGGCATGGTGCTGGACTATTCGCCCCTCAAGCCTGTCGAAGTCTGTGTCGTTACTTTATCTTTGTTCCGTGAACCGCAAAACACGAAACGAATCATCGGTTCAACTTCCATAAATGGTTCAAAATGGAGACAGAGAAAACCCATCAACGATTAGAATGGATTTGAACCCACGCGTGCAAAACACAACGCATTAGTAGTCCACCGCCTTAACCATGCGGCAGCCTTCTTAAACATAGGCTTTTGCCCACTCTATCTCGTGTGTTGTTAACACCCGTAATAAAAAACATTTTCCTCCCGCAGAATAATGTGGTGTTTCTACTCTCTCGTTAATCTTGGTTCGTTGTTGCTCCTCGATTCAATGTTTATCCACAGAAAATGAAGAGGGGGACAATGAGCCTCTCAGTATCCGAGATCCTTTAAAATTCACCGAACATAAAACAGATGTAAAAATCATGGAAGTACGTGAGCCGGTGGCGCAACGGTGGCGCGTCTGACTCCAGAGCAGCAGGGTGCGTGTTCAAATCACGTCAGGCTCACAGTTTCTGTTTGTATTTTGGTGAAGTTGATTGTTTGCAAATGTCCCCGATATGATGAATTTCAAAACTGTGGTCGATAGAAATGAAGTTGTTGGCGATTCTTCTGGTTCACATGCTCAGTTTGTGTATTTTGTTGCACAGGTTTATATCTGAACAAATGGCCGCATAAATGTGATGCTGCCATTGCTTATAAAATTAAAGTAACGGTCACAGTCCCAGATGTTTCATCAAAGGGGGAACTTTCTGCTGGTGATTTAACCGAATAATTCATACCTCAGGCGGGGAGCAAAGCGAAGAGGGCAGGGCCTTCATGAATAATCTCAACCGAAACAGGAATCGAACCAGAGATATTGGCTGCATAAATTGTCCAGGCAACTGAGCGCAACTGGGACAAATGAGCTGTGCCACTGTGATATTCTCACGAACGTAGAGCAAGATAATGAAGCAAATTTGCTGCAGGGAAAACCCAGATATCCCTTTCTTCTGCACGTGAACGAAAACACAACAGCAGAGAATGGTTTAGATCCATAAACCACTGGGTTTTGGGGCCAGCACGCTTCCGCTGCGCCACTCTGCTTCGCAGGTCCATTGTTTCCTGAAAATTACTGTTGCGCGGAAGCCAGGAATCTATTCACTGTCTCTTTTTATTTCAAACAAGAAATGTTGCCCAGCAAACCAGAAAGAGACTAATGTGGAAAAATTGATTATTCATGATAAGTTATTTTTTGTTACACAAAGAAATCCCTGTTTTGAATTGTATTCCCTGCTGTGTAACTGTTCCCTGTTGTGGAACTGGGACTCTGCCTTTGACAGATCTTCACTGCGTTTGTGTCAATTTCTTCCCTGTTGTGCAAATATGTTCCCGGTTGTGTAACAAAGAATAAAGAACAAAGAACAATACAGCGCAGGAACAGGCCCTTCGGCCCTCCAAGCCCTCGCCGCTCCCTGGACCATACAAGACCATTCTTTTGTATCCCTCCATTCCCACTCCGTTCATGTGGTTATCGAGATAAGTCTTAAACGTTCCCAGTGTGTCCGCCTCCAAAACTCTCTGTTTAAAATACGACCTTCTGATATCCGTGTTAGACCTCCCCACCCCCCGCCACCACCCCGCCCTCCCCCTCCCCCACCCCGCCCTCCCCCTCCCCCCCCCCACCCTCACCTTGAACCTATGGCCCCTCGTGAACGTCACCTCCGACCTGGTAAAAAGCTTCCCACCGTTCACCCTATCTATGCCTTTCATAATTTATACACCTCTATGAGGTCACCCCTCATCCTTCGTCTTTCCAGTGAGAACAACCCCAGTTTACCCAATCTCTCCTCATAACTAAGCCCTTCCATACCAGACAGCATCCTGGTAAACCTCCTCTGCACTCGCTCAAAAGCCTCCACGTACTTCTGGTCGTGTGCGAATGCTTTTTCTGCTGCAGAACGAATGGTTTTTCTGCTGCATCTGTCTGTATTCAGACTGTGCTTTGCCTTATCTGGTGCTCAATGAGGGATCTTTCTGATTCTGAAGACGGGAATGGGTTAATGAGCTTTGTCACACTTCAGCATTAAGACCGGAACTCTGTGATTTTGTTGAGAACACTGCAGAGTTCATGTTTTCGTCAGAGTTCGGTGTTTTTCATGTCTGTGCCAGATAAGAGGAACAGCTATTCTTGCTGTCTCCACTTGTTATCAAGAAATGCGATTAACGCAGCTCGAAATCTACCTGTTGTCTACCTGGATTTCAGCAAGGCCTTTGACAAGGTCCCTCATGGGAGGTTAGTTCGGAAGGTTCAGTCGCTAGGTATACATGGGGAGGTAGTAAATTGGATAAGACACTGGCTCAATGGAAGAAGCCAGAGAGTGGTTGTGGAGGATTGCTTCTCTGAGTGGAGGCCTGTGACTAGTGGTGTGCCGCAGGGATCGGTGTTGGGTCCATTGTTGTTTGTCATCTATATCAATGATCTGGATGATAATGTGGTAAATTGGATCAGCAAGTTTGCTGATGATACAAAGATTGGAGGTGTAGTGGACAGTGAGGAAGGTTTTCAAAGCTTGCAGAGGGATTTGGACCAACTAGAAAAATGGGCTGAAAAATGGCAAATGGGATTTAACGCAGACAAGTGTGAGATATTGCACTTTGGAAGGACAAACCAAAGAAGAACGTACAGGGTAAATGGTAGGACTCTGAAGAGTGCAGTTGAATAGAGGGATCTGGGAATACAGGTACAAAATTCCCTAAAAGTGACGTCACAGGTGGATAGGGTCGTAAAGAGTGCCTTTGGTACATTGGCCTTTATAAATCGGAGTCTCGAGTATAAAAGTTGGAGTGTTATGGTAAGGTTATATAACAGTAAGACGTTTAACAACACCAGGTTAAAGTCCAACAGGTTTATTTGGTAGCAAAAGCCACACAAGCTTTCGAGGCTCTGAGCCCCTTCAGGGGCTCAGAGCCTCGAAAGCTTGTGTGGCTTTTGCTACCAAATAAACCTGTTGGACTTTAACCTGGTGTTGTTAAACTTCTTACTGTGTTTTCCCCAGTCCAACGCCGGCATCTCCTCATCAAGGTTATATAAGGCATTGGTGAGGCCGAATTTGGAGTATTGTGTACAGTTTTGGTCACCTAGTTACAGGAAGGATGTAAATAAGATTGAAAGAGTGCAGAGACGGTTCACAAGGTTGTTGCCGGGACTTGAGAAGCTGAGTTACAGAGAGAGATTGAATAGGTTGGGACTTTATTCCCTGGAGCGTAGAAGATTGAGGGGAGATTTGATAGAGGTGTATAAGATTTTGATGGGTATAGATAGAGTGAATGCAGGGAGGCTTTTTCCGCTGAGGCTGGGGGAGAAAAAAACCAGAGGGCATGGGTTAAGGGTGAAAGGAGAAAAGTTTAAAGGGAATATTAGGGGGGGCTTCTTCACGCAGAGAGTGGTGGGAGTGTGGAATGAGCTGCCGGATAAAGTGGTAAATGCGGGGTCACTTTTAACATTTAAGAAAAACTTGGACGGGTTCATGGATGAGAGGGGTGTGGAGGGATATGGTCCAAATGCAGGTCAGTGGGACTAGGCATAAAATGGTTCGGCACAGACAAGAAGGGCCAAAAGGCCTGTTTCTGAGCTGTAATTTTCTATGGTTCTATGGTTCTAAATCAGCTAAACAATCTCCATTTTTATGTAACTTTGTTTAACACGATGGAGTTGACATGTATGCCTTCTGTGATCGTATAACCATAGATTCATATATATATATATATATATATATATTCATCATACTTTATTCCTCTTATCCTGATATAAAGTATTATACAAACCTGTATGTATATTAGTTAACTTGTTTGTGCGAAACCTGTGATATTGTTTCAAGGCTATAAATGACGAACAATCGTGGCCTTGGAGATCGAACAAACTCCCCAGAGGAAGATACTGCTGATGCAACACGAATCTCACCACGAACAACGACAGACATCTCAGAGAATTGCAATGTGATGAGGGCGGGGCCCGGGACATATATAAACTCTGTTCTTACTTGTGTTCGAAGAGAAGGCTGGGGGCCCACTGTTAGGAACCTCACTTCTCCCACAATTGTGAAAATAAACCTGCACTTTGATCCACTAATAGTGTCAGAGATTTTTTTTTTACCTACAACAGATTCTATCTGTTGAACTGTGCCTCTACAAGTGACTTGTTCTGACTGTCAGCTTCCAGAACTGAAAGATAGTTTCTAATTTAATTCTGTATCTGTCAATCTTTGATACTGCAACTGACTTTCTGTATCACCTCACTTTGAATCAGCTATTTATTTTGTTTATTCATTCCTTGGATATGGGCATCGTTGACTGGGCCCGCAATTGTTGCTCATCCCAAATTGCCCTTGACCTGAGCGGCTTGGTAGGTCGCCTCAGAGGACAGCTTCGAGTCATCAAAGTTGCTGAGCGTCGGGGGCAACATGGAGGTGCAGACCAGGAAAAAAATGCATTCCTTAAAGGACATGAGTGAACCAGTTGTGTTATTTTAAGGCAGTCGATTGATTGTCGTTAGACTTTTAATACCAGATGTTTTTATTGATGTCAAATTTCACCATCTGCTGTGGCTGTGTGTGTGTGTGTGTGAGTGTGGATTAATCCTTTATATTCCCTCACAAACACTGCGATCCCCTTGCTTTTGTGAATTCCTAAGAAGCACTTATACCTCTGAGACCCTGGTGGGTGGGTGGAGGGTTGGGTGAGGTTTGAAGGCAATGCTGCAGGATGCTGAGTGTGAAAAGAGTCGATTTTAAAGCATGTATGTAGGAAAGTGAAGAGTGAACTTGTCTGTGCGAAGATCACAGAAAAGCTGTGTCTGGAGCTGCGCCCAAGAGTCAAGATTATGTTGTCAGTGAATGAACTGAAGGAACAAACGACATGCTGGAAATATTCAGCAGCTCCGAAAGTAGCTGTGGAGAGATATTCCTGTCGCCAGGATGTAACTCTCCAATTGGATACTTCCCCTTGCTCAGATCTGACACTCTCAACACCTTCGTGCAAGGAACAGATAGGGCGGGAATTGGGTTTTTGTTGATTTGAGAAAACAGAACAATGCAGCAATGAGAAACTCCTCACCTCCCGGCGGCTTGGGGAAGGATGGGACTCAGATACAGGCCTCTGTCTGGGGTTCGAAAATGGAAAAACGCATCGCGTTTTAAAAGTAACACTTAGGCGAATGTCGTCAGCAAGGCCGAGCGGTTTAAGGCGCTGCGTTCAGGTCGCAGTCTTTTCTGGAGGCGTGGGTTCAAATCCCACTCCTGACAGCTGTTTTTACTTCGCGAGGCACCATCCAAAACCAAGAAATCTCTCACCGGGCAGCAGATGCGGAGAAACAACGACCACTCAGAGACCCACACCACACTGACTTGGAAAGATATCGCCGTTCCTCTGGCTGGTTCACAATCCAGGAACTCCCTCCCGAACAGCAGTGTTTGTGCACACGCACTGCCGTGGCTCCAGAGGAAATTCGTCACCAATTACACAAAGATAATTAATTTGGAGAATAAATGATTCCCGTGCCAGCGACACACATAGCCCTCATGAATGAAGTATTTTTTTAAAAAAATCACCTTGTGCCAGAGAAGGAGAACGTCTGCCGTCAGAGCAGAAAGCTGTGTTTGTGAATGACATCCTGAACACGGCTACTTTTATACGAGATGTGTGTCTGAAAACAATAAATCGAACCAGCTCACGATAAATCACTCAATGTTTAGCGGAAGAGTTGCACTGAGTGATGTCTGTGATTCCCTCTGATGTGCTTGTTCAATGTCGGGAAAGGCGGGTTTCAAAGGCTTTCAGGGAAATCGGCGCAGTCTCGATGGGCCACTGTGGGATTCAATTATTTTTCTTTCATGAATATATCCGAGATCCCATTGCATCTGTGGAGAGTGAAGCGGTCGTTCCCGTGAAAGCTCTGCATCAGAAATGTGAACTATCTCTATTTGCAGAGATATGTTCCAGATCTGGTAGTGTCCCTTTTTGCACAAATACCGGTAGATCAGGACCGCATTTCCAGTTTCCGCTGTACAAGCCGAAGCATCAAGCTGGTTTAGTTGGTTAAGGCGCTTGTATGATAAGATCCTGCGTTCAAATCCCAGCAGAGGTTTGACTTCTTGTAGGCGGTATTTGTAAGTCACAGCATCCCTTTCTTGCTCGCCAATGTTGTCTTTCCCTTTACAGTGGATGATCTACAAAGATGAAACAAAAACATATTTCGAGTTCCCCACAAATATCTCTAATATTTATTTACACGATCCAGGTATTTTCATAATCTTGCAGTAAAACACTTTTGATCTACAATAAACCCAATGCTGTCAGTTCTCCAAACACAGCTTTCCATTTTTTTTCTCAGGGAATTTCTAACACAGTCCAATGACCTTAGAATCATAAAATCCTAACAGTGCAAAAGGAGACCATTCTGCCCATTGAGTCTGTACCGACTCCCCGACAGGGAATCGCACACAGGATCTATCCCCACGGCGCCACACATCGACCCCACTAATCTGCCTATACAAACACCTTGGGAACCAAGGGAAAACGATCATGGCCAAACAACCCAAGCAGCTCATCTTTAGACTGGGGAAGGCAACCGGAGCACCTGGTTTCCTGAGAAACTTGCCTGGATAAATGCAGCTTGAACAACACTACAGAGGTTTGGCACCATCCAGGACAAAGCAGCCCACTTCATTTGGTTCGCATGAATAAAAAATCACTCCCTCCACTACCGACACACAAGGCAGCAGTGTGCACCATCTGTGCTCAAGGTGCATTGCAGCAACACCGCAAGGCTCCTTTTCCAGCACCTTCCAAACCCACGACCACTACAGCCTGGAAGGATAAGCGCAGCAGACACATCAGGATAACACCACCAAGTTGCAGGGCATTGATATCTATTCATTGATTGTAGTTATTTCTAAGTTGTTGTTGTTGTTGTTACGTGTATGCGTTCTTTAACATCGTTCTCTTCCAAAAGAAGCGAAATATCTAACTGAAAATGTATGTTACTATTTTTAACGCAATCAGCGAACGTTGTGTCAAACCTTATGAAAGCCACTGGGGTTTGCATTTTCTTCCGAAGTCAGTGGTTTCCCTGAAAGCCGAGTAAACAGAAACAGCATGGAGAGATGGCAGAGCAGGAAATGTCGGTGCCAAAGCTGAATCACATCAATGAAGCAGCAAACCGTTTGCGAACAATCTGATCCAAAATTCGACTCTGGTGGGATTTAAACCAACAACCTCTGAGTAGTTAACTTACCATTATTTAGAAGTCTAACGCGCTATCCATTGCGCCACAGAGCCACATGGCGCGTGTTGGAAGTTTATTTTACAGGTCCATATATGGATTCTTGACAATGCAGAAACTCTGGTAAGTTCAACAATCTCATCGTTCAAACATCGGGAACAGTTAAGAGGAACTTCATTGACTGCAAGTCATGTTGGGACATCTTATGTCTGTTAAAACAGCTGTGGAAATACAGATTTTTGTGCCCTTTATACAGGAAATCTGTCCATCACAGAATGATCCTCCCTATCTCGCTTCCTCATTCTCTTGTACAGCTTGGAGTCAAATCTCGCAGGCTTGATAGTCACGATACACATTTTACTCCATCTGTCACAGGGCGGATCAGAACATGTTCCCAATTGCAGTAAAACACCTGCACAGAACACAACGCAAAGCTGGAAGCTAGAAATCTGAAACAAACACAGAAAATGCTGAAAATGCTCAGCAGGCGAGGCAACACTTTTGATTCATGGAGATTTCTGTAAAACCAGCTCCTGAAGCACAGCACGGCTGCACAGTTTAAAGTTTCCTTTCATCCACAATGGATGCACCATTCTATTGTTTTCAACAATTCAAATTGATAATGTGCATTGTTATTCTAATCGCCACAGCCTGAAAATCTCTTCAGGCAGTGATATCACCCTTGGATTTTAAATTTGTATATCCATTCTCTATTTTTTAAAGCGACTATTGAAACTGTATCCATCACCTGCTCAGTTCTTTGTCAATGAGAATGCAAATTGCAGATATGTTTGGATAACTTTCAGCACTTCATTAAACTCGCCCGCTAAACATTGAAAGGTGACAGTGTTTAATCAAAGGATGGTTCTATTCATTCAGTTATTATTAATTGAGAATAGGAAAGTTGGAACATAATGCAATCTGGGCAATATAACTGAGCAGAGTGAAACACAATTGGGACTGGGCAGGATAAGCCTACCATGGGCAGTTCTCAAAGTGAAGGTGCGACGTTGACTGAGTTGTCAGACGGAGCAGGGGTCGTTGCAGAGTAAAGGTACATAGGAAAGTGGGAGTGCTAAATGTTTAATCATCGCTTCACAAGTGGACGGTGAAATGCAGACTTCAGGCTGGATATTCAATGTGTTCTGAGATGGGTGAATAGACTGTGGAATCTTGGCATGGTAAAAGTGCCATAGGGATGAGGAAGGCTAAAGGTGTACCCTTTATTTCATATCACCTCTCCTCGATCTTCGGACCCAAATGCATCACTTCACACTTCCTTACATTAATTAAATTACATCTGTCACGTCTGTGCCCATTTCACCTGCCTGCCTATATCTTCTTGAAGATTATCAATATCCTTCTCACTAAAGGTCATAATATTTTCAAGTTTTGTACCACTGGCCAATTTTGAGATTGAAACCTGTGCAGCCAGATATAGGTCAGTAATATATCTCAAGAAAAGCAAGTTTCTCTCGATATACCATCCCCCAATCGGAAATAGATAACAGTTTGTGTAATACATGCTTTACGAGGTTTGTACTAATCAGTAAACTGTTGCATAATGAAATTCTAAATATGCTAAGTAACAATGATTCAAAATGCCACTTTGTTCAAAAGAAAATACATACCAGTGCTAATACTTTCACTTAAAAACCATAGCCTTGCTGATTTATCGGTATTTAAATGATGAATGCCGAGGAAAGCAGCTTACTGGTAGATTTCGAATTGATATCGCCAACACATTCAGTATTTCGAAATTTCTCCGTCCCAATTCAATATAATGTGAACAATTCTTGTATGTTGTGTTCCTCTCTGATGCAGCACATTTCCACTCCATCTGACGAAGGAGCAGCGCTCCGAAAACGAATGGTATTTGCTACCAAATAAACCTGTTGGACTATGACCTGGTGTTGTTAAAACTGTTACAAAAATCAGTCTACCAGAGTATGCTGACATCTACTGGCCGCAATGCAGAACTGCAGCAGAGCGGAAAAGAATCACATAAACTGTCGATGTTGCAGAGACAGATCAAACAGGAATTAATGATTGGATGTCAGCATTAAATCCCACAGAAAATTCGATATTAATGTACTTTCCCATGCAGTCAGTATAACTTGGAATGTGCTAATACCTGGAGCGGTTGAGCCGACTAGCATCGATGTACTAAAGAGAAATCTCGGGAATGGAGAATGAATTTTAGAGATAAGCAGATATTACATTGAAGATTTTGAGTAGAGGATCGTGTGTAATCATGTACTAATTAGAACAAATTTCCCGGTTTCAATTAGGGATCTTCCGGGTCGAATGTTACAGATTTGCAAAGTCTATCAGATAGATTCATTATGAATGTCGCAAACATATGTCGCACCAGAGACAGAGCGATACAGAATGAGTCCAACACTCATACATCTAGAATCTCTGAGTGGATACTAACAAAGAAAGGGAGGCCATTCGGTTTTTTGTCTGTGCGCTGGTCTATAAAAGAACAACTAGGCACATCCCTTTCTCAGCCCTTGTCTCATAACCCTGCAAATACTTTCATTTCAGGTGCTGATTCCATTCCCCTTTGACAACCCTGATTTGATGCTGCCTCTGCCACCCTCTCAGGCAGTGCATCCCAGGTCCTAAACATTCAGCACATTAAAATCTACCCTTCTCTCCTCTGGCAATGCACACCATGAAATACATTCACAAATATGTATTTGCAACAGAAAATTCCTTTAAATATCAGTGATCGATTCTCCAATTCCGTGTCTTGCCAGTTTCCCAGCACCTTTGTCTGTCGTTAGATATATCCAGACAATCTCTATTACTGCTATTGTTTGTTTTTCTCTGTCTGTTGTATTCTCGGTGTGACGCAGTGGCTGAGCCTCCTGACACTGCAACTCGTGTTAAAGGAGACAGGGGCGAAAATCTGCCTGGCTCCATTGATAGGCAGCAGAGATCATTTTTACCGTCGCAGAGTGGCGCAGCGGAAGAGTGCTGGGCCCTTAACAGTAGAGATTGATCGATCGAAACCATTCTCTGCTGTTCCTATTTGCACTGAACATGAAACAACTTGACAACAACCGCAAAACATTTGTGACTTCTCCGTGGAATATGCAGACAGGTATTTACATCGATTCTCCTTTCCCCCAAAACCCTCGATCTGCAGTAAATCACTTTTATATGCAACCAGAGTTCTAAACAAGTACAAGGAACATGTAAACACATTATGCAACAATTTACTGACAGAAACATCTTCACGGAGAATCTTCTTACACAACAGGGAACACGTTTGCAGAGCACGATATATATTAATAGAACAGAAGAAAAAAAAACATTTACAAAGCCGGAAACACATTTACAACAACTGGGACGCATTTCACACAACAGCAGAAAATAACTCTGAACAAAAATTGAGACAGTTACATGGGTAAGATTGGTCTGGAGGAATATGGGACAAACACGGGCAATTGGCAACAGCCCGTTGGTAAAAAACTGGGCGGCATGGACAAGTTGGGCTGATGGGCCTGTTTCCATGCTGGAAACCTCCATATCACAGAGCACAGCAGGAAGTATATTTACAAACAGTGAAACACTTTGCACAACAACAGTGAACATCTTTGAACAGCAGAGAGCACCGTTACACAGCAGGGAATATATTTACAAATATACTTACACGAGAAAACTCCGTTAAAACATCAGTGATCAATTCCGTAACTTGCCGGTTTCCCGGCACCTTTGTCTGTCGTTACACGTGTACAAACAGTTATTTTGCTGTTCTTGTGCGTGTCTTTCTCTGCCCATTTTATTCTTGGTGTTCTGCAGTGGAATTGTCTGGCCAGACTGAGCCTCTTGATACTGGTGCTGGTGTTAAACAACAATGTAGAAGTCAATATCTGATCAGCTACATTGATAGGCAGCAGTTGGGGCTGCATTGACTGGAGCAGAGTGGCGCAGTGGAAGTGTGCCCATAACTGAGAGATCGCTGGATCAAAACCACTCTCTGCTGTTTCCTATGAACAACGGTAACAAAACCAGTTGACTGCAATTCTGCAACATTTACGTGTAATATGTAGAGATTCGCATTGATTCCTCTTTTCTGTTATAAGCCTCAAACTGCAGTACATCAATTTGATGTGCACACAAACTGTAGATACTGTGAACATTCACCAGGATATATTAGTGTCCGAGGTAATGTTGCACAGGGCACAATTTCAGAATTTGTCGATAACGTGAAACTTAGAAGAATTGTGAACTGTGAGGAGGATGGGGTAAAACTACAAAAATGAAATGGACAAGTTACAGATGAAATTCAAAGCTGAGGATGGTGAAGTGATTCATTCTGGTCGGACGATTATAGAGAGACAATGAAAAATAAAAGGAAAACAGTTCCAAAGTATATAATCCATTTCATTAGTGAAGTTTCACAGTCCTACAACTCTAAATGAGGTGCAACATTGCAACTCTTAAAGAAAAGCAAATAATTACTGCGGGTGCAGTCATTTGAAACCAAAAGAGAAAATGCTGGAAAATCTCTGCATGTCTGGCAGCATCTGCAAGGAGCGAAATGAGCTGATGTTTCGAGGGGTCATCTGGACTGGTTTACTGCTAACTGGTAACTTCTTTAAAGTCAATAATAATCCATTCAAAATATCAGCATATGTATTTTACAATCATAATTACTCATTTGAATCAATTACTGCATCTCATATTGCTTCTTGTTAGCTCAAAAACGCATTTCGAAGTCATTTCACTGAATGCTGCTAATTTTATCAGTGCCTTAATGTCGACTGGTTTAAACATCTTACCACCGCATCAGGGGTTCCACTTAGAGGCATTAAATGTTATGAGACGCCTGGACAGAATGGATAGGGACAAACTGCTCCCACTCGTGGAATGAAGAAGAATGAGAGAGAACACTTTGAACATCATGAGCAAAGGAAGGGATAAGAACACGAGGAAAGCATTTTTCACACAACGAATGCTTAATGTGTGGAATGCATTGCCGGGGAGTGTGGTGGATACAGATTCAATTAAAACGTTCTGAAGGGATTCGACTGTTGTCTGAAAAGGAAGAATGTGCAGGATTATAGGGAGAAGGCTGAAATAAAAACAGAAAATAATAGAAACCCCAGCAGGTCTGGCAGCATCTATGGAGAGAGAAACAAAGTGAATGCTTCGAGTCTGTATGACTCTTCTTCAGAGCGAAAGAGAGGTTGAAATGTGACGGATTTTAAAATGTTGAAGAGAATTCGGAGCACAATCGAGATTGTACATTCAAGCAATTAGAAAAGGAAATTGCACGTTTGTTTTTATTGTAAGTGGTCTGGAGCAGATGAAGAAAGGTGTCCTGCTGCAATTGTACAGGAATGTATTGAGACCACATCTGCAAGACTGTTTACAGCTGTTGTCTCCACATTTGAGAAATGATAGAGTTGCATTGGAGGCGGTACAGATAAGGTTCACAAGATTGCCACGGGGAATGAGGAGGTTATTCCGTGAGGAGAGGCTGAGTGAATTAGGCTGAGAGACACTGGAGCTCAGAACAATCTGTAGATGCTGACTGAATGCTTCCATGACTGTCCTCTGGGCAGACGAGTCGCAGATAAAGTTCAAGTAAAGTAAAGCAAAGTAAAGTTTATTTATTAGTCACAAGTAAGGCTTGCATTGCCACTGCAATGAAGTTACTATGAAATTCTCCCGAGTCACCACACTCTGGCACACTCTGTGTGATGCTCTCTCTGTGACTCTCTCTGACTCTCTCTCTCACACACACACAATCTCTCTCTCTGACTCTCAGCTTTTCACTCTCTCTCTCGTTGACAACTGCAGACCTTTTGGTTGTGTTTGACAGAGGCTGTGCAGGAGGCTCACCAGTTGTAGTGACTCCTGGGCAGGGCTAATGGGGCCCTACTGCTGGAGCAGCCCATCAGGATTGACACCCATCTGGGCATCTTCTCCTCACTCACCAATTGGACACAGCTCGGCTGTGCTAAACCACGTGGCAACTTCGGCCTCTAGGCCAAGAGAGGTTCCAGCAGCCGGCCTCACCCACTGAACTGTCCCTGTCCCCAACTGAGACACAACACATCCCACAATATACTCACCCAGCATTAACAACATGGCTCTGCTATTTACTGTCTGAGAGAGAGAGGGGGGGGGGGTGCAGAGAAAGAGAGAGAGAGGGGGGCAGAGAGAGGGGCATGCCGAGCGAGAGGGGGGCATGTAGAAAAAGGAGGCATAGAGAGAAATAGGGGGCATAGAGAGAGACAGGGGGACATGCAGAGAGAGGCCGGCAGAGAGGGAGGCAAAGAGGGGGCAGAGAGAGAGGGGGGGCTGCGAGAGAGAGGGGGCAGAGTGAGGGGGGACAGAGAGAGCGATGGGGCAGAGAGAGAAAGAGGGAAACAGAGATAAGGGTGCAGAAAGTGAGAGGGGGCAGAGAGAGAGAGAGCGGGGGCAGAGAGACAGAAAGGGGCAGAGAGTTAGAGAGTGAGGCAGGGAGAGAGACAGAGACTGTGAGGTCCTTCAGCAAATTGACAAAGGAAGGGATAAGGTTTAGGAGATGTTGGAAGGCTTGCGTAGACAAGTCTCCAGGTCTGGATGATTGTGTCCCAAGATGCTATGGGAGGCAAGGGAGTAGATTGCAGAGTCTCTGACCCAAAGATTGAATTCCTGTCTGACTACGGGGGAGCTGCCAAAGAACTGGAGAACAGGAAATGCACACACATACTCTCTCTCACACACACATGCTCTCACACACCTACTGTGGCACAATGGTTAACACTGCTGCCCCACAGCACCAGAGGGCCTGGTTCAATTCCAACCTTGGGTCTGTTGTGGGAAAAATCCACCAGTAGTCAGACTTCGAGAATCAGAAAATACGATTTATTAAACGGAGCTCCGTGGAGAAAAGCGCTATGTTCATAAAATTAATGGTAGAGGAGAGGGTGCAAGTGAATGAAGGCGGTAATTTAGATAAGGGAGTAGAGGGAGAGGGTGTTCGCGACTCATCAAAGCGGGTTCAGATAAAAGCTGGAATAAGGACACTTTGCCTGAATGCACGAAGCATTCGGAACAAGGTGAATGAGTTGATGGTGCAAATCAGCACAAGTGGGTACGATCTAGTGGGCATTACAGAAACGTGGCTGAAAGGTGACCAGGACTGGGAGATGAATATCCAGGGGTATCAGGCGTTTAGGAAGAATAGACAGGAAGGAAAAGGTGGTGGGGTTGCGCTATTAATAAGAGATAATATCAGGGTAGTACTGAGGGATGACATAGGCTCTGAGGAACAAAACGTGGAATCATTATGGGTAGAGATGAGGAATAGTAGAGGGAGAAAGACACTAGTAGGTGTGGTATATAGGCCCCCAAATAATAATGTTGAGGTAGGGAGGGCTATAAACAAGCAGATAAGGGATGCGTGTAAAAACGGAACGGCAATAATCATGGGGGACTTCAACATGCACATTGACTGGCAGACTCAAGTCGGTAAGGGTGGAATGGAGGAAGAGTTCTTAGAATGCTGTCGGGATAGTTTCCTTGAACAGCATGTTACGGAACCGACGAGGTTACGAGCTATTTTGGATCTGGTATTGTGTAACGAGGTAGGTAGAATAAAGGATCTTATTGTGAAGGACCCTCTTGTGTCTAGTGACCACAATATGGTCGAATTTCTGATTCAGATGGAAGAGGAGAAAGTTTGGTCTCAAACCAGTGTCCTCTGTTTGAACAGAGGGAAATATGATAGGATGAGGGATGAATTGGCTAAGGTCGACTGGGAGAGCAGGCTGGCAGGTAGGATAGCTGAGGAACAGTGGAGGATTTTTAAGGAGATCCTTTTCAGTTCTCAGCAAAAATATATTCCAGCAAAAAACAAGGATTGTAAGAAAAGGGAGAACCAGCCGTGGATAACGAAGGAAATAAAGGAGAGTATTAAAATAAAAACAGCTGCGTACAGAGTGGCCAAAAATAGTGGAGAAACAAGTGATTGGGAAAAATTTAAGAAACAACAAAGAGAGACTAAGAAAGCGATAAAGAAAGGAAGGATAGACTATGAAGCTAGGCTAGCAATTAATATAAAAAATGATAGTAAAAGTTTTTATAAATATATAAAAAGGAATAGAGTGGCTAGAGTGAATGTTGGACCCTTGGAGGACGAGAGGGGGGAGATAATAGTGGGAAATGAGGATATGGCTGAGTCTTTAAATAAGTTTTTTGTGTCGGTCTTCACGGTGGAGGACACAAATAGTTTGCCAAATATTAACGATAGAGGGTTGGCAGCAGGAGAAATACTTAATACAATTAATGTTACCAGAGAGGCAGTGCTGGGTAGACTAATGGGACTGAAGGTGGACAAGTCCCCGGGTCCGGATGGAATGCATCCCAGGGTATTGAAAGAAATGTCAGAGGTAATAGTGGATGCGTTAGTGATTATTTATCAAAACTCGTTGCATTCTGGGGTAGTGCCGGTTGATTGGAAAACGGCTAATGTTACGCCGCTGTTTAAAAAAGGAAGGAGACAAAAGGCGGGTAACTATAGGCCGGTCAGCTTAACGTCTGTAGTAGGGAAAATGCTGGAATCCATTATTAAAGAGGAGATAGCAGGGCATCTGGATAGAAATGGTTCGATCAATCAGACGCAGCATGGATTCATGAGGGGAAAGTCGTGCTTGACGAACATGTTGGATTTTTATGAAGATGTGACGAGGGCGGTTGATGGAGGAGAACCGGTGGATGCGGTGTTTTTGGATTTCCAAAAGGCGTTTGATAAGGTGCCCCATAAAAGGCTGCTGAAGAAGATTAGGGCACACGGAGTTGGGGGTAGTGTGTTAAAGTGGATTGGGGACTGGCTATCCGACAGGAAGCAAAGAGTCGGAATAAATGGGTGTTTTTCTGGTTGGAGGAAGGTAACTAGTGGCGTGCCGCAGAGATCGGTACTCGGGCCGCAACTGTTTACCATTTATATAGATGATCTGGAGGAGGGGACGGAGTGTAGGGTAACGAAGTTTGCAGACGACACAAAGATAAGTGGAAAAGTGAATCGTGTGGAGGACGGAGAAGATCTGCAGAGAGATTTGGACAGGCTGAGTGAGTGGGCGAGGATATGGCAAATGGAGTATAACGTTGAGAAATGCGAGGTTATACACTTTGGAGGAAATAATAACAAATGGGATTACTATCTCAATGGAAACAAATTAAAACATGCTACCGTGCAAAGGGACCTGGGGGTCCTTGTGCATGAGACGCAAAAGCCCAGTCTGCAGGTACAACAGGTGATCAAGAAGGCAAATGGGATGTTGGCCTATATTGCGAGGGGGATAGAATATAAAAGCAGGGATGTCTTGATGCACCTGTACAGGGCATTGGTGAGGCCGCAGCTGGAATACTGTGTGCAGTATTGGTCCCCTTATATGAGGAAGGATATATTGGCATTGGAGGGAGTGCAGAGAAGGTTCACCAGGTTGATACCGGAGATGAGGGGTTTGGATTATGAGGAGAGGCTGAGGAGATTGGGTTTGTACTCGTTGGAGTTTAGAAGGATGAGGGGGGATCTTATGGAGACTTATAAGGTAATGCGGGGGCTGGATAGGGTGGAGGCGGAGAGATTCTTTCCACTTAGTAAGGAAGTTAAAACTAGAGGACACAGCCTCAAAATAAAGGGGGGTCGGTTTAAGACAGAGTTGAGGAGGAACTTCTTCTCCCAGAGGGTGGTGAATCTCTGGAATTCTCTGCCCACTGAGGTGGTGGAGGCTACCTCGCTGAATATGTTTAAAGCGCGGATGGATGGATTCCTGATCGGTAAGGGAATTAAGGGTTATGGGGATCAAGCGGGTAAGTGGTACTGATCCACGTCAGATCAGCCATGATCTTATTGAATGGCGGGGCAGGCTCGAGGGGCTAGATGGCCTGCTCCTATTTCTTATGTTCTTATGTAACACTTTTTCTCAATTGTATACCGGGAGCGGTTCAAATTTATACCCTTTACACAATGGGTTAGACCGGTGATTCGAAGATTATCACATTTACAAGTATTTAGCATTTCATGAATGGGTACATTTCCCCATATTTACAAGAATACAAACAGGTATAGACATTTAGCATTTTATGAATGGGTCTATCAATGACTAGTTTCGTCTTGTGCGGGTGCTAATCGGTTCCCTCGCATTCATATTTCCCGCCTTCCTCTAGCATTAATCTAAGCTCTTTGTTTAGGGGTTTCCTTATCTTAAAGATGTTTCGACCCTTGGCTTTGGCTTCCTGAGGTGTTTGTTTGCTATGAGTCACTGTCTGTACTTTGTAAGTGGTTTGTCTGTCAGGATTCTGGCTTGACGTTATTTCTGAAAAGCGGGAGCCTGTGGCTGTTTTTCTGGCTTCTTTCAGTTAACCCTGTGTGTGCCAGGCAGCCATTTCAGAGTGTGCTTACTTGTGCTGCCATTTTAAAGTGTGCCCCCCTTGTATTTTCCCCTTACAGGTCACTATCTGTGTGGAGTTTGCACGTTCTCCCCGTATCTAAGTGGGTGCCCTCCGGGTGCTCCAGTTTCCTCCCACACTCAAAGTCTGTGCAGGTGTGGTGGATTGGCCATGCTAAATTGTCCCGAACTGTCCATCGGCGTGTAGGTTAAGGAGATGGGTTTATGGGGATAGGGCCTGGGTGGGATTCTGGGTGCAGACTGAATTGGTTGCATGGCCTCCTTCTGCACTGTGGTGATTCTGCACACACTCAGAAACACACGTACTCTCCGAGACAGCGAGAGGGAGTGGAGCAGCGACATCGGCGGTGGGAAGGGAGAGTGACGGAGCGAGAGGGTGAGACAGCGACACCGGCGGTGGGAGGAGAGAGTGAGAGAGCGAGATGGAAAGCTGCAGCGACACCAGCGGTGGGAGGAGAGAGTGACGGAGCGAAAGGCAGAGAGGCAGCCGCACCAGCGGCGGGAGGAGAGAGTGAGGGAGCGAGAGGGAAAGCTGCAGCTACCCCAGTGGCGGGAGGAGAGAGTGACAGATCGAGAGGGAGAGACTGCGGCTTCTGCCCTGGGAGGCGGGAGTGACAGAGCGAGAGAGGGAGAGACAGCGACACCAGTGGTGGGAGGTGAGAGTGACATCTTGTTTTAAAGGTAGAAGCCAATCAAACTTCCAATTCCTTCTCTCTGGTTCTCCGATTGCATCAAAGTGGGATTGACATGAGAGTGACCAATCCGAGCCTGACTTTAGCTGTAGCCTCACAAACCGCTCACAATGATTATTAATATAGATTAAGCTGACGGAATCTGTATTTGAGTTACAAAATTTATTTTGTTTCAACAGACAAATATTTGTCGGAATCAGAATAAATGTGACGCTTCCTCCAGAAGGTGCAGGGAAGAGTGTCGCCTGCTCTTTCTTAAACACAGTCCGTGCATTATCACTGACAGAGTTCAGAGACACAGACGGCTCATCAGTTCCACAGTCTCACACAGCCGAAATAGTTGCAAAGTCGACAATTTTCAATCCATCAATCAAGCAGAGCAGGAGAGACAGATGTTGGGGCCATGTCACCCCCAAATCAGTACTATTGACAGGGGCATTCATTAAATCCCACTCCAGATTCTCACCCACGATCAGATAATCACAGTGTCAATCCCACAATAGAACAGACTTAGAGACTGACAGATGAGAGAATAATTCTCAAAAACAAGTTCAGTGTCAGGAGCTGAAAAATACAGACTGTCTGCTGCACTCACTCACAGGAGCTGAGTCTGAGTGATAGGGAATAAATCTGTCGCATCAGTTGTCACTGAGGGATTTAGAGAGAGTTCAAAGACACACACAGAGGGAAGCATACTCATGGAAGATAAGAGTGTGAGACTTGACAGAAAAGTATCAAATGAAACCGATAATTTCAAACAGCATCATAGACTTACACAGAGAATTAATTCCACTGACAGGTACAGAATGAACTTTGAGTTCCGCAAACAGCAGAAGGTCTCTTAAAATTGTATCTGACCGATGAATCTATATCATTGCCACACTCGGAATTACGCCCAGTCAAATTCAGACACAGAATTGTACCAGAGAAAGAAACCTTTGAAATGATTCCCACAATGACTGCGTCCTGGGCAGCCCATACATAAACGGATGCAGTGAACCATGAGGACAGAACCCACCATGTACACCACCAGGCAGCTCATTCCACCACAATGTAATTCTGCAACGGGGCTGCACTGACCAAACAATCTCGATTGTGCTCCGAATTACACCGGCAATGTGACGAGAAGAACAGAGCATAAAAAATAAACATGTTCCATTTCAGACAGATGAGAAGGAATCTCTGCTCAGTACTTTTGTTGTGTTCATTCATGGGATTGGGCATCACTGGCTTGGGCAGAATTTATTGCCCATCCTTAATTGCCCTGGGAAAGGTGGTGCTGCGCTGTTTGCGTCAGCTGCTGCAGTCAGTAGGTACATGCACAATGTTGTCGGGAGGGAGGGGGAAAGTGGGAGGGTTAGGGTCAGAGAATAATAGAATCCCATTAGTGCAGAAGGAGGGCCTTCGACCCATCGAGTCTGCACCGACTACAGTCCCATCCAGGCTCTATCCCCACAACGCCACATATTTACCCTGCCAATCCCCCTGACATTAGGGTCAATTTAGCACTCCATCCGGATCTCGGATATATTCATGAAAGAAAAATAATTGAATCCCTACAGTGGCCAATCGACACTGCACCGAGTTCCCTGTAAACCTTTCAAAGCTGCCTTTACCGACATTGAACAAACAGATCAGCGGGAATCGCACACAACACTCAGTGAACATCGTCAGCTTAACATTGAGCGGTTGATAGTGAGCTGGTTCCACTTACTGTATTCAAACACACATCTGGTATAAGAAGTAGCCGTGTTCAGGATGTGATTCACAAACACTGTTTCTGCTCTGATATCAGATGCGTTCCTACTGGGACACGAGGTGTTTTTTTTTTAGAATTTAAATTATAAGGGACGTGCCTGTCACTGACACAGGAAGCATTTATTGTCCGAAATTAATTATCTTTGAGAATTTGACGGTTAATTCATTCTTGAATCACTGCAGTTAATGTACACACACAGTTTTGTTGTGGAGGGAGCTCCAGGATTGTTAGCCAGCCACAGAAACGGCTGGTTTACAATTATCAGGTCTGGATAGTGTGTGTCTCGGAGTGGAGTTTGCAGGTTGTCGTTGTTTCTCTGCACCTGTTGCCCTTGTGCTTCCAGGTGAGTGATTTCATGGGTTTGAATGGTGCCTGGTGCACCAAAAAGAATCGGTGTCAGGAGTGGGATTTGAACCGACATCTCCAGAGGAGACTGCGACCTGAACCCAGCGGCTTGATGTTCATGACATTTGAATCGCGATGTCCTTTTGCATTTTTCAACCCCAGCCAGATGCCTGTCTCTGAGTCCCATCCTTCCCCAAACCGCCGGTGGGTGAAGCGCTTCTCAGTGCTGCATTGTTCTGTTTGCTCAAATCAACAAAGACCCAATTCCAGCCCGACCTGTTCCTTACACGAAGATGTTGAGTGTGTAAGATCTGAGCAACGCGAATTATCCAATTGGAGAGTTACATTGACGCGACAGCAATATCTCACCACAGCTTCCTTTGGAGCTGCTGACTATTTCCAGAATTTCCTCTTTCTGATTTTGTGCTTTCAGAATAGGATTTCATTTACTGACAACACAAACTTGCCTCTCGTGCACAGCACCAGACACAGCTTTTCTGTGATTTTCTCGCAGACAAGTTCACTCTTCACTTTCCTGCACATATTTTAACTCTCAGCGCCTTGTGGCATTGCCTTCAACCCTCAGCCCACCCTCCATCCGCCCACCAGGCTCTCAGTGGTATAATTATTTCTGAGGAATTCACAAGGGCAAGGGGATCATAGTGTCAGTGTATGAATACAAGGGGTTTATTCACAGTCACAGGATAAAAATGTGTGAATCTCTATCACACACACACACCCCACAAACCCCGCCCCCCCACACACACATACACACAGACACACATGCACATGCAACCTCTCACAGACCAACACTCACACATCTCCTGCCACGGCAGAGGCGAAATTCGAAATCAATAAATACATCTGGAATAAATGACCTCGAATCGATTTTCGCAAAAAAAAACAGTTCCATTACTAATGTTCTTCAGGAAGAAATTCCTACCTGGCCTGAGTTACATGTAATTCCCGACCAACAGCAATGTGGTTCCCGTCGTCGGTGGCCTCCCAAGCCACTCAATTCAGAAGAAATTTGGAGGCCTTGGCCTTGTGGTATTATCGCTGAAATCTGAAACTTAGCTATTATTCTGGGGGCCCTGATTCCAATCCCACCACGGCAGCTTGTAGAATTCGAATTCAATTAAAAATAAAATCTGGAATTAAGAATCTCCTGATGACCACGAAACCTTTGTCGCTTGTCCGAATCTATCTGGTCCGCCAGGGACAGAAATCTGCCGTTTTTCCCGGTCTGGTCTACATCTGACTCCAGAGCCACAGCAATGTGGTTGACTCTCAATTTCCCGCGGGCAACTAGAGTTGGTCAATAAATGCTGGTCAGCCGCATTTCACGTCCCATGAAATAATGAGAAAAAATATGCTGGCCCAGTCAGCGACGCTGAAAAAAAAATATTGGAGATTCAGAATGAGGAGATCCATCAACTCGTTTACAATCCCAGAGATTGCAAATGCAGAATGAATTCCAAACTAATTTACAGTTCCGAGAGCTGACTGCCAGTACAAATCCTTTGTACACGCACAGTTCCTCCAATAGAATCGGAAATATCCCAATTCTCAGACAGCAGCAGATAATGCAAAACACAGTCTGAACCCGATACGGACAAATAGGTAAAGTCACCATAATCCCATCTGACAATCGGCTGTTCCTCATGTCAACGGGCAGAGCTTACTGGTGTTGAATTAGCCTCAGGATTGCCACACCTCAGGCTGAGATTATCTAATGTGCTATCTAATAGCACATCTGCATTTTCTTTGCAGTAAATTTGTATTAACTTCTTGCTTTCGGTTATAAAGCCGAGGATACTGTGTGTTTTATTAAAAGCTCTTATTACCGTCAATGGTTTATACACATGTCCATCCATTTCCCGCTGTTGCTACACACATTTTTGGAATGATATCCTTTATTTTATACTGTCCCTTTGTGTTCTACCCTCCAAAATGAATCAATTCATTCTTCATCAGCCACATGACCTCCCATTCCACCATCCTGTCTGTGCCCTGTCAGAGTTCTACTGGAATTTCTGTAGCTCTTTTCAGAGTAAGAAGTTTAACAACACCAGGTTAAAGTCCAACAGGTTTATTTGGTAGCAAAAGCCACACAAGCTTTCGAAGCTCTGAGCCCCTTCTTCAGGTGAGTGGGAATTCTGTTCACAAACAGAACTTATAAAGACACAGACTCAATTTACATGAATAATGGTTGGAATGCGAATACTTACAATTAATCAAGTCTTTAAGAAACAAAACAATGTGAATGGAGAGAGCATCAAGACAGGCTAAAAAGATGTGTATTGTCTCCAGACAAGACAGCCAGTGAAACTCTGCAGGTCCACGCAACTGTGGGAGTTACAAATAGTGTGACATGAACCCAATATCCCGGTTGAGGCCGTCCTTGTGTGTGCGGAACTTGGCTATCAGTTTCTGCTCAGCGACTCTGCGCTGTCGTGTGTCGCGAAGGCCGCCTTGGAGAACGCTTACCCGAATATCAGAGGCCGAATGCCCGTGACCGCTGAAGTGCTCCCCAACAGGAAGAGAACAGTCTTGCCTGGTGATTGTCGAGCGGCGTTCATTCATCCGTTGTCGCAGCGTCTGCATAGTTTCCCCAATTTACCATGCCTCGGGACATCCTTTCTTGCAGCGTATCAGGTAGACAACGTTGGCCGAGTTGCAAGAGTAGGTACCGTGTACCTGGTGGATGGTGTTCTCACGTGAGATGATGGCATCTGTGTCGATGATCCGGCACGTCTTGCAGAGGTTGCTGTGGCAGGGTTGTGTGGTGTCTTGGTCACTGTTCTCCTGAAGGCTGGGTAGTTTGCTGCGGACAATGGTCTGTTTGAGGTTGTGCGGTTGTTTGAAGGCAAGAAGTGGGGGTGTGGGGATGGCCTTGGCGAGATGTTCGTCTTCATCAATGACATGTTGAAGGCTCCGGAGGAGATGCCGTAGCTTCTCCGCTCCGGGGAAGGACTGGACAACGAAGGGTACTCTGTCCACTGTGTCCCGTGTTTGTCTTCTGAGGAGGTCGGTGCGGTTTTTCGCTGTGGCGCGTTGGAACTGTTGATCAATGAGTCTAGCGCCATATCCTGTTCTTATGAGGGCATCTTTCAGCGTCTGGAGGTGTCTGTTGCGATCCTCCTCATCCGAGCAGATCCTGTGTATACGGAGGGCTTGAGAACCACAGGACGTTCCAAACTATTTTAATGCCGATAAAGTATTTTTGAAATGCAGTCACTGTCCAATTGCTGAACGTTTAAACTATCTGTTCGACGAAGTCAGAAATTCCCATCTGGGAATGGTGAATGAATGCTGCAGCTCTGTCTCTGTGGTGCCAAGATTGACATGTTGGACTGCTTGTCATTGTCTTGTGAGATGTTCAAAGGTTGTTGGTCCGAACCTTATCGGAGTCAGGTTTTCGGGAAAAATTTGAAGAAAGAAGGAACTGCTGTGTCAGTGTTCTCAGAGAAGTGAAACTGCCGCCTCGAACTTCATAAAACCCCACAGTGTGGAAGGAGAACACTCGGCCCCACGAGCCTGCACCGAGAAGAATCCCACCCAGCCCGTATCCCCGTAACCTCACATATTTACCGTGCTAATCCACCTGACACTACGTGCCAATTTAGCATGGCCAATCCAGGTAATACAGCAATAATTTTCATGGCTGACGATTCTGGAAAGACAAAATCTGCCACGATTGCCGCAAATGAAGCTGGTGTCTGCTTTGGAGCTTCTGAAACCACATGTGTTCAGAGTGACAAAATCCTGCCCAAAGCTGGTACCCTGATTTCAATTTTCATTTGATTGTCACATCGAGTTTCTCATGGGATTAGAATTATGGGAATATGGAATTGTGCTGGCCGACTCATCTCTCAAGACTTTGTGTCCATACTTCATCTTGGTCCCGTGAACTTCAAAACATTAAAGGAACCAACAGTTCACCCTCAATAAGGAGGCAAAGCAAATACACCACGCATGAGGTTGGGATTGTGCAGAAGACAATCGGTCAGCAGTCCATCGTTTTAACGACTCGGCCACCTCGTCACATGCACCGACCGCCATCATTTGTGATTTTAACACCCGTAAAAAAGAACAGATTACTCCAATAGGATAATGCTGTGTTTCTGCACTCTCGTTAATCTCTGTCTATCGCTGTTACTCTTCCATTCGATGTAAATCCACAGAATGTAAAGCGAAAGACAGTTCCCCTCTCTGGTGCCTATTTGATTTTGAATTCACTGAACATGGTAGTCGTGGTACACATTGGTACCAACGACATAGGTAAGGAAGGGATGGGGATTTAAAACAGGAACTTCGGGAGCTGGGCTGGAAGCTGAGAGCCAAAACAAAACATGTGGTCATCTCTGGTACGTTACCGGTGCCACGTGATAGCGAGTTGAGGAACGGGGAGAGAGTGCAGTTAAACATGTGGTTGCAGGGATGGTGTAGGAGGGAGGGTTTCAGATACGTGGATAATTGGAACACATTCTGGGGAAGGTCGGACCTGTACAAACAGGACGGGGTGCACCTGAAACAGAGGGCACCAATATCCTGGGACGGAAATTTGATACGGCTCTTCAGGGGGGTTTAAACTAATTTGTCAGGGGAGTGGGAAAAGGAGTTGTACTCCAGTGGACAGTGTTGAGGGTGGTGAGGTATTGGGGAAGGTATCAATGTCAAGGGTGGGAACCGGGAGACAGGAAGGTGGGTTGAAGTGTGTCTGCTTCAATGCAAGGAGCATTCGGAACAAGGTAAATGAACTTGGCGTGGATTGGTACTTGGGACTACGATGTTGTGGCCATTATGGAGACGTGGGTAGAACAAGGACAGGAATGGTTGTTGGACGTTCCGGGGAATAGATGTTTCAGTAAGTGTAGGGAAGCTGGTAAAAGAGGTGGAGGAGTAGCATTGTTAATCAAGGATAGTTTAACGGCTGCGGAAAGGCACTTCGAGGGGGATCTCCACACTGAGGTAATATGGGCTGAGGTTAGAAATAGGAAAGGAGCGTTCACGTTGTTAGGAGTTTACTATAGGCCCCCAAATAGTAATAGAGATGTGGAGGAAGAAATTGCTAAGCAGATTATGGATATGTGTGGGGGTCACAGGGTAGTTGTCATGGGGGACTTTAACTTTCCAAATATTGATTGGAACCTTTGTAGGTCAAATAGTTCGGTTGGGGCAGTTTTTGTGCAGTGCGTGCAGGAGGGTTTCCTGACACAATATGTGGATTGGCCGACAAGAGGTGAGGCCACATTGGATTTGGTACCGGGAAATGAACTGGGCCAAGTGTTAGATTTGGTTGTGGGAGAGCACTTTGGAGATAGTGACCACAATTCGGTGTCTTTTGTTATTGCAATGGAGAGGGATAGGGCCGTAAGGCAGGGCAAGGTTTACAATTGGGGGAGAGGTAATTATGATGCGATTAGGCAAGAATTAGGGGGCATAAGATGGGAACAGAAACTGTCAGGGAAAGGCACGAATGAAAAGTGGAACTTTTTCAAGGAACAAATACTGGGTGTCCTTGGTAGGTATGTCCCTGTCAGGCAGGGAGGAAATGACCGAGTGAGGGAACCATGGTTCACGAACGAGTTGGAATGTCTTGTGAAAAGGAAGAGGGAAGCTTATGTAGGAATGAGGAAACAAGGTTCATATGGCTCGATTGAGGGTTACAAGTTAGCAAGGAATGAGCTGAAAAAGGGGCTGAGGAGAGCTCGGAGGGGACATGAGAAGTCCTTGGCGGGTCGGATCAAGGAAAACCCCAAGGCTTTTTACTCTTATGTGAGGAATAAAAGAATGACCAGGGTGAGGTTAGGGCCGGTCAAGGACAGTAGTGGGAACTTGTTTATGGAGTCAGTAGAGATAGGCGAGGTGATGAATGAATACTTTTCTTCAGTGTTCACCAAGGAGAGGGGCCATGGTTTTGAGGAATAGAAGGTGTTACAGGCTAATAGGCTGGAGGAAATAGATGTTCGGAGGGAGGATGTACTAGCAGTTTTGAATAAACTGAAGGTCAATATGTCCCCTGTGCCTGATGAAATATATCCTAGGATTCTTTGGGAGGCAAGGGATGAGATTGCAGAGCCTTTGGCTTTGATCTTTGGGTCCTCACTGTCCACGGGGATGGTTCCAGAAGACTGGAGAGTGGCGAATGTTGTTCCTCTGTTTAAGAAAGGGAATAGAAATGACCCTGGTAATTATAGACCGGTTAGTCTTATTTCGGTGGTTGGTAAATTGATGCAAAAGGTCCTTAGGGTTGGGATTTACGACCATTTAGAAATATGCAGGTTAATCCGGGATAGTCAGCACGGATTCGTGAAGGGCAAGTCGTGCCTCAGAAGTTTGATTGAATTTTTGAGGAGGTAACTAAGTGTGTTGATGAATGTAGGGCAGTTGATGTCATATACATGGATTTTAGTAAGGCGTTTGATAAGGTCCCCCATGGTCGGTTTATGATGAAAGTAAGGAGTTGTGGGATAGAGGGAAAGTTGGCCGATTGGATAGGTAACTGGCTATCTGATCGAAGACAGAGGGTGGTGGTGGATGGAAAGTGTTCGGACTGGAGGCAGGTTGCTAACGGAGTGCCACAGGGATCAGTGCTTGGTCCTCTGTTCTTTGTGATTTTTATTAATGACTTAGAGGAGGGGGCTGAAGGGTGGATCAGTAAATTTGCTGATGACACCAAGATTGGTGGAGTAGTGGATGAGGTGGAGGGCTGTTGTAGGCTGCAAAGAGACATAGATAGGATGCAAAGCTGGGCTGAAAAATGGCAAATGGAGTTTAACCCTGAGAAATGTGAGGTGATTCATTTTGGTAGGACTAATTTAAATGTGGATTACAGGGTCAAAGGTGGGGTTCTGAAGACTGTGGAGGAACAGACAGATATTGGGGTCCATATCCACAGATCTCAAAAGGTTGCCACCCAAGTGGATAGAGCTGTAAAGAAGGCCGATAGTGTGTTAGCTTTTATTAACAGGGGGTTGGAGTTTAAGAGCCGTGGGGTTATGCTCCAATTGTACAGGACCTTGGTGAGACCACATTTGGAATATTGTGTGCAGTTCTGGTTACCTCACCATAAGAAGGATGTGGAAGCGCTGGAAAGAGTGCATAGGAGATTTACCAGGATGCTGCCTGGTTTGGAGGGCAGGTCTTATGAGAAAAGGTTGAGGGAGCTAGGGCTGTTCTCTCTGGAGCGGAGCAGGCTGAGGGGAGACTTAATAGAGGTTTATAAAATGATGAAGTGGATAGATAGAGTGAACGTTCAAAGACTATTTCTTCGGGTGGATGGAGCTATTACAAGGGGGCATAACTATAGGGTTCGTATTGGGAGATATAGGAAGGATACCAGAGGTAGGTTCTTTACGCAGAGAGTGGTTGGGGTGTGGAATGGACTGCCTGCAGTGATAGTGGAGTCAGACACTTTAGGAACATTTAAGCGGTTATTGGATAGGCACATGGAGCACACCAGGATGATAGGGAGTGGGATAGCTTGATCTTGGTTTCAGATAAAGCACGGCACAACATCGTGGGCCGAAGGGTCTGTTCTGTGCTGTACTGCTCTATGTTCTATGTTCTAACATAACCCAGATGTAAAAGGCAGTAAGCATCGTGAGTTTTTGGCGGAACGACAGCGCGTCTGACTCCAAGATCAAAAGGTAACAGACAGAGAAAGACACACAGAAAAGCAGTAAGAGACTATCGGGACACACACACAATGACAGACAGAAAAGGTGCCGAACAAACCAGCAAGATACTGAGATGGAAAAAACTGATTATTTGTGAAAAGATGTTTTCTATTACGCAAATACAGGCCCTGTTTTGAAATGTATTTTCTGCTGTGTAACTGTGCTCTCTGCTGTGTAATGTTCTCTCTGTTGTGGAACTGAGACTCTGCCGTTAAGAGATCTTCACTGTGATTGTGTCAAATTTTTCCCTGTTGTGTTAATGTGTTCCCCGTTTTGTAAATATGATCCGTCTTGAGTGGAAGTTTTCTCAGCTCTGTAACGATGTTTTCTGTTGTGTCAAATGTTCTCTATTGTTCTATGAAGATGATTTCTGTGGGAAAACAATCGACGGGAATTTCAATGCCGCCGTCTTTGAAACGAGCTTAAAATTGCAGACTTATTTCGGCCGAATGGATAACTCCTGTTTCTATTTTATATCCATGTTTCTATGTATTAAATCAGTGAATTTAATTACATCAGCTGCCATCGTGGGATTTACTCCGCATCCCCGAAGATTAGTGCGGTCCTCTGGATTACCAGCCCAGTGACATAACCTTTCATCCCTGTCAACAAAAACAGTTCATTCAGCTAATTGTTACACCTCTTCCGAAGGAGATGGTAATTCCCTCCACAGAATTTCAATCAACCGATTGAATAAAAAAAAAGTTCTACTTAGGAACATCAATAATGTATCCCGATCAAACAGATATTGCGGAATTGTTGGCGCGGGGTGGTGGATGGGGAGGAGGAGAAATACCGACATCTCTGAGAATTAAATTTACAAAATAACAAGGAAATACATTCTGAGAAAGAGCCCGGCAGTGCTTGGAGGAAAAGGTGTGTTTCAGCTGACGGGAAAGAACTCGGTTCCATGGGAGTTCCACCAGATTCCTGACACAAGCGACGGCGAGTGGACTCGAACCTGTAAACCATCACGAGAAAAATCGAAGTAAGACGCCTGATCCATCAGGGCACATGGTCAACGCATCGACTGCTAACCTGATGTTAGCACAATGTCATCAATATAGTGATTATATATGTTTTTCAGTTCTATTCTTAGATCGCCCAGTTATTCCCAGATCCTCGAAAATACAAGGATAAGCTCCAGCTCCCGTAGGTAATGTTTTTCGATGTGGAAAAAGCCGTTTAATCTGCGAGTTGTGAAGACTCATGTAGCGGAAGGGATGGAGTATCAATGTATGATTGTAAGAGCAGGAAGATTCAGTTGGAGCTGGACAATACTTTGGTGAGGCCACAGCTGGAGGATTGTGTGCATTTCTGGTCACATCGCTATAATAAGGACATGATTGCACTGGAGAGCGTTTAGAAGCTATTCACTTGGATGTTGCCTGTTTGGAGAATATGAGCAACAAAGAGACATTGGATAGGCTCGGGTTGTTTTCTTTAGATCAGAGACGGCTGCGGGAAGACCTGACTGAGGTGTATAAGATTATGAGGCGTACGGACACGGTGGATAGGAAACAATTGTTCGCCTTACTTGCAGGCTCGACAACAAGGGGACAGAATATTAAGGTGAGGGTCAAAAAGTACAAAGCAGATTTGAGGGAACAATATTTTTTCATCCAGAGGACAGTGGGAGCCTGGATTGCACTGCATGGGAAGATAGTAGAGGCCAGAAACAACAAAACTGTCATTACCGTCTGTAGCTTTGGATGTCGATCACCCAGTCGCAGTGTCTAAGTCAGTGCAGACAACCTCTCTAAAACCTAATTGTGTGAATTACTTCTGGACTGGAATGCCGAACAACATCAAAAAGTTCACTTCCTGCTCAGTAAAACCCCTCAGTTAGAATATAATCAATTCAATACCAAACTGCAACCTCCCCCCCCCCCGCCCCCCCCCCCCCCCCCCCGCGCCACCCACCCCCCCCCCCCCCACCCCGATTGGTTTACTGAGATAGGTTTACAGTCCGGTTACGTGGGAAAACATTCTTCAAACCTTTTCCACATTTTCTCCACGTGTGCAGTTTTGAGAAATACGCCGCAATGTGTGGCAGGTTCCAAAACCTAATCTCGAAATATGGAAACCCCGCGTCTGAAACGTAACATTTGTTTTCAAATAAACAATCGGCAGTTGGGACCAAAACTGGCAACAGGTCAGGGCTCTTCCCGGATTTGACTCTCCGACCTCTCGCACACTCATTCTCTGGGGAGACATGGCTTAAAGTTTATGTTAATTTATTAGTCATAAGAAGGACTTAAATTATCATTGCAAAGAAGTTACAGTGAAATTCCACCAGTCGCCACACTCCGGCGCCTTTTCAGGTCAATGCACCTCACCAGCACGTCCTTCAGACTGTGGGAGAAAATGTAAGCAGAAACGGGGAGAACGTGCGAACTCCGCACAGAGAGTGACCCAAGCACGGGAATCGAACCCAGCTCTCCTCGCGTTGTGAAGGAGCAGTGCTACCGTGAGGCTGCAGGTGGGAATTGAATATACCGGCGTATTCAATATTTAGGAAGGACAGAAATAAAGGAAAAAAGTGGTGGAGTGTCACTGCTGGTGAAAGAGGAAATTAGCACAATGGTGAGAAAGGATATTAGCTCTGAAGAAGGGGAAGGGTCAATTTTAATTTCGTACTCAATGTATTTTGTACCTAAAAGGTTGAACTTTGTACCTGGAATGTATCACAAATATTACCCTTCCTTATGGCTAGTTTGCCCTTTGTTTATATTGCTCCTGGGTTGTAGTATAAGCCGTTTGTTTATGTTTTTCATCTTCACCTTTTCGTAGTGTAGGCCATTTGTTCATGGTTCTCTCGCTTGTTTATATCATTCTGATAAAACGGACAGTTAAATGTAGATATTGGGTTGTAAGTCTTGCTTTCCCGTAGGCTTGTGTATGATTTAAACAAAGGAAGCAGCTGCCAAATGGTAGAGTGCGAGAATGGCCGTTTGAAGGAGGACTCCACTGGGACAGCTGCAATCGCACACAGTCACTTCAAAGGAAAGGCCGCGGGAAGAGCGGGGGACCAGAAGTTGCATCTTGATTACAACTACCAGGAGAATTGTGCTTTATGACCCAAGGATACCAGATAGTCTCTAACCATGATCCAGAGACTATCAGAAGCTGTTAAAGGAACTATAATTTATGATCAAGGACTGTTAACTTACAAATGAATGGATGTCCAACTGCAGCCAAAAACCAGTGTAAAGTGTTATTTAATTCACACTAAGCTTTCGATGGAAGATGGAAGAGGGGGGGGGGGGGTGTGTAGTTAAATGTATAATGTACAAGCTAAAGCCATACAGATAGAGGGAAAATTGTGGACAGAGGTATTGCCCACTATACTGATGAGGCTGAGTTACCACAAACTGGACAACCGGATTAACCCCTTATGAATTAATGACAGAATGGGCGATGATGTAGATTCACTAAAAGATGAATTCAGGAGATATGTTTTGGAACGAAGCCCCCAACTTAAAGGGATGCGCAAATTGGTAAAAGATAATCCGGAACAAAGAGACACAGGGAGAAAGAGCTTGAAATGTTCCTTGACGGGCGGGAAGTTGATTCCCAGTAAAAGCACTGCTTGACAAATCTGGGTTCGCCCCTAATTGGGAGGGCCCCTATGAGGTTAAAATTGTGTAGTATGCTTAATTCACAGATATGTGAGACAGTTGACCTCCAAGCAAGCTGAACGGGTTTGCGGGAAGTGGCGCGTGGGTGGTATAGCCTTTGGACCATTGTATAATGGTCGCGCGGGTTATTCGTTAAGTGATAGGATGATTTTCTTGCTGCTTCTCACGACCCTTGCCCTGCTAGTTACGGAGGGGAAGTATAGGTGGAATTGTATAGACTTGGGGATAGAGCATCGCAAGCATCTCTGTAACGATGATTCTGTCTATTGTAACCTTCCGACACATGGAATAAGTCCCTGGGAGGTTACCCGTAGGGACCGCTGTTCGGGATTCCTTAACCATGCCATGTTGCCAACTCTGTTGGTGGGGCGAGGTGATTGGGGTCTCCCATGCAATGTAACGTGGTGTAACTGGAATTTTTGGTGTTTAGCTGAGGGAACGGGATGGACCAGTACCCTGCATCAGCGGACGGCTCGGAAGGATGTGTACATCAACACGAGATTTGGTTGATCCAAGCGATCATTGTACCAATCCTCTAAAATCCGACCCTATCACATGAACACTTTCATGTATATGTCTCACTTGTATGTATTGCAGTCAAAATTTTGAGCAAGTGCTGGGTCTGCTTACATATTCCCATGCACGAAAGGAAGGGGGTGGGGGGAGTCCTTTATTCCCTATCCTTTTGACAACTCCGGGAATGGTAGAGGGGATTTCGAATCAGAATGGAACCCAAGATGGGACAGGGAAAGTGACATTTAAAACCCCATCAGGCATGTTGTGAAAACCCAACAAGGGGGGATCTATCTGCGTGGTAGGAAACGGAACCATACTTATTGGCCGTAGCTACTACACCCAGCAGGTTAATGTCACCAGTGGTGCCTGGGTTTGGTGCAACAGATTACAATTCATTGCCCCACGGCTGATGTCCTGGTCAGCCTCTCTTCTACTTACATGAACAGCATGATTGCATATAATGTTACCTATTTTGTATGGAAACAATGCCTACCCATGGCTTCCTTGGGATTGGGTAGGATCGTGTTATTTTGCATATGTGATACCCTATATTCACCATTAGTGAGACAGAACGGTTCTTTATGATAGCTTTCCCACTTTATGGGACAGCAAAAGCAGCACAGGAACTTGTACATATGGCCTCGACCTTGGAGAGAATTGAGAATGAAACTCGAGACGGGTTCGAGGAGGTGAGCACAGCCTTCTCTGAAGTATCAGCCGAGGTTGTAGCTATCCAGACTGTTGCTTTACAGAACCGATTGACACTTGATTATGTGTTGGCTTTCCAGGGAGGAACGTGCGCTATAATTGAACCCGAATGCTGCACATATATCCCAGATGATTAAAATATATCTCGTTTGGCAGATTATATCAAACGAATAGCGAAGACAATACCAGATGAAGGGAGCCAATATCATAATTATAACCCTTCGGGTTGGCTGGGGCAATGGTTCGGGTCGTGGGGATCATACTTGATGCATGGGTTAATTGTCATTGTTATATTTGTATTTGTATGGCATTATTGAACACTTGTTGTAAAACGGTAACAGCCTAGATTATGCCGACTGCAAGTGTGCAGGCAGAAAGGGCAGACTTCCTGACGAAAGGGGTAGACCCATATGCTGGTAACATTTGGCTCTAAACTGGTCATGAGGCCATGTTTGCACTTGGCCTCTGACCAAAAGGGGGGATTGAAGAAGGGGAAGCGTTAATTTTATTTTGTAATCAATGTGTTTTGTACCAAAAAGGTTTAACTTTGTACCACAATGTATTACAAACATAACCCTTCCTGATGGATACTCTCCCCTTTGTTTATATTGCTCCTGGTAGTAGTATAAGCCATTTGTTCATGGTTCCCTCGCTTGTTTATATCATTCTGATAAAACGGACAGTTAAATGTAGATGTTGGGTTGTAAGTCTTGCTTTCCCGTCGGCTTGTGTATGATTTAAACAAAGGAAGCAGCAACCAAATGGTAGAGTGCGAGAATGGCCGTTTGAAGGAGGACTCCCACTGGGACAGCTGCGATCGCACACAGTCACTTCAAAGGAAAGGCCGCCGGAAGAGCAGAGGACAAGAGTTTGCATCTTGACTACAACTACCAGGAGAATTGTGCTTCATGACCCAAGGATACCAGATAGTCCCAAATCATAAACCAGAGTGTATCAGTAGCTGTTAAAGGAACTATAAGTTATGATCAAAGACTGTTAACTGGACTTTGCTTCATGACTTGTATTGGGAACCCTGATGTATAAAGGTCAACGCTTCTTGTGTTCAGGGAGAACTTTGGCTTCTGCTTTCAAGGGGTCAGGTTCTCCTGCACTTTTGTGAGAATAAAGCCTGACTCTATTTTGACTCAGACCAGGCTCCGAAGTATTTTTACCTACTTCAAGTCCAAAACGTGGAGCCTGCGTGCGTAGAGTTCAGAAATACCAGGGGGCAAAAAGCATGAGCGAGTGTCATATATACACTCCCAAACTGCAGTGGTGATGTTTGGAATGATATTTAACACGAAATTAGAGATGCATGTGATAAGGGGATATCGTTGATCATGGGTGATTCTAATCTGCACATGGATTGCACAAATAAATTAGCTACAGTGCCATAGATGAAGAATTCCTGGAGCGTATACTGCATGGTTTTCTTGAAAAATATGTCGAGCAACCAACGAGAGAGCAAGTCATCTCAGACTGAGTACTGTGCAATGAGAAGGGAATCATTGCCAATCTAGCTGTACAAGCCCTTGGGGATGAGCGAACATAACATTCTGAATTTTTTTATCAAGGTGGATAGTGAAGTTGTTGGTTCGGAGACTATGGTGTTGAATCATAATAAAGGACACTATGAGGATATGAGGCTTGAGTTGGCCTTGATAGATTGGGGAGAGTTAATTAAAAGCATGTCAGGAAGGAGAGATTGCGGAGAGTGAATTAAAAGGAAGACAATGACAAACATTCAAGGAACACATGGGGGAACTGCAGCAACTGATTGTTCATGTCCGGCACATAAGCAAAATGGCGAAGAGGGCCAATCCATGTCCTACAAAGGAAATTAGAGACAGTATCCAATCCAAAGAAGAAGCATACAGATTGGCCAAGAAAAATAGTAGGTCTGAGGATTGGGAGCAGTTTAGAATTCAGCAAAGAAGGACCAAGGGACTGATTAAGAAGGGGAAAATACAGTACGGAAGTAAGCTTGCAGGAAACATAAAGACTGACGCTGAGAGTTTCTAGAGATGCGTGAGGAGAAAGAGGTTGGTGAAGACAAATGTCGATCCTCTGCAGACAGAAATGGGGAATGTATAATAGGGGACAAAGAAATGGCCGAGCAACTGAATGCATACTTTGGTTCTGTCTTCACAAAAGAAGACATAAATCAAATGCCAGGAATGTTGGAGAATGCCAGATTTAGTGAGAGAGAAGAACTGAGGAAGATTAATATCAGTAGATAAATGGTGCTGGGAAAATTGAAGGGGTTAAAAGCAGATAAACCCCCCGGGCCTCATAATCTACATCCCAGAGTACTTACAGAACTGGCTCTCGAAATAATGGATGCATTGGTGGTCATCTTCCAGGATTCTATAGATTCTGGAACAGTCCCTCTGATTGGAGGGAAGCGAATACCATTCCAATATTCAAAAAGGGAGGTAGAGAGAAAACAGGGAATTATGGAACAGGAAGCTGAACATCGAGATGTGGGGAAGATTTTCGATTCCATTATCAAGGACTTTATAACAGAGCATTTAGAAAGCAGTGGCAGGATCAGAAAGAGTCAGGATGAATTTATGAAGGGGAATTCATGCTTGACAAATCTGCTGACATTCTTTGAAGACGTAACTAGTAGAGTTGACAAAGGGGAACTAGTTGATGTGGTATATTTGAACTTTCAGTAAGCGTTTGACAAAGTGCTGCCCGAGAGATTATCGTGAAAGATTAAAGCACATGGGACTCGGGGAATTATAGAACATAGAAAAAATACAGCATAAATAGGCCCTTCACGTTGCTCCGGTCACGTACCGAACTACCTTGGCTTATACAGAGGCTTCCCTAGAACCCTCAATCCTATTAAGTTCCATGTACTCATTCTGAAGTCACTTAAAAGACCCTATCGAGTTTGCCTCCACCACCACTGACGGCAGCCGATTCCACTCGCCCACCACCCTCTGAGTGCAAAATCTACTCCTGACATCTCCTCTGTACCTACTCCCCAGCACCTTAAACGTGTGTCCTCTCGTAGCAGCCATTTCAGCCCTCGGAAAAAGCCTCCGAGAATCCACCCGATCTATACCTCTCAACACATTGTTAACCTCTATCAGGTCACCTCTCATCCTTCGTCTCTCCAAGGAGAAAAGACCGAGCTCCCTCAACATATCCTCATAAGGCATGCCAACCAATCCAGGCAACATCCTTGGAAATCGTCTCTGCGCCCTTTCAATAATTCGCACATCCCTCCTGCAATGAGGCGACCAGAGCTGAGTACAGTACTCTAAGTGGGGTCTGACGAGGGTCTTATAAAGCTGCATCATTATCTCCCAACTCCTAAACTCAATCCCTCGATTGGTGAAGGGCAGCACACCATACGCCTTCTTAACCACCTCCTCTACCTGCGAGGCTGATTTAAGAGTCCTACGGACCCGGACCCCAAGGTCCTTCTGATCCTTTGCACTGCTAAGAATCTTACACTTGATACTATACTCCTTCATCCCATTTGACCTGCCAAAATGGACCACTACACATTTATCCGGATTGAAGTCCATCTCCCACTTCTCCGCCCAGCCTTGCATCCTATCTATGTCACGCTGCAGCTTCTGACATCGCTCCAAACTATCCACAACACCACCAACCTTCGTGTCGTCAGCAAACTTGCAAACCACTCCCTCCACTTCCTTATCCAGTTCAATTATGAAAATGACAAACATCAAGGGTCCCAGAACAGATCCCTGGCGCACTCCACTGGTGACTGACCTCCATTCAGAAAAAGATCCATTTACAACCACTCTCTGCGTTCTGCAGGCAAGCCTGTCCTGGATCCTCAAGGCAACAGCCCCTTGGATCCCATGCCCTCTCACTTTCTCGAGACGTCTTGCATGGGGGACCTTATCGAACGGCTTGCTGAAGTCCATGTAAACCACATCTACCGCTTTTCCTTCGTCAATGTGTTTAGTCACATTTTCAAAGAACTCCACCAGGCTCGTGAGACACGATTTGCCTTTGACAAAGCCGTGCTGACTACTTTTGAGCATACTAAACTTCTCTAAATGTTCATAAATCCTGTCCCTCAGGATCTTCTCCGTCAACTTACCAACCACTGAGGTTCGACTCACCGGTCGGTAATTTCCTGGGCTATCCCTATTCCCTTTCTTGAATAGAGGAACCACTTCCGCAATCCTCCAATCCTCCGGAACCTCTCCCGTCTCCATCGACGACACAAAGGTCATCTCTAGGGGCTCTGCAATCTCTTCCCTCGCCTCCCACTGTGCCCTGGGGTACATCCCATCCGGTCCCGGCGACTTATGTATCTTGATGCTACTCAAAATTTCCAACACATCCTCTTTCTTAATTTCCACATTCTCTATCTTTTCAGTCCACCGCAATCCTGTAGTACAACCACCCAGGTCTTTTTGCACTGTGAATACCGAGGTAAAGTATACACTAAGCACCTCTGCTATTTCTTCCGGTTCTGTACATACTTTCTCACCTTCACATTTTATAGGTCCTATTTCTTCGCATCTCATCCATTTACTCTTCCCATATTTATAGATCGCCTTAGGGTTCTCCTTAATCTTACCTGCCAAGGCCTTCTCGTGACCCCTGCTGGCTCTCCTAATTTATATCTTAAGTCCCTTCCTACAAGCCGTACACTCATCGAGATCCCTATCATCTCCGAACTCTCTGAACCTTTTGTACGCTTTCCCTTTCTTTTTGACTAGGTTCAGCGCAGCTTTCATGCACCACGGTTCCCGTAACCGACCAAAACCTCCCTGTCTCATCGGAACGTTATCATGCAGTACTCCAGACAAACATTCCTTTTAAATCTGCCACCTTACTTCGGTACTTTTCCTCGAGAATACCTCGTTCCAATTTACGCCTCTAATTTCCTGCCTGATGGCTTCATATTTCCCCTTACTCCAGATAAACACTTTCCTTGCTTGCCTGATCCTATCTCTTTCTAATGCTCGCGTAAAGGAGATAGAGTTATGATCACTATCCCCAAGATGCTCCCCCACTGAGAGATCCGACACCTGTCCAGCTCATTAGCCAGTACCAGATCGAGTACAGCCTCTCCTCTTGTAGGCTTATCCACATGCTGTGTCAGCAAATCCTCCTGAACACACCTAACAAACTCCTTCCCATCTAAACCCCTTACCTTCGGGATATTCCAATCGATGTTTGGGAAATTAAAGTCTCCCATCACGACAACCCTGTTATTACTACATCTCCCCAGGATCTGTTTCCCTATCTGCTCCTCAACATCCCTGTTACTATTGGGCGGCCTGCAGAAAACACCCAGCAAAGTTATCGACCCCTTCCCGCTCCGGACTTCCACCCACAGAGACTCCATAGACAATCCCTCCACGGCTTGCACCTTCTCTACAGCTGTGACACTATCCATGATCGGCAGTGCCACTCCCCACCCCCTCTTTTGCTTCCCTCTTGTCCTTTCTGAAACATCTGAAACCTGGCACCTGAAGTATCCAGTCCTATCCCTGTCCCCAAGTTTCCGTAATTGCCGCCACATCACACTTCCAAGCACCAATCCACACTCTAAGCTCATCCACTTTATTCACTACACTCCTGGCGATAAAATAGACACATCTCAAACCTTCGGTCTGAGCTCTCCCCTTCTCCATCACCCGTCTATTCTCCCTCTTACAATGTTTACAATCCTTCTCTATTTGTGGGCTAACCTCCTCGCTCTCAGTCACCTCATCACGATTCCCTCCCCCCAACTTTTGTAGTTTAAAGTCTCCCCAGTAGCCTTAGCCAACCTTCCTGCCAGGATATTGGTCCCCCTGGGATTCAAGTGCCACCCGTCTTTTTTGTAAATGTCACATTTGCCCCTAAAGAGTTCCCAATGATCCAGGAACTTAAATCCATGCCTCCTACTCCAGTCCCTCAGCCACGCATTCATCCTCCACCTCACTCCATTCCTACTCTCACTTTCCTGTGGCACAGGCAGAAATCCTGAGATTACTACCTTTGCGTTCCTCCTTCCCAACTGTCTACCTAACTTCCTATATTCTCTTCTCATGACCCCTTCCCTCTTCCTACCTATGTCAGCGGTACCAATATGTACCACGACCTCTAGCACCTCTCCCTCCCACCTCAGGATTTCTCAATATTTCCATCTTGAGATGGATCGAAAACTGGTTGGCAGAGAGGAGACAAGGGGTAGGAACGAATGGATGCTTTCCAAATTGGCTGCCAGTAGCTAATGGGGTGCCACAGGGATCGGCGCTGGGACCCCAGCTATTCACAATAAATATCAATGGTTTGGATGAGGGAACAAATTGTAACACCTCAAAGTTTGCAGATGACACCAAGTTGTGTGGGAGGGTGAATTGAGACGAGGATGCAGAGATCCTTCAGAATGATCTGGACAGGTTGGGCGAGTGGGCAAATCAATGGCAGATGCAGTAAGATTTGGACATGTGTGAGGTTATTCATTTTGGAAGTAAAACAAGAAGGCAGATTACTACCTGCATGACTGTAAATTAGGAAAGGGGAGTGTGCAGTGGGAGCTGGGTGTCGTCGTGCACCATTCACTGAAGGTAAGCATGCTGGTGCAGCAGGCGGCAAAGAAGGTAAATGGTATGTTGGCATTCATTGCGAGAGGTTTCCAGTGCAGAAGCAGGAATATGTTGTTGCAATTATACAGGGCCTTGGTGAGTCCACACCTAGAATATTGTGTGCAGTTTTGGTCTCCTTTTCTGAGGAAGGATATTCTTGGACTCGAGGGAGTGCAGTGAAGGCTTACCAGGTTGATTCCAGGGATGGCAGGGCGGATGTATGAGGGGAGATAGACTAGGTTAGGATTGCTTTCGCCGGAGTTCAGACGAATGAGGTGGGATCTCATAGAGACTTATAAAATTCGAAAAGGGCTGGACGGAATAGATGCAGTTCGAATTTCTCCGATCGTTGGAGAGTCCAGAAACAGGGGTCACAGTCTGAGGATTCAGGGTAGACCATTTAGGACGGAGGTGAGAAGACATTCCTTCAACCAAATAGTAGTGCGCCTGTGGAATTCATTACCACAGGAAGTAGTTGATGCCAAAATATTGAATGCATTCAAGAGGCGGCTAGATATAGCACCTGGGCGAATGGGATCAGAGGTTATGGGAAAAAGCGGGATTAGGCTATTGATTTGGAGGTTTAGCCATGATCGTAATGAATGGCAGAGCAGGTTCGAAGGGCCAAATGGCTTCCTCCTGCTCCTTTCTTCTATGTTTCTATGAAGCCCCCAAAGCGAGAATCACACCACGAGACCAACGAGCCGGTCACATGCAAGGAGCTGAGCTAATCAATATATGTTCCGCTCAAAGCAGACTAACTGTCTTTGCAGACCATGAGAGAGTAATAGAAAATTGAAGACAACACAGCAGATTCACAGGGAAATGTGATTCTCTTTGTCTTACACCCTGAGTATTGAACAAAATTTCAATGTTGGGATTGTAGTTCCTCTCAGCGAAAGGGACTCCAATCACATCAGTTCAGAGATTGTCGTGAAGAGCCGACAAGAAACAAAATGTGGAAAAGCACAGCTACGTGTGTTCAAATGCAGAGAAGTAATGTATGAAACGTTCCATGGATTGTTGATGAGAGTGCATTATGCACCATCCGTGCAGAATACAATCGATAATCAGTCCATCGCCAAAACCATTCGAACATCTCGTCAACTACACAGAAACTTGTCAACCGTCTCCTTCCATTTGATTTTCTATCCATGAAGAGCTGGGGAAGAAGGTCTCCCTCACCAGCGCTCCTGGATGACCAGCCAGATGGAACATGCTGGAAATGTAGCTGCTGCAAATAGAATACATTTTCTTTCCATCAGGTCAGGGAATTATGGGAATGGAGCAGTGTGAAATATTCCCAGACCATGTCCCACATGTTTCTCCTCAGCATGAAAACTCACCACGGAAAGACTGAAACAGACACTCATTTGATCACATCATGATTCGCATCACTCATACTTTAACCATGAGGCCACAGGTGAAGTCAGGATGACTTCGAATTTCTACTAAAACTCACTGACTGGCAGAATGATATTACGCACAGGACTGGTGATTCACAACCACAGGCCGACTTGGCGAGTGGTGAAAACAGATATCACTGCTTCTGACCTTCACCAGAACCGATAGTGAAATGAAACATTGTTCATTAACATCTCTGATGCGTTGAGAAAAGATAGTTGATAAACAATTGCGTTGTGAAAAGATATATGCTAAACTTTGGGATACATTGAAAAGTTGTTTTCAGGGTTTGGGTTACTGCGGGTGGCTCGTTGGTCTACGGGTATGATTCTCGCTTTGGGCGCAGCATGAAGATGCGAAAGGTCTCGGGTTCAAATCCCGGACGAGCCCCGAAAAGTTTGTTTTAAAGATAATTCTTTGCAATGCAGACGGCGACAATGAGCGAATGCCGAAGCAATGTTGAGCTCCCGTGAACACATTGCAGAGAAAATATCTCTGCAGACTCGAAAAACAACCATACAGTCTGACAGATCTGGGAATCCCACCGTCTGATTTTATTTTTTCCATGTATTAGCTTAAGTCCGGTGCTCTGAGTGAACCGCGAATACGGGTGCGTTTCAGCAGTCCTGTTGAGGGGAAATTTACAATCAGGCGACGACACATGAACAGAGGAAATAAGGGCAGAAGAAGGCCATTCGGCCCCACAAGACTGCCCCGCCATTCACTAAGATCATGGCTGATCTGTTTATGTTTCGATTTCCACATTTCCATCTGTCCCCGACAACCTTTGATTCTGTTGCCAAATAGGAATCATCTCCCTCCGGCTTAAAAATATTCAATATCCCCGCCTCCACCGCCTTCTGAGGCAGAGTTCCAAAGTCGCGCAACGCTCCGAGAGAACAGAATTCGCCGTCCGATAAGAGGAAGCTCAGTTTTCTTTAAGTGCCCGTTGTTCTGCATTCACTCACACGAAGAGACATCATTTCCACGTGCAATTGTGAAGACCATTCAAGATCTGATAAGCTTTGAACAAGGTACCTCCGACTCGGAGTATCCCCGTTGCAAAGATGCCCTAACAGAAGAAATTCTTTCCTCTTCGCAATCTGGTAAATCTCCTCTGCATTGTCGAACTATTCAAGTTATCAAACTGATAATCTCTTCTGGACCGTTTGCAACGCATTTACATCCTTCATTAGATATGGATACCAAAACTTCAGACAATATTCGAGATACTTCACTAATGACCTAAACAACTGAAGCATAACAATATTTTCTTACATGGTTAAATGCTTGTAACAAAGCAAACATTCCATTTACCTTTTTTGTTACTTGTTATTCTCGCATACTAAATATTTGTGACTCGTACACTCGAACAACGAAATCCCTTTGCATCTGGGGAAGTTTGTAGCCCTTCTCGAATTCAGTAATAATCTGATTTTGTTCTCTTCCTGCCAAAGTGAATAACTTCACATATTCCAGTTGCCAGGTTTCTACACATGCACAACACCTGTCTATAACTATCTCCAAGCTCCTTACCTCCTCTCCTCTCCACAAGTTACTTGACGACATATATTGTGGCTTCTGAAAATTTTGCTGTCGTGCTTTCAGCTGTGGGCTGCGATAGCTGAGCTTCTATGGAGATGACAACACCCAGACACAAAGTGTCCGATTATTTTTTCCTGCGCTGTAACTATTCTGTGTGTATGGATGTGAAAACCATTCTGTGTTCCTTGGTGTGTGATGCAGGAATTGAGAGTGGAATTCATTGTTTATCTGTCAATCTCTGTGGGGTATATGAGTGGAAAATTTTAACAATACTAATGTTGGACGTGGTTTTTTATGATAGGTATTTTGTAACAAGCAGTTGTAATCGTTGCCTGTCCCTCGATTCAAGGATGACATCTATTCAGGGCCGTGAATTTCTGCTATGGGTCTTCATGTGAATGAACAGGCCCATTCTCGGCCCACAGAGCTTTCTTCTCTGTTACTTTCTTCTCTGCCGCCATTTTGCCTCATAAAAGTATGCTGTAGATTGGCGGATATGTTTCGCCCATTTTCAAGCTCCTCCCAGTCATCGGCATGAATGTTACCTCGCTTCAATCTGGAGGATGTCGGGGAAGAATTACTTTTGGAATTTCCCTCACACTCTTAGGATGCGCTGATACACTGGTCGGATGTACATCATTGCCCTAAAACTACCAACCATCAATGGCATATATGAGTGAGATGCATTTTTATCTGCCCTTCTCTGGTCCCATTTGATTGAAATGATTTTTTTTCCAAATCTTTCCCTAATTTAAATCCCAGAATCAGGCCATTCCTCAGCCTTGTTATTAGAGGAGAAGAAGGATCCAGTTTCTCAGTCCGTTACCAGGCCATTCTCTTTCCACTCAATGATTCTTCTTTTTATGGGCTGTTGGTGTCGCCTGCAGGACCAGCATTTGTTGCCCTTCCCTAATTCCCCTTCAACTGAGAATGGGTTGTTTGACCATTTCAGAGGTCGAGTAAGAGTCACCCTGTTACTCTGGGTCTGGAGTCACATGTAGGCCAGACCAGTTAAGGAGGCCAGACTTATTTATCTGTAGTGCATCGGTGAATCAGATTATATTTTACAACAATCGACCGTAGTTTCAAGGCCGCCATTACTCAGACCAGCTTTCAATTCCAGATTGATTAAATAGTGATTTTAAATTTCATCAGCTGCCGTGGTGGGATTTACTCCGTGTCCCCAAAGATTAGTGCCAGCCTCTGGATTACCAGCCCCATCACCTTTCATCCCTGTAAACAGTTCACTCAGCTCATTATTAAACCTCTTCCTGAGGAGATTAGATTTTCCTCCACAGAATTTTATGAAACCATTTGCTGCAAAGCCTGTTGCTCCATTCGGGAGCATCAATAATTTATTAAGATCACACAAAAAATATTGATTTCTTGGGAGGAGAATAAAATAAAGAGATGAGAAAATTTAATGAACAGAACAACAAGGAAATGCATTCAGAGAAAGCGCCCTGCAGTGTGTGCAAGACAATGCAGAACTTTCAGCTGAAGAAGGAAATCTCGGTTTGCCGTTCGTTCTCCCAGATTTCTGCATGAAACGACCGCGACAGGACTCGAACCTGCAATCTTCTGATATCATCAACGCACAGAACTACCGAAGTCAGACGCCTTATCCATTAGGCCACGCGGTCAACAGATGCCATGGCGTCCCAAATGTTAGCTCCATGTGAATAACTGCCGTTATTGTATTTATTTTCATTTGCGTTTTTGGATGCTTCTCTGATTCCCAGATGCCAAAAAATTGAAGGGGAATCCCCAGAGTTTGTAAACGGCCGGAAACTAAAGTCCACTTCTATCATTCTTGGCTGCGTGTTTGTGTGGAGTTTGCCCGTTCTCCCATGTCTGCGTGGGTTTCCTTCGGGTGCTCCGGTATCCTCTCATCTCCAACGATGTGCAGATTAGGTGGATTGACCAGGCAAAATTGACCCTTATTTTCAGGGGGATAAGCAGCGCAATTACGTGGGGTTCCAGGGAGAGATTCTCTGTCGGAGAGTCGGTGCAGAATGTCTGGGCCGAATGGCCTCCTTCCGCACTGTCGGGATCCTATGCCTCCTCCACATCCTGTCTTAAATCTTTGATACCTGTCCCTGAATACTCCTGCTCGCAGCTAATGCAGCAACTTCCCCCTGTGTGCCTTAGTTCAATATGTTATAGTATTTTACACCTCTCGTACAGCACCACTCAATCCCGTTTGCTGCAAAGAGAGAAACTCCGAATTATCCAGCATTACCTTGTAGGTATAATCCCTCAACGCTGGATCCAAAACAGTAAATCTCGTTTCCCCCCTCATAAGGACCCTCACGCACTTTCTAAGCTGTGCTTACCGCGTCTGGGTGCAATCCAAAAACAGCTGCAGTTGATCAGAACTTCATAAAGATTGAGCATAACTTCCCTGCTTTTATACTCAGTGCCTCGACTTACGAAGCCAATGATCCAATGCGCCTTCCTGACGACCCTTTCCATCAAAGGCATCTTTGAACCTCAGGTCCCCGTCAGCCTGCACACAGTCGAGAACTGGACCATTCCGTTTCTATTGCCTCTCCCCATCTCTTCTGTCAAAATGCAGCACTGTTCCTGAGTGTGGTATTAATACTGTGTCTCTGTTACAATATCACTGAGAGCTGAGGCTGCAGCTTTTGTTTCTCCAAGATAATCTTTCTGGAAAAAGCCGGAATTTACAAGGATTGTTGTAATTGAGACATTGTCTGGCCGTCTGTGTCTCACTGCCCTAACTCACTCTGTCTCTGTCTATCCCTCCACGCCCTCTCATCAACTTTATATGAAGGGGGGAATTTGTGGGTTAGTAACTGAGTGCACACAATCTGTACATTCATCTGATCAAATAGAATTCAGCTTGTGAACAAGATCATAATTTCAACCAGTTCTGGGTTCACCCAGGCACAGCTCTAATTGGCTGCAGCCCCCTGAATCTGGGGAACAGACAGTGTGAGCATCGCCGGCCTCAGCGCTTTTAACAGTTACTGACCTGTGAAACTCCAACTAATGCCCGAGAATCCACAGCACAGAGCGAGGAGACGAAGTCCTGGGGCTGTCAATCTGAGACAGAGTTTGACCTGTCAATGTGCAGAGGTGAACATTGTGCCAGCGAGAGTGTGTTAAAGGGGCGGCTGGGTTAGACAAATGTTAGTGTTTGTGTGTCCGCACTCAGCTCCGGATTCTCCAGCCCTTCTTGTGTCAAATCGAAAGATTCTCTTGTCATTAGATCGTGCTGCTGTCCTGCTCAGACCTGAAGAAAGAAGTTAAGCGAAAGTTTTGGTCGATTTCAAGGTTTCAGTCGACAAACGAACTCTGAGTCAGCGCTCGACTGAGAGAGCGCGATCAATTCAGCAAAGAGACGTGTTGAAATGGAAATTGCTGCCCTGAATTCAGATGGAAATTTCTCAACGGGAAATTTTCAGATTTCAGTAATAGAAGTAGGACAGTCTGAGAATCTGGAGTGTCCAATTTTAATTGCAGTGGGAGAGTTTGTGAGGAGAGTGAAACACAGAGAGGCTGGAGGAGCCGGGAGCTGACAACAGCTTGTCTCTGCTCCGTCTGCTCTCTGCCTTTCAGCTGCTCTGTGCCGCCACCGCTAGTTTCATTTCGGATCCAGGTCTGACTCTCACAGACATTTTCCAGACATTCTTGGATATAATTTTGTCGGTCTGGGACATATTGTACCAGAAATATATCTTGTGCGTAAACAATACAACAACCGCTTTCTAAATGAGCTGCCCAGCTCGGTTCAATGTGTCAGAAATTATTGGACGATTTTAAAGCAACATCGATTTGGATGCAGAATTCTCTCATCTCTGAATATATTCCATCACTTTATCGCTTGTGTTTGGAGTCCGGGGCAAAGTGACCACTTAATCCAAAGACATTTTGAAATTAATTCAAACATGAAATTTCCTGATGTCTTCTGAATATCTATAATCTTCCTTTACTAACGGTCCGATATGATTATAATTCCCGATATTCGACATGTTCCTTCCATTCCCAAGCGATTTTAAGCAGGAATACTTAACGCCCAGTAGTGAACAGCTTGTAGCATTTTTTGAATGAACATGATATTTTATCATCGAAGCCGTGTGTGTCATTACATAAGAATGTTACTCTGAAATGAGACGTAGTTTTGTCCTTGTGTCCTGATTGTGCTCTTTTTCTTTCTTCCTCCGTCATGATTTTTCTCATGGAAGGGAGTTACAGCACAGACGCCATTCGGCCCATCTTGTCGATGCCAGCATAGTTCCCGATCATTATTGAAAAATACCACAGCAAATTACAACTCAATATCATGGGCTGCCCTGGAGAAGCCAATTAAACATTTCTCGTCTCAGTCACTGCGCGGACGGCTTGAACCTGCGCGTGGAAACGAGGGTTTCGAGTCGAACGCCTTAACCACACAGCCACCGTAGCTGCCTATCTCTTAAAGTGATGTAATCGTCTCAGCAATGTTCATCTTAACTTCGTAAGAAGTCTCACAACACCAGTTTTAGTCCAACAGGTTTATTTGGCAGCAAAAGCCACTCGCTGGAGTCACATGATGAAGGAGCAGCGCTCCGAAAGCTAGTGGCTCTTGCTACCAAATAAACCTGTTAGACTTTAACCTGGTGTTGTGAGACTTCTTACTGTGTTTACCCCAGTCCAACGCCGGCATCTCCACATCATCTTAACTTCGTCAGGCACCAGGATTGTGCAGAGAACAGTGTGAGCTGAAATATGTTCCTCGTTTATTTGGTGTCCTATTCTTTGACTGAGAATTTATTTATTAGTTCAGACTTGTTCTTCTATTTCAATATTGTTTTCAGTATAAACAAATTGAAACCGATTTCTCCGTCCGAAAAAAATAAAATTAAAACGGGAAGTCCTTTTTATTTCGTTGCCGCCTATTGTTCTGTTCGAACTTTAGTATATCCACATGCTTTGAAACGCAAGAGATGGTGGATACGGTCCGAAGTAAATTATCGTTGAGCGTCTTCAAGACAGAAATTGATAAATTCTTGATTTCTCGAGGAATTAAGGGCTATGGGGAGAGAGCGGGTAAATGGAGTTGAAATCAACCATGATTGAATGGTGGAGTGGACTCGATGGGCCGAATGGCCTTACTTCCGCTCCTATGTCTTACGGTCTTATGGTCTTATCAAGGTGATGGCCGGGAAGCGCACTCGAGCCAACTGCTTGGAATGCAGCTATGCTCACCACTATCACACCATCTCCCGCTCTGTTTCATTAATTGTTATTTTCATTCGTTATAATTACGGAACTACCTTAGTTGCCGAATTCATCGGACACCAGGTGTATCGTAATGCAGTTTGTAGACTGAAATTGTTTACTCTCGTTTTTTGGACAGTTTAATATTACACCTTTCTGGGGACTCAATTATTGGTTTTGAGGCCTGGTCTTTCACTTAAACAAAGTTTCCCACTGAAAGCAAATTTAGATTCCAAGTCAAGCGCCTGAACCACTCGGCCATCGCAGCTCCTTATTGGCCAGTCGATGCAACCACCGCAGTTCATATTGACTTCATCAGGATGATTGAGATCACAGTCAGGGAGGTCAACTGTGCTCGGTTCCCTTTGTTTTATATATTTATCTCTGACTGAGAATTCATTCATTAGATCAGAGACTTGTTCATCTATTACAGTATTTGCTTTCAGTATAAAGAAACTGAAGCCGAATTTTCCGTCCGGAAAAATGAAATGCAAACGTGAAGTCCATTTTATGACATTGCCGTCAAATGCTGCGTTCTCGCTGTTTTTGTCCACATGATTTGAAACGCAAGAGACCGTGGATAAGATTCTAAAAAAAATGATGAATGCGATGGCTGGGAATCGAACCCGGGTCAACTGCTTGGAAGGCAGTTATGCTCACCACTATATCACCACCGCTTGCTCTGCTGATGGGCCCCTTATTTTCATTAGATATAATTACGCAACTTCCTGAGTTGCTGATTTCATCAGATACCAGGTGTGTCCATAGCACAGTTCATAAACTGAACTTGGCTTGTCTCCTTTTTCTGGACAGTTGAACTTACCTTTTTTTACTGTTGTTCCTGACTGAGAACTCATTGATTAGTTTTGAGATCTGTTCTTCCATTGAAACAAAGTTTACACTGAAAGCAAATTGAAGCTGGATTTTCCGTTCGTAACTCATTGATAATAAGAATATTCAGTGAATTTCATTTTAGGAGTGACCCTCTGCAGTTCTTACCTGCGATAGCTAATTAAATAAGTCACCACTGCGATGGTCAGGAACTGACTCTTGGTCAAATGCACGCACAGTCACCACTACACCACCATCGCTCACCTAAATCTGACACTCCCCGTGCATTTACGGAACGAATACACAAGCAACGAGGTGGCATAGAAATCAGAGATTAGAGAATCCTATAAACGACATTCCATTTCTGGGAGTTTTATATTTTCCGTAGATCGGGGTGTGCAGCATCGCTCAATCAGAAAATAGATCTCTGGAACATGGAATTTGGTTAATATCATTTTTTGCAATCATTTTAATTGGTAAGAATCATGTTGTTCTTCTTTCACTCCAATCCAAAAAGGTTCTGAATGAATGGCTGCCTTGTTGCACAACACGCGTTCAGCCAGCAGTGAACAATAATTTGGATTTGCTGTTTGTGTCAAGACATCGGGAACAGGAATGGAGTTGCTGCTGCCCGCGGAGCTGGGCCAAGCAAGAGGCACAGATACTGACCAACTGTACCCGCTCCAAATAGATTCACGAAATTAATGAACAAACGGAAAACAAGCGCAACTGATCTTTTAAGGAGCTACGACAGTCTCTGAAAGCATTATATTAACAACTCTTCAAGAATCAATTTGCTGCAACTACTTCAATATGAACCGTTTCAATGTCAGCCTTATTCATGGCCAGTTCACAAACAGGCATTGACTGGTTAGAAGTTTTAACGTTATCAGAAAACAGTTATCAATATTCTCAGAGAAGTGAAACAACCGCCCAAACTTCATAGAATCCCTATAGTACTGAAGAAGGCCAATCGGCCCATCGAGCCTGTGCCAACAACAATCCCATGCAGGCCCCATCCCCGTAACCTCACGTATTTAACATGCTAACGCTCCTGACCCGAAGGGGCTATTTTACATGACCATTGCACCTAACCCGGCACTAGTTTTCATGGCGGAACAGCCGATTCTGGAAAGAAAATACCTGCTACTAGGACCGCAAATGAAGCTGGCGTCTGCTTTGGAGCTTCTGAAACCACATGTTCTCATGCTGGCAAACTCCTGCCCAAAGCTTGTGTCCTGATTTAAATCGATTGCCAGCTCGAGTTTCTGATTTGGATGAAGAATATGGAATGGTGCTGGACTATTCACCCCTCAAACCTGTGGAACTCTGAGTCTTACCTTCACCTTGGTCCGTGAACCTCAAAATAAGTGTTCAGTTTACCCTCAATCAGTCAATGCGGAGGCAGAGATTTAAATGTAATAACAATAAAGATGGAATTAAAAAAATTTCGGCAGAGATTTTACAGCTTTCCCCGTGTAGTCAGAATGGCCGAGCTGTCTAAGGTTCGGGTAGCAGTCTCCACTAGAGGTATGGGTTCAAATTCTGCTCCTGATGTTGGTTTTTCCTTCTCGAGGCGCACCCAAACCCAATAAATCTCTCACATGGCAGCACAAGGACAGCAGATGCAGAGAAACAACGACCACCTCTCAGTTCCATTCCGCGACGCACATCATCCTGACTTGAAAATATATCGCCGTTCCGATGGTTCGCAATCGTGGAAATCCCTCCCAAAGGGGCTTGCTTTATTTCTGCGTGAAATTGAAGATGGCTGATGAGAAGAAACAAACATCGAAACCAGTTCCCAAGAAGGAAGCGAAGAAAGTGATGAAGAAACCGGTAGCAAAGGGCGGGAAGAAGCGGCGAATGTCCAGGAAGGAGAGTTACTCCATCTACATCTACAAAGTGATGAAGCAGGTTCACCCCGACACCGGCATGTCCTCCAAGGCCATGAGCATCATGAACTCGTTCGTGAACGATATTTTCGAGCGCATCGCGGGTGAGGCTTACCGCTTGGCCCATTGCAACAAGCGCAGCACCATCAGCTCCCGGGAGATCCAGACCGCCGAGCGCCTGCTGCTGCCCGGGGAACTGACCAAGCACGTCGTGTCGGAAGGGACAAAGGCGGTGACCAAGTACACCAATTAAAACTCCCCAATGGACTGAAAAGAACCCCAAACACAACGGCTCTTTTAAGAGCCACGCACAATCTCTGTGAAAAAGCTGTTCCATCTTTTCCCTTATTAAGTTAATGAGAGATCTATTTCTGGAGGATAGGGATTTGTCCCGTTACAGAATGCTGTGAATGGGACTTCAGACCCGCCCCTCACACACACTTTCACATTGATGGGACAATCAAACTGAACTGAGAGTGGATTATTAAACTCAGTTTGGGATTTGTGAGGGGCAATGAGGAGAAACACAATATTAGGAAGCCATTACTTAAATTTAATAATACCTATATTGAGAGCTTTAACAATTGGTGAATTAACTTCATAATACAATGATGTTTATTGATCTCTGGTGATCTCGGAGTCGCAGCCTGAACAGAAGAAAGGCGGGAATGAGGAGGTTCTTCTCGGGGTCATCTGTGTATTCCGCAGTTTTCTCAGAGGACGGAATCAGCGAGATTTGTGCACACTCAGGACCCTGAGCCCATCGTAGCGATCCCCCCCCCCTTTCCCTCCGCCCCCCCCGCCCCCCCCCCCCCCCCCCACTCCCTGCAGCCCCGATTCTCCGGACACAATGCTGCCGATTCAACCGGCAGGATATGGCGGGAATTCTCTCCACACTTCCGATTGTAATATTCCCAGCCGCTTTCAGGGGAGAGGATCAGAAATCAGCCTTTCCCTCTGTCCCTGTGAAGCCTGTGTGAAGGAGTTGGCTGGGAATCTCTGTTTTTGCTTTTCCAGTGAGCTGAGATTTGCTCCGTTTTAAATTGCTGAACGGGGTCTTATTTCCGCTGGTGACAGATAACAGATTGAGAAAATCAAACTGTTCCTAAAATAGCGCCAGGATTCTGTGAGGGAAAATACAATAAACAGATTCTAAAGTGTGAGATTGAAATAGTTTCCTGAACATTCAGGCGTTCGGTTATTTTCTATTTTTCCTGTACTGAAATTGGCGGGCTTTTCCAATTTGGAAATGTAAACCAATCAAAACCTCCCATTTCTTCTCCTGGCTCTCAGATTGGTTACGAACCTGATTGAAATGATAGTGACCAATCAGAGCTCGAGTCTGGCTTCAGCCTCGCAAACCGCTCACAATGATTATTAATCGAGATTAAACTGACGGAATGTGTATTTGAGTTGTCAAATGTACTGTGTTCGCGCGGACAAATAATTGAAGGAACCGGAATAAATGTGATATTTCGTCCACGGAAGTTAAAGAGAAGAGTGTCGCCAGCTCCTTGTCACACATTCCGCATATTTTCACTGACAGAGAAGCAAACAGCTCATCAGTTCCACGTCTGAGACAGCAGAAATAAATCCAGAGGCGCATTTTCAATCCACTGCTCTAACAGCAGGAAAGCCAGATGTAGTGTTCACATCAGGCCAAACTTTCGTATTAGGATGGCCGAGAGGTTAAGGCGTTGGATTTAAGATCCAATAGACATATGTCCTCGTGGGCTCGAACCCTACTCCTGGTAAATAGATTTTTTAACACGACAGTGCTTCATTTCTCCTCCATGAACGGTATGCTTTGTCGAACCAGCATGCAAGAAACTGGAATTTTCACAGCAGAATAATACATGAGACAATAAGAAATCAAAACAAACTCAGTACAACTAACAGGGGGATTCATCAATCCCAGTCCAAATTCTCATCAATTATCAGATCATCGCTGTGTCAACCACACAATAGTGCAGCCTCAGCTCCAAATTAAATATCAGATAAAACTGACAGATGGTTTTCTGTTAAAAGTTACACAACCTGAATAATGTACTCTGAGATTCGAGTTAAATACCAGTCATATCACCAAATCAGGGGTTTAGAAGTGGTCGCAATAATCCCCACAGTCTGCCCTCACATACATTAGGTACACATTCAAATCTCAAATACATTCTCAGATTCGGATATTCTGAAAGCTCGGATACAAACACAAATGCCAGTTGAAAACTTACCCTGCTTATGAAACTAAAAGTTACAACATCAATTTGATGGCTACGAACTGAACTATAAATTATAAACTAACGCTAAATCCTCACTCACACTGTGCCAGGTGGAAGACACTCTACCAATTCCAGACTGGACTTCATTTTACATGCATGTCAAAATTCTTACACAGAATCAGGCTGAGTGTCACAGATCAAATCAATGTGAACAACCTGAGTGAAACTTGCATAGCAATCCAGTATCAGATTGAAGGATACATTATCTTTCACAATTGTGTTCACACTGACAGAGATTTATTGCTGGGCTGAAACTCACACACATTGTTTGCTTAACACCTACCACATCAGTGGTCTGTTTCGGTGCTGGAAAGTTATTTGGAATTAATCCAAATTCATAAATAGTCCCAGAGACTGCAGATTATTTAATTAATCCCAAACTCATACTAAATACCAAAGATTGATAGATGAGATGATAGTTCTCGCTCACATGCACTTTCAGGAGCTGAAAAATACAGGCTGCTTGCTGCACTCACTCAGAGGAGCTGTGCCTGAGTGATATGAAATAAATTGCACACATCAATTGTATCACTGAGAGATTTAGAAACAATGCAAGACTCACACAGAGTAATGAATGCAAAAGGAAGAATAGCGAGAGAGAGAGATGTGTGACAGATAACAAATGAAACCCGCAATTTTAAACAGCACCAGAGACTTACATACAGAATTATTTCCAATGATAGGACCAGCATAAAGCTGATGTTCCATAAACAGTACCACGGGAATTAACGCATATGTTCCAAAAACAGCGCCAGGGGACTTAAAATTATCGATGATCCCCACATTTATATGAAATTTACTGTTTATTCATGAGTCACAAGTACGCTTACATTAACATTGCAATGAAGTTACTGTGAAAATCGCAGAGTCGCCGCACTCTGGCACCTGTTCAGGTACACTGAAGGAGAGTTTAGTACGGCCAGTGCACCTAACCAGCGTGTTTTTGCCCTGTGGGAGGAAACCGGAGCACCCGGAGAAAATCCACGCAGACACAGTGAGAACATGCAAACTCCACGCAGGCAGTGGCCCAAGCCGGGAATCAAACCCGGGTCCCCTGTGCTGTGAGGCAACAGTGCTAACTCCAGTACCACTGAGACACCCCACAGACATATCACAGAATAAAGAACCATTGACAGGTCCAGAATGATACCACACTCACACACTTTATAACAGTCCGAGACACTCACAGAAACAACACCAGACAAATTCAGATACGGAATGGTTCCAGATACTGAAACAGGTGAACTGATTCCCACACTGATTGTGTGCCCTGGGCAGTCCATAGCTACAGGGATGCGGTGAATCACGGTGACAAATCCGACCATATACACCACCAGGCAGGTCACGACTGCATAATGTGATTCTGCAATGGGACAACACTTACTAAATAATCCTGATTGTGCTCAGAATTACACTGACAATGTGACCAGAAAAGCAGAGTTTTTTAAAAAGCAACCTCCCATTGAAGATGGAGGTGAGGAGGAACCTTTTTGATCAGTGGTTTTTTTTTTTACTTCGTCCATTCATGGGATTAGGGCATCGCTTGCTCAGCCAGGATTTATTGCCCGTCCATAATTGTCTTGAAGTACGCTGTGCTGAACTGCAATCTTCAACTGCTGCCATAAATGTCATGTAGGTACACCCACAGTGCGATTCGGGGGTGGGGGGTGGGAGGTGTTGGGGAGTGGGAAGTTTCTGGGTTCTGACCTACTGAAACTGAAGGAACGGCGATACATTTCCAAGTCCTGATGGTGAGTGCCTTGGAGGGAGATTCCCAGGTCGTATTGTTCTGATGCGTCTGCTGCCCTTTTCCTTCTCGGCCAAAGTCACGGTGGGTTTGGAAGGTGCTGCCAAATTAGCCTTTGTTAATTCAGGCAATGCATCTTGTGGATGGTACACACCGCTGCCGCTGTCTGCCAATGACAATGTAAGCCTATTTGTGACTCATAAATAAACTTTAATTTTTGGTGGAGGGAGTGAATATCGGTGGATGGGGAGCGAATGAAGGCAGATGCTTTGTACAGGATAGCGTCAAACTTTGACTGTTTATGGAGCTGCATTCACCCAGGTAAGTTACGTCTGGAAACCGAGTACTCCGGATTCCTTCCACAGTCCCAAAACGTGCCGGCTGGTTGGATTTGCCATGCTAGATTGCCTTTGGTGTGTTAAGAAGTGAAGGTAAGATAGATTAGTGGTCGGACAGACAGAGGGTAGTGGTCGAAGGGTCTTTTTCCGGCTGGAGGTCTGTGACCAGTGTTCCGCAGGGCTCTGTACTGGGGCCTCTGCTATTTGTGATATATATAAATGATTTGGAAGAAGGTGTAACTGGTGTAATCAGCAAGTTTGCGGATGACACGAAGATGGCTGGACTTGCGGATAGCGAAGAGCATTGTCGGGCAATACAGCAGGATATCGATAGGCTGGAAAATTGGGCGGAGAGGTGGCAGATGGAGTTTAATCCGGATAAATGCAAAGTGATGCATTTTGGAAGAAATAATGTAGGAAGGAGTTATACAATAAATGGCAGAGTCATCAGGAGTGTAGAAACACAGAGAGACCGAGGTGTGCAAGTCCACAAATCCTTGAAGGTGGCAACACAGGTGGAGAAGGTGGTGAAGAAGGCATATGGTATGCTTGCCTTTATAGGACGGGGTATAGAGTATAAAAGCTGGAGTCTGATGATGCAGCGGTATAGACCGCTGGTTAGGCCACATTTGGAGTACTGCGTCCAGTTCTGGTCGCCGCACTACCAGAAGGACGTGGAGGCGTTAGCGAGAGTGCAGAGAAGGTTTACCAGGATGTTGCCTGGTATGGAGGGTCTTAGCTATGAGGAGAGATTGGGTAGACTGGGGTTGATCTCCTTGGAAAGACGGAGAATGAGGGGAGATCTAATAGAGGTGTATAACATTATGAAGGGTATAGATAAGGTGAACAGTGGGAAGCTTTTTCCCAGGTCGGAGGTGACGATCACGAGGGGTCACGGGCTCAAGGTGAGAGGGGCGAAGTATAACTCAGATATCTGAGGGATGTTTTTTACACAGAGGGTGGTGGGGGCCTGGAATGCGCTGCCAAGTAGGGTGGTGGAGGCAGGCACGCTGACATCGTTTAAGACTTACCTGGATAGTCACATGAGCAGTCTGGGAATGGAGGGATACAAACGATTGGTCTAGTTGGACCAAGGAGCGGCACAGGCTTGGAGGGCCGAAGGGCCTGTTTCCTGTGCTGTACTGTTCTTTGTTCTTTGTTCTTTGTTCTATTAGCGGGGTGAGTGCATGGTGCTATGGGTATAGGGCATGGATGGGATGCTCTGTCAGAGAGTCGGTGGAGACTCCATGGGCCGAATGGCCTTCAGCACTGTCGGGATTCTATGATTTTAATGCCTTTTGACTGTGTCAGAACTGCCCTGAGAAAAGGGGGAAAGCTGTGTTTGTAGCATTTACAGCAGAGAGCTCGTTGCAGCTTAAACTGTTGATTGCAAGCGAGAGTTGATGAAAATGACTGAGTCCTGTAAAAGAATAGGTGAGATACTTGTGGGAAACAACCGAATGTTTTTTAAAAAAATCTGATATTGGAAACGGAAATAGCAGAAATTGGTACTGACCTATCGATCCCTGGGTCATGGGCCCAGAACGCTTCCGCTGCGCCACTCTGCTACACACTGGCGATATCGTACTTATTGTTGTCGTGCCATACAGGACAAAATTTCACTGTCGTTTACCAGGTGGATTCCTGGGATGGCAAGTCTGGCGTCTGAGGAAAGATGAAGTCAGTTCGATTATATTCATTGGAACCAACAGCGAAAATGCTGGAAAATCTCAGCATCTGGCAACATCCGTAAGGAGAGAAAAGAGCTGAGATTTTGAGTCCAGATGACCCTTTGTCAAAGCTAAAAGGCATAGAAAGTGGGAGATATTTACACTGCAGGGGGAGGGAATGAAAGATGAGTCCATGGAAACCAGGGGAAAAGACTGCTAATAGCTGTCCACAGAGAGAATAAAGGGTGTGAATGGCCAAACGGCAGAGAAGCTTTTATCCTGATGTTCTTTGGAGTTTAGAAGATTGAGAGGGGTCTCATAGGAACTTATAAAATTCTAACAGGACTAGAAATGGTAGATTCAGGTAGAATGTAACTGATATTCAAAGACTGAGGTGAGGAGAAATGTCTTCACCCAGAGAGTGGTGAATCTGTGAAAATAGCGAATGCAGAAAGTTAGTTGAGGCCAAAATGTGTGATGTCAAGAAGGAATTAGATATAGCTCTTGTGGCTAAAGGGATCAAGGGATATGGGTGGAAGGTGGGATCAGGAAGTCGAACTTGATCAGCCAGGATCATAATGAACGGTAGATCAGGCTCGATGGGCCGAAGGGCCTATTGCTTCTATTCGCTGTTTAAAGAGAACAAAGAAAAGTGCAGCAAAAGAATCGGCCCTTCGGCCCTCCAAGCCCGTGCCGAACATGGTGACCGAATTAAACTGAAGAAAAAACCTTCTGCCCTTCCTCAGTCCATATCTCTCCATTCCCTCCGTAATCATGCACCCACCCTTACATGTTGCTAGTGTGCCTGCTTCGACCACCTCCTGTGGCAAACTGTTCCAGGCACCCACCACTCGCTGTGTGAAAAACCTCCCCCGCACATCTCTCTTAAACTTTCCCCCTCTCACCTTGAACATGTGCCCCCTTCCACCCCTGGGAGAAAGTCTGTTACTATTCACCTTGTCTTTGCCTCTCACAATTTTGATGATCTCTATCAGGTAACCCCTCAGCCTCTGTCTTTTCAGTGAAAACAATCCTAGTTCATGCAACCTCTTCTCCTCGCCAACAACCTCGAGACCAAGCAACAACTTTCTAAGCATGAAAGAGAGGAACCAGTGAGTGTGGAACAGAATCCACCCAGAGTCATCACCTTCAGGGGAAGGGAGACAGGAACCAGTGAGTGTGGAGCTGAACCCAATGAAAACCATTGCCTTGAGAGAAAGGGAGAGGAACCAGTGAGTGTAGAACTGAACTGCGCCAGCGCCAGCATCTTCGAGAGAGAGAGAGGAACCAGTGAGTGCATGACGGAGCCCAGCCAGAGTCAGCACCTTCAGGAGAGTTGGAATAGTGAGGATAGGTAGTTGAGAAGACTGCATGGCTGCATGGATGGTACAGGAGGGAGGGCTATAGATTCCTGGGGCAGAGCGACCATTTCAGGCAGAACTGGGAACGGTACAATTTGGACAGATTACATTTGAACAGGAAGGGGACCAACATCCTCCCTGGGAGCTTTGTGAGAGCTGTTGGGATGGATTTATACTAAACTGGTAAGGGGATAGGATCCTGACAGGTAGTGATAGAATCTTCAGATTTGCCAAGTGGTCACAGCCAGGACGGAGTGACTGCAGCTTAGGCAGCGAAGAGGACTCAGAGGGCAGCTGTGTCAGCCTCTACAACTAACCAATAGGTTTGAGGTTCTTCCAGCTTCTTTGGATAAGAGCGGGGGCTGTAGGATGGATGAGGTGACTGACCTTTGCACTGGAGTACGGATGCCATTCAAGTACTGATAGAAGGGGTATAGTGAGGAGAAGTGAGACTGCTCTCTGTAGCAAGGAGCAAGAGTTCAGATGGCTGTGAGGAAGAATTCTGAGTATGAATATGAATCTGCAATTAAAAATCTAATTGTCCCTTGTCATAAAACCCTATCTGGTTTACTAATGCGCTTTAGGGAAGGAAGTCTATTGGGCAGGCGTGTGTCTGAATTGTCAAGTCTCGATGTAACAAAAGCATGGATGAGGATTTCAGGTGCGGGTGAGTTGACGTATAATCAACAATGCGTGATCTTGCACAGCTGGAAATAGGTGATCTTGGTGAAGGGACAATATGTGGTCAGAATCTCATTTCCGAGTCCAATGAGTTCCCAAGATTATGAGGGTTTGTTTCAACCTCAGACATTGACCAGTGGGAGAGATGGAGTCAGTGACTGGGAACGGAATTTGTGGTGGGAACTTTGGTTTTCCAAATATTTAATTGGGGGAATTCTCTGCTCAGCCAGTACTGGAGGTCAAAGAAGGATTCTATTAAATTAATAACAGAAGTTGGTTGTGAAGGGTGATGTTGAGGTAGAGCTGGGTGTTGTAAGCATGCACGTGAAAACGACCACTGTGCTTTGAGATAATGTCACCAAGGGGTAAGATGAGAAGTAGGACGGAGCCAAGGATAGATCCTTGGGGAATTTGGGTGGTAACAGCAGAGGAGTGGGGAGAGAAAACATTGCAGGTGATATTCTGCATATGACCAGAAAGATAAGTTTGGAACCAGCTGATTGCAGTCTTACCCAACTGAACAATCCCTCCTCATCCTTCTCAACCTGTCCATGCCTTTGACATGGTTGACTGCACCATCCTAAACCAATACCTTCCCACTGTGAGGTCAGTGTTCACAGCAGATGACGGTGTTAACGTACCTGACATGCCAGGGAAACATGATGAAGAACGTCTGGGCCTCAGTAAACGAGTCAGGAGAAGGCTGGAGTTCTCAATCATCTTCGTCTCAGGCGGCAGCTCCTCCATCTCAATGTGTGGTGAGATAAGACCATTCTGCTCAGTCAGGAACACCCAGATTGACTGTCAGAGATAGAGGTTGTAATTATAACCAAACAATGTGTAACCAAGCCCCACCCAAACACAGAATCATAGAATCCCTACAGTGCAGAAGGAGGCCATTCGACCCATCATGTCTGCTCTGACCAAATTCCCACCCAGGCCCTTTCCCTCTAAACCCACATATTTACCCTGCTAATCCCACTAACACTTGGGTCAATTTAGCATGGCCAATCAACCCAAACCACATCTTTGGTATGGGAGGAAACCGGAGCACCCAGAGGAAACCCACGCAGAGACGGGGAGAACGTGCAAACTCTGCACAGACCAGTGACCCGGGGCCGGAATTGAACTTGGGTCCCTGGCGCTGTGAGGCAGCAATGCTAACCACTGTGACACCTTTCCTTTCCCAGAAAGCACCGAAGGATCCCAGTATCTCTCTCTGGCCGATGCAGATTGAGGTGCTCTAACCCGGTATGGCACTGAGCCCCACATGCAGAGCACTAGAAGATCCCAGTATCCCTCCCTGGCCTATGCAGAGTTAGGGGCTCTTACCTGGTGTGGCACTGAGCCCCACACATAGAGCACGGGAAGATCCCACTGTCTGTGCTTATTGGTCTGACTCCAGGTGGTTTGCAGCACCGCCACTGCTGAGACTGGGGAACTGCAGCGTGACAGGTTTACATAGCAAGCCGACATTGGAAACCCTGAGCTGCGGATTGAGAGCCGGGCGGGACGGAATTCTCGATGCCAACACCCTTCACCCATCCAGAGCCCCGCCGCGGGCTCAGGATCCCGGCCCGGAGACTGAAACCACTGGCCGGACATTTGCTGCCGCTCCGTCCGGTGTCTGATGGGCCCAGGGTAAATTCCCGCCATCGACCTGTGACTGGCAGCTGGGAAAACCAATCAGAAATTGACGCATCACTGTTATTCAATGGACGGTCTGCGTCGACTGATTGACAGCTACTTTGTCCAACCTGTGAGCTCCATTCGACTGAATTAAGAAAATAATGAAAATGACGATCACGCTGCGAACAAAACACGGCCCTAATGTGATTGACATCTTCGTTAGCCAATCGCAACGCACTGACCAATCAGTGTGCGCCGAGTTTGCGCGACTCGCGGAGCGTCAATCCCAGCCAATCGCAACGCACTGACCAATCAGTGTGCGCCGAGTTTGCGCGACTCGCGGAGCGTCAATCCCAGCCCAGCGCTATTGCGTCATTCAATTCGATCCGGGGCTGATCCCAATGAGAAATCAGAGAGCTGGAGGCGGGAAGAATCCTTAAAGTGGAATCGCTCAGAGAATTATAGTTGTGCAACTATTATTTGCTGATGGCAATTGAAGAGTCAAAAGTCAGACTGTGCAAAAGATGAAACCCGCGGGAAAGGAAAGAGGAAATGAATGAACGGGAAGGAACGCAAGTGAGAAGCAGAGGCGTTTAGAGAGGGAATTCCAGAGCTGAAAGCACGTCAATCACAGGTGGAGAGAATGAAATGAGGGTTGCTCACGAGGCCAGAATCAGATGAGCTCACACATTTCAAAGGATTCTTGGGCTGGAGGTGATGAATCATAGAAACATACAGTACAGAAAGAGGCCAATCGGCCCATCCCAGGCTGTACCTCCATATATTTTACCCACTAATCCCGCTAATCTATCCATCCCAGGCTGTACCTCCATATATTTTACCCACTAATCCCGCTAATCTATGCATCCCAGGACACTAGGGGCAATTTTAGCATAGCCAATCAACCTAACCCGCACATCTTTGAATTGTGGGTGGAAACCGGAGCTCCCGGGGAAAACCACGCAGACACGAGGAGAATGTGCAAACTCCACACAGACAGTGACCCAAGCCGGGAATCGAACCCAAGTCCCTGGAGCTGTGAAGCAGTAGTGCTAACCACTGTGCTACCGTGCCGCCCACGGCATGAAAGGGAGGAAGAGCTGAGGACATGGAGGGATTTGGAAACAGGGATAAGAATTTTAACATTGAGGCATTACTTAACCACGAGTCAGTGTTTGTCAGTGAGCACAGGGTTGATGCATGAATGGTATTTGGAGTAAATTCTGATATGAGAAATCAATTAGCAGCTTTTTAGACCCAGCAGCACAATAAATCGGATCAGAAGTGGACCACATGGCCCCTCAAGCCTGCTGTTCCAGTAAATACGGTCATGTTTTAGATTCTCAAACCACGGAATATTTGCAATGTACTACAACCCTTTTGGCCCATCAAGTCCACACTGCCTCATTGAAACGGCATTCTACCGAATCCCACTCCCCCACCTCACAGCCCCAGAAACCCGGGTTTGTTTCTGGCCGTTGGTGACTGTGCAAAATCTGCACATTCTCCCCGTGGGTTTCCTGGGTGCTCTCGTTTACTCGCGTGGTTCCACGATGTGCAGGTTAGGTGGATTGGCCTTGCTATATGTACCTATAATGTCCAAAGTTGTGTACATTCGGCATTGATTCGGTGCAATTGTGACACTCAGTTTGAAATTTTACATCTGGTTCTTGATGAACTCGGGAAGATGAAAACCTTGGTCATAATATCCCTAAAGTGCAGAAGGTGGACATTCGGCCCATTGAGTCTGCCCTGATTCTCTGACCTCTTCACGCAACCTCACATATTTACCCTGTTGATCTTTCTAAACTAAACATACTGGGACACATCAGGGAGAATTTAGCATGGTAAATTCACTTACCCTATCAATGGAGTGAGTGTGTGTGTGTGTGTGTGTGTGTGTGTGTGTGTGTGTGTCGGGGGGGGGGGGGGGGGAGGCGGCGGGAGGAGGGGGGGGTTGATGGGGAGGGGGCAAGAGCACCCGGAGGAAAGCAATGTGGACACAAAGAATATGTGGAAATTGCAAACAGGCCGTCACCCAAGGCCTGAATTGAATCCGGGTCCCTGTCATTGTGCGGCAGCAGTGCTAACCACTGTGCCACTCTTCTTTTTCTTATAAAAGACCAAAAGACATAGGAGGGGAATTAGGCCACTCTGCCCATCGAGTCTGCTGCGCCATTCAATCATATATTTATCTCATTCCCATTCTCCTGTCTTTTTCCCATAACCACTGATCCCGTTATTAATCAAGAACCTATCTATCTCTGTCTGAAAAAACACTCAATCACCTCGCCTCCACAGCCTTCTGCGGCAATGAGTTCTACAGATTCACCACTTTCTCGCTGAAGAAATTCCTCCTCATCTCTGTGTTCAAGGAACGTCCCTTTAGCCTGAGGTTGTGCCCTCTGCTTCTAGTTTTTCCTACTCGTGGAAACATCCTCTCCATGTCCACTCTATCCTGGCCTCAGTTTCAATAAGATCCCCCCTCATCCTTCTAAACTCCAACGAGTGCAGACCCCGAATCCTCAACCGTTCCTCATATAACAAGCTCTTCATTCCAGGGATCATTCTTGTGACCCTCCTTTGGACTCATTCAAAAGGCCAGCACATCCTTCCTTAGATACGGGTCCCAAACTGCTCATGATACTCCAAATGGGGTCTGACCAGAGTCTTTGTCGGCCTCTGAAGTACATCCCTGTTCTTGTATTCTAACCGTCTCGACATTGCATTTGCCCTCCTAAATGCCGGCTGCACCTGCACATTAACCTTAAGAAAATCTTGAACTCGGTCTCCCAAGCCCCTTTGTGTTTCTGATTTCCGAAGCATTTCCCCATTTAGAAAATAGTCTATGCTTCTATTCCTCCTTCCATAGTGCATAACCTCACAGTTTTCCACATTGCATTCGATCTGCCACTTCTCTGCTCACACTCCTAGCCTGTCCAAGTCCTTCTGCAGCAGCCACCCACCACCCCCGCACCACCGCCCCCCCCCCCCCCCCCCCCGCGCCCCACCCACCCCACGCCTGCTTCCTCAATGCCACCTGTCCCTCTACAGGTCCTCTCAGACTTATTTGCCTCATGAAAAATACCCAACTTCTCAAATTTATCTTCAATGCTGCAGGTCGTGATCAATAGAATCATTCATGGGAATCTCCTTTGCACTCTCTCCAATGTCTTCACAATCTTCTTCAATTGTGATGCCCAGAACTGGACTCACTGCTCCAGGTGAGGCCTGTCTAATGTACTTAAAAGCTCAACTTGACCTTCTTATTCATGTATTCGATCCTCCAAGAAAACGTATGATGCCATTTGCTTTATTCTCTGCTCTCTCAACTTTCACAACCAACTTCAATTATTGTTGTACTTAGAAACCGAGATCCCTTTGTTCCTGCATTTCCTTAAGAGTTTCTCCCTTTCTTTCTCCACACTCTCAAAATGAATCAACTCACACTTCTGAGCATTGAACTTCATCTAATTAGGTGCATTGACGCGAACAGATCCTGGAGTATGGCGACTGGGGGAATTTCACATTAACTTCATTGCAGTATTTATTCGGCAAAATCCTTACTTATTACTAATATATAAACTTTATTTAAAGTTCACTTTACTTTACTTTTACTTTATCTGCCACTCGTCTGCCCAGAGGACAGGAATGGAAGCGTTGACTCAGCATTTACACTGAGATGTTCGCTGTTGTTGTGCAAGTGTTTCACTGTTTATACATATATTTCCTGCTGTGCTCTGTGATGTAGAGTGTTCCAGCATGGAAACAGGCCCTTCGGCCCAAAGTGTCCATGCCGCCCAGTTTTTTTTTTTACCTCGGAGCCATTCCCAATTAACCGCGTTTGGCCAATATCCCTCCAGACCCATCTTACCCAGGCAACTGTCTCAAATGTTGTTGAGAGCTTTTTTATCTGCTGTTGTGTAAAATCCTTCCCTGTTGTTGTGTTTCCGGCTCTGTAAATATTTTTTTCTTCTGTTCTGTTAATATTTCCCCTTCTCTTGCAAACGTATTCCCTGATGTGTAAAAAGATTCTCCGTGAAGATGTTTTTGTCAGTAAATCGTTGCGTGTTGTGTTAAGATGTTCCCTCTTCTTCTGTAAAACGCTGGCTGCAGATCGAAGTTTTTTTGCGGGAAAGAGAAGCCAAATACCTGTCTTCGCCATGTTAAAGTCACAAATTATATGCGATTATCGTCATGCTACTGCACCATAAGTGTGAACATGAATAGCAGAGGATGGTTTTGATCCATCGACCTCTGGGTTATGGGCCCAGCACGCTTCCGCTGCGCCACTCTGCTACGCCACAAACCACCCTTGCTGTCTATCAATGTATCCAGGCAGATTTTCACTCCTGTATCCTTTAACAGGAATACGAGTGTGAGGAGGCATCACTGCATCACACCGAGAATACAATAGACAGAGAAAAACACACAATAGCAGCAAGAGAGACTGCTTGGATGCATGTAACGACAGACAAAGGTGCTGGGAAAACGGCAAGAAACGGAATTGCAGGATCGATCACTGATTTTTAAACGAATTTTCTGTTGCAAATCCATGTTTGTACATATATTTCCTGCTGTGTAACTGTGCTCTATGTTGTTGAGAGGTGTTTTCTGTTGTTGTGTAGCATGTCTCCCTGATGCTGTCAATGTCTTTCCGCCTGTGTAAATATGATCCATTTTGTGTCAATATTTTTTAAATATTCTGTTAATATATGCCCTGCTGCGTAAACGTGTTCCCACTTGAGTCAAAATATTCTCCGTGAAGATGTTTTCTGTTCAGCAAATGTTAATTATCTGCTCTCATGATGTTCCATACTGGGTTAAAATGTTGCAGGTTGTGTGAAGATGTTCTCTGTTCTTGCATAAAATTCTGGTTAAACTGCAACTGAAAAAGGATCGCCCAATTTCGACTGTCTTTTACCCTCTGTTAGCGAATGTGATTGGGGATTCATATTGTATCCAATACATGCATGTGAGTGAGATGTGTTCTGTATCTGTCTGTCTCCAGTTGTAGTTGCGAGTTTTTATTTATTTCGAGAGGTGGGCATCACTGACTAGGCCAGCATTCATTGCCAATCACTAACTGACCTTAAGAAGGTGGTGGTTTGTTGTTTTCTTGTACTGCTGCATTCCCTGAGGTGTCGGTACAGCCCCAATGCTGTTAGCCAAACAGTCTTTCAGGATTTTGCCACTGCAGCAGTGAAGGAGCCGCGATGTATTTCCATGTCAGGACGGTGAGTGGGTTAGACGCCGGTTTGGGGCGGGGGTGATGGGGGGGAGGGGGGGGGGGGTGGGTGCGGGGAGGGGGGGGGCGGTGTGGAAGCGGGAGGTGGTGGAGATTGCAGTGCTGGTGCTCGCATGTATCTGCTGCCGCTGTCCTTCGAGGTGGTAGAGGTGGTGGGTTTGTGGGTGCAGTCTAAGGAGAGAAAATGAAAAAAAATATTGTTCCAATTGGCAAAGGAGAGAAGGATGGTTTTTAATGCGCTGAGTGATTAGGACCTGGATTGCACTGCCCGAGACTGTGGCAGAGGCAGCATCAAATCAGGGCTATCAAAGGGGAATGGGTTCAGCACCTGAAGTGAAAGGATTTGCAGGGATATGAGACAAGGACTGGGAAAGGGAAGAGCTGAGTCGTTCTTGTACAGACCAGCACACAGGCAAAGGGCCGAATGGTCTCCCTTTCTTTGTTGTATGCATTCTGAGATTCTGTATGTATGAGTGTTGGACTCATTCTGTATCGCTCTGTCTCTGGTGCGACATATGTGTGTGATATTCATTTTAAATCTATGTGAGAGATTTTGCAAATCTGTACACATTCTACCCGCAAGATACCTAATTGGAACCGGGCCTTTTGTTCTAATTAGTACATGATTCCATACGATCCTCTACTCTAAATCTTCAATGTAACAGCATCTGCTTATCTCTGAAATTCATTCTCCATCGTCTTATTGCCTAGGTTTCCCTTTAGTACATTGGTGCTAGTCGACTCAACTGCTCCAGGTAATAGCAAATTGCAAGTTATATTGACTACATGGGAAAGTACATTAACATTGAATTCTCCATGGGATATAAGGCTGACATCCAATCATTAATTCCTGTTTGATCTGTCTCTGCAAAAGCGATAGTTCATGTCTTTTATCTCTGCTCTACTGCAGTTCTGTATTGCGGCCAGTAGATGTCAGCACACTCTGGTCGTCTGAAGTTTCGATGTGGAGATGCCGGCGTTGGACTGGGGTAAACACAGTAAGAAGTTTAACAACACCAGGTTAAAGTCCAACAGGTTTATTTGGTAGCAAAAGCCACACAAGCTTTCGGAGCTGCAAGCCCCTTCTTCAGGTGAGTGGGGTCTGAAGTTTAGACAGAGAGGGATACAACAGACAGGAAATGTTCACATTATATTGAACCTGGGACGGAGGAATTTCGGAATATTAAATATGTTGGCCATATCAATTCGAAATTGACCAGTACGCTGCTTTGCTCTGTATTCACCATTTAAATACCCATGAATCAGCAAGGCTATGCTTTTTAAGTATTTTTAAGTGAAAGTATTAGCACCAGTCGGTATTCTCTTTTCAACCAACTGGCATTTTGAATCATTGTTGTTTAGCATGGTTAGAATTTCATTATGCAACGGTTTAATTATTAGTACAAACCTATTAAAGCATATATTACACAAAGTTTTATCTATTTATAATTGGGGTAGTATATAAAGAGAAACTTGCTTTTCTTGACATATATTATTGACCTATATCTGGGTGTACAGGTTTCAATCTCAAAATTTACCAGTGGTGCAAAACTTGAAAAGATTATGAACTTTAGTGAGAAGGATATTGATAATCTTCAAGAAGATATGGACAGGCTCGTGGAATGTGCAGACACGTGACATATTGCAACTTAATTAATGTAAGGAAGTGTGAACTGATACATCTTGGTCCGAAGATCAAAGAGAGACGATATAAAACAATTTATATTTTATATTAAAACATTTAGCGTTCCTAATCCGTATTGCACCTTTACCACACCAAGATGCCGCAGTCTCTCCACACATTTCAGAACCCACTGAATATCCAGCCTGGAGTCTGCATTTCACCATCTACTTGTACGGTGAACATTAAACATTTAGCACACCTACTTTCCTATGTCCCTTCACTCTGCAACGACTCCCTGCTCCATCTGACAACTCCGTCAATGTCGCACCTTCACTTTGTCTATTGCCCATGGTAGGCTTACTCTGCCCAGTATCCATTGTGTTTCACTTTGATCAGTTATATTGCCCAGATTGCATACTGTTCCAACTTTTCTATTCTCCATTAATAATGAATGAATAAATAGAACCATCCCTTGAATAAACACTGTCACCTTTCAATGTTTTGCGGGTGAGTTTCATGAAGTGCTGTGTGTGATTCCCACCTTTATGCTTCTGTACAAATTGAGTCAAAGGAAAGTTATTCAAATATATTTTCAATTCTCCTTCTCTTTCACAAAGGACTGAGCGGGTATTGGATACAGTTTCAATCATAGCTTTAAAAAGATAGAGATTGGGTTTTCAAGTTTAAAATCCAAGGGTGACCTCAATGCCTGAAGTGATTTTCAGGGCTGTGGCGACTAGAATACCAATGCAGATTATCAATTTGAATTATTCAAAATCATAGAATGGAGCATCCATTGTTGATGAAAGGAAACTTTAAACTGTGCAGCTGTGCTCTGCTTCAGGAACTGGTTTTATGGAAATCTCCATGAATCAAAAATGTTGCCACACCTGGTGAGCATTTCCAGCATTTTTTGTGTTTCTTTCAGATTTCCAGCTTCCAGCTTTGCGTTGTGTTCTGTGCAGATGTTTCCCTGGAACAGGGAACAGGTTCTGATCAGTCCTGTGACAGATAGAGTGGAATGTGTCTCCCGACTATCAAAACCGCGAGATTAATCTCCAAGATGTACAGGAGAATGAGGAGGAGAGACAGGGAGGATCATTCTGTGATGGACAGATTTCCCGTATAAAGGACACAAAGGTTTGTATTTCCACAGCCTTCTGAACAGACATAAGATGCCCCAACATGACTTGCAATCAATGAAGTTCCTCTCAACAGTTCTTGACATTTTAACTACGAGAGTTCTGAACTTACCAGTCGTTTCTACCTTGTCAAGCATCCATGTATGGACCTGAGAAGTGAATTCCTAGCGCGCGGCTCTGTGGCGCAATGGATAGCGCGTTGGACTTCTAAAAGATGGCAGCTTAGCAATTCAAAGGTTGTGGGTTCGAATCCCACCAGAGTCGAATTTTGGATCAGATTCGTAACAAACAGTTTGCTCCTTCATTGATCTGATTAGGTTTGGCACCGACATTTCCTGCTCTGCCATCTCTCCATGCTGTTTCTGTTTACTCGGCTCCCAGGGAAACCACTGACTCGAGAAGAAATCGCAATCCCCGGGGGCTTTCTTAAAGTTTGACACAACATTCGCTGGTTGGGTTAGAAATAGTAATTTTTCAATTAGATATTTCGCTTCCTTTGGAAGATAAAGATTAAAGAACACACACTGAACGACAACAACTTATAAATAACTACAATCAATAACTAAATATCAGCGCCGTGCAACCTAGTGGTATTATTCTGATGTGTCTGCTGCGCTTGTCCTTCTCGGCTGTAGTGGTCGTGGGTTTGGGAAGGTGCTGGCAAAGTAGCCTTGCTGAGTTGTGCAGTTCATCTTGTAGATGGTGTACACTGCTGCCGTTGTGTATTGGTAGCGAACGGAGTGAATTTTTATGTATGGGAAGGGAATGACGTGGGATGCTTTGTCCTGGATGGTGCCAAACTGTAGTGCTGTACAAGCTGCATTCACCGAAGCAAGTTATCCCAGGAAACCGAGTGCTCCGGTTTCCTCCCACAGCCCAAAGATGAGCAGGTTGTGTGGATTGGCCATGCTAGATTCCCCAAGGTGTTTGTATCGGGAGATTAGCGGGGTGGAAAGGTCCTGTGTGCGATTCTCTGTCGGAGAGTCGGTACAGGCCCGATGGGCAGAATGGTCTCTTTCAGCACTGTCGGGATTGTATGATTCTAAGGCCATTTGACTGTGTTAGAAATTCCCTGAGGAAATAAAAAGGAAAACTGTCTTTGTAGAATTTACAGCATTGGGTTTATTGGAGATTATTTTTTACTGCAAAATGATGAAAATAACTGAATCGTGTAAATAAACAGTCGAGATATTCGTGGGGAGTCTCGAAATCTGTGTTTGTTTCATCTTTGTAGATCATACACTGTAAAGGGAAAGACAATATTGACAAGCAAGAAAGGGACATTGTAACTTGAGCAATTGCAATGAACACTTGAAAGATCACCTGAAAGTAATCAAGGCACTGCTCGTGTCCGTGAAACCAGGATCTACCTGTTGCTAGACATGGGCTTTAACCAACTCAGCTGCAGAGCCTGATACTGCTACTCCTGGTACAGCAGAATGCTGGAAATAAGCTCCAGATCTGTTGGTGTTTGTGAAAAAAGAGATACTGCCAGATCTGGAACGTATCTGAGAAAATAGAGGTCGTTCACATTTCAGATGCAGACCTTTCACGGGAACGACCGTTTCTCTCTCCCCAGATGCTATGGGATCTCGGATAGATTCATGAAAGAAAATAATTGAATCCCACAGTGGCCCATCGAGACTGCACCGAATTCCCAGTAAACATTTCAAATCCGCCTTTCCCCGACATTGAACAAGCACATCAGAGGGAATCGCACACATCACTCAGTGAAACTCTTCCGCTAATCATTGAGCTGGTTCCATTTACTGTTTTCAGGCACACATCTGGTATAAAAGTAGCCGTGTTCAGGATTTGATTCACACGTATAATTTACTATTCTAAAGTTGGTTATTTTTTAATACTTCATTCATACGGGATATGTGTGTCACTGGCCTGGGAAGCATTTATTGATCAATTTAAATACTTCTCAGTAATTGGCGGTGAACTCATTCTTGAGCCACTGCAGTCCATGTGGTGTATGTGTATATACACTGTTGTTCTGGATAGAGTTCCAGGATTGTGAGCTGGCCACAGCAAAGGCGATATATTTCCAAGTCAGGATGGAGTGGATCTTGCAGGTCGTCGTCGTTGTTGTTGTTCTGCATCTGCTGCCCATGTGCAGCCAGGTGAGAGTTGCCTTGCGTTTCGAAGGTGCCTCGCGACGCAATAACCATTGTCAGGAGTGGGATTTGAACAGACGTCTCCAGAGGAGACTGCGATCTAAACGCAGCGCCTTAGACCGCTCGGCCATCCTGCCTACACTGGAACTAGCGTAAAAACTCTGCACAAATCGATTTGAATTCCATCTTTATTGTTATTACATTTAAAACTCGATGTGTTTTTTCCATTTGTCAATCCCAGCCAGAGGCTCGTATCTGAGTCCCATCCTTCTCCAAGCCGCCGGGGGGTGAGCAGTTTCTCATTGCTGCATTGTTCTGTTCGCCCAAATCAACAAAGACCCAATTCCCGCCCTCCCTGTTCCTTCCATGAAGGTGTTGAGAGGGTCAGGTCTGAGCAACATGATGTATTCAATTGGAGAGTTACATCCTGGTGACATGAATATCTCTCCACAGCTGCTTTCGGAGCTGCAGAACATTTCCAGCATTTCCTGGTTCTGATTTTGTGCCTTCATTACAGGAGGTCATTGTCTGACAACCAAAACCTGTCTCTTTTACGCAGCTCCAGATACAGCTTTTCTGTGATCTTCTCACAGACAAGTTCACTCTTCACTTTCCTACACACACGCTTTAAAATCGGCTGTTTTACACTCAGCACCCTGCGGCATTGTCTTCAATGCTCACCACACCTCCCATCCGCCCATCAGGGTCACAAGGGTACAAGTATTTTTTAAAAAATAAGAATTCACCGGTTCAAAGGGATCACATTGTTTGTGAGGGAATATAGGGGAATAATCCGCACTCACAAGCAGAATGAAAATGAGTTAATCTCTCTCTCACACGCACACTCATATAAACACTCAGACATCCACCGCCACGGCAGATGGTGAAATTCGACATCAATAAAAATGTCTGGAATTCATTACCTTGAATCGATTGTCGTAGAAAAAGAAACAACAACTGATAAACTGATGCTCTTTAGGGAAGGAATTCTTACCTTGTCTGGCCTGTATGTGACTCCCGACCAACAGCAATGCGGTTGACTCTGAGCTGCCCTCAAAGGTGGCCGACCAAGCCACTCAGTTGGAGGGAATTTTGGGGGCGATGTCTTTGTGGTATTATCGCTGGAATATTGATCCCGAAACTCAACTAATTTCTGTCTGGATCCGTGCTCAAATCCCGCCACGGTAGCTGGTGGAATTTGAGTTCAATGCAAAATACCTGCAATCCACCAGGTACACGGTACATACTCTTGCAACTCGGCCAACGTTGTCGACCTGATACGCTGCAAGAAAGGATGTCCCGAGGCATGGTACATTGGGGAAACTATGCAGACGCTGCGACAACGGATGAATGAACGCCGCTCGACAATCACCAGGCAAGACTGTTCTCTTCCTGTTGGGGAGCACTTCAGCGGTCACGGGCATTCGGCCTCTGATATTCGGGTAAGCGTTCTCCAAGGCGGCCTTCGCGACACACGACAGCGCAGAGTCGCTGAGCAGAAACTGATAGCCAAGTTCCGCACACACGAGGACGGCCTCAACCGGGATATTGGGTTCATGTCACACTATTTGTAACTCCCACAGTTGCGTGGACCTGCAGAGTTTCACTGGCTGTCTTGTCTGGAGACAATACACATCTTTTTAGCCTGTCTTGATGCTCTCTCCACTCCCATTGTTTTGTCTCTTAAAGACTTGATTAGTTGTAAGTATTCGCATTCCAACCATTATTCATGTAAATTGAGTCTGTGTCTTTATAAGCTCTGTTTGTGAACAGAATTCCCACTCACCTGAAGAAGGGGCTTAGAGCTTCGAAAGCTTGTGTGGCTTTTGCTACCAAATAAACCTGTTGGACTTTAACCTGGTGTTGTTAAACTTCTTACTGTGTTTACCCCAGTCCAGCGCCGGCATCTCCACATCAGTCAGGAACACCCAGACTGACTGCAAGAGAGAGAGAGGCTGCAATTAGAACCAAACAATGAGGGAGACCCACTGAGAGTAACCAAGCCCTGGCCCCAGACACAGGGCACTGGAAGATCCCAGTATTTCTCACTGGCCTATGCAGTGAGGTTCTCCAACCCGGTGTGGCACTGCGCCCCACACAAGAACAATGGAAGATCCCAGTCTCTGTGCTGATTGGTGTGACGGGGTTTGCAGCGCCGAGACTGGGGAGCTGCAGCGTGACATGTTTACACAGGAAGCCGCCATTCGAAACCCTGAGCTGCGGATTGACAGCCGGGCGGGGCTGGATTCCCGCTGCCAAAACCCTTCCCCCATCCGAAGCCCCACCGCCGGCTCAGGATCTGGGCCCGGGGACTGAAGCCACTGGCCGGACATTTACCGCCGCCCGGTGTCTGATGGGACCAGTGTGTACCCCCGCCCTCTGTCCAATCACAGCCACCGACCTGTGACCGACAGCTGAGAAAACCAATCAGAAATTGAGCCAGTTCTGTTATCCAATAGACGCTCTGCGCTGATTGAGTGATGGCTGCATCATCCAATCAGTGAGCTCAGTCTGTCTGACATGTGCGCGAACAATGGAAATGACCTTTTATTCTTGACCAATAGAGCGAAATGCTTCACGATTGACATCGGCCTGAACCAATCGAAGAACGCCGCTGTAACACATACACCAATCGGAATGCGGCGCTGATGTTCGGTTCCAGCAACGTCACTCCCAGCCCAGCGTCATTGCGTCATACAATTCGATCCGCGGCTAAAACCAATGAGAAATCAGACAGCTGGAGGCGGGTAAAGAATCCTTAAAGCGACACCGCTATTAGAATTACCGTTGTACAACTCTAATTTACTTACGATAGTTGAAGCAACAACAGGATTGGTGAAAGTCAGAGCGTGAGAGAAGTAGAACTCGGGGGAAAGGAAGGAGGAAATAAATGAAGGAAACGCGATAGAAATGAAAGGAGAGGAAAGGAAGATGGAGGCAGTGAGGTTTAGAGAGGGAATTCTGGAGCTGAGTCGCTGAGAATTGAAAGCACAGCCATCACTGGTGGAGTGAATCGATGATGTGGAGATGCTGTTTCTGGGGGTGTTTCCGAGTCGGGAATGGTGGAAATGATCTTTAGTTTTCTGCATGTTGCAAACTAAAGTCTCATCTGCTTCTCAGAAGGAATGCTCAGTGAGCTGGGGCTAAGTTTCTGAGTTAGCACCCACACAAGCTTTACCTGCAGCCTGGAGCTCAATTACTGAAGCGGGATTTTGTCTTTCTCATCAGGACGGTGCAGGCTGAACAGGTGCAGTGTTGCAGTGAGGAAAATGAAAAAGAGAATTGGTGCAATGACACAACCTTATTTGGCTGCAGTTTTTACTGAACGGGGTTTGTGTTGGTTCACTGGGTTAGGATCACTGACTGCATGTATTTGTGGAGTGTTTTAGGTTCATTTATTAACATCGCAAGTAGGCTTACATTAAAACTGCAATGAAGTTACTGTGAAAATTCCCCAGTCGCCACACTCCAGCGCCTGTTCGGATACACTGAGGGAGAATTTAACATGGCCAATGCACCTAACAAGTGCATTTTTCGGACTGTGGGAGGAAAATGGAGCACCTGGAGAACACTCATGCAGAAACAGGGAAATGTGCAGACACTGAACAGATAGTGATCCAAGCCGGGAAGCAAACCCGGGTCACTGGCGCTGTGAGGCAGCAGTGCTAACCACTGTGCAACCATGAGGAGAGGGTGCTGACACATGTCCGTGAGAAGCCAAGTCTGACGATAATAGCGAGAGTCATACAGTACAGAAGAGGCGCTTTGACCCATCACTTCTGCACCAACAAACCTACATTAAATCTACAAGTATTCCTACCTTCCAGCACTTGGCTCGTAGCATTGAAAGTTATGACATTTCAAGTGTTCATCCACATACTTTGTAAAATTAGTGAGTTTTCCCACCTCTACTACCTCTCCAGGCATTGCAATCCAGACTCTGACCATGCTTTGGATGCAATAATGTTTCTCTCAAATCCCCTCTAAACTTTCTGCCCCTCACCTTAAAATTCTGCTTCCTTGGTATCAACCCTGCAACTAGGAGGAACAGCTGCTTCCTATCCACCCTTTCCATAAACCTCATAATCTTATACACCTCAATCAGGTCTCCCCTCAGCCTTCTCTGCTGTAAAGAAAATGACACGAGCCTATATAGTCTCTCTTCCTCGTTCAAATTCTCCATCCCAGTCAACATCCTGGTGAATGGCCTCTGCACCCTCTCCAGTACAATCATATCCTTTCTCCAGTGATTTGACCAGAACTGCACTCAGTGCTCCAACTATGGCCTCACCAAAGTTTTGTACAGCTCCAACATTGTCTTGCTGCTCTTATAATCATACATTAATACTCCATCCCTCATGCTTCATGAATCTTCGCAACTCACAGAGTGAAAGGCTCTTTTATCATCAAAAAATACAATGTACGGCAGCTGGGGCTTTCCCTTGTATTTTCAGGGATCCAGGAATCAGTGGATCATCTAGAGATAGAACGAAAAGAATATTTTCACAGTATTTATTCACATGGTACTAATATCAGGTTCCAGTAGTTATGAGCCGATTGCGTGGCCTTATGGATAAAGTGTCTGACTTTGGTGTTTGTAGTAATGATATCAGAAAATTGCAGGTTTGAGTTCTGTCACGGTCATTTCTGGTGGAGCTTCCTGGGAACCGATCTCCCACATCATATTAAATCCACATTTTCTTCCAAACATTGCAGGGTGCTTTCTCAGAATGTACGTCCTTGTTATATTATTAGCTCAATTCTAAAATAATCTTAGCTCTGAACAATTCCACAATATCTGTTTGATCTGGATAAATTATTGATGTTCCCAACTGGAGCAAAATGCTTTGTATTGATTGGGTGATTGAAATTCTGTGGAGGTAATTCTAATTTCCTCAGGACGAGGTTTAATAATGAGCTGAATGAAGTGTTTTTGTTTACAGGGATGAAAGGTTATGTCACTGGGCTGGTAAACCAGAGGCCCGCACTGATCTTTGGAGGCATGAAGTAAGTCCCACCATGGCAGCTGGTGAAATTTGAATTAACTGATTTGATACACAGAATTATTGATCAAAAACAGAAACAGGAGTAGGCAATTCGGCCGAAATAAGTCTGGACTTGAAACCAAGCCTCAGAAATGGCGGCCTTGAAATTCCTGTTGATTGTTTTCCCACAGAAAACATCTTCACTGAACAACAGAGAACATTTCACACAACGAGAAACACCTTTGCAGAACAGAAAATAAAAATTCTGCTCAAGATGGCTCATATTTACATAACCAGGAATCTGATCAGACCCCATTTGGAATATTGTGAGCAGTTTTGGGCCCCATATCTAAGGAAGGATGTGCTGGCCTTGGAAAGGGTACAGAGGAGGTTCACAAGAATGATCCCTGGAATGAAGAGCTTGTCGTATAAGGAACAGTTGAGGACTCTGGATCTGTATTCCTTCGAGTTTAGAAGAATGAGGGGGCATCTTATTGAAACTTACAGGATACTGCGAGGCCCGGATAGAGTGGGCATGGAGAGGATGTTTCCACTCGTAGGAAAAATTAGAAACAGAGGGCACAACCTCAGGCAAAAGGGACGATTCTTTAAAACAGAGATGAGGATGAATTTATTCAGCCAGAGAGTGGTGAATCTGTGGAACTCTTTGCTGCAGAAGGCTGTGGAGGTCAGGTCATTGCGTGTCTTTAAGACAGAAATAGATAGATTCTTGATTAATAAGGGGATCATGGGTTATGGGGAAAGGGCAGGATAATGAGGATGAGAGAAATATATGATTGAATGGTGGAGCAGACTCAAAGGTCCAAGTGGCATAATTCTGCTCCCATGTCTTATGAATATATTTACACAACAGGGATGAATTTGACACAACCACAGCAAAGATCTGTCAACGGCAGAGTCACAGTTTCACAACAGAGAGAACAGTTACACAGCAGAGAGTGCAGTTACACTTACATGAAATTAATTTTAAAACAAGGTCTATCTTTATGTAACAGAAGATCCCTTTTCAAACATAATCAGTTGTTCCACCTCAGTATCTTGTTGGTTTGTTCGGTACCTTCTCTGTCTATCGCTCTGTGTGTGTCCTGATCATCTCTTACTGCTTCTCTGTGTGTCTTTCTCTGTCTGTTTGATTCGGGCTGATGTTAAGTGTTATTGTCCAGCCAGGGTGCGCTTCCCAACACGTGGGTCTTGTTTGAATACAAATACAATGAATAGTTTCCTCTCACCCGCGCAACAGGAATAGACAGGAAGCGGCAACGTTTCGGGGCAGAGTGGCTGGACCCATAACCCAGAGGTCGATGGATCGAAACCATCATCTGCTATCATGTTCTCACCAACATCAAATCGTAACATTCGGCTGCTGCCCAAAGGTAAATCTGGGTTTTCTCGACAGTAAATTTGTTTCATCATCTTGATTTTCATTAACTGGGAACACAGCGCATATGTCCCAGGTTCACAGGAAGTCGTCTCACAACACCAGGTGAAAGTCCAACAGGTTTATTTGGTAGCATGGGCTTTCGGAGAGTTGCCCTTTCATTAAATGGTTGGACAGCTTATTCAGCCAAAAGCAGGGGATTAATTCCTGTATCGGTTGAGATTGTTCATGAAGGCCCGGCTTCGAAGCCTTGCTCCTCTCTTGATGTGTGAATCATCCAGTTAAATCGCCACAGTCAGCTGTCTCCTTTGATGACCCAGAGAAACATCTGAGTCTGTGGACCTAGCTTTAATTTTGCAAGCAATGAACACCTCACAACTCTGACACATTGTTTCAGATATAAAACTGCAAAAACAAAACTGAGCATGCGAACCGGAAGCATCCCTAAAATATCATTTCTACCATCGTTTTGAAATTTGTCATTTCGGGAACAATCAACTTTACCAAGACACCAATTTTACCCAGACACAAAATCCGACGTAGAAAAGCTTCATGAGCCTGACGTGATTTGAACACGCAACCTTCTGATCTGGAGTCAGACGCGCTACCGTTGCGCCACAAGCTCAGACTACTTGCTGCATTTTACATCCGGGTTATGTTCGGTGAATTCAAAATCAAACTGGGACCAGGGAATGGAACTGTCTCCCTCTTTACTTTCTGTGGTTACACATCGAATGGAAGAGTAGCAGCGAACCGGATTAACAAGAAAGCAGCAACACAGCATTATCATGCGGGAGAAATATGTTCTTTGTTACGGGTGTTAAAACACCCTGGTTTGGTGAGAAGTCAAAAGAGAAAACGCTAGAAAATCTCAGCAGGTCTGGCAGCATCCGCAAGGAGAGAAAAGAGCTGACACTTCGAGCCGTTTGTCAAAGCTTGGTTGCTATTGCGTGATGAGGTGGCCGAGTCGTTAAGGCGATGGACTGCTAATCCATTGTGCTCTGCACGCATGCGTTCGAATCCCATCCTCGTCGGTGATGGTTCGTTCAGTGTTTTGAGGTTCCAAGATGAAGTTTGAACACTCAGGCTTGAGAGATCAGACCAGAACAATTCCATATTCCCATAATTCTCATCCTCTGAGAAACTCGATCTGACAGTCAATTCAAATCAGGGCACCCGCTTTGGACACGAGTTTGCCACCATGTCAACATGTGGTTTCGGAAGCTCCAAAGCAGACGCCAGTGGCAGATTTTGTCTTTCCAGAATCGGCAGGTCAGCCATAAAAATTAGTGCTACATTAGCTGGTTTGGCCATGCTAAATAGCCCCTTAGTGTCAGGGGGATTAGCATGGTAAACATATGGGGTCACGGGGACTCATTCTGGGTGGGATTGTTGTCGGTTTCGGCTTGATGGGCCGAATGTCCTCCAAGTTCGAGGCGGCAGTTTCGCTTCTCTGAGAAGACTGACACACCAGTTCCTAATTTCCTCAAATTTTACCCAGAAAGCTGACTCCGATGAGATTCGGACCCACAACCTTTGAACATTTCACAAGAAAATGACTCGCAGTCTAACATGCTGGTACCCACTGCCGCAAACAGGTCCACAGCAGACGCCATTTCCCTGGCCCTGCACTCAACCCTGGAACACCTAGATAACAAGGCTACCTCTGTCAGACTCCTATTTATTGACTACAGCTCAGCCTTCAACACCATTATTCCCAGGAAACTCATCTCCAAACTCTGTGGCCTGGGCCTCGGCACCTCCCTCTGCGACTGGATCCTGAACTTCCGAACTCACAGACTTACCTCGAATGGACTTACTTTGCATGAAGTTGATCTTTCTCTCCACCCTAGCTATGACTGTAACACTACATTCTGCACTCTCTTGTTTCCTTCTCTATGAATGGTATGCCTTGTCTATATAGTGCACAAGAAACAATACTTTAACAATACTTTTTCACTGTATGTTAACACGTGACAATAATAAATCAAATGAAATCAAATCCAAAATGCCATTCTTTGTGCCACAGAGACATTGCTGCAGCAACTATTCCCCGTTCCCATCTGGCAATTTCTGATGTCGTCGAACAGACAGTTGAAAAGTTCAGCAATTGGGCAGCGATTACATTTCAAAAATACTTTATCATCATTAAAATATTTTGGGACGTCCTATGGTTGTGAAAAGAGCTACAGAAATTCCAGTCGAACTCCGAAAGGACACAGACAGGTTGGTGGAATGGGAGGACATGTGGCAGATGATGAATGAAGTGATTAATTTTGGTGGGAATAACACAAAGCGACAATATAAAATAAAGGATTTAATTCCAAAAGGGGGTGCAAGAACAGCAGGACATATTTGGACATGTGCATATGTCATTGAAGGTGGCAGGACAGTTTTTAAGAGCCGTTAATAAAACATACTGTATCCTCCAGTTTATAACTGAAAACAAGAAGTTTATACAAATTTACGGCAAAGAAAATGCAGATGTGCTGTTAGATATTTTCAGCCTTGCCCCTCGCCTGAGGTGTAGTAATCCTGAGGCTAAATCAACACCATTAAGCTCTCCCTGTTGAGATGGGGAACAGCGGATGGTCATTTGGGATTATGGTAACTTTACCTTTATATCTGTGCCATATTCAGAATATGTTTTGCATTATCTGCTGATTTTCGAGGATTGGGATCTTTCTGATTCTGTTGGTAGAACTGTGCGTGTACAAGCAATTTGTTCTGGCGGTCAGCTCCCGGAACAGTAAACTAGTTTGGAATCCATTCTGTATTTGCAAACTCTGGGATTGTAAACGAGTTGATGGATCTCCTCATTCTGAATCTTCAATGCATTTTTTCAGCGTCGCTGACTGGGCTTGCATTTTTTTAAAAATTAATTCATGGGACATGGGTGCCACTGGCTGACCAGTATTTATTGCCCAACTCTAGTTGCCTGCGGGCAATTGAGAGTCAACCACATTGCTGTGGCTCTGGAATCACATGTCGGCCAGACTGTGTAAAGACGGCAGATTTTGGTCCCTCGAGGACCAGATAGATTAATACAACAATCGACAAAGGTTTCATAGTCATCAGGAGATCCTTAATTCCACATATTTTTTATTGAATTCAAATTCCACTGCCTTGTCAGGATTTGAACCCGGGTCCCCAGAATACGAGCTAAGTTTCAGATTTCAGCGATGATACCACAAGGCAAGGTCTCCAAATTTCCTTTGAACTGAGTGGCTTGGTAGGCCACCTCCGAGGGCCTACAACATTGTTGTGGGTCGGGAGTTGTATGTAAGCTAGTCCAGGTAAGAATTCCTTCCCTGAAGAGCATTAGTGCTTTAGTTGTCTTTTTTTACGAAAGTTGATTCAAGGCCATTAATTCCAGATTTTTTATTGATTTTGAATTTCGCCATCTGTCGTGGTGGGAGATGTGTGAGTGTTGGTCTGTGAGAGCTTGTGTGGGTGTGTGTGTGGGTGTGTGAGAGAGAGAGAGTGATGGAGATTCACTCATTTCCAGTGAATGTGAATTAACCCCTTATATTCATACACGGACACTGTGATCCCCTTGCCCTTGCGAATTCCTAAGAAGTAATTATACCACTGATATCCATTGTCGTAGCGTCTGCATGGTTTCCCCAATGTACCATGCCTCGGGACATCCTTTCCTGCAGCGTAGAATGAACACCGCTCGACAATCACCAGGCAAGACTGTTCTCTTCCTGTGGGGGAGCACTTCAGCAGTCACGGGCATTCAGCCTTCGATCTTCAGGTAAGCGTCCTCCAAGGCGGCCTTCACGACACACGACAGTGCAGAGTCGCTGAGCAGAAACTGATAGCCAAGTTCCGCACACATGAGGACGGCCTAAACCGGGATGTTGGATTTATGTCACATTATCAGTAACCCCCACAGCTTTCCCCCTGATCTTGCAGAATCTTACTAGCTGTTCTGTCTGGAGACAATACACATCTCTTTAACCTGTGTTTAATGTTCCCTCCACCCACATTATCTGTACCTTTAAGACCTGGCTGGCTGTAGAGATTTGCATTCTGATTAGTATTCTGTAACTTGATTTCTGTGTCTCTGTGCACTATTGGAGAACAGATTTTCACTCCATCTGACGAAGGGGCAGCGCTCCGAAAGCTTATGGTATTTGCTACCAAATAAACCTGTTGGACTTTAACCTGGTGTTGTGAGACTTCTTACTGTCCTTTCCCTCTGCCAGACATGATGATTCTTCACTCAGATCTCTGCACAATATGAGAGGAAATCTTTCAGGCTCCTTTTATACAGCCCGCCCCGACCTGACTGGGGAAGGCGGAGTGAGAGAGCAGAGAGGGGAGGAGACAGAGTGAAGAATAAACACAGAGCGGGAGGGAGGAGAGAGCCGGACTGACACACACACACAGAATGGCCCCTGATCTTTCATCTCCACCTCCAGTTTCTGCAACCGCCAATTTCAACTCGTTTATTAACAATGGAAGCGAAACACAGCTCCCCACACAAACCCGTCACAAACAAGTGTTTCCACAAACCCGCAGCTTTGAAATATGGAATCAAAGAGAAAATGCTGCAAATAATCAGCAGCTCCGGCAGCTTTTGTGAAGAGAGAGAGAGACAGAGTTAACGTTTCGGGTCGTGACTTTGTTCTTTTGTGTTTTTAAACCTGGTCCCGTAATAATTGTAAGAAGTTTAACAACACCAGGGTAAAGTCCAACAGGTTTATTTGGTAGCAAAAGCCACACAAGCTTTCGGAGCTCTAAGCTCACCTGAAGAAGGGGCTCAGAGCTCCGAAAGCTTGTGTGGCTTTTGCTACCAAATAAACCTGTTGGACTTTCACCTGGTGTTGTTAAACTTCTTACTGTGTTTACCCCAGTCCAACGCCGGCATCTCCACATCATGCCCCGTAACAATTCCCAGTCAGTCATATTCCGACCTAAACACAGTCGATTCTATAGCAATAATCTTCCTCCGCAACATCCTCACACACATCTGCTTCTCGCTGTTTGCAAACACTTTATTGAAGCTGCTTGGAGCAATCTCCTGTGTTAAAATTAAGGAAGTCAGGATGGCCGAGCGGTCTAAGGCCGCAGTCTCCTCTGGAGGCGTGGGTTCAAATCCCACTCCTGACATCGATGTTTGGCTAAGAATTGCCGTCTCACAGCGCCAGGCACCTGGGTTCGATTCCCGGCTGAGGTCACTGTCTGTGTGGAGTTTGCACATTCTCCCTCGGCTTTCTCCGGTTTCCTCCCGCACACCAAAATGCGTGTTAAGTTGACTGGCCATGCTAAATTGCACCGGAGTGTCGGGGAGTAAATAGGGTCATGGGATCCGGACTGGGTGGGATTGTGGTCGGTGCAGACTCGATGGGACTGCAGGGATTCGGTTAAAAATGAGGCGCGAATGCGGTGTTTGGCCGCCAGTGTTACTGAATCTACCAGACATCTTTATTATGCGAGAAAGTGGCGATTGAGCAAATGAAATTCAGCCTGTTTCGCTTTAGTCTGAATTTGAAATGATCTCTATTGAGAACGAGCCGGGCCGCGGGACAGGAATCATTTTCTTGCGGGATCAGCTCTTTTCTGAGAGATGTGGGTGGCTCTGAGAAGAGCCTTTGGGTTCAGAGGTTTACAATTTGCTCGGGTTGTTTCACTTCTTTCCTGACGCTTTCTTCGCTTTTGCTGCTTTCACTTTGGGTTTGGCCTTCGATTTAGTCACTTTTTTGACAGACTTTCCGCCCGTCACCTTCTTCACAGGAGACTTTTTCTTCAGGGCTGCTTTCTTCACCACCTTTTTTGGAGTTGCCACCTTCTTGCTGCTTGTTTTCTTCACTGTTGATTTCTTCACTGGAGTTTTCTTTGCTGCAGGTTTCTTGGCTGCGGGTTTCTTGGCTGCTGCTTTCTTTGTTGTCACCTTCTTGGCCGCTGTTTTCTTTACTAAAGATTTCTTGGCTGTTGGTTTCTTCACCTTCTTTCCCATTTTCCCCAGGCTTTCCTTCTTAGCGAGCTTGAAGGAGCCGGAGGCGCCCTGTCCCTTTGTCTGCGCCAGAGAGCCTTTCTCCACCATCCTCTTGATAGTTAACCTGATCTGGGAGCCGCGCTTCCCCACATCCACTCCACTGCCAGCCAAAGCTTTCTTTATCGCGGCCAGGGACATCCCCTTGCGATCGCTGCAACCCGCCACAACATTGAGGATCTGCTCGCCTAACTTGGGACCGGCTGCCGCAGGTCGGGGAGCCGCCTTCTTCTTCCTGGGAGACTTCACTTGAGCGGGAGCGGCTGGAGGAGCCGTTTCGGCGGCTGCAGTTTCAGTCATATCCGAGAGTGTGTGGAAAATCTGTGTGAGTCAGAACTGGATCCGACATGAATCCAGTGGTGGCGGCACAGAGCAACTTAAAGGCAGAGAGCGGACGGAGCAGAGACAAGCTGCTGTCAGCTCCCGGCTCCTCCAGCCTCTCTGTGTTTCTCTCTCCTCACAAACTCTCCCCTTGCAATGAAATTCCGCCTCTCCAGAGATCCAGCTCACATCCTTCATGTCTCTGACACACGAATGTTTGCTGTTGAAAAGATTTCACTCGAACTGAGAACTCCATTTTCCACTGAAACCCGTTTTACTGCTGCACTGATCGCGCTCTCACACGCGATAGCTGACATGTTCTCTACTTTTCCACTGAAATCTTGAATTTAGCGAACCATTTGCCTTGAAATCTCACTTTGGGGCTCAGCAGGGGGATTAAGGGAATCTTTGATTGGAAAATTGTTTTATTTTACACAAGAGAGACTCGGAGATCTCATGATCAGAACAGACACACAAACACAGTTGGATTAGTCTGACTCCCCCGTCCCTTTCATCCACTCTTACACAATATTCACACCTACACATTCACAGGACAAAACTTTTACCAACTGTAAGGTCCCAGGACGGAATTTCTGCTCCTTTAAGCCTTTGCTCTGTATACCGGGGGCGTCGTTATAGTTTTTCGCCTCAGTAATTGTTAAACACTCTGAAGCCCTCTCCCCGCAGATTGTCTTTGAATTCATTCATGGAATGTGAGTGTCGCTCTCTGGGTCAGCATTAGTTGCCCATCCCTAATTGCCCTTGGGAAGGTGGTGATGAGCTGCCTTCTGGAACCGCTGCAGTCCATGGGGTGTACGGCCACATCTGTTAACCAGATTCCGCGGCAACAGCCAGTTATATTTTCATAGAATCCCTGCAGTGCAGAAGGAGGCCATTCAGCCCATCGAGTCTGCACCGACCACAATCCTGCCCAGGCCCTATTCCCATAACCCCACATATTTACCCTGCTAATCCCCTGACACTCAAGTTAATTTAGCATGGCCAATCAACCTAACCCGCTCATCTTTGGACTGTGGGAGGAAACTGTTTTTTCAGTTATTATAGCGGTTGCAGACATCATTATGTTTCTTTAGGGTGAAGATACAAATTAACTGCTCTCGGAGTCTCTCAATTTTCCTGTTTTATTTGTTTTTCCTGCCCTGACAGGTAACAGTAAATCACAACCTCAACAACCAGTGACAGCCAGTTAAGTAATCATCCCCCACTCGCTGATAATGGAGTTTCTGACAGTGGCAGACATGTTCTGACCATCCTCCGATTGGGCCCGAAGGTGACCAAATTCACTGTCAGAGCTGGACTTTCAGACTGAGGGGGTGGCAGAGCCAGGTGAGTGATGATGGTGACTGTGCGAACATTTGACCAAGGGTCAGTTCCTGGCCATCACAGTGGTAATTCATTTAATTATCTATCGCAGGTCAGAACAGTTGGTGGGCACTCCTAAAATAAAATTGACTAAAAATTCTCATCATCGCTGTGTTTCCAATGGAAAATCCATATTCAATTTGCTTTCAGCTGAAATGTTGTTTAAATGAAATTAAAGGCCTCAAAACTAATCAATGAGTTCTCAGTCAGAAACAATAGTAAAAAGAAAGGTGGCCTAAACTGTCCAGAACTATGAGACAAGCCAAGTTCAGTTTACAAACTGTGCTATGGACACATCTGGTATCTGATGAAATCAGCAACTCAGGAAGTTCAGTAATTATAACTAATGAAAGTAACGGTTGTTTCAGCAGAGTGAGCGATGGTGGTATAGGGGTGAGCATAACTGCCTTCCAAGCAGATGACCCAGTTTTGATTCCTGGCCAATGCATTGGTCATTTATTTTGAACCTTATCCACGGCCTCTTGTGTTTTAAACTGAGTGGACAAAAACAGGGCGAACGCAACATTTGACAGGAATGAAATAAAATGCAGATACCTTTTTCATTTTTGGTTCGGACATAATTCTTTTTTAATGAAAAATATTGGAAGAGAAAATCAAGTCTCTGACCAAATAAATGAATTTTCAGCCAGACACAATGACTCAAAGTAAAAGTAGAGGAACAAATTTCAGCTCCCACACTGTGTGTTGCGCAATCCTGGTGCCTGATGAAGTTAATATGAACTTTACTGCGGTTGTTTTCATTATTCTGACAAATAAGATCTGCCAAAAGATAAAATACTGGAAAATCTCAGCAGGTCTGACAGCATCTGTAAAGAAAGAAAAGAGCTGACGTTTCGAGTCCAGATGACTCTTTGTCAAAGCTTTGACAACGGGTCGTCTGGACTCGAAACGTCAGCTCTTTTCTCTCCTTACAGATGCTGCCAAACTTGCTGAGATTTTCCAGCATTTTCTCTTTTGGTTTCAGATTCCAGCACCCGCAGTGATTTGCTTTAATTTGTTAAATAAGCAGCTGCTGTGGCCGCGTGGTTAAGGCGTTGGATTTAAAACCCGATGGGGTTTCTCCGTGCAGATTCGAGCCCCGCTGCCGGCGAGTGTGATTGGAAATGTATGCTTTAGACAGCCACAGAGTTGCAAATCATATTTTTTTGGAAAGAATTATTTGGATCTCCAGCATGCTTTCAGCTACATAACAAGAAGGTGAGCTTGGAAAGGACACCTGAGTGTCCTCAGTCTGGCAAGGACAAGATAGGCCGAATGGGTTCCTTCTATGCTGTTACATTTCTCTGGTTCTTTCTAAGGTGACATGAGGAAAATCAAAGCATGAGCAGAATGACAAAGGCATCAACAGGGGCACAAGGACAAAACAAGGTCTCACGTCAGAGGAAGATTTTTATTGATGACACACAGAACATAAGAAATACATTTATTTAATTGAGCTGGATCCTGGAAAATGACACAAACTTCGAACCAATCAGTGTCTATCTGAGAACTGGCAAGAAATATGGCTGACATTGATACGGTTCATGGTGAATTTGTTTCTAGAATAATAGAATCATGCAGTACAGAAGAGGCTCTTCGGCCCATCGAGTCTGCTCTGACATTGAAGAAGCATCTGATCTCCAATCAAATCGTATCCACCACCACTTGACCCATAGGCCTGAATGTTATGATATGCCAATTGCTGACCACATATTTTTAAAGGATGTGAGGCAACTTGCCTCCATCACCTTCCAAGGCAGCGCATTCCCGACCGTCACTACCCTTGGGTGAAAATGTTTTTCCGCACATCCACCCTAAACATCATGCCCCTCACATTGAACCTATGTCCTCTTTTTACTGACCCTTCAACCAAGGGGAACAGCTGCTTCCTATCCACTCTGTCGATGCCCTCATAATTTTGTACACCTCGATCAGGTCCCCCCTCAGTATTCTCTGCTCTCAAGAAAACAATCCAAGCCTACCCAATCTCCCTTCAGAACTTACATGTTCCATCCCAGACAGCATCATGGTGAATTTCCTCTGCACCCCCTCCAGTGCAATCACATCCTTCCTATCTTGTGGCGACCAAAACTGCACACAGTACTCTAGCTGTGGCCCCACCAAAGTTCTATGCAACTCCAACATGACATTTTATTGCAGTCGATGCCCCGATTGTTAAAGACAAGTGCCCCATATGGTTTTTTTTCACCATCCTACTAACATGCCCTTCTACCTTCAGAGATTATGGACAAACACGCCAATGTCCCTATATTCCACAGAACTTCCAAGTGCCATGCCCTTCATTGAATACTTCCTTGCCAAATTATTCCTTCCAAAGTGTGTTACCTCACATCTTTCGGGGTTAAATTCCATCTGCCACTTATCCGCCCGTTTGACTATCCTGTCTACATCTTCTTGCAGACAAAGAAACTCAGCCTCCCTTTCACCACCCAGCCAATCTTTATGCCATCTGCAAAGTCACTCATCCTACCCCGTCATTTATATTAATGATTTGGATGAGAATTTAGGAGGCATGGTTAGTACGTTGGCAAATTACACCAAGATTGGTGGCAGAGTGGACAATGAAGAAGGTTACCTCAGATTGCAGTGGGATCTTGATCAATTGAGTCAATGGGCCAATGAATGGCAGATGGAATTTGATTTAGATAAATGTAAGGTGATGTATTTTGGTGGATTAAACCACGACAAGACCTATTCAGTTCATGGTAAGACGTTGGGGTGAGTTATAAAACAAAAAGATCTCGGGGTACAGGTTCATAGCTCCTTGAAAGTGGAGTCACATGTGGACAGGGTGGTGAAGAAGACATCCGACATGCTTGTTTTCAGTGGTCAGAACATTGAACATGGGAGTTGGGACATCTTGTTGAAATTGTACAAGACATTCGTAAGGCCACGTTTGGAATACTGTGTACAGTTCTGGTCACCCTATTATGGGAAGGAAGGATATTAAACTAGAAAGAGTGCAGAAAAGATTTATTAGGATGCCACCAGGATTTGATGGTTTGAGTTATAAGGAGGGGTTGGAAAGACTGGAACTTTTTTTTCCCCTGGAGCACAGGAGACCTAGAGGTGATATAAAGAGGCCTATATCATAATGAGGAAATAGATAAGGTAGATAGTCAACAGCTTTTTCCCGCAATAAGGGAGTCTAAAACTAGAGAACATAGGTTTACGATGAGAGGGGAGGGATACAAAAGGGTCCAGAAGGGCAATTTATTTCACACAGAGTGGTGTGTGGAACGAGTTGCCAGAGGTAGTAGAGGCGGGTACAATTTTGTCTTTTAGAAAGAATTTAGACAATTACATGGGTGAGCTGGATATAGAGGGATATGGACCAAACACGGGCAATAGGGACGAACTTAATGGAAAAAATTGGGCGGCATGGACATGTTGTGCCGAAGGGCTTTTTTCCATGCTGTGAACCTCCATGACTCGATTTATTGACACAAACAGCAAATCCAAATTATTTTTCCCTGCTGCCATCTCCTGGCTGAACGCAAGTTGTGCAACAAGGTCACGGTTCAATCAAACCTTCAGAGATTGGAGTGAAATAACATCAACATGGTTCTGACCGATTAACATGATTGCAAAACATGATATTAATCAAATTCCATGTCCCAAGGACCTGCTTTCTGATTGGGCGACCCTGCTCACCCCGATCTATCGGAAAGTGTAAAACTCCCAGAACGGGAATGTCGGTTATATAATTCTCTAAGCTGTGATTTGTCTGCCACTTGATTGCTTGTGTATTCGTTCTATAAATAAAGAGGGGGTGACAGAGCCAGGTGGTGTTGTGGTGACTGTGCGAGCATTTGACCAAGGGTCAGTTCCTGACCCAGAGTTTTGACTTATTTAATTGGCTATCTCTGGTCAGAACAGAAGGGGGACACTCCTAAAAAAAATCACCAAATATTCTCATCATCCATGTGTTTCTAACATAAAATCCAGCTTCAATTTCCGTTCAGTGGAAACTTTGTTCAAATGAACTGCAAATCTAATCAGAGTTATCAGTCAGAAACAACAGCAAAAAGGTGGCTCAAACTGTCCAGAGAAACGAGACAAGCGAAGTTCAGGTTTAAAAAATGGGCCAAGGACACACCTGGTGTCTGCGGAAATCAGCAACTCAGGTAGTTTTGTAATTATAACTAATGAAAATAACAACTGCTTACGCAGAGTGAGCGATGGTGGGAGAGTGGTGAGCATAGCTGCCTTGACCCGGCTTCGATTCCCGGCCATCGCATTGGTAATGTATATTGGACATTATCGGCGCCCTCTTGTGGTTTACACGCACCATTTGACTGAAATGAAGTGGGCTTTATTTTTCGGATGCAGAATTCGGGTTCAATTTGATTTTAATGAAAGGTTATTGAAAAAGAATAACAAGTCTCTGAACTAGTGAATGAGTTCTGGATCAGAGACAAAGATACAAATTAAAAGGAGACGAACAAATTTCAACTCACAGGCTGTGCTCTGCATCATTCCGGTGCCTGATAAAGGTCTGTGAATGTTGCTAAGGCGGTTACATCACAATAGCAAATAAGCAGCTGCGATGGCCGAGTGGTTAAGGCGTTGGACTTGAAATCCAATGGGGTTTCCCCGCGCAGGTTCGAACCCTGCTCGCAGCGCGTGCGATTTGAAATATTAACTCTACTGCTTCAGGGCAGCCACTGGCTCAAAGAAGGTTTGCAATGTTTTGGCATATCGTATTTGGATCTCCATCGTGCATTCAGCTGCATGGCTCCGGGCTGGGTGCAGGAAGATGGGCTTGGAAAGGACACCTGGGTGTCCTTATTATTTTGTAAATTGAATTTGTGTCTTTATATGCCCTGTTGTGAATAGAACTCCCACTCACCTGATGAAGGAGCAGCAAGCTTTGTTACCAAATAAACCTGTTGGACTTTCACCTGGTGTTGTGAGATTTCTTGCTGTGTCCTTGGACTGGCATGGCAGGATAGGTTCAATGGCTTCCTTCTGTGCTGTTATTTTTCTATAATTCTTCCTGTGGTTCGATGAGAAAATTCATAACATGAACATTTTCTTTTAAAAGCAGTATCAAGGCACAAAGGCAAAATACGGTCTCATGTCAGAGGAAGATTCTTGTGCAATGGCATAAGAATGCACACAGAGCATAAAAATACATTTCATTACAATACATTGAATGAATATTTCAAAATGCTGCTTCGATGATATCACATCATGTTCATTCAAACACATTGCAACAAGCTGGTCATTACTGGGCGTTCTGTATTCCTCGTTATGACAGTTTGGGAATGGAAGGAGCAGGTTCACATCTGCACATTGACAGGATCAAACTGTCTCAGATTGACAGCTCCCAGGACAGGCTTTCCTCTCCTCTCGCTCTGTGCTGTGGATTCTCAGGGATTAGTTGGAGTTTCCCAGCTCAGTAACTGTAAAAGCCTCTGAGGCCGGCGATGCTCACAGTGTCTGCTCCCCAGATTCAGGGGGCTGCAGCCAATCAGAGCTGTGCCTGATTTAACCCAGAACTGGTTGAAATGATGATATTGTTCACAAGCTGAATTCTATTTGATCAGATGAAGATACAGATTGTGTGCACTCAGTCACTAAACAACAATATCCCGCCTTCTTATAGAGTGGATGAGAGTGGGTGGAGGGAGAGACAGAGACAGAGTGAGTTAGGGTGGTGAGACACAGACGGCCAGACAATGTCTCAGTGACAGAAATCCTTGTAAATTCCAGCTTTAGCCAGAAAGATTCTCTTGGAGAAACAGAAGCTGCAGTATGTGGAAGAGACACGTTATTAATCCCACACTCAGGAACAGTGCTGCCTTTTGACAGAAGAGATGGGGAGAGGCAAAATAAACTGAATGGTCCAGTTCAAAACTGTGTGCAGGCTCAGAGGGAGTAGGTTCAGGAAGATATTTGAAAGTGAGACAGTTCAGGACAGTCGCTTGCAAAGTGGATGGGATCCTTGGCTTCACAAATGGAAGCACTGAGTATCCATTGGATCCCGCATAATCCACAGTGTAAAAGGAGGCCATTTGCCCATTGCATCTGCACTGACTCTCTGGAAGAACATCTTTCTAACCCTCTTACTCGACACATCTTGGGTCACTAAGGGGCAATATACAATGTCTAATCCATTTATTCTGCACATCTTTAGTCTATGGGAGGAAACTGGAGCACCTGGGGAAACCCATGCAGATCCAGGGAGAATGTGCAAATTCCACACAGACAGTCAGCCATGGAGGAATTGAGCATGGGTCTCTGGCGCTGTGAAGCAGCAGCGCTAACCAGTGCCACTCTGCTGGTGTAACTTTAACAATCCAATTCCTTTCTGAATGCCTCACTTGAAGCTGCATCACCACATTGTCAGACAATGCATCCCAGAGCTGAACTACTCGCTGCGGGAAAGGGTTTTCTCATTATGCTTCAATCACTAATGAAGGGTCAGTAAATTGGTCCACGGGGGTGAAAGGGTTTCGTATGATGTGACCCTTCGTAAACTGGGTCTGTATTCTCTGTGATTCACAAGCATGAGAGGCAAAACATTAAAACATACAAGATTCTGAAGGGGTTTGATTTTGTGGACATTGGGAGATTGCGTAAGCTGGCTCAGTGTAAGGATCAGATCATTTCGGACTGACATGAGAATAAATTTCTGCACTCATTGGGTTGTGATCCTTTGACATGCTCCATTGTTGAATACCCTAGTGGTGTCACAGTGGTTAGCATTGCTGCCTCAAAGCACCAGGGAACCGGGTTCAATTCCACCTTGGGTGATTGCCTGTATGATGTTTGCACATCCTCCCCATGTTTGCAATTCATCCCATTCTCCAAAGTTTAGATGGATTGACCATGCTAAACTGCCTGTTAGTGTACCAAATATATTGGTTCGGGGGATTAGCAGAATATGTGGGGTTACCGGGATAGGGTCTGGGTGGGATGCTCTGTCAGAGAGTCAGTGCAGATTCAATGGATCAAATGGCCTCCATCTACACTGCAGGTTATGACAGTCTATGACAATTAAGGCTGAGATAGACAAATTTTGGTTTCTCAGGGAATCAAGGGAGTGAGCAGTAAAGTGGAGTTCAATCCCAAGATCTGAAACTCCATAAGCAGCTGGTATGCCCACATCTGGAGTCTGCATCCACAGTTTGGAACCCACACTTTCAAAAAGATATACAGCTGATAGAAAGAGTGCAAAGCTGTGTAACCAGGAAAATGGAAGGCATGAGGGGAATACTTAGTGAGGGATTAAGAATTATTGGATTGCAACCTTTCAAGAGGTTGATTTATGGTTTAGTTCAAATTTATAAATTGATACATGACCTTATTACCCAAGCTTGAAAAGTTCTTTATTCGGAGTTACCATATTTTTGGTGATCGTCAGTATCAACTACAGAAATTTGATTCACATCTTAATAGTCACAGTTTGTTTTCTCCCCAATAGAACTGCTGATATTTCAAATGATTTTGTTAGGAATGCAGAAAATGTAGTGACTTTTTAGAATACTTGTCAGAAATATAGTGTCATTTCTATCTATGTATTGTCTGATGATGTTGCTGTTCTTGTTTTATTACTGTGCCTATGTGCTTTGCACTGTATGGCAATAAAGACACATAAACCATAATTGTTTTGAATGGTTTAACATTATTGATGAGCCACATAGTAAATGTCTGCCCTATATTTCCTGTGTTCTTGTGACTGGACAAGCCACAAGCATGGATACTGAGGGGAAAAAAAAGGGTGGAAATTGCAGAGGCAATGGTTAAAAGTTTTCTATCCGAGCTAGTTATATGAGTGGTGCCAGAGGACTGGAGAATTGCAAATGGTAAATACACTTCTTCAGAAAAGGCTGTGAGGATAAGCCAACTAAAGTCCAATCAGTTTAACCTCAGCAACGTGAAATATTCTCCAAACACTGGAGATTAAATGAACACTGACTTGTGCTGATGTACATTAAGGAAAACACATACATAATGATTAAAGGGGAATCATATTTTACTTGCTTAAGATTTTAATGAGGGTAACAGAAAAGGTTGATGAGGGGAATGTGGTAAATGTGAACATGGACTGCCAAAAAGCATTTTATAAATAAAGGGGCACACAGCAAACTTGTGGTAACATTTGGAGCTGATAGAATAAAAGGGACAGCAGCAACATGGATAGGAATCTGACAGAGTGACAGGAAACACAGCAGTGGGAAATGTTTTTATTTGGAATGGAGGTCGGTTAAAGTGGGATTCCAGGAGGGTTAGTGTTAGGAATCCTGCTCTTCCTGATACATATTAGAGACATCGGCAATGCTGCACAGAGCACACATTCAAAATTGTGGGAATTACACAATACGTGACAGCATTGTGAACTGTGAGGGGGTAGTGTTGAAGCTCAAAGTTACTTCGACAGCTTGTGGATTAGTGAGACAAGACCAATTTAAAGCAGAGAAGTGTGAAATGATTTATTTCAGTGGGAAGTAAAGGGAGAGACAATATGAAAAAAATGATACAATTGTAAAGGCATGCAGGAATAAGGGACTTGTGATTAAATGTGACACTAATAATTGCTGTTTGGGTGACAGGTTGAGAGTGTGGCTACTAATGTATTTGGGATTGTGAGCTTTATACATAGGGGCACAGTTTACAAGACCAAGCAAGTTATGGGAAAGCTGTATAAAACCCTGGTTTGGCCTCAGTTGGAGTATTGCATTATCTGCAGGACAGCACTGTTTAGAAAAGAGGGGAAGGCATAAAAAAGGTTGCAATAAATCACTGGGCGAGGGTCCAGGGATGAAGAAGTTCAGTTGCATCGGGAGATTGGAGAATTTGGGTCTTTGCTGAAGAGAAGGTTGAGAGGAGATTTGATAGAGGTGTTCAGAATTGTGGAGGGAAGTGGAAAGAGCTGACAGGGAGAAGCTGTCATGTCCCAATCTTCCTCTGTCAGGAAGTGTTCCCCAAACTGAATGAACAGGGCACTGTTCCTGGTTACACTTCTCTGGCAATGCTAAATATTCCGAGTATTTGTTTTAATGTGTAATATTTAAGATAATTATACAAACACAACAAATTGTTTAGAGTAAAGAAGAGACATTAAAAGTGAAAATTCATGTTGACATCTCTCTGCTGGGCTTTGAGTCGTTCCAGTCTGGGCCACTGATCTGATTCATCCAATGATGCTTTTCCCAGTCGCCTGCGTAACATGGCTTGAATCCTGGACTTTCAGTTTTTGAACTGCACAGCAGAGCGTTTAAGAAATTATTGGGGCTGAATGGCCTCATCTGTGCTCCAGTCCTCCTTCCATCTGGTGAGCTGATCTGACACCCACCCCAGAGTGGAGTTGCTGCACAGGTTGCCTTAAAAATGGTCTCTCAGCTGAGGGAATAACTGTGAATCTCATCACCACTTCCATCCTGACTAATTTCCTCCACTTCAAACCGTCCATCAATGCCAGAAGGAGTCAGAACTGGAGTAGGAGTCTCCACCAATGATTCAGTCCCATCTTTGACCACTCGAGCATCCTGCCTTGCCTCACATCTTCTCTGTTCTCCAGCAGCGATGATGTTCCAGGGTCTTGGCTACTCTGAGTGGCCTGTTCGAGGATCGCCTTGCTCCAAAGCAGCTGCCTTTTGATGTTTGTCAGCAAGTTGTTGAATCTTGGCTCCTCTTCACCTCCAACTTCAGACCAATCGGGGACTTCCACCTTCCAAGCTTCTGGGGCTGGTTGAGCAGAAACAACAATAATTGAGGATTTTGCAGTGTTGCCACATTCGAGCAGATTTCCACCTGGGGCATTTCATTAAACACCGGCTTTTTCACTTCATTAACAACTATAGGAATGGCAATGCAATGTATTGGCCCATTTATCCTCACATAGGATTTCGCACATCATGTTGAAGTTGCACAAGACATTGGGAAGGCCACACTAGGAAGACCGTATGCAGTTCTGGGCACCCTATTATAGAAGGACCATTATTAAATTTGAAAGAGTGCAGAAATGATTTACTAGGATGCTACCGGGACTTGATTGTTTGAGTTATAAGGAGAGGCTGAATAGACTGGGACTTTTTCCCTGGAGTGTAGGAGGCGTGGGGTGATGTTATAGAGATCTATAAAATAATGAGGGCCATAGATCAGCAAGATAGTCAATATCTTTTCCCAAAGATAGGAGAGTCTAAAAGTGGAGAGCATAGGTTTAAAGTGAGAGGGGAGAAACACAGAGGGTGGAGTCTGGAACGAGCTGTCAGAGATAGCAGCAGAGGTGGTTACAATTTTGCCTGGGCGGCATTGATAAGTTGGGCTGAACGGCCTGTTTCCAGCTGTAAATCTCTGTGACTGTATGACTATGACTCCAGCCCTATCCGGAAACGATGCAGGTTGTCACTATCATTGCTGTAAGTGGAGGTGGACAATGCTCATTCACAACATCTGTATTCCGTATGAACAGCTGGCAGGTAGAACACCAAATCAATGGTAAATATTCTGTCAACATCCAGTGAAACTGGGGAACTATGTTAACGGGTCGGTATATTGACAACACAGGACTCTGTGACAATAGCTTCATCCCCAACAGGGTGATGTCACCACATCCACAATTTCCCCAGTTTGGAGATTCCAGTCAGGAAGCAAGGAGCAAAGTGTAAGACACCAGAGAAAAGACAAGAGATCTTCATTTCTATCAAACAAATCATTATGTCAGGAGTTCCCAAAGGACAGCCAATGAATGACTTCTTTAAGAGGTCATAGTCATAGAATTTTACAGCGCAGATAGAGGCCATTCAGCCCCTCGTGTATGTACTGGCCATCAGCATCTATCTATTCTAATCCCATTTTTCAGCGCATATTCAAACATGTACGACCTGATGAGGGAACCAAACGTAACATTTCCACATTTGCTGACAACACAAAACTGGCGGAATTGTGAGTTGAAGGAGAATGCATGGAGGCTTCAAGGTGATTTGGACAACTTGAGTGAGTGACCAAACACATGGCAGATGCAGGACAACGCGGCTAAACGTGAAGTTCTACATTTTGGTGTGAAAAACAGAAAGGACAGGATGAGAGGAGATCTGATTAAAACATAAAATTCTAACAGGGCTGGACAGATTAGCTGCAGGAAGGATGTTTTCCTTGGTTGGGGAATGTAGAACAAGAGGACACAGTCTTAGGATACGGGGTTCACCATTTAGGAAGGAGAGGAGGAGAGATTTCTTCACCCACAGGGTGGTGAACCTGTGGAATTCTCTACCTCAGAAGCTGTGGAGACCAAGTCACTGCATATATTCAAGAAGGAGAGAGAGGTTTTTTTTAGATTTTACTGGCATCAAGGGGTATTGGGAAAAATGAGAACATGGAATTGAGATAGAGGATCAGCCATGATCACATTGAATGATGGAATAGACTCGAAGGGCTGAATGGCCGACTCCACTTCCCAGTTTCTATGTTTTCAAGTTCTGATGAAAGGTCACAGACCTGAAACACTAACTCTGTTTCTCTCTCTAAACAGATGCTGCACAATTTGCTAAGCTTGCTTTTCTGCTTTCATTTCAGATTTCCAGCTTCCGAACAGAACCCAGCCAGAGTCAGCACCTTCAGTAGAGAGGGAGAGAGGGACCAGTGAGTGTAGAACTGAACCCAGCCAGAGTCAGCACCTTCAGGAGAGAGAGAGAGGAACCAGTGAGTGTAGAACTGAACCCAGCCAGAGTCAGCACCTTCAGTAGAGAGAGAGAAACCAGTGAGTTCGAACTGAACGCAGCCAGAATCAGCACCTTCAATAGAGAGAGAGAAACCAGTGAGTGTGGGACTGAACCCAGCCAGAGTCAGCACCTTCAAGAGAGAGAGAGAGAGAGAGAAACCAGTGAGTGCAGAACTGAACACAGCCAGAGTCAGCACCTTCAGTAGAGAGAGAGGAACCAGTGAGTGTAGAACTGAATCCAGCCAGAGTTAGCGCCTTCTGTGGAGAGAGAGAAACCAGTGAGTGTAGAACTGAAGCCAGCCAGAGTCAGCACCTTCAGGAGAGAGGGAGGAACCAGTGAGTGTGGAACTGAACCCAGCCAGAGTCAGCACCTTCAGAGGATAGAGAGGTAACTAATCTAAACCCTGTATTCAAGAACAGATGATGTGGAGATGCCGGTGTTGGACTGGGGTAAACACAGTAACAGCTTTAACAACACCAGGTTAAAGTCCAACAGGTTTATTTGGTAGCAAATGCCATTAGCTTTCAGAGCGCTGCTCCTTCGTCAGATGGAGTGGAAATCTGCTCTCAAACAGGCCACAGTTTGCCCTGTTTGAGAGCAGATTTCCACTCCATCTGACGAAGGAGCAGCGCTCCGAAAGCAAATGGTATTTGCTACCAAATAAACCTGTTGGACTTCAAGAACAGAGGCAGAAAAGAAAGAGGGAACCAATGAACAGTGAGCTGAACGCCGGTCAGCGGGCAGTTGCTGGAGTCCATCATCAAGCATTTGGAAAGCAGGGTTATAATCAGCATGGATTTAAGGGAGGGAAATCACGCTTGACAATACTACTGGAATTCTTTGAGGATGTAACTAGGAGAGTTGACCAGGAAGAACCTGTGGATGCGGTTTATTTAGACTTTCAGAAGGCTTTGGACAAGGTCTCACATGACGTTTTTAAGTTTTAAAGGTTAATTTGTTTTTTAGTGTCAGAAGCAGGTTTCCATTCACACTGCAATGAAGTTATTGTGAAAATCCCCCACTCGCCAGACTCTGCGACCTGTTCAGGGAGAATTTAGCATGACCAATATACCTAACTAGCACATCTTTCAGATTGTGGGAGGAAACTGGAGCACCCAGAGGAAACCCACATAGATGCAGACGTACCTAGATGTACGTGCAGACTTCACAGTGACAGTGACCCAAGCCAGGAGTCGAAGCCGCGTCCCTGGCGCTGTGAGACAGCAGTGCTCACCACTGTGCCACCTCTCTACTATATAAAATTAAAGTACATGGGATTGCAGGTAGTGCCTTGTGATGTATAGAAAGCTGGTGAACAGACAGGAAGCAAAGAGATGGCCTAAATGGGTATTTTTCCAATTGGAAGGCAGTGACTGGTGGGGTACTGCAGGGATCTGCGCGAGGACCCCAACTGTTCATATTATATATTAATGATTTGGACACGGGAGCTAAATGTATTATCTCCAAATATGTAGATGATACAATTGTGTGGGAGGGTGAGCTTTGAGGGGCATGCAGAGATCCTCCAACGTGATTTGGACAGGCTGAGTGTGTGGGCATCTACATGGCAGATGTAGTATTATGTGGATATTATGGCAGATGATGAAATTTGAATTCACTATGAATCTGCAATCAAAAATCTAATTGTCGCTTGTCATTGAACCCTATCTGGTTTACTAATGTTCTCTCAGCAAGGAATTCTGCTGGGCCAGAGTGTGTTTGAATTGTCACGTCTAAAGGTAACAAAAGCATGGATGAGGGTTTCAGGGACGGGTGAGTTGAGGTATTACAAACACTGTGTGATGTTACACAGCTAGAAATAGGTGAACTTGGTGAAGGAACAGATATGTGGTTGGAATCTTATTTCCAAGTCTGATGAGGTGCCAAGATTATGAGGGTTTGTTTCAAACTCGGACATTGACAGTGGGAGATGGACTCAGTGACTGAGAACAGAATTTGTAGTGGAAACATTGGTCTTCCAAATATTTAATTGGGGGAATTCTCTGCTTAGCCAGTACTCGAGGTCGGAGAAGGAGTGTAATAACTTAATAACAGGGGATTGGTTGTGAGAGGTGATGGTGAGGTGGAGCTGGGTATTATCAGCAGACATGTGAAAACTAACACTGTGCTTTCAGATAATATCACTGAGGGGTAAGGTGTAGATGAAAAATAGGAAGGAGCCAAGGATATATCCTTGGGTGATTTCGGTGGTAACAGAACAGGATGGGAAGAGAAACCATTGCAGGTGATACTCTGCATATGACCAGAAAGATAAGAATGGAACCGGCCGAGTGCAGTCTTACCCACCTTGTATTGAGACTTAGTGGTGGTGCCAAGAAGAGGAAGAAGAAGTCTTACACCACACCAAAGAAAAATCAGCACAAGAGGAAGAAGGTCAAGCTTGCTGTCCTTAAATATTACAAGGTCGATGAATACGGAAAAATTTATCGCCTGCGGCGTGAATGTCCTTCTGAGGAGTGTGGTCCTGGTGTTTCATGGCTAGTCACTTCAACAGACAATACTGTGGAAAGTGTTGTCTGACATATTGCTTCAACAAGGCTGAAGATGCATAATTAAATGGATTGTAATAAACTATGATGGAAAACAAAACTGTCAGGTCAGTGTGCACAGCAGGTGAAGATGTTCATGTACCTGACATCCTGGAAAACTAATGATGGATGAAGGCCCACTCAGTAAACGAGTGGAGAGAAAGCTGGAGTTCTCAATCATCTTCATCTCGAGCGGCAGCTCCTCCCTCTCAATATGTGTGGTGAGATCAGGCCATTCTGCTCAGTCAGGAACACCCAGACTGACTGTAAGAGAGAGAGAGGCTGTAATTAGAACCAAACAATAAGGGAGATTCACTCAAAGTAACCAAGCCCCATCCCAAAACAGAGCACAGGAAGATCCCAGTATCTAACCGTGGCCTCTGCAAAGTGAGCTGCTCTAACCTGCTGTGACACTGAGCCCAACACACAAAGCACGGGAAGATCCCAATTTCTGTGCTGATTGGTCTGACTCCAGGGAGTTTGCAGTGCCGCTATTGCCCTCTTTTTAGGGCAGTGCCGCTATTGCTGAGACGGGGGAACTGCAGCGTGACATGTTTACACAGGAAGCTGCCATTGGAAACACTAAGCTGCGGATTTATAGAATCCGACAGTGCAGGAGGAGGCCATTCTGCCCATCGAGTCTGCACCAACTACAATCCCACCCAGGTTCTACCCCCAGCACTGACCCGAGCTGGTCCCCATGAAACGAAGGAGCAGTTTAGCATGGCCAATCCACCTAACCCGCACATCTCTGGACTGTGGGAGGAAACCGGAGCACCCGGAGGAAATCCACGCTCCCCACGCTGTGAGGCAGCAGTGCTAACCACTGTGCCACCCCATTTACAGCCGGGCAGGATGAGATTCCCGCTACCAAAACCCTTCACCCATCCGGAGCCCCGCTGTGGATGGATCCGGACCCGGGGACTGAAGCCACTTGCGGTGCATTTGCTGCCGCTCCGCGCGGTGTCTGATGGGCCCGGGGTAAATCCCCGCCAACGGCCTGTGACCGACAGCTGGGAAAACCAATCGGAAATTGACGCATCGCGATTATCCAATGGCCGCTCTGCGCCCACTGAGTGACAGCTGTCTTATCCAATCAATGGGTTCCATAGTCAGAAGTTCGAGACCATTGAAAATGATGCTCCCAATTGTAACCAATCGCAGACCGCGTTGCTAACAACAACAGCCCCACAATGTGATTGACATCTTGTCTAGCCAATCGTAACGCAGTGTCCAATCGGACTGTGCCGCTCGTGCGCGACTGCCGGTCCGATGGTAGTGGGTTATCGTTGATATTTGCCCTCTTTTTAGGTCAAACCAAATAAACAAACTCGTGAGCTTCACTCCCAGCCCAGCGTCATTGCGTCATTCAATTCGATCCGGAGCTGAAACCAATGAGAAATCAAAGAGCTGGAGGCGGAAAGAATCCTTAAAGTGGAACTGCTCACACAATTATAGTTGTACAATTATAATTCGTTGATGGCAGTTAAAGCGGCAAAAGGATTGCGGAAAGTCAGAGGATGCAAAAGCTGAAACCCGCGGGAAAGGAAGGAGGAAAGAAATGAAGGGAACAGGCGACAGAAATGAACGAGAGGAAAGCAAGCTGGAAGCCAGGGGCTTTTAGAGACCGTATTCCAGAGCTGAAACCCAGAGAGCTGAAAGTACGAATATCACTGGTGGAGTGAACCAAGTAAGAAGTCTAACAACACCAGGTTAAAGTCCAACAGTTTTATTTGGTCGCAAAAGCCACTAGCTTTCAGAGCGCTGTTCCCTCATCAGGTAAGTCAGGTAACGTGATGAAGGAGCAGCGCTCCGAAAGCTCGTGGCTTTTGCGACCAAATAAACATGTTGGACTTTAACCTGATGTTGTGAGACTTCTTACCATGAGGGCAGAATCAGTGGAGCTCAGATATCTCAGAGGATTGTTACGCTGGAGGTGATGAAAGGGAGGAAGAGCTGAGGACATGGAGGGTTTTGGAAACACGGATAAGAATATTAAAATTGAGACATTGCTTAACCACGAGTCAGTGTTTGTCACTGAGCACAGGGTTGATGCATGAACGGTATCTGGAGTAAATTCTGATTTAATGATGAGAAATCAATTAGCAGCTTTCTGGACACTGCAGCACAATAAATCGGATCAGAAGTGGACCACTTGGCCCCTCAAGCCTGCTGCTCCATTCAATAGGATCATGTTTTAGATTCCAAACCACAGAATCTTTACAATGCCGTAACAGCCCATTTGGTCCATCAAGTCTACACTGCCTTATTGAAATTGCACGCTACCTAATCCCACTCTCCCGCCTCACAGCCCCAGAGACCCGGGTTTGCTCCTGGCCTTTGCTGACTGTGCAAATTTTGCACATTCTCCCCCGTGGGTTTCCTCTGGGTGCTCTGGTTGACTCCCACGATTCAAAGATGTGCAGCTTAGGTGGATTGGCCATGTTAAATGTTCCTTTGAGTTTCCAAAGATGTATACATTTGGAACTGAATCTGTGCAATTTTGACACTTATTTTGAAATTTTCCCCCTGGTTCTTGATGAACGCTTGACTGGAACATAAAAAACTCTATCATTGAATCCCTACATTGCAAAAGGTGGCCATTCGGCCTATTGAGTCTGCACTGATTCTCTGATCTATCCACGCAACCTCACATATTTATCCTGATAATCCTCCTAATCTAAACATACTGGGAGACATAAGGGGAAATTTAGCATGGTAAATCCACTTACCCTATCAATGGAGTGTGGGGGGAAACCAGAGCACACAGAGGAAAGCTACGTGGACATAGAGAAAATGTGAAAAATACGTACAGTCACCCAAGGCCTGAATTGAGTCCAGGTCCCTGTCATTCTGCAGCAGCAGTGCGAAAGCCACCCTTATTTCTCTTCCATAAGACCATAAGACATAGGAGCAGAATTAGGCCACTCAGCCCATCGAATCTGCTCCGCCATTTTTCTCATTCCCATTCTCCTGTCTTTTCCCCATAACCCCTGATCCCCTTATTACTCAAGAATCTATCTATCTCTTTCTTAGATACACTCAACGACCTGACCTCCACAGCCTTTTGCAGCAAAGATTTCCATAGATTCGCCACTCTCTGGCTGAAGAAATTCCTCCTCATCTCTGTTTTAAAGGAACGTTCCTTTCGTCTGAGGTTGTGCTCTGGTTCTAGTTTTTCCTACAAGTGGAAACATCCTCTCTGTGTCCACTCTCTCCAGGCCCCCCAGTATCCTTTAAGTTTCAAAAGAACCCCCCTCATCCTTGTAAACTCCAACGAGTACAGACCCAGAGTCCTCAACCATTCTTCATACAACAAGCTCTTCGTTCCATGGATCATTCTTGTGAACCTCCTCTGGACCTTTTCCAAGGCCAGCACATCCTTCCTTAGATATGGTGCCCAAACTGCTCACAATACTCCACACGGTGTCTGACCAGAGCCTTTGCCAGCCTCAGAAGTACATCCGTGCTCTTGTATTCCACCCCTTTCGACATTGCATTTCCCTTCCTAACTGCCGACTGAACCTGCACGTTTACCTTAAGAGAATCCTGAACAAGGACTCCCAAGTCCCTTTGTGCTTCTGAGTTCCTAAGCATTTCCAATTTAAAAAGTAATCTGTGCCTTCATTCCTCCTTCCAAAGTGCGTAACCTCACACTTTCCCACATTGTTTTCCTTCTGCCATTTCTCTGCCCACTCTCCCAGCCTTTCCAAATCCTTCTGCAGCACACCTGCTTCCTCAATGTTACGTTTCCCTCCACAGGTCCTCACAGACTTCTTTCCGTGAGGAAAAATACCCAACTTCTCAATCGATCTTCATTGCTACAAATCTTTGTCAACAGAATCATTCATGTGAATATCCCTTGCACTCCCTCTAAACTTCTTCAAGTGTGGTGCCCAGCACTGGACTCAATGCTCCAGGTGAGGCCTATCTAGTGTATTTAAAATCTCAACATGATCTTCTTATTCATCTATTCAACCTTCCAATAAAACATAGGGTGTCATTTGCTTTATTACCTGCTCTCTCAACATGCCCAACCACCTTTAATGACTTTTCTACTGAGAAACTGAGATCCCTTTTTTCCTGCATTTCCTTAAGTGTTTCTCCATTTATTTCTCCACACTCTCAAAATGAATCAACTCACACCTCTGTGCATTGAACATCATCTAGTTAGGTGATTGACTCACCCAGGTGCCCGACTGTGGCAAATTGGGGAATTTCACAATAACTTCATTGCAGTGTTAATGTGAGCCTTACATGTGACGAATAAACTTTACTTTAACTTTACTTTTCTTTACTTTTACTTCATCTGCCACTCGTCTGCCCAGAGGACAGCAATGGAATCATTCACTCAGAATCTACACATTGTTCTGAGCTCTAGGGTCTCTCAGAATAATTCACTCGGCCTCTCAACATGGAACAACCACCTCTTTCCGGGGGGTAATCTAGTGAACCTTCTCTGTACCGCCTCTAATGCAAGCTTATCTTTTCTCAAATGTAGATACCACAGCTGCACACAGCATTGCAGATGTGGTCTCCATAAACTCCTGTACAATTGGAGCAAGACACTTTTCTTCATCTCCTCCAATTCACGTGCAATAAAACCAAACATGCCATTTGCCTTTGTAATTGCTTGAATGAATAATCCAGATTGTGCTCCGAATTCTCGAGAACATTTTAAATCCGTCACATTTCAAACTCTCCTCAACTCTGAAGAAGAGTCACGGACACCGAAAGCATTAACTCTGTTTCTCCCCCGATAGATGCTGCGAGACCTGCATGAGGTTTCTTGCATTTTCTGTTTTTATTTCAAATTCCGTCACTGTGCCTTCCTCATCTCCTTTTAGAAACATATTTGTAATTTTTTAACTCTCCAGTGACTTAGGCCACCAACTGTCTTGTCATTTAATCAGTGTTGCACTTCTACTTGTTTAGAAACGACAAGAGAACAGTTCACACTCGATTCAGTGATGAATGATGAATGAGAAATTATGTGAGGAGTTGTGACAGAAAATGAACATCTCCGCCTTCTCCCTGTAATGCGGCAGATAACAATCTAATTCCTTTGGAACGTTTCAATTGAATCTGTATCCACCGCACTTTCCAGCAGTGCATTCCAATCTTTAAACTCTCACTGTGTGAAAAATGTTTTCCTCGTCTTCCTATTCCTTCCTTTGCTCATGATGTTCAATCTGTTCTCTCTCATTCTTCATCATTCCACAAGTGGGAACAGTTTGTCCCTATCCATTCTGTCCAGACTTCTCATGACATTTAATAGCTGGAAGTGGAACCCCTGATGGAGTGGTAAGATATTTAAACCAGTAGACATTAAGGCATGGATACAACTCGCAGCATTCAGTTAAATGACTTTTAAATACGTTTATGAGCTAACACGAAGTAATGTGAGATGCAGTAATTTCATTCAAATGAGTAATTATGATTGTAAAATACATATGCGGATATTTTGAATGGATTATTATTGACTTTAAGGAAGTTACCAATTGGCAGTAAACCAATCCAGATAACCCTTTGTCAAAGGGTCATCTGGACTCGAAACACGAGCTCATTTCACTCCTTACAGATGCTGCCAGACCGGCAGAGATTTTCCAACATTTTCTCTTTTGGTTTCAGATGACAGCATCCGCAGTAATTTGGTGTTATTTTAGAGTTGTACTATTGCACCTCATTTAGAGTTGTAGGACTGAGAAACGTTACTAATGAAATGGATTAGATACTTTGGAACTGTTTCCCTTTTACTTTTCATTGTCTCTCTATAATCTTCCTACCAGAATGAATCACTTCACAATTCTCAGCTTTGAATTTCATCTGTAACTTGTCCACGCATTCCGTCAACTTGCCGATGTCCTTTTTGAAGTTTTACACCAGGCTCCTCACAGGTCACGATGCTTCCAAGTTTCACATTGTCCACAAATTCTGAAATTGTGCCCTGTGCACCATTACCTCTGTCTAATATATCCTGGTGCATGTTCACAGTATCTACACCTTGTGTGCATATCAAACTGGGTTGAGGCTTATAACAGAAAAGAGGGGCCAATGCAGATACCTGCCTGCATATTCCACGTAAATGCTGCAGAATTGTAGTCAAGTGGTTTTGTTATTATTGTTAAGAGGAAGTAACAGAGGATGGTTTCGATCCATCGGCCTCTGAGCTATGGGCTAAGCACTCTTCAGCTGCGCCACTCTGCTACAGAAAGTCCATCTTCGCTTCCACCCGCCCCGCCCCCCGCCCCCCCGCCTCCGCTCCCCAGTCTCAGCCCCCTCACTCCTCCCCCACGACCCCTGTCCCCTTCTCCCTCCTCCCCTCCCCCTCCCCTTCCTCCCCCGTTCCCCCTCCTTCCCCTTCCCCTCCACATGCCTTCCCCTCCTCCCCCCTCGCCCTCCCCCCTCCCCCGCCCCCTCCTCTCCCCTGCTCCCTCCCCCCTTTCCCCTCCCGCTCCCCCTCCCATCTCCCCCTCCCCCTTCCTCTCCCCCCTCCCCCTTCCATTCTCCTCTCCCCTCTCTTTCTCCCCGTCCCCCCTCCCTCCTTCCCACTCCTCCCTCTCCCCTCTCCTCCTCCCCCTCACCCTACCCCCACCCCCGCTGCCTATCAATGCAATCCGTTAGATATTCAATTCCACACTTTTGTTTAACACCATCACCAGTGTCAGGAGGCTCAGTCTGGCTACACAATTCCACTGCATTCCACCAAGAATAAAGGGTCAGAGAAAGACACACACAAAAGCAGCCAAAGAGGTTGTTTGTTCACGTGTAACGACAGTCACGGAATTGATCACTGATGTTTGAAAGGAGTTTTCTCTTGTAAATATGTTTATAAATATATTTCCCGCTGTGTAACTGTGCTCTCTGCTCTTCAAAGATGTTCACTGTTGTTGTGCAAAGTGTTTCACTGTTTTTCCTGCTGTGCTCTATGATATAGAGGTTTACAACATGGAAACAGCCCCATCGGCCCAACCTGTCCATGCCGCCCAGTTTTTTTACCACCGAGCGATTCCCAATCGCCCGTGTTTGCCCCATACCCTCCAGACCCATCTTACCCATGTAACTGTCTCAATTGTTGTTGAGAGATGATTTCTGCTGTTGTGTAAGATGTTCCGCTGTTGTGTTTCCGGCTGTGTAAATGTTTTTTTTCTATTCTGTTAATATGGCCCCTGCTCTGAAAATGTGTTCCATGGTGTTTGAGAAGATTCTCCGTGAAGATGTTTCTGTCAGTAAATTGTTGCATGTTGTGTTAAGATGTTCCCCGTTCGTATGCTTTCTTGCATATAAAATTGATTCACTGCAGATTGAGGTTTTTTGGAGAAAAGAGAAGCCGATGTAAATACCTGTCTGCAGACTCCACGTAAAAGCCGCAAGTTGTTTCATTGTCAGTGATAATAGGAATAGCAGAGGATGATTTCGATCCATCGACCTCTGGGTTATGGGCCCAGCACGCTTCCGCTGCGCCACTCTGCTCCGGTAAAGGCCATTTCTGCTGCCTATCAATATAGTCAGGCAGATTTTCGCTCCCGTATCATTTAATACACGTTCCAGTGTCAGGACGCTCAGCCACTGCATCAAACCGAGAATAAAACAGAGAAAAACACACAATAGCAGTAAGAGAGATTGTCTGGACACGTAACGACAGGCAAAGGTGATGGGAAACCGGCAAAGCACGGAATTGGAAAATCGATCTCTATTTTTAAAGGAATTTTCTGTTGCAAGTACATATTTGTAAATGTATTTCCTGCTGTGTAACTCTGCTCCCTGTTGTTGAGAGGTGCTTTCTGCTGTTGTGTAAAATGTTTCCCTGATGCTGTCAATATCTTTCCGGTTGTATAAATATGATCCATGTTGTGTACTTTTGAAAAATGTTCTGTTAATATATGCCCTGCTCTGTAAACGTGTTCCGTGTTGTGTGAAAATATTCTCCGTGAAGAAGTTTTCTGTTCGGCAGAAAGATGATTAACTGGTCTCATAATGTTCCATATTGGGTTAAAATGTTACACGTTGTGTTAAGATGTTCTCTATTCTTGTATAAAACTCTGGTTAAACTGCAACTGGATAACGATCGCCCAATTTCGACTGCATTTTACCCTCTGTTAGTGAATGTGATTGGGGGATTCAGATTGTATCCAAACATGCACGTGAGTGAAATTTGTTCTGCATCTATCTGTCTCCGGTTGTAGTTGCGAGAGTTTATTTGTTTTATTCATTTCGAGAGGTGGGCATCACTGAAGAGGCCAGCATTCATTGCCAATCCCCAACTGACATTCGGAAGGTGATGGTTTGCTGCTTTCTTGAACGGCTGCAGTCCATGAGGTGTCGGTACAGCCACAGTGCTGTTCGCCAGACAGTCTTTCAGGATTTTGCCACTCTGACAGCGAAAGAGCCGCGATGTATTTCCAAGTCAGGATGGTGAGTGGCTTGAGGGGGAGCTTGCAGTGCTGGTGTTCCCATGTATCTATTGCCGCTGTCCTTCGAGATGGTAAGAACATAAGAACATAAGAAATTGGAGCAGGAGTAGGCCATCTAGCCCCTCGAGCCTGCCCCGCCATTCAATAAGATCATGGCTGATCTGATAGTGGTTTAGTTCCACTTATCCGCTCGCTCCCCAAAACTGTTAATTCCCTTATTGATCAGAAATCTATCTACCTGTGACTTAAACATATTGAACGAGGTAGCCTCCACTGCTTCAATGGGCAGAGAATTCCAGAGATTCACTACCCTCCGAGAGGAGAAGTTCCTCCTCAACTCTGTCCTAAACTGACTCCCCCTTACTTTGAGGCTGTGTCCTCAAGTTCTTGTTTCCTTTCTAAGTGGAAAGAATCTCTCTGCCACTACCCTGGTAGAGGTGGTGGGCTTGTGGGTGCAGTCTAAGAAGAGTAGATGAAGAAATATTGCTCCCATTGCCTGAGGAGAGAAGGATGGCTTTTAATGTGCAGAGTATATAGGACCTGGGATGCACTGCCTGAGAGGGTGGCAGAGGCAGCATCAAATCAGGGCTGTCAAGGGGGAATGGAATCAGCACCTGAAGTGAAAGGATTTCCATGGTTATGAGACAAGGACGGGAAAGGGATGAGCTGAGTTGTTCTTGTACAGACCAGCAGAGAGACAAAGGGCCGAATGATCTCCCTTTCTTTGCTGTATCCATTCTAAGATTCGAGGTGTATGAGTGTTGGACTCATTCTGTATCGCTCTGTCTCTGGTGCGACATATGTGTGTGATGTTCATTATGAATCTCTCTGAGAGACTTTGCAAATCTGTACACATTCTATCTGGAAGGTATATAATTGAAACAGGGCCTTTGTTCTAATTAGTACATGATTCCACACTATCCTCTACTAAAAATCTTCAACGTAACATCATCTGCTTATCTCTGAAATTCATTCTCCATCGTCTCATTCCCGAGATTTTCCTTTTGTACATCTGTACTAGTCGACTCAACTGCTCCAGGTAATAGCAAATTCGAAGTCATACTGACTGCATTTAAAAGTACATTAATATTGATTTCTCTATGGAATGTAATGCCGATATCCAATCATGAACTCCTGTTTGATCTGTCTCTGCAACAGCGACAGCTAAGATGCATTTTTCCGCTCTACTGCAGTTCTGTATTGCGGCCAGTGGATGTCAGCACACTCTGGTAGGCTGAAGTTCAGACATCAGAGAGGGACACAACAGACAAGAATTGTTCACATCATATTGAACCTAGGACTGCGGAATTTAGAAATACTAAATCTTTTGGCCATTTCATTTTGAAATCTACCAGTACGCTGCTTCCCTCTGTATTCGTCATTTAAATCCTGATAAATGAACAAGGCTATGCTTATAATTGAATGTATTAGTGCCGGTTGGCATTATATTTGGAACCAAATGGCATTTGAATCATTAGCTTAGTTAGAATTTTATTCAGCAACAGTTTAATTATTAGTACAAACCTATTAAAGCATATATTTCAGAAGGTTTTACCTATTTCTGATTGGGGATATTATATAGAGAGAAATTTGCTTTTCTTGATATATGTTACTGACCTATATCTGGGAGCTTAGGTTTCGATCTCAAAATTTGTCAGTGGTGCAAAATTTGAAAATATTATGATTTTTAGTGAGGAGGATATTGATAATCTGCAAGAAGATATAGACAGTCTGGTGGAATGGGCAGACACGTGACAGATACAATTTAATTAATGTAAGGAAGTGTGAAGTGACGCATTTTGGTCCGAAGATCGAGGAGAGGTGATATAAAATAAAGGATACACCTTTACCCGTCCTAATCCCCATTGCACCTTTACCATGCCAAGATTCCACAGTCTATTCACCCATCACAGAACCCATTGAATATCCAGCCTGCAGTCTACATTGCACATTCTACTTGCACATTCATCATTCAACATTTTACACTCCCATTTTCCGATGTACCTTCACCTTGCAACATCTCCCTGCGCCGTCTCACAAGCCAGCCAACGTCGCACCTCCACTCTGTCCATTGCCCATGCTAGGCTTATCCTGCCCAGTCCGCATTGTGTTTCACTTTGCTCAGTTACAATGCCCAGGTTGCACACTGTTCCAACTTTTATATTCTCCATTAATAATAAATGAACAAATAGAACCATCCCTTGATTAAACACTGTCACCTTTTAGTGGGTGAATTTCATGAAGTGCTGTGTGTGGTTCCCTCCTTGACCTTGATGCTTCTGTACAAATGTAGTCAAAGGAAAATTATCCAAATATATCTTCAATTCTCCTGCTCATTCACAAGGAAATGAGCGGGTGATGGATACAGTTTCAATAGTAGCTTTAAAAGATAGAGAATGGATTTACAAATTTAAAATCCAAGGGAGAGATCAATGCCTGGAGTTGTTTTCAGGCTGTGGCGACGAGAATAACAATGCACATTTTCAATTTGAATTGTTCAAAATACTAGAATGGAATATCTATTTTGGATGAAAGGAAACTTTAAATTGTGCAACTGTGCTGTGCTTCAGCGGCTTGTCATATAGTCATAGCGGTTTACAGCATGAAAACAGGCCCTCGGAGAACTTGTCCATGCCGCCTTTTTTTCAAAACGCCAAAGCTAGTCCCAATTGCCCGCATTTGGCCCATATCCCGCTATACCCATCTTACCCATGTAACTCTCTAAATGCTTTTTAAAAGACAAATTTGTACCCGCCTCTACTACTGCATCTGGCAGCTTGATCCAGACACTCACCACCCTCTGTGTGAAGGAAATTGCCCCTCTGGACCCTTTTGTATCTCCCCCTCTCACCTTACAGCGATGGCCTCTCGTTTTAGATTCCCCTACCTTTGGGAAAATATATTGACTATCTAGCTGATCTATGCCCCTCATTATTTTATAGACCCCTCAGCCTTTGACAGTCCAGAGACAAAAGTGCCAGTCTATCCTGCCTCTCCTTATAACTCAAACCATCAAGTCCTGATAGCATCCTAGTAAATCTTTTTTGCACTCTTTCTAGTTTAATAATATCCTTTGTATAATAGGGTGACCAGAACTGTATACAGTATTCCAAGTGTGGCCTTACCAATGTCTTGTACAACTTCAACAAGACGTCCCAACTCCTGAATTCAATGTTCTGACCAATGAAACAAAGCATGCCGAATGCCTTCTTCACCACTCTGTCCACCTCTGACTCCACTTTCAAGGAGCTATGAACCTGTACCCCAAGGTCTCTTTTACAGGAATCTCCATTCATCCATCACCTGCTGAGCATATCCAGCATTTTCGGTTTTTGATTCTGGTTTCCAGCTTCCAGCTTTGCGTTGTGTTCTGTGCAGGTGTTTAACTGGAACAGGGAACAGATTCTGATCAGCGCTGTGACAGATAGAGTAGAATGTGCCCCCGACTATCAAGCCTGTGAGATTATATTCCGAGCTGTCCACGAGAATAAGGAAGAGAAAGAGGGAGGATCATTCTGTGATGGACAGATTTCATGTACAAAGGACAAAATGGTCTTTATTCCCACAGCTGTTTTAACAGACATAAGATGTAGCAACATGACTTGCAATCAATAAAGTCCCTCTTCACAGTCCTTGACTTTTTAACTACGAGATTGTTGAACTTTCCACATTGTCAAAAATCCATATATGGACAAGTAAAGCAAACTTCCAGCATGTGGCGTTTTGGGTAGCGCGTTAGACATCTAAATAATGGCAAGTCAGCCATTCAAAGGTTGTGGGTTTCAGTCCCACCAGAATCGGACTTGGGGTCCGATTAGTAGAAAGCAGGTTGCTGCTCCGTTGATGTGATTCAGCTTCGGCACCGACATTTCCTGCTCTGCCATCTCTCCATGCTGCTTCTGTTTATTGGCTCCCAGGGAAACCACTGACTCAAAAATAAACCGCAAACCCCGGGGGCTTTCTTAAAGTTTGACACGACGTTCGCTGGTTGGGTTAGAAATAGTAGCATCTTTTTCAATTAGATATTTCGCTTCTTTTGAAGATCACGAAGATTAAACAACACACACGTGCAACAACAACAACTTATAAATAACTACAATCAATAAATAAATATCAGTGCCCTGCAACCTGGTGGTGTTATTCTGATGTGTCTGCTGCGCTTGTCCTTCTAGGGGGTCGTGGTCGTGGGTTTGGAAGGTGCTGGCAAAGGAGTCTTGCTGTGTTGCTGCAGTGCATCTTGTAGATGGCGCAAACTGCTGCCATTGTGTGTCGGTAGTGGAGGGAGTGAAGCTTTATGCATGGGAAGCGAATGAAGTGGGATGCTTTGTCCTGGATGGTGCCAAGTTTTTGCAGTGCTGTTCAAATTGCATTCATCCAGGCAAGTTATCTCAGGAAACCAGGTGCTCGGGTTTCCTCCCACAGTCCAAAGATGAGCAGGTTGGGTGGATTTGGCCATGCTAGATTGCCCCTTGGTCACCAAGGTGTTTGTATCGGTAGATTAGCGGGGTGGATGCGTGGCTCTGCGGGAATAGATCCTGTGTGCGATTCTCTGTCGGAGAGTCGGGACAGACTCGATGGGCAGAATGGTCTCCTTCACAATTGTCGGGATGGTGTGATTCTAAGGCGATTTGACTCTGTTCGAAATTCCCTGAGAAAACAATGGAACGCTATGTTTGTAGAACTTGGAGAATTGGATTTATTGCAAATTAAATGTTTTTTTACTGCAAGATGATGAAAGTACCTGGATCACGTCAATAAATAGTCAAGATATTTGAGGAGACTCTCGAACTATGTTTTTTTTTATCGTTGTAGATTATCCACTGTGAAGGGAAAGACAACATTGACAAGCAAGAAATGGATATTGCGACGGACGAAGTTGCAAAGTTCACTGGAAAGGAATCCGAGGATCTGAATCCTGAATCTTCTGATTTACTAAATCGGCGCTTTAACCAACTAAGCCCCAGAGCCTGATACCGCTCTTCGAGGGTACATCAGAATGCTGGAAATACATTCCAGATCTGGTGGTATTAGTGAAAAAAGAGATATTACCAGATCTGTAACGTCCCTCTGAAAATAGAGATAGTTCACATTTCAGATGCAGACCTTGCACGGGAATGACCGGTTCTCTCTCCACAGATGCTATGGGATCTCGGATAGATTCATGAAAGAAAAATAACTGAATCCCACAGTGGCCCATCGAGACTGCACCGATTTCCCTGTAAAACTTTCAGATCCGCCTTTCCCCGACACCCGCCCACCAGGGTCTCAGGGGAGGTGCTCCTTAGGAATTCACAAAAGAAAGCACATCGGAGGGAATCACACAAATCACTCAGTGAAACACTTCCACTAAACATTGAGCGGTTTAACGTGAGCTTGGTTCCACTTACTGTTTTCAGACACACACCTGGTATAAAAGTAGCCGTGTTCAGGATGTGATTCACATACAGTTTTCTGCTCTGAAGGCAGATGTGCTCCTTCTGTGGCACGAGGTGATTTTTTAAAAAGTACTTTATTCATACGGGATATGTGTGCCGCTGGCGCGAGAAGCATTTATTGTCCAAATTAATAATCTTTGAGTAATTGGCGATGAATTCATTCTGGTGCCGCTGCAGTCCATGTGGTATATGTGCACATACACTCCTGTTCGGGAGGGAGTTCCAAGATTGTGAGCCAGCCAGGGGAACGGTGAGACATTTCCAAGTCAGGATGAAGTGTGTCTCGGAGTGGAACTCACAGGTGGTCGTTGTTTCTCAGCATCAGCTGCCCTTGTGCTGCCAGGTGAGACATTTCTTGGGTTTGGATGCTGCTTCGCGAACGAAAAATCACTGTCAGGAGTGGGATTTGAACCCACGCCTCCAGAAGAGACTGCGACCTGAACGCAGCGCCTTAGACCGCTCGGCCATCCTGACTACACTGGCAAAGTGCAAAATTTCTGCACAAGTCGATCTGAATTCCACCTTTATTGTCATTACATTTATAACTCGATGTATTTTTCCATTTTTGAACCCCAACCAGAGTCCTGTATCTGAGTCCCATCCTTTCCCAAGCCGCCGGGGGCTGAGGAGCTTCTCACTGCTGGATTGCGCTGTTTGCTCAAATCAACAAAGACCCAATTCCCGCCCTCCCTGTTCCTTCCACGAAGGTGTTGAGAGTGTCAGATCTGAGCAACGTGAAGTATCCAATCGGAGAGTTATATCCGAGCGACAGGAATATCTCTCCACAGCTGCTTTCGGAGCTGCTGAATATTTCCAGCATTTCCTCTTTCTGATTTTGTCCCTTCATTACAGGAGTTCATTTACTGACAACCCAAAACTTGTCTCGAGGGCGCAGGTCCAGACATACCTTTTCTGTGATCTTCACACAGACAAGTTCACTCTTCACTTTCCAACTCACAAGCTTTAAAATCGGCTGTTTCCACACTCAGCACCCTGCGGCATTGCCTTCAACCCTCACCCCACCCTCCACCCGACCACCAGGGTCTCAGTAGTACAAATGCTTCTTGGGAATTCACAAAAGCAAGGGGATCACAGTGTTTGTGAGGGAACATAAAAGGTTAATCCACACTCATAAACGGACTGATTATGTGAGAATCTCTCTCTCTCTCACGTACACACACACACACACACACACACACACACACACACACACACACACACACACACACACACAGAGACCACCACCACCACCAAGGCAAATGGTGAAATTTCATCAATTAAGAACATCTGGGATTAAAAGTCTGACGACCATGGATCGATTGTCAAAAGGAAGACAACTGCTTCACTAATGTCCTTTAAGCAATGAATATTTTAACTGGTTTGGACCTAAATGGGGCCCCCGACACACAGCAACTTTGGTGACTCTAAGCTGCCCTCTGAGGTGACCTATCAAGCCGCTCAGTTCAAGGGAAATTTAGGATGGGCAATAATGCGGGCCCAGCCAGCGACACCCACATACCAGAAATGAATAAACAAAATAAATCGGTGAGTCAAAATGAGGGGATACAGAAACTCAGTTGCAGTACCAAAAGTTGAAAGAGACAGAATTCATTGAGAAACCATGTTTCAGTTCCGGAAGCTGACAGTCAGAACAAGTCACTTCTCCACGCACAGTTTAACTGATCGAATCAGGAAGATCCCAATCTTCATTGAGCAGCAGATAATGCAAAACACAGTCTGAATACAGACAGATGCACCAGAAAAAGCATTCCTTCTGGTTGCATCACAGCTTGGTGCGGCTCCTGCTCTGTCCAGGACCGCAAAAAATCGACAAAGTGTCGTAAACAAAGCCAGTTCATCACGCAAACCAGTCTGCCATCCATTGACACGCCGCGTTGCCTTGGAAAAGCAGCCAGTTGAAGGAGCCACGCACCGTGGACAGATTATCTTCCACCGGCTTCTGTCGAGAACTGGATACAAAAATCTGACGGCAGGCACGAACCAAGTAAAGAACAGCGTCTTCCTTGTTATCATCAGAATTTTGATTGGACCTATCTCGTATTAATTTGATCTTTCTCTACATGTTGCTGTGACTGTAACTCTACATTGTGCGCTGTCTTCTTTCCTTCGTTTTGTATGGTATGCTTTGTCTGCGTAGCATGTAAGAAACAATACTTCTCACTGTGTACTAATGCACGTGACAAGAATAAATCAAATCAAATAAAATCAAAGAATATGACACAGATATAAAGGTCAAATCGGCGTAGTTGCAAATGACCAGAGGCTGCTTTCCCCCTCAAAAGGGAGAGCTTACTGGTGGCGATTTAGCCCAAGGGTTCCCAGGCGACAGGCAATGCTTGGAATATCTAATGTGCGATCGAATAGTACATCTGGATTTTCTTTGCAGAAAATTTGTATCAAAATCCTGATGTTGTTTTTAAATCCGGGGATAATATACGGCTGTTACAAACTGCCCTGCCACCTTCAATGATTTGTACACAGGTCCATATATTTCCCGCTGTTCCTGTTTCCCCTTTTGGAATTATATCCTTTATTTTGTATTGTCTCTTTGCGTTCTTCCCACCAAAATGAATCACTTAATCCGCCACATGTCCTCCCATTCCACTAAGCTGTCTGTGTCCTTTCAGAGTTCGACTGGAATTTCTGTAGCTCTTTTCAGAACCAAAGGGCGTCCCAAATCATTTCACTGATAATAAAGGATTTTTGAAATATAGTCATTGTCCAATTGCTGAACTTTTGAACTGTCTGTTCGATACGTCAGAAATTCCCATATGGGGATGGGGAATAAGTGCACCAGGTGTGGCTCTGTGGCGCAACGGATAGTGTGTTAGATTCCTCGTCATTGTCTGGCGAGACAATCAAAGGTAAACTTTGAAGAAATCAGCTGTTCATAAACTGGTTAGTTAGATGTTGGTTATAGTTGCGATGACCGAGTTGTTCAGGCGTTTGATTTAAAATCTAATGTGGTTCACCGCGCAGGTTCAAGCCCCCAGGGTTTCGAGAGTGGATGAAACTGTTCATTTTCTTTAATCACCTCCAGAGGGCTGATCACTGACTGGAAAACTGATCGCCATTCCTATTGGATTTTGTGAAGATATCGACGAAATATTGAGTGAACAGATGGAAAAGAAGACGATAACAATGTCTGTTTGACTTCTGTATTTTGGGAGCCGATCGTGGCTCTGCGAGGAGAAAGGGGTGAGGTCAGAGGTGCGGGAGACGAATAGGGCACGGTTGAGCGCCTAACCAAACACCGAGGGTCGGGGTGGAGGCACCTTGGTGTCAGGAAGTTGGAGTTCATGTCAGGAGCGCCGATTTGGAAAGAGGCATCAGGGGAACAGTTCCGACTGAGGTGAACAAACTAGGAGAATGGGGATGGCGTCCTTACAGGGATCGGGGTATGAGGATCTGTACTCGGCGTGTGAGTCGGTGGGGCTTTAGTTACTGGTGGTCAGTCTATCTAGAATTGGAGGCAGACAGGTCAAGGAAGGGTAGGGAAGTGTCGGATTTGGACCATGCGAAAATGCGAGGGCAGAAAATGGAAGCAAAATCGCTATTTTTTCCAGGCGCAGATGAGAGCAGGAAGCAGCACCGATACAGTCATCGACGTAACGGAAAAAGAGTTGGGGGGTGGGAAGAGGGGGTGGCGGGGTGGGGGGGGGGGGGGGGGCGGTGGCGGTGGCTGAACAGGACTGGAACAAGAAATATTCCACATACTCCACAAAAATCACTCACTTTCAGGCGCGTAACCGGAGCCTAACGGTGCCTTTTGTGATGCTATCTGAAGATTACAGTTTCCAACCCAGTCACTTTGTACAGAAATCTGGTGGAACCTCCTCAAAACTGAGCCTGTTGACTGAAATCCACTATTTCTTTCAGAAATTGCAGGGAGCTTTCTCAGAATTACTTCCCTTGTAACTTTGTCCATTTAATTCTCACTTATCTTAGAATTTTTGATCCGAACAATTCCACAATATCTGTTTGATCTGGATAAATTATTGATGTTCCCAACTCGAACAAAATGCTTTGTTATCAATCGGCCAATGGGAATTCTGTGGATGGAATTCTAATGTCCTCAGGAAGAGGTTTAATAATGAGCTGAATGAACTGTTTTTGTTCACAGGGATGAAAGAACAAAGAACAAAGAACAAAGAACAATACAGCACAGGAACAGGCCCTTCGGCCCTCCAAGCCCGCGCCGCTCCCCGGTCCAGGATTGAATCCTGAATCCAGGATCCCCGCCCAATTTTCCAGCCTATCTACATACCAATATCCTATCCACCGAGCTGTCCCTCACAGCTACGATGCTTTGTTCATTACAACCTATTAACTTACCCCCACCCCCCCATTCCAGACCATGTGATCTCCAGGGAGAGGCGAAAACCCAGAGTGAAAAACCCCAGGGCCAATATGGGGAAAAAAAAATCTGGGAAATTCCTCTCCGACCCCCTGAGGCGATCGAAACGAGTCCAGGAGATCACAATGGCCCCGATCGGAAAATGCTTCCCAACCCTAGTCATTTCCACTTCCACGAACACCATATGAATCCCCTGCCCCCGAGACAGGTTCCCAACTATCCGCAGTCTCACTCTGTACTGGCACCAGCAAGATGATCGTAGAATGAAGCCTTGAAACGAGAAACCAGGAACAATTAGCCCGCGCCGCTCCCTGGTCCAAACTAGATCACTCTTTTGTATCCCTCCATTCCCACTCCGTTCATATAGCTGTCTAGATAAGTCTTAAACGTTCCCAGTGTGTCCGCCTCCACCACCTTGCCCGGCAACACATTCCAGGCCCCCACGACCCTCTGTGTGAAATATGTCCTTCTGATATCTGTGTTAAACCTCCCCCCCTTCACCTTGAACCTATGACCCCTCGTGAACGTCTATGACCCCTCGTGATCGTGAAAGGTTATGTCACTGGGCTGGCAATCCAGAGGTCCGGACTAATATTTGGGGACACGGAGTAAATCCCACCACGGCAGCTTGCAAAATTCAAATTCACGGATTTAATACATAGAAACATGAATAGAAAACAGAAACAGGAGTTGGCCATTCGGCCCAAATAATGCTGGAATTGAATGCAAGCTTCAGAAATGGCGGCCTTGAAATTTCCGTCGATTGTTTTCCAGAGACAACATCACAGAACAACAGAGAACATGTCACACAACAGGACACGCCTTTACAGAACCGAGAAAACTTCTGCTCAAGATGGATCATATTTACACAACCGGGAACACATTTACACAACAGGGAACACATTTGCACAACAGGGAAGAATTTGACACAACCACAGTGAAGATCTGTCAACGACAGAGTCACAGTTCCACAACAGAGAGAACAGTTACACAGCACAGAACACAGTTAAACAGCAGGAAATAGATTTCAAAACAGGGCCTGGCTTTGTGTAACAGAAAACAGCTTTTCAGAAATAATCATATTTTCCATCTCAGTATCTTGCTGGTTTGCTCGGCACCTTTTCTGTCTGTCATTGTGTGTGTATCCTGATAGTCTCTTCCTGCTTTTCTGTGTGTCTTTCTCTATCTGTTACACTCGAGGTGATGTCATGTGTTATTGTCCAGCCAGGGTGTGCTTCCCACCACGGGGGTTGTTGTTTTAAATCAATGGATGTCCAAAGATGTGCGGGTTCGGTTGATTGGCCAGGTTAAAAATTGCCCCTTAGAATTCTGAGATGCGTAGGTTAGAGGGATTAGCGGGTAAATATGTGGGGGTAGGGGCTGGGTGGGATTGTGGTCGGTGCAGACTCGATGGGCCGAATGGCCTGCTTCTGCACTGTAGGGTTTCTATGTTTCTAATAGTTGTCGGACTGCCGCGCAACAGTCATAGACAGGAAGCGATTATGTTTCGGAGCAGAGTGTCGCAGCGGAAGCGGCCCGTAACCCAGAGGTAGATGGATCGAAACCACCCTTTGCTATCGTGTTTTGACTCGCATCAAAAAGGCATATTCGGCTGCTGTCCAAGAGCAAATCTGGATTTTCTCGGCAGCAAATTTGCTTCGTCATGTTGATTTGTGTTACCGTGGGTGGCACAGCGCATTTGTCCCAGGTTTAGTTCAGTTGGCTGTGCAGCAGATTCAGCCAACAGCTCCTGATCATTTCCCGTATCGGTTGAGATTATTGATACAGGCCCCGCCTTCTCAGCCTTGCTCTCCGCCTGAGATGTGAATCCTCCGGTTAAATCACCAGAAGTCAGCTCTCCCCTGAGATGTCCGCTGAATCATCTCGGACCGTGGACGTTGCTTTAAATTTACAAACAGCAAAAATATGACCTGCTCGTGGAAACCGGAGGTATCCCTAAAATATCATTTCATCATAATTTTGAAATGTATCATTTCGCGAACATTTGCAAACAATCAACTTTCCCCGGATGCAGAATCCAAAGACCAACTGCAGAAATCCTCCAGGAGCCTGACGTGAATTAAACACGCAACCTTCTGACCTGGAGGGGCCTGATAAATTAACTGTCTCCCTCTTTACTTTCTATGGATTTACATCGAATGGAAGAGTTACAACGAACCGAGATTAATGAGAGAGCAGGACCACAACATTGTCCTGCGGGAGAAATGTCTTCTTGTTGCGGGTGTTAAGAGCACAAGAGCTGGTTTGGGGCAGTATAGACGCATGACGAGGTGGCCGAATGGTTAACGCGATGGACTGCTAGTCCATTGCGCTCTGCACGCGTGGGTTCGAATCCTATCTTCGTCGTAGATGCATTTTCTCCGTCTTCGTATTGACCCACTGATTGAGGGTGGACTGATATTGAGATTTCCGAACAAACGTGAAGTTTCGACCGAGTTCTGCAGGTATTTGGGGTGAATAATCCAGCACCATTCCAGATTCCTCATCCAAATGAGAAACTCGAGCTGGCAATCGATTCAAATCAGGACACCAGCTTTGGGCAGGAGTTTGCCACCAGGAGAAACTCCAAAACAGACTCCAGCTTCATTTGAGGCACCAGTTGCGGATTTTGTCTTTCCAGAATCGGACGTTCCGCCATGAAAATTAGTGCCGGGTTTGGTGGAATGGTCTTGTTCAATTGCCCCTCACTGTCACGAGCATTAACATGTTAAATATGTGGGGTTACGGGCCTGCATGGGATTGCTGATGGCGCCGGCTCGATCAGCCGAATGACCTCCTTCTGTACTGTCGGGATTCTATGAAGTTCAGGGCGACAGTTTCACTTCTTTGAGAATTTCCCGAACTGCTCTCGGATAAGATTAAAACTTCTAACCAGTCAATGCCTGTTTGAGGACTGGCAAGGAATAGGGCTGACATTGAATAGGTTCATATTGAATTAGTTACAGCAAATTGATTCTTTAAGAGGTGTTGGTGTAATGCTTTCAGAGAGACTGTCATAGTGCCTTTTTTTGTTCAGTCATTTTGTTAATCTACTTGGAGCGGGTGCAGTTTGTCAACATCTGTGCCTCTTGCTTGGCCACCTCTGCGGGCAGCAGCAGCTCCAAGAGTCAAGTGGGCGATGGTGGTGACTGTGTGAGCATTTGATCAAGGTTCCTGACCATCACATTGGTGACTTATTTAATTAGATATCGCAGGTCAGAACAGAACAGAACAGGACACCTGAAATGAAATTCACTCAAGATTCTCGTTATTCATGAGTTATTAATGGAAATATTTCTTCGATTTGCTTCCTGTGTAAACTTTGTTGCAATGAAAGAATAGGCCTCAATGCTATTCAATGAGTTCTCAGTCAGAAACTACAGTGAAAAGGGGGGTTAAACTGTGCAGAAAAACGCGACAGCCAAGATCAGTTTACAAATTGTGTTATGGACACACCTTCGTGAGCAGCGAAAGTAATTCCGTAATTATAACTAATGAAAATAACAACCACTTTAGCAGAGCAAGCGCTGGTGATGTCGTGATGAGCATGGCTGTCTTCGAAGCAGTTAGCCCGGATTCGGTTCCCGGCCATAGCACTGGTCATTTATTTAGGTCCTTATCCACGGCCTCTTGCGTTTCAAATCATGTGGTCAAGAACAGTTCACACGCAGCAGTTGCCGGAAATGAAACAAAAAGGATTATTTATTTGGACGGAAAATTCCGCTTCAAATTCCCTCTGCAGAAAAAAATATTGAAACAGAGGAAGAAGTCTCTGTGTTAATGAATGAGTTCTCAGTCAGAGACAACGATATAATGTAACGGGAACCGAACACAGTTGACCTCCCTGACTGATCTCAATAATCCCGATGAAGTCAATATGAACGTTACTGAGGTCGTTGCATCGACTGGCCAATAAACAGCTCCGATGGCAGGGTGGTTCAGGCGTTCGACTTGGAATCTAAATTTGCTTTGATTGGAGACTTTTTTAACTGAAAGAACAGGCCTCAAAACTATTCAATGGGTTCCCAGGCAGGTACAATATTAAAAAGTAGGCTTAAACTGTCCAAAAAACAAGAGTTAACAATTTCAGTTCACAAAATGTGCGTCAGGACCACCTGGTGTCTGAGGAAATCGGAACTAAGGCAGTTCCGTAATTATAACAAATGTAAATAACAATCACTCAAACATAGCGAGCGATGGTGGTATAGTGGTGAGCAGAGCTGCCTTCCAAACAGTTGACCCGGGTTCCATTCCCGGTCATCGCATTGGCAATATAGTTTTGACTATATTTTGTGGACAAAATAAAATTCGAACGCGGCAGTTGCCGAGAAATACGCTTCCCCTTCTAATTTTATTTATTTCGGGCGGAGAATTCGGTTTCAATTTCTTTATCCTGAAAACAACGTTGAAATAGAAGAATAATTGAATAAATGAATTCTCAGTCAAACATAAGGACACCAAATAAAAATAGAGGAACACATGTCAGCTCACACACTGTTCACTGCACAATCCTGGTGCTTGATGAAGTTAACATGAACATTGCTGAGGTGATTACATCATTTTGAGAGATAAGCAGCTGCGCTGGCCGAGTGGTTAAGGCGTTGGACTCAAAACCATCGTTTCCTCGCGAAGGTTCAAACTCTGTGCGCAATGAGCGAGATTGGAAATGTTTAATTGGCTTCTCCAGGGCAGCCCATGATATTGAATTGTAATTTACTGTGGGCTCTTTCTATAAAGACCGGGAACTGTGCTGGCATCGACAATATGGGCCGAATGGCTTCTGTGCTGTCACTTCCATGAGAAAAATCATGACTTGAGAAGAAAGAAAAAGAGCAGCACAAGGACAAAACAAGGTCTTATTTCAGAGAAAGATTCTTGTGTAATGACACACAGGACATAAGAAATACACTTCATCAGAATACATTGAATGAATGAGAATTTCAAAATGCTGCTGAGATGATAAAATAGCGTGTTAATTCAAAACATGCTACAAGCTGGTCATTACTGGGCGTTAGGTATTCCTGCTTAAAACAGTTTGTGAATGGAACGAACATGTGGAATATTTGGAAGAATAATCATATTGGAACGTTAGTAAAAGAGGATTGTAGACAATCATAAGACGTCAGGAAATTTCATGTTAGAATTAATTTCAAAATGTCTATGAATTAAGTGGTCACTCAGCCCAGGACTCCAAACACAAGCGATAAAGTGATGGAATATATTCAGATATCAGAGAATTCTGCAACCAAATCGATGTTGCTTTAAAATTTCCCAATAATTTCTGACAGATCCAACCGAGCTGGGCAGCTCATTGAGAAAGCAGCTATTGCCATGCTTAGGCATCAGATATATTTCTGGCACAAAATGATATCCGAGAGTGTGTGGAAAATGTGTGTGAGAGTCAGAACTGGGTCCGAAATGTAACCAGTGGTGGCGGCACAGAGCAGCTGAAAGGAAGAGAGCGGACGGTGCAGAGGCAAGCTGTTGTCAGCTCCCGGATCCTCCAGTAGTGTTTCTCTCGCCTCACAAACTCTCTAACTGCAATTCAAATTAGACACTCTAGGTTCTCAGACTGGCTTATTTCTGTTTCTGAATTACGAACGTTTCCTGTCGTGCAAATCGAAGACAGAGGGTGGTGGTGGATGGAAAATTTTCGGATTGGAGGCAGGTTGCTAGCGGAGTGCCGCAGGGATCAGTGCTTGGTCCTCTGCTCTTTGTGATTTTTATTAATGACTGAGAGGAGGGGGCTGAAGGGTGGATCAGTAAATTTGCTGATGACACCAAGATTGGTGGAGTAGTGGATGAGGTGGAGGGCTGTTGTAGGCTGCAAAGAGACATAGATAGAATGCAAAGCTGGGCTGCAAAATGGCAAATGGAGTTTAACCCTGATAAATGTGAGGTGATTCATTTTGGTAGGACTAAATTAAATGTGGATTACAGGGTCAAAAGTAGGGTTCTGAAGACTGTGGGGGAACAGAGAGATCTTGGGGTCCATATCCACAGATCTCTAAAGGTTGCCACTCAAGTGGATAGAGCTGTGAAGGTGGCCTATAGTGTGTTAGCTATTATTAACAGGGGATTGGAGTTTAAGAGCCGTGGGGTTATGCTGCAACTGTACAGGACCTTGGTGAGACCACATTTGGAATATTGTATGCAGTTCTGGTCACCTCACTATAAGAAGGATGTGAAAGCGCTGGAAAGAGTGCAGAGGAGATTTACCAGGATGCTGCCTGGTTTGGAGGGTAGGTCTTATGAGGAAAGGTTGAGGGAGCTAGGGCTGTTCTCTCTGGAGCGGAGGAGGCTGAGGGGAGACTTAATAGAGGTTTATAAAACGATGAAGGGGATAGATGGAGTGAACGTTCAAAGACTATTTCCTCGGGTGGATGGAGCTATTACAAGGGGGCATAACTATAGGGTTCGTGGTGGGAGATACAGGAAGGATATCAGAGGTAGGTTCTTTACGCAGAGAGTGGTTGGGGTGTGGAATGGACTGCCTGCAGTGATAGTGGAGTCAGACACTTTAGGAACAGTTAAGCGGTTATTGGATAGGCACATGGAGCACACCAGGATGATAGGGAGTGGGATAGCTTGATCTTGGTTTCAGATAAAGCTCGGCACAACATCGTGGGCCGAAGGGCCTGTTCTGTGCTGTACTGTTCTATGTTCTATGTAAAATTCCATCTGAATTCAAGGCAGCAATTCCCATTTCAACCCTTTCTTTGCTGCATTGATCGCGCTCTGTCAGTTGAGCGCTGACTTCGTCTTTGTTTGTCCACTGGAACCTTAAAATCGACCAAAACGTTCCCTTAAATTCTCTCTTCAGGTCTGAGCAGCGCGATCCAATGACAGGAGAATCTTGTGATTTGACACAAGAAGGACTGGGAAACCAGGCGCTGAGAGCGGACACACAAACACAGTAACATTGTTCTAGCCCAGCCGCCCCTTTGACACACTCTCGCTGACAGTGTTCACCTCTGCACATTGACAGGTCAAACTGTGTCTCGGACTGACAGCTCCGAGGACAGGCTTTCCTCTCCTCTCGCTCTGTGCTGTGGATTCGGGGAGAATAATTGGAGTTTCCCAGCTCAGTGACTATTAAAGCCTCTGAGGCCGGCGATGCTCACAGTGTTTGTTCCCCAGATTAGGGGGGCGGGGGGGAAGGGGGGGGCGGCGCTGCAGCCAATCAGACCTGTGCCTGGATTAACCCAGAACTGGTTGAAATTATGATCTAGTTCACAAGCTGAATTCTATTTGTTCAGATGAAGATACAGATGGTTTGCACTCAGTCATTAACCAACAAGATCCGCCCTCCATATACAGTTAACGAGTGGGGGTGGAGGGATAGACATGGACAGACTGAGTTAGGGCGATGATACACAGACGGCCAGACAATGTCTCAGTGGCTGAAATCCTTGTAAATTCCGGCTTTATCCAGAAAGATTCTCTTGGAGATTCTCACTGATATTGCAACAGAGACACATTATTAATCCCACACTCAGGGACAGTGCTGCATTTTGACAGAAGGGATGGGGAGAGGCAATAGAAACTGAATGGTCCAGTTCTGAGCAGTGTGCAGGCTCAGAGTGACCAGAGGTTCAGAGAGATCTTCGAAGGAGAGAGGCGAATTTGGGAGAGCTGTCAGGAAGGCGGATTGGATGTTTGGTTTCGTAAATGGAAGCCATGATGTGGAAATGCCGGCGTTGGACTGGGGTAAACACAGTAAGAAGTAAGACACCAAATAAATCTGTTGGACTTTAACCTGGTGTTGTGAGACTTCTTACTTCATAAATGGAGGCATTGAGTATAAAAAATGGGAAGTTATGCTCAATCTTAATAAAGCTCAGCTTAACTGCAGCTATTTTGGGATTGCACCCACATCCGCTAACGACACTTTAGAAAGTGTGTGAGTGTCCTTTGGAGATTTACTGCTTTGGATCCAGCGATGATGGATTTTAGCTCAAAGGTTTGGCTGGATAATTCGGATTTTCTCTCTTTGCAGCTGACGGGATTGAGTGGTGATGTAAGAGACGTGTAAAAGAGCATAATACATTGAACACAGGCCAAGTTGCTGCATTAGCTGCGAGCAGAAGGATTCAGGGACAGGCAGTGAAGATTTAAGACAGGATGTCTTGGAGGCAGAGGATCCCAACAGCGCGGAAGGAGGCCATTCGGCCCAGACATTCTGCACCGACTCTCCGACAGAGAATCCCTCCCTGTAATCACACGTAATTACACTGCTAATCCCCCTGAAAATAAGGGTCAATTCAGCCTGGCCAATCCACTTAATCTGCACACCATTGGAGATGCCAGTAAACCGGAACACCCGAAGGAAACCCACGCACACGGGGAGAACGTGCAACCTCCACACAGACAGTCGGCCAAGAATGTTAGTAATGAAATTCAGTTTTCTGCCGGTTACAAACGCTGGGGATTCCCCTTCAATTTGTGGCGTCTGGGAATCAGCGAAGCATCCAAAAATAGAACTGACAATAAATATAACCACGGTAGGTGTGTCAAGAACAGAAGGTTGGTTAGGGCAAGTTTAGGGCCAGTTATAGATGGCAGAGGGAAGTTATGTGTGGAACCGGAGGAGATTGGTGAAGCATTGAACCAATATTTCTCTTCGGTGTTCACGCAAGGGGACATGAATATAGCTGAGGAGGACACTGGGTTGCAAGGGAGTAGAATAGACAGTATTACAGTTGATAAGGAGGATGTGCAGGATATTCTGGAGGGTCTGAAAATAGATAAATCCCCTGGTCCGGATGGGATTTATCCAAGGATTCTCTGGGAGGCAAGAGAAGTGATTGCAGAACCTCTGGCTCTGATCTTCAGGTCGTCGTTGGCCTCTGGTATAGTACCAGAAGATTGGAGGTTAGCGAATGTTGTCCCATTGTTTAAGAAGGGGAACAGAGACTTCCCCGGGAATTATAGACCGGTGAGTCTCACTTCTGTTGTCGGCAAGATGTTGGAAAAAATTATAAGGGATAGGATTTATAGTTATTTGGAGAGTAATGAATTGATAGGTGATAGTCAGCATGGTTTTGTGGCAGGTAGGTCGTGCCTTACTAACCTTATTGAGTTTTTTGAGAAAGTGACCAAGGAGGTGGATGGGGGCAAGGCAGTGGACGTGGTATATATGGATTTTAGTAAGGCGTTTGATAAGGTTCACCATGGTAGGCTTCTGCAGAAAATGCAGATGTATGGGATTGGGGGTGATCTAGGAAATTGGATCAGGAATTGGCTAGCGGATAGGAAACAGAGGGTGGTGGTTGATAGTAAATATTCATCATGGAGTGCGGTTACAAGTGGTGTACCTCAGGGATCTGTTTTGGGGCCACTGCTGTTTGTAATATTTATTAATGATCTGGATGAGGGTATAGTTGGGTGGATTAGCAAATTTGCTGATGACACCAAAGTCGGTGGTGTGGTAGACAGTGAGGAAGGGTGTCGTAGTTTGCAGGAAGACTTAGACAGGTTGCAAAGTTGGGCCGAGAGGTGGCGGATGGAGTTTAATGCGGAGAAGTGTGAGGTAATTCACTTTGGTAGGAATAACAGATGTGTTGAGTATAGGGCTAACGGGAGGACTTTGAATAGTGTGGAGGAGCAGAGGGATCTAGGTGTATGTGTGCATAGATCCCTGAAAGTTGGGAATCAAGTAGATAAGGTTGTTAAGAAGGCATATGGTGTCTTGGCGTTTATTGGTAGGGGGATTGAATTTAGGAGTCGTAGCGTTATGTTGCAACTGTACACAACTCTGGTGCGGCCGCACTTGGAGTACTGTGTGCAGTTCTGGTCCCCACATTACAGGAAGGATGTGGAGGCTTTGGAGAGGGTGCAGAGGAGGTTTACCAGGATGTTGCCTGGTATGGAGGGGAGATCCTATGAGGAGAGGCTGAGGGATTTGGGATTGTTTTCGCTGGAAAGGCGGCGGCTAAGAGGGGATCTTATTGAAACATATAAGATGATTAGAGGTTTAGATAGGGTGGATAGTGATAGCCTTTTTCCTCTGATGGAGAAATCCAGCACGAGGGGGCATGGCTTTAAATTGAGGGGGGGTAGTTATAGAACCGATGTCAGGGGTAGGTTCTTTACCCAGAGGGTGGGGAGGGATTGGAATGCCCTGCCAGCATCAGTAGTAAATGCGCCTAGTTTGGGGGCGTTTAAGAGATCCGTAGATAGGTTCATGGACGAAAAGAAATTGGTTTAGGTTGGAGGGTCACAGTTTTTTTTTTTACTGGTCGGTGCAACATCGTGGGCCGAAGGGCCTGTTCTGCGCTGTAATGTTCTATGTTCTATGTTCTATGTATTCACATGGTACTGACATTCTGTATTAACTTGCATTTGTAGGCCGCGTGGCCTAATGGATAAGGCGTCTTACTTCGGTTATCATAGTGATAATGATATCAGAAAATTGCAGGTTCGAGTCCTGTCGCGGTCGTTTTAGGGAGAAATCAGGTCAAAGTTCCGGAAAAAACGAGATGTCCTTCTTCAGCTGAAAGCTCTGCATTTTCTTGCAAACATTGCAGGGCGCTATCTGAGAATGCACTTCCTTGTTGTTTTCTTCATTCAATTTTCTAATCTCATTATTTTATTCTCCTCCCAAGAAATCAATCTTATCTTTGAGATCTTAATAAATTATTGATGCTCCCGAATGGAGCAACAGGCTTTGCAGCGAATGGTTGAATCGAATTATGTGGAGGGAATTCTAATCTCCTCAGGAAGGGGTTTAATAATGAGCTGAATGAACTGTTTCTGTTAACAGCGATGAAAGGTCATGTCACTGGGCTGGTAATCCAGAGGCGTGGGAAGACGGAGTAAATCCCACCACTGGTGAAATTTAATTCATTGATTAAATCAATCTGGAATTGAAAGCTAGTGTCAGTGATGGCGGCCTTGAAACTGCCGCCGATTGTGGTAAAACCTCATCTAGTTCACCAGGGCACTTTAGATAAAGAAGTCTGCCCTCCATGTGACTGCAGACCCGGAGCAATGAGGGTGACTCTTACCTGCCCTCTGAAATGGCCGAACAAGCCACTCTCAGTTGATGGACAATTAGGGAAGGGCAACAAATGCTGGTCCAGCAGGCGACACCAACAGCCCATAAAAAGAGAATGGCCTGGTAACGGATTGAGAAACTGGATGCTTCTTCTGCTGCAATAACAAGGATGAGGGAGGCTGTAAATTAGTGAAAGATTTTGAAAAATTTCATTTCGACACAATAGGCCAGAGAAGGGCAGATAAAAATGTATCTCACTCTCTCATACATCTCATTGATGGTTGGTGGCTTTAGCACAATGATGTACATGCGACCAGCATATCAGCGAATCCTAAGAGTGTGAGAGAAATTCCATCAGTAATGCTTCCCCGACATCCTCCAGATTGAAGCGAGGCAGCATTCATGCTGGTGACTGGGAGGAGATTGTTACTCATCGTTGAAAATGGCCAAAACATTTCCCTCAATCTACAGCACGCTTTTATGAGGCAGAATGGCGGGAGAGAAGAAAGTAACAGAGAAGAAAGCTCTGTGGGCCGAGAATGGGCCTGTTCACTCACTTGAAGACCCATGGCAGTAATTCACGGCCCTGACTGGGTGTCATCCTCGAATCAAGAGACAGACAACGATAACAACTGCTTGTTACAAAATAACTATCATAAAAAACCACGTCCAACATTAATATTGGTAAAACTTCCCGATAGTCTGAACAATTCTTGTTTATTTATCCCTCTCTGGTCTGTGAGCTTCGCTCTACCTGGGTGTGCTGACATCTACTGGCCGCAACCCAGAACTTCAACAGAGGGAAGACGTTCACATCAAGTGAGGGTGTTCCAGGAAGAGGTCAATATGAATAATTAATAATGGGGTGTGATTGGGTAGACCTCGTACTTTAATCATTAAATCCACTATAGAAATCAATATTAAATTATCATTCAGTCGGCAGCATTTGCAATTTGCTATCGTCCAGAGCATTGGCAGTTGGCTCGTTGGTCGAGGGGTATGATTCTCGGTTAGGGTAATATTAGTATGCCAGAGGTTCCGGGTTTAAAACCCGGACATGCCCAGCGATCGTTCATTAAATCGGGAGCAGGTTTGAGCTCATCAGAAATCATTGCAGTGAATATGTCACTGCAGAACACGAGAAGAAACGATCGCCAGATTTAAATTTCGTTTGACCATCCAAAGGTACTGAAGGATATGACACGGGAAATTTGCGAAGAGACTGGAAATAATTTTGAGTGGCACAGTGGTTAGCACTCCTGCCTCACAGCCCCAGAGACCCCGGTTTGCTCCTGGCCTTTGCTGACTGTGCAAATTTTGCACATTCTACCCCGTGGGTTTCCTCTGGGTGCTCTGGTAGACTCCCGTGATTCAAAGATGTGCAGGTTGGGTGGATTGGCCATGTTAAATGTTCCTTTAGTTTCCAAAGATGTGTACATTAGGCACTGAATCTGTGCAATTTTGACACTTATTTTGAAATTTTTCCTCTGGCTCTTGATGAACGCTTGACTGGAACATAAAAACCTCTATCATTGAATCCCTGCATTGCAAAAGGTGGCCATTCGGCCCATTGAATCTGCACTGATTCTCTGACCTATCCACGCAACCTCACATATTTATCCTGTTAATCCTCCTAAGCTAAACATTCTGGGAGACATAAGAGTAAATTTAGCATGGTAAATCCACTTACCCTATCAATGGAGTGTGGGGGGAAACCAGAGCACACAGAGGAAAGCCACGTGGGCATAGAGAAAATGAGAAAAATACGTACAGTCACCCAAGGCCTGAATTGAGTCCAGGTCCCTGTCATTCTGCAGCAGCAGTGCGAAAGCCACTCTTATTTCTCTTTCATAAAACCAAAAGACAAAGGAGCAGAATTAGGCCACTCAGCCCATCGAATCTGCTCCGCCATTTTTCTCATTCCCATTCTGCTGTCTTTTCCCCATAACCCTTGATCCCCTTATTAACCAAGAATCTATCTATCTCTGTCTGAGATACACTCAACGACCTGACCTCCACAGCCTTTTGCAGCAAAGATTTCCATAGATTCGCCACTCTCTGGCTGAAGAAATTCCTCCTCATCTCTGTTTTAAAGGAACGTTCCTTTCGTCTGAGGTTGTGCTCTGGTTCTAGTTTTTCCTACAAGTGGAAACATCCTCTCTGTGTCCAGTCTCTCCAGGCCCCCCAGTATCATTTAAGTTTCAATACGCTCCCCCCCTCATCCTTGTAAACTCCAACGAGTACAGACCCAGAGTCCTCAACCGTTCTTCATACAACAAGCTCTTCGTTCCATGGATCATTCTTGTGAACCTCCCCTGGACCTTTTCCAAGGCCAGCACATCCTTCCTTCGATACGGTGCCCAAACTGCTCACAATACTCCAAATGATGTCTGACCAGAGCCTTTGCCAGCCTCAGAAGTACATCCGTGCTCTTGTATTCTAACCCTCTCGACATTGCATTTCCCTTCCTAACTGCCGACTGAACCTACACGTTTACCTGAAGAGAATCTTGAACAAGGGCTCCCAAGTCCCTTTGTGATCCTGAGTTCCTAAGCATTTCACAATTTAAAAAGTAATCTGTGCCTCCATTCCTCCTTCCACAGTGCATAACCTCACACTTTTCCACATTGTTTTCCTTCTGCCATTTCTCTGCACACTCTCCCAGTCAATCCAAATCCTTCTGCAGCACACCTGCTTCCTCAATGCGACCTTTGCATCTACGGGTCCTCACAGACTTCTTTCCGTGAGGAAAAATACCCAACTTCTCAATCGATCTTCATTGCTACAAATCATGGTCAATAGAATCATTCATGTGGATATCCTTTGCACTCCCTCCAAACTTCTTCAAGTGTGGTGCCCAGCATTGGACTCGGTGCTCCAGGTGTGGCCTATCTCGTGTATTTAAAATCTCAACATGATCTTCTTATTCATGTATTCAATCCTCCAATAAAACATAGTGTGTCATTTGCTTTATTACCTGCTCTCTCAACATGCCCAGCCACCTTTAAAGACTTTTGTACTGAGAAACCGAGATCCCTTTTTTATTGCATTTCGTTAAGTGTTGCTCCCTTTATTTCTCCACACTCTCAAAATGAATCAACTCACACTTCTCTGCATTGAACTTCATGTAGTTCGGTGAGTGACCCGCACAGGTGCCCGACTGTGGCAAATTGGGGAATTTCACAGTCACTTCATTGCAGTGTTAATGTAAGCCTTACATGTGACTAATAAACTTTACTTTAACTTTACTTTTCTTTACTTTTACTTCATCTGCCACTCGTCTGCCCAGAGGACAGCAATGGAATCATTCACTCAGCATCTACACATTGTTCTGAGCTTTAGGGTCTCTCAGAATAATTCACTAGGCCTCTCAACATGGAACAACCACCTCATTTCAGGGGGCAATCCAGTGAACCTTCTCTGTACCACCTCTAATGCAAGCTGATCTTTTCTCAAATGTGGATACCACAGCTGCACACAGCATTGCAGATGTGGTCTCCATAAACTCCTGTACAATTGTAGCAAGACACTTTTCTTCATCTACTCCAATTCACTTGCAATAAAACCAAACATGCCATTTGCCTTTGTAATTGCTTGAATGAATAATCCAGATTGTGCTCCGAATTCTCGAGAACATTTTAAATTCGTCACATTTCAAACTCTCCTCAACTCTGAAGAGTCCCAGACACCGACAAGCATTAACTCTGTTTCTCCCCCGATAGATGCTGCCAGACTTGCATGAGGCTTCTCGCATTTTCTGTTTTTATTTCAAATTCCGTCTCTGTGCCATCCTCATCTCCTTTTAGACAGATATTTGTAATTTTTAAACTCTCCAGTGACTTATGCCACCAACTGTCATTTAATCAGTGCTGCACTTCTACTTGTTTAGAAACGACAAGAGAACAGTTCACACTCGATTCAGTGATGAATGATGAATGAGAAATTATGTGAGGAGTTGTGACAGAAAATGAGCATCTCCGCCTTCTCCCTGTAACGGGGCAGATAATAATCTAACTCCTTTCGACCGTTTCAATTGAATCTGTATCCACCGCACTTTCCAGCAGTGCGTGCCAAACTTTAAACCCTCACTGTGTGAAAAATGTTTTCCTCGTCTTCCTATTCCTTCCTTTGCTCATGATGTTCAATCTGTTCTCTCTCATTCTTCATCATTCCACGAGTGGGAACAGTTTGTCCCTATCCATTTTGTCCAGACTTCTCATGACATTTAATAGCTGTAAGTGGAACCCCTGATGGGTGGTTAGATTTTTAAACCAGTCGACATTAAGGCATTGATAAAACTCGCAGCATTCAGTTAAATGACTTTTAAATACGTTTATGAGCTAACACGAAGTAATGTGAGATGCAGTAATTTCATTCAAATGAGTAATTATGATTGTAAAATACATATGCGGATGTTTTGAATGGATTATTATTGACTTTAAGGAAGTTACCAATTGGCAGTAAACCAATCCAGATAACCCTTTGTCAAAGGGTCATCTGAACTCGAAACACGAGCTCATTTCACTCCTTACAGATGCTGCCAGACCGGCAGAGATTTTCCAACATTTTCTCTTTTGGTTTCAGATGACAGCATCCGCAGTAATTTGGTGTTATTTTAGAGTTGTACTATTGCACCTCATTTCGAGTTGTAGGACTGAGAAACGTCACTAATGAAATGGATTCGATACTTTGGAACTGTTTTCCTTTTACTTTTCATTGTCTCTTTACAATCTTCCTACCGGAATGAATCACTTCACAATTCTCAGCTTTGAATTTCATCTGTAACTTGTCCACTCATACCGTCAACTTGCCTCTGTCCTTTTTGAAGTTTTACACTATCCTCCTCATAGTTCACAATGCTTCCAAATTTCACATTGTCCACAAATTCTGAAATTGTGCCCTGTGCACCATTACGTCTGTCTAATATATCTGGTGCCTGTTCACAGTATCTACACCCTGAGTGCATATCAAACTGGATTGAGGCTTATAACAGAAAAGAGGAGCCAATGCAGATACCTGCCTGCATATTCCACGTAAATGCTGCAGAATTGTAGTCAAGTGGTTTTGCTTTATTGTTAAGAGGAAGTAACAGAGGATGGTTTTGATCCATCGGCCTCTGAGCTATGGGCCCAGCACGCTTCAGCTGCGCGAGTCTGCTACAGAAAGTCCATCTTCGCTTCCACCCCCGGCCTCCGCTCCCCAGTCTCCGCCCGCTCCCCCCTCCCCCACGACCCCTGCCCCCTCCTCCCTCCTCCCCTCCCCTCCCCCTCCTCCCCCCTCCTCCCCCCTCCTGCTCCTCCCATCCCCCTCCACCTCCTTTCCCCTCCTCCCACCACGCCCGCCCCCTCCTCCCCCCGCTCCCGCCCCCTCCTCCCCCGCTCCCTCCCCCTTTCCCCTCCCTCTCCCCCCTCACCTCCCCCTCCCATCTCCCCCTCCCCTCCCCTCCCTCTCCCCCCTCCCTCTACCCCCTCCCCCACCCCTCCCCCTCCGCTCTCTTCCTCCACGTCCCCCCTTCCTCCTTCCCACTCCTCCCTCCCCCTCACCCTACCCCCCACCCTCGCTGCCTATCAATGTAATCCGGCAGATATTCACTTCCACACTGTTGTTTAACACCATCAGCAGTGTCAGGAGGCTCAGTCTGGCTACAAAATTCCACTGCATAACACCAAGAATAAAGGGTCAGAGAAAGACACACACAAAAGCAGCCAAAGAGGCTGTTTGTCCACGTGTAACGACAGTCACGGAATTGATCACTGATGTTTGAAAGGAGTTTTCTCTTGTAAATATGTTTATAAATATATTTACCGCTGTGTAACTGTGCTCTCTGCTCTTCAAAGATGTTCACTGTTGTTGTGCAAAGTGTTTCACTGTTTTTTTTCCTGCTGTGCTCTATGATACAGAGGTTTACAACATGGAAACAGCCCCATCGGCCCAACTTGTCCATGCCGCCCAGTTTTTTACCACCGAGCGATTCCCAATCGCCCGTGTTTGCCCCATACCCTCCAGACCCATCTTACCCATGTAACTGTCTCAATTGTTGTTGAGAGATGATTTCTGCTGTTGTGTAAGATGTTCCGCTGTTGTGTTTCCGGCTGTGTAAATGTTTTTTTTCTATTCTGTTAATATGGCCCCTGCTCTGAAAATGTGTTCCATGGTGTTTGAGAAGATTCTCCGTGAAGATGTTTCTGTCAGTAAATTGTTGCATGTTGTGTTAAGATGTTCCCCGTTCGTATGCTTTCTTGCATATAAAATTGATTCACTGCAGATTGAGGTTTTTTGGAGCAAAGAGAAGCCGATGTAAATACCTGTCTGCAGACTCCACGTAAAAGCCACAAGTTGTTTCATTGTCAGTGATAATAGGAATAGCAGAGGATGATTTCGATCCATCGACCTCTGGGTTATGGGCCCAGCACGCTTCCGCTGCGCCACTCTGCTCCGGTAAAGGCCATTTCTGCTGCCTATCAATATAGTCAGGCAGATTTTCGCTCCCGTATCATTTAATACACGTTCCAGTGTCAGGACGCTCAGCCACTGCATCAAACCGAGAATAAAACAGAGAAAAACACACAATAGCAGTAAGAGAGATTGTCTGGACACGTAACGACAGGCAAAGGTGATGGGAAACCGGCAAAGCACGGAATTGGAAAATCGATCTCTATTTTTAAAGGAATTTTCTGTTGCAAGTACATATTTGTAAATGTATTTCCTGCTGTGTAACTCTGCTCTCTGTTGTTGAGAGGTGCTTTCTGCTGTTGTGTAAAATGTTTCCCTGATGCTGTCAATATCTTTCCGGTTGTATAAATATGATCCATGTTGTGTACTTTTGAAAAATGTTCTGTTAATATATGCCCTGCTCTGTAAACGTGTTCCGTGTTGTGTGAAAATATTCTCCGTGAAGATGTTTTCTGTTCGGCAGAAAGATGATTAACTGGTCTCATAATGTTCCATATTGGGTTAAAATGTTACACGTTGTGTTAAGATGTTCTCTATTCTTGTATAAAACTCTGGTTAAACTGCAACTGGATAACGATCGCCCAATTTCGACTGCATTTTACCCTCTGTTAGTGAATGTGATTGGGGGATTCAGATTGTATCCAAACATGCACGTGAGTGAAATTTGTTCTGCATCTATCTGTCTCCGGTTGTAGTTGCGAGAGTTTATTTGTTTTATTCATTTCGAGAGGTGGGCATCACTGAAGAGGCCAGCATTCATTGCCAATCCCCAACTGACATTCGGAAGGTGATGGTTTGCTGCTTTCTTGAACGGCTGCAGTCCATGAGGTGTCGGTACAGCCACAGTGCTGTTCGCCAGACAGTCTTTCAGGATTTTGCCACTCTGACAGCGAAAGAGCCGCGATGTATTTCCAAGTCAGGATGGTGAGTGGCTTGAGGGGGAGCTTGCAGTGCTGGTGTTCCCATGTATCTATTGCCGCTGTCCTTCGAGATGGTAAGAACATAAGAACATAAGAAATTGGAGCAGGAGTAGGCCATCTAGCCCCTCGAGCCTGCCCCGCCATTCAATAAGATCATGGCTGATCTGATAGTGGTTTAGTTCCACTTATCCGCTCGCTCCCCAAAACTGTTAATTCCCTTATTGATCAGAAATCTATCTACCTGTGACTTAAACATATTGAACGAGGTAGCCTCCACTGCTTCAATGGGCAGAGAATTCCAGAGATTCACTACCCTCCGAGAGGAGAAGTTCCTCCTCAACTCTGTCCTAAACTGACTCCCCCTTACTTTGAGGCTGTGTCCTCAAGTTCTTGTTTCCTTTCTAAGTGGAAAGAATCTCTCTGCCACTACCCTGGTAGAGGTGGTGGGCTTGTGGGTGCAGTCTAAGAAGAGTAGATGAAGAAATATTGCTCCCATTGCCTGAGGAGAGAAGGATGGCTTTTAATGTGCAGAGTATATAGGACCTGGGATGCACTGCCTGAGAGGGTGGCAGAGGCAGCATCAAATCAGGGCTGTCAAGGGGGAATGGAATCAGCACCTGAAGTGAAAGGATTTCCATGGTTATGAGACAAGGACGGGAAAGGGATGAGCTGAGTTGTTCTTGTACAGACCAGCAGAGAGACAAAGGGCCGAATGATCTCCCTTTCTTTGCTGTATCCATTCTAAGATTCGAGGTGTATGAGTGTTGGACTCATTCTGTATCGCTCTGTCTCTGGTGCGACATATGTGTGTGATGTTCATTATGAATCTCTCTGAGAGACTTTGCAAATCTGTACACATTCTATCTGGAAGGTATATAATTGAAACAGGGCCTTTGTTCTAATTAGTACATGATTCCACACTATCCTCTACTAAAAATCTTCAACGTAACATCATCTGCTTATCTCTGAAATTCATTCTCCATCGTCTCATTCCCGAGATTTTCCTTTTGTACATCTGTACTAGTCGACTCAACTGCTCCAGGTAATAGCAAATTCGAAGTCATACTGACTGCATTTAAAAGTACATTAATATTGATTTCTCTATGGAATGTAATGCCGATATCCAATCATGAACTCCTGTTTGATCTGTCTCTGCAACAGCGACAGCTAAGATGCATTTTTCCGCTCTACTGCAGTTCTGTATTGCGGCCAGTGGATGTCAGCACACTCTGGTAGGCTGAAGTTCAGACATCAGAGAGGGACACAACAGACAAGAATTGTTCACATCATATTGAACCTAGGACTGCGGAATTTAGAAATACTAAATCTTTTGGCCATTTCATTTTGAAATCTACCAGTACGCTGCTTCCCTCTGTATTCGTCATTTAAATCCTGATAAATGAACAAGGCTATGCTTATAATTGAATGTATTAGTGCCGGTTGGCATTATATTTGGAACCAAATGGCATTTGAATCATTAGCTTAGTTAGAATTTTATTCAGCAACAGTTTAATTATTAGTACAAACCTATTAAAGCATATATTTCAGAAGGTTTTACCTATTTCTGATTGGGGATATTATATAGAGAGAAATTTGCTTTTCTTGATATATGTTACTGACCTATATCTGGGAGCTTAGGTTTCGATCTCAAAATTTGTCAGTGGTGCAAAATTTGAAAATATTATGATTTTTAGTGAGGAGGATATTGATAATCTGCAAGAAGATATAGACAGTCTGGTGGAATGGGCAGACACGTGACAGATACAATTTAATTAATGTAAGGAAGTGTGAAGTGACGCATTTTGGTCCGAAGATCGAGGAGAGGTGATATAAAATAAAGGATACACCTTTACCCGTCCTAATCCCCATTGCACCTTTACCATGCCAAGATTCCACAGTCTATTCACCCATCACAGAACCCATTGAATATCCAGCCTGCAGTCTACATTGCACATTCTACTTGCACATTCATCATTCAACATTTTACACTCCCATTTTCCGATGTACCTTCACCTTGCAACATCTCCCTGCGCCGTCTCACAAGCCAGCCAACGTCGCACCTCCACTCTGTCCATTGCCCATGCTAGGCTTATCCTGCCCAGTCCGCATTGTGTTTCACTTTGCTCAGTTACAATGCCCAGGTTGCACACTGTTCCAACTTTTATATTCTCCATTAATAATAAATGAACAAATAGAACCATCCCTTGATTAAACACTGTCACCTTTTAGTGGGTGAATTTCATGAAGTGCTGTGTGTGGTTCCCTCCTTGACCTTGATGCTTCTGTACAAATGTAGTCAAAGGAAAATTATCCAAATATATCTTCAATTCTCCTGCTCATTCACAAGGAAATGAGCGGGTGATGGATACAGTTTCAATAGTAGCTTTAAAAGATAGAGAATGGATTTACAAATTTAAAATCCAAGGGAGAGATCAATGCCTGGAGTTGTTTTCAGGCTGTGGCGACGAGAATAACAATGCACATTTTCAATTTGAATTGTTCAAAATACTAGAATGGAATATCTATTTTGGATGAAAGGAAACTTTAAATTGTGCAACTGTGCTGTGCTTCAGCGGCTTGTCATATAGTCATAGCGGTTTACAGCATGAAAACAGGCCCTCGGAGAACTTGTCCATGCCGCCTTTTTTTCAAAACGCCAAAGCTAGTCCCAATTGCCCGCATTTGGCCCATATCCCGCTATACCCATCTTACCCATGTAACTCTCTAAATGCTTTTTAAAAGACAAATTTGTACCCGCCTCTACTACTGCATCTGGCAGCTTGATCCAGACACTCACCACCCTCTGTGTGAAGGAAATTGCCCCTCTGGACCCTTTTGTATCTCCCCCTCTCACCTTACAGCGATGGCCTCTCGTTTTAGATTCTCCTACCTTTGGGAAAATATATTGACTATCTAGCTGATCTATGCCCCTCATTATTTTATAGACCCCTCAGCCTTTGACAGTCCAGAGACAAAAGTGCCAGTCTATCCTGCCTCTCCTTATAACTCAAACCATCAAGTCCTGATAGCATCCTAGTAAATCTTTTTTGCACTCTTTCTAGTTTAATAATATCCTTTGTATAATAGGGTGACCAGAACTGTATACAGTATTCCAAGTGTGGCCTTACCAATGTCTTGTACAACTTCAACAAGACGTCCCAACTCCTGAATTCAATGTTCTGACCAATGAAACAAAGCATGCCGAATGCCTTCTTCACCACTCTGTCCACCTCTGACTCCACTTTCAAGGAGCTATGAACCTGTACCCCAAGGTCTCTTTTACAGGAATCTCCATTCATCCATCACCTGCTGAGCATATCCAGCATTTTCGGTTTTTGATTCTGGTTTCCAGCTTCCAGCTTTGCGTTGTGTTCTGTGCAGGTGTTTAACTGGAACAGGGAACAGATTCTGATCAGCGCTGTGACAGATAGAGTAGAATGTGCCCCCGACTATCAAGCCTGTGAGATTATATTCCGAGCTGTCCACGAGAATAAGGAAGAGAAAGAGGGAGGATCATTCTGTGATGGACAGATTTCATGTACAAAGAACAAAATGGTCTTTATTCCCACAGCTGTTTTAACAGACATAAGATGTAGCAACATGACTTGCAATCAATAAAGTCCCTCTTCACAGTCCTTGACTTTTTAACTACGAGATTGTTGAACTTTCCACATTGTCAAAAATCCATATATGGACAAGTAAAGCAAACTTCCAGCATGTGGCGTTTTGGGTAGCGCGTTAGACATCTAAATAATGGCAAGTCAGCCATTCAAAGGTTGTGGGTTTCAGTCCCACCAGAATCGGACTTGGGGTCCGATTAGTAGAAAGCAGGTTGCTGCTCCGTTGATGTGATTCAGCTTCGGCACCGACATTTCCTGCTCTGCCATCTCTCCATGCTGCTTCTGTTTATTGGCTCCCAGGGAAACCACTGACTCAAAAATAAACCGCAAACCCCGGGGGCTTTCTTAAAGTTTGACACGACGTTCGCTGGTTGGGTTAGAAATAGTAGCATCTTTTTCAATTAGATATTTCGCTTCTTTTGAAGATCACGAAGATTAAACAACACACACGTGCAACAACAACAACTTATAAATAACTACAATCAATAAATAAATATCAGTGCCCTGCAACCTGGTGGTGTTATTCTGATGTGTCTGCTGCGCTTGTCCTTCTAGGGGGTCGTGGTCGTGGGTTTGGAAGGTGCTGGCAAAGGAGTCTTGCTGTGTTGCTGCAGTGCATCTTGTAGATGGCGCAAACTGCTGCCATTGTGTGTCGGTAGTGGAGGGAGTGAAGCTTTATGCATGGGAAGCGAATGAAGTGGGATGCTTTGTCCTGGATGGTGCCAAGTTTTTGCAGTGCTGTTCAAATTGCATTCATCCAGGCAAGTTATCTCAGGAAACCAGGTGCTCGGGTTTCCTCCCACAGTCCAAAGATGAGCAGGTTGGGTGGATTTGGCCATGCTAGATTGCCCCTTGGTCACCAAGGTGTTTGTATCGGTAGATTAGCGGGGTGGATGCGTGGCTCTGCGGGAATAGATCCTGTGTGCGATTCTCTGTCGGAGAGTCGGGACAGACTCGATGGGCAGAATGGTCTCCTTCACAATTGTCGGGATGGTGTGATTCTAAGGCGATTTGACTCTGTTCGAAATTCCCTGAGAAAACAATGGAACGCTATGTTTGTAGAACTTGGAGAATTGGATTTATTGCAAATTAAATGTTTTTTTACTGCAAGATGATGAAAGTACCTGGATCACGTCAATAAATAGTCAAGATATTTGAGGAGACTCTCGAACTATGTTTTTTTTTATCGTTGTAGATTATCCACTGTGAAGGGAAAGACAACATTGACAAGCAAGAAATGGATATTGCGACGGACGAAGTTGCAAAGTTCACTGGAAAGGAATCCGAGGATCTGAATCCTGAATCTTCTGATTTACTAAATCGGCGCTTTAACCAACTAAGCCCCAGAGCCTGATACCGCTCTTCGAGGGTACATCAGAATGCTGGAAATACATTCCAGATCTGGTGGTATTAGTGAAAAAAGAGATATTACCAGATCTGTAACGTCCCTCTGAAAATAGAGATAGTTCACATTTCAGATGCAGACCTTGCACGGGAATGACCGGTTCTCTCTCCACAGATGCTATGGGATCTCGGATAGATTCATGAAAGAAAAATAACTGAATCCCACAGTGGCCCATCGAGACTGCACCGATTTCCCTGTAAAACTTTCAGATCCGCCTTTCCCCGACACCCGCCCACCAGGGTCTCAGGGGAGGTGCTCCTTAGGAATTCACAAAAGAAAGCACATCGGAGGGAATCACACAAATCACTCAGTGAAACACTTCCACTAAACATTGAGCGGTTTAACGTGAGCTTGGTTCCACTTACTGTTTTCAGACACACACCTGGTATAAAAGTAGCCGTGTTCAGGATGTGATTCACATACAGTTTTCTGCTCTGAAGGCAGATGTGCTCCTTCTGTGGCACGAGGTGATTTTTTAAAAAGTACTTTATTCATACGGGATATGTGTGCCGCTGGCGCGAGAAGCATTTATTGTCCAAATTAATAATCTTTGAGTAATTGGCGATGAATTCATTCTGGTGCCGCTGCAGTCCATGTGGTATATGTGCACATACACTCCTGTTCGGGAGGGAGTTCCAAGATTGTGAGCCAGCCAGGGGAACGGTGAGACATTTCCAAGTCAGGATGAAGTGTGTCTCGGAGTGGAACTCACAGGTGGTCGTTGTTTCTCAGCATCAGCTGCCCTTGTGCTGCCAGGTGAGACATTTCTTGGGTTTGGATGCTGCTTCGCGAACGAAAAATTACTGTCAGGAGTGTGATTTGAACCCACGCCTCCAGAAGAGACTGCGACCTGAACGCAGCGCCTTAGACCGCTCGGCCATCCTGACTACACTGGCAAAGTGCAAAATTTCTGCACAAGTCGATCTGAATTCCACCTTTATTGTCATTACATTTATAACTCGATGTATTTTTCCATTTTTGAACCCCAACCAGAGTCCTGTATCTGAGTCCCATCCTTTCCCAAGCCGCCGGGGGCTGAGGAGCTTCTCACTGCTGGATTGCGCTGTTTGCTCAAATCAACAAAGACCCAATTCCCGCCCTCCCTGTTCCTTCCACGAAGGTGTTGAGAGTGTCAGATCTGAGCAACGTGAAGTATCCAATCGGAGAGTTATATCCGAGCGACAGGAATATCTCTCCACAGCTGCTTTCGGAGCTGCTGAATATTTCCAGCATTTCCTCTTTCTGATTTTGTCCCTTCATTACAGGAGTTCATTTACTGACAACCCAAAACTTGTCTCGAGGGCGCAGGTCCAGACATACCTTTTCTGTGATCTTCACACAGACAAGTTCACTCTTCACTTTCCAACTCACAAGCTTTAAAATCGGCTGTTTCCACACTCAGCACCCTGCGGCATTGCCTTCAACCCTCACCCCACCCTCCACCCGACCACCAGGGTCTCAGTAGTACAAATGCTTCTTGGGAATTCACAAAAGCAAGGGGATCACAGTGTTTGTGAGGGAACATAAAAGGTTAATCCACACTCATAAACGGACTGATTATGTGAGAATCTCTCTCTCTCTCACGTACACACACACACACACACACACACACACACACACACACACACACACACACACACACACACACACACACACACACACACACAGAGACCACCACCACCACCAAGGCAAATGGTGAAATTTCATCAATTAAGAACATCTGGGATTAAAAGTCTGACGACCATGGATCGATTGTCAAAAGGAAGACAACTGCTTCACTAATGTCCTTTAAGCAATGAATATTTTAACTGGTTTGGACCTAAATGGGGCCCCCGACACACAGCAACTTTGGTGACTCTAAGCTGCCCTCTGAGGTGACCTATCAAGCCGCTCAGTTCAAGGGAAATTTAGGATGGGCAATAATGCGGGCCCAGCCAGCGACACCCACATACCAGAAATGAATAAACAAAATAAATCGGTGAGTCAAAATGAGGGGATACAGAAACTCAGTTGCAGTACCAAAAGTTGAAAGAGACAGAATTCATTGAGAAACCATGTTTCAGTTCCGGAAGCTGACAGTCAGAACAAGTCACTTCTCCACGCACAGTTTAACTGATCGAATCAGGAAGATCCCAATCTTCATTGAGCAGCAGATAATGCAAAACACAGTCTGAATACAGACAGATGCACCAGAAAAAGCATTCCTTCTGGTTGCATCACAGCTTGGTGCGGCTCCTGCTCTGTCCAGGACCGCAAAAAATCGACAAAGTGTCGTAAACAAAGCCAGTTCATCACGCAAACCAGTCTGCCATCCATTGACACGCCGCGTTGCCTTGGAAAAGCAGCCAGTTGAAGGAGCCACGCACCGTGGACAGATTATCTTCCACCGGCTTCTGTCGAGAACTGGATACAAAAATCTGACGGCAGGCACGAACCAAGTAAAGAACAGCGTCTTCCTTGTTATCATCAGAATTTTGATTGGACCTATCTCGTATTAATTTGATCTTTCTCTCCATGTTGCTGTGACTGTAACTCTACATTGTGCGCTGTCTTCTTTCCTTCGTTTTGTATGGTATGCTTTGTCTGCGTAGCATGTAAGAAACAATACTTCTCACTGTGTACTAATGCATGTGACAAGAATAAATCAAATCAAATAAAATCAAAGAATATGACACAGATATAAAGGTCAAATCGGCGTAGTTGCAAATGACCAGAGGCTGCTTTCCCCCTCAAAAGGGAGAGCTTACTGGTGGCGATTTAGCCCAAGGGTTCCCAGGCGACAGGCAATGCTTGGAATATCTAATGTGCGATCGAATAGTACATCTGGATTTTCTTTGCAGAAAATTTGTATCAAAATCCTGATGTTGTTTTTAAATCCGGGGATAATATACGGCTGTTACAAACTGCCCTGCCACCTTCAATGATTTGTACACAGGTCCATATATTTCCCGCTGTTCCTGTTTCCCCTTTTGGAATTATATCCTTTATTTTGTATTGTCTCTTTGCGTTCTTCCCACCAAAATGAATCACTTAATCCGCCACATGTCCTCCCATTCCACTAAGCTGTCTGTGTCCTTTCAGAGTTCGACTGGAATTTCTGTAGCTCTTTTCAGAACCAAAGGGCGTCCCAAATCATTTCACTGATAATAAAGGATTTTTGAAATATAGTCATTGTCCAATTGCTGAACTTTTGAACTGTCTGTTCGATACGTCAGAAATTCCCATATGGGGATGGGGAATAAGTGCACCAGGTGTGGCTCTGTGGCGCAACGGATAGTGTGTTAGATTCCTCGTCATTGTCTGGCGAGACAATCAAAGGTAAACTTTGAAGAAATCAGCTGTTCATAAACTGGTTAGTTAGATGTTGGTTATAGTTGCGATGACCGAGTTGTTCAGGCGTTTGATTTAAAATCTAATGTGGTTCACCGCGCAGGTTCAAGCCCCCAGGGTTTCGAGAGTGGATGAAACTGTTCATTTTCTTTAATCACCTCCAGAGGGCTGATCTCTGACTGGAAAACTGATCGCCATTCCTATTGGATTTTGTGAAGATATCGACGAAATATTGAGTGAACAGATGGAAAAGAAGACGATAACAATGTCTGTTTGACTTCTGTATTTTGGGAGCCGATCGTGGCTCTGCGAGGAGAAAGGGGTGAGGTCAGAGGTGCGGGAGACGAATAGGGCACGGTTGAGCGCCTAACCAAACACCGAGGGTCGGGGTGGAGGCACCTTGGTGTCAGGAAGTTGGAGTTCATGTCAGGAGCGCCGATTTGGAAAGAGGCATCAGGGGAACAGTTCCGACTGAGGTGAACAAACTAGGAGAATGGGGATGGCGTCCTTACAGGGATCGGGGTATGAGGATCTGTACTCGGCGTGTGAGTCGGTGGGGCTTTAGTTACTGGTGGTCAGTCTATCTAGAATTGGAGGCAGACAGGTCAAGGAAGGGTAGGGAAGTGTCGGATTTGGACCATGCGAAAATGCGAGGGCAGAAAATGGAAGCAAAATCGCTATTTTTTCCAGGCGCAGATGAGAGCAGGAAGCAGCACCGATACAGTCATCGACGTAACGGAAAAAGAGTTGGGGGGTGGGAAGAGGGGGTGGCGGGGTGGGGGGGGGGGGGGGCGGTGGCGGTGGCTGAACAGGACTGGAACAAGAAATATTCCACATACTCCACAAAAATCACTCACTTTCAGGCGCGTAACCGGAGCCTAACGGTGCCTTTTGTGATGCTATCTGAAGATTACAGTTTCCAACCCAGTCACTTTGTACAGAAATCTGGTGGAACCTCCTCAAAACTGAGCCTGTTGACTGAAATCCACTATTTCTTTCAGAAATTGCAGGGAGCTTTCTCAGAATTACTTCCCTTGTAACTTTGTCCATTTAATTCTCACTTATCTTAGAATTTTTGATCCGAACAATTCCACAATATCTGTTTGATCTGGATAAATTATTGATGTTCCCAACTCGAACAAAATGCTTTGTTATCAATCGGCCAATGGGAATTCTGTGGATGGAATTCTAATGTCCTCAGGAAGAGGTTTAATAATGAGCTGAATGAACTGTTTTTGTTCACAGGGATGAAAGAACAAAGAACAAAGAACAAAGAACAATACAGCACAGGAACAGGCCCTTCGGCCCTCCAAGCCCGCGCCGCTCCCCGGTCCAGGATTGAATCCTGAATCCAGGATCCCCGCCCAATTTTCCAGCCTATCTACATACCAATATCCTATCCACCGAGCTGTCCCTCACAGCTACGATGCTTTGTTCATTACAACCTATTAACTTACCCCCACCCCCCCATTCCAGACCATGTGATCTCCAGGGAGAGGCGAAAACCCAGAGTGAAAAACCCCAGGGCCAATATGGGGAAAAAAAAATCTGGGAAATTCCTCTCCGACCCCCTGAGGCGATCGAAACGAGTTCAGGAGATCACAATGGCCCCGATCGGAAAATGCTTCCCAACCCTAGTCATTTCCACTTCCACGAACACCATATGAATCCCCTGCCCCCGAGACAGGTTCCCAACTATCCGCAGTCTCACTCTGTACTGGCACCAGCAAGATGATCGTAGAATGAAGCCTTGAAACGAGAAACCAGGAACAATTAGCCCGCGCCGCTCCCTGGTCCAAACTAGATCACTCTTTTGTATCCCTCCATTCCCACTCCGTTCATATAGCTGTCTAGATAAGTCTTAAACGTTCCCAGTGTGTCCGCCTCCACCACCTTGCCCGGCAACACATTCCAGGCCCCCACGACCCTCTGTGTGAAATATGTCCTTCTGATATCTGTGTTAAACCTCCCCCCCTTCACCTTGAACCTATGACCCCTCGTGAACGTCTATGACCCCTCGTGATCGTGAAAGGTTATGTCACTGGGCTGGCAATCCAGAGGTCCGGACTAATATTTGGGGACACGGAGTAAATCCCACCACGGCAGCTTGCAAAATTCAAATTCACGGATTTAATACATAGAAACATGAATAGAAAACAGAAACAGGAGTTGGCCATTCGGCCCAAATAATGCTGGAATTGAATGCAAGCTTCAGAAATGGCGGCCTTGAAATTTCCGTCGATTGTTTTCCAGAGACAACATCACAGAACAACAGAGAACATGTCACACAACAGGACACGCCTTTACAGAACCGAGAAAACTTCTGCTCAAGATGGATCATATTTACACAACCGGGAACACATTTACACAACAGGGAACACATTTGCACAACAGGGAAGAATTTGACACAACCACAGTGAAGATCTGTCAACGACAGAGTCACAGTCCCACAACAGAGAGAACAGTTACACAGCACAGAACACAGTTAAACAGCAGGAAATAGATTTCAAAACAGGGCCTGGCTTTGTGTAACAGAAAACAGCTTTTCAGAAATAATCATATTTTCCATCTCAGTATCTTGCTGGTTTGCTCGGCACCTTTTCTGTCTGTCATTGTGTGTGTATCCTGATAGTCTCTTCCTGCTTTTCTGTGTGTCTTTCTCTATCTGTTACACTCGAGGTGATGTCATGTGTTATTGTCCAGCCAGGGTGTGCTTCCCACCACGGGGGTTGTTGTTTTAAATCAATGGATGTCCAAAGATGTGCGGGTTCGGTTGATTGGCCAGGTTAAAAATTGCCCCTTAGAATTCTGAGATGCGTAGGTTAGAGGGATTAGCGGGTAAATATGTGGGGGTAGGGGCTGGGTGGGATTGTGGTCGGTGCAGACTCGATGGGCCGAATGGCCTGCTTCTGCACTGTAGGGTTTCTATGTTTCTAATAGTTGTCGGACTGCCGCGCAACAGTCATAGACAGGAAGCGATTATGTTTCGGAGCAGAGTGTCGCAGCGGAAGCGGCCCGTAACCCAGAGGTAGATGGATCGAAACCACCCTTTGCTATCGTGTTTTGACTCGCATCAAAAAGGCATATTCGGCTGCTGTCCAAGAGCAAATCTGGATTTTCTCGGCAGCAAATTTGCTTCGTCATGTTGATTTGTGTTACCGTGGGTGGCACAGCGCATTTGTCCCAGGTTTAGTTCAGTTGGCTGTGCAGCAGATTCAGCCAACAGCTCCTGATCATTTCCCGTATCGGTTGAGATTATTGATACAGGCCCCGCCTTCTCAGCCTTGCTCTCCGCCTGAGATGTGAATCCTCCGGTTAAATCACCAGAAGTCAGCTCTCCCCTGAGATGTCCGCTGAATCATCTCGGACCGTGGACGTTGCTTTAAATTTACAAACAGCAAAAATATGACCTGCTCGTGGAAACCGGAGGTATCCCTAAAATATCATTTCATCATAATTTTGAAATGTATCATTTCGCGAACATTTGCAAACAATCAACTTTCCCCGGATGCAGAATCCAAAGACCAACTGCAGAAATCCTCCAGGAGCCTGACGTGAATTAAACACGCAACCTTCTGACCTGGAGGGGCCTGATAAATTAACTGTCTCCCTCTTTACTTTCTATGGATTTACATCGAATGGAAGAGTTACAACGAACCGAGATTAATGAGAGAGCAGGACCACAACATTGTCCTGCGGGAGAAATGTCTTCTTGTTGCGGGTGTTAAGAGCACAAGAGCTGGTTTGGGGCAGTATAGACGCATGACGAGGTGGCCGAATGGTTAACGCGATGGACTGCTAGTCCATTGCGCTCTGCATGCGTGGGTTCGAATCCTATCTTCGTCGTAGATGCATTTTCTCCGTCTTCGTATTGACCCACTGATTGAGGGTGGACTGATATTGAGATTTCCGAACAAACGTGAAGTTTCGACCGAGTTCTGCAGGTATTTGGGGTGAATAATCCAGCACCATTCCAGATTCCTCATCCAAATGAGAAACTCGAGCTGGCAATCGATTCAAATCAGGACACCAGCTTTGGGCAGGAGTTTGCCACCAGGAGAAGCTCCAAAACAGACTCCAGCTTCATTTGAGGCACCAGTTGCGGATTTTGTCTTTCCAGAATCGGACGTTCCGCCATGAAAATTAGTGCCGGGTTTGGTGGAATGGTCTTGTTCAATTGCCCCTCACTGTCACGAGCATTAACATGTTAAATATGTGGGGTTACGGGCCTGCATGGGATTGCTGATGGCGCCGGCTCGATCAGCCGAATGACCTCCTTCTGTACTGTCGGGATTCTATGAAGTTCAGGGCGACAGTTTCACTTCTTTGAGAATTTCCCGAACTGCTCTCGGATAAGATTAAAACTTCTAACCAGTCAATGCCTGTTTGAGGACTGGCAAGGAATAGGGCTGACATTGAATAGGTTCATATTGAATTAGTTACAGCAAATTGATTCTTTAAGAGGTGTTGGTGTAATGCTTTCAGAGAGACTGTCATAGTGCCTTTTTTTGTTCAGTCATTTTGTTAATCTACTTGGAGCGGGTGCAGTTTGTCAACATCTGTGCCTCTTGCTTGGCCACCTCTGCGGGCAGCAGCAGCTCCAAGAGTCAAGTGGGCGATGGTGGTGACTGTGTGAGCATTTGATCAAGGTTCCTGACCATCACATTGGTGACTTATTTAATTAGATATCGCAGGTCAGAACAGAACAGAACAGGACACCTGAAATGAAATTCACTCAAGATTCTCGTTATTCATGAGTTATTAATGGAAATATTTCTTCGATTTGCTTCCTGTGTAAACTTTGTTGCAATGAAAGAATAGGCCTCAATGCTATTCAATGAGTTCTCAGTCAGAAACTACAGTGAAAAGGGGGGTTAAACTGTGCAGAAAAACGCGACAGCCAAGATCAGTTTACAAATTGTGTTATGGACACACCTTCGTGAGCAGCGAAAGTAATTCCGTAATTATAACTAATGAAAATAACAACCACTTTAGCAGAGCAAGCGCTGGTGATGTCGTGATGAGCATGGCTGTCTTCGAAGCAGTTAGCCCGGATTCGGTTCCCGGCCATAGCACTGGTCATTTATTTAGGTCCTTATCCACGGCCTCTTGCGTTTCAAATCATGTGGTCAAGAACAGTTCACACGCAGCAGTTGCCGGAAATGAAACAAAAAGGATTATTTATTTGGACGGAAAATTCCGCTTCAAATTCCCTCTGCAGAAAAAAATATTGAAACAGAGGAAGAAGTCTCTGTGTTAATGAATGAGTTCTCAGTCAGAGACAACGATATAATGTAACGGGAACCGAACACAGTTGACCTCCCTGACTGATCTCAATAATCCCGATGAAGTCAATATGAACGTTACTGAGGTCGTTGCATCGACTGGCCAATAAACAGCTCCGATGGCAGGGTGGTTCAGGCGTTCGACTTGGAATCTAAATTTGCTTTGATTGGAGACTTTTTTAACTGAAAGAACAGGCCTCAAAACTATTCAATGGGTTCCCAGGCAGGTACAATATTAAAAAGTAGGCTTAAACTGTCCAAAAAACAAGAGTTAACAATTTCAGTTCACAAAATGTGCGTCAGGACCACCTGGTGTCTGAGGAAATCGGAACTAAGGCAGTTCCGTAATTATAACAAATGTAAATAACAATCACTCAAACATAGCGAGCGATGGTGGTATAGTGGTGAGCAGAGCTGCCTTCCAAACAGTTGACCCGGGTTCCATTCCCGGTCATCGCATTGGCAATATAGTTTTGACTATATTTTGTGGACAAAATAAAATTCGAACGCGGCAGTTGCCGAGAAATACGCTTCCCCTTCTAATTTTATTTATTTCGGGCGGAGAATTCGGTTTCAATTTCTTTATCCTGAAAACAACGTTGAAATAGAAGAATAATTGAATAAATGAATTCTCAGTCAAACATAAGGACACCAAATAAAAATAGAGGAACACATGTCAGCTCACACACTGTTCACTGCACAATCCTGGTGCTTGATGAAGTTAACATGAACATTGCTGAGGTGATTACATCATTTTGAGAGATAAGCAGCTGCGCTGGCCGAGTGGTTAAGGCGTTGGACTCAAAACCATCGTTTCCTCGCGAAGGTTCAAACTCTGTGCGCAATGAGCGAGATTGGAAATGTTTAATTGGCTTCTCCAGGGCAGCCCATGATATTGAATTGTAATTTACTGTGGGCTCTTTCTATAAAGACCGGGAACTGTGCTGGCATCGACAATATGGGCCGAATGGCTTCTGTGCTGTCACTTCCATGAGAAAAATCATGACTTGAGAAGAAAGAAAAAGAGCAGCACAAGGACAAAACAAGGTCTTATTTCAGAGAAAGATTCTTGTGTAATGACACACAGGACATAAGAAATACACTTCATCAGAATACATTGAATGAATGAGAATTTCAAAATGCTGCTGAGATGATAAAATAGCGTGTTAATTCAAAACATGCTACAAGCTGGTCATTACTGGGCGTTAGGTATTCCTGCTTAAAACAGTTTGTGAATGGAACGAACATGTGGAATATTTGGAAGAATAATCATATTGGAACGTTAGTAAAAGAGGATTGTAGACAATCATAAGACGTCAGGAAATTTCATGTTAGAATTAATTTCAAAATGTCTATGAATTAAGTGGTCACTCAGCCCAGGACTCCAAACACAAGCGATAAAGTGATGGAATATATTCAGATATCAGAGAATTCTGCAACCAAATCGATGTTGCTTTAAAATTTCCCAATAATTTCTGACAGATCCAACCGAGCTGGGCAGCTCATTGAGAAAGCAGCTATTGCCATGCTTAGGCATCAGATATATTTCTGGCACAAAATGATATCCGAGAGTGTGTGGAAAATGTGTGTGAGAGTCAGAACTGGGTCCGAAATGTAACCAGTGGTGGCGGCACAGAGCAGCTTAAAGGAAGAGAGCGGACGGTGCAGAGGCAAGCTGTTGTCAGCTCCCGGATCCTCCAGTAGTGTTTCTCTCGCCTCACAAACTCTCTAACTGCAATTCAAATTAGACACTCTAGGTTCTCAGACTGGCTTATTTCTGTTTCTGAATTACGAACGTTTCCTGTCGTGCAAATCGAAGACAGAGGGTGGTGGTGGATGGAAAATTTTCGGATTGGAGGCAGGTTGCTAGCGGAGTGCCGCAGGGATCAGTGCTTGGTCCTCTGCTCTTTGTGATTTTTATTAATGACTGAGAGGAGGGGGCTGAAGGGTGGATCAGTAAATTTGCTGATGACACCAAGATTGGTGGAGTAGTGGATGAGGTGGAGGGCTGTTGTAGGCTGCAAAGAGACATAGATAGAATGCAAAGCTGGGCTGCAAAATGGCAAATGGAGTTTAACCCTGATAAATGTGAGGTGATTCATTTTGGTAGGACTAAATTAAATGTGGATTACAGGGTCAAAAGTAGGGTTCTGAAGACTGTGGGGGAACAGAGAGATCTTGGGGTCCATATCCACAGATCTCTAAAGGTTGCCACTCAAGTGGATAGAGCTGTGAAGGTGGCCTATAGTGTGTTAGCTATTATTAACAGGGGATTGGAGTTTAAGAGCCGTGGGGTTATGCTGCAACTGTACAGGACCGTGGTGAGACCACATTTGGAATATTGTGTGCAGTTCTGGTCACCTCACTATAAGAAGGATGTGAAAGCGCTGGAAAGAGTGCAGAGGAGATTTACCAGGATGCTGCCTGGTTTGGAGGGTAGGTCTTATGAGGAAAGGTTGAGGGAGCTAGGGCTGTTCTCTCTGGAGCGGAGGAGGCTGAGGGGAGACTTAATAGAGGTTTATAAAACGATGAAGGGGATAGATGGAGTGAACGTTCAAAGACTATTTCCTCGGGTGGATGGAGCTATTACAAGGGGGCATAACTATAGGGTTCGTGGTGGGAGATACAGGAAGGATATCAGAGGTAGGTTCTTTACGCAGAGAGTGGTTGGGGTGTGGAATGGACTGCCTGCAGTGATAGTGGAGTCAGACACTTTAGGAACATTTAAGCGGTTATTGGATAGGCACATAGAGCACACCAGGATGATAGGGAGTGGGATAGCTTGATCTTGGTTTCAGATAAAGCTCGGCACAACATCGTGGGCCGAAGGGCCTGTTCTGTGCTGTACTGTTCTATGTTCTATGTAAAATTCCATCTGAATTCAAGGCAGCAATTCCCATTTCAACCCTTTCTTTGCTGCATTGATCGCGCTCTGTCAGTTGAGCGCTGACTTCGTCTTTGTTTGTCCACTGGAACCTTAAAATCGACCAAAACGTTCCCTTAAATTCTCTCTTCAGGTCTGAGCAGCGCGATCCAATGACAGGAGAATCTTGTGATTTGACACAAGAAGGACTGGGAAACCAGGCGCTGAGAGCGGACACACAAACACAGTAACATTAGTCTAGCCCAGCCGCCCCTTTGACACACTCTCGCTGACAGTGTTCACCTCTGCACATTGACAGGTCAAACTGTGTCTCGGACTGACAGCTCCGAGGACAGGCTTTCCTCTCCTCTCGCTCTGTGCTGTGGATTCGGGGAGAATAATTGGAGTTTCCCAGCTCAGTGACTATTAAAGCCTCTGAGGCCGGCGATGCTCACAGTGTTTGTTCCCCAGATTAGGGGGGCGGGGGGGAAGGTGGGGGCGGCGCTGCAGCCAATCAGACCTGTGCCTGGATTAACCCAGAACTGGTTGAAATTATGATCTAGTTCACAAGCTGAATTCTATTTGTTCAGATGAAGATACAGATGGTTTGCACTCAGTCATTAACCAACAAGATCCGCCCTCCATATACAGTTAACGAGTGGGGGTGGAGGGATAGACATGGACAGACTGAGTTAGGGCGATGATACACAGACGGCCAGACAATGTCTCAGTGGCTGAAATCCTTGTAAATTCCGGCTTTATCCAGAAAGATTCTCTTGGAGATTCTCACTGATATTGCAACAGAGACACATTATTAATCCCACACTCAGGGACAGTGCTGCATTTTGACAGAAGGGATGGGGAGAGGCAATAGAAACTGAATGGTCCAGTTCTGAGCAGTGTGCAGGCTCAGAGTGACCAGAGGTTCAGAGAGATCTTCGAAGGAGAGAGGCGAATTTGGGAGAGCTGTCAGGAAGGCGGATTGGATGTTTGGTTTCGTAAATGGAAGCCATGATGTGGAAATGCCGGCGTTGGACTGGGGTAAACACAGTAAGAAGTAAGACACCAAATAAATCTGTTGGACTTTAACCTGGTGTTGTGAGACTTCTTACTTCATAAATGGAGGCATTGAGTATAAAAAATGGGAAGTTATGCTCAATCTTAATAAAGCTCAGCTTAACTGCAGCTATTTTGGGATTGCACCCACACCCGCTAACGACACTTTAGAAAGTGTGTGAGTGTCCTTTGGAGATTTACTGCTTTGGATCCAGCGATGATGGATTTTAGCTCAAAGGTTTGGCTGGATAATTCGGATTTTCTCTCTTTGCAGCTGACGGGATTGAGTGGTGATGTAAGAGACGTGTAAAAGAGCATAATACATTGAACACAGGCCAAGTTGCTGCATTAGCTGCGAGCAGAAGGATTCAGGGACAGGCAGTGAAGATTTAAGACAGGATGTCTTGGAGGCAGAGGATCCCAACAGCGCGGAAGGAGGCCATTCGGCCCAGACATTCTGCACCGACTCTCCGACAGAGAATCCCTCCCTGTAATCACACGTAATTACACTGCTAATCCCCCTGAAAATAAGGGTCAATTCAGCCTGGCCAATCCACTTAATCTGCACACCATTGGAGATGCCAGTAAACCGGAACACCCGAAGGAAACCCACGCACACGGGGAGAACGTGCAACCTCCACACAGACAGTCGGCCAAGAATGTTAGTAATGAAATTCAGTTTTCTGCCGGTTACAAACGCTGGGGATTCCCCTTCAATTTGTGGCGTCTGGGAATCAGCGAAGCATCCAAAAATAGAACTGACAAAAAATATAACCACGGTAGGTATTCACATGGTACTGACATTCTGTATTAACTTGCATTTGTAGGCCGCGTGGCCTAATGGATAAGGCGTCTTACTTCGGTTATCATAGTGATAATGATATCAGAAAATTGCAGGTTCGAGTCCTGTCGCGGTCGTTTTAGGGAGAAATCAGGTCAAAGTTCCGGAAAAAACGAGATGTCCTTCTTCAGCTGAAAGCTCTGCATTTTCTTGCAAACATTGCAGGGCGCTATCTGAGAATGCACTTCCTTGTTGTTTTCTTCATTCAATTTTCTAATCTCATTATTTTATTCTCCTCCCAAGAAATCAATCTTATCTTTGAGATCTTAATAAATTATTGATGCTCCCGAATGGAGCAACAGGCTTTGCAGCAAATGGTTGAATCGAATTATGTGGAGGGAATTCTAATCTCCTCAGGAAGGGGTTTAATAATGAGCTGAATGAACTGTTTCTGTTAACAGCGATGAAAGGTCATGTCACTGGGCTGGTAATCCAGAGGCGTGGGAAGACGGAGTAAATCCCACCACTGGTGAAATTTAATTCATTGATTAAATCAATCTGGAATTGAAAGCTAGTGTCAGTGATGGCGGCCTTGAAACTGCCGCCGATTGTGGTAAAACCTCATCTAGTTCACCAGGGCACTTTAGATAAAGAAGTCTGCCCTCCATGTGACTGCAGACCCGGAGCAATGAGGGTGACTCTTACCTGCCCTCTGAAATGGCCGAACAAGCCACTCTCAGTTGATGGACAATTAGGGAAGGGCAACAAATGCTGGTCCAGCAGGCGACACCAACAGCCCATAAAAAGAGAATGGCCTGGTAACGGATTGAGAAACTGGATGCTTCTTCTGCTGCAATAACAAGGATGAGGGAGGCTGTAAATTAGTGAAAGATTTTGAAAAATTTCATTTCGACACAATAGGCCAGAGAAGGGCAGATAAAAATGTATCTCACTCTCTCATACATCTCATTGATGGTTGGTGGCTTTAGCACAATGATGTACATGCGACCAGCATATCAGCGAATCCTAAGAGTGTGAGAGAAATTCCATCAGTAATGCTTCCCCGACATCCTCCAGATTGAAGCGAGGCAGCATTCATGCTGGTGACTGGGAGGAGATTGTTACTCATCGTTGAAAATGGCCAAAACATTTCCCTCAATCTACAGCACGCTTTTATGAGGCAGAATGGCGGGAGAGAAGAAAGTAACAGAGAAGAAAGCTCTGTGGGCCGAGAATGGGCCTGTTCACTCACTTGAAGACCCATGGCAGTAATTCACGGCCCTGACTGGGTGTCATCCTCGAATCAAGAGACAGACAACGATAACAACTGCTTGTTACAAAATAACTATCATAAAAAACCACGTCCAACATTAATATTGGTAAAACTTCCCGATAGTCTGAACAATTCTTGTTTATTTATCCCTCTCTGGTCTGTGAGCTTCGCTCTACCTGGGTGTGCTGACATCTACTGGCCGCAACCCAGAACTTCAACAGAGGGAAGACGTTCACATCAAGTGAGGGTGTTCCAGGAAGAGGTCAATATGAATAATTAATAATGGGGTGTGATTGGGTAGACCTCGTACTTTAATCATTAAATCCACTATAGAAATCAATATTAAATTATCATTCAGTCGGCAGCATTTGCAATTTGCTATCGTCCAGAGCATTGGCAGTTGGCTCGTTGGTCGAGGGGTATGATTCTCGGTTAGGGTAATATTAGTATGCCAGAGGTTCCGGGTTTAAAACCCGGACATGCCCAGCGATCGTTCATTAAATCGGGAGCAGGTTTGAGCTCATCAGAAATCATTGCAGTGAATATGTCACTGCAGAACACGAGAAGAAACGATCGCCAGATTTAAATTTCGTTTGACCATCCAAAGGTACTGAAGGATATGACACGGGAAATTTGCGAAGAGACTGGAAATAATTTTGAGTGGCACAGTGGTTAGCACTCCTGCCTCACAGCCCCAGAGACCCCGGTTTGCTCCTGGCCTTTGCTGACTGTGCAAATTTTGCACATTCTACCCCGTGGGTTTCCTCTGGGTGCTCTGGTAGACTCCCGTGATTCAAAGATGTGCAGGTTGGGTGGATTGGCCATGTTAAATGTTCCTTTAGTTTCCAAAGATGTGTACATTAGGCACTGAATCTGTGCAATTTTGACACTTATTTTGAAATTTTTCCTCTGGCTCTTGATGAACGCTTGACTGGAACATAAAAACCTCTATCATTGAATCCCTGCATTGCAAAAGGTGGCCATTCGGCCCATTGAATCTGCACTGATTCTCTGACCTATCCACGCAACCTCACATATTTATCCTGTTAATCCTCCTAAGCTAAACATTCTGGGAGACATAAGAGTAAATTTAGCATGGTAAATCCACTTACCCTATCAATGGAGTGTGGGGGGAAACCAGAGCACACAGAGGAAAGCCACGTGGGCATAGAGAAAATGAGAAAAATACGTACAGTCACCCAAGGCCTGAATTGAGTCCAGGTCCCTGTCATTCTGCAGCAGCAGTGCGAAAGCCACTCTTATTTCTCTTCCATAAAACCAAAAGACAAAGGAGCAGAATTAGGCCACTCAGCCCATCGAATCTGCTCCGCCATTTTTCTCATTCCCATTCTGCTGTCTTTTCCCCATAACCCTTGATCCCCTTATTAACCAAGAATCTATCTATCTCTGTCTGAGATACACTCAACGACCTGACCTCCACAGCCTTTTGCAGCAAAGATTTCCATAGATTCGCCACTCTCTGGCTGAAGAAATTCCTCCTCATCTCTGTTTTAAAGGAACGTTCCTTTCGTCTGAGGTTCTGCTCTGGTTCTAGTTTTTCCTACAAGTGGAAACATCCTCTCTGTGTCCAGTCTCTCCAGGCCCCCCAGTATCATTTAAGTTTCAATACGCTCCCCCCCTCATCCTTGTAAACTCCAACGAGTACAGACCCAGAGTCCTCAACCGTTCTTCATACAACAAGCTCTTCGTTCCATGGATCATTCTTGTGAACCTCCCCTGGACCTTTTCCAAGGCCAGCACATCCTTCCTTCGATACGGTGCCCAAACTGCTCACAATACTCCAAATGATGTCTGACCAGAGCCTTTGCCAGCCTCAGAAGTACATCCGTGCTCTTGTATTCTAACCCTCTCGACATTGCATTTCCCTTCCTAACTGCCGACTGAACCTACACGTTTACCTGAAGAGAATCTTGAACAAGGGCTCCCAAGTCCCTTTGTGATCCTGAGTTCCTAAGCATTTCACAATTTAAAAAGTAATCTGTGCCTCCATTCCTCCTTCCACAGTGCATAACCTCACACTTTTCCACATTGTTTTCCTTCTGCCATTTCTCTGCACACTCTCCCAGTCAATCCAAATCCTTCTGCAGCACACCTGCTTCCTCAATGCGACCTTTGCATCTACGGGTCCTCACAGACTTCTTTCCGTGAGGAAAAATACCCAACTTCTCAATCGATCTTCATTGCTACAAATCATGGTCAATAGAATCATTCATGTGGATATCCTTTGCACTCCCTCCAAACTTCTTCAAGTGTGGTGCCCAGCATTGGACTCGGTGCTCCAGGTGTGGCCTATCTCGTGTATTTAAAATCTCAACATGATCTTCTTATTCATGTATTCAATCCTCCAATAAAACATAGTGTGTCATTTGCTTTATTACCTGCTCTCTCAACATGCCCAGCCACCTTTAAAGACTTTTGTACTGAGAAACCGAGATCCCTTTTTTATTGCATTTCGTTAAGTGTTGCTCCCTTTATTTCTCCACACTCTCAAAATGAATCAACTCACACTTCTCTGCATTGAACTTCATGTAGTTCGGTGAGTGACCCGCACAGGTGCCCGACTGTGGCAAATTGGGGAATTTCACAGTCACTTCATTGCAGTGTTAATGTAAGCCTTACATGTGACTAATAAACTTTACTTTAACTTTACTTTTCTTTACTTTTACTTCATCTGCCACTCGTCTGCCCAGAGGACAGCAATGGAATCATTCACTCAGCATCTACACATTGTTCTGAGCTTTAGGGTCTCTCAGAATAATTCACTAGGCCTCTCAACATGGAACAACCACCTCATTTCAGGGGGCAATCCAGTGAACCTTCTCTGTACCACCTCTAATGCAAGCTGATCTTTTCTCAAATGTGGATACCACAGCTGCACACAGCATTGCAGATGTGGTCTCCATAAACTCCTGTACAATTGTAGCAAGACACTTTTCTTCATCTACTCCAATTCACTTGCAATAAAACCAAACATGCCATTTGCCTTTGTAATTGCTTGAATGAATAATCCAGATTGTGCTCCGAATTCTCGAGAACATTTTAAATTCGTCACATTTCAAACTCTCCTCAACTCTGAAGAGTCCCAGACACCGACAAGCATTAACTCTGTTTCTCCCCCGATAGATGCTGCCAGACTTGCATGAGGCTTCTCGCATTTTCTGTTTTTATTTCAAATTCCGTCTCTGTGCCATCCTCATCTCCTTTTAGACAGATATTTGTAATTTTTAAACTCTCCAGTGACTTATGCCACCAACTGTCATTTAATCAGTGCTGCACTTCTACTTGTTTAGAAACGACAAGAGAACAGTTCACACTCGATTCAGTGATGAATGATGAATGAGAAATTATGTGAGGAGTTGTGACAGAAAATGAGCATCTCCGCCTTCTCCCTGTAACGGGGCAGATAATAATCTAACTCCTTTCGACCGTTTCAATTGAATCTGTATCCACCGCACTTTCCAGCAGTGCGTGCCAAACTTTAAACCCTCACTGTGTGAAAAATGTTTTCCTCGTCTTCCTATTCCTTCCTTTGCTCATGATGTTCAATCTGTTCTCTCTCATTCTTCATCATTCCACGAGTGGGAACAGTTTGTCCCTATCCATTCTGTCCAGACTTCTCATGACATTTAATAGCTGTAAGTGGAACCCCTGATGGGTGGTTAGATTTTTAAACCAGTCGACATTAAGGCATTGATAAAACTCGCAGCATTCAGTTAAATGACTTTTAAATACGTTTATGAGCTAACACGAAGTAATGTGAGATGCAGTAATTTCATTCAAATGAGTAATTATGATTGTAAAATACATATGCGGATGTTTTGAATGGATTATTATTGACTTTAAGGAAGTTACCAATTGGCAGTAAACCAATCCAGATAACCCTTTGTCAAAGGGTCATCTGAACTCGAAACACGAGCTCATTTCACTCCTTACAGATGCTGCCAGACCGGCAGAGATTTTCCAACATTTTCTCTTTTGGTTTCAGATGACAGCATCCGCAGTAATTTGGTGTTATTTTAGAGTTGTACTATTGCACCTCATTTCGAGTTGTAGGACTGAGAAACGTCACTAATGAAATGGATTCGATACTTTGGAACTGTTTTCCTTTTACTTTTCATTGTCTCTTTACAATCTTCCTACCGGAATGAATCACTTCACAATTCTCAGCTTTGAATTTCATCTGTAACTTGTCCACTCATACCGTCAACTTGCCTCTGTCCTTTTTGAAGTTTTACACTATCCTCCTCATAGTTCACAATGCTTCCAAATTTCACATTGTCCACAAATTCTGAAATTGTGCCCTGTGCACCATTACGTCTGTCTAATATATCTGGTGCCTGTTCACAGTATCTACACCCTGAGTGCATATCAAACTGGATTGAGGCTTATAACAGAAAAGAGGAGCCAATGCAGATACCTGCCTGCATATTCCACGTAAATGCTGCAGAATTGTAGTCAAGTGGTTTTGCTTTATTGTTAAGAGGAAGTAACAGAGGATGGTTTTGATCCATCGGCCTCTGAGCTATGGGCCCAGCACGCTTCAGCTGCGCGAGTCTGCTACAGAAAGTCCATCTTCGCTTCCACCCCCGGCCTCCGCTCCCCAGTCTCCGCCCGCTCCCCCCTCCCCCACGACCCCTGCCCCCTCCACCCTCCTCCCCTCCCCTCCCCCTCCTCCCCCCTCCTCCCCCCTCCTGCTCCTTCCCATCCCCCTCCACCTCCTTTCCCCTCCTCCCACCACGCCCGCCCCCTCCTCCCCCCGCTCCCGCCCCCTCCTCCCCCCGCTCCCGCCCCCTCCTCCCCCGCTCCCTCCCCCTTTCCCCTCCCTCTCCCCCCTCACCTCCCCCTCCCATCTCCCCCTCCCCTCCCCTCCCTCTCCCCCCTCCCTCTACCCCCTCCCCCACCCCTCCCCCTCCCCTCTCTTCCTCCACGTCCCCCCTTCCTCCTTCCCACTCCTCCCTCCCCCTCACCCTACCCCCCACCCTCGCTGCCTATCAATGTAATCCGGCAGATATTCACTTCCACACTGTTGTTTAACACCATCAGCAGTGTCAGGAGGCTCAGTCTGGCTACAAAATTCCACTGCATAACACCAAGAATAAAGGGTCAGAGAAAGACACACACAAAAGCAGCCAAAGAGGCTGTTTGTCCACGTGTAACGACAGTCACGGAATTGATCACTGATGTTTGAAAGGAGTTTTCTCTTGTAAATATGTTTATAAATATATTTACCGCTGTGTAACTGTGCTCTCTGCTCTTCAAAGATGTCCACTGTTGTTGTGCAAAGTGTTTCACTGTTTTTTTTCCTGCTGTGCTCTATGATATAGAGGTTTACAACATGGAAACAGCCCCATCGGCCCAACTTGTCCATGCCGCCCAGTTTTTTACCACCGAGCGATTCCCAATCGCCCGTGTTTGCCCCATACCCTCCAGACCCATCTTACCCATGTAACTGTCTCAATTGTTGTTGAGAGATGATTTCTGCTGTTGTGTAAGATGTTCCGCTGTTGTGTTTCCGGCTGTGTAAATGTTTTTTTTCTATTCTGTTAATATGGCCCCTGCTCTGAAAATGTGTTCCATGGTGTTTGAGAAGATTCTCCGTGAAGATGTTTCTGTCAGTAAATTGTTGCATGTTGTGTTAAGATGTTCCCCGTTCGTATGCTTTCTTGCATATAAAATTGATTCACTGCAGATTGAGGTTTTTTGGAGAAAAGAGAAGCCGATGTAAATACCTGTCTGCAGACTCCACGTAAAAGCCACAAGTTGTTTCATTGTCAGTGATAATAGGAATAGCAGAGGATGATTTCGATCCATCGACCTCTGGGTTATGGGCCCAGCACGCTTCCGCTGCGCCACTCTGCTCCGGTAAAGGCCATTTCTGCTGCCTATCAATATAGTCAGGCAGATTTTCGCTCCCGTATCATTTAATACACGTTCCAGTGTCAGGACGCTCAGCCACTGCATCAAACCGAGAATAAAACAGAGAAAAACACACAATAGCAGTAAGAGAGATTGTCTGGACACGTAACGACAGGCAAAGGTGATGGGAAACCGGCAAAGCACGGAATTGGAAAATCGATCTCTATTTTTAAAGGAATTTTCTGTTGCAAGTACATATTTGTAAATGTATTTCCTGCTGTGTAACTCTGCTCTCTGTTGTTGAGAGGTGCTTTCTGCTGTTGTGTAAAATGTTTCCCTGATGCTGTCAATATCTTTCCGGTTGTATAAATATGATCCATGTTGTGTACTTTTGAAAAATGTTCTGTTAATATATGCCCTGCTCTGTAAACGTGTTCCGTGTTGTGTGAAAATATTCTCCGTGAAGATGTTTTCTGTTCGGCAGAAAGATGATTAACTGGTCTCATAATGTTCCATATTGGGTTAAAATGTTACACGTTGTGTTAAGATGTTCTCTATTCTTGTATAAAACTCTGGTTAAACTGCAACTGGATAACGATCGCCCAATTTCGACTGCATTTTACCCTCTGTTAGTGAATGTGATTGGGGGATTCAGATTGTATCCAAACATGCACGTGAGTGAAATTTGTTCTGCATCTATCTGTCTCCGGTTGTAGTTGCGAGAGTTTATTTGTTTTATTCATTTCGAGAGGTGGGCATCACTGAAGAGGCCAGCATTCATTGCCAATCCCCAACTGACATTCGGAAGGTGATGGTTTGCTGCTTTCTTGATGTTTCCCGATCCTATGCTTCCTTGCATATAAAATTGATTCACTGCAGATCGAGGTTTTTTGGAGAAAAGAGAAGCCGATCTAAATACCTGCCTGCAGACTCCACGTAAAAATCACAAGTCGTTTCATTGTCAGTGATAATAGGAATAGCAGAGGATGGTTTCGATCCATCGACCTCTGGGTTATGGGCCCAGCACGCTTCCGCTGCGCCACTCTGCTCCGGTCAAAGCCGTTTCTGCTGCCTATCAATATAGTCAGGCAGATTTTCGCTCCTGCATCATTTAATACACATTCCAGTGTCAAGACGCTCAGCCACTGCATCAAACCGAGAATAAAACAGAGAAAAACACACAATAGCAGTAAGAGAGATTGTCTGAACACGTAACGACAGGTAAAGGTGATGGGAAACCGGCAAAGCACGGAATTGGAAAATCGATCTCTATTTTTAAAGGAATTTTCTGTTGCAAGTACACATTTCTAAATATATTTCCTGCTGTGTAACTCTGCTCTCTGTTGTTGAGAGGTGCTTTCTGCTGTTGTGTAAAATGCTTCCCTGATGCTGTCAATATCTTTCCGGTTGTATAAATATGATCCATGTTGTGTACTTTTTAAAAACGTTCTGTGAATATATGCCCTGCTCTGTAAACGTGTTCCGTGTTCTGTGAACATATTCTCCCGTGAAGATGTTTTCTGTTCGGCAGAAAGATGATTAACTGGTCTCATGATGCTCCACATTGGGTGAAAATGTTGCACGTTGTGTTAAGATGTTCTCTATTCTTGTATAAAAATCTGGTTAAACTGCAACTGGATAACGATCGCCCAATTTCGACTGCATTTTACGCTCTGTTAGTGAATGTGATTGGGGATTCAGATTGGATCCAAACCTGCACGTGAGTGAGATTTGTTCTGTATCTATCTGTCTCTGGTTGTAGTTGCGAGTGTTTATTTGTTTTATTCATTTCGAGAGGTGGGCATCACTGAAGAGGCCAGCATCCATTGCCAATCCCCAACTGACGTTAAGAATGTGATGGTTTGCTGCTTTCTTGAACTGCTGCAGTCCATGAGGTGTCGGTACAGCCACAGTGCTGTTCGCCAGACAGTCTTTCAGGATTTTGCCACTCTGACAGCGAAAGAGCCGCGATGTATTTCCAAGTCAGGATGGTGAGTGGCTTGAGGGGGAGCTTGCAGTGCTGGTGTTCCCATGTATCTATTGCCGCTGTCCTTCGAGATGGTAAGAACATAAGAACATAAGAAATTGGAGCAGGAGTAGGCCATCTAGCCCCTCGAGCCTGCCCCGCCATTCAATAAGATCATGGCTGATCTGATAGTGGTTTAGTTCCACTTATCCGCTCGCTCCCCAAAACTGTTAATTCCCTTATTGATCAGAAATCTATCTACCTGTGACTTAAACATATTGAACGAGGTAGCCTCCACTGCTTCAATGGGCAGAGAATTCCAGAGATTCACTACCCTCCGAGAGGAGAAGTTCCTCCTCAACTCTGTCCTAAACTGACTCCCCCTTACTTTGAGGCTGTGTCCTCAAGTTCTTGTTTCCTTTCTAAGTGGAAAGAATCTCTCTGCCACTACCCTGGTAGAGGTGGTGGGCTTGTGGGTGCAGTCTAAGAAGAGTAGATGAAGAAATATTGCTCCCATTGCCTGAGGAGAGAAGGATGGCTTTTAATGTGCAGAGGACCTGGGATGCACTGCCTGAGAGGGTGGCAGAGGCAGCATCAAATCAGGGCTGTCAAGGGGGAATGGAATCAGCACCTGAAGTGAAAGGATTTCCATGGTTATGAGACAAGGACGGGAAAGGGATGAGCTGAGTTGTTCTTGTACAGACCAGCAGAGAGACAAAGGGCCGAATGATCTCCCTTTCTTTGCTGTATCCATTCTAAGATTCGAGGTGTATGAGTGTTGGACTCATTCTGTATCGCTCTGTCTCTGGTGCGACATATGTGTGTGATGTTCATTATGAATCTCTCTGAGAGACTTTGCAAATCTGTACACATTCTATCTGGAAGGTACATAATTGAAACAGGGCCTTTTGTTCTAATTAGTACATGATTCCACACTATCCTCTACTAAAAATCTTCAACGTAACATCATCTGCTTATCTCTGAAATTCATTCTCCATCGTCTCATTACCGAGATTTTCCTTTCGTACATCTGTGCAAGTCGACTCAACTGCTCCAGGTAATAGCAAATTCGAAGTTATACTAACTGCATTGAAAAGTACATTAATATTGATTTCTCTATGGAATGTAATGCCGATATCCAATCACTAACTCCTGTTTGATCTGTCTCTGCAACAGCGACAGTTAAGATGCATTTTTCCGCTCTACTGCAGTTCTGTATTGCGGCCAGTGTATGTCAGCACACTCTGGTAGGCTGAAGTTCAGACATCAGAGAGGGACACAGCAGACAAGAATTGTTCACATCATATTGAACCTGGGACTGAGGAATTTAGAAATACTAAATGTTTTGGCCATTTCATTTTGAAATCTACCAGTACGCTGCTTCCCTCTGTATTCGTCATTTAAATCCTGATAAATGAGCATGGCTAGGCTTATAATTGAATGTATTAGTGCCGGTTGGCATTATATTTGGAACCAAATGGCATTTGAATCATTAGCTTAGTTAGAATTTTATTCAGCAACAGTTTAATTATTAGTACAAACCTATTAAAGCATATATTTCAGAAGGTTTTACCTATTTCTGATTGGGGATATTATATAGAGAGAAATTTGCTTTTCTTGATATATGTTACTGACCTATATCTGGGAGCTTAGGTTTCGATCTCAAAATTTGTCAGTGGTGCAAAATTTGAAAATATTATGATTTTTAGTGAGGAGGATATTGATAATCTGCAAGAAGATATAGACAGTCTGGTGGAATGGGCAGACACGTGACAGATACAATTTAATTAATGTAAGGAAGTGTGAAGTGATGCATTTTGGTCCGAAGATCGAGGAGAGGTGATATAAAATAAAGGATACACCTTTACCCGTCCTAATTCCCATTGCACCTTTACCATGCCAAGATTCCACAGTCTATTCACCCATCACAGAACCCATTGAATATCCAGCCTGCAGTCTACATTGCACATTCTACTTGCACATTCATCATTCAACATTTTACACTCCCATTTTCCGATGTACCTTCATCTTGCAACATCTCCCTGCGCCGTCTCACAAGCCAGCCAACGTCGCACCTCCACTCTGTCCATTGCCCATGCTAGGCTTATCCTGCCCAGTCCGCATTGTGTTTCACTTTGCTCAGTTACAATGCCCAGATTGCACACTGTTCCAACTTTTATATTCTCCATTAATAATAAGTGAATAAATAGAACCATCCCTTGATTAAACACTGTCATCTTTTAGTAGGTGAATTTCATGAAGTGCTGTGTGTGGTTCCCTCCTTGACCTTGATGCTTCTGTACAAATGTATTCAAAGGAAAATTATCCAAATATATCTTCAATTCTCCTGCTCATTCACAAGGAAATGAGCGGGTGATGGATACAGTTCCATAGTAGGTTTAGAAGATAGAGAATGGATTTACAAATTTAAAATCCAAGGGAGAGATCAATGCCTGGAGTTGTTTTCAGGCTGTGGCGACGAGAATAACAATGCACATTTTCAATTTGAATTGTTCAAAATACTCGAATGGAATATCTATTGTGGATGAAAGGAAACTTTAAACTGTGCAACTGTGCTGTGCTTCAGCGGCTTGTCATATAGTCATAGCGGTTTACAGCATGAAACCAGGCCCTCGGACAACTTGTCCATGCCGCCTTTTTTTCAAAATGCCAAAGCTAGTCCCAATTGCCCGCATTTGGCCCATATCCCGCTATACCCATCTTACCCATGCAACTCTCTAAATGCTTTTTAAAATACAAATTTGTACCCGCCTCTACTACTGCATCTGGCAGCTTGTTCCAGACACTCACCACCCTCTGTGTGAAGGAAATTGCCCCTCTGGACCCTTTTGTATCTCCCCCTCTCACCTTACAGCGATGCCCTCTAGTTTCAGATTCCCCTACCTTTGGGGAAATATATTGACTATCTAGCTGATCTCTGCCCCTCCTTATTTTATAGACCTCTATAAGATCACCCCTCAGCCTTTGACAGTCCAGAGACAAAAGTGCCAGTCTATCCTGCCTCTCCTTATAACTCAAACCATCAAGTCCTGATAGCATCCTAGTAAATCTTTTCTGCCCTCTTTCTAGTTTAATAATATCCTTTGTATAATAGGGTGACGAGAACTGTATACAGTATTCCAAGTGTGGCCTTACCAATGTCTTGTACAACTTCAACAAGACGTCCCAACTCCTGAATTCAATGTTCTGACCAATGAAACCAAGCATGCCGAATGCCTTCTTCACCACTCTGTCCACCTGTGACTCCACTTTCAAGGAGCTATGAACCTGTACCCCAAGGTCTCTTTTACAGGAATCTCCATTCATCCATCGCCTGCTGAGCATATCCAGCATTGTCGGTTTTTGATTCTGGTTTCCAGCTTCCAGCTTTGCGTTGTGTTCTGTGCAGGTGTTTAACTGGAACAGGGAACAGATTCTGATCAGCGCTGTGACAGATAGAGTAGAATGTGCCCCCGACTATCAAGCCTGTGAGATTACATTCCGAGCTGCCCACGAGAATAAGGAAGAGAAAGAGGGAGGATCATTCTGTGATGGACAGATTTCATGTACAAAGGACAAAATGGTCTGTATTCCCACAGCTGTTTTAACAGACATAAGATGTAGCAACATGACTTGCAATCAATAAAGTCCCTCTTCACAGTCCTTGACTTTTTAACTACGAGATTGTTGAACTTTCCACATTGTCAAACATCCATATATGGACAAGTAAAGCAAACTTCCAGCATGTGGCGCTTTGGGTAGCGCGTTAGACATCTAAATAATGGCAAGTCAGCCATTCAAAGGTTGTGGGTTTCAGTCCCACCAGAATCGGACTTGGGGTCCGATTAGTAGAAAGCAGGTTGCTGCTCCGTTGATGTGATTCAGCTTCGGCACCGACATTTCCTGCTCTGCCATCTCTTCATGCTGCTTCTGTTTATTGGCTCCCAGGGAAACCACTGACTCAAAAATAAATCGCAAACCCCGGGGGCTTTCTTAAAGTTTGACACGACGTTCGCTGGTTGGGTGAGAAATAGTAGCATCTTTTTCAATTAGATATTTCGCTTCTTTTGAAGATCACGAAGATTAAACAACACACACGTGCAACAACAACAACTTATAAATAACTACAATCAATAAATAAATATCAGTGCCCTGCAACCTGGTGGTGTTATTCTGATGTGTCTGCTGCGCTTGTCCTTCTAGGCGGTCGTGGTCGTGGGTTTGGAAGGTGCTGGCAAAGGAGCCTTGCTTTGTTGCTGCAGTGCATCTTGTAGATGGCGCAAACTGCTGCCATTTTGTGTCGGGAGTGGAGGGAGTGAAGCTTTATGCATGGGAAGCGAATGAAGTGGGAAGCTTTGTCCTGGATGGTGCCAAGTTTTTGCAGTGCTGTTCAAATTGCATTCATCCAGGCAAGTTATCTCAGGAAACCAGGTGCTCGGGTTTCCTCCCACTGTCCAAAGATGAGCAGGTTGGGTGGATTTGGCCATGCTAGATTGCCCCTTGGTCACCAAGGTGTATGTATCGGTAGATTAGCGGGGTGGATGCGTGGCTCTGCGGGAATAGGTCCTGTGTGCGATTCTCTGTCGGAGAGTCGGGACAGACTCGATGGGCAGAATGGTCTCCTTCACCACTGTCGGGATGGTGTGATTCTAAGGCGATTTGACTCTGTTCGAAATTCCCTGAGAAAACAATGGAACGCTATGTTTGTAGAACTTGGAGAATTGGATTTATTGCAAATTAAATGTTTTTTTACTGCAAGATGATGAAAGTATCTGGATCACGTTTAATAAATAGGCAAGATATTTGAGGAGACTCTCGAACTATGTTTTTTTATCGTTGTAGATTATCCACTGTGAAGGGAAAGACAACATTGACAAGCAAGAAATGGATATTGCGACTTACGCAGTTGCAAAGTTCACTGGAAAGGAATCCGAGGATCTGAATCCAGAATCTTCTGGTTTACTAAATCGGTGCTTTAACCAAGTAAGCCACAGAGCCTGATACCGCTCTTCGTGGGTACAGCAGAATGCTGGAAATACATTCCAGATCTGGTGGTATTAGTGAAAAAAGAGATATTACCAGATCTGTAACGTACCTCTGAAAATAGAGATAGTTCACATTTCAGATGCAGACCTTGCACGGGAATGACCGGTTCTCTCTCCACAGATGCTATGGGATCTCGGATAGATTCATGAAAGAAAAATAACTGAATCCCACAGTGGCCCATCGAGACTGCACCGATTTCCCTGTAAACATTTCAAATCCGCCTTTCCCCGACACCCGCCCATCAGGGTCTCAGGGGAGGTGCTCCTTAGGAATTCACAAAAGAAAGCACATCAGAGGGAATCACACAAATCACTCAGTGAAACACTTCCACTAAACATTGAGCGGTTTAACGTGAGCTTGGTTCCACTTACTGTTTTCAGACACACATCTGGTATAAAAGTAGCCGTGTTCAGGATGTGATTCACACACAGTTTTCTGCTCTGAAGGCAGATGTGCTCCTTCTGTGGCACGAGGTGATTTTTAAAAAAGTACTTTATTCATACGGGATATGTGTGCCGCTGGCGCGAGAAGCATTTATTGTCCAAATTAATAATCTTTGAGTAATTGGCGATGAATTCATTCTGGTGCCGCTGCAGTCCATGTGGTATATGTGCACATACACTCCTGTTCGGGAGGGAGTTCCAAGATTGTGAGCCAGCCAGGGGAACGGTGATACATTTCCAAGTCAGGTTGAAGTGTGTCTCGGAGTGGAACTCACAGGTGGTCGTTGTTTCTCAGCATCAACTGCCCTTGTGCTGCCAGGTGAGAAATTTCTTGGGTTTGGATGCTGCTTCGCGAACGAAAAATCACTGTCAGGAGTGGGATTTGAACCCACGCCTCCAGAAGAGACTGCGACCTGAACGCAGCGCCTTAGACCGCTCGGCCATCCTGACTACATTGGCCAAGTGTAAAATTTCTGCACAAGTCGATCTGAATTCCACCTTTATTGTCATTACATTTATAACTCGATGTATTTTTCCATTTTTGAACCCCAACCAGAGTCCTGTATCTGAGTCCCATCCTTTCCCAAGCCGCCGGGGGCTGAGGACTTCTCATTGCTGGATTGCGCTGTTTGCTCAAATCAACAAAGACCCAATTCCCGCCCTCCCTGTTCCTTACACGAAGGTGTTGAGAGTGTCAGATCTGAGCAACGTGAAGTATCCAATAGGAGAGTTATATCCTGGCGACAGGAATATCTCTCCGCAGCTGCTTTCGGAGCTGCTGAATATTTCCAGCATTTCCTCTTTCTGATTTTGTCCCTTCATTACAGGAGTTCATTTACTGACAACCCAAAACTTGTCTCGAGTGCGCAGGTCCAGACAAACCTTTTCTGTGATCTTCACACAGACACGTTCACTCTTCACTTTCCAACTCACAAGCTTTAAAATCGGCTGCTTCCACACTCAGCACCCTGCGGCATTGCCTTCAACCCTCACCCCACCCTCCACCCGACCACCAGGGTCTCAGTAGTACAAATGCTTCTTGGGAATTCACAAAAGCAAGGGGATCACAGTGTTTGTGAGGGAATATAAAAGGTTAATCCACACTCACAAACGGACTGATTATGTGAGAATCTCTCTCTCTCACGTACACACACACACACACACACACACACACACACAGAGACCACCACCACCACCACCAAGGCAAATGGTGAAATTTCATCAATTAAGAACATCTGGGATTAAAAGTCTGACGACCATGGATCGATTGTCAAAAGGAAGACAACTGCTTCACTAATGTCCTTTAAGCAATGAATATTTTAACTGGTTTGGACCTAAATGGGGCCCCCGACACACAGCAACTTTGGTGACTCTAAGCTGCCCTCTGAGGTGACCTATCAAGCCGCTCAGTTCAAGGGAAATTTAGGATGGGCAATAATGCGGGCCCAGCCAGCGACACCCACATACCAGAAATGAATAAACAACATTAGTCGTTGAGTGAAAATGAGGGGATACAGGAATTCAGTTGCAGTACCAAAGGTTGACAGAGACAGAATTAATTGAGAAACCATGTTTCAGTTCCGGAAGCTGACAGTCAGAACAAGTCACTTCTCCACGCACAGTTTAACTGATCGAATCAGAAAGATCCCAATCTTCATTGAGCAGCAGATAATGCAAAACACAGTCTGAATACAGACAGATGCACCAGAAAAAGCATTCATTCTGGTTGCATCACAGCTTGGTGCGGCTCCTGCTCTGTCCAGGACCGCAAAAAATCGACAAAGTGTCGTAAACAAAGCCAGTTCATCACGCAAACCAGCCTGCCATCCATTGACACGCCCGCGTTGCCTTGGAAAAGCAGCGAGTTGAAGCAGCCACACACCGTGGACAGATTATCTACCACCGGCTTCTGTCGAGAACTGGATACAAAAATCTGAGGGCAGGCACGAACCAAGTAAAGAACAGCTTCTTCCTTGTTACCATCAGAATTTTGATTGGACCTACCTCGTATTAATTTGATCTTTCTCTACATGTTGCTGTGACTGTAACTCTACATTGTGCGCTCTCTTCTTTCCTTCGTTTTGTATGGTATGCTTTGTCTGCGTAGCATGTAAGAAACAATACTTCTCACAGTGTACTAAAGCATGTGACAAGAATAAATCAAATCAAATAAAATCAAAGAATATGACACAGATATAAAGGTCAAGTCGCCGTAGTTGCAAATGACCAGAGGCTGCTTTCCCCCTCAAAAGGGAGAGCTTACTGGTGGCGATTTAGCCCAAGGGTTACCATACCTCAGGCGACAGGCAATGCTTGGAATATCTAATGTGCGATCGAATAGTACATCTGGATTTTCTTTGCAGAAAATTTGTATCAAAATCCTGATGTTGTTTTTAAATCCGGGGATAATATACGGCTGTTACAAACTGCCCTGCCACCTTCAATGATTTGTACACAGGTCCATATATTTCCCGCTGTTCCTGTTTCCCCTTTTGGAATTATATCCTTTATTTTGTATTGTCTCTTTGCGTTCTTCCCACCAAAATGAATCACTTAATCCGCCACATGTCCTCCCATTCCACTAAGCTGTCTGTGTCCTTTCAGAGTTCGACTGGAATTTCTGTAGCTCTTTTCAGAACCAAAGGGCGTCCCAAATCATTTCACTGATAATAAAGGATTTTTGAAATATAGTCATTGTCCAATTGCTGAACTTTTGAACTGTCTGTTCGATACGTCAGAAATTCCCATATGGGGATGGGGAATAAGTGCACCAGGTGTGGCTCTGTGGCGCAACGGATAGTGTGTTAGATTCCTCGTCATTGTCTGGCGAGACAATCAAAGGTAAACTTTGAAGAAATCAGCTGTTCATAAACTGGTTAGTTAGATGTTGGTTATAGTTGCGATGACCGAGTTGTTCAGGCGTTTGATTTAAAATCTAATGTGGTTCACCGCGCAGGTTCAAGCCCCCAGGGTTTCGAGAGTGGATGAAACTGTTCATTTTCTTTAATCACCTCCAGAGGGCTGATCACTGACTGGAAAACTGATCGCCATTCCTATTGGATTTTGTGAAGATATCGACGAAATATTGAGTGAACAGATGGAAAAGAAGACGATAACAATGTCTGTTTGACTTCTGTATTTTGGGAGCCGATCGTGGCTCTGCGAGGAGAAAGGGGTGAGGTCAGAGGTGCGGGAGACGAATAGGGCACGGTTGAGCGCCTAACCAAACATCGAGGGTCGGGGTGGAGGCACCTTGGTGTCAGGAAGTTGGAGTCCATGTCAGGAGCGCCGATTTGGAAAGAGGCATCAGGGGAACAGTTCCGACTGAGGTGAACAAACTAGGAGAATGGGGATGGCGTCCTTACAGGGATCGGGGTATGAGGATCTGTACTCGGCGTGTGAGTCGGTGGGGCTTTAGTTACTGGTGGTCAGCCTATCTAGAATTGGAGGCAGACAGGTCAAGGAAGGGTAGGGAAGTGTCGGATTTGGACCATGCGAAAATGCGAGGGTAGAAAATGGAAGCAAAATCGCTATTTTTTCCAGACGCAGATGAGAGCAGGAAGCAGCACCGATACAGTCATCGACGTAACGGAAAAAGAGTTGGGGGTGGGAAGAGGGGGTGGCGGGGTGGGGGGGGGGGGGGCGGTGGCGGTGGCTGAACAGGACTGGTGCAAGAAATATTCCACATACTCCACAAAAATCACTCACTTTCAGGCGCGGAACCGGAGCCTAACGGTGCCTTTTGTGATGCTATCTGAAGATTACAGTTTCCAACCCAGTCACTTTGTACAGAAATCTGGTGGAACCTCCTCAAAACTAAGCCTGTGAACTGAAATCCACTATTTCTTTCAGAAATTGCAGGGAGCTTTCTCAGAATTACTTCCCTTGTAACTTTGTCCATTTAATTCTCACTTATCTTAGAATTTTTGATCCGAACAATTCCACAATATCTGTTTGATCTGGATAAATTATTGATGTTCCCAACTCGAACAAAATGCTTTGTTATCAATCGGCCAAGGGGAATTTTGTGGATGGAATTCTAATGTTTAATAATGAGCTGAATGAACTGTTTTTGTTCACAGGGATGAAAGGTTATGTCACTGGGCTGGCAATCCAGAGGTCCGGACTAATATTTGGGGACACGGAGTAAATCCCACCACGGCAGCTTGCAAAATTCAAATTCACGGATTTAATACATAGAAACATGGATAGAAAACAGAAACAGGAGTTGGCCATTCGGCCCAAATAATGCTGGAATTGAATGCAAGCTTCAGAAATGGCGGCCTTGAAATTTCCGTCGATTGTTTTCCAGAGACAACATCACAGAACAACAGAGAACATGTCACACAACAGGACACGCCTTTACAGAACCGAGAAAACTTCTGCTCAAGATGGATCATATTTACACAACCGGGAACACATTTACACAACAGGGAACACATTTACACAACAGGGAAGAATTTGACACAACCACAGTGAAGATCTGTCAACGACAGAGTCACAGTTCCACAACAGAGAGAACAGTTACACAGCACAGAACACAGTTAAACAGCAGGAAATAGATTTCAAAACAGGGCCTGGCTTTGTGTAACAGAAAACAGCTTTTCAGAAATAATCATGTTTTCCATCTCAGTATCTTGCTGGTTTGCTCGGCACCTTTTCTGTCTGTCATTGTGCGTGTATCCTGATAGTCTCTTACTGCTTTTCTGTGTGTCTTTCTCTATCTGTTACACTCGAGGTGATGTCATGTGTTATTGTCCAGCCAGGGTGTGCGTCCCACCACGGAGGTTGTTGTTTTAAATCAATAGTTGTCGGACTGCCGCGCAACAGTCATAGGCAGGAAGCCATTATGTTTCGGAGCAGAGTGTCGCAGCGGAAGCGGCCCGTAACCCAGAGGTAGATGGATCAAAACCACCCTTTGCTATCGTGTTTTCACTCGCATCAAAAAGGCATATTCGGCTGCTGTCCAAGAGCAAATCTGGATTTTCTCGGCAGCAAATTTGCTTCGTCATGTTGATTTGTGTTACCGTGGGTGGCACAGCGCATTTGTCCCAGATTTAGTTCAGTTGGCTGTGCAGCAGATTCAGCCAACAGCTCCCGATCATTTCCCGTATCGGTTGAGATTATTGATACAGGCCCCGCCTTCTCAGCCTTGCTCCCCGCCTGAGATGTGAATCCTCCGGTTAAATCACCAGAAGTCAGCTCTCCCCTGAGATGTCCGCTGAATCATCTCGGACCGTGGACGTTGCTTTAAATTTACAAACAGCAAAAATATGACCTGCTCGTGGAAACCGGAGGTATCCCTAAAATATCATTTCATCATAATTTTGAAATGTATCATTTCGCGAACATTTGCAAACAATCAACTTTCCCCGGATGCAGAATCCAAAGACCAACTGCAGAAATCCTCCAGGAGCCTGACGTGAATTAAACACGGAACCTTCTGACCTGGAGGGACCTGATAAATTAACTGTCTCCCTCTTTACTTTCTATGGATTTACATCGAATGGAAGAGTTACAACGAACCGAGATTAATGAGAGAGCAGGACCACAACATTGTCCTGCGGGAGAAATGTCTTCTTGTTGCGGGTGTTAAGAGCACAAGAGCTGGTTTGGGGCAGTATAGACGCATGACGAGGTGGCCGAATGGTTAACGCGATGGACTGCTAATCCATTGTGCTCTGCACGCGTGGGTTCGAATCCTATCTTCGTCGTAGATGCATTTTCTCCGTCTTCGTATTGACCCACTGATTGAGGGTGGACTGATGTTGAGGTTTCCGAACAAACGTGAAGTTTCAACCGAGTTCTGCAGGTATTTGGGGTGAATAATCCAGCACCATTCCATATTCCTCATCCAAATGAGAAACTCGAGCTGGCAATCGATTCAAATCACGACACCAGCTTTGGGCAGGGGTTTGCCACCAGGAGAACATGTGGTTTCAGACGCTCCAAAACAGCCTCCAGCTTCATTTGAGGCACCAGTTGCGGATTTTGTCTTTCCAGAATCGGACGTTCCGCCATGAAAATTAGTGCCGGGTTAGGTGGAATGGTCATGTTCAATTGCCCCTTACTGTCACGAGTATTAGCATGTTAAATATGTGGGGTTATGGGATTGCTGATTGCGCCGGCTCGATCAGCCGAATGGCCTCCTGGACTGTAGGGATTCTATGAAGTTCAGGGCGACAGTTTCACTTCTTTGGGAATTTCTCCAACTGTTCTCGGATAAGATTAAAATTTCTAACCAGTCAATGCCTGTTTGAGGACTGGCAAGGAATAGGGCTGACATTGAATAGGTTCATATTGAATTAGTTACAGCAAATTGATTCTTTAAGAGGTGTTGGTGCAATGCTTTCAGAGAGACTGTCAGAGTTCCTTTTTTTGTTCAGTCATTTTGTTAATCTACTTGGAGCGGGTGCAGTTTGTCAACATCTGTGCCTCTTGCTTGGCCACCTCTGTGGGCAGCAGCAGCTCCAAGAGTCAAGTGGGCGATGGTGGTGACTGTGTGAGCACTCGATCAAGGTTCCTGGCCATCACATTGGTGACTTATTTAATTAGCTATCGCAGGTCAGAACAGAACAGAACAGGACATCTGAAATGAAATTCATTCAAGATTCTCATTATTCATGAGTTATTAATGGAAATATTTCTACGATTTGCTTCCTGTGTAAATTTCGTTGCAATGAAAGAATAGGCCTCAAAGCTATTCAATGAGTTCTCAGTCAGAAACAACAGTGAAAAGGGGGGTTAAACTGTGCAGAAAAACGCGACAGCCAAGATCAGTTTACAAATTGTGTTATGGACACACCTTCGTGAGCAACGAAAGTAATTCCGTAATTATAACTAATGAAAATAACAACCTATTTAACAGATGGTGGTGTAGTGGTGATCATGGCTGCTTTCCAAGCAGTTAGCCCGGATTCGGTTCCCGGCCATAGCACTGGTCATTTATTTAGGTCCTTATCTACGGCCTCTTGCGTTTCAAATCATGTGGTCAAAAACAGTTCAAACGCAGCATTTGCCGGAAATGAAACAAAAAGGACGTCCCGTTTAAATATTATTTATTCGGACGGAAAATTCCGCTTCAAATTCTCTCTGCAGAAAAAAATTATTGAAACAGAGGAAGAAGTCTCTGTGCTAATGAATGAGTTCTCAGTCAGAGACAAAGATATAAAGTAACGGGAACCGAACACAGTTGACCTCCCTGACTGTGATCTCAATAATCCTGATGAAGTCAATATGAACGTTACTGAGGTCGTTGCATCGACTGGCCAATAAACAGCTCCGATGGCAGGGTGGTTCAGGCGTTCGACTTGGAATCTAAATTTGCTTTGATTGGAGACATTTTTAACCGAAAGAACAGGCCTCAAAACTATTCAATGAGTTCCCAGGCAGGTACAATATTAAAAAGTAGGCTTAAACTGTCCAAAAAACAAGAGTGAACAATTTCAGTTTACAAAATGTGCGTCAGGACCACCTGGTGTCTGAGGAAATCGACAACTAAGGCACTTCCGTAATTATAACAAATGTAAATAACCATTGCCTAAACATAGCGAGCGATGGTGGTATAGTGGTGAGCATAGCTGCCTTCCAAGCAGTTGACGTGGGTTCGATTCCCGCCCATCGCATTGGTAATGTAGTTATGACTTCATTTTGTGGACAAAATAAAATTCGAACGCGGCAATTGCCGATAAATACGCTTCCCGTTCTAACTTTATTTATTTCGGACCGAGAATTCGGTTTCAATTTCTTTATCCTGAAAACAATGTTGAAATAGAAGAATAATTGAACAAATGAATTCTCAGTCAAACATAAGGACACCAAATAAAAATAGAGGAACACATGTCAGCTCACACACTGCTCACTGCACAATCCTGGTGCTTGATGAAGTTAACATGAACATCGCTGAGGTGATTACATCATTTTGAGAGATAAGCAGCTGCGTTGGCCGAGTGGTTAAGGCGTTGGACTCAAAACCATCGTTTCCTCGCGAAGGTTCAAACTCTGTGCGCAATGAGCGAGATTGGAAATGTTTAATTGGCTTCTCCAGGACAGCCCATGATATTGAATTCTAATTTACTGTGGGCTCTTTCTATAAAGACCGGGAACTGTGCTGGCATCGACAATATAGGCCGAATGGCTTCTGTGCTATAACTTCCATGAGAAAAATCATGACTTGAGAAGAAAGAAAAAGAGCAGCACAAGGACAAAACAAGGTCTTATTTCAGAGAAAGATTCTTGTGTCATGACACACAGGACATAAGAAATACACTTCATCAGAATACATTGAATGAATGAGAATTTCAAAATGCTGCTTAGATGATGAAATATCACGTTCATTCAAAACATGCTACAAGCTGGACATTACTGGGCGTTCCGTATTCCTGCTTAAAACAGTTTGGGAATGGAACGAACATGTGGAACATAAGGAAGAATAATCATATTGGAACGTTAGTAAAAGAGGATTATAGACAATCATAAGACATCAGGAAATTTCATGTTAGAATTAATTTCAAAATGTCTATGGATTAAGTGGTCACTCAGCCCAGGACTCCAAACACAAGCGAAAAAGTGATGGAATATATTCAGATATTAGAGAATTCTGCAACCAAATCGATGTTGCTTTAAAATCTCCCAATAATTTCTGACAGATCCAACCGAGCTGGGCAGCTCAATGAGAAAGCAGCTGTTGCCATGTTTACGCATCAGATGTATTTCTGGCAGAAAATGATATCCGAGAGTGCGTGGAAAATGTGTGTGAGAGTCAGAACTGGGTCCGAAATGAAACCAGTGGTGGCGGCACAGAGCAACTGAAAGGAAGAGAGCGGATGGTGCAGAGACAAGCTGTTGTCAGCTCCCGGATCCTCCAGCTGTGTTTCTCTCTCTTCACAAACTCTCCCACTACAATTAAAATTAGACTATCTCGATTCTCAGACTGACTTATTTCTGTTACTGAAATCCGAACGTTTCCTGTCGTGAAAATTCCATCTGAATTCAAGGCAGCAATTCCCACTTCAACCCGTTTCTTTCCTGCATTGATCGCGCTTTTGTCGACTGAAACCTTAAAATCGACCCAAACTTTCCCTTAAATTCTCTCTTCAGGTCTGAGCAGCGCGATCCAATGACAGGAGAATCTTGTGATTTGACACAAGAAGGACTGGGAAATCAGCCGCTGAGGGCGGACACACAAACACAGTAACATTAGTCTAACCCAGCCGCCCCTTTAGCACACTCTCGCGGACACAGTGTTCACCTCTGCACATTGACAGGTCAAACTGTGTCTCAGATTGGCAGCTCCGAGGACAGGCTTTCCTCTCCTCTCGCTCTGTGCTGTGGATTCGGGGAGAATAATTGGAGTTTCCCAGCTCAGTAACTATTAAAGCCTCTGAGGCTGGCGATGCTCACAGTGTCTGTTCCCCAGATTCGGGGGGCTGCAGCCAATCAGAGTTGTGCCTGGTTTAACCCAGAACTGTTTGAAATTATGATCTTGTTCACAAGCTGAATTCTATTTGTTCAGATGAAGATACAGATGGTTTGCACTCAGTCATTAACCAACAAGATCCCCCCTTCATATACAGTTAATGTATAGGAGGCATCGGATCCCAACAGCGCGGAAGGAGGCCACTCGGCCCAGACATTCTGCGCCGACTCTCCGACGGAGAATCCCTCCCTGCAACCACAAGTAATTACACTGCTAATCCCCCCGACAAGAAGGGTCAATTCAGCCTGGCCAATCCACCTAATCTGCAAATCGTTGGGGATGGGAGTAAACCGGAACACCCGAAGGAAACCCACGCACACGGGGAGAACGTGCAAACTCCACACAGACAGGCATCCAAGAATGTTAGTAATGAAATTCAGTTTTCTGCCGGTTACAAACGCTGGGGATTCCCCTTCAATTTGTGGCATCTGGGAATCAGCGAAGCATCCAAAAATAGAACTGACAATATATATAACCACGGTAGGTATTCACATGGTACTGACATTCTGTGCAATATTGCATCTGTTGACCGCGTGGCCTAATGGATAAGGCGTCTGACTTCGGCAATCGTAGTGATGATGCTATCAGAAAATTGCAGGTTCGAGTCCTGTCGCGGTCGTTTTATGCAGAAATCTGGTCGAAGTTCCGGAAAAAAACGAAATGTCCTTCGATAGCTGAAAGCTCTGCATTTTCTTGCAAACGTTGCCGGGCGTTATCTGAGAATGCACTTCCTTGTTGTTTTCTTCACTCAATTTTCTAATCTCATTATTTTATTCTCCTCCCAAGAAATCAATCTTATCTTTGAGATCTTAATAAATCATTGATGCTCCCGAATGGAGCAACAGGCTTTGCAGCAAATGGTTGAATCAAATTCTGTGGAGGGAATTCTCACATCCTCAGGAAGAGGTTTAATAATGAGCTGAATGAACTGTTTCTGTTTACAGGGATGAAAGGTTATGTCACTGGGCTGGTAATCCAGAGGCGTGCACTAATCATTGGGAAGACGGAGTAAATCCCACCATTGGTGAAATTTAATTCATTGATTAAATCAATCTGGAATTGAAAGCTAGTATCAGTGATAGCGGCCTTGAAACTGTCGCCGATTGTTGTAAAACCTCATCTGGTTCACCAGTGCACTTTCGATAAAGAAGTCTGCCCTCCATGTGACTGTTGACCCAGAGCAATGAGGGTGACTCTTACCTGCCCTCTGAAATGGCGGAACAAGCCACTCTCAGTTGATGGACAATTAGGGAAAGGCAACAAATGCTGGTCCAGCAGGCGACACCAACAGCCCATAAAAAGTAGAATAATTATGTAGAAAGAGAATGGCCTGGTAACGGATTGAGAAACTGGATGCTTCTTCTCCTGCAATAACAAGGCTGAGGGGGGTCTGATGCTGGGCTGTAAATTAGTGAAAGATTTTGAAAAATTTCATTTCGATACAATAGACCAGAGAAGGGCAGATAAAAATGTATCTCACTCTCATTGATGGTTGGTGGCTTTAGCACAATGATGTACATGCGACCAGCGTATCAGCGAATCCTAAGAGTGTGAGAGAAATTCCATCAGTAATGCTTCCCCGCCATCCTCCAGATTGAAGCGAGGCAGCATTCATGCTGGTGACTGGGAGGAGTTTGTTACTCATCGTTGAAAATGGCCAAAACATATCCCTCAATCTACAGCACGCTTTTATGAGGCAGAATGGCGGGAGAGAAGAAAGTAACAGAGAAGAAAGCTCTGTGGGCCGAGAATGGGCCTGTTCACTCACTTGAAGACCCATGGCAGTAATTCACGGCCCTGACTGGGTGTCATCCTCAAATTAAGAGACAGACAACGATAACAACTGCTTGTTACAAAATAACTAACATAAAAAAGCCACGTCCAACATTAATATTGTTAAAACTTCCCGATAGTCTGAACAATTCTTGTTTATTTATACCTCTCTGGTCTGTGAGCTTCGCTCTTCCTGGGTGTGCTGACATCTACTGGCCGCAACCCAGAACTTCAACAAAGGGAAGACGTTCACATCAAGTGAGGGTGTTCCAGGAATAGGTCAATATGAAGAATTAATAAAGGGGTGTGATTGGATAGACCTCGTAATTTAATCATTAAATCCACTTTAGAAATCAATATTAAATCATCATTGAGTCGGCAGCATTTGCAATTTGCTATCGTCCAGAGCATTGGCAGTTGGCTCGTTGGTCGAGGGGTATGATTCTCGGTTAGGGCAATATTAGTATGCCAATGCTTCCGGGTTTAAAACCCGGACAAGCCCAGCGATCGTTTATTAAATCGGGAGCAGGTTTGAGGTCATGAGAAATCATTGCAGTGAATATGTCACTGCAGAACACGAGAAGAAACGATCACCAGATTTAAATTTCGTTTGACCATCCAAAGGTTCTGAAGGATATGACACGGGAAATTTGCGAAGAGACTGGAAATAATTTTGGGTGGCACAGTGGTTAGCACTCCTGCCTCACAGCGCCAGGGTCCTAGGTTCAATTGCGGCCTCGGTTCACTGTTTGTGTGCAGTTTGCACGCTCTCCCCATGTCTGTGTGGCTTTCCTCCCACAGTCCAAAGATGTGCGGGCTAGGTTGATCGGCCATACTAAATGGACCCGATTGTCAGCGGGATCAGCAGGGTAAATGAGCGTTACTGAACTAGGACCTGGGTGGGATTGTAGTCGGTACACACTCGATGCACCAAATGTCCTCCCTTCTGTACTTTCGGCATTCTACGATTGGAGACGATTAGCACAGCTGCATTTAATGGAAAGCTGGATAAGTGTTGGAAGGAGAATGGATTTCAGATACAAACAGATAATGTTACATGAAATAGTTGGGTGGAGGATCGGGTCGAGCAGTTTAAGAATTCGAAAAAATGGTCCCAATTTCACTTAGGTATCTTATTTATTGAATCACTCCAGATCTACAAAGTCATAGAAATCATAGAAACCCTACAGTACAGAAGGAGGCCATTCGGCCCATCGAGTCTGCACCGACCACAATCCCACCCAGGCCCTACCCCCACATATTTACCCGCTAATCCCTCTAACCTACGCATCTCAGGGGCAATTTTAACCTGGCCAATCAACCTAACCCGCACATCTTTGGACAGTGGGAGGAAACCGGAGCACCCGGAGGAAACCCACGCAAACACGAGGAGAATGTGCAAACTCCACACAGACAGTGACCCGAGCCGGGAATCGAACCCGGGAGCTGTGAAGCAGCAGTGCTAACCACTGTGCTACCGTGCCGCCCAGTGTCTGAGAGACTGGGAGACAATTAGTAATTCCCCAATCACAGGATGAACAAAACACAGGGTGATACAGAATGAATGATGTGCAAAGATGTGCGGGTTAGGTTGATTGGTCAGGTTAAAATTGCCCCTGAGATGCGTAAATTAGAGGGATTAGCGGGTAAATATGTGGGGGGTAGGGCCTGGGTGGGATTGTGGTCGGTGCAGACTCGATGGGCCGAATGGCCTCCTTCTGCACTGTAGGGTTTCTATGATTTCTATGATTTCTATGAATCATTCACTCATATACATCCACTGAGATTGCCAGATAGACAATGAATTCCACACTCAAATCCTGCACCACACACTAAGTGCGACAGAATGGTTATCACACCCATACACACAGAATAGTTACAGCACAGGAAAAGATCATCCGGCCCTTTGTGTCAGGGAGTTGGCTTTTATATAGAAGCTCAGTTATCCCAGCCCACATCATGAAAGCATGGGAGTTGGCTTTTATATAGAAGCTCAGTTATCCCAGCCCACATCATGAAAGCATGGCAGCAAAACTTGAAGAAGACACAATATATGTCGTTAAGTAATTTGTGGAGAGTGCGTAAGGAGCTTGCAGATAGCTGCAGACAGGTTTTGTACATGGGCAGAAACCTGGCAACTGGAATATAATGTGCAGGTATTCACTTTGGCAGGAAGATAACAAAATCAGATTATTACTCAAATATAGAACGGCTGCAGATTTCCAAGGTGCAGAGGGATCTCGGTGCTCGAGTGCACGAGTCACAAATAATTAGTATGCATGTTCAGCAAGGAATAAAAAAGGTTAATGGAATATTTGATTTGTTACAAGCATTTCAGCGTGTGAGAAAAGAATGTCATGCTTCAGTTGTACAGGTCATTAGTGAAGTATCTCGAATATTGTCTGAAGTTTTGGTGTCCATATTTAATGAAGGGTGGGAATGTGTTGGAAACGGTCCAGAAGAGAATTACCAGTCTGATATCATGAATAGTTCGACAGTGCAGAGACGATTTACTAGGTTGATCAGAGGAAAGGTTACGCAGACTGGCTGGGCGTCTTTGTCCCAGAGATACTCCGAGTGGGAGGTACCTTGTTCAAAGCACCTCAGATCTTGAATGGTCTTCACAAGTTGCACGTGGAAGTGATGTCTCTATTTGTGTGTGAATCCAGAACAACAGGCACTTAAAGAAAACTAAGCTTCTTCTTTTCGGATGGCAAATTCTGTTCTCTCGGAGCATTGAGCGACTTTGCAACTCTGCCTCAGAAGGCGGTGGAAGCGGGAATATTGAATATTTTTAAGCCGGAGGTACATAGATTCTTGTTTGGCAACAGAACCAAAGGTTATCGGGGATAGATAGAAATGTGGAAATCGAAACACAAACATATCAGCCATGATCTGAGTGAACGGTGGGGTAGGCTTGTGGGGCCGAATGGTCTACTTTTGCTCCTATTTCCTCTGTTGATGTGTATGTCGCCTGGTTGTAAATTGCCCTTGAACAGGATTGCTGAAATGCACCAATACTCACGGTTCACTCGGAGCACCGGAATGAAAGTAAATTATGGAAAAATTAATATCAGACCGTGGGATTCCCAGTTCTGTCAGACTGTATGGTTGCTTCCGGACTTTTGCAGAGATATTTTCTCTGCAATGAGTTCTCGGGAGCTCAGCACTGCTTCGGCTTTCGGTCATTGTCGCCCTCTTCATTGCAAGGAATTATCTTCTAAAAAAACGCCTGCCTGGGCTCGTCCGGGATTTGAACCCGGGACCTCTCGCATTTTAATGCTACGCCCAAAGCGAGAATTGTACCCCTAGACCAACGAGCCACCCGTTGGAGCTCAACGCAATGAAAACAACTTTTCAATGTATCCCAAAGTTTATCAACCATCTTTTCACAACGCAATTGTTTATCAACCACTTTTTCACAATGCAGCAGAGGTGTCAATGAACAATGTTCTATTTCACTGCCTGTTCTCGTGAAGATCAGAAGGAGTTATATCAATTTTCACTACTCGCCAAGTCAGCCGATGGTTGTGACTCGCCAGTCCCGTGTGTAATGTCATTCTGCCAGTCAGTTGGCATTTTAGGAGAAATTCGAAGTCATCCTGACTTCATCAGTGGCCTCATGGTTAAGGTGTGACTGATGTGAATCATGATGTGATTGAATGAGCCTCTGTTTCAGTCTTTCCGCGGTGAGTTTTCATGCTGAGGAGAAACATGTGGGACATGGTCTGGGAATGTTTCACACCGCTCCATTCCTAACATTCCCTGACCTGATGGGATAGAAATTTCCTGTGTTTGCAGCAGCTACATTTGAAACAGGTCCCATCTGGCTGGACATCCAGGAGCGATTGTGGGGGGAACCTTCCTCCCCAATTCTTCATGGATAGAAAATCAAATGGAAGGAGACGGTTTACAAGTTTCTGAGAAGTTGACGAAATGGTCGAGTGGTTTTGGCGATGGTCTGTTTATCGATTGTATTCTGCACGGGTGGGTGCAAAACCCACTCTCATCATGAATCGATGGAACGTTTCATGCATTGCTTCTCTGTATTTGAACACACTTAGCTGTGTTCTTCCACACTTTCTCTGAACTGATATGATGGGAATCAATGTCGCTGAGAGAAACTACAATTCCGACATTGAACATTTGGTTGAATATTCAGGGTTTAAGACAAAGAGGATCATGTTTCCCTTTGAATCTGCTGTGTTTTCTTCATTTTCTATTACTCTGTCATGGTCTGCAAAGACAGCTAGTCTGCTTTGAGAGGAACATATATTGATTGGCTCAGCTCCTTGCATGTCACCGGCTCGTTGGTCCAGTGGTATGATTCTCGCTTTGGGGGATTCATAGAAGACAGGAGCAGGAGGAGGCCATTTGGTCCTTCAAGCCTACTCCACCATTCATTACGATCATGGCTGATTGTCCAACTCAATAGCCTAATCCTGCTTTTTACCCGTACCCTTTGATCCCTTTTGCCTCAAGTGCTATATCTCGCCGCCTCTTGAATACATTCAATGTTTTGGCATCAACTACTAGCTGTGGAAATGAATTCCACAGGCTCACCACTCTTTGGGTGTAGAAATGTCTCCTCACCTCCGTCCTATACAGTCTACCCTGAATCTTCAGTCTGTGACCCCTGGTTCTGGATTCCCCCAGCATCGGGAACATCCTCCATGCATCTGCCCTGTCCAGTCCTGTTAGAATTTTACGTCTCTGTGAGAACCCCCTCATTCGTCTGAACTCCAGCGAAAATAATCCTAATCTAGTCAATCTCTCCAACCTGCTATCCTCGGAATCATCGTGGGAAACGTTCGCTGCACTCCCTCGAGAACAAGAACATCCTTCCTCAGAAATGGAGACCAAAACTGCACATAATACTCAAGGTGTGGCCTCACCAAGGCCCTGTATAATTGCAGCAACACATCCTTGCTCCTGTATTCGAAACTTGTCGCAATGAAGACTAACATACCGTGTTTGTATAGGTAGATTAGCGGGGTGGATGCGTGGCGCCGTGGGGATATTTCCTGTGTGCAATTCTCTGTCTGAGAATCGGTACAGACTCGATGAGCAGAATGGTCTCCTTCAGCACTGTCGGGATTGTATGAATCGAAGGCCATTTGACTGTTAGAAATTCCCGGAGGGAAAAAATGGAAATCTGTGTTTGAAGAACTTGCAGCATTGGGTTAATTGCAGATTAAATGTTTTTTTACTGCAAGATGATGAAAATACCTGAATCGTGTAAGTAAACATTCGAGATATTCGTGGGGAGTCTGGAAATATGGTTTTGTTTCATCTGTGGAGATCATGCACTGGAATGGGAAAGGCAACATTGACTAGCAAGAAACGGACATTGTGACTTACGCAATTGCAAAGATCACGTGAAAGAAGTCAAGGCTCTAACTAGATTTGAACTGAGAATCATCTGTTTACTAGAAAGGCGCTTTAACCAACTAAACCCCAGAGACTCTTGCGACAAGCGAGCGCTGGAAAAACGTTCCTGATCTTGTGGTATTTGTCAAAAAAGAGACACTTCCAGTGCATGTGCACACTGATTTGAAACGAGGGTCATGCCTGCTACCGGAAAGGCGCTTTCACCAACTAAGCCACAGAGCTTGACACTGCTACTCGTGGTACAGTGGAATGCTGGAAATACGTTCCAGATCTGGTGGTATTTGTGAAAAAAGAGATACGACCAGACCTGGAACGTAACTGTGAAAATAGAGATAGTTCACATTTCGAATGCAGACATTTCACGGGAACGACCGTTTCTCTCTCCACAGATGCTACGGGATCTCGGAAAGATTCATGAAAGAAAAATATTTGAATCCTACAGTAGCCTATTGAGACTGCACCGATTTCCCCATAAACCTTTCAAATCCGCCTTGCCCCGACATTGAACAAGCACATCAGAGGGAATTGCACACATCACTCAGTGAAACACTTCCGCTAAACATTAAGCGGTTTATCTTGAGCTGGTTCCATTTACTGTTTTCAGATCCACTTTTGCTATAAAAGTAGCCGTGTTCAGGATGTGATTCATACACACAGTTTTCTGCTCTGAAGGCCATTCTGTGGCGCGAGGTGATTTCTTTAAAATACTTCATTTAAACGGGATATGTGTGTCGCTGACCCGGGAAGCACATATTATCCAAATTAATTATCTTTGAGTAATTGGCGATGAATTCATTCTGTAGCCACTGCAGTCCATGTGGTGTCAGAACATGCACTGCTGTTAGAGAGGAATTTCCAGGATTGTGACCCATCGGAACAGCAATATGTTTCCAAGTCAGGATGATGTGGGTTTCGGAGTGGAACTTAGAGCGGGTCGTTGTTTCTCTGCGTCTGCTGCCCTTGTGCTGCCAGGTGAGAGATTTCTTGGGTTTGGATGGCGGCTCGCGAATGAGAAATTACGGTCAGGAGTGAGATTTGAACCCTCTCCTCCAGTGGAGATTGTGACCTTGGACCGCTCGGCCATCCTGACCAGCGACGTCAATGTTTAAAATCTCTGCACAAATCGATTTGCATTCCATCTTTATTGTTATGACATTTGAAACTCTGTCTCCGACTTGACTGATTGAAGGTGAACTGATCACATATTTTGAGGTTCACGGACCATGTGAAGGTAAGACACGGAGTTCCACAGGTTTGAAGGGTGAATAGTCCAGCACCATTCCGTATTCTTCATCCAAATGAGAAACCCGAGCTGACAACCGATTCAAATTAGGACACCAGCTTTGGGTAGAAGCTGCCACCATGAAACCATGTGATTTCAGAAGCTCCAAAGCAGACTTAGTTTCATTTGCGGCACTAGTGGCAGATTTTGTCTTTCCAGAATCGGTCGTTCCGCCATGAAAATTAGCGCCGGGTTAGGTGAAATGGTCAAGTTATATTGCCCCTTAGTATCAGGAGCATTAGCATGTTAAATACGTGGGGTTACTGGGATAGGGCCTGCATGTTGTTGGCATAGGATCGATGGGCCGAATGGCCTCTTTCTGTACTGTAGGTACTCTATGAAGTTCGGGGTGGCAGTTTCACTTTTCTGAGAATATTGATGACTGTTCTCTGATAACATTAAAACTTCTCACCAGTCAATGCCTGTTTGAGAACTGGCCATGCATAGGGCTGACATTGAAACGGTTCATATTGAATTAGTTACAGCAAATTGATTCTTGAAGATGTGTTAATATAATGCTTTCAGAGATTGTCATATCTTCTTAAAAGATCAGTTGCGCTTGTTTTCCGTTTGTTCAGAAATTTTGTGAATCTATTTGGAGCGGGTGCAGTTGGTCAGTATCTGTGCCTCTTGCTTGGCCAACTACGCGGCAACAGCCGGTCCATTCCTGTCCAGATGTGTGGACACAAACAGCAAATCCAAATTACTGTTCACTGCCGCCATCTCCTGGCTGAACGCAAGTTAACGATTCATTCAGAACCTTTTTTGGATTGGAGTGAAATAACATCAACGTGGTACTTTACCGATTAAAATGATTGTAAAACATGATATCAATCAAATTCCATGTTCCAGAGATCTGCTTTCTGATTGGGCGATCCTGCTCACCCCGATCTACGGAAAATGTAAAACTCCGCGAAACGGAACGTCGGTTATAGGATTCTCGAATCTTTGATTTCTGTGCCAATTCGTTCCTTGTGTATTCGTTCCGTAAATACAGGGGAAGTTGCAGAGTCAGGTGAGCGATGGTGGTGTCGTGGTGTCTGTGCGAGCAGTTGACCAAGCGCCAGTTCCTGACCATCACAGTGGTGACTTATTTAATTAACTATCGCAGGTCAGAACAGAAGAGGGTCACTCCTAAAATGGGACTCACTGAATATTCTTATTATCAATGAGTTACGAACGGTAAATCCAGCTTCAATTTGCTTTCAGTGTAAACTTTGTTTCAATGGAAGAACAGGCCTCAAAACTAATCAATGAGTTCTCAGTCAGAAACAACAGTAAAAAAGGTAAGTTAAACAGTCCAGAAAAACGAGACAAGCCAAGTTCAGTTTATGAACGTGTGCTTTGGACACACCTGGTGTCTGATGAAATCAGCAATTCAGGTAGTTCCATAATTATAACTAATGAAATTAACGGGCACTTAAGCAACACAGCGATGGTGGTATAGTGGTGAGCATAGCTGCCTTCCAAGCAGTTGACCCGGGTTCAATTCCCGCTAATCGTATTAATCAATTGTCACCTTATCCACGGCTTCTTGCGTTTCAAAGCATGTGGGCACAAACAGTTCGAACGCAATGTTTGCCGGTTGTGAATTAAAATGGACTTAACTTGTTTTTTTTTGCCGATGTTAAATTCGGCTTCAATTTTTTATGCTGAAAAAAATATTGAAATAGACGAAAAGTCTCTGAACTAATAAGTGAATTCATAATCAAAGATAAAGATACCAAAAAGAGAGAGACAAACAGATTTCACCTCACACGCTGTGCTCTGCATAATCTAGGTGCCTGACGAAGTTGCTATGAACGTTTCTGAAGTGGTTACATCATTCGTACGGATAAGCCGCTGTGGTGGCTGAGCAGTTAAGGTGTTGGACTCGAACCACAGCGGGGATTCCATGCGCAGGTTGGAAACCTGCTCGCAGCGGTTCTCATTTGAAATGTTTAATTAGCTTCTCCAGGGCAATCCACGGGAATGAATCGTAATTTTCAGTATTTTTTTTCTATGAAAAGCTGGATCTGTGCTGTGAGCCGGGCGCAGGAAGTTGGTATTGGAATGGGCACCAGGGTGTTCTCAGCTGGCATCTACAATATGGGCCGAATGGCTTCTGTGCTGTAACTTCCATGAGAAAAATCATAACGTGAAAGAAAATAAACATAGCAGCATAAGAGCAAAACAAGGTCTCATTTCAGAGTAAGATTCTTATGTAATGACACACAGGACATAAGAAAAGCATTTCACAACAATGCATTGAATGAATGAGAAATTCAAAATGCTAGGGATATGATATGACATCGTGTTCATTCAAACACATTGCAACAAGCTGAGCGTTCGGTATTCCTGGTGATAACAGTTTGGGAATGGAAGGAGCACGTGAAAAATAGGGAGGAATAGTCATATTGGGACGTTAGTGAAAGAGGATTCTTGAGAATAATAAGACATCAATGGAAATTCCATGTTAGAATTGATTTCAAGATGTCTGGATTAAGTGCTCGCTTTTCCCAGGAAACCCAAACACAAGCGACAAATTGATGGTATATATTCAGAGATTAGAGAATATTGCAAATAAACCGATGTTGCTTTAAAAGACGTCCAATAATTTCTGACAGATTGAATCGAGCTGGACAGCTCGTTCAGAAAGCAGTTGTTGTCTTGTTTCTGGTACAATATGCACCAAGCCGACAAGATGACAGAGTCATATAGTCATAGAGGTTTACAGCAGGGAAACAGCCCCTTCGGCCCAACTCGTCCATGCCGCCCTTTTCTTTAAAACACCTAAGATAGTCCCAATTGCCCGCATTTGGTCCATATCCCTCTGTGCCCATATTGCCCCTGTAACTGTCTAAACGCTTTTTAAAAGACAAAATTATACCCGCCTCTACTACTACCTCTGGCAGCTTGTTCCAGACAGTCACCACCCTCTCTATGAAAAAAAATGCCCCTCTGGACTCTTTGGTATCTCACCCCTCTCAACGTGGACCTATGGCCTCTAGTTTTAGGCTCCCCTAATTTTGGGAAAATGAATTGACTATCTAGCTAATCTATGCCCCTCATTATTTTATAGACCCCTATAAGATCATACCTCAGCCTTCTACGCTCCAGAGGAAAAAGTCCCAATCTATCCAGCCTCTCCTTATAATTCAAACCATCAAGTCCCGTTAGATGCCAGTAAATTTCTTCTGCACTCTTTCTAGTTTAATAATATCCTTTCTACATTAGGGTAACGAGAACTGTACACAGTATTCCAAGTGTAGCTTTACCAAGGTCTTGTACAACTTCAACAAGACGTCCCAACTATTGTATTTCATGTTCTGACCAATGTAACCATGCATGCTGAATGCCGTCTTCACCAGTCTGTCCACCTGTGACGTCAGTTTCAAGGAGCTATGAACCTGTACCCCAAGATCCCTTTGTTCTGTAACTCTTCCCAACGCCCTACCATTAACTGAGGAAGTCTTGCCTGGTTCAATCTATCAACATGCATCATTTCGCATTTATCTAAATTAAACTCTATATACCATTCGTCAGCCCACTGGCCCAATTGATCAAGATCCCGTTGCAATCAGAGATAACCTTCTTCACTCTCCACTATGCCACCAATCTTGGTGTCATCTGCAAACTTACTAACCATGCCTCCTCTATTCTCATCCAAATCATTAATATAAATAACAAATAACAGCGGACCCAGCATCGGTCCCTGAGGCACACCGCTGGTCACAGGTCTCCAGTTTGAAAAACAGCCCTCGACAAGCACCCTTTGCTTTCTGTCATCAAGCCAATTTTGTATCCATTTAGCTACCCTAGATTCCGTGAGATTGAACCTGATGCAACACCCTATCATGTGGTACCTTGTCAAGGCCTTGCTAAAGTCTATGTAGGCATCATCAAGTTCACTGCACTTGATTACCCCTTCAAAAAACTCAATCAAAATTGTGGGACATGGTTTTCCACTCACAAAGCCATGCTGACTGTCCCTAATCAGTCGTTGCGTCACTAAATGCCTGTAGATCCTGTCTCTCAAAATACCTTCCAACAACTTACCCACCACAGCTGTGAGGCTCACTGGCCTGTAATTCCCAGGCTTTTCCCTGCAGCCCTTTTTAAACAATGACATCTGAGAGTGTGTGGAAAATGTGTGTGAGAGTCAGAACTGGATCCGAAATGAAACCAGTGGTGGCGGTACAGAGCAATTTAAAGACAGAGAGCGGACGGAGCAGAGATAAGCTGCTGTCAGCTCCCGGCTCCGCCAGCCTCTCTGTGTTTGTCTCTCCTCACAATCTATCCCATTACAATTAAAACTTGACATTTCGCATTCTCAGACTAATTATTTCTGTTACTGAAATCCGAATATTTCCTGTTGAGAAAGTTCCATCCGAATTCCGGGCAGCAATTTCCATTTCAACCCGTCTCTTTGCTGCATTGATCGCGCTCTCTCAGTCCAGCGCTGACTTATTCTCCGTTTGTCAACTGAACCCTTGCAATCGACGAACATTTTCCATTAAATTTTCTCTTCAGGCCTGAGCAAGGGAGCAGCGCGATCCTATGCCAGGAAATCTTGCGATTTGACACCAGAAGGACGGCGAGATCCGGCGCTGAGGGCGGACACACAAACATAATAACATTAGTCTAACCCAGCCGCCCCTTCAACACACTCTCTCTGACACAATATTCACATTTGCACATTGACAAGTCAAACTATGTCTCAGTTTGCGTGGAGGACGCGGAAAGTCTGCAGAGAGATTTGGATAGGCTGAGCGAGTGGGCGAGGATCTGGCAGATGGAATATAACGTTAGCAAATGTGAGGTTATCCACTTTGGAAGAAATAATAGTAAATTGGAATATTATTTAAATGGAGAAAAGTTACATCGTGCGACTGTGCAGAGGGACCTGGGGGTCCTTGTGCACGAATCGCAAAAACTCAGTCTGCAGGTGCAGCAGGTGATCAAGAAGGCGAATGGAATGTTGGCCTTTATCACGAGGGGGATAGAATATAAAAGCAGGGAGGTCTTGCTGCAACTGTACAAGGCACTGGTGAGGCCGCAACTGGAGTACTGTGTGCAGTTTTGGTCTCCTTATTTGTGAAAAGATATATTGGCCTTGGAGGGAGTGCAGAGAAGGTTCACCAGGTTGATACCGGAGATGAGGGGTGTAGCTTATGAGGAGAGATTAAACAGATTGGGTCTGTACTCGTTGGAGTTTAGAAGGATGAGGGGTGATCTTATAGAGACATATAAGATAATGAAGGGGCTGGATAGGGTAGAGGTGGAGAGATTCTTTCCACTTAGAAGGGAAACCAGAACTAGAGGGCACAGCCTCAAAATAAGGGGGGGGGGGGCGGTTCAGAACAGAGTTGAGGGGGAACTTCTTCTCTCAGAGGGTAGTGAATCTCTGGAATTCTCTGCCCATTGAAGTGGTGGAGGCTTCCTCGTTGATTATGTTTAAATCACGGGTAGATAGTTTTCTGATCGATAAGGGAATTAGGGGTTATGGGGAGCAGGCGGTTAAGTGGAACTGATTCTCTTCAGATCAGCCATGATCTTGTTGAATGGCGGGGCAGGTTCGAAGGGCCAGATGGCCTACTCCTGCTCCTATTTCTTATGTTCTTATGTTCTTATGTTCAGATTGACAGCTCCCAGGGCAGGCTTTCCGCTCTCGCTCTGTGCTGTGGATTATCGGCGATTAGTTGGAGTTTCGCAGCTCAGTAACTGTTAAAGCCTCTGAGGCCGGCGATGTTCACTGTGTCAGTTCCCCAGATTCGGGGGTTGCAGCCAATCAGAGCTGTGCCTGGGTTACCCCGGAACTGGTTGAAATGATGATCTTGTTCACAAGCTGAATACTATATGATCAGATGAAGATACATATTATGTGCATTCAGACACTAAACAATATTCAGCCTTCATATAGAGTTGATGAGAGTGGGTGGAGGGATAGACAGAGACAGAGTCTGCTCGGCTAGATAATGTATCAGTGCCAAAAGTCCTTGTAAATTCCGGTTTGGAGAAACAGAAGCTGCAGTCTTAGCTCTGACTAATATTGTAGTAGAAACACATTATTCATCCCACAATCAGGAACAGTGCTGCATTCTGATAGAAGGGATGGAAAGAGGCAACAGAACATAGAACCCCTGCAGTGCAGAAGGAGGCACTTTGGCCCATCGAGTCTGTACTGACGACAATCCCACCCAGGCCCTATTCCCATAACCCCACACATTTACCCGTCTCATCCCACAGACACTATGCATTCAATCCATGGTCAATCAGCCTAACCCGCACATATTTGAACTGTGTGGGGAAAACGAGGGAACCTGGAGGCAACCCATGCAACATGGGGAGAAAATGCAAATTCCAAGCTGACAGTGAACTGAGGCCGGAATGGAACCTGTGAGGCAATATGTTAACCACTGTGTCAATGATTGTGCCACCCTGCCACTCTGAATGCTCCAGTTCTACACAGGATTGCAGGATCAGAGGAACCTGAGGTTTAGAGAGATCTTTGAACGTGAGCAGATTTTGAGTGAGTCGTTCGGGAAGTGGATTGCATCTTCGGCCTCATTAATTAGGACACTGAATATAAAAGAAGGGAAGCTATGCTCAATCTTTATAAAGCTCGGATCAACTGCGGCTGTTTTAGAATCACAACGAGACCTGGTAACCACACTTTAGAAATTGTGTGAGGGTCCTTAGGAGGGAGAAAAGGAGATTTACTGGTTTGGATCCAGCGATGAGAGATTTTAGCTACAAGGTTTGGTTGGATAATTCGGAGCGTTTTCTCTTTGCAGCACACGAGATTGAGTGGTGTAAGAGACGTGTAAAAAACATATTGAACTAAGGTACATAGGGGAAGTTGCTACATTAACTGCGAGCATGGAGATTCGGGGATAGGTGTTGAATGTTTAAGGCAGGATGTGTAGGAGGCATAGGATCCCTACAGTGCGGTAGGAGGCCATTCTGCCCACTGATTCTGCACCGACTCTCTGACAGAGAATCCCTCCCCATCCCTGTAACCACACGTAATGACCCTGCTAATCCCCCTGACACTAAGGGTCAATATAGTCTGGCCAATCCACCTAATCTGCACCTTGTTGAAACGGGGAGGAAACCGGAACACCTGAAGGAAACCCAGGCAGACACGGGGAGAACGTGCAAACTCCATACAAAATGTCATCTGGATTCGAAACGTCAGCACCTTCTCTCCTTACAGATGCTGCCAGGCCTGCTGAGATTTTCCAGCATTTTCTCTTTTGATTTCAAACTCCACACAGACAGCACCCAGGAATGTTAGAAGTGGTCTTTAGTTTTCTGCAGGTTAGAGCAGCTGGAGTTTTCCCTTCGAGTTTCTGGTATATGGAAAGCAGCAGAGCATCCAAAAATAGAACTGAGAATGAATATAACCACGGTAGTTATTCACATGGCAGTAACACCCTCTGCATCAATACGTGTGCTGATCGCGTGGCCTAATGGATAAGACTTCGTGATTACGCTGTTATCAGAAGATTGTAGGTTCGAGTCCTGTCACCGTCGCTTTATGCAGAAAAGATCCGGAAAACCACCATGTTACTCATCAACTATTAGTTTAGCATTTTCTTGCAAACATTGCAGGGCGCCTTTTCAGGAAGTATTTCATTGTTGTCTGCTTCATTCAATTTTCTCATATCATTAATTTATTGAGCTCCTGAGAAATCAATCTCATCTGTGTAATCTTAATAAATTATTGATGCTCCCGAATGGAGCAACAGGCTTTGCAGCAATAGATTTCATAGAATTCTGTGGGGAGGGGAATCTATTCTCCTCAGGAAGAGGTTTAATAATGAACTGAATGAACTGTTTTTGTTCACAGGGATGAAAGGCAATGTCACTGCGCTGGTAATCCAGAGGCCCGCACTAATATTTGCGGACACGGAGTGAATCCCACCATGGCAGCTGGTCAAATTTAAATTCACTGATTTGATCAATCTAGAATTGAAAAACTGGGTCTCAGTAATGGCCGCCTTGAAACTACTGTCGATTGTTATAAAACCTCATTTGGTTCACCAGTGCACTTTAGATAAATCAGTCTGCCCTCCTTACCTGGTCTGGGCACATGTGTCTCCAGACACAGAGCAATGTGGGTGACTCTTACCTGCCCTCTGAAATGGGCGAGCAAGCCACTCTCAGTTGAAGGGCAATTCGGGAAGGGCAACAAATGTTGGTCCTGCAGGTGAAATCCACAGCCCATAAAAAGAATAATAATTAAGAACAAAGGAAAGGCCTGGTAAAGTTTTGACTGTTTGCATCTTTCTTTTCTTGTAATAACAAGGCTGAGGGGTGGCCTGATTCTGGGCTTTAAATTAGTGAAAGATTTTGAAAAATTTCATTTCGATAAAATGGACCAGAGAAGGGCAGATAAGAATGTATCTCACTCTCATATATGTCGTTGACTGTTGGTGGTTTCAGCACAATGAGGTAACTGCTCCAGTGTATCAGAGAATCCTAAGTGTACGAGAGGAATTCCACCAGCAATGCTTCCCCGACGTCCTCCAGGTTGAAGCGATTCATTCATGCTGATGACTGGGAGCAGTTTGTTAGTCATCGTTCAAAATGGCCAAAATCGGTCCCCCAAGCTGCAGCACGCTTTGAGTCACAGGATCTTAATGATGAGGCAGAATGGCGGCAGAGAAGAAAGTAACAGGAAGCTAATTCTGCGCTCTTGATCCCACTACCTCGTGGGACATCCTGTCCCATGTGTCCAACGATCTGTGGGCCGAGAATCGCCCCGTTCACTCACATGAAGATCCATAGGAGAAACTTACGGACCTGAGTGGATGTTATCCTCGAATCGATGGACAGCCAACGACAACAAATGTTTGTTACAAAGTAAATGCCATTAAAAGCCACGTTCAATATTAGTGTTGCTAAAACTTCCCATCGCCAACAGAACATCAACAAGTGTTGTCTGTTTGTCCCTCTCTAATACGTGAGCTTCGTTCTACCCGAGTTTGCTGGCATCTACTCGCCGAAACCAGAACTTCAACAGAGGGAAGATATTCACATCAAGTTTCGATATTGCAGGAACAGGTCAAGATGAAGAATTAATAATGGGATGGGATAGGACACACCTCGTAATTTAATCAATAAATCCACTCTAAAAATCACTGTTAAATTATGATTGGATCGGCAACATTTGCAATTTGCTGTCGTCCAGAACATTGGAGACGATTAGCGCAGCTGTAATTAATGGAAATCTGGAAGGAGGGGTGTGTCGAGCAGTTTACCAATTAGAACTAATTGAACCAATTTCATTTAGGTATATTATTTATTGAATTACTCCAGATTTACAAAGTATTTACAAAGACAGAGTCACACAGAATGAATCATTCACTCATACACACCCACAGTGACTGACAGATAGACAATGAATTCCACACTCAAATCCTGCACCACACACCAAGTGACACAGAATGACTCCTGCACCCATACACATAGAATAGTTACAGCACAGGAAAAGATCATTCAGACCTTTGTGTCTGGGAGTTGTCTTTCAATAGAAGCTCAGCTACCCCAGTCCACAGCATGAAAGCATAGGAGCAGAATTTGCAGGAGACACAATACATCGAGGAAAGTGAGTTGTGAAGAGGACAGAAGGAGCATGCAGCTAGTTATAGACAAGTTCTGGACATGGGTTGAAGCCTGGTAACTGGAATATAATGTGAAGTTATTTATTTTGGCAGAAGGAGTACAAAATCAGATTATTACTCAAATATAGAACGGTTGTGGAATTCGAAGTTGCAGAGGGGGTCTCGGTGTTCTAGTGCATGAGGCGCAAATAATTAGTATGCAGGTACAGCAAGTAATAAAGAAGGTTAATGGAATGTTTGCTTTATTACAAGCAATTGACCATGAAAGAAACGAATATTATGCTTCAGTTGTACAGGTCATTTGTGAAGTATCTCGACCATTGTGCGAAATTTTGGTATCCATATTCTATGAAGGATGTAATTGCGTTGGAAACGGTCCAGAAAGCTTTACTAGTTTGATAACTGAGTGGGTAGACAGTGCAGACGAGATTTACTAGGCTGAAAGGTAACGCAAACTGGCTGAATTGGAGGTAACTTGCTCGATGTACATCAGATCTTGAATGACCTTCACAAGATACACGTGAAAAGGACGTCTCCAGTTGTGGGTGAATTCAGAAAAACAGACACTTAAAGAAAACTGATCTTCCGCTTTTCGGGCTGAGGTGAGGAGAATTTTGTTCTCTCAGAGTATTGTGCGACTTTGGAACTCTCTGACTCAGAAGGCGGTGGAGGCAGGGTACTAAATATTTACTAAGGCAGAGATGGATAGATTATTGTTCGGCAACAGAATCAAAGGTTATCGGAGGTAGATGGGAATGTGGAAATTGAACCACAAACAGATCAGCCATGATCTTATTGAATGGCGGGGCAGGCTCGTGGGGCCGAATGGCCTACTTCTGTTCCTGTTTCCAGTGTTCTTGTGTATGTATCCTAATTGTTAATTTCCCCTGAACTGGATTGCTGAAACGCACCAATCCTCAAGGTTCAGTGGGAGAACCAGAGTAATACCAAAATGTGGAAAAAATAAAACAAAACCGTGGGATTGCCAACTCTGTCAGACTGTATGGTTTCTTCTCGAGACGTATTCTCTGCAACGATTTCTCGGGAGATGAGCTCTGCCCCAACTTTTGCTCATTGTCGCCATCTCCATTGCGAAGAACTTTCTTTTTAAATTGTGTCTGGGATCATGCAGGATTCGAACCCGAGACCTCCCGCATTGTAATGTTATTACCCCAAGCAAGAATCATGCCCTCTGGCCAGTGAGGTGAGCCAGCCGCTACATCAAGATCCAGTGCAAACATATTTTTATTGTCTCCCTAAGCTTATCAACCATCTTTTCGCAACGCAATTGTAAAATCAGAAATGTTAATGAACAATGGACAAAATGCTGGAAAATCTCCCGGATCTGATAGCATTTGTAAGGAGAGAAAAGAGGTGACATTTCGAGTCCAGCTGACCCTTTATCAGAGCTAAAAGGCATAAAATGTGGGAATTATTTATACTGTAGGGTGAGGGAATGAGTCATAGAAGGTGACCTGCTGGGATGGAAATTTCCTCTGTTTTGCAGCAACTACATTTCCAACATATTCCATCTGGCTGGGCATCCAGGAGCGATGGTGAGGGTGACCTTCTTCCCCAAATATTCATGGATCGAAAATCAAATGGATGGAGGCCTTTTTCCAAGCTCCTGGGTGACTGAGGAGATGGCCGAGCGGTTTTAGCGATGGTCTACACGGGTGAGTTTAAAACTCACTCTCATCATTAATCTACGGAACGTTTAATAAATAACTTCTCTGTATTTGAACACATGCAGCTGTGGTCTTCCACACTTTGCTCATGTCGGTTCTTCACAACAATCTTTGAACTGACGTGATGGGAATTTCTTTCGCTGAGAGAAACTACAATCCCAACATTGAACATCTGGTTGAATTTTCAGGGTCTAAGACAAAAAGGATCACATTTCCCCGTGAGTCTGCTGTGTTTTTCTTCAATTTTCCATTGTTATGACATCGTCTGTAAAGACAGCTAGTGAGCAGAAGTGTATTGGTTGAGGAGCCCGCTTGCCAGCGGCTCGTTGGTCTAGTGGTATGATTCTCGCTTCGGGGATTTCGTTGTCTGATTATGCGAGAGGTCCCGGGTTCAAATCCCGGACGAGCCCTCGCTTGCTGCCAGTTTTGATCCCAAGTGCTGGTCGTTTATCTGAACAAAATACCTTGCATTTTAGATGGCGGGACTTACATATCTCGAGATCAGGTTTGAAATCCTGCAACACCTCGCGACAATTTTCCCAATGCTGCACATGGAGAAAATGAAAAGTTTTCAAGAATGTTCACCCACGTAACCAGACTGTAAACTTATCCCAATAAATCAATCAGGACTGTCCATTGCTTATCGCGTCAGGGATTCTTGCATCGTGTGTTCAATTGTATTTTAGTCAGAAAGAAATTGCAGTCTGACAAAGCTGGGGGTCACAGTTTGGTTTTGAATTGATTATATTTTAACTCTGCTCCAGGCGTTTCACTGAGCAGGAAGTGAATCTTTGTGATGCTGTTCGGCATTCCACTCCAGAGGCAATTCACTCAGTGAAGAGGAGATTTGGAGAGGCTGTCCGTGTTTGATTAGACACGAGGACCGGGTGACATGCATCTAAGGATACTGAAGGAAATGATCGGTAATTGCGAAAAAATTGGAAATAACTTTCCAATTTCGGATTTAGTAAGGTAACAATGTTTTCAACTAACTATCTCGAGTATTTTGAAGTGGTAACCGAGAGTGTTGATGAGGGTAATGCCGTTCATGCGGTTTACATAAACTTCCAAAAGCATGGGAATTTTTGATGCGGCAGATTAAATTAAATGTATCAAAATGTGAATTGATCTGTTTTGAAGGAAGAACCCAGATTCAAAACATAAAATACATGGTGCAATTCTAAAGAGGCAAATAAGTACATACATCTCCCAAGTTGACAGGGATTGGCATAGAGGTTTAGAGCATGGAAACAAACCCTTCGACTCAACTTGTCCATGCAGCCCTTTTTTAACGACTAAGCTAATCCCAATTGCCTGCGTTTGGTCCATATCCCTCGATACCCATCTTACTCATGTAACTGTCTAAAAGACAAAATTGTCCCCACCTCTATGACTACCTCTGGCAGCTTTTTCCAGACACGCACCACCCTCTGTGTGAAAAAATTGCCCCGCTGCACCCTTTTGTATCCACCGCCCCCCCCCCCCCCCCCGCTCCCCCGCCACCGCCCCCCCCCCTCCACCCCCCACCCGCCCGCACTCACCTGAAACCTATGCCCTCTAGTTTTAGACTCCCCTACCTTTGGGAAAAGATATTGACTGTCCAGCTAATCAAGGCCACTCATTATTTTGTAGACCTCAATGAGACCACCCCTGAGCTCTAGAGTAAAAAATCACAGTGTATCCAGCCTCTCCTTGTAACTGAAACCATCAAGTCCTGGTAGCATTCTGGTAAATCTTTGCTGCACTCTTTCTATTTTAATAATATCCTTTATATTATAGCGTGTCCAGAACTGTACACAGGATGGTGAGCAGAGTGATTATAATAAATCAGACGGTGCCTTGCTTTTTATTAATGGGGCACAGAGTACAAAAGTATAGAGACTATGTTAAGCCTGCATTTAAATCGAGTTAGGTTTCAAGTGGATATTGTTTCCATTTTCTGGAGAGCAAATTTAAAAAAACAATATAAAAGATTTCAGAAGGTAGCAGAAATGTTTCACCAGAATACTTCAATTGATGAAGAACTTCAGTTCCTGAGAATGGTTGGATACGCTGCGACTTCTCTACTCAGAGAAGAGAAGGTTCAGAGGAGAATTGGGAAAAATATGCAAATCCTCATGGGAGATTGATAGAAATTTGTTCTCATTGTTAGTAGGATCGAGACCCAGAGGGCAGATATTGGAGGTAATTGTCAAAAGAAGCAATAGCAGCATTAAGTGACAGTGTAGGACGGTGATATGCTTCCAAATCAAGATGGTGAGTGACTTGGAGGGGAACATTTGGGTGGAGGTGCTCCCAGGTATCTGCTCCTCTTGTTCTTCTAGATGGTCACGATCGTGGGTTTAGAAGCTGGTGTTTAAGAGTTAGGAGACTGGATCAGAGAGTAATTCCACTGACAAATTAAAGATCTTTTACAGCAAGATGTTTGTTTAAGTCACAGTTTAAAACCAACTCTAACAAATGAAGCAACTTAACTATAAACAATTGAACAATATTTAAAGAAGAAAGTAAACAACTAGAATTACTAATTTTCATTGTTTTAGTCCCAAATAAGCAACGTTCCTCTTGAAGGAGCAGCGCTCCGACAGCTCATGATTCCAAATAAAACTGTTGGACTTTAACCTGGTGTTGTGAGACTTCTTAATATGCCCACGTCTGTCCAATGCCGGCATCGCCACATCAGGGTCATAGTTAAACTGCGTTTTTCATTATCTGCTGCTGTGTGGGGGTTGGGATCTTTCTCATTCTGTCTGTGGAATTGTGCGTGCACAAGCGATTTGGTCTAACCGTCAGCTCCCGGATCTGTAAATTAGTTGGAATTCATTCTGTATTTGCAAGCTCTGGGATTGTAAACCAGTTGATGCATCTCGTCATTTTGAATCTCCGATATATTTTTTTCAGCGTCGCTGACCGGGCCAACCTTTTTTTGTGTTCATTCATGGGGCTTGGGCGTCACTGGCTGGCCAGCATTTATTGCCCAATCACAGTTGCCCGAGTGCAGTTGAGAGTCAACCACAATGCTGTGGCTCTGGAGTCACATGTAGGCCAGACTGGGCAAGAACGGCAGATGTCGCTCCCTGAAGGGCACTGGTGAACCAAATGGTTATTCCGATAATGGACAATGCATGAAAGCATAAATAGATTATTGATTGCAAATATTTTGCATTGAATTTAAATTCCACCAGCTGCCGTGGTGGGATTTGAGCACGGATCCCCACTGAAATTAGTTGGGTTTCGGGATCAATATTCCAGCGATAATACCACAAAGACATCGCCTCCAAATTTCCCTCCAACTGAGTGACTTGTTGGGCCACCTTTGAGGGCAGCTCAGAGTCACTAACATTGCTGCTGGTCGGGAGTCACATTCAGGGCAGACCAGGTAAGAATTCCTTCCCTAAAGAACATCAGTTTATCAGTTGTTGTTTTTTTTCTACGACAATCGATTCAAGGTCATTAATTCCAGACACTTTTATTGATGTCGAATTTCACCATCTGCCGTGGCGGTGGATGTGTGAGTGTTTATGTGAGTGTACGTGTGTGAGAGAGATTAACTCATTTTAATTCAGCTTGTGAGTATGAATTAATCCCCTATATTCCCTCACAAACACTGTGATCCCTTTGCACCGATGAATTCTTATTAAAAAATACTTGTACCCTTGTGAGCCTGATGGGCGGATGGGAGGTGTGGTGAGGTTTGAACGCAATGCCACAGGGTGCTGAGTGTAAAATAGCCGATTTTAAAGCATGTGTGTAGGAAAGTGAAGAGTGAACTTGTCTGTGAGAAGATCACAGAAAACCTGTATCTGGAGCTGCGTCCAAGAGACAAGTTTTGGGTTGTCAGTAAATGAACTCCTGAAATGAAGGTACAAAATCAGGAAGAGGAAATGCTGGAAATGTTCAGCAGCTCCGAAAGCAGCTGTGGAGAGATATTCCTGTCGCAAGGATGTAACTCTACAATTGAATATTTCATGTTGCTCAGATCTGACACTCTCAACACCTTCATGTAAAGAACAGGTAGGGCGGGAATTGGGTCTTTGTTGATTTGGGCAAACAGAACAACGCAGCAATGAGAAACTGCTCCCCCCCCCCCCCCCCCCACCCCCCGGCGGCTTGGAGAAGGATGGGACTCAGATACGGGCCTCTGGCTGGGATTGACAAATGGAAAAATACACATCGAGTTTTAAATGTAATAACAACCAAGATGTAATTCAAATCGATTTGTGCAGAGTTTTTAGGCGAGCTCCAGTGTAGTCAGGATGGCCGAGCGGTCTAAGGCGCTGCGTTTAGGTTGCAGTCTCCTCTGGAGACGTCTGTTCATATCCCACTCTTGGCAGTGATTTTTCCGTCGTGAGGCACCTTCTAAACCCAAGGCATCCCTCACCTGGCTGCACATGGGCAGCAGATGCAGAGAAACAACGACGACCTGCAAGGTCCACTGCATCCTGACTTGGAAATGTATCGCATTTGCTGTGGCTCGCTCGCATTCCTGCAACTCCCTTCCGAACAGCAGTGTATATGCACATGGACTGCAGTGGCTCAAGAATGAGTTCATCGCCAATGACTGAGAAGTATGTAAATTGAACAATAAATGCTTCCCGGGCCAGTGACACACATATCCCGTATGAATGTATTTTTAAAAAATCGACTTTCGAGCAGTAAACTATATGGGTGAATCAAATCCTGAAGACGGCTACTTTTATACCAGATGTGTGTCTGAAAACAGTAAATGGAACCAGCTCACGGTAAACCGCTCAATGTTGAGCGGAAGAGTTTCACTGAGTGACGTTAGCGATTCCCTCTGATGTGCTTGTTCTATGTCGGGGAAAGGCAGATTTGAAATGTTTACAGGGAAATCGGTGCAGTCTTGATGGGCCACTGTGGGATTCAATTATTTTGTTTCATGAATCTATCCGAGATCCCATAGCATCTGGGGAGAGAGAAACGGTCGTTCCCGTGAAAGGTCTGCATCTGAAATGTGAACTACCTCTATTTTCTCAGATCTGGCAGTATCTCTTTTTTCACAAACACCACCAGATCTGGAGCGTTTTTCCAGCATTCTGCTGCACCAGGAGTAGCAGTACCAGGCTCTGCAGCTGAGTTGGTTAAAGCGCCTGTCTAGTAACAGGAAGATCCTGGTTTCACGGACACGAGCAGTGCCTTGATTACTTTCACGTGATCTTTCAAGTGTTCATTGCAATTGCTCAAGTTACAATGTCCCTTTCTTGCGAATCAATATTGTCTTTCCCTTTACAGTGGATGATCTACAAAGATGAAACAAACACAGATTTCGAGACTCACCACGAATATCTCGACTGTTTATTTTTACAATTCAGTTATTTTCATCATTTTGCAGTCAAAAAAAATATTCTGCAATAAAACCAATGCTGGAAATTCTACAAACACAGTTTTCCATTTTTTTTCCTCAGGGAATTTCTAACACAGTCAAATGGCCTTAGAATCACACAACCCCGACAGTGCTGAAGGAGACCATTCTGCCCATCGAGCCTGTCCCGACTCTCCGACAGAGAATCGCACACAGGACTTTTCCACCCCGCTAATCTACCGATACAAACACCTTGGGGACCGAAAGGCAACCTAGCATGGCGAATCCACCCAACCTGCTCGTCTTTGGACTGTGGGAGGAAACCGGAACACTCGGTTTCCTGGGATAACTTGCCTGGGTGAATGCAGCGTGAACAGCACTACAGTTTGGCACCATCCAGGACAAAGCATCCCACTTCATTCGCTTCCTATGTATAAAAATTCACTCCGTCCACTACCAACACACAACGGCAGCAGTGTGCACCATCTACAAGATGCACTGCAGCAACTCAGCAAGGCTTCTTTGCCAGCACCTTCCAAACCCACGACCACCACAGCCGAGAAGGACAAGCGCAGCAGATGCATCAGAATAATACCACCAGGTTGCAAGGCACTGATATTTAGTTATTGATTGTACTTATTTATAAGTTGTTGTTCCGTGTGTGTTCTTTAATCTTCTTTATCTTCCAAAGGAAGCGAAATATCTAATTGAAAAATTACTATTTCTAACCCAACCAGCAAATGTTGTGTCAATCTTGAAGAAAGCTGGGGTTTGCGATTTCTTCTCGAGTCAGTGGTTTCCCTGGGAGCCGAGTAAACAGGAACAGCATGGAGAGATGGCAGAGCAGGAAATGTCGGAGCAAAAGCGAAATCATATCAATGAAGGAGCAAGCCGTTTGTTACTCAACTGATCCAAAACCCGACTCTGATGGGATTCGAATCCACAAACTTTGAATAGCTAATATGCCATCATTTAGAAGTCCAACGCGCTATCCATTGCGCCACAGAGCCGCGTGCCTGAAGTTCACTTTACAGTTCTATACATAGATTCTTGACAACGTTGAAACGACTGGTAAGTTCAAAACTCTCGGAGTTAAAATGTCAAGAACTGTTCAGAGGAACTTTATTGATTGCAAGTCATCTTGGGGCATTTTATGTCTGTTAAAACGGCTGTGGAAATACAAACCTTTGTGTCCTTTATACAGGAAATCTGTCCATCACAGAATGATCCTCCCTCTCTCTCCTCCTCATTCTCCTGTACAGCTTGGAGACTAATCTCGCGGGTTTGATAGTCGGGAGACACATTCTACTCTATCTGTCACAGGACTGATCAGAACCTGTTCCCTGTTCCAGGGAAACAGCTGCGCAGAACACAATGCAAAGCTGGAAGCTGGAAATCTGAAACAAAAACAGAAAATGCTGGACATGCTCACCAGGTGAGGCAACATTTTTGATTAATGGAGATTTCCATAAAACCAGCTCCTGAAGCACAGCACAGCTGCACAGTTTAAAGTTTCCTTTCATCAACAATGGATGCTCCATTCTATGATTTTGAACAATTCAAATTGATAATCTGCATTGTTCTTCTAGTCGCCACAGCCTGAAAACCACTTCAGGCATTGATGTCACCCTTGGATTTTAAATTTGTAAATCCATTCTCTATCTTTTTAAAGCTACTATTGAAACTGTATCCATGATCCGCACAGTTTTTTGTGAATGAGAAGGAGAATTGAAGATATATTTGGATAACTTTCCTTTGACTAAATTTCAACAGAAGCATAAAGGCGGGAATCACACACAGCACTTCATGAAACTCACCAGCTAGACATTGAAAGGTGACAGTGTTTATTCAAGGGATGGTTCCATTTATTCATTCATTATTAATGGAGAAAAGAAAAGTTGGAACAGTTGCAATCTGGCTAATGTAACTGAGCAAGGTGAAACGCAATGGGGACTGGGCAGGATAAGCCTACCATGGGCAGTGCACAAAGTGAAGGTGCGACGTTGACTGAGTTGTCAGGCGGAGCAGGGAGTCGTTGCAGAGTGAAGGTACATAGGAAAGTGGGAGTGCTAAATGTTTAATGATCACTGTACAAGTAGACGGTGAAATGCAGACTTCAGACTGGATATTCAATGGTTCTGAGATGGGTGAATAGACTGCGGCATCTTGGCATGGTAAAGGTGCAATACGGATTAGGAATGCTAAATGATTTTATGTAAAATATAAATTGTTTTCTATCGCCTGTCCTTGATCTTCGGACCAAGATGTTTCACTTCACACTTCCTTACATTAATTAAGTTGCATATGTCACGTGTCTGCACCTTGCACCAGCCTGTCCACATCGTCTTGAAGATTATCAATATGCTTCTCACTAAAGTTCATAATATGTTCAAGTTTTGCACCACTGACAAATTTTGGGATTGAAACCTGGACACCCAGATATAGGTCATTAATATATATATCAAGAAAAGCAAATTTCTCTCTATATACTACCCCCAATCAGAAATAGGTAAAAGTTGGTGTAATATATGCTTTAATAGCTTTGTACTAATAATTAAATCTTGTATAATGAAATTCTAACCATTCTAAACAACAATGATTCAAAATACCACTTGGTTCAAAAGAAAATACCTATTGGTACGAATACTTTCACTTCAAAAGTACTTAAAAAGCATAGCATTGCTGATTTATCGGTATTTAATTGATGAATACAAAGGAAAGCAGTGGTTTCCCTTGGAGCCGAGTAGACAGAAACAGCATGGAGAGATGGCAGAGCAGGAAATGTCGGTGCCAAAGCTGAATCACATCAATGAAGTAGCAAACTGTTTGTTACTAATCTGATCCAAAATCCGACTCTGGTGGGCTCAAACCCACAAACTTTGAATGGCTAACGTGCCATCATTGAGAAGTCCAACTCGCTATCCATTGCGCCACTGGTAGATTCTAAATTGATACGGCCAACACATTTAGTATTTCGAAATTCCCCCGTCCCAGGTTCAGTGCAATGTGAACATTTCCTGTCTGTTGTATCCCTCTCTGATGTCTAAAGTTCAGTCTACCACAGTGTGCTGACATCTACTGGCCGCAACACAGAACTGCAGTAGAGGGAAATAAATCACATTAACTGTCGCTGTTGCAGAGACAGATCAAACAGGAATTAATGATTGAATGCAGCACTAAATCCCATGGAAAATTCAATATTAGTGTACTTGCCCATATAGTCAATATAACTTGGAATTTGCTATTATCTGGAGCAGTTGAGTCGACCAGCATCGATGTACTAAAGGGAAATCTAGCAAATGAGACGATGGAGAATGAATTTCAGAGATAAGCAGATGATGTTACATTGAAGATTTTGAGTAGAGGATCGTGTGGAATCATGTACTAATTAGAACAAAAGGCCCGGTTTCAATTAGGTATCTTCCGTGTAGAGTGTGTACAGATTTTCAAAGTCTCTCACATAGATTTATAATAAATATCACACACATTTGTCACACCAGAGACAGAGCGATACAAAATGAGTCCAACACTCATACATATAGAATCTTAGAGTGGATACAACAAAGAGAGGGAGAGCATTCGGCCCTTTGTAGGTATGCTGGTCTGTACAAGAACAACTCAGCTCATCCCTTTCCCAGTCCTTGTCTCATAACCATGGAAATCCTTTCACTTCAGGTGCTGATTCCATTCCCCTTTGACAACCCTGATTTGATGCTGCCTCTGCCACACTCTCAGGCAGTGCATTCCAGGTCCTAAATACTCTGCACATTAAAACCCATCCTTCTCTCCTCTGGCAATGGAAACAATATTTTTTCATCTACTCTTCCCAGACTGCACCCACAAATCCACCACCTCTACCATCTCGAAGGACAGCGGCAGCAGATACATGCGGGCACCAGCACTGCAATCTCCTCCGCCTCCCGCCCCCCCCCCTCCCCCCGCCCTCCCCCGCCCCCCTCCCCACCCCCCGCCCCCCCCTCCCCCCCCCCCGCCCCCCCTCCCCCGCCCCCCGCCCCCCCTCCCCCCCCCCGCCTGCCCGCCCGCCCCCAGTCCACTCACCGTCCTAACTTGGAAATACACCGCGGCTCCTTCACTGTCGCAGTGGCAAAATCCTGAAACACTGTTGGACTAACAGCACTGTGGCTGTACCGACACCTCAGGGACTCAGCAGTTCAAGAAACCAGCAAACCACCACCTTCGTAAGGTCAGTTAGAGATTGGCAATGAATGCTGGCCTCGTCAGTGATGCGCACCTCTCGAAATGAATAAATAAAAACTCGCAACTACAACCGGAGACGGACAGATACAGAACAAATCTCACTCACATGCATGTATTGGATACAATATGAATTCCCCAATCACATTCGCTAACAGAGGGTAAAAGACAGTCGAAATTGGGCGATCATTATCCAGTTGCAGTTTAACCAGAGTTTTATACAAGAACAGAGAAGATCTTAACACAACATGCAACATTTTAACCCAATATGGAACATCATGAGACCAGATAAGTAACTTTTGCTGAACAGAAAACATCTTCACGGAGAACATTTTGACACAACAGGGAACACGTTTACAGGGCATATATTAACAGAATATTAAAGAAATATTGACACCAGATGGATCAAATTGACACAGCCGGAAACACGTTTATAGCATCAGGGAGACATTTTACACAGCAGCAGAAAACACCTCTCAACAACATAGAGCACAGTTGCACAGCAGGAAATATTTTTACAAACATGTATTTGCAACAGAAAATTCCTTTAAAAATCAATGATCGATTCTGCAATTCCTTGTCTTGCCGTTTTCCCAGCACCTTTGTCTGTCGTTACATGTGTCCGAGCAGTCTCTTGCTGCTATTGCGTGTTTTTCTCTGTCTATTGTATTCTCGGTGTGATGCAGTGATGCCTCCTCACACTGGTGTTCCTGTTAAACGATGTAGGAGTGAAAGTCTGTCTTGTTACAGAGACAACTTTTGCCGGAGCAGAGTGGCGCAGCGGAAGCGTGCTGGGCCCATAACCCAGAGGTCGATGGATCGAAACCATCCTCTGCTATTCATGTTCATAGTGATGGTGCGCCAACTGCATAGCACTTGTGACTTTCACGTGGAGAAAACAGGTATTCAGCTTCTCTTTCCCGCAAAAAAACCTCGATCTGTCGTTAGTCACTTTTATATGCAATCAGAGTTTTACACAAGAAGAGGGAACATCTTAACACAACACGCAACGATTTACTAACAAAAACACCTTCACGGAGAATCTTCTCACACAACAGGGAGAACGTTTACAAGAGAAGGGGACATACTAACAGAACAGAAGAAACAAATATTTACAGAGCCGGAAACACAACAACAGGGAAGCATTTTACACAACAGCAGAAAAAAAACTCTCAAGAACATTTGAGACAGTTACCTGGGTAAGATTGGTCTGGAGGGATATTGGCCAAACGCGGGTAATTGGGAATAGCTCTGAGGTAAAAAAAAACTGGGCGGCATGGACACTTTGGGCCGAAGGGCCTGTTTCCATGCTGTAACCCTCTACATCATAGAGGACACCAGGAAATATATTTATAAACAGTGAAACACTTTGCACAACCAACAGTGAACATCTTTGAACAGCAGAGAGGACAGCTACACAGCAGGAAATGTTTTTACAAACATATATTTGCAACAGAAAATTAATTTAAAACATCAGTGATCAATTCCGTGTCTTGCCGGTTTCCGCCACCTTTGTCTGTCGTTACACGTGTCCAAACAGTCTCTTTTGCTGCTTCTGTGCGTGTCTTTCTCTGTCCATTGCATTCTTGGTGTTCTGCAGTGGAATTGTGTGGGCAGACGGAACCTCCCTGACAATCGTGCTGGTGTTAAACAAGAATGTGGAAGTGAATACCTGAATGACTACATTGATAGGCAGCAGGGGAGAGCTAGCTTTGCCAGAGCAAAGTGGCGCAGCGGAAGCGTGCTGGACTGATAATTCAGAGGTTACTGCATCGAGGCTATCCTCTGCTACTTTCTGTAAGCGATGATAACAAAACCAATTGACAGTAATTCTGCAACTCTGACGTGGAATGTGCAGGCATTTACATTGGCTTCTGTTTTCACCCTCAAACTGCAGCAAATCACATTGATCCGCACACAAGCGGTAGATACTGTGAACATGCACCAGGATATATCAGTGACTGAGGTAATGGTGGACAGGGCACAATTTCAGAATTTGTGGATGATCTGAAAGTTGGAACCATTGTGACCTATGAGGAGGATAGTGTAAAACTTCAAAAAGGACATCGACAAGTTGACAGAATGAGTGGACAAGTTGCAGATGAAATTCAAAGCTGAGAATTATGAAGTGATTCATTCTGATAGGAAGATGATAGAGAGACAATGAAAAGTAAAAGGAAAACAGTTCCAAATTTTCGAATCCATTTCATTCGTGAGGTTTCTCAATCCTATAACTCTAAATGTGGTGCAACAGTACAACTCTAAAATAAAAGCAAATTACTACGGATGCTGTAATCTCAAACCAAACGAGAAAATGCTGGAAAATCTCTGCAGGTCTGGCAGCATTTCTAAGGAATACAATGAGCTCATCTCTCGAGTCCAGATGATCCTTTGACAAAGGGTCATCTGGACTGGTTTACTGCTAACTGATAACATCCTTAAAGTCAATAATAATCCATTCAAAATATCAGCAAATGTGTTTTACAATCATAATCAGTCGTTTGAGTCAATTACTGCATCTCATATTTGTAAATTGCTTCTTGTTAGTTCATTAACATATTTAACAATTCATTTAACTGAATGCTGGTAGTTTTATCAATGCCTTAATGTCGACTGCTTTGAAAATCTTACCACCCCATGAGGGATTCCACTTACAGGTATTAAATATCATGAGACGTCTGGACAGAGTGGATAGGGACAAACTGTTCCCACTCGTGGGATGATGAAGAATGAGAGAGAACAGATTCAGCATCATTAGCAAAGGAAGGAATAGGAATACGAGGAAAACATTTTTCACACAGCGAGTGCTTAATGTGTGGAATGCACTGCCAGAGAGTGTGGTGGAGGCAGATTCGATTGAAGAGTTCAAAAGGAATCAGACTGTTACCTGAAAAGGAAGAATGTGCAGGGTTACAGGGAGAAGGTGGAGATGTTCATTTTCTATCACATAATTTCTCATTCATCACTCATCACTGAATCGAATTTGAATTGTTCTCTTGTCGTTTCTAAACAAGGAGAAGTGCAGCAATGATTATATGGCAACAGAGCTGGGGGAGTCATAAGTCTAATGGGAGAGTGAAAAAAAGAACAAATATGTGCCTAAAAGGTGAGAATGGCAGGGAGACGAAATCTGAATTAAAAACAGAAAATGCTCGAAACCTCAGCAGGTTTGGCAGCATCTACGGAGAGAGAAACAGAGTGAATACTTCGAGTCTGTATGACTCTTCTTCAGAGTTGAAGAGAGGCTGAAATGTGACAGATTTTAAAATGTTGAAGGGCATTCGGAGCACAATCGGGATTATTCATTAAAGCTGTTAGAAAAGCAAATGGCATGTTTGTTTTTATTGCAAGTGGATTGGAGTAGATGAAGAAAGGTGTATTGCTGCAATTGTCCAGGATTTTATTGAGACCACATCTGCAATACTGTGTACAGCTATGGTCTCCACATTTGAGAAGGGATAGACTTGTATTGCAGGCGGTACAGAGAAGGTTCACTAGATTGTCCCCCGGAAGGAAGAGGTTGTTCAGTGAGGAGAGGCTGAGTGAATTAAGTTGACAGACCCTGGAGCTCAAAACAATGTGTAAATGCTGAGGCAATGCTTCCATTCCTGTCCTCTGGGCAGACGAGCGGCAGATAAAGTAAATGTAAAGTAAAGTAAACTTTAAATAGAGTTTAGATATTAGTCATAAGTCAGGATTTTGACTAATAAATACTGCAATGAAGTTACAGTGAAATTCCCCCAGTCTCCATATTCCAGCATCTGTTCGCGTCAATGCACCTAATTAGATGAAGTTCAATGCAGAGAAGTGTGAGTTGATTCATTTTGAGAGTGGAGAAATAAAGGGAGAAACTCTTAAGGAAATGTAGGAACAACGGGATCTCAGTTTCTAAGTACAAAAGTAATTGAAGTTGGCTGGGCATGTTGAGAGAGCAGGTAATAAAGCAAATGGCATCCTACCTTTTATTGGAGGATTGAATACATGAATAAGAAGGTCAAGTTGAGCTTTAAAATACACTAGACAGGCCTCACCTGGAGCACTGAGTCCAGTGCTGAGCACCACAATTGAAGAAGGTTGTGAAGACATTGGAGAGAGTGCAAAGGAGATTCAAATGAATGATTCTATTGATAAAGATCTGTAGCTATGAAGGTAGATTTGAGAAGTCGGGTATTTTTCATGAGGCAAAGAAGTATGAGAAGATCTGTAGGGGGACAGGTAGCATTGAGGAAGCAAGGGGGAGGTCGGGGTGGGGGGACTGCAGAAGGACTTGGACAGGCTAGGAGAGTGAGCAGAGAAGTGGCAGATGGAATACAATGTGGAAAACTGTGAGGTTATGCACTTTGGAATGAGGAATGGAAGCATAGACTATTTTCTAAATGGGGAAATGCTTATGAAATCAGGAACACAAAGGGACTTGGGAGTCCGAGTTCAAGATTCTCCTGATGTTAATGTGCATGTGCAGTCGGCATTTAGGAGGGCAAATGTAATGTCGAGAGGGCAAGAATACAAGAGCAGGGATGTACTTCAGAGGCTGGCAAAAGCTCTGGTCAGACCCCATTTGGAGTATTGTGAGCAGTTTGGGGCCCGTATCTAAGGAAGGATGTGCTGGCCTTGGAAAGTGGAGGCTCACAAGAATGACCCCCGGAATGAAGAGTATGAGGAACGGTTGAGGACTCTTGGGTCTGTACTCATTGGAGTTTAGAAGGAAGAGGGGGGATCTTATTGAAACCTACAGGATACTGCGAGGTCTGGATAGAGTGGACATGGAGAGGATGTTTCCACGAGTAGGAAAAACTAGAACCAGAGGACACAACCTCAGGCTAAAGGGACGATCCTTTAAAACAGAAATTAGGAGGAATTTCTTCAGCGAGAAAGTGGAGAATCTGTGGAACTCTTTGCCGCCGAAGGATTTGGGAGCGAGGTGGTTGAGTGTTTTTTAAGACATAGGTAGATAGGTTCTTGATTAATAAGGGGATCAGGGGTTATGGGGAAAAGACAGGAGAATGGGAATGAGAAAAATATATGATTGAATGGTGCAGCAGGTTCGATGGGCAGAGTGGCCTAATTCTGCTCCTCTGTCTTATAATCTTTTATAAGAGAAAGAAGAGTGGCACAGTAGTTAGCACTGCTGCCGCACACTGACAGGGATCCAGTTTAATTCAGGCCTTGGGTGACTGTTCATAATTTCCACATTTTCTCTGTGTCCACATGGTTTTCCTCCGGGTGCTCTTGCAACCACCCCCCCTCCCGCCACACACACACTCCATTGATAGGGTAAGTGGGTTTACCGTGCTAAATTTCCCCTTATGTTCCTAGTATATTGAGATTAGGAAGGTTAACAAGGTAAATATGTGAGGTTGCGTGAATAGGTCAGAGAATCAGTGCAGACTCAATGGGACGAATGTCCACCTTCTGCACTTTAGGGATTCTATGATAGAGGTTTTCATGTTCCCATCAAGTGTTGATCAAGAACCAGGTGCACAATTTCAAAGTAAGTGTCAAAATTGTACGGATTCAATGCCTAATGTACACAACTTTGGACACTATAGGAACATTTTAACATGGCCAATCCACCTGACCTGCACATAGTTGAACCACGGGAGTAAACGAGAGCACCCAGGAAACCCACGGGGAGAAGGTGCTGATTTTGCACAGTCACCAAAGGCCAGACCCAAACCCGGGTTTCTGCGGCTGTGAGGAGGGGGAGTGGGATTAGATAGAATGCTGTTTCAATAAGGCAGTGTAGACTTGATGGTCAAATGGGCTGTAGTGCATTGCAAATATTCTGTGGTTTGAGAATCTAAAACATGGTCATATTTAATGGCGGAGCAGGCTTGAGGGGCCATGTGGTCCACTTCTGATCTGACTTATTGTGCTGCTGGGTCCAGAAAGCTGCTAATTGATTTCTCATATCAGAATTTACTCCAAACACCATTAATGCATCAACCCTGTGCTCACTGACAAACACTGACTCGTGGTTAACCAATGCCTCAATTTTAAAATTCTTATCCTTGTTTCCAAATCCCTCCATGTCGTCAGCTGTTCCTCCCTTTCATCGCCTCCAGCCCAGCAATCCTCTGAGATATCTGAGCTGCTCAGATTCTGGCCTAGTGAGCATTCCTGATTTGATTCACACCTCCATCTGACGAAGGAGCAGCACGCTCCGAAAGCTTATGGTATTTGCTACCAAATAAACCTGTTGGACTTTAACCTGGTGTTGTGAGACTTCTTACTGTGCTTACCCCAGTCCAACGCCGGCATCTCCACATCTTGATTCACTCCACCAGTGAGCTCTCTGGGTCTCGGTCTGGAATTGCCTCTTTAAACGCATCTCACTTGCTTTCCTCCTCGTTCATTTATTTCCTCTTTCCTTTCATGCGGGATTCACCTTTTGCACCCTCTGACTTTTGCCCCTTCAACTGCCATCACCGAATTATATTTGCACAACTATAATTCTGTGAGCGGTTTCACTTTAAGGATTCTTTCCGCCTCCAGCTCTCTGATTTCTCATTGGTTTCAGCTTCGGATCGAATTGAATGACGCAATGACGCTGGACTGGGACGGACGCTGATTGGTCAGTGCGTTGCGATTGGCTGGCAGAGATGTCAATAACATTGAGGGGCGTGTTTTGCCATCAGCGCGGTCTGTGATTGGTTATAATTGTGAGCGTCATTGACATGTGTTCTCTCAGTTCAAGCGGATGGAGCTCACGAATTGGATAAAGTAGCTGTCACTCAGTAGGCGCAGAGCGGCCATTGGATAACCGCGATGCGTCAATTTCCGAATGGTTTTCCCAGCTGCCGGTCACAGGCCGTTGGCGGGGATTTACCCCGGGCCCATCAGACACCGCGCGGAACGGCAGCAAATGTCCGGCAGGTGGCTTCAGTCCCCGGGCCCGGATCCTGAGCCCGCGGCGGGGCTCCGGGTGGATGAAGGGTTTCGGCAGCGGGAATCGCGTCCCGCCCGGCTGTGAATCCTCAGCTCAGGGTTTCCAATGGCAGTTTCCTGTGTAAACATGTCACGCTGCAGTTCGAAGTTTAACAACACCAGGTTAAAGTCCAACAGGTTTATTTGGTAGCAAAAGCCACACAAGCGTCTAACTTGTGTGGCTTTTGCTACCAAATAAACCTGTTGGACTTTAACCTGGTGTTGTTAAACTTCTTACTGTGTTTACCCCAGTCCAACGCCGGCATCTCCACATCACGCTGCAGTTCCCCAGGCTCAGCAGTGGCGGTTATACGAATTCCCTGCAGTCAGACCAATCAGCACAGAGACTGAGATCTTCCCGTGCTCTGTGTGTGGGGCTCAGTGCCACACTGGGTCAGAGCCCTTCACTCTGTATAGGCCAGGGAGAGATACTGGGATCTTTCGGTGCTCTGTTGGAACGGCACTGTGGCACAGTCGTTAGCACTGCTGCCTCACAGCGCCAGGGACCCAGGTTCAATTCCGGCCCTGGGTCACTGTCTGTGCGGAGTTTGCACATTCTCCCTGTCTCTGCGTGGGTTTCTTCTGGGTGCTCTGGCTTCCTCCCGCACTCCAAAGATGTGTGGTTTGGGTTGATTGGCCATGCTAAATTGACCCTAGTGTTAGTGGGATTAGCAGGGTAAATATGTGGGGTTAAGGGGATAAGGCTTGGGTGGGAATTTGGCCGGTGCAGACATGATGGGCCGAATGGCCTCCTGCACTGTAGGGATTCTCTGGTTCTGTGTTTGGGTGGGGCTTGATTGAGTGGATCTCCCTGATTGTTGGTTCTAATTACAACCTCAATCTCTTACAGTCAGTCTGGGTGCTCCTGACTGAGCAGAATGGCCTGATCTCACCACACACATTGAGATGGAGGAGCTGCCGCCTGGGATGAAGATGATTGAGAACTCCAGCCTTCTCCAGACTTGTTTACTGAGGCCCAGCCGTTCTTCATTATGTTTCCTCCGGGTGTCCTCTCCATCTGCTGTGAACAATGACCTGACAGTGGGAAGATATTGGAGTAGGATGGTGCAGTCAACCATGTCAAAGGCATGGATAGGTTGAGAAGGATGAGGAGGGATTGTTCAGTTGGGAAAGACTGCACTCATCTGGTTCTATTCTTATCTTTCTGCTCATATGCAGAATATCACCTGCAATGGTTTCTCTTCCCACTCCTGTGTTGTCGTCACCCAAATCCCCCAAGGATCTATCCGTGGCTCCCTCCTATTTCTCATCTAGACCTTACCCCTTGGTGACATTATCTGAAAACACAATGGTAGGTTTCATGTGTATGCTGATAACACCCAGCTCTACCTCACCGTCACATCTCACAACCAATCCCCTGTTATTAATGTATTAGACTCCTTCTCTGACCTCCAGTACTGGCTCAGCAGAGAATTCCCCCAATTAAATATTTGGAAGACCAAAGTTCCCACCACAAATTCCATTCCCAGTCACTGACTCCATCTCTCCCACTGGTCAATGTCTGAGGTTGAAACAAACCCTCATAATCTTTGGGACCTCATTGGACTCAGAAATGAGATTCTGACCACATATCTGTTCCTTCACCAAGATCACTTATTTCCAGCTGTGTAACATCACACATTATTTGTAATACCTCAGCTCACCCATACCTGAAACCCTCATCCATGCTTTTGTTACCTCGAGGCTTGATGATTCAAACACATTCCTGCCCAGCAGATTTCCTTCCCTAAAGGACATTTGTAAACCAGATACGATTTTATGAATAGCGACAATTAGATTTTTAATTGCAGATTCATATTCACACTCTGAATTCTCCCTCACAGCCATCTGAATTCTCGCTCCTTTCTACAGAGAACAGTGTAACTTCCCCTCACTATACCCCTTCTACCAATACTTGAATGGCATGCTGTACTGCAGTGCCAAGGTCAGTCAGCTCATTCACCCTGCAGCCCCCACTCTCATCCAAAGAAGCTGCAAGAACCTCAGAGCTATTGGACAGTTGCAGAAACTGACATAGCTGCCCTCTGATTCCTCTTAGCTGCCTCAGCTGCAGTCACTCCCTCCTGCCCCTGACCACTTGGCAAAACAGAAGATCCTATCACTACCTGTCAGGATTCCATCCCCTTAGCAGTTTAGTATAAATCCATCCCAACAGCACTAACAAAGCTCCATGGGAGGATGTTGGTCCCGTCCCTGTTCAGATGTAATCTGCCCAACTTGTACAGGTCCCAGCTCAGCCAAAAATGGTCGCAATGCCCCAGGAATCTAAAGCCATCCCTCCTGTACCATCTCTGCAGCAATGCAGTCATCTAATCTGTCTATACTCACTATTGCATCTCCTCTGAAGGTGCTGACTCTGGCTGAGTTCCATTCTACTGGTTCCTCTCCCTTTCTCCTGAAGGCAATGACTTTGATTGGGTTCAGCTCCACACTCACTAGTTTCTCTCTCTCTTCCCTTGAAGGTGATGATTCTGGATGGGTTCAGTTCCACACTGACTGGTCTCTCTCTCTCGTACGGAGAAAAATGTTGCCTGATCTCAAGGGTGTTGGCGAGGAGGAGAGGTTGAATAAACTGGGATTGTTTTCACTGAAAAGACGGAGGTTGAGGGTGACCTGATAGAGGTCTTCATAATCGTGAGAGGCATAGACAGGTTGAATAGGCAGAGGCTTTCTCCCAGGGTGGAAGTGGGCACATGTTCAAGGTGAGAGGGGGAAAGTTTAAGGGAGATGTGCGGGGGAGGATTTTCAGGCAGCGAATGGTGAGTGCCTGGAACAGGCTGCCACAGGAGGTGGTCAAAACAGGCATCTGGATGGGTACATGAATAGGAAAGGAATAGAGAGATACGGACTGAGTAAGGGCGGAAGCTTTTTTCTTCAGTTTACTTAGGGCACCATGTTCGGCACGGGCTTGGAGGGCCGAACGGCCTATTCTTTTGCTGCACTTTTCTTTGTTCTCTTTAAACAGCGAATAGAAACAGAAGGAGGCCATTTGGCGCCATGAGGCCCATCGAGCCTGCTCTGACATTCATTATGATCCTGGTTGATCAAATTCTCTTTCCTGATCCCACCTTCCACCCATATGCCTTGATCCCTTTAGCCCCAAGAGCTATATCTAATTCCTTCTTGACATCACACATTTTGGCCTCAACTACTTTCTGCATTAGCGATTTTCACAGATTCACACTCTCTGGGTGAAGACATTTCTCCTCACCTCAGTCCGAAAAGTTTTCCCCTTAACCTTACACAAAGAATATCCATAACATTCTTCCCGAATCTACGCTTTCTAGTCCTGTTAGAATTTTATACGTTCCTATGAGACCCTCTCAATCTTCTAAACTCCAATGAACATAAGGATAAAAGCTTCTCTGGCGTTTGGACATTCACACCCTTTATTCTCTCTCTGGACAGCTATTAGCAGTCTTTTTCCCTGGATTCTATGGCTTTGACTCATCTTTCATTCCTTCCCCCTGCAGTATAAATATCTCCCACTTTCTATGCCTTTTAGCTTTGACAAAATGTCATCTGGACTCGAAATGTCAGCTCTTTTCTCTCCTTACAGATGTTGCCAGGCCTGCTGAGATTTTCCAGCGTTTTCTCTTTTAGTTCCAATGAACATAATGCTAACTGACTTCATCTTTCCTCATATGACAGACTTGCCATCCCAGGAATCCACCTGGTAAACCTTTGCTGCACTCTCCCTGCAGCAAGGACATCCTCCCTCAGATAAGGACACCAAAACTGCACACAATACTCCAGATGTGGCCTCATCATTGCCCTGTACAATTGCAGTAAAACATCATTTTTCCTATACACAAATCATCTTGCTTTCAAGGCCAACATAACATTTGCCTTCTTTTTGCCTACTGTACCTACGAACTTCCTTTCAGCGACTAAACAAAGAACAGCACAGGAACAGGCCCTCTGGACTACCAAGTCTGTGCCACCACAGATGCCTCTTTATAATGACTTCAATCGGGCCATTGAGGTTGGCCTATTGGAGTATGAATTCCTTGACTAAGGATCCAATTGATCGGCCAATCAGGGAGTCTTTGCCTTGTACTTAACCGGGAGTGTCAGTTCCTTTGACACCCCCGGAGGTAGACTGCTAACTGTTAGCACTCTGTGTACTGCTGTTAGAGTTGTAAATGAAGGGGTTTTGGTGAAGGGACGTCTGCCTCCGAAGAATTATTACAGCTCTCTAATATTTTCATGCCACTGCGTGGTCCATTTCCCTCTGTTCCCGGCCTATTCATGTATCTATCCAGATGCCTCTTGAACGTTATAGAATCTGCTTCCACTACTTCCTCCGGCAGCATGTTCCAGGCATTCACCACCCTCTGTGTGAAAAACTTGCCCCTTACATCTCTTTTAAACTTTCCCCCTCTTTCTCGCAACCTGTGCCCCTGAGTAAGTCACCTTTCGACACTGGGAAAAAGGCTCTGACTATCTACTCAACCAAGCCTGTCATAATCTTGTAAACCTCTATCAGGTCCCCCCTCATCCTCTGACGCGCCAATGAAAATATTCCAAGTTTGTTCAACCTTTCTTTCCAGTCCATATCCTCCAAGCCAGGCAACATCCTGGTAAATTTCTTCTGCACCCTTTCCAATGCATCAACGTCCTTCCTCCAATGTGGCACTCAGAATTGTACACAATACTCCAAATGTGGCCTAACCAAAGTCTTACATAGCTGCAACATGATTTTCCATCTTGTATAGCTTCAACATGATTTTACTGACTGATGCACAAGGACACCTAGGTCTCGCTGAGTATCCACCTCCATCGATTTACACCCATTCAAATAATAATCTGCCTTGCCATTTTTGCTACCAAAGTGGATAATTAAATGGGTAACCACATATTTATCCACATTATACTCCATGTGTGGGTTCAGACTGTCCAAATCTCGCTGAAGGATCTCAGCATCCTCCTCACAGCTCACTCTCCCATCCATTATTGTATCATCTACATATCTGGAGATAATACATTTATTTACCACGTCCAAATCATTAATAAATTATATAAATCGTTGGGGTCCTAGCACAGATCCCTGCAGTACCCCACTAATCACTGCCTGCCAATTAGAAAAAGGACCCATTCATGCCATCTCTTTGCTTCCTATCTGCTGACCAGTTTTCTATCCATCTCAAGACACTACCCGCAATCCCATGCACTTCAACTTTACATAGTAGAAGGGCAGCCCGGTGGCACGATGGTTATCTCTGCTGCCTTACAGCACCAGGGACCGGATTTGATTCCCAGCTTGGGTCACTGTCTGTGTGAGTCTGCACATTCTCCCCGTCTCTGCATGGGATTCCTCCGGGTGTTCCGGTTTCCTCCCACAGTCTGAAAGACATGCTGTGGTTAGGTGTATTGGCCATGCTAAATTCTCCCTCAGTCTTCCTGAACAGGAGCCGGAGTATGGTGACTAGGGGATTTTCACAGTAACTTCATTGCAATGTTAATGTAAGCCTACTTGTGAAACTAATAAATAAACTTTAAACGTAAAAACGTTATGTGAGATTTTGTCCAAAGTTTTCTGGAACTCTAAATGAACCACATCCACCGGTTCTCCCTGGTCAACTCTACTAGTTACATCAAAGAATTCCAGTAGTATTGTCAAGCATGATTTCTCTTTTGTAAATCCATGCTGACTTTGTCTCTTTATATCATTGCTTTCCAAACGCTTGATAATGGTCATTGGTTCCCTCTTTCTTCTCTACCTCTGTTTTTGAAAACAGGTCTTAGATTATTTACGTCTCTATCCCCTGAAGGTGCTGACCCTGGGTGGGTTCAGTTCCAAACTCACTGGTGGCTCTCCCCTCTCCCCAAGGTGCTGACTCTGGCTGGTTCATTTCTGCACTCATTAGTTCCTCTCTCTGTGTCCTGAAGGTGCTCATATCTGATCCTCTATCTCAATGCCACATTCTCATTTTTTTCCCAATACTCCTTGATGCCATTAAAATCTAAAAAAAAATCTCTCCTTCTTGAATACATTCAGTGACTTGGTCGCCACAGTTTCTGAGGTAAAGAATTCCATAGGATCACCACCCTCTGTGTGAAGAAATCTTTCCCCGTCTCATTCCTAAATGGTCTACCCAGTATCCTAAGACTGTGTCCCCTTGTTCTACATTCCCCAACTAGGTGAAACATCCTTCCTGCAGCTAGTCTGTCCAGCCCTGTTAGGATTTTGTATGTTTCAATCAGATCTCCTCTCATCCTTTCCTTTCTGTTTTTCACACCAAAGTGTATAACTTCACACTTAGCCGTGTTGTCCTGCATCTGCCATGTATTTGCGCACTCACTCAACTTGTCTAAATCACTTTGAAACCTCCTTGCATCACCCTCTCAACTCACAATTTTGCCCAGTTTTATGTCGTCAGCAAACGTGGAAATGTTACATAGAACAGTACAGCACAGAACAGGCCCTTCGGCCCACGATGTTGTGCCGAGCTTTATCTGAAACCAAGATCAAGCTATCCCACTCCCTATCATCCTGGTGTGCTCCATGTGCCTATCCAATAACCGCTTAAATGTTTCTAAAGTGTCTGACTCCACTATCACTGCAGGCAGTCCATTCCACACCCCAACCACTCTCTGCGTAAAGAACCTACCTCTGATATCCGTCCTGTATCTCCCACCACGAACCCTATAGTTATGCCCCCTTGTAATAGCTCCATCCACCCGAGGAAATAGTCTTTGAACGTTCACTCTATCTATCCCCTTCATCATTTTATACACCTCTATTAAGTCTCCCCTCAGCCTCCTCCGCTCCAGAGAGAATAGCCCTAGCTCCCTCAACCTTTCCTCATATGACCTACCCTCCAAACCAGGCAGCATCCTGGTAAATCTCCTCTGCACTCCTTCCAGCGCTTCCACATCCTTCCTATAGTGAGGTGACCAGAACTGTATATTTGGTTCCCTCATCCAGGTCATTTATATATATGGTGAGGAGCAGTGGGAATCATTCAAAAAGGAAATAGAGAGAGTACAGGGCCAACATGTTCCCATAAAGGTGAAGGTGGGAGCAAAAACATTCAGAGAATCCTGGATGGTGAGGGATTTATAGCATTGGAGCAGGAAAACTTGGGAGATTATCGCAGAGAGAGGGGGCTTGAAACAATGGATGCCCTGGAGTATAGAACGTGCAGGGAATGTAATTTGAAAATAAATTAGCAGAGCGAAGAGCTATAAAAAACACCAGCGGGCAAAATAAAGGAAATCCCACGGCTGAGGCGGGATCCTAATCGAGGTGTACAAAATTAGGAGGGACATTGAGAGGGTAGATAGAAATAAACTTTTCACCTTAGTGGAGGGGTCATTTGGCAGGGGGAATAGGATAAACGTAGGGGCCAGGAGATTTAGAGGGATTTGAGGAAAAGCATTTTCACCCAGAGGGTGGTGGGAATCTGGAACTCACTGCCTGGAAGGGTGGCAGAGACATGAACGCTCACAACATTGAAATTAACATTTGCAATGCTGTAGAATATGAGAGTCTATGCCAAGTGCTGAAAAATGGGATTAGAATCATAGAGTACCTCCAGAGCAGAACGAGGCCATTCGGCCCATCGAGTCTGCACCGACCACAATCCAACCAGCCCCTGTTGCTATCACCTCACATATTTACCCTGCTAATCCCCGTGGCACGAGGAGTAATTTCGCAAAGCGAATCAACCCAACCCCCACATCTTTGGACTGTGGGAGAAAACCGGAGCATCCGGAGGAAACCCCTGAAGACACGGGGAGAATGTGCAAACTTCACACAAACAGTGACCCGAGACCGGAATTGAACCCGGGTCCTCGGCGCTGTGAGGCAGCAGTGCTAACCACTGTGCCACCGTGCCGCCGAATGGGCATAGGTAGGTGCTGATGGCCAATGCAGACACGATGGGCTGAATGGCCTTTTTCTATGCTGTAAAATTCTCTGACTCTATGACTTCTTAAAGAGGTCCTTCATTGGCTGTCCTTTGGGAAATCCTGAGAAAATGATTGGTTCGATAGAAATGAAAATCTCTTGTCTTTTCTCTGGTGTCTTACACTTTGCTCCTTGCTTCCTGACTGGAATCTCCAAACTGGGGGAATTGTGGATCCTGGTGACATCACCCTGTTGGGTAGGAAGCTATTGTCACAGAGTCCTGTGTTGTCAATGTACCGACCTGTTACCATAGTTACCCAGTTTCATAGAACATAGAACATAGAACATTACAGCGCAGAACAGGCCCTTCGGCCCACGATGTTGCACCGACCAGTTAAAAAAAAAAACTGTGACCCTCCAACCTAAACCAATTTCTTTTCGTCCATGAACCTATCTACGGATCTCTTAAACGCCCCCAAACTAGGCGCATTTACTACTGATGCTGGCAGGGCATTCCAATCCCTCACCACCCTCTGGGTAAAGAACCCACCCCTGACATCGGTTCTATAACTACCCCCCCTCAATTTAAAGCCATGCCCCCTCGTGCTGGATTTCTCCATCAGAGGAAAAAGGCTATCACTATCCACCCTATCTAAACCTCTAATCATCTTATATGTTTCAATAAGATCCCCTCTTTCACTGGATGCTGACAGAATGTTTACCATTGATTTGGTGTTCTACCTGCCAGCTGTTCATGCAGAAAACAGATGCTGTGAGTGAGCATTGTCCCCCTCCCACTTACAGCAATGATAGTGACAATCTGCATTATTGGGACGAGAGTCATAGTCATAGAGTCATGGAGATTCACTGCTGGAAACAGGCCCTTTGGCCCAACTCGTCCATGCTGTCCTGTTTTTACCAATAAGCGAGTCCCAATTACCTGCATTTGGCCCATATCCCTCCATGCCAACCTTACCCATGTAACTGTCTAAAAGTTTTTTAAAAGACAGAATTGTCCCCGCATCTGCTACTACCTCTGGCAGCTCGTTCCAGACACTCACCATCCTCTGTGTGCAAAAACTGTCCATCTGGACCCTTTTGTGTTTCTCCTCTCTCACCTATACCCTCCACTTTTAGACCCCCCCCCTACCTTTGGGAAAAGATGTTGACTATCTACCTCATCTATGCCCCTCATTATTTTATAGCCCTCTATAAGATCACCCCTCAGCCTCCTACGCTCCAGAGAAAAAGGTCCCAGTCTATCCAGTCTCTCCTTGTAACTCAAACCATCAAGTCCCGGTAGCATCCTAGTAAATCTTTTCTGCACTCTTTCCAGTTTAATCATATTCTTTCTATCATAGGGTGACCAGAACTGTACACAGTATTCCTAGTGTGGCCTTACCAATGTCTTGTACAACTTCAACAAGACATCCCAACTCCTTTGTGACGATAAATGGACCAATACATTGCATTGCCATTCTTACAGTTGTTAATGAAGTGAAAAAGCTGGTGCTTAATGAAATGCCTCTCGGGGAAATCTGCTCGAATGTAAAAATGCCGCAGAATGCTCAATTATTATTGTTTCTGCTCAACCAGCCCCAGAAGCTTGGAAGATGGAAGTTCCCGATTGGTCTGAAGTCAGAGACGAAGAGGAGCCAAGTTTCAACAACTTGCTGACAGACATCAAAGTCAGCAGCTTTGGAGCAAGGAGACCCTCGGACAGGGCATTCAGCGTAACCAAGCCCCTGGAACATCACCGCTTCTGGAGACCAGAGAAGGTGTGAGGCAAGGCAGGATGCTCGATTGATCGAAGGTGGGACCTCAATCATTGGTGAAGTCTCCTACTCCGGTTTGAAGTGGAGGAAATTAGTCAGGATGGAAGTGGTGACGAGATTCACAGTCACTCCCTCAGTTTAGAGTCCATTTTTAAGGCAATCTGTGCAGCGACTCCACTCTGGGATCGATGTCAGATCAGCTCACCAGACGGTAGGAGGACTGGAACACAAATGACGTCACAAAATACTTCCTCAAATGCTTCGCTGTGCAGTTCAAAACCTGGAAGGCCGGGATTCGAGTCACGTTACACAGGCGACTGGGAAAAGTACTGTCAGATTAATCAGACCACTGGCCAATATTGGAAAGACACAAAGCCCAGCAGAGGGAAGTCAACATGAATTTTCACTTTTAATATTTCTTTTTCACTCTGAATAACTTATTGTGTTTGTATAATTATCCTAAATGTTTCACATTAATACAAATACTCAGAAAATTTAGCATTGCCAGCTAAGTGTAACCGGGAACAATGACCTGTCCGTTCAGTTTGGGGAACACTTCCTGACAGAGGAAGATTGGGACATGAAAGCTTCTCCCTATCAGCTCCTTCCAGTTCCCTCCACAATTCTGAACACCTCTATCAAATCTCCTTTCAACCTTCTCTTTGTCAAAGAGAACAGACCCAAATTCTCCAATCTACCGATGTAACTGAACTTCCGCATCCCTGGACCCATACCCAGAGATTTATTGCGCCCTCGCTAATCCTTCACATCCTTTCTAAACTCTGCTGTCCAGATCAGAGTGCAATACTCCAACTGAGGCCAAACCAGGGTTTTATACAGGTTTCCCTCAACTTGCTTGCTCTTGTACTCTGTGCCCCTACTGATAAAGCTCACCAAACCAAATACTTTTGTAACCACACTCTCAACCTGCCACCCAGACAGCAATTATTAGTGTCACATTTAACCGCAGGTCCCTCTGCTCCTGCTTGCCTTTACAATTGTACCATTTTTATCCTGTGTCTCCCTTTCCTGCCAACTGAAATGAATCATTTCACACTTCTCTGCTTTAAATTGGTCTTGTCTGACTAATCCACAAGCTGCCTAAGAAACAACACTCACAGTTCACAATGCTGCCATGTACTGTGTAATTACCACAGTTTGAATGTGTGCTCTGTGCAGCATTGCCGATGTCTCTAAAATGTATCAGGAAGAGCAGGATTCCAAACACCAACCCTCTTGGGATCCCATTTTAACCGATCCACTCCAACTAAAAACATTTCCCACTGCTGTGTTTCCTGTCACTCAGTCAGTTTCCTATCCATGTTGCTGCTGTCCCTTTTATTCTATCAGCTCCAAATGTTCCCACAAGTTTGCTGTGTGCCCCTTTATTTATAAAATGCTGATTCTTACAACCTTTTCTGAAGAGGTGTGTTTACCATTTGCAATTCTCCAATCCTCTGGCACCACTCATATAACTAGCTGGGTTAGAAAAAAATTACCCATTGCCTCTGCAATTTCCACCCCTATTTCCCTCAGTATCCATGGATCCGTCTCTTCCAGTAACAAGAACACAGCAATTAAGAACAGACATTGACCACATGGCACATTGACTCTGTTCCACCATTCAATTCGATCATGACTCATTTATTTATTTATCTTTATTGCCGGACAGTGAAAACACAGTCACAGTATTAAAAACAAGAACAGCAGCAACAACATCTACATAGATAGAAATCACACTAGGTTTCTGACAAGTTTTCTAAAAGTCACTATATTTTCAGCATTCACAACAAAATCAGGCAAAGCATTTGAAATATCAACAGTTCTATGTGAGGAAAACAAACTGTGACTATGAAGGCTTGAACCAAATTTCTGCAGCTTATACTCGCGCCCACCCAACATACAGTAACTGAGAATAAAGAACATTTCAGCCTTGGGTAGTAAGGCCATAGTAAATTTCCATGTCAAATTAAAATGTATCAATTTACAAACTTGAACTAAACCAGAAATCAGCCTTCTCGAAAGAATGCAATCCAAGAATTCTTAATCCCAATAAAGTATTCCCCTCATGCCTTCCATTTTCCTGGTAACATGTCTTTGCACTCTCTCTTTCAGCTGTATATCTTTCTGGAAGTGTGGAATCCAAACTGTGGATGCAGACTCCAGATGTGGGCATACCAGCTGCTTATAGAGTTTCAGATCTTGGGGTTCAACTCCACTTTACTCCTCACTCACTTAATTCTCTGAGCAACATAAATTTGTCTATTTCTGCCTTTACTGTCATAGAATCCCTATGGTGCAGATGGAAGCCATTTGACCCATCAAGTCTGCACTAACATAACCCTACATATTTATCCCGCTAATCCCCCAGAACCAATACATTTGTGATACGAAGGGGCAATTTAGTATTGCATATCCATCTGACATTCGGAGCTTGGGAGGAAACAAACATGGGGAGGACATGCAAGCTCCACGCAGACAATCACCCGAGGTGGAATTGAACCTGGGTACCGGGCGCTTAGAGGCAGCAATGCGAACCACTGTGCCACCCCTAGTGTATAAATAATGGAGCATGTCAAAGGATCACAACGCAGTGAGTGCAGAAATTTATTCTCATTTCAGTCCTTAATGATCTGATCCTTACACTGAACCTGCTTAAACAACCTCCCAATGTCCATAAAATCAAACCCCTTCAGATTCGTGTATGTTTTAATGTTTTGCCTCTCATGCTTCTGAATCACAGAGAATACAGACCCAGTTTACTAAGGGTTGTATCATATGAAACCCTTTGTTAGTGATTGAAGCATAATGTGAAAACCCTTTCCCACAGCGAGTAGTTCAGCTCTGGGATGCATTGTCTGACAATGTGGTGATGCAGCTTCAAGTGAGGCATTGAGAAGGGAATTCGATTGTTAAAGTTTCATTGGAACGGTGGCACAGTGGTTAGCACTACTGCCTCACAGCATCAGTGTGGAGTTAACATGTTGTCCCTGTGTCTGCATGGATTTTCTCTGTGTGCTCTAATTTCTTCTCACAGTCCAATGCTGAGCAGATTAAATGGATTAGATATGATAAATTGCCCCTTAGTGTCCCAAAATGTGCAGGTTAAGGGGTTAGCCATCGTAAAAATGCACGAAAGATGTTCTTTCAGAGAGTCAGTGCAGACACGATGGGCCGGCTGGCATCTTTCTGGACTGTGGAGTATGAGGGATCCAAGGGATACTCAGTGCTTTCATTGGTGAAGCCAAGGATGCCATCCACTTTTCTAATAACTCTCTTAAAATCTCTCGCGTTCAAAGATCTCTCTGAACCTCAGAACACTCTGAGCCTGCACACTCTTTAGAACTGGACCATTCAGTTTCTTTCGCCTCTCCCCATCTCTTCTGTCAAAATGCAGCACTGTTCCTGAGTGTGGCATTAATAATGTGAGAGCTGAGACCGCAGCTTCTGTCTCCCCAAGAGAATCTTTCTGGATAAAGTGGAAATTTACAAGGATTTCTGTCACTGAGACATTGTCTGGCTGTCTGTGTCTCACTGCCCTAACTCAAACTGTCTCTGTCTATCCCTCCACCCCCTCTCATCCACTCTATATGAAGGCGGGATATTGTTGTTTAGTGACTGAGTGCACACAATCTGTATCTTCATCTGATCAAATAGAATTCAGCTTGTGAACAATATCATCATTTCAACCAGTTCTGGGTTAAATCAGGCACAGCTCTGATTGGCTGCAGCCCGCTGAATCTGGGGAGCAGACACTGTGAGCATTGCCAGCCTCAAAGGCTTTAACCCTTACTGAGCTGGGAAACTCCAAATAATCCCTGAGAATCCACAGCACAGTGCGAGAGGAGAGGAAAGCCTGTCCTGGGAGCTGTCAATCTGAGACACAGTTTGACCCTGTCAATGTGCAGATGTGAACCTGCTCCTTCCATTCTCAAACTGTTATAACCAGGAACACAGAACGCCCAGTAATGACCAGCTTGTTGCAATGTGTTTGAATGAACACGATGTCATATCATCTAAGCAGCATTTTGAAATTCTCAATCATTCAATGTATTCTGATGAAATGTATTTCTTGTGCTCTGTGTGTCATTACATAAGAATCTTCCTCTGATATGAGACCTTGTTTTGGCCTTGTGCCCCTGATGCTGATTATTTTCATTCTGCTCACGTTATGATATTTCTCATGGAACCAGAGAAAGAACCAGAGAAAAGTAACAGCACAGAGGGGACCCATTCGGCCTATCTTGTCCATGGCAATCTGAGGATACCCAGATGTCCTTTCCAAACTCACCTTCCTGCACCTGGCCCGAAGCCATGCAGCTGAAAGCATGACAGAGACCCAAATACTGCATGCCAACAATTCACTAGGATTTGCGACTCTGTGGCTGCCTGAAGCAGCCGAAGTAAATATTTCCAGTCATAATCGCTGTGAGCAGGGTTCAAACCTGCGCGGGGAAAGCCCAGTCGATGTCGAGTTGAACGCCTTAACCACTTGGTCATCGCAGCTGCATATTCGTGAGGATAATATAACCACCTCAGTAGCATTTATATTCACTTCATCAGGCACCATGATTGTGCAGAGCACAGTGTGTGAGCTGAAATGTGTTCCTCAACCTTTACTTTGTATCTTTGTCTCTGACTGAGAACTCATTTATTCGGTCAGGGACCTGTTTTCCTATTTCAATATTTTTTCATCAGAAACGAATTACGTCCGAACAAAAATTGAAAAAGAGAAATCTCTATTTAATTCCTGTCAAATGTTGTGTTCGCACTGTTTTTGTCCACTCGGTTTAAAACACATGAGGCCGTGGATAAGGTTCTAAATAAATTATCACTGCGATGGCCGGGAATCGAACCCGGGTCAACTGCTTGGAAGGCAGCTATGCTCACCACTATACCACCATCGCTCAATATACTTAAACAACTGTTATTTTAATCAGTTATTATTACAGAACTACCTTATTTGCTGATTTTGTCAGGCACGAGGTGTGTCCATTGCACAGTTTGTAAACTGAACCTGTCTTGTCTTGTTTTTCTGGACAGTTTAAGCCGCCGTTTTATTATTGTTTCTGACTGGGAACTAATTGATTAGTTTTGAGGCATGTTCTTTCATTTAAACAACTGAAAGCAAATTGAAGCTGGATTTTCCATTAGAAACACAGTGGTGATGAGAATCTTTAGTGAATTTTATTTCAGGAGTGCCCACCTACTGTTGTGACCTGTGATAGCGAATTAAATAAATCACCATTGTGATGGTCAGGAACTGACCATTGGTCAAATGCTCGCACAGTCACCACCATCACACACTTGGCTCTGCCACTCTCTCAGTGCGAAAGGTCAGCTCTTGACAGTGAATCTGGTTTCCTCCAGGGCCAATCGGAGGATGGTCAGAAACTGTCTGTCACTCTCAGAAACTCCATTATCAGCGAGTGTGGGATGATTATTGAACTGGCTGTCACTGGTTGGTGACGTTGTGATTTACTGTTACCTGTCAGTGCAGGAGAAACAAATAAAACAGGAAATCTAGAGACTCCGAGAGCAGATAATTTATACTTTCATAGTACAAACTAAACAAACATAGGGCTGTCTGCAATCATTGTAATAACTGAAAAAAAAAGGATTGGCTTGGCCACGGAATCTGGTGAACAGATATGGTCCTGCACCACATGGACTGCAGCGGTTCCAGAAGGCAGCTCACCACCACCTTCCCAAGGGCAATTAGGGATGGGCAATAAATGCTGACCCAGACAGCGACACCTACATTCCATGAATGAATTCAAAGACAATCTGTGGGGAGCGGGCCTCAGAGTGTTTAACAGTTACTGAGGTGAAAAACTATAAATAACCCCCTGGAATCCGGAGCAAAGCCCGGAAGGAGGAGAAATTCCGTCCTGGGACCTTACATTTGGTGAAAGTTTTGTCCTGTGAATGTGTAGATGTGAATATTGTGTAAGAGAGAGTGTATGAAAGGGACGGGCGAGTCAGACTAATCCAACTGTGTTTGTGTGTCTGTTCTGATCATGAGATCTCCGAGTCTCTCTTGTGTAAAATAAAATGATTTTTCAATCAAAGATACCCGCTAAACCGCCTGCTGAGCCCCAAAGTTAGATTTCAAAGCAATTGTTTCATTAAATTAAGGATTTCAGTGGAAAAGTAGAGAACATGTCAGCGATCGCATGTGAGAGCGCGATCAGTGCAGCAGTAAAATGGGTTTCAGTGGAAAATGGAGTCCTCAGTTCGAGTGAAACCTTTTCAACAGCAAACGTTCATGTGTCAGAGACATGAAGGATGTGAGCTGGATCTCTGGACAGGCGGAATTTCTTTGCAATGGGAGAGTTTGTGAGGAGAGAGAAACACAGAGAGGCTGGAGGTGCCGGGAGCTGACTGCACCTTGTCTCTGCTCCGTCCGCTCTCTGCCTTTAAGTTGCTCTGTGCCGCCACCACTGGGTTCATTTCGGATTCAGTTCTGATTGGCCGACAAGAGGTGAGGCCACATTGGATTTGGTACTGGGAAATTAACCGGGCCAAGTGTTAGATTTGGTTGTGGGAGAGCACATTGGAGATAGTGACCACAATTCGGTGTATTTTGTTATTGCAATGGAGAGGGATAGGGTTGTACGGCAGGGCAAGGTTTACAATTGGGGGAGAGGTAATTAGGATGCTATTAGGCAAGAATTAGGGGGCATAAGTTGGGAACAGAAACTGTCAGAGAAAGGAATTAATGAAAAGTGGAACTTTTTCAAGGAACAAATACTGGATGTCCTTGATAGGTATGTCCCTGTCCGGCAGGGAGGAAATGGCCGAGTGAGGGAACCATGGTTCCCGAAAGAGGTGGAATGTCTTGTGAAAAGGAAGAGGGAAGCTTATGTAGGGATGAGGAAACAAGGTTCAGATGGCTCGATTGAGGGTTACAAGTTAGCAAGGAATGAGCTGAAAAAGGGGCTTAGGAGAGCTAGGAGGGGACATGAGAAGTCCTTGGCGGGTCGGATCAAGGAAAACCCCAAGGCTTTTTACTCTTATGTGAGGAATAAAAGAATGACCAGGGTGAGGTTAGGGCCGGTCAAGGACAGTAGTGGGCACTTGTGTATGGAGTCTGTAGAGATAGGCGAGGTGATGAATGAATACTTTTCTTCAGTGTTCACCAAGGAGAGGGGCCATGTTTTTGAGGAAGAGAAGGTGTTACAGGCTAATAGGCTGGAGGAAATAGATGTTTGGAGGGAGGATGTCCTGGCAGTTTTGAATAAACCGAAGGTCAATAAGTCCCCTGGGCCTGATGAAATATATCCTAGGATTCTTTGGGAGGCAAGGGATGAGATTGCAGAGCCTTTGGCTTTGATCTTTGGGTCCTCGCTGTCCACGGGGATAGTGCCAGAGGACTGGAGAATGGCGAATGTTGTTCCTCTGTTTAAGAAAGGGAATAGAAATGACCCTGGTAATTATAGACCGGTTAGTCTTACTTCGGTGGTTGGAAAATTGATGGAAAAGATCCTTAGGGATGGGATTTACGACCATTTAGAAAGATGCAGATTAATCCGGGATAGTCAGCACGGATTCGTGAAGGGCAAGTCGTGCCTCACAAATTTGATTGAATTTTTTGAGGAGGTAACTAAGTGTGTTGATGAAGGTAGGGCAGTTGATGTCATATACATAGATTTTAGTAAGGCATTTGATAAGGTCCCCCGTGGTCGGCTTATGACGAAAGTGAGGAGGTGTGGGATAGAGGGAAAGTTGGCCGATTGGATAGGTAACTGGCTGTCTGATCGAAGACAGAGGGTGGTGGTGGGTGGAAAATTTTTGGATTGGAGGCAGGTTGCTCGCGGAGTGGCACAGGGATCAGTGCTTGGTCCTCTGCTCTTTGTGATTTTTACTAATGACTTGGAGGAGGGGTCTGAAGGGTGCATCAGTAAATTTGCTGATGACACCAAGATTGGTGGAGTAGTGGATGAGGTGGAGGGCTGTTGTAGGCTGCAAAGAGACATAGATAGGATGCAAAGCTGGGCTGGAAAATGGCAAATGGAGTTTAACCCTGATAAATGTGAGGTGATTCATTTTGGTAGGACTAATTTAAATGTGGATTACAGGGTCAAAGGCAGGGTTCTGAAGACTGTGGAGGAACAGAGAGATCTTGGGGTCCATATCCACAGATCTCTAAAGGTTGCCAGTCAAGTGGATAGAGCTGTGAAGAAGGCCTATAGTGTGTTAGCTTTTATTAACAGGGGGTTGGAGTTTAAGAGCCGTGGGGTTATGCTGCAACTGTACAGGACCTTGGTGAGACCACATTTGGAATATTGTGTGCAGTTCTGGTCACCTCACTATAAGAAGGACGTGGAAGCGCTGGAAAGAGCGCAGAGGAGATTTACCAGGATGCTGCCTGGTTTGGAGGGTAGGTCTTATGAGGAAAGGTTGAGAGAGCTAGGGCTGTTCTCTCTGGAGCAGAGGAGGTTGAGAGGAGACTTAATACAGGTTTATAAAATGATGAAGGGGATAGATAGAGTGAATGTTCAAAGACTATTTCCTCGGGTGGATGGAGCTATTACAAGGGGGTGTAACTTTTGGGTTCGTGGTGGGAGATATAGGAAGGACATCAGAGGTAGGTTCTTTACGCAGAGAGTGGTTGGGGTGTGGAATGGACTGCCTGCAGTGATAGTGGAGTCAGACACTTTAGGAACATTTAAGCGGTTATTGGATAGGCACATGGAGCACACCAGGATGAGAGGGAGTGGGATAGCTTGATCTTGGTTTCAGATAAGCTCGGCACAACATCGTGGTCCGAAGGGCCTGTTCTGTGCTGTACTGTTCTATGTTCTATGATTCTCACACACATTTTCCACACACTCTCTGATAGGATTGAAACTGTAGCCGCCGAAACGGGTCCTCCAGCCGCTGCCGCTCAAGGCAAATCTCCCAGGAAGAAGGCGGCGGCTCCCCAGTCTGCGGCAGCTAGTCCCAAGTTAGGCGAGCAGATCTTCAATGTTGTGGCGGGTTGCAGCGATCGCAAGGGGATGTCCCTGGCCGCGATAAAGAAAGCTTTGGCTCGCAATGGAGTGGATGTGGGGAAGCGCGCCTCCCAGATCAGGTTCACTATCAAGAGGAAGGTGGAGAAAGGCTCTCTGGTGCCGACCAAGGGACAGGGCGCCTCCGGCTCCTTCAAACTCGCTAAGAAGGAAAGGCCAGGGAAAATGGGAAAGAAGATGAAGAAACCAACAGCCAAGAAATCTTTAGTAAAGAAAACAGCGGCCAAGAAGGTGACAACAAAGGAACCCGCAGCCAAGAAACCCGCAGCAAAGAACATTCCTGTGAAGAAATCAACAGTGAAGAAAACAAGCAGCAAGAAGGCGGCAACTCCAAAAAAGGCGGTGAAGAAAGCAGCCCTGAAGAAAAATTCTCCTGTGAAGAAGGTGACGGGCGGAAAGTCTGTCAAAAAAGTGACTAAATCGAAAGCCAAACCCAAAGTGAAAGCAGCAAAAGCGAAGAAAGCGTCAGGAAAGAAGTGAAACAACCCGAGCAAATTGTTAACCTCTGAACCCAAAGGCTCTTCTCAGAGCCACCCACATCTCTCAGGAAGGAGCTGATCCCGCAAGAAAATGATTCCTGTCCTGCGGCCCGGCTCATTCTCAATAGAGATAATTTCAAATTCAGACTAAAGCAAAACACTGCAGACGCTGATTTTCATTTGAATTTCACATTTGTTCAATCGCCACTTTCTCTCATAATAAAGATGTCTGGTAGATTCAGTATGAATCTACACTGGCGGCTAAACACTGCTTTCCATCTTCCTTGGAATCCAGACAGTGGCCATTCGGCCCCTCGAGTCTGCACCAACGGGAATCCTACCCAGTTCCTATCCCCATAACCCTATTTATATATCCTAATAACCTCCTGATTCTCCGGGGCAATTTAGCATGGCCCATCAACCGAACTCACATATCTTTGGAGTGTGGGAGGAAACCGGAGCACCCAGAGGAAGCCCACGCAGGGGGAATGTGTAATCTCCACACAGGGCAGTGACCCAAGCTGAGAATTGAACACAGGTCCCTTGCGCTGTGAGGTTGCAATGGTAGCCACTGTGCCGCCCCAAAATCAATATCAGGAGTGGGATTTGAACCCACGCCTCGAGAGGAGACTGCAACCTGAACACAACAACTTAGACCGCTCGGCCACCCTGTCTCCCTTAATTTTAACAGAGGAGATTGCCTCAGACAGCCGCAATAAGGTTTTTGTAAACAGCTGGAAGCGGATGTGGGTGAGGATGTTACTGAGAAAGATTCTTGTGATGGAATAGACTGTGTTTAGGTCGAAATATTACTAAGTGGGAATTATAACAGGACCAGGTTTAAAAACACAAAAGGACAAAGTCACGACTCGAAACGTTAACTCTGTCTCTCTCTCCCTTCACAAAAGCTGCCGGAGCTGCTGATTATTTGCAGCATTTTCTGTTTTGATTCCATACTTCAAAGCTCCGGGTTTGTGGAAACTCTTGTGTGTGAAGAATGGCTCTGGAAGGGTTTGTGTGGGGAGCTGTGTTTCGCTTCCATTGTTAATAAACGGGTTGAAATTGGAGGTTGCAGAAACTTGAGGTGGAGCTGAAAGATCAGGGGCCGTTCTGTGTGTGTGTGTCAGTCCGGCTCTCTCCTCTCTCCCGCTCTGTGTTTAATCTTCACTCTGTCTCCTCCCCTCTCTGCTCTCACTCCGTCTTTCTCAGTCAGGTCGGGGCGGGCTGTATAAAAGGAGCCCGAAAGAGTTCCTCTCTCATATTGTGCAGAGATCTGAGTGAAGAATCATCATGTCTGGCAGAGGGAAAGGAGGCAAAGGACTGGGTAAAGGCGGCGCAAAGCGGCACCGCAAAGTGCTTCGTGATAATATCCAGGGCATCAGCAAGCCAGCAATCCGCCGCCTGGCTCGCCGTGGGGGTGTCAAGCGGATCTCGGGTTTGATCTATGAGGAGACTCGCGGGGTGCTGAAGGTTTTCCTGGAGAATGTGATCAGGGATGCGTTCACCTACACTGAACACGCCAAGCGCAAGGCGGTCACTGCCATGGATGTGGTGTACGCTCTGAAACGCCAGGGCCGCACTCTCTATGGATTTGGCAGCTGAGCAACTCGCCCCTTTCTACTGAACACACAACAAAGGCTCTTTTAAAAGCTACTCACCCACTTCACAGACACAGCAGTGACCTGGGAATTGCAGCTGGGATAGGCTGTTCAGTGTTTGAGATGCATGTTTGCTTTGCATATGTTACGGTGCGGGAATCACCGAATTTAACACTTCATTTGGAGCAGCGATGAGAATTGTTTTTGAACTGTTTAAATGTATTGTCTGAACAGCCCCCTAGTTTCTGCAGTCATTGATTTCAGTAAGAAGTCTCACAACACCAGGTTAAAGTCCAACAGATTTATTTGGTAGCACAAGCCACAAGCTTTCGGAGCGCTGCCCCTTCATCAGGTGAGTGGGAGTTCTGTTCACAAACAGGGCATATAAAGACACAAACTCAATTTGGAAAATAATGGTTTGAATGCGAGTCTTTACACGTAATCAAGTCTTAAAGGTCCAGACAGTGTGAGAGTGGAGAGAGGGTTAAGCACAGGTTAAAGAGATGTGTATTGTCTCCAGCCAGGACAGTTAGTGAGATTTTGCAAGCCCAGGCAAGTCATGGGGGTTACAGACAGTGTGACATGAACCCAAAATCCCAGTTGAAGCCGAGCTCATGTGTGCAGAACTTGGCTATCAGTTTCTGCTCAGCAACCCTGCGTTGTCGTGAAGGCCGCCTTGGAGAACGCTTACCCGAAGATCAGAGGCCGAATGCCTGAGACTGCTGAAGTGTTGCCCAACAGGAAGAGAACACTCATGCCTGATGATTGTCGAGCGGCGTTCATTCATCCGTTGTCATAGCGTCTGCATAGTCTCCCCAATGTACCATGCCTCGGGACATCCTTTCCTGCAGCGTATCAGGGAGACAACATTCGCCGAGTTGCAAGTGCATGTACCGTGTACCTGGTGGATGGTGTTCTCACGTGAGATGATGTCATCTCAAACATCATCAAACATGATTTCAGAAATGAGGAATTTTATATACAAAGAAAGATTCGAGAAATTGAACTTATTCTCCTTGGAGCAAGGAAGATTAAGTGGTGACCTTATTGAGGTGTTTAGAATTATGAACAATTTTAGAATGATAGAACATTACAGCACAGAAACAGGCCTTTTGGCCCTTCTTGGCTGTGCCAAACCATTTTTGTGCCTCGTCCCACTGACCTGCACTTGGACCATATCCCTCCACACCCCTCTCATCCATGTACCTGTCCAGGTTTTTCTTAAATGTTAGAAGTGTGCCCGCATTCACCACTTCATCTGGCAGCTCATTCCACACTCCCACCACTCTCTGTGTGAAGAAGCCCCCTCTAATATTCCCTTTAAACTTTTCTCCTTTCACCCTTAACCCATGTCCTCAAGTTTTTTTCTCCCCTCGCCTCAGTGGAAAAAGCCTGTTTGCATTCACTCTATCTATACCCATCATGATTTTATACACCTCTATCAAATCTCCCCTCATTCTTCTACGCCCCAGGGAATAAAGTCCTAACCTATTCAACCTTTCTCTGTAACACAGTTTCTCAAGTCCCGGCAACATCCTTGTAAACCTTCTCTGCACTCTTTCAACCTTATTAATATCCTTCCTGTAATTAGGTGACCAAAACTGCACACAATACTCTAAATTCGGCCTCACCAATGTCTTATACAGCCTCACCATAACATTCTAACTCTTATACTCAATACTTTGATTTATAAAGGCCAAATTAGCAAAAGCACTCTTTACGACTCTATCGACCTGTGACGCCACTTTTAGGGAATTATGTATCTGTATTCCCAGATCCCTCTGTTCTACTGCACTCTTCAGTGTCCTACCATTTACCTTGTATGTTCTACCTTGGTTTGTCCTTCCCAAGTGCAATACCTCACACTTGTCTGCATTAAACTCCATCTGCCATTTTTCAGTTCATTTTTCGAGCTGGTCCAAATCCCTCTGCATGCTTTGAAAACCTTCCTCACTGTCCACTGCACCTCCAATCTTGGTATCATCAGCAAATTTGCTTATCCAATTGACCACATTATCATCCATATCATTGATATAGATGACAAACAACAATGGACCCAGCATTGATCCCTTTTGACAGGGGAAAGAAGGATATTTTGTTTCCACCAGTTGGGATGTCAGTGACTTGGAGTCACAAAGAACAAAGAACAAAACCGCACAGGAACAGGCCCTTCGGCCCTCCAAGCCCGCACCGCTCCCGGTCCAAACTAGACCATTCTTTTGTATCCCTCCATTCCCACTCCGTTCATATGGCTATCTAGCTAAGTTCCCAATGTGTCCGCCTCCACCACCTTGCCTGGCAGCGCATTCCAGGCCCCCACCACCCTCTGTGGAAAATACGTCCTTCTGATATCCGTGTTAAACCTCTCCCCACCCCTCTCCCTCACCTTGAACCTATGACCCCTCGTGAACGTCACCACCGATCTGGAAAAAAGCTTCCCACCGTTCACCCTATCTATGCCTTTCATAATTTTATACACCTCTATTAGGTCAACCCTCATCCTCCATCTTTCCAGTGAGAACAACCCCAGTTCACCCAATCTCCCCTCATAACTAAGCCCTTCCATACCAGGCAACATCCTGATAAACCTCCTCTGCACTCTCTCTGAAGCCTCCACGTCCTTCTGGTAGTGTGGCGACCAGAACTGGGCGCAGTATTCCCAATGCCGCCAAAACAACGTTCTCTACAACTGCAACATCAGACCCCAACTTTTATACTCTATGCCCCGTCCTATAAAGGCAAGCATGCCATATGCCTTATTCACTACCTTCTCCACCTGTGACGTCACCTTCAAGGATCTGTGGACTTGCACACCCAGGTCCCTCTGCGTATCTCCACCCTTTATGGTTCTGCCATTTATCGTATAGCTCCCCCCCTACGTTAGTTCTACCAAAATGCATCACTTCGCATTTATCTGGATTGAACTCCATCTGCCATTTCTTTGCCCAAATTTGCTGCCTATCTATATCCTTCTGTAGCCTCTGACAATGTTCCTCACTATCTGCAACTCCAGCCATTTTCGTGTCGTCCGCAAACTTACTGATCACTCCAGTTACACCTTCTTCCAGATCGTTTATATAAATCACAAACAGCAGAGGTCCCAATACAAAGCCCTGTGGAACACCATTAGTCACAGGCATCCAGCCGGAAAAAGACCCTTCCACTACCACCCTCTGTCTTCTGTGACCAAGCCAGTTCTCCTCCCCTCTAGCCACCTCCCCCTCTATCCCATGAGATCCAACCTTTTGCACCAACCTACCATGAGGGACTTTGTCAAACACTTTGCTAAAGTCCATATAGACGACATCCACGGCCCTTCCCTCATCAACCATTCTAGTCACTTCTTCAAAAAACAGGTTATTGAGGCATGACCTCCCTCTCACAAAACCATGCTGACTATCGTTAATGAGTTTATTCCTTTCTAAATGCGCATACATCCTATCTCGAAGAATCCTCTCCAACAACTTCCCTACCACGGACGTCAAGCTCACCGGCCTATAATTTCCCGGGTTATTCTTCCTACCCTTCTTAAATAACGGGACCACATTAGCTATCCTCCAATCCTCTGGGACCTCACCTGTGTCCAGTGACGAGACAAAGATTTGGGTCAGAGGCCCAGCTATTTCATCTCTCGTCTCCCTGAGCAGCCTTGGATAGATTCCATCAGGCCCTGGGGATATGTCAGTCTTTATATTCCCTAAAAAACCTAACACTTCCTCCCTTGTAATGGAGATTTTCTCTAACGGGTCAACACTCCCCTCCGAGACACTCCCAGTCAACACATCCCTCTCCTTTGTGAATACCGACGCCAAGTATTCATTTTGGATCTCCCCTACTTCTTTGGGCTCCAAGCATAATTCCCCACTTTTGTCCCCGAGAGATCCGATTTTTTCCCTGACAACCCTTTTGTTCCTAACGTATGAATAAAATGCCTTGGTCACAATTTCAAGAAGGTCAGCAAGAGAGCTGGGAGTGAGATGAGGAGAAATCTCTTTACTCAGCGACCAAAAGAGAAAATGCTGGAAAATCGCAGCAGGTCTGGCAGCATCTGTAAGGAGAGAAAAGAGCTGACGTTTTGAGTCCAGACAACCCTTTGTCAAGGCTGCAAGGCATAGAAAGTGGGAGGTATTTATACTGCAGGGTGAGGGGATGAAGATGAGTCATAGCCACAAAAACTGGGGGAAAAGACTGCTTCCAGCTGTCCACAGAGAGAATAAAGAGAGTAACTCTCTTTACTCAGAGAGTAGTTGGGATTTGGAATGCGCTGCCTGGGAGAGTGGTGGAGACGGATTCCACAGGAGGTTTGAAAAGAGAGCTGGATACATGTTTGAAAGTGATGAATTTAGAGGGCTACAGGGATAGGGCTGAAGAAAGGGATGAGCTGGGTAGCTCTCTGGGGAGCCGGTGCAGACACAATAGGCTGAATGGCCTTCTTCTGTGCTTATAAAATGCTATGATTCTATAATGTTTGGGAATGTGAAACAGTCCATTTTGACAGGAAATAGAAACAAAGCTCATTATCCAAATGGTGGGAGATTGCAGAGCTCTGAGGTGCAGAGGGTTCTGGGTGTCCTAGTGCATGAATCAGAAAAGGCTGATATAGATGCGCAGCAAGTAATTAGGAATGCAAATAAGAGTGTTATTGCTTGTGAGTAATTGTAGGGAATTGATGCTTCAGTTGAACAGGACATTGGTGAGACCACGTCTGGAGTATTGTGTACAGTACTGGTCTCCTTACCTAAGGAGAGATGTAAACATGTTAAAAGCAGTTCAGAGATGGTTTATGATACCAGGAATGAGCGGGCTTTCTTATGAGGAAAGGTTGGAGAGGTTAGATTTATATTCACCAGAGTTTAGAAAAGTGAGAGAGTAGACAGGAAGAAATTTACTGCATTCCCACCCTGCAAAACTGTAACTGACACTGACAGATAGAGAGTGAATTGTGCTTTCATGTACAGATTGACTGATAGCGGGAATCAGTTAATTCCGCATTTAAGATCCTGAGTGGTATTGACAAGATGGATGGCGAGAATTTGGAACTAGAGGCCACTGTTGAAATGTAAATTGTCCGTAATTTGAGACAGAGATTAAGAGAAATGTTTTCTCTGAGTCTCTGGAACTCTCTTCCTGCAAAGGAAGTGGAAGTCGAGTCTTTAATTATATTGAAGGCAGAGGTAAATTGATTCTTGATTAACAAAGGGGTGAAAGGTTATCGGGGGTAGAATGGAATGTGGGTTTGAGGTTCTGATAAATCATGATAATCTGATAAACCATGATCAGATTGAATGGAGGAACAGGCCCAAGGGGCCGAATGCCCGACTCCTGCTCCTAATTCATATATCTGGTGTATCTCAAGTGTGTTCAAGAGAATTTCCTGGAGCAGAATGCTCTCGGTCAAATGATGAAGGAGGCATTGCTGGGTCTGCTGCTGGGGAATGGGGTGAGCCAAGGTTGGCCACATGAACCAAGTGTCTGTGGGTTAACACTTGGGGTGGAGTGATCATTGTATCATAAGATTAAGATTAGTGTGCAACAATCAGAAGTAAAAATTCTCAATTGGAAGTGGACTAACTTCAATGGGAGGAGCTGGGATTGAGCCAGGGTTAAATGAAGCCAAAATTTACATGAAAAACTGTAACAGAACAATGGGTGATCTTTCAGATGTTTCAGGTCCAGACTCGGTAAATTCCTATGAGGGTGAAAGGGAGGGGAACCAAAGCCAGGGCTGGATGATAAGGAAGATAGAAAATATAATTAAACAATGAAGATGCCGTATGAAGCATGTCAGAAGAATTCTTCAAATGAGAACCTTTATAGTGAGAGAGTGTGGATTTAACTCTCTATCTGGCCATCTCTGTTACTGCATGTGAATGTGGAGTTAACTGATTCCCGCTATCAGTCAATCGGAACATGAGAGCACAATTCACTCTCTGTCTGTCAGTGTCAGTTACTGTGTTACAGGGTGGAAATGCAGTAAATTTCTTCCTGTCTATTCTCTCTCAATCTATTACAGTGTGTGACAGTGTGGAACTAACTCTCCCTCAATATATTACTGTGTGTCTGTGGAACTAACTCTCTCTCAATCCATTTCTGTGTGTCAGTGTGGTATTAACTCTCTCAATTTTTACTGAGAGTGTGGAATTAACTCTCAATCCATGACCGCACAAGTGTGGAATTAACTCTCTCTCAATCTACTGTGAGAGAGTGTGGAATTAATTCTCTCTCAATTTATTACTGTGTGCGAGTGTGGAATTCACTCTCAATCTATTAGTGTGTGAGAGTGTGGAATTAACTCTCTCTCAATCTATTACTGTGTGAGAATGTGGAATTAACTCTCTCTCAATCTATTACTGTGTGTCAGTGTGGAATTAACTCTCTCTCAATCTATTACTGTGTGAGAGTGTGGAATTAGCTCTCTCTCAATCTATTACTGTGTGCGAGAGTGGATTTAACTCTCTCTCAATCTATTACTGTGTGCGAGAGTGGATTTAACTCTCTCTCAATCTATTACTGTGTGTCAGTGTGGAATTAACTCTCTCTCAATCTATTACTGTGAGAGAGTGTGGAATTAACTCTCTCAATCTATTACTGTGTGAGTGTGGAATTAACTCTCTCTCAATCTATTACTATGTGTCAGTGTGGAATTAACTCTCTCTCAATCTATTACTGTGTGTCAGTGTGGAATTAACTCTCTCTCAATCTATTACTGTGAGAGAGTGTGGAATTAACTCTCAATCTATCGCTGTGTGTCATAGAACAGTACAGCACAGGAAACAGGCCCTTCGGCCCTCAAATCATTGCGGAATTAACTCTCTCTCAATCTATTAGTGTGTGAGAATGTGGAATTGACTCTTCCAATCCATTACTGTGCGAGAGTGTGGAATTAACTCTCTCCCAATCTATTACTGTGTGAGAGTGTAGAATGAACTCTCTCTCAATCTATTACTGTGTGTCAGCGTGGAATTAACTCTCAATCGATTACTGTGTGTCAGCGTGCAATTAACTCACTCTCAATCGATTACTGTACGAGTGGAATTAACTCACTCTCAATCTATTACTGAGTGTGTGTGCGCCGAATTAACTCTCTCGCAATCTATTACAGTGAGTGAATGTTGAATTACCTCTCTCTCAATCTATTACTGTGTGTCGGTGTGGAATTAACTCTCTCTCAATCTATTACTGTGTGTCGGTGTGGAATTAACTCTCTCTCAATATATTACTGTGTGTCGGCGTGGAATTAACTCTCTCTCAATCTATTACTGTGTGTCGGCGTGGAATTAACTCTCTCTCAATCTATTACATTGAGTGACTGTGGAATTAACTCTCTCAATCTATTACTGTGTGAGAGTGTGGAATTATCACTCCCTCAATCTATTACTGTGCGTCAGTGTGGAATTAACTCTCTCTCAATCTATTACTGAGAGAGTGTGGAATTAACACTCCGTCAATCTATTTGTGAGTCCGAATGTGGAAATAACTGTCCGTCAATCTTTTGCTATGTATGAGCTGGGATTAACTCTCAATCTATTGCACAGGACGTGTGTGTGGAATTAAATCTCTTTCTCAATCTATTACTGTGTGAGAGTTTGCAATTAACTCTCAATCTTGTGCTGAGAGAGTGTGGAATTAACTCTCAATCTATTACTGTGTGCGCGCGAGTGTTCAATCAACTCTCTCTCAATCTATTACTGTGTCAGAGTGTGGAATTAACTATCTCTCAATCTATTACTGTCTGACAGTGCGGAATTAGAACAAACAACAAAAAAATTAAGCACAGGAACAGCCTTTCGGCCCTCCAAGTCTGCACCGAGCATGCTGCCCGACTGAACTAAAACCTCCTACCCTTCTAGGGACCATTTCCCTCCATTCCCATCGTATTAATGTATTTGTCCAGATGCCCTGAAAACTCACTATCGTTTCTGCTTCCACCATCTCTCCTGGCAGCGCTTCCAGGCACCCACCACCCTCTGTGTAAAAAACATGCCTTGTACATCTCCTTTCACCTTGCCCCTCGCACCTTAAACCTCTGCACCCTAATAATTGATTCTTCCACCCTGGGAAAAGGCTTCTGATCATCTTCTCTATCCATGCCTCTAATAATCTTGTAGACTTCTATCAGGTCGCCCCTCAACCTCCATCGTTCCAGTGAGATTAAACCAAGTTTCTCCAACCTCTCCTCATAGCTAATGCCCTCCCATACCAGGCAACATCCTGGTAAATCTTTTCTGTACCCTCTCCAAAGCCTCCACATCTTTCTGGTAGTGTGGCGACCAGAACTGAACACTATATTCCAAGTGCGGCCTAACTAAGGTTCTATAAAGCTGCAACATGACCTGCCAATTTTTAAACTCAATGATCCGAAGCAAGTTCGCTGTGTGCCTTCCTGACTACCTTCTCAACCTGTGTTGCCACTTTCAGTGACCTGTGTACCTGTACACCCAGAACCCTTTGCCTGTCAATACACTTAAGGTTCTGCCATTGACTGTATATTTCCTATCTGTATTAGACCTTCCAAAATACATTACCTCACATTTGTCCGGATTAAACTCCATCTGCGATCTCTCTGCCCGCGTCTGCAACCGATCTATATCCTGCTGTATCCTCTAATGGTCCTCATTGCTATCCGCAAATCCACCAACCTTTGTGTCATCCGCAAACTTACTAATCAAACCAGTTACATTTTCCTCCAAATCATTTACATATATCACAAAGAGTAAAGGTGCCATCACTGATCCCTGAGGAACTCCACTTGTCACAGCCCTCCATTCAGAAACGCATCCTTCCACTACTACTCTCTGTCTTCTATGACCAAGTAAGAAGCCTGACAACACCAGGTTAAAGTCCAACAGGTTTATTTGGAAGCAAACATTTTTGTGTTTGCTACCAAATAAACCTGTTGGACTTTAACCTGGTGTTGTTAGACTTCTTACTGTGTTTACCCCAGTCCAATGCCGGCATCTCCACTTCTATGACCGAGCCAGTTCTGTATCCACCTTGCCAACTCATCTCTGATCCCATGCAACTTCACCTTCTGCACCACCCTTGTCAAGGGTCTTACTGAAGTCCATGTAGACAACATCCACTGCCCTACCCTCATCAATCATCCTCGTCACTTCCTCGAAAAACGCGATCGGAATTAACTCTCTCTCAATCGATTACTGTATGAGAGTGTGGAATTAACTCACTCTCAATCTATTACTGTGTGAGAGTGTGGAATTAATTCTGTCAGCCATTCTCTTTTCCTGTGTTTCAGTTTGGAATCACTTCAGTTCATGTTCATTCGTGAATGTGAGGATGGCATTAAATCTGTATTTGTTTTTCACTATTACTGAATGTGAGTGGAACAGTAACTCTCTGTTCATCGCCGTTATTGCGTGTGAGAATGGAATTAACTGTCAGTCTTTGTTACTGTGAATGAATGCAGCATTAACCCGTTTTCAGATCTGCTTGTATAACTGAATGTGTAATTAACTCTCTCTCTGTGTTACTGTATGTGTGTGGAATTAATTCTCTATCCTTTAATCACCATCACTGTATTTTAGTTTGGAAGTACCACTGTGTCAATCTCTGTTACTCTATGTGACTGTGTAATTCACTCCCTATCTATCAATAATAATGTGCGTAACTAACTCTTTGTCTGTCAGTCTCTGTTACTGTATGAAAGTGGGTCACTGTCAGCGTAGCAAACTACAGCGAGTAGATCAGTGACGTAGTGATCAGTGCTAGGTTCTCAGCTATTTACAATCTATATTAATGACTCAGATGAAGGGACAGGCCATCACCAAATTTTCAGACAATACATAGATAGGTGGGAAAGCAAGTTGTGAGGAGGACACAGAGTCTGCAAGGGAATATAGAGAGGTTAAGTGAGTGGACACAAATTTGGCAGCCACGATAAATTTAGGAAAATGTGAGGCTTTCCACTTCAGAGGGAAGAATAGGAAGGCAGAAAATTATTTAAATAGAGAAAGAGACAGCAGAATGTTACAGTACAGAAGGATCTAACTGTAATTATAAGTACATCTGTGGAGTAAAAAAGTAGGGAAATGTTGCTGCAAATACATGACATTGCTGCTTCTACATGTTTAAAGGTTTTCTCTGATTTAAAGGGGGAAATACTTGTATTGGAGGCAGTGAAGATTCACTTATCCGATTGCTGAGATGAAGGAGTCAACTTATGAGGAAAGTTTAATCAAGTTGAGCCGATCTCATAGAAGTTGAGAAGAATGAGATATGATCATATTGAAACATTGAAGAATCTGAGGGGACAGGGTAGATATTAAGAGGAATGTTTTCATTTGAGGGCAAAATTAGAACTCGAGGATACAGTTTAAAAATAAAGTATGCCCCACTTAAGATGGAGATGAGAAGGAATTTCTTCTCTTAAACTGTCCTTAATCTTTGGTATTGAATAGACTCCATCCTAAGTTAGAAAGAGTTTTGATTTACAGGAGAATCAAGGGTTATGGAGCAGACAATAAAGTGGAGTTGAGGCCATTATCACATCAACCATGATCTTTCTGAATAGTGGGATAACCCTAAAGAAGAAATTGCCTTCTGCTGCTCCTGCTTTGTATGTTCTGATTTGATGTCAATGTGGAACGAACTCTCTGTTTGTTCGTCTCTGTTACAGTATTTAGTGTGGAATTAACTCAAATTTGACACTGCAGATGAGTGCAGAACTGATTCCCTGTCTATCACTTATTTTATGTGAGAGTGCAATGATTCTGTCAGTCTCTGTTACTGTACGGGAAACCATGAGGAGAAATGTTTGAGTGCTACTGGTCTCAAACGTACTCAGGGTTAAACCCATCAGCTTTCCCTCCATCAACGCTCCAGTTCAAAATCAGCCAACAAGAACCTACCTTCACAGAAAGTGTGCAACTGACTGCCACATCCAACATCCACTCTGATTAAACATGGTTCTGCATTTGTCTATTTCTGGCCTCAGTTTTCAGAGCAAGAGCTGCAATAATTCACCAGTGAAATCATGTGCACAAAAAATACACAAGGCAGGCAGCATCTGTGGAAGGAGAAACAGAGTTCATGTTTCAGCTCACTGACAATCAGCCTGCAATAAAACTTACTGATATCTGCTAATGGTGGCCGCGGTTTCCACATGGTGACGTAATGCGTAGTTGGACTGTCGCTGGACTAGTGATTCAGTGTAATGCAATGGGACCAAATATCATCACCGTAGAGAGTAAAATTTGAACGCAAAAAAAATCTGGAATTGAAGGTCTAATGATGACCATCTCATAACCACCCATTTGATTCACTGATGCCCCTACAGGGAAGCAAATCTGCCCACATGAACTCTTCTGGTTTACACGTGACGCCAGACACACAGCAATGTGGTTGACTCTTGAATGACCTGTGAAATGGTTTAACAAGCCACTCAGTTCAAGGATAATTAGGGCAATAAATGCTGGCCATACCAGTGAAGCCCACATGACATGAATGATGAAACACAGTTCTCTGCACCCAGAAAGCGCTCTATCCAACACATTGCTCAGGCACTGAGAGTGGACATACTCATGATGTGGAGATGCCGGCGTTGGACTGGGGTGAACACAGTAAGAGTTTTAACAACACCAGGTTAAAGTCCAACAGGTTTATTTGGTAGCAAATACCATTAGCTTTCCACAGCGCTCCGAAAGCTAATGGTATTTGTTACCAAATAAACCTGTTGGACTTTAACCTGGTGTTGTTAAAACTCTTACAGTGGACATACTCCCCAGGAGCCGCCTTGTCTCCCATCCCACCAAGCTGCCTGTGTCCTTTTGAAGTTTCCCACTTTCCTCCTCACAGTTGCCAATGCCTCCAAGTTTGGTGGCGTGTGGAAATGTTGAGCTTGTGTCCTGTACACCAAGGTGTGTGTCATTAATATATTAAGAAGTTTAACAACACCAGGTTAAAGTCCAACAGGTTTATTTGGTAGCAAAAGCCACACTTTTGCTTCCAAATAAACCTGTTGGACTTTAACCTGGTGTTGTTAAACTTCTTACTGTGTTTACCCCAGTCCAACGCCGGCATCTCCACATCATCATTAATATATGTCAGGAAGAGCAGGGCTCCTAACACCGAGCCCTGGGGAACTCCACTTCCTCCAGTCTGAGGAAACAACCTTTAACCACGACTCTCTGTTTCCTCTCACTCACACTATTCCATATGGGGCGGTGAGGGTGGCCCCGCTGCACCATCCGCTCCCCAGGCTCCCTCGCCGCACTCCGCCGGCTCTGATCCGGGCTTGGAGAGCCACTGAGATTCGGTTTTGCTGCTGCTCCGCGCGGCCCAATTCAGCTTCCGGGAACCGCACCGGGGGGGGGGGGGGGGCGCAGCCTAATGGCGCCTGCGTACTGAGGACCATTCTGAATGAAATGGACTGTATTCACACGCGCGGTGCGTCCTGGGCTACCCTTCCCACCATTACATTGAATAATATTGTGCATGTGATTATATTTAAACCCGTAGTAATTCTGCCGGCGATTTCGTTGCAAATCCATCTTGTTGTCCTGAAAATCGCCCATATCCAATGAATGCTGAAAATATGAACTTCGTATTCAAATTCGGAAGTATACAAGTCAGCACCTGTGGAGACAAAATTGTTCAAGTTTAATGTTTCAAGCCAACATCCTTTCCTCAGGACAAGTAAAAGTTAGAAATGTAATACGTTTTAAGAAAATGCAACGGAGACAGTCAGATATCAAAAAGAGCAAACGAAAAAAATGTAACAGTTATACATTTCCTTCAGGAGCAAAAGCATAACAGGAAAAAGACCCAATCATGGCAAATAAAATTACTAGATTCTATGTGCAATCATATACATATGGTTACAGGTGTGAAGAACACAAGAGCTGGTTTGAAAGAAAGCAAACACCTGACGTGGGAGCCGAGCGGTGAAGGCGATGGACTGCGAATCTATTGTGCTCTGTAGGCGTGGGTTCGCATCCCATCTTTGTCGGAGATCCATTTACTATCTGTCCGTGTTGACCCACTTATTAAGAATGAACTGATGACTTATTTTGAGATTCACGAACCGAGGTGAAGTTTCGACTCAGAGTTCAACAGGTTTCAAGAGTGTCATTGATAATGAGAATATTCAGTGAATTTCATTTTCGGAGTTCATCACAGAGTTCAAGGTGATGGGGGAGGGGGGGAGGCTTAACACAGATATCAGAAGGACGTATTTTACACAGAGGGTGGTGGGGGCCTGGAATGCGCTGCCGGGCAAGGTGGTGGAGGCAGACACACTGGGGACGTTTAAGACTTATCTAGATAGCCACATGAACGGAGTGGGAATGGAGGGATCCAAAGGTCTCGTTTGGACCAGGGAGCCGGGTTTGGAGGGCCAAAGGGCCCGTTCCTGTGCTGTATTGTTCTTTGTTTGTTTGTTTGAGGGGTGAATACGATTCCGTATTACTCATCCAAATGGGAAACTTGAGCTGGCAATCGATTCAAATCAAGACACCAGTTTTGGGCAGGATTTTGTTACCATGAAAACATGTGGTTTCAGAAGTTCCAAAGCAGGCACCAGCTTCATTTGTGTCACCAGTGGCAGATTTTGTCTGTCCAGAATCGGCAGGTCAGCCATGAAAATTAGTGCCAGGTTAGGTGGAATGATCATGTTAAATTGCCCCTTCGTGTCAGGAGCATGTTGCATACGTGGGGTTATGGGGATAGGGCCTGCATGGGATTGTTGTCGGCGCAGGCTCGATGGGCCGAATGGCCTCCTTCTGTACTGTAGGTATTCTATTAATTTCGGGGCAGCAGTTTCTAAGAATATTGAAAACTGTTCTCTGTTGAACATTGAATACAGGAGTTCATAGAAATCATAGAAACCCTACAGTGCAGAAGGAGGCCATTCGGCCCATCGAGTCTGCACCGACCACAATCCCACCCAGGCCCTACCCCCACATATTTATCCGCTAATCCCTCTAACTACGCATCTCAGGGACAATTTTAACCTGGCCAATCAACCTAACCCGCACATCTTTGGACTGTGGGAGGAAACCGGAGCACCCGGAGGAAACCCACACAGACACGAGGAGAATGTGCAAACTCCACACAGACAGTGACCCGAGCCGGGAATCGAACCCGGGACCCTGGAGCTGTGAAGCAGCAGTGCTAACCACTGTGCTACCGTGCTGACGTTGGGACGTCGTGTTGAAGTTGTGCAAGACATTGGTAAGGCCACACTTGGAATACTGTGTGCAATTCTGGTCACCCTATTATAGAAAGGATGTTATTAAACTAGAAAGAGTGCAAAAAAGATTTACTCGGATGCTACCGGGACTTGATGGATTGAGTTATAAGGAGAGGCTGAATAGACCGGGACTTTGCTTTTTTGAGGAGGCTGAGGGGTGACCTTATAGAGGTCTACAAAATAATGAGGGGCAGAGAGACAAGGTAGGTAGTCAATATCTTTTCCCAAAGGTAGGGGGGTCTAAAACTAGAGGGCATAGGTTTAAGGTGAGAGGGGAAAGATACAAAAGTGTCCAGGGGGGCAATTTTTTCACACAGAGGGTGGTGAGTGTCTGGAACAAGCTGTCAGAGGTGGTAGTAGAGGCGGGTACAATTTTATCTTTTAAAAAGCATTTAGATAGTTACATGGGCCAAATGCAGGCAATTGGGATTAGCTCAGGGGTTTAAAAAAGGGTGGCAGGGACAAGCTGGGCCAAAGGGCCTGTTTCCATGCTGTAAACCTCTATGACTCTATAACATTAAAACTTCTAACCAGTCAATGCCTGTTAGAGAACTGGCCATGAATAGGGCTGACAGTGAAATGGTTCATATCGAATTAGTTACAGCAATTGATTTGTGAATAAGTGTTGATATTATGCTTTCAGAGAGACTGTCATATCTTCTTAAAAGATCAGTGGCACTTGTTTTTTTTTGTTCAGTAATTTTGTGAATCTATTTGGAGCGGGCGCAGTTGGTCAATATCTGTGCCTCTTGCTTGGCCAGCTCCGCAAGCAGCAGCAGCTCCATTCCTGTCCAGATGTGTGGACACAAACGGGAAATCTCAATTATTGTTCACTGCTGCCATCTCCTGGCTGAACGCGAGTTGTACAACAAGGTAATGATTAATTCAGAACCTTTTTGGATTGGAGTGAAATAACTTACTTACCGATTGAAATGATTGTAAGACATGATATTAATCAAATTCCATGTCCCGGACATATGTTTTCTGACTGCACGTCCCTGCTCACCCCGATCTATCGGAAAATGTAAAACTCCCAGAACTGGAATGTCGGTTCTAGGATTCTCTAATCTCTGATTTATTTGTCGCTTCATTGCTTGTGTATTCATTCCGTAAATACAGAGGGGGTGGCAGAGTGAGGTGAGCGATGGTGGTCACTGTGCGAGCATTTGACTAATGGTCAGTTCCTGGCCAGCACAGCGGTGACTTATTTAATTAGCTATCGCAGGTCACAACAGAAGGGGGTCACTCCTAAAATGAAATTCACTGAATATTCTCATTATCAATGGGTTACTAACGGAAAATCCAGCTTCAACTTTATTTCAGTGTAAACTTTGTTTCAATGGAAGAAGAGGCCTCAGAGTAAATCAATGTGTTCTCAGTCAGAAACAACAGTAAAAAGGTAAGTTAAACTGTCCAGAAAAAACCCCAGCCAAGATTAGTTTACGAACTGTGGCATGGACACTCCTTGTATCAGTGACTGAAGTAGTTCTGTAATTATAACTAACGGAAATAATTATTGATTCGACTGAGTGAGCAATGATGGTATAGTGGTTAGCATTGCTGCTTTCCAAGCAATTGATCCAGGTCCATAGAACATAGAACAGTACAGCACAGAACAGGCCCTTCGGCCCACGATGTTGTGCCGAGCTTTATCTGAAACCAAGATCAAGCTATCCCACTCCCTATCATCCTGGGGCGCTCCATGTGCCTATCCAATAACCGCTTAACTGTTCCTAAAGTGTCTGACTCCACTATCACTGCAGGCAATCCATTCCACACCCCAACCACTCTCTGCGTAAAGAACCTCCCTCTGATATCCTTCCTATATCTCCCACCACGAACCCTATAGTTATGCCCCCTTGTAATAGCTCCATCCACCCGAGGAAAGTCTTTGAACGTTCACTCTATCTATCCCCTTCATCATTTTATAAACCTCTATTAAGTCTCCCCTCAGCCTCCTCCACTCCAGAGAGAACAGCCCTAGCTCCCTCAACCTTTCCTCATAAGACCTACCCTCCAAACCAGGCAGCATCCTGGTACATCTCCTCTGCACTCTTTCCAGCGCTTCCACATCCTTCTTATAGTGAGGTGACCAGAACTGCACACAATATTCCAAATGTGGTCTCACCAAGGTCCTGTACAGTTGCAGCATAACCCCACGGCTCTTAAACTCCAACCCCCTGTTAATAAAAGCTCTATCCACTTGAGTGGCAACCTTTAGAGATCTGTGGATATGGACCCCAAGATCTCTCTGTTCCTCCACAGTCTTCAGAACCCTACCTTTGACCCTGTAATCCACATTTAAATTAGTCCTACCAAAATGAATCACCTCACATTTATCAGGGTTAAACTCCATTTGCCATTTTTCAGCCCAGCTTTGCATCCGATCTATGTCTCTTTGCAGCCCACAACAGCCCTCCACCTCATCCACTACTCCACCAATCTTGGTGTCATCAGCAAATTTACTGATCCACCCTTCAGCCCCCTCCTCTAAGTCATTAATAAAAATCACAAAGAGCAGAGGACCAAGCACTGATCCCTGTGGCACTCCGCTAGCAACCTGCCTCCAATCTGAAAATTTTCCATCCACCACCACCCTCTGGCTGTCTGATCGGACAGCCAGTTACCTATCCAATCGGCCAACTTTCCCTCTATCCCACACCTTCTCACTTTCGTCATAAGCCGACCATGGGGGACCTTATCAAACGCCTTACTAAAATCCATGTACATGACATCAACTGCCCTACCTTCATCAACACACTTAGTTACCTCCTCAAAAATTCAATCAAATTTGTGAGGCACGACTTGCCCTTCACGAATCCGTGCTGACTATCCCGGATTAATCCGCATCTTTCTAAATGGTCGTAAATCCCATCCCTAAGGACCTTTTCCATCAATTTACCAACCACCAAAGTAAGACTAACCATTCTATAATTACCAGGGTCATTTCTATTCCCTTTCTTAAACAGAGGAACAACATTCGCCATTCTCCAGTCCTCTGGCACCATCCCCGTGGACAGCGAGGACCCAAAGATCAAAGCCAAAGGCTCTGCAATCTCATCCCTTGCCTCCCAAAGAATCCTAGGATACATTTCATCAGGCCCAGGAGACTTATCGACCTTCAGTTTATTCAAAACTGCCAGGACATCCTCCCTCCGAACATCTATTTCATCCAGCCTATTAGCCTGTAACACCTTCTCTTCCTCAAAAACATGGCCCCTCTCCTTGGTGAACACTGAAGAAAAGTATTCATTCATCACCTCGCCTATCTTTACTGACTCCATACACAAGTTCCCACTACTGTCCTTGACCGGCCCTAACCTCACCCTGGTCATTCTTTTATTCCTCACATAAGAGTAAAAGGCCTTGGGGTTTTCCTTCATCCGACCCGCCAAGGACTTCTCGTGTCCCCTCCTTGCTCTCCTAAGCCCCTTTTTCAGCTCATTCCTTGCTAACTTGTAACCCTCAATCGAGCCATCTGAACCTTGTTTCCTCATCCCTACATAAGCTTCCCTCTTCCTTTTCACAAGACATTCTACCTCTTTCGTGAACCATGGTTCCCTCACTCGGCCATTTCCTCCCTGCCCGACAGGGACATACCTATCAAGGACATCCAGTATTTGTTCCTTGAAAAAGTTCCACTTTTTCACAAGTCCTATTCCAATTCCACAAGTCCAATTCCTGGGCATCATATTGGTCACGTCTTTATAACCTTAACCACATCCTCGTGCATTTCAAAGCATCTCGACAAATGCAGTTTGACCGCAACATTTGCCGCTGAATAGAATGGACTTCAATTTTTAACATTATGTTTTCGGCCAGAAAATTCGGCTTCAATTTCTTTATACTGAACAAAAAATGCTGAAATAGAAGAAAAGTCTCTGAACTAATGAATGAATTCCAGCATCTCGGACGACTATGTCTGCAGGACGTGCACCCAATTGCAGCTCCTTACAGAATGCTTGGGTATGTTGAAGCAGCAGTTGGATGCACTTAGGAGCATGAAGGAGGCAGAAAGTGTCATAGATAGGAGCTTTAGAGACGTGGTCACACCGAAATTGCTGGCTGATAGATGGGTGACTGCCAGAAAGGGCAGGCAGTCAGTGCAGGAATCCCCTGTGGTCATCCCCCTCTCTAACAAGTATAACGTTTTGGATACTGTTGGGGGAGATGGGCTATCAGGGGATACCAGCAGCAACAGCCAAAGCAGTTGTACTCTGGCTGGCTCTGTTGTAAGCAGGGAGGGACAAAGAGCATTAGAGCAATAGTTATAGGGGACTCTATAGTTAGGGGTGCAGATAGGTGTTTCTGTGGACATGAAATAGACTCCAGGATGGTATGTTGCCTCCCTGGTGCCAGGGTCCAAGATGTCCCTGAACGGACAGAAAACATTCTGAAGGGAGAGGGTGAACAACCAGAGGTCGTGGTACATATTGGTACTAACAACATAGGCAGGAAGAGTGATGAGGTCCTGCAGCAGCAGTTTAGGGAGCTGGTAGAAAGTTAAAAAGCAGGACCTTTCGGGTTGTAATCTCAGGATTACTCCCTGTGCCACGTGCTAGTGAGGCTAGGAATAGGAAGATAGTGCAGCTCAACACGTGGCTAAACAGCTGGTGCAGGAGGGAGGGTTTCAGATATCTGGACCATTGGGGTCTCTTCAGGGGCAGATGGGACCTGTACAAGAAGGACGGGTTGATTCTAAACTGGAAGGGCACAAATATTCTGGCCGGGCTTGCTAGTGTCACACGGGAGGATTTAAACTAGTTTGGCAAAGGAGTGGGAACCAAAGCAAAGGTGAATTAGCTGAAGGGGAACCAGAGAGTAGGGCCAGTAAGACTCAGAGAAACAGCAGGCAGGGTGGGATTGCAAATCAGAGAGGATCTGGTGGACTGAAGTGCATTTGTTTCAATGCGAGAAATGTAACAGGTAAGGCAGATGACCTTCGAGCTTGGATCAGTACTAGGAACTACGATGTTGTTGCCAATGCAGGGACTTGGTAAAGGGAAGGACAGGATTGGCAGCTTAACATTCCAGGATACAGATGTTTCAGGCAGGATAGAGGGGGATGTAACTACTGGTTAAATAGAATATCACAGCTCTACTCCGGGAGGACACCTCGGAGGGCTCATACAGCGAGGCAATATGGGTAGAGCTCAGGAATAGGAAAGGTGTAGTCATAATTTTGAGGGTTTACTATAGGCCACCCAACTGCCAGCGGGAGATTGAGGAACAGGTACGTAGGCAGATTTTGGCAACGTGTAAAAGTAACAGGGTTGTTGTGGTGGGAGATTTTAATTTCCCCGATATTGACTGGGACTCACTTAGCACTAGGGGCGTGGAAGGGGCAGAGTTTGTAAGGAGCAACCAGGAGGGCTTCCTGAAACAGTAGATAGTCCAACTAGGGAAGGGGCCATACTGGACCTGGTATTGGGGAATGAGCCCGCCCAGGTGGTCGATGTTTCAGTAGGGGAGCAGTTCGGGAACAGTGACCACAATTCAGTAAGTTTTAAGGTACTGATCGATAAAGATAAGTGTAGTCCTCAAGTTAAGGTGCTAAATTGGGGGAAGGCTAATTGCAACAATATTAGGCAGGAACTGAATAATGTAGATTGGGGGCAGATGTTTGAGGGCAAATCAACATCTAGCATGTGGAAGGCTTTCAAGTGTAAGTTGATAGGAATTCAGGACTGGCACATTCCTGGAAGGATGAAGGATAAGTATGACAAGTTTTGGTAACCTTGGGTAATGAGAGATATTGTGAGCCTAGTCAAAGAGAAAAAGGAAGCATTTGTCAAAGCTAGGAGGCTGGGAAAACACTAAGCAACTGTAGAATACAAGGAAAGTAGAAAGAAACTTAAGCAAGGAGTAAGAAGGGCTAAAAGGCATTGGCCAGCAGGATTAAGGAAAATCCCAAGACTTTTTATACATATATAAAGAGCAAGAGGGTAGCCAGGGAGAGGGTGGGCCCACTCAAGGACAAGGGAGGGAATCGACGCGTGGAGCCAGAGGAAGTGGGCGAGGTATTAAATGAGTACTTTACGTCAGTATTCACCAAAGAGAAGGACTTGGTAGATGATGAGTCTGGGAAAGGATGTGTAGATAGTTTGAGTCATGAAGAGATCAAAAAGGAGGAGGTATTGGGGTTCTTGAGAAACATTAAAGTAGACAAGTCCCCAGGGCCTGATGGGATATCCCCCAGAATACTGAGAGAGGCAAGGGAAGAAATTGCTGGGGCCTTGAGAGAAATCATTGTACCCTCAGTGGCTACAGGGGAGGTCCCAGAGGTTTGGAGAATAGCCAATGTTGTAACTATGTTTAAGAAGGGTAGCAAGAATAATCCAGGTAATTACACGTCGGTGAGCCTTACATCAGTGGTCGGGAAATTATTGGAGAGGATTCTTCGAGACAGGATTTATTCCCACTTGGAAATAAGTGGATGTATTAGTGAGAGGCAACATGGTTTTGTGAAGGGAAGGTCACGTCTCACGAACTTGATCAAGTTTTTCGAGGAAGTGACAAAGATGATTGATGGGGGTAGGGCAGTGGATGTTGTCTACATGGACTGGAAGGTTGACTTCAGATAGAAGACCAGTCATTATCATATTGAGTATCAGCGCAGCTTCCGGAGTCTTTACAGCCTATTCCTGGTCCCAAATCAGATGTGTTTGAATGTCTTTACACCTGTGAAGCTTGCTTTTTATAACTTTCTTTTTGACTGTATATTTCTGTAACTGAATTAAATGATCAATTTGCCAAATTCATCAAAAACATTTTAATGGTTGGCAGGGAATTGCTTCAGATGTGTGGAGCTTATTCCCATACAGCACACTATTGCCTCAGGGAAGGGTAAAGCACATCCTGCTTACATAACACGAACAAAAACGTCCTGCAGGATAACAAATATTAGAATGACGTTAGAGGAAACTGTTTCAACAAAGCTAGGGAATGAGTGAAATTCACAGTATAATAATCCAGAGAGATTTCAAAGCAAGGAATGAGTGAGGGGGAGGGAGTGGAAGTTGAAAACTGGAATTGGGGATTTACCCTGTGTTCAAGCCGCATTTCTCGCCCAGAACCTCTGAAGGTCAACAAGGGGATTCAGGGCTGCCTCCAGCTGCTTCCAATGAGGAGAGCAGAGAACAATATTAAAGTTTCATGAAAATCGAGGCATTATTACTCACAAGCAAACCCATTGATATAATGCTTGTGAATGTCTCAGTGACTGAAATCCTTGTACGTGCCTGCTTTATCCAGAAAAATTATTTTGGAGAAACAGAAGCTGCAGTCTCAGCTCTCACTGACATTGTCGCAGAGGCACATTATTAATCCCACATTCAGGGACAGTGCTGCATTTGACAGAAGAGATGGGGAGATGCAATAGGAACTGAATGGTCCAGTTCTAAACAGTGTGCAGAGGGACCTGAGGTTCAGAGAGATCCTTGAAGGTGAAAGGAAATTTGAATGAGTCATTAGGAAAGTGGTTTGGATCCTTGGCTTCGTAAGTGGAGGCACTGAGTATAAAATCAGGGAAGCTATGCTCCATTTTTATAAAGCTCTGGTTAACTGCAGCTGCTTTAGGATTGCATCCAGGCCGAGATACCATATTTTCAGAAGTGTATCAGGATCCTTGGGTGGTTGTCAATGAGATTTACTGGATTGGACCAAGCGATGAGAGATCTTAGATGCAAGGTTTGGTTGGGGAATCCGGAGTTCCTCCCATTGAAGCAAACTGGATTGAGTGGTGCTCTGAGAGATCTGTAAAAGTGTATAAAATATTGAACTATATTACACAGGGGGCAATTGTTACAGTAACTGCGAGCAGAAGGATTTGGAACACTGAAGTTTTAAGATGCATAGAAGTCAGAGGATCATCGCACTTCAGAAGGAAGCATTCGGCCCATTGAGATTGCACCAACTCTCCGACAGGGCATCCCGCACTATCCCCACGTAATTACCCCGATATTTCCCCCAAACCAAACATCCTAAGACACCAAGCTAGCGTGATCAATCCACCAAACCTGCACATCTTTGAAGAAACTCACGCAGACACTAAGAGAATGTGCAAACTTCACACAGACAGTGAATCAAGGATTGAATTGAAACCGGGTCACTGGCCAGATGAGGCTGTGAATAAGGTTGTAAATAAATTAAACCAATGCGATGGCCGGGAATCGAACCTGAGTCAAATGCTTGGAAAGCAGCCATCCTCACCACGACACCACCGTCGCACGTCCACAGCAGCAGTATTTCGCTGCGAGTAATGGTCCCTTTGAGGATGGTGGAAGCAGAGACGATCAATGATTTCACAGTAATAGTTTGTACATATTAGCTGCAATGTGTCTAATCTCCAGTTCACCCTGCAGTACGTCGCCATGCTTATTTAGACAGCAGCATCTCCCCTGTGACATATATCATTGAGAGGGACAAGAGTTTCAGCACAGCGGAGACTGCATCACATTAAAGACACAATTAATAATTACTCGGACATAAATCTGCATTCTTTCTTAACCATTGCTTTAAAATATAAAATTTCGTTCTGAAAATCGGCATGAATTGAGAAGGTGAAATTTCCATTCTTTGGGATTGTATTAGAAACATATTGTTCCATATGTTTCTTTCTCAGTCTCTGATTGTTTCTGTTTGCCTGTTAGCACCTGTTCCAATTTAACATGTTCAACTTACCGCTCATTCTGTCCATATCAACCTTGCATAAGGTAAAAATTAGAGCATTTGTGTAACCTTTCTCTGCCTCAAACATATTGTGGTCACTCATTGCTGAATGCTTCGCTGCTGTCAGAATATTAATTAACTCTCTCTCATTACTTATGACTGAATTCAGCATTAATATTTCTCTGCTGGTTTCAAAGCATCATTGAGTGCAGGAGACAGTAAATGACAAAGGAGTTGATGATATAAGGCTAAGGTAAATGCTCTCGTATTGAAACGAAAAATGTGTCTAAAATTCAAAGAAATGCGTAAGATTGGGACACAGATTGCACTCTCAAACTGCTAAACAGAGTGTTGAGTCTGGAAGGCTGTAAAGTGCTCAAAGGAAAGATGAGCTTATATTGAGGCTCATTAGAAAACTGCAGGCGGTCGAAGACAGAAAGGTCAGTGTGAGAACAAGATGGAGAATTAAAATGACTGGTGATCAGAAACTCGGTGTCAGACTTGCAAACTGAACGGATGTTCCACAAACCAATCACTCAGTTTGCCCAAAGGAGTGAACAGTGACTGTTGGATACATAACTTAAGGAAGTGAACACAAATCACTGTTTCTCCTGTGAGGAGAGATATGGAATGTTTCATAAAAAACACTGCTAATTTATCTTCTGTTTCTTTTGTCAACTGATAATCTCCTTTATCTGTGGCTGACAAGGCTGCAAAGTGCTCCTGTCCCATTTAACACACCTTTGCTCTCACCACGTCCCCTCCCTCCCAGAACCTCTGTTCCTTCACTGTCGCTGGGTTAGAATCATGGAACTCCATTCCTCGCAGCACTGTGGCTCTTCCTGCACCTCAAGGCCTGCAGCCGTTCACCACATTCGCAAGATGAATTAGGGCTGGTCACAAAATGTTGGTCTCACTCGCGATGCCGGGATCCCATGAAGTAGTTTTAAAATTCCCTTTCGGCTGTTAACTAACCCTGGTTCATTTCTGATTGTTAATTCTACTATAATCTGCCAACTTGTTCCTCTAACAGAAAGCTATCCCAGGTATGCCAAACATAATCCCTACATTTTTGACATGTGCTGCTCTGCTTATTCCAATCTACACAGAAGTTAAAATCCCCCAGTGAAACTACACCGACTTCACTGCAGGCTTGTCAGATCTCACAATGTATATAAACTATTTCCAGGCTGCTATCCGGTGACAACTCCAGCCAAAATTTAAAATATTAATCACTTCTTTATTTCATCTATTTCAGTCCTGGCTGATCTCACCTATATCCTACCTTATTATGGAAGTTTATGTTTATTTATTAGTTTCACACATAGTCTTACGTTAACACTGTAATGAAGTTACTGTGAAAATCCCCTTTTCCTCACACTCCGACGCCTTTTCGGGTACACTGAGGGAGAATTTAGCATGGCCAATGCACCTAACCAGCATGTCTTTCGCACTGTGGGAGGAACCAAGTGGAAACCCACACAGACACGGGGAGAATGTGCAAATGCTACACAGATAGTGACTCAAGCCGGAAAATGAACCCCTATCCTTGGCGCTGAGGCAGCAGCACTAACCAATGTGCTGCCCTTTTGTGATTTTATCTGTAATAATTAGGGTTAAGCTTCAGCCTCTCCATTTTCCCTATCTTTCCTGTAGACCTAGTTCCTTGTATGTTTAGTTCCCAGTTCTGACGGTCATGGAGCCATGGACCAATGAGGCGAACATATTGTATCCTCCAAGTTGCATTTGCACTTGCAATTCAGTATGTGCCTAAAGACTGTGCGTGCTTGTATAAAGAGTATTTATTTGAGCCATCTGTCCTGTCTGTCTGCTCGCATGTTTTACCGACATATTTCCTCTCATCTTTTGGGTGACTTATCCACTTGTTCAGTTTATGAACCAGCCAGGGTGTCTCGAACTAGGAGACACAGTCGCACAACGAGGATCAGCCACTTCAGACTGAAATTAGGTCTGTCTTCACTCAAATGTTTTTGGAATTTTGGAATTCTCTATCCCACAGAGCTGTGGATGATCAGCTGTTGTTTAAGTTCAAAACTGAAATCCATAAGAATTTTGGACAATAAGGGATTTGAAGAGTGGGAAGGTAGACTCATGGAGTTAAGGCAATGGATCAGCCGCACTTCATTCATCAGGAGAACAGCACTGATGGGTTGAGTGGTTGACTGTTGCTCTGATTTCTAATGTTGTTTTATACATTTCTTTGCCAAGTGTCTGCACTCTACGTGTCCGGGTCCTGTTTTCCTTATATTTGATCACCTGCCTCTGTAACTGAAGCTGTTTGGTCAGCTGGCAAATAGATGTGAGATATTTGAATAATTTGCAAGCCATTGCTGCTGCTGGGCTGAATGCGTTTCTCACAGAGCGCACAAAGCCCGCAAGGGAGGCTGAATCACAGCCTTGTTAAATAACATGAAAAATACATTCTACACAGCATCTCATAATAGAAGCAAATCCAGGAAAATATCTCAGCAAAGCAATGTAATGAATAGAATTTAGAGGCATATTTATATATAGAATTTACATTGTATGAGAGTTAAGTGAATAACATTTTTAGGTGAATAGTGTGAACCTTAAACTACAGCAAAGTATCTAGGAAGAAAATGTTGCGAAAGGGAAAAGGGAATGGAGTAGTTACAGTGTATTAGGATGTCCCAGTAGATAGGAAGTCCAGGAAGACAGTGGTGATGGGTCCAGTCATTGAAAATAAACCCCAGCAGAAATGAGAAGTCAGTTCAGTGACAACCAGTTATCGAACAGAATATATTAAGGATCTAGTCTTATGAGGAAAGGTTGAGGGAGCTAGGGCTGTTCTCTCTGGAGCAGAGGAGGCTGAGGGGAGACTTAAGAGGTTTATAAAATGATGAAGGGGATAGATAGAGTGAACGTTCAAAGACTATTTCCTCGGGTGGGGTGGATGGAGCTATTACAAGGGGGCATAACTATAGGGTTCGTGGTGGGAGATATAGGAAGGATATCAGAGGTAGGCTCTTTACGCAGAGAGTGGTTGGGGGGTGGAATGGACTGCCTGCAGTGATAGTGGAGTCAGACACTTTAGGAACATTTAAGCGGTTATTGGATAGGCACATGGAGCACACCAGGATGATAGGGAGTGGGATAGATTGATCTTGGTTTCAGATAAAGCTCGGCACAACATCGTGGGCCGAAGGGCCTGTTCTGTGCTGTACTGTTCTATGTTCTATAAGGTAATGACTGAGAAAAATGTAAAGAAGAAAAATAATAGATTACAAATAGAACATTCTGAGGAGTTGACAATGTAACTTATGAAGATAAACCTGAACAGAATGCTGACGAACAAAGAGAATAGCAATGATTAAACAACATCAGGAGAAATATATTCTGCTCAAACAGGAACCCATTATCCAATAATGAAATGCCTTGGATGAATAAAGGGATGAGGGGGAAATTGAAATTAAATAAAAGGTTTGTGCTGAAAAAACATTAACAGCAAATGAAAGGATGATGAAAGGAAACATCAGGATGTCCGGCAGCATAGAAATCAGACAATTCGATAGTGCAGAAGGAGGCTATTCGGCCCCTCGAGTCGGCACAGACCACACTCCCACCCAGCCCCCATCCCCACAACCCCACATATTTACCGTAGCTAGTCCCCCCGAAACGAAAGGGCAATTTAGCAGGGCCAATCCATCTAACCCGCACACCTTTGGACTGTGGGAGGAAAGCGGAGCACCCGGAGGGAACCCACAGAGCACCCGGAGGGAACCCACGCAGACATGGGGAGAATGTGCAAACTCTGCACAAGCCGGGAATCAAACCGGGTCCCTGGCACTGTGAGACAGCAGTGCCAACCATTTTCCACCTTTCCTGTGTCAAAGAGAAACTACATAATTTAGTTATAGAAACATAGAAAAACTACAGCACAAACAGGCCCTTCAGCCCACAAGTTGTGCCGAACACGTCCCTACCATCTAGACCTAACTATAACCCTCCATCCTATTAAGCTCCATGTACTCATCCAGGAGTCTCTTAAAAGACCCTGTTGAGTTCGCCTCCACCACCACTGACGGCAGCCGATTCCACTCGCCCACCACCCTCTGTGTGAAAAACTTACCCCTAACATCTCCCCTGTACCTACCCCCAGCACCTTAAACCTGTGTCCTCTCGTAGCAGACATTTCCACCCTGGGAAAAAGCCTCTGAGAGTCCACCCGATCTATGCCTCTCAACATCTTATACACCTCTATTAGGTCTCCTCTCATCCTTCGTCTCTCCAAGGAGAAAAGACCGAGCTCGCTCAGCCTATCCTCATAAGGCATGCCACTCAATCCAGGCAACATCCTTGTAAATCTCCTCTGCACCCTTTCAATCTTTTCCACATCCTTCCTATAGTGAGGCGACCAGAAATGAGCACAGTACTCCAAGTGGGGTCTGACGAGGGTCTTATATAGCTGCATCATTATCCCCGGACTCCGAAACTCAATCCCTCGATTGATAAAGGCCAGCACACCATACGCCTTCTTAACCACCTCCTCCACCTGCGGGGCCGATTTTAGAGTCTTGTGGACCCGGACCCCAAGGTCCTTCTGATCCTCTACCGTACTAAGAGTCTTTCCCTTTATATTGTACTCCTTCATCCCATTTGACCTACCAAAATGGACCACAACGCATTTATCTGGGTTGAAGTCCATCTGCCACTTCTCCGCCCAGTCTTGCATCCTATTTATGTCCCACTGTAACTTCTGACATCCCTCCAGACTATCCACAACCCCACCAACCTTCGTGCCATCGGCAAACTTACCAACCCATCCCTCCACTTCCTCATCCAGGTCATTTATGAAAATGACAAACAGCAAGGGTCCCAGAACAGATCCCTGGGGCACACCACTGGCGACCGACCTCCATTTAGAAAAAGACCCATCTATATCCACTCTCTGCCTCCTTTGGGCAAGCCAGTTTTGGATCCACAGGGCAGCAGCAGCTTGGATCCCATGCCCTCTCACTTTTTCTCGAAGCCTTGCATGGGAGACCTCATCGAACGCCTTGCTAAAATCCATATAAACCACATCTACCGCCTTCCCTTCGTCAATGTGTTTAGTCACATTTTCGAAGAACTCCACCAGGCTCATAAGGCACGATCTGCCCTTGACAAAGCCATGCTGAGTATTCTTGAGCATACTAAACCTCTCTAAATTCTCATATATCCTGTCCCTCAGGATCTTCGCCATCAGTTTACCAACCACTGAGGTGAGACTCACCGGTCGGTAATTACCTGGGCTATCCCTATTCCCCTTCTTGAAAATAGGAACCACATCCGCAATCCTCCGGCACCTCTCCCGTCTCCATCAATTTATGAAGGAATGCCAAATTAATTAGTAAAATTTACAATGGGCACAGAATAAGAGAAGGCAAATCAGAATCGAGAAAAAGTCACCGAAGGATGCACAAGTAATAAACTCAGATGACAGAATTGTGGGAGAAATATTGAATTGTTACTCTGCCTCAGGTTTTACAAGTCAACTGACCAAATGGGCTGATGTCATGTCAAGAAAATTTCAGGACGTCTATTAAAGAGGGGATAGCAGTGAAACATGGAGGTGATAAATCCATGGAGAAGGATGAATTGTACCCAGTTATGCTAATACAGGTAAGGGAAGATCCCACTGGAGCTGATGCAGTCAGATCGAGACTTCACACCTCAAGAATGAGGTATTTTCTCAGGATGGGGTGCAGAGGACAGATTCTACCGAATGATACTAACGTTTGAAGGGTGTCATTACGAGGACCGATTGTGTAGAAGAGTACTGTTGCCTCTAAACATTCGCAGATAAAGAGACAATCTTTGGTAATGATAAGCTGAATATAGGATGAAATAGGATAGAGAAAAAGAAACTAATTCTTCAGCTGAATGATTCCTAAAGGAAACATTTTCCTCAAGTTAAGGTGAAGCCCCTCATCTCTGTCTCTGCTCGATCTCTCTTTCTGATTGTGCCACTCCTAGTTCGTTCCCTTTCAGTCTTCCAGCATTTCTCCCCCTCTGCTTACTCTCTTGATTCATCTCACTTTCTTATTCTCTGACCCTTGCTTTTCATTCAATTCTCATTTTCCCTTCTTCCTTCTGCATTCTCCACCTTTTGGCTTCTGCATCCCCTGCTACCTCCTCTTTCCCTCTTAATTTTCTCTACCTCATCCCGCTCATTCGTTTTTCTCTTCTCTCATTAAGAATTTCTCTTCATTTCTCTTTGTCCCATTGTCTTTCTTCTCCACTCTCCATAATCCTGTCTTCACTATGTCCGTTTCCTTTCAATCTGTTTCTTTCCCCTCTCTACCCATGTCTACCCTAAAAAATAAAATTGTTGATGTTTTAGGTCAGTGTGAAAACAAACCTTTCCACTTGAACCCAGCCTGTAGTCTAACACATTGCTTTCTGATGAATCCAGCTTCTCCATTCCCTGTTTGAAATGAGCTGCCTGAATGTTCCAGGCTCCATCCATGGCTTCAAGTACAACAAGATAGGGATGAAATCGAGAGGAACCTTTGCTTTTCATTCCAATGTTTTTCTGCAGTCCTGCCTTCTGATCTCCAGAACTAACTCTATTCCATCCTATGTGGGAGATATAGCCACTCACTTATGTATATGTGCTGCATGGGGAATATAGAACCACAGGACTCATTCTTATATTAAAGATCAGTCATTAGTGACAAAGATCAAGGAAAATTTATTGTTGAAATGACTGTGACTCTTTGGCGTTTCCTATCCCAGATGATTGTAGACGCTCAGGCATTGGGTATATTTAGGAGACAATATGATAGATGTTTGGATACCAAGAGGACAAAGGGATAAGGGGGTGTATCTGGAAGGTTGACTTCAGATAGAAGACCAGTCATTATCATATTGAGTATCAGCGCAGCTTCCGGAGGCTTCACGGCCTATTCCTGTTCCCATTTCAGATGTGTTTGAATGTCCTTACACCTGTGAAGTATTCTGTCCGGTGTATCTTATAAAGCTTGCTTTTTATAACTTTATTTTTGACTGTATATTTCTGTAACTGAATTAAATGATCAATTTGCCAAATTCATTAAAAACATTTTAATGGTTGGCAGGGAATTGCTTCAGATGTGTGGAGCTTATTCCCATACAGCACACTATTGCCTCAGGGAAGGGTAAAGCACATCCTGCTTACATAACACAAACAAAAACGTCCTGCAGGATAACAAATATTAGAATGACGTGAGAGGAAACTGTTTCAACAAAGCTAGGGAATGAGTGAAATTCACAGTATGATAATCCGGAGAGATTTCAAAGCAAGGGAGAGGTAATTATGATGCGATTAGGCAAGAATTAGGGGGCATAAGTTGGGAACAGAAACTGTCAGGGAAAGGCACTAATGAAAAGTGGAACTTTTTCAAGGAACATATACTGGGTGTCCTTGATAGGTTGAGAAATGCGAGGTTATACACTTTGGAGGAAATAATAACAAATGGGATTACTATCTCAATGGAAACAAATTAAAACATGCTACCGTGCAAAGGGACCTGGGGGTCCTTGTGCATGAGACGCAAAAGCCCAGTCTGCAGGTACAACAGGTGATCAAGAAGGCAAATGGGATGTTGACGAGGGGGATAGAATATAAAAGCAGGGATGTCTTGATGCACCTGTACAGGGCATTGGTGAGGCCGCAGCTGGAATACTGTGTGCAGTATTGGTCCCCTTATATGAGGAAGGATATATTGGCATTGGAGGGAGTGCAGAGAAGGTTCACCAGGTTGATACCGGAGATGAGGGGTTTGGATTATGAGGAGAGGCTGAGGAGATTGGGTTTGTACTCGTTGGAGTTTAGAAGGATGAGGGGGGATCTTATGGAGACATATAAGATAATGCGGGGGCTGGATAGGGTGGAGGCGGAGAGATTCTTTCCACTTAGTAAGGAAGTTAAAACTAGAGGACACAGCCTCAAAATAAAGGGGGGTCGGTTTCAGACAGAGTTGAGGAGGAACTTCTTCTCCCAGAGGGTGGTGAATCTCTGGAATTCTCTGCCCACTGAGGTGGTGGAGGCTACCTCGCTGAATATGTTTAAAGCGCGGATGGATGGATTCCTGAGCGGTAAGGGAATTAAGGGTTATGGGGATCAGGCGGGTAAGTGGTACTGATCCACGTCAGATCAGCCATGATCTTATTGAATGGCGGGGCAGGCTCGAGGGGCTAGATGGCCTACTCCTGCTCCTATTTCTTATGTTCTTATGTTCTTATGTCCCTGTCAAGCAGGAAGGAAATGGCCGAGTGAGGGAACCATGGTTCACGAAAAAGATGGAATGTCTTGTGAAAAGGAAGAGGGAAGCTTATGTAGGGATGAGGAAACAAGGTTCAGATGGCTCAATTGAGGGTTACAAGTTAGCAAGGAACGAGGTGAAAAAGGGGCTTAGGAGAGCTAGGAGGGGACATGAGAAGTCCTTGGCGGGTCGGATCAAGGAAAACCCCAAGGCTTTTTACTCTTATGTGCGGAACAAAAGAATGACCAGGGTGAGGTTAGGGCCGGTCAAGGACAGTAGTGGGAACTTGTGGCTGGACTTGCGGATAGCGAAGAGCATTGTCGGGCAATACAGCAGGATATAGATAGGCTGGAAAATTGGGCGGAGAGGTGGCAGATGGAGTTTAATCCGGATAAATGCGAAGTGATGCATTTTGGAAGAAATAATGTAGGGAGGAGTTATACAATAAATGGCAGAGTCATCAGGAGTATAGAAACACAGAGGGACCGAGGTGTGCAAGTCCACAAATCCTTGAAGGTGGCAACACAGGTGGAGAAGGTGGTGAAGAAGGCATATAGTATGCTTGCCTTTATAGGATGGGGTATAGAGTATAAAAGCTGGAGTCTGATGATGCAGCTGTATAGAACGCTGGTTAGGCCACATTTGGAGTACTGCGTCCAGTTCTGGTCGCCGCACTACCAGAAGGACGTGGAGGCGTTAGAGAGAGTGCAGAGAAGGTTTACCAGGATGTTGCCTGGTATGGAGGGTCTTAGCTATGAGGAGAGATTGGGTAAACTGGGGTTGTTCTCCCTGGAAAGACGGAGAATGAGGGGAGATCTAATAGAGGTGTACAAGATTATGAAGGGTAGCGATAGGGTGAACAGTGGGAAGCTTTTTCCCAGGTCGGAGGTGACAATCACAAGGGGTCATGGGCTCAAGGTGAGAGGGGCGAAGTATAACTCAGATATCAGAGGGACGTTTTTTTACACAGAGGGTGGTGGAGGCAGGCACGCTGACATCGTTTAAGACTTACCTGGATAGTCACATGAACAGCCTGGGAATGGAGGGATACAAACGATTGGTCTAGTTGGACCAAGGAGCGGCACAGGCTTGGAGGGCCGAAGGGCCTGTTTCCTGTGCTGTACTGTTCTTTGTTGTGTATGGAGTCAGTAGAGATAGGCGAGGTGATGAATGAATACTTTTCTTCAGTGTTCACCAAGGAGAGGGGCCATGTTTTTGAGGAAGAGAAGGTGTTACAGGCTAATAGGCTGGAGGAAATAGATGTTCGGAGGGAGGATGTACTGGCAGTTTTGAATAAACCGAAGGTCGATAAGTCCCCTGGGCCTGATGAAATATATCCTAGGATTATTTGGGAGGCAAGGGATGAGATTGCAGAGCCTTTGGCTTTGATCTTTGGGTCCTCGCTGTCCACGGGGATGGTGCCAGAGGACTAGAGAATGGCGAATGTTGTTCCTCTGTTTAAGAAAGGGAATAGAAATGACCCTGGTCATTACAGACCGGTTAGTCTTACTTCGGTGGTTGGTAACTTGATGGAAAAGGTCCTTAGGGATGGGATTTACGACCATTTAGAAAGATGCGGATTAATCCGGGATAGTCAGCAAGGATTCGTGAAGGGCAAGTCGTGCCTCACAAATTTGATTGAATTTTTTGAGGAGGTAACTAAGTGTGTTGATGAAGGTAGGGCAGTTGATGTCATATACATGGATTTTAGTAAGGCGTTTGATAAGGTCCCCCATGGTCGGCTTATGATGAAAGTGAGGAAGTGTGGGATAGAGGGAAAGTTGGCCGATTGGATAGGTAACTGGCTGTCTGATCGAAGACAGAGGGTGGTGGTGGATGGAAAATTTTCAGATTGGAGGCCGGTTGCTAACGGAGTGCCACAGGGATCAGTGCTTGGTCCTCTGCTCTTTGTGATTTTTATTAATGACTTAGAGGAGGGGGCTGAAGGGTGGATCAGTAAATTTGCTGATGACACCAAGATTGGTGGAGTAGTGGATGAGGTGGAGGGCTGTTGTAGGCTGCAAAGAGACATAGATAGGATGCAAAGCTGGGCTGAAAAATGGCAAATGGAGTTTAAACCTGATAAATGTGAGGTGATTCATTTTGGTAGGACTAATTTAAATGTGGATTACAGGGTCAAAGGTAGGGTTCTGAAGACTGTGGAAGAAGAGAGAGATCTTGGGGTCCATAGCCACAGATCTCTAAAGGTTGCCACTCAAGTGGATAGAGCTATGAAGAAGGCCTATAGTGTGTTAGCTTTTATTAACAGGGGGTTGGAGTTTAAGAGCCGTGGGGTTATGCTGCAACTGTACAGGACCTTGGTGAGACCACATTTGCAATATTGTGTGCAGTTCTGGTCACCTCACTATAAAGAAGGATGTGGAAGTGCTGGAAAGAGTGCAGAGGAGATTTACCAGGATGCTGCCTGGTTTGGAGGGTAGGTCTTATGAGGAAAGGTTGAGGGAGCTAGGGCTGTTCTCTCTGGAGTGGAGGAGGCTGAGGGGAGACTTAATAGAGGTTTACAAAATGGTGAAGGGGATAGATAGAGTGAACGTTCAAAGACTATTTCCTCGGGTGGATGGAGCTATTACAAGGGGGCATAACTATAGGGTTCATGGTGGGAGATATAGGAAGGATATCAGAGGTAGGTTCTTTACGCAGAGAGTGGTTGGGGTGTGGAATGGACTGCCTGCAGTGATAGTGGAGTCAGACACTTTAGGAACATTTAAGCAGTTATTGGATAGGCACATGGAGCACACCAGGATGATAGGGAGTGGGATAGCTTGATCTTGGTTTCAGATAAAGCTCGGCACAACATCGTGGGCCGAAGGGCCTGTTCTGTGCTGTACTATTCTATGTATGAATGAGTGAGGGAGAGGGAGGGGATGTTGAAAACTGGAATTGGGGATTTACCCTGTGTTCAAGCCGCATTTCTCCCCCAGAACCTCTGAAGGTCAAAAGGGGATTCAGGGCTGCCTCCAGCTGCTTCCAGTGAGGAGAGCAGAGAACAATATTAAAGTTTGACTGAAAATCGAGGCATTATTACTCACAAGCAAACGCATTGATTATAATGATCGAAAAAGAGTGAAGTCAGGAAAAGCACAATGTCATGTATTGAAAAAACTTCTTGTTAGGTGCTGGGAATCCAACTTGGAAAGATGAACTGGAAAATAATATTAACAAACAAAGAGAGAGAACAACATTGAGAATTATTTAAATCGAGATGTATAGACTTCAGGAAAAATCTATTTCACTAAAGAAATACAGTCCAGTCAATAATTGAAACGCTGTGCAGGAGTAAATAGGAAAGGAATCATTTAAAAGTCTGCACTAAATATTTAATACAGAGAAATGTGAGGTGATGCATTATGGAAAGAATGTAGAGGAGAGGAAGTCAGTTCAGAAGAGTGTTCAGGGTCTTTGGGACGTAGCGGATTTCTGTACAATGGTCTTTCAAGGTGGCAGAATGTATTGAGAGGGTTAACAGCAAAACAATTGGGCTTTTGGGGCTTCATAAAGAGGATCATCGGGTACAAAAACATGGAAATTATGATGAATACTTAGAAAACTCTGGTTAGACCACAATTAGACATCCCTAACGGCCTTCTGGTGCTATTTTAGTGCCTCCCACCCCAGCAGATCTGCAGAGTAGGGAACTCTCCCCTCCTGCCGAGCCCTGAACTAAAGCCTCCAGTGCAGCATCCATGACCCCAGGAGCTCTCTCTCTCTCACTCTCCTGTGTTCCTCGATTTCACATTCTCTGCAAATCAGCAACAGCTTCCAGACAATAAGTCGAGCTCGCCTTTGAGAGTCAGACCAGCTGGATTATTAGCCATGCAAAACTGCTGGCCAGCTTGCAGGTGTTAATAGCACGGAGAATTCTTGCTTAAAGGCTACATTTGTAGAAATGAGGATGTGGCAGGAAGGCAAACGCCTTTTGTCCTCTAATACATTCAGAGGGCAGAGTCACTCCCCATGTGTGTGACTATAAAAACTGCAAACTCCCCGAGATTAGGTACAGAAGATTTCTGTTCCAGCTTTCTGAGGAACTCCACTGAAGATGATGAAAACTCTTTTCTTGCTGATTGTGCTTCTGTCGCTGAGCCCGCCCGTTCTGACTGCAAGGGTTGACTTAGCCTCTTTTACTGGTAAACATTTGGAAATTGCTCCAATCTCTCAGCAGCTAGTGTTCAGTACTTTATTACGGGACGGTGACACAGTAGTTAGCACTGCTATCTCACAGCGCCAGAGACCCAAATTCAATTCCAGCCACAGGTCACTGTCTGTGTGGAGATTGCACAGTCTCGACTTGGCTGCATGGGTTTCCTCCGGATGCTCCCGTTTCCTCCCACAGTCAAAAGATGTTCATGTTAGGTTGATTGGGCATGCTAAAATGACCCTAGTGTCAGCAGATTAGCAGGGAAATATGTGGGGTTACGGGAATAGGGCCTGGGTGGATTTGTGGTCAATGTAGAATCGATGGGCCGAGTGGCCTCCTTCTGTACGGTAGGGATTCGATAAACTCACGTTTTCCCTTTGAACGTAAACAGTTTAAATGGCTAATTTAAGGTGAAAGGCTGAATTTTCTTAAGTGAACCAGTCTCATAGGTAAATTCCTTGAATGTTCAGTCACTCCCTGAACAGTGAGAGGAGACGGTGAGGTTTGGACGCTGATCCAAGCAGTCCAGCAAGAAAAATTACTCGGCAGTGCCGAGTTGGCGGGTCACAGCTGGATGGTCAGTTTGGCGACTCTGTAATTGGCCTCAATACCCAGATATTACAGGGAGCAAATTCCCAATCGCTGCTCCCAATCACTGCCAAGTGCTGCAGTGTGAGAGTGGAGACTGTGTGTGGGCACAGGATCGCGGCTTCCCTCAGTCCCTTCCCCCCAGACTCAGTGACCATGGTCCCAAGTAAGCAATGAGTAATTAGGAGGTGTCTGACAAGGCAGTGGCCACACGTGTCCAGCTTTCATAATGAGGGCAAAGAGTGAGAGAAAAAGGGTTTAAGACAGGTTTATTTAACTTGATTCATACTACGGCTTTCATGGAGCTGGGGTTGCGAGAAAACAGGCGATGTAAATAAGACAAACGGTTAATTTATCCATTGTCTCTAAGCCTCAGTCGGGAACTGCCTGAACAGATTGTGGGTTAATGTTGCACTCCACTTGATCCAGTCCAGCATTGGTGGAGTGCTGCACTGTTTGTTGTGTTATGCTTTGGATGAAACATTAAACAGAGACGCTGACGATGTGTTCATGGGACCGGAAATGTCTGCTAAATTATTTGAAGAGCTGACATTTCTCCCAGTGAAACAAGATCACACCCTCAACCCACATGACCAACAACTCCTCATCCTGTCAAACCCCATTCACTCTTTCTGGGACTTGGCTGAAAGCTGATTGGCTGCGACGTTGCCTATCAAACGGTGTCAGTACTTCAGACACTATCCCTGGTCTGTGAAACTTTCTGAGAACTTCTGGCAACAGGAAAGCTTCTCGATTAATGTCAGAGCTTTTCTGTCTCCCTCTGCTCTTAGATTGCGGGTGTGGTGGGGTCTGCTCTGAGGAAAATCCCTTGGACTGTCCTTCAGGGCAGAGAGTGAGTGTGTACTAGTCAAGGGGAGGAAGGGAAGTGTGGGCTTATATTAAATATAAAAGAGTTAAGGTTGATGTCTGATCCGGAGTCAGGCCCAGTCACAGCAACAGGATCAGTAACGAGACTTTCACATTATTCTCTCTCCCTGTGTGCAAAACCATCTCTCCATTCACTTTTCATTTTGCATTGTAGAGCACAAGGAGATTTGCGATCAGGTTGGAGGACAAATCCGTGAAGAGGCCTGTAAGGAAATGGAGGAGTCTCTTTTCCCAAACTCCGTCAAGCCACTATGTTGCATTCCAATATCGTGAAAGATATAGGGATGGATTCGCAGCAGCTCGAGCTCTCCAATTCTCACTGAATGAAATCTTCCTTCTTTGGAAACAGTCTCCTATTTGATTTGCTCTGTCCACTAATCCCTGACCCTGACTTACTGCTGTCTGAAAAATGGGCTGCACTCTGAAATAAAACTTATTGCATTTATCACAACTCCATATCGTGTCTTCTTTCTCTTAAGGGTCAGTGTATTCCAGGACAATGTGTTTGGAGATAGGATGAGGCTGGGAGAAGTGGTGGGAATTTCAGGAATTGGGAAGCGAGAATCATCGCAGGGAATTTCTGAAATTTCAGAGCAACCCATTCTGGAAGGGTCGGAGAGGGGGCCGGGGGGTGGGAGGGGGACTTGGTGGAGCTGCGAATGGTCAGCACTCTGACCATTCGCAGAGGAATATCACAGACAATGCAGTGCTTTCAAAATGTAGTTCCTGATGTCGGAAACTCAGCGACTACATTTCACTGATGTCAATTAAATCCACAACAGGGCTGCGGAAATTGGGAGGAGTGGAAATGGGAAGGCAAAAAAAGGAACGGGATAGCTATAGAAACATAGAAAAACTACAACACAATACAAGCCCTTCAGCCCACAAAGTTGTGCTGAACATGTCCCTACCTTAGTGATTACTAGGCTTACCTATAACCCTCTATCTTACTAAGTTCCAAGTACTTACCTAAAAGTCTCTTAAAAGACCCTATCGAATCCACCACCACCACCATTGCTGGCAGCCCATTCCACGCACCCACCACCTTCTCAGTGAAAAACTTACCCCTGACATCTCCTCTGTACCTACTCCCCAGCACCTGAAACCTGTGTCCTCTTGTGGCACCCATTTCAGCCCGAGGAAAAAGCCTCTGACCGTCCACTCGATCAATACCTTAACCAATACTCGATCAATACCAAGTGACCTTAACATGGGGCGGCACGGTAGCACAGTGGTTAGCACTGCTGCTTCACAGCTCCAGGGACCTGGGTTCGATTCCCGGCTTGGGTCGCCATCTGTGTGGAGTTTGCACATTCTCCTCGTGTCTGCATGGGTTTCCTCTGGGTGCTCCGGTTTCCTCCCGCAGTCCAAAGATGTGTGGGTTAGGTTGATTGGCCAGGTTAAAAATTGCCCCTTAGAGTCCGGAGATGCGTAGGTTAGAGGGATTAGCGGGTAAATATGGGGGGGGTCGGGCCTGGGTGGGATTGTGGTCGGTGCAGACTCGATGGGCCGAATGGCCTCCTTCTGCACTGTAGGGTTTCTATGATTTCTAATACCTGTCAACATCTTATATACCTCTATCAGGTCACCCCTCATCCTTCATCTCTCCAAGGAGAAAAGGCTGAGCTCACTCAACCTATCCTCATAAGGCGTGCCCCCCAATCCAGGCAACATCCTTGTAAATCTCTTCTGCACCCTTTCTATGGCTTCCACATCCTTCCTGTAATGAGGCGACCAGAGCTGAGCACAGTACTCCAAGTGGGGTCTGACCAGGGTCCTATATAGCTGCAACATTATCTCACGACTCCTAAACTCAGTTCCTTGATTGATGAAGGCCAGTACACCATACGCCTTCTTAACCACAGCCTCAACCTGCACAGCTGCTTTGAGCGTCCTATGAACTCGGACCCCAAGGTCCTTCTGATCTTCCACACTGCCAAGAGTCCAACCATTAATATTATATTCCACCATCCTATTTGACCTGACAAAATGAACTACCTCACACTTATCTGGGTTAAACTCCATCTGCCACTTCTCCACCTAGTCTTGCATCCTATCAATGTCTCACTGCAACTTCTGACATCCCTCCACACTATCCACGACACCTCCAACCTTTGTGTCATCAGCAAACTTACCAACCCATCCCTCCACTTCCTCATCCAGGTCATTTATAAAAATCACAAAGAGTAAGGGTATCAGAACAGATCCCTGGGGCTCTCCACTGGTGACCGACCTCCATTCAGAATATGACCCATCTATAACCACTCTTTGCCTTCTGTGGGCAAGCCAGTTCCGGATCCACAAAGCAATGTTCCCTTGGATCCCATGCCCCCTCACTTTCTCAATAAGCCTTGCATAGGGCACCTTGTCAACTGCCTTGCTGAAGTCCATATTTACTACATCTACTGCTCTTCCTTCATCAATGTGTTTAGTCACATCCTCAAAAAATTCAACCAGGCTCGTAAGGCATGATCTGCCTTTGACAAAGCCATGCTGACTAATCTTAATCACATTATACCTCTCCAAATGTTCATAAATCCTGCCTCTCAGGATCTTCTCCATCAACTTACCAACCATTGAGGTTAGACTCACTGGTCTATAATTTCCAGTGCTATTTTTACTCCCTTTCTTGAATAAAGGAAGGGAGTAGAGATGGAAGGAAGAAAGAAAGATGGAGGCAGAGATTGGGAGGGGTAAGGCCATGAAGGGTTTTGAAAGCAAGGAGGAGAATTTTAACATTGAGACCACGCAGCGATTAGGGGTTGTAGACTGAACCGGATTTGGAGTGAATTCTGATAAGGGAAGCAGAGTTGTGAATCAACTAATTGGTGGTGAATATGAGTTTATCCAGGAGAATGCTTGAATGGACAAGTCACGAGGTAACAAACGCATGGATGAGGGTTTCAGATACGGGTGAGTTGAGGCATTATCGACTGTGTGTGATGTTACACAGCTGGAAATATGTGATCTTGGTGAAGGAGCAGCTATGTGCTCAGAATCTCATTTCCGAGTCTAATGAGGTGCCAAGGTTATGAGGGTTTACTTCAGCCTCAAACAGTGACCAGGGAGAGAGAGATCGAGTCAGTGACTTGGAGCAGAATCTGTGGTGGGAACTTTGTCTTCCGAATATTCAGATGGGGAATTCTCTGCTTATCCAGTACTGGATGTCGAATAAGCAGTCTAATAATTTCATAACATGAGATTGGTTGTAAGTGGTGATTGTGAGCTGGGTGTTATCAGCATACATGTGAAAAGCAAAAGTGTTTTCAGATAATGTCACGAAAAGGTAAGGTGCAAATGAGAAATAGGAGGGAGACAAGGATAGATCCTTGTGGGAATCGGAAGGTAACAGAACAGGAATGGGAAGAGAAACCATTGCAGCTGATATTCTGCCTCTGATCAGAAAGATAAAACCGAAACCAGGTGGGCGCAGTCTTACTCAGGTGAACAATCCCTCCTCATTGTTCTGAACCTCTCCACACCTTTAACATGGTTAACTGCACTATCCTGCTCCAATACCTTCCCACTGTCAAGTCAGTGTTCACAGCAGATGAAGATGTTAACGTACCTGACATCCTGGGGAAACTAATGATGAAGGAAGGGCTGGGCCTCAGAAAACAAGTGTGGAGAAGGCTGGAGTTCTCATTTACCTTCATCTCGGTGGCAGCTCCTCCATCTCAATGTGTGTGGCGAGATCAGGCCATTCTGCTCAGTCAGGAACATCCAGACTGACTGATTATGCAGAGTGAGGTGTTCTAACCCGGTGTGGCACTGAGCCCCTCACACAGAGCACAGGAAGATCCCAGTCTCTGTGCTGAATGGTCTGCGTCCAGGAGGTTTTCAGCGCCGGTGCTGCTGAGGCTGGGGAACTGCAGCGTGAAATGTTTACACAGGAAGCTGCCATTGGAAACCCTGAGCTCCGGATTTACAGCCGGGCGGGACGGGATTCCCGCTACCAAAACCCTTCCTCATCCGGAGCCCCGCCGCGGGCTCAGGATCCGGGCCCGGGGACTGAAGCCACCTGCCGGACATTTGCTGCCGCTCCGCGCGGTGTCTGATCGGCCCTGGGTCACCTCTGCCCTCTTTACCGACCTATTGACCAATCACAGCCACCGGACTGTGACTGACAGCTGGGCAAACCAATCGGACTGTGGGACCGCTCCGTTATCCAATGGACGGTCTGCGCTGACTGTGTGACAGCTACTTTATCCAATCAGTGAGCGCTGTCCCTCTGGAATGGGAGCGAACAATGGAAATGATGCCGCTGATCCCGACCAATAGAAGAGCGGGCTGCTCAGTTAAACACACGCCCACATTGTGCTTGACATCTCTCCTTGTTTTCCCTCTGCATCTGATAACTACTGAGCTCATTCCTCCCCACCTGAAGTCTGCAGGGTCTCACACTGAACCGGGTGTCACAGTTCTCTGGGACTCAGCTCGAAAATTTGCTCTCGAAACCTCACTGCCTCGATTTTGTTTTCCTCCCCTTCCATTTCTATCGCGTTTCCTCCACTTATTTCCTCCTTCCTTTCCCCCGAGTTCTATTTCTGTCACGCTCTGACTTTCACCAGTCCTGTTGTTGCTTTAACGAGCATCAGTAAATTAGAGTTGTACAACGGTAATTCTAATAGCGGTCCTGGTTTAAGGATTCTTTCCCTGCCTCCAGCTCTCTGATTTCTCATTGGTTTCAGCCGCGGATTGAATTGAATGACGCTGGGCTGGGAGGGATGCTGCTGGAGTCGAAAAATGCCGCCGCATTGCGATTGGTGTCTGTGTTACAGCGCCGTTCTTCGATTGGCTCAGACTGATGTGAATTGTAATGTGGTGGGGTGTTGAGCGAAGCACGTCTCTCTGCTATTACAGTAAGAAGTCTCACAACACCAGGTTAAAGTCCAGCAGGTTTATTTGGTAGCAAAAGCCACTCGCTTTCGGAGCGCTCGCTGCTCCTTCGTCAGGTGAGTGGCATTTAAGTTCACAAACAGGGCATATAAAGACACAATCTCAATTTACAAAATAATGGTTGGAATGCGAGTCTTTACAGATAATCATGTCTCAAAGGGACAGACAATGTGAGTGGAGAGAGGGTTAAGCACAGGTTAAAGAGATGTGTATTGTCTCCAGCCGGGACAGTTAGTGAGATTTTGCAAGCCCACGCAAGTCGCAGGGGTTCCAGATAGCGTGACATGAACCCAAGATCCCGGCTGAGGCCGTCCTCATGTGCGCGGAACTTGGCTATCAGTCTCTGCTCAGCAACTCTGCGCTGTCGTGTGTCGTGAAGGCCACCTTGGAGAACGTTTACCCGAAGATCAAAGGCCCGTGACCGCTCAAGTGTTCCCCAATAGGAAGAGAACACACTTGCCTGGTGATTGTCGAGCGGTGTTCATTCATCCATTGTTGTAGTGCCTGCATGGTCTCCCCAATGTACCATGCCTCGGGACATCCTTTCCTGTAGCATATCAGGTAGACAACATTGGCCGAGTTGCAAGTGTATGTACCTGGGAGATGGTGTTCTCATGTGAGATGATGGCATCCGTGTCGATGATCCAGCACATCTTGCAGAGGTTGCTGTGGCAGGGTTGTGTGGTGTCGTGGTCACTGTTCTCCTGAAGGCTGGGTAGTTTGCTGCGGACAATGGTCTGTTTGAGGTTGTGCGGTTGTTTGAAGGCAAGAAATGGGGGTGTGGGGATGGCCTTGGCGAGATGTTCGTCTTCATCAATGACATGTTGAAGGCTCCAGAGAAGATGTCGTAGCTTCTCCGCTCCGGGGAAGTACTGGACGACGAAGGGTATTCTGTCCGCCGTGTCCCGTGTTTGTCCTCTGTCCCGGCTGGAGACAATATACATCTCTTTAACCTGTGCTTAACCCTCGCTCCACTCACATTGTCTATACCTTTAAGACTCGAGTACCTGTAAAGACCCGCATTACAACCATTATTCTGTAAATTGAGTTAGTGTCTTTATATGCCATGTTTGTGAACAGAACTCCGACTCACCTGATGAAGGGGCAACGCTCCAAAAGCTAGTGGCGTTTGCCACCAAATAAACCTGTTGGGACTTTAACCTGATGTTGAGACTTCTTACTGTGTTTACCCCAGTCCAACGCCGGCATCTCCACATCATGACTCTGCTGTTAGTCAGAATTAAGCGTAATTTCCATTGTTCGCGCACATTAGACAGACGCAGCTCACTGATTGGATAATGCAGCTATCACTCAATCAGCGCAGAGCGTCTATTGGATCACAGGGATGTCCCAAATGCTGATTGGTTGCCTTAGTTGTCGGACACAGGCCGGTGACTGTGATTGGACAGTGGGCGGGGATTACACTGGACTCATCAGACACCGGGCGGCGGCAAATGTCCGGCCAGTGGCCTCAGTCCCCGGGCCCGGATCCTGAGCCAGCGGGGGGACTCCGGGTGGGTGAAGGCTTTTGGCAGCGGGAATCCTGTCCTGCCCGGCTGTCAATCCGCAGCTCAGTGTTAAAAATGGCGGCTTCCTATGTAAACATGTCACGCTGCAGTTCCCCAATCTCAGCAGTGGCGGCGCTGCAAACCCCGTGTAGTCAGACCAATCAGCAGAGAGACTTGGGTTCCTCCTATGGTGTGTGTGTGGGGCTCAGTGCCACACCAGGTTAGAACAACTCACTCTGCATCGGCCAGGGAGAAATACTGGGATCTTCCTGTGCTCTGTCTGGGTCCAGGGCTTGGTTACTCTGAATGGATCTCCTCCATTGTTTGGTTCTTGTTACAGCCTCTCTCTCTTATAGTCAGTCTGGGTGTTCCTGACTGAGCAGAATGGACTGATCTCACCACACACAGAGATGGAGGGGCTGCTGCCCGAGATGAAGATGATTGAGAAGTTCGGCCTTCTCTACACCCGTTTACTGAGGCCCAGCCCTTCATTCATCATTCGTTTCCCAAGGATGTCAGGTACATTAACATCTTCATCTGCTGTGCACACTGACCTGACAGTGGGAAGGTATTGGAGCAGGATGGTGCAGCCAACCATGTCAAAGGCATGGACAGGTTGAGAAGGATGAGGAGGGATTGTGCAGCAGGGTAAGACTGCACTCGCCTGGTTCCATTCTTATCTTTCTGGCCATAGGCACAATATCACCCGCAATGGTTTCTCTTCCCACTCCTGTGTTGTTACCTCCTGAATCCCCCAAGGAGCTATCCTTGGCTCCGTCCTATTTCTAGACCTTACCCCTCGGTGACATTATCTGAAGAACAGTACTAGTTTTCAAATGTATGCTGATATCACCAGTTCTACCTCACCATCACCTCTCAGAACCAAACCCACTTATTAAATTATTAGATTGTTTATCCGACATCCTGTACAAGATAAGCAGAGAATTCCCCATTAAATATCTAGAAGACCAAAGGTCCCACCACAAATTCCATTCCCAGTCAATGACTCCATCACTCTCCCTGGTCACTGTCGAGGCTGAAACAAACCTTCATAATCTTGGCACATCATTAGACACAGAAATGAGATTCTGACCACATATCTGTTCCTGCATCAAGATCACCTGTTTCCAGCTGTGTAACTTCACACATTGTTGATAACACCTGAACTCACCCGTACCTGAAACCCTCATCCATGCTTTTGTTACCTTGAGACTTGCTGATTCAAATACACTCCTCCTGCCCAGCAGATTTTATTCCCTGAAGGGCATTAGTAAATCAGATGGGGTTTTATGACAATCGACAATTAATTCCAGATTTGTCTTGAATTAAAACTTCACCACTTGCCCTTTTGGGTTTTGAACCCAGCTCCCCAGAGCATTACCCAGGATCTCTGGATTACTTGTCCACGACGCCACTGCCTCCCCCAAACAATGTCAGGACTGGGATTTGAACCCTTGCCTTTTCCATCACCCTCATGAAAATCTCGAGCAAGTTCATCAAGTACAATTCATCCTTAGTAATTACATTGGGGTTTTCCTTAATTAATGTACATTAGCACAAGTGAGTGTTAATTTTATCTCAGGTTGTTATTTGGAGAATATTCCACATTGCTGATGTTAAACTGATTGGACTAATTCTTATAGCCTTTTCTGAAGAGGTGTGTTTACCATTTGCAATTCTCCAGTCCTTTGGCACCACCCCTATAACTAGATAGGTTCGAAAAAAAATAGCCATTCCCACTGCAATTTCCACCCTTATTTCCCTCAGTATCCATGGATCCGTCTCTTCCAGTAACAAGAACACAGCAATTAAGAACAGACATTGACCACATGGCACATTGACTCTGTTCCACCATTCAATTCGATCATGGCTCATTTATTTATTTACCTCCAAGCAGCATATTCCTGACCATCACCACCCTCTGAGTAAAAAGGTTTTTCCTCACATCCCCCCAAACCTCCCACCCCTCGCTTTTAATTTGTCTCCCCTCGTAACTGACCCTGCAACTAAGGGGAACAGCTGCTCCCTATCCATGCCCCTAATAATCTTGAACACCTCAATCAGGTCGCCCCTCAGTCTTCTCTGCTCCAATGAAAAAAACCCAAGTCTATCCAACATAACTTAAATGTTCCATCCCAGGCAACATCCTGGTAAATCTCCTCTGCACCCGCTCAATGTCCTTCCTATAATGTGGCGACCAGAACCGCACACAGTGCTCCAGCTTTGGCCTCACCACAGTTCTATACAACTCCATCATGACCTCTTTGCTTTTGTAATCTATTCCCCGATTGATATAGGTGAGTGTGACATATGCCTTTTTCACCACCCTATTAACCTGCCTTTCCGCCTTCTCAGATTTATGGACAAACATGCCAAGGTCCTTTCGTTCTTCGAAACTTCCCAGTGTCAGATCTTTCATAGAATACTTCCATGTCAAATTAAAATGTATCAATTTATCAACTTGAACTGAACCATTAATCAGCATTCTCTAAAGATTGCAATCCAATAACTCTTAAATCCCTCATAGAATATTGCCCAAATGCCTCCCCTTTTCCTGGTAACATCTTTGCACTCTCTCTATCAGCTGTATTTCTCTTTGAAAGTGTGGATTCCAAACTGTGAGTGCAGGCTCCAGATGTGGGCGTACCAGCTGCTTGTAGAGTTTCAGATTGTGGGTTTCATCTCCACTTTACTCCTTGATTCTCTGAGAAACCAAAATTTGTCTATTTCAGCCTTAACTGTCATACAATCCCTACTGTGCAGATGGAGGCCATTTGGCCCATCGAGTCTGCACCGACTCTCTGACACAGCATCCCACCCAGAACCTATCTTGGTAACCTACATATTTATCCTGCTAATCCCCCGAACCAAAACATTTGGGACACGAACAGGCAATTCAGCATGGTCAATCCACCCAACGTTTGGAGCATGCGAGGAAGCGCAAACAAGAGGAGGACGTGCAAACAGCACACAATCACTCAAGGTAGAATGGAACCTGGGTCCCTGGCACTTTGAAACAGTATGTGTGAGGGATTTACTCACTCTGATACAGTGTGTGTGGGATTTACTCACTCTCTGACACAGTGTGTGTGTGTGAGGGATTTACTCACTCTCTGATACAGTGTGTGAGTGTGGGATTTACTCACACTCTGATACAGTGTGTGAGTGTGGGATTTACTCACTCTCTGATACAGTGTGAGTGTGGGATTTACTCACTCTCTGATACAGTGAGAGTGTGGGATTTACTCACTCTCTGACAGTGTGAGAGTGTGGAATTTACTCACTCTCTGATACAGTGTGAGTGTGGGATTTACTCACACTCTGATACAGTGAGAGAGTGGGATTTACTCACTCTCTGATACAGTGCGAGTGTGGGATTTACTCACTCTCTGACACAGTGTGTCTGTGTGGGGTTTACTCACTCTCTGATACAGTGTGAGAGTGTGGGATTTACTCACTCTGATACAGTGTATGAGTGTGGGATTTACTCACTCTGATACAGTGTGTGAGTATGGGATTTACTCACTCTCTGATACAGTGTGTGAGTGTGGGATTTACTCACTCTCTGATACAGTGTGTGAGTGTGTGTGGGATTTAATCACTCTCTGATACAGTGTGTGAGTGTGGGATTTACTCACTCTCTGATACAGTGCGAGAGTGTGGGATTTACTCACTCTCTGATACAGTGAGAGTGTGGGATTTACTCACTCTGATACAGTGTGTGAGTGTGGGATTTACTCACTCTCTGATACAGTGTGTGAGTGTGGGATTTACTCACTCTCTGATACAGTGAGAGTGTGGGATTTACTCACTCTGATACAGTGTGTGAGTGTGGGATTTACTCACTCTCTGATACAGTGTGAGAGTGTGGGATTTACTCACTCTCTGATACAGTGTGTGAGTGTGGGATTTACTCACTCTCTGATACAGTGTGTGAGTGTGGGATTTACTCACTCTCTGATACAGTGTGAGTGTGGGATTTACTCACTCTCTGATACAGTGTGAGAGTGTGGGATTTACTCACTCTCTGATACAGTGTGTGAGTGTGGGATTTACTCACTCTCTGATACAGTGTGAGAGTGTGGGATTTACTCACTCTCTGATACAGCGTGAGAGTGTGGGATTTACTCACTCTCTGATACAGTGTGTGAGTGTGTGTGGGATTTACTCACTCTCTGATACAGTGTGAGAGTGTGGGATTTACTCACTCTGATACAGTGTGTGAGTGTGGGATTTACTCACTCTCTGATACAGTGTGTGAGATTTACTCACTCTCTGATACAGAGTGTGGGATTTACTCACACTCTGATACAGTGTGAGAGTGTGGGATTTACTCACTCTGATACAGTGTGTGAGTGTGGGATTTACTCACTCTCTGATACAGTGTGAGAGTGTGGGATTTACTCACTCTCTGATACAGTGTGTGAGATTTACTCACTCTCTGATACAGTGAGAGTGTGGGATTTACTCACACTCTGATACAGTGAGAGTGTGGGATTTACTCACTCTCTGATACAGTGTGAGTGTGGTATTTACTCACTCTCTGATACAGTGTGAGTGTGTGGGATTTACTCACTCTCTGATACAGTGTGTGAGTGTGGGATTTACTCACTCTGATACAGTGTATGAGTGTGGGATTTACTCACTCTGATACAGTGTGTGAGTATGGGATTTACTCACTCTCTGATACAGTGTGTGAGTGTGTGTGGGATTTACTCACTCTCTGATACAGTGTGAGAGTGTGGGATTTACTCACTCTCTGATACAGTGCGAGTGTGGGATTTACTCACTCTCTGATACAGTGTGTGAAGTGTGGGATTTACTCACTCTCTGATACAGTGTGTGAAGTGTGGGATTTACTCACTCTCTGATACAGTGTGAGAGTGTGGGACTTACTCACTCTCTGATGCAGTGTGAGAGTGTGGGATTTACTCACTCTCTGATACAGCGTGAGAGTGTGGGATTTACTCACTCTCTGATACAGCGTGAGAGTGTGGGATTTACTCACTCTGATACAGTGTGTGAGTGTGGGATTTACTCACTATGTTGGTTTGTGAAGGTGGGGTTCATTCTGTATCTTTCAGTCTCAGGTACTGCATGTGACAGATGGAGACTCATTGTGTATTTGCCAGTTAGTGGGGGCTGAGAGTGAGCGCGGGATTCATTCTCTCCCTGCGATGATATGCCAGTTTGGGATTAATGTTGTAGCTGTCCTTCTCGGCCACAATTTGGGGAACTGGGTTTATTCTGTACCTATCAGTCTCTGCAACTGTCTGAGAGATTCATCCTGTATTTGTCAGTCTCTGGCAGTGTGAATCAGTGTGATTTTGACTGGATATCTTTCAGTCTGTGGCATTGAGTGTGCTCTGCGGATCAATATGATAGTGGAATTCAGTCTGTATCTGTCAGCTACTGGCACTGAATGGGAATGTGGGAATCATTCTCAAAATCTGGGAATCTTTGACACCAATTCTGCATCTGTTTATCTTCAGTGCTGTTTTTGAAAGTGGTACTGTCTGTGAGATTGGGATCAATTGTCAGGGCTCTGCATATGAATATATGTAGCCTCTAACATTGTGAAGGATGAGGAACTTCAATTATTGAGATACACTGGGGAAGTTGGGACCACTTTCCTTGGAGCAGAGCAGGTTGAGAGGAGATTTGATAACAGTATTCAGAATCATGAGGAGTCTGGACAGAGTTGACAGAGAGAAACTGCTGGAAGGATTGAGAAGCAGAGGGAACAGGTTTGAGGGAATTGGGGAAAGAAGGAATGGATACATGAGGAGAAACTTTGCCATGCAGCGAGTGGTTATGATCTGGGGATGTGGGGCCTGACAGTGCACGAGAGGCAGCTTCAATTGAGGGATTCAAGAAAGAATTGAAAATGAAGAATGTACAGAGATGTGGGGAGGAGGTAGATGAATGGCCCGAGGTGTGTTCTCACTTGGAGAGCCAGAACTTGACAGGCCCAAAATCCTATTTCAGTGGTGTAACAACTATGTCTCTCTGTGTGTTTGACTGTGTTGATTACGCACATCAGATTCTTCTGCTGTATGTGAATGTGCAATTCATTCTGTTTCTGTCAGGACCTGGTGGGAGTTTTAAGAGTGGGATTATTTTATTATAAATCAGAGATCCTCTGTGGGAATGTGGAAAACCTGTCTGAAAATGTGGGTCTGTAACTCCCATTCTTTAATATGGGGTGTGTAGTGCGTGGTCACCTTCATCAGTTTATGTGGGTTTGTGTTGATTTCTGACGATCAGTGGCACCATATACGTGTGTCAGACTGATTAGTGCCATTCAGGATCAGGCTCAGGGAGTGTCAGTGAGTTCAGTAACAGTCTGCATCAGTCAGTGTCTGGTAATGGACAAGTGCTTGACAATGATTCTGAATCTGTCGTCTCTGCTGCTTTGACAGTGTGGGATTCATTACATAACCTCAGGCTCTGGGACTGTTTAACAATCTGAGTTTATTCCATGTTGAAATTTCAGCACAGAAACAGACCATTAATGCTGTGGGTTTTAATGAAATAATTGAGAGTTTCACTCAGTTTTAAATCACTTTCTATTTGGACACAATTGGGAAGGAGCATGGATCTTTTCATCTCACAATCATTGCAAAGTGAAATAAAGTGTTATTCAAATTTTATTACTCAAATTGATGCCTTCATTATTCATTCTGTTTGTAAGGAGTTGATACTCGAATGTTGAGCTCAGTTTTCACTGCAAGAATAGAATATTTGCCATAGACTATGAGGCATTAGTTCGGTTTGTGATCTATATCTCAATCTTTACTCATCAAATTTATATGAATTCTTATTTTAATCACAGTTGGTGTCTCAGGTTATACTATCATTCAGTTCTATCTGGTATTTAATTGAATTGCAGCTAATTCTGTCATATTGTCTGACAGACACACTGACAATCTGATAGCGGCTGAGAATTCAGACTGGGATTTATCTATCAACCTGTCAGTGGTACTGACTTGGGAAGACATGGAGACAATGTCTGTTTCTCCTGCTCTGATTGATTGTTGGATTGAAAATGTGTCTCTGGAACTAGTTGCCTGAGACTGTGGAACTGATGCACTGAGAGAGAGAACATGCATACTGTGTGTGAGGAACTCGCTGCACTGTTCATTGCAACTCAGGTGGAAGAAACTTCAAACTAACCTTGATTGGTTCAATGATTTGCCTGTCAGGAATAATGTATTCTTTGTAACCCAAGTACAATGAGGGAACAATACACAGGCCTTCAATTAAATCTCAGTATATAATCATAATGAACAGCCACAAAGGAACCCCAGTGATACAAACATTGTCAATGTGTGACTGCAGGCCTCAGGGCTGTGTACGAGATGCATAATCAGTGGCGGTCGGCGCTACAACAATTCAATGACATTCAGATTGAACTGAAACCCTGCACTGCTCCATGAATGGGATAACCGGATGGAGCAGGGACATTTGTAATATTTCCATTCATTGCTCCGGTGTGATTAACCAGATAGTAATCATAACCAAACAGTCTCCATTTAAAATGTGTCCATCCTCATTCTCACCTGGTGCCTGCAAGAGCTGCTCTTTGTCTAACTCCCCACATCCTGACTGTCTGCCTCTGTTTCCAATCTTCACTGTCCAATAACAATGATGTAGAGATGCCGGCGTTGAACGAATATCTCGCCAAGGCCATCCCCACACCCCCACTTCTTGCCTTCAAACAACCGCACAACCTCAAACAGACCATTGTCCGCAGCAAACTACCCAGCCTTCAGGAGAACAGTGACCACGACACCACACAACCCTGCCACAGCAACCTCCGTAAGACGTGCCGGATCATCGACACGGATGCCATCATCTCACATGAGAACACCATCCACCAGGTACACGGTACATACTCTTGCAACTCAGCCAACGTTGTCTACCTGATACGCTGCAGGAAAGGATGTCCTGAGGCATGGTACATTGGGGAGACCAAGCAGACGCTATGAGAACGGATGAACGAACACTGCTCGACAAACATCAGGCAGGAGTGTTCCCTTCCAGTCGGGGAACACTTCAGCAGTCATGGGCATTTAGCCTCTGATCTTCGGGTAAGCGTTCTCCAAGGCGGCCTTCACGACACACGACAACGCAGAGTCGCAGAGCAGAAACTGATAGCCAAGTTCCGCACACATGAGGACGACCGCAACCGGGATCTTGGGTTCATGTCACACTATCTGTAACCCGCATGACTTGCCTCAGCTTGCAAAATTTCATAACTGTCCTGGTTGGAGAAATTTACACACCTCTTTAAATTGTGCTTGGCCCTCTCTCCACTCACATTGTCTGTACCTTTAAGACTTGTATACCTGTAAAGACTCACATTCCAACCACTATCTTGTAAATTGAGTTTGTGTCTATATGTGCTCTGTTTGTGAACATAACCCCTTCTCACCTGATGAAGGGGCAGTGCTCAGAAAGCTTGTGCTGCCAATTAAACCTGTTGGATTTTAACCTGGTGTTGTGAGACTTCTCACAATAACAAGCCAGGGGAGACTGGAACTAGAGTCATTACTGTTCAAGAGGCGGCGATTCACAACATCCAGTTCATGCTGGTTCTCCATGGAACAATCCAGTCAGTCCCATTCACCTGCTCTATCCCATAGCCCTACAAGTATATTTGCCTCAAATGTTCATCCCAATTCCACTTTGAAATTATTCATTGTCTCTGCTTCCACCCTCAGAGGCAGCGACTTCCAGGTTGTTACTCACTGCGTGAAAAGTTCTTCCACACATCCCCTCTCTGTCTCTTCCCAAAACATTCAACTTGTGCCCCCAAGTCCCTGTACTATCCGTGAATGGGATCAGCTTTTCTTTGTCTACCTGATCCACATCTGCCATGATCCTGTCCACCCTATCAGACCTCTCCCTCAATCTGCTTTGCTCCAAACAGATCAACCTTAGCTTCTCCAACCTAGCCTGATGGCTAAAACTCTTCATTGCTGAAACCATTCTGGTAAATCTCCTCTGCATCCGCTGAACGATCCTCACATGTTCCCTCAAGTGTGCTGAGTCGAACTGGACACAATACTCCAGCTGTGGTCCAATCAGAGCTTTCTAAAGGCTCAGCATAACTTGCATGATTCTGTACTCAATGCCTCTGTGTCCTCATGGGGAGGGTCACTCTTGTGAATGGGGAGGGTTTGAACTAAACTGGCAGGGGAGTAGGCACAAGTATATAGAAGTAGAAAACAGGAATATCTAGAGAAGGACCATATAAGAAACGAGCAGGTGAAGAAGGAATTCAAGAGGAAGACAAGGAGAGGTTTAGAATGCATGTGAGTAATCACACAAAGTGTGGTGAATAAGGTTGGTGAGTTAGAAGCACAAATAGCCACATGGGAATACAATACACAGGCAATGATGAAAATGTGGTGTCGAAATGGAGGGGGCTGCATGCTTACTATTCAATACTAAGTGATCAGAAATGATAGAGAAGGAAAAAAAGGGAGGTTATGTTGATAAAGTGACAGAGGAGCAAATCTGCAAGGAGATTACAGATGTACAAGAACTATAGAGTGGTGCTGTACTGGAGCTGGGATTGTGCAATGAGACAGGACTGATTGATAATCTCATTGTGAAGGCATCCTGAAGTAGTAGTAATCATAAAATGATTGACTTTACATTCAGGATGAGGAAGAGAATTGAGTTCAAGATGAGTATTTACACTTAAATAAGGGCAATTATGAGGACATAAAAGTGGAGCTAGTTAAAGTGAACTGGCAAGTTGCTTAAGGGAAAGATCAATAGAGGCTGAGTGGCAGACATTTAAGGGGATACTTCAAAATACAAACAAAAGATACATTCCAAAAAACAACATAAATTACATGGGAAGGCTCTGTCAGCTGTGGTTAGCAAGAATATTTGGAGAAAATATTAATCTTAAAGAAAAAGGAGACGTATTTGCGCAAAGATGAGAGGCAGGTCAGAAGATTGGAAAGAATATAAAGAACATCAAAGAATGACAAAAAGATTGATAAGGAGGGAAAACTTAAGAGAGAAAGCTAACTAGTAATATAAAGATGGATAGTCAGATTCTCTGTTAATATTTAAATAAGGAAAGATTTAACAAAGTGAATATTGGTCCCATAGAAAGTGTGTCTTGGGAACTGAATGGAAAGCTGTACTATGACACATGAATTAAACAATTACGAGTCTTCACGATAGAAGTAACATCCCAGAAATAGCTGTAAATCAGGAAACTGAAGGGTGGGAGTAGCTCACGAAAATTACAATCACCAGGGAAGTGTATGAGCCAATGGTTGGGTCCATGGGCTGATGGACTTCACCGTGAGGTCTTGAAAGAAGTGGCGAATGAGATAGTCGATGCACCAATTGTTCAAAGTTCCCTTCATTTGGCAAGATTCAATTAAATTAGAAGATAGCAAATGCAACTCCTTTATACAAAAAGGGAGGGAGACAGAAAGCAGGAAACTTCAGGCCAGTTTGCCAAATATCTCTCAGACCGAAAATGTTAGAAGCCATTATTAAAGATGTTCATGTAAAGCACTTGGAAACATTCAAAGTATTCAGGCTTTTGTTTAGCCATTGTGGTTTTGTGCAATGGAAATCATGTTTGACCAATTGATTGGATTTCTTTGAAGGAGTCACATGTGCTGTGGATAAAGGGGAACTGCTGGATGTACTGTACTTAGATTTCCAGAAGCTCCGGTACAGACATGATGGGCCAAATGACCTCCTTCTGCACCGTAGAAATTCTGTGATTTGGTAACTTGCCATATGAAAGGTTGTTGTGAAAAACAAAAGCTCATGGTGTAGCAGGTATCATATTGGGATGGAATGAGGATTTGCTCGGTAACAGGAAATCGAGTTGGCATCAGTGGATTTTTTTTCGTTTGCAGGATATGAATGATGTGCCACAGGGATCAGTGCCGGGGCCTCAACTTTTTACAATTTATATAAATGACTTGGATGAAGGGACTGAAGGTAAGGTTGATAAATTTGCTGATTACACAATGGATAGGTGGGAAAATAAATTGTGAAGATGACACAAGCGGGCTACAAAGGGACATTGTAGGTGAAGTTAACGCACAAAAATCTGGCAAATGGAACATAATGTGGGCAAATGTGAAACCATCCATTTTGGCAGGAAGAATAAAAAGTGTATTATCAAAATGGTGGGAGATTATGGAGCTCTGATGTGCAGAGGGATCTGGTTGTCCTCGTGCATGAATCGAAAAGACAAGTATAGAGGTCCAGCAATTAAGTAGGAAAGCTAATAGGATGTTATTGTTTATTGTGAAGGGAATTGATGACAAAAGTAAGGTGTTTATGCTTCAGTTATAAGGACATTGGTGAGACCACATCAGGAGTATTGTGTACAGTACTGCTCTCCATATCTAGGGAAAAATGTAAATGTGCTAGAAACAGTTTAGAGAAGGTTTAATGGACTAATACCAGGAATGAGCGGGTTGTCTTGTGAAGAAAGGTTGGAGAGGTTGGGTTTAGATCCACGAGAGTAAAGAAGAGTAAGAGGTGCCTTGATCTTAACCTTTAAGATCCTGAGGTGTATTGACAGGGTGGATATGGAGAAGGTGTTTCCTCTTGTCGGAGAATCTAGAACTAGGAGTCGCTGCTAAATATAAGGTGGAGACGAGGAGAGTATTTTTTCTCAGAGGGTCGTGAATCTCTGGAATTCTCTTCCACAGAAGGAAGCAGAAGCAACATTTAAGTATTTTTAAGGCAAAGGTAGATATAGTCTTGTTTAACAAGGGGGTGAAAGGTTATCAGGGGTAGGCAGGAATGTAGGTTTGACATTACAATCAGATCAGCCGTTATCTTATTGAACAGTGGAGCAGGTTGGAGGGGCCAAGTGGCCTCTGCCTGCTCCTAATTCACACATTCATGTATCTGGGAATTTGTGAATTGTGTTCAACAGAATTTGCTTGACCCGAATGTTCTTTGTCAAACGAGGAAGGAAGCATTGCTGGATCTGCTGCTGGGGAATGGGGTCACTCCACATCACAAACCCGCCATCCAGCCAACTGAGCAAACCGACCCCTAAGACAGGACAGAGGTAATTTCACACTGAAACAGAGAAACAGAGACTAACTGATCGGTTGGTTAGTTAGCTCAGTTGGCTGGATGGCTGGTTTGTGATGTCGAGTGATGCCAGCAGCATGGGTTCAATTCCTGTACTGGATGAGGTTATTCATGAAAGAGGAGAGCAGCCTTGGTCATCTGGAACTCAAGCAACTTCAGCCATTACTTCTCTGTCCATCTTCATTAGTGTACGTGAGGATGGAATTAATTCTGTATCTGTTATTCTCTATTGCTGTCTGTGAATGGGGCATTAACTCTCTGTTCAGCTCTGTTTTGCATGCGAGAGTGGAATTCACCGTCAGTCTTTGTTACTGTATATAAATGCAGCATTAGCTCTTTCCCAGTCTCTCTTGGTGGAATTGAATGTGTAATTAACTCCCTCTGTCAGTCTGTGTTTCTATACCTTAGTTTCCATTACTGTATTTTAGTGTGGCATTAACACTGATAATTTGTGTTACTGTATTTTGAATTCACTCTGTCAATCTGTAATAATGTAAGTAAATCTCTGTCTGTCAGTCTCTTACTGTATGGAAGTGGGTCACTGTCAACGTAGCAAACTGCAGCAAATTGAGCGCCACCTGGATCAGTGTTGGGTTCTCAGCTATTTACAATCAATATGAGCGACTCAGAAGAAGGACAGACCATCACCCAATTTTGAGACAATAGATAGGTGGGAAAGCAGATTGTGAGAAGGGCACAGAGAGTCTGCAAGGGGATATAGACAGGTTAAGTGAGTGGGCGCAAATTTAGCAGGCAAGATACAATGTAGGAAAAGGTTTCCCAGTTTAGTGGGAAGAATAGGAAAAAAAGAGCATTGTTTAAGTGGAGAGAAATGGCAATCCTGAAATATCTGGCTGTCCTTGTACATGAATCACAGGACGTTAATTTGCAGATATGGCAAATAATTGGAAAGTCAAATGGAATGTTGACCTTAATTCCAGGAGGGATGGAGTCTAAAATTATGGAAATCTTGCTACAACTACAGGACATTGGTGCAACAACAAGTAAGAATCCGGTGTAAAGTTTTCATCTGCTTATTTAAGGAGGGGTATACTTGCATTAGAGGCAATTCAGTGAAGGTTCACTGGGCTGATTCCCGAGATGAAGGAGTTATCTTATGAGGAAAGTTGAAGCAAGTTGGGAAGAATGAGAGATGATCTTACTGAAACATATCAGATCCTGAGGGGGCTTGACAGGGCAGATGCTGAGAGGGATGTTGCCATTTGTGGGGGAAACTAGAATGAGAGGAAACAGTTTAAAATAAAGTATTTCTTATTTAAATGGAGATTATAGAATTTCACTGGTGAAGAAATTTCACTTCTTCAGGTGAGAATTCCCAGGAACAATTCTGTTCAGGTGTTGAACAGAATTCCCACTCCCCTGAAGAAGGGGCTTGGAGCTCCGAAAGCTTGTGTGGCTTTTGCTACCAAATAAACCTGTTGGACTTTAACCTGGTGTTATTAAACTTCTTACTGTGTTTACCCCAGTCCAACGCCAGCATCTCCACATCCTGAGTTAAGATCAACAGACTGTGATGACCGGTATTCGAAGCCGGGTCAGCTGCTGGGAATGCAGCTATGCTCACCACTATACCACCATCACTAAACATTTTAATCAATTAGCAGCAGGCCATTCGGTCCCCTGAACCTGCTTCACAAACAATGTCATGCAATGAGGAGATATATCCTATGCTCCTGAGTGTAAGGGTCTGAAGCTACGCCAATTAATCTAGCTGAGATGAGGAGGAAGTTATTCTCTAAAAGTGATCTTGATAATTACAATAGATCTTTATGATCTTGATAATTCACTATTACTGAGAAAGTGGAGGTTGGGTCATTGAATAGATTCAAGTCTGAGTTATTCATAGTTTTGATTTATCAGAAAGTCAAGCATTGTGGGGACAGGCAGGAAAGAGGAGTTGAGGCACAATCAGATCAGCAATGATCTTATTGAATGGCAGAGCAGGCCTAATGGGCTGAATGGCCTTCTCCTGCTCCATTTTCTTTTCTGATTTTATGTCAGTGTGGGACTCACTCTGTGTCTGTCAGTCTCTGTTACTGTATTTCAGTGTGGAATTAACTCAGTCTGATATTGCATCTGCGTGGATTTGATTCTCTGTCCATCATACGTGAGCATGCAATGTCTCTGTCACTGTGTAGGAAACAGTTAGTGATCTTTTATCACAAATCCATCAGCATCTCCTCAATTTACAATCCAGTTCAAAATCAGCCAACAAGAACATACCTTCACAGAAGGTGAGCGACTGACTGCCACGTCCAACATCCACCCTAATTAAAAATGGTTTTTCATTTGTCTATTTCTGGCTTCAGTTTTCTGAGCAACAGCTGCAATGATTCACCGGTAAAATTATGTGGACACTGGAAATCTGAAACAAGGTGAAAATTCTGGGAACACACATGGGCTCAGGCAGTATCTGTGGAGAGAGAAACTGAGTTCATGTTTCAGCTCACTGACAATCATCCTGCAATAAAACACTTATTGATATCTGCTAATGGCAGCCACAGTTCCCACATGATGGCGTAGTGGTATTGTCGCTGGACTAGTGATCCAGAGATCCAGTGTAATGCAATGGGACCTGAATATCACCACAGCAAAGAGTGAAATATGAACTCAATAAAAATCTGGAATCAAAAGCCGAATGATGGCCATGCTGTAAAAAACCCATTTGATTCATTGATGTCCCTTTCGGGAAGGAAATCTGCCTACATGACCTGCCCTGGCCAACAGGTGACTCCGGACACACAGCAATGTGGCTGACTCTTAAATCCCCTCTGAAATGGCCTAACAAGCCAACGACACCCACATCACGTGAATGAACAAAAACAATTCCCTGCACCCCAGAAAGCGCTCTATCCAACACACTGACTTCCCCAGGCACTGAGAGCGGACATGACCCCCCCAGGGGCAGCCACAGGGCAATCAGTGCTGGAAGTTTCCTCACTGCCAGTTTTAAAGTTTGTTTATTTATTAATGTTAGAAGTAGGCTTACATTAACACTGCAATGAAGTTTTTGTGAAAATCCTCTGGCCACCACGCTCCGGTGCTTGATTGGGTACACTGAGGGAGGATTAAGCATGACCAATGCACCTAACCAGCACGTTTTTCAGACTCTGGGAGGAAACCTATGCAGACACAGAGAGATTGTGTGCAGACTCCGCAGTGACCCAAGCCAGGAATTGAACCTGGCATTGTGAGACAGCAGTGCTAACCACTGCACCACTCCTATTCCACCAAACTGCCTGTGTCCTTTTGAAGTTTCCCACTTTCCTCCTCACAGTTGCCGATGCCTCCAAGTTTGGTGGCGTGTGGAAATGTTGAGCTTGTGTCCTGTACACCAAGTGAGTGTCATTAATATATATCAGGAAGAGCAGGGCTCCTAACACCGAGCCCTGGGGAACTCCACTTCCTCCAGTCTGAAAAACAACCATTCACCACTACTCTGTTTCCCCTCACTCACACTATTCCATGTGGGGCGGTGAGGATGGCCTCGCCGGACCCGGTGGCTTTGATTCGGGCTCTGAGAGCAGCTGAGACTCGCTGTTGCAGCTCCTGCATAGTTCCGCTCAGCTTCCGGGAGCCGCACTGCGCATGCCCCACGTAGATGGACGGTCTTCCGGGGCGAGGCCAAATAGCGCCTGCGCAGTGTGAACCATTCGGAACGAGATAGACCGTATTCACTACCGCGCTGCATCCTGGGTTACGTAGGCCACCATTAATACCTCTCTCGGGATTAATTTTAAATCCATCGGAATACTGCCAGCGAATTTATCGCGAATTAATCTATTTCCTCTTGTTGTTTGAAAAATCGGAAATAAAATATCTTCATTTCTGCATATCTATATCCCTGTATATCTATATCACAATATCTCTGTAACCTCCTCCAGCCCCTACACCCCTCCCTATATTTGTAACATCTTGCAGCCCCACCAACCTTTTTTATGGCTGTAACGTCCTCCAGCTGCCTACACCGCTCTCTATCTGTGTAACCTCCTCCACATTCTACACCCGCCCTATCTGGGTAGCCTCCTCCAGCTCCTACACCTTCCCTATCTTGGTAACTTCCTCCAGCCCCCTACATCCCACCCTATGTCTGTAACCTCCTCCAGGCCGTATGCCCCTCCCTATATCTGTAGCCTCCTCCAGCCTCTACGAACCTCCCTATCTCTGTAATGCCTTCCAGTCACTACAACCCTCTCTATCTCTATAATCGCCTCCAGCTCCTACACCCCTCACTCTTTCTGTAACCTCTTCTAGACAGTACAACAATTGTTTTCTCTCCTACCTCCACCAACCACTACAATCCTCCCTATCTCTGTAACCTTCTGCAGCCCCCAAAGTGCTGTGAGATATCTGCTCGCAAGGCATGGGAGCTGGATAAGTCCATTCAGTCCCTCGACCCTGCTGTGTTATTCAGGAAGGTGAAGACGGCTTGGTTTCCAATCTCCACCTTCACCCCTTTACCCCCTCACCCCTAATAACCACTGTTAACAAGAAGCTATCGATCTTGGGTTAACAATTCACGGATTCTCTTTTGGGGGAGGCCAAGATTCACAAACTTGGAGCAGCCTCAAGTGTTACCCAGCTTCTCTCCTGTCCGGTCTGTCTCCCGGTGTTAAACTCTGACCCCCTCTCTCTACCCATCCTCCCCCCAAACCAGGTCTCAGGGTCCTCCCAGCCCCCACCAGCAGAAATCATTCCTCTCTAATTTAAATGTGGATTACAGGGTCAAAGGTAGGGTTCTGAAGACTGTGGAGGAACAGAGAGATCTTGGGGTCCATATCCACAGATCTCGAAAGGTTGCCACTCAAGTGGATAGAGCTGTGAAGAAGGCCTATAGTGTGTTAGCTTTTATTAACAGGGGGTTGGAGTTTAAGAGCCGTGGGGTTATGCTGCAACTGTACAGGACCTTGGTGAGACCACATTTGGAATATTGTGTGCAGTTCTGGTCACCTCACTATAAGAAGGATGTGGAAGCGCTGGAAAGAGTGCAGAGGAGATTTACCAGGATGCTGCCTGGTTTGGAGAGTAGGTCTTATGAGGAAAGGTTGAGGGAGCTAGGGCTGTTCTCTCTGGAGCGGAGGAGGCTGAGGGGAGACTTAATAGAGGTTTACAAAATGATGAAGGGGATAGATAGAGTGAACGTTCAAAGACTATTTCCTCGGGTGGATGGAGCTATTACAAGGGGGCATAACTATAGGGTTCATGGTGGGAGATATAGGAAGGATATCAGAGGTAGGTTCTTTACGCAGAGAGTGGTTGGGGTGTGGAATGGACTGCCTGCAGTGATAGTGGAGTCAGACACTTTAGGAACATTTAAGCGGTTATTGGATAGGCACATGGAGCACACCAGGATGATAGGGAGTGGGCCGAAGGGTCTGTTCTGTGCTATACTGTTCTATGTTCTATTGACCTCCACCATCACATCCTGAAAAATGCAATCAAACCCCAAAGAAAAAGGCCCTCATTTGTCTAATCACTCCTCATAACAAAGAACAATACAGCATAGGAACAGATCCTTCGGCCCTCCAAGCCCGCGCCGCTCCCTGGTCCAAACTAGACCATTCTTTTGTATCCCTTCATTCCCACTCCGTTCATGTGGCTATCTAGATAAGCCTTAAACGTTCCCAGTGTGTCCGCCTCCACCACCTTGCCCGGCAGCGCATTCCAGGCCCCCACCACCCTCTGCGTAAAATACGTCCTTCTGATACCCGTGTTAAACCTCCCCACGCACCGCCCCCCCCCGCCCCCCCCCCGCCCCCCACCACCCCGGTCACCTTGAACCTATGATCAGCCCCAGGCTTCAGTCCAATGAATCTTACATTATGCCAATGAACCCGATACCAATTTTTATGTGGCTCGGGTAATAATCCAGAGATTATAACCCTTGAGGACCTGTTCTTAAATTTATTTTCTCGTTCCTGATAATCCCCAACTTAGTCCTTTTTCCTAGTCTTGCCAATGTTAGTAAAAGAGGATTATAGTTAATCATGAGAAATCAGTGAACATTTCATGTTTAGAATCGATTTCACAGAGATAACGTTTGTCCCAATGTAGAACACAAAACAGGATCCACCACCCCACCACCACCGCCCCCCCACCCCCCCCCCCCCCCCCGCCGCCCCCACGGCGGATTATTTTCCCCACGATACCCTTTCCCTATCAGGACGTGTTGCATTTATTTGCTCGTTTGCTTAAATGTTGAACTGAAACCAATTGGAATTGGCCTATTATTTCAGCAAGATCCACTTTCTGCTCTGATCACTCTTTGTTGCAGTATGAGCGCTGCAGCTGCGGATCTGTGGCGCAAAGAATGGCATGTAGGACTTCTCATCATTGTTTTATTTAATTTGATTTGATTTCTTCTTGTCACATGTATTAGTACACAGTGAAAAGTATTTTTCTTGTGCGCTGTGGAGACAAAGCATACCGTTCATAGAGAAGGAAAGGAGAGAATGCAGAATGTAGAATCATAGAACAAAGAATAAAGAACAAAGAAAATTACAGCAAAGGAACAGGCCCTTCGGCCCTCCAAGCCTGCACCGACCATGCTGCCCGACTTAACTGAAACCCTCCACCCTTCCGGGGACCATATCTCTCCATTCCCATCTCATTCATGTACTTGTCAAGACGCCCCTTAAAAGTCACCACCGTATCTGCTTCCACTACCTCCCCCGGCAACGAGTTCCACTCTCTCTGCAAAAAGTCTGCTCGTACATCTCTTTTAAACCTTGCCCCTCGCACCTTAAACCTATGCCCTCTAGTAATTGACTATTCCACCCTGGGAAAAAGCTTCTGACTATCCACTCTGTCCATGCCTCTCATAATCTTGTAGACGTCTATCAGGTGGCCCCTCAACCTCCGTCGCTCCAGTGAGAACAAACCAAGTTTCTCCAACCTCTCCTCATAGCTAATGCCCTCCATACCAGGCAACATCCTGGTAAATCGTTTCTGTACCCTCTCCAAAGCCTCCACATCCTTCTGGTAGAGTGGCAACCAGAATTGAACACTATATTCCAAGTGCGGCCTAACTCAGGTTCTATAAAGCTGCAACATGACTTGCCAGTTTTTAAACTCAATACCCCAGCTGATGAAGGCAAACATGCCGTATGCCTTCTTGAATACCTTCTCCACCTGCATTGCCACTTTCAGTGAACTGTGTACCTGTTCACCCAGATCCTTTTGCCTATCAATACTCCTAAGGGTTCTGCCATTTACTGTATATTTCCTTTCTGTATTAGACCTTCCAAAATGCATTACCTCACATTTGTCCGGATTAAACTCCATCTGCCATCTCTCCGCCCAAGTCTCCAACCGATCTATATCCTGCTGTATCCTCTGATGGTCCTCATTGCTCTCCACAAATCCACCAACCTTTGTGTCGTCCGCAAAGTTACTAATCAATCCAATTACATTTTCCTCCAAATCATTTCTATATATATTACAAACAGCAAAGGTCCCAGCACTGATCCGTGAGGAACACCACTTGTACTCTTATTGTGTTTACCCCAGTCCAACGCCGCCATCTCCACAAAACTCTTACTGTGTTTACCCCAGTCCAACGCCAGCATCTCCACATCATGAACACCACTTTTCACAGCCCTCCATTCAGAAATGTACCCTTCCACTGCAACCCTCTGTCTTCTATGACCGAGCCAGTTTTGTATCCACCTTGCCAACTCACCTCTGATTTCACCTTCTGCACCATTCTGCCATGAGGGACCTTGTCAAAGGCCTTACTGAAGTCCATGTAGACAACATCCATTGCCCTACCCTCATCAATCATCTTCGTCACTTCGTCGAAAAAGTCGATCAAGTTCGTGAGACACGACCTCCCCTTCACAAAACCATGTTGCCTCTCACTGATTCGTCCACTTATTTCCAAGTGGGAATAAATCCTGTCATAGCTAGGGTGTCGAAAAATATCAACTTAATGCAAGGGAGGTCCATTCAGAGGTCTGCTGGCAGCAGGGCAGAAGCTGTTCTTGAACATAGAACATAGAACAGTACAGCACAGAACAGGCCCTTCGGCCCACGATGTTGTGCCGAGCTTTATCTGAAACCAAGATCAAGCTATCCCACTCCCTATCATCCTGTGCGCTCCATGTGCCTATCCTTGAGTCGGTTGGTAGGTGACCCCAGACTGTTGTATCTTTTTCCGATGGAAGAAGGTGGAAGAGAGAAGGTTGTCTGGTGAAACATTCAAAAGTTGTGGGTCAGAATCTCATCGAAGTCGGCTTTTTAGGTAAAGTTTGAAGAAATTAGGAACTGGCGTATCAATGCTCTCGGAGAAGTGAAGCTGCCGCCTCGAACTTCATAGAATGCCGACAGGGCAGAACGAGAACATTCGGCCCATCGGGCCTGCACCGACAACAATCCCACCCAGCCTGTATCCTTGTAACCTCACAGTGTCCCCTGACACTGAGGGACTTTTGTAGCATGGCCAATCCAGCTAATACGGCACTCATGGCTGAGCAAGACAAAATCTGCTTTTCGGGCCGCAAATGAAGCTGGCGTCTGCTTTGGAGGTTCTGAAACCACAAGTTTACTCCTGTCCAAAACTGGTGCCCTGAATTGAATGTCAGCTCGAGCTTCCTCATCGGATTGAAAATATGGGAACGTGGAATTGTTCTGGACTATTCACCCCTCAAGCCTGTGTGTCCAAGCTTCATTTGGTTCCGTGATCCTCAATACGCTGAATGAATCATCAGTTCACAGGCAATAAGGCGCTAGAACAAATCCACAACCGACGAGGATGGGATTCGAACCCACGCGTACAGAACACAATGGATTGTGTTCATCGCCTTAACCACTCGGCTACCTCATCATGCAGTGATTGCTCCCCAACTGTTTTAACATCCGTAACAAAGAACACATTTCTCCCGCAGGAAAATGTTGCCTTTCTGCTTTCTCGTTAATCTTGATTCGCTGTTACTTTTCCATTTGATGTAAATCCAGAGAACGTAAAGAGAGAGGCAGTTAACCTCTCTGGTCCCGGTTTGGTTTTGAATTCACCGAACATGACCCTGATGTAAAAAGCAGTCAATGCTGTGAGTTTGTAGCGCAACGGTAGAGCGTCTGACTTCAGAGTAACGGGCTGCATGTTCGAATGATGGAGCTTTTCTGCGTATGTCTTTGGATTTTGGTTTCTTTGCGATTGTTTCTGAAATGACAAATTCCAAAACTATGATCCAAATGAAATTTTTGGGATGATCCAGTTCGCATGTTCAGTTTATTTTTAGCACGCTTTCATATTTAAACAATGTGTCAGAGATATGATTCGTCCATTGTTTGTAAAATTGAAGCAAGGTACACAGTCCCAGTTGTTTCTGGGAGCCATCAATGGGTAGAGCTGACTGGTGGTGATTTGAGCGGAGAATTCACACCTCAGGCAAAGAGCAAGGCTGAGAAGGCGCGGCCTTCATGAACAATCTCAACCGATACGGGAATTGATCCCGCGCTGTTGGCTGAATAAACTGTCCAACCAACTGAGACAAATACGCTGTGCTACTCGTTAATGGAAATCAAGGTGATGAAGCAAATTTACTGTCGAGAAAGCCCAGATTTGCCCTTGGGCAACAGCAGAATGCTTCTTCTTGATGGAGTGAGTACGTGATAGCAGAGGATCGTTTTGATCCAGCGACCTCTGGGTTATGGGCACAGCACGCTTCCACTGCGCCACTCTGCTTCGAAAGTTGATGCCTCCCTGCTTATTACTGCTGCCCGCGAGCCAGGAAACGATTCACTGTATCTTTTTATTTCAAACAAGGCCCATGTGTTGGGAAGTTCACAATGGCTGGATAATAACACATAACATCACCGCGAATGTATGAGACAGAGAAAGACAGACAGAACAGCAGTAAAAGACTATTAGGACACACACACAATGAGAGACAGAAAAGCTTCGAGCAAACCAGCAAGATACTGAGATGGAAAAGCTGATTATATATGAAAAGGGATTTTCTGTTACACAAAGATAGGCCCTTTTGAATTGTATGCTCTGTTGTGTAACTGTGCTCTCTGCTGTGTAACTGTTCTCTCTGTTTGGAACTATGACTCTGTCGTTGACAGATCTTCACTGTGGTTCTGACAAATTCTTCCCTGTTGTGTAAATGTGTTCCTGGTTTGTAAATATGATCCGTCTTGAGCAGAAGTTTTCCCTTTGTGTGAAATGTTCTCTGTTGTTCTGTGAAGATGTTTTCTGTGGGAAAACAATGGACGGAAATTTCAAGGCCGCCATTTCTGAGGGTTGCTTTCAATTCCAGGTTTGTTTGGGGCGAATGGCCTCCTCCTGTTTCTGTTTTCTATCCATGTGCCGATGTGTTAAATCAGTGAATTTGAATTTCACCAGCTGCCATGGTGGGATTTACTCCGTGTCCCCAAAGATTAGCGCGGGCCTCTGGATTACCAGCCCAGTGACATCACCTTTTATCCCTGCAAACAAAAACAGTTCATTCAGTTCAGTATTAAACCTCTTCCTGAGGAGATTAGAATTCCCGCCGCAGAATTTCAATTCGCCGATTGATGCAAATCATTTTGTTGTAGTTTGGAACATTAACAATTTATCCAGATCAAACATACATCGTGGAATAGTTCTAATCTAAAAATACTAAGATAAGTGAGAATTAAATGAACAAAGTTACAAGGAAAGTAATTCTGTTTGGAACTAACGGTGGATTTCAGTTAACGGGCGAGAGCTCGGTTTTCAGGAGGTTCCACCAGATTTCTGTATAAAGAGAAAGGACTCAAACCTGCAATTGTTAGATAGCAGCATGGAAAGTAGCGAAATTAATCGGCTGCATCGATGACTGTATCGGTGCCGCGTCCTGCTCTCGTCTGCACCTGGACAAAAAAAATAGCTACTTTCCTTCCAGTTTCCACCGTCGCACATTCACATGGTCCATCTCTGACGCTTCCCTACCCTTCCTTGACCTCTCTGTTTCCAATTCTACACAGACTGACCACCAGTAATTAAAACCCTACCGACTCACACGTCGAGTACAAATCTTCATTCCCCGCGCCCTGTAAGGACGCCATCCCCATTCTCCTGGCTTCTGAACCTCTGTCGCAACTGTTCCCCTGATGCCTCTTTCCAAAGCAGCGCTCCTGACATGGACTCCAGCTTCCTGAAACCAGGGTGACTCCAACCACACCCTCGGTGTTTGACTGGGCGCTCAACCGTGTCCCATTCATCTCTGATCGAGAAAAAACAAATTACTACAAGATAAGTCCAATCAAAATTCTGATGGCAGCAGGGAAGAAACTGTTCTTTCGTTGGTTAGTGCCTGTCCTCAGACTTTTGTAGTTTTTTCTCGACGGAAGCCGGTGGAAGAGAGCGTGACCAGGCTGCGTCGCTCCATGATAAAACTGGCTGCTTTTCCAAGGCAGCGGGAAGTGTCAATAGATGGGAGGCTGGTTTGCGTGATGGACTGGTTTCTTTCACGACACTTTGTGGTTTTTTTGCGGTCTTGGCCAGAGCAGGAGCCACAGCAAGCTGTGATGCAACCAGAATTAATGCTCTCTCTGGTGCGTCTGTCTGTATTCAGACTGTGCTTTGCATTGTCTGCTGCTCAATGAGGATTGGGATCTTTCTGATTCTGTCAGCTGAACTGTGCGTGTACAAGTGACTTGTTCTGACTGTCAGCTTCCGGAACTGTCAAATAGTTTATAAATTAATTCTGTATCTGTCAATTTTTGACACTGACTTTCTGTATCCCCTCATTTTAAATCACTGATTAATTTTCTTTATTGATTCCTGGGATGTGGGTGTCGCTGGCTGGGCCCGCAATTATTGCCCATCCTAAATTGTCCTTGAACTGAGCAGCTTGATAGGTGGCCTCAGAGGGCAGCTCAGGGTCAACCACATTGCTGTGGGTCGGGGAGCCACATTTAGGTCCAGACCAGGTAACAAATCATTCCTTAAAGGACATTAGTGAACCAGCTGTGTTATTTTATGAAAATCGAGTCGTGGTCATTGGACTTTTAATTCCAGATGTTTTTATTGATGTCAAGTTTCACCATCTGCCGTGGCTGTGTGTGTGTGTGTGTGTGTGAGAGAGAGAGAGAGAGAGAGAGAGAGAGAGAGATTCTCACATAATCAGTCTGTTTGTGAGTTTGGATTAATCCTTTATATTCCCTCATAAATACGGTGATCTCTTGTCTTTGTGAATTCCTCCGATACACTTGTACCACTGAGACTCTGGTGTGCGGATGGAGGGTGGGGTGAGATTTGGAGGCAAATGGGCCAAATGGCCTCTTTCTGCACTATAGGGCTTCTATGATTCTGTAATCAATGCCGCAGGGTGTTCAGCGTAAAAACAGTCGATTTTAAAGCACGTGTGTAGGAAAGTGAAGGGTGAACTTGTGTGCGTGAAGATCACAGAAAAGCTCTGTCTGGTGCTGCGTCCAAGAGACAAGTTTTGGGTTGTCAGTAAATGAACTCCTGTAATGAAGGTACAAAATCAGATACAGGAAATGCTGGAAATATTCAGCAGCTCCGAAAGCAGCTGTGAAGAATTATTCCTGTCGCCAGGATGAAATCCTCCAATTGCATAGTTCATGTTGCTCAGACCTCTCAATCATAGCGCCTTCTTGCAAGGAACACGAAGGGCGGGAATTGGCTCTTTGTTGACTTGAGCAAATAGAGCAATGCACCAGCCTCGTAAACAGGTAGATCCCGGTTTCAAATCCCAGCGAGAACCTTGAGTCCTTTCAAGTGATCAGTGCAATTGTGCAAGTCACAATGTCCCACCCTTGCTAGTCAATATTGTCTTTACCTTTACAGTGGATGATCTACAAAGATGAAACAAATACATATTTCAAGACTCCCCACAGATATGTCTACTATTTATTGACATGATCCAGGTATTTTCATCATCATGCAGAGAAAAAAATAACCTGCAATAAACCCAATGTTGTAAATTCTACAAATACAGCTTTCCATTTTTTTTCCTCAGGAAATTTCTAACACAGTCGAATGGCCTTACAATCATACAATCCCAACAGTGCTGAAGGAGACCATTTTTCCCATCGAGTCTGTATCGATTCTCCAACAGAGAATCGCACACAGGACCTATCCCCGCGGCGCCACACATCCACCCTGCTAATCTACCTATACAAGCACCTTGAAGACCAAGGAGCAATCTCGCATGGCCAATCCACCCAACCTGCTCATCCTTGGACTGTGGGAGTAAAGAGCAGCAGTTGGTTTCCTGAGATAACTTGCCTGGGTGAGTGCAGCTTGAACAGCACTGCAGACGTTTGGCACCATCCAGGACAAAGCTTCCCACTTCTTTCGCTTCCCAAGCATAAATATTCACTCCCTTCACTACAGCAGTGGGCACCATCTCCACGATGCACTGCAGCAACTCAGCAAGGCTCCTTTGCCAGCAGCTTCCAAACCCACGACTACGACAGCCTGGAAGGACAAGCGCAGCAGACACATCAGAATGTTGTTGCAGGGCACTGATATTTATTTATTGATTGTAGCTATTTATAAATTGTGTTGTTGCGTGTGTGTTCTTTAATCTTTTTTATCTTCCAAAAGAAGTGAAATATCTAATTGAAAAAGAAGTTACTATTTCTAACCCAACCAGCGAACGTTGTATCAAACTTAAAGAAAGCCCCCGGCGTTTGCGATTTATTCTCGAGTCAATGGTTCCCTGGGAGCCGAGTTAACAGAAACAGCACGGAGAGATGGCAGAGCAGGAAATGTCGGTGCCGAAGCTGAATCACATCAATGAAACAGCCAACTGTTTGCCACTAATCTGATCAGAAATTGGACTCTGGTGGGATTCGAACCCACAAGCTTTAAATGCCTAACTTACCATTATTTTGAAGTCTTACGCGTTATCCATTGCGCCACAGAGCCGAGTGCCGGAAGCTTATTTTACTTGTCCATATATGGATTTTTGACAATGTAGAAACGATTCTTAAGTTCAATAATCTCATAGTTAAAGCGTCAAGAACTGTGAAGAGGAACTTCATTGATTGCAACTCGTGTTGGAACATCTTATGTCTGTTGAGACAGCTGTGGAAATATATAGCTTTATACAGGAAATGTGTCCATCACAGAATGATCCTCCCTTTCTCTCTTCCTCATTCTCCTGTACAGCTTGGAAGCAAATCTCGCAGGCTTGATAGCCGGGAGACACATTCTACTCTATCTGTCACAGGGCTGATCAGAACCTGTTCCATGTTCCAGTGAAACATCTGCACAGAACACAACGCAAAGCTGGAAGCTGGAAATCTGAAACAAAAACAGAAAATGCTGGAAATGCTCAGCGGATGAGGCAGCATTTTCGATTAATGGAGATTTCTGGAAAACAAGCTCCTGAAGCACAGCACAGCTGCACAGTTTAAAGTTTCCCTTCATCCACAATGGAGGCTTCATTCTATGGTTTTGAACAATCCAAATTTGAGAATGTGCATTGTTATTCTCGTCGCCACAGCCTGAAAACCACTTCAGGCATTGATGTCGCCCTTGGATTTTAAATTTGTAAATCCATTCTCTACCTTTTAAAGCTACTATTGAAACTGTATCTATCACCTATTCAGTTCTTTGTGAGTGAGAAGCAGAATTGAAGATATATTTGGGTAATTTTCCTTTGACTGAATTTGTACAGAAGCATAAAGGCGGGAATCACACACAGCACTTCATGAAAATGACCTCCTAAAAGCTGACAGTGTTTAATCAAGGGATGGTTCTATTTATTCATTTATTATTAATGGAGAATAGAAAAGTTGGAACTGTATGCAATCTGGGCAATATAACTGAGCAAAGTGAAACACAATGGGGACTGGGCACGATAAGCCTCCCATGGGCAAAAGACAAAGTGGAGGTGCGACGTTGGCTGCCTTGTGAGACGGAGCAGGGAGACGTTGTCGGGTGCAGGTACATAGGAAAGGGGGAGTGCTAAGCGTTTAATGCTCACTTACAAGCAAAAGGTGTAATGCAGACTGCAGTCTGGATATTCAATCCTTACTATCCGAAACAGCAGTGATTCAAAATGCTACTTGGTTCAAAATAAAATACCAACCGGCACTAATACATTCACTTAAAAAACATAGCCTTGCTGATTTATCATAATTTAAATGATTTAATTTAATTACAGAGGAAAGCAGGGTACGGCTAGATTTCAAAATGATATGGCCAACAGATGTAGTATTTCGAAATTCCACCGTTCCAGGTTCAATATAATGTGAACAATTTTTGTCTGTTGTGTCCCTCTCTGATGTCCAAACTTCAGTCGACCAGAGAGTACAATTTGACATAATAAAAATGCAACAAGCTCCCCGTCGGGGAATTGAACCCCGGTCTCCCGCGTGACAGGCGGGGACACTAACCACTATACTAACGAGGAAGCGATGCTTTGCATACTGTACACTTGCCACTTACACTTTCAGAGCGACAACTGAGTTCGGACGAGATCAGTTCGTTTCCCCAATTCGGAGTCCCATTTTATGCAGCAAACAGCGGCTCTCACCAACCGACTTTTGGATTAGCAAGAAAGAGAATGAGATGGATGCATGAAAAAAACAAGAATCAAGCGGAGACAGAAAGGTGCGTTTGCCGTTCATTTCAAACTGCATGTTCTTATTAATTCTGGAGGAAAGACGGCCTGTGTTGAAATCTGAACAATCTGGACAATCTCAGCTGGTCTCTCTCCACAGATGATGTCAGACATGCTGAGATGTTCCAGCATTTTCATTTGTTGTTTCAGACTCCAGCAGCGGCAGTATTTTGCTTTTATCTTGTCCAGAAATGCGTTTTTTTTTCTCCAAACTGCTGGAACTTCCAAAGTGCTTTACAGCTCAGATGCTTTTCTTTAATTCTATTGTCTTTTGTATAGCCCGAGGTGTAGGTGCGGATTGAGCAAAAACAGAAAATATCATCCCCAATCTCACAGGATCATGGAAAAATTATTTCTGTGGCTTTGACCATCTCATCAGTTGTTTGATATAGATACATTTGCTCAAAGCTGCCTCAGTTAAAATCTTATTGGTGCATATTTCTGTGAGCCACCGGAAAATGAGCGAAGTTTCCAACCCGTTTCTGAACTCATGAAGTTGAAGTTAATTATTCTCTGTCTCCGATGATAATTTTAAGAAGCTCAATTAAAGCTCTACTGTCCATGGTTCGGCCACGGATTCGAAAACCAAACAGATTTCCAAGCAGTGTCTGCAACATAGAACCACGTAATCCCTGCAGCGCAAAAACACGCCTTTCGCCAGAGTCTGATGTGATCTGATCAGTTGTTTCATTTCACTTGATTTGATTTGATTTATTTTTGTCACATGTTTTCGCCTTCAGTGAAAATTATTGCTTCTTGCGCGGTCGACAGACAAAACATTCCGTTCACAGGGAAGGAAAGGAGAGAGTGCAGAATGTAGTGTTACAGTCATAGATAGAGTGGAGAGAAAGATCAAATTAATGCAAGATAAGTCCATTCAGAAGTCTGATAGCCGCAGGGAAGAAGCTGTTCTTGAGTCGGTTGGTACGTGACCTCTGGCTTTGGTATCTTTTTCCCGACGGAAGAAGGTGGAAGAGAGTATGTCCGTGGTGCGTGGAGTCCTTAATTATGCTGGCTGTTTTGCCGAGGCAGCGGGGAGTGTAGACAGAGTCAATTGATGGGAGGCTGGTTTGCGTGATGGATTGGGCTACATTTATAACATTTTGTAGTTCCTTGCGGTATTAGGCAGAGCAGGATCCATACCAAACTGTGACAGGCTCAGGAAGAATGCTTCTTTGGTGCATCTGTAAACGCTGGTGAGAATCATAGCTGACATGCCAAATTTCTTTTGGGAATGAAATTCCTTTGTTTTGGGCATGGAAAGTAGCTTGCCTGGCTGGGAATCGAACACAGGCCACGGCGGTGAAAAGCGCCGAATCCTTATCACTGGACCGTCGGAAAGTGCGTGCGGCCTCACCAGGCTGCAGTATTGCCTTCCAATCGGACTTCCGCAGTCAAGGGCACTCAGCCTCCGATCTTCGGGTATCTTCATGGCACACGACAAAGCAGGATCGCCGAGCAGAAGCTGACAGGCAACTTCCACATGCATGATGAAAGCCTCAACCGGGATCCTGGGTTCAAGCCACAGGACACACAACCCTCACCATACTCTCTGAGTTTGCAAAATCCTTCTAACTCTCCTGATTTGAGAGAATTCACACCTCTTTAACCGGTGATTATCCCTCTCTCCACCCTTGCTGTCTGTATCTTTACCTGAAAACACTCGCATTCTAACCATTGTCCACACTCCAATCTGTAATTATCGTACTATTGTACTTGTGTCTATCGATGCCGTGTTTGTCAACCTCCCTCAACTCATCATTGGCTGCAGCCTGCTGAATCTGGGGAGCAGACACTGCCGGCCTCAGAGGTTTTTACAGTTACTGAGCTGGGAAACTCCAATTAATCCCTGAGAATCCACAGCACAGAGCGAGAGGAGAGGAAAGCCTGTCCTGGGAGCTGTCAATCTGAGACAGTTTGATCCTGTCAATGTGCAGATGTGAACCTGCTCCTTCCATTCCCAAACTGTTATAACCAGGAATACAGAACGCCCAGTAATGACCAGCTTGTTGCAATGTGTTTGAATGAACATGATGTGATATCATCGAAGCAGCATTTTGAAGTATTCATTCAATGTATTCTGATGAAATGTATTTTTATGCTCTGTGTGCATTCTTATGCCATAGAATCTTCCTCTGACATGAGACCGTGTTTTGTCTTTGTGCCTTGATGCTGCTTTTTAAAAAAATGTTCATGTTATGAATTTTCTCATCGAACCATAGGAAGAATTATAGAAAAATAACAGCACAGAAGGAAGCCATTGAACCTATCCTGCCATGCCAGTCCAAGGACACAATAAGAAGTCTCACAACACCAGGTTAAAGTCCAACTGGTTTATTTGGTAGCAAAAGCCACTTGCTTTCAGAGCGCTTGCTGCTCTTTCATCAGGTGAGTGGGAGTTCTATTCACAACAGGGCATATAAAGACACAAACTCAACTTACAAAATAATTAAGGACAGGTGTCCTTATGCCTGAATGGAGAAAAATTAGCATGATTTATTTACCCATCAGAAGAGATGGTGTGGAAAAAATTCATGCAAGTGTCTTTAAATCAAAATGTACAGAGGCAGAGCTATGTAATCATCAGTTTTTATCAAAAACAGTTTATAACAAATGGGGTTCGAACCCACTCGATCTTAACTCCAATGCCTTAACCACTCGGCCATCCTGTTGGATATTTAAAGTCACGTGGACACAAACGTCTGTCTCTCCTGCTCTGTTTGATTGATGGATTGAAAATGTTTCTGCAACTATTTCTGCTCTCAGAGACTGTGGAACTAATAAGATGTCTCTGCTCTTCACAACTCTTACTCAGCTGACAATGTACGGACAGTCTGTGAGAAGGAGCTGGCGACTCTCTTCCCTGTAACTTGCGTGGAGGAGACATCACATTTATTCACTTTCCTTCAATAATTTGTCTGTGGAAACAAAATATATTTTAAAATTCAAGTACAGGTGAGAGAGAAGCTACAGATTCCGTCAGTTTAATCACTATTAATAATCATTGTGAGCGGTTTGTGAGGCTGCAGCCAGACTCGAGCTCTGATTGGTCACTCACATTTCAATCAGATTCGTAACCAATGGGAGGATCAGGGAGAAGAAATGGGAGGTTTTGATTGGTTCACATTTTTAAATTGGAAAAACCCACCAATTTCAGTGCAGGAAAAATACAAAATAACGGAACGCCTGAATGTTCAGGAAACTATTTCAATCTCACACTTTATAATCTGTTTATTGTATTTTCCCTCACACAATCCTGGCGCTGTTTTAGGCATGGTAAGAAAATGTCATCGATGTATCTCGTGTATAGCATCGGTTGAGGGTCCCGTGCGGTGAAGAAGTCTTGTTCGAACCTGTGCATGAAGATGTTGGCATATTGAGGTGCGAATTTGGTCCCCATGGCTGTTCCGTGTGTCTGGATCAAGAACTGGTTGTTGAAGGTGAAGATATTGTGGTCCAGGATGAAGCGGATGAGATGTAAAATTGCATCTGGAAACTGGCAGTTGTTGGCGCTGAGCACTGAGGCCGTTGCAGCAATGCCATCGTCATGGGGGATGCTGGTGTAGAATGCCGAGACATCCATTGTGACGAGGAGCGCTCCTGGTTCAACTGCTCCATGTGTGCCGAGTTTCTGTAGGAAGTCCGTCGTGTCGCGACAAAAGCTGGGGGTTCTTTGTACAATGGGTTTCAGGATGCCCTCGACATAGCCGGAGAGGTTCTCGCACAGGGTCCCATTGCCCGATACGATGGGACGGCCGGGTGTGTTTGCCTTGTGTATCTTCGGGAGGCAGTAGAGATCTCCAACGCGGGAGTACGTGGGATGAGAGCACGGAGGGTGTTCTGAAGGTTTTAGGAACAGTTTGAATTTCTCAATCTCTTATTTATAACCCGCGGTAATCAGACCTCGTTCAGCAATTTAAAACGGAGCAAATCTCAGCTCAGTGGAAAAGCAGAAACATAGAAATTACCAACCAACCCCTTCACACAGGCTTCACAGGGACAGAGGGAAACGGCTGATTTCTGATCCTCTCCCCTGAAAGCTGTCGGGAATGTTACAATGGAAGGTTTGGAGAGAATCGCCGACTCGATCCCGCCGGTGGAACAGGCAGCTTTGTGTCCGGAGAATAGGGAGCGCCGGGGGGAGGCAGATCTTAAAGCGCTGCAATGAACTCAGGTCCTGTGTGTGCACAAATCTGGCTGATTCCGTCCTCTGGGAAAGCTGCGGAATAAACAGATCAGCCCGAAAATAACCTTTTCATTTCCGTCTGTACTCTGTTGCGGGAGCGGCTCCCAGATCACCCGAAATAACGAATAAATAATCGTATTATGAATTTAATTCTGCTGCTGCGAAACTGTGAATATAGTTATCATTAAATCTAAAGAACTACCTTCCAATGTGGTGTTTCTCCTCATTGTCCATCATAAATCCCAGACTAGAATTTAACATCCGCTCTCAGTTCAGTTTGATTGTCCCTTCAATGTGAAAGTGTGTGTAAGGGGCGGGTATGAAGTCCCATTCACAGCATTCTGCACCGGGACAAATCTCTATCCTCCAGAAAGACATTTCTCATTCACTCAATAAGGGAAAAGATGGTGGGAGGAGAGAGTGACAGAGAGAAAGAGGGAGAGGCAGCGACACCAGCGGTGGGAGGAAAGCGTGACAGAGCGAGAGAGAGGGATTGACAGCGACACCACAGGTGGGCGGAGGGAGTGACAGAGAAAGGAAGAGGCAGCGACACCAGCGGTGTGAGGAGAGAGTGACAGAGCGAAAGAGAGGGAAAGGCACCGACACCAGCGGTGGGAGGAGAGAGTGACAGAGCGAGAAAGGGAGAGACAGCGACACCAGCGGTGGAAGGAGAGAGTGACATTTTTAAGCTATAAACCAATAAAAACTTCCAATTCCTTCTCTGGCTCTCCGATTGCTTCAAAGTTGGATTGACATGAGAGTGACTAACCCGAGCCTGACCTTTGCTGTCACCTCACAAACCGCTCACAATGATGATTAACAGAGATTAAGCTGACGGAATCTGTATTTGAGTTACAAAATGTATTTTGTTTCAACAGACAAATATTTGTAGGAACCGGAATAAATGTGATGTTTCTTCCGGAATTTACAGGGAAGAGAGTCACGAGCTCCTTATCACACACAGTCCGTACATTGTCACTGACGGAGCTCAGGGACACAGACAGCTCATCAGTTCCACAGTCTCAGACAGCATAAATTGTTCCAAAGACGACAAATTTTGAATCCATCAATCAAACAGAGCAGGAGAGACAGATGTTGTGGCCATGTCACCCCCAACTCAGTACAACTGACAGGGGGATCCATAAATCCCAGTCCAGATTCTCACCCACTATCAGATAATCACAGTGTCAATCCCACAATAGAGCAGCCTTAGAGACTGACAGATGAGAGAATAATTCTCAAACACAGGTTCAGTGTCAGGAGCTGAAAAATACAGACTGTTTGCTGCACTCATTCACAGGAGCTGTGTCTGAGTGATAGGGAATAATTCTGACACACCAGTAATATCACTGAGAGATTTAGAAAGAGCACAAGACACACACAGTGAAAAGCATACTAATGGAAGATAAGAGAGTGAGACGTGACTGAAAAATATCAAATTAAAGCTATAATTTCAAACAGCATCATAGACTTACATAGATAATTAATTCCACTGACAGGAACAGAATGAAGCAGCAGTGCACTTAAAGTTGCATCTGACCGATATATCTTTATAATTGACACCCTCAGAATTACCCCCAGTCAAATTCAAATACAGAATAGTACCAGAAACAGAAACTTTTGAAATTATTCCCACAGTGACTGTGTGTCCTGGGCAGACCATAGCTAAGTGGATGCAATGAACCATGAGGACAAATCCTACCATGTACACCACCAGGCAGCTCATGGCTCCACAATGTGATTCTGCGGTGGGACAGCACTTACCAAACAATCTTCATTACGCTCAGAATTACACCGGCAATGTAACGAGAAGAACAGAGTATAAACAAATCAGCATCTTCCTTTTCAGAGATGGGAAGGAACCACTGTGCTCAGTGCTTTTGTTGTGTTCATTCATGGGATTTGGGCATCACTGGCTAGGCCAGGATTTATTGCCCACCCATAATTGCCCTGGGAAAGGTGGTGCTGAGCTGTTTGCCTCAGCTGCTGCAGTCAGCATGCACATGCACAATGCTGTCGGGAGGGAGAGGGAAAGTGGGCAGGATCGGAGAATCATAGAATCCCTACAGTGCAGAAGGAGGCCATTGAGCCCATCGAGTCTGCACCGACCACAGTCCCATTCTGGCCATATCCGCATAACCCAACATACTTACCCTGCTACTGCCCCTGAAGAAGTGACAATTTAGCAATCCATTAGGATCTCGGATACATTCATGGAAGAAAAGTAATTGAATCCCACAGTGGCCCATCGAGACTGCACAGATTTCCCTGTAAACCTTTCAAATCTGCCTTTCCCGATATTGAACAAACACATCGGAGGGACTCACACACATCACGTGTGAACTCCTCCGATAGACATTGAGCGGTTTACCGTGAGCTGGTTCTATTTACTGTATTCAGACACACATCTGGCATAAAAGTACCCATGTTCAGGATGTCATTCACACACATAGTTTTCTGCTCTGAAATCAGGTGTGCTCCTTCGGTAACACGATGTGTTTCTTTTTTAACTTTATTAATATAGGATATGTGTGTCGCTGGCCTGGGAAGCATTTAATGTTCAAAATTAATTATCTTTGAGAATTTGGCGGGGAATTCATTCTTGAGCCACTGCAGTCCATGTGATGTTTGTACACAAACTGTGCTGTTAGGGAGGGAGTTCCAGGATTGTGAGCCAGCCACAGACTCTGCGTCATATTTGCAAGTCAGGATGGTGTGTGCCTCTGAGTGTAACTTGCAGGTGGTCCTTGTTTCTCTGTATCTGCTGCCCTTGTGCTTCCAGGTAGGACGTTTCACGGGTTTGGATGGTGCCTGGCACAGGAGAAAAAGCAATATCAGGAGTGGAATTTGAACCCACACCTCCGGAGAAGACCATGAATTTAACACAGCACCTTAGACCACTTGGCCATCCTGGCTTTGCATGGTGCCTGGTGCAGGAGAAAAAAATCGATGTCAGGAATGGTATTTGAACCCATACTTCCACAGGAGACTGCGACCTGAACGCAGCGCATTGATCTTCATGGCATTTGAATCTCGATGTGCTTTTGCATTTTTCAACACCAACCAGAGTCCTGTATCTGAATCCCATCCCTCCCCAAGCCGCCGGGGCGTGAGGAGTTTCTCATTGCTGCATTGCCCTGTTTGCTCAAATCCACAATGATCCAATTCCCACCCCACCTGTTCCTGACACGAAGGTGTTGAGAGTGTAAGATCTGAGCAATGTGAAGTGTCCAATTGGAGAGTTACATCCTGGCGACAGCATTATCCCTCCACAGCTGCTTTTGGAGCTGCTGAATATTTCCAGCATTTCCTCTTTCTGATTTTGTGCCTTCATTGCAGGAGTTCATTCACTGACAACCCAAAACTTGTCTCTGGGGCTCAGCTCCAGACACAGCTTTTCTGTGATCTTCTCACAGACAAGTTCACTCTTCACTTTCTGACACCCATGCTTTAAAATCGGCTGTTTTCACACTCAGCATCCTGAGGCATTGCCTTCAAACCTCACCCCACCCTCCACCCACCCACCAGGTCTCAGTGGTATAATTATTTCTTAGGAATTCACAAGGGCAAAGGGATCACAGTGTCCGTGTATGAATACAAGGGGTTAATTCACACTCACTGAAAATGAGTGAATCTCCATCACACACACACACACACGCACACAGCCTCTCACAGACGAACACTCACCCATCTCCCACCACGACAGATGGCGAAATTCGAAATCAATAAAAATATCTGGAATTAATGGCCTTGAATCGACTTTCGTAAAACTAAGACAACTGCAGCACTAATGTTCTTCAGGGAAGGAATTCTTACCTGGCCTGACTTACATGTAATTCCAGACCCACAGCAACGTGGCTGCCCTTGGAGATGGCCTACCAAGCCACTCAGTTCAAAGGAAATTTGGAGGCCTTGGCCTTGTGGTATCATCACTGAAATCTAAAACTTAGCTTGTAGTCTAGGGACCCGGGTTCAAATCCTGCCATGGCAGCTGGTGGAATTTGAATTCAATAAAAAAAATCTGGAATTAAGGATCTCCTGATGACCATGAAACCTTTGTCGATTGTTGTACGAATCTATCTGGTCCTCTGGGGACCAAAATCTGCCGTCTTTACACAGTCTGGCCGACATGTGGTTCCAGAGCCACAGCAATGTGGTTGACTCTCAATTGCCCGCAGGCAACTCGAGTTGGTCACTAAAGGGTGGCACGGTAGCACAGTGGTTAGCACTGCTGCTTCACAGCTCCAGGGTCCTGGGTTCGATTCCCGGCTTGGGTCACTGTCTGTGTGGAGTTTGCACATTCTCCTCGTGTCTGCGTGGGTTTCCTCCGGGTGCTCCGGTTTCCTCCCACAGTCCAAAAGATGTGCGGGTTAGGTTGATTGGCCATGCTAAAATTGCCCCTTAGTGTCCTGGGATGTGTGGATTAGCGGGTAAAATATGTTGGGATATGGGGGTAGGGCCTGGGTGGGATTGTGGTCGGTGCAGACTCGATGGGCCGAATGGCCTCTTTCTGTACTGTAGGGCTTCTGTAGGGAGGTTTAAACTGATTCGGGGGGGGGGAGGGATCCTGAGTAGTGGGGCTGAAAGTGAGGGATGCATGGATGGGGACTGCAATGCACGGCATTGCAGAGGTGGGGTGGAGCAGGGTTTGAAATGTGTATACTTCAATGCCAGGAGTATTCGCAATAAAGTGGGTGAACTTGCAGCGTGGATCAGTACCTGGGACTTCGATGTTGTGGCTATTTCAGAGACATGGATAGAGCAGGGGCAGGAATGGATGCTGCAGGTCCCGGGGTTCAAATGTTTTAGTCGAAGTAGGGAAGGAGGTAGAAGAGGGGGAGGGGTAGCATTATTGGTCAGAGATTGTATCACAGTGTCAGAGAGGAGGTTTGATGAGGACTTATCTGTTGAGGTAGTATGGGCGGAGATTAGAAATAGGAAAGGAGAGGTCACCCTGTTGGGAGTCTTTTATAGACCTCCTAAAAGTTCTAGAGAGGTTGAGGAAAGGATTGCGGAGTCAATACTGCTTAGGAGTGAAAGTAATAGGGCAATTGTTATGGGGGATTTTAACTTGACTAATATTGACTGGAATTGTTATAGCTCTAGCTCGTTAGAGGGGTCAGTTTTTGTTCAAAGCGTGCAGGAAGGTTTTTTGACTCAGTATGTAGACAGGCCAACTAGAGGTGAGGCTATATTGGATCTGGTGCTGGGAAATGAGCCAGACCAGGTGCTAGACTTGGAAGTTGGTGTGCATTTTGGTGATAGTGACCACAATTCGGTTACGTTCACCTTAGTGATGGAAAGGGATAGGCATGAACCTCGGGCCAGTGGTTTTAGCTGGGGGAAGGGTAATTATGAGGCTATTAGGAGAGAATTAGGAAACATAGGTTGGACTAGGAGATTACAGGGACTGGGAACGTCCGACATGTGGAGTTTTTTCAAGGAGCAGCTACTGCGAGTCTGTGATAGGTATGTCCCTGTCAGGCAAGGAGGAATTGGTAGGGCTAGGGAACCGTGGTGCACCAAAAAAGTTTCTTTGTTGGTTAAAAAGAAAAAGGAGGCTCATGTTCGGATGAGACGTGAGCACTCGGGTAGTGCACTAGAAAGCTTTAGATTGGCTAAGAGGGAGTTGAAGAGCGAGCTTAGAAGGGCTAAAAGGGGACATGAGAAGACTTTGGCGGATAGGGTTAAAGAGAATCCTAAGGCGTTCTATAGGTATGTCAAGAACAGAAGGTTGGTTAGGGCAAGTTTAGGGCCAGTTATAGATGGCAGAGGGAAGTTATGTGTGGAACCGGAGGAGATTGGTGAAGCATTGAACCAATATTTCTCTTCGGTGTTCACGCAAGGGGACATGAATATAGCTGAGGAGGACACTGGGTTGCAAGGGAGTAGAATAGACAGTATTACAGTTGATAAGGAGGATGTGCAGGATATTCTGGAGGGTCTGAAAATAGATAAATCCCCTGGTCCGGATGGGATTTATCCAAGGATTCTCTGGAAGGCAAGAGAAGTGATTGCAGAGCCTCTGGCTCTGATCTTCAGGTCGTCGTTGGCCTCTGGTATAGTACCAGAAGATTGGAGGTTAGCGAATGTTGTCCCATTGTTTAAGAAGGGGAACAGAGACTTCCCCGGGAATTATAGACCGGTGAGTCTCACTTCTGTTGTCGGCAAGATGTTGGAAAAAATTATAAGGGATAGGATTTATAGTTATTTGGAGAGTAATGAATTGATAGGTGATAGTCAGCATGGTTTTGTGGCAGGTAGGTCGTGCCTTACTAACCTTATTGAGTTTTTTGAGAAAGTGACCAAGGAGGTGGATGGGGGCAAGGCAGTGGACGTGGTATATATGGATTTTAGTAAGGCGTTTGATAAGGTTCACCATGGTAGGCTTCTGCAGAAAATGCAGATGTATGGGATTGGGGGTGATCTAGGAAATTGGATCAGGAATTGGCTAGCGGATAGGAAACAGAGGGTCGTGGTTGATAGTAAATATTCATCATGGAGTGCGGTTACAAGTGGTGTACCTCAGGGATCTGTTTTGGGGCCACTGCTGTTTGTAATATTTATTAATGATCTGGATGAGGGTATAGTTGGGTGGATTAGCAAATTTGCTGATGACACCAAAGTCGGTGGTGTGGTAGACAGTGAGGAAGGGTGTCGTAGTTTGCAGGAAGACTTAGACAGGTTGCAAAGTTGGGCCGAGAGGTGGCGGATGGAGTTTAATGCGGAGAAGTGTGAGGTAATTCACTTTGGTAGGAATAACAGATGTGTTGAGTATAGGGCTAACGGGAGGACTTTGAATAGTGTGGAGGAGCAGAGGGATCTAGGTGTATGTGTGCATAGATCCCTGAAAGTTGGGAATCAAGTAGATAAGGTTGTTAAGAAGGCATATGGTGTCTTGGCGTTTATTGGTAGGGGGATTGAATTTAGGAGTCGTAGCGTTATGTTGCAACTGTACACAACTCTGGTGCGGCCGCACTTGGAGTACTGTGTGCAGTTCTGGTCCCCACATTACAGGAAGGATGTGGAGGCTTTGGAGAGGGTGCAGAGGAGGTTTACCAGGATGTTGCCTGGTATGGAGGGGAGATCCTATGAGGAGAGGCTGAGGGATTTGGGATTGTTTTCGCTGGAAAGGCGGCGGCTAAGAGGGGATCTTATTGAAACATATAAGATGATTAGAGGTTTAGATAGGGTGGATAGTGATAGCCTTTTTCCTCTGATGGAGAAATCCAGCACGAGGGGGCATGGCTTTAAATTGAGGGGGGGTAGTTATAGAACCGATGTCAGGGGTAGGTTCTTTACCCAGAGGGTGGTGAGGGATTGGAATGCCCTGCCAGCATCAGTAGTAAATGCGCCTAGTTTGGGGGCGTTTAAGAGATCCGTAGATAGGTTCATGGACGAAAAGAAATTGGTTTAGGTTGGAGGATCACAGTTTTTTTTTTTTTTTTTTAACTGGTCGGTGCAACATCGTGGGCCGAAGGGCCTGTTCTGCGCTGTAATGTTCTATGTTCTATGTTCTATGATTCTTCTATGAAATGCTGGTCAGCCAGCGGCACCCACGTCCCATGAATTAATTAAAAAAAAATTGCAAGCCCAGTCAGCAATGCTGAAAAAAATACACCGGAGATTCAGAATGAGGAGCTCCATCAACTCGTTTACAATCCCAGAGATTGCAAATGCAGAATGGATTCCAAACTAATTTACAGTTCTGGGAGTTGACTGCCAGAACAAATGTACACGCGCAGTTCTACCAACAGAATCAGAAAGATCCCAATCCTGGAACAGCAGCAGATAATGCAAAACATATTCTGAATATGACACAGGTATAAAGGTAAAGTCACCATAGACCCAAATGACCATCCACCGTTTCCCATCTCAATAGGGAGAGCTTAATGGTGATGATTTAGCCTCAGGATTACCACACCTCAGGCGAGGGGCAAGGCTGAGATATCTAATATGCTATCTAATAGCACATCTGCATTGTCTTTGCCGTAAATTTGTATCAACTTCTTGTTTTCAGTTATAAACCGGAGGATACAGTATGCTTTATTAACGGCTCTTAAAAACTGTCCTGCCACCTTCAATGACATATACACATGTCCAAATATGTCCCGCTGTTCTTGCACCCCCTTTTGGAATTAAATCCTTTATTTTATATTGTCACTTTGTGTTCTTCCCAACAAAATGAATCACATCATTCATCATCTGCCACATGTCCTCCCATTCCACCAACCTGTCTGTGTCGTTTCAGAGTTCTACTGGAATTTCTGTAGCTCTTTTCACAACCATAGGACGTCCCAAAATACTTTAATGATGACAAAGTATTTTTGAAATGTAATCGCTGCCCAATTGCTGAACTTTTCAACTGTTTGTTCGACGACATCAGACATTCCCATATGGGAACGGGGAATAGTTGCTGCAGCAATGTCTCTGTGGCACAAAGAATGGCATTTTTGATTTGATTTGATTTATTATTGTCACATGTATTAACATACAGTGAAAAGTATTGTTTCTTGCGCGCTCTACAGACAAAACATACCATTCATAGAGAAGGAAACAAGAGCGTGCAGAATGTAGTGTTACAGTCATAGCTAGGGTGCAGAGAAAGATCAACTTAATGCAAGGGAAGTCCATTCAAGGTAAGTCTGTGAATTCGGATGTTCAGGATCCCGTCGCAGAGGGAGGTGCCGAGGCCCAGGCCACAGAGTTTGGAGATGAGTTTCGTGGGAATAATAGTGTTGAAGGCTGAGCTGTAGTCAATAAATAGGAGTCTGACAGAGGTGTCCTTGTTATCTAGGTGTTCCAGGGTTGAGTGCAGGGCCAGGGAAATGGCGTCAGCTGTGGGCCTTTTGTGGCAGTAGGTACCGGCATGTTGGACTGCTAGTCATTGTCTTGTGAGATGTTCAAAGGTTGTGGGTCCGAATCTCATCGGAGTCAGGTTTTCGGGTAGAATTTGAAGAAATTAGGAACTGGTGTTGTGAAACTGCCACCTCGAACTTCATAGAATGCCTGTAGTGTAAAAGGAGGACATTCGGCCCATCAGGCCTGCACCGACAACAATCCCACCCAGACCGTTTCCCCGTGACCCCACATATTTACCGTTCTAATCCTCCTAACACTAAGGGGCTATTTAGCATGGCCAAACCAGCTAATACAGCACTAATTTTCATGGCTGACCTGCCGATTCTGGAAAGACAAAATCTGCCACTGGGGCCGCAAATGAAGCTGCCGTCTGCTTTGGAGCTTCTGAAACCACATGGTGGCAAACTCCTGTCCAAAGCTGGTGTCCTGATTTGAATCGATTGTCAGGTCGAGTTTCTCATAGCATGAGAATTATGGGAATATGGAATTGTTCTGGACAGCCTGTGTCCCCAAACTTCATCTTGGTTCCGTGAACATCAAAATGCTAAACGAACCATCAGTTGGGGGTCAGAGCAAATGCATCACCGACGAGGATAGGATTCGAACCCACGCATGCAGAGAACAATGGATTAGCAATGCATCGCCTTAACCACTCGGCCACCTCGTCACAGAATGAATGCTCACCAAGCTTTGACAAAGGGTCATCTGGACTCGACATGTCAGCTCTTTACTTGCGGATGCTGCCAGACCTGCTGAGAATTTCTAGCGTTTTCTCTTTTGACTTCTCACCAAACCAGGGTGTTTTAACACCCGTAACAAAGAACATATTTCTCCCACAGGATAATGCTGTGTTGCTGCTTTCTTGTTAATCCGGTTCGCTGCTACTCTTCCATTCGGTGTGCAACCACAGAAAGTAAAGAGGGAGACAGTTCCATTCCCTGGTCCCAGTTTGATTTTGAATTCACCGAACATAACCCGGATGTAAAAAGCAGCAAGCAGTCTGAGCTTGTGGCGCAACGGTAGCGCGTCTGACTCCAGATCAGAAGGTTGCGTGTTCAAATCACGTCAGGCTCACGAAGCTTTTCAGCGTCGGATTTTGTATTTGGGTAAAATTGGTATCTTGGTAAAGTTGATTGTTTGCGATTGTTCCCGAAATGACAGATTTCAAAACGATGGTAGAAATGATATTTTAGGGATGCTTCCGGTTCGCATGCTCAGTTTTGTTTTTGCACAGTTTTATATCTGAAACAATGTGTCAGAGTTGTGAGGTGTTCATTGCTTGCAAAATTAAAGCAAGGTCCACAGACTCAGATGTTTCTCTGGGTCATCAAAGGAGAGAGCTGACTGCTGGTGATTTAACAGGATGTTGGGAAGCGCACCCTGGCTGGACAATAACACTTAACATCAGCCCGAATCAAACATACTGAGAAGGACACACAGAGAAGCAGTAAGATATGATCAGGACACACACACAGCGATCGACAGAGAAGGTACCGAACAAACCAACAAGATACTGAGATGGAAAAACTGATTATGTTTGAAAAGGGATTTTCTGTTACACAAAGATAGACCTTGTTTTAAAATGTATTTCATGTAAGTGTAACTGCACTCTCTGCTGTGTAACTGTTCTCTCTGTTGTGAAACTGTGTCTCTGCCGTTGACAGATCTTTGCTGTGGTTGTGTCACATTCATCCCTGTTGTGTAAATATATTCATAAGACATGGGAGCAGAATTATGCCACTTGGCCCTTTGAGTCTGCTCCACCATTCAATCATATATTTCTCTCATCCTCATTATCCTGCCTTTTCTCCATAACCCATGATCCCCTTATTAATCAAGAACCTATCTATCTCTGTCTTAAAGACACGCAATGACCTGACCTCCACAGCCTTCTGCAGCAAAGAGTTCCACCGATTCACCACTCTCTGGCTGAAGAAATTCCTCCTCATCTCTGTTTTGAAGAATCGTCCCTTTTGCCTGAGGTTGTGCCCTCTGTTTCTAATTTTTCCTATGAGTGGAAACATCCTCTCCATGCCCACCCTATCCGGGCCTCGCAGTATCCTATAAGTTTCAATAAGATCCCCCCTCATTCCTCTAAACTCCAAGGAATACAGATCCAGAGTCCTCAACTGTTCCTCATACGACAAGCTCTTCATTCCAGGGACCATTCTTGTGAACCTCCTCTCGACCCTTTCCAAGGCCAGCACATCCTTCCTTAGTTATGGGACCCAAAACTGCTCACAATATTCCAAATGGGGTCTGACCAGATTCCCGGTTGTGTAAATATGAGCCATCTTGAGCAGAATTTTTATTTTCTGTTCTGCAAAGGTGTTTCTTGTTCGGTGAAATGTTCTCTGTTTTTCAGTGAAGATGTTTTCTGTGGGAAAACAATCAACAGGAATTTCAAGGCCGCAATTTCTGAGGCTTGGTTTCAAGACCAGACTTATTTCGGCCGAATGGCCTACTCCTGTTTCTGTTTTTGATCAATGATTCTGTGTATCAAATCAGTGAATTTAAATTTCACCAGCTGCCATGGTGGGACTTACTCCATGCCTCCAAAGATCAGTGCGGGCCTCTGGTTTACCAGCCCAGTGACATAACCTTTCATCCCTGTAAACAAAAACACTTCATTCAGCTCATTATTAAACCTCGTCCTGAATTTCAATCACCCAATCGATACAAAGCATTTTGCTCCAGTGAGGAACATCAATAATTTATCCAGATCAAACAGATATTGTGGAATTGTTCAGAGCTAAGATTATTTTAGAATTGAATTAATAAAATAACAAGGACGTACATTCTGAGAAAGCACCCTGCAATGTTTGGAAGAAAATGTGGATTTAATATGACGTGGGAGATCGGTTCCCAGGAAGCTCCACCAGAAACGACCGTGACAGGACCCAAACCTGCAATTTTCTGATATCATTACTACAACCCCCAAAGTCAGACACTTGATCCATAAGGCCACACGGTCAGCTCATAACTACTGCAACCTGATGTTAGTACCATGTGAATAAATACTGTGAAAATATTCTTTTCGTTCTATCTCTAGATGATCCACTGATTCCTAGATCCCTGAAAATACAAGGGAAAGTTCCAGCTGCTGTACATTGTATGTTTTGATGATAAAAGAGCCTTTCACGATGTGAGTTGTGAAGATTCATGAAACATGAGGGATGGAGTATTAATGTATGATTATAAGAGCAAGAGCAAGACAATGTTGGAGCTGTACAAAACTTTGGTGAGGCCACAGTTGGAGCACTGAGTGCAGTTCTGGTCAAATCACTAGAGAAAGGATATGATTGTACTGGAGAGGGTGCAGAGGCCATTCACCAGGATGTTGACTGGGATGGAGAATTTGAACTATGAAGAGAGACTATATTGGCTCGCGTCATTTTCTTTACAGCAGAGAAGGCTGAGGGGAGACCTGATTGAGGTATATAACATTATGAGGGTTATGGAAAGGGTGGACAGGAAGCAGCTGCTTCTCTTAGTTGCAGGGTTGATACCAAGGAAGCAGAATTTTAAGATGAGGGGCAGAAAGTTTAGAGGGGATTTGAGAGAAACATTTTTTCATCCAAAGCATGGTCAGAGTCTGCATTGCAATGCCTGGAAAGGTAGTAGAGGTGGGAAAACTCACTAATTTTACAAAGTATGTGGATGAACACTTGAAATGTCATAACTTTCAATGCTATGAGCCAAGTGCTGGAAGGTAGGAATACTTGTAGATTTAATGTAGGTTTGTTGGTGCAGACGTGATGGGTCAAAGCACCTCTTCTGTACTGTATGTCTCTCGCTATTGTCCTCAGACTTGGCTTCTCACGGACATGTGTCACCACTCTCTCCCCATGGTGGCACAGTGGTTAGCACTGCTGCCTCACAGAGCCAGTGACCCGGGTTTGATTCCAGGCTTGGATCACTCTCTGTGCACTGTCTGCACATTCTCCCTGTGTCTGCGTGAGTGTTCTCCGGGTGCTCCATTTTCCTCCCACAGTCCAAAAAATGCACTTGTTAAGTGCATTGACCATGTTAAATTCTCCCTCAGTGTATCCGCACAGGTGCTGGAGTGGGGCAACTAGAGAATTTTCACAGTAACTTCATTGCAGTTTTAATGTAAGCCGACTTGCGATGTTAATAAACGAACCTAAAACACTCCACAAATACATGCAGTCAGTGATCCTAACCCAGTGAACCAACACAAACCCCGTTCAGTAAAAACTGCAGCCAAACAAGGTTGTGTCACTGCACCAATTCTCTTTTCCATTTTCCTCACTGCAACACTGCACCTGTTCAGCCTGCACCATCCTGATGAGAAAGACAAAATCTCTCTTCAGTAATTGAGCTCCAGGCTGCAGGTAAAGCTTGTGTGGGTGCTCACGCAGAAACTTAGCCCCAGCTCACTGAGCATTCCTTCTGAGAAGCAGATGAGACTTTAGTTTGCAACATGCAGAAAACTAAAGATCAGTTCCAACATTCCTGACTCGGAAACACCCCCAGAAGCAGCATCTCCACATATTCGATTCCCTCCAACAGTGATGGCTATGCTTTCAATTCTCAGGGACCCAGCTCCAGAATTCCCTCTCTAAACCTCACTGCCTCCATTTTCCTTTCCTCCCCTTTCATTTCGATCGCGTTTCCTATATTTATTTCCTCCTTTCTTTCCCCCGAGTTCTACTTCTCTCACGCTCTGACTTTCACCAATCCTGTTGTTGCTTTAACTATCGTAAGTAAATTAGAGTTGTACAACGGTAATTCTAATAGCGGTTCCGCTTTAAGGATTCTTCACCCGCCTCCAGCTGTCTGATTTCTTTCGCCGCGGCTTTTGCCGCGGATCGAATTGTATGACGCAGTGACGCTGGGCTGGAGAAACAGCGCCGCATTCCGATTGGTGTATGTGTTACAGCGGCGTTTCTAGATTGGTTCAGGCCGATGTCAATCGTGATGTGGGCGGGTGTTGTGTGAAGCATGTCGCTCTATTGGTCAAGATTAAAACGTCATTTCCATTGTTCGCGCACATTTCACAGACTGAGCTCACTGATTGGATGATGCAGCCATCACTCAATCAGCGCAGAGCGTCTATTGGATGACAGAAATAACTCAATTTCTGATTGGTTTCCTTAGCTGTCGGTCACAGGTCGGTGACTGTGATTGGACAGAGGGCGGGGAATACACTGGTCCCATCAGACACCGGGCGGCGGTAAATTTCCGGCCAGTGGCTTCAGTCCCCGGGCCCGGATCCTGAGCTGGCGGCGGGGCTTCGGATGGGGGAAGGGTTTTGGGAGCGGGAATCCCGCCCCGCCCGGCTGTCAATCCGCAGCTCAGGGTTTCGAATGGCGGCTTCCTGTGTAAACATGTCACGCTGCAGCTCCCCAGTCTCGGCGCTGCAAACCCCGTCACACCAATCAGCACAGAGACTGGGATCTTCCTGTGTTCTTGTGTGGGGTGCAGTGCCACACCGGGTTAGAGAACCTCACTCTGCATCGGCCAGGGAGAAATACTGGAATCTTCCGGTGCCCTGTGGTGACTCTCAGTGGCTCTCCCTCATTGTTTGGTTCTCATAGCAGCCTCTCTCTCTCTTGCAGTCAGTCTGGCTGTTCCTGACTGAGCAGAATGGCCTGATCTCACCACGCATATTGAGATGGAGGAGCTGCCGGCCGAGACGAAGATGATTGAGAACTCCAGCCTTCTCGACACTCGTTTACTGAGGCCCAGCCCTTCATTCATCATTAGTTTCCTCAGGTTGTCAGGTACATTAACATCTTCATGTGCTGCGAACACTGACCTGACAAGTGGGGAGGTATCAGAGCAGGATGGTGCAGTCAACCATGTCAATAGTGTGGACAGATGGAGAGATTGTTCAGCTGGGTAAGATGGCACTCCCCAGTTCCATTCTTCTCTTTCTGGTCGTAAGCACAACATCACCCGCAATGGTTTCTCTTCCCACTCCTGTGCTGTTACCTCCCGAATCCCCCAAGGATCTATCCTTGGCCCCCCCACAAGGCACATTGACTCTGTTCCACCAAGAACAGCAACAACATCAGACAATACATAAATAGAAATCGCACTATGTTTCTGACAGGTTTTCCAAAAGTCACTGCATTCACCACAAAATCGGGCAAAGCTTTTGAAATAACAATTCTATGTGGGTAAACAAAGTGACGATTGAGACGTGAACCAAATTTCTGTCGTTTATTATGACACACAAAATACAGTAACTGTGAGTAAAGAACTTTTCAAGCTTGAGTAGTAAGGCCATGTATCACAGAATATTACAGTGCAGAAGAGGCCCTTCGGCTCATCGAGTCTGCACCGATGCAGGAAATGCCCTGACCGGGGCACCTAATCCCACTTGCCAGCACTTGGCCCATAGCCGTGAATGTTATGGCATGCAAAGTACTCATCCAGGTACTTTTTAAAGGATGTGAGGCACCCCGCCTCCACCACTTTCCCAGGCAATGCATTCCTGACTGTCACCACCCTCTGGGTAAAAACATTTTTCCTCAAATACCCCCTAAACCTCACACCCCTCACTTTTAACTTGTGTCCCCTCATAACTGACCCTTCAACTAAGGGGAACAGCTGCTCCCTATCCACCTTGTCCATTCCCCTCAATCTTAAACACCTCAATCAGGTCGCCCCCTCAGTCTCCTCTGCTTCAACAACAACAACCCAAGCGTATCCAACCTCTCTTCATAACTTAAATGTTCCATCCCAGGCAGCGTCCTGGTAAATCTCCTCTGCACCCCCTCCAATGCAGTCACATCCTTTCTATAATGTGACAACCAGAACTGCACACACAATTCCAGCTGTGGCCTCACCAAAGCTCTACACATCAGGACATCTCTGCTTTTGTAATCTATACTCTGATTGATAAAGGTGAATGTGCCATACACCTTTTTCACCACACTATTAACCTGCCTTTCTGCCTTCAGAGATCTATGAACAAACACGCCAAGGTCCCTTTGTTGTTCGGAAGTTCCCAGTACCAGACCTTTCACAGAGTACTCCCATGTCAAATTAAAATGTATCAATTTATAAACTTGAACTGAACCATAAATCAGCCTTCTCTAAAGATTGCAATCCAAAATCTCTTAATGCCTCATAAAATATTCCCCACATTCCTTCCATTTTCCTGGTAACATGTCTTTCCGCTCTATGAGCTGTATTTCTCTTTGAAAATGTGGATTCCAAACTGTGGATTCAGGCTCCAGATGTGGGCGTAGTAGCAGCTTATAGTGTTTCAGATCTTCAGCTTCAACCCCATTTTACTCCTTGATTTTTGGAGAAACCAAAGTTTGTCTATTTCAGCCTTAACTGTCATAGAATCCTTACAGTGCAGATGAAGGCCATTTGGCCCGTCGAGTCTACGCCGACTCTCTGACACAGCATCTCATCCAGAACCTATCCTGGTAACCCCACATATTTATCCTGCTAATCTCACTCACCAATATTAGGGAAGCTGGTAAAAGAGGTGGAGGAGTGGCATTGTTGATCAAGGATAGTTTAACGGCTGCAGAAAGGCACTTCGAGGGGGATCTGCACACTGAGGTAATATGGGCTCAAGTTAGAAATAGGAAAGGAGCGGTCATGTTGTTCGGAGTTTACTATCGGCCCCCAAATAGTAATAGAGATGTGGAGGAAGAAATTGCTAAGCAGATTATGGATATGTGTGGGGGTCACAGGGCAGTTGCCATGGGGGACTTTAACTTTCCAAATATTGATTGGAACCTTTGTAGGTCAAATAGTTTGGATGGGGCAGTTTTTGTGCAGTGTGTGCAGGAGGGTTTCCTGACACAATATGTGGATAGGCCGACAAGAGGTGAGGCCACATTGGATTTGGTACTGGGAAATGAACCGGGCCAAGTGTTAGATTTGGTTGTGGGAGAGCACTTTGGAGATCGTGACCACAATTCGGTGTCTTTTGTTATTGCAATGGAGAGGGATAGGGCCGTACGGCAGGGCAAGGTTAACAATTGCGGGAAAGGTAATTATGATGCGATTAGGCAAGAATTAGGGGGCATAAGATGGGAACAGAAACTGTCAGGGAAAGGCACTAATGAAAAGTGGAACTTTTTCAAGGAACAAATACTGGGTGTCCTTGATAGGTATGTCCCTGTCAGGCAGGGAGGAAATGGCCGAGTGAGGGAACCATGGTTCACGAAAGAGGGGGAAGTCTTTTGAAAAGGAAGAGGGAAGCTTACGTAGGGATGAGGAAACAAGGTTCAGATGGCTCGATTGAGGGTTACAAGTTAACAAGGAATGAGCTGAAAAAGGGGCTTAGGAGAGCTCGGAGGGGACATGAGAAATCCTTGGCGGGTCGGATCAAGGAAAACCCCAAGGCTTTTTACTCTTATGTGAGGAATAAAAGAATGACCAGGGTGAGGTTAGGGCCAGTCAAGGACAGGAGTGGGAACTTGTGTATGGAGTCAGTAGAGATAGGCGAGGTGATGAATGAATACTTTTCTTCAGTGTTCACCAAGGAGAGGGGCCATGTTTTTGAGGAAGAGAAGGTGTTACAGGCTAATAGGCTGGAGGAAATAGTTGTCCGGAGGGAGGATGTACTGGCAGTTTTGAATAAACTGAAGGTCGATAAGTCCCCTGGCCCTGATGAAATATATCCTAGGATTCTTTGGGAGGCAAGGGATGAGATTGCAGAGCCTTTGGCTTTGATCTTTGGGTCCTCACTGTCCACGGGGATGGTGCCAGAGGACTGGAGAGTGGCGAATGTTGTTCCTCTGTTTAAGAAAGGGAATAGAAATGACCTTGGTAATTATCGACCGGTTAGTCTTACTTCGGTGGTTGGTAAATTGATGGAAAAGGTCCTTAGGGATTGGGATTTACGACCATTTAGAAAGATGCGGATTAATCCGGGATAGTCAGCATGGATTCGTGAAGGGCAAGTCGTGCCTCACAAATTTGATTGAATTTTTTGAGGAGGTATCTAAGTGTGATGATGAAGGTAGGGCAGTTGATGTCATATACAAGGATTTTAGTAAGGCGTTTGATAAGGTCCCCCATGGTCGGCTTATGATGAAAGTAAGGAGGTGTGGGATAGAGGGAAAGTTGGACGATTGGATAGGTAACTGGCTATCTGATCGAAGACAGAGGGTGGTGGTGGATGGAAAATTTTCGGTCTGGAGGCAGGTTGCTAGCGGAGTGCCACAGGGATCAGTGCTTGGTCTTCTGCTCTTTGTGATTTTTATTAATGACTTAGAGGAGTGGGCTGAAGGGTGGATCAGTAAATTTGCTGATGACACCAAGATTGGAGGAGTAGTGGATGAGGTGGGGGGTTGTTGTAGGCTGCAAAGAGACATAGATAGGATGCAAAGCTGGGCTGCAAAATGGCAAATGGAGTTTAACCCTGATAAATGTGAGGTGATTCATTTTGGTAGGACTAATTTAAATGTGGATTACAGGGTCAAAGGTAGGGTTCTGAAGACTGTGGAGGAACAGAGAGATCTTGGGGTCCAAATCCACAGATCTCTAAAGGTTGCCACTCAAGTGGATAGAGCTGTGAAGAAGGCCTATAGTGTGTTAGCTTTTATTAACAGGGGGTTGGAGTTTAAGAGCCGTGGGGTTATGCTTCAACTATACAGGACCTTGGTGAGACCACATTTGGAATATTGTGTGCAGTACTGGTCACCTCACTATAAGGAGGATGTGGAAGCGCTGGTAAGAGTGCAGAGGAGATTTACCAGGATGCTGCCTGGTTTGGAGGGTAGGTCTTATGAGGAAAGGTTGAGGGAGCTCGGGCTGTTCTCTCTGGGGTGGAGGAGTCTGAGGGGAGACTTAATAGAGGTTTATAACATGATGAAGGGGATAGATAGAATGAACGTTCAAAGACTTTTTCCTCAGGTGGATGGAGCTATTACAAGGGGGCATAACTATTGGGTTCATGGTGGGAGATATAGGAAGGATATCAGAGGTAGGTTCTTTACGCAGAGTGTGGTTGGGGTGTGGAATGGACTGCCCGCAGTGATAGTGGAGTCAGACACTTTAGGAACATTTAAGCGGTTATTGGATAGGCACATGGAGCACACCAGGATGATAGGGAGTGGGATAGCTTGATCTTGGTTTCAGAAAAAGCTCAGCACAACATCGTGGGCCGAAGGGCCTGTTCTGTGCTGTACTGTTCTATGTTCTAATATATTTGGGACACTAAGGGGCAATCCAGCATGGTCAATCCACTTAACATTTGGAGCATGGGAGGAAATGCAAACAAGGGGAGGATGTGCAAACTTTACACAGACAATCACCCAAGGTGGAATTGAACCTGGGTCCCTGGAACTTGAATACAGTATCCGAGTGTGGGATTTACTCACACTCTGATACAGTGAGAGTGTGGGATTTACTCACTCTGATACAGTGTGAGTGTGTGGGATTTACTCACTATGTTGGTTTGTGAAGGTGGGGTTCATTTTGTATCTTTCAGTCTCAGGGACTGCATGTGACAGATGGAGACTCATTGTGTATTTGCCAGTTAGTGGGGGCTGAGAGTGAGCGCGGGATTCATTCACTCCCTGAGATGATATGCCAGTTTGGGATTAATGTTGTAGCTGTCCTTCTCGGCCACTATATGAGGGGGCTGGGTTTATTCTGTACCTATCAGTCTTTGTAACCATCTGTGAGATTCATCCTGTATTTGTCAGTCTCTGGCAGCGTGAATCAGTGTGATATTGATTGGATATCTTTCAGTCTGTGGCATTGAGTGTGCTCTGCTGTTCAATGTGATAGTGGAATTCAGTCTGTATCTGTCAGCTACTCACATTGAATTGGAACGTGGGAATCGTTCTCAAAATCTGGGAATCTTTGACACCAATTCTGCATCTGTTTATCTTCAGTGCTGTTTGTGAGAGTGGGATTAATTCTGTCAGTCGGTGGTACTGTCTGAGAGATTGGGATCAATTGACAGGGCCCTGCATATAAATATATGCTGCCTCTGGCCTGTGTAAGTGAGACACATTGTTATATATGAGGAACTTCAGTTTTTGAGATAAACTGGTGAAGTTGGGACCACGTTCCTTGGAGCAGAGAAGGTTGAGAGGAGATTTGATAACAGTATTCAGAATCATGGGGAGTCTGGACAGAGTTGACAGAGAAAAACTGTCCCCATTGTTGGATGGGTTGAGAAGCAGAGGGAACAGACTTAAGGGAATTGGGAAAGGGAGGAATGGATACATGAGGAGAAACGTTTTCAAACAGCGAGTGGTTATGGTCTGGGATGTGGGGCCTGACAGTGCGCTAGAGGCAGCTTCAATCAAGGCCTTCAAGAAAGAATTGGATTATTGCCTGAAAATGAAGAATGTGCAGAGATGTGGGGAGAAGGCGGATGAATGGCCCGAGGTGTGTTACTCACTTGGAGAGCCAGAACTTGACAGGCCAAATATCCTCTTTCAGTCGTGTAACAAGTGTGTCTCTCTGTGAGTTTGACTATGTTGATTACGCACATCAGATTCTGGTGCTGTATGTGAATGTGGAATTCATGCTGTGTCTGTCAGGATCTGGTGCTGGGTGTGAATGTGGGATTATTATGTGGCAAACCCGTTTGAAAATGTGGGTCTGTAACTCTCATTCTTTAATAGCTGTGTGGTGTTAGAATGTAACCGGTGACAACTTTGATTGGATGTAATGAGACTAATGGGAACAAGATGTAAGGGTCAGCTGACCCAGTGAACCATGGAACCAATTACAGAGTGATGTAATAGTCAGCTGACTCACTATAAATAAGGAACTATGCAGAATTTTGGAGAGCTTGGATTGGCCCAGGCAAGACCCTAAGTTTGGAGTCATGATGTTTCTTATTAAACCCTTTCTTTGATTTATAAGTTGGAGTAAGTTTTGTTGTATTTTCATTAGCTGCATTTTGAAGAGTTCCTTCTGAAGAAACATGTGCTGTTTGTGCACATTCGGCAGTCTATGTGGGTTTGTGATGATTTCTGACCATGTCAGTGGTACCATATATGTGTGTCAGATTGATTCGTGTCATTCAGGATCAGGTACTGTCAGTGAGTTCAGTAACAGTCTGTCTCTGTCAGTGTCTGGTAATGAACATGTGCTCGAGAATGATTCTGAATCTGTCAGCTGCTCTGACAGTGCAGGATTCATTACATAACCTCAGGCTCTGTGGCTGTTTAACAATCTGAATTCATTCCACGTTGAAATTTCAGCACAGAAACAGACCATTAATGTTGTGGGTTTTAATGGAATTATTGAGAATTTGGCCTAGTGTTAAATCACTTTCTATTTGAACACAATTGGGAAGGACCATGGATCTTTTCATCTCACAATCGTTGCAAAGTGAAAGAAAGTGATATTCAAATTTTATTAATCAAATTGATGCTTTCATCATTCACTCTGGTTGTAAGAACTTTATACTTGAATGTTTGGCTTAGCTATCACTGTTAGAATATAATATCTGCCATACACTGTATGAGGCATCAGGTTGGGTATGTGATCTGTATCTCAATCTGTACTCATCAAATTTATATGTATTCTTATTTTAATGATCACAGTTGGTGTCTCAGGTTATCCGATCATTCAGTTGTATCTGGCATTTAACTTAATTCCAGCCAATGCTGCAATATTTTAGGACTGACACACTGACAATCTGATAGTGGGTGAGAATTTGGACTGGGATTTATGTATCTCTCTGTCAGTGGTACTGAGTTGGGGGTGACATGGGAACAATGTCTGTCTCTCCTGCTCTGACCGATTGTGGATTTAAAATATATCTCTGGAACCACATCCAGTCCATGCTGGCTCTCCATGCAACAATCCAGTCAGTCTCACTCTCCTGCTCTATCCCCAGAGCCCTATCAGTTTATTTCCCTCAAATGTCCATCGCAATTCATCTTTCAAATTATTAATCGTCTCTGCTTCCACCCTCAGAGGCAGCGACTTCCAGGTTGTTACTCGCTGCATGAGAAGTTCTTCCACACACATCCCCTCTCTGTCTCATCCCAAAACCTTCAACTGGTGCATCGTCCTTGTATTCTCAGCGAATGGGATCAGCATTTCTTTGTCTAGTTGATCCACACCTGCCATAATCCTGTCCACCTCTATCAAATGTCCCCCTCAATCTGCTTTGCTCCAAAAATATCAACCCCAGCTTCTCCAACCTAACCTTGTAGCTAAAACCCCTCATTGCTGAAACCATTCTGGTCAATCTCCTCTGTACCCACTGAACGATCCTCACGTTTCCTCAAGGGTGCTGAGCAGAACTGGACTCAATACTGCAGCTGTAGTCCAATCAAAGCTTTCTAAAGGCTCAGCATAACTTGCATGGTTCTGTACTCAATGCCTCTGTGTCCCCATGGGGAGGGTCACTCATGTGGATGGGGAGGGTCTGAACTAACCTGGCAGGGGGATGGACATCAGTGTATAGAAGTAGAAAGGAGGAATATCTCGAGAAAGAAGTAGTTCCATATAAGATCGGAGTAGATGAAGAAGGAATCTAAGAGGAATACACGGACAGGTTTAGAATGCATGTGTGTAATCGCACAGTGTGGTGAATAAGGTTGGTGAGTTAGAAGCACAAATAGCCATTTGGGAATACAATACACTGGCAATGATGACAAAGTGGTTTAGAAATGGAGTGAACCGGGTGATTGCTATTCAATACAATGTGAACAGAAAAGACAGAGAAGGGAAGAAGGGAGGTGTGGTGAGAAAGAAATAGAGCAGCAAATCTGTTGGCAGATCATGCATTGCAGATACAGAATTAATTCTATTCTCACAGAGACGGACAGGAAGGTTGACCGCATGATCCAAGTGTCTGGAGGTGGTCACTTGAGTAACAGTGATCATTGTATCACAAGCTTGATATTAGCAAGGAACAATCTAAAGTAGCACTCTGAATGGGAAGAGGACTAACCTCAACAGGAGGAGCTGGGATTGAGTGAGAGTAAAATGGAGCCAAAATCTGACAGGAAAAACTGTGACAGGACAATGGGTGATTTTTCAGGAGATGTTTCAGGTACAGACTCGGTACATTCCAATCAGGGTGAAAGGGAGGGGAACCAAAGCCAGGGCTGGGTGATGAAGAAGATAGAAAATATAACGAAACAATGAAGAAGCCGCATGATGCATGTCAGAAGAATTCTTCAAGTGAGAACCGTTATACAAAGAGAACAAGAAAATAAAGAACAGTACAGCACAGGAACAGGCCCTTCAGCCCACGCCGAACACGTTGTACTATCGAGACCATCCACCTGTACCCCTCTATTCCCCGCCTGTTCATATGTCTATACAGATAAGTCTTAAATGTCGCGAACATATCTGCCTCAACCAACTCATTGGCAGTGCATTCCAAACCCTTTCTTTGATTTATAAGTTGGAGTAAGTTTTGTTGTATTTTCATTAGCTGCATTTTGAAGAGTTCCTCGCACATCTCCACTTAACCTTTCCCCCCCCTTAGCTTGTACTTGTGCCCCCTTGTAATTGTCACTGTCAAAAAGCTTCCAACTGTTCACCCTATCTATATCCCTCATAATTTTATAAACTTCTATCTCCCCTCAGCCTCCGTCTTTCCAGGGAGAACAATCCCATTTTATTTAATCTCTCCTTTTATAGCTAATACCTTCCATCCCAGGCAACATCCTGGCAAACCTTTCTGCGCTCTTTCCAAAGCCTCCACATTCCTCTGGTAGTGTGGTGACCAGAATTGAACACAGTATTCCAAATGTGGCCAAACCAACATTTTATGTAACTGTGACATAATTTGCCAACTTTTATACCCGATGCCCCGTCCAATGAAGACAAGCAAGTCATATGCTTTCTTCACCATCTTTTCCACCTGTGCTGCCACGTTTAAGGATCTGTGGATCTGCACGCCCAGATCTCTCTGGGTGTCGATACTCCTTACGGCTCTGCCATTTATTTTATAGCTCCCATCTGAACTGGATCTACCAAAATGAATTACCTCGCATTTGTCCGGATTAAATTCCACCTGCCATTTCTCTGCCCAATTTTCCAGTCTAGCTATATCCTGCTGTATTCACTGACCATCTTCATCACTATCCCCAACTCCAATCTTTGTATCATCCGCAAACTTGTTAATCAGTTCAGCTACATTTTCTTCCAAGTCATTTATATGTATTACAGACAGCAGAACACCTGCGGAACACCCCTAGTTACAGACCTCCATTCAGAAAAACACCCTTCCATCACTACCCTCTGTCTTCTGTCGTCAAGCCAGTTCTGAATCCATCTGGCTAGTTCACACCGATCCCATGTGATTTAATCTTTTGTACCAGCCTGCTATGAGGGACCTTTTCAAATGCTTAACTAAAGTCAAGGTAGACAACATCCACAGCACTTCCGTCGTCAATCATTTTTGTCACCTCCTCAAAAAACTGAATTAAATGAATGAGACATGACCTCCCTCCTGCAAAACCATGCCGTCTGTCGCTAATAAGACCATTCAGTTCCAAATCCTCTCATTAAAAATCTTCCCCAACAATTTCACTATCATTGACGTCAAGCTCACCGGCCTATAATTAACCGGGTTATCCTTGCTACCCTTCTTAAATAATGGGAAAACATTAGCTATCCTCCAATCCTGTAGGACCTCACCTGTGGCCAACGAGGAAACAAAGATTTCTGTTAAAGGCCCAACAATTTCAAATTTTGTCTCCTTCAGAAATCTGGAATAAATGCCATCTGGTCCTAGGAGTTTGTCCACCTTAATGCTTTTTAATTCACCTAACACTTCCTGCCTCATAATTTGTCCCAAAAGGCTTACATATCCCTCTGAGACACCACCAATCAACATGTCCCTCTCCATTGTGAATACCGATGCAAAGTACTCATGAAGGATCTCACCCATTTCCTTTGGTTCTACGCATTATTTCCCTCCTTCGTCCTTAAGTGGACCAACTCTTTCTCGAGCTACCCTCTTGTTCCTAATATCTGTACAAAATGCCTTGGGATTCTCCTTAATTCTGTCTGCCAAGGATATTTCTTGACCCCTTTTTGCCCTCCTAGCTCCCTGTTTGAGTTCTTTTCTACTTCCCCTATATTCTTCAAGTGCTTCATCTGTTTTTAGTTGCCTAGGCCTCATGTATGTATCCTTTTCCTTTTTGATTCGATTCACAATTTCCCTGGTCATCCACAGTTCCCGAATCCTGCCTTTCCTGTCCTTCCTTTTCACAGGCACATTCCAGTCCTGCACTCTGATCAACTGCTCCTTAAAAGACTCCCACATGTCAGATGTGGATTTACCCTCAAAGAGCCTCTCCCAAACAACAGCCTCCAAATCCGGCCTAATCTGGTTGCAGTTAGCCTTCCCTCAATTTAGCACCTTTCACCCGAGGACAACACTCGCCCTTTTCCATGAGTATCTGATAGCTTCCGGAGTTGTGATCACTGTCCGTTGCATGTTTCCTCACTGCAACTTTGATGACCTGGCTGGGCAAATTCCCCAGTACTAGGTCCAGTATAGCCCCTTTTCTAATCGGACTAGTCACATATTGTTCCAAAAAACCTTTGACACTCTTAAATTCCTCACCATCCGACCCCAAGCACTAAGGGATTTCCAGTCAATATGAGGAAAATTAAAGTCTCCCACTACAACAAACCTTTTATTTCTACATCTGTCCAGAATCTGTTTATATATCCGTTCAACTTCCATAGGCTGTTGTGAGGCCGGTAGTACACCCCTATCATAGCGACTTCCCCCTTCCTGTTTCTGAGCTCTACCCACAGTGTCTCGTTACATGATTCTTCCAAGTTGTCCTCCCTCTGTACAGCTGTAACATGTTCCCTCACCAGTATTGCAACTCCCACACCTCTTTAACCTTCCCCTCTGACTCGCCTAAAACACTTTATATTCTGGAATATTTAGCAATCAGTCCTGTCCCTTTTTTAACCAAGTCTCCATTGCTGCAACTACATCCAAGTTCTGCTCATGAATCAGGGCTTTAAGTTCATCTGTCTCCCCCCTTATATTCCTTACATTGAAGCAGTTCAACTCCTGACCTCCAGGTCCACTGAGTTCGACGTCCCCCAGCCTGCTGTTCCTTTTAGCTCGCCTGGCCATAGTCCCATGGTCATCCGTACTGTTCTGATTTCCACTCCCTGCCACATTAGTTGAAACCGACCTGAACCATAGCAACAAACCTCCCAGCCAGGATGTTGGTGCCCCTTCAGCTCAGGTGTGACCCATCCTTCTTGGCCAGGTCCCACCTTCCCTGGAAGACATCCCAATGATCCAAAAATCTGAAGCCCTCCTTCCTGCACCAGTTCTTTCGCCACGTGTTCAGGTGCACTATCTCCCTGTTCTTAGCCCCACTCGCACGTGGCACAGGGAGTAATCCTGAGATTACTCTCCGAGAGGTCCTGTTTTTAATCTTCTACCTAACTGCCTAAATTGCTGTTACTCTTTCTACCTATGTCATTCGTGACATCTGTCTGATTTCCCTCCTGTTTTGGGATGCTTTGTATCCACTCAGAGACACCCAGGACCCTGGCACCAGGGACGCAAACTGCCATCCTGGAGTCTATAGAGTGAGAGTGTGGAATTCACTCTCTATCTGTCCATCTCTGTTACTGTATGTGAATGTGGAATTAACTCATTCCCGCTATCTGTCAATGTATACATGAGAGCACAATTCACTCTCTGTCAGTCTGTGTTACTGTATTTCAGGGTGGAATTACAGTGAATTTCTTCCTGTCAGTTTATTTGAGAATGGAATTGATTCTCTGATGTGTCAGCCTCAATTAGTGCAAGTCAGTGTGGAATTAACTCGATCAGTCAGTCTCTGTTCCTGTGTTTCAGTGTGCAATTACCTCTCTGTCTTATCCTGAGGATTGATTTGCACAGTTGGCCGGACAGCGGGGCTGTGATGCGGAGAATCCCAACAGCATGGGTTCAATTCCCGTACCAGCTGAGGTTATTCATCATAGAAATCATAGAAACCCTACAGTACAGAAAGAGGCCATTCGGCCCATCGAGTCTGCACCGACCACAATTCCACCCAGGACCTACCCCCATATCCCTACATATTTTACCCACTAATCCCTCTAACCTACATATCTCAGGACAATTTAAGCATGGCCAATCAACCTAACCCGCACATCTTTGGAATGTGGGAGGAAACCGAAGCACCCGGAGGAAGCCCACGCAGACACGAGGAGAATGTGCAAACTCCACACAGACAGTGACCTAAGCCGGGAATCGAACCCATGTCCCTGGAGCTGTGAAGCAACAGTGCTAACCACTGTGCCACCGTGCCACCCCCCGTCATGAAAGGGGAGAGCAGCCTATGGTCATCTGGGACTGTGCTGAATTTAGTTTTTACCTTTCTGTCCATCTTCGTTAGCATGTGTGAATATAGAATTAATTCTGTCTCTGTTACTCTCTATTACTGGATGTGAATGGGGCATTAACTCTCTGTTCATCTCTGATTTGCACGTGAGGCTGGAAGTAACTATTCTTTATCCTTCACTGCAGTGAGGCATTAACACTGTCAATCTCTGTTACTGTACGTAGGAGTGGAATTGACTCTAAATCAATTCATAACAATTTATCTGTCAGTCCCTGTTACTGTATGGAAGTGGGTCACTGTCAGCTTCACAAACTGAAGCGAGTGGAGAGACACAGGGATCAGTGCTGGGTTCTCAGCTATTTACAATCTATATTAATGACTCAGGTGAAGGGACAGACCATCACCAAATTTTCAGACAATAGATAGGTGGGAAAGCAGGTTGTGAGGAGGACACAGAGTCTGCAAAGGGATCTCTATAGGTTAAGTGAGTGGACACAAATTTGGCAGATGTTTTATACAATCTGAAAAAATGTGAGCACAATAAGAAGTCTCACAACACCAGGTTAAAGTCCAACAGGTTTATTTGGTATCATGAGCTTTCGGAGAGCTGCTCCTTCTTCAGGTGAATCTTATCTGATGAATGAGCAGTGCGCCGAAAGCTTGTGCGACCAAATGAACCATTTGGACTTTAACCTGGTGTTGTGAGACTTCTTACTGTGCCCATTCCAGTCCAACGCCGACATCTCCACATCGTGGGAAAATGTGAGGTTTTCCAGTTTAGTGGGAAGAATAGAAAAGTATAAAATATTTAAATAGAGAGAGACGGCAGAATGTTGCAGTGCAGGTGGATTTGGCTGTCCTTGTACACGAATCATAATAAGTTAATGTACAGGTTCAGCAAGTATTAGGAAGGCAAATGGAATGTTGATCTTTATTCCAAAGGGGCTGGAGTATAAAAGTAGGAAAGTCTTGTTACAACTACAGGGCATTGGTGAGACAACATCAAGAGTACTGTGTAAAGTTTTCATCTTCTTACTATAGGAGGGATATACTTGCATTGGAGGCAGTTCAGTGAGGATTCACTGGGCTGATTCCTGAAATGAAGGAGTTATCTTAAGAGGAAAATTTAAACAAGTTTGACCAATTCTCATTGGAGAAGAATGAGAGACGATTGTACTAAAACATACAAGATTCTGAGTGGCTTTACAGGATAGATGCTGAGGGGGATATTGCAATGTGTTGGGGAAACTAAAATTGAAGGCACAGTTTAAAGATAAAACATATCCAAATTAAGATGGAGATTAGGAGGAATTACTTCTTTTAATGGATCTTTACTTTTTGGCATTGAATAGATTCAATCCTGAGTTACACAGTTTTGATCTACAAGAGAATCAAGAGTTATGGGGACAGACACTGCAGTTGAGGCCACAATCAGATCAGCCATGATCTTACAGAATGGCAGAGCAGGCCTGATGGGCTGAATGGCCTTCTCCTGCTCCTTTTTCTTACGTTCTGATATTACTCTTTTTCTGTCAGTCTCTTACAGTATTTCAGTGTGGAATTAACTCAGTCTGATACTGCATATGAATGTGCCCATGTGAATCTGCCCAACATTTATTTTATGTCAGAGTGCAATGTCTCTATAACTGTACAAGACACAGTTAATGACCTTTGATCAGAAGTGTTTGGACCCTATTGCTCTCAGATGTTAAGGTTACTGTTAAACCCGCCACTTTCTCCTGCTTTTGCACACCAAAGTCACTCTTTTGACAAGAACATACCTTCACAGAAACTGAGGGACTGAGTTCCACAAACAACATTCTGCCTGATTCAAGAGCTCTTCACATTTGGCTCCTTCAAGCCTCGGTTTTCTGAGCAACAGCTGCAATATTTCACTGGTGGACACTGGGAATCTGAAACAAGATGAAAATTCTGCAAATACAGAAATCAGGCAGCATTTGTGGAGAAAGAAACAGAGTTCACGTTTCAGCTCTCTGACAATCAGCCAGCCATAAAACAATTGTTGATACCGGCGAATGGCAGCCACAGTTCCCACATGGGGAGGTAATGGTGTACTGGTATTATCGCTGGACTAGTGATCGAGAGATCCATTGTAATGCATTGGGACCTGAATATCACCACAGCAGAGAGTGACATTTGAACTCAATAAAAAGCTGGAATTAAAGGTCTAATGAAGGGCATGTTGTAAAAAACGCACTTGGTTCACTGATACCCCTTGAAGGAAGCATATCTGCCCACATGTGACTCCAGACCCCCAGTATGTTTTTGACGCTTTAATGCCCCCTGAAATGGCCGAAGATGCCACTCAGTTCAAAGGTAATTAGTGCAATGAATGCTGGCCAAGCCAGTGACGCACACATCACATGAATGAATAAAACAATTATCTGCACCCAGAAAGCGCTCTATCCAACACTGACTTGCCCAGGCACTGAGAGTGGGCACGCTCCCCAGGGGCAGCTGCGGGGCAATCGGTGCAGGAACTTTTCCCACTGCCACTTGTCTCCCATTCCACCAAGCTGCCTGTGTCCTTTTGAAGTTTCCCACTTTCCTCCTCACAGTTGCCAATGCCTCCAAGTTTGGTGGCGTGTGGAAATGTTGAGCTTGTGTCCTGTACACCAAGGTGTGTGTCATTAATATATATCAGGAAGAGCAGGGCTCCAAACACCGAGCCCTGGGGAACTCCACTGGAAACCTTCCTCCAGTCTGACAAACAACCATTAACCACTGCTCTCTGTTTCCTCTCACTCACACTGTTCCATATGGGGCGGTGAGGATGGCCTCGCTGCACCATCCGCTTTATGGTGCCGTGCTCTCGCCGCCGGGCGCCTCTGCTCCGGCCTCTGACTCGGTATTACTGCGGCTGCGCGCGGCCACGCCGACCTTCCGGGAGCCGCAGCGCGCCTGCACCGCGCAGCCACACGGTTCCCGGGGGCGCGGCCTAATAGAGCCTGCGCTGTGCGGACCATTCTGAATGAGAGAGACGAAATTCACCCCCGCGCTGTATCCTGGGTTACACTGGCCACCATTGCATTGAATAAAACAGCACATGGAATTATATTTCAAATCATCCGCATTCCACCTGAGATTTGGTATCGCTTTGGAGCAATACTTCCTCTTGTCTAAAAATTCAACCTCAAAATGTATTTCTATCTCATTTGTCCAATGACATTTTAAATTTACTGTTCATTCTGATTCGCTTGGATTACAGGCAATTTATTCAGGATCATAAGTCTCGCTGCCCAATGTAACGTCAAATATGTTCCTTGACGGTTTTCTTATTTTGTACCATTCACCAGGAATCTGTGCCGTTGGTTCACATAAATAATTTATTCCCAATTACTCTATTGAAACTGATCATGATTTTAATAACCTCTCTCAAAACTCCTCGGAATCTCAGCACTGACGCCACATCGTATGAATGCAGGAAGTATGAATTAAATTTCGACGTTCTGGAATTACATAACACGTCAGTGCTGCGGAGACAAACAAAGTTAATGGCGAATATTTCAGATCAATGTATTTTCATCAGAACTGGTGGATGTTAGAAATGTAAAACATTACAGGCAAATGGAGAGGAGAGAGGCTCATGTGTCAAGGAACAAAATGGAAGGTCTGTGACCGTTTGGACCAAACATGTTTTAAATAAGGAGAGTTAGTGACACAATCAAATGGGATAATCACCAGACACATAAACGTGGAAGAATCTGTATAGAGCAGGGGTGCTCTGAACTTCCTTGGAAGGGGCTTGGGGCTCCGAAAGCTTGTGTGGCTTTTGCCACCAAATAAACCTGTTGCACTTTAACTTGGTGTTGTTAAACCTCTTCCTTGGAACACCAGCAAAGACCAAGGACAGATTGATCATGTGAGAGTAAGACGCACAATGAAAATGACAGGCTGGCAGAAACTCTGATCAGAAATTGAATCATCCTTATGGACTGGTTTGCAATGTTCCAACTGTGGGACATGGGAATGACACACTTGACAACCCTGCCAGCCACAGAGGGGTGAGAGGATTGATTGAGGAAAGGGAAGAAATATCAGAAGTTCTTGAATGGAAGGTCGCATTATCTCTCGTCACAGTTCAGTGTTTAGATACATACAATGCAGGAGAAATAGCTTTTTCAACATTTTTTTGTCCAATTTTTCAATGCTAATGATGGGTCGATTGAGTGACTGCAATGTGCTCTACATTGGGTAGATTGAGTGACTGTTTTGTGGAACACCTCCCATCAGTCCATAAACATCAACAACGAACAAAGAAAATGACAGCACTGGAACAGGCCCATCGGCCCTTCAAGCCATCACCGACCATGCTGCCTGTCTAAACTAAAAACCCCTCCCATTCCAGAGACCATAATCCTCTATTCCCATCTTCTGTATATATTTGTCAAGACGCCCCTTAAAAGTCACTATCTTATCTGCTTCCACTACCTCCCCCAGCAGCGAGTTCCAGGCACCCACCACACTCTGTGTAAAAACACTTGCATTGTACATCTCTCTTAAACGTTGCCCCTTGCACCTTAAATCTATGCCCCCTGGGAATTGACTCTTCTACCCTGGGAAAGTGCTTCTGAGGGCCCAATCCTGAACGGGAATCCTAAATCTAAACAAAGTAACCTCGGAAGGTATGAGGGGTGAATTTGCTAAAATAGGTTATGGATTAATAGATTAATCAAATGGCATGACGGTGGATAGGCAATGGCTAGTATTTAAGTCATAGTTGTATGCAATGAACGTAAACATAACAGGAAATTATTGGAAAAAAAATTCTGAGGGACAAGATTTACTCACATTTAAGGGCGGCACGGTGGCACACTGGTTACCCTGCTGACTCGCAACTCCAGTGACCTGGGTTCAATTCCGGTCTTGTGTCCTTGTCTGTGCAGAGTTTGCATGTTCTTTCTGTGTTTGTGCAGGTTTCCTACAAGTACACCAATTTCCTCCCACAGTCCAAAAGACGTGCTGGTTAGCTGCAATGACCATGCTAAAATCTACCTCAGTACCTGAACAGGCGCTGGAGCGTGGTGACTGGGGGATTTTCACGGTAACTTCATTGTGGTGTTAATGTAAGCCTACTTTTTACTAATAAATAATTGCTTCTTTCCTTGCATTATTCCTTTCTGGCACGAAAACATAACTGGTGAAGTGGTCCAACCATGGCGAGCAAAATAAATTAAATAGTCTTGGATTCAAAGAAGAACTTAAGAACTTGGAGCAGGAGTGGTCCATTTGTCCCCTCGAGCCTGCTCCGCCATTCAATAAGATCATGGCTGATCTTTTCAGGAAAACTTCACACAAATGATCAGTCGGTGCATTCTCCTTTGCCTGTGTGTGATCTTGTGTATGCTGACAGTCTCTCGCTGTTTTTGTGTGTATTTCTGTTATTGTTCCATTCTTGGTGTTTAGACAGTGGAATTGTGCCGCTAGGCGGAGCTGCTGGGCACATTTGCTGTCATTAAACAGCAATACGAAAGTGATTTTTTTTGCTTTGCTATAGCGCAACAATAATAAACAGAACCTTGTTGGTAGATAGCAGAGTGGCGCAGCGGAAGCATGCTGGGCCCATAACCCAGAGGTCGATGGATCGAAACCATTCTCTGCTATTTACGTTTTCAGGATCAGTAAAAAAAAATTGCTGCTCCCCGCAAATATCACTGCTACAGTTATTTTCATCAGCTCTCGCTTGCAATCAACAATTTAGTTTGCAACATGCTCACTGTTGTAAATGCCACAAACACAGGTTTTCTCTTTTTATCTCAGGGCATTTATGACAGAGAAATGACCCAAAAATCATAGAATCCCTATAGCGCTGAAGAAGGCCATGGGGCCCATCGAGACTGCACCAACTCTCCGACAGAGCATCCCACCTAGGCTCTTTACCCACAGCCCCACGCATCTACCCCGCTAATCTACTTAACCTGCACTTCTTACGACACCAGGCACAATCTAGCATGGCCAGTCCACCCAGCCTGCACACCTTTGGACTGTGGAAGGAAACTAGAATATCTGGTTTCCAGACATAGCTTGCCTGGGTAAATGCAGCTTCAACAACACTGGCCGTTTGACACCATCCAGTACAAAATATCTGACTTAATTTGCTTCCATCCACAAACATTCAATCCCTCCAACACCGAGAAAAAGGGACAGAAGAGCGCACTATCCAAAAGATGCACTGCAGGAATTCACAAAGGCTCATTTGACAGCACCTCCCAAACCCACCTTGACTATGGCCTGAAAGGAAAAGGGCAGCAGACATATCAGAACAACACCACCTGGAATTCTCCCTCCATACAACTCACTATCCGGACTTGGAAATATATTGTCATTCCTTCAGCGTCAGCAGATAAGAATCCAGGGAGTTTGCATTCCACCCACCCCACCCCCTCCCCCCAAACAGCACCGTGGGTGTACCTGCATGACATTGATGCCAGCAGTCGAAGCATGCAGTTCAGATGAGCAATAAATCCTGACCAAACCAGCAATGCCCGAATCTGAAGAATGCACAAAATGAAATAAAAGCAACTGATCAAAAAGGTTCCTCCTCATCTCCGTCTTAACTGGGAGATCATTTAAAAAACAAACTCTGCTTTTCTGGTCCCATTGTCAGTGTAATTCTGAGCACAATCGGGATTGTTTAGTCAACGTTGTCCCATTGCAGAATCATATTGTGCAGTAGTGACCTGCCTGGTGGTGTATACGGTACGATTTGTCCCTATGATTCACTGCATCCCCGTAGATATGGGCTGCCCAAGCCACACAATCAGTGTTAGAATTAATTCACATGTTTCAGTATCTGGTACCATTCTGTATCTGAATTTGTCTGGCGTTGTTTCTGAGGGTGTCTCACACTCATGAAGTGTGTGAGTGTGGGATCATTCTAGATCTGTCAATGCCTCTCTATGTCTGTGATAATTTTATATAAATGTTGGAATCATCAATACCTTTAAGTCCCCTGGTGCTGTTTGTGAAACATATGCTTTATGTTCCCTGGTACTGTTTGTAGAACATCAGCTTAATGCTGTACCTATCAGCGGAACTAATTATGTTTGCAAGTCTATACTGCTGTTTAAACTGATGGCTTCAGTTGAGATTTTTCAGTCACGTCTCTCTCTCTCTCTCTCTGATAGTCTATTTGTATTCATTACTCAATGTGAGACTGGGATTCTTCCCAAATCTCTCAGTGATACAATTGGTGTGTGTAATGTTTTTTGTATCACTCATGACAGCTCCAGTGAGTGAGTGCAGTGAACAGCCTGTATATTTCAGCTCCTGACACTGAACACGTGATTGAGAACGATTCTCTTATCTATCAGTCTTTGCTATTTAGTGTTAGTTTGGGATGAATTAAATCACATTCAGTCCCTGGGACTATTTATAAGTTTGGATTAATTTCAAATAACTTTCCAGCACAGAAACAGGCCACTGATGCAGTAGGTTTTAAACAGACAATGTGAGTGAGTTTCGGTCCAGCATTAAATCTCTGTCAGTGTGAATACAATTGTGAAAGATAATGTATCCTTCAATCTGATACTGGATTGCTATGCAAGTTTCACTCAGGTTGTTCACCTTGATTTGATCTGTGACACTCAGTCGGATTCCAAATAAGAATTTTGACATGAATACAAAATGGAGTCCAACCTGGAATTGGACAGTGTCTTCCATCTGGCCCAACGTGAGTGAGAATTTAGGATGAGTTAACAATTTATATTTCAGTTCATAGTCATCACATTGATATTGCAACTTTTAGTTTCATAATCTGGGTGAGTTTTCAATGGAATCTGAGTTGTATCCCAGGTTAGACGAGCTTTCAGAATATCCCAATCTGAGAATCTGTACTTCAGATTTGGATTTGTATCGAATATATTTGTGAGGACTCACTATGAGGATTAGTACAGTAACTTCCAAACCCCTGATGTGGGTGATATGACTGGTATTGAACTCGAATCTCAGAGTGCATTATTAAGGTTAATTGTCTAATTTTTAACCGAAACCATCTGTCAGTTTTATCTGATATTTAATTTGGAGCTAAGGCTGCACTATTGTGGGATTGACACAGTGATGATCTGATTGTGGATGACAATTTGGATTGGGCTTTATGGATCCCCCTATCAGTGGTACAGTGGAGTTTAATTTAGATAAATGCAAGGTGATGCATTTTCATAGATCGAATCAGGGCAGGACCTACTAAGTTAATGGTAGGGCATTGGGGAGAGTATAGAACAAAGAGATCTCGGGGTACATGTTCACAGCTCATTGAAAGTGGAGTCACAGGTGGACAGAGTGGTGAAGAAGGCATTCGGCATGCTTGGTTTCATTGGTCAGAACATTGAATACAGGAGTTGGGACGTCTTTTGAAGTTGTATAAGACATTGGTAAGGCCACATTTGGAATACTGTGTATAGTTCTGGTCACCCTAATATAGAAAGCACAGAAAAGAGTGACTCGGATCCTACCAGAACTTGATGGTTTGAGTTATAAGGAGAGGCTGGATAGACTGGGATTTCTTTCTCTGGAGCATAGTCGGCTTCGGGGTGATCTTAGAGGTCCATAAAATAATGAGGGGCACAGGTCAGTTCGACAGTCAATATATTTTTCCAAAAGTAGGGGAGTCTAAAACTAGAGGACATAGGTTTAAGGTGAGAGGGCAGCGGTACAAAAGGGAAGTGAGGGGCAATTTTTTCACAGAGGGTGGTGAGTGTCTGGAACGAGCTGCCAGAGGTAGTAATGGAGGAGTATAAAATTTTGTCTTTTAAAAAGCGTTTGGACAGTCACATGAGTAAGTGGCTATCGAGGGATATGAGCCAAGTGCGGGCAATTGGGACTAGTTTAGCCGTTAAAAAAGGGTGTCATGGACATGTTGGGCCGAAGGGCCTATTTCCATGCTGTAAACCCCTATGACTCGATGGTACAGAGTTTGATTTGATTACTTCTTGTTTCATGAATTGGTATGCAGTGAAAATCTTGTTTCTTGCGCGCTATACAGACAAAGCATACCGTTCATGGAGTAGATAGGGGAGAACGAAAGGAGAGGGTGCAGAATGTAGTGTTAAAAATCCATTTGCCAAGAGTGGGGTTCAAACCCATTGGATCTATAAATCCAACGCCTTAACCACTCGACCATCCTGGTACGAGAGCTGGGCATGATATGGACACAACACCTGTCTCTGCTGCTGTTTGAGCAGTGACTTGAAAAGGCATCTCTGGAATTATTTCTGCTGTCTGAGACTGAGCTCCGTCAGTGACAATGTGCGGACTGTGTGTGAGAAGGTGCTGGCGACTCTCTTCTCTCTAACTTGTGCGGAGGAAATATCACATTTATTATGGTTCATTCAAATATTTGTCTGTGGAAACAAAGTACATTTAATAACTCAAATACAGATTCCGTCAGTTTAATCTCTATTAATAATCATTGTGAGCGGTTTGTGAGGCTGCAGCCAGACTCTAGCTCTGATTGGTCACTCACATTTCAATCACATTCTTAACCAATCGGAGAGCCAGGTAGAAGAAATGGGAGGCTTTGATTGGTTCACATTTTGAAACTGGAAAAGCCCGCCAATTTCAGTGCAGGAAAAATACAAAATAACCGAACGCCTTAATGTTCAGGAAACTATTTCAATCTCACACTTTCTAATCTGTTTATTGTATTTTCCCTCACAGAATCCTGGCGCTATTTTAGGAACAGTTTGAATTTCTCAATCTCTTATCTATAACCCGCGGTAATCAGACCCCGTTCAGCAATTTAAAACGGAGCAAATCTCAGCTCACTGGAAAAGCAGAAACATAGAGATTACCAACCAACTCCTTCACACAGGCTTCACAGGGACAGAGAGAAACGGCTGATTTCTGATCCTCTCCCCTGAAATCGGCCGGGAATGTTACAATGGGAAGTGCGGAGAGAATCCCCAGCCCGATCCCGCCGGTGGAACAGGCAGCTTTGTGTCCGGAGAATAGGGAGCGCCGGGGGGAGGCAGATCTTAAAGCGCTGCAATGAACTCAGGTCCCGTGTGTGCAGAAATCTGGCTGATTCCGTCCTCTGGGAAAGCTGCGGAATAAACAGATCAGCCCGAAAATAACCTTTTCATTTCCGTCTGTACTCTGTTGCGGGAGCGGCTCCCAGATCACCCGAAATAACGAATAAATAATCGTATTATGAATTTAATTCTGCTGCTGCGAAACTGTGAATATAGTTATCATTAAATCTAAAGAACGACCTTCCAATGTGGTGTTTCTCCTCATTGTCCATCATAAATCCCAGACTAGAATTTAACATCCGCGCTCAGTTCAGTTTGATTGTCCCTTCAATGTGAAAGTGTGTGTAAGGGGCGGGTATGAAGTCCCATTCACAGCATTCAGCACCGGGACAAATCTCTATCCTCCAGAAAGACATTTCTCATTCACTCAATAAGGGAAAAGATGGCGCAGCTTTTTCACAGAGATTGTGGGTGGCTCTTAAAAGAGCCGTTGTGTTTGGAGTGTTTTTCAGTCCATGGGGAGTTTTACTTGGAGCTGGTGTACTTGGTCACCGCCTTTGTCCCTTCCGACACGGCGTGCTTGGCCAGTTCCCCGGGCAGCAGCAGGCGCACGGCGGTCTGGATCTCCCGGGAGCTGATGGTGCTGCGCTTGTTGTAATGGGCCAGGCGGGAAGCCTCACGCGCGATGCGCTCGAAAATATCGTTCACGAACGAGTTCATGATGCTCATGGCCTTGGAGGAGATGCCGGTGTCGGGGTGAACCTGCTTCATCACTTTGTAGATGTAGATGGAGTAACTCTCCTTCCTCGACCTTCGCCGCTTCTTCCCGCCCTTTGTTCCCGGTTTCTTAATCACCTTCTTCGCCCCCTTCTTGGGAGCTGGTTTCGATGTTGGTTTCTTCTCATCAGCCATCTTGAATTTCACGCAGAAATAAAGCAAACCCCTTCCGAGCGCTGATTAAATAGACAGTCCCACAGAACTATGCTAATGAGGAATTGGAAAAGCAATGATTGTGATTGGACATTTTGAAAGTTATTACAGTCACTTATCAGGGATTCAATTGAGTGGATATGAAAACAGACCAATCAGATTGAGGAGTTTCCGCCAATCACAAGCCCCCTTACCACAATCAGGAAATACATTTCACAAAGAATCTCCAGCGCCAGTTTCTCAGTGTGTAAAGATCCACCGGGAAATGTCGCCTGGCTGTCGGTGTGAGGGACCCTTCTCCACAGAGGGACTGTGCGGGAGTGTGGGATTCCTTCCGGAACTGTGAATCTCTGGTAATGTGTGTGAGTGTGGGATTTACTCACTCTCTCTGATACAGTGTGTGAGTGTGGGATTTACTCACTCTCTGACACAGTGTGAGAGTGTGGGAGTTACTCTCTGATACAGTGTGTGTCTGCATGGGATTAATTCACTGTTTGTAAGTATGGAGTACATTATGTGAGTTTGGAAATCATGTATCTGACTTGCTCTGACCATGTTTGAGTGTTGGATTCATTCTATATTTGAGTATTGGACTCATTTGTTTCTGGGGATTCATTGTGTATCTGTTCGATAGTGAGGCATGTGAGTGAGTGTATTGATTCTCTCCCTGGGGATAAAAGGCAGTGCTGAATTAACTGTGCATGTGTCACATTCACCATGCTGGACTTATTCTGTACTTGTCACTTTCTGGAACTGTATGTAAAAGAGATTCACCCTGTTACTGTCATTCTCTAACACTGTACGTCAGTGTGAAATTGATTCAGTCTGGGTTTCTTTGTCTGAGTGTGAACTTCTCATCCACTGTCAGTGCCTGGTACTGTGTGGGAATGTGAGTTTAACTCTGTACCTGTTAACATCTGCTGCTGTAAGGGTGCACGGATCTCAATCTGTATCCGTCAGTCTATGCATCACTTTGGGCGGCACGGTAGCACAGTGGTTAGCACTGCTGCTTCACAGCTCCGGGGTCCCGGGTTCGATTCCCGGCTCGGGTCACTGTCTGTGTGGAGTTTGCACATTCTCCTCGTGTCTGCGTGGGTTTCCTCCGGGTGCTCCGGTTTCCTCCCACAGTCCAAAGATGTGCGGGTTAGGTTGATTGGCCAGGTTAAAAATTGCCCCTTAGAGTCCTGGGATGTGTAGGTTAGAGGGATTAGCGGGTAAATATGTGGGGGTAGGGCCTGGGTGGGATTGTGGTCGGTGCAGACTCGATGGGCCGAATGGCCTCCTTCTGCACTGTAGGGTTTCTATGATTCTATGATTCTCTGGTGCTGAATGGGTGTGTGGAGTTCATTCTGTATCTGTCAGTCTTTGGTCCCAAAAGAAAATATGCGGAAAATCTCAGCAGGTCTGGCAGCATCTGTAAATAGAGAAAAGAACTGATGTTTCAATTCCAGATGACCGTTTGTCAAACCTTTGACCCGGAGAGAGGGGGGGGGGGCAAGAACAATACAGCACAGGAACAGGCCCTTCGGCCCTCCAAGCCCACGCCACTCCCTGGTCCCAACTAGACCATTCTTTTGTATCCCTCCATTCCCACTCCGTTCATGTGGCTATCTAGATAAGTCTTAAACGTTCCCAGTGTGTCTGCCTCCACCACCTTGTCCGGCAGCGCATTCCAGGCCCCCACCACCCTCTGTAAAATACATCCTTCTGATATCCGTGTTAAACCTCCCCCCCACCCCCGCCTCACCTTGAACCTATGACCCCTCGTGAACGTCATCACCGACCTGGGAAAAAGCTTCCCACCATTCACCCTATCTATGCCTTTCATAATTTTATACACATCTATTAGGTCACCCCTCATCCTCTGTCTTTCCAGAGAGAACAACCCCAGTTTACCCAATCTCTCCTCATAACTAAGCCCTTCCATACCAGGCAACATCCTGGTAAACCTCCTCTGCACTCTCTCTAAAGCCTCCACGTCCTTCTGGTAGTGTGGCAACCAGAACCAACGTTCTATACAACTGCAACATCAGACCCCAACTTTTATACCCTATGCCCCGTCCTATAAAGGCAAGCATGCCGTATGCCTTATTCACTACCTTCTCCACCTGTGACGTCACCTTCAAGGATCTGTGGACTTGCACACCCAGGTCCCTCTGCATATCTACACCCTTTATGGTTCTGCCATTTATCGTATAGCTCCCCCCTACGTTAGTTCTACCAAAATGCATCACTTCGCATTCATCTGGATTGAACTCCATCTGCCATTTCTTTGCCCAAATTTCCAGCTTATCTATATCCTTCTGTAGCCTCTGACAATGTTCCTCACTATCTGCAAGTCCAGCCATTGGAAGTGGGGGAATGGAGAGAAGTGGGGGGTGGAGAGAATTGGGGGAGGTGGAGAGAAGGGGGAGGCAATGTCAAAGCCACGTTCTTAATGGGGGAGGCAATTCACAGACAGGTTCTGAACAAGGCCAGGGGGACACAATGGCAAGAACTCATTATTCAACATTGTTGCTGTTTTCACTCCCAAACCGCCGGGAAGGTGCCTCATTTAGTTCCCATCTCCCAATGTTTGTTATTATTATTGTACAATGAACAGCGGAAATGTAACTGCACAATAACCACGAGAGCAGCCGTACAAACAAGTTCTACTGTCGGCAGCAGGTTTGGAGTGGGAAGGAGAGGGTTTACAAAGTGGCTGCTTGTTTATTTTTCGATATTTGTTTAAAGTGGGAGCAGGAAATAGATATCTGACCTGTGCAAAAGTTACTGCTGCTTCGCACAGCTCAACTCAATCAGCAGTGCATGGATTGGGCTGTTTCTGAATGTCACAAAATTGTTTTAAACTCGCCCCAAACACCCAGTGAGCAAAAGCAGTTTGGTGTATTAGTGAAGTGATCTCAAATATTGTTTGTGCTCATGGTTTTCCTTTTACCCAGGTTCCCAAATAATTGTTATTTGTGAAGTTATATCGAAACTTTTGTACCTTTTATTTCATCTGTTCCTCAGTTAAGTTAGTTATTTTTCTTTTTACAGGCAGATATTTGAAGGTCTCAGATGATTCCTTGGCACAAGCACAATTTCATCAAGCCAGTTCCAACACAAAGCAGTTCCAGTATCATTCACAGAGCACAGAGATACTGCCAACTCATTGGGTTCACTGTCACAAAGAGAAGTATTCAGCCCCATACTGTTTGCAAGGTAAGAGACAACTTTTCAATCCAAGAGTTGAACAGGAAAAGAGGCTTTTTTTTATTTCCTTCCCCACAAATGTGGGACATAGGATCAGGAGTTGACCATCCAGCCCATTGAGCCTGCACCACCATTCAATCTGATTATGGCTGACCATCTCCTTCAATGCCCTTTCCCCTCTCTATCCCCAATTTCCTTTTATGACATTGAGATTTAGAAATCTGTCAATGTCTACATGAATGTTTACTCTGTGTGTGAACTTCCACAGCCCTCTGAGCTACAGAATTCCAAAGGAGCACAACGCTGAGTAAAGAAAAATGCAGATCTCGGTCCAAAGAGGATTTTCCCTTATTTTAAAATTGTGTCTAGACTCCCAACCGGGGAAACATCTCGCCTGCATCTACCATGTATACCCTTTTAAATACTTTGTTGTTTTCAGTGAACGACAGGCCCTGTTTCCCCAGGATTTCTTCATAAGACAGTCCCACCATTCCTGGAACAAATCTGCTGAACGGTCATTGCACTCCCTCTGAGGCAATAATATTATTCGTAAGGTGAGGGGACTGAAACTGCACACAGTATTCTAGATGCAATCTAATAACACTGCTATACAACTAAACCAAGGCTTCACTACTCCTCCTGTACTCAGATCCTCTTGCAATAAAGACCAATGCACCATTAACCTTCCAAATTACCTGCTTCATTTCCTTGTTACCTCCAGTGACTTATTAATGAGGATACCCATGTCCCTTTGTACATCGACACTTTCTAACCTCTTAGCATTGAAGAAATACTCTGAACATCTGTTCCTGCTGCGAAAATGGAAAATCTCACACATTCCACATGATATTCCATCTGCAATGTTCTGAACATCTCATTACTTCTGTCCAAATCCTCCTGAAGCTGCTTTGTATCTTTCTCCCAACACACATTCGCGTTGAGCTTTGTGTCAAGTGCAAACTCCTCAATATTATATTTGGCTGACAGGTAGATACATCAATCACAGGATTTCAACAAAACACACCACTCACAGATATAAAACATTGTGTCATGTTGGTCACAAATTGAATAAGAATTCATAGCCAGAATAGACAAAAAAATGATGTTGTGATACTAAAAAAAATTGCAATTAATTACCTCAGAATATAGGCATTGACACATTTTGTAAACCAATCCAAAACTCTCAATGAGTCAAACTGAAAGATGCAATGACAATTCTGTTACTACAAACTGCAGTAATTAATTACCAGGTTATGTATCCAAATGTTACCATTCACAGAGGTATAAATTGAATACCATTTGCACAACTTAAAAACAGCTACTGAATATAACCCATGACTGTAAAATGTACCCAAATCCATGTGATAAATTGAATCAAATGGCAAATAAATATCAATGCATTATGTTTTAAATAAATAGTTTCTAACACAGTGCCTGAAATGCATGTAAATTTAAAGTGCAAAAGTATCCCACATTTCAATACATCACAAGGAACAACTGCAGGAGGATTGATTCCTACACTTGCAAAGATAACGAGAGAATCACAGATGTAAATTTAATCCTGCATTCACAAATTCCCAAGAGACAGATGGAAGAACAAAGAATTCCATAACATACTCATGAATGACAACGACAGAATGATTCTTACACCCAAACGTTCATCAGAGGAAAAGTGAAACAAAATGAACTCCACACTCACACGGTATCAGCAAAGTAACATTTACAGAATGAATCCTGTAGTCATACACAGCACCACAGGAACAGAGATACAGAAGGAAAATAACTTCGAGCTGCTGTACCAGGGATGGATACAAACAGTATGAATCACACACTCATGTTCTTACTCAAAATCTGAAGACTGCAAAACTGAAATCAAACTCATGTTGACTTCATGGCAAACTGAGGAACAGAATTAACCCCATATTAACATACAACAGCGGAGACTGACATAGTGCCAGAGTCACAAAATCGTGTTCATCTCATCTCACACATGCAGACGGACAACAGTGTCCAATACTTATAGGCACAAAATTAATCTCATTCTTTATAAGAGATGGAGAGATGCAGATTGAGTCCCACACTCAGCCTCACTGAGTTGTTGCAGTGTATCTCACGGATGGTCCACATTGTGCACCAGTGGCTGAGGAATTAAATGCTGAAGCTGGTGTGCAAGTGAAACCCAAAATATTATTTTGTTTTTGAGATTCTTTCATGTTGTTGGAGATGCACTTACCCAGTGAGTGGAGAGTATTCCATCTCTGACCTGACATGCGACTTTTCAATTGTGGAAAGTCTTTGGGGAAATAAAGGGTCAGTCAGTAGCTGTGGACATGCTCTGCTCTATATTTAAAGCCACAGTCACATTGTGACAGGATACGAAAAGAACCTTGGAGTCATTTGTCATTAATTACAGTCACAAAATGATGACCATGCTGAAACATAATTAAAGATGTAAATTGTGAGGAAGAGTAGGCCATTCAGCTCTTTGAGCCCATATTGTCACACAATGAGGTCATGGCTGATTTTCCACTTCAACACCATTTCCCTGCTGTATCGCCATATCCCTTGATGTTACTAATACGTAGAAATCTATCCATCTCACTCATGAACTTAATCAACAAGTAAGACTCCACAGCCCATTGGACTGATAATTCCAAAGAATCACCCACTCAGGGAAATAATTCCACCACATCTCAGTCCTAAATGAGCTGTATCCTTTGGTTCCAAATACACCAGCCAGGGAAAGCATACTTCCTGCTTCTACCCTCTTGGGCCCTGTAAGATTGTTGTATGTTTGAATGTCAGCAACTCTCATTCTTTTAAATGCCAGAAAATAAACACCTGGTGTTTCTCGTTTTTACTCATCCAACAATCCCTCCAACCAAGAAATTCATTTCGTGAACCTTCATTCCACTCCCTTTATGGCAATCATATCTTTCTTTTAGTAAGGAGAACAATACTGCACACAATAGTCCAGCTGCTGTCTCAGCAAGACTATATAATTATGGAATACTCTGCATTTCTGAATGGAGGGCTGTGACAAGTGGTGTTCCTCAGGGATCAGTGCTGGGACCTTTGCTGCTTGTAATATATATAAATGATTTGGAGGAAAATGTAACTGGATTGATTAGTAAGTTTGCGGATGCCACAAAGATTGGTGGATTTGCGGATAGCGATGAGGACCATCAGAGGATACAGCAGGATATAGATCAGATGGAGATTTGGGCGGAGAGATGGCAGATGGTGTTTAATCCTGACAAATGTGAGGTAATGCATTTTGGAAGGTCTAATACAGATAGGAAATATACTGTAATTGGCAGAACCCTTAGGAGTATTGATAGGCAAAGGGATCTGGGTGTACAGGTAAACAGGTCACTGAAAGTGGCAATGTAGGTGGAGAAAGTAGTCAAGAAGGCATACAGCATGCTTGCCTTCATCGGCCGGGGTATTGAGTTTAAAAATTGACAAGTCATGCTGACGCTTTATAGAACCTTAGTGAGGCCACACTTGGAATATAGTGTTCAATTCTGGTCGCCACACTACCAGAAGGATGTGGAGGCTTTGGAGAGGGTACAGAAAAGATTTACCCGGATGTTGCCCGGAATGGAGGACATTAGCTATGAGGAGAGGTTGGAGAAACTTGGTTTGTTCTCACTGGAGCGACGAAGGTTGAGGGGAGACCTGATAGAAGTCTACAAGATTATGAGAGGCATGGACAGAGTAGATAGTCAGAAGCTTTTTCCAAGGGTGGAAGAGTCAATTACTAGGGGGCATAGGTTTATGGTGCGAGGGGCAAGTTTTAAGAGATATACGAGGCATATTTTTAACACAGAGAGTGGTGGGTGCCTGGAACCCGTTGCCGGGGGAGATAGTGGAAGCAGATACGGTAGTGACTTTTGAAGGGCGTTTTGACAAGTACATGAATGAGATGGGAATAGAGGGATATGGTCCCCGGAAGCGTAGGGGGTTTTAGTTAAGTCGGGCAGCATGGCTGGTGCAGGCTTGGAGGGCCGAAGGGCCTGTTCCTGTGCTGTAATTTTCTTTGTTCTTTGTTCTTAGTACAGTAAACATCTTTATCCCGTATTCAAAACATCTTGTAATAAAGGCTTACATTCCATTTTCCTTCTTAATTGCTTGTTCTAGCTGCAGATTAGTTTTCTGTGACTCATGAACAGGAACAGTCAAGTGCTTTTGAATTTCAACACTTTCAAGCCCCTCATCATTTAAGGAATACTCTGCACATTGCATTCCATCTGCAAAATTGTTGCCCACTCTCTTAGCCACTTCAAATCCCCTTGAGGAGTTTTTGCCTCCTCTTCACAACTCACATTTCCAGCTTATTTTGTGCATTCTCCAAAGATTGATATAGATTGTGAATGTTGGGGCCCAAGCACTGATCTTTGTTGTACCCTACTTGTCATTGTCTGCTAACTTGATATGACCTATTTATATCCATTCTCTGTTTTCTGTCCTTTAACCAGTTCTCAATCTAGGCCAGTATTCACCATGTGTTCTGATTGTGTTTATTAACCTCTTGTGTGGAAACTTATCAAAGGATTTCTGAAAATGTAAATATACCACAACAGCTGGTTACTCCTGATCTATTCAGTTAGTTGCATCCTCAGATCTCCAACAGGTTTGCTGAACCTGATTTCACTTTCATCAGACCATCAGGAACTGTTAAAAATAGAAACATAGAAGATACAAGCAAGAGTAGGTCATTTGGCTCTTGGAGCCTGCTCCAACATTCGTTTTGATTGTGGCTGATTATCAAGATCAATATCCTGTTCCCGCCTTCCCCCCATATCCCTTGATCCCTTGAGTCCAAAGAGCTATCTCAAATTTACTCCACAGATTGACCAAGATCTGGGTGAAGAAATTTCTCCTCACCTCAGGTCATGTTTCCTGGATTTGTTGTCACCTAACATAGAAGCAAAGAAACTAGAGGTAGGAAACAGAATACTGTATTTGCAATCAGCAAATTGACAAGAACAGCATAAAACACTGCTACTCATAAAATACAGCAGCTACAGAGTACAACCCACATCTTCCTCACACTGACAGGAAAAATAATACTCACATTGCAACAATTAACAGATTCTGCGTAAAGACACGCAGACCTACCACACACTGACAGCAGGACATACTTGAAGTCCTTCCAGGCCAGAAACAGAGAGGGACAGAATAAAGCCCGTTGTAATAAAGCAGAAAATGACTGGCACAGACTGAAATCCATATTTATGTTTCAGGAACTTATAAACAATCCACACCTCGCTAGCAGAGTGTACTAGATGTTGAATAAAGAACATGCATAAGTTAATAGTCACGGTAGGCAGGATGGTGTCTCATCTCTATTTAGTGCATTAGTGACTAAGTGACGTTTCATAGAATCCATACAGTACAGAAGGAGGCCATTCGGCCCATCGAGCCTGCACTGACCACAGTCCCACCCAGGCCCTTTCCCCGGAACCCTATGTATTTATCCTTCAATCCCATGACGCTAAGGGGCAAATGTTGATTCGTTGGTTAGTGTTGACTTTAATTTGTTACAGTACAAGTTGTGAACCTTTGTCATGTGACCCTTTCAGATGGTCACTGGGCAATATCAATCTCAATGGGAACTGTAACATCACACATAACTGAGACCTTGAGAATTAGTGGTAGAGACACACTCCAAATAATAGAACAGCATGTTTGGGAAAATACCAACACACTTATACCAAAGACTGTTATGCATAGATTAAAAACTTACTCACATGGCAGAAATTAAAGTGTGCAGTGAAATAACACAAACAAATCCAAAACTGAGAAGCGCAGCTCGAAAAAAATCGCAAGATTTTCCATTTCAGAAACCAACAGGTGCCAAATGAAATACAGAATAACATCCCAGAACCAACAGACTGTAAAGCCCACACTCTCTTAAATACTGAATGTTATAGAGAAAATAAAACACACGGACATATATCAGAGATTGCATTTTCTGAATTAAATCTTAACATCACCGACCGTAGACTAACAGAGATAGAAGCAACATAGAAATATCAGATACGAGTCGACACAGCATGAAACCCACTCGCACATGGCTGACAGAGAAGCAGTTTGAAATAGAATGTGTGTATCCTGTTGTGGAATCGCTCTCGCATTGTTCCATAACTGGTACCGAATAGATTCTGTTTGATCCCTCAATGTCATCCCCCCAGCACTCTAATAGTTTTTTAAATACTTTTCCAATTCAATCAAATCAAATCCAATTCAGAGTCTCAACAAGTTGAGACATTTCAGATCCAGGCTGACAAGACAGGGCGAGCGACCAAACCACCCTGTCCTGGGCCTGATCTACATGAGCCAAGCTGATTGGAGGAGGGGGAGGTTCCTCCTCCAAGACTTGAGCTCATTTGCATCTTAGCCAAAAGGCCGAGATGCCGCTTTTAAAAATTGCTTCATATGAAACATATGAAGCTTCAGTGTAACCTGATGACCTCGACCAAGTGCGGCCGAACATGGGCTGCCGACCATACTACACTTGATCTTAGCCAAAAGGCCGAATAGTTGTTTTGAACAGTAAATCACCCTCCGGGATTGTTTGACTAATCGTCCCTGAACACCTTGCAGCCAGTAATGTCCAACTCTCATTCCAGTCCTTCTTTCAGTCACTTTTCTGTTTTAGCCACAATGCTAGTGTCACATATGGGACTTGTGGCTGCTGCTTATCAAACATATTCCCTTTTAACACGCACAGCAGAGCTCGCATTAACCCCTGCCTGAGCCCAGATATTCTGCACTGCCAGCTCCCGGTGATGGGCAGAAGTAAAGCAGAGCAGTTGGTGCTGGTGAGGAAGGGGAAATGTATGAACAGTATCAGCAGTCTGATAGAGTGATGTGGGATTAGCAGCAGAGAGAATGCGCTGGTGCGGGAGAGGGAGTGAGAGGGTCAGGGGGTTGGGTGGATCGGGGCGGACAAGGGGAAAGGACGGATTGACAACAGACAGTTTGTGGATTTGAGCAGCAACCAATGTGTTTGGGTGTCTAAACTAACCAATCAGAGACAGCATCACGAATTGACATCACTGTGAATGAGCCAATGGGGAACACGTCTTTCAGCCATGCTTCATTAGCATAGGCCTCTGCTTTGGTCTATAAAAGAGGAGTTCCGAGCGCGACTCAGTGATTCTGTGTCTGAAATTAACTGTAACAATGGTGGATGAGAAGAAAGCGCCGGTTTCCAAGAAGGGCGCTAAAAAAACGCAGAAAAAGCTGCCAGCAAAGGGAGGCAAGAAGAGGAAAAGATCCAGGAAGGAGAGTTACTCCATCTACGTCTACAAAGTGATGAAGCAGGTTCACCCCGACACCGGCATCTCCTCCAAGGCCATGAGCATCATGAACTCGTTCGTGAACGATATTTTCGAGCGCATCGCGGGTGAGGCTTCCCGCCTGGCCCATTACAACAAGCGCAGCACCATCAGCTCCCGGGAGATCCAGACCGCCGTGCGCCTGCTGCTGCCCGGGGAACTGGCCAAGCACGCCGTGTCGGAAGGGACAAAGGCGGTGACCAAGTACACCAGCTCCAAGTAAAACTCCACAATGGACTGAAAAGCAGCCAAACACAACGGCTCTTTTAAGAGCCACCCACAATCCCTGGGAAAAGGCTGTATCATCCATTTAGTTTCAATTATTATATTACGACGCAGCGTCTCGAACAATGATAATTGTTGTTTTTCTGGTTATCAATGAAAGACACGGAGGAATGTAAGTCAATCGCCCCGTGGATCATTGGCTCTGAGTAATATTTAAAATTAATTAACTGGTTCCTCACCCTCTCTGGGTTTAGATCTCAGACGCGTTGATATTCGGTCCCTTTTCCAGGCTTTCGAAAGAGAGCGAGGTAATGGAGCAAATGTGTCAGAATCATCGAATCCCTGCAGTACAGGGGGCCATTTGGCCCATCGAGTTTGCACCTACAACAATCCCTCACCCGTCCTCGTAACCCTAAATATTTACCCTGTTAATCCCCCTCATACTGGGGCAATTTAGCATAGCCAATCCACCCAACCCGCATACCTTTGGGTTGTGTGAAGAAAGCGGAGTGCCCGCAGGAAAACCACGCGGAATCGGGGGAAAAAGTGCAAACTCCTCAGTTTCCAGTTTGGTCTCAATGATCGATCAGTTTATTCCCTATAAGCCCCGGTTGTGCAGGAACCCTCAGTCTCGACGAAGATGGAGAACAGCCCGTCCGTTTGCAGAACGATGTCAATGAAACTTTCTGGCGGCTGGTTCGAGAGTTTTAAAAAGAAAGAGATTAACCCCGAATGTATCCCGCATTCTAAAAGCAAATCTGCAACTTGGGATAAAATGTGAAATTGTGCAAACACAGACTGATGTTTTAAAAACGTTGTTGATAGATAGTTAATTATTGATGGGATTTGGTATTAACCGCATTTCTTGTTTGAGAAATATATCTGCGTACTTTCCAAAATTGAACAATTTATTTTCGGCTTGTTTTCAGATAAACCCAGACTGAAAATCAGAAACTGCCAGTTACAGGTTAACTATAGACTGGGGAAGAGAGAAAGGGAGATTCTTACATTCCTCAAAATGAATTCACCATTACCGATTAGAATAATTTCCGAAACTCTTGTTCTTTTCCGCTATGGCGGCTTTTACGGTTTGAAATGAAATCGGTTGGAATCTGAGATTTTGGCGCCGTTATTTTCCGCTATCACTCCGTGGGCTCTCCGGATTGGTGAGTTAAGCAGATTTCTGATTGGTCATATGAACAAGATGCTGAGAGGCAGCAACAAAGTGACCAATCAGCAATGTCCGCACCTCCATTCCTCCCGGAGCTATAAGAGAAGCGAAAGGGAGTGGATTTCAGCATTTTTTGTGAAAGTGTTTGTGAGATTGTGCAGATGTCTGGAAGAGGAAAGAGCGGCGGGAAAGCTCGGGCCAAGGCCAAGTCTCGCTCCTCCCGGGCTGGACTGCAGTTCCCGGTGGGCCGTGTTCACAGGCTCCTGAGAAAGGGCAACTATGCTGAGCGTGTGGGTGCCGGAGCCCCGGTCTATCTGGCTGCTGTGCTCGAGTATCTGACCGCTGAAATACTGGAGTTGGCCGGGAACGCGGCCCGGGACAACAAGAAGACCCGCATCATCCCCAGACACCTGCAGCTGGCCGTCCGCAACGACGAGGAACTCAACAAGCTGCTGGGAGGGGTGACTATCGCTCAGGGCGGGGTGCTGCCTAATATCCAGGCCGTGTTGCTGCCCAAGAAAACTTCTGCGGCCTCGTCCAAGAGCAAGTGAAGCGACCGTTCTTTAATCATAGAAATCATAGAAACCCTATCGAGTCTGCACCGACCACAATCCCACCCCACATAATCTGATAACCCAAAGGCTCTTTTCAGAGCCACTCACTTTATCTGAAAAAGGGCGATCTGTTTAACCGTCAGAGACACTGTACTGCTATTCACAGTAGAGCTGTTTCTCGCTTTGCTTTATCAATCCGTAATTCGCCCTGTGCACATTATTGACCCAGGTGTTTTAATGCATGTAAATTTATGCTATTTATTGGAGAACATTTTACATATGTTGGAAATATCATTTCCAGCACCATGTCTGAGGTAATTATTTAAATGCAGGTACACAATTGCCCCAGAGTGAGAAACAGCATCAAAGATTGATGGCTGAAAAGCACCTCAAACTCAACGGCTCTTTTAAGAACCAACCACAATCTCTGAAAAATCTGCGCCATCTTTTCCCTTATTGAGTTAATGAGAAATCTCTTTCTGGAGGATAGAGATTTGTCCCGTTCCGGAATGCTGTGAATGGGACTTCATATCCGCCCCTCACACAAACACTCAGATTGAAGGAACAATCAAACTGAACTGAGAGCAGATTTTAAAACCCAGCCTGGGATTTGTGACGGACAATGAGGCCCAGCACAATATCAGGACGTAATTATTTACATTTAATGATAACTATGTTCAGTTTCAGAATAAGATTTTTTTTTCACTCGAGTTATCTGGGCACCGCTCCCGGAACAGAATAAAGGCGGGAATTAAGAGGTTATTCTCGGGCTGATCTGTTTATTCCGCAGTTTTCCCAGAGGACGGAATCAGCGAGATCTGCGCACAAGCTGCGCCTGAGTCCATTGCAGCGCTTTAAGATCTGCCTCCCCCCTGCCCTCGCTACTCTCCGGACACAAAGCTGCCTGTTCCACCGGCGGGATTGAGTCAGGAATTCTCTCCACACCTTCCATTGTAACATTCCCGACAGCTTTCAGGGGAGAGGGTCAGAAATCAGCCGTTTCTCTCTGTCCCTGTGAAGCCTGTGTGAAGGAGTTGGTTGGTAATCTCTATGTTTCTGCTTTTCCACTGAGCTGAGATTTGCTCCGTTTCAAATTGCTGAACGGGGACTGATTACCGCGGGCTATAGATAAGAGATTGAGAAATTCAAACTGTTCCTAAAATAGCGCCAGGATTCTGTGAGGGAAAATACAATAAACAGATTATAAAGTATGAGATTTAAATAGTTTCCTGAACATTAAGGTGTTCCGTTATTTTATATTTTTCCTGCACTGAAATTGGCGGGTTTTTCCCAATTTGAAAATGTGAACCAATCAAAACCTCCCATTTCTTCTCCCTTGCTCTCCGATTGGTGAAGAATTGGATTGAAATGTGAGTGACCAATCAGAGCTAGAGTCTGGCTGCAGCCTCACAAACCGCTCACAATGATTATTAATAGAGATTAAACTGACGGAATCTGTATTTGAGATATTAAATGTACTTTGTTTCCACAGATAAATATTTGAAGAAACCACATATTTCCTCCACACGAGTTACAGGGAAGAATGTCGCCAGCTCCTTCTCACACATACTCCGAGCTCAGAGAAATAATCACATTTTAATTTGATGTTTTTAAGTTTCCTTTGTACTTTGATTTCTGTTCGGGCTGTTCCCCCTCCTTTTTGGGGAGCTGCCCCTTTTACTTTGTCCTGATTTAATCTGAGTTTGTTTACTTGGTTTGGTTTGACCTAAAAAGAGGACACAGACAGCTCATCAATTCCACAGTCTCCGAGAACAGAAATTATTGCAGAGGGACATTTTCAATCCAGCAATCAAACAGCAGGAATGGCAGATGCTGTGTCCCTATCACGTCTCGTTTTCGTACCAGGATGGCCGAGTGGTTAAGGCATTGGACTTAAGATCCAATGGACATATGTCCGCGTGGGTTCGAACCCACTCCTGGTAGAAGGATTTTTAACACTACATTCTGCACCTTCTCCTCTGTATACACTGCGAAATGCGCACGCAACCAGAGTTTTCACAACAGAGTAATTATTTCTTGTCACAATAAGAAATCAAATCAAACTCAATACCGCCGACAGGGTGATCCATAAATCCCAGTCCAAACCATTATCAGATCATCACTGTGTCAATCCCACAATAGAGCAGCCTTAGCTCCAAATTAAGTATCTGATAAAACCGTAAAATGGTTTTTTGGTTAAATGTTACACAATTAACCTTAATAATGTACTTTGAGATTCCAGTTAAATACCAGTCATATCACCCACATCAGGGGTTTGGAACTGGCAGTACTAATCGCCATGGTGAGTTCTCACAAATACATTAGATACAAATCTGAAGGACAATCTCAGATTGAGATATTCTGAAAGCGAGTATAACCTGAGATACAAACTCAGGTTCCAGTTGAAAACTCACCTAAATTATGAACCTAAAAGTTACAATATCAATTTGATGACTATGAACTGAACCATAAATTATAAACTAATCCTCACTCACACTGAGCCAGATGGAAGACATTGTGCCAATTCCAGACTGAGCTCCATTTTACACCCATGTCAAAATTCTTACTCCGAATCAGACTGTCACAGATCATATCAATGTGAACAACCTGAGTGAAACTTGCATAGCAATCCAGTATCAGATTGAAGGATACATTACCTTTCACAGTTGTGTTCACAGTGACAGAGATTTGTTACTGGGCCAAAACTCACTCACATTATTTTCTTCAAACCTACTACATCAGTGGCCTATTTCTATGTTGGAAAGTTATTTGGAATTAATCCAAATAGATAACTTGTCCCAGAGATTGAAGGTTATTTAATTAATCCCATACTCACACTAAATACCAAAGACTGATAAATAAGAGAATAGTTCTGATCACATGTTCAGCATCAACAGCTGAAAAGTACAGGCTGTTTACTGCACTCACTCACAGGAGCTGAGTCTGAGTGATATGAAATAAATCACACACACACCAATTGTATCACTGAGGGATTTGGAAACAACCAAAGGCTCACACAGAGTAACGGAAACAAATGGAAGATTAGACAGAGAGAGACGTGAGTGACAAATCCCAAATGAGACACACAATTTTAAACAGCACCATAGATTTACATACATGATTAATTCCACTGACAGGAACAGCATGAAGCTGATGTTCTGCAAACAGTACCAGAGGAATTAAAGCATATATTCCACAAACAGCAGCAGGGGATTTAAAATTACTGATGTTTGCCACACTTATATGAAATGCTCACAGATATAGAGGCCATTGACAGGTCTCGAATGATCCAACACTCACACACTTTATAAGAGTCTGCCAGATATATATAACTGGCTCCTTCAGAAATAACACCAGACAAATTCAGATTCAGAATGGAACCAGATACTGAAACATGTGAATTGATTCCAACACTGATTGTGTGTCTTGGGCAGCCCATACCTACGGGGATATGGTGGATCATGACGGCAAATCCTACCATATACATCACCAGGCAGGTCGCTACTGCACAAATAAAAGCAAATTACTGTGGATGCTGGAATTTGAAATCAAAAGAGAAAATTCTGGAAAATCTCAGCAGGTCTGGCAGCATCTGTAAGATGACAAAGGTCTTCGACAAAGGGTCGTCTGGACTTGAAACGTCAGCTCTTTTCTCTCCTTACAGATGCTGCCAGACCTGCTGAGATTCTCCAGCATTTTCTCTTTTGCTACTGCACAATGTGATTCTGCAATGGGGCAACACTTACTAAATAATCCTGATTGTGCTCAGAATTACACTGAAAATGTGACCAGAAGGGCAGAGTTTTTTTTTGAAAAATGTGACCTACCCTTTAAGGCAGAGGTGAGGAGGAACCTTTTTGATCAGTTGTTTTTTTTTTCTTTATCCATTCATGGGATGAGGGCATCACTGGCTCAGCCAGGATTTATTGCCCACACTTAATTGCCCTGGGGTAGGCAGTGCTGAACTGCAATCTTCAACTGCTGCTGCCAATGTCATGTAGGTACACCCACAGTGTGTTTTTTCTTTGGCAGGGGGGGGGGGGGGGGGGATGCTGGGGAGTGGGAAGTTCCTGGATTCTGACCTACTGACACTGAAGGAACGGCGATATATTTCCAAGCCCTGATGATGAGTGGCTTGGAGGGAGATTTCCAGGTGATGTTGTTCTGATGCATCTGCTTTTCCTTTTCCTTCTAGGCGATAGTCATGGTGGGTTTGGAAGGTTCTGTCAAATACACCTTTGTGAATTCTGGCAATGCATCTTGTAGATGGTGTGCACTGCTGACCCTGTCTGTCAATGGTAACATAAGCCTTATTGTGACTAATAAATACACTTTAACTTTAACTTTTGGTGGAGGGAGTGACTCTTTGTGGTTGGGAAACGAATTAAGTCAGATATTTTGTACTGGATAGTGTCAAACTTCTAGTGTTGTTGGAGATGCATTCACCCAGGCAAGTTACATGTGGAAACCGGGTACTCCGGCTTCCTTCCACAGTCCAAAGATGTGCAAGTTGGGTGGATTGGTCATTCTAGATTGCCCTTTGTGTGGTAAAAAGTGAAGGTTAGGTAGATTAGCGGGGTGGGTGCGTGGGGCTCTGGCGATAGGACATGGATGGGATGCTCTGTTGGAGAGTCAGTGCAGTTTCAATGGGCCAAATGGTCTCCTTCAGCACTGCAGGGATTCTGTGATTTAAAGGTCATTTGACTGTCCATCGACCTCTGGGTTATGGGCCCAGCACACTTCCGCTGCGCCACTCTGCTATAAGCTAACAGTTTCCTGCTTATTATTGCTGAGCTGTAGCAGGACAAAATGTCACTGTTGCATTGCTGTTTAATGTCAGAAAATGTGCTCGGCAGCTCCGCCTGGCGGCACAATTCCATGCTTAACACACCAAGAATGGAACACACATAAAAGCAGCAAGAGACTGACAGGAGGCACACGCAGAGGAGAATGGACCGACTGATCATTTGTGTAAAGTGTTCATGAAAAGATCAGCCATGATCTTATTGAATGGCGGTGCAGGCTCGAGGTGACAAAAGGCCGACTGATGCTCCATGCTTTTATAATCTCATATTCTTCTTTGGATCCAATACTATTAATTTATTTTGTTATCCATGATTGGGCCACTTTCCAGTTATGTTTACGTGCCAGAAAGGAATGTATAACTCTTCCATTACATACAACTATGCCTTAAATATTAGCCATTGCCTATCGACCGTTATGCCATTTTATGAATCTATTAATCCGTAATCTATTTTAGCAAACTCACCTCTCATAACTTCCTAGTTTACGTTATTTAGGTTTAGGATTCTCGTTCAGGATTGGATCTGAGTCATGCTTCTGGACTGATGGGAGATGTTCCACAAAGCAGTCACTCAATCTACCAATGCAGAGCACATCATTAGCAGTGAAATTTTAGAAAAAATATAATGTTGCAAAAGCTCATTCTCCTGCATGTAGACACTGAACTGTGAGGAAAGGTAATGTGGCCTTCCATTCAGGAACTTCTGGTATTTCTTCCCTTTCCTCAACCAATCTTCTCACCACTCTGTGGCAGGCAGGGTTCTCAAGTGTGTCGCTCCCATGTCCCACACTTGGAACATTTCCAATCAGTTCACAATGATGATTGAATTTCTGAGAAGAGTTTCTAGTCACCTGCCATTTTCATTCTGCATCTCACTCTCACACGGATTATTCTGTCCTGGGTCTTTCCTGGTGTTCAGAGCACCTCTCCTCCATTCAGATTTTTCTTACTTTATGTATCTGGTGATTATCCCTTTCACTGTGTAACTAATTCTTATTATTTAATGCATGCGTGCATGTCACAGATATTCCATTTCGTTCTTTTTCACATGAGCCCCTCTCCTCTCCATTTGCCTGTAATGTATTACATTTCTAACTTCAAACAGTTCTGATGGGCAGATGTTGATCTGAAATATTTGCTATTAACTGTTTGTCTCTGCAGCAGCTCACTTGTTATGTAATTACAGATCTTCGAAATTAAATTCATATTTCCTGCATTCATACCATTTGAAGTCAGTACTAAGGTTGAGAGGAGTTTTCAGAGAGGTGATTGAAATCATGATCGGTTTCAATAGAGTAAATGGAAATAAAATGTTTCTGTGAAACAATGGCACGGGTTCGTTGTGAATGATATAAAAGAACAAAGAAAACCGTCAGGGAATACATTTGTCATTACATTGGGCAGCAAGTTGCTGTGATCTTGAATATGATGCCTGTAATCGAAGCCAATTAGAATGAAAAGTAAATTGTATTCATTCATGTGATGTGTTCATCACTGGCTTGGCCAGCATTTATTGCACTAATTTCCCTTGAACTGAGTGGCTTGTTAGGCCATGTCAGAGGGCATTAAAGAGTCAAAAACATACTGTGGGTCTGGAGTCACAGGGAGGCCAGAAAAGGTAATGTGGGTGGGTTCCTTTCCTATAGGGGTATCAGTGAACCAAATGGGTTTTTACAACACGGCCATCATTAGACCTTTAATTCCAGATTTTAATTGAGCTCAAATTGCACACTGTGCTGAGGTGATAATCAGGTCCCATTGAATTGCACTGGACCTCTGGGTCACTAGTCCAGTGACAATACCACTACGCCATTACCTCCTCACGTGGGAACTGTGGCCGCCACGAGCAGATATCAGCAAGTAGTTTATTGTAGGCTGATTGTCTGTGAGCTGAAACATGAACTCTGTTTCTCTCTTCACAGATGCTGCCTGACCTGTTGTGTATTCCAGAATTTTCACCTTGTTTCAGATGTCCAGCGTCCACATGATTTTACCTGTGAATTATTGCAGCTGTTGCTCAGAAAACTGAGGCCTGAAATAGACAAATTAAGAGCGATTTTGAATCAAGCTGGATGTTGGTTTTGGAATTCGGCCCCTCAGTTTCTGTGAAGGTATGTTTTTGTTTGGGTGACTTTAGTGTGTAGAAGCAGGAGAAAGTGATGGGTTTAATTCTGAGTAAATTTGAGAGCAGTAGGGTCAAAACACTTCTGATCAAAGATCATTAACTGTGTCTTGTACAGTTAAAGAAACATTGCACACTCACATACAATAAGTGTTGGACAGAGAATCAATTCCACATTGATATGCAGTATCAGACTGAGTTAATTCCACACTGAAAACTGTAACAGAGACTGAGAAAAGGAGTTAGTCCCACACACACACTACCAGAACATAAGAAAAAGGAGCAGGAGAAGACCATTCAGCCCATCAGGCCTGTTCTGCCATTCAGTAAGATCATGGCTGATCTGATTGTGGCCTCCACTCCACTTCAGTACCTGTCCCCATAACCCTTGATTCTCTTGTAGCTCAAAAATCTGTCTAACTCAAGATTGAATCTATTCAATGACAAAAATTAAGGTTCCCTTAAAATAAGTAATTCCTCCTAATCTCCATCTTAAATTGGAGATGCTTTATCTTTAAACTGTGCCTCTCGTTCCAGTTTCCCCCTACACATTGCAACATCCCACTCAGCATCTACACTGTCAAGCCCTTGAGAATCTTATATGTTTTAGTACGATCCTCGCTCATTCTTCTCCACTGAAAATTGGCCAGACTTGTTTAATTTTTCCTCATAAGAGAACTCCTTCATCTCAGGAATCAGCCTCCACTCGCTGCAGTTTTCTAAGCTGACAGTGACCCACTTCCATACACGAACAGACACTGACACAGACATTATTATCAATTGATTGAGTCAATTCCACATCTACACACAGTAATAGAGATTGACAGAGTGTTAATGCCACACTGCAGTAAAGGATAAAGAATAGAGAAGCGTTAATTCCAGCTTCATGTCCAAATCAGAGATGAACAGTGTTAATGCCCCATTCACATACAGTAATAAAGAATAACAGATACAGAATTAATTCTATATTCACATACGCTAACAAAGATGGACAGAAAGGTAATGGCTAAATTCAGCACAGTCCCAGATGACCATCGGCTGCTCTCTCCTTTCATGAATATCCTCAGCTGGTACAGGAATATGAACCCACGCTGTTGGGGTTACTCTGCATCACAGTCCCGCTGTCCAGCCAACTGAGCAAATCAACCCCCAGGGTAGGACAGAGAACAAAGAAAATTACAGCATAGGAGCAGGCCCTTCGGCCCTCCAAGCCTGCACCAACCATGCTGCCTGATTTAACTAAAACCCCCTACGCTTCTGGGGACCATATCCCTCTATTCCCATCTCATTCATGTACTTGTCAAGATGCCCCAAGAGAGGTAATTGCAAACTGAAACACAGGAACTGAGACTGGCGAATCAATTTAATTCCACACTCACTTGCACGAATACAGGCTGACACATCAGAGAATTAATCCATCCTCAAATAAACTGACAGGAAGAAATTCACTGTAGTTCCACCCTGGGATACAGTAACAGAGACTGACAGAGTGAATCGTGCTCTCATGTACAGATTGACAGATAGCAGGAATGAGTTAACTCCACATTCTCATACAGTAACAGAGATGGACAGATCGAGTGTGAATTCCACACTCTAATGGTTCTCACTTGAAGAATTCTTCTGATATGCATAGAGTCATAGAGGTTTACAACATGGAAACAGGCCCTTCAGCCAAACTTGTCCATGCCGCCCCTTTTTAATAACAAAAAGTCAAGGTAATCCCAATTGCCCGCATTTGGCCCATATCCCTCTATACCCATTGTACCCATGTAACTATCTAAATGCTTTTTAAAAGACAAAATTGTACCCGCCTCTACTACTACCTCTGGCAGCTTGTTCCAGACACTCACCATCCTCTGTGTGAAAAAATTGTCCCTCTGGACACTTTTGTATCTCTCCCCTCTCGTTTTAGACTCCCCTACCTTTGGGAAAAGATATAGACTATCCAGCTGATCTGGGCACCTCATTATTTTATAGACCTCTATAAGATCACCACCTACGCTCCAGAAGAAAAAGTCCCAGTTTATCCAGCCTCTCCTTATAACTCAATCCATCAAGTCCCGGTAGCATCCTAGTAAATATTTTCTACACTATTTCTAGTTTAATAATATCCTTTCTAAAATAGGGTGACCAGAATTGCACACAGTATTCCAAGTGTGGCCTTACCAATGTTTTGTACAACTTCAACAAGACATTCCAAGTCCTGTATTCAGTGTTCTGACCAATGAAACCAAGCATGCCGAATGCCTTCTTCACCACTCTGTCCACCTGTGACTCCACTTTCAAGGAGCTATGAACATGTACCCCCAGATCTCTTTGTTCTGTAACTTTCCCCAATGCCCTACTATTAACTGAGTCAGTCCTGCCCTGGTTCAATCTACCAAAATGCATCACCTCGCATTTAAACTCCATCTGCCATTCGTCAGCCCAATGGCCCAATTGATCAAGATCCCCTTGCAATTGGAGATCACTTTCTTCACTGTCCACTCTGCCACCAATCGTAGTGTCATCTGCAAACTTACTAACCATTCCTCATATATTCTCATCAAATCATGAATATAAATGACAAATAACAGTGGACCTAGCACAGATCCCAGAGGCACATCCCTGGTCACAGGCCTCCAGTTTGAAAAACAACTCTCTACAACCACCATCTGGCTTCTGTCAAGAAGTCAATTTTGTATCCAATTAGATACCTCACCCTGGATCCCGTGAGATTTAACCTTATGCAACAACCTACCATGCGGTACCTTGTCAAAGGCCTTGCTAAAGTCCATGTAGACAACATCAACTGCACTGCCCTCATCTACCTTCTTGGTTACCCCTTCAAAAAACTCAATCAAATGGCCTCTTCATTGTTTCATTATACTTTCTATCTTCCTCATCCTCCAAGGAGCCCTGGCTTTGGTTCCCCTCCCTTTCACCCTGGTTAGAATGTACCGAGTCTGTACCTGAAACATCTCCTGAAAGATCACCCATTGTTCTGTGACAGCTTTTCCTGTCAGATTTTGGCTCCAGTTTACTCTGGCTCAATCCCAGCTCCTCCCATTGAGGTTAGTCCTCTTCCCATTCAGATGTGCTACTTTAGATTGTTCCTTGCTAATATCAAGCTTGTGACACAATGATCACTGTTACTCAAGTGACCACCTCCAGACACTTGGATCATGTGGTCAACCTCCCTGTCAGTCTGTGTGAGAATGGAATTAATTCTGTATCTACAATGCATGATCTGCCTGTAGATTTGCTGCTCTATTTCCTTCTCACCACACCTACCTTTTACCCTTCTCTCTTTTCTGTTCACATTGTATTGAATAGTAATCGCCCGGTTCTCTCCATTTCCAGACCACATTTTCAACATTGACACTCTCTTGTGTTCCTATGTGGCTATTTGTGCTTCTAACTCACCAACCTTATTCACCACACTGTCCACTATGTTACCAAGATTGCTGGCATAGTGGACAGTGAAGAAGGTTATCTAGGATTGCAACAGGATTGTGATCAATTGGGCCAGTGGGCTGACGAATGGCAGATGGAGTTTAATTTCGACAAATGCAAAGTGATGCATTTTGGTAGATCGAACCAGGGCAGGACTTAGTCAGTTAATAGTAGGGAGTTGGGGAGCGTTATAGAACAAAGAGATCTAGGGGTACAGGTTCATAGCTCCTTGAAAGTGAAGACACAGGTGGACAGAATGGTGAAGAAGACATTCAGCATGCTTCGTTTCATTGGTCAGAATATTGAATACAGGAGTTGGGACGTCTTGTTGAAGTTGTACAAAACATTGGGTCGTTGAAATTGTACAAGACATTGGGACGTCTTGTCGAAGTTGTACAAGAGGGCATGGGTTAAGGGTGAAAGGAGAAAAGTTTAAAGGGAATATTAGGGGGGGCTTCTTCACGCAGAGAGTGGTGGGAGTGTGGAATGAGCTGCCGGATAAAGTGGTAAATGCGGGGTCACTTTTAACATTTAAGAAAAACTTGGACGGGTTCATGGATGAGAGGGGTGTGGAGGGATATGGTCCAAGTGTAGGTCAGTGGGACTAGGCAAAAAATGGTTCGGCACAGACACAAAGGGCCAAAAGGCCTGTTTCTGAGCTGTAATTTTCTATGGTTCTATGGTTCTATTGATCAGGCCACACTTGGAATACTGTGTACAGTTCTGGTCACATTATAGAAAGGATATTATTAAATAAGAAAGAGTGCAGAAAAGATTTATAGGATGCTACCGGGAGCTGATGGTTTGAATTATAAGGAGAGGCTGAATAGACTGGGACTTTTTTCTCTGAAGCGTACAAGGCTGAGGGGTGATGTTATAGAGTGTTATAAAATAATGAGGGGCAGCGAGATAGTCGATATCTTTTCCAAAATGTAGGGGAGTCTAAAACGAGAGGGCATCGGTTTAAGGTGAGAGGGGAGAGATATAAAAGAGTCCAGAGGGGCAATTTTTTCACCCAGAGGGTGATAAGTGTCTGGAACAAGCTGCCACAGTAGTAGTAGAGGTGGGTACAATTTTGTCTGTTAAGAAGTGTTTAGACAGTTACATGGGTAAGATGGGTATTGAGGGATATGGGCCAAATGCAGGCAATTGGGACTAGTTTAGGGGTTAAAAAACGGGGTGGCATGGGCCAGTTGGGCCAAAGGGCCTGTTTCCATGCTGTAAACCTCTGACTCGATGACACTTTGTGTGATTACACACATGCTTTCCAAACCTATCCTTGTATTCCACTGAGATTCCTTCTTCATATACTCCTACCTTATATGATTTGATTTATTATTTTCACGTGTATGAGTATATAGTGAAAATTACTGTTTCTTGCGCGCTATATAGACTAAGCATAACTTTCATAGAGAAGGAAAGGAGAGAGTGCAGAATGTAGTCATAGCTAGGGTGTAGAGAAAGATCAACTTAATGCAAGGTAGGTCCATTCAAAAGTCTGGCAGCAGCAGGGAAGAAACTGTTTTTGAGTCGGTTGGTACGTGACCTCAGACTTTTCTATCTTTTTCCCAACGGAAGAAGGTGGAAGCGATAATGTCTGGGGTGAGTGGGGTCCTGAATTCTGCTGGCTGGCAGCAGGAAGTGTATACAGAGTCAATGGATGGGAGGCTGGTTTGCGTGATGGATTGGGCTACATTCACAACATTTTGTAGTTTCTTGCAGTCTTGGGCAGAGCAGGAGCCAAACCAGGTTGTGATACAGCCAGAAATAATGCTTTCAATGGTGCATCTCTAACAGTTGGTGAGAGTCGTAGCTGATGTGCTAAATTTCTTTAGTCTTCTGAGAAAGTAGAGGCGTTGCTGGGGCTTTCTTAACTATAGTGTCGGCATGAGGGGGACCAGGACAGGTTGTTGGTGATCTGGACACCTAAAAACATGAAGCTCTTGACCATTTCTACTTCGTCCCCGTTAATGTAGACAGGGGCATGTTCTCTCTTATGTTTCCTGAAGTAGATGACAATCTACTTCATTTTGTTGACATTGGGGGACAGATTATTGTCACCGCACCAGTTCACCAGATTCTCTATCTCGTTCCTGAACTCTCTCATCATTGTTTGCGATCCGGCCCACTGCGGTGGGGTCGTCAGCAAACTTGAAAATCGAATTGGAGGGGAATTTGGCCACACAGTCACAGGTGTATCAGGAGTATAGTAGGGGGCTGAGAACACAGCCTTGTGGGGCACCAGTGTTGGGGATGATCGTGAAGGAGGTGTTGTTCTTATCCTTTCTGATTGTGGTCTGTGGGTTAGGAAGTTCAGTATCCAGGCGCAGAGAGAGGAGCCGAGGTCCAGGCCACGGAGTTTGGAGATGAGTTTTGCAGGAATATTGGTGTTGAAGGCTGAGCTGTAGTCAATAAATAGAAGTCTGCTGTAAGTGTCTTTGTTATCGAGGTGTTCCAGGGCTGAGTGCAGGGGCAGGGAGATGCCGTCTGCTGTGTACTGTTGCGCTGGTAGGCGAACTGTTGTGCATCCAGATAGTCTGGGAGGCTGGAATTGATTTGTGCCATGTCTAATCTTTCGATGCGCTTCCTAATGATGGATGTCTGAGCCACTGGATAATGGTCATTGAGGCACGCTGCTTAGCTTTTCTTTGGCACTGGGATGATAGTCATCATCTTGAAGCAGGTAGGGACCTGAGATTGTTGTAAAAAGAGGTTGAAGATGTCTGCGAATGCGCCCGCCAGCTGATCCATGCAGGATCTGAGTGCTTGTCCGGGTACCCCATCCGAGGCAGTCACTTTCCTTGGGTTGACCTCTGAGAAAGCTGCTCTGACATTTGCAATGGTGACCTCAGATACATAAGAACATAAGAAATAGGAGCAGGAGTAGGCCATCTAGCCCCTCGAGCCTGCCCCGCCATTCAATAAGATCATGGCTGATCTGACGTGGATCAGTACCACTTACCCGCCTGATCCCCATAACCCTTAATTCCCTTACCGATCAGGAATCCATCCATCCGCGCTTTAAACATATTCAGCGAGGTAGCCTCCACCACCTCAGTGGGCAGAGAATTCCAGAGATTCACCACCCTCTGGGAGAAGAAGTTCCTCCTCAACTCTGTCTTAAACCGACCCCCCTTTATTTTGAGGCTGTGTCCTCTAGTTTTAACTTCCTTACTAAGTGGAAAGAATCTCTCCGCCTCCACCCTATCCAGCCCCCGCATTATCTTATAAGTCTCCATAAGATCCCCCCTCATCCTTCTAAACTCCAACGAGTACAAACCCAATCTCCTCAGCCTCTCCTCATAATCCAAACCCCTCATCTCCGGTATCAACCTGGTGAACCTTCTCTGCACTCCCTCCAATGCCAATATATCCTTCCTCATATAAGGGGACCAATACTGCACACAGTATTCCAGCTGCGGCCTCACCAATGCCCTGTACAGGTGCATCAAGACATCCCTGCTTTTATATTCTATCCCCCTCGCGATATAGGCCAACATCCCATTTGCCTTCTTGATCACCTGTTGTACCTGCAGACTGGGCTTTTGCGTCTCATGCACAAGGACCCCCAGGTCCCTTTGCACGGTAGCATGTTTTAATTTGTTTCCATTGAGATAGTAATCCCATTTGTTATTATTTCCTCCAAAGTGTATAACCTCGCATTTCTCAACGTTATACTCCATTTGCCATATCCTCGCCCACTCACTCAGCCTGTCCAAATCTCTCTGCAGATCTTCTCCGTCCTCCACACGATTCACTTTTCCACTTATCTTTGTGTCGTCTGCAAACTTCGTTACCCTACACTCCGTCCCCTCCTCCAGATCATCTATATAAATGGTAAACAGTTGCGGCCCGAGTACCGATCCCTGCGGCACGCCACTAGTTACCTTCCTCCAACCGGAGGGTAACGAGTGGCGTGCCACTAGATACAGATTCATCTCAGGCTTCCAGGGTGGAGCGCGTGCTCTCACTGACCTCTTGCTCAGAGCAGGCACAGAATGCATTGAGCTCATCAGGGAGGTGTGCGTTGGAGCCGGTGATTTTTTTTCTTTCTCTAGATATTCCTCTTTTCCACTTCTATAGAATGGTGCCCATCCCCCTGCCAGTTTAGTTCAAACCCTCCTCGTCCACATGAGTGACCCTCTCCATGAGGACACAGGCATTGAGTACAGAATCATGCAAGTTATGCTGAGCCTTTAGAAAACTCTGATTGGATCACAGCTGAAGCATTGAGTCCAGTTCTGCTCAGCACACTTGAGGAAACATGTGACGGTGGTTCAGCGGGTGCAGGGGAGATTGACCAGAATGGTTTCAGCAATGAGGGGTTTTAGCCACAAAGTTAGGTTGCATAAGCTGGGGTTGATCTTTTTGGAGCAAAGCAGATTGAGAGAGCGATCTGATAGAGGTGGACAGGATTATGGCTGGTGTGGTTCAGGTAGACAAAGAAAAGCTGATCCCATTCACTGATAGTATAAGGACTGAGGGGCACAAGTTGAAGGCTTTGGAAGAGACACTGGGGGGGGGATGTGTGGAAGAACTTCTCATGCAGCGAGTGACAACCTGGAAGTTGCTGTCTCTGAGGTTGGAAGCCGAGATGATGAATTATTTCAAAGAGGAATTTGGAGGGACATTTGAGGGAAATAAACTTGTCGGGCTATGGGGATAGAGCAGGAGAATGGGACTGACTGGATTACTCCATGGAGAACCAGCATGGACTGGATGTGGCGAATGGCCTCCTTCCATACGGTAATGACTCTAATTCCAGTCTCCCCTGGTTTGCTGTGATTGGACAGTGAAGATTGGAAGCAGAGGCAGACAGTCAGGATGTGGGGAGTTAGACAAAGAGCAGCTCTTGCAGGCACCAGGTGAGAACGAGGATGGACACATTTTAAACAGAGACTGTTTGGTTTTGATTACTATCTGGTTAATCACACGGGAGCAATGAATGGAAATATGAACATTACAAATGTCCCTGCTCCATCCGGTTATCCCATTCATGGAGCAGTGCAGGGTTTCAGTTCTATCTGAATGTCATTGAATTGTTGTAGCGCCTACCGCCACTGATCATGCATCTCGTACACAGACACTGAGGCCTGCAGTCAGACATTGACAATGTTTGTATCACTGGGGTTCCTTTGTGGATGTTCAATATGATTATATACTGAGATTTATAAATTACTAAAACTGCTCTTTTAAATTTATTTGCAAGACCAGAGATCCTCTGACCTCGGAAGGGAGACCCCGACCTGGCAGTGACCCGGAGAACCCGAACACGTGGACCCAGCCGTGACCCCAGAGACCCCATCCACTAACCGGCCTTCAACCCGTCCACGCCGGAGTGTGGTGTGAACACCCTCCAAACTCAAACCGCAGCCCGACAGCGACCCGAAACTCCCGACCGCTCAGACCCGACTGCCGACGCAGGAACCGTGACCATGGCAACAAATCCACCACCCACACACCAACCAAAGCGGAAACAGGATACAGCTACACCCTTGATCCCACAGACTAAACACCGTCTCACAGGCACGACAGGAAGCAGCGACCCCAGGAAGCGTGGGAAACGCGCAGGCTTGCAGGTGAGACTGAAACAATGTGGTTCCAAGGCCCCCCTCCCCAGCTTACTCCTGGCAAATGTTCAATCTCTGGAAAACAATCTAGATGAACTTAAAACCAGACTCGCTTTTCAAAGGGAACTGAGAGACTGCTGTGTGCTCTGTTTCACGGAGACACAGATCACACCTCCTTCACCGGACAGTGCCCTACAACCTCAGGGCTTCTCCATCCACCGAATGGACCGTACAGCGGCCTCAGATAAGGCTTGCGCAGGTGGCGTCTGCCTTCTAATCAACACCTCTTGGTGCTCCGGTGTCACAACACTGGCGAGTTTCTGCTCCTCGGACCTAGAATACCTGACGCTGAAATGCTGCCCCGACAACCTTCCACGGGAGTTCACCTCTGTTATCCTGACAGCAGTTCACATTCCACCCCAGGCAGACATGAAGGTCGCGCTGGATGAAATATCTACCACCACAAACAGCCTTGAGACAAAATATCCCGAGGCCTTGTTCATCGAGGCCGGGGACTTCAACTAGGCCAATCTCAAGAGTGTCCTACCAAGGTACTACCAACATGTCACCTGTCCCACCAGAGGCCCAAACATCCTCGACCACTGTTACACAAAAATCAAACATGCCTACCGTTCTTTCGCCCGCCCAAACTTTGGCAAATCAGATCACAAGGCTGTGCTCCTGCTCCCAGCTTACAAGCAAAAAACTGAAGCAGGAGAATCCGATTAAAGAAAGTCACGCATTGTTGGTCTGAGGAATCGGATGATCTCCTACGTGACTGCTTCGAGTCAATGCACTGGTCAATATTTAAAACTCAGCAAGCACCCTGAATGAGTACGTCACGACAGTAACTGACTTCCTTAGTAATTGCATAGAAGACTGAGCCAAAGAAGCAAATCCATGTTTTTCCCAACCGGAAAGCATGGATGAACAGGGATATCCACTGCTTCCTGAAGTCCAGGTCTGAGGGGTTTCAGTCAGGGGACCCTGAACTGTAAAGAAATCCAGATGTGATCTACAGAGAACCATCAAAGATGCCAAGTGCCAGTACCGGACCAGGCTAGAGTCCTAGGCTCGCCACATGGACTCCCACCGTTTATAGTAAGGTCTGAAAGACATAACAGGCTACCAGATGAAGGCATGTCGAATTGCCAGCGACAATGCCCCTCTCCCTGATGAGCTCAATGCATTCTGTGTCTGTTTTGAGGGAGAGAGAGGATGCCCTCCACTCTGAAAGCCTTGGCCGAACCTGTATCCGAGGTCACCATCACAGACTTCAGATCAGCCTTCTTGAACGTCAACCCGCAGAAAGCGAGTGGCCTGGATGGGGTACGGGGACAGGCACTCAGATCCTGCGTGGACCAGCTGGCAGGGGTATTCGCAGACATCTTTAACCTCTCCTTACACCAATCTGAGGTCCGTATCTGCTTCAAGGAGATGACATCATCCCTGTACCAAAGAAAAGCCAGGCGTCGTGCCTTCATGACTATTGCCTGGTAGCTCTGACATCCATCATTATGAAGTGCTTCGAAAGGTTAGTCATGGCACGGATCAACTCCAGCCTCTCAGATTGCCTGGATCCACTACAGTTCACCTACTGCCGCAACAGGTCCACAGTAGATGCCATCTCCCTGACTGTATACTCAACCCTGGAACACCTGGATAATAAAGACTCATGTCAGATTCCCATTTATTGATTACAGCTCAGCCTTCAGCACCATTATTCCTACAAAACCCATCTTCAAACTCCATGGCTCGGGTTTGGCTCCTCCCTCTACGACTGGATCCTAGACTTCCTAACCCACAGACCGCAATTAGTAAAGATAAGCAACGACACCTCCTCCACGATTATCCTCAACACCAGTGCCCCACAAGGCTGTATCCTCAACCCCTGACGATGCTCCTTATACCCTTATGACTGTATGGCCAAATTCCACTTCAAATCTATTTTCAAGTTTGCTGATGATACCACCATAGTGGATCGGATCTCAAACAATGATGAGACGGACTACAGGAATGAGACAGAGAATCTGGTAAATTAGTGTGACGGCAATAATCTCTCCCTCAATGTCAACCAGACAAAGGGGATTGTCATTAACTTCAGGAAGCATCGTGGAGGACATGCCCCTGTCTACATCAATGGGGATGAAATGGAAATTGTTGAGAGCTTCAGGTTTCTGGGTGTCGAGATCATCAATAACTTGTCCTGGTCCTTCCACCCTGACACTATAGTTAAGTAAGACCTCTAATTTCTCAGGAGGCTAAGGAAATTCAGCATTTCCGCTATGACTCTCACCAGGTTTTACAGATGCACCATAGAAAATACCCTTTCCAGATGTATCGCAGCTTGGTATGGCTCCTGCTCTTACCAAGACCGCCTGAAACTACGAACAGTTCTTAAAGTAGCCCAGTCCATCACACAAACCAGCCTCCCATCCATTGACTCCGTCTGCACTTCCCATCACATCAGAAAAGCAGTCAGCATAATCAAACACCCCCACGCACCCCGGACATACTCTCTTCCACGTTCTTCCAACAGGAAAAAGATACAAACGTCTGAGATCATGTATCAACCAACTCAAGAACCGCATCTTCCCTGCTGCCATCAGACTTTTGAATGGACCTGCCTTATATTGATCTTTCGCTACAGACTAGTTATGAATGTAACACATTCTGCACTCTGTCATTTCTTTCTCCCCGTGTACTCTATGAATGGTATGCTTTGCTTGTATAGCGCACAAGAAAAAATACTTTTCACAGTATGCCAATACATGTGACAACAGTAAATCAAATTGAAAAAGGGCTGTGTATTATTCCCTCACCTGTAATTGGGTTACAATGAGTAAATTATTCCTGACAGGCAAATCATTGAACCAATCAAGGTTAGTTTGAAGTTTCCTCACCTAAGTTGCAATGAACAGTGCAGCGAGCTCCTCACACATAGTATGTCTGTTCTCTCTCACAGAGTGCATCAGTTCCACAGTCTCAGGCAGCAGAAATGGTTGCAGAGACACATTTTCAATCCAACAATCAATCCGAGCAGGAGAGACAGACATTGTTTCCATGTCATCCCAAGTCAGTACCACTGACAGGGAGATACATAAATCCCAGTCCAAATTCTCACCCGCTATCAGATTGTCAGTGTGTCAGTCCTACAATATTGTAGCATTAGATGCAATTCAATTGAATACCAGATAGAAATAAATGATTGTATAATCTGAGACACACACTGATTATTGTAATAAGGATACATATAAATTGGTACAAACTGAGATACAGATCACATACCTGACTTAAAGCCTCAGACGTGTAGGGCAGAAATTGTAATAATTCTCAGTCAAACAGAGCTCAACATTCAAGTATTAAAGTTCTCCCAAACAGAGTGAATGATGAAGGCATCAATTTGATTATTAAAATGTGAATTACACTTACCTTTACTTAACAATGGCGTGTTACATGAAAAGATGCATGATCCTCCACAATTGTGCTCACACAGAAAGTGATTTAATACAAGGCAAAAATTAGAATTAAAAAAAAAACCTGCAGCATCAATGGCCTGTTTCTGCACTGAAATTTCAATGTGGAATGAATCCAGACTGTTAAACTGTCTCAGAGCCTGCGGTTATGTAATGAATCCCACACTGTCAGAGTAGCAGTGACTGACAGATTCAGAATCAGTCTCCAGCACATGTCCATTACCAGACACTGACAGACACAGACTGTTACTGAACTCACTGACAGCACCTGATCCTGAATGACACGAATCAGTCTGACACACATATATGGTACGACTGATAGAGTCCAGAAATCATCACAAACCCACACAGACTGATGAATGTGCCCAGACTACACACCCCATATTAAAGAAAGGAAGTTACAGACCCACATTTTCTTACAGATTTTCCACATTACCATAGAGAATCACTGAATTTTACTAAACTAATCCTACACTCATATCCAGCACAAGGTCCTGGCAAACACAGAATGAGTTCCATATTCGCATCCAGCACCAGTATCTGACATAGGTAATCAACACAGTCAAACAGCCCTCTTCACCCCCACCCCCCCCCCCCCCCCACACACACACACACACACAGACTATTTGCACAACTGAAAGAAGCCACTTGCCCTGTCAAATCTGTACTGACTCTCCAAGTGAGTAACACACCTTGTTCCATCCGTCCACCTTCTCCCCACATCTCTGCACATTCTTCCTTTTCAGGCAATAATCCAATTCTTTCTTGAATGCCTTGATTGAAGCTGCCTCTAGCGCACTGTCCGGCCCCACATCCCAGATCATAACCACTCGCTGCATGAAAAGGTTTCTCCTCATGAATCTATTCCTCCTTTTCCCAATTTCCTTAAATCTGTTCCCTCTGCTTCTCAATCCTTCCCACAATGGGAACAGTTTCTTCTCTATCTACTCTGTCCAGATTCCACCTTATTCTGAATATTGTTATTAAATCTCTTTTCAACCTTCTCAGCTCCAAGGAAAGTGGTTCCAACTTCACCAGTTTATCTCAGGAACTGAAGCTCTTCATCCTTCACAATGTGTCTCATTTACACATGCTCGAGGCTACACACATTCATATGGAGGGCCCTGTTCTCCACAGGCAAAAGGAACGTGTCCAGGCACTGTGCCTATGTTGAATTGAACAGAAGTATACAGGGCTAAGTTTTCTTTGTGCCCTCCCCATGACAACGTCTTGACCAATTAGAGTTCACTTGTCAACGATCAGCATCCTTTTTTTCCAGTACTTGTTCCTCCCTTTGACATTTGGCATTCTTGCATTTGTTCTTATGAATGCAAAATCAAAAGCTTCAACAGGCTGTCTCTTTGTTTGGCAGTTATAGAATGGGTAAAGCACATAAGGAGACCAGTCTGCCCATTGATCTGTACCTACTCTATTCAAAAGCAACTCAGCTACTCCCACTCACCCATCACGTCCCTATAGCCTTGTTTTTATTTCTCTTTTCTGTTAATTTCTCCTTTTTCTGTGTCTCTCGTGCCCATCAAACTAAAATAACCGATCCACACGGAAAGAATGTGTTCCCTTCATAAACACCAGTCATATCCCCTCAAAATCAATGCTTCGCAGGGTTCATTGTCTAAGGCAATGCTGCTGACAGCTTGTTTCAAGAACAATATTGATAACTCGACATCAGCTTCATTCAGCAACACTGTTACAAAGCAGCTTTAATCAATCCTTTGTTGTATCTTAGGATCTATCCCACTCCAGTCAGCTCCAATTCTCTTCTTCATTACCCTTTCCATTCTCAGATTTAGTTGTCCTGAGCTGTCTGGTCCCCAATCCAATTCTCCTATTGAAATATAAGTGTTTTCATTTGATTCAACTTCTGAAATGAGCAATTAACTAGTTTGGGTTCAGTTTCCTTCTTTTAATTCTGAGGAGCTGCTGTTGGTTTGCTTGGATTCAAAAATCATTTTCCAAGTTCAGGTTGTAAATCCTGGAAAAACATCCAGAGGGTCAGTGATCACTGGTGGCTGCAGGAGATGAGTTTTTTTATTAATTCACAGGAAGTGGGCCCAGTTCTAATTGCACTCTCACAGACACCACCATTAACTAACAGAATTAATCCCAATCTCTCATACAGCACCACTGACTGACAGAATTAATCCCACTATCACACACAGCACCACCGACTGACAGAATTAATCGCACTCTCACACACAGCACCACCGACTGACAGAATTGATCCCACTCTCACACACAGCACCACCGATTTACAGAATTAATCCCACTCTCTCACACAGCACCACCGACTGACAGAATTAATCCCAATGTCACACACAGTACCACCATGTGAAATTATGAATCCCACTCTCACATAGAGTATCACCAATTGACAGAATTAATCGCACTCTCACATAGAGTACCACCGACTGACAGATTGAATCCCACTCTCCCAGACAGCACAGAGGATAATCAGATGCAGAATTGGTTTGAAAGATTCCAAGGTACTGAGAATGCAAAAATAAATCGCACAGACACCATCAGAGAGTGAGTAAATCTCACACTCACACTCAGTGTGTCAGAGAGTGACTAAATCCCACACATACACACTGTATCAGAGTGAGTAAATCCCCCACACACACTGTATCAGAGAGTACGTAAATCCCACACACACACACATACTATCAAAGAGTGAGTAAATCCCCCCCCCCCCCCCCCCCGCCACACACACACACACACACACCCACTGTATCAGAGAGTGAGTAAATCCCACACTCTCACACTGTGTCAGAGAGTGAGTAAATCCCACACTCACACACATTCCCAGAGATTCACAGTTCCGGAAGGAACCCACACTCCCCCACAGTTCCTCTGTGGAGACGGGTCCCTCACACCGACAGCCAGGCGACATTTCCCGGTGCATCTGAAAAACTGGTCCTGGAGAGATTCTTTGTCAAAGGTATTTCCTGATTGTAGCTTGTGATTGGCGGAAAGGCTTCAATCTGATTGGTCTACTTACATCTTCACTCAAATGAACCCCTGATAAGTGATGTGGCAACTTTCAAAATGTCCAATCACAATCATTGCTTTCCCAATTCCTCATTAGCATAGTTCTGTGGGACTGTCTATTTAATCAGCGCTCGGAAGGGGTTTACTTTATTTCTGTGCGAAATTGAAGATGGCTGATGAGAAGAAACCAACATCGAAACCAGCTCCCAAGAAGGGAGCGAAGAAAGTGATTAAGAAACCGGGAACAAAGGGCGGCAAGAAGCGGCGAAAGTCGAGGAAGGAGAGTTACTCCATCTACATCTACAAAGTGATGAAGCAGGTTCACCCCGACACCGGCATCTCCTCCAAGGCCATGAGCATCATGAACTCGTTCGTGAACGATATTTTCGAGCGCATCGCGGGTGAGGCTTCCCGCCTGGCCCATTACAACAAGCGCAGCACCATCAGCTCCCGGGAGATCCAGACCGCCGTGCGCCTGCTGCTGCCCGGGGAACTGGCCAAGCACGCCGTGTCGGAAGGGACAAAGGCGGTGACCAAGTACACCAGCTCCAAGTAAAACTCGCCATGGACTGAAAAACATCCCAAACACAACGGCTCTTTTAAGAGCCACCCACAATCTCTGTGAAAAAGCTGTACCTGGCTCCTTCCTATTCGATGGTTAGAATGTAAAATAGAAAAACTTCCACTGCTGTTTGTGTCTCCTGTCCTGTAATCCAAACACTGACCCAGAATTCACTCATTGCCTTCGCTTTGTGCTGAAAGCTGTTATTATTCTGTTATTTTCACAGCTCCTAAATGACCTCATTAGCGGCTGTTTTTCGCGGTTAACGGTCCCTTCTCTCAATTCCTGAAATGTTCATTGATTCATCATTTTATTCACAGTAATTCTCCGCAATGTAACAGTCCGGAGTGGGATTATTACAGAGCGGAATAAGGACAGTGTGAGGACTCGATCCGACTCCCTGTTTTCAGTGAAGGACACTGGGTTCTGATTGAAGACTAAACGGAGTGTTTTCCTTCTGGGAATGCTGTGAACAGGGATTGATTCCCGCCCGGGACAGTTAGAAAGCGATAGGAGAATGAAGCACATTGAAAGAAAATGTTAAAGTCGCGCCTGCGATTGGTGACGGGAAGAGCTGAATAAAAGCAAATCAATAGAAGGGATTTGAAATCTCTGACTAAGGACGACATTGATTTGAATTCGCTCCTTTCCCACAATGAAATTGGCGGGCTTTTGGAAATGGACAAATTCTCTGCTTCTGCCGGTTGTTGTGGGGAAATCCCGCCCTCTTCTGTTTCCAGTGAGCTGATTGGTGAAGAATATAGGCAAATGAGGTGAATAGAGCAGCGGCCAATCAGAGGAGCTGTCAGTTTATAAGAACAGTCAATGCTGGAGAAATTGCTGATTCTTTGTGAAAGTGTTTGCGAGATTGTGCAAATGTCTGGAAGAGGAAAGGGCGGCGGGAAAACTCGGGCCAAGGCCAAATCTCGCTCCTCCCGGGCTGGACTGCAGTTCCCGGTGGGCCGTGTTCACAGGCTCCTGAGAAAGGGCAACTATGCTGAGCGTGTGGGTGCCGGAGCCCCGGTCTATCTGGCTGCTGTGCTCGAGTATCTGACCGCTGAAATCCTGGAGCTGGCCGGGAACGCGGCCCGGGACAACAAGAAGACCCGCATCATCCCCAGACACCTGCAGCTGGCCGTCCGCAACGACGAGGAGCTCAACAAGCTGCTGGGAGGGGTGACCATCGCTCAGGGCGGGGTGCTGCCCAATATCCAGGCCGTGCTGCTGCCCAAGAAAAGCAGCGCTGGGGCCGCGAAGAGCAAGTGAAGCGACCATTCTTTAATCTGATAACCCAAAGGCTCTTTTCAGAGCCACTCACTTTATCTGAAAAAGGGCGACCTGGTGTCTATCGGTCAGATTCTGCACTGTTATTCACAGTACAGCTGTTTCCCACGTTGTCTTATCGATCCGAAGTGTTCTCTGTGCACGGAATTATTGACACAAACAGTATTTTGATGTTTGCAACTTGCTGCTATTTATTGGGGAAACTATCCCAGTGAACTGAAATGATCCTATTTCCAATATCATTTCTTTGAAATGTGAGTCTGTGATGCAACTGATAATTGCATTGTCTTTAATCATGAATTTTCAGAGCCACTCACTTTATCTGAAAACAGGTTGAATTATTATCTGTCCTCATGTGCAAGTGTCTCTGCAATGACTATATCTGTGCGAGTGGGTTTCTGAGAGACACGTTTCATACTCTGAACCTCATTGACATCAATTCCGAGCTCAGCTGTGAATACCACTATTCATAGAGAAAGTATATTAGGGGAAGAAAGTCTAGTAATCTGATATGATCGCAGATCCAATCAAACCAAAAGAGACAATGCTTGAACATCTCAGCCGGTCTGGCAGCATCTGTAAGGCGAGAAAGGAGCTGACGTTTCGAGTCCAGATGACCCTTCGTCAAAGCAGATCCAATAAATTTGTTCTCAAATTGTCTGCGCTACAAATGTTAACCATGATGTGGAGTTGCCGGCGTTGGACTGGGATAGGCACAGTAAATAGTCTCACAACACCAGGTTAAAGTCCAACAGGTTTATTTGGTCGCAAATGCCATGGTTGCTGTGGCAGGGTTGTGTGGTGTCGTGGTCACTGTTCTGAAGGCTGGAGGCTGGGTAGTTAGCTGCGGACAATGGTCTGTTTGAGGTTGTGCGGTTGTTTGAAGGCAAGAAGTGGGGGTGTGGGGATGGCCTTGGCGAGATGTTCGTCTTCATCAATGACATGTTGAAGGCTGCGGAGGAGATGCCGTAGCTTCTCCGCTCCGGGGAAGTACTGAACGATGAAGGGTACTCTGTCCACCGTGTCCCGTGTTTGTCTTCTGAGGAGGTCAGTGCGGTTTTTCGCTGTGACGCGTCGGAACCGTCGATCAATGAGTCGAGCGCCATATCCTGTTCTTATGAGGGCATCTTTCAGCGTCTGGAGGTGTCTGTTGCGATCCTCCTCATCCGAGCAGATCCTGTGTATATGGAGGGCTTGTCCGTAGGGGATGGCTTCTTTAACATAGAACATAGAACATAGAAAGTCACAGCACAAACAGGCCCTTCGGCCCACAAGTTGCGCCGATCACATCCCCACCTCTAGGCCTATCTATAGCCCTCAATCCCATTAAATCCCATGTACTCATCCAGAAGTCTCTTAAAAGACCCCAACGAGTTTGCCTCCACCACCACCGACGTCAGCCGATTCCACTCACCCACCACCCTCTGAGTGAAAAACTTACCCCTGACATCCCCCCTGTACCTACCCCCCAGCACCTTAAACCTGTGTCCTCTCGTAGCAACCATTTCAGCCCTTGGAAATAGCCTCTGAGAGTCCACCCTATCCAGACCCCTCAACATCTTGTAAACCTCTATCAGGTCACCTCTCATCCTTCGTCTCTCCAGGGAGAAGAGACCAAGCTCCCTCAACCTATCCTCATAAGGCATGCCCCCCAATCCAGGCAACATCCTTGTAAATCTCCTCTGCACCCTTTCAATGGCTTCAACATCTTTCCTGTAATGAGGTGACCAGAACTGCGCGCAGTACTCCAAGTGGGGTCTAACCAGGGTCCTATAAAGCTGCAGCATTATCTCCCGACTCCTAAACTCAATCCCTCGATTAATGAAGGCTAGTACGCCATACGCCTTCTTGACCGCATCCTCCACCTGCGAGGCCGATTTAAGAGTCCTATGGACCCGGACCCCAAGGTCCTTCTGATCCTCTACACTGCTAAGAATGGTACCCTTCATTTTATACTGCTGCTCCATCCCATTGGATCTGCCAAAATGGATCACTACACACTTATCCGGGTTGAAGTCCATCTGCCACTTCTCCGCCCAGTCTTGCATTCTATCTATGTCTCGCTGCAACTTCTGACATCCCTCCAAACTATCCACAACACCACCTACCTTGGTGTCGTCAGCAAACTTACCAACCCATCCCTCCACTTCCTCATCCAGGTCATTTATGAAAATGACAAACAGCAAGGGTCCCAGAACAGATCCCTGGGGCACTCCACTGGTCACTGACCTCCATGCAGAGAAAGACCCCTCCACAGCCACTCTCTGCCTTCTGCAGGCAAGCCAGTTCTGGATCCACAAGGCAACAGCCCCTTGGATCCCATGCCCTCTCACTTTCTCAAGAAGTCTTGCATGGGGGACCTTATCGAACGCTTTGCTGAAGTCCATATAGACCACATCCACCGCTCTTCCTTCGTCAATGTGCTTGGTCACATTTTCAAAGAACTCAACCAGGCTCGTAAGGCACGACCTGCCCCTGACAAAGCCGTGCTGACTACTTTTGATCATACTAAACTTCTCTAGATGATCATAAATCCTGTCTCTCAGGATCCTCTCCATCAACTTACCAACCACTGAGGTTAGACTCACCGGTCGGTAATTTCCCGGGCTGTCCCTGTTCCCTTTCTTGAATATAGGGACCACATCCGCAATCCTCCAATCCTCCGGAACCTCTCCCGTCTCCATCGACGATGCAAAGATCATCGCCAAAGGCTCCGCAATCTCCTCCCTCGCCTCCCACAGTAACCTGGGGTACATCCCATCCGGTCCCGGCGACTTACCAACCTTGATGCCATTCAATAGTTCCAACACATCCTCTTAACGTGTTTAGGGTGGAAGCTGGAGAAGTGGAGCATCGTGAGGTTATCCATGGGCTTGCGGTACAGTGAGGTGCTGAGGTGATTGTCCTTAATGGAGATGCATGTGTCCAAGAATGCAACCAATTCCGGAGAGTAGTCCATGGTGAGTCTGATGGTGGGATGGAACTTGTTGATGTCATCATCTTGTTGTTGCAGTGATTGTTCACCATGAGTCCAAAGGAAGAAAATGTCATCGATGAATCTAGTGTATACCATCGGTTGAAGGTCCTGTGTGGTGAAGAAGCCTTGTTCGCACCTGTGCATGAAGATGTTGTAAGAAGTTTAACAACACCAGGTTAAAGTCCAACAGGTTTATTTGGTAACAAAAGCAAAAGTGTGGCTTTTGCTACCAAATAAACCTGTTGGACTTTAACCTGGTGTTGTTAAACTTCTTACTGTGTTTACCCCAGTCCAACGCCGGCATCTCCACATCATGAAGATGTTGGCATATTGAGATGCGAATTTGGTCCCCATGGCTGTTCCGTGTGTCTGGATGAAGAACTGGTTGTTGAAGGTGAAGACATTATGGTCCAGGATGAAGCGGATGCATTGTAAAATTGCATCTGGAAACTGGCAGTTGTCAGCGTTGAGTACTGAGGCCGCTGCAGCAATGCCATCATCGTGGGGGATGCTGATGGGGGTTGCTACGGCATCCCCTCCGGAGCTTTCAACATGTCATTGATGAAGACGAACATCTCGCCAAGGCCATCCCCACACCCCGACTTCTTGCCCTCAAACAACCACACAAAGTCAAACAGACCATTGTCCGCAGCAAACTACCCAACCTTCAGAGGAACAGTGACCACAACACCACACAACCCTGCCACAGCAAGCATGGCATTTGCTACAAAATAAACCTGTTGGACTTTAACCTGGTGTTGTTAAAACTCTTACTTATTTTATTGAATCAGACCTAAAAAATGAAACAAATTTCCAACCAGTCAATGTCTGTCTGAGAACTGGCAAGGAATAGGGCTGACATTGAAACGGTTCAGATTTAATTAATTACAGCAAATTGATCCTTTAGTGTAATGCTTTCAGAGGAACTGTCATAGTTTCTTAAAAGATCAGTTGCGCTTGTTTTTTGTTTGTTCAGTAATTTTGTGAATCTATTTGGAGCGGGTGCAGTTGGTCAGTATCTGTGCCTCTTGCTTGGCCAGCTCCGCGGCAGCAGCAGCTCCATTCCTGTCCAGATGTGTGGGCACAAATAGCAAATCCGAATTATTGTTCACTGCTGCCATCTCCTGGCTGAACGCGAGTTGTGCAGCAAGCTAACCGTTCATTCAGAACCCTTATAGATTGAAGACAGGAGTGAGCGATGGTGGTATAGTGGTGAGCATAGCTGCCTTCCACGCAGTTGACCCGGGTTCGATTCCCGGCCATCGCATTGAAAATTTATTTAGAAACTTATCCACGGTCTGCGTTTTAAACTGAGTGGACAAAAACAGTTCAAACGCAAACTTCGACGACAAAGTAAAGCAGTTTTATTTTTCGGACATAAAATTCGGGTTCAATTCTTTTTTATGAAAAGTTATTCAAATAGAAGAAGAAATCTCTGAACTAATAAATGAGTTCTCAATCAGAGACAAATATATAAAAAGGGGAAGGAACACATTTAACTCACTGATTGTAATCTCAATAATCTTGGTGCCTGATGATGTAAATATAAACGTTACTGGGGTGGTTGCATCATTCTGACAAATAAGTAGTTGTAATGGCCGAGTGGTTAAGGCGTTAGACTTCAAATTCAACGAGGGATTTTCCGCGCAGGTTCGAACCCCGCTCGCAGCGAGTATGATTGAAGCTGTTTACTCGGCTTTCCCAGGCACCTACTGACGTGAGAGTGAAATGCAATTTCCAGTTGTAAGTACTCTGAGTGTTGTAAACTCTAGGCCTGTTGCTGGAAGGTGAGATTCGACAGGGCATGAGGGTGCAGTGCCAGAATCAAGCATAAACTAAACAAGCTACAGCTTAGGGCCTCACAATCCGCAGGGGCCTCACAAAATTTCAGAAGGTTTCCAATGAAGAGAACATTTAAGGAGTGGATACCAGAAAAGAAAAAGAAAGCACCAGCTTGAAGAGCAACTCAAAAAATTACCAAAATCTATGAGAGAGATCAAGCCAGCCAAATGATAAATATGTAATTGGTAAATGCACTCATTTGAAAATAATTTGTATTTTTCAATTTAAATACCTTGCTATTAAATAATTAAAAGGTTTTCAATTCTTTTATGGCGACCCAAGGTCCTGTTTTGGCACGCACCTTTGTGAGACCTTTTGGTGTAACTTTTTAACAAGGGGCCTCCAAGCTTTATATAGCTTAGGGCCTCACCAAGTCTAAATCCGGCACTGCCTGGCTGTGACAAGATCGGTGGAAAAACCTCAATCTGTGCTGCAACCTTTCTGAGGTTCTTTCTATGATTGTTTGTGTTTCGATATTTGATGAAAGTGAGAACTGAAAATAGATATCTGACCCGTGCAAAAGTTACTGCTGCTTCACTCAGCTCAACTCAAGGAGCAGTGCATGGATTGGGCTGTTTCTGAATGTCACAAAATTGTTTGACATCCGCTCCAATCACCCAATGAGCAGAAGCAGATTGGTGTATTACTGAAATGATCTCAAACATTGTTTGTGCTGATAATTTTTCTTTTACGATGGTTCCTAATAATTAGTGTTTGAAAAATTATATTGATAGATTTTATATATTTTATTTCATCTGTTCCTCAGTTAAGTCAGTTATTTTTCTGTTTGCAGGCAGATATTTGAAGGAACCAAATGATTCCTCGATGCAAGCACAATTTCATCAAGCCAGTTCCAACACAAAGCAGTTCCAGTCTCACTCACAAAGCACAGAAATACTGCCAGCTCATTGTCACAAAGAGAAGTATTCAGCCCCAAAGGAAGAGACAACTTTTAATCCAAGAATTGAAAAGCACGAGAGGCTGATTTTTTCTCATTTCCCTCCAAAATAGGACCATAGGATCAGGAGTGGGCCATTCAGCCCATTGAGCCTGCTCCACCATCCAATCTGATCACACACTTCAATGCCTTTTTCCTACTCGATCTCCAGATCCCTTTATGTTATTGGCATTTCAAAACCTGTTAATGTGTATTTTAAAAATACTCAATGACTAAGCTTGCACAATCCTCTGGGCTAGAGAATTCCAATGTCCCCCAGCTTACTGAGTTTTAAAAAAAAACTCTGATCTCTGTCTAAATGTGGTACCCCTAATTTTGAAATTGTGTTTCTTGGTCCTAGACAGTCATGATGTGGAGATGCAGGCGTTAGACTGGGGTAAACACAGTAAGAAGTCTAACACCAGGTTGAAGTCCAACAGGTTTATTTGGTAGCAAAAGCCACTAGCTTTCGGAACAGGCTGTTCCTTCATCAGGTGGGTGGGAGTTCTGATCAAACAGGGCACAAAGACACAAACTCAATTTACATGAATAATTATTGGAATGTGAGTCTTTACAGCTAATCAAGTCTCAAAGGTACAGACAATGTGAGTGGAGGGAGCATTAAGCACAGGTTGAAGAGATGTGTATTGTCTCCAGACAGGACAGCTAGTAAGATTTTGCACATCCAAGCAAGTTGTGGGGGTTACAGATAGTGTGACACAAACCCAGTTATTTGTTCTAGCTGTCCTGTCTGGAGACAATACACATCTCTTTAACCTGTGCTTCATGCTCCCTCCACTCACATTGTCTGTGTTGTCAGACTTCTTACCTAGACAGTCAACCAGGGGATGCATTTTACCTGCACATACCCTGTCTATGTTGTTAAGTATTATGTCAGATTCAGTGATGTACAGGACCAGTTTCTTCATAGAAGAGTCCTGCCATTGCTGCACACATCTGGCGAACATTAATTGCTTTCTCTCTATGGCAGTAATAAGAACAAAGACGAACAAAGAAAATTACAGCACAGGAACAGGCCCTTCGGCCCTCCAAGCCTGCACTGACCATGCTGCCCTACTGAACTAAAATCCCCTACTCTTCCGGGGACCATATCCCTCTATTCCCATCCTATTCATGTATTTGTCCAGACGCTCCTTCAAACTCACTATCGCATCTGCTTCCACTACCTCCCCCCGGCAGCGAGTTCCTCTGTGTAAAAAAAAAAATTACATCTTCTTTAAATCTATGCCCCCCAGGAATTGATTCTTCTACCCTGGGAAAAAGCTTCTGATCATCCACTCTGTCCATGCCTCTCATAATCTTGTAGACTTCTGTCAGGTCGCCCCTCAACCTGCGTCATTCCAATGAGAACAAACCAAGTTTCTCTAACCTCTCCTCATAGCTAATGCCCTCCAACCAGGCACCATCCTGGTAAATATTTTCTGTACCCTCTCCAAAGCTTCCACATCTTTCTGATAGTGTGGCGACCAGAATTGAACACTATCTTCCAAGTGCGGCATAACTAAGGTTCTATAAAGCTGCAACATGACTTGCAATTTTTAAACTCAATGCCCCAAATATTCTTACTAATGTAAGGCGGGCAAAATTGCAAAGAACACTAGTTATGGTCTAACCAAGCTGCTATACAGTAAAAGTAAGACTTCACTCCTGGAAAACTCAAATCCTCCTGCAGTAAAGGCCAACATACCATTTTCAATGAGGACATCCAGGTCCCTTCATACATCTACACTTTTGAATATCTTACCATTTAAGAAATACTCTGCACTCCCCTCGTATCAACGTGGAAAACCTCATATGGTGGCACAGTGCCAGGGACCTGGGTTCAATTCTGGCCTCAGGTCACTGTCTGTGTGGGGTTTGCACATTCTACCCATATCTGCATGGGTTTCCTTCAGGGGATTGTCAGGGGGACTAGCAGGGTAGGAATATTGTCAATGCATGCTTGATGGGCCGACTGGACTCATTCTGCACTGTCAGAACACTATTTTTCTATATTTTCCACATTTTATTCCATTTGCAAAGACTTTCCAAGGCCGCTTGATGCTGCTTTGTATCTTCCACATGACACATATTTCCACCGAGCTTTGTGTCATCTGCAAACTTGTCACTATTGCATTTGACCTACAGGTAGATACATCACAAGATTTTAAAGTCACCCACTCACAGATATAAAACACTGTCACATTCGTCACAAATTAACTAACAATTCATCACGAGAACAGACAAAAACTGTACAATAATTAATAAATTGCAACTAATTCACTCAGAATTTAGATAGAGAAACATGTTATATACAATCCAATTTTTCTCAATCAGTTAGACTGAAAGATGCAATGACGATTCCCTTACTACAATCTGTAGGAATTACTTACCAGGCTCTGTATCCAGATGTTACTATTCACAGGGCTATAAATTGAATATTATTCAATTGAAAAGAAAACAAATATCATGTATTACATTTTAAACAAGTAATTTCTAACAAAGTACCAGAATGCATGTAATTTTAAGGTTCAGAAGTATCTCACATTTGATACAACATCAGAGACACTTGTATAAAGATTGAGTCCTGCACTCACATAGATAAGAAGAGAATCACAGATGTAAAATTAATGCTACATTCACAAACTCTCGAGAGACGGGCAGAAGAGCAAGGTTTTCCAAAATGTACGAGAGATGGTCCACTACGGTGTGATTCCTACATCCAAACGTTCATGAGGGAAATCATGAAACAAAATGATCTCAACACTCGCACAGTATCAGCAAGTAACATTTGTAGAACGAATCTTGCAGTCATACACAGCACCACAGAGAGATACAGTAGGAAAAGTACATCCAGATGTTGTACCGGAGACTGATGCATACAGTATGAATCGGACACTCATGTAGTTGCTCAATGACTGAGGATGGCAGAACTGAAATCAAACTCTCGTTGACTTCAAGACACTTAAGGTGAAACCAAAATTGTACACAGTATTCCTGCAGAGGTCTCACTAACACCGTGTAAAATTGCAACAAAATCTCCATAGTTTTGAATTCCATCCCCTTTACAGTGTTGGCCAGAATGCCCTTTGCCGCCTTAACTATTAGTTGAATCTGCCTACTAGCTTTTTTTACATTCTTGCACTAGAAACCTAGGTCCATCTGTACTTCACTCACCTGCAGCCTCTCTCCATTTAGATGATAATCTACCTTTTGTTTCTTCCTGCCACAGCACATGAGCTCACACTTACCCACATTAAACTCCATTTGCTAGATTTTCACCCAATCACCCAATCTATTTCCATTGCAGATTCGCAATATCCTCATTAAAACCTGCCCTTTCATCTATCTTTGAATAGTTGGCAAATTTGGAAACCTTACATTCCATTCCTTCTTCCACTTTAATAGTGTAAATGATCAACAATTGCAGGCCAAGAAATGATTTCTATGATACTTCATTAGTTACATATTTGCACTTTGAAAATAATCCATTTTTTCCAACTCTGTTTTCTCTGTGATAGGCAGGTTTCAATCCGTGCTAACACACTTTCTGCAATTCTATGGACGTTTCCTTTATGCACCAGCCTCTTATGTGGTACCTTGTCAAATGTTTTTTTGGAAATCTATATACACTATATCTAGAGGTTGATCTCTATCATTTCTCCCTGTAACATCCTCAAAGAATTCAAGTAAACTTGTCAAACATGATTTACATTTTGTAAAACCATGTTGACTCGGTTTGATTACATTCAACTTTCCAAAATGATTAGCTATTTCCTCATTGATTATTGACACCAGTGTCTTGCTAATAATAGCTGTGAAACTAACTGGCCTACAGCTCCCACCTTCTGTCATTTTCCCTTTCTTAGCAACCGAGTCACATTGGCTGTGTTCCAATCTTCTGGTAACTTCTTGGTACTGAGTGAGCTAGAAGCTGGGTCAATGAGTATGGGTAGATTGATAATCAATAAAGGAATCAAGGATTATGAGGATAGGGTGAGATAGTGAAATTTGGATTATCATGTCGGATCACTCATTGAATGGTGGAGCAGAATTGAGAGTCTGAGTGGCCTACTCCTGCTCCTAATTTAATTGCTATCCCATCCTTTCTAAAAGATTGTAGCATTTTCCCTGCTGTTGATGTCAGGCTAATGGGTCTGTGGTTTTCCCTTCTCTCTCTTCTTCAAGTAATCAGTTTATATTTACCACCTTTCAATCTGCAGGAACCATTGCCAAATCTATAGAATTTGGAAAGATGACTACCAATGTATCCAACATCTCCAGTTTAAGTTTATTTATTAGCGTCACAAGTAGGCTTACATTAACACTGCAATGAAGTTACTGTGGAAATTCCCTCGTTATCACACTCTGGTGCCTGTTCGGATACACTGAGGGAGAATTTAACATAGCCAATGCCTGTCTTTCGGACTGTGGGAGGAAACCAGAGCAGCCGGAGGAACGTCATGCAGACACGGGGAGAACATGCAGACTCTGCACAGACACTGACCCAAGCCGGGAATTGAACCCAGGTCCCTGGCACTGTGAGGCAGCAATGCTAATCATTGTGCTGCCCCTCATGTCCGGCAGCTCTGGGATTCAAACCTACACCCCCAGAGACTGCAACCTTAATCCAGCACCTTAGACCGGCCACGCTACCACCCCTTTCAAAACTCTGGAATTTACATCAGTTTATGGAGATTTATTAAATTTCAACCCCATTAATTTCTCCAGTTTTTTTTCACTAATACTAACCTCTTTCAGTTCCTCATGCTCACTACTCCCTTGGTTCTCTCGTGTTTTTAGGGTGATTTCTGAATCTTCCTCCATGAAGACAGACACACATTTAGTTGATCTGCCATTTATCTGTTCCACATTATAAACTCTCCTGTCTCTGCCTGGAATTGATCACATTTGCCCTTGCTAATCTTTTCCTTTTCTAACTTCTATGGTTTTTATGTTTCTCACCAATCTGCTCTCATATTCTATTTTCTCTTTCTTTTTTTAGTTTCTTGGTCCCCCTTTACTGAATTCTAAAACATGTTCCCAATCCTGAAGCTTTTGACTATTTTGGGCAGGATACGAGTCCCTTCCTTTGATCTGATGGAATCTTCCACTGTCCTTCTTAGCCACAGTTGCTTCGCTTTTCCTGTTGGATTTTTGTTCCTTAAAGGAATCTATAATTGTTGTATATATGTGAAATTAAAGTCTCCCAAAATTCCCAGAGGACCATAATGTTAAGACCCAAGCCAGAAACTCCAAGGTATCTTGTCAAGTTAACCTCGACCCTAAATGTTACATTTGATTTTGGCAGTAGGGTGAGCATTATGTATTTCACTCCAGGTATGATTTAATTTTGATTTGATTTATTATTGTCACATGTATTAATATACAGTGAAAAGTATTGTTTCTTGCTCGCTATACACACAAAACATACCGTTCACAGAGAAAGAAACGAGAGTGTGCAGGATGTAGTGTTAAAGTCATAGCTAGGGTGTAGAGAACGATCAACTTAATGCAAGGTAAGTCCATTCAAAAGTCTGACAGCAGCAGGGAAGAAGCTGTTCTTGTGTCGGTTAGTACGTACCCTGAGGCTTTTGTATCTTTTTCCCGAAGGAAGAAGGTGGAAGAGAGAATGTCCGGGGTGCGTAGGGTCCTTAATTATGCTGGCTGCTTTGCTGAGGCGGGAAGTGTAGACAGAGTCAATGGATGGGAGGCTGATTTGCATGATGGATTGGGCTACATTCATGACAAGTTCTCCTTTACGCTTCCTGAAGTTGATGACAATCTCCTTTGTTTTGTTGACATTGAGGGACAGATTATTGTTGCCGCAACTACTTAAGTGACCCACTTAAGAACATAAGAACATAAGAAATAGGAGCAGGAGTAGGCCATCTAGCCCCTCGAGCCTGCCCCGCCATTCAATAAGATCATGGCTGATCTGACGTGGATCAGTACCACTTACCCGCCTGATCCCCATAACCCTTAATTCCCTTACCGCTCAGGAATCCATCCATCCGCGCTTTAAACATATTCAGCGAGGTAGCCTCCACCACCTCAGTGGGCAGAGAATTCCAGAGATTCACCACCCTCTGGGAGAAGAAGTTCCTCCTCAACTCTGTCTTAAACCGACCCCCCTTTATTTTGAGGCTGTGTCCTCTAGTTTTAACTTCCTTACTAAGTGGAAAGAATCTCTCCGCCTCCACCCTATCCAGCCCCCGCATTATCTTATAAGTCTCCATAAGATCCCCCCTCATCCTTCTAAACTCCAACGAGTACAAACCCAATCTCCTCAGCCTCTCCTCATAATCCAAACCCCTCATCTCCGGTATCAACCTGGTGAACCTTCTCTGCACTCCCTCCAATGCCAATATATCCTTCCTCATATAAGGGGACCAATACTGCACACAGTATTCCAGCTGCGGCCTCACCAATGCCCTGTACAGGTGCATCAAGACATCCCTGCTTTTATATTCTATCCCCCTCGCAATATAGGCCAACATCCCATTTGCCTTCTTGATCACCTGTTGTACCTGCAGACTGGGCTTTTGCGTCTCATGCACAAGGACCCCCAGGTCCCTTTGCACGGTAGCATGTTTTAATTTGTTTCCATTGAGATAGTAATCCCATTTGTTATTATTTCCTCCAAAGTGTATAACCTCGCATTTCTCAACGTTATACTCCATTTGCCATATCCTCGCCCACTCACTCAGCCTGTCCAAATCTCTCTGCAGATCTTCTCCGTCCTCCACACGATTCACTTTTCCACTTAACTTTGTGTCGTCTGCAAACTTCGTTACCCTACACTCCGTCCCCTCCTCCAGATCATCTATATAAATGGTAAACAGTTGCGGCCCGAGTACCGATCCCTGCGGCACGCCACTAGTTACCTTCCTCCAACCAGAAAAACACCCATTTATTCCGACTCTTTGCTTCCTGTCGGATAGCCAGTCCCCAATCCACTTTAACACACTACCCCCAACTCCGTGTGCCCTAATCTTCTTCAGCAGCCTTTTATGGGGCACCTTATCAAACGCCTTTTGGAAATCCAAAAACACCACATCCATCGGTTCTCCTCCATCAACCGCCCTCATCACATCTTCATAAAAATCCAACATGTTCGTCAAGCACGACTTTCCCCTCATGAATCCATGCTGCGTCTGATTGATCGAACCATTTCTATCCAGATGCCCTGCTATCTCCTCTTTAATAATGGATTCCAGCATTTTCCCTACTACAGACGTTAAGCTGACCGGCCTATAGTTACCCGCCTTTTGTCTCCTTCCTTTTTTAAACAGCGGCGTAACATTAGCCGTTTTCCAATCAACCGGCACTACCCCAGAATGCAACGAGTTTTGATAAATAATCACTAACGCATCCACTATTACCTCTGACATTTCTTTCAATACCCTGGGATGCATTCCATCCGGACCTGGGGACTTGTCCACCTTCAGTCCCATTAGTCTACCCAGCACTGCCTCTCTGGTAACATTAATTGTATTAAGTATTTCTCCTGCTGCCAACCCTCTATCGTTAATATTTGGCAAACTATTTGTGTCCTCCACCGTGAAGACCGACACAAAAAACTTATTTAAAGACTCAGCCATATCCTCATTTCCCACTATTATCTCCCCCCTCTCGTCCTCCAAGGGTCCAACATTCACTCTAGCCACTCTATTCCTTTTTATATATTTATAAAAACTTTTACTATCATTTTTTATATTAATTGCTAGCCTAGCTTCATAGTCTATCCTTCCTTTCTTTATCGCTTTCTTAGTCTCTCTTTGTTGTTTCTTAAATTTTTCCCAATCACTTGTTTCTCCACTATTTTTGGCCACTCTGTACGCAGCTGTTTTTATTTTAATACTCTCCTTTATTTCCTTCGTTATCCACGGCTGGTTCTCCCTTTTCTTACAATCCTTGTTTTTTGCTGGAATATATTTTTGCTGAGAACTGAAAAGGATCTCCTTAAAAATCCTCCACTGTTCCTCAGCTATCCTACCTGCTCTCCCAGTCTACCTTAGCCAATTCATCCCTCATCCTATCATAATACCCTCTATTCAAACAGAGGACACTGGTTTGAGACCAAACTTTCTCCTCTTCCATCTGAATCAGAAATTCGACCATATTGTGGTCACTAGACCCAAGAGGGTCCTTCACAATAAGATCCTTAATTCTACCTACCTCATTACACAATACCAGATCCAAAATAGCTCGTCCCCTCGTCGGTTCCGTAACATGCTGTTCATGGAAACTATCCCGACAGCATTCTAAGAACTCTTCCTCCATTCCACCCTTACCGACTTGAGTCTGCCAGTCAATGTGCATGTTGAAGTCCCCCATGATTATTGCCGTTCCGTTTTTACACGCATCCCTTATCTGCTTGTTTATAGCCCTCCCTACCTCAACATTATTATTTGGGGGCCTATATACCACACCTACTAGTGTCTTTCTCCCTCTACTATTCCTCATCTCTACCCATAATGATTCCACGTTTTGTTCCTCAGAGCCTATGTCATCCCTCAGTACTACCCTGATATTATCTCTTATTAATAGCGCAACCCCACCACCTTTTCCTTCCTGTCTATTCTTCCTAAACGCCTGATACCCCTGGATATTCATCTCCCAGTCCGGGTCACCTTTCAGCCACGTTTCTGTAATGGCCACTAGATCGTACCCACTTGTGCTGATTTGCACCATCAACTCATTCACCTTGTTCCGAATGCTTCGTGCATTCAGGCAAAGTGTCCTTATTCCAGCTTTTATCTGAACCCGCTTTGATGAGTCGCGAACACCCTCTCCCTCTACTCCCTTATCTAAATTACCACCTTCATTCACTTGCACCCTCTCCTCTACCATTAATTTTGTAATTCCCCTTACCCCTGCATCCTCCCCCCCATCAATTAGTTCCTTGATCCTAGTCAACTCTTCTAGCTCCCCTCCCCCCAACCTATCTAGTTTAAATTCTCCCCAGTAGCCTTAGCCAACCTACCGGCCAGGATATTGGTCCCCGTGTGATTCAAGTTCCACCCGTTTTTTGTATACAGATCACCCCTGCCCCTAAAGAGGTCCCAATGGTCCAGGAACCTGAATCCCTGCCCCCTGCACCAGTCCCTCAGCCACACATTCATCCTCCACCTCACTCCATTCCTGCCCTCACCTTCCCGTGGCACAGGCAGTAATCCTGAGATTACTACCTTTGCTTTCCTCTTTCTCAGCTGTCTCCCTAATTCCCTGTACTCCCTTTTCATGACCCCTTCTCCCTTCCTACCCACATCAGCGGTACCAATATATACCGCTACCTCAGGCTCCTCTCCCTCCCACCTCAGGATTTCCAGGACGCGACTAGCGACATCCTGGATCCCGGCCCCAGGGAGGCAGACCACCATGCGAGAATCCCGCCTACCTCCGCAGAAACGCCTGTCTGTCCCCTTCACCATCGAGTCCCCGATTAATACCGCCTTCCTCCTCTTTTCCTTAGCCCTCTGAGTTACAGGGCTGGACTCCACTGCGGAGACACGGCCACTGCTGCTTCCCCCAGGCGGGCTGTCCCCCCCAGCAGTACTCAAGCAGGAGTACTTGTTGTGCAGGGGCAAATCCACCGGGGTGCTCTCAACCACCCTAGCCTTACCCTTCCTGGCCGTCACCCACTTGGCCTCTTCCCGTGGCCCTGGTGTGACCACCTGATGATAGCTCTTGTCTATCACCTCCTCATTCTCCCTCATCAGCCTAAGATCCTCGAGCTGTAGTTCCAGCTCCCTAACACGGTCTCTCAGGAACCGCAGCTCGACACACCCCTCACAGATGTGGATGTCCGGGAGGCCAGATGCCTCCAGGACCTCCCACATCCTACACTGGGAACAACACATTGGTTTCACACTCATACTGGACACTTTATGTCAAGTAAGACAGTGAAAAGTTAATAAGAGTGTAAGGAAACAAAAACTCACCCCTGCTCGTCCAAGCCCTGTGAGCCAAAGCCCTGACAGCTCACTCAACTTCCCACTCACTCTGCTGCCCGCTACGATGCTGCCCGCTGTATACTTTGGTGCACTTTTAAACCCTCCAAAAACTTCCCGTGGCCACTCCTGGCCTGACTTCCGGTTTTGAAAAAAACCTCCGATTTTAAACCCAAAATTAACTGAAAAAATAAATAATTAATTACAGTCAGAAGACCCACTCTCTTACCCTCAGCCTGCTCCTGGGAACAATGAAGCTGAACCTCCAAGGTAAGCCCTTTTTAAACCCTCCAAAAACTTCCCCTGGCCACTCCTGGCCTGACTTCCGGTTTTGAAAAAAACCTCCGATTTTAAACCCAAAATTAACTGAAAAAATAAATAAATAAATAATTAATTACACTTGGAAGCTTTTATCAAACCAGGTTTATTTAAGGGCACAGTTAGAATATAACATAGAAGATTAACATAACTTTTACCAATTACAAGACTTAAACATGACACATGATAACTCCAAACAGCGAGTTGTCTCAGCTATTCCAATGTAAAGCATCATCCCACAGATATACTCCTTTCTTCAGTCTTCGTTAGCACAAAAACAAGTACGCTCACGTGATGCTGGGTTTTCAGCTGTGTGACACTAATGGACAGAAATCTAGGTCGGCAGCTTTCAGAGAAGGATATATTCTGAAAACAGCAAAACCTAAGAGAGGTAAACCCAGTCTTTGGCAGCTTCCAATAACAGCCACCCAGAGAACAGAATCTCCAACTCCAGAGAGGGGGGAAAACATGGCTGCCTCTCTCCGTTTCAAGCAGCTTCTGAAAAACCAAACTCAAACTGGATTTCTCTGTGAAAATAGCTGTCTGTCCGCACATGACCTGACTTGTCAATCACCCCCAAATCAAGCTCAACTCTGCAATCCCAGGGAACACTGAAACAGCAGCAGCACAGTGGTTAGCAATGATGCCTCATAGTGCCAGGCATCTGGCTTCAATTCCAGCCTGTGTGGACGTTCCCCACATGCATTTCTTCCAGGTGTTCCATTTCCTCCCACAGTCCAAAGATGTGCCGGTCAGGTGGATTGGCCATGTTAAAATGTCCGTTAGTGTCCAATGATATGTAGGTGAGGTGGATTGGCTATGCTAAATTGCCACTTAGTGTCAGGGGGTCAGCAGGGTAAATATTTTGGATTTGGGGATGGAGCCGAGGTGGGATTGTTCTTGGTGCAGGCTCAATGGTCTGAATGGCTCCTTATGCGCTGTAGGGATTCTATGGATTCTTCGATGAAATAGAAATAAATATTAAAATACATTTCTTAAAGGCACAGTATCATCACAATAGGCTGCTCTCCCCTTTGAGAGAGAGCCAACAGGTATTATGACAGGCTGATTTAACCCTGAGGGGTTAACCTCAGGCGAGGGGCAAGATTGAGAAGGTGTGACCTTCATGGGTAACGCCAGCTGGTACAGAATTTGATTCCATGCCGCTGTCATCATTCCGCATCATGAACCAGTGGTCCAGACAACTGAGCGAACTGACTATCTTGGCAATACGTAATATTTAATATTTAAATATTAGCTATTACCTGACTCCCATCATACCTTTAAATATAGTTTCCCAGTCCACCTCAGACAACTTGCCACTCTAATTTTGATAGTTTTCTTCAGTGAGAAACACCCAGATAAATTAAACAAAACAGAAATGTAACCACCACATCCCATCGTCATGGCAATGTGACAGGTTTCAAATGGGACCGAAATGTCTTCCAACTTCTAAACATGTTTTCATTCTGTAATCCTTGTGAATTTCGAAACCAGGTATCGCAACAAGTTTTAAAGAGCACCAGGCCACTGCAGGGAATGTTGTGGGACTGGCCAGTCCAGCGGAAAGATAACCTTTCCATTGACCAACTGTGAGAATGAACAAAATGCAGTGCTGGATGTAATTGAGAACAGAAACAATAACAGCAGAATCCACCCCCTGGAATCACTTGTGAATTTGGTGGTGTCTCAGCAGGTGTGATGAATTACAAAATCTGTCCCCACACTGGGAGCAGGCGAATGGCCTCTCCCTGGCGTCGACTCGCTGGTGTTTTTGTAGGTGGGACTGACCACTGAATGCCTTCTCCTGCTCAGAGCAGGTGAATGGTCTCTCCTCGGTGTGAACTCGCTGGTGTGAATGCAGTGTGGATTGATGTCTGAATGCCTTCCCACAATGAGAGCATGTGAATGGCTTCTCCCCAGTGTGAATTCGCTGGTGTCTCTGCAGAGCGCATGAACGAGTGAATCCCTTCCCACACTGAGAGCAGGTGAATGGCTTTTCTCCAGTGTGGAGCTGCTGGTGTCTCTGCAAAGTGGATGAATATCTGAATTTCTTCCCACACTGAGAGCAGATGAGTAGCCTCCCGCCAGTGTGAACTTGCTGGTGTAACTGTAGTTGGGATAACTGCGTGAATCCCTTTCCACACTGAGAGCAGTTGAACGGCCTCACCCCAGTGTGAACTCGCTGGTGTGAATTTAGGTTCGATAACTGAGTGAATCCCTTCCCACACTGAGAGCAAGTGAAAGGCCTCTCCCCAGTGTGAACTTGCTGGTGTCTCAACATGTGGAATAACTGAGTGAATCCCTTCCCACACCGAATGCAAGTGAACGGCCTTTCCCCAGTGTGAATTCGTCGATGAGCTTCCAGCACAGATGGGAATCTGTATTCCTTCCCACAGTCCCCACATTTCCATGGCTTCTCCATATTTCGGTTCTTCTTCTGTCTCTCCAGGTTGGACAATCAGTTGAAGCCTTGACCACACACACAAGAAGTGTACGGTTTCTCCCTGCTCTGAATGGTGATATATTTATTCAAGCTGTGTAAGTGGTGACAATTCGTCCTGCAATCAGTGGACTGGAACACCTTCACTTGGGTGTGAGTCTGTCTTGATGGTTTTCCAGTCACATTGATGTTTCAAAACATTTGAAGCAGACAAACATTTCTCCTTCCAGATTCAAAGGCCAATGCTCTTCAGGACCCAAGGAATCGAGTGACTCTGTCAGATCTTAACGTGACATTTGAGATTTCTGTCTGTAATTCCTCCTCTTCTGATATCCTGTAAAGGGAGTTTACAAAAAACATCACTGTCAGTATCGGATAGAAATTCAAAAACAGACAATTCTGGTTTCTATGAAACATTCTTTCCTCTGTTGTTCCCCAAAAGCTGTAAATCTGCATTCCATACGCTCACCCCCCTTTTACACTCTGCTGCACGTAATATTCACCCTCCCAATTCTTGTAAAGGTGCTGAGTCATGTTGATTGACAGCTCCATGCTCATCGCTTCCTGTCCAGGGCACAAAAATCATAAGAAATATGAGGTTCCGTTGGCCATTCCGCCCACCAAGCCTGCTCAAGCATTTAATGAGATCATTGGCCAATCTACCTCAGCATAATTTTCCACACTGTCCCTCATCTCCCTTGATGTCCGCAACATCTCGGAATCTATCAAAGAACAAAGAACAATACAGCACAGGAACAGACCCTTCGGCCCTCCAAGCCCGTGCCGCTCCCTGGTCCAAACTAGACCATTCTTTTGTATCCCTCCATTCCCACTCCGTTCATATGGCTGTCTAGATAAGTCTTAAACGTTCCCAGTGTGTCTGCCTCCACCACCTTGCCTGGCAGCGCATTCCAGGCCCCCACCACCCTCTGTGTAAAATACGTCCGTCTGATATCTGTGTTAAACCTCCCCCCCTTCACCTTGAACCTATGACCCCTCGTGAACGTCACCACCGACCTGGGGAAAAGCTTCCCACCGTTCACCCTATCTATGCCTTTCATAATTTTATACACCTCTATTAAGTCTCCCCTCATCCTCCGTCTTTCCAGGGAGAACAACCCCAGTTTACCCAATCTCTCCTCATAACTAAGCCCCTCCATACCAGGCAACATTCTGGTAAACCTCCTCTGTACTCTCTCCAAAGCCTCCACGTCCTTCTGGTAGTGTGGCGACCAGAACTGGACGCAGTATTCCAAATGCGGCCGAACCAACGTTCTATACATCTGCAACATCAGACCCCAACTTTTATACTCTATGCCCCGTCCTATGAAGGCAAGCATGCCATATGCCTTCTTCACCTCCTTCTCCACCTGTGACGTCACCTTCAAGGATCTGTGGACTTGCACACCCAGGTCCCCCTGCGTATCTACACCCTTTATGGTTCTGCCATTTATCGTATAGCTCCTCCCTACATTATTTCTACCAAAATGCATCACTTCGCATTCATCAGGATTGAACTCCATCTGCCATTTCTTTGCCCAAATTTCCAGCCTATCTATATCCTTCTGTAGCTTCTGACAATGCTCCTCACTATCTGCAAGTCCTGCCAATTTTGTGTCGTCCGCAAACTTACTGATCACCCCAGTTACACCTTCTTCCAGATCGTTTATATAAATCACAAACAGCAGAGGTCCCAATACAGAGCCCTGCGGAACACCACTAGTCACAGGCCTCCAGCCGGAAAAAGACCCTTCCACTACCACCCTCTGTCTTCTGTGACCAAGCCAGTTCTCCACCCATCTAGCCACCTCCCCCTTTATCCCATGAGGTCCAACCTTTTTCACCAGCCTACCATGAGGGACTTTGTCAAACACTTTACTAAAGTCCATATAGACTACATCCACGGCCCTTCCCTCGTCAACCATTCTGGTCACTTCTTCAAAAACCTCCACCAGGTTAGTGAGGCATGACCTCCCTCTCACAAAACCATGCTGACTATCGTTAATCAGTTTATTCCTTTCTAAATGCGCATACATCCTATCTCTAAGAATCTTCTCCAACAACTTCCCCACCACGGACGTCAAGCTCACCGACCTATAATTACACAGGTTATCCTTCCTACCCTTCTTAAATAACGGGACCACATTAGCTATCCTCCAATCCTCCGGGACCTCACCTGCGTCCAGTGACGAGACAAACATTTGCGTCAGAGGCCCAGCGATTTCATCATCTCTGTCTTGAAAATATTTGATGACTGAGGCTCCACAGTCCTCTGGGTTAGAGAATTTCAAAGCTTCACCACATCCTTGGGTGAGGAAAACACCCACATCTTAGCTTTCACTCCATTTTCCCATCTGTTCCCCAACCTCTTGACTCAATCTAAAATCTGTCTAACTCATCTGTAAACACATTCAATGATCAACAGCCTCAACTGTTTTAAAGTTCATTTAGTCGTGTCACAAGTCGGTTTACATTAACACTGCAATGGAGTTAATGCGAAAATCCCCTGTTCGCCACATTCTGGTGCCTGTTTGTGTCCACTGAGGGAGAATTTAGCATAACTAATGCACCTAACCAGCACGTCTTTCAGACTGGTCCCTGTGGAAGAGAAATCCAAAGACTAACAACTCTGAGGGAAGAAATGACTGAAAATATATAATATAGTTGCAGTACAATATTGCTGTGCAACAGAACCATAAATATCTCGTGTATCATATAAGAATAATAGACATATCTCTGTCCTATAATTTATTGTACCCTTAAATGTCAGGGGAAGCCAGCACTTTAATTGCGAACATGAGGAAAGAGACCATCCTTTTCGCCAGACAAATAAATGAGTCAAGCTGAGGGAGCAAAGGATGTCAATATCTTTGAGAGAGAGAGATTTGGGCCAACCTTTCCAGAATCTGCATTCTCCCTGGATTCACTTCCTTTCCCTTCAGTTCTTGCAAGTTCCGCAATTTCCCCCCAGAATGAGAAAAGCAATGAAAAGAGGGAGAAAGGAAAGTGTTTTACTCACAGATGTTGGAGCCAGGAGGCAGTTTTGGTGTGTGAGAAGCTCAATCTTCATTCAGAGGGGCCGCTTTGCTGGGCAGGAATGAGCAGCTTAACAACCTCATTGTCCAGCTTCCGCATTCAGACAATGGGGAGCTCTGATTAGCTGGAGGACCAGCTTCCTTCCGGTCCTCCAGTTCTTCCCATGTTCACCTCAGCTCGGCGGGGTTGGGGGGGTCTGGGCGCACCGCCGCACATGCGCAGCTTCCCCATTCCCTTGGACATGCGCAGTCCTTCTGCCGGGGAGGGGGAGCTCACCGATCAGCCTCTCGCTCTGGCCGGAGCCGGCAGCCGGTTGCCTGGAAACCTTGGCTCGAGGTGGCGGAAGGGGGAATAAGGAGAAGGACGGAGCAGCCGTGTCCGCGCGCCGGGGCCTGCGCACCTAGTGACATCACCGCGAGCAGCGTGATTCCTACTGGCTGAGTCAAACAGGGCTCCATTGTGACGTCAAAATGCGGAAGTTGACCAATGATATTCAGACTGAATCTTCCTCCTTTGGGCAGCATGTGGGAGGAAAGCAATGTTTCCCCTTTTCCATTGCTGTTCCCATTCTGGATGAAATCAGTGACTTGGAGCAGCTGAAGGGAAAGGAAGTGAATCCAGTCGGTTTGTTATACACATTTTTAATCCAGTAATTTTGATTTGATTTATTGTTATATGTATTAATAGACAGTGAAAAGTATTGTTTCTTGCGCGCTATACAGACAAAACATACCGTTCACAAAGAAGGAAATGAGAGAGTGCAGAATGTAACGTTCCAGACATAGCTAGGGTAGAGAGAAATATCAACTTAATACAAGGTAAGTCCATTCAAAAGTCTGATAGCAGCAGGGAAGAAGCTGTCCTGGTTGGTAGGTGACCTCAGACTTTTGTATCTTTTTCCCGAAGGAAAAGGTGGAAGAGAGAATGTCCGGGGTGCGTGGGGTCCTTAATTATGGTGGCTCCTTTACCAAGGCAGCGGGAAGTGTAGACAGAGTCAATGGATGGGAGGCTGGTTTGCATGATGGATTGGGCTACATTCACAACCTTTTGTCGTGAACTTGCGGACTTGGGCAGAGCAGGAGCCATACCAAGCTGTGATACAACCAGAAAGAATGCTTTCCATGGTGCATCTGTAAAAGTTGCTGAGAGTTGTAGCTGACTTGCCAAATTTCCTTAGTCTTCTGAGAAAGTAGAGGTGTTGGTGGGCTTTCTTAACAATAGTGTCGGAATGGGGGGATCAGGACAGTTTGATGGTGATCTGGACACCTAAAAACCTGAAGCTCTTGGCCCTTTCTACTTCATCCCCATTGGTGTAGACATGTTCTCAGGGGCATGTTCATCTTTACGCTTCCTGAAGTCGATGACAATCTCCTTCATTTTGCTGACATTGAGGGAGAGATTATTGTTGCTGCACCAGTTCACCAGATTCTCTATCTCATTCCTATACTCTGTCTCATCGTTGTTTGAGATCTGACCCACTACAGTGGTGTCGTCAGCAAACTTGATAATCTAATTCAAGGGAAATTTGGCCGGACAGCCATAGGTGTAAAAGGAGTATAGTAGGGGGCTGAGAACACAGCCTTGTGGGGCAGCGGTGTGGAGGAGGTGTTGTTGCCTATACTTACTGATTATGGTCTGTGAGTTAGGAAGTTCAGGATCCAGTCGCAGAGCGATATGCCGAGGCCCAGGCCACGGAGTTTGGAGATGAGTTTCGTGGGAATAACAGTATTGAAGGCTGGGCTGTAGTCAATAAATAAGAGTCTGACATAGGTGTCCTTGTTATCTAGGTGTTCCAGGGTTGCGTGCAGGGCCAAGTAAATGGCGCCTGCTGTGGACCTGTTGCAGCAGTGGGCAAACTGTAGTGGATCCAGGTAGTCCGGGAGGCTGGAATTGATTTGTGCTATGACTAACTTTTCGAAGCACTTCATAATGATGGATGTCAGAGCCAGCGGCCGATAGTTGTTAAGGCACGGTGCTCGGTTTTCCTTAGGTACCGGGATGATGTTCATCTTCTTGAAGCAGATAGGGACGTCGAATTTTAAAGAGAGGTTGAAGATGTCTGTGAACAACTCCGCCAGCTGATCCACGCAGGATCTGAGTGCACGTCTGGGTACCCCATCTGGGCCAGTTGCTTTCCGTGGGTTGACCTTCAAGAAAGCTGCTCTGACATCTGCAATGGTGACCCCATTATTATTAATGTAGACATCTATCTGTCTGTCAGCCTACATGTAGATTTGCAGATGTGTGTCCTGGAGAGGAAGCAGGGAGTGTGGACCTGTCAATCAGCCTGAATCAGCACCTTCAGCAGAATTGAGTGAATGGTAGATGCAGCAGAGTGAGAATGGAGGGAGAGTCTGTTGGATAGAGATTTACAGCTTTTGGGGAATGAGAGCAGAAAAAAATGTTCCATAGAAAGTGGAATTGTCATACATTCAGATTAGACAGGAATTGGCGAATGTGGATTGGGAGCAGCTATTTGAGGGCAAATCCACGTCTGACATGTGGGAGGCTTTTAAAGGCCAGTTGATTGAAGTGCAGGATATGCATGCCCCCACAAAAATGAAGGATAGAAATGGCAGGATTCGGGAAATTGTAGGTTTAATTGAAATGAAAACAAGCCTCCAACAAGTCGAAGCAACTAAAAACTGATGAAGCCCTTGAGGAGGACAGAGAAAGTAGGAAGGAACTTAAACATGGAATTAGGAGGGCTGAACAGGGCCATGTCTTTAGTAAATAGGGTCAAAGAGAATCCCAAGGCTTTTTATGCATCTATTAGAAGAAAGAGAAAGAGTCGTCCCACTCAAGGACAGAGGAGGAAAGTTATGCGTGTAGCCACAGGAAGTGGATGGGATTCTTAATGAGTACTTTGTCTAAGTATTCACCAAGGAGAAGGACATGGCAAATGTTGAGGTCAGGGATGGGTGTGTGAATGCTCTAGAGAATATCAATATATTGAAGGGAGAAGTGTTGGATATCCTAAATTGCATTAAGGTAGACAAGTCCCCGGGACCGGATGGGATCTATCCCAGGTTACTGCGGGAGGCAAGGGAAAAAATAGCTGGGGCCTTAACAGATATCTTCACATCCACTTTGACCACAGGTGAGGTTCCAAGGACTGGAGAATAGCCAATGCTATTCCCTTGTTTCAGAAAGGAAGCAGGGATAATCCAGGAAATTGTAGGCCAGTGAGCCTGATGTCTGTGGTGGGGAAGCTTTTGGAGAAGATACTGAGGGACATGAGATATGCACATTTGGAAGAAAATGGACTAGTTAGTGACAGACAACGTGGTTTTATACAGAGAATGTCATGTCTCACCAACTTGATTCAGATTTTTTGAAGAGGTGACAATGATAAATTATGAGGAAAGAGCCGTGGATGTAGTTGATATGGAATTTGGTAAGGCGATTGACAAGGTTCCACATGACAGATTGGTACAATAACAAAAATCACGTGGGATTCGTGGTGGGCTGGTTAGATGGATACAGAGCTTGCTTGGTCATAGAAAACAGAGAGTAGCGGTGGAAGGTTGTTTTTTAGAATGGAGCTCAGTAGCTAGTAGTATTCCATAGAGATGAGTGCTGGGATCTGTTGTTTGCAGTATATATAAATGATCTGGAGGAAAATGTGGGTGGTCTGAAGAGTAAGTTTGCGGACGACACGAAGATTGGTGGAATTGCTGATAGTACCAGGGAGTGTCAGAGGATACAACAGGATATAGAAAATCTGGAGACTTAGGCACAGAAATGACAGGTGGAGTTTAATCCAGACAAATGTGAGCAGATGCATTTCGGAGGATCAAATTTAGGTGTGAATTACACTGTAAATGGCAGAACCTTAAGGAACATTAAAATACAGAGGATTTGGGCGTGCAGGTCCACAGTTCCCTAATAGTGGCAACACAGATAGCCAAGGTGATTCAGAAGTTGATGTGAAGTTTAAAACCTTGGTTCGGCAGCATTTGGAGTATTGTGTGCAGTTCTGGTCACCACACGACCAGAAGGATATGGAAGCTTTTGGGAGGGTGCAAAGAAGGTACACCAGGATGTTGTCTGTTCTCAAAGACATTGGCTATGAGAAGAGATTGACTAAACTAGGATTGTTTTCACTTGAAAAATGGAGGCTGAGGGGAGACCTAATAGAAGTCTACAAAATTATGAAAGGAATAGACAGTTTGTTTAGTCGGAGGTGTTTTCCCAGGGTGCAAGTGTCAATTACAAGGGGGCACAGGTTCCAGGTCAGAGGGGGAAGGTTTAAGGGAGATGTGTGGAGGAAGTTTTTCAAGCAGAGAGTGATGGGTGTGTGGAATGCGCTGCCAGAGGAGGTAGTGGAAGCAGGTACATTAGCAACATTTAAGAGGCATCTGGATGGGTACATGAATATGGAGGGATTACAGGGATATGGTTGTAGGAAGAGCAGAAGATTTTTTAAAGTTTAATTCGGGTATCATGATCAGCACGGGCTTGGAGGGCCGAAGGGCCTGTTCCTGTGCTGTACTTTCCTTTGTTCTTTGTTCTGAATTTCTGTCCTGTACTGACAGTCCTGATTTTTGTAAACCCCTCTTACAGGATATCAGAAGGTGAGGAATTACAGACAGCAATCTCAAACCAAAGTTCACATCAACTTCTGACCAAGTCACTCAATATATATCAGCTAAATATCATCAACCTTTGAATCTAGATGAAGAAATGTTTCTCGGTTCAGTCTGTTGCAGAAGACTTTAAACATCAGTGTGACTGGAGACACACACACACTCTACAGTGAGCTTGTTCCTGTGCGCTGACTGTAAAGAGCTTTAACCAATTACAGAGCCTGAACAAACATCGCACCATTCACAGCGGGGAGAGACCACAGACTGTGTTTGGCTTCAACTGATAGTCAAACCAGGAGTGACACAAGGACCCCGCACCATGGAGAAACAGTGGAAATGTGGGGACTGTGGGAAGGGATTCAGGTTCCCATCTCAGCTTGAAATTCATCGACGGACTCACACTGGAGAGAGGCCATTCACCTGCTCTGCGTGTGGGAAGGGATTCAATGATTCATCCAACCTGCGGACACACCAGCACATTCACACCGGGGAGAGACTGTTCAGCTGCACCATCTGTGGGAAGGACTTCACTCAGTTACCCAGCCTACTCAGACACAATGTCACTCACACCAATGAGAGACCCTTTAAATGCTCCGACTGTGGGAGGGATTTCAAAAGCTCTCAGGGACTAATGGCCCACCAGCGCACTCACACTGAGGAGAGGCCGTTCAGCTGCTCTCACTGCACAAAGAGGTTTAGAAAGTCATCCACTCTGCGGGTACACCAGCAGGTTCACAACAGGGAGAGACTGCTCATCTGCTCTGTGTGTGGGAAGCGATTCAGTACTTCATCGCAACTGCTGATACACCAGAGAGTTCACACTGGGGAGCGACCATTCAACTGCTCTGTGTGTGGGAAAGGATTCACTCGATTATCAACCCTGCAGAGGCACCAGCCAATTCACACCGGAGAGAGGCCTTTCTCCTGCACCGTGTGTGGGAAGCGATTCCGTCAGTCATCCCATCTGCTGACCCATCATGTCACTCACACCAGTGAGAGACCCTTCAAATGCTCTGACTGTGGGAGAGATTTCAAAAGTCCTCGGGAACTGATGTCCCACCAGCGCATTCACACTGAGGAGAGACTGTTCAGCTGCTCTCACTGCACAAAAATATTTAAAACGTCATCCCAACTGCAGGTACACCAGCGAGTTCACACTGGGGAGACACCATTCACCTGCTCCGACTGTGGAAAGGGATTCACTCGATTATTAAGTCTGCAGATACACCAGCCAATTCATGCTGGGGAGAGGTGCTAGATGTGTACTGCGTGTGTGAAGGGATTTAGTTATTCACTCCATCTGCTGCCCCACCAGCGAGATCACAGGTGGTGATTACAGGGGGTGGATTCTGCTCTCAATTACATCCAGGACTGTGTTTTATTCATTCTTTCAGTTGGTCATTGGGAAGGGTTACTTTCTGTTGGACTGTGATGGTCCAGAGCTGTCCACGAGCTGATCACACAGTAGCATGATGCTGAATAGTTAGCTTGATTGGATAAGTATGTAGTCAATTAATATTGTGATTGGTTTGTAACCAGGCAAGATGGGCTGAAGTAAATGTATAAGAATGTGTGGTTTGCTTTGTTTGATGGAGAGGTTGCATGGTGGGCCCAGTGACTTGCTCCCCGCCGGTGTAAAACAAAGACCATTTGATGATTGCAACTAACCTGAGTGTCGAGTAATTTGTCTTCAGTCATTCTTACCGAAAAAATTGGCATCACCAACAGGATATCGAAGTCATGTACCACCCACAGAGGATCGGGTGTCCTCATGTACCACCCACAGAGGATCGGGTGTCCTCATGTACCACCCACAGAGGATCGGGTGTCCTCACACACCACCCACAGAGGATCGGGTGTCCTCACACACCACCCACAGAGGATCGGGTGTCCTCATGTATCACCCACAGAGGATCGGGTGTCCTCACACACCACCCACAGAGGATCGGGTGTTCTCACACACCACCCACAGAGGATCGGGTGTTCTCACACACCACCCACAGAGGATCGGGTGTCCTCACACACCACCCACAGAGGATCGGGTGTCCTCACGTACCACCCACAGAGGATCGGGTGTCCTCACACACCACCCACAGAGGATCGGGTGTCCTCACACACCACCCACAGAAGATCGGGTGTCCTCATGTACCACCCACAGAGAATCGGGTGTCCTCATGTACCACCCACAAAGGATCGGGTGTCCTTTAAATTAAGACATTGTGCGCAATGAGCTAAAAACCAAATCAGTTTCATCATTGACAAGTTATGGACCAATGAGCTACTTCCCAACAATTGGCTCAGGTTAGCTTTGAACATTTTTGCTACGACAACGGATGAATGGACACCGTTCAACAATTACCAGGCAGGAGTGTTCCCTTCTTGTTGGGGAACACTTCAGCAGTCAAGGGCATTCAGCCTCTGATCTTCGGGTAAGCGTTCTCCAAGACACACGAGACATGACAACGCAGAACCGCTGAGCAAAAACCGATAGCCAAGTTCTGCACACATGAGGACGGCCTCAACTGGGATCTTGGGTTCATGTCACACTTTCTGTAACCCCCACAACTTGCTTGGGTTTGCAAAATCTCACTGACTGTCCTGGCTGGAGACAATTCACACCTCTTTAACCTGTGCTTCACCCTTTCTTCACTCACATTGTCTGCATCTATAAAGACTTGATTACCTGTTAAGATTCGCATTCCAACCATTATCTTGTAATTGAGTTTGTGTCTATCTGTGCCCTGTTTGTGAACTGAATTCTTCACTCACCTGATGAAGGGGCAATGCTCCAAAAGCTCGTGCTTCCAAATAATCCTGTTGGAATTTAACCTGGTGTTGTGAGACTACTTACTGAATATTTTTAAAGTATAAAAAAGGGGTCTTGAGAAACCAATTTGGTGGAGAGAGGCAGAGAGAGAGAGAGAGATGTTTCGAGAGGTTTTGAGAGCTGTTGGTTTTCCAAGTTATCCACGTATTCAGAGCCAATACTTCATGTCCTTGTCATCTGATTTACTTTGATTTATTATTGTCACATGTATTGGGATACGTGAGAAGTAGTGTTTCTTGCGCGCTATACAGACAAAACATGCCATTCATAGAGAAGGAAAAGAGAGGGTGCAGAACAAGAGGTAAATCTTTTAGAGCTGAGGTGAGGAGAAATGTTTTCACCCAGTGGGTGGTGAATGTGTGGAATTCACTACCACTGAAAGTTGTTGCGGCCAAAACGTTGTGTGATTTGAAGAAATTAGATATAGCTCTTGGGGTAAAGGAATCAAGGGATATGGGAGGATCGGGATATTGAATTCGATGATCAGCCATGATGAAAATTAATAGTGGAGCAGGGTCAAATGGCCACCTGCTTTCTATTTCCTATGTTTCTAGAATGTTGTGTTACAGTCATGGGGTGGAGAGAAGTCTGTTCAATTATTAATGTTAAGCTTTCTCTAATTACTGTGAATCAAAAATTTGCTTTTTATCTTCTTGACTTGTTACGTTTTTAATGGTTTTTGGCTAAGTCACTAGAACCTGGTGAGATTTATGATTAGGGTGGTTATTGCAAACAAGTGAGCCCTATAAATCTTAATTCAAATAAATCAAAGTTCTTACAAATGGAATGCTATCCTTTATTATGACAGAAATTAAACATAGAAGTAACAGTATAATGCTTCAGTTATACAGGGCATTGCTAATACTGCATCTTGAACACTGGTGCAATTTTGCTGTCCGATTTCAGGACAGGATATCAATGCATTGGAAGCCATTCAGAGGAGGTTTACTAGATTGATTCCAGAATTGGGGGTAAAACGGAACGCTAAACTCAACACAAACAGATGAGCTATGATCTAAATAAATGGTGGAGCAGACTCAAGGGGCAAAATGGCTCCTATGTCGTATGTTGGTCACAAATTCCTGAGAATGGTGAAACAAGGCTGGAAGATCCGCCTTGCATCAGGTAGGGGTAAAACGTCTCGGGGAACAATCACTGAAAGACAGTTCTGGGATTAAAGGTTGCCAGATGGAAAAGGAAAATAATGAAAATATACCCTCGGGGAAAGAATATTCACTTTGGACGGGTTTTTGGAGAATTCAGTGTTAACATTCTAAGGCAGAGTAAAATCATAGAATCATAGAAACCCGACAGTGCAGAAAGAGGCCATCTGGCCCATCGAATCTGCACCAACCACAATCCCACCCAGGCCCAACCCCCATATCCCTACACATTTACCCGCTAATCCCTCTAATTTACACATCTCAGGACACTAAGGGGCAATTTTAGCATAGCCAATCAACCTAACCCACACATCTTTGGACTGGGAGGAAACCGGAGCACCCGGAGGAAACCCACGCAGACACGAGGAGAATGTGCAAACTCCATACAGACAGTGACCCAAGCCGGGAATCGAACCCAGGTCGCTGGAGCTGTGAAGCAGCAGTGCTAACCAATATGCTACCATGCCGCCCAATATAACCGTTGGGTGGGATATTTGATTGTGTTACGACTAAAAGGGCAAAGTTCAATTTTACAGTTTAGGGACATGTCCCCTCCAAAAAATAGTGTTTCGTCATTGTTACTACCAGTTTGTTTGTTGCAGAAAAGTCATAAAGCTTGAAGTTTCTGTCTTGTGATTTTTTAATTTGTTCACTGGGTTGAGAATTAATCTTTATTGATCATTACAGAGATCTTAACAGTTGGTTTAAAGCTACAAGTTTTGACTTCCATTTGGGCCTCAGACACCTTTCTGTCTCTCCATTGCTCGTCAATGATAGCCAGGTGACGGAGCTCAGAATAATGAGGCCTGTGTCCTAGTTGGTAAATTGCAATGAGTATCGCACTAATATCACACTAATAGGCAGGAAGATGCTGGAGACTGACTGGGAAATGGGCCTCCAAACAATTGTTATTTTGGGGACACAGTAAGAAGTTTAACAACACCAGGTTAAAGTCCAACAGGTTTATTTGGTAGCTTTTGCTACCAAATAAACCTGTTGGACTTTAACCTGGTGTTGTTAAACTTCTTACTGTGTTTACCCCAGTCCAACGCCGGCATCTCCACATTTTGGGGACACACAGCTAAAGAGAAACCCATCTCTTTAAATGCATATACAGGGAAGAGGTTGCAATGAAATCTGTCGTTTTTAATCTGCACAAAAGCTGAAGGCTCAGATTGACAGGCTGCAGGAGGAGGATACCATTTGACCCACTGTGCCCCTGCTATCCCTTTGAAAGGAGTCTCTGATTCATCCAAGTGCTCTGCTCTTTTCCCACATCCCTGCAAATTCTTCCCTTTCAAGTATTTACCCTTTGGAAAGATACGATTGAATCTACTTTCAGGCAAATTAGAACTACTCACTACATTAAACAATTTTAAAAAAAAACTCATCTCCCCCTCTGGCACCTTTGATAATTACTTTTGAGGGACTCTCTCTCTGTTAAAAACCATGCCAACCCCTCTCACCCAGCCTAGGGTGTGATTAACAGCAGTAATAACCGCAGAACCCAACCCTATTAATCTGTGTGAATGTTCCACTAATGTCCTTTCGGAAATATGCTGTCCCTACCTGGTCTGACCTACATGTGACTCCAGATCCTCAGCAACGTGGTGACTCTCAACTGCCCTCAGGCAACTAGGGATGAACAATAAATGCTGGCCAGTCAGTGATGACCGTGTTCCACGAATGCATAAAAAAAAACTTGCTGTTGTCTCAGCAGATGGGATAACTGACTGAATCCCTTCCCACACACACAACAGGTGAACGGCCTCTCCCTGGTGTGTATGCACTGGTGTGTCTGCAGATGGGGTAACCAAATGAATCCCTTCCCACACACAGGACAGGTGAACGGTCTCTCCCCACTGTGAACTTGCTGGTGTGTCTCAGATGGGATGATAGAGTGAATCAGAGCAGGTGAACGGTTTCTCTCCTTTGTGACTGTGAATTTCCAGCTGAGATGGAAACTTGCATCCCTTTCCACAGTCCCCACATTTCCACCGTTTCTCCATGGTGCCTGTGTGAGACATCAGTTGAAGCCACACACACAACATGTGTGCGGTACAATCTCTCTCCACTGTGAACAGTGATTTTTTTCAGGTTGTGTCGCTGGATAAAACTCTTTCCTCAGTCAGTGCACTGGAACACTTTCACTCAGGTGTGTGTGTGCGTGCGTGTCTCGGTGCTTCTCCACTCACTCTTTTCAGAAGCAGACAGAACAGACATGCATTCTACATTTAAAGGCCGATAATATTCAGGTCCCGATGAATATGAGTGATTCTGTCATGTCTTGACAATGTTTGGTTTGAGATTTCTGTCTGCAAATCCTCACCATCTGATATCCTGTAAAGGCGTTTGCAAAAATCATCACTGTCAATACAGGATAGAAATTCAGAAAAGACAACTCTAGTTCCTATGGAACATTATTTCCTCTCTCATTCTCCATAGGCTGTAAATCTCCATCCCACACATTCTCCCTCCTTTCTCACTCTGCTCTATATAACATTCACCCTCTCAATTCTGCTGAAGGAGCTGATTCAGGCTGATTGACAGATCCACGCTCATTGCTTCCTGTTCTGGACACAGACCTGAAAAGCTTCATGCAGGCTCCCAGACACATAAATATCACTGGACTAGAAATGTGCTTAATGGATAGGATTTTTTCAGTTGGTTAAGATACAGGGATTGTGATTAATCATGATCACGAACTTGCTGCCCATGAAGGTCATCAAGCAGAGATGATCAATAATTTCTAAATGAAATTGGATGGACACTACAGGGTTACAGAATGGTACCCGCTCAAGGCTGACATTTTGCTTGACAAAAAACTGTCATGGACCTGAGTTGCACCTGGAGTATTGTGTGCAGTTTTGGTATCCTTATCCGAGGAAGGATGTCCTTGCTACCGAGGGCTCACAGGGTTTACCAAGCAAATTCTTGGGATGGCAGGGCTGTCATGAGGAGAGACTCAATTGGTCAGGATTATATTCATTGGAGTTTGGAAGTGTAGGAGAGGATCTCATAGAATCTTAGAAAATTTTGACAAGATTAGATAGGATGGATTCAGGAAGATTGTTCCCAATGGTGGGGGACTCCAGAACTAGGGGTCATCATTTGAGGATAAAGGGTAAACCTTTTAGGACTGAGGTGAGGATTAACTTCATCAACCACAGAGTGGTGGATGTGTGGAATTCCTTACTACAGAATGTAGTTGAGGACAAAACATTGTCAAGAAGGAATTAGATATACCTCTTGGGGCGAGAGGGATCAAGGGTAAGGGGAGGAGGTGGAGACGGGATCAGAGTATTGATTTTTGACCCCTCGTCGAAGGGAAAAGTTTATTCCTTTCTGCTCCATCTATGTCCTTTATTATTTTGTGCACCTCGACAGGGCAGCATGGTGGCACAGTGATTAACACTGCTGCCTCACAGCACCAGGGATCCAGGTTCGATTCCTGGCTTGGATCATGGTCTGTGGAGATTGTGCATGTTCTCCCCATGTCTGTTTTTGGTTTACATTTGCTGCTCCAGTTTCCTCTCACAATCCGAAAGATGTGCTAAATTCTCCCTCAGTGGACATGAACAGTCGCCAAAGTGTGACAACTAGGGGATTTTCACAGTAACTTCACTGCACTGCTAACGTAAGCCTACTTCTGATGAATAAAAATGATTTCCCCTCAGCCTACTCTGCCTCCAGGAAAATTACCCCAGCCTATTCAGTCTATCTTTATAGCTGAAATGCTGCAGCCCACGCAGCATCCTGGTGAACCTCCTCTGCAGCCTCCCCAGTGCGATCACATCCTTCCTCTTGTATGGCGACCAGAACTGCACACAGTACTCCAGCTGTGACCTAACGAGTGTTTTACACAGCTCCAGCATAACCTCCCTGCTCTTATATTCTGTCATGATGTGGAGATGCCGGCGTTGGACTGGGGTAAACACAGTAAGAAGTTTAACAACACCAGGTTAAAGTCCAACAGGTTTATTTGGTAGCAAAAGCCAAACAAGCTTTCGGAGCTGCAAGCCCCTTCTTCAGGTGAGTGGGAATTCTGTTCACAAACAGAGCATATAAAGACACAAACTCAATTTACATGAATAATGGTTGGAATGCGAATACTTACAACTAATCAAGTCTTTAAGAAACAAAACAATGTGAGTGGAGAGAGCATCAAGACAGGCTAATGGGACCCTGTGCGAGAACCTCTCCGGCTATGTCGAGGGCACCCTGAAACCCATTGTACAAAGAACCCCCAGCTTTTGTCGCGACACGACGGACTTCCTACAGAAACTCGGCACACATGGAGCAGTTGAACCAGGAGCGCTCCTCGTCACAATGGATGTCTCGGCACTCTACACCAGCATCCCCCATGACGATGGCATTGCTGCAACGGCCTCAGTGCTCAGCGCCAAAAACTGCCAGTTTCCAGATGCAATTTTACAACTCATCCGCTTCATCCTGGACCACAATATCTTCACCTTCAACAACCAGTTCTTCATCCAGACACACGGAACAGCCATGGGGACCAAATTCGCACCTCAATATGCCAACATCTTGATGCACAGGTTCGAACAAGACTTCTTCACCGCACGGGACCTTCAACCGATGCTATACACTAGATACATCGATGACATTTTCTTCCTTTGGACTCATGGTGAACAATCACTGAAACAACTCTATGATGACATCAACAAGTTCCATCCCACAATCAGACTCACCATAGACTACTCTCCAGAATCGGTTGCATTCTTGGACACACGCATCTCCATTAAGGACGGTCACCTCAGCACCTCACTGTACCGCAAGCCCACGGATAACCTCACGATGCTCCACTTCTCCAGCTTCCACCCTAAACACGTTAAAGAAGCCTTCCCCTACGGACAAGCCCTCCGTATACACAGGATCTGCTCGGATGAGGAGGATCGCAACAGACACCTCCAGACGCTGAAAGATGCCCTCATAAGAACAGGATATGGCGCTCGACTCATTGATCAACAGTTCCAACGCGCCACAGCGAAAAACCGCACCGACCTCCTCAGAAGACAAACACGGGACACAGTGGACAGAGTACCCTTCGTTGTCCAGTACTTCCCCGGAGCGGAGAAGCTACGGCATCTCCTCCGGAGCCTTCAACATGTCATTGATGAAGACAAACATCTCGCCAAGGCCATCCCCACACCCCCACTTCTTGCCTTCAAACAACCGCACAACCTCAAACAGACCATTGTCCACAGCAAACTACCCAGCCTTCAGGAGAACAGTGACCATGACACCACACAACCCTGCCACAGCAACCTCTGCAAGGCGTGCCGGATCATCGACACAGATGCCATCATCTCACGTGAGAACACCATCCACCAGGTACACGGTACATTCTCTTGCAACTCGGCCAATGTTGTCTACCTGATACGCTGCAAGAAAGGATGTCCCAAGGCATGGTACATTGGGGAAACTATGCAGACGCTGCGACAACGGATGAATGAACACCGCTCGACAATCACCAGGCAAGACTGTTCTCTTCCTGTTGGGGAGCACTTCAGCGGTCACGGGCATTCGGCCTCTGATATTCGGGTAAGCGTTCTCCAAGGCGGCCTTCGCGACACACGACGGCGCAGAGTCGCTGAGCAGAAACTGATAGCCAAGTTCCGCACACACGAGGACGGCCTCAACCGGGATATTGGGTTCATGGCACACTATTTGTAACCCCCACAGAGTTTCACTGGCTGTCTTGTCTGGAGACAATACACATCTTTTTAGCCTGTCTTGATGCTCTCTCCACTCACATTGTTTTGTTTCTTAAAGACTTGATTAGTTGTAAGTATTCGCATTCCAACCATTATTCATGTAAATTGAGTTTGTGTCTTTTCTGCTCTGTTTGTGAACAGAATTCCCACTTGCCTGAAGAAGGGGCTTGCAGCTCCGAAAGCTTGTGTGGCTTTTGCTACCAAATAAACCTGTTGGACTTTAACCTGGTGTTGTTAAACTTCTTACTTATATTCTGTGCCTCAGCTAAAAAAGTCAGGTATGCCATATGCTTTTGAAAGCACTTTATCTCCTGTCATGCTGTCTTCAGGTTGCTATGGACATGCAGCCCAAGGTCCCTCTGGTCCTCTCCACTTTCTTGTGTCCGACCGGTCATTGCCTGTTCCCTCGTGCTATCAAAATGGACCCCTCCCTGAATCAGCCAATCAACTCCGAGGTGACGTCTCCGTGTTCCAGTGGGCAGGCCCGGCGCGCGGACATAGTAGTCCCACCCCCACCCATTGTGTCCTCCCCCTCCGCGAGCCAAGGTTTCCAGGCAACCGGCTGCCGGCTTCCGCTCTGGGAGCACCCCTCCCTCCCCGAAAAGGGAGCGCATGTCCAACGGAATGGAGAATATGCGCATGTGCGGTGCTGCCCCCCCCCCCCCCCCCCCACGGAACTCATGCTGTGGTGTTGAGCATGGGAAGAGGTGGAGGACCGGAAGCAGCCTGGACTACCATTCAATCAGAGCGCCCCAGTGTCTGAATGCGGAATCTGGACAATGAACTTGTTAAGCTGCTCATTCCTGCCCGGGAAAGCTCTCTGAATGAAGATTGGTGTTGGAAGTTGGAACGGAAATTGGTGTTTTTCCTCCAAAAATGCATCACGTCACACATTTAACGATTAAATCATTTGCCACTGTTCTGCTCATCTGAATAGCCCATCCATCATCCGCTAATCCAATGCTTTGCTCCTTACTATGAACCACACCACAATTTTTTGTGTCGTCAACGAACCTATTAATCAGACCGCATCCCCTCATTCACGTCCAGATCATTAATGTACACAGTATTAATTTAGTGTCTTGTAATGCCAGCCATCTACTGGGGAAACCAGCTCTTTAATTGTGGACACTATCCTTTTAACCCGAAAATCATTTCAATGTAGAGCAATAAGTCAACACTTTTCAAGAACTTAACAACAAATTATTGATTAAAATGTAAAGGTTTTGAAGTTTATGGAGTCAATTGAACTGAAAACTGCAAGCATAGAATCCCGACAGTGCAGAAAGAGGCCATTTGGCCCATCAGGTCTGCACCGATCACAACCCCACTTATTTACCCTGCTAACCCACGACACTAAGGGAGAATTTAACATGGTCAATCAACCTAACCCACACATCTCTGGACTGCAGAAGGAAACCCTCACAGACAAGGGGAGAATGTGTAAACTGCTCACAGACAGTTATCCCCTGGCACTGTGAGGTAGCAGTGCTAACCACCATGCCACCCTGCCGCCCTTAATAAATTATCAATGCGATGGCTGGGAACTGAACCCAGGACAACTGTTTGGAAAGCAGCTGTGCTCATCACTTTCGCACCATTGCTCGGGAAGCGGCGGCTGAGTGTATTATTGCTAGACTATCAATCCAGAAACTCAGCCAGTATTCTGTTGATGTGGGTTCGAATCCCACCATGGCAGATGGTGGAATTTCCCGTCCCTATCCTGAAAACTCCATGCACTTACCATAGCTTGTCCCTCTGACACTAGGTGGCAATTTAGTATAGCCAATCCACCTAACCCACTCATCTTTGGACTGTGGGAGGAAAGCAGAGCACCAGAGGGAAATCCACGCAGACACGGGGAGAATGTGCAGACTCCACACAGACAGTCATCTAAGCCGGGATTTGAAACCAGGTCCCTGGCGCTGTACGGCAGCAGAGCTAACCACTGTGCCACCCCTGTGCCACCATGACGCCCCTGTGCCACTGTGCTGCCCCTAATACTTTTATAATCTTCTTAAAATTTGCTATCCAAAAAAAGGGAAACAATAATCCACTTGAAGCCAAACACAATGTTTCCTGCAGGCTTAACTGTGCTTTGTACTCTGTGCCCCCATTGGTAAAATTCAGGTCACTGTCTGATTTATTCTCATCGACACGGATGCCATAATCTCACGTGAGAACACCATCCACCAGGTACATGGTACCTACTCTTGCAACTCGGCCAACATTGTCTACCTGATACGCTGCAGGAAAGGATGTCCCTAGGCATGGTACATTGGGGAAACCATGCAGACGCTACGACAACGGATGAATGAACACCGCTCAACAATCACCAGGCAAGACTGTTCTCTTCCTGTGGGGGAGCACTTCAGCAGTCATGGGCATTCAGCCTTGGATCTTCAGGTAAGCGTTCTCCAAGGCGGCCTTCATGACAGACGACAGTGCAGAGTCACTGAGGAGAAACTGATAGCCAAGTTCCGCACACATGAGGACGGGCTAAACCAGGATGTTGGATTTATGTCACATTATCAGTAACCCCCACAGTTTGCCACCTGGGCTTGCAGAATCTCACTAGCTATTCTGTCTGGAGACAATACACATCTCTTTAACCTGTGTTTAATGCTCTCTCCACCCACATTGTCTGTACCTTTAAGACCTGGCTAGCTTTAGGGATTCGCATTCTAATCAGTATTCTGTAACTTGATTTTGTGTCTGTGCCCTGTTTGAGAGCACATTTCCACCCCATCTGACGAAGGAGCAGCGCTCCAAAATCTTGTGGTATTTGCTACCAAATAAACCTCTTGGACTTTAACCTGGTGTTGTGAGACTTCTTACTGATTTATTCTAACCACTCTCCTCACCAAACCTGACAACTTGGTAGATATATCTATGGACCTGCCTCTTTAGAATTGAGCCATGTATTTTAGGTTTTGTATCTGGTTCTTCCTTCAACACAAATCATTTCACATTTCACCACATTGTTTTTCATATGCCGTATGAAACATTTTCAATGCCTTTGGAATTCTATGTAAACCACATCAAGAGCATTACCCTCATCAACCCCCTCGGTTACCACTGCAAAATACTCAACACAGTCAGTTGAAAACATTGTTGCTTTTGGTAAGTCCGAAGATTGGAAAATTATTTCCAGTCTCTTTGCAATTACATTGATCATTTCCTTCAGTATCCTTAGATTCATGAAACCTGGTCCGAGTGTCTAATCAAACATGGACAGCCTCTCCAAAACCCCCTCTTGAAAGTGTTAACTACCTCTGGAATGGAATGCCGAACAACATTACAAAGATTCACTTTCTGCCCAGTGAAACACCTGGAGCACAGTTTAAATATAATCAATTCAAAACCAAACAGTGACCCCCCCCCCACCCCCCCCCCCCCGCCCCCCTCTCCCCCAGCTTTGTCAGACTGCAATTTCTTTCTGACAAATATACAATTGAACACATGAAGCAAGGTCCCTGACACGGGGAACAATGATGTGGAGATGCCGGCGTTGGACTGGGGTAAACACAGTAAGAAGTTTAACAACACCAGGTTAAAGTCCAACAGGTTTATTTGGTAGCAAAAGCCACACAAGCTTTCGGAGCTCTTAGCCCCTTCTTCTGAAGATTTTGCTACCAAATAAACCTGTTGGACTTTAACCTGGTGTTGTTAAACTTCTTACTGTGTTTACCCCAGTCCAACGCCGGCATCTCCACAACGGGAAACAATGGACAGGCCTGACTGGTTTATTGGGACAAGTTTACAGTCCGGTTGCGTGGGTGAACATTCTTGAAAACCTTTCTTCATTTTCTCCATATGATGGAGGGTTATAGGTAGGCCTAAAAGGTAGGGATATGTTCGGCACAACTTGTGGGGCTGAAGGGCCTGTTTTGTGCTGTAGTTTTCTATGTTTCTATGTTTCTAATATACTTGATCCTTCACCAATGACCTGTACAACTGAAGCATGATGTGGAGATGTCAGCGTTGGACTGGGGTAAACACAGTAAGGAGTCGAACAACACCAGGTTAAAGTCCAACAGGTTTATTTGGTAGCAAACGCCACTAGCTTTCAGTGTAGAAACTTGATGTCTGTGTCGATGCTCGTGGCGAGTGAAAAGCTAGTGGTGTTTGCTACCAAATAAGCCTGTTGGACTTTAACCTGGTGTTGTTCGACTCCCGACTGAAGCATGACATTATTTTCTTACATGGTCAAATGTTTGTAACAAAGCAAACATTCCATTAACCTTCTTTATTACTTGCTATACCTGCATACTAATTATTTGCGCCTCATGCACTAGAACACCGAGATCCTTCTGCACATTGGAAATCTGCAGCCGTTCCATATCTGAGTAATAATCTAATTTTGTTTGGTTCCTGCCGAAGTGAATAACTTCACATTATCTTCTAGTTCCATGCTCAGAGCCCATCTTTCGCCATCTGCAAGCTCCTTCCGTTCTCCCCACAACTTACATTCCTACATATATTGTGTCTTCTGCAAGTTTTGCTCCCATGCTTTCATGCTGTGGATTGGGATCGCTGTGCTTCTATTGAAAGACAACTCCCAGACACAAAGGGCCGAATGATCTTTTCCTGTGCTGTAACTATTCTATGTGTATGGGTGTCGGAATCATTCTGTGTCACTTGGTTAGTGGTGCAGGATTTGAGTGTGGAATTCATAGTTTATCTGTCAGTCACTGCGGGTGTGTATTGAGGTTTAGATTCATGGAGGTTTACAGCATGGAAACAGGCCATTCGGCCCAACTTGTCCATGCCGCTCGTTTTTTTTAAAACCCCTAAGCTAATCCCAATTGCTCGCATTTGGCCCATATCCCTCTATACCCATCGTGCCCATGTAACTATCTAAATGCTTTTTAAAAGACAAAATTGTACCCGCCTCTACCACTACCTCTGGCAGCTTGTTCCAGACACTCACCACCCTCTGTGTGAAGAAATTGCCCCTCTGGACACTTTTGTATCTCTCCCCTCTCACCTGAAACCTATGCCCTCGAGTTTTAGACTCCCCTACCTTTTGGAAAAGACATTGACTATCTTGCTGATCTGTGCCCCTCATTATTTTATAGACCTCCATAAGACCACCCCTCATCCTCCTTCGCTCCAGAGAAAAAAGTCCCAATCTATCCAGCCTCTCATTATAACTCAATCCATCAAGTCCCGGTAGTATCCTATAAATCTTTTCTGCGCTCTTTCTACTTTAATAATATCCTTTCTATAATAAGATGACCAGAATTGCACACAGTATTCCAAGTGTGGCCTTACCAATGTTTTGTACAACTTCAACAAGATCTTCCAACTCCTGTATTCAATGTTCTGACCAATGAAACCAAGCATGCCGAATGCCTTCTTCACCACTGTGTCCACCTGTGACTCCACGTTCAAGGAGCTATGAATATGCACCCCTCGATCTCTTTGTTCTGTAACTCTCCCCAACGCCCTACCATGAACTGAGTCAGTCCTACCCTGATTCAAACTATGAGTGACTGATTCATCCTGTGATACTCTTCACAATGTGAGTGGGGATTTATTCGTTATCTCCAGCCTCTGAGACACTTTGTAAATCTGGAGTAATTCAGAAGTCGGGAATGGGTTAATGAACTTCAATACTCGAAGTGTCACAGTGACCTCTGTGATATTTAGAGCTTGTGTGAGAAATACTGTAGAACTCATGTTTACGTTAGGGTGTTTTCATGCTCATGTATCCAGAACAGATAAGAGCACAGCTGTTGTATGTTTTTCTGTTCAAGAATGTGGCTAACCCGCCATTTTGTATTCTTTAATTATGTATTGCTGTGTAACAGTTGAGGCCTATATGTCGGCCTTCTCTGACGTATAATGATACCTTCATCATAACCTGTACCGATATACATTATACAATGACCTACGAACGTATATAAACTGTTGTATGCCAATTAACTGGTTTGTACGAAGACTGTAACTTTGTACGTTAGTAAGATACCCCACCTGTGCTCACAGAGAACAACAACACCCACGGCCTTGGGATAACCGTAAAGAAAACGCCAAGGCAGCAAGGTTCACACAGGAAGATGTGCAACTGCCTGGGAACCTGTGAGGACTCGGAAACTGAGTACGTGCAAGGAGGGGTATAAATGTATGTTTTTAGCCTGTATTTGCTGAGACATCTGAGGCCATGTTAGGCAGCGGACGGTCTCCCACAATTGTGCAAATAAACCAAAGTATTTTGACCTACGAATCGACTCAGAGGTATCTTTCCCTACGACAAATAATATACCTAAATGGAATTGGAACAATTTGTTCTAATTGATAAACTGATTGACACGACCCTCCATCCAGACTATTTCATGTAACATTACCTATTAGTCTCTGAAATCCTTTCTCCCCCCAACACTTATCCACATTTCCATTAATTGCAGCTGTGCTAATCGTCTCCAATGTTCGAGACGATAGCAGTTTGCAAATGCTGCCGATTCAATGATAATTTAATAGTGATTTTTATAGTTAATGATTAAATTACGAGGTCGATCCTATCTCATCCCATCATTAATTCTTCATATTGACCTGTTCCTGCAACACCGAAAATTGATGTGAATATCTTCCCTCTGTTGAAGGTCTGTTTTCCGGCCAGTAGATGTCAGCACACTCGGGTAGAGCGAAGCTCTCAGATTAGAGAGGGACACAACAGGCAAGAATTGTTCACATTCTGTTGGCAGTGGGAAGTTTTAACAATACTAATGTTTGACGTGGCTTTTAATGACAGTTATTTTGTAGTAAACAGTTGTTATCGCTGTCTGTCGTTTGATTCGAGGATGACATCCACTCAGGGCCGTGAGTTTCTCCTATGGGTGTTCATGTGAGTGAACAGGGCGATTCTCGGCCCACAGATATTTGGACACATGGGACAGGATGTCCGACGAGACGGTGGGATCCGGAGTTCAGGATTTGCTTCCTGTTACTTTCTTCCCTGCCGCCATTCTGCTTCATCATTAAGATCTTGTGACTCAAAGTGTGCTGCAGTTTGGGGGACAGGTATTGGCCATTTTTAAGGATGAGTAACAAACTCCTTCCAGTCATCAGCATGAATGCTGCCTCGTTTCAACCTAGAGGACGTCGGTGAAACATTGCTGATGGAATTTCTCTCACACTCTTAGGATTCGCTGATACACTGGTAGCAGTTACATCATTGTGCTAAAATCACGAACTGTCAACGACATGTATGAGAGTGAGATACATTCTTATCTTCCCTTCTCTGGCCCATTTTATCGAAATGAATTTTTTCAAAATCTTTCACTTATTTAAAGCCCAGCATCAGGCCAACCCTCAGCCTTGTTATTAGAAGAAAAGAAAGATGCAAACAGTCAAAACTTTACCAGGCCTTTCCTTTGTTCTTGTGGGTGTCACCTGCAGGAACAACATTTGTTGCCCTTCCCTAATTGCCCTTCAAGTGAGAATGGCTTGTTCGGCCATTTCAGAGGGCAGGTAAGAGTCACCAACATTGCTCTGTGTCTGGAGGCACATGTGGCCAGACCAGGTAAGGAGGGCAGACTTCTTTATCTAAAGTGCACTGGTGAACGAGACAAGGTTTTACAACAATCAAGGCGGCCATCACTGAGACTAGTTTTCAATTCCAGATTGATCAAATCAGTGAATTTAAATTTCACCAGCTGCTATGGTGGGATTCTCTCCGTGTCCGCAAAGATTAGTGCGGGCCTCTGGATTACCAGCGCAGTGACATTGATGTTCATCCCTGTAAACAGAAACAGTTCGTTCAGTTCATTATTAAACCTCTTCCTGTGGAGATGAGAATTCCTCCCACAAAACTCTATTAAACCTATTGCTGCAAAGCCTGTTGCTCCATTCGGGAGCATCAATAAGAACATAAAAATGGGAGCAGGAGTCGGCCATCTAGCCCCTCGAGCCTGCCCCGCCATTCAATAAGATCATGGCTGATCTGACAGTGGTTTCGTTCCACTTACCCGCCCACTTCCCAAACCCCTTAATTCCCTTATTGATCAGAAATCTATCTATTTGTGACTTAAACATACTTAACGAGGTAGCCTCCACTGCTTCAATGGGCAGAGAATTCCAGAGATTCACGACCCTCTGAGAGAAGAAGTTCCTCCTCAACTCTGTTCTAAATTGACTCCCCCTCATTTTGAGGCTGTGTCCTCTAGTTCTTGTTTCCTTTCTAAGTGGAAAGAATCTCTCTGCCTCTACCCTGTCTAGCCCCTTCATTATCTTATATGTCTGTATAAGTTCTCCCCTCAGCCTTCTAAACTCCCACGTGTACAGGCCCAATCTACTCAATCTCTCCTCATAAGCTAACCCCCTCATCTCCGGTATCAACCTGGTGAACCTTCTCTGTACTCCCTCCAAGGCCAATATATCCTTCCGCAAATAAGGGGACCAGAATTGCCCACAGTACTCTAGTTGTGATCTCACCAGTACCTTGTACAATTGCAGCAAGACCTCCCTGTTTTTATACTCCATCCCCTTCATGATAAAGACCAACATTCCATTTGCCTTCTTGATCACCTGCTGCACCTGCAAACTGAGTTTTTGCGATTCATGCACAAGGACCCCCAGGTCCCTCTGCACAGTAGCATGTTGTAATTTTTCACCATTTAAATAATAGTCAATTTTACTATCATTCCTTCCAAAGTGGATAACCTTGCATTGTCAACGTTATACTCCATCTACCAGATCCTCACCCAATCACTTAGCCTATCCAAATCTCTCTGCAGACTTTCTGCATCCTCCACGCAATTCGCTTTCCCACTCATCTTTGTGTCGTCCGCAAACTTTGTTACCCTACACTTGGTCCCCTCCTCCAGATCGTCTATGTATATGGTAAACAGTTGAGGCCCCAGCTCCGATCCCTGTGGCACGCCATTAGTCACCAACTGCCAACCAGAACAGCACCCATTTATTCCAACTCTCTGCTTCCTGTTCGATGGCCAAGCCTCAATCCACGCTAACACTTTACCCCCAACTCCGTGTACCTTAATCTTCTGCAGCAACCTTTTGTGAGGCACCTTATCGAACGCCTTCTGGAAATCCAAAAACACCACATCCACCGGTTCCCCTCTGTCAACCACACTCGTTACATCTTCAATAAAATCCAGTAAATTCGTCAAACACGACTTTCCCTTCATGAATCCATGCTGCGTCTGCTTGATCAAACCATTTTTTTCCAGGTGTCCTGCTATTTCTTCTTTAATGATGGATTCCAGCAATTTCCCAACTACGGACGGAAAGCTAACCGGCCTGTAGTTACCCGCCTTTTGTCGACCTTTTTTAAACAGTGGCGTCACATTAGCTGTTTTTTTAAGTTTTAATAAGATTTCACAGATGAGATTGATTTCTTAGGAGCTCAATAAATTAATATGAGAAAATTGAATGAACAAAACAACAAGGAAATACTTTCTGACAAGGCGCCCTGCAATGTTTCCAAAACAGATGCGGAACTTTCAGCTGACGACAGCCAACATGGTTTTCCAGAAACACTGCCAGATTTCTGCATCAAGCGACTGCGACAGGACTCGAACCTGCAATGTTCTGATATCATCGTCATGATCACCGAAGTCAGACGCCTTATCCATTAGGCCACGCGGTCAACACATGAAGCACTGCGCCGGGTGTTAGTGTCATGTGAATAACTACGGCGGTTATACTCATTGTCAGTTCTATTTTTGGATACTCCGCTGATTTCCAGATACCAGAAAATTGAAGGGAAAACTCCAGCTGCTGTAACGTGCGGAAAACTACAGTCCAGTTCTAACATTCTTGGGTGCCTGTCTGTGTGGAGTTTGAAACGATAAGAGAAAATGCTGGAAAATCTCAGCAGGTCTGGTAGCATCTATAAGGAGAGAAGGAGCTGACGTTTCGAGTCCAGATCACCCTTTGTGTGGAGTTTGCACGTTCTCCCCGTGTCTGCCTTGGTTTCCTTCGGGTGCTCCGGTTTCCTCTCATCTTCAACGATGTGCAGATTAGGTGGATTGACCAGGCCAAATTGACCCTTAGTGTCAGGGGGATTAGCAGGGTAATTACGGGGTCACAAAGATAGGGAGGGAGTCTCTGTTGGAGAGGCGGTGCAGAATCACAGGGCCGAATGGCCTCATATCGCACTGTCGGGATCCTATGCCTCCTATACATCCCGTCTTCAATATTCAATATCTGTCCCCGAATCCTTCTGCTCGCAGCTAATGCAGCAACTTCCCCTGTGTACCTTAATTCAATATGTTGCACTCTTTTGCACGTCTCTTACAGCATCACTCAATCTCGTTTGCTGCAAAGGGAGAAACTCCGAATTATCCGACCAAACTTTATAACCAAAGTCCCTCATCGCTGGATCCAAACCAGTAAATCTCCTTTTCTCCCTCCTAAGGACCCTCACACACTTTCTAAAGCCTGGTTCCCAGATCTGGATGCAATCCTGAAGCAGCCGCAGTTAATCAGAGCTTTATAAAGATTGATCATAACTTCCCTGTTTTTATACTCTAGCTCTCCACTACTGAAGCCAAGGATCCAATCCACTTCCCAAACGACTCTCTCAAAATCTCCTCTCACCTTCAAAAATCTATCTGAACCTCAGGTCCCTCTGATCCTGCACACTGTTGACAACTGGACCACTCAGAGTGTCACGGTGGCACAGTCATCGGGACAGTGGTTGTGACTGTCTGATGAATTTAATATGAACGTTGCTGAGGTGGTGAGGTGTGCTGAGGTTGCTGAGGTGTGACTCAGACTACTACCTCACAATACCAGGGTCCCGGGTTCTATTACCGACCTTGGGTCACTGTCTGTGTGGAGTTTGCATTTTCTCCCCGTGTTGCGTGGGTTTCCTCCGGGTTCTCTTGTTTCCTCCCACAGTCCAAAGATGTGCGGGTAAGGTTGATTGACCATACTAAATGCCAATGGGATTGAATGCATATTGTCAGGGGGATTAGCCGGGTAAATGTGTGGGGCTATGGGAATAGGGCCTGGGTGGGATTGTGGTCAACACAGACTCGATGGGCCAAATTGCCTACTTCATACTGTCAGGATCCTTTGTTCTGTTGCCTTTCCAATCGTTTCTGTCAGAACGCAGCACTGTTCCTGAATGTGGGATGAATAATGTGTCTCTGCTACAATATCAGTGAGAGCTCAGACTGCAGCTTCTGTTTGTCCAAGCCGGAATTTACAAGGATTTTTGGCACTGTTACATAATCTAGCCGAGCTGTCTATCCCTCCACCCCCTCTCATCAAGTCTGTATGAAAGCTGAATATTGTTTAGTGTCTGAATGCACACAATCGGTATCTTCATCTGACTAAATAGAATTCAGTTTGTGAACAAGGTCATAATTTCAACCAGTTCTGGTTAACCCAGCTCTGATTGGCTGCAGCCCCCTGAATCTGGGGAACAGCCACTGTGAGCATCGCGGGCCTCAGAGGCTTTAACAGTTACTGAGCTGGGAAACTCGAACTAATCCCCGAGAATCCACAACACAGAGCGAGAGGAGAGGAAAGCCTGGACTTGGAGCTGTCAATCTGAGGCACAGTTTGACCTGTCAATGTACAGATGTGAACATTGTGTCAGCGAGAGTGTGTTGAAGGGGCGACTGGGTTAGAATAATGTTACTGTGTTTGTGTGTCCGCTCTCAGCGCCGGATTTCCCAGCCCTTCTTGTGTCAAATCACAAGATTTCCCTGTCATAGGATCGCGCTGCTCCACTGCTCAGACCTGAAGAGAGAATATAATGGAAAATGTTAGTCCATTTCAAGATTTCAGTTGACAAACGGCGAATAAGTCAGCGTTTGACTGAGAGAGCGCGATCAATGCAGCAAAGAGGGGGTTGAAATGGAAATTGCCGCCTTGAATTCGGATGGAACTTTCTCAACAGGAAATAGTCGGGTTTCAGTAACAGAAATAAGTCAGTCTGAGAATCTGGAGTGTCCAATTTTAATTGCAATGGAAGAGTTTGTGAGGAGAGAGAAACACAGAGAGGCTGGAGGAGCCGGGAGCTGACAGCAGCTTGTCTCTGCTCCGTCGGCTCTCTGCCTTTAAGTTGCTCTGTGCCGCCACCACTGGTTTCATTTCGGATCCAGTTCTGACTCTCACACAGATTTTCCACACACTCTCGGATATCATCTTGTTGGCCTGGGACATATTGTACCAGAAATATATCTTGTGCGTAAACAAGACAACTGCTTTCTGAATGAGCTGCCCAGCTGGGTTCAATCTGTCAGAAATGATTAGAGGTCTTTTAAAGCAACATCGATTTCGACCAAAATTTTCTAATCTCTGAATATATTCCACCACTTTATCGCTTGTGTTTGGAGTCCTGAGCAAAGTGATCCATAGACATTTTGAAATCAATTCTAACATGGAATTTCCACTGATGTCTTATTATTCTCAAGAATCCTCTTTCGATAAAGTTCCGATATGCTATTCCTCCCTATTTTTCACCTGCTCCTTTCATTCCCAAACTGTTGTCACCAGGAATACCCAATGCCCAGCTTGTTACAATGTGTTTGAATGAACACGATGTCATATCATCGAAGCAGCATTTTGAAATTCTCATTTTTTCAATGTATTCTGGTGAAATGTATTTCTTATGTTCTGTGTGTCATTACACAAGAATCTTCCTCTGACATGAGACTTTGTTTTGTTCCTATGCTGCTATTTTTCTTTCTTCTCACGTCATTGTTTTTCTCATGGAAGTTAGAGCACAGAAGCCATTCGGCCCATCTTGGCCATGCCTTGTGAGAACACCGTGTTGCTCATTCCAATACCAACATCCTGCACCCGGCCCACAGCACAGATCCAGGTCTTCATAGAAAAAGACCACTGAAAATTAGGAATCATTCTTGTGAACTGCCCTGGAGAAACCAATGAAGCATTTCCAATGACAGCCTCTGCGAGCAGGTTTCGAAGGTTGTAAGAATGATATAACCACCTCAGCAACGTTCATATTAAATTCATCAGGCACCAGAATTGTGCAGAGCAGTGTGTGAGCTGAAATTTGTTCATCTGATTTTTTTGTTGATATCTTTATCTTTGACTGAGAACTCATTTATTAGTCCAGAGACTTTTCTTCTATTTCAATATATTTTGCAGTATAAAGAAATTGAAGCCGAATTTTCCGTCCGAAAAAAAACTCAAGCGGAAAATCCATTTTATTTTATTGTTGCGTTCGAACTGTTTTTGTCCACATGCTTTGAAACGCAAGAGGCCATGGATAAGGTTCAACATATACGACAAATGCGGTGGCCGGAAATCGAACCCGGGTCAATTGCTTGGAAGGTAGCTATACTCACCACTATGCCACCATCGCTCACTGTTTCAGTACCTGTTATTTTCATTAGTTATAATTACGGAACTAGCTTAGTTGCTGATTTCACAGGTGTGTCCAGAGCACAGTTTGTAAACTGAACTTGGCTTGTCTCGTTTTTCTGGACAGATTATTTGATCTTTTTACTGTTGTTTCTGACTGAGAACTCATGGATTAATTTTGAGGCCTGTTCTTCCATTGAAATTTTACACTGAAAACAAATTGGAGTTGGATTTTCCGTCAGTAACTCATTAATAATGAGAATATTCAGTGAATTTCATTTTAGGAGGGACTGACCTGCGATAGCTAATTAAGTAAGTCACCATTGTGATGGTCAGGAACTGGCCCTTGGTCAAATGCTCGCACAGTCACAACTACACCACCATCGCTCACCAAACTCTGCCGCCCCCTCTGTATTTATAGAACGAACACAGGAGCAATGAAGTGGCAGAGAAATCAGAGATTAGAGAATCTTGTAACAGATATTTCAGGTCTGGGAGTCTTACGTTTTACATTTTCCGGTAGATCGGGGTGAGCAGGATCGCCCAGTCAGAAAGCAGATCTCTGAGACATGGAACTTGATTAATATCATGTTTTGCACTCATTTTAATCGGTGAGAACCATGTTCATGTTATTTCACTCCAATCCAAAAAGGTTCTGAACGAATGGTAACCATGTTGCACAACTCGCGTTCAGCCAGGGGATGGCAGCAGTGAACAATAATTCGGATTTGCTGTTTGTGTCCACGCATCTGGACAGGAATGGAGCTGCTGTTGCCGCGGAGCTGGCCAAGCAAGAGGCACAGATATTGACCAAATGCACCCGCTCCCAATAGATTCACAAAATTACCGAACAAAGGAAAAACAAGGGCAACTGATCTTTTAAGATGTTATGACAGTCTCTCTGAAAGCATTATATTAACACCTCTTCAAGAATCAATTTGCTGTAACTAATTCAATATGAACCGTTTCAATGTCAGCCCTATTCATGGCCATTTCTCAAACAGGCATTGACTGGTTAGAAGTTTTAATGTTATCAGAGAACAGTTGTGAATATTCTCAGAGGAGTGAAACTGCCGCCCCGAACGTTGTAGAATCCCTGCAGTACAGAAGAATCTGCGCCAACAACAATCGTGAACAATACTTCACGTATTTAACGAGCTAACGCTCCTGACCACTAAGGGGCAATTTACCATGACCATTGCACCTAACCCGGCGCTAATTTTCATGGCGGAACGGCCGATTCTCTAAAAACAAAATCTGTCACTGGTGCCGCAAATGAAGCTGGTGTTTGGAGCTTCTGAAACCACATGTTTTCATGGTGGCAAACTCCTGTCCAAAGCTGGTGTCCTGATTTCAAGCTCGAGTTCTCTTTTGGTTTTTCATTTGGATGAGGGATATGGAATGGTGCTGGATTATTCACCCTCAAACCTGTGGAACTCTGAACCTCAACTTCACCTTGGTTCGTGAACTTCAACATAAGTCATCAGTTGACCCTCAATAAGTGGATCAATGTCAATATATTTCCGACGGGGATGGGATTCGAACCCACGCGTGCAGAGCACAATGGATTAGCAGTCCATCGTCGAACCCACGCGTGCAGAGCACAATGGATTAGCAGTCCATCGCCTTAACCACTCGGCCACCTCGTCATGCAGTCACTATCCCCCCAACGAGCTCTTGTGTTCTTAGAAAGAAACGCATTTCTCCCGCAGGATAATGTTGTGTTTCTGCTCTCTCGTTAATTTCGGTTCGCTGTTACTCTTCCATTCGATTCAAATCAATAGAAAGTAAAGAGAGAGACAGTTATCCTCTCTGGTCCCTGTCTGATTTTCAATTCACAGAAAATAAGCCAGATCTCGAAAGATGCTGTTAGCGTGAGCTTGTGGTACAACGATAGCGCTTCTAACTCCAGATCCGATGGTTGCGCGTTCAAATCACGTCAGACTCACGGCGCTTTACTGTATTCGGTCTTTGGATTTTGTCTCTGGGTAAATTGTTTCCGAAATTATAAATTTCAAATTATGATATAATGATTTTTTAGGGATACTTCCGGCTTCCACGCGCAGATCATATTCTAGCATTTTGCAAACTTGGACGTCCATATCTGTGATGGGTGTGTCGAGCTGCGGTTCCGAAGAGACCATGTTAGAGAACTGGAGCTGCAACTCGATGATCTTCGTTTGGTTAGGGAAAATGAGGAGATGATAGACAGGAGCTGTCAGCAGGTGGTCACACCGGGGCCACGGGAGGTAGACAAGTTTTTTAAAATACTTTTCCAATTCAATCAAATCAAATCCAATTCAGAGTCTCAACAAGTTGAGACATTTCAGATCCAGGCTGACAAGACAGGGCGAGCGACCAAACCACCCTGTCCTGGGCCTGATCTACATGAGCCAAGCTGATTGGAGAAGGGGGAGGTTCCTCCTCCAAGACCTGAGCTCATTTGCATCTTAGCCAAAAGGCCGAGATGCCGCTTTTAAAAATTGCTTCATATGAAACATATGAAGCTTCAGTGTAACCTAATGACCTCGACCAAGTGCGGCCGACCATGGGCTGCCGACCATACTACACTTGATCTTAGCCAAAAGGCCGACAAGTGGGTAACGTCCAGGAAGGGGAAAGCTCGGGTGATAGAGAGCACCCCGGTGTATGTGCCCCTTCACAATAAGTACTCCTGTCTGAGTACTGCTGGGGGGAACAGCCCACCTGGGGGAAGCAGCAGTGGCCGTGTCTCTGGAGCAGAATCTGGCCCTGTAACTCAGAGGGCTAAGGAAAGGTGGAGGAAGGCAGTATTAATTGGGGACTCAATAGTAAGGGGGTCGGACAGGCGTTTTTGCGGAGACAGACGGGAGTCTCGGGTGGTGGTCTGCCTCCCTGGTGTCGGGATCCGGGATGTCTCTGATTGCGTCCCAGATGTCCTGAGGTGGGAGGGAGAGGAGCCAGAGGTCGTGGTACATATTGGTACCGCTGACATAGGTAGGAAGAGGGAAGGGGTCATGAAAAGAGAATATCGGGAGTTAGGTAGACAGTTGGGAAGGAGGAACGCAAAGGTAGTAAACTCAGGATTGCTGCCTGTGCCACGGGAAAGTGAGAGCAGGAACGGAGTGAGGTGGAGGATGAATGTGTGGCTGAGGGACTGGAGCAGGGGGCAGGGATTCAGGTTCCTGGATCATTGGGACCTCTTTAGGGGCAGTTGTAACCTGTACAAAAAAGACGGGTGGCACTTGAATCCCAGGGGGACCAACATCCTGGCAGGAAGGTTGGCTGAGGCTACTGGGGAGACTTTAAACTAGAAAGGTTGGGGGGAGGGAATCGAGATGAGGTGACTGAGAGCGAGGAGGTTAGCCTGCAAATAGAGAAGGATTGTAGACAGTGTAAGAGGGAGAATAGACAGGTGATGGAGAAGGGGAGAGCTCAGACCAAAGGTTTGAGATGTTTCTATTTTAACGCCAGGAGTGTAGAGAATAAAGTGCATGAGCTTAGAGTGTGGATCGATGCTTGGAAGTGTGATGTGATGGCCATTATGGAGACTTGGGGACAGGGACAGGCCTGGATACTTCAGGTGCCGGGTTTCAGATGTTTCAGAAAAGACAGAGAGGGAGGCAAAAGAGGGGGGGTGGCGGGGGGGGGGGGGTGGGGGGTGGCACTGCTGATCAGGGATAGTGTCACAGCTGTAGAGAAGATGGAAGCCATGGAGGGATTGTCTACGGATTCTCTGTGGGGGGAAGTTCGGAGCGGGAAGGGGTCGATAACTTTGCTGGGTGTTTTCTACAGGCCGCCCAATAGCAACAGGGATGTTGAGGAGCAGATAGGGAAACAGATCCTGTAGAGATGTAGTAATAACAGGGTTGTTGTGATGGGAGACTTTAATTTCCCAAATATCGATTGGAATGTCCCTAGGGTAAGGGGTTTGGATGGGGAGGAGGTTGTTAGGTGTGTTCAGGAGGGTTTCCTGACACAGCATGTGGATAAGCCTACACGAGGAGAGGCTGTACTCGATCTGGTATTGGCTGATGAGCCTGGACAGGTGTCGGATCTCTCAGTGGGGGAGTATCTTGGGGATAGTGATCATAGCTCTATCTCCTTTACGCTAGCATTCGAAAGAGATAGGATCACGCAAGCTAGGAAAGTGTTTATCTGGAGTAAGGGGAAATATGAAGCCATCAGGCAGGAGATTAGAGGCGTAAATTGGAAGGAGGCATTCTCGAGGAAAAGTACCGAAGTAAGGTGGCAGATTTTCAAGGAATGTTTGTCTGGAGTTCTGCATGACAACGTTCCGATGAGACAGGGAGGTTTTGGTAGGTTATGGGAACCGTGGTGCACGAAAGCTGCGCTGAACCTAGTCAAAAAGAAAAAGAAAGCATACAAAAGGTTCCGAGAGCTAGGCGATGATTGGGATCTCGATGAGTATACAGCTTGTAGGAAGGGACTTAAGAAAGAAATTAGGAGAGCCAGAAGGGATCACGAGAAGGACTTGGCAGGTAAGATTAAGGAGAACCCTAAGGTGTTCTATGAATATGTGAAGAGTAAAAGGATGACATGTGAAGGAATAGGACCTATAAAATGTGAAGGTGAGAAAGTCTGTACAGAAGCGGAAGAAATAGCAGAGGTGCTTAATGAATATTTTACCTCGGTATTCACGGTGGGAAAAGACCTTGGTGGTTCTACAGGATTGAGGCGGACTGAAAAGATTGAGTATGTGGACATTAAGTAAGAGGATGTGCTGGAAATTTTGAATCTCATCAAGATAGATAAGTCGCCGAGACCGGATGGGATGTACCCCAGGTTACTATGGGAGGCGAGGGAAGAGATTGCAGAGCCTCTGGCGATGATCATTGCGTTGTCGATGGAGACGGGAGAAGTTCCGGAGGATTGGAGGATTGTGGATGTGGTTCCTATATTCAAGAAAGGGAATAGGGATAGCCCAGGAAATTACCGACCGGTGAGTCTAACCTCAGTGGTTGGCAATTTGATGGAGAAGATCCTGAGGAACAGGATTGATGAACATTTAGAGAAGTTTCGTATTTGTACATTTGTACAATGAACAATTAAATGCCAACTTTGTAATAGATAATAACTGGATATGAAACTCTTTTAAAAGGTCCAGTTCCTAGTAAAAGATTAGTCCCTCTTAGGCAGCAATGGATATTCAGTATGCTCAAAAGGAGTCAGCATGGCTTTGTCAAAGGCAAATCGTGCCTTACGAGCCTGGTGGAGTTCTTTGAAAATGTGACTAAACACATTGACGAAGGAAAAGCGGTAGACGTGGTTTACATGGACTTCAGCAAGGCGTTTGATAAGGTCCCCCATGCAAGACTTCTCGAGAAAATGAGAGGGCATGGGATCCAAGGGGCTGTTGCCTTGTGGATCCAGAACTGGCTTGCCTGCAGAAGGCAGAGAGTGGTTGTAGATGGGTCTTTTTCTGAATGGAGGTCGGTCACCAGTGGTGGGTGTGCCCCAGGGATCTGTTCTGGGACCCTTGCTGTTTGTCATTTTCATAAATGCCCTGGATGAGGAAGTGGAGGGATGGGTTGGTAAGTTTGCCGACGACACGAAGGTTGGTGGTGTTGTGGATAGGTTGGAGGGATGTCAGGAGCTGCAGCGTGACATAGATAGGATGCAAGACTGGGCAGAGAAGTGGCAGATGTATTGCAACCCAGGTAAATGTGTAATGGTCCATTTTGGCAGGTCAAATGGGATGAAGGAGTATAATATCAAGGGTAAGACTCTTAGCAGTGTAGGGGATCAGAAGGACCTTGGGGTCCGGGTCCATAGGACTCTTAAATGGGCCTCGCAGGTAGAGGGGGTGGTTAAGAAGGCATATGGTGTGCTGGCCTTCATCAATCGAGGGATTGTGTTTAGGAGTCGGGAGATAATGATGCAGCTTTACAAGACCCTCCTCAGACCCCACTTGGAGTACTGAGCTCAGTTCTGGTCGCCTCATTACAGGACGGATGTGGAAATGATTGAAAGCATGCAGAGAAGATTTACAAGGATGTTGCCTGGATTGGTTGGCATGCCTTATGAGGATAGGTTGAGGGAGCTCGGTCTTTTCTCCTTGGAGTGACGAAGGATGAGAGGTGACCTGATAGAGGTGTACAATATGTTGAGAGGTATAGATCGGGTGGATTCTCGGAGGCTTTTTCCCAGGGCTGAAATGGCTGCTATGAGAGGACACAAAGCAGAGAGCGAAATGGTGATGATTTAACCGGAGGATTCACACCTCAGGCGGGAAGCAAGGCTGGGAAGGCGGGGCCTTTATCAATAATCTCAACCGATACAGGAATTTATCCAGAGCTGGTGGCTGAATCTGCTATCCAGCCAACTGAGCTCAACCTGAGACAAATGCGCTGTATCACCCACGGTAAGACAAATCAAGATGACAAAGCAAATTTACTGTCAAGGAAACCCTGATATGCAATTGGACAGCAGCCGACTATGTCCTTTTGCTACGAGTGAGAATCGAATAGCAAAGGATGGTTTTGATGCAGCAACTTCTCAGTTACAAGCCCAGCACGCTTCTGTTGTGCCCTCTTTTTAGGTCAAACCAAATAAACAAACTCAGATTAAGTCAGGACAAAGTAAAAGGGGCAGCTCGCCAAAAAAGAGGGGGAACAGCCCGAACAGAAATCAAAGTACAAAGGAAACTTAAAAACATCAAATGAAAATGTGATTATTAGGGTCGATAACGCACCCCAACCCCTGCGGTGCCCAGCGGGCGTGGAAGGCGTCAACCGCGTCAGTGGACACCGCATGCTCCCTCTCCAGGGACACCCGGCCGCGAATGTAGCCGCGGTAGAGGGGAAGACAGTCAGGATGGACGGCCCCCTCAATCGCCCGCTGCCTGGACCAGTAAATGGCGCGTTTCGCCAGGCCCAGGAGCAGGTTCACGAGGAGGTCGCCATCCTGACCCTCCCCTCTCCGCACCGGGTGTCCGCAGATCAGGAGCGTGGGACTGAAGTGCAAACAAAACATCAATAAAAGGTTCTTTAGGAAGACATAAAGGGAGTGCAGCCTAAGACACAAAACATAGACATGGTCCACGGACTCCACAAGGCCACAGAAAGGGCAGTCTTCGGAGCCCTTGAACCAGTGGGTTGTGCGGAACTGCTGCATGCATCACCCTCCACCCCAGGTCCCCGACGTAATTGGGGGAGATCCCTCCGTAGAGGGACCTCCAGCGGGGACCTCCGCCAACAAGGCCCGCCAAGGTGTATCCGGGCGACAGGTGAGGAGGCGGTAGTGGAAGGTGTGCAGCAGCAGCCCGCACAGGAAACGCCTCCGCGCAGTAGAAAAAGGCACGGAGGACATTTCCGCGAGGCGGCTCAGGGGCACCTCACCCAGGGAGGGGGGATTATAGAGGGCAGAAGGAGGCCATTTGGCCCATCGCGTCTACACCAACCACAATCCCACCCCACCCCGAGCCCCACATATTTACCCGCTAATCTACACATCAGGACAATAAGGGGCAATTTTTAACCTGGCCAATCAAACTAATCTTTTTGACTGTGGGAGGAAACCCACACAGACACGAGAAGAATGTGCAAACTTGCACACAGACAGTGACCCGAGCCGGGAATCGAACCCGGGACCCTGGAGCTGTGAAGCAGCAGTGCTAACCACTGTGCTACCGTGCCGCCCATTTGAAATGTATTTCCTGTGACTGTTCTCTCTGCTGTGGAACTGTTCTCTCTGTTGTGGAACTGTGACTCTGCCGTTGACAGATCTTCACTGTGGTTCTTGTCAAATTCTTCCCTGTTGTGTAAATGTGTTCCCGGTTGTGTAAATATGATCAGTCTTCAGCAGAAGTTTTCTCTGTTCTGTAAAGGTGTTGCCTGTGGTGTGAAATGTTCTCTGTTGTTCTGTGAAGATGTTTTCTGTGGGAAAGCAATCGACGGGAATTTCAAGGCCGCCATTACTGAGACTTGCTTTCAATTCCAGATAAATTTAGACTGAATGGTCCACTCCTGTTTCTGTTTTCTATCGATATTTCTATGCATTAAATCAGTGAATTTAATTTCACCAGCTGCCGTGGTGGGATTTACTCCCTATCCCCAAATATTAGTGCCCAATGACACAACCTTTCACGCCGATTAACGGAAACAGTTCATTCAGCTCATTATTAAACCTCTTCCTGAGGAGATTAGAATTCCCTCCACAGAATTTCAATCAGCCGATTGATACAAAGCATTTTGTTCTCGTTGGGAACATCAATAATTTATCCAGATCAAACAGATATTGTGGAACAGTTCGAATTTAAAAATACTAAAATGAGTGAGAATTAAATGAACAAAGTTACAACGAAAGTAACCTGAGAAAGCTCCTTGCAATGTTTGGAAGGAACGGTGGATTGCAGTTAACGGGCGAGAGCTCGGTTTTCAGGAGGTTCCACCAGATTTCTGTATAAAGCGACCGGGCTGGAACCTGTAATTTTCAGGTAGCAGCACTGAAAGCACTAGAAATTAGACACCTCATCCGTTCGGCTACAGTCACTTTGATGGAGTATGTGGAATCTCCGTTGTTCCAGTCCTGTTCAGGACCCTTTCCCGCCCCTATTTTTCTGTTACATCTTCGACTGTATCGGTGCCGCTTCCTGCCCTCGTCTACAGCTGGAACAAAAATAACTATTTGGTTCCAATTTCCAATCTCACTCCTTCACAAGGTCCATCTCCGACACTTCTCTAACCTTCCTTGACCTCTCTGTCTCCAATTCTAGATAGACTGACCGCCAGTAATTAAAACCCCACCGACTCACACGTCGAGTACAGATCCTGAAACCCCGCTCCCTGTCAGGACCCCATCCCCATTCTCCTAGTTTCTTCACCTCAGTCGCAACTGTTTCCCTGATGCCTCTTTCCAAAACGGCGCTTCTGACATGGACTCCAACTTCCTGAATCCAGGATGCCTCCACCCGCTCCCTCGGTGTTTGACTGGGCGGTCAACCGTGTCCTATTCATCTCCCGCACCTATGTCCTCACCCCCTACACCTCCCAGAGCCACGATCCGCTCCCAAAGTTCAAAAATCAAACAGATATTCTTATTGTCTTCTTTACCATCACTTCACTCAATATTTTGTCGATACCTTCACGAAATCCAATCAGAATGGCAACCAGTTTTCAAGAAATGACGAAAGAGAATAAACACACTCGCTGCGAGCAGGGTTCGAACCGACGCGGGGAAACCCCGTTGGATTTCAAGTCCAACGCCTTAACCACTCGGCCATCGCAGCTGTAGCCACTTATCAGCTTATTAATAGCTGATTCCTTCAAGCTTTACCGTTGAATGTCTCACCAGACAATGACACGCTATCCGTTGCGTCACAGAGCCACACCTACATCAGTTATTTCCCATCTCCATATGGGAATTTCTGATGTTGTCAAACAGACACATCAAAAGTTCAGCATTGGGACAGTGATTATATTTCAAAAATACTTTGTTGTCAGTGAAACATTTTGGGGCGTCCTGTGGTTGTGAAAAGAGTTACAGAAAAAAACTTCAAAAGGACACAGACAGCTTGGTGGAATGGGATGGCATGTGGCAGATGGAGAATGAGGTGACTCGTTTTGGTGGGAAGACCGTAGTGTCAATATAAAATAAAGCGTATAATGCCAAAAGTGGGTGCAGGAACAGCGGGAAATGTGTGAACATGTGTTTAAATCATTGAAGATGACGACAGCCTGTGAGAACCGCACAGCATCCTCGGATTTAAAAACTAAATCAAGACGTTGATGCAAATTTATTGCAAAGAAAATGCAGATGTGCTATTAGATAGCACATTAGATATTCTCAATCTTGCCCCTCGCCTGAGGTGTGGTAATCCTTAGGCTAAATCACCACCAGTAAGCTCTCCCCTTTGAGAGGATGAGCAGCCTCTGGTCATTTGCGACTACAGCGACTTTACCTTTATATCTGTGTTATATTCTTTGATTACATTTGATTTGATTTATTATTGTCACCTGCATTAGTACACAGTGAAAAGTATTGTTTCTTACATGCTATGCAGACGAAGCATACCATACAGAGAGAAGGAAAGGAGAGAGTGCACAATGTCGAGTTACAGTCACAGCAACGTGTAGAGAAAGATCAAATTAATACGAGATATGTCCAATCAAAATTCTGATGGCAGCAGGGAAGAAGCTGTTCTTTAGTTGGTTAGTGCCTGTCCTCAGACTTTTGTACCTTTTTCTCGACGGAAGCCGGTGGAAGAGAATATGTCCAGCATGTGTCGCTGCTTGATTAAACTGGCTGCTTTTCCAAGGCAGTGGGAAGTGTCAATGGATGGGAGGCTGGCTTGCGTGATGAACTGGCTTTGTTTACGACACTTTGTAGATTTTTTGCGGTCTTGGACAGAGCAGGAACCAGACCAAGCTGTGAGGCAACCAGAAGGAATGCTTTTTCTGGTGCATCTGTCTGTATTCAGACTGTGTTTTGCATTATCTGCTGCTCAGTGAGCATTGGGATCTTTCTGATTTTATCAGTTAAACTGTGCGAGTACAAGTCACTTGTTCTGACTGTCAGCTTCCGGAACTGAAACATAGTTTGTAAATTAATTCTGTATCTGTCAACCTTTGGTACTGCAGCTAACTTTCTGTATCCCCTCATTTTGAATCACCGATTTATTTTGTTTATTCATTCCTGGGATGTGGGTGTCGCTGGCTGGGCCCGCAATTATTGCCCATGCCAAATTGCCCTTGAACTGAGCGGCTTGATAAGTCACCGCAGAGGGCAGCTTAGAGTCACCAAAGTTGCTGTGGGTCGGGGGACACATTTAGGTCCAGACCAGGTAAGATGTTTTTATTGAATTTTATTTTTATTAAATTTCACCATTTGCCGTGGTGGTGGTGATGTGTAAAGAACAGATAGGGCGGGGATTGGGTCTTTGTTGATTTGAGCAAACAGAGCAATGCAGCAATGAGAAGCTCCTCCCCCCCCCCCCCCCCCCCCCCCGGCGACCTGGGGAAGGATGGGACTCAGATACAGGCGTCTGGCTGGGGTTCAAAAATGGAAAAAACACATCGAGTTTTCAATTTGTGCGTGTCTGTGTGTGTGTCTATGTGTGTGAGAGAGAGGTTCTCACATAATCAGTCTGTTTGTGAGTGTGGATTAACCCTTTATATTCCCTTATAAACACTGTGATTCCCTTAAGTTTGTGAATTCCTAAGAAGCACTTGTACCTCTGACACTCTGGTGGGCGGGTGGAGGGTGGGGTGAGATTTGAAGGCAATGCCAAAAGATGCTGAGTGTGAAACAGCCGATTTTAAAGCATGTGTGTTGGAAAGTGAAGAGTGAACTTGTCTGTGTGAAGATCACAGAAAACCTGTGTTATGTGCTGCGTCCAAGAGACAAGTTTTGGGTTGTCAGTAAATGAACTCCTGTAATAATGGCACAAAATCAGAAAGAGGAAATGCTGGAAATATTCAGCGGCTCCGAAAACAGCCGTGGAGAGATATTCCTGTCACCAGGATGTAACTCTACAATTGGATACTTCACGTTGTTCAGATCTTACAATCTCAACAGCTCAGTGTAAGGAACAGGTGGGGCGGGGATTGGGTCTTTGTTGATTTGAGCAAACAGAGCAATGCAGCAATGAGAAGCTCCTCACCCCCCGGCGGCCTGGGGAAGGATGGGACTCAGTTACAGGCCTCTGGCTGGGGTTCAAAAATGGAAAAAACACATCGAGTTTTCAATTTGTGCAGAGATTTTACACTTTTGCCAATGTAGTCAGGTTGGTCGATCGATCGAAGGTGCTGCGTATAGGTTACAGTCTTCCCTGGTGGTGTGAGCTCTAATCCCACTTCTAACAGTGATTTCTTTCCTTCACGAGGCACCATCCAAACCCAAGAAATCTCTCACCTGGCAGCACAAGAGCAGCAGATGCTGAGAAACAACAACCACCTGGAAGTTCCACTCCGAGACGCACATCATCCTGGCTTGGAAACATACCGCCGTTCCCCTGGCTGGCTCACAATCCTGGAACTCCCTCCCTAACAGGAGTATATGTGCACATACAACACATGGACCGCAGTGGCTCAAGACTGAATTCATCACCAATTGCTCAAAGATAATTAATTTTGAGAATAAATGCTTCCCGGGCCAGCAGCACACATATCCCGTATGAATGAAGTATTTTTTTAAAAATCACCTCGTGCCACAGAAGGAGCACATCTGCCTTCAGAGCAGAAAGATGTGTGTGTGAATCACATCCTGAATACGGCTAATTTTACACCAGATGCGTGCCTGAAAACAGTCAGTGGAACCAGCTCACGATAAACCGCTCAATGTTGAGTGGAAGAGTGATGTGTGTAATTCCCTCTGATGTGCTTGCTTTTGTGAATTCCTGAGGAACACTTCCCCTGAGACCCTGGTGGGTGGGTGTCGGGGAAAGGCGGATTTGAAAGGTTTCCGGGGAAATCGGTGCAGTCTTGATGGGCCACTGTGGAATTCAATTATTTTTCTTTCATAAGTCTATCAGAGATCTCACAGCATCTGTGGAGAGAGAACCGGTCATTCCCGTGAAAGGTCTGCATCTGAAATGTGAACTATCTCTATTTTCACAGATACGTTCCAGATCTGGTAATATCTCTTTTTTCACAAATACCACCAGGTCTGGCACGTATTTGCAGTATTCCGCTGTGGCAGGAGCAGCAGTATCAGGCTCTGTGACTTAGTTGGTTAAAAGTGCCTGCCTCTTAAAAAGAGTAGATCCTTGGTTCAAATCCCAGCAGAGCCTTGTATACCTTTCCAGTGATGTTTGCAACAGCGCAAGTTACAATATCGAAGTATTTTTATCATCTTGCAGCAAAAAACATTTAATCTGCAATAAACCCAATGCTGTAAATTCTAGAAACACAGTTTTCCATTTTTTTCTCAGGGAATTTCTAACACAGTCAAATGGCCTTAGAATCGTACAATTCCGACAGTGCTGAAGGAGACCATTCTGCCCATCGAGTCTGTCCCGACTCTCCGACAGAGAATCGCACACAGGACCTATCCCTGCTGCACCACACACCCACTCTGCGAATACGAACACCTTGGGGACCAAGGGGCAATCTCGCATGACCAATCCACCCAACCTGCTCACCTTTGGACTGTGGGAGGAAACCGGAGCACCTGGTTTGCTGAGATTACTTGCCTGGGTGACTGCAGGTTGAACAGCACTACAGGCGTTTGGCACCATCCAGGACAAAGCATCCCACTTCATTCGCTTCCCATGCATAAAAATTCACTCCCTCCACTCCCGACACAAAATGGCAGCAGTGTGCACCATCTAAAAGATGCACTGCAGCAACAAAGCAAGGCTCCTTTGCCAGCACCTTCCAAACCTACGACCGCTGCAGCCTAGAAGGACAAGCGCAGTAGACACATCAGAATAACACCACCAGGTTGCAGGGCACTGATATTTATTTTTTGATTGTAGTTATTTATAAGTTGTTGTTGTGCGTGTGTGTTCTTTAAAATCTTTATCTTCCAAAAAAAGCGAAATATCTAATTGAAAACATGTTACTATTTCTAACCCAACCAGCGAACGTTGTGTCGTAATTTAAGAAAGGCCCTGGGACTTGCGATTTATTTTCGAGTCAGTGGTTTCCTTGGGAGCCGAGTAAACAGAAGCAGCATAGAGAGATGACAGAACAGGAAATGTCTGTGCCAAAGCTGAATCATATCAATGAAGCAGCAAACTGTTTGCGACTAACCTGATCCAAAATCCGACTCTGGTGGCTCTCAAACCCACAACCTTTGAATGGCTGACTTGCCATTATTTCGAGGTCCAACGTGCTATCCATTGAGTCACAGAGCCGTGTGCTGGAAGTTCACTTTACTTGTCCATATATGGATTTTTGACAATGTGGAAACTATTGGTAAGTTCAACAATCTCATAGTTCAAATGTCAAGGACTGTTAAGAGCGACTTTATTGATTGCAAGTCATGTTGAGATATGTTGTGTCTGTTGAAGCAGCTGCTTTTGTCCTCTATACAGGAAATCTGTCCATCACAGAATGATCCTCCCTCTCTCCCTTCCTTATTCTCCTGTACAGCTTGGAGTCAAATCTCGCAGGCTTGATAGTCGGGAGACACATTCTACTCTATCTGTCACAGGGCTGATCAGAACCCGTTCCCTGCTCCAGTTAAACACCTGCACAGAACACAACACAAAGCTGGAATCTGGAAATCTGAAACACAAACAGAAAATGCTGGAAATGCTCAGTAGCTGAGGCACCACTTTTGATTAATGGAGATTTCTGTAAAACAAGATTCTGAAGCACAGCACAGCTGCACAGTTTAAAGTTTCCCTTCATCCACAATGGATGCTCCATTCTATGATTTTGAACAATTCAGATTGATCATCTGCATTGTTATTCTAGTCGCCACAGCCTGAAAACCACTTCAGGCATTGATGTCACTCTTGGATTTTAAATTTGTAAATCCATTCTCTATCTTTTAAAGCGACTATTGAAACTGTATCCATCACCCGCTCAGTTCTTTGTGAATGAGAAGGGGAATTGAGGATACATTTGGATAACTTTGACTAAATTTGTACCGGAGCATGAAGGCGGAAATCACACACAGCACGTCATGAAACTCACCCGCTAAACATTGAAAGGTGACAGTGTTTAATCAAGGGATGGTTCTGTTTATTCATGTATTATTAATGGAGAATAGAAAAGTTGGAACAGTCTGCAATCTGGGCAATACAACTGAACAAAGTGAAACACAATGGGGACTGGGCAAGATAACCCTGTTTGTGAACAGAACTCCCACTTAACTGATGAAGGGGCAGCGCTGCGAAAGCTGGTGGCTTGTGCTACCAAATAAACCTGTTGGACTTTAACCTGGTGTTGTGAGACTTCTTACTGTGTTTATCCTAGTCCAACGCCGGCATCTCGACATCAGGATAAGCCTACCATGGGCAATGGACAAAGTGGAGGTGAGACGTTGACTGGCTTGTGAGACGGAGCAGGGAGACATTGCAAGGTGAAGGTACATAAGAAAGTGGGAGTGCTAAATGTTTAATGATCACTGTACAAGTCGAAGGTGCAATGCAGACTGCAGGCTGGATATTGAATGGGTTCTGAAATGGGTAAATAGACTGTGGAATCTTCGCACGGTAAAGGTGCAATAGGGATTAGGAAGGGTAAAGGTGAACCCTTTATTTTATTTCACCTCTCCTCGATCTTCGGACCAAAATGTATCACTTCACACTTCCTTACATTAATTAAAATGCATCTGTCACGTGTCTACTCATTCCACCAGCTTGTCTATATATTCTTGAAGATTATCAATATCCTCCTCACTAAAGTTCATAATATTTTCAAGTTTTGCACCACTGGCAAATTTTGAGATTGAAACCTGTGCACCCAGATATAGGTCAGTAATAAATAGCAAGGAAAGCAAGTTTCTCTCTATATACCGTCCCCAATCATAAATAGGGTAAAACTTTGTGTAATATATGCTTTAATAGATTTGTACTAATAGTCAAACTGTTGCTTTATGAAATTCTAACGATGCTAAACAACAATGATTCAAAATGCCACTTGGTTCAAAATAAAATGCCTCCCGGCACTGATACTTTCACTTGTGTATCAGGATTTAAATGATGAATACAGAGGGAAGCAGCGTACTGGTAGATTTCAAAATGATATGGTCAATAGTATTTCTAAATTCCTCCGTCCAGGTTCAATATAATGTGAAAAATTCTTGTCTGTTGGATCTAAACTTCAGTCTACCAGAGTGTGCTGACATCTACTGGCCGCAATACAGAATCGCAGTACAGCGGAAAAACGCACATTAACTGTCGCTGTTGCAGAGACAGATCAACCAGGAATTAATGATTGGATGTCAGTATTAAATCCCATAGAGAATTCAATATTAATGTACTTTCCCATGTAGTCAGTATAACTTGGAGTTTTCTATTACCTGGAGCAGTTGAGTCGACTAGCATCGATGAACTAAAGGGAAATCTCGGAAATGAGACGATGGAGAATTAATTTCAGAGATAAGCAGATGATGTTACATTGAAGATTTTGAGTAGAGGATCGTGTGAAATCATGTACTAATTAGAACAAAAGGCCCGGTTTCAATTAGGTATCTTCCATGTAGAATGTGTACAGATTTTCGAAGTCTCTCAGATAGATTTATAATGAATATCACACACATTTGTCACACCAGATACAGAGCAATACAGAAAGAGTCCAACACTCCTACCCATAGAATCTTAGAATGGATACAACAGAGAGAGGGAGACCATTCGGCCCTTTGTCTGTGTGCTGGTCTGTGCAAGAACAACTCAGCTCATGCCTTTCCCAGTCCTTGTCTCAGAACCCTGCAAATCCTTTCACTTCAGGTGCTGATCCCATTCCCCTTTGACAGCCCTGATTTGATGCTGCCTCTGTCACCCTCTCAGGAGTGCATCCCAGGTCCTAAACACTCAGCGCATTAAAAACCATCCTTATTTCCTCTGGCAATGGGAACAATATTTCTTCATCTACTCTTCTTAGACTGCACCCACAAAGCCACCAGCTCTACCGTCTCGAAGGACAGCGGCAGCAGATACAAGGGAGCACCAGCATTGCAAACACCCCCCTTCCCTCCCACCACCACCATCCTCCACCCCCCCCCACACCCCCCCCCCCCCCCACCCCACACCCCCCCCCCCCCCCACCCCCCCCCCCCCCCCGCCTCCTCCAAGCCACTCAACGTCCTGACTTGGAAATACATCATAGCTTCTTCACTGTCGCAGTGGCAAAATCCTGAAAGACTGTTAGGCTAACAGCACTGTGGCTGTACCGACACCAAGGGAGTGCAGCAGTTGATGAAAGCAGCGAACCACCATCTTCTTAAGTTCAGTTAGGGATTGGCAATGAGTGCTGGCTTTCTGTAGCAGAGTAGCGCAGGGGAAGCGTGCTGGGCCCATAGCTCAGAGGTCAATGGGTTGAAACCATTCTCTGCTACTTCCTATCAACAATGATAACAAACTCACTTAACGACAATTCTGCAACATTTACGTGGAATATGCAGGCAGGTATTTGCATCGGCTCGTCTTCTCTGTTATAAGCCTCAAACCAGTTTGCTATGCACACAAGCTGTAGATACTGTGAACATGCGCCAGGATATATTACTGATCGAGGTAATGGTGCACAGGGCACAATTTCAGAATTTGTAGATAATGTGAAACTTGGAAGCATTGTGAACTGTGAGGAGGATAGTGTAAAACTTCAAAAAAGGATCTAGACAAGTTGACGGAATGAGTGGACAAGTTCCAGATGAAATTCAAAGCTGAGAATTGTGAAGTGATTCATTCTGGTAGGAAGATTATAGAGAGACAATGAAAAGTAAAAGGGAAACAGTTCCAAAGTTCTAATGCATTTCATTAGTGAGGTTTCTCAGTCCAACAACTCTAAATGAGGTGCAACAGTACAACTCTAAAATAACACCAAATTACTGCGGATGCTGTCATCTGAAACCAAAAGAGAAAATGCTGGAAAATCTCTGCCGGTCTGGCAGCTTCTGTAAGGAGTGAAATGAGCTAGTGTTTCGAGTCCAGATGACCCTTTGACAAAGTGTCATCTGGGCTGGTTTACTGCCAACTGGTAACTTCCTCAAAGTCAATAAAAATCCATTCAAAATATCAGCATATGTGTTTTACAATCGTAATTACTCATTTGAATCAATTACTGCATCTCACATTGCTTCTTGTTCATAAACGTATTTAAAAGTCATTTAAGTGAATGCGAGTTTTATCAGTGCCTTAATGTCCACTGGTTTAACAATCTTACCACCCCATCAGGGGTTCCACTTATAGGTATTAAATGTCATGAAACGTCTGGACAGAAGGGATAGGGACAAACTGTTCCCACTCATGGAATGATGAAGAATGAGAGAGAACAGATTGAACATCATGAGCAAAGGAAGGAATAGGAACACGAGGAAAACATTTTTCACACAGTGAGTGCTTAATGTGTGGAATTCACTGCCGGAAAGTGTGGCGGAGGCAGATTCAATTGAAACGTCCTCAGGGAATTAGACTGTTATCTGAAAAGGAAGAATGTGCAGGGTTACAGGGAGAAGGCGGAGATGTTCATTTTCTGTCACAACTTCTCATTCATCACTCATCACTGAATCAGTGGGAACTTTTCTCTTGTCATTCCTAAACAAGGAGAAGTGCAGCAATGATTAAATGGCAAGAGAGTTGGTGGGGAATCAGAAGTCTAACGAGCGAGTTAAAAAAAAAACCAAATATGTGTCTAAAAGGATGTGAGGATGGCAGAGGGACGAAATCTGAAATAAAAACAGAAAATGCTAGAAACTTCAGCAGGTCTGGCAACATCTATCGAGAGAGAAACAGAGTTAATAATTCGAGTCTGCAGCACTCTTCTTCAGAGCTGAAGAGAGGTTGAAATGTGACGGATTTTTAAATGCTGAAGAGAATTCGGAGCACAATCGGGATTATCCACTAAAGCAATTAGAAAAGCAAATGGCATGTTTGTTTTTATTGCAAGGGGATTGGAGTAGATGAAGAAAGATGTCTTGCTGCAATTGTACAGGATTTTATTGAGACCACATCTGCAATGCTGTGTACAGCGATTGTCTCCACATTTGAGAAAGAATAGAACTTGCGTTGGAGGCGGTACAGACCAGATTCACTAGATTGCCCCCCAGAATGAGGAAGTTGTTCTATGATGAGAGGCTGAGTGAATTAGGCTGAGAGACCCTGGAGTTCAGAAGAATGTAGAGACGCTGAGTGAATGCTTCCATTGCTGTCCTCTGGGCAGACGAGTGGCAGATAAAGTAAAAGTAAAGTAAAGTTAAGGTAAAGTTTATTGGTCACAAGTAAGGCTTACATTAACACTGCAATGAAGTTACTGTGAAATTCCCCTAGTCGTCACACTCCGGCGCCTGTTCGGGTCAATGCACCTAACTAGATGAAGTTCAATGCAGAGAAGTGTGAGTTGATTCATTTTGAGAGTGTGGAGAAATAAAGGGAGAAACTCTTAAGGAAAGTCAGGAACAGAGGGATCTCAGTTTCTAAGTACAAAGGTTATTGAAGGTGGTTGGGCATGTTGAGAGAGCAAGTAATACAGCAAATGGCATCCTATGTTTTATTGGAGGATTGAATACATGAGTAAGAAGGTCATGTTGAGCTTTTAAATACACGAGATAGGCCTCACCTGGAGCACTGCATCCAGTTCTGGACACCATACTTGAAGAAGGTTGCGAAGGCATTGGAGACAGTGCAAAGGATATTCACATGAATGATTCTATTGATAAAGATTTGTAGCTATGAAGATAGAATTGAGAGCTTGGGTATTTTTCTTTTGGGAAAGGAGTCTGAGCGGACCTGAAGAGGGACAGGTAGCATTGAGTAAGCAGGTGTGCTGCAGAAGGGCTTGGACAGGTCTGGAGAGTGGGCAGAGAAGTGGCAGATGGAATACAATGTGGAAAATGCGAAGTTATGCACTTTGGAAGGAGGAATGGAGATATAGACTACTTTCTAAATTGTGAAATGCTTAGAAAATCAGAAGAACAAAGGGACTTGGGAGTCATTGTTCAAGAGTCTCTTCAGGTTAACGTACAAGTTCAGTCGGCAGTTAGGAAGGCAAATGCAATGTCGAGAGGGCTAGAATACAAGAGCACAGATGTACTTCTGAGGCTGGCAAAGGCTCTGATCAGATCTCGTTTGGAGTATTGCGAGCAGTTTGGGCCCCATATCTAGGGAAAGATGTGCTGGCCATGGAAAGGGTCCAGAGGAGGTTCACAAGAATGATCCATGGAATGAAGAGCATGTTGTATGAAGAATGGTTGAGGACTCTGGGAGTGTTCACGTTGGAGTTTAGAAGGATGATCTTATTGAAACTTACAGGATACTGCGAAGCCTGGCTAGAATGGATGTGGACATGGAGAGGATGTTTCCACTAGTAGGAAGCTGGTGACAAAATATATACTGGTAGGAATAACTAGTACCAGAGGGCACAACCTCAGACTAAAGGGACGATCCTTTAAAACAGAGATGAGGAGAAATTTCTTCAGCCAGAGAGCGGTGAATCTATGCCGCAGAAGGCTGTGGAGGCTAGGTCATTGAATGTTTTTAATACAGGGATAGATTCTTGATTAATAAGGGGATCAGGTGTTATGGGGAAAAGACAGGAGAATGGGATGAGAAAAATATATGTTTGAATGGTGGAACAGATGGGCCAAGTGGCCTAATACTGCTCCTGTGGCTTATGGTCTTATGGAAGATAAAGAAGGGTGGCACAATGGTTCGCACTGCTGCTGCGGAATGACAGGGACCCAGGTTCAATTCAGGCCTTGGGTGACTGTACGTATTTTCCACATTTTCTCTATGTCCACGTGGCTTTCCTCCGGGTGCTCTGGTTTCCCCTCACACTCCATTGATAGGGTAAGTGGATTTACCATGCTAAATTTCCCCTTATGTGTCCCAGTATGTTTAGATTAGGAGGATTAACAGGGTAAATATGTGAGGTTGTGTGGATAGGTCAGAGAATCAGTGCAGACTCAATGGGCCGAATGGCCACCTTCTGCACTGTAGGGATTCTGTAATAGAGTTTTTCATGTTCGATTCAAGAGTTCATCAAGAAGCAGGGGAAAAAATTCAAAATAAGTGTTAAAACAGCACCGATTCAGTGCCTAATGTACACATCTTTGGAAACTAAAGGAACATTTAACATGGCCAATACACCTAACCTGCACATCTTTGAACCAGAGCACCCAGAGGAAACCCACGGGGAGAATGTACAAAATTTGTACAGTCACCAAAGGGCAGAAGCAAGCCCAGGTCTCTGGGGCTGTGAGGCGGGAGAGTGGAATTAGATGGAACACTGTTTCAATCAGGCAGTGTAGACTTGATGAGCCAAATGGGCTGTTACTGCATTGTAAAGATTCAGTGGTTTGGAATCTAAAACATGATCCTATTGAATCGAGCAGCAGGCTTCAGGGGCCATGTAGTCCACTTCTGATCCGATTTATTGTGCTGCTGGGTCCAGAAAGCCGCTAATTCATTCCTCATCATTAAATCAGAATTTACTCCAGATACCGTTAATGCATCAACCCTGTGCTCAGTGACAAACACTGACACTTGATTAAGCAATGTCTCAATTTTAATTTTCTTATCCGTGTTTCCAAATCCCTCCATGTCCTCAGCTCTTCCTCCCTTTCATCATCTCCAGCCCAACAATCCTCTGAGATATCTGAGCTCCTCTGAATCTGCCCTCGTGAGCATCCCTGATTTGATTCACTCCACCACTGATGATCGTACTTTCAGCTCTCGATGTCTCAGCTCTGGAATTCCCTCTCTAAATGCACCTGCTTCTTGCTTGCTTTCCTCCCCGTTCATTTTTGTTGACTGTTCTCTTCATTTATTTTCTCCTATCTTTCCCGCGGGTTTCACTTTTTGCACCCTCTGACTTTCCGCAGTCCTTTTGCCGCTTTAACTGCCATCAACGAATTATAATTGTACAACTATAATTATCTGAACAGTTCAACTTTAAGGATTCTTTCCGCCTCCACCTCTCTCATCACTCATTGGTTTCATCAAATTAAATGACGCAATGACGTTGGGCTGGGAGTGACGCTGCGCGAAAGGCGCAGGAGCGGCACATTCCACTTGGTCAATGCGTTGCGATTGGCTAAAGAAGATGTCAATTACATTGAGGGGCGTGTGTTTCCATCAGCAGGGACTGTGATTGGTTACAATTGTCAGCGTCATTTTCAGCGTTCATTCTGTTCAGCTGGATGGAGCTCACGGATTGGATAAAGTAGCTGTCACTCAGTAGCCGCAAAGCGGCCATTGGATAACCGCGATGCGTCAATTTCCGATTGGTTTTCCCAGCTGCCGGTCACAGGCCGTTGGCGGGGATTTACCCCGGGCCCATCAGACACCGCGCGGAGCGGCAGCAAATGTCCCGCAAGTGGCTTCAGTCCCCGGGCCCGGATCCTGAGCCCGCGGCGGGGCTCCGAATGGGGGAAGGGTTTTGGCAGCGGGAATCCCGTCCCGCCCGGCTGTGAATCCTGAGCTCAGGGTTTCCAATGGCGGCTTCCTGTGTAAACATGTCACGCTGCAGATCCCCGGGCTCAGCAGTGGCAGCGCTGCAAACCCCCTGGAGTCAGACCAATCAGCACAGGGATCTTCCTGTACCCTGTGTGTGGGGCTCAGTGCCACACCGGGTTAGAGGACCTCACACTGCATAGGCCAGGGAGAGATACTGGGATCTTCCTGTGCTGTGTTTTGGGGGTGGGGCTTGGTTACTCTGATTGAATATCCCTCATTGTTTGGTTCTAATTTCAGCCTCTCTCTCTCTTACAGTCAGTCTGGGTGTTCCTGACTAGCAGAATGGCCTGATCTCACCACACACATTGAGACGGAGGAGTTGCCACCCGAGACGAAGATGATTGAGAACTCCAGCCTTCTTTACACTCGTTTACTGAGGCCCAGCCCTTCATTCATCATTAGTTTCCCCAGGATGTCAGGTACATTAACATCTTCATCTGCTGTGAACACTGATCTGACAGTGGGAAGGTATTGGAGCATAATGGGGCAGTCAACCATGTCAAAGGTGTGGATAGGTTGTGAAGGATGAGCAGGGATTGTTCAGCTGGGTAAGACTGCACTTCCGATCTTATCTTTCTGGCCATATGCAGAATATCACCTGCAATGGTTTATCTTCTCACTTCTATTCTGTTACCACCCAAATCCCCCAAGGATCTTTCCTTGACTCTCTCCTATTTTTCATCTACACCTGACCCCTCAGTGACATTATCTAAAAACACAGCTTTCACATGTATGCTGATAACACCCAGCTCTACCTCACCATCACCTCTCACAACCAATCCTCTGTTATTAAATTATGATAAGAAGTTTAACAACACCAGGTTAAAGTCCAACAGGTTTATTTGGTAGCAAAAGCCACACAAGCTTTCGAAGCTCTAAGCCCCTTCTTCAGGTGAGTGGGAATTCTGTTCACAAACAGAGCTTATAAAGACACAGACTCAATTTACATGAATAATGGTTGGAATGCGAATACTTACAACTAATCAAGTCTTTAAGAAACAAAACAATCCACTCCCATTGTTTTGTTTCTTAAAGACTTGATTAGTTGTAAGTATTCGCATTCCAACCATTATTCATGTAAATTGAGTCTGTGTCTTTATAAGCTCTGTTTGTGAACAGAATTCCCACTCACCTGAAGAAGGGGCTTAGAGCTTCGAAAGCTTGTGTGGCTTTTGCTACCAAATAAACCTGTTGGACTTTAACCTGGTGTTGTTAAACTTCTTACTGTGTTTACCCCAGCCCAACGCCGGCATCTCCACATCATTAAATTATGAGACACCTTCTCCGACCTCTGCTACTGACTAAGCAGAGAATTCCCCCAATTAAATATTTGGAAGACCAATAGTCCCACCACAAATTCTGTTCCCAATCACTGACTCCATCTCTCCTACTGGTCAGTGTTCGAGGTTGAAACAAACCCTCATAATCTTGGCACCTCATTAGACTCGGAAATGAGATTCTGACCACATATCTGTTCCTTCACCAAGATCACCTCTTACCAGCTGTGTAACGTCACACATTGTTGATAATACCTCAACTCACCCGTACCTGAAACCCTCATCCATGCTTTTGTTACCTCAAGACTTGACAATTCAAACACACGCCTGCCCAGCAGATTTCCTTCCCTAAAGGACATTAGTAAACCAGATAGGGTTTTATGATGAGCGATAATTAGGTTTTTAATTGCAGATTCATATTGAATTCAAATTTCACCATCTGCTGTGTTGGATTTTGAACGCGGGTCCCTAGGGCATTACCCAGAGTCTGTGGATCACTGGCCCATGACACCACTGCCTCCCCTAAACAATGTCAGGACTGGAATTTGAATTCATGCCTCGAGAGGAGACTGTGACCTGAACAAAGCACATTAGACGACTCGGCCATCCTGACACAGATTATGTATTTCACTCCTCTGCCATTTCCTTTTATTTCCCAGTCTCAATCTCTCAGCAGCTTATGTTCACTTTAGCCTCTCTCTTTGTTTTTATATATTTATAGAAGCTCTTCCTGTTTCTTTTTAAATTACTTGTTAATTTACGTTTGTAGTTCATCTTCTCCCACGTTAGTATTTTTTTGGTCATCATTCGTTGGTTTTTGAAACTTCCCCAATGCCCTGTCCTACCACTAATATATGAAACATCCTATGTTCTTCTTTCAGTTTGATGCAATCTTTAACTTCCTCGGTTAACCATGGTTGATTTATTCCCTTCCAGAATCCTTGTTTGTCACTGGTATGTATCTTTGTTGTGAGTCATAAACTATTTTCATAACGTATGTCATTGCTGAGCGATCGTCTTTTCTGCTAAACATCTTTTGCAGTCCAGTCTAGCCAACTCTGCTCTCATTCTTTTCCAATTACCCTTATTTAAGTTGAGCACAGTTTCCTCTGACTCAAGTTTGCACTCAAAACTGAATGCTAAATTCCACCATGTTAATGTCACTGTTTCCGAGCGGAGCTTTTACTCTGATTGTTTATGAAAGCTGTATCATTAACATTACAATATCCAAACTGGCCTGGTTTCTGCTTGGATCCATAAAGTATTCTTCTTGGAAACTGTGTCTAATACACTCTGAATTCTTCCTCATGGCTACCTCTGCCAACTTGTCCGAATCCACATGACGATTAAAGTCAGCCATGATTAATGTACTGCCTTTTTTCATATCCTCATTATCTCCTGATTCATTCCCCGCCCTACAGTATATCTACTGTCAGGGAGCTGATAGACTACTCCCACCAGTGTCTTCTTCCCCTTGTTATTTTTTCCCTTCACCCATATGGATTCTACATTTTCTGATCCAAGATCATTTCTTGTTGTTGTCTTTATTCCATCTCATATTAACAAAGCTATTACATTATCCCCTCCCCAGAACTACCACCCAATTCCCTTTGCCCCTTTTAGATTAGTGACTGCCTCAGCTGCAGTCACTCCCTCCTGTCCCTGACCACTTTGCAAACCTGAAGATTCTATCACTACCTGTCAGGATCCCATCCCCTTGCCGATTTAGTTTAAATCCATCTCAACAGCACTTAGCAAAGCTCCCCGTGAGGATGTTGGTGCCATTCCTGTTCAGATGTAATTTATCCAACTTGTACAGGTCCCAGCTCAGCCAGAAATGGTCCCAATGCCCCAGGAATCTAAAGCCCTCCCTCCTGTACCATCTCTCCAGCCATGCTGTCATCTGCTGTACCTATACTCATTTAATGCATCTCCCCTGAAGGTGCTGACTCTGTGTGAGTTCAGTTCTACACCCACTGCTTCTTCTTACTCTTCCCCTGAAAGTGATGTCTCTGGGTGCATTCAGTCCTGCACATTCTGGTTCCTTTATCTCATATATAGAAAGATGTTCCCTGGTCTTGAGTGTGTTGACTATGAGGAGAGGTTTGACAAATGAGGCTTATTTTCACTGAAAAGACAGAGGCTGAGGGGAGACCTGATAGAGGTCTACAAAATTGTGAGAGGCATAGACAGGGTGGATAGTCAGAGACTTTCTCCCAGGGTGGAAGTGTCAATTACAATGGGCCACATGTTCAAGGTGCAAGAAACTGCAAGAAACACAAAGTTGTGATAGTAGGGGATTTTAATTTTCCACATATAGATTGGGACTCGCATACTGTTAAATGTTTTGACGGGGTAGAGTTTGTAAAATGCGTTCAGGAGAATTTTCTACATCAGTATATAGAGGTGCCAACTAGACAGGCTGCGATATTGGATCTCCTATTGGGAAATGAGTTAGGGCAGGTGATGGATGTGAGTGTGAGGGAACACTTTGGATCCAGTGATCATAATGCCATTAGTTTCAACCTGATCATGGATAAGGATAGATCTGGTCCTCGGGTTGAAGTTCTGAACTGGAAAATTTGATGAAATGAGAAGGATCTGGGAAGTGTGGATTGGCACAGGCTGTTCTCTGGTAAGAATGTAAATGGAAAGTGGGAGGCCTTCAAAGGATACATTTTGAGAGTGCAGAGTTTGTATGTTCCTGTCAGGATTAAAGGCAAAGTAAATAGGAATAAGGAACCTTGGTTCTTGAGGGAGATTGTAACACTGATTAAGAGGAAGAGAGAGTAGTATGAAATGTACAGGCAGCAAGGAACAGATCAGATGCTTGAGGTGTATAAAAAGTGCAAGAAGCTACTTAAGAGGGAAATCAGGAGGGCTAAAAGAAGACATGAGGTTGCTTTGGCAGACAGAGTGAAGGAAAATCCAAAGAGCTTCTATAGGTATGTTAGGAGCAAAAGGATAGTGAGGGATAAAATTGGTCCTCTTGAAGACCAGAGTGGTAGACTGTGTATGGAACCAAAAGTGATGGGGGAGATACTAAATGGTTTTTTTGCATCCGTATTTACTGAGGAAACGGGCATGGAGTCTACGGAAATAGGGCAAACAGGTAGGGAGGTCATGGAATCTTTACAGATGACCGGGGAGGAGGTGCTTGCTGTCCTGAGCCAAATCAGAGTGGATAAATCCCTAGGACCTGCCCCAGGGTATTCCCACGGACCTTGAGGGAAGCTATTGTTGAACTTGCAGGGGCCCTGGCAGACATATTTAAAATGTCAGTATTCACGGGGGAGGTGCCGGATGATTGGAGGGTGTCTCATGTTGTTCCCTTGTTTAAAAAAGGTTCCAAAAGAAATCCGGGAAATTATAGGCCAGTAAGTTTGATGTCGGTGGTTGGCAAGTTATTGGAAGGTGTGATGAGGGATAGGATCTACAAATATTTGGATAGACAGGGACTTATTAGGGAGAGTCAACATGGCTTTGTGCGTGGTAAGTCATGTTTGACCAATCTATTAGAGTTTTTCGAGGAGGTTACCAGGAAAGTGGATGAAGGGAAGTCGGTGGATGTTGTCGACCTGGATTTCAGCAAGGCCTTTGACAAGGTCCCTCATGGGAGGTTAGTTAGGAAGGTTCAGTTGCTAGGTATACATGGGGAGGTAGTAAATTGGATTAGACACTGGCTCAATGGAAGAAGCCAGAGAGTGGTTGTGGAGGATTGCTTCTCCGAGTGGAGGCCTGTGACTAGTGGTGTGCCGCAGGGATCGGTGTTGGGTCCATTGTTGTTTGTCATCTATATCAATGATCTGGATGATAATGTGGTAAATTGGATCAGCAAGTTTGCTGATGATACAAAGATTGGAGGTGTAGTGGACAGTGAGGAAGGTTTTCAAAGCTTGCAGAGGGATTTGGACCAACTAGAAAAATGGGCTGAGAAATGGCAAATGGAATTTAACGCAGACAAGTGTGAGATATTGCACATTGGAAGGACAAACCAAAGTAGAATGGACAGGGTAAATGGTAGGACTCTGAAGAGTGCAGTTGAACAGAGGGATCTGGGAATACAGGTACAGAATTCCCTAAAAGTGACGTCACAGGTGGATAGGGTCGTAAAGAGTGCCTTTGGTACATTGGCCTTTATAAATCGGAGTATCGAGTATAAAAGTATAATGATAAGCTTATATAAGGCATTGGTGAGGCCGAATTTGGAGAATTGTGTACAGTTTTGGTCACCTAGTTCCAGGAAGGATGTAAATAAGGTTGAAAGAGTGCAGAGAAGGTTCACAAGGATGTTGCCGGGACTTGAGAAGCTGAGTTACAGAGAGAGATTGAATAGGTTGGGACTTTATTCCCTGGAGCGTAGAAGATTGAGGGGAAATTTGATAGAGGTGTATAAGATTTTGATGGGTATAGATAGAGTGAATGCAAGCAGGCTTTTTCCGCTGAGGCTAGGGGAGAAAAAAACCAGAGGGCATGGGTTAAGGGTGAAAGGAGAAAAGTTTAAAGGGAATATTAGGGGGGGGCTTCTTCACGCAGAGAGTGGTGGGAGTGTGGAGTGAGCTGCCGGATAAAGTGGTAAATGCGGGGTCACTTTTAACATTTAAGAAAAACTTGGACGGGTTCATGGATGAGAGGGGTGTGGAGGGATATGGTCCAAGTGCAGGTCAGTGGGACTAGGCAAAAAATGGTTCGGCACAGACAAGAAGGGCCAGAAGGCCTGTTTCTGAGCTGTAATTTTCTATGGTTCTATGGTGAGAGGGGAAAAATCTAAGGGAGATGTTCGGGGGAGGTTTTTCACGCAGAGAGTGGTGGGTGCCTGGAACAGGCTGCCACAGGAGGTGGTGGAAGCAGGCACATTGGCAACATGTAAAAGACACCTGGATGGATACATGAATAGGGAGGCAACAATAATCTCTCCCTCAATGTCAACAAAACAAAGGAGGTCGTCATCGACTTAAGGAAGTGTAAAGGAGAACATGCCCCAGTCTACATCAATGGGGACCAAGTAGGTAGGGTCGAGAACTTCAAGTTTTTAGGTGTCCAGATCACCAACAACCTGTCCTTGTCCCCCCATGTCAACACTATAGTTAAGAAAGCCCACCAACGCCTCTACTTTTTCAGAACACTAAGGAAATTTGGCATGTCAGCTACGACTCTCACCAGCTTTTACAGATGCACCATAGAAAGTATTCTTTCTGGCTGTATCACAGCTTGGTATGGCTCCTGCTCTGCCCAAGACCGCAAGGAACTACAAAAGGTCATGAATGTAGCTCAATCCATCACGCAAATCAGCCTCCCATCCATTGAGTCTGTCTACACTTCCCACTGCCTTGGCAAAGCAGTCATTATAATTAAGGACCTCACACACCCTGGACATTCTCTCTTCCACCTTCTTCTTTCGGGAAAAAGATACAAAAGTCTGTGGTCACATACTAACTGACTCAAGAACAGCTTCTTCCCTGTTGCTGTCAGACTTTTGAATTGCCTTACCTTACATTAAGTTGATCTTTCTCTACACCCTAGCTATGACTGTAACAGTACATTCTGCACTCTCTCGTTTCCGTCTCTCTGAGCGGTATGTTTTGTCTGTATAGCGCACAAGAAACAATACTTTTCACGGTATGTTAATAAATGTGACAATAATAAATCAAATCAAATCATATCAAAGGAATAGAGAGATACGGACCGAGTCATGGCAGGAGGTTTTTTTTTAAGGGCATCATGTTCGGCACAGGCTTGGAGGGCCGAAGGGCCTGTTCTTGTGCTGCACTTTTCTTTGTTTTCTTTAAACAGCGAATAGAAGCAAGAGGAGGCCATTCGGCCCATTGAGCCTGCTCTACCATTCATTATGATCATCGCTGATCAAATTCTCTTTCCTGATCCCACCTTCCACCCATATCCCTTGATCACTTTCGCCCCAAGAGCTACATTTAATTCCTTCTTGACATCACACATTTTGGCCTCAGCTATTTTCTGCATGAGTGATTTCCACAGATTCACCACTCTCTGGTGGAGAAATTTCTCCTCACCTCAGTCCTAAAGGTTTACCCCTTATCCTTACACGAAGGACATCGGTAACATTCTTCCTGAATCTACCCTTTCTAATCCTGTTAGAATTTTATAAGTTCCTATGAGACCCCTGTCAATCTTCTCAACACAGTAAGAAGTTTAACAACACCAGGTTGAAGTCCTGTTGGACTTTAACCTGGTGTTGTTAAACTTCTTACTGTGTTTACCCCAGTCCAACGCCGGCATCTCCACATCAATCTTCTCAACTCCAGTGAACATAATCCGAACTGACTTCATTTTCCCTCATACGACACACTGGCCATCCCAGGAATCAGCCTGTGAACTTTTGCTGCACTCCCCCTGGAGCAAGTACATCCTTCCTCAGATAAGGACACCAAAACTGCACACAATACTCCAGGTGTGGCCTCATTGTTGTCCTATACAATTGCAGTAAAACATCCCTATTCCTATACACAAATCCTCTTGCTCTCAAGGCCAACATACCATTTGCTGTCTTGTTGTCTGCTGTACCTATGCGCTTACTTTCAGAGACTGAACAAAGAACAGTACAGTGCAGCACAGGAAGTGCCCACCAAGTCTGTGCCGATGCAGATGCCTCTTGTGATGACTTCAATTGGGCCATTAAGGTTGGCCTATAGGAGCATGAACTTCCTGATTCAGGATCCAATTGATGGGCCAATCAGGGAGTCTTTGCCTTGTACTTAACCGAGAGTGTCAGTTCCTCTGACACCCCCGGAGGGACACTGCCAACTGTTAGCACTCGGTGTACTGCTGTTAGAGCTGTAAGAAAAGGGGTTTTGGTGAAGGGACTTCTGCCTCCGCAGACCTATTACACTTCTATTATCTAATATTTTCTTGCCTTGACGTGGTCCAAATCCATGGAACAGTACAGCACAGTACAGGCCCTTCAGCCCTTGATGTTGTGCCGAGCTTTGTCTGAAACCGAGATCAAGCAATCCCACTCCCGATCATCCTGGTGTGCTCCATGTGCCTATCCAATAACCGCTTGAAAGTTCCTAAAGTGTCCGACTCCACTATCACAGCAGGCAGTCCATTCCAGACCCCAACCACTCTCTGAGTAAAGAACCTACCTCGGACATCCCTCCTATATCTCCCACCATGAACCTTATAGTTATGCCCCCTAGTAACAGCTACATTCACCCGAGGAAATAGTCTCTGAACGTCCACTCTATCTATCCCCATCATCATCTTACAAACCTGTATTAAGTCGCCTCTCATCCTCCTTCGCTCCAAAGAGAAAAGCCCTCGCTCCGTCAACCTTTCCTCATAAGACCTACCCTCCAAACCAGGCAGCATCCCGGTAAATCTCCTCTGCACTCTCTCCAATGCTTCCACATCCTTCTTATAGTGAGGTGACCAGAACTGCACACAATATTGCAAATATGGTCTCACCAAGGTCCTCTACAGTTGCAGCATAACCCAACGGCTCTTAAACTCAAACCCCCTGTTAATAAACACGAACACACTATAGGCCTTCTTCATGGCTCTATCCACTTGAGTGGCAACCTTTAGAGATCTGTGGATATGAAACCCAAGATCTCTCTGTTCCTCCACATTCCTCAGAACCCTGCCGTTGACCCTGTAATCCGCATTCTAATTTGTTCTACCAAAATGAATCACCTTGCACTTATCAGTGTTCAACTCCATCTGCCATTTTTCAGCCCAGCTCTGCATCCTATCAATGTCTCTGCAGCCTACAACAGCCCTCCACCTCATCCACTACTCCACCAATCTTGGTGTCATCAGCAAATTTACTGACCCACCCTTCAGTCCCCTCCTCTAAGTCATTGATAAAAGTCACAAAAAGCAGAGGACCCAGCACTGATGCCTGTGGTACACCGCTGGTAGGTCTCCAGTCTGAAAATTTTCCATCCACCACCACCCTCTGTCTTCTATGAGATAGCCAGTTACTTATCCAATCGGCCAAATTTCCCTCGATCCCACACCTCCTCACTTTCTTCATGAGCCTACCATGGGGAACCTTATCAAACGCCTGACTAAAATCCATGTATATGACATCAACTGCTCTACCTTCATCTGCACACTTACTTACCTCCTCAAAGAATTCAATCAAATTTGTGAGGCAAGACTTACCCTTCACGAATCCGTGCTGACTGTCACGGATTAAGCTGCATCCCTCTGTTCCCTGCCTATTCATGTACCTATCCAGATGCCTCTTGAACGTTGTTACAGAATCTGCTTCCACCACCTCTTCCGGCAGCTCGTTCCAGGCATTCACTACCCTCTATCTGAAAAACTTGACCCTTACATCTCTTTTAAACTTTCCCTCTCTCACTCTCACCTTTGTCCCGAGTAATTGACCCTTTGACCCTGGGGAAAAGACTCTGACAATCCACTCTATCCAAGCCTGTCATAATCTTGTAAACCTCTCTCGGGTCCCCCCTCATCCTCCGATGCTCCAAAGAAAAACAATCCAAGTTTGTTCAACCTTTCTTCAGAGCTGTTTTCTCCAAACTAGGCAACATCCTGGAAAATCTCTTCTGCACCCTTTCCAACGCATCAACATCCTTGCGGAAGTGTGGCGACCAGAATGGTACACAATACTCCAAATGTGGCCTAACCAAAGTCTTATACAGCTTCAACATGATTTTACTGACTGATGCACAAGGACACCGAGGTCTCGCTGAGTATCCACCTCTCTCAATTTACACCCCTTCAAATAATAATCTGCCGTCCTATTTTTGCTACTGTAGTGGATAATGAAGTGGTCACCGCATATATTATCCACATTATACTACATCTGCCGTGCAGATGCCCACACACTCAGCCTGTCCAAATCACGCTGGAGGATCTCTGCATCCTCCTCACAGCTCACCCTCCCACCCTTACGGTTCACAGGCTCCCAAGCGTGCCTTTTTGCAATCCTGTGGAGTCCGTGGACCATGTCTATGTTTCATGTTCTAGGCTGCACAGACTTTTCAGTTCCCTCAAAAATCTTTTATTGAAGTTTTGTTTACACTTCAGTCCCACACTCCTGATCTACGGGCACCTGGTGCGGAGGGGAAGGAGGAGCACCTCCTCGCGAACCTGCTCCTGGGCTTGGCAAAGCGTGCCATCTACAGATCTATCCAGCGAGCGATCAACAGGGTCGCCCAACCTGACTGTCTGCCTCTCCACTGCGGCTACATTTGCGGCTGGGTGTCCCTGGAAAGGGAGTGTGCGGTGTCCGAGGGCAGTGTTGATGCCTTCCATGCCTGCTGGGCACCGCAGGGATGGGGGTGTATTATTGACCCTTTTGATCACATTTTAATTTGATGTTTTAAGTTTCCTTTCCGCTTTGTTTCTTGGTTCGGGTGGTTCCCCTCCTTTTAGGGAGCTGCCCCTTTTGGGTTGCCCCTAAGTTAATCTGATTTTGTTTATTTGGTTGGGGAAAAAAAGAGTTCCCTGATTAAGGATCCAATTGATGGGCCAATCAGGGAAACTTTGCCTTGTACTTAACCGGGAGTGTCAGTTCCTCTGACACCCCCGGAGGTAGACTGCTAACTGTTAGCACTCGGTGTACTGCTGTTACAGTTGTAAATAAAGGGATTTTGGTGAAGGAACTTCTGCCTCCACAGACTTATTACACTTCTCTAATCTAATATTTCCTTGCCTTGACGTGGTCCATATCCCTCTGTTCCCGGCTGATTCATGTATCTATCCAGATGCCCTTTGAATGTTGTTACAGAATCTGTTTCTACTACTTCCTCTGGCAGCACGTTCCAGGCATTCACCACTCTCTGTCTGAAAACCGTGCCCCTTACATCTCTTAAACTTTCCCTCTCTCACTCTCACCTTTGTCCTGAGTAACCTGGGAAAAAGACTCTGACAATCCACTCTATCCAAGCCTGTTATAATCTTGTAAACCTCTCTCAGGTCCCCCCTCATCCTCAGATGCTCCAAAGAAAACAATCCAAGTTTGTTCAACCTTTCTTCAAAAAGGTTCCTCCAAACCAGGCAACATCCTGGAAAATCTCTTCTGCGCCCTTTCTAATGCATCAACATCCTTCCGGAAGTGTGGCGACCAGAATTGTACACAATACTCCAAATGTGGCCGAACCAAAGTCCTGTACAGCTTCAACATGATTTTACTGACTGATGCACAAGGACACCGAGGTCTCACTGAGTATCCACCTCTCTTAATTTACACCCCTTCAAATAATAATCTGCCTTCCTATTTTTGCTACTGAAGTGGATAATGAAGTGGTCACTGCATATTTATCCACATTATACTACATCTGCCATGCAGATGCCCACACACTCAGCCTGTCCAAATCACACTGGAAGATCTCTGCATGCTGCTCACAGCTCTCCCTCCCACCCAATATTGTATCATCTACATATTTGGAGATAATACATTTAGTTCCTGTGTCCAAATCATTAATATATAATATGAACAGTTTGGGTCCCAGCACAGATCCCTGCGGTACCCCACTAATCACTGCCTTCCAATTGGAAAAAGACCCATTTATGCCATCTCTTTGCTTCCTGTCTGTGAACCAGCTTTCTATCCATCTCAAGACGCAACCCACAATCCAATATACTTTAACTTTACATAGTAGCAGGGCGGCACAGTGGTTGGCACTGCTGTCTCACAGCACCAGGGAGCCGGGTTCGATTCCTGGCTTGGGTCACTGTCTGTGTGGAGTTTGCATGTTCCCTCCATGTCTGCGTGGGTTTCCTCTGGGTGCTCTGGTTTCCTCCCACAGTCTGAAAGACATGCTGGTTAGTTGCATTGGCCATGCTAAATTCTCTCTCGGTCTACCCGAACAGGTGGCAGAGTATGGCGACTAGGGGATTTTCACAACTTAATTGCAGTGTTAATGTAAACCGACTTGTGACACTAATAAACAAACTTTAAACTTTATAACTTAAAAACGTTATGTAAGACCTTGTCCAAAGCCTTCTGAAAGTCTAAATAAATCACATCCACTGGTTCTCCCTGGTCAACTCTACTAGTTACATCCTCAACGAATTCCAGTAGTTTTGTCAAGCATGATTTCCCTTTTGTAAATCCATGCTGACTTTATCTGATTAGAACACTGCTTTTCAAACGCTTGATAATGGACTCCAGCAACTGCCCTACGACCGACGTTCGGCTCACTGGTCATTGGTTCCCTCTTTCCTGTAACACTACATTCTACACTCTCTCATTTCCTTCTCTATGAACGGTATGTTTTGTCTGGATAGGGGGCAGAAACAATATGTTCATACATGTGACAATAATAAATCAAATCAAATCCTCTCTACCTCTGATTTTGAATACAGGGCTTAAATTAATTACCTCTCTATCCCCAGAAGGTGCTGACTCTGGCTGGGTTCAGTTCTACACTCACTGGTTCCTCTCTCTCTCCTGAAGTTGCTGACTCTGGCTGGGTTCAGTTCCACACTCACTGATTCCTTTCTCTATCCTGAAGGTGCTGACTCTGGCTGGGTTCAGTTCCACACTCACTGGTTCCTCGCTCTCTCTCCTGAAGGTGCTGACTCTGGCTGGGTTCAGTTCCACACTCACTGGTTCCTCTCTCTCTCCTGAAGGTGCTGTCTCTGGCTGGGTTCAGTTCTACACTCACTGGTTCCTCTCTCTCTCTCCTGAAGTTGCTGACTCTGGCTGGGTTCAGTTCCACACTCACTGGTTCCTCTCTCTCTCTCCTGAAGGTGCTGACTCTGGCTGGGTTCAGTTCTACACTCACTGGTTCCTCTCTCTCTCCTGAAGGTGCTGACTCTGGCTGGCTTCAGTTCTACACTCACTGGTTCCTCTCTCTCTCCTGAAGGTGCTGACTCTGGCTGGGTTCAGTTCTACACTCACTGATTCCTCTCTCTCTCTCTCCTGAAGGTGCTGACTCTGGCTGGGTTCAGTTCTACACTCACTGATTCCTCTCTCTCTCTCTCCTGAAGGTGCTGACTCTGGCTGGGTTCAGTTCTACACTCACTGATTCCTCTCTCTCTCTCTCCTGAAGGTGCTGACTCTGGCTGGGTTCAGTTCAGACGCTGGAAATCTCAAATGAAACAGAAAAGAAAGCTCAGCAGATTGTGCAGCATCTGTTTACAGAGAGAAACAGAGTTAGTTTTTCAGGTCTGTGACCTTTCATCAGAACTTGGGAACATAGAAACTCGGAACAGGAGTCGGCCATTCAGCCCTTTGAGCCTGTTCCATCATTCAATGTGATCATGTCTGATCCTATATCGCAATTCCATATTCTCAGCTTTTCCCAATACCTCTTGATGCCATTAAAATCTAAAAATTTCTCTCTCTCCTTCTTGAATATATGCAGTGACTTGGTCGCCACAGCTTCTGAGGTAGAGAATTCCACAGGTTCACCACCCTCTAAGTGAAGAAATCTCTCCTCATCTCATTTCTAAATGGTGTACTCCATATCCTAAGACTGTGGCCCCTTGTTCTACATTCCCCAACCAAGGAAAACATCCTTCCTGCAGCTAGTCTGTCCAGCCCTGTTAGAATTGTATATTTTTCAATCAGATCTCCTCTCATCCTGTCCTTTCTGTTTTTCACACCAAAGTGTATAACTTCATATTTAGCCGCTTTGTGCTGCATCTACCATGTGCTTGTTCACTCACTCAACTTGTCTAAATCACCTTGAAGCCTCCTTACATCCTCCTCACAACTCACAATTCCGCCCAGTTTTGTGTTGTCAGCAAACGTGGAAATGTTACGTTTGGTTCCCTCATCCAGATCGGGATGGGATTAGAATAGATAGGTGCTGATGGCCGGTGCATACACGAGGGGCCAAATGGCCTCTTTCTGTGCTGTAAAATTCTCTGACTCTATGACTTCTTAAAGAAGTCATTCATTGACTGTCCTTTGGGAACTCCAGAGATGATGATTGGTTCGATAGAAATGAAAATCTTTTGTCTTTTCTCTGGTGTCTTACACTTTGCTCCTTGCTTCCTGACTGGAATCTCCAAACTGGGGGAATTGTGGATCCTGGTGACATCACCCTGTTGGGGATGAAGGTATTGTCACAGAGTCCTGTGTTGTCAATGTACCGACCCGTTACCACAGTTACCCAGTTTCACTGGATGCTGACAGAATGTTTACCATTGATTTTGTGTTCTACCTGCCAGCTGTTCAGATGGAATACAGATGCTGTGAGTGAGCATTGTCCCCATCCCACTTACAGCAATGATAGTGACAATCTGCATCATTTCCAGTTAGGGCTAGAGTCATAGTCATACAGTCACAGACATTCACAGCTGGAAACAGGCCCTTCAGCCCAACTAATCCGTGTCGTCCAGTTTTTACCAATAAGCTATTCCCAATTGCCTGCGTTTGGCCCATATCCCTCGATACCAACCTTACCCATGCAACTATCGAAATGCTTTTTAAAAGACAAAATTGTAACTGCTTCTACTACTACCTCTGGCAGCTCGTTACAGACACTCACCACCCTCTGTGTGAAAAAATTGTCCCTCTGGACCCTTTTGTGTTTCTCCCCTCTCACCTTAAACCTGTGTCCCCCACTTTTAGACTCCCCTAACTTTGGGAAAAAATGTTGACTATCTTCCTCATCTGTGGTCCTCATTATTTTATAACCTCTATAAGATCATCCCTAAGACTCCTACGCTCCAGACAAAAAGTCCCAGACTATTCATCCTCTCCTTATAACTCAAACCATCAAGTCCCGGTAGCATCATAGTAAATCTTTTCTGCAGTCTTTCTCATTTAATAATATCCTTTCTATAACAGTGTGACCAGAACTGTACACAGTATTCCTAGTGGGCCCTTACCAATGTCTTGTACAACTTCAACATGACGTCCCAACTCCTATGTGAGGATAAATAGACCAATACATTCCATTGCCATTCCTGCAGTTGATAATGAAGTGAAAAAGCCGGTGTTTAATGAAATGCCCCAGGGGGAAATCTGCTCGAATGTAACAACTCCGCAAAATCCTTAATTATTGTTGTTTCTGTTCAACCAGCCCCGAGAAGCTTGGAAGATGGAAGTTCCCGACTGGTCTGAAGTTCATAGAAACCATAGAAACGCTACAGTGCAGAAGGAGGCCATTCGGCCCATCGAGTCTACACCGACCACAATCCCACCCTACCCCCACATATTTACCCGCTAATCCCTCTAACCTACGCATCTCAGGACACTAAGGGGCAATTTTTAACCTGGCCAATCAACCTAACCTGCACATCTTTGGACTGTGGGAGGAAACCGGAGCACCCGGAGGAAACCCACGGAGACGATGTGCAAACTCCACACAGACAGTGACCCGAGCTGGGAATCGAACCCGGGACCCTGAAGCTGTGAAGCAGCAGTGCTAACCACTGTGCTACCGTGCTGTCCTAGTTGGAGATGGAGATGAGGAGGAGCCAAATCTCAACAACTTGCTGGCAGACATCAAAAGTCATCTGCTTTGGAGCAAGGAGACCCTCAAACAGGCCATTCAGAGCAGCCAAGACCCTGGAACATCACCGCTGCTGGAGAACAGAGAAGGTGTGAGGCAAGGCAGGATGCTCGAGTGGTCAAAAGATGGGACTGAATCATTGGTGGAGTCTCCTACTCCAGTTCTGACTCCTTCTGACATTGATGGACGGTTTGAAGTGGAGGAAATTAGTCAGGATGGAAGTGGTGACGAGATTTACAGTCACTCCCTCAGCTTAGAGACCATTTTTAAGACAATTTATGCAGCATTTCCACTCTGGGTTGGATGTCAGATCAGCTCACCAGACGGAAGGAAGACTAGAGCTCGATGAGGCCATTCAGCCCCAATACTTTCTCAAATGCTCCGCTGTGCAGTTCAAAACCTGGAAGGCCGGGATTCAAGCCACGTTACACAGGCGACTGGGAAAAGCACCATCGGATTAATCAGACCACTGGCCCAGACTGGAAAGACTAAAGGTTCAGCAGAGAGACGTCAACATGAATTTTCATTTTTAATGTTTCTTCTTTACTCTCAACAATTTATTGTGTTTGTATAATTATCTTAAATGTTTCACATTAAAACAAATACTCAGAATATTTAGCATTGCCGGAGAAGTGTAACCGGGAAAGTGCCCTGTCCATTCAGTTTGGGGAACACTTCCTGACAGAGGAAGATTGGGACATGACAGCTTCTCCCTATCAGCTCCTTCCAATTCCCTCCACATGATCAGAACAGACACACAAACACAGTTGGATTAGTCTGACCAGCCCGCTCCTTTCATACACTCTCTCTTCCACAATATTCACACCTACACATTCACAGGACAAAACTTTTACCAACTGTAAGGTCCCAGCACAGAATGTTTTACTCCTTTCACAATTCTGAACACTTCTATCAAATCTCCTCTCAACCTTCTCTTCGTCAAAGAGAACAGACCCAAATTCTCAATCTACCGATGTAACTGAACTTCCTCATCCCTGGACCCATGCCCAGAGATTTATTGCACCCTCTCCAATGCCTTCACATCCTTTCCAACGACTGCTGTCCAGATCAGAGTCAAATACTCCAACTGAGGCCAAACCAGTGTTTTATACAGGTTTCCCATAACCTGCTTGCTCTTGTACTCTATGTCCCTACGTATAAAGCTCACAAAACCAAATACTTTATTAACCATGCTCTCAACCTGCCACTCAAACAGCAATTATTAGTGTCACATTTAACTGCAGGCCCCTTGTTCCTGCATGCTTTTACAATTGTATCATTACTTTTATATTGTCTCAACCTTTTCTTCCCAATGAAATAAATCATTTCACACTTCTCTGCTTTAAATTGGTCTTGTTTGACCAATCCACAAGCTGTATAAGGAACTTTGAGCTTCAGCAGTACCCCCTCACTGTTCACAATGCTGCCATGTATTGTACAATTACCACAGTTTGAATGTGTGCTCTGTACAGCATTGCCGATGTCCAAAGCCTTAACCACTCAGTCATTGCAGCTGCACATGTGTCAGAATGATGGAACCACCCCAATAACGTTCATATTAACTTCATCAGGTACCAGGATTGTGCAGAGCACAGTGTGTGAACTGTAATTTTATCTTTGTCTCTGATGGAGAACTCATTTATTAGGTCAGAGATTTGGTTTTCTATTTCAATAATTTTTCATTTGAAACGAATTACGTCCGAAGAAAAAAATGAAACTTTTTATTATTTTATTTCATTCCTGTCAAATGTTGCGTTCGTACTGTTTTTGTCCACTCGGTTTAAAACACAAGAAACCGTGGACAAGGTTCTACATAAACTATCAATGTGATAGCCGGGAATCGAACTCGGGTCAATTGTTTGGAAGGCAGCTGTGCTCACCACTATACCACCATCACTCAATCTGCTCAAACAGCCCTTCTTTTCAATAGTTATAATTAGGAACTACCTTCGCTGCTGATTTCATCAGACATTTGGTGTGTCCATGGCACAGTTTGTAAACTGAACTTGGCTTTTCTCGTTTTTCTGGACAGTTTCAGCCACCTTTTTACTATTGTTTCTGACTGAGAACTCATTGATTAGTTTTGAGGCCTGTTCTTTCATTTTAACAAAGTTTCCACAAAGTAAATTGAAGCTGGATTTTCCATTAGAACCACAGTGATGGTGAGAATCTTTAGTGAATTTTATTTTAGGAATGCCCACCTGCTGTTGTGACCTGCGATAGTTAATTAAATAAATCACCATTGTGATGGTCAGGAACTGACTCTTGGTCAAATGCTCGCACAGTCACGACTCCACCACCATCGCTCACCTGGCTCTTCCACCCCTTCTGTAACAAAGTTCAGCTTTGACAGTGAATCTGGTTTCCTCAGGCCCAATCGGAGGATGGTCGGAAACTGTCCATCACTATCAGAAACTTCACTTTCAGCGAGTGGGGGATGATTATTTAACTGGCTGTCACTGGTTGTTGAGGTTGTGATTTACTGTTACCTGTCAGTGCAGAAGATACAAATAAAACAGGAAATCTAGAGACTCCGAGAGCAGATAATTTGTATTTTCACCTGAAAGACACAATGATGTCTGCAATCACTATAATAACTGAAACCCCCCCAGATATTATTAGCTCTGGCCACGGAATCTGGTTAACAGATGTGGTCCCACACCACATGGACTGCAGCGGTTCCAGAAGGCAGCTCATCACCACCTTCCCAAGGGCAATTAGGGATGGGCAATAAATGCTGACCCAGACAGCGACACTCACATTCCATGAATGAATTCAAAGGCAATCTGCAGGGAGCGGGCTTCAGAGTGTTTAACAGTTACTGAGATGAAAAACTATAACTAACCCCCTGGAATCCGGAGCAAAGGCCGGAAGGAGGAGAAATTCCGTCCTGGGACCTTACAGTTGGTGAAAGTTTTGTCCTGTGAATGTGTAGATGTGAATATTGTGTAAGAGAGAGTGTATGAAAGGAGCGGGCGGTTCAGACTAATCCAACTGTGTTTGTGTGTCTGTTCTGATCATGAGATCTCCGAGTCTCTCTTGTGTAAAATAAAACGATTTTCAATCAAAGATTCCCCCCAATCCCCCTGCTGAGCCCCAAAGTTAGATTTCAAGGCAATTGTTTCGCTAAATTGAAGATTTCAGTGGAAAAGTAGAGAACATGTCAGCTATCGCGTGTGAGAGCGCGATCAGTGCAGCAGTAAAACGGGTTTCAGTGGAAAATGGAGTCCTCAGTTCGAGCGAAACCTTTTCAACAGCAAACATTCGTGTGTCAGAGACATGAAGGATGTGAGCTGGATCTCTGGAGAGGCGGAATTTCATTGCAAGGGGAGAGTTTGTGAGGAGAGAGAAACACAGAGAGGTTGGAGGAGCCGGGAGCTGACAGCAGCTTGTCTCTGCTCCGTCCGCTCTCTGCCTTCAAGTTGCTCTGTGCCGCCACCACTGAGTTCATTTCGGATCCAGTTCTGACTCTCACACAGATTTTCCACACCCTCTCGGATATGACTGAAACTGCAGCCGCCGAAACGGCTCCTCCAGCCGCTCCCGCTCAAGTGAAGTCTCCCAGGAAGAAGAAGGCGGCTCCCCGACCTGCGGCAGCCGGTCCCAAGTTAGGCGAGCAGATCCTCAATGTTGTGGCGGGATGCAGCGATCGCAAGGGGATGTCCCTGGCCGCGATAAAGAAAGCTTTGGCTGGCAGCGGAGTGGATGTGGGGAAGCGCGGCTCCCAGATCAGGTTAACGATCAAGAGGAAGGTGGAGACAGGGTCTCTGGTGCAGATAAAGGGACAGGGCGCCTCCGGCTCCTTCAAACTCGCTAAGAAGGAAAGCCCGGGGAAAATGGGAAAGAAGGTGAAGACACCAACAGCCAAGAAATCTTTAGTAAAGAAAACAGCGGCCAAGAAGGTGACAACAAAGAAAGCAGCAGCCAAGAAACCCGCAGCCAAGAAACCTGCAGCAAAGAAAACTCCAGTGAAGAAATCAACAGTGAAGAAAACAAGCAGCAAGAAGGCGGCAACTCCAAAAAAGGCGGTGAAGAAAGCAGCCCTGAAGAAAAAGTCTCCTGTGAAGAAGGTGACGGGCGGAAAGTCTGTCAAAAAAGTGACTAAATCGAAGGCCAAACCCAAAGTGAAAGCAGCAAAAGCGAAGAAAGCGTCAGGAAAGAAGTGAAACAACCCGAGCAAATTGTAAACCTCTGAACCCAAAGGCTCTTCTCAGAGCCACCCACATCTCTCAGGAAAGAGCTGATCCCGCAAGAAAATGATTCCTGTCCCGCGGCCCGGCTCATTCTCAATAGAGATCATTTCAAATTCAGACTAAAGCAAAACACAGCAGAGGCTGAATTTCATTTGAATTTCACATTTGTTCAATCGCCACTTTCTCTCATAATGAAGATGTCTGGTAGATTCAGTGTGAGACAGTAACACTGGCGGCTAAATACCGCTTTCCAACTTCAATTTTAACACAGGAGATTTCCCAAAACAGCTGCAAAAAGGCATTTGTAAACAGCTGGAAGCGGATGTGGGTGAGGATGTTCCTGAGGGAGATTCTTCCTCGATTCTTGCTGTGCTTAAGTCGGAATATTACTGACTGGGAATCATAACGGGGCCAGGTTTTAAACACAAAAGCAAAAAGTCACGAACCGACTCGTTAACTCCCTCTTCACAAAAGCTGCCGGAGCTGCTGATTATTTGCAGCATTTTCTGTTTTGATTCCATATTTCAAAGCTCCAGGTTTGTGGAAACTCTTGTGTGTGAAGGGCGGCTCTGGAAGGGTTTGTGTGGGGAGCTGTGTTTCGCTTCCATTGTTATTAAACGGGTTGAAATTGGAGGTTGCTGAAACTGGAGGTGGAGCTGAAAGATCAGGGGCCGTTCTGTGTGTGTGTGTCAGTCCGGCTCTCTCCTCCCTCCCGCTCTGTGTTTAATCTTCACTCTGTCTCCTCCCCTCTCTGCTCTCACTCCGCCTTCCTCAGTCAGGTCGGTGCGGGCTGTATAAAAGGAGCCTGAAAGATTTCCTCTCTCATGTTGTGCAGTGATCTGAGTGAAGAATCATCATGTCTGGCAGAGGGAAAGGAGGCAAAGGACTGGGTAAAGGCGGCGCAAAGCGGCACCGCAAAGTGCTCCGTGATAATATCCAGGGCATCACCAAGCCAGCAATCCGCCGCCTGGCTCGCCGTGGCGGTGTCAAGCGGATCTCGGGTTTGATCTATGAGGAGACTCGCGGGGTGCTGAAGGTTTTCCTGGAGAATGTGATCAGGGATGCGGTCACCTACACTGAACACGCCAAGCGCAAGACGGTCACTGCCATGGATGTGGTGTACGCTCTGAAACGCCAGGGCCGCACTCTCTATGGATTCGGCGGCTGAACAACTCGATCCTTTCTCCCGAACACACAAAGGCTCTTTTAAGAGCCACTCACCGCTTCACAGAGAGAGCAGTGACCTGGGAACGGCAGCTGGGACAGGCTGTTCAGTGTTTGAGATGCATGTTTGTTTTGTTTAGGTTACAGTGCGGGAATCACCGAATTTAACATTTCATTTGGAGCGGCCATGCGGATTGTTTTTGAAATTTTTAAGTGGATTGTCTGAGCAGTTCCCAGTTGACATGTGCCCTCAGTGAAACGCCGCATCACTCCTGTTTAATCACTCAGTGTTTGGATCGAGTTTATAAAAGCTTTCTCTGGAATAGCGGAGTTTAGTAGCAGCAGCCGGTGAATCGTTCACTGGAACCAGTCCCAGTTGTGATGCTATTTGCCCCCAGACGGTTGTTTCCGCACTGAAACTGACAGGCTTTGTGAAACTGATCAGTTTCCGCTCAGTCATTCACAAACCCGCAATTCCCGCAGTTTGAGCCGCTCCAACCCCAGCCTGCTTCTGATTGGCCATCCTCTCCGCACTCGCAGCTCTGAACCAATCGCAGAGCATCGAATGTGAAGATTGAGCCAATCATTGGCTTCAACTGTCAACCGGCATAAATTTTGAATTGGGGGGAAATGCCGCCAATTTCAGCGCGGGAAAGGGAATTGAGACAAATTCTTAACTTATTAAAAATAGATTCTCAATTAATATTCTGCTATAAGATTATTTTACAAAGAGGTTTCATTTGTGAACATTTGTCCGCCACGGGCAGCAAACGACTCCATTCAGTAATGTCAAACGGGACAAATATGAAGTCACTCTCTGTAACAAACAACAAACTCAACCCCTTTCACACCGGCTTCAGGGAGACACAGAGAAGCGACTGATTTCTGATCCTTTCCCCCGAAAACGACGGCGAATGTTACAAGCGGCAGGAGAGGGGAAATCTGAATGGGCTGGAGAGGAAAGGGACAGGGATCGAGTGGAACAGCGGGAGATTCTGGGAATGAACAGCCCAGAGAGCGGGGAAAGGGTCTAAAGCACTAAGTGCAGGGAGATCGACTTCAAATCTTCAATATTTCGAGTAATGTTTATTTTAATAAGGACGGGATAAAGTCTTTTATACAGACGGCTATTTCCTGCATCGAAAACGGCCCAATTTCTGAAAGGCGCGGTTAACAAAACAACTGATCCAATCAGAACCTGAGTTACAGATATTAATTCGCTGGTCACCGTTTGATTGAAACTTCCTGGGCCAATTCCCGCTGGGGGTGGTCCCTCACAGAGTTTAAAGAGGCGGATGCAGCGCAGACTCTGTATTAACAGTCTTCGTCTCTCAGATTGTGCTGAATCCGCTCAGAAAATGGCCAGGACCAAGCAGACAGCGCGCAAATCGACCGGAGGGAAAGCTCCTCGCAAACAGCTGGCTACCAAAGCTGCCCGGAAGAGCGCTCCAGCCACGGGCGGAGTGAAGAAGCCTCATCGCTACAGACCCGGCACTGTGGCTCTGAGGGAGATCCGCCGCTACCAGAAATCCACCGAGCTGCTGATCCGCAAACTGCCCTTCCAGCGCCTGGTGCGAGAGATCGCTCAGGACTTCAAGACAGACCTGCGCTTCCAGAGCTCGGCTGTCATGGCCCTGCAGGAGGCCAGCGAGGCTTACCTGGTGGGGCTCTTTGAGGACACCAACCTGTGCGCCATCCACGCCAAGCGAGTCACCATCATGCCCAAAGACATCCAGCTGGCCCGCCGCATCCGCGGGGAACGCGCCTAAACCCCGGCCTCAGCACCAAGTACAACAACGGCTCTTTTAAGAGCCACCAAATCGGCAAATGAAAGAGCTGCGATCTCCTGTTAACGATTCTCGTGTTTCAATTCCCAGGACAGAATATTCCCAGGACTCCAATACTGAAACCTCTTAATGTTATAATTAACTCTCCGTTGCATTGAGGTCACTCATATCTCCAATCCTCTGATGGTTAGAGTAAAAACGATGCCGTTAACAATTAGAACATAGAACATTACAGCGCAGAACAGGCCCTTCGGCCCACGATGCTGCACCGACCAGTTAAAAAAAAAACTGTGACCCTCCAACCTAAACCAATTTCTTTATAGAACATAGAACATTACAGCGCAGAACAGGCCCTTCGGCCCACGAATTCTACTGCAGTTTAATTTTAAAGTGGTTTTATTAAACCTGCGATAATTTCAGTTTCCGAGGAATAATTCCCCAAATCCACTTTGTCCTCATGTTTCGAGTCGCAGCGTGAGTGACGCAATTTTCAACAGTCAGGAAGCATCTCAAACAGTAACCCACTCACACCGATATAACCATTGCAGAAACGCTTGCACATTCGCATAGACAATAATTAACACTTTTCCAGATACAATGACTGGCTCTGAAAACCGATGGGTTGCAGATGAATGTCCTCGCAGACTATCACATTTTAAAGCAATTATATTGGAAATAGGATCATTTCAGTTCACTGGGATGGTTTCCCCGATAAACAACAGCAACTTGTATTAAAATACTGTATGTGTCAATCGTACGGATTGATAGAACAAAGCGGGAAACAGCTGTGCTGTGAATAGCAGTGCAGAAACTGACCGATAGACACCAGGTCGCCCTTTTTCAGATAAAGTGAGTGGCTCTGAAAAGAGCCTTTGGGTTATCAGATTAAAGAATGGTCGCTTCACTTGCTCTTCGCGGTCCCAGCGCTGCTTTTCTTGGGCAGCAGCACGGCCTGGATATTAGGCAGCACCCCGCCCTGAGCGATGGTTACTCCTCCCAGCAGCTTGTTGAGTTCCTCGTCGTTGCGGACGGCCAGCTACAGGTGTCTGGGGATGATGCGGGTCTTCTTGTTGTCCCGGGCCGCGTTCCCGGCCAGCTCCAGGATTTCAGCGGTCAGATACTCGAGCACAGCAGCCAGATAGACCGGGGCTCCGGCACCCACACGCTCAGCATAGTTGCCCTTTCTCAGGAGCCTGTGAACACGGCCCACCGGGAACTGCAGTCCAGCCCGGGAGGAGCGAGACTTGGCCTTGGCCCGAGTTTTCCCGCCGCCCTTTCCTCTTCCAGACATCTGCACAATCTCACAAACACTTTCACAAAGAATCAGCAATTTCTCCAGCATTGACTGTTCTTATAAACTGACAGCTCCTCTGATTGGCCGCTGCTCTATTCACCTCATTTGCCTATATTCTTCACCAATCAGCTCACTGGAAACAGAAGAGGGCGGGATTTCCCCACAACAACAGACAGAAGCAGAGAATTTGTCCATTTCCAAAAGCCCGCCAATTTCATTGTGGGAAAGGAGCGAATTCAAATCAATGTCGCCCTCAGTCAGAGATTTCAAATCCCTTCTATTGATTTGCTTTTATTCAGCTCTTCCCGTTACCAATCGGAGGCGCGGCTTTAACATTTTCTATCAATGTGCTTCATTCTCCTATCGCTTTCTAACTGTCCTGGGCGGGAATCAATCCCTGTTCACAGCATTCCCAGAAGGAAAACACTCCGTTTAGTCTTCAATCAGAACCCAGTGTCCTTCACTGAAAACAGGGAGCCGGATCGAGTCCGCACACTGTCCTTATTCCGCTCTGTAATAATCCCACTCCGGAATGTTACCCTGCGGAGAATTACTGTGAATAAAATGATGAATCAACGAACATTTCAGGAATTGAGAGAAGGGACCGTTACCGCGAAAAATAGCCGCGAATGAGGTCATTTAGGGGCTGTGAAAATAACAGAATAATAACAGCTTTCAGCACAAAGCGAAGGCAGCTGAGTGAATTCTGGGCTAATGTTTGGTTTGCAGGACAGGAGACAGTGGAAGTTATTCCATTTTGCATTCTAACCATCGAATAGGAAGGTGCCGGATACAACTTTTCACAGAGACTGACGATTCGATTTCCTCACCCAAATGTTATTGGAATGATGATCAAATAGGATTCGGGAAAGATTTTTCCCTCCATCCCTTCCAGTCTCTGGATTTACACCGGCTGAAAGAACAACGAGAAAAGTTCATAGTGATGGGGCAGAAACGGATTATCCTTGGGAACACATTTAGTTTGAAAGGTCCTTGTGATGTAATCGAGCAGAGTGGTTATGTTTGTGGCGAGATGCAGGAAACTGTAGACGAACAGAGGGCCGTGTTTTCTTAAAAATTCATTTGTGGGACATGGGCACCGCTGACTGGCCAGCATTTAATGCACATCCTGAGTTGCCCTTGTTCAGAGGACAGTTGAGTCAACCACAGTGCTGTAGCTCTGGAGTCACATGAAGGCCATACCGGGTAAGGACGGCAGATTTCCTCCCTAAAGTGAACCAGATAGGATTTTCTGACAATCGACAATTGCTTCACGGTCAACAGTAGATTCTTAATTCCAGATATTTTTTATCAAATTTAAATTCCATCAACTGCTGTGGCAGGATTCGAACCCGGGTCCCCAGAATATTAGCTGAGTTTCTGGATTAATAGCATAGTGATAATACCACTCGGCCATCACCTCTCCAGTGTACAAACATCATTAACTGGTAGGTAAAGTAATAAAGCTAATAGTCTATGAAGGATTGGAATTTGTGTTACAGTTGCAGAAAACTCTGTTCAGACCCCATTAAGATCACTGTGTTCATCCCAGGAAGGTTAGATTGGCCTTGGAGTGGGAGCAGCAGAATTTCACCAGTGATGCCAGACTCAAATGATGAGGACAGATTGCAAAGACTAGTCCTGTAATAACCTGAACATGGAAGATTAAGTGGTGATGTGAGTGAGATGTTTACAATGAATGATTTGATAGGGTGCAGAGAGATAAACTGTTAGCTCTGAATGGGGGAACCTCACCGTAAAATGAGATGAGACATTTCAGGGATAATTTAGACCATAAGAATATAAGATATAAGAATTCGGCCACTCGGCCGTTTGAGTCTGCTCTGCCAATGAAGCATAGCTGATATTTTTCTCATCCCCATTGTTCTGCCTTTTCCCCATAATCCCTGATCCCCTTATTTAATTTCAGGGAAAGCTTCTTGATAGAGGATGGTGGGAATGTTGAATTGTCCACAAACAATTGTTAAAGCTGAGTTTATCAGGAAATTAACAAGCTGAAGATGACAAGCAGCCAGTAACATGAAGGTGGATAGTCAGAGTTTCTGTAGGTATTTAAACAATAAAAGAGTTAAAGTGAGCATTGGTTCTATCGAAAGTGCATCTGGGGAATTGATAATGGAAAATAGGATATTGACAAATGAATTGAACAGGTAGTTTTCATTTGTGTTCACTATAGAGGACACAAGTAACATCCCAAAAATAGCTGGAAATCAGCAAATGGAAGGGTGGGAGGAACTCAGGAAAATTGCAATCACCAGAGAAAGTGGTATTGAGCAAATTGTCGGATCTGGAGGCTGACAAATCCCTGCGTCCGGATGGGCTTCACACTCAGGGCATGAAATCAGTGGCTAATGAGATAGCTGATGCATTTGTTTTAATTTTGCAAAATTCCCTGGCTTCAGAGAATGTGATGTGGAGATGCCGGGGTTGGACTGTGTGTGTGTGTGTGTGGGGGGGGGGGGGGGGGGGGGGGGGTGGTAAGCACAATAAGAAGTCTCACAACACCAGGTTAATGTCCAACAGGTTTATTTTACTACTAAGTAAACCTTGTGCTACCAAATAAACCTATTGGACTTTAACCTGGTGATGTGAGACTTCTCATTGTTCAGAGAATGTTCCATTAGAATGAAATATAGAAAGTGTAACACCTTTATTCAAAAAGAGATGGAGAGAGAAAACAGGGAACTACAGGCTGTTACCCTGACAGCTATTCGACGACGAAGGGGCAGCCTGTTCCGAAAGCTGGTGGCTTTTGCTACCAAATAAACCTGTTGGACTTTAACCTGGTGTTGTCAGACTTCTTCCTCTGTTTACCCCAGTCCAACGCCAGCATCTCCACATCTTTTTCTGGGTGGCAGGATTTGTCGAATGGTGTATCTGTACCAGGAACACAACTTTTTACAATTTATAAAAATGACTTTGATGAAGGGACTGAAGATACGGTTGTTAAATTTGCTGACAGCATAAAGATTGACAAGAAATTTATTGCAAAGTGTACGTAAGGAGGCTACAAAAGGAAACAGAAAAGTTACGTGAATTGGCAAAATGTGGCAAATGAGGCAAATTGCGAGGATAAAACAGTGGATGAAAAATTGAGACTTTCAAAGTTGAGATGAATAGGGTGCCAGCCAGGTACATAGCCACCAGAAATAAATACACGGCATCCAAAACTAGAGTATCCTGGAGTCTAAGGATATTGATGAGAAAATAAGGAAGAAAAAAGAGACATATGATGCATGCTGGAATAATAATAGCAATAGAAATCAGGAAAAACAGTTCAAATGCAGGAGAGAGGCTAAGGCTTTAATAAGGGAGGCTAAGAGGGAGCATGAGGAAAGGATAGCAGGCTGCGCTAAAACAAATAGTAAAATGTTCTTCAAACCTATACATGTGAAAAGGTTAGTGAAGGATAAAGTGGGGCTCATAAGGGACAAGCAGGGTAAACTGATCACTGAAGCAGAGGGTATGGCAGAGATAGTAAATGAGTACCGTGCTTCTGTCTTTACAAAATTAGACAATAGGACAATGGCCCTGTTGAAAATATGGGTGCTCAGTAACTGAACAGTATAGTGATAGATAAAGAAGAGGCACTAAAACTCTGGCAGCACTCTCAGTAGAGAAGTCACCAGGTCCAGACTGGATGCATCGTAGATTGCTGAGAGGTGAGGGAGCAAATTGCGCAGCCATTGACAGAAACTTCCTGGCCGCTTTGAACACAGAATTAGTCCCATGGGATTGGCGGATTGCAAATGTAATGCTGTTTTTCAGGAAAGGGGCAAAGGATATCCCAGGAAACTACAGACCTCTCAGCTGGACATCAATAGTGAGAAAACAGATGGAGGCCACAGTCTGAAATAAGATATATATATATACTCTCAGAGAAATATAAGTTCACACTACGCAGACGGCATAATTTTCTCAAGGGCAGGTCATGTTTGGCAAGATGAGACACAGGCATTGGATGAGGGTAGTGTCGTGGATGTTGTATATTTGGACTTTCAGAAAGCATTTGATATGGTGCCACATGGCAGGTTGGTGAGCGAATTAGAAATGTTTGTGATTGATGGGTCCTTGGCAGCATGGATTAGAAGTTGGCTGAAAGATAGGAAACAGAGGTTGGGTATAGATGTGCATTTCTCAGACTCAAGACGAGGTGAAAGTGGTGTTCCCCAGGGATCAGTGTTGGGACACTTGCTTTTTCTGATTTATATAAACCATTTAGAGATCGGGGTTAAGGGCAAAATTTGCATACAATACCAAGCTGGGGAGAATAATGAATTGTGAGAATGATGCTGAGTGACTTTAGAGGGACATTGACAAGTTGGCCAAATGGGAGACACCTGGCAGATGAATTGCAATGCAGCAAAATGTGAGGAAATGCATTTTGGTACAAGAAACATGAGGAGAAAATATGCCCATTGTGGTACAACATTTAGGGGAAGTACAGGAGCAGAGAGAACTTGGGTTTCAAGTGTATAATGCTCTGTTGCGGGCAAGGCAAGTTGAAACAGTTATTAATAAGGCTGATAGGATCCTTGGAGTCATAGAGGTTTACAGCATGGAAACAGCCCTTTGGCCCATCTTGAAGATCTGGTTGGCTGTAGGGATTCACATTCTAATCAGCATTCTAATCTAAGATCTTTAAGATCTGGTTGGCTGTAGGGATTTGCATTCTAATCAGTATTCTGTAACTTGATTTTGTGTCTCTGTGCCCTGTTTGAGAGCAGATTTCCACTCCATCTGACGAAGGAGCAGTGTTCTGAAAGCTAATGGTATTTGCGACCAAATAAACCTGTTGGACATTAACCTGGTGTTGTTAAAACTCCTACAGAGGAAACCTATGCAGACATGGGGAGATTGTGTAGACTTCGCATAGAGAATGGCCTAAGCCAGGAATCGAACCTGGGTCCCTGGCGCAGTGAGACAGCAGTGCTAACCACTGTGCCACTCCCACTCCACCAAGCTGGCTGTGTCTTATTGAAGTTTCCCACTTTCCTCCTCACAGTTGCCAAGGCCTCCAAGTTTCGTGACGTATGGAAATGTTGAGCTTGAGTCCTGTACACCGAGGCGTGTGTCATTAATGTATATCAGGAAGAGCAGGGCTCCTAAAACCGAGCCCTGGGGAACTCCGCTGGGAACCTTCGTCCAGTCTGAAAAACAACCATTAACCACTACTCTCTGTTTCCTCTCACTCACACTATTCCATATGGGGCGGTGAGGATGGCCTCTACACCCTAGCTATGACTGTAACACTGCATTCTGCACTCTCTCCTATCCTTCTCTATGAATGGTATGCTTTGTCTGTATAGCACGCAAGAAACAATACTTTTCACGATTTACTAATACATGTGATGATAATAAATCAAATCATACCTCAATCTGAGAATGTATTTCAGATTTGGATTTGTATCAAATGTATTTGTGAATATTCACTGTGGCCATTAGTACAGTCAATTCAAAACCCCTGATTTGCGTGATGTGACTGGTATTTAAGTCGAATCTCAGAGTACATTATTAATGTTCATTGTGTAACTTTTAATTAGAATCTATGTGTCAGTTTTACCACATATTTAATTTGGAGCTAAGGCTGCTCTATTGTGAGATTGACACTGTGATGATCTGATGGCAGGAGTCAATTTGGACTTGGATTTATGGATCCCACTATCAATGGTACTGGGTTTGATTTGATTTATTATTGTCACATGCATTGGTTTACAGTGAAAAGAATTATTTCTTGCATGCTATACAGACAAAGCATACAGTTCATACAGTACATAGAGCAGAAGGAAAGGAGAGGGTGCAGAATGTAGTGTTAGAAGTCCATTTAATTGGAGTGTGGTTCAAATGCACATGGACATAAGTCCGTTGGATCTCAAGTCCAACCCCTTAACCACTCGGCCATCCTGGTAGGATATTTAGAGTCACATGGACAAAAATGTCTGTCTCTCCTGCTCTGTTTGATTGATGGATTGAAAATGTGTCTGCAACTATTTCTGCTCTCTGAGACTGTTGAACTAATAAGATGTATGTGTGTCAGGAATTGGTTGCATTCTTGGACATACGCATCTCCATCAAGGACGGTCACCTCAGCACTTCACTGTACCGCAAGCACATGGATAACCTCATGATGCTCCACTTCTCCAGCTTCCATCCTATACACGTTAAAGAAGCCGTCCTCTGTGGACAAGCCCTCTGTATACACAGGATCTGCTCAGATGAGGAGTATTGCAACAGACACCGACAGACGCTGAAAGATGCCCTCATAACAGGATATGGTGCTCGACTCATTGATCGACAGTTCCGATGTGCCACAGAAGACAAACACAGGACACGATAGACAGAGTACCCTTCATTGTCCAATCCTTCCCCAGAGCGGAGAAGCTACGACATCTTCTCCGGAGCCTTCAACATGTCAAGTATGAAGACGAACATCTCGCCAAGGCCATCCCCACACCCTCACTTCTCGCCTTCAAACAATCGCATAACCTCAAACAGACCATTGTCTGCAGCAAATTACCCAGCATTCAGGAGAACATTGACCACGACACCACACAACCCTGCCACAGCAACCTCTGTAAATGTGCCGGATCATTGACACTGATGCCATCATCTCACATGAGAACACCATCCACTACGCACACGGTACATAATCTTGTGAGTTGGCCAATGTTGTCTACCTGACACGCTGCAGGAAAGGATGTCCCAAGGCATGGCACATTGGAGAGACTATGCAGACACTATGACAACGGATGAATGAACACCGCTCAACAATCGCCAGGCAGGAGTGCTTCCTTCCTGTCGGGGTACACTTCAGCAGTCATGGGCATTCAACCTCTGATCTTCGAGTAAGCATTCTCCAAGGTGGCCTTCACGACACATGACAACGCAGAATCACTGAGCAGAAACTGATAGCCAAGTTCCGCACACATGAGGATGGCCTCAACCGGGACCTTGGGATCATGTCACACTATCTGTAACCCCCACAACTTGCCTGGGCAAAATATCAATAACTGTCCTGGCTGGAGACAATACACACCTCTTTAACCAGTGCTTGGCCCTCTCTCCACTTACACTGTCTGTAATTTTAAGACTTGATTACCTGTAAAGACTCGCATTCTTACCATTATCTTGTAAATTGAGTTTGTGCCTGTATGTGCCCTGTTTGTGAACACAGCTTCTCACTCACCTGAAGGAGCCTGAGACTCCAAAAGCTTGTGCTGCCAAATAAACCTGTTGGACTTTAACCTGGTGTTGTGAGACTTCTTACTGTCTGAGCTCCGTCAGAGACAACGTGAGAAGGAGCCGGCGACTCACTTCCCTGTAACTTGCGTGGAGGAGACATCACATTTATTCACGTTCCTTCAATAATTTGTCTGTGGAAACAAAGTATATTTTAAAATTCAAGTACAGGTGAGAGAGAAGATACAGATTCCGTCAGTTTAATCTCTATTAATAATCATTGTGAGCGGTTTGTGAGGCTGCAGCCAGACTCGAGCTCTGATTGGTCACTCACATTTCAATCAGATTCGTAACCAATGGGAGGATCAGGGAGAAGAAATGGGAGGTTTTGATTGGTTCACATTTTCAAATTGGAAAAACCCGCCAATTTCAGTGCAGGAAAAATATAAAATAACCGAACGCCTTAATGTTCAGGAAACTATTTCAATCTCACACTTTATAATCTGTTTATTGTATTTTCCGCCACAGAATCCTGGCGCTATTTTAGGAACAGTTTAAATTTCTCAATCTCTTATCGAGAACCCGCGGTAATCAGACCCCGTTCCGCAATTTAAAACGGAGCAAATCTCAGCTCAGTGGAAAAGCAGAAACATAGAGATCACCAACCAACTCCTTCACACAGGCTTCACAGGGACAGAGGGAAACGGCTGATTTCTGATCCTATCCCCTGAAAGCGGCCGGGAATGTTACAATGGGAAGTGCGAAGAGAATCCCCGGCCCGATCCCGCCGGTGGAACAGGCAGCTTTGTGTCTGGAGAATAGGGAGCGCCGGGGGGAGGCAGATCTTAAAGCGCTGCAATGGACTCAGGTCCTGTGTGTGCAGAAATCTCGCTGATTCCGTCCTCTGGGAAAACTGCGGAATAAACAGATCAGCCCGAGAATAACCTCTTCATTCCCGCCTTTACTCTGTTCCGGGAGCGACGCCCAGATCATCCGACAGAGGAAAATATATCATTCTCCAACTGCGAAATTCTTCCTTGTTGTCGATAATGCGCCGGGATAGACTCGGTATGAAGCAAACTGAAGGATTTATAAAAACCTTGATTCTGACACCATGTCGTTCAATTATTCACTTGAGCTCAATATAGAGAGGGAACTGAAACATCAGTAAACAAATCAGAAACAGATCAATCCACCGTGACAGTCACTCCATCTCTGACTCCCTGCTGCCAGGAAGCAGCCCTTTCACTGATCCTGTGAGCTTATGTGTTAAATCTGAATGGGCTTGAGTGAAAAGGGACAGAGATCGAGTCTAACGCACTAAGTGGAGGAAGATAGACTTCAAATCCTCTCTGTACCTGTAACAATCTGTGTAAGAATGGAATAAAGTCTTAGTTTGCACAGATGGTTATTTGCTGCACAAAAAAACGGCGCAAATGATGAAATTGTTGATTAACTGAAATCAGAACCCGAGTTCCAGATATCAACTATTAATAAAAAACAGCAACTTGCATGCATTAAAATACTGCCTGTGACAATACTATCGTAACGTGGATGGTGTATTCGCCTGATGAATTCCTCTATCTGCTGCGAGACTGATGGGGTCTATTTACTATCGTACACAGGGGGAACTCCGGATTGATAAAACAAAGCGGGAAACAGCTGGACTGTGAATAGCAGCGCAGCATCTGAGGGGCAAACAATAGATCGCCCTTTTCCAGAAAAAGTGAGTGGCTCTGAAAAGAGCCTTTGGGTTATCAGATTAAAGAATGGTCGCTTCACTTGCTCTTGGACGAGGCCGCAGAAGTTTTCTTGGGCAGCAGCACGGCCTGGATATTGGGCAGCACCCCGCCCTGAGCGATGGTCACCCCTCCCAGCAGCTTGTTGAGCTCCTCGTCGTTGCGGACGGCCAGCTGCAGGTGTCTGGGGATGATGCGGGTCTTCTTGTTGTCCCGGGCCGCGTTCCCGGCCAGCTCCAGGATTTCAGCGGTCAGATACTCGAGCACAGCAGCCAAATAGACCGGGGCTCCGGCACCCACACGCTCAGCATAGTTGCCCTTTCTCAGGTGCCTGTGAACACGGCCCACCGGGAACTGCAGTCCAGCCCGGGAGGAGCGAGACTTGGCCTTGGCCCGAGCTTTCCCGCCGCCCTTTCCTCTTCCAGACATCTGCACAATCTCACAAACACTTTCACAAAGAACCCATTCCCTTTCGCTTCTCTTATCGCTCCGGGAGGAATGGAGGTGCGGACATTGCTGATTGGTCACTTTGTTGCTGCCTCTCAGCATCTTGTTCATATGACCAATCAGAAATCTGCTTAACTCACCAATCCGGAGAGCCCACGGAGTGAGGGCGGAAAATAACGGCGCCAAAATCTCAGATTCCAACCGATTTCATTTCAAACTGTAAAAGCCGCCAAAGCGGAAAGAACAAGAGTTTCGAAAATTATACGAATAGGTAATGGTTAATTAATTTTGAGTAAGGTAAGAATCTCCCTTTCTCTCCTTCCCCAGTCTATAGTTAACCTGTATCTGGCAGTTTCTGATTTTCAGCCTGGGTTTTTCGGAAAATAAGTCGAAAATAACAAAATTTTCACTATTCATTTTTGAAAAGTTCGCAGATGTATTTATAAAACAAGAAATACATTTCAAATAAAATCTCTCAATAATTAACTGTCTAACAAAGTGTTTAAAACATCAGTCTGTGTTTGCACCATTTCACATTTTATCCCAAGTTGCAGATTTGCTTTTAGAATCCTGGATCCATTCGGGGTTAATCTCGGCCCTTTTTAAAACTCTCGAACTCGCCGCCAGAAAGTCTCATTGACATCGTTCTGTAAACGGACGGGATGTTCTCCATATTCGTGAGAATCATTTTCGGTGTAAATTGACCAGTGCCGAGACTGAGGTTCCTGCACAACCGGGGCTGATAGGGAATAAACTGATCGATTATTAAGACCAAACTGGAACAGAATTGGAAGCTGACACATTTGCTCCATTAGCTCTCTCTCTCTCTCTCTCTCTCTAAAGTCGGGGAAACGGGCCTCTGAGATCTAAGTGCAGAGGCGGTCGGAAACCAATTAATTAATTAATGAAACATTATTAATCAGACGCTGGGCGATCAACTTGCATTACTCAGTACTTATCATTGATCAACAGTAAAAACAACTATTAGATTGTTCGAGACGCTTCAGAGTGAAAGATGAATCGAAACTAAATGGATGATACAGCTTTTTCAGGGAGATTGTGAGTGGCTCTTAAAAGAGCCGTTGTGTTTGGGATGTTGTTCAGTCCATGGGGGGGTTTTACTTGGAGCTGGTGTACTTGGTCACCGCCTTTGTCCCTTCCGACACGGCGTGTTTGGCCAGTTCCCCGGGCAGCAGCAGGCGCACGGCGGTCTGGATCTCCCGGGAGCTGATGGTGCTGCGCTTGTTGTAATGGGCCAGGCGGGAAGCCTCACCCGCGATGCGCTCGAAAATATCGTTCACGAACGAGTTCATGATGCTCATGGCCTTGGAGGAGATGCCGGTGTCGGGGTGAACCTGCTTCATCACTTTGTAGATGTAGATGGAGTAACTCTCCTTCCTCGACTTTCGCCGCTTCTTGCCGCCCTTTATTACCGGTTTCTTAATCACTTTCTTCGCCCCCTTCTTAGGAGCTGCTTTCTTCTCATCCACCATCCTCACTGTTAATTTCAGACACAGAATCACTGAGTCGCGCTCGGAACTCCTCTTTTATAGACCAAAGCAGAGGCCTATGCTAATGAAGGATGGCTGAAAGCCCTGTTCCCCATTGGCTCATTCACAGTGATGTCAATTCGTGACGCTCTCTCTCTGATTGGTTAGTTCAGATACTCAAACACAGAGTTTGTGGATTTGAGCAGCAACCAGTCTGTTGTCAATCCGTCCTTTCCCCTTGTCCGCCCCGATCCACCCAACCCCCTGACTCTCTCACTCCCTCTGCCGCACCAGCGCATTCTCTCTGCTGCTAATCCCACATCACTCTATCAGACTGCTGATACTGTTCATACATTTCCCCTTCCTCACCAGCACCAACTGCTCTGCTTTACTTCCGCCCATCACCGGGAGCTGGCAGTGTACAATATCTGGGCGTGTGGAAGGGGAACAAGTTTGATGAGCAACAGCCACATTGACATTGTTGCTAAAACAAAAAGCTGACTGCAAGAAGGAGTGGAATCAGAATTGGATATTACTGGCTACAAGCCTTGATACGGTTCCACACCAGAGGCAAATAAAGAAAATGAGAGCACGTGGAATGGTGGGGGCTGGGGGGGGGGGGGGGGGGGGCGGCGGGGTCTGGGGGAGAGAATGTCCTGGAATAGACTGAGAACGAGCTGATGGACAGAAAACTGAGAGTAGGAACAAATGGGTCATTTTCAAGTTAGCAGGCTATGACAAGTGGGCTACCACAAGGATCGGTGTTTGGGCCACTGCTTTCTACAATCTGTGTATCAATGATTTGGGATTAAAGGTAATATTTCTAAATTGGTAGCTGTCACAAACAAGGTGGATGTGTGAGTTGTGAGAAGGAGGCAAAGACTCTTCGTGTGTATTTGAAGAGGCTGAGCGAATGGGCAACAATTTTGCAGATAGAAGCAATGCGGAGAGATATGAGGAGATTTAATCATTAAATATGTTCAAGAGTGAGATTGATAGATTTCTACATGTCAAAAACATCAAGGGTTACGGGGATAGCTCAGGAAAATGGTGTTGAAGTGGAAAATCAGTCATGATTTCACTGTATGGCAATGTGGACTCGAAGAGCCGAATGGCCGACTCTTGCTCCAATTTCTTATCTTCTAATTATGTTTTAGCATGGTCATCATTCTGTGACTGTAATTAACGATAAATGAGTACAAGGTACTTCTTGTATCCTGTCACAATATGACTTTGGCTTTAAAAATAGAACAGAGCATGTCCAGAGCTAGTGACTGACCTCCTATTTTCCAACAGACTTTCCACAATTGAATTCCACATTTAGGTAAGGGATGGAATACTCTCCACTCACTGATCAGTGCACCTCCAACAACACCAAAGAATCTCAGAAACAAATCTAGTTTTTGGTTTCACTTGCAAACCATTCACCAGCTTCAGCATTTACTCCCTCAACCATTCATACACAGTGAGCACCATTTGTGAAGTACACTGCAAGAATGGGTGACACAATGGTTAGAGAGCTGCCTCACAATGCCAGGGACCCAGGTTCGTTTCCGGCCTCGGACGCCTGTCTTTGTGGAGGTTGCATATTCTCCCCTTATCTGCATGGGTTTTCTCCAAGTGCACTGGTTTCCTCCCACAGTTCAAAGTTGTGCAGGTTATTTGGATTGGCCATGTTAATTGCCCCTTGGTACCCCAAGATGTGTAGTTAGGGGATGTAGCCGTGGTAAATTTGTGGGGTTATGGGGATAGGGCCTGGGTAAAATGTTGAGTCAGTGCAGACTTGATGGGTCAAATGACATCCTTCTGCACTGGAGGGATCCTATTCTAAATCAGTGAGGCTGAGTGTGGGACTGAAATAGCATCTCTCTATTTCATGTACAGAATGTGATTAATTATGTGCCTGTAAGTATTGGGTACAGTATGTGAAACAAAATGTGTATTTGTCTGTTGATTGCCAGCTTGCATGTGTGAGATTGGCTGAACATAATTTTGTGACTCATGCACTATATCAGTCTCCACTGTGTATGTTAATATGGGGTAAATTCTGCTCATGCCAGTGTCTTGAATTGAATGGGAGTTTGATTTCAGTTCTGCAGGCATGTGTCATTGAGTAACTGCATAAGTGTCTGAATCATACTGTATGCATCGGTCTCTGGTACAACATCTGAGTGTGCTTTTCTGTCTGTCTATGGTGTTGTGTGTGAATGCAGGGTTCATTCTATGGATGCTACTTGTGATACTGTGTGAGAGTGGACTTCATTTTGCTTCACTGTTTCTCAAAACAAAAGTTTGAATGTAGGTATCATTCTGTAGTTGTCATTCTCTAGTATGTTTTGGAATTCCTTGTTCTTCCATCTGTCTCTAGAGAGTTTGAGAAAGTAGGATTAATTTTACATCTGTGATTCTCTGATTATCCATGTGGGTGTAGGAATCAATCTTTATCCATGTGTCTCTTGCGTTGTGTTGAAGTGTGGGATACTTCTGTACTTTAACTTTACATGTATCTCAGACATTGTGATAAACACTACATGCTAAAAATATAATGTATTGATATTTGTTCATCTTTCAATTTATTTTTTCATAGATTTCCAGTACATTTGACTGTCCCTGTTTATATTCAGCAGCTGTGTGTGAGTATTCAATTTGTAATTCTGTGAATGGTAACAATTGGATACATAACCTGGGAAGCAATTCCTGCAATTGGAAGCAAAGGAATTGCTGTTACATCTTTCTGTCTTACTCATATTGAGCTTTTTTGGATTCATTTACATATTTATCAGGTAATTAATTGTAATTTATTCAGTATTGTACAATTATCTTTTGTCTGTCTGAGCGATGAATTGTTACTTAATGTGTGATCAAGGTGACACCGTGTTTTATATCTGTGAGTGGATGAATTTGTTTTATTCCTGTGATATATACCTGTCAAGATAAAAGATAAGAAAATGTAGATGTACAAAAGGACTAAAAATGTTAACATGCAGGTCCAGATGGCAATTAGGAAGGCTAATGATATGTTGGACATTATTGCAAAAGGTTTTGAGTACAGCAGAAGTGAAGCCTTACTTTAATTGTCTAGCAGCTTGGTTAGACAGCACCTGGAGAACTGTGTGTAGTTTTGGTCCCCTTACCTTAGGAAGGATAATTATTTTGTGATAGAAAGTGTAACAAAGGTTCACCAAACTTGTTCCAAAGATCAGAGAGGCATCTACATCGGTACAGACTTGGTGGGCTAAAGGATCTGTTTCTGTTCTGTATTGTTCTTTGTTCTTTGCATCGCTATAGTGGGGGAGGATATTTATGCCATCAAGTCTGCACTGACTCAGCATCTTACATTTTCCCACACAACCCCCTCCCACACTATCCAAATAACCCACAAACCATTGAATCTGCACAAGCTGGAACACAAAGGAACATGCAACCTGTGACCATCACCCTCTGCTTTATGCCACTACGAAAGTTTTTGATGCAATTTTCCAAATTATACTGGATCCCATGGGCTCATATCTTCTTGACCAGTCTCCCATTGTCAAATGCCTTACTGAAGTCCATGTGGACAACATCAACTCACTGCCCTGACCTACAAGGCGAGACAACTCCCCAAAAAATTCAATCTAATTTGTTAGACATGATCTCCCCCGAACAAAGCCATGCTGACTATCCTTGATTAATCCTTGCCTCTGCAAATGGAGATTAATTTTGACCCTCACAATTTTTCTCAATAGTTCCCCTTACACTGATTTCAGACTTTAAACAACTGGATTGTGTCCTTGTCACCTCAAGGACATCTCCACTCTCCAACACTACAATGACTTCCCTGGTCAGTATTGTCATCCCACCTCTCCTTTTCTATTATCTATCTCTTTCTGAACACAATTCTTGAATATTCAGCACCCTGTCTTCACTCTTTAAGCCACATTTCTGTCATTGCCTTCACATCAGATTCCCACATTTCTCTTGGTCCTTCAAGCTCATCAACCTTGTTTATCACACTTTGTGTTTACATACATTGGAAACCTGTCTTGACATTCTTCATAGTACTTGTTTGTCTCCTTCTATCCAACATGGTATTACTTCCTTCTCCTGTATTATCCATCACTCTCCCTCCTTTCTGCCCTTATTCCTTTCTGCTACTTTTATATGTATCACAACCTCTATCCTATCACCCTCCTCTTTCAGGATGTCCTGCAGCGATTCAGTGACATCCCTGACACTGGCCAGGGAGATAACACACCATCCTGAAGTCAAATCCTTGGCCACAGAAATGCCTGTCTGCTCTACTGACTGATGAATTCCCTATCACTATTGCTCTTCCTGTCTTCTTCTTCCTCACCTGTTCAAGCAAGATGCTTGTGGTGCCAGAATCTTGGCTCTGACTGCACTCCTCTGGGGTGCTGACCAACACCCTCATCTGCATCCAAAATGGAAGACATGTTCGTGACTAGGATCCCAGGGGACTCCTGCAGTACCCGTTTGGGTGGCAGGGTGACAAAGTGGTTTGCATTGCTGCCTCACAGCATGAGGGACCCGGCTTCAATTCTGGCCTTGGATGGCTGTTTGTGTGGAGTTTGCACATTCTCCCGGTTTATGTGTGGGTTTCCTCCTGGTGCTCTGGTCACCTCCCACAGTCCAAAAATGTGCAGGTTAGGTGGATTGACCATGCTAAATTGCCCTTTAGTGCCCCAAGATGTGTAGGTTGGAGAGATTGGCAGCGTAAATACCTGGGGTTATGGGGATAGGGGCTGGGTCGGATGGTTAGTAAGGCGTTTGATAAGGTTCACCATGGTAGGCTTCTGCAGAAAATGCAGATGTATGGGATTGGGGGTGATCTAGGAAATTGGATCAGGAATTGGCTAGCGGATAGGAAACAGAGGGTGGTGGTTGATAGTAAATATTCATCATGGAGTGCGGTTACAAGTGGTGTACCTCAGGGATCTGTTTTGGGGCCACTGCTGTTTGTAATATTTATTAATGATCTGGATGAGGGTATAGTTGGGTGGATTAGCAAATTTGCTGATGACACCAAAGTCGGTGGTGTGGTAGACAGTGAGGAAGGGTGTCGTAGTTTGCAGGAAGACTTAGACAGGTTGCAAAGTTGGGCCGAGAGGTGGCGGATGGAGTTTAATGCGGAGAAGTGTGAGGTAATTCACTTTGGTAGGAATAACAGATGTGTTGAGTATAGGGCTAACGGGAGGACTTTGAATAGTGTGGAGGAGCAGAGGGATCTAGGTGTATGTGTGCATAGATCCCTGAAAGTTGGGAATCAAGTAGATAAGGTTGTTAAGAAGGCATATGGTGTCTTGGCGTTTATTGGTAGGGGGATTGAATTTAGGAGTCGTAGCGTTATGTTGCAACTGTACACAACTCTGGTGCAGCCGCACTTGGAGTACTGTGTGCAGTTCTGGTCCCCACATTACAGGAAGGATGTGGAGGCTTTGGAGAGGGTGCAGAGGAGGTTTACCAGGATGTTGCCTGGTATGGAGGGGAGATCCTATGAGGAGAGGCTGAGGGATTTGGGATTGTTTTCGCTGGAAAGGCGGCGGCTAAGAGGGGATCTTATTGAAACATATAAGATGATTAGAGGTTTAGATAGGGTGGATAGTGATAGCCTTTTTCCTCTGATGGAGAAATCCAGCACGAGGGGGCATGGCTTTAAATTGAGGGGGGGTAGTTATAGAACCGATGTCAGGGGTAGGTTCTTTACCCAGAGGGTGGTGAGGGATTGGAATGCCCTGCCAGCATCAGTTGTAAATGCGCCTAGTTTGGGGGTGTTTAAGAGATCCGTAGATAGGTTCATGGACGAAAAGAAATTGGTTTAGGTTGGAGGGTCACAGTTTTTTTTTTTTTAACTGGTCGGTGCAACATCGTGGGCCGAAGGGCCTGTTCTGCGCTGTAATGTTCTATGTTCTATGTTATTGGTGCAGGCTCGATGGGCTGAATGGCCCCCTTCTGCACTGGAGGGATTCCATGATTCTATTCCATGATTCCACATGCCTGTTCTTCCTGGACTGCTCAGTGGTCACCCCTTCCCTTCTTTCCTCTAGTACCTTGAGCTGTGCTGTGACCATCTCTCTAAATGTGCTGTCCACATAACTCTCAGCCTCTCAAATGCATCACAGTCTCTCCAGCTGCTCCTCAAGGTCCGAAACCTGGAGCTCCAGTTTCTGCAGCTGGGAACACTTCCTGCACATGTGGTCATTCAAGACACTGGCAGCATCCAAGACTCCCCACATGAGACAAACCGCACATTCCACTCAGCTGTCTTCACCTGACGTGTCTTCAATGTAAAATTTACACCTTATACTAGAACAAATCAGATGTTGTGATGCCGGCATTTGACTGGGGTGGGCACGGTAAGAAGTCTCACAACACCAGGTTAAAGTCGAACAGGTTTATTTGGTAGCACGAGCTTTCGGAGCACTTCTCCTTCCTCAGGTGAGTGGAGAATTGGGTTCACAAACAAGGCATAGATAGACATGTTTCTATATATGCCCTGTTTGTGAATCCAACTCTCCACTCACCTGAGGAAGGAGTGTTTCTTCAGAAGGAACTCTTCAAAATGCAGCGAGTGAAAATACAACAAAACTTACTCCATCTTATAAATCAAAGAACGGGTTTAATAAAGAAACATCATTACTCCAAACTTGGGGCCTCACGCTGGGCCACTCCAGGCTCCCCACAATTTGACACAGATCCTTATTTATAGTGTATCAGCTCATCAGCTGACTATTACATCACTCTGATTGGTTCCATGCTTTGTTGGGTCAGCTGACCCTTACATCTTGTTCCCATTGGTCACATTACATCCAATCAAAGTTGTCCCCTGTTACACTCTAACAAGGAGCAGCGCTCTGAAAGCTCATGCCACCAAAAAAACCAGGTGGACTTTAACCTGGTATTGTGAGACTTCTTGCTAGAACAAATAAAGATAATATATAATAATTTTCCCAATAAATAACGTGCTTCGTTTAGCTTCAGCTAAATATGTAGATGTGCTTGAAACAGTTCAGAGAAGGTTTACGGGATTAATACCAGGAAGGAGCGGGTTGTCTCATGAGGAAATGTTGGAGGGGATAAATTTGCATCCGAGAGGTTAGAAGAGTAAGTGTCGACTTGATTGAAACTTTACAGATCTGAGTGGTCTTGACAGGATGGATGTGGAGAGCATATTTCCTCTTGTGGGAGAATCTAGAATGAGGGGTCACTGTTTAAAAATAAAGGGTCATCCATTTAAGGCACAGATGAGGCGAGATTATTTTCTCTCAGAGGGTTGTGTGTCGATGGAACTCCCTTCCTCAAAAGGCAAAGCAAGCAAAGTCTTTCAATATTTTGATTGCAGAGGTGGATAGAAAATCATAGAATACCTACAGTGTCGACGAAGGCCATTTGGCCCCTCGGGTTTGCACCGATTTTCCAACAGAGCATCTTTCTGAGGCCCACTCCTTGCTGCAAACCTGTAACCCCATGCATTTACCATGCTAATCCCCCTAACCTACACATCTTGGGACACAAAGAAGCAAGTTAGCATGGTCAATCCACCTAACCTGCACATCTTAGGAATGTGTGAGGAAACTGGAGCATAGAAACATAGAAATCAGAAGCAGGAGTAGGCCATTCAGCCCATCGAGCCTGCTCCACAATTCATTCTGATCATTGAATTCAATATCCTGATCCCCACTCTTCCCCCCCACCCCCCCGCCCCCCGCTATCCCTTGATCCCTTTGAACCCAAGAGCTATATCTAATTTCTTCTTGAAACCAGACAACGTTTTGGCCTCAACTACATTCTGTGGTCGTGAATTCTGCGCATTCACCACCCTCTGGGTGAGGAAATTTCTCCTCACCTAAGTTCTAAAAGCTTTACCCCTTATCCTCAACCAAGACCCCTAGTTCTGGACTCCCCCACCATTTGGAACATTCTTTCCAGCCAACTTAGTCTCTCTGAATCCTAAGCGATTTAGTCTCTCATCATATGACAGATCTGCCAGCCCAGGAATCAGCCAAGTAAACCTCAATTGTACTCTCTCTATAGCAAGGACATCCTTCCTCAGATAAGGACACCAAAAGTGCACACAATACTCCAGGTGTGGCCTCACCAACACCCTACACAATTGCAGCAAAACATCCCTATCTCTGTACTCAAATCCTCTCGCTATTAAGGCCAACATACCATTTGCCTTCTTTACTGCCTGCTCTACCTGTGTTCTTACTTTCAGCAACTGATGCATGAGGACTCCAAGCTCTCATTGAATATCCACCTCTCTAAATTTACAACCATTCATGAAATAATCTTTTTTCCGATTCCTTCTACCAAAGTGCATAACCTCACATTTATCCACATTATACTGCATCTGACATGTGATGCCCATGCACTCAGCTTGTCCAAATCACACTGAAGTAACTCTGCATCCTCCTCACAGCTTACCCTCCCACCCAACTTCGTATCATCTGCAAATTTGGAGACAATACATTCAGTTCCCTCTTCTAAATCATTAATATATAATGTGAACAGTTGGGGTCCTAGCACTGATCCCTGCAGAACCCCACTAGTCACTGACTGCCACTCAGAAAAAGCACCCAAATGAACAAATGTTGACACAGGGAGAATGTGCAAATTCCAGACAGTCACCCAAGGTTGGAATTGAACCCGGCTCCCTAGTTCTATGAGGAAGCAAGGAGGTGAAAGATTATCGGGGATAGGTAAGGATGTGGGTTTGAAGTTACAATCAGACCAGTCATGATCATATTGAATGGTGGAGCAGGCTCAAGGGGCCAAGTGACCTACGCCTGCTCCTAATTCATACATTCATCAGTCTGGGAATTTTTGAAATATGTTCAAGAGAATTTCTTGGACCAGAGTATTCTCAAGAAACTATGAACAAAGCATTGCTGGATCTGGTGCTGGGGAATGGGGTGGGCCAAGGTTGGCCACATGGATCAAGTGTCTGTGTTTTTATCCAGTGATCATTGTATCACAAGCTTGACATTAGCAAGGAACAATCTAAAGTAGACATTCTAAATTGGAAGAGGACTAACTTCGATGCTTCATAGTCTGCTCCTTGTCCAGTATTATCCATCACTCTCCCTCCTTTCTGCCCTTATTCCTTTCTGCTACTTCTATATGCTGGTGTCAAACCCGCTGTCAATTTAGTTGAAACCCTCACCAACCAGACAACTGAACCATAAACCAACAACAATATTGTGCTTGGGGCCTGTGCTTGCAGAGCACAATGGATCAGAACTCCAGCAAGTGAACCTCTTGGCCATCTCTGCTGTGTGTGAGTGACACTTACTGTATGTGAGGAGCTGGCTGCAATTCTCCTTGTGTGAAAGAATCTCTCCATTTATTCTGCTGGTTTCAACTCTTTGCCTGTCAGAAGGAAAAATGTTGATTAAATTTAAGAGGATAGGTAGAAAATACGCTATACATTGAGTATTTTAGCAATTGCTTATCAAGCGCAAAGGAAGAACAGTCAAACAGAGTCAGTGTGTGATTCCACTGCCATTCTGCAGCACGTGCACTTAAATACAGCTAGAGACTGACAGATGCAGAATAAAATGAACACACTGATATTGTGGAGGAGAGGGATACATACAAAAATAAAACTAATACCACCAAGAAGAGAATTATTACTACATGCAATCACATGCACCACTTTTGGACAGACACACAATGAGACCCAGATACAGAATGAATCATAAACTCAGAAATGTTCTCATCCATTCACAGATACAAATCCCACACTCACATGCTCTATCAGTGAGTAAATCCCACACTAAGTTCTTTGAGGGGGTAAAAGGAAGTTCGATAAAGGAGAACCAGTGTACGTGATTTATTTAGATTTCCAGAAGGCCCTCTGACACGGTGCTGAGTCGGAGACTGCTAAATAAGTTAAGAGTCCATGGTGTTAAGGGTAAGATCCAGGCATGGATAGAGGATTGGCTGACTGGCAGAAGGCAGAGAGTGGGGATAAAGAGGTCTGTTTCAGGATGGCAGCCGATGTTGAGTGGTGTGCCTCAGGGATCAGTGCTGGGACCACAACTTTTCACCATATACATTCACAATTTGGAAGCAGGAAGTGAAAGCTCTGTTGCTAGGTTTGCAGATGATACAAAGATATGGAGAGGGACAGGTAGTATTGAGGAAGCAGGGAGGCTGCAGAAGGACTTGGACAGGCTAGGAGAGTGGGCAAAGAAGTGGCAGATGGAATACAATGTGGAAAAGTGTGAGGTTATGCACTTTGGAGGGAGGAATGGAGGCATAGACTATTTTCTAAATGGGGAAATGCTGAGGAAATCAGAAGCGCAAAGGGACTTGGGAGTCATTGTTCAAGATTCTCTTAAGGTTAACTGGCAGGGTCAGTTGGCAGTTCGGAAGGCAAATGCAATGTTAGCATTCATGGCGAGAGGGATACAATACAAGAGCAGTGATGTACTTCTGAGGCTGTACAAGGCTCCAGTCACACCCCATTTGCAGTATTGTGAGCAGCTTTGGGCCCCGTATCTAAGGAAGGATGTGCTGGCCTTGGAAAGGGCCCAGAGGAGGTTCACAAGAATGATCCCTGGAATGAAAAGCTTGTCATATGAGGAACGGTTGAGGACTCTGGGTCTGCACTCATTGGAGTTCACAAGGATGAGGGGGGACCTTGTTGAAACTTATAGGATACTGTGAGGCCTGGATAGAGTGGACATGGAGAGGTTATTTCCAAAATCAGGAAAAACTAGAACCAGAGGGCACAATCTCAGGCTAAAGGGACGATCCTTTAAAACAGAGATGTGGAGTAATTTCTTCAGCCAGAGACTGGTGAATCTGTGGAACTCGTTGTCGCAGAAGGCTGTGGAGGCCAAGTCATTGAGTGTTTTTAAGACAGAGATAGATAGACTTGATTAATAAGGGGACCAGGGATTATGGGGAAAAGGCAGGAGAATGGGAAAGAGAAAAATATCAGTCATGATTGGCGGACCAGACTCGATTGTCCGAGTGGCCTAATTCTGCTCCGATAACTTATGGTCTCACACGCTGTATCAGAGTGAGTAAATCCCACACACACACACACTGTATCAGAGAGTGAGTAAATCCCCCCCACACACACTGTATCAGAGAGTGAGTAAATCCCAAATTCACACACTGTATCAGAGAGTGAGTAAATCCCACACTCACACACTGTATCAGAGAGTGAGTAAATCCCACACTCTCACACTGTGTCAGAGAGTGAGTAAATCCCACACTCACGCTGTATCCGAGAGTGAGTAAATCCCACACTCACACTGTATCCGAGAGTGAGTAAATCCCACACTCACACTGTATCAGAGAGTGAGTAAATCCCACAGTCACGCTGTATCCGAGAGTGAGTAAATCCCACATTCACACACTGCATCAGAGAGTGAGTAAATCCCACACTCACACTGTATCAGAGAGTGAGTAAATCCCACACTCACGCTGTATCAGAGAGTGAGTAAATCCCACACTCACACTGTATCAGAGAGTGAGTAAATCCCACACTCACGCTGTATCCGAGAGTGAGTAAATCCCACATTCACACACTGCATCAGAGAGTGAGTAAATCCCACACTCACACTGCATCAGAGAGTGAGTAAATCCCACACTCACACTGTATCAGAGAGTGAGTAAATCCCACACTCACACTGTATCAGAGAGTGAGTAAATCCCACACTCACACTGCATCAGAGAGTGAGTAAATCCCACACTCACGCTGTATCCGAGAGTGAGTAAATCCCACATTCACACACTGTATCAGAGAGTGAGTAAATCCCACACTCACACTGTATCAGAGAGTGAGTAAATCCCCCCCCCCCACCCCCACACACACTGTATCAGAGAGTGAGTAAATCCCACACTGCATCAGAGGGTGAGTAAATCCCACGCTCACACACCGGATCAGAGAGTGAGTAAATCCCACACTCACACACCGGATCAGAGAGTGAGTAAATCCCACACTCACACTGTATCAGAGAGTGAGTAAACCCCACACTCACACACTGTATCAGAGAGTGAGTAAATCCCACACTCACACACTGTATCAGAGAGTGAGTAAACCCCACACTCACACACTGTATCAGAGAGTGAGTAAATCCCACACACACACTGTATCAGAGAGTGAGTAAATCCCACACTCACACACTGTATCAGAGAGTGAGTAAATCCCACACTCTCACACTGTATCAGAGAGTGAGTAAATCCCACACTCACACACTGTATCAGAGAGTGAGTAAACCCCACACTCACACACTGTATCAGAGAGTGAGTAAACCCCACACTCTCACACTGTATCAGAGAGTGAGTAAATCCCACACTCTCACACTGTATCAGAGCGTGAGTAAATCCCACACTCACACACTGTATCAGAGAGAGTAAATCCCACACTCACACTGTATCAGAGTGAGTAAATCCCACACTCTCACACTGTATCAGAGAGAGTAAATCCCACACTCACACTGTATCAGAGAGTGAGTAAATCCCACACACACACTGTGTTAGAGAGTGAGTAAATCCCACACTCACACACTTTACCAGAGATTCACAGTTCCTGAAGGAATCCCACTCTCCCGCACAGTCCCTCTGTGGAGAACGGTCCCTCACACCGACAGTCAGGGGACATTTCCCGGTGGATCTTTACACACTGACAAACTGGCGCTGGAGATTCTTTGTAAAATGTATTTCCTGATTTAGTAAGGAGGCTTGTGATTGGCGGAAACACCTCAATCAGATTGGTCTGTTTTCATATTCACTCAAATGAATCCCTGATAAGTGACTGTAATAACTTTCAAAATGTCCAATCACAATCATTGCTTTCCCAATTCCTCATTAGCATAGTTCTGTGGGACTGTCTATTTAATCAGCGCTCGGAAGGGGTTTGCTTTATTTCTGCGTGAAATTGAAGATGGCTGATGAGAAGAAACCAACATCGAAACCAGCTCCCAAGAAGGGAGCGAAGAAAGTGATTAAGAAACCGGGAACAAAGGGCGGCAAGAAGCGGCGAAAGTCGAGGAAGGAGAGTTACTCCATCTACATCTACAAAGTGATGAAGCAGGTTCACCCCGACACCGGCATCTCCTCCAAAGCCATGAGCATCATGAACTCGTTCGTGAACGATATTTTCGAGCGCATCGCGGGTGAGGCTTCCCGCCTGGCCCATTACAACAAGCGCAGCACCATCAGCTCCCGGGAGATCCAGACCGCCGTGCGCCTGCTGCTGCCCGGAGAACTGGCCAAGCACGCCGTGTCGGAAGGGACAAAGGCGGTGACCAAGTACACCAGCTCCAAGTAAAACTCCCCCATGGACTGAAAAACACCCCAAACACAACGGCTCTTTTAAGAGCCACCCACAATCTCTGTGAAAAAGCTGCGCCATCTTTTCCCTTATTGAGTGAATGAGAAATGTCTTTCTGGAGGATCGAGATTTGTCCCGGTGCAGAATGCTGTGAATGGGACTTCATATCCGCCCCTCACACACACTTTCACATTGAAGGGACAATCAAACTGAACTGAGAGCAGATTTTAAATCCCAGTCTGGGGATCGTCACGGACAATGGGCAGAAAAAATATCAGGAGGTAATTATTTAAATTTGATTCTAACTATATTCAGAGTTTCACGACTCTGAATTAAATTATTATTTTTTTCTCGGGCGATCTGGGAGCCGCTCCCGGAACAGTTAAAGGCGGGAATGAAGAGGTTATTCTCGGGCTGATCTGTTTATTCCGCAGCTTTCCCAGAGGACGGAATCACTGAGATTTCTGCACACACAGGACCTGAGTCCATTGCAGCGCTTTTCAGATCTGTCTCCCCCAGGCCCTCCTCCTTCTCCGGTGACAAAGCTGCCTTGTTCCACCGGCGGGATAGAGTCAGGGATTCTCTCCGCACTTCCCATTGTAACATTCTCGGCCGCTTTCAGGGGATAGGATCAGAAATCAGCCGTTTCTCTCTGTCCCTGTGAAGCCTGTGTGAAGGGGTTGGTTGGTGATCTCTTTGGTTCTGCTTTTTTCACTGAGCTGAGATTTGCTCCGTTTTAAATTGCTGAACGGGGTCTGATTACCGCGGGTTATAGATAAGAGATTGAGAAATTCAAACTGTTCCTACAATAGCGCCAGGATTCTGTGAGGGAAAATACAATAAACAGATTATAAAGTGTGAGATTGAAATAGTTTCCTGAACATTCAGGCGTTCCGTTATTTTTTTATTTTTTCTGCACTGAAATTGGCGGGTTTTTCCAATTTGAAAATGTGAACCAATCAAAACCTCCCATTTCTTCGACCTGGCACTCCGATTGAAATGTGAGTGACCAATCAGAGCTGGAGTCTGGCTGCAGCCTCACAAACCGCTCACAATGATTATTAATAGAGATTAAACTGACGGAATCTGGATTTGAGATATTAAATGTACTTTGTTTCCCAGACAAATATTTGACAGATCCAAAACAAACGTGATATTTCCTCCACACAAGTTACAGGGGAAATTGTCGCCAACTCCTTCTCACACACAGTCCGTACATTGTCACTGACAGCTCAGAGACACAGACAGCTGATCAATTCCACAGACCCAAACAGCAGGAGAGACAGATGATGTGCCTATTTGACAGCCAGTTCTCGTACCAGAATGGCCGAGTGGTTAAGGCTTAAGATCCAATGGCCATATATCTGCGTGGGTTCGAACCCGACTCCTGGTAAATGAATTTTTAACACTACAGTCTGCACCCTCTCCTTTCCTTCTCCCCTCTACTCTACGAACGGTATGAATTCGTCCGTTTTACGCAAGAAGCAATACCTTTCACTGTATACCAATACATCAAATCAAACTCAGTGCCATTGATAGGGGGATCCATAAATCCCAGTCCAAATTCTCACCTAATATTGGATCATCACTGTTTCAGTCCCACAATAGAGCAGCCACAGCTCCAAATTCAATATCTGAGAAAACTGACAAATGGTTTTCGGTTAAAAGTTACACAATGCACCTTAATAATGTACACTGAGATTCGAGTTAAATACCACCCACATCAGGGGTTTAAAAGTGGCCCATAGTTTGTATCCTCACAAATACATTCGATACAAAGCCTCATCTCAAATACATTCTCAGATTGAGATATTCTGAGAGCGAGTATAACCTGAGATACAAATTCAGATTCCAGTTGAAAACTCACCCAGATTATGAAACTTAAAGTTACAATATCAATTTGATTACTTTGAATTGAACGATAGCTTATTAACTAATCCTAACTCCCCACTCACACTGAGCCAGATAGACGATACTATATGAATTCCAGACTGAGTTTCCTTTTACATTCATGTCAAAATTATTCCTCAGAATCAGGCTGAGTGTCACAGATCAAATCAATGTGAACAACCTGAGTGAAGCTTGCATAGCAATCCAGTATCAGATTGAAGGATACATTATCTTTCACAATTGTGTTCAGAGTGACACAGATTTAATGTTGGGCCGAAATTCACATACATTGTTTGCTTCAAACCTACCACATCAGTGGCCTGTTGCTTTGCTGGAAATTTATATAGAATGAATCCAAACTTATAAATAGATTGAAGATTACATGATGAATCCCATGCTCACATTGAGTCATAGACTCTGACATACACACGATAATTCTCACACATGTGCTCAGTGTTAGATGAATGAATCTCATGCTGCACACACAGCACCAGGGACTGAAAGTTACATCTGATTATCACACTTACATTGCAGTATCCCAGACATTGAGTACCAGTGACAGATTCAGAATGATCCCACACTCACACACATTATGACAGTCTGACCAATACACATGATTTGCACCCTTTAGAAACAGCAGCAGATATACTCAGATGCTGAATGAACCCCAAATCACGTATGGTACCAGAGACAGAAACATAAATCCTTCCCTAATATTCCATCTTTGTGACAGATCAGAATGCCTGCCAAACTCATACAATTTCAGAGAATACTGAATACTGCACTCGTGAGGTACCAGAAAGATTCCTATTCAGAATTGTGTTTAAATTCATATACAATAGCACTGACTGATAGTCACACACACAAACACACACACACTAACTGAAATGGAGTCTTTAAGCCAAAGGTAGATAGATTGTTGATTAGCAAAGAGGTAAAAGGTATTAAGGTTAGACAGGAGTGTGGAGTCGATGTTCAAATCAGATCAGCCATGATGTTATAGAATGGAGGAGCAGACTCGAGTGGTCTATTCCTGCTCAGATTTTGAATGTTCACACATGCTATTCTTAAGAGATTCAGAATGAGTCCCAAATTCACTGGCAGTATCAGAAAGTAACTGATAGACAAAATCCCTTGCTCAACTACTGTTCCAAACACAGGTTCAAATAATGACGCAACATGCATCCTGCAGCAAAAAATGCAAGATACATATGGCATATGGTACAGATATATTGCACCAGAGAATGACAGATACAGAATGAATCCAGCCACAATGAAGGAACAGCGATATATTCCTAAGTGAGAATGGTAAGTGACTTGGAGGGGAAGGTCCATTTAATGGTGTTTCCATGAGTCAACTGTTCTTGTCCTTCTCTAGACGGTAGTGCTCTTTGGTTTGAAAGATGCTACTGAAGGAACATTTGTGAGTTCCAGTAGCTCATCTTGGAGGTAGTAAGTACTGCTGCCACTGTGTGTCAGTGGTCAAGGGCATGTGTGTTTACAGATGGGATGTCAATCATGAGGGATGCTTTGTCCGGGATGGTGTCAAACCTCTTGAGTGTTGCTGGTGCTGCATTAACCCAGGCAAGTGGAGATTAATCCATCATACTCCTGATTTGTGCCTGGTAGATGGTGAACAGTGTTTGGCAGTCAGGATCTTTGTTACTCACCATGGGATTCTGTGTCTCTGACCTGCCTTGTAGCCCTTGTATTACATCGCTAGTCCAATTGAAGGTCATCACAAAGATATTGATATAATTTCATTTAATGTCAAGGGACAATGGTTAGATTCTGTCTTGCTGGAAATGGTCTTTGTCTGGTACATGTGTGGTGTGATTGTTATTTGCCACATCTCAGCCCAAGCTTGGATACTGTCCAGTTCTTGCTGCATTTGGGAATGGGCTGCTTTGGTAACTGAAGAGTCCTGAATGGTGCTAAACATTGCACAGTCATCAGCGAGCATCTCCAATCTGACCTTATGGTGGAAGGGTCTGGGACAGTAACTTGACAAACTCGGGAAATGGTCTCCTGAGGATGAAATGACTGACCACCACAACCATCTGGCTTTATGCTGGATGAAGTTCTAACCAGTGGAGAGGTTTCCATGATTCCCATCGACTTTGCTTTTGCTGAGGATCCTTGATGCTGAACTCGGTCAAATCCTGTTTTGATGTCAAGGGCAGTCACTCTCATCTCATCTCAGAGGATCGTTAGTCAGTGGAATTCCCTTCCCCAGACAACAGTTGAGACTGGATCATTGAATATGTTCTAGGCTGAATTAGACAGATTATACAAGGGAGTGAATGATTGCTGCAAAAGTTCGAAAAGTCGAATTGCAGCCACAATTATTTTAGTTATGATCTTTTTCCTTGGTCCATTCATAGGATGTGCGCATCACTGGCCAGCATTTATTACCCATCCACGTATCGAGTCAACCACATTGCTGTCGCTCTGAAGTCACATGTAGGCCACACAAGGTAATTTCATCAGATTTCCTGCCCTAAAGCACATTAGTGAACCAGATGGATTTTTCCAACAATGGTTCCATCGCCATCACTAGATTCATATTTTCAAATTACTTTTGATTGAAATCAAATTCTACCATCTGCTGTGGAGGGTTTCAAACCTGGGTGCCCAGAACATTAGCTGAGTTTCCAGATTAATAGTCTAGCGATGATACCACGAGACCATCGCCTCCCCTTCTTGAATGATGATGCAGGACTGAGGGGCTGAATGGCCTGACTCCTGTCCGTATTTCTAATATGATAGTAACCGTCATAATTGATTCCATTTTATTTTGATTTTTGGTTTTCATCTATATTTTCTCTTGATTTTGCTTTCAGCTGGCAGTTGTTCATCATTCTTCAATTCACACCTCCTTCAGACACATCTCTGTTTGCTGTTACTTGTTCCTTTCCCACTCCCTTTAGCCTTGCAGCACCAATTCTTTTATTACTTAATCACTCCTGCCCTCCACCTTGCTTTGGAAAGCACAAGACAAAAGGTTCCACTAATATTAGTAATGAGGCAGGAGCAGGATTAATTAATAATCTGACAGTAAATAAACATCAAACACTGAGTGACCGCAATATGTTAGAGGCAGACATTCAGTGCGTGGAGAAAGGACACACGCAGGTCACAGTTTTGACCTTAAGTAAGGCCGAGAAGGGTGAAATGTGTTGTAAACTGAACACGTTAAAATCCGTCCAGCTATGAAGAGGCCAATCAAGGGAACAATCAGAGAGACTGAAAAAAGTATTTCATACAATGTGTATCTAATGCAAGCCTGAAGAAAGGAAACTTCACTTTCTCAGTTTATGGTGATTTTGGGAACTGAATTTCATGTTTTAAACCAGTAATTAAGAAAAAAATAGTGATTTCTGTCCAAATAAGGATTAACTCTGTCTTTAACGTGATGCTGTGTCCACTGTGCTGATATTCTTGTCCTTCTGAATAGTACATGTCACAGGGAGCACGCTGCTGCCCATATAAGCATGGTGGCTTACTGCAGAGTGCCCCGGAGATCAGAAATAGTGCAGTTAATATGTCTAAACTTCACTAGATTGTTTTCATTTTCAGAAAATAGCTTTTTTTCTATTCGGACAATCATAGAGTGATGGTGAATAATTCAAGATCATTCGGATCATCACGCCTGTGTCAGCTGTTTGGGAGAAACGGGCTGAAAGGGAAAAACCTTGGCTTGTGTATCTTTGCAACATTTACAGCTTGTGTCCGTGTGTGAGTAAATGGCATTTTAGCGATCTGTTGTTCATTCAAATGTTAACTAGTAGCGAGAAGCGGAAGAAAATTACAGCATCCTGGGCGGAAATGTCAAATCATTTTGAAGGAGCCGCTGAGGAATTATTTTTGCTGTTGCTCAAAACGTAATAGCAGAGAATGGTTTCGATCCATCGACCTCTGGGTTATGGGCCCAGCACGCTTCCGCTGCGCCACTCTGCTCCACAATTATAATTGCCTGCGAGCTATTGTGAATGTGTCACAGGTATTCACTTCCGTGTTCATCATTGGAGTGCATGCGCTCGGCTGCTCCCCCTGGCGCCACAATTCCACTGTCACCAAGAATGGAAAACACAGAAAGACACACAGACGAAGCGACAGATAGTCAGGATACACAAGATCACACACAGGCAAAGGAGAATGGACTGAGTGGTCATTAATGTAAATCCCAAGATGTCTCCTGTTTCTAACCACCTTCTTCTTGTTTAATTCTGCTTCCTTGTTTCTAAATAGATCCTCTGCTGTGGAACTGCGATCTCTGCTGTGGAACTGTGATCTCTGCTGCGGAACTGTGATCCCTGCTGCGGAACTGTGATCCCTGCTGTGGAACTGTGATCCCTGCTGTGGAACTGTACTTTCTGCTGTGGAACTGTGATCTCTGCTGTGGAACTCTTTTCCCTGTTGTGGAAAAGTTCTCAGTGCTGTGGAACTGTGCTCTGCTGTGGAACTGTGAACTCTGCTGTGGAACTGTGCTCTCTGCTGTGGAACTGTGCTCCCTGCTGTGGAAATGTGCTCTCTGCTGTGGAACTGTGCTCTCCGCTGTGGAACTGTGATCTCTGCTGTGGATCTGTGATCTCTGCTGTGGATCTGTGATCTCTGCTCTGGATCTGTGATCTCTGCTGTGGAACTGTGATCTCTGCTGTGGAACTGTGCTCTCTGCTGTGGACCTGTGCTCTCTGCTGTGGAACTGCGTTCTCTGCTGTGGAACTGCGCTCCCTGCTGTGGAACTGCGCTCCCTGCTGTGGAACTGTGCTCTCTGCTGTGGAACTGTGCTCTCTGCTGTGGAACTGTGATATCTGCTGTGGTACTGTGATCCCTGCTGTGGAACTGTGATCTCCGCTGTGGAACTGTGATCTCCGCTGTGGAACTCATTTCCCTGTTGTGGAAAAATACTCTCTGCTGTGGAACTGTGCTCTCTACTGTCAAACTGTGATCTCTGCTGTGGAACTGTGCTCTCTGCTGTGAAACTGTGCTCAGGGGTTAGATTTTCCACTCTCCAAACTGCTTAGACTGTTAAAGAATGTAGAGAATGTTGGATCCATTATTCCCATTGCCACTTCGTTTAGAACCCTGTGATGTAGATTATTGGGCTCTGGAGATTTTTCAGCCCTCAGTCCCAGTAATTTCTCCAGCACTATATATTTTAGTAATATTAAATCCCCCCAATTTCTAGACCATGGTTCCCGAGCATTGCTGGGAAGTTATTTGTGTGTTTCTCCATGAAGACAGCATGAAAACACTTATTTAATTGCGCTGCCATTTCCTTGTTCTCCATTATAAATTTGCCCATATCCGAATGCAAAGCACCTAAATTTATCTTTGTTATATTTTTTCACATACTAACATAAGCTTTAACAATCCAATTGTAAGCGACTTGCAAGTTCACTCTCGTACAGCATTTTATCCCTCTAATCAATCTCTTTGTCCTCCTTTCCTGAAATAAAAACTGTTCCCAATCCTTTGGGTTTCAACTTTTTCTTTCAACTTTATAAAAATCATCATCAGATCTAATAATACCTAATTTTATTAGCCATGATTGGGTCATTTTTCCTGTTATGTTTTTGCGACTGAAGGAAATGTACAACTGTTACAATGCAAGCATTTCTTCCTTAAATATCAGACACTGTCTATCCACCTTCGTGCCCCTTCATCGAGTTCCCCAATCTATTTTAGCCAACTCACCTGTAATACATTCTGAGTTTCCTTTGTTTAGAGCTGGGACTTCAGTTTAAGCTTGGATTTGAATCTTTGTTCTGCCTGAAGACAGGTGTTTCACAAAGCAGACACTCAATCTATCCAACCCAGAGCAAACCACATTGTGAGCATTGAATGTATTCTACAAAATTGAAACATAAAACGTTCAGATACATCAATATTTCTCCTGGCCGTATAATTAAGGTCTTGAACAATGCGTACTGATAATGGAGCTTTCCATTTGAGAAATTCTGATATTTCTTCCTTTTTCCTCAGCCACTGATCTCCCCACTCTGTGGCTGACAGCATACTCATCTGTGTCTGCTCTTGTCCCACACCTCTGCTCTCACCCCGTCTCTATCTTCTCTATATTATGATAATGCTTCCTCCTTTAAATTACCAACTTTTTCAATGGATTAGCTCTCAGCATTTTTACCACCTCCAGCTTGTGGGATGCTGTCACCAAACATTCCTTCCCCTCCGAATACCGCAGTCCTTTTCTAACAGCTTCTACTAGTCGTTTTGACTTTCCATGGCACCTGTCAAGGTGCAACAACAGGCCTTTTACCTCTTTTCTCCTCATCAGAAACCCCCTCAATGAATCCTCCTGGACTAATCATTTAAATGTAGTGTGCTGTATTTGCTGCTCACAATGTACTCTGCTCTACATTCTGATGACAGATGCACAGATTGTGGAACATTTCCATTCAGTCCACAAGTATCACACTATTTGTGATAATTCCTATCATTTTAATTCTGTGCTTTGCTCACACTGATCATTCTGTCCTTGGTCTTCTCTAGTGCTCCAATGGAACTCATGCACCCCTCTTGACGACACAGTGCTCACTATCTTTACTTGTACTCTTACTATTTCCTTTAGACTGTTTGCCATTTTATGCGCGTGTGTTGCACACAATCACAAACCTCCCTTTTGTTTTTTTTTTGCCATCTGCCGTTCTCCGTAGCATTTTCTTAAAATCTTCGATCACATTTGTAACTTTCACCAGTGCTGATGAAAGGATGTTGATCTGAAAGTTTAAACCTGATCACTATTTACCCCCGCAGGTGCATACTTGTTGTGTACATCCAGATTTTCAAAATGAAGTTTGTACTTCCAGCATTCATAGCTTTTGATGTCGGCAGGCACGTTAACAGGAGTTTTCATGGAGGTGTTCAAAATCATGGACAGCTTTAATAGAGTAAATTGGCATAAATTGTTCCTGTTACATGAGGACACTGATTCATTACGATTTGTTAAAAAAGTAAAGAGATTGTGAGCAAACACATGTTTACTTACATCGGTAGCTAGTTTCTGTGAATCCTGAATACGCTGTCTAAAAACTGGGGAATCTGATGCAAAATTTTTTCAAAGAGCAGTTGGAGAAAAACCGTTTTAAAGGGCGAATTTTAGGGCATAAAGAGGAAATGGGATGGATTCGCTACGAAATCTCTGGCAGAATTCCGATGGGTTTAAATATAACCCCATATGCTGTATTATTCCATGAAATGGTGGGCAGCGTAACCCAAGATGCGCCGCGAGCGTGAATACGATATATATCATTCAGAATGATCCGCACTGCGCAGGCGTCGGGATGCTCCGCCCCGGAGGCCGCCTGTCTGCGCGTTGCAGCTCCCGGAAGCTGAGCGGAACTGTGCAGGCGGAACTGTGCAGGCGCAACAGCGGAGAGTCTCAGCGGCTCTCAGAGCCCGAATCAGCGCCGCCGGGCTCGGCGGACGTGCGGCGAGGGAGCCGGGGGCGCGGCACCATGAAGCGGATGGTGCAGCGAGGCCATCCTCACCGCCCCATATGGAATAGTGTGAGTGAGAGTGTGGTGAACCATCGTTGGTTCCCACTGGATAGTGCTGAGCCAGGGGCTGGCCAGTACTACAAGGATGTACATATGTTACTGTTGGGTTGTGCTATTGTTGCTGTTGGGGTTAGGGTGGGGTTGTTACACCTTTGTACTGTCGTGTTGTGGCACATCCCAGTCGGGCTCCGCCTCCTGGTAGAGGTATAAGAGTCCCTGCTCTGGCCGGGACCCCTTCAGTCTGGGATAGTGTATATAAGTTCTGGCAGCTTCGTTACAGTGAATAAAATTGATGCGCTACTCAAACACGAGGCCTGAAGCTCAGTAAATGAAAGGCTTTTATTTACTGTAACGAAGCTCCCAGAACTTATATACACTATCCCAGAATGAAGGGGTCCCGGCCAGAGCAGGGACTCTTATACCTCTCCCAGGAGGCGGAGCCCGACTGGGATGTGCCACAACACTACAGTACAAAGGTGTAACAACCCCACCCTAACCCCAACAGCAACAATAGCACAACCCAACAGTAACATATGTACATCCTTGTAGTACTGGCCAGCCCCTGGCTCAGTACTATCCAGTGGGAACCAACGATGGTTCACCACAGAGAGGAAACAGAGAGCAGTGGTTAATGGTTGTTTTTCAGACTGGAGGAAGGTTTCCAGTGGAGTTCCCCAGGGCTCGGTGTTAGGAGCCCTGCTCTTCCTGATATATATTAATGACACACACATTGGTGTACAGGACACAAGCTCAACATTTCCACACGCCAGCAAACTTGGAGGCATTGGCAAGTGTGAGGAGGAAAGTGGGAAACTTCAAAAGGACACAGGCAGCTTGGTGGAATGGGAGACAAGTGGCAGTGGGGAAAGTTCCAGCACCGATTGCCCCGCGGCTGCCCCTGGGGAGCATGCCCACTCTCAGTGCCTGGGCAAGTCAGTGTGTTGGATAGAGCGCTTTCTGGGGCGCAGAGAATTATTTTTATTCATTCATGTGATGTGTGCGTCACTGGCTTGGCCAGCATTCATTGCACAAATTACCTTTGAACTGAGCGGCTTGTTAGGCCATTTCAGAGGGCATTTAAGAGTCAAACACATTGCTGTGTGTCTGGAGTCACATGTAGGCCAGAAGAGGTCATGTGGGCAGATTTGCTTGTCGAAAGGGACATCAGTGAATCAAGTGGGTTTTTACGACATGGCCATCATTAGACCTTTATTTCCAGATGTTTATTGAGCTCAAATGTCACTCTGTTGTGGTGATATTCAGGTCCCATTGCATTATTCCGGATCATGGTCCAGTGACAATACCACTCCACCATTAATTCCTCATGTGGAAATTAATGGCTGCTGCCATTCACAGACATCAGTACGTGTTTTAATGCAAGCCAATTGTCAGAGAGCTGAAACATGAACTCTGTTTCTCTCTGACCTGTTGAGTCATTCCAGAATTTTCACTTTGTTTCAGATGTTCAGTGTCCACATGATTTTACCGGTGAAATATTGCAGCTGTTCAGAAAACTGAGGCCTGAAATAGACAAATGAAGAACCCTTTGGAATGAGGGTGGATGTTCTGTGAAGGTACGTTCTTGTTGCCTGGCTTTGAACTGGAGTGTTGATGGAGGAAAAGCTGATTGGTTTAACCTTGAGTACATTTGAGACCAGTCGAGGCCAAACATTTCTCATCAAAGTTTCCTGTACAGGAACAGAGACTGGCAGAGACATTGCACTCTCATATAGAATAAATAATCGACAGCAAATCAGTTCTGCACTCATAAGCAGTATCAAGCTTGAGTTAATTTCACACTGAAATACTGGAACAGAGCCTAACAGACAGTGAGTTAGTCCCACATTGACATCAAATCAGAACATAAGAAGCAGGAGCAGCAGAAGGCAGTTTGTTCTTTAGGGTTGCCCCACCATTTGGTAAGATCATGGTTAATGTGATTATGGCCTCAACTCCATTTAATTGCCTGCCCCATAACCCTTGTCTCTCCTGTAGATCAAAACGCGTTCTAACTTCGGATGGAATCTATTAAATTCCACAAATTAAGGACATTTTGAGAAGAGAAATTTCTTCTCATCTCCATCTAAAGTGGGGCATACTTTATTTTTAAACTGTGTCGTCTTGTTTTATTTTTGCCCACAAATGAAAACATTCCTCTCAATATCTACCCTGTCCAATTCCCTCAGATCCTTCAATGTTTCAATCTGATCATCTCTCATTCTTCTCAACTTTTGAGATCGGCTCAACTTGATTGAACTTTCCTCATAAGATAACTCCTTCATCTCAGCAATCAGCCGAGTGAATCTTCACTGCCTCCAATACAAGTATCTCCCTCTTTAAATCGGAGAAAACCTTTAAATTCAGCAATATCATGTATTTGTAGCAACATTTCCCTACTTTGATACTCCACATATGTACTTATAATTAGAGTTATTTCCTCCTTTTCTGGATCAATCTGCTGTATCTCCCTCTCTATTTAAATAATGTTCTGCCTTCCCATCCTTCCCACTGAAGTGGAAAGCCTCACATTTTCCTACATTGTATCCTACCTGACAGATTTGTGTCCATTCACTTTACCTCACTATATCTCCTTACAGACTCTTTGTGTCCTCCTCACAACCTACTTCCCCACCTATTTATGTATTGTCTGAAAATTTGGTGATGGTCTGTCCCTTCATCTGGGCCATTAATATAGATTGTAAATAGCTGAGAACCCAGCACTGATCCATGTGGCTCTCTGCAAGCAGCAGTTTGCTAAGCTGACAGTGACCCACTTCCATGCAGTAACAGAGACTGACAGACAGTGAGATAATTTCACACATTATTATTGATAGATAGGGAGTGAATTATACATTCAGATGCAGTAACAGAGATTGACACAACGGTAATTGCAAACATAAATCCAGTGATGGTGATTAAAGGATAGAGAATCAATTCCACACTAACATACAGTAACACAGCCAGAGTTAATTACACATTCAATTCTACTGAGCAAGAGTTAATGCTACATTCATACACAATAACCAAGACTGACCGTTAATTCCACTCTCACATGCTATAACAGCGATGAGCAGAGAGTTAATGGCCCACTCACATTCGGTAATAGTGAATAACAAATACAGATTTAATTCCATCCTCGCATTCACTAATCTAGATGAACTGATGTAATTCCATACTGAAACACATGAACAGAGAATGGCTGACAGCGTTAATTCCACACTCTCACACAGTAATAGATTGAGAGAGTTAATTCCACACACACACAGTAATAGATTGAGAAAATGTTAATTCCACACTCATGCACAGTAATAGATTGAGAGAGAGTTAATTCCACATTCAGACACACTAATCGATTGAGAGAGAGTTAATTCCACACCCACACACAGCATTAGATAGAGAGAGAGTTATTCCATGTTCCCAGACAGTAATAGATTCAGAAAGAGTTAATTCCACACTGACACTGAAATAGATTGAGAGAGAGCTAATTCCACACTCTCTCACTGTAATAGATTGAGAGAGAGTCAATTCCACACTCTCACAGGAATAGATTGAGAGTTACTTCCGTGCTCTCACACAGCAACAGATTGAGAGGGAGTTAATTCCGCACTCTCTCACAGTAATAGATTGTGAGAGAGTGAATTCCACACTGACACAGTAATAGATTGAGAGTGAGTTAATTCAACGCTCACACAGTAATAGGTTGAGAGAGAGTTAATTCCACACTTTCACACAGTAATAAATTGAGAGAGTTAATTCCACATGGACACAGTAATAGATAGACAGAGAGAGTTAATTCCATGCTGACACTGTAATAGATTGAGGGAGAGTTAATTCCCCACACACAGTAATAGATTGAGAGTTAATTTCACATTGGCACACAGTAATAGATTGGAGAGAGAGTTAATATAGGGCTAAAAGGGGTCACAAAAAATCATTGCCCAGCAGGATTAAGGAAAATACCAAGGCTTTTTATACATATATAAAGAGCAAGAGGATAGCCAGGGAGAGGGTTGGCCCACTCAAGGACAAAGGAGGAAATCTATGCGTGGAGCCAGAGGAAATGGGTGAGGTATTCAATTAGTTCATTGTGTCAGTATTCACCAAAGAGAAGGACTTGGTGGATAATGAATCTGGGAAAGGATGTGTTGATAGTTTGAGTAATGTTGAAATCAAGTGTTGGGGTTCATGAGGAATATTAAGGTAGACAAGTCCCCAGGGCCTGAAGCGATATACCCCAAAATACTGGGAGAGGCAAGGGAGGAAATTGCTGGGGCCTTGAGAGAAATTTTTGTATCCTCACTGGCTACAGGATTTACTGCCACTTGGAAATTAGTGGATGTATTTGCGAGACGTAATATGGTTTTGTGAAGGGCTGGTCATGTCTCACTAACTTGATCGAGTTTTTCGAGGAAGTGACGAAGATGGTTGATGAGGGTAGGGCAGTGGATGTTGTCTACATGGACTTCAGTAAGGCCTTTGACAAGGTCCCTCATGGCAGAATGGTGCAGAAGGTGAAGTCACAAGGGATCAGAGGTGAGCTGGCAAGGTGGATACAGAACTGGCTTGGTAACAGAAGACAGAGGGTAGCAGTGGAAGGGTGCGATTCTGAATGGAGGACTGTGACATTTGGCGTTCCTCAGGGATCAGTGCTGGGACCTTTGCTGTTCGTAAAAGATGTGACTGATTTGGAGGAAAATGCAACTGGTTTGATTAGTTAGTTTGCGAACAACACAAAGGTTGGTGGATTTGCAGATAGCGATGAGCACCATCAGAGGATACAGCAGGATATAGATAGGTTGGGGGCTTGGACGGAGACATGGCAGATGGAGTTTAATCCGGACAACTGTGAGGTAATGCATTTTGGATGGTCTAATACAGATAGGAAATATACAGTCAATGGCAGAACCCTTAGGAGTATTGATAGGCAAAGGGATCTGGGTGTACAGGTACACAGGTCACTGAAAGTGGCAACGCAGGTGGAGAAAGTAGTCAAGAAGGCATACGGCATGCTTGCCTTCATCGGCCGGGGCATTGAGTTTAAAAATTGGCAAGTCATGTTGCAGCTTTATAGAATCTTAGTTAGGCTGCATTTGGAATATAGTGTTCAGTTCTGGTTGCCACACTACCAGAAGGATGTGGAGACTTTGGAGAGGGTACAGCAAAGACTAACCAAGATGTTGGCTGGTATGGAGGATATTAGCTGTGAGGAGAGGTTAGAGAAACTTGGTTTGTTCTCTCTGGAACGACAGAGGTTGAGCGGCGACCTGATGGAAGGCTACAAGATTATGAGGGGCATGGACAGAGTGGACAGTCGGAAGCTTTTTCCCCAGGGTGGAAGGGTCAATTACTGGGGGGCATCGGTTTAAGGTGCGAGGGGCAAGGTTTAAAGGAGATGTATGAGGCAAGTTTTTTGCACAGATGGTGGTGGGTGCCTGGAACTCACTGCCGGGGAAGGTGGTTGAAGCAGATACAATAGTGAGTTTTAAGGGGCGTCTGGACAAATACATGAATAGGATGGGAATAGTGGGATATGGTCCCTGGAAGGGTCGGGGTTCAGTTGGGCAGCAAGGTCGGTGCAGGGCCGAAGGGCATGTTCCTGTGCTGTAATTTTCTTTGTTCTTTGTTCTTAATTCCACACTGACACACAGCAATAGATCGAGGGAGAGTTAATTCCACATTCATGCATAGTAATAGATCAGAGAGAGAGTTATTTCCACACTCTCACACTGTAACAGATTGAGAGTTAATTCCACACACACACACAGATTAATAGGTTGAGAGTGCATTAATTCCATACTCACATACAGTAATAGATTGAGAGAGAGTTAATTCCACACTGGCACACAGCAATAGATTGAGAGAGAGTTAATTCCACACACACACAGTAATAGATTGAGAGAGAGTTAATTCCACATGGAGACACACACATAGATTGAGAGAGAGATAATTGCACATTCCCACACAGTAATAGATTGAGAGAGATAATTCCACACACTCACACTGTAATATATTGCGAGAGAGTCAATTCCACATCCACACACAGGAATAGATTGAGAGTTAATTCCACGCTCACACACACAGTAATTGATTGAGAGAGTTTTAATTACACACTGACACTCACTAATGGATTGAGAGAGTTAATTCCTCACGAACACACATTAATGGATTGAGAGAGAGTTCCTTGCACTGTCACACCATAATAGATTGAGACAGTTAATTGGACACTGACACACAGTAATAGATTGAGAGAGGGTTAATTCCACACTGATACACAGCAATAGATTGAGAGAGAGATAATTCCACATTCCCACACAGTAATAGATTGAGATGGAGTTAATTCCATTGCACTGTCACACTGTGATAGATTGAGACAGTTAATTGGACACTGACACACAGCAATAGATTGAGAGAGAGTTAATTCCAGGCTGTCATACAGTAATAGATTGAGAGAGAGTTAAGTCTACAAAGACACACTGTAATAGATTGAGAGTGTGTTAATTCCACACTCTCGCACAGCAATAGATTGAGAGAGCGTTAATTCCACAGTCTCACACTGTAATAGATTGAGAGAGAGTTAATTCCATATTCACACACAGTAATTGAGAGATAGTTAATTGCACACTGACACACAGTAATAGATGGAGAGGGAATTAATTTTGCACTGACACACTAATAGATTGAGAGAGAGTTAATTCCACACTGGCACACAGTAATAGAGTGAGAGACCGTTAATCCGTTATAATATATAAAATGAAAAAGAGTGGCAAAAGTAAACATTGGTTCTTTAGAGGATGAGAAGGGGGATGTAATAACTGGAAATGAGAAAATGGCTGAGGCATTCAACAGGTATTTTGTGTCAGTCTTCACAGTGGAAGACACAAATAACATGCCAAAAATTAATGACAGGAAGGCTATGGCAGGTGAGAACCTAGAAACTATCATTATCACGAAAGAGGTAGTATTGGGCAAGTTAATGGGGCTAAATGTAGACAAGTCTCCTGGTCCTGATGGAATGCATCCAAGGGTACTAAAAGAGATGGCGGGAGGAATAGCAAATGCACTAGTGGTAATTTATCAAAATTCGCTGGACTCTGGGGTGGTTCTTGCGGATTGGAAAACAGCAAATGTGACGCCACTGTTTAAAAAAGGAGGTAGACAAAAGGCAGGTAACTATAGGCTGGTTAGCTTAACTTCTGTAGTAGGGAAAATGCTTAAATCTATCATCAAGGAAGAAATAGCGAGACATCTGGATATTAATTGTCCCATTGGTAAGACGCAGCATGGGTTCATAAGGGACAGGTCATGTTTGACTAATTTTTGGAATTCTTTGAGAACATTACATGTGCAGTGGACAATGGGGAACCTGTAGATGTGGTGTATGTGGATTTCCAGAAGGCATTTGACAAGGAGCCACACCAAAGACTGCTACATCAGATAAAGTTGCACAGTGTTATGGGTAATGTATTAGCATGGATAGAGGACTGGTTAACTAACAGAAAGCAAAGAGTGGGGGTAAGTGGGTATTTTTCTGATTGGCGATCATTGACTAGTTGTGTGCCTCAGGGATCAATGTAGGGACCGCAATTGTTTACGAATTACATAGATGATTTGGAGTTGGGGACCAAGTGTAGTGTGTCAGAATTTGCAGATGACACTCAGATGGGTGGAAGAGCAAAGTGTGCAGAGGACGCTGAAAGTCTGCAAAGGGATATAGATAATCTAAGTGAGTGGGCGGGGGTCTGGCAGATGGAGTACAATGTTGGTAAATGTGAGGTCATCCATTTTGGTAGGAATAACAGCAAAATGGACTCTTATTTAAATGATTAAAAATTGCAACATGCTGCTGTGCAGAGGGACCTGGGTGTCCTTATGCAGGAATCTCAAGGAGTTGGTTTGCAGGTGCAGCAGTTAATTAAGAAGGCAAATGGAATTTTGTCCTTCATTGCGAGAGGGATGGAGTTCAAAAACAGCGAGGTTATGTTGCAGCTGTATAAGGTGCTGGTGAGGCCACACCTGGAGTACTGTGTACAGTTTTGGTCTCCTTACTTGAGAAAGGATATACTGGCACTGGAGGGGGTGCAGAGAAAATTCAATAGGTTGATTCCAGAGTTGAGAGGGTTGGCTTATGAGGAGAGACTGAGTAGACTGGGGCTATACTCATTGGAATTCAGAAGAATGAGGGGAGATCTTATAGAAACATATAAGATTATGAAGGGAATAGACAAGATAGAAGCAGGTAAGTTGTTTCCACTGGTGGGTGAAACTAGAACTAGGGGGCATAGCCTCAAAATAAGGGGGAAGCAGATTTAGGACTGAGGTGAGGAGGAACTTCTTCACACAAAGGGTTGTGAATCTGTGGAATTCCCTGCCCAGTGAAGCAGTTGAGGCTACCTCATTGAATGTTTTTAAGGCAAGGATAGATAAATTTTTGAACAGTAAAGGAATTAAGGGTTATGGTGAATGGGCAGGTAAGTGGAGCTGAGTCCACAAAAAGATCAGCCATGATCTTATTGACTGGCGGAGCAGCCTCGAGGGGCCAGATGGCCTATTCCGACTCCTAGTTCTTATGTTCTTCATCCCACACTCAGACACAATAAATGATTGTGAGAGAGTAAATTTCACACACACACACAGTAATAGATTGAGAGAGAATTAATTCCATACACACACAGTAATAGTTTGAGAGAGTGTTAATTCCATACACACACACAGTAATAGTTTGAGAGTGTTAATTCCATACACACACACAGTAAAGTTTGAGAGAGTGTTAATTCCGCACCAACACACAGTAATAGATTGAGAGGGAGTTAATTCCACACTGACGCACAGTAATATGTTGAGACAGAGAGGTAAATTCATACTGACATACAGTATTAGATTGAGAGAGAGATAATGCCACACTCTCACACAGTAATAGATTGCGAGAGAGTTAATTCCACACTCATACAAAGAAAATTACAGCACAGGAACAGGCCCTTCGGCCCTCCAAGCCTGCACCGACCATGCTGTCTGACTCAACTAAAGCCCCCTACGCTTCCGGGGACCATATCCCTCTATTCCCATCTCATTCATGTACTTGTCAAGACGCACCTTAAAAATCACTACCGTATCCGCTTCCACTACCTCCCCCAGCAACGAGTTCCAGGCACCCACCACTCTCTGTGTAAAAAATCTGCCTCATACATCTCTTTTAAAACTTGCCCGTCGCACCTTAAACCTATGCCGCCTATTAATTGACTCTTCCACCCTGGGAAAAAGCTTCTGACTATCCACTCTGTCCATGCCTCTCATAATCTTGTAGACTTCTATCAGGTCTCCCCTCAACCTCCGCCACTCCAGTGAGAACAAACCAAGTTTCTCCAACCTCTCCTCATAGCTAATGCCCTCCATACCAGGCAACATCCTGGTAAATCTTTTCTGTACCCTCTCCAAAGCCTCCACATCCTTCTGGTAGTGTGGCGACCAGAATTGAACACTATATTCCAAGTGCAGCCTCAGTAAGGTTCTATAAAGCGCCAACATGACTTGCCAATTTTTAAACTCAATACCCCGGCTGATGAAGGTAAGCATGTCGTATGCCTTCTTGACTACCTTCTCCACCTGCATTGCCACTTTCAGTGACCCGTGTACCTGTACACCCAGGTCCCTTTGCCTATCAATACTCTTAAGGGTTCTGCCATTTACTGTATATTTCCTAGCTGTATTAGACCTTCCAAAATGCACTGCCTCACATTTGTCCGGATTGAACTCCATCTGTCATCTCTCTGCCCAAATCTCCAACTGATCAATATTCTGCTGTATGCTCTGATGGTCCTCATCGCTATCCGCAAATCCACCAACTTTTGTGTCGTCCGCAAACTTACAAATCAATCCTGTTGCATTTTACTCCAAATCATTTCTATATATTACAAACAGCAAAGGTCCCAGCACTGATCCCTGAGGAACATCACCACCCCAAGCAATAGATTGAGAGACTGTTAATCCCACAGTCACACACAATGAATGATTGAGAGAGAGTGAATTCCACACCGACACACAGTAATAGATTGAGAGGGAATTAATTCCACACTCTCACAAACTAATAGATTGAGAGAGTTAATTCAACACACACACACTGTAATAGATTGAGACAGGGAGCTAATTCCACACTGACATACAGTCATAGATTAAGAGGGAGATAATTCCACACACTCTCTGTTTTGGATTGCGAGAGAGATAATTCCACACTGAAACACGGTAATAGATTGAGAGAGTTAATTCCACATTCACACACACTAATAGATTGACAGTTAATTTCACATTCATACAAGTAATAGATTGAGAGACTTTTAATTCCACACTCGCACACAATAACAGATTGAGAGAGAGTGAATTCCACAGACACACAGTAATAGATTGAGAGAGTTAATTTCACACTCACACACAGTAATAGATTGAGAGAGAGTTAGTTCCAAACTCTCTCACAGTAATAGATTGTGAGCAACTTAATTCCACACTCTCACACAGTCATAGATTGAGAGGGAGTTAATTCCACACTGACATACAGTAATAGAGAGAAAGAGATAAATCGACACTCTCACACAAGAAAAGATTGAGAGAGATTGAATCCACACAGACACACAGTAATAGATTGAGAGAGAGTTAATTCCAAACTGACACATTAATAGATTGAGAGCCGAGTTAATTCCACACTCACATACTGTAATAGATTGAGAGAGATATAATTCCACACTGACACACAGTAATAGATTGGGAGAGAGATAATTCCACACACACAGTAATAGATTGAGAGTTAATTCCACGCTGACATGCAGTAATATGTTGAGACAGAGGTAAATCCACATTGACAGACAGTAATAGATTGAGAGAGAGATAATTCCGTACTCTCACACAGTAATAGATTGAGAGAGTTCATTCCGAACTGACACAGTAATAGATTGAGAGTGAGTTAATTCCACACTCACATACAGTAATAGATTGAGAGAGAGATAATTCCACACTCACATACAGTAATAGATTGAGAGAGAGTTAATTCCACACTCATACAGGTAATAGATTGAGGGACCGTTAATCCCACAGTCACACACATAAATAATTGAGAGGGAGTGAATTCCACTCCGATACATAGTAATAGATTGAGAGAGAGTTAATTCCACATTCATACAAGTAATAGATTGAGGGACCGTTAATTCCACACTCTCACACAATAAAAGATTGAGAGTTACTTCCACACTCTCACACAATGATCGATTGAGAATTAATTCCACACACTCTCACAGTAATAGATTGAGAGAGAGTTCATTCAACACTGACACACACGAATAGATTGAGACAGGGTTAATTCCGCACCCACACACAATGATCGATTGAGAGAGAGTTAATTCCACACTCTCACTATGAAGCTCAGTTAATCAACACATACATTTTCAACTGGGCCATTGTCACATTGTCTAATTTGGTAAAGCCAGAAGTACAGTACTTATTTACTATCTCTGCCATACCCTCTGCTGCAGTGAGCAGTTTACCCTGCTTGGCCCTTATGAACCCCACTCTATCCTTCACTAATCCTTTACAATTAATATGTTTGAAGAACATGTTATGATTTATATTAGCGCAGCCTGCTAACATTTCCTCATGCTTCCTCTTCATTATTCCAGCCTTAGCCCCTCTCCTGCATTTTGAGCTGTTTTTCCTGGTTTCTATTGCTATTATTATTCCAGCATGCATCATATGCCTCTTTTTTCTTCCTTATTTTCTCGTCAATAACCTTAGACATCCAGGATACCCTAGCTTTGGACACTGCATATGTGTGTCTGGTGGCTATGTACCTGGCTGGCATCCCATTCAACTCAACTTTGAAAGTCTCCCATTTGTCAACCACTGTTTTATCCTCGCAATTTGCCTCATTTGCCACATTTTGCCCTCACTTAATCTATCTGTTTCCTTTTGAAGCCTCCTCACGTATACTTCACAATTAATTTCTTATCTATCTTTATGCTGTCAGCAAATTTAGCAACGGTACCTTCAGTCCCTTCATCCAAGCAATTTTTATAAATTGTAACAATTTGTAGCCCCAGCATGAATACACCACTCATCAGATCCTGCCACCCCGAAAAATAACCATTTGTGCGAACTCTTTTTGACCTGTTAGCGAGCCAACCATCAATCCATGCCAAAATGTTACGCCCAAAACCATGAATGTTTATTTTACACAATAACCTTTAATCTGGCACTTTGGCAAATGTCTTCTGGAAATGTAAGTACAGGACATCCACCGGTTCCCCATTCACAGCACATGGGCCTCTTTCAAAAAACTCCAATAATTTAGTTAAACATGATTTCCTTTTCAGAAAACCATATTGACTCTGCCTGATTGCCTTGTATTTTTTCCAAGTTGTAATATCTTTCAGAATGGCTTCTAACATTTTCCCGATGACAGCTGTTAGGCTAACAGCCTGTAGTTTCCTGCTTTCTGTCTCCATCCCTTTTTGAATCAAGGTATTACATTTGTCATATTTCAACCTGATGGAACATTCTCCAAAGCCAGGGAATTTTGCAAAATTAAAACAAATGCATCAACTGTCTCATTCGCCACTTCTTTCATGTCCTTCACGAGAAGTCCATCCGGACCCAGGAATTTGTCAGCCTGTCGACCCAACAATTTGCTCAATACCACTTTCCCTGTTGATTGGAATTTTCCTGTGCTCCTCCCTTCCATTTGCTGGTTTACAGCTATTTCTGGGATGTTACTTGTATCCTCTATAGTGAACACCAATGAAAAATACATTTGCCAATACCCTGTTTTCCATTATCAATCCCCCAGTTGCACTTTCTATAGAACCAATGCTCACTCTGCTAACTCTTTTCTTGTTCAACTATCTACAGAATCTCTGACTATCCACCGTAACCCCGTAACTATCCCCGTAACCCCACATAGTTATCCCGCAAATCCATCTAAACTATGCATCCCGGGACACTAAGGGGCAATTGAGCACGGCCAATCCACCTAACCCGCACATCTTTTCAATCGCTTCTCGGCCTTTTGGCTAAGATCAAGTGCAGTATGGATTGGATGCTGCACTTGGTTGAGGTCATTAGGTTACATTGAAGTTTCATATGAAGCAATTTTTAAAAGCGGCATCTCGGCCTTTTGGCTCAGATGCACATGAGCTCAAGCCTTGGAGGAGGAACCTCCCCCTCCTCCATTCAGCTTGGCTCATGTAGATCGGGCCCAGGACAGGGTAATTTGGTCGCTTGCCCTGTCTTGTCAGCCTGGATCGGAAATGTCTCAACTTGTTGAGACTCTGAATTGAATTTGATTGAATTGGAAAAGTACAAAAAAAATGTCTGGAAGAGGAAAGAGCGGCGGGAAAGCTCGGGTCAAGGCCAAGTCTCGCTCCTCCCGGGCTGGACTGCAGTTCCCGGTGGGCCGTGTTCACAGGCTCCTGAGAAAGGGCAACTATGCTGAGCGTGTGGGTGCCGGAGCCCCGGTCTATCTGGCTGCTGTGCTCGAGTATCTGACCGCTGAAATCCTGGAGCTGGCCGGGAACGCGGCCCGGGACAACAAGAAGACCCGCATCATCCCCAGACACCTGCAGCTGGCCGTCCGCAACGACGAGGAGCTCAACAAGCTGCTGGGAGGGGTGACCATCGCTCAGGGCGGGGTGCTGCCTAATATCCAGGCCGTGCTGCTGCACAAGAAAAGCAGCGCTGGGGCCGCGAAGAGCAAGTGAAGCGCCCATTCTTTAATCTGATAACCCAAAGGCTCTTTTCAGAGCCACTCACTTTATCTGAAAAAGGGCGACCTGGTGTCTATCGGTCAGTTTCTGCACTGCTATTCACAGCACAGCTGTTTCCCGCTTTGTTCTATCAATCCGTACTATTGACACATACAGTATTTTAATGCAAGTTGCTGTTGTTTATCGGGGAAACCATCCCAGTGAACTGAATTGATCCTATTTCAAATATAATTGCTTTAAAATGTGATAATCTGCGAGGATATTCATCTGCAGCCCATCGGTTTTCAAAGTCAGTCACTGGATCTGGAAAAGTGTTAATTATTGTCTATGCGAATGTGCAAGCGTTCCTGCAATGGCTATATCTGTGTGAGTGGGTTACTGTTGGAGACATGCTTCATATTCTGAACGTAATTGACACAATTTTCAACACTCTCGCTGCGACTCGAAACACGTGCGGAGAAAGTGGATTTGCGGAATTATGGCTCGGAAACTGAAATGATCGCAGGTTTAATAAAACTACTTTTAAAATTAAATTGTGGTAGAATTGTTAACGGCATCGTTTTTACTCGAACCATCAAAGGATTGGATATATGAGTGACCCCAATGCAACGGAGGGTTAATTGTAACATTGAGAGGTTTCAGTACTAGAGTCCTGGGAATTCAAACACTAGAATCGTTAACAGGAGATCGCAGCTCTTTCATTTGCCGATTTGGTGGCTCTTAAAAGAGCCGTTGTTGTTCTTGGTGCTGAGGTCGGGGTTTAGGCGCGTTCCCCGCGGATGCGGCGGGCCAGCTGGATGTCTTTGGGCATGATGGTGACTCGCTTGGCGTGGATGGCGCACAGGTTGGTGTCCTCAAAGAGACCCACCAGATAAGCCTCGCTGGCCTCCTGCAGGGCCATGACGGCCGAGCTCTGGAAGCGCAGGTCTGTCTTGAAGTCCTGAGCGATCTCTCGCACCAGGCGCTGGAAGGGCAGTTTGCGGATCAGCAGCTCGGTGGATTTTTGGTAGCGGCGGATCTCCCTCAGAGCCACAGTGCCGGGTCTGTAGCGATGAGGCTTCTTCACTCCGCCCGTGGCTGGAGCGCTTTTCCGGGCAGCTTTGGTAGCCAGCTGTTTGCGAGGAGCTTTCCCTCCGGTCGATTTGCGCGCTGTCTGCTTGGTCCTGGCCATTTTCTGAACGGATGCAGCACAATCTGAGACACAAAGACTGTTAATACAGAGTCTGCGCTGCATCCGCCTTTTTAAACTCTGCGAGGGACCGCCCCCAGCGGGAATTGGCCCAGGAAGTTTCAATCAAACTCTGACCAGCGAATTAATGTCTGTACCTCAGGTTCTGATTGGTTCAGTTGTTTTCTGAACCGCCCCTTTCAGAAATTCCGCCGTTTTCTGTGCAGGAAATAACCGTTTGTATAAAATAAGTCTTCATTCCGTCCTTAATAAGATAATTCCCAGAAACATTGAAGATTTGAAGTCTATCTCTTAGTGCTTTAGACCCTTTTCCCGCTCTCTGGGCTGTTCATTCCCAGAATCTCACGCTGTTCCACTCGATCCCTGTCCCTTTCCTCTCCAGCCCATTCAGATTTCCCCTCTCCTGTCGCTTGTAACATTCGCCGCCGTTTTCGGGGGAAAGGATCAGAAATCAGTCGCTTCTCTGTCTCCCTGAAGCCGGTGTGAAAGGGGTTGAGTCTGTTGTTTGTTACAGAGAGTGACTTCATATTTGTCCCGTTTGACATTACTGAATAGAGTCGTTTGCTGCCCGTGGCGGACAAATGTTCACAAATGAAACCTCTTTGTAAAATAATCTTACAGCAGAATATTAATTGAGAATCTATTTTTAATAAGTTAAGAATTTGTCTCAATTCCCTTTCCCGCGCTGAAATTGGCGGCATTTCCCCAATTCAAAATTTCTGCTGGTTGACAGTTGAAGCCAATGATTGGCTCAATGTTCACATTCGATGCTCTGCGATTGGTTCAGAGCTGCGAATGCGGAGAGGATGGCCAATCAGAAGCAGGCTGGGGTTGGAGCGGCTCAAACTGCGGGAATTGCGGGTTTGTGAATGACTGAGCGGAAACTGATCAGTTTCACAAAGCGTCAGTTTCAGTGCGGAAACAACCGTCTGGGGGCAAATAGCATCACAACTGGGACTGGTTCCAGTGAACGATTCACCGGCTGCTGCTACTAAACTCCGCTATTCCAGAGAAAGCTTTGATAAACTCTATCCAAACACTGGGTGATTAAACAGGAGTGATGCGGCGTTTCACTGAGGGCACATGTCAACTGGGGGCTGCTCAGACAATCCACTTAAAAATTTCAAAAACAATCCGCATCGCTGCTCCAAATGAAATGTTAAATTCGGTGATTCCCGCACTGTAACCTAAACAAAACAAACATGCATCTCAAGTACTGAACAGCCTATCCCAGCTCCGTCCCCAGGTCAATGCTCTCTCTGTGAAGCGGTTTTTGGCTCTGAAAAGAGCCTTTGTTGTGTGTTCGGTAGGAAGGTTCCAGTTGTTCAGCCGCCGAATCCATAAAGAGTGCGGCCCTGGCGTTTCAGAGCGTACACCACATCCATGGCAGTGACCGTCTTGCGCTTGGCGTGTTCAGTGTAGGTGACCGCATCCCTGATCACATTCTCCAGGAAAACCTTCAGCACCCCGCGAGTCTCCTCATAGATCAAACCCGAGATCCGCTTGACACCGCCACGGCGAGCCAGGCGGCGGATTGCTGGCTTAGTGATGCCCTGGATATTATCACGAAGCACTTTGCGGTGCCGCTTTGCGCCGCCTTTACCCAGTCCTTTGCCCCCTTTCCCTCTGCCAGACATGATGATTCTTCACTCAGATCTCTGCACAATATGGGAGAGGAACTCTTTCAGGCTCCTTTTATACAGCCCGCCCCGACCTGACTGAGAAAGGCGGAGTGAGAGCAGAGAGGGGAGGAGACAGAGTGAAGATCAAACACAGAGCGGGAGGGAGGAGAGAGCCGGACTGACACACACACACAGAACGGCCCGTGATCTTTCAGCTCCACCTCCAGTTTCTGCAACCGCCAATTTCAACCCGTTTATTAACAATGGAAGCGAAACACAGCTCCCCACACAAACCCTTCCAGAGCCGCCCTTCACACACAAGAGTTTCTACAAACCCGGAGCTTTGAAATATGGAATCAAAACAGAAAATGCTGCAACTAATTAGCAGCTCCGGCAGCTTTTGTGAAGAGAGAGAGAGACAGAGTTAACGTTTCGGATCGTGACTTTGTTCTTTTGTGTTTTTAAACCTGGTCCCGTAATAATTTAACCTGGTGTTGTTAAACTTCTTCCCGTAATAATTCCCAGTCAGTAATATTCCGACCTAAACACAGTCGATTCTATAGCAAGAATCTTCCTCCGGAACATCCTCACACACATCTGCTTCTCGCTGTTTGCAAACACTTTATTGAAGCTGTTTGGGGCAATTTCCTGTGTTAGAATTAAGGGAGTCAGGATGGCCGAGCGGTCTAAGGCGCTGCGTTCAGGTCGCAGTCTCCTCTGGAGGCGTGGGTTCAAATGATTGACATTGATTTTTGGCTAAGAATTGCCGTCTCAGAGCGCCAGGCACCTGGGTTCGATTCCCGGCTGAGGTCTCTGTCTGTGTGGAGTTTGCAGATTCTCCCCGGGCTTCCTCCGGGTGCTCCGGTTTCCTCCCGCACACCAAAGTGCCTGTCAGGTTGATTGGCCATGCTAAATTGCACCGGAGTCTCCGGTCAATAAATAGGGTAATGGGGATCCGGACTGGGTGGGATTGAGGTCGGTTCAGACTCGATGGGACGATTGGCCTCCTTCTGCACTGCAGGGATTCGATTAAAAATTAGGCTGCAATGCGGTATTTAGCCACCAGTGTTACTGTCTCACACTATTAATAAGAGATAATATCAGGGTAGTACTGAGGGATGACATAGGCTCTGAGGAACAAAACGTGGAATCATTATGGGTAGAGATGAGGAATAGTAGAGGGAGAAAGACACTAGTAGGTGTGGTATATAGGCCCCCAAATAATAATGTTGAGGTAGGGAGGGCTATAAACAAGCAGATAAGGGATGCGTGTAAAAACGGAACGGCAATAATCATGGGGGACTTCAACATGCACATTGACTGGCAGACTCAAGTTGGTAAGGGTGGAATGGAGGAAGAGTTCTTAGAATGCTGTCGGGATAGTTTCCTTGAACAGCATGTTACGGAACCGACGAGGGAACGAGCTATTTTGGATCTGGTATTGTGTAACGAGGTAGGTAGAATTAAGGATGTTATTGTGAAGGACCCTCTTGGGTCTAGTGACCACAATATGGTCGAATTTCTGATTCAGATGGAAGAGGAGAAAGTTTGGTCCCAAACCAGTGTCCTCTGTTTGAACAGAGGGAGATATGATAGGATGAGGGATGAATTGGCTAAGGTAGACTGGGAGAGCAGGCTGGCAGGTAGGATAGCTGAGGAACAGTGGAGGATTTTTAAGGAGATCCTTTTCAGTTCTCAGCAAAAATATATTCCAGCAAAAAACAAGGATTGTAAGAAAAGGGAGAACCAGCCGTGGATAACGAAGGAAATAAAGGAGAGTATTAAAATAAAAACAGCTGCGTACAGAGTGGCCAAAAATAGTGGAGAAACAAGTGATTGGGAAAAATTTAAGAAACAACAAAGAGAGACTAAGAAAGCGATAAAGAAAGGAAGGATAGACTATGAAGCTAGGCTAGCAATTAATATAAAAAATGATAGTAAAAGTTTTTATAAATATGTAAAAAGGAATAGAGTGGCTAGAGTGAATGTTGGACCCTTGGAGGACGAGAGGGGGGAGTTAATAGTGGGAAATGAGGATATGGCTGAGTCTTTAAATAAGTTTTTTGTGTCGGTCTTCACGGTGGAGGACACAAATAGTTTGCCAAATATTAACGATAGAGGGTTGGCAGCAGGAGAAATACTTAATACAATTAATGTTACCAGAGAGGCAGTGCTGGGTAGACTAATGGGACTGAAGGTGGATAAGTCCCCGGGTCCGGATGGAATGCATCCCAGGGTATTGAAAGAAATGTCAGAGGTAATAGTGGATGCGTTAGTGATTATTTATCAAAACTCGTTGCATTCTGGGGTAGTGCCGGTTGATTGGAAAACGGCTAATGTTATGCCGCTGTTTAAAAAAGGAAGGAGACAAAAGGCGGGTAACTATAGGCCGGTCAGCTTAACATCTGTAGTAGGGAAAATGCTGGAATCCATTATTAAAGAGGAGATAGCAGGGCATCTGGATAGAAATGGCTCGATCAATCAGACGCAGCATGGATTCATGAGGGGAAAGTCGTGCTTGACGAACATGTTGGATTTTTATGAAGATGTGACTAGGGCGGTTGATGGAGGAGAACCGGTGGATGCGGTGTTTTTGGATTTCCAAAAGGCGTTTGATAAGGTGCCCCATAAAAGGCTGCTGAAGAAGATTAGGGCACACGGAGTTGGGGGTAGTGTGTTAAAGTGGATTGGGGACTGGCTATCCGACTGGAAGCAAAGAGTCGGAATAAATGGGTGTTTTTCCGGTTGGAGGAAGGTAACTAGTGGCGTGCCGCAGGGATCGGTACTCGGGCCGCAACTGTTTACCATTTATATAGATGATCTGGAGGAGGGGACGGAGTGTAGGGTAACAAAGTTTGCAGACGACACAAAGATAAGTGGAAAAGTGAATCGTGTGGAGGACGGAGAAGATCTGCAGAGAGATTTGGACAGGCTGAGTGAGTGGGCGAGGATATGGCAAATGGAGTATAACGTTGAGAAATGCGAGGTTATACACTTTGGAGGAAATAATAACAAATGGGTTTATTATCTCAATGGAAACAAATTAAAACATGCTACCGTGCAAAGGGACCTGGGGGTCCTTGTGCATGAGATGCAAAAGCCCAGTCTGCAGGTACAACAGGTGATCAAGAAGGCAAATGGGATGTTAACATAGAACATAGAAAGTCACAGCACAAACAGGCCCTTCGGCCCACAAGTTGCGCCGATCACATCCCCACCTCTAGGCCTATCTATAGCCCTCAATCCCATTAAATCCCATGTACTCATCCAGAAGTCTCTTAAAAGACCCCAACGAGTTTGCCTCCACCACCACCGACGTCAGCCGATTCCACTCACCCACCACCCTCTGAGTGAAAAACTTACCCCTGACATCCCCCCTGTACCTACCCCCCAGCACCTTAAACCTGTGTCCTCTCGTAGCAACCATTTCAGCCCTTGGAAATAGCCTCTGAGAGTCCACCCTATCCAGACCCCTCAACATCTTGTAAACCTCTATCAGGTCACCTCTCATCCTTCGTCTCTCCAGGGAGAAGAGACCAAGCTCCCTCAACCTATCCTCATAAGGCATGCCCCCCAATCCAGGCAACATCCTTGTAAATCTCCTCTGCACCCTTTCAATGGCTTCAACATCTTTCCTGTAATGAGGTGACCAGAACTGCGCGCAGTACTCCAAGTGGGGTCTAACCAGGGTCCTATAAAGCTGCAGCATTATCTCCCGACTCCTAAACTCAATCCCTCGATTAATGAAGGCTAGTACGCCATACGCCTTCTTGACCGCATCCTCCACCTGCGAGGCCGATTTAAGAGTCCTATGGACCCGGACCCCAAGGTCCTTCTGATCCTCTACACTGCTAAGAATGGTACCCTTCATTTTATACTGCTGCTCCATCCCATTGGATCTGCCAAAATGGATCACTACACACTTATCCGGGTTGAAGTCCATCTGCCACTTCTCCGCCCAGTCTTGCATTCTATCTATGTCTCGCTGCAACTTCTGACATCCCTCCAAACTATCCACAACACCACCTACCTTGGTGTCGTCAGCAAACTTACCAACCCATCCCTCCACTTCCTCATCCAGGTCATTTATGAAAATGACAAACAGCAAGGGTCCCAGAACAGATCCCTGGGGCACTCCACTGGTCACTGACCTCCATGCAGAGAAAGACCCCTCCACAGCCACTCTCTGCCTTCTGCAGGCAAGCCAGTTCTGGATCCACAAGGCAACAGCCCCTTGGATCCCATGCCCTCTCACTTTCTCAAGAAGTCTTGCATGGGGGACCTTATCGAACGCTTTGCTGAAGTCCATATAGACCACATCCACCGCTCTTCCTTCGTCAATGTGCTTGGTCACATTTTCAAAGAACTCAACCAGGCTCGTAAGGCACGACCTGCCCCTGACAAAGCCGTGCTGACTACTTTTGATCATACTAAACTTCTCTAGATGATCATAAATCCTGTCTCTCAGGATCCTCTCCATCAACTTACCAACCACTGAGGTTAGACTCACCGGTCGGTAATTTCCCGGGCTGTCCCTGTTCCCTTTCTTGAATATATGTTGGCCTATATTGTGAAGGGGATAGAATATAAAAGCAGGGATGTCTTGATGCACCTGTACAGGGCATTGGTGAGGCCGCAGCTGGAATACTGTGTGCAGTATTGGTCCCCTTATATGAGGAAGGATATATTGGCATTGGAGGGAGTGCAGAGAAGGTTCACCAGGTTAATACCGGAGATGAGGGGTTTGGATTATGAGGAGAGGCTGAGGAGATTGGGTTTGTACTCGTTGGAGTTTAGAAGGATGAGGGGGGATCTTATGGAGACTTATAAGATAATGCGGGGGCTGGATAGGGTGGAGGCGGAGAGATTCTTTCCACTTAGTAAGGAAGATAAAACTAGAGGACACAGCCTCAAAATAAAGGGGGGTCGGTTTAAGACAGAGTTGAGGAGGAACTTCTTCTCCCAGAAGGTGGTGAATCTCTGGAATTCTCTGCCCACTGAGGTGGTGGAGGCTACCTCGCTGAATATGTTTAAAGCGCGGATGGATGGATTCCTGATCGGTAAGGGAATTAAGGGTTATGGGGATCAGGCGGGTAAGTGGTACTGATCCACGTCAGATCAGCCATGATCTTATTGAATGGCGGGGCAGGCTCGAGGGGCTAGATGGCCTACTCCTGCTCCTATTTCTTATGTTCTTATGTTCTTATGAATCTACCAGACATCTTTATTATGAGAGAAAGTGGCGATTGAACAAATATGCAATTCAAATGAAATTCAGCATCTGCTGTGTTTTGCTTTAGTCTGAATTTGAAATGATCTCTATTGAGAACGAGCCGGGCCGCGGGACAGGAATCATTTTCTTGCGGGATCAGCTCTTTCCTGAGATGTGGGTGGCTCTGAGAAGAGCCTTTGGGTTCAGAGGTTTACAATTTGCTCGGGTTGTTTCACTTCTTTCCTGACGCTTTCTTCGCTTTTGCTGCTTTCACTTTGGGTTTGGCCTTCGATTTAGTCACTTTTTTGACAGACTTTCCGCCCGTCACCTTCTTCACAGGAGACTTTTTCTTCAGGGCTGCTTTCTTCACCGCCTTTTTTGGAGTTGCCGCCTTCTTGCTGCTTGTTTTCTTCACTGTTGATTTCTTCACTGGAGTTTTCTTTGCTGCGGGTTTCTTGGCTGCTGCTTTCTTTGTTGTCACCTTCTTGGCCGCTGTTTTCTTTACTAAAGGTTTCTTGGCTGTTGGTTTCTTCGCCTTCTTTCCCATTTTCCCCGGGCTTTCCTTCTTAGCGAGTTTGAAGGAGCCGGAGGCGCCCTGTCCCTTTGTCTGCACCAGAGACCCTGTCTCCACCTTCCTCTTGATCGTTAACCTGATCTGGGAGACGCGCTTCCCCACATCCACTCCGCTGCCAGCCAAAGCTTTCTTTATCGCGGCCAGGGACATCCCCTTGCGATCGCTGCATTCCGCCACAACATTGAGGATCTGCTCGCCTAACTTGGGACCGGCTGCCGCAGGTCGGGGAGCCGCCTTCTTCTTCCTGGGAGACTTCACTTGAGCGGGAGCGGCTGGAGGAGCCGTTTCGGCGGCTGCAGTTTCAGTCATATCCGAGAGTGTGTGGAAAATCTGTGTGAGAGTCAGAACTGGATCCGAAATGAACCCAGTGGTGGCGGCACAGAGCAACTTAAAGGCAGAGAGCGGACGGAGCAGAGACAAGCTGCTGTCAGCTCCCGGCTCCTCCAGCCTCTCTGTGTTTCTCTCTCCTCACAAACTCTCCCCTTGCAATGAAATTCCGCCTCTCCAGAGATCCAGCTCACATCCTTCATGTCTCTGACACACGAATGTTTGCTGTTGAAAAGGTTTCACTCGAACTGAGAACTCCATTTTCCACTGAAACCCGTTTTACTGCTGCACTGATCGCGCTCTCACACGCGATAGCTGACATGTTCTCAACTTTTCCACTCAAATCTTGAATTTAGCGAACCATTTGCCTTGAAATCTAACTTTGGGGCTCAGCAGGGGGACTAAGGGAATCTTTGATTGGAAGATTATTTTATTTTACACAAGAGAGACTCGGAGATCTCATGATCAGAACAGACACACAAACACAGTTGGATTCGTCTGAACCGCCCGCTCCTTTCATACACTCTCTCTTACACAATATTCACATCCACACATTCACAGGACAAAACTTTCACCAACTGTAAGGTCCCAGGACGGAATTTCCCCTCCTTCCGGCCTTTGCTCCGGATTCCAGGGGGTTAGTTAGTTTTTCACCTCAGTAACTGTTAAACACTCTGAAGCCCGCTCCCCACAGATTGTCTTTGAATTCATTCATGGAATGTGGGCGTCGCTGTCTGGGTCAGCATTTATTGCCCATCCCTAATTGCCCTTGGGAAGGTGGTGATGAGCTGCCTTCTGGAACCGCTGCAGTCCATGTGGTGTAGGACCATATCTGTTCACCAGATTCAGCGGCCAGAGCCAATCATATCTGTCCCCCCCCCCCCCCCAGTTATTACAGTGATTGCTGACATCACTGTGTTTGTTTACGATGAAATACAAATTATCTGCTCTTGGAGTCTCTCGATTTCCTGTTTTATTTGTTTCTCCTGCACTGACAGGTAACAATAAATCACAACCTCAACACCCAGTGACAGCCAGTTAAATAATAATCCCCCACTCGCTGATAATGGAGTTTCTAAAAGCGACACACAGTTTCTGACCATCCTCCGATTGGGCCTGGAGGGAACCAGATTCATTGTCAGAGCTGGACTTTCTTACTGAGGGAGTGGCACAGTCAGGTGAACGATGGTGGTGGAGTGGTGACTGGGCGAGCATTTGACCAAACGTCAGTTCCTGACCATCACAGTGGTGATTTATTTAATTAGCTATCGCATGTCACAACAGTAGGTGGGCACTCCTAAAATAAAATTCACTAAAGATTTCTAATGGAAAATCAAGCTTCAGTTTGCTTTCAGTTGTTTAAATGAAAGGACAGGCCTCAAAATTAAACAATGAGTTCCCAGTCAGAAACAACAGTAAAAAGATAAATTGAACTGTCCAGAAAAACGAGACAAGCCAAGTTCAGTTTACAAACTGTGCTATGGACACACCTGGTGCGGAATGAAATCAGCAACTCAGGTAGTTCCGTAATTACAACTGATTAAAATAACGATTCCTTCAGCAGAGTGAGCGATGGTGGTATAGTGGTGAGCATAGCTGCCTTCCAAGCAGTTGACCCGGGTTCGATTCCCGGCCATCGCATTCATAATTTGTTTTAGAACCTTATCCGCGAATATTATTTTAAACCGAGTGGACAAAAACAGGGCGAACGCAACATTTGACAATAGTGAATTAAAATAGACGTATCAGTTTTTATTTTTTTCTATTCGGACGTAATTCGTTTCTCATGAAAAAATATTGAAATAGGAAAACAAGTCTCTGACATCAAATGAGTTCTCCGTTCGTGACAAAGATACAAAGTAACAGTAGAGGAACACATTTCAGCTCACACACTGTGCTCTGCACAATCCCGGTACTTGATAGAAGTTAATATAAACATTACTGAGGTTACATTATTTACAGAAATGCGCAGCTGCGATGGCCGAGTGGTTAAGGCGTTGGACTTGAAATCCAATGGGGTTTCCCCGCGCAGGTTCGAGCCCCGCTCGCAGCGGTTATGATTGTGGAGTGTTTACTTCCGCTATTTCAAAAAAACCTGCTGATTTTTTTGGTGTGAAGTATTTCGATCGCCATCATGCTTTCAGCTGCATGGCTCCGGGCCGGGTGCAGGAAGGTGAGCTTGGAAAGGGGGGCCTCGGGCTGGCATGGACAAGATAGGCCGAATGGGTTCCGAGTCAGAGAGGTTTACAGCATACAGGCCCTTCGGCCCAACTTGTCCATGCCGCCCTTTTTTTAAACCACCAAGCAAATCCCATTTGCCTGCATTTGGCCCATATCCCTCTATACCCATCTTACCCATGTAACTGTGGAAATGCATTTTGAAAGACAAAATTGTACCCACCTCTACTACTACCTCTGGCAGCTTGTTCCAGACACTCACCACCCTCTGTGTAAAACAAATGTCCCTCTGGACACTTTTGTATCTCTCCCCTCTCACCTTAAACCTGTGCACTCGAGCTTTCGACTCCCCAACCTTTGGGAAAAGATATTAACTATTCTCGCTGATCTGTGTCCCTCATTATTTTATAGATCTCTATAAGATCACCCCTCAGCCTCCTATGTCCAGAGAAAAAAATCCCAGTCTATCCAGCCTCGCCTTAAAACTCAAACCATCAAGTCCCGGTAGCATCCGAGTAAATCTTTTCTGCATGCTCTCTAGTTTAATGATACCCTTTCTATAATAGTGACGAGGACTGTACACAGTATTCCAAGTGTGGCCTTACCAATGACTTGTATGACTTCAACAGGACGTCCCAATTCCTGTATTCAATGTTCTGACCGATGAAACCAAGCATGCCAAATGCCTTCTTCACCACTCTGTCCACCTGTGACTCCACTTTCAATGAGCTTTGAACATGTACCCCGAGATCTCTTTGTTCTGCATCTCTCCCCAATGCTCTGCCATTAACTTGGTAAATCTGCCCTGGTTTAATCTACCAAAATGCATCACCTTGCATTTGTCTGAATTAAACTCCGTCTGTCATTCGTCAGCCCACTGGCCCAATTGATCAAGATCCCTTTACAATTGGAGATAACTTTCTTCACTGTCCACGATGCCACCAATCTTGGTGTCATCTGCACACTTACTAACCATGCCTCCTATATTCTCATCCAAATCATTAAAATAAATGACAAATAACAGTGCACCCAGCACTGATCCCTGAGGCACACCCCTCGGGACTCCAGTTTGAAAAACAACCCACTATAACCACCCTCTGGCTTCTGTCAAGAAGCCAATTTTGTATTCATTAAGATACCTCACCCTGGATCCCGTGAGATTTAACCTTATGCAACAACCTATCTTGCGGTACCTTGTTAAGGTACCCTTTGTTTCCCAAATGTATCAGTTAAGGGGATAAATATGTGGGGTGACTGAGACAGGTTCTGGGTGGGATGGTATCTCAGAGAGTCGGTGCAGACTCAATGGGCCAAATGGCCTCCATCTGCGCTGGAGGGATTCTATTGCAGTTCAGGCTGAGATAGACACATTTTGGTTTCTTTGGGAATCAAGGGAGTGAGGAGTAAACTGGAGTTGAACCCAAGATCTGAAACTCTATAAGAAGCTGGTATGCCCACATCTGGAGACTGCACCCATACTTTGGAACCCACACTTTCAAAGAGATATTCAGCTGATAGAGAGAGTGCAATGATATGTAACCAGGAAAATGGAAGGCATGAGGGGAATACCTGATGAAGGATTAAGGATTCTTGAATTGCAATCTTTAGAGAAGGCTGATTTATGGTTTAGTTCAATATTATAAATTGATACATGGCCTTATTACCTAAGCTTCAAAAGATCTTTATTCGCATCTACTGTATTTTGGGTGGGCATCAGTATAAAGTGCAGAAATTTGGTTCATGCGACGATATTCACAATTTGTTTTCCCCACATAGAATTGTTGATATTTCAAATGCTTTACCTGATTTTGATGGTGAATACTGAAAATGTAGTGACTTTTGAAAAACTTGTCAGAAATATGTATGATTTCTATCTTTGTATTGTCTGATGCTGTTCTTGTTTTAATGCTGTGCCTCTGTGCTTCGCACTGTATGGCAATAAAGACACATAACTCATCATTGTATTGAATCATACAATCCCTACAGTGCAGAATGAGGCCATTCAACCCATCAAGCCCTATTCCCGTAACCGCACATATTTACCCTGCTAATCCCCTGACACTAAGAGTCAATTTAGCATGGCCAATCAACCTAACCCCCGCAGACAAGGGGAGAATGTGCAAACCCCACACAGTGAACTGGGACTGCAATTGAACCCAGTTCCCTGATGCTGTGAGGCAGCAGTGCTATCCACTGTGCCATCATGCTGCCCTTGAATGGAGGAACATTATTGATGAGCCATGTGGCCAATGTCTGCTCTTATTTCCTGTGTTCTTGTGACTGGAAGAGACGGATCCATGGATACTGAGGGAAATAAGGGTGGAAATTGTAGAGGCATTGGCCAAAAGTTTCCTATCCTTGCTAGTTATATGTGTGGTGCCAGAGGACTGGAGAATTGCAAATGGTAAACACACTTTTTCAGAAAAGGCTGTGAGGATAAGCCAACTAAATCCAATCAGTTTCACCTCAGCAATGTGGGATATTCTCCAAACAATAACTGCAGATAAAATTAACACTCACTTGTGCTAATGTGCATTAATTAAGGAAAACACATACATAATGATTAAAGGGGAATCATATTTAACTTGCTCGAGATTTTCATGAGGGTAACAGAAAAGGTTGATGAGGGTAATGTGGTTAATGTGAACATGGACTGGCAAAAAGCATTTTATAAATAAAGGGGCACACAGCAAACTTGTGGTAACATTTGGAGCTGATAGAATAAAAGGGACAGCAGCAACATGGATAGGAAACTGACTGAGTGACAGGAAACACAGTGGGAAGTATTTTTATTTGGATTGGAGGTCGGTTAAAGTGGGATTCCAGGAGAGTTGGTGTTAGGAATTCTGCTCTTCCTGATACATATTAGAGACATCGGCAATGCTGTACAGAGCACACATTCAAACTGTGGTAATTACATAATATGTGACAGCATTGTGAACAGTGAGGAGGTAGTGTTGAAGCTCACAGTTTCTTAGACAGCTCGTGGATTGGCCAAACAAGACCAATTTAAAGCAGAGAAGTGTGAAATGATTTATTTCAGTGGGAAGAAAAGGGAGAGACAAGAGAAAAGAAATGATACAATTGTAAAGACATGCAGGAACAAGGGACCTGTGGTCAAATGTGACACTAATAATTGCTGTTTAGGTGGCAGGTTGAGAGTGTGGTTACTAAGGCATTTGGGATTGTGAGCTTTATACGTCGGGGGCATAGTGAACAAGAGGAAGCAAGTTGTGGGAAACCTGTATCAAACCCTGGTTTGGCCTCAATTGGAGTATTGCACTCTGATCTGGACAGCAGTGTTTAGAAAGGGTGTGAATGCATTAGCAAGGGTGTAATAAATCTCTGGGCGTGAGTCCAGGGATGAGGAAGTTCAGTTACATCGGTAGATTGGAGAATTTGGGTCTGTGGTGAAGAGAAGATTGAGAGGAGATTTGATAGAGGTGTTCAGAATTGTGGAGGGAATTGGAAGGAGCTGATAGGGAGAAGCTGTCATGTCCCAGTCTTCCTCTGTCAGGAAGTGTTCCCCAAACTGAATTAATAGGGCATTGTTCGCAGTTACACTTCTCCAGCAATGCTAAATATTCCGAGTATTTGTTTTAATGTGAAACATTTATGATAATTATACAAACACAATAAGTTATTTAGAGTAAAGAAGAAACATTAAAAGTGAAAATACATGTTGACGTCCTTCTGCTGGGCTTTTAGTCTTTCCGGTATGGGCCAGTGGTCTGATTAATCCGATGGTGCTTTTCCCAGTCACCTGCATAACGTGGCTCGAATCCCAGATTTCTAGTTTTTGAACTGCACAGGGGAGCATTTAAGAAAGTATTGGGGCTGAATGGCCTCGTCTGTGCTCTCGGTCTCCTTCCACCTGGTGGGCTGATCTGACATCCACCCCACAGTGGAGTCGCTGCACAGATTGCCTTAAAAATGGTCTCTAAGATAACGGAGTGACTGTGAATCTCGTCACCACTTCCATCCTGACTAATTTCCTCCACTTCGAACCATCCAACAATGTCAGAAGGAGTGAGAACTGGAGTAGGAGACTCCATTAATGAATGAGGTCCCATTTTGACCACTCGAGAATCCGGCCTTGCTCACTCCATCTCTGTTCTCCAGCCAACTCTGAATGGCCTGTTCGAGGATCGCCTTGCTCCAAAGCAGCTGAATTTGATGTCTGTCAGCAAGTTGTTGAGATTTGGCTATTCTTCACCTCCAACTTCAGACCAATCGGGGCTTCCAGGGCTGGTTGAGCAGAAACAACAATAATTGAGGATTTTGCAGTGTTGTTACATTCGAGTAGATTTCCACCTGGGGCTTTTTATTAAACACCGGCTTTTTCACTTCATTAACAACTGTAGGAATAGCAATGCAATGTATTGGCCCATTTATCCTCAAATAGGATTTTGCACGTCATGTTGAAGTTGCACAAGACATTGGGAAGGCCACACTAGGAATACCGTGTGCAGTTCTGGTCACCCTATTATAGAAAGAATATTATTAAATTTGAAAGAGATCTATAAAATAATGAGGGCTATAGATCAGCTCGATAGTCAATGTCTTTTCTCAAAGATTGGGGAGTTTAAAAGTGGAGGGCATAGGTTTAAGGTGAGAGGGGAGAAACACAAAAGGGTCCAGAGGGGCAATTTTTGCACAGACGGTGGTAACTGTCTGGAACGAGCTGCCAGAGGTAGTACTAGAGGTGGTTACAATTTTGCCTTTGAAAAAGCATTTAGATAGTTACATGGGTAAGATTGGTATGGAGGAATATGGGGCAAACGCAGGCACCTGGACTAGTTTAATGGCAAAATCTGGGCAGCATGGATGAGTTGGGCTGAAGGGCCTGTTTCCAGCTGTAAATCTCTGTCACTCTATGACTATGACTCTAGTCCCAATAGGAAATGATGCAGGTTGTCACTGTCATTGCTGTAAGTGGGAGATGGACAATGCTCACTCACAGCATCTGTATTCCGTATGAACAGCTGGCAGGTCGACCACCAAACCGATGGTAAACATTCTGCCAACATCCAGTGAAACTGGGTAATTATGGTAACGGGTCGGTACATTGACAACACAGGACTCTGTGACAATAGCTTCATACCCAACAGGGTGATGTCACCAGGATCCACAATTCCCCCAGTTTGGAGATTCCTGTCAGGAAGCAAGGAGCAAAGTGTAAGACACCAGAGAAAAGACAAGAGATCTTTATTTCTATCGAACCAATCATTATCTCAGGAGTTCCCAAATGAATGACTTCTTTAAGAGGTCAGAGAGTCATCGAATTTTACAGCACAGAAAGAGGCCATTCAGCCCCTCGTGTATGTACTGGCCATCAGCATCTATCTATTCTAATCCCATTTTTCAGTGCGTATTCACGTGTACGACCTGGATGAGGGAACCAAACGTAACATTTCCACGTTTGCTGACAACACAAAACTGGGCAGAATTGTGAGTTGTGAGGAGGATGCAAGGAGGCTTCAAGGTAATTTGGACAACTTGAGTGAGTGCGCAAACACATGGCAGATGCAGTACAACGTGGCTAAATGTGAAGTTATACACTTTGGTGTGAAAAACAGAAAGGAAAGGATCACATGAGATCTGATTAAAACATATAAAATTCTAACAGGGCTGGACAGACGACATGCAGGAAGGATGTTTTCCGTGGTTTTTGAACCAGCAACATTGACCAAGAAGTGGAAAGCGGAAGATCACCTCCAGTGATAAACAGGAGTTAGAACATCCGGTCGAGGCGGCTGAGGGACTTCACTGGTGCATTCTGGGAGAAGTCGGACCAGCAACATTTACCAAGAAGTGGGAAGTTGAAGATCTGGTGTCAAGGAGCGGTAAACCCGAAACACTACATTAGTGTTTCCCTTGCTCCCTCCTCTAATCAAAAAAAAGGCCACCGTGGGAAGGTAAAAGTGAAGGTAAGAGTTTTATAAATTTTCTCAAATAATTTAATTGGTGCTCGAAATGTCGGTTGGTGGGGTTAAGTGTTGCACTTGTGGGATGTGGGAGATCCGGGGCTTCCAGCATCTCGGACAACTATGTCTGCAGGAAGTGCACCCAATTGCAGCTCCTTTCAGACCGCATGGATACGTTGGAGCAGCAGTTGGATGCCCTCAGGAGCATGGAGGAGGCGGAAAGCATCATAGATAGGAGCTTTAGAGATGTGGTCATACCCAAGGTGCAGGCAGATGGATGGGTGGCCGCCAGAAGGGGCAGGCAGTCAGTGCAGGAATCCCCTGTGGTCATCCCCCTCTCTCGCAAGTATACCATTTTGGATACTGTTGGGGGAGATGGGCTATCAGGGAATAACAGCAGCAGCAGCCAAAGCAGTGGCACCATGGCTGGCTCTGTTGTTAAGCAGGGAGGGACAAAGAGCACGAGAACAATAGTTATAGGGGATTCTATAGTTAGGGGTGTAGATAGGCGTTCCTGTGGACGTGAAAGAGACTCCAGGATGGTATGTTGCCTCCCTGGTGCCAGGGTCCAGGATGTCCCTGAACAGACAGAAAGCATTCTGAAGGGAGAGGGTAAACAGCCAGAGGTCGTGGTACATATTGGTACTAACGACATAGGTAAGAGGAGTGATGAGGTCCTGCAACAGCAGTTTAGGGAGTTAGGCAGAAAGTTAAAAAGCAGGATCTCGAGGGTTGTAATCACAGGATTACTCCCTGTGCCACGTGCCAGTGAGGCTAGGGATAGATAGTGCAGCTCAACATGTGGCTAAACAGCTGGTGCAGGAGGGAGGGTTTCAGATATCTGGACGATTGGAGTCTCTTTCGGGGCAGATGGGGCCTGTACAAGAAGGACGGGTTGCATCTAAACTGGGAGAGCACAAATATTCTGGCCGGGAGGTTTGCCAATGTCACATGGAAGGATTTAAACTAGTTTAGCAGGGGGGTGGGAACCAAAGCAAAGGTGAATTAGCTGAAGGAGAACCAGAGAGTAGGACCAGTAAGACCCAGAGAAACAGCAGGCAGGGTGGGGTTTATAATCAAAGAGGATCTGGTGGACTGAAGTGCATCTGTTTCAATGCGAGAAGTGTTACAGGTAAGGCAGATGAACTTAGAGCTTGGATTAGTACTAGGAAATACGATGTTGTTGCCATTACAGAGACTTGGTTAAGGGAAGGACAGGATTGGCAGATTAACATTCCAGGATACAGATGTTTCAGGCGGGATAGAGGGGGATGTAAAAGGGGTGGGGGAGTTGCACTACTGGTTAAGGAGAATATGATGTGGAGATGCCGGCGTTGGACTGGGATAAACACAGTAAGAAGTCTCACAACACCAGGTTAAAGTCAAACAGGTTTATTTGGTAGCACAAGCCACTAGGTTCGGAGCGCTGCCCCTTCATTAAGGAGAATCCCAAGGCATTTTATACATATGTTAGGAACAAGAGGGTTGTCAGAGAAAGAGTCGGACCTCTCAAGAACAAAGGAAGGGAATTATGCTTAGAACCCAAGGAAGTAGGTGAGATCCTAAATGAATACTTTGCATCAGTATTCACAAAGAAGACGGACACGTTGATTGGTAGTGTCTCAGAGGGATCTGTAGACCCGTTAGAACAAATCGCAATTACAAGGGAGGAAGTGTGAGGTGTTTTAGGAAGCATAAAGGTAGACAAATCCCCAGGGCCAGATGGCATCTGTCCTAGATTAGTGAGAGAGACAAGAGATGAAATTGCTGGGCCTCTAACAGAAATCTTTGTTTCTTCATTGGACACAGGTGAGGTCCCAGAGGATTGGAGGATAGCAAATGTGGTCCTGTTATTTAAGAAGGGTAGCAAGGATAACCGGGGTAATTATAGGCCAGTGAGCTTGACGTCCGTGGTAGGGAAATTGTTGGAGAAGATTCTTAGAGATAGAATCTATACACGTTTAGAACTGAATAGTCTCATTAGCGATAGACAACATGGTTTTGTATGAGGGAGGTCATGCCTCACAAATTTGGTTGAGTTTTTTGAGGAGGTGACAAAAATGATAGACAAGGAAAGGGCCGTGGATGTCGTCTACATGGATTTTAGTAAAGCATTTGACAAGGTCCCTCATGGCAGACTGGTGCAAAAGATTAAATCTCATGGGATCAAAGGTGAACTAGCTAGATGGGTACAGAACTGGCTTGGCCATAGAAGACAGAGGGTAGCAGTGGAGGGGTCTTTTTCTGATTGGAGGTTTGTGACTAGTGGTGTTGCGCAGGGCTCTGTACTGGGACCTCTGCTGTTTGTGATATATATAAATGATTTGGAAGATGTAGCTGGTCTGATTAGTAAGTTTGCGGACGACACAAAGACTGCTGGAGTTGCGGATAGTGATGAACATTGTCAGAGAATACAGCAGGATATAGATAGGCTGGAAAATTGGACAGAGAAATGGCAGATGGAATTTAATCCAGATAAATGAGAAGTGATGCATTTTGGTAGATCTAATGCAGTGGGGAGCTATACAATAAATGGCAGACCCATCAGGAGTATAGACACGCAGAGGGATCTGGGTGTGCAAGTCCACAGATCCTTAAAGGTGGCAGCACAGTTGGAAAAGGTGGTGAAGAAGGCATATGGCATGCTTGCCTTTATTGGACGGGGCATAGAGTATAAAAGTTGGCATATGATGTTGCAGTTATATAGAACGTTGGTTAGGCCACATTTGGAATACTGCGTCCAGTTCTGGTCGCCACACTGCCAGAAGGACATGGAGGCTTTGGAGAGAGTGCAATAAAGGCTTACCAGGACGTTGCCTGGTATGGAGATTATTAGATATGAGGCGAGATTGAGTAAACTAGGGTTGTTCTCCCTGGAAAGACGGAGGTTGAGGGGCGACCTAATAGAGGTTTATAAAATTATGAAGGGCATAGATAGGGTGAACAGTTGGAAGCTTTTTCCCAGTTTAGAAATGACAAACACAAGGGGTCACAAGTTTCAAGGGGGGCAAGGTTCAATACAGATATGTGGGGGACGTATTTTACACAGAGGGTGGTGGGGGCCTGGAATGCACTGCCAAGCAAGGTGGTTGAGGCAGACACGCTGGGATAATTTAAGACTTATCTAGATAGCCACATGAACATGGATATTCTCCTCATACTCACCTGATGAACAAAGAACAATACAGCACAGCAACAGACCCTTCGGCCCTCCAAGCCTGCCCCGATCATGTGTTCCGAACTAGACCATCCGTTTGTATCCCTCTATTCCCAGTCTGTTCATAGAAATATCCCTCTATTCCCAGTCTGTTCATAGAAATATGAACAGACTGGGAATAGAGGGATACAAACGGATGGTCTAATTAGGAACACATGATCGGGGCAGGCTTGGAGGGCCGAAGGGCCTGTTGCTGTGCTGTATTGTTCTTTGTTCATCAGGTGAGTATGAGGAGAATATCACAGCTGTACTCCGGGAGGTCACCTCAGAGGGCTCATACAGCGAGGCAATATGGGTAGAGCTCAGGAATAGGAAAGGTGTAGTCATAATGTTGGGGGTTTACTATTGGCCACCCAACGCCAGCGGGAGATAGAGGAACAGATATGTTGGCAGATTTTGGCAAGGTATAAAAGTAACAGGGTTGTTGTGGTGGGAGATTTTAACTTCCCCTATATTGATTGGGACTCACTTAATGCTAGGGGCGTGGATGGGGCAGAGTTTGTGAGGAGCATCCAGGAGGGCTTCTTGAAACAATATGTAGATAGTCCAACTAGGGAAGGGGCCATACTGGACCTGGTATTGAGGAATGAGCCAAGCCAGGTGGTCGATGTTTCAGTCGGGGAGCAGTTCGGGAACAGTGACCACAATCCAGTAAGCTTTAAGGTACTGGTGGATAAAGATAAGTGTAGTCCTCAAGTTAAGGTGCTAAATTGGGGGAAGACTAATTACAACAATATTAGGCAGGAACAGAAGAATGTAGATTGGGGGAAGATGTTTGAGGGCAAATCAACATCTGGCATGTGGGAGGCTTTCAAATGTAAGTTGATAGGGATTCAGGACCAGCACATTCCTGTAAGGATGAAGGATAAGTATGGCAAGTTTTGGGAACCTTGGATAACGAGAGATATTGTGAGCCGAGTCAAAGAGAAAAAGGAAGCATTTGTCAAAGCTAGGAGGCCGGGAACACACGAAGCAAGTGTAGAATACAAGGAAAGTAGAAAGAAACTTAAGCAAGGAGTAAGGAGGGCTAAAAGGGGTCACGAAAAAGCATTGGCCAGCAGGATTAAGGAAAATCCCAAGGCTTTTTATACATATGTCAAGAGCAAGAGGGTAGCCAGGGAGAGGGTGGGCCCACTCAAGGACAAGGGAGGGAATCTATGCATGGAACCAGAGCAAATGGGTGAGATATTAAATGAGTACTTTGCATCAGTATTCACCAAAGATAAGGACTTGGTGGGTGATGAGTCTGGGAAAGGATGTGTAGATAGTTTGAGCCATGTTGATATCAAAAAGGAGGAGGTATTGAGGTTCTTGAGAAACATTAAGGTAGACAAGTCCCTAGGGCCTGATGGGGTATACCCCAAAATACTGAGAGAGGCAAGGGAGGAAATTGCTGGGGACTTGAGGGAAACCTTTGTATCCTCACTGGCAACAGGGGACGTCATGATGTGGAGATGCCGGTGTTGGACTGAGGTAAACACAGTCAGAATTTTAACAACACCAGGTTAAAGTCCAACCGGTTTATCTGGTAGCAAATGGCATTTGCTACCAAATAAACCTGTTGGACTTTAACCTGGTGTTGTTAAAACTCTTACAGGGGAGGTCCCAGAGGATTGGAGAATAGCCAATGTTGTTCCTTTATTTAAGAAGGATGGCAAGCAGGGAGGTTGTGTCTCACGAACTTGATCGAGTTTTTCGAGGAAGTAACAAAGATGATTGATCAGGGTAGGGCAGTGGATGTTGTATACTTGGACTTCAGTAAGGCCTTTGACAAGGTCCCTCATGGCAGACTCGTGCAGAAGGTGAAGTTGCATGGGATCAGATGTGAGCTGGCTACGTGGATACAAAACTGGCTTGGTCACAGAAAACAGAGGGTAGCAGTGGAACGGTGTGTTTCTGAATGGAGGGCTGTGACAAGTGGCGTTCCTCAGGGATCAGTGCTGGAATCTTTGCTGTTTGTAATATATATAAATGATTTGGAGGAAAATGTAACTGGCTTGATTAGTAAGTTTGCAGACGACACAAAGGTTGATGGATTTGCAGATAGCGGTGAGGACCATCAGAGGATACAGCAGGATGTAGATCAGTTGGAGACTTGGGCAGAGAGATGGCACATGGAGTTTAACCCGGACAAATGTGAGGTAATGCATTTTGGAAGGTCTCATACAGATAGGAAATATACAGTAAATGGCAGAACACTTAAGAGTATTGATAGGCAAAAAGATCTGGGTGAATAGGTACACAGGTCACTGAAAGTGGCAATGCAGGTGGAGAAGGTAGTCAAGAAGGCATACGGCATGCTTGCCTTCATCGGCCGGGGCATTGAGTTTAAAAATTGGCAAGTCATGTTGCAGCTTTATCGAACCTTAGTTAGGACGCACTTGGAACATAGTGTTCAATTCTGGTCGCCACACTACCAGAAGGATGTAGAGGCTTTGGAGAGGGTACAGAAAAGATTTACCAGGATGTTGCCTGGTATGGAGGGCATTAACTATGAAGAGAGGTTGGAGAAACTTGGTTTGTTCTCACTGGAACGACGGAGGATGAGGGGCGACCTGATAGACATCTACAAGATTATGAGGGGCATGGACAGAGTGGATAGTCAGAAGCTTTTTCCCAGGGTGGAAGAGTCAATTACTCAGGGGCACAGGTTGAAGGTGCCAGGGGCAAGGTTTAAAGAAGATGTATGAGGCAGATATTTTACACAGAGAGTGGTGGGTGCCTGGAACTCGTTGCCAGGAGTGGTAGTGGAAGTGGATACGGCAGTGAGTTTTAAGGGGCGTCTTGACAAATACATGAATAGGATGGGAATAGAGGGATATGGTCCCCGGAAGGGTAGAGGGTTTTAGTTCAGTCAGGCAGCATGGTCGGTGCAGGCTTGGAGGGCTGAAGGGCCTGTTCCTGTGCTGTAATGTTCCTTGTTCTTTGAATGTAAAACAATGGGGCTCAGTCTTAGGATACGGGGTACACCATTTAGGAATGAGATGAGGGAAAATTTCTTCACTCAGAGGAGGTGAACCTATGGAATTCTCGACCAAAGAAGCTGTGAAGACAAAGTCACTGCATAGGTTCAAGAAGGAGAGAGAGATTTTTTTTAGATTTTAATGGCATCAAGGGGTATTGGGAAAAACAGAATATGGAATTGAGATAGAGGATCAGCCATGATCACATTGAATGATGGAACAGACACGAAGGGTTGAATGGCCGACTCCTGTTCCGAGTTTCTATGTTTTCAAGTTCTGATGAAAGGTCACAAACCTGAAAAACTAACACTGTTTCTCTCTCTAAACAGATGCTGCCCAATCTGCTGAGCTTTCTTTTCTGCTTTTATTGCAGATTTCCAGTGTCTGAACAGATCCCAGCCAGAGACAGCACCTTCAGGAGAGAGAGAGAGGAACCAGTGAGTGTCGAACTGAACCCAGCCAGAGTCACTACTTTCAAGGGATAGAGAGGTAACTAATCTAAACCCTGTATTCAAAAACAGAGGTAGAGAGGAAAGAGGGAACCAATGACCAGTCAGCCGAACGTCAGTCGTAGGGCAGCTGCTCGAGCCCATTACCAAGCGTTTGGAAAGCAGTGTTATGATCAGATAAAGTCAGCATGGATTTACAAAAGGGAAATCATGCTTGATAAAACTACTGAAGTTCTTCGAGGATGTAACTAGTAGAGTTGACCAGGAAGAACCGGTGGATGTTGTTTACTTAGAATTTCAGAATACTTTCGACAGGGTCGCTCATAATGTTTTTAATTGGTAAAGGTTAAAGTTTGTTTATTAGTGTCACAAGTAGGTTTACATTAACACTGCAATGAAGTTATTGTGAAAATCCCCTCGTCGCCATACTCCGGCGGCTGTTCAGGTAGACTGAGGGAGAATTTAGCATGACCAATTCACCGAACTAGGGGGCACAGGTTGAAGGTGCCAGGGGCAAGGTTTAAAGAAGATGTATGAGGCAGATTTTTTACACAGAGAGTAGTGGGTGCCTGGAACTCGTTGCCAGGGGAGGTCGTGGAAGTGGATACGGCAGTGAGTTTTAAGGGGCGTCTTGACAAATACATGAATAGGATGGGAATAGAGGGATATGGTCCCCGGAAGGGTAGAGGGTTTTAGTTCAGTCAGGCAGCATGGTCGGTGCAGGCTTGGAGGGCTGAAGGGCCTGTTCCTGTGCTGTAATGTTCCTTTCAGCCTTTCAGACTGCGGGAGGAACTGGAGTACCCAGAGGAAACACACACAGACACGGAGGGAACGTGCAGACTCCACACAGATAGTGACTCACAACAAAGATATATACCAGTGATGAACAAGGATTCTGAAAGGGAATAAATCAACCATGGTTAACCGAGGAAGTTAAGATTGCATTAAACTGAAAGAAGAACATAGGATGTTTCATATATTCGTGATAAGACAGAGCATTGGGGAAGTTTCTAAAACCAACAAATGATGACCAAAAAAATACTAACGTGAGAGAAGATGAACGACAAACGTAAATGAACAAGTAATATAAAAAGAATCAGAAAGAGTTTCTTTAAATATATAACAAGAGAGAGGCTAAAGTGAACATAAGCTCCTGAGAGATCGAGACTGGGAATTAAAAGTGGGGAACCATAAAGTGGCAGAGGAGTGAAATAAATAGTCTGTGTCAGGACGGCTGAGTAGTCGAAGCTGCTGCGTTCAGGTCACAGACTCCTCTCGAGGCCTGGTTTCAAATTCCAGTCCTGACATTGATTAAGGGTGGCAGTGGCAGGAAATCATTGCAGGTGATATTTTGCATATAGCCAGAAAGAAAAGATCAGAACAGGGTAAATGCAGTCTTACCCAGTTAAACTATCCCTCCTTATCCTTCTCAACCTGTCCACACCTTTGACATGGTTGACTGCACTATCCTGCTCCAATACCTTCACACTGTCAGGTCAGTGTGCACAGCAGATGAAGATGTTAATGTACCTGACATCCTGGGAAAACTAAAGATGGATGAAGGGCTGGGCCTCAGTAAACAAGTGTAGAGAAGGCTGGAGTTCTCAATCATCTGCACCTCAAGCGGCAGCTCCTCCATCTCAATGTGTGTGGTGAGATCAGGCCATTCTGCTCAGTCAGGAACACCCAGACTGACGATAAGAGAGAGAGAGGCTATAATTGGAACCAAACAAGAAGGGAGATTCAGTCAGAGGAACCAAGCCCCACCCCCAAAACAGAGCACAGGATGATTCCAGGATCTAACCGTGGCCTCTGCAAAGTGAGTTGCTCTAACCGGGAATGGCACTGAGCCCCACACATCGAGCACAGGAAGATCCCAGTCTCTGTGCTGATTGGCCTGACTCCAGGGAGTTTGCAGTGCCGCCACTGCTGAGACTGGGGAACTGCAGCGTGACATGTTTACACAGGAAGCTGCCATTGAAACCCTGAGCTGCGGATTTATGGAATCCTACAGCGTAGAAGGCGGTCATTCGGCCCATCGAGTCCGCACCAACCACAATCCCACCCAGGTCCTATCTCCAGAACCCCATGCATTTACCCTAGCTGATCTCCCGGACACTCAGGGGCAATTTGGCACGGCCAATCCACCGAACCCACACATCTTTGAACTGTGGGAGGAAACCGGAGGAAACCCACGGGGAGAACGTGCAGACTCCGCATAGTCAGTGACCCAAACCGTAATCGAACTAGGGTCCCTAACCACGGTGCCGCCCTATTCACAGCCAGGCAGGATGGGATTCCCGCTGCCGAAACCCTGCTCCCATCCGGAGCTCCGCCGCGGGCTCAGAATCCGGGCCCGGGGACTGAAGCCACTGACGGGACATTTGCTGCCGCTCCGCGCGGTGTCTGATGGGCCCGGGGTAAATCCCCGCCAACGGCCTGTGACCGGCAGCTGGGAAAACCAATCGGAAATTGCCGCATCGCGGTTATCCAATGGCCGCTCTGCGCCCACTGAGTGACAGCTGCTTTATCCAATCCGTGATCTCCATAGTCAGAAGTTCGAGACCATTGAAAATGACGCTCTAATTGTACCCAATCGCAGATCGCGTTGCTAACAACGCACGCCCCCAATGAGATGGACATCTTCTCTCGCCAATCGGAACGCACTGTCCAATCGGAATGTGCCGCTCGTGCGCGACTCGTGCAGCGTCACTCCCAGCCCAGCGTCATTGCGTCATTCAATTCGATCCGGAGCTGAAACCAATGAGAAATCAAAGAATTTGTGGCCGAAATAATCCTTAAAGTGGAACCGCTCACAGAATTATGGTTGTTCAATTATAATTCTTTGATGGCAGTTAAAGCGGCAAAAGGACTGCGTAAAGTCAGAGGATGCAAAAGCTGAACCCCGCGGGAAAGGAAGGAGGAAATAAATGAAGGGAACAGGTGACAAAAAAGAACTGGGAGGAAGGCAAGCAAGAAGCAGCGGCGTTGAGAGAGGGAATTCCAGAGCTGATCCAGAGAGCTGAAAGTGCGACCATCACTGGTGGAGTGAACCAAGATGTGGAGATGCCGGCGTTGGACTGGGGTGAACACAGTAAGCAGTCTTACAACACCAGGTTAAAGTCCAACACGTTTATTTGGTAGCAAATACCATAAGCTTTCGGAGCACTGCTCCTTCGTCAGATCTGACGAAGCTTATGGTATTTGCTACCAAATAAACCTGTTGGACTTTAACCTGGTGTTGTGAGACTTCTTACGGAGTGAACCAAATCAGGGATGCTCACGAGGGCAGAATCAGAGGAGCTCAGATCTCTCAGAGGATTGTTAGGCTGAAGGTGATGAAAGGGAGGAAGAGCTGAGGACATGGAGGGTTTGGAAACACGGATAAGAATATTAAAATTTAGACATTGTTTAACCGCGGGTCAGTGTTTGTCACTGAGCACTGAGTTGATGCATCAACGGTATTTGGAGTAAATTCAGATTTAATGATGAGAACTCAATTTGCAGCTTTCTGGACACAGCAGCACAATAAATCGCATCAGAAGTGGACTAAATGGCCCCTCAAGCCTGCTGCTCCATGCAATAGGATTATGTTTTAGATTCCCAAACCACAGAATCTTAACAAAGCAGTAACAGCCCATTTGGCCTGTCAAGTCTACACTCCCGTATTGAAAATTGCACGCTGTCCAATCCCACTCTACCATCTCATAGCCCCAGAGACCCGGGTTGAGTCCTGGCCTTTGCTGACTGTGCAGATTTTGCACATTCTCCCCCATGAGTTTCGTCTGGGTGCTCTGGTTCACTTCCATGGTTCAAAGATGTGCAGGTTAGGTGTATTGGCCATGTTAAATGTTCCTTTAATTTCCAAAGATATGTAAATTAGGCTCTGAATCGTTGCAGTTTTTACACTTACTTTGAAATCTTCTCCTCGTTCTTGATGAACTCATGACTGGAACATGAAAATCTCTATCAATGAATCCCTACATTGCAAAAGATGGCCATTCGGCCCATTGAGTCAGCACTGATTCTCTGACCTGTCCACATAACCTCACATATTTACCCTGTTAACCCTCCTAATCTAAACATACTGGGAGACATAAGGGTAAATTTAGCATGGTAAATCCACTTACCCTATCAATGGAGTGTGGGAGGAAACCAGAGCACCCGGAGGAAAGCCACGTGGACACAGAGAAAATTTGGAAAATACGTAAGTCACTCAAGGCCTGAATTGAACCCGACTCCCTGTCATTCTGCAGCAGCAGTGCGAAAGCCACCCTTCTTTCTCTTCCAAAAGACCATATGACATAGGAACAGAATGAGGCCACTCAGCCCATCGAGACTGCTCTGCCATTTTTCTCATTCCCATTCTCTTGTCTTTTCCCCATAACCCCTAATCCCTTTATTCATCAAGAATCTATCCATCTCTGTCTTAGAAACACTCAATGACCTGGCCTCCACAGCCTTTTGCGACAAAGATTTCCACAGATTCGCCACTCTCTGGCTGAAGAAATTCCTCCTCCTCTGTTTTAAAGGATCGTCCCTTTAGTCTGGGGTTGTGCCCTCTGGTTCTAGTTTTTCCTACAAGTGGAAAAATCCTCTCTGTGTCCACTCTAACCAGGCCTCGCAATGTCCTCTAAGCTTCAGAAAGATCCCACTCATCCTTGTGAATTCCAACGAGTACAGACCCAGAGTCCTCAAACATTCTTCATACAACAAGCTCTTAATTCCATGGATCATTCTTGTGAACCTCCTCTGGACCTTTTCCAAGGCCAACACATCCTTCCTTAGATAAGGGGCCCAAACTGCTCACATTACTCCAAATGGGGTCTGACCAGAGTCTTTGCCAGCCTCAGAAGTACATCCGTGCTCTTGTATTCTGACCCTCTCGACATTGCATTTCCCTTCCTAACTGCCGACTGAACCTGCACGTTTGCCTTAAGAGAATCTTGAACAAGGACTCCCAAGTCCGTTTGTGCTTCTGAGTTCCTGAGCATTTCACAATTTAGAAAATAATCTACACCTCCATTCCTCCTTCCAAACTGCATAACCTCACACTTTTCCACATTGTATTCCATCTGCCACTTCTCTGCCCACTCTCCCAGCCTATACAAATCCTTCTGCAGCACACCTGCTTCCTCAATGCTACCTGTACCTCTACAGGTCCTCACAGGCTTCTTCCTGTAAGGAAAAATACCCAACTTCTCAATCGATCATCATTGCTACAAACCTTTATCAATGGAATCATTCATGTGAATATCCTTTGCACTCCCTCCAAACTTCGACAAGTGTGGTGCCCAGCACTGGACTCAGTGCTCCAGGTGAGGCCTGTCTAGTGTATTTAAAAGCTCAACATGATCTTCTTATTCGTCTATTTAATCCTCCAATAAAATGTAGGATGCCATTTGCTTTATTAACTGCTCTCCCAACATGCTCAGCCACCTTTAATGACTTTTGTACTTAGAAACCGAGATCCCTTTTTTTCTGCATTTCCTTAAGAGTTTCTCCATTTATTTCTCCACAATCTGAAAATGAATCAACTCACACTTCTCAGCATTGAACTTCATCTAGTTAGGTGATTGACCCGCACAGGTGCCCGACTGTGGCAAATTGGGGAATTTCACAGTAACTTCATTGCAATGTTAATGTAAGCCTTACTTGTGACTAATAAACTTTCCTTTAACTTTACTTTTCTGTACTTTTACTTTATCTGCCACTCGTCTGCCCAGAGGACAGCAATGGAAGCGTTCACTCAGCATCTACACATTGTTCTGAGCTCTAGGATCTCTCAGCCTAATTCACTCGGCCTTTCAACATGGAACAACCTCCTCATTCCGGGGGGCAATCCAGTGAACCTTCTCTGTACCGCCTCTAATGCAAGCTTATCTTTTCTCAAATGTGGATACCATAGCTGTTCACAGCATTGCAAATGTGGTCTCCATAAACTCCTGTACAATTGTAGCAAGACACTTTTCTTCATCTACTCCAATTAACTTGCAATAAAAACAAACATGCCATTTGCTTTTGTGATTGCTTTAATGAATAATCCAGATTGTGCTCCGAATTCTCCTCAACATTTTAAATCCGTCACATTTCAACCCCTCCTCAGCTCTGAAGAAGAGTCATAGGCACTGGAAGCATTAACTCTGTTTCTCTCCCGATAGATGCTGCCAGACCTGCTGAGGTTTCTAGCATTTTCTGTTTTATTTCAAATTCCGTCTCTCTGCCATCCTCACCTCCTTGTAGAAACATATTTGTAATTTTTTAACTCTCCCATTCGACTTAGGCCACCAGCTGTCTTGTCATTTAATCATTGCTGCACTTCTCCTTGTTCAGCAAAGACAAGAGAACAGTTCGCACTCGATTCAGTGATGAGAGATGAATGAGAAATGATGTGAGGAGTTGTGACAGAAAATCAACATCTCCGACTTCTCCCTGTAATCCTGCACATTCTTCCTTTTCGGACAACAGTCTAGTTCCCTGAGGACGTTTCAATTGAATCTGTATCCACCACACTCTCCAACAGTGCATTCCACACTTTAAACACTCACTGTGTGAAAAATGTTTTCCTCGTGTTCCTATTCCTTCCTTTGCTCATGATGTTCATTCAATCTGTTCCCTCTCATTCTTCATCATTCCACGAATGGGAACAGTTTGTCCCTATCCACTCTGTCCAGACGTCTCATAACTTTTAATACCTGTAAGTGGAACCCCTGATGGGGTGGTAAGATTTTTAAACCAGTCGACATTAAGGCATTGATAAAACTAGCAGCGTTCAGTTAAATGACTTTTAAATACATTTATGAGCTAACAAGAAGCAATGTGAGATGCAGTAATTGATTCAACCGAGTAATTATGATTGTAAAACACACATGCTGATATTTTGAATGGATTATTATTGACTTTAAGGAAGTTAACAGTTGGCAGTAAACCAATCTCGAAACATTAGCTCATTTCACTCCTTACAGATGCTGCCTGACCGGCAGAGATTTTCCAGTATTTTCTCTTTTGGTTTCAGATGACTGCACCCGCAGTAATTTGCTATTATTTTAGAGTTGTACTGTTGCACCTCATTTAGAGTTGTAGGACTGAGAAACTCACGAATGAAATTGATTCGATACTTTGGAACTGTTTTCCTTTTACTTTTCATTGTCTCTCTATAATTTTCCCACCAGAATGAATCACTTCACAATTCTCAGCGTTGAATTTCATCTATAAATTGTCCACTCATTCCGTCAACTAGTCCATGTCCTTTTTGAAGTTTCACACTTTCCTTCTCACAGTTCACAATGCTTCCAAGTTTCACATTATCCAAAAGTTCTGAAATTGTGCCCTGTGCACCATTAGCTCTGTCACTAATAGATCCTGGTGCATGTTCACAGTGCCTACACCTTGTGTGCATACCAAACTGTTTTGGGGCTTATAACAGAAAAGAGGAGCCAATGCAGATACCTGTCTGCATATTCCACGTAAATGTTGCAGAATTGTAGTCAAGTGGTTTTGTTATCATTGTTAATAGGAAGTAGCAGAGAATGGTTTTGATCCATCGACCTCTGAGCTATGGGCCCAGCACGCTTCAACTGCCCCACTTCTGCTACGTCAAGTCCAGCTTCACCTACCCCACCCCACCGCCTCCGCCCCTCCCCCCTGCTCCCCCTCACTCCTCCCCCTCCCTCCTCCCCTCCCCCCTCCTCCCCCTCCCCGTCCCCCCTCCTCCCCTTCCCCCTCCCCCTCACCCTCCCCTGTCCCCCTCCCCCCGCTCCCCCTCACTTCTCGCCCTCCCTCCTCCCCCTCCCTCCTCCCCCTCCTCCCCCTCCCTCCCTCCTTCCCTCCCCCTCCCCTCCCCTCCCTGTCCCCCTCCCCTCCCCCTCCCTGTCCCCCTCCCCCTCCCTGTCCCCCTCCCCCTCCCTCTCCCCCTCCCCCTCCCCATCCCCCTCCCCCTCCCTCTCCCCCTCCCCCTCCCTCTCCCTCTCCCCCTCCCCCTCCCTCTCCCTCTCCCCCTCCCCCTCCCCCTCCCTCTCCCCCTTCCTCTTCCCCTTCCCCCCTCCCCGTCCCCTTCCCCCTCCTCCCTCCCCCCTTTCCGCCTCCCCCTCCCTCTCCCCCTCCCTCTCCTCCCCATCTCCGCTGCCTTTCAATGTAGCCAGTCAGATATTAACTTCCACGTTGTAGTTTAACACCAGCACCAGTGTCAGGAGGCTCAGTCTGGACACAAAAGTCCACTGCATAGCACCAAGACTGAAGGGACAGAGAAATACACGCACGAAAACAGCAAAAGAGGTTGTTTGTACACCTGTATGGACGGTCACGGAATTGATCACTGATGTTTTAAATGCGTTTTCTCGTGTAAATATGTTTGTAAATATAATTCCTGCTGTGTAACTGTGCTCTATGTTGTTCAAAGATTTTCACTGTTGTTGTGCAAAGTATTTCACTCTTTTTCCTGCTGTGCTCTATGACTTAGAGGTTTACAGCATGGAAACAGCCCCATCGGCCCAACTTGTCCATGCCGTCGAGTTTTTTTACCACCGAGCTATTCCCATTGCTCATGTTTGCCCCATATCCCTCCACACCCACCTTACCCATGTAACTGTCTCAATTGTTGTTGAGAGATGATTTCTGCTGTTGCGCAAAATGCTCCCCTGTTGTTGTAAATGTGTTTCAGGCTGTGTAAATGTTTTTTTTCTGTTCTTTTAATATGTCCCCTGCTCTGCAAACGTGTTCTCTATTGTGTAAGAAGATTCTCCATGAAGATGTTTCTGTCAGTAAATTTTTGTATGTTGTGTTAAGATTTTCCCTGTTTAGTGTAAAACTCTTGCATATAAAAGTGATTCACTGCAGATCGAGGTTTTTTGGGGAAAAGAGAAGCCGATGTAAATACCTGTCTGCATCCTGCACCGAAAAGTCACAAACGTTGTTTCAAGTCGTTTCATTATCAGTGATAATAGGAATAGCAAAGGATGGTTTCGATCCATCGACTTCTGGGTTATGGGCCCAGCACGCTTCCGCTGCGCCACTCTGCTACGCCAAAGGCTACCTGTCTATCAATGTAGTCAGGCAGATTTTCGCCCCTGTATCGTTTAATACTAGTTCCAGTGTCAGGAGGCTCAGCCCCTGCATCACACCCAGAATACAACAGAGAAAAACACACAATAGCAGTAAGGTAAATTGTCTGGACATATAACGACAGACAAAGGTGATGGGAAACCGCATGACACGGAATCTAGCACTATATTTCAAGGAATTTTCTGTTGCAAATACATGTTTGCAAATATATTTCCTCCTGTGTAACTGTGCTCTCTGTTGTTGAGAAGTGTTTTCTGCTGTTGTGCAAAATGCTTCCCTGATGCTGTCAATGTCTTTCTGATTGTTTAAATACGGTCCATCTTGTGTAATTTTAAAAAAATGCTTTGTTAATATATGCCCTGCTCTGTAAATTATCTGGTCTCATGATGTTCCATATTGGGTTAAAATGTCGCATGTTGTGTGAAGATGTTTTCTGTTCTTGTATAAAACACTGGTTAAACTGCAACTGGATAAAGATCGCCCAATTTCGACTACATTTTACCCTCTGTTAGTGAATGTGATTTGCGGATTCATATTGTATCCCACACGGGCACGTGAGTGAGATTTGTTCTGTATCTGTCTGTCTCCAGTTGTAGTTGCGAGTTTTTTTTTGTTTTATTCATTTCGAGAGGGCATCACTGACGAGGCCAGCATTCATTGCCAATCTCTAACTGACCTTAAGAAGGTGGTGGTTTGCTGCTTTATTGAACTGCTGCAGTCCCTGAGGTGTCGGTACAGCCACAGTGCTGTTAGCCAAACAGTCATTGAGGATTTTGCCACTGCGACAGTGAAGGAACCGCAATGTATTTCCAAGTCAGGACGGTGAGTGCCTTGAGGGGGAGTTTGCAGTGCTGGTATTCCCATGTATTTACTGCTGCTGTCCTTCGAGATGGTAGAGGTGGTGGGTTGGTGGGTGCAGTCTAAGAAGAGGAGATGAAGAAATATTGTTCCCATTGCCAGAGGAGAGAAGGATGATTTTTAATGTGCTGAGTGTTTAGAACCTGGAATGCACTGCCTGGGGGGTTGGTCGAGGCAGCATCAAATCCGGGTTGTCAAGGGAGAATGGGATCAGCACCTGAAGTGAAAGGATTTCCAGGGTTTTGAGGCAAGGACTTGGAAAGGGATGAGCTGAGATGTTCTTGTACAGCCCAGCATGCAGGCAAAGGGCCGAATGCTCTCCCTCTCTCTGTTGTATCCATTCTAAGATTCTATATGTATGATGTTGGACTCATTCTGTATCGCTCTCTCTCTATCTGAGAAACTTAGCAAATCTGTACATTTTCTACCCGGAAGATACCTAATTGAAACTGGGCCTTTTGTTCTAATTAGTATATGATTCCACACGGTCCTCTACTCAAAATCTTCAACGGAACATCATCTGCTTATCTCTGAAATTCATTCTCCAACGTCTCATTACCTCGATTGCCCTTTAGTACATCTGTGCTAGTCGATTCAAATGCTTTAGGTAATACCAAATTCGAAGTTATAGAACAAAGAAAATTACAGCACAGGAAGAGGCCCTTCAGCCCTCCAAGCCTGCACCGACCATGCTGCCCGACTGAACCAAAATCCCCTACCCTTCCAGGGACCATATCCCTCTATTCCCATCCTATTCATGTATTTGTCAAGACACCCCTTAAAAGTCACTACCATATCCGCTTCCACTACCTCCCTCGGCAATGAGTTCCAGGCACCCATTACTCTCTGTGTAAAAAAAGCTGCCTCGTGCATCTCACCTTGCCCCTCGCATCTTAAACCTGTGCCCCATAGTAATTGACTGTCCCACCCTGAGAAAAAGCTTCTGACTATCCACTCTATCCATGCCTCTCATAATCTTGTAGACTTCTATCAGGTCGCCCCTCAACCTCCGTCGTTCTAGTGAGAACAAACCAAGTTTCTCCAACCTCTCCTCATAGCTAATGCCCTCCATACAAGGCAACATCCTGGTAAATCTTTTCTGTATCCTCTCCAAAGCCTCCACATCCTTCTGGTAGTATGGTGACCAGAATTGAACAAGTGCGGCCTAACTAAGGTTCCATAAAGCTGCAACATGACTTGCCAATTTTTAAACTCAATGCCCCGGCTGATGAAGGTAAGCATGCTGTATGCCTTCTTGACTACCTTCTCCACCTGCATTGCTACTTTCAGTGACCTGTGTACCTGATCCCTTTGTCTATCAATACTCATAAGGGTTCTGACATTTACTGTATATTTACTATCTGTATTAGACCTTCCAAAATGCATTACCTCACATTTGTCCGGATTAAACTCCATCTGCCATCTCTCGGCCCAAGTCTCCAACTGATCTATATCCTGCTGTATCCTCTGATTGTCCTCATTGCTCTCCGCAAATCCACCAACCTTTGTGTCGTCCGCAAACTTACTAATCAAACCAGTTACATTTTCCTCCAAATCATTTATATATATTACAAACAGCAAAGGTCACAACACTGATCCCTGAGGAACGCCACTTTCCACTGCTCCCCTCTGTCTTCTTTGACCAACTCCATGTCGGTCAACAGCGACAGTTAATGTGCATTTTATCCCGCGCTACTACAGTTCTGTGTTGCGGCCAGTGGATGTCAGCACACTCTGGTAGACTGAAGTTCAGACATCAGAGAGGGACACAACAGACAAGAATTGTTCACATTATATTGAACCCGGGACGGAGGAATTTAGAAATACTAAATCTGTTGGCCGTATCTTTTTGAAATCTACCAGTACGCTGCTTTCCTCTGTAATGAAATTAAATCATTTAAATTATAAAAATCAGTAAGGCTATGCTTTTTACGGAATGTATTAGTGCCGGTTGGCATTATGTTTTGAACGAAGTGGCATTTTGAATCACTGTTGTTTAGGATAGTAAGAATTGAATATCCAGCCTGCAGTCTGCATTGCACCTTTTGCTTGTACAGTGATCATTAAACATTTAGCACTCCCACTTTCCTATGTATCTTCATCCGACAACATTTCCCTGCTCCGTCTCACAAGGCAGTCAACGTCGCACCTCCACTTTGTCTTTTGCCCATGGGAGGCTTATCGTGCCCAGTCCCCATTGTGTTTCACTTTGCTCAGTTATATTGCCCAGATTGCATACAGTTCCAACTTTTCTATTCTCCATAAATAATAAATGAATAAATAGGACCATCCCTTGATTAAACGCTGTAAGCTTTTAGCGGATGAGTTTCATGAAGTGCTGTGTGTGATGCCCGCCTTTATGCTTCTGTACAAATTCAGTCAAAGGAAAATTATCCAAATGTATCTTCAATTCTCCTTCTCACTCACAAAGAACTGAATGGGTTATAGATACAATTTCAATTGCAGCTTTAAAAGATAGAGAATGGATTTACAAATTTAAAATCCAAGGGCGACATCAATGCCTGGAGTGGTTTTCAGGCTGTGGCCACTAGAATAACAATGCGCATTGTCAATTTGGATTATTCAAAATCATAGAATGGCCCATCCATTGTGGATGAAAGGAAACTTTAAACTGTGCAGCTGTGCTGTGCTTCAGGAATTTTTTTTCCAGAAATCTTCATTAATCAAAATGTTTGCCTCATCCGCTGAGCACTTCCAGCATTTTCTGTTTTTGTTTCAGATTTCCAGCTTCCAGCTTTGCGTTGTGTTCTGTGCAGATGTTTTACTGGAACAGGGAACAGGTTCTGATCAGCCCTGTGGCAGATAGAGTAGAGTGTGTCTCCCGACTATCAAGCCTGCGAGATTTGACTCCAAGCTGTACAGGAGAATGAGGAAGAGAGAGAGGGAGGATCATTCTGTGATGGACACATTTCCTGTATAAAGGTGTGTATTTCCACAACTGTCTCAACAGACATAAGATGTTCCAACACGAGTTGCAATCAATGAAGTTCCTCTGAACAGTTCTTGACGTTTTAACTCCGAGATTGGTGAAAATACGAATCGTTTCTACGTTGTCAAAAATCCATATATGGACAAGTAAAGTAAACTTCCGTCACGCAGCTCTGTGGCGCAATGGAAAGCGCGTTGGGCTTCCACATGATAGCAAGTTAGCCATTCAAAGGTTGTGGTTTCGAGACCCACCAGCGTTGGATTTTGGGTCAGATTAGTGGCAAACAGTTAGCTGCTTCAATGATGTGATTCAGCTTCGGCACCGACATTTCCTGCTCTGCCAACTCTCCACGCTGTTTCTGTTGCCTCGGCTCCCAGGGAAACCACTAACTCGAGAATAAATCACAAACCCCGGGGGCTTTCTTTCAGTTTGATACAACGTTCGCTGGTTGGGTTAGAAATAGTATCATCTTTTTCAATTAGATATTTCACTTCTTTTGAAAGATAAAGAGGATTAAAGAACACACACACACAACAACAACTTACAAATAACTACAATCAATAAATGAATATCAGTGCCCTGCAACCTGGTGGTGTTATTCTGGTGTGTCTGCTGCGCTTGTCCTTCCAGGCTGTCGTAGTCATTGGTTTGGAAGCTGCTGGCAAAGGAGCCTTGCTGAGCTGCTGCAGTGCATCGTGTCGACGGTGCGCACTGCTGTAGTGGAGGGAGTGAATTTTTATGCGTGGGAAGCGAATGAAGTGGGATGATTTGTCCTGGATGGTGCTCAACTTCTGTAGTGCTGTTCAAGCTGCATTCACCCAGGCAAGATATCTCAGGAAACCAAGTGCTCCTGTTTACTCCCACAGTCCAAAGATGAGCAAGTTGGGTGGATTGGCCATGCTAGATTGCCCCTTGATCCCGAAGGTGTTTGTATAGGTAGATTAGCGGGGTGGATGCGTGGCGACACGGGGATAGGTCTGTATGCAATTCTCTGTTGGAGAGTTGGTACAGACTCGATGGGCAGAATGGTCTCCTTCAGCACTGTTGGGATTGTATGATTGTAAGGCCATTCGACTGTGTTAGAAATTCCCTGAGAAAAAAAAATGAAAAGTTGTATTTGTAGAATTTACAGCATTGGCTTTATTGAAGATTATTTTTTTCTGCAAGATGATGAAAATACCTGATCGAGTAAATAAATATTAGACTATATTTGTGGGCAGTCTCGAAATATGTTTTTGTTTCATCTTTGTAGACCATCCACTGTAAAGGTAAAGACAATATCGACGAGCAAGGATGGGACATTGCGACTTGCACAATTGCACTGATCACTTGAAAGGACTCAAGGCTCTCGCTGGGATTTGAAACTGAGATCTCCTATTTACTAGGCTTGTGCATTGTTCTATTTGCTCAAGTCAACAAAGACCCAATTCCCGCCCTACGGGTTCCTTGCAAGAAGGTGCTAAGATTGAGAGGTCTGAGTAACGTGAACTATGCTATTGGAGGCTTTCATCCTGGCAACAGGAATATTTCTCCACAGCTGCTTTCGGAGCTGCTGAATATTTCCAGCATTTCCTGTTTCAGATTTTGTGCCTTCATTACAGGAGTTAATTTACTGACAACCCAAAAGTTGTCTCTTGGACACAGCACCAGACAGAGCTTTTCTGTGATGTTCACACAGACAAGTTCACCCTTCACTTTCCGACACACGTACTTCAAAATCGGCTGTTTTCACACTGAGCACCCTGCAGCATTGCCTTCAAACCTCAACCAACCCTCCACCTGCACACCAGAGTCTCAGTGGTACAAGTGTATCGGAGGAATTCACAAAGACAAGGGATCACCGTGTTTATGAGGGAATATAAAGGATTAATCCATACTCACAAACAGGCTGACTATGTGAGAATCTCTCTCTTTCTCTCTCTCTCTCTCTCTCACACACACACACTCACACCGCCATGGCAGTTGGTGAAATTTGACATCAATAAAAAACATCTGGAATTAAAAGTCCAATGACCACGAATCGATTTTCATAAAATAACACAGCTGGTTCACTAATGTCCTTTAAGAAATGATTTTTTTTTTACCTGGTCTGGACCGACATGTGGCCCCCGACCAACAGCAATGTGGTTGACTCTAAGCTGCCCTCTGAGGTCACCTATCAAGCTGCTCAGTTCAAGGAAGCAGAGTGGCGCAGCGGAAGCGTGCAGGGCTCATAACCCAGAGGTCGATGGATCAAAACCATCCTCTGCTATCATGTAATCACTCCATCAAAAAGACGTATTCTGCTGCTGCCCAAAAGCAAATCAGGGTTTTCTTTGCAGTTCATTTGCTTCTTGATTTTCATTAACGAGTAGCACAGCGTATTTGTCTCAGTTGGCTAAACAGTTTATTCAGCCAGCAGCGCGGGATCAATTCCAGTATCGGTTGAGATTGTTCATGAAGGCCCCACCTTCTCAGCCTTGCTCCTCGCCTGAGATGTGACTCCTCTGGTTAAATCACCACCGGTCAGCTCTCCCCATTGATGCCTCCCAGATACAACTGGGACTGTGGACCTTGCTTTAATTTTACAAACAATGGACGAATCATATCTCTGACACATTGTTCAAATATGAAAGTGTGCAAAAAAGTAAACTGAGCATGCGAAACGGAAGCATCCCTAAAATTTCAATTCTATCACAGTTGTATCATTTCAGGAACAATTGGAAACAACCAAAATCCAAAGACCAACGCAGAAAAGCTCCGTGATTCGAACACGCAGCTCTTTACTCTGAAGTTAGACGCTCTCCCGTTGCGCCACGTTTTACATCAGGGTCATGTTCGATGAATTCAAAACCAAACAGGGACCAGAGAGGTAAACTGCCCCTCTCTTTACTTTCTCTGAATTTACATCAAATGGAAAAGTAACAGCGAATCAAGATTAACGAGAAAGCAGAAAGGCAACATTTTCCTGCGGGAGAAATATGTTCTTTCTTCCGGATGTTAAAACACTAAAAATGGATTGCGGAGTGACCATTTCATGGCCGAGTGGTTAACGCTGCTAATCCATTGTGCTCTGCACGCGTGGGTTCGAATCCCATCCTCGTCGGTGGTGCATTTGTTCTGTATCCTTATTGCCGATGAACTAATGATTCGTTCAGTGTTTTGAGCTTCACAGAACCAAGATGAAGTTTGGATACACGGGCTTGAGGGGTAAAGAGTCCAGAACAATTCCACATTCCCATATTTCTAATCAGATGAGAAACTCGATTAAAATCAGGACACCAGTTTTGGAGAGGAGTTTGCCACCAGGGAAACCTGAGGTTTCAGACACTCCAAAGCAGACGCCAGCTTCATTTGCGGCCCGAATGGGAGATTTTGTCTTTCTGGAATAGGCAGCTCAGCCATGAAAATTAGCACCGTATTAGCAGGATTGGCCATGCTAAATAGTCCCTTAATGTCAGAGGGATTAGCACGGTAAATATGTGGGGTTACGAGGATACAGGCTGGGTGGGATTGTTGTCGGTGCAGGCCCGATGGACCGAATGTTCTCCTTCTGCCCTGCAGGGATTCTCATGAAGTTCGAGGCGGCAGTTTCACTACTCTGAGAGCATTGACACAACCGTTCCTAATTTAGACCATAAGACCATAAGACATAGGAGCGGAAGAAAGGCCATTCGGCCCATCGAGTCCACTCCACCATTCAATCATGGTTGATTTCAACTCCATTTACCCGCTCTCTCCCCATAGCCCTTAATTCCTCGAGAAATCAAGAATTTATCAATTTCTGTCTTGAAGACGCTCAACGTCTCGGCCTCCACAGCCCGCTGTGGCAATGAATTCCACAGACCTACCACTCACTGGCTGAAGAAATTTCTCCTCATCTCTGTTCTAAAGTGACTCCCTTTTATTCTAAGGCTGTGCCCCCGCGTCCTAGTCTCCCCTGCTAATGGAAACAACTTCCCTACGTCCATCCTATCTAAGCCGTTCATTATCTTGTAAGTTTCTATTAGATCTCCTCTCAATCTCCTAAACTCCAATGAATATAATCCCACGATCCTCAGACGTTCATCGTATGTCAGGCCTACCATTCCTGGGATCATCCGTGTGAATCTCCGCTGGACCCGCTCCAGTGCCAGTATGTCCTTCCTGAGGTGTGGGGCCCAAAAGTGCTCACAGTACTCCAAATGGGGCCTAACCAGTGCTTTATAAAGCCTCAGAAGTACATCCCTGCTTTTGTATTCCAAGCCTTTTGAGATAAATGACAATATTACATTTGCTTTCTTAATTACGGACTCAACCTGCAAGTTTACCTCTAGAGAATCCTGGACTAGGACTCCCAAGTCCCTTTGCACTTTAGCATTATGAATTTTGTCACCGTTTAGAAAATAGTCCATGCCTCTATTCTTTTTTCCAAAGTGCAAGACCTCGCACTTGCCCACGTTGAATTTCATCAGCCACTTCTTGGACCACTCTCCTAAACTGTCTAAATCTTTCTGCAGCCTCCCCACCTCCTCAATACTACCTGCCCCTCCACCTATCTTTGTATCATCGGCAAACTTGGCCAGAATGCCCCCAGTCCCCAGTTAATATATAAAGAGAACAGCTGTGGCCCCAACACTGAACCCTGCGGGACACCACTTGTCACCGGTTGCCATTCTGAGAAAAAACCTTTTATCCCAACTCTCTGCCTTCTGTCTGACAGCCAATCGTCAATCCATGTTAGTACCTTGCCTCGAATACCATGGGCCCTTATTTTACTCAGCAGTCTCCCGTGAGGCACCTTGTCAAAGGCCTTTTAGAAGTCAAGATAGATAACATCCATTGGCTCTCCTTGGTCTAACCTATTTGTTATCTCTTCAAAGAACTCTAACAGGTTTGTCAGGCACGACCTCCCCTTACTAAATCCATGCTGACTTGTCCTAATCCGACCCTGCACTTCCAAGAATTTAGAAATCTCATCCTTAACGATGGATTCTAGAATTTTGCCAACAACTGAGGTTAGTCTAATTGGCCTATAATTTTCCATCTTTTTTCTTGTTCCCTTCTTGAACAGTGGGGTTATAACAGCGATTTTCCAATCCTCTGGGACTTTCCCTGACTCCAGTGACTTTTGAAAGATCATAACTAACGCCTCCACTATTTCTTCAGCTATCTCCTTTAGAACTCTAGGATGTAGCCCATCTGGGCCCGGAGATTTATCAATTTTCAGACCTTTAATTTTCCCTAGCACTTTCTCCTTTGTGATGGCAACCATATTCAACTCTGCCCCCTGACTTTCCTGAATTGTTGGGATATTACTCATGTCTTCTACTGTGAAGACTGACGCAAAGTACTTATTAAGTTCCTCAGCTATTTCCTTGTCTCCCATCACGAGATTACCAGCGTCATTTTGGAGCGGCCCAATGTCTACTTTTGCCTCCCGTTTGTTTTTAATGTATTTAAAGAAACTTTTACTATCATTCCTAATGTTACTGGCTAGCCTACCTTCATATTTGATCCTCTCCTTCCTTATTTCTCTCTTTGTTATCCTCTGTTTCTTCAAACTTTACCTAAAAAGCCGACTTCGATGAGATTCTGACCCACAACGTCTGAATATCTCACCAGACAACATTCTCTCTTCCACCTTCTTCCATCGGGAAAAAGATACAACAGTCTGGGGTCACCTACCAACCGACTGAAGAACAGCTTCTGCCCTGCTGCCTCTGAATGGACCTCCCTTGCATTACGTTGATCTTTCTCGACACCCTAGCTATGATTGTAACACTACATTCTGCATTCTCATCTTTCCTTCTCTATGAACGGTATGCTTTGTCTCTACAGCGCACAAGAAAAATACTTTTTCACTGTATATTAATACATGCGACAATAATAAATCAAATCAAATTAAATAAAACAATGATGAGAAGTCCTACATGCCACTCTTTGCGCCACATCCGCAGCTGCAGCGCTCCTACTGCAACAAAGAGCGCTCAGAGTAGAAAGTGCATCTTCATAGAAATCATAGAAACCCTACAGTGCAGAAGGAGGCCATTCGGCCCATCGAGTCTGCACCGACCACAATCCCACCCAGGCCCTACCCCCACATATTTACCCGCTAATCCCACTAACCTACGCATCTCAGGACTCTAAGGGGCAATTTTTAACCTGGCCAATCAACCTAACCCGCACATCTTTGGACTTCTTGCTGAAATAATTGGCCAATTCCAATTGGTTTCAGTTCAACATTTAGGCAAACGAGCAAATAAACATGACACGTCGCGAAAGGGAAAGGGTATCGTGGGAAAATAAATACAAGAATCAAAGTGCATCAAACGTGACTGCCGTCAAACTGAACAGAACCAGACATCCATTATGCAAATGCTCCCAGTGCCACAAGAGAAGTCCTTTCTTCAACTAAGTGTTTGTATAGTTTTATGTGTTGTTCTTGCACTGACAGGTAACAGTAAATCACAACCACAACAACCAGTAACAGCCAGTTAAATGATCACCCCGCACTCGCTGATAATGCAGTTTCTATCGTAGTCATGATGTGGAGATGCCGGCGTTGGACTGGTTAACCTGCCGGCGTTAACCTGGTGTTGTTAAACTTCTCACAATGCAGTTTCTGACAGTGACAGACAGTTTCTGACCATCCTCCGATTGGACCTGGAGGAAACCAGATTCACTGTCAGAGCTGAACTTTCTTACAGAGTGGGTGGCAGAACCAGGTGAGCGATGGTGGTGGAGTGGTGACAGTGCGAGCATTTGATCTAGGGTCAGTTCCTGGCCATCACGGTTCTGATGTCTTTAATTAGTTATCGCAGGTCATAACAGTAGCTGAGCACTCTTAAAATGAAATTCACTAAAAATCCTCACCATCACGATCTTTCTAATGGAAAATTCAACTTCAATTTACTTTGAGTGGACACTTTGTTCAATGAAAGAACAGGCCTCAAAATTGATCAATGAATTCCCAGTATGAAACAATAGTAAAAAGGTGGCGAAAACGAGACAAGCCAATTTCAGTTTCCGACGGGCACACCTGGTGCCTGATGAAATCAGCAACGAAGGTAGTTCCGTAATTATAACTAATGCGAATAACGGTCGCTGATGCAGCGCGAGCGATGGTGGAATAGTGGTGCGAGTAGCTGCTTTCCACGCAGGTGATATGGGTTCGATGCCCGGCTATCGCATTGATAATTTATTTAGAACCTTATCGGCGGCCTCTTGTATTTTAAAACGAGTGAACAAAATAGGGCGAACGCAACATTCGCCAGTAATAGAGATACTTTTGTTTTCATTTTCTCTTCGGACGTAATTAGTTTTCACTGAAAAATTAGTTAAATAGAAAAAAAAACAAATCACTGGCCTCATAAATGAATTCAGAGACAAAGATACAAAGTAAAAGTTCAGGAACAAATTTCAGCTCACACACTGTGCTCTGTCCAATCCTGGTACTGATGAAGTTAATATATGCACGTTACTGAGGTGGTTACATTAGTGCAGCAAATACGCAGCTGCGATGGCCGAGTGGTTAAGGCGTTGGATTCGAAATCCAGTGGGGTTTCCCCGCGCAGGTTCGAACCCTGCTCGCAGCGATTATGGTTGGAAATGTTTCATTCAGGCACGTGCAAAGTCGCCAATTTTTTCCCCAATGACGTCGGGGACCTGAGTGGAGGGTGATGCATGCAGCAGTTCCGCACAACCGTAGGATTCACTGGTTCACGGGCTCCGAAGACTGCCCTTTCTGCGGCCTTGTGGAGTTCGTGGACCATGTCTATGTTGTTTGTCTTAGGCTGCACTCCCTTTATGTTTTCCTAAAGAACCTTTTATTGATGTTTTGTTTGCACTTCAGTCCCACGCTCCTGATCTATGGACACCCGGTGCGGAGAGGGGAGGGTCGGGATGGCGACCTCCTCGTGAACCTGCTCCTGGGCCTGGCGAAACGCGCCATTTACCGGTCCAGGCAGCGGGCGATCGAGGGGGCCGTCCATCCTGACTGTCTGCCCCTCTACCGCGGCTACGTTCGCGGCCAGGTGGCCCTGGAGAGGGAGCATGCGGTGTCCACGGGCGGGGTTGACGCCTTCCGCGCCCGCTGGGCACCGCAGGGGTTGGGGTGCATTATCGATCCTAATAATCACATTTTAATTTGATGTTTTTAAGTTTCCTTTGTACTTTGATTTCTGTTCGGGCTGTTCCCCCTCCTTTTTGGGGAGCTGCCCCTTTTACTTTGTCCTGACTTAATTTGAGTTTGTTTATTTGGTTTGACCTAAAAAGAAGGCAACATCACTCAGCCAGAAGAATAATGGATCAATCTCGTTCTCTGTGATGGTGGTGGAAGCAGATACGATCAATGATTTCACAGAAATAGTTTATCCATAATAGCTGCAGTGTGTCTGATCTACCGGACACCCTGCAATAAGTCACCATGTTTTTTTGGAAAGCAGCGTCCTCCCTGTGACATGTAGCGTCGAGAGGGACGAGAGTATCAGCACATGGAAACAGCACCACGTTAAAGACATAGTTCATCATTATTTGGACAAAAATCAACATTGCTTCTTAACCACTGGTTTAAAACATGGAATTTCGTTCCCAAAATCACCATGAATTGATCAGGTGAAGTTTCCATCCTTTCCGATTGTATTAGATACATATTGTTCCATATGTTTCTTTCTGTGTCTCCGATTGTTTGTGTTTGCCTGTTGGCACCTGTGGCAATTTAACAAGTTCAATTTACCGCTCATTCTGTCCATATCAACCTTACATAAGGTAAAAATTATAGCATTTGTGTGATCTTGCGCTGCCTCAAAAATACTGTGTCAGAATATTAACTCATTCGTGGTCGATACTTATTACTGAATTTAGCATGAATATTTCTCTTCTGGCTTCAAAGCATCGTTGAGGGCAGGAGACATTAAATGACAAAGGAGTTGCTGGGATGAGGCTGAGATAAATGCACTCGTGCTGAAACTACAAATGTGCGTAAAATTCCAAGAAATGTACAAAATTGGGACAGAGATTACAATCTCAAAGTAATGCAACAATTTCAAAGAAGAATCATATAAACCCCGCAGTGCAGAAGGAGGCCGTTTCGCCCATCAAGCCTGCAGAGAGAACAACCCACCCAGTTCCCATCCCCGTAACCCCATGTATTTACCTTGCTTGTCCCCCTGACACGAAGGGACAATTATAACATGGCCAATCAACCTAAGGCACACATCTTTGGAGTTTGGGGGGAAACAGCAGCACCCAAAGGAAAACGACGAGGACACAGCAAGAACATGCAAACTGCACACAGACAGTCACCTGAGGCTGGAATTGAACCTGGGTCGCTGGCGCACTGAGGCAACAGTGTGCCCCCCAAACAGTGTGCCCACCTTCCTGCCTTAAGTTTGATTTTATTTGAATTTTGGTTTAATTTATTGTTGTTACCTGTATTAGTATCTTGTGAAAAATATTGTTTCTTGTATGCCATGCAGACAACGTATACCAATCATAGAAAAGGAAAGGAGAATGTCCAGTCATGGCTAGGATGTAGAAAAAGATTAGTTGAATGTAAGGTAGGTCTGTTCAAGAGTTTGATGGCAGCAGGAAAGAAGGTATTCCTGAGTGAGTTGATACGCGATCACAGACTTTTGCATCTTTTTTCCAACGGAAAGTCGAAGAGAGTATGTCGGGGGTTTGTGTGATCCTTGATTATGCTGGCTGCATTTCTGAGGCAGCGGGATGTGTAGACAGAGTCAATGGATGGGAGACTGGTGTGTGTGATGGACTGGGCTTCGTTCATGATCCTTTGTAGTTGCTTCCAGTCTTGGTTAGAGAAGGAGCCTCTGATGCAACCGGAAATAATGTGTTCTGTGGTGCATCTGTAAAGGTTGCTGAGAGTCGGAGTGGACATGCAGAATTTTCTTAGCCTGCTGAGAAAATAGAAGCGTTGGGGGGGGGGGGGGGGCTTTCCCTTGGCCTGGAGGGACCAGGACAGTTTGTTGGTAATCTGCACACCTAAAACCTTGAAGCTCTTGACCAAAATAAAATGGCAGATTGATAACGGCAGAAAATAAAGGGACAAAATAGAAAGTCTGTGATTGCGTAGAGTACAAGAGAGAAGAAATGCAGGAACTGGTGGTGCAAGGCTACCATGAATAGAAAGAGAACAAGTGAAGATATCAAAATAGTGCGTTCAGGAATTGTGCACTGAGCTTCATTGGAATATGAGAGAAGACGAAGGACAGAGAGATCAGAGTGAAAACAAGTGAAGAATTAAAAAGATAGTGGGCCAGAATTCTGAGCAGAAGTGGAGCCACAATTTTGGACTGAATGGAGAAATCCCAGAGGGTTAGTAATCGATCTTTGTTTGGTCTCCACAATCCAGAGCAGAGCATGATGTGAACAGCAAATACGATTAATTTGGGAGAAGAAATTGGCCTTTCATCTGGAAGTAATGTTAGAGGCGTTGGACATTGAGTACATTCGATCGGGGGTGGGGGGGGGGGGGGGGCGTGCGGGGGGCGGGGGGAGGCGGAATTGCTTTAATTGATAGGACATGGGCGAAGGTGTAAAGAGGAAAATCTCCACTCAGAAAATTGAAAGGACTGCAGAGGGGAGTGGAGTTCTAGTGGTGGCAACAATCTAGAGTTGGCAGAAATGACAAAGGATGATGCATTGAATGAGAAGAATATTGGGGAAGATGGTAAAGTGAAGTTTGGTTATTTATCAGTGTCCCAAGTAGGCAGACATTAACACTGCAATGAAGTTACGGTGAAAGTACCCTAGTCGCTGCACTTCAGCACCTGTTTGAGTACACTGAGGGAGAATTTAGCATGGCCAATGCACCGAACCAGCATATCTTTCGGACTGTTGGAGGAAACTGGAGCACCCAGAAGAAATTCATGCAGCCATAGGGAGAGCGTACTTACTTCAAACAGATAGTGACCTAAGCCAGCAATCGAACCCAGGTTCCTGGCGCTGTAAGGCAGCAGTGCTAATCATTGCACCACTGTGTCGCCGTGATGAAAAGGGGAAAACTTTCATCGTTTTAGACGGGAAGGGATGAGGGTGAAAACAGGGAAGTGGGACATAAAAGCTTGAAATCCCTGTCAACCTCAGTGAGAGCAGATCAACTGGTGAGGAAACAGGAAAATGGATTAGAATTGTTGGTGTGATAAGTTCCATATTCCGTCCTCACTGTTCAGATCCCTAAACACAAATTCCACATGTAAGATTGATTTCTATATTTCTTTTTTTGAACATGTTATTTTGCTTCACAAGCTGTCTGTCATGTTGGGCAGATTATTTATTTATGTATTATTTATTATTTGATTTATTATTGACATATGTATTAACATACAGTGAAAAATATTGTTTCTTGCGTGCTATACAGACAAAACATACCGTTCATAGAGAAAGAAACGAGAGAGTGCAGAATGTCGTGTTACAGTCGTAGCTTGGGTGTGGAGAAAGATCAACTGAATGCAAGGTAAGCCCATTCAAAAGGTTGATGGCAGCAGGGAAGAAGCTGTTCTTGAGTTGGTTGGTACTTGACCTCCGACTTCTGTATCTTTTTTTCGACGGAAGAAGATGGAATCGTCCAGGGTCCTGGGGTCCTTAATTATGCTGGCTGCTTTGCCGAGGCAGCGGGAAGTGCAGACAGAGCCAATGGATGGGAGGCTGGTTTGCGTGTTGGATTGGGCTATATTCATGACCTTTTGTAGTTCCTTGCGGTCTTGGGCAGAGCAGGAGCCATACCAAGCTGAGATATATCCAGAAATAATGATTTATTTGGTGCATCTGTAAAAGGTGGTGCGAGTCGTAGGTGACATGCCAAATTTCCTTCGTCTTCTGAGAAAGTAGAGGTATTGGTGGGCTTTCTTAACTGTCGTGTCGGCATGGGTGGACCAGGACAGGTTGTTGGTGATCTGGACACCTAAAAACTTGAAGCTCTCTATCCTTTCTACTTCGTCTCCGTTGATGTAGACATGTGCATGTTCTCCTTTACGCTTCCTGAAATAGATAACAATCTCTCATTTTGTTGACATTGAGGGAGAGATTATTGTTGCCGCACTAGTTCACCAGATTCTCTCTCTCATTCCTGTACTCTGTCTTATCATTGTTTGAGATCAGACCCACTACGGAAGTGTCGTCAGCAAACTTGAAAATCGAATTGGAGGGGAATTTCGCCACACAATCATAGGCGTATAAGGAGTATAGTAGGGGGCTGAGAACACAGCCCTGTGGGGCACCGGTTCCGAGGATGATCGTGGAGAAGGTATTATTGTCTATCCTTTGTTATTGTGGTCTGTAAGTTCGGAAGTTCAGGATCCAGTCACAGAGGAAGTGACTGCTTCGTGAAACTCTTCTGTTCAGTTAATAAACATCACTCGGATTTCACAGTCTCCTGTCATTTCAATTTTCAACCTTGCTTTATACTGATCTTTCCATCTCAGCCTCCTGCAATATTCCAATGAAAAGCTTAATGTAATTTCCAGGAACAGAAACTCATCTCTCAATGAAACATTTTACAGCCTTCCAGACGCAGCACTGAGTCAAACAATTTCAGACATTAAACTCAGCTCCATTTTGCTTCCAAAATTTCGTTGCAGGTTTTGGTTTTTACCCTCTTGTTTACTCTTGTTTTTGTTTTCACTTCCTTCTCAACACAAACTTGGTTTCTTTACCTCCCGTTTAGACTTACCCCAATAAATGTTTTGTCATTGAAGCATTGCTGTAATTCACTGTGTTTAGATGCAACAAGAGAACAGTTCACTCTCGAATCAGTGATGAGCGACGAATGAGAATTTATTAATGTTCTGACAGAAAATGAACATCTCCACCTTCTCCCTGTAATCCTGTACATTTGTCTTGTTCATGTAACAGCCTAATTCTTTTTAGAATGCTTCAATTGAACTTACCTCCATCACACTCTCCGGCAGTGCATTCCTCATATTAAGCATTCACTGTGTGAGAAAGGTTCTGTTTGTGTTTCTATTCCATCCTTTGCTAATGGTGTTACATCTGCTTTCTCATCATTGATCATTCCAAGATTAGTTATAGTTTGTCCCTATCCACTCCATCCAGACGATTCATGACATTTAATACCTCCATTAAATCTCCTTCAATTTTCACTTCTGCAAGGAGAACAATTCCAAAGTCTTTGATCCATTTCATTCGTGAAGTTCCTCATTCACAAACAATCTCATGAACCTTTTATGCACTCTCTCCACCTAAAGTGTGGCTTCCAAAACAGGCTGCAATACTCCAGCTGGATGTTTTAGTGTCTTACACCTTTTGAACATAACCTCCTTGCTCTTGTACTCTATGACCCTGTTAATAAAGGGTAGAATTCAATATGCTTTATTAAACGTATCTTAACTTGTCCTGACCTGTTCAGTGACATATATACATGCACAACCAGTTCCGTCTGCTCCTGCACCTCATTTTGAGTTGTACCCTTTAATTTATTTTGTCTCTATAATCTTCTCACCAGAATGAATCCCTTCAAAATTCTCTGCTTTAAATTCCACTGGCCTCTTTTCCATTCATTCGAACAACTTGGCTATGTCCTTTTTGAAGATTTGCACGATCCTCCTCACATTTCGCAACACTTCTAAGTTTCACATTATCCACAAATTCAGGAACTCTGCCCTGTACAACGTTACCCAAATCACTAATATATGCTGATGCATTTTCACAGTATTTCTAGCTTGTGTGCAGATACACGTGATTCACTGCAGATTGAGGCGTTTAACGAGAGAAATGAAGCGAATGTAAATATCTGTCTGCAAACTCCACGTAAAAGTCACAAATGCATTGGTGTTGATTTCAAGAGATTTTATTATCAGTATTAACAGAGGATGATTTTGATCCATCAACTTCTGGGTTGTGGGCCCAGCACGATTCCGCTGTACCACTCTGCTACAGCACTCTGAACTTTTGCTGCCCATTAATATAGCCAGATAAATATTCATTTCTGTATTGTTATTTAACCCCAACACCAGTATATCGTCCATAGTTGACCCTGAAAATGTGATGTGAGCTTCCCCCTTGAACTGCTGCAGTCCCTGAGGCGTAGGTACTGCCACAGTGCTCGTAACCTAATCGTGTTCGGGAGGTTGGTCCAGGATTTTGCGACATTGAACGTACGGTGACATTTTTCCAAGCCAGGACGGTGAGTGCCTTGGAGGACAACTTCTAGGTGCTGGTGTTCCCATGTATCTGCTGCCACTGACCTTATAGACGGTAGCAGTTCGTGGGTTTGATTGTGCTGTCCAAGAAGAGTAGATGAAGAAAAACTGTTCCCATTGGCAGAGTGGAGAAGGATGTTTTTTTAATGTGCTGAGAGATTAGGACCTGGAATGCACTGCCTGAGCGTGTGGCAGAGACAGCATCAAATCAGGATTGTCAAAGGGGAAAGGAATTAGCACCTGAAGAGAAATGATTTGCAGGTTTATGATACAATGTTTGGGAAAGAGACGAGATGAGTTGTTCTTGTACAGGACAGCACACAGACAAAGGGTGTAATGGTCTCTCTCTCTCTCTCTTTTGTATCTATTCTAAGATTCAACAGGTGCTGGACGTATTCTGTCTCCGGTACAACATAAGTGTGTGATATTCATTCTAAATCCAGCTGAGACACTTTGCAAATCTGTACTCATTCTACCCGGAAGATATCGAATTGAAATTGGGCCTTTCGATGCACTTAGTACATGATTCCGCACGATCCTCTGCTCAAATTTTTAATGTAACATCATCTGCTTATCTCTGAATTCCATTCTCCATCGTCTCATTACCTAGATTTCCCTTCAATACAGCTGAACTAATCGAGTCAACTGCTCCAGCCTATACCAAGTTCCAAATTATACCGACTGCATGGGAAAGTACGTTAATATTGAATTCTCTATTGGATTTAATGCTGATATCCAATCATTAATTCCTGTTTGATCTGACTCTGCAACACTGACAATTCATGGAGGTATCTTCCGCTCTGTTTCAGTTCTGGGTTGCGGCCAGTAGATGTCAGCACACTCTGGCAGACTAAAGTTTATGCTGTGGAGATGTTTGTGAACAGAACTCCCACTCACCTGCCGAAGGAGCAGCGCCCCGAAAGCTAGTGGCGTTTGCTACCAAATACACCTGTTGGACTTTAACCTGGTGTTGTTAGACTCCTGACTGAAGTTTAGACATTATCTGTTGTGACCCTATCAGTTGCCTAAATTTCAGCCTGCCGACAGTGTGCCGACATCTACTGGCCGCAACCCAGAACTGCAACAGAGCGGAAGAGATTTACATGAGTTGTCCCTGTTGCAGAGGCAGATCAAACAGGAATTAATGATTGGATGTCAGCATTAAATCCCATAGAGAATTCAATATTAATGTACTTTCCCATGTAGTCGGTTTAATTTGGAACTTGTTATATTGAATGATATTGAACCTGGGACGGAGGAATTTAGGAATACTAAATGCATTGGCCTTATCATTTCCAAATTTATCAATAGGCTGCTTTCCCCTGTATTCACCATTTCAATCCCGAAAAATCAGCAAAGGCTATGCTTTTTAAGTGAAAATGTTAGTACCGGCAGGCATTTTATTTTGAACCAAGTGGCATTTTGAATCATTGCTGTTTAGCATAGTTGGAATTTCATTAAGCAACAGCTTAATTATTAGTGCAAACCTATTAAAACATCGGACACAGTAAACTTTACTTCCCTTTGATTGGGGATGGTATATAGAGAGAAACTTTATTTTCTTGATTTATATTACTGACCTATATCTTGGTGTATAGATTTCAATCTCAAAATTTGCCAATGATGGAAGACTTGGAATATAATGAACTTGAGTGAGAAGAGTATTGCACGACTTCAAGAAGATATAGACAGGCATTTGGAATGGGCAGACACATGGCACATGACATTTAATTTGAGGATTTTCACAGTAATTTCATTGCAGTGTTAATGTCAGCCTACTTGTGACTAATAAATAAACTTTAATTTATGTAACAAGTGTGAAGTGATACATTGAAGTCCGAAGGTCGATGAGAGGTGTTATCCTCTTCCTAATCCATGTTGTAACTTTACCATGATGTGGAGATGCCGGCGTTGGACTGGGGTAAACAAAGTAAGAAGTTTCACAACACCAGTGTAAAGTCGAACAGGTTTATTTGGTAGCAAAAGCCACACAAGCTTTCGGAGCCCCAAGCCACTTCTTCAGGTGAGGCACCTTTACCTTACCAAGATTCCAGAGTTTATTTACCCATCTCAAAACTCAGAACAACTTTCCATGATGCAAAACTTGAAAATATTATGCACCGAATGAAGGAGGAAATTGATCGTCGTCAAGAAGATATAAACTGGGTGACGGAATGGGGCAATTACGTGACAGATACAATTTAATGAATGTAAAAAAGTATGAGGTGATACATTTCGTTCAGAAGGTCGAGGAAAGGTGATATGAAATAAAGAGTATACCTTTACCCGTTCTAATCGCGATTGAACCTTTACCATGCCAAGATTCCACAGTCTATTCACCCATCTCAGACCCCATTGAATATCCAGCCTGCAGTCTACATTGCACATTCTATTGGTACAGTGACCATTAAACATTTAGCGTTCCCACTTTCCTATTTACCTTCACCCTGCCACGTCTTCGTGTTCCGTCACACAACCCAGTCAACATTGGCACCTCCACTTTGTCCACTGCCAATGGTGGTTTCTGCTGCCCAATCCTCATTGTGTTTCAGCTTGCTGAGTTATATTGATCAGATTGCACACTGCTTCACCTTTTATATTCTCCGTGAATAATAAATGAACAAATAGACCCATCCATGATTAAACACTGTCACTTTTTAATGTTTAGCGGTGAGTTTCATGAAGTGCCGTGTGTGATTCCCTTCTTTATGCTTCTGTACAAATTTGGTCAAAGGGAAATTAGGGTGGTTCTTGATTAATAAGGTGGTCAGGGGTTATTGGGAATGGGCAGGAGAATGTGGATGAGAAAGATATCAGCCATAATTGAATGGTGGAGCAGACTCGATGGGCCGAGTGGCCTAATGTTGCTCCTATGCCTGGTCTTATTGTCTTATCCAAATATATCTTGAATTCTCTTCTCTTTAACAAAGAACTGAGCGGGTGATGGACACAGTTCTAAAAGAGTTTTTTTTAAAAAAGAGAATGGATTTCAATATTTACACATCTCAGGGTGATATCAATGCTGGGAGAGGTTTTCAGGCTGTAGCAACTAGAATAAGAATTAATTTTATTAATTCGAATTGTTCAAAATCATACAATGGAGCATCCATGTGGATGAAAGGAAACTTTAAACTGTGCTGCTGTGCAGTGCTTCAGGAACTTGTTTCACAGAAATCTTCATTCATCAAAAGTGTTGCCTCACCTGCTGAGCTGTTTCCAGCATTTTCTGTTTGTGTTTCAGATTTCCAGCAACCACACTATTTTGCTCTGTTTTCTGTGCAGGTGTTTAACTGGAACAGGGAACACTTTCTGATCAGCACTGTGACAGGCAGACTAGAATGTGGCTCCAGACGATCAAACCTGCGAGATTGTCCAGGAGAATGAGGAAGAGAGAGAGAGGGAGCAGCATTCTGTGCTGGACAGATTTCGTTTAGAGAAGACACAAATATGTGTATTTGCACAGCGCTTTTCACAGACATAAGATGTCCTGATACGACTTGTAATCAATGAAGTTCCTCTTCACAGTTCTCGATGTTGGAGCTACGAGATTGTTGGACTTTCCGAGAGTTTCTACATTGTCAAAAATCCATACATGAGCTTCTAAATTCAGTTTCGTGCGTAGAAGTCTGTGGCCCAATGGGTAGTGTTTTGAACTTCTAAATGGTAGTCAGCTTTTAAGCGGTTGTGGGTTCGAATCCCAGCAAACTCCAATTTTGGATCAGGTGGGTCGTCGGTTCAGAGCTTCAGCTTTTTAGGTGTCCAGATAACTGACAACCTGTCCTGGTCCCCCCATACCTCTACTTTCTCAGAAGACTAAGGAAATTTGGCATGTCAGCTACGACCCTCACCAACTTTTGCAGATGCAATATAGAAAGCATTCTTTCTGGTTGTATCGCAGCTTGGTATGGCTCCTGTTCTGTCAAGACCGCAAGGAACTACAAACGGTTGTGAATGTAGCCCAATCCTTCACGCAAATCAGCCTCCCATCCAATGACTCTGGCTGCACTTCCGACTGCCTCGGCATAGCAGCCAGCATAATTAAGGACCCCACGCACCCCGGACATTCTCTTTTCCACCTTCTTCCGTCGGGAAAAAGATACAAAAGTCTGAGGTCACGTACCAACAGACTCAAGAACAGCTTCTTCCCTGCTGCTGTCAGACTTTTGAATGGACTTACCTTGCATTAAGTTGATCTTTCTCTCCATCCTAGCTATGACTGTAACACGACATTCGGCACTCTCTCATTTCCTTCTCTATGAACGGTATGTTTTGTTTGTATAGCGCGCAAGAAACAATACTTTTCACTGTATGTTAATACATGTGACAATAATAAATCAAATCAACAGAGAGGGAAAGTTGCGGCAACATTTTCTGCTCTGCCATCTTTCCACGCTGTTTCTGTTTACTCGGTTCCCAGAAAAACCACGGACTTGAGGGCGGCACGGTAGCACAGTGGTTAGCACTGCTGCTTCACAGCTCCAGGGACCTGGGTTCGATTCCCGGCTTGGGTCACTGTCTGTGTGGAGTTTGCACATTCTCCTCGTGTCTGCGTGGGTTTCCTCCGGGTGCTCCGGTTTCCTCCCACAGTCCAAAAATGTGTGGGTTAGGTTGGTTGGCCATGCTAAAAAAAATTGCCCTTAGTGTCCTGAGATGTGTAGGTTAGAGGGATTAGTGGGTTAATATGTCGGGATATGGGAGTAGGGCCTGGGTGGGATTGTGGTCGTTGCAGACTCGATGGGCTGAATGGCCTCTTCCTGTACTGTAGGGTTTCTATGATTTCAAATAAATCGCAAATCCTGTTTTTCTTTAATAGTGTTTGGCACAACGTTCGCCAGTTCGGTTAGTAACAGTAAGAACATCAGAACATAGGAACATGAGAAATAGGAGCAGGAGTAGGCCATCTAGCCCCTCGAGACTGCCCCGCCATTCAATAAGATCATGGCTGATCTGATAGTGGATTAATTCCACTTACCCACCCGCTCCCCACAACCCCTAATTCCCTCATTGATCAGAAATCTATCACCCTGTGACTTAAACATATTCAACGAGGTAACCTCCACTGCTTCAAACGGCAGAGAATTCCAGAGATTCACTACCCTCTGAGAGAAGACGTTCCTCCTCAACTCTGTCTTAAACTGACTTCCCCTTATTTCCTCTAGTTCTTGTTTCCTTTCTAAGTAGAAAGAATCTCTCTGCCTCTACCCTGTCGAGCCCCTTCATTATCTTATATGTCGCTATAAGATCTCCACTCAGCCTTCTAAACTCCAACGAGTACAGGCCCAATCTACTCAATCTCTCCTCATAAGCTAACCCCCTCATCTCCGGTATCAACCTGGTGAACCTTCTCTGTAATCCCTCCAAGGCCAATACATCCTTCCGCAAATAAGGGGACCAAAATTGCACACAGTACTCCAGTTGCGGCCTCACCTGTACCTTGTACAATTGCAGCGAGACCTCCCTGCTTTTATACTCCATCCCCTTCGGGATAAAGGCCAACATTCAATTTGCCTTCTTGATCACCTGCTGCACCTGCAAACTGAGTTTTTGCGATTCATGCACAAGGACCCCCGGGTCCCTCTGCACAGTCGAATGTTGTAATTTTTCACCATTTAAATAATAGTCCATTTTACTGTTATTCCATCCAAAGTGGATAACCTCAAACTTGTCAACGTTATACTCCATCTGCCAGATCCTCGCCCACTCACTTCGCCTATCCAAACCTCTCTGCAGACTTTCCGCATCTTCCACGCAATTCGCTTTCCCACTCATCTTTGTATCATCCGCAAACTTTGTTGCCCTACACTCGGTCCCCTCCTCCAGATCGTCTATGTATATGGTGAACACTTGAGGCCCCAGCACCGATCCCTGTGGCACGTCACTTGTCACCAACTGCCAACCAGAACAGCACTCATTTATTCCAACTCTCTGCTTCCTGTTAGATAGCCAATCCTCAAGCCACGCTAACACTTTACCCCCAACTCCGTGTCCCCTAATCTTCTGCAGCAAACATTTGTGAGGCACCTTATCGAACGCCTTCTGGAAATCCAAAAATACCACATCCACCAGCTTCCCTCTGTCAACCGCACTCGTTACATCTTCATAAAAATCCAGTAAATTCGTCAAACACGACTTTCCCTTCATGAATCCATGCTGCGTCTGGTTGATCAAACCATTTTTTCCCAGGTGTCCTGCTATTTCTTCTTTAATCATGGATTCCAGCAATTTCCCAACTACGGACGTTAAGCTAACCGGCCTGTAGTTACCCGCATTATGTCCACCTTTTTTAAACAGTGGCGTCACATTAGCTGTTTTCCAATCAGCTGGCACTTCCCCAGAGTCCAGTGAAATTTGATAAATTACAACCAATGCATCCGCTGTTACTTCTAGCATTTCTTTCAGTACCCTGGGATGCATTCCATCCGGGCCCGGGGACTTGTCTACCTTTAGTCCCATTAGCCTACCAAGCACTACCTCTTTAGTAATAGTAATCGTTTTAAGGACCTCACCCCCGACAGTCCCACGACCATCAATTTTCGGTAAGCTATTTGTGTCCTCGACCGTGAAGAACGACACAAAATACTTGTTTAAGGCCTCGGCCATTTCCTCATTTCCCATTATTAAATCCCCCTTCTCGTCTTCTAAGGGTCCAACATTTACTTTAGCTATTCTTTTCCTTTTTATGTATTTGTAAAAACTTTTACTATCAGTTTTTATATTTTGTGCTAGTTTAGTTTCATAATCTATTTTTCCTTTCTTTATCGCCTTCTTGGTAGTTCTTTGTTGTTTTTTAAAGCTTTCCCAATCATCTAATTCCCCACTAGTTTTGGCCACTCTGTACGCATCGGTTTTTAATTTAATACTCTCCTTTATTTCCTCAGTTATCCACGGCTGGTTATCCCTTTCCTTACATTCCTTTTTTATCACAGGAATATATTTTTGCTGAGTACTGAGGAAAATCTCCTTAAAAATCCTCCACTGTTGCTCAGCTTTCCTACCAACAAGTCTGCGCTCCCAGACTACATTAGCCAATTCTGCCCTCACCCTTTTGTGCTCCCCTCTGTTCAAGCAGAGAACGCTGGTTTGGGACCCTGTAACATCCTGTTCAATTAGATATTTAGCTTATTTACACGAAACGAACCGTAAAGAAGATGAAGGAACACACACAAACAAACAATTTATAAATAAATGTAAATAATAAATACATGAAGGGTGGATCAGTAAATTTGCTGATGACACCAAGATTGGTGGAGTAGTGGATGAGGTGGAGGGCTGTTGTAGGCTGCAAAGAGACATAGATAGGATGCAAAGCTGGGCTGAAAAATGGCAAATGGAGTTTAACCCTGATAAATGTGAGGTGATTCATTTTGGTAGGACTAATTTAAATGTGGATTACAGGGTCAAAGGTAGGGTTCTGAAGACTGTGGAGGAACAGAGAGACCTTGGGGTCCATATCCATAGATCTCTAAAGGTTGCCAGTCAAGTGGATAGAGCTGTGAAGAAGGCCTATAGTGTGTTAGCTTTTATTAACAGGTGGTTGGAGTTTAAGAGCCGTGGGGTTATGCTGCAACTGTACAGGACCTTGGTGAGACCACATTTGGAATAATGTGTGCAGTTCTGGTCACCTCACTATAAGAAGGATGTGGAAGTGCTGGAAAGAGTGCAGAGGAGATTTACCAGGATGCTGCCTGGTTTGGAGGGTAGGTCTTATGAGGAAAGGTTGAGGGAGCTAGGGCTGTTCTCTCTGGAGCGGAGGAGGCTGAGGGGAGACTTAATAGAGGTTTATAAAATGATGAAGGGGATAGATAGAGTGAACGTTCAAAGACTATTTCCTCGGGTGGATGGAGCTATTACAAGGGGGCATAACTATAGGAACATTTAAGCGGTTATTGGATAGGCACATGGAGCACACCAGGATGATAGGGAGTGGGATAGCTTGATCTTGGTTTCAGATAAAGCTCGGCACAACATCGTGGGCCGAAGGGCATGTTCTGTGCTGTACTGTTCTATGTTCTATGTATAATAGTGTCCTGCAAAGAGCTGTTGTTGTTCCGATGTATGTGCTGCGCTTTCCCTTCTAGGTTGAAGTGGTAGCAAGCTTGGAAGGTGCTGTCAAAGGAGCCTTGGCGAATTTCTGCAGTGCAACGTGTCGATGGGGCACACTGCTGCCATTGTGCGACCGTGGTGCAGGGAGTGAATGTGTGTGGATAGGAAGCGAATGAAATTAGATGCTTTATCCTGGATTGCGTCAGACAGACGTAGTGTTGCTCAAGATGCAGACACCCAGGAATGTTACCTCTGGAAACCAGGTGTTCTGACTTCCTCCCACATTCAAAAGATGTGCAGGTTGGGTGGATTGGCCATGCTAGATTGCCCCTCTGTTTCCCAAGATGTGCAGGTTAAGTAGATTGGCGGGGTGGATGCATGGCGCTCTGGGGATAAGGCCTGCGTGGAATGCTCTGTCGGAGAGTCGGTACAGATTCAATGGGCGGAACGTTCTCCTTCAGTACTGTTGTGATTCTATGATTCTAAGGCAAACGGACTGTGTTAGAAATTCACTAAGAGAAAGGGGGAAAGCTGTGTTTGGAGCATTAAAAGGAGTGAGTTTGTTGCAGTTTACTTCAAGCGAGAGCTGATGAAAATTCCTGTATCCTCTAAATAAACAGCAGAGATATTTGCGGGAAGTATCGAAATGTGGTTATTTTGTATCTCTGCAGAACACCTACTGGAAAGTGAAAAACAATATTAACTTGCAAGAAAGTGATATTTGGCCTTGTGCGATAGCAGAGATCACTTGAAAGAGATTTAACCAGCTCAGCCGCAGAACCCGATAGTCTTTGTCGCACTCCAATGGAATGTCGGAAATAAATTTCAGCTGTGGTAGTATCTGTGAAAATAGAGATAGCTCACATTTCAAATCTTGGCCTTTCACTAGACCGACCTGTTTCTCTCTCCACAGATGTAATGGGTTGGGTATAGAATCATAAGTCAAAAAAATACAGAATCCCTCCAGTGGCCAATCGAGACTGCACCAATTTCCCAGTAAACCTTTCAAATCTGCCCTCCCCCCCCCCCCCCCCCCCCCCCGACATTGTACATCAGAGAATATCACACACATCACTCAGTGAAACCACTCGGCTAAACATTGAGCGGCCTATCGTGAGCTGGGTTCCATTTACTGTGTTCAGATACATATCTGATATAAAAGTAGCCATGTTCAGGATGTGATTCACACACCCAATTTTCTGCTCTGAATTCAGATGTGCTCCTCCTGTGACAGGAGATGATTTCTTTAGAACTTCATTTATACGGGACATGTGTCTCGCTGGCCCGGGAAGCATTTATTGTCCAGAATTAATTATCTCTCAGAATTTGACAGTGAATTCATTATTGAGCCACTGCACACCTTTCCGGCAGGGAGTTCCAGGATTGCGAGCCAGCCACAGAAACGGCGATATATTTCCAAGTCAGGATGGCGTGTGTCCATCGGAGTGGGACTTGCAGATGGTCGTTTTTTTCTGTGCATCTACTGCCCTTGTGTTTCCAGGTGGAAGATTTCGCGGGTTTGGATGGTGCCTGGCGTAGGAGGAAAAAGCAATGCCAGGCGTGGAATTTGAACTCACGCCGCGAGAGGAGACAGCGACCTTAACACAGCGCCTTAAACTGCTCGGCCAGCCTGACTCCGTGGTTAGACAGCCGAATCTGCACAAGTCGATTTAAATTCCATCTTCATTGTCATCTCATTTAAAATTCGATGTACTTTTCCATTTTTCAACCCCAGCCAGAGGCCCGTATCTGAGTCCCATCATTCCCGAAGCCGCCGGGTGGAGGGGGGGGGGGGCGCGGGGTGAAGAGTTTCTTATTGCTGCATTGCACTGTTTGCTCAAATCAACAAAAATCCAATTCCCGTCCTACCTGTTCCTTACACGAAGATTTTGAGATTGTAAAATCTGAGCAACGTGAAGTATCCAATTGGAGAGTTACATCCTGGCAACAGGAATATCTCTCCACAGCTGCTTTCAGAACTGCTGAATATTTCCAGCATTTCCTGTTTCTCATTATGTGTCTTCATTTCAGGAGTGCATTTACTGGCAACCCAAAACGTGTCTCTCGAACACAGCTCCAGACACAGCTGTTCTGTGATCTTCTCACAGACAAGTTCACTCTTCACCTTCTGACACACATGCTTTAAAATTGGCTGTTTTCACACTCAGCATCCTGAGGCATTGCCGTCAAACCTCACCGCATCCCCACCCGCCCACCAGGGTCACAGGAGTAGAAGTGTTTTGTCATAGGATTTGACAAGCGCAGGAGCAGCACTGTGCTTGTGAGGGAAAAGAAGGGAGTAATCCACACTCACAAACAGACTGATAATGAGTCAATCTCTCTCTCTCCCTCGCGCACACACAAACACACATACACACACGCACACACACACACACACACACACACACACACATACATCCCCTGCCACGGCAGATGGTGAAATTCGAAATCAATAAAAATATCTGCATTAATGACCTTGAATCGATTGTCGTAAAAAAAACGGATTCTGTAATGTTCTATGGGGAAGGGTTTCTTGGTCTGGCCGACATGTGACTTCCGACACACAGCAATGTAGTTCACCCTGAGCTGCTCTTGGAGTTGACCTACCAAAGCATTCGGTTTGAGGGAAATTTGGAGGCGATGGTTTTGTGGTATCATTGCTGGAATATTAATCCAGAAATTCAGTTAATATTCTGGGGCCATTGCAGCTGGTGACATTTGAATTCAATAAAAAATATCTGTGATCAAGAATGTACTGATGACCATGAAATTACTGACCATCGTCGGAAAAACTTATTTTGTAAAGTAATGCACTTTAGGGAACAACATCTGCCGTCCTTGCCCGGTCTGGCCTAAATGTGACTCCAGAGACACAGCAATGTGATTACCTCTCAACTGCCCTCGGTAGCTAGGTTTGAGCAATAAACTAACCTGGTGGAGTTTTTTGAAGAAGTGACGAGAATGGTTGACGAGGGAAGGGCCGTGGATGTCGTCTATATGGACTTTAGTAAAGCGTTTGACAAAGTCCCTCAAGGTAGGTTGGTGCAAAAGGTTGGATCTCATGGGATAAAGGGGGAGGTGGCTAGATGGGTGGAGAACTGGCTTGGTCACAGAAGACAGAGGGTGGTAGTGGAAGGGTCTTTTTCTGGCTGGATGCCTGTGACTAGTGGTGTTCCGCAGGGCTCTGTATTGGGACCTCTGCTGTTTGTGATTTATACAAACGATCTGGAAGAAGGTGTAACTGGGGTGATCAGTAAGTTTGCGGACGACACGAAAATGGCTGGACTTGCAGATAGTGAGGAACATTGTCAGAGGCTAGAGAAGGATATGGATAGGCTGGAAATTTGGGCAAAGAAATGGCAGATGGAGTTCAATCCAGATGAATGCGAAGTGATGCATTTGGTAGGACTAACGTAGGGGGGAGCTATACGATAAATGGCAGAACCATAAAGGGTGTAAATACGCAGAGGGACCTGGGTGTGCAAGTGCACAGATCCTTGAAGGTGACGTCACAGGTGGAGAAAGTAGTGAAGAAGGCATATGGCATGCTTGCCTTTATAGGACGGGGCATAGAGTATAAAAGTTGGGGTCTGATGTTGCAGTTATATAGAATGTTGGTTCGGCCGCATTTGGAATACTGCGCCGAGTTCTGGTCGCCACACTGCCAGAAGGACGTGGAGGCTTTAGAGAAAGTGCAGAGGAGGTTTTTACCAGGATGCTGCCTGGTATGGAAGGGCTTAGTTATGAGGAGAGATTGGGTAAACTGGGGTTGTTCTCACTGGAAAGACGGAGGATGAGGGGTGACCTAATAGAGGTGTATACAATTATGAAAGGCATAGATAGGGTGAACGGTGGGAAGCTTTTTCCCAGGTCGGTGGTGACGTTCATGAGGGGTCATGGGTTCAAGGTGAGCGGGGGGAGGTTTAACACGGATATCAGAAAGACGTATTTTACACAGAGGGTGGTGGGGGCCTGGAATGCGCTGCCGGGCAAGGTGGTGGAGGCGGACACACTGGAACGTTTAAGACTTATCTAGATAGCCACATGAACGGAGTGGGAATGGAGGGATACAAAAGAATGGTCTCGTTTGGACCAGGGAGCGGCGCGGGCTTGTAGGGCTGAAGGGCCTGTTTCTGTGCTGTATTGTTCTTTGTTCTTTGTTCTTAAATGCTGCCCAGCCAGTGACGCCCAAGCCCCAAAATGAATAAAAACATAATGTTGGCTCTGTCAGCGACGCTGAAAAAAATGCATCGGAAATTCAAAATGAAGAGATCCATCAACTCGTTTACAATCCTCGAGATTGCAAATACGGAATGAATTCAAAACTAATTTTTACAGTTCCCGGAGCTGAGTGTCAGAACAAATCGCTTGTACACGCACAGTTCCATGACAGAATGAGAAAGATCCCAACCCTCACACAGCAGCAGATAATGGAAAACACAGTCTGAATATGACACAGATATAAAGGTAAAGTCAGCATAGTCCCAAATGACCATCCACTGATCCCCACCTCAACAGGGAGGGTCTACTGGTGATGACTTAGTCTCAGGATTACCATACCTCAGCCGAGAGGCAAGGCTGAGAATATCTAAAGTGCTATCTAATAGCTAATCAGCATTTTCTTTGCAGTAAATTGTTATCAGATCCTTGCTTTTGGTTATAAAGCCACGGATACTGTCCGCTTTATTAACGGCACTTCCAACCTGTCCTGCCACCTTCAATGATTTATACAAATGCCCACCCATTTCCCGCGGTTCCTGCGCCTTGTTTTGTAATTATACCCTTTCTTTTATATTGTCTCTTTGTGTTTTTCCCACCAAAAGGAATCACTTCATTCTTCATCTGCCACATGTCCTCCCATTTGACCAACCTGTCTGTGCCCTATGGGAGTTCTACTGAAATTTCTGTAGCTCTTTTCAAAACCACAGGACGTCCCAAAATATTTTAATGACAATGAAGTATTTTTGAAACTATACAATTGCTCAATTTTTGAACTGTTTGTTCAACGACGTCAGAAATTCCCACATGAGAATGGGGAATAAATGCTGCAGCTGCGGCTCTGTGGCGCAAAGAATGACATGTTGGACTTCTCATCATTGTCTGGTGAGATATTCAAAGGTTGTGGGTCAGAATCTCATCGGAGTCGGCTTTTTAGATAAAGTTTGTAGAAATAAGGAACTGGTGTATCAATGTTCTCAGAGAAGTGAAACTGCCGCCTCGAACTTCATAGAATCCCCACAGTGCAGAAGAAGGACATTCGGCCCATCGAGCTGCACCGACAACAATCCGACGCAGGCCGCATCCCCGGAACCCCACATATTTACCGTGCTACAGTCGCACCTCACAATTTAGGGCAATTTAGCATGGCCAATCCAGCTAATCCAGCACGAATTTTAAAGACTGACCTGCCGATTCCGGAAAGACAAAATCTGCCACTCGGGCCGCAAATGAAGCTGGAGTCTACTTTGAGGCTTCAGAAACCACATGTTCTCGTGGTGCCAATCTCCCGCCCAAAGCTAGGGTCCTGATTTGAATCGATTGCCAGATCGAGTTTCTCATTGGATTCGGAATCTGGAATATGGATTTGAGTTGGAATATCCACCCATCAAGATTGTCCAGCTCTGTGTCCAAACTTCATCTTGGTTCCGTGAATCTCAAAACACCAAAGAATCATCAGTTCACACTCAATAAAGAGAAAATGCACCACCGACGAGGATGGGATTCGAACCCACGCGTGCAAAGCACAATGGATTAGCAGTCCATCGCCTTAACCACTCGGCCACCTCGTCATGCAATGGCTACTTTTCTAATCACCTCCTGTGATTTTAACACATGGAACAAAGAACACATTTCTCCTGTAGGATAATTTTGTGTTTCTACCTTCTTGTTAATTTTGGTTCGCTGTTACTCTTTCATTCGATGTAAATCCCGAGCAAGAAAAGAGGGAGTCAATTCCCTGTTTGAGTTTTGAATTCACCGAACATAACCCAGATGTAAAAGAGCAGTAAAAGCTGTGAGCTTGTGGCGCAACGGTAGCGCGTCTGACTCCAGGTCAGAAGGCTGCGTGTTCAAATCACGTCAGGCTCATGGGGAGTGACAGATCTCGAAACTATGGAAGGAGTTACATTTTATGAATGCTTCCGGTTCGCATGCTCAGTACTTTTATATTTGAACAATGTGTCAGGGATGTGATTCGTGCATTGCTTGTAAAGTAAAAGCAAGGTTCACAGTCCCAAGTGTTTCTCGGGGTCATCAAAGGGGATAGATAACTGGTGGTGATTTAACCGAAGGAGTCGCACATCAGGCGAGGAGCAAGGCTGAGAAGCCGGGGCCTCCATGAACAATCTCAATCGATACAAGAATTGATCCCGAGCTTGTAGCTGAAAAAGCTGTCCAGCCAACTGAGGCAAAGAGTAAGGATAACGAGACTGGTAACTTCAGTTATCACAATCTGTTTTCGACCAGGTGGTTGAGAAAATTGGGCAGCAGCCAAATGTTTCATTTGACGTGAGTGAGTGAGAATATGACAGCAAGAGAATGGTTTCAATCCAGCGACCTCTGGGTTATAGGCCCAGCAGGCTTCCGCTATGCTACTCTGCTCCGGAATGTTTTCCGGTTCCTGCCAATTCCTGGTGCGCGGGAGAGAGGAAGCTGTTCATTGCATTTTTATTTCAAACAAGACCCCCGTGTTGGGAAGCTCACCCTGGCTGGACAATGACATGTAACTCTTCTCTCTTTTGTGGAACGGGATCTGCCGTTGACAGATCTTCACTGTGTTTGTGTCAAATTCTTCCCTGTTGTGTAAATATGTGTTCCCGGTTGTGTATATATGATCCGTCTTGAGCAGAAGTTTTCTCTGTTCTGTAAAGGTGTTTCCTGTTGTGTGACATGTTTTCAGTTGTTCTATATGTTGTCTGTGGAAAACAATCGACGGAAATTACAAGGCCACCATTGCAGAGACTTGCTTTCAATTCCAGACTTCGATTGGCTGAATGGCCTCTCCTGTTGCTGTTTTCTATCCATGTTTCTATGTATTAAATCAATGAATTTAAATTTCACCAGCTGCCGCGTTGGGATTTACTCCGTGTCCCCAAAGATTAGTGCGGGTTTCTGGATTACCAGCCCAGCGACATAACCTTTCATCCCTGTAAACAAAAACAGTTCATTTAGATAATGATTAAACCTCTTCCGAGGAGATGAGAATTCCCTCCACAGAATTTAATGAAACCGATCGAAACAAAGCATTTTATTCTCGTTGAGAACATCAATAATTTATCCAGAACAAACAGATATTGTGGAATTGTTCGGAGGTAAAATTATTAGCATGAGTGGGAATTTTATTGACAAAATAACAAGGAAATGTATTGTGAGAAACAGACCTGCAATGTTTGAATAAAAAAGTGGACTTCATATGACGCGAAAAAACTCGGTTCCCAGGAAGTTCCACCAGATTTCGCTTTAAAGCGGCCGCGGCAAGACTCGAACATGGAAACTTCTGATATCATCGTAAGAAATACCACAGTCAGGCCATGCGGTCAGCTCACGTGCGCCTCAGCTGACGTGATCATCATGTGAATAAATAATAGAAATCCTCCAGTGCAGAAGGAGACCATTCGGCCCATCGAGTCTGCACCGACCACAATCCCACCCACGCCCTACCCCCACATATTTACCCGCTAATTCCTCGAACCTACGCATCCCAGGAATCTAAGGGACAATTTTTAACCTGGCCAATCAACCTAACCCGCACATCTTTGGACTGTGGGAGGAAACCGGAGCACACCCACGCAGACACGAGAAGAATGTGCAAATTCCACGCAAACAGTGACTTGAGCCGGGAATCGAACCCGGGACCCTGGCGCTGTGAAGCAGCAGTGCTAACCACTGTGCTACCGTGCCGCCAATATCATGGCAATATTATTTTTCATTCCATTGTAAGGTGATCCACAGATTCCCAGATCCCCGAAAATACAAGGGAAAGCTCCAGCAACGTACGTAATACTTTTCGACGTCGAAAAAGCCTTTTACCCTGTGAGTCGTGAAGAATCGTGGAGCGTCAGGAATGGAGCATGAGTGTATGATTATAAGAGCAGCAAGGCAATGTTGGAGCGGCACAAAACATTGGTGAGGCCACAGTTTAAGTACTGATTGCAGTTCTGGTCTAATCACGATAGGAAGGATAGGATTGTACTGGAGAGGGGACTAATGCAATTCACCCGGATGTTAACTGGAAGGGAGATTTCATAGGCTCGGGTTGTTTTCTTGAGAGCAGAGAAGGCTGAGGGGAGACTTGATTGAGGTGTATAAGATTATGAAGGTTCTGGAGATTTTGGATAGGAAGCAGATGTTCTTCTCAGTTTCAGGATTGATAACAAGGGGCAGCATTTTAAGGTGAGGGGCAGGAAGTTTAGAAGGGATTTGAGGGAAACATTTTTTTTCATCCAATGCTTGGTGAGAGTCTTGGATTGCAATCCCTGGGAAGGTAGTAGAGGCGGGAAAATGTCACTAAGTTTACAAAGCATGTGGATGAACACTTGAAATGTCATAACGTTCAGGACCATGGGCCCAGTGCTGGAGGGTAGGATTGGTGCAGGTTTCATGTAGGATTGTCGGTGCAGATTTGATGAGCTGAGGCGCCTCTTCTGTACTGCATGACTCTCTCGCCATTATCCTCAGACTTGTCTGCTCACTGACATGTGTTACCATCCTCTGCCTACTCCACAATCACATGCAGTCAGTGACGCTCACCAAGTGAAACAACACAAACCCCGTTCAGTGAAGTCTGCAACCAAACAAGATTGTGACATTGCCCCAATTCTCTTTTCCATTTTCCTCACTGCAATACTGCACCTGTCACCCAGCAACTTACTCTGGAGATTACCAAAGGAAGGACAGGACATTGTTCAACCTGCACCCTCTTCATTTGAAAGACACAGTTTCTCTTCAGTCATTGAGTTCTAGGCTGCAGGGAAAGCTTGAGTGGTTGTTAACTCAGAAACATAGCCTCAGCTCACTGAGCGTTCCTTCTGAGAAGCAGATAGGACTTGGTCGGTAACATTCAGAAAACTAAAGATCATTTCCAACATCCCTGATTCAGAAACACACACAGAAACAGCTCCACAAAGAACTAACTGAAGGATTGCAGATTAATAGGAAAAATCAAACCCCTCCCAGCTTCACACAGAACACTGACTGACCATCGGAACACACAGGTCCTTTCAAACATTGTCTGAGCATTGAGTTACAGGTATCTCCTCCTGCCTGTCTGCATTCGCTGATGGAACTTGTTTTTTCAAATAATTGCTGAAATTGCCAACTCGTCTTTCTCATAGGATTAGAAAGATGGGTATATTGAATGGTGCTCTACTATTCACTCCTCAAGCATATCAAACGCTGTGTCCAAACTTCACCTCCTGTGACTGTGTGGCCAAATTCCTCTCCAGCTCGATTTTCAAGTCTCTGTCTCTGTTAGTCATTAGTACTGTGTGAGAGTGTCAGAGACATTCTGATCTTGAGTGAGTGAGCGAGTCTTGAGTGAGGATACATTTTCAGTGGAGCTATAGGTGAATGTTAGATTTATTCCCTTTCTGCCATTTTCTGGTACATTGTGTCTGAGATATATTTCATCAAAATGTTTCATTTCCTCCAGTCTGGTCAATGAAGAATCTCGCTCTGAACCACTCGTCTTCGCACAGCCGCCCATTCCATGTGTCCAGTTGGAAAGCTTTCTGAAGGAACATGCTGTCTGACAGAGCGCCGACGATAATCCTCCACTGTCTGATCTAAAGCTACAACAGGAGCTGCTCCTTTCATCTGTGATAAACGTGTTGGTCTTTACGTTCAGTGGTGTAGATTCACATCATCCTTCTTTCGAGCTGTCTGTCACAAAGATTCTGGAAAATCTATTGAGCAGGTACCCGCTGATGTAAATGTCCAGTTTGCAATCTGCCCGAGGAGTGAGCAGACAACATTTTGGAACGATTTGAATTTTCTGCTGAATGGTTGTTCTGAGATTGTCATGAATTTATTTCTGTGAAGTTGCTCTGATGGGAAAGTGGGGAGTGATTGGAGTTGCCTTTAACAGAATGAAGCTCGGGCCGGCAGTTCACTTTTCAGAGAACATTGAAAAACCTGTTCCTACTTTTTCAAACTTTGTGTAAAGGAAGACCTGCTGGGATTCGAACACACAGCCTTTGAATCTCTTATCAGACAACAATTCGAAGTTCAACATGCCAGCCGTTGCACCTTAGAGCCACACCTCCAGCATTTATTTCACATCCCATTTCCCATATGGGAATTTCTGACATTGTTGAACAAACAGTTCAAAAGTTCAGCAATTGGACAGTGACGACATTTCAAAATACCTTACTGTCAGTAAAATGGTTTGTGAGGTCCTCTGGTTGTGAAAAGAGCTACAGAAATTCCAGTAGAACTCGTGGAAGATTGTATGTCAGAGTGTGTGGGGAAGTTGGTGGAATGGGAGAACATGTGGCATTTGAAGAATGAAGTGATTCATTTTGGTGGGAACAACAGGAAAACAAAGATGAAAATGGAATTCAAAACAGGTTGTGTGGAGAGTGTATATGCATTACCAAGTGTGTCACGGTGGTCGACTGGTCTAAGGCGCTGTAATCAGGTCGCAGTTTTCTCTGGAGGCGTGCGTTCAAATCCCTTTCCTGAGATTATCTGTTTTTACCCTTGACGAGACACCATCCAACCTACGAACTCTTTCACTTGGATGCCCAAGGGCAGCAGATGGAGTAAAACAACGGCCATCTGCAAGTTCTACTTCAAGCCCACCCTGACCAGGAAATATCTCCCGTTTCTGTGGCTGGCTCGCAGTCCTGGAATTCCTTCCCGAACAGCAAACTGTATGTCCATACATTACATGGATTGCACTGGCTCAAGAGTAAGCCGACCACCAAATTATTGGTTATATTCAAAATTAATTGCCTTTACATCAAACGATTGTATCTTTCAGTCTTTCCGCGGTGTTTTATTTGCAATGTGTGGAAACAAGTTGGATGTGATGTTGAAGTGTTTCACATCAGTTCATTCATAACAACCCCAGAGCTGCTGTGATGGAAATGGAATTTACTGACAGAAACTACATTTCCAACATTTCACATCTGGCTGCGGAGTCAGGACCTGTGTGAAAGCCAACCTTCTTTCAGATTTTTGAAGGGTGTTAACAGCTGTTTTGGTAAAGCATTTCCTGATAAGGTGGCTGAGTGGTTAAGACAATGGACTACTGGTCCATTGTGCTCTGCACGAGTCTCCTTGAATCTCATCCTTGTCAGTAAGACGTTCCCTATTGAGGGCGAACCAATGATTTGCTTTGGAATTCACGAATGAAATTTCGAGTCGGATTTGGATGGTGAGGAGTTCAGCACTATTCCATGTTTTCGTATTCCTAACCGCAGGAGAAATTCGAGCTGATGATCGATTCAAATCAGGACACCAGCTTTGGGCAGGAGTTTGCCACCATGAAAACATGTGGTTTCAGAAGCTTCAAAGCAGACGCCAGCTTCATTTGCGGCCCTCGTGACAGATTCTATTTTTCCAGAATCGGCAGATCAGCCAATAAATGAAGAAAAAATGATTTCATAAAACCAGAAGACTTGGGAACAGATGACTGTTCAGCCCGCCGAATCTGCTCCACCTTCGTGAGATCATGATAGATCCGATATGATCAAAATATCTGTCTACCTCAGCTTTAAGCATGCTTACTGACCCAGCCTCTACAGCTTCCTGTGGTAAAAATTCAACAGGTTCGCAAATGTCTGAGAGAAGAAATTGCTAAATGCCTATTTTTTAACTGGGCAGCGCCTTTATGTGAGATTATGCCATCTGGTCCTCGACTCTTCCATATGGAGAAACAAACTCTCTGCATCGACCCTGTCAAACACCCTCGGAATCCTATGGCCTATCCCTCTCTTGTCCCTCCTACAGCCCCAATACACAGTCTGACAGTTTGCCTCCCCTATCTCCTCACTCTGTTGGAATGCATAGCAATCTTTCCTTGTTCTCTCTCTGCAACTAATAACTACTGAACTCTATCCTCCCCACCTGAAGTCTACAGGCTCACACTGAAGCTTGGTGTCACTCAGTTCCTAATTTATAATTTATATCCCGTTCTCTGCTCTTTATTCCCTGTCTGTTTCCGTTGAACTCGGTGAGTTTTGACCATTTGATTTGATTTGATTGATTATTGTCTCATGTATTGAGATACAGTGAAAAGTATTGTTTCTTGCACGCTATACAGATAAAGTATACAATTCATAGAGTACATAGGGGAGAAGGAAAGGGGAGGGTGCAGAATATACTGTTACAGTCATAGCTAGGGTACAGGGAAAGATCAAGCTAATAAACGGTCTGTCCACTCAAAAGCCCGATGACAGCAGGGAAAACGCTATTCTTGAGCCCAGGGAGAGGTCTGTCATGATCTGCCGCAATGGAACAGCAGGCTCGAAGGATCAGAAGTAGGCAAATTCAACTCTAAATCCCATGTTGCTGTGAAGTCAGCTGGTAAGTTTAGTTAGTACCTTTTTCCGAAATGAAAAACGTGGAAGATTGTATGTCGGTGTGTGTGGTGATGCTGGCCGCTTTGCTGAGGAACTGTGGATGGAATTAATGGATGGGAGGCTATTTTACGTGATGCACTGGCCTACGTTCGCAACCCTTCGTTGTTTTTTGTGATCTTCGTCAGAGCAGAAGCCATAGCAAGCTGAGATGCATCGAGAAAGGGTGTTTTCTATGGTGCATAGGTAAAAACTGGTGAGAGTCGCAGCGGACATGCGAAATTTCCGAAGAATTCTGATAAAGTAGAGGTGTTGGTGGGCTTTCTGAGCAATAGCATCAGCATGTAGTGAGCAGGACAGGTTGTTGCTGACCTGAACACCTAGAAATTTGAAGCACTCGACCATTTCCACTTCATCACAGTTGATGTAGACGGAGGCATGTCCTCCACTCTGCTTGCTGAAGTGGATGACTATCTCCTCCGTTTGACTATCCATTTCACAGATTAGATTTCACTCTAAATACCGTTAACCCATTCACTCTGTGCTCACTGACAAACGCTGACTCGTGGTTAAGCAATGCCTGCATTTTAAAATTCTTACCCGTGTTTCCAAGTCCCTCAATTGCCTCAGTTCTTTCAACCTTTTTCTCATTTCCAGCCCAACACCCCACTGAGATATCTGAACTCCTCCAGTTTTGGCCTTCTGAGCATCCCTGATTCGATTCACTCCATCAGTGATGGCCGTGCTTCCAGTTTTTTGGGACTCAGCTCCAGAATTCCTTCTCTAAACCTCACTGCCTCGATCATGCTTTCCTCCTCTTCCATTTCTATCGCGTTTCCTCCATTTATTTCCTCTCTTCTTTCCCCCAAGTTCGACTTCGCTCACGCTCTGACTTTCACCAATCCTGTTGTTGCTTTTACAGCCAAAAGAGAATTATGGTTGTCCAATGGTAATTCTCATAACGGTTCCGCTTTAAGAATTATTTACCCGTCTCCAGCTATCTGATTTCTCAGAGGCTTCGGCCACAGATCGCAACATGCAGATCCCGGTATGACGCATGACGCTGGTTTGGGAGAGACGCTGCTGGAGTCGAACAACAGCGCCGCAATCCGATTGGTTTGTGTGTTACAGCGGCGTTCTTCAATTGGCTCAAATCGATGTCAATCGTACTGTGGGCGGGTGTTGAGCGGAGCAGGTCGCTCTGCTCCCGGCCGTTATGAAGCGTCATTTCCATTGTTCGCGCACATTTCAGACAGACTGAGCTCACCGATTGGATGATCAGGATCAATCAGCGCAAAAGCGTTTACAAGAATGTCTCAATTTCTGATTGGTTTCGTTCGCTGTCGGTGACAGGTCGGCTTCTGTGATTGGACAGAGGACGGGATTACTCTGGGCCCATCAGGCACCTGGCGACAATGTCTGGATCCTGAGTCAGCAGTGGAACTCCAGATGCGCGAAGGGTTTTGGCAGCGGAGATCCCGTTCCGCCTGGCTGCAAAACCGCAGCTGAGTGTTTCCAATGGCAGCTTCCTGTGTAAACATGTCACGCTGCAGTTGCCCAGTCTAGGCAGTGGCGGCGCTGCAAACCTCGTAGAGTCAGACCAATCAGCACAGAGACTGGGATCTTCCTGTGCTATGTGTGTGGGTCTCAGTGCCACACCGGGTTAGAGCATTTCACATTGCAGAGGCCAAGGAGACAAACTGGGATATTCCTGTCCTGTGCTTTGGGGGTGAAACTTGGTTTCTCTGAATGGATCTCTCTCACTGTTTGGTTCTAATTACAGCCTCTCTCTCTCTTACAGTCAGTCTGGGTGTTTCAGACTGGGCAGAATGGCCTGATCTCACCCGAGATGATGATGATTCTGAACTCCACCCTTCTCTACACTCGCTCACTGAGGCACAGCCGTTCCTTCTTCATTCGTTTCCTCAGGTTGTCAGGTACATTAACATCTTCATCTGCTGTGAACAGTGACCTGACAGTGGAAATATATTGGAGCATGATGGTGCAGCCAACCATGTCAAAGGTGTGGACAGGTGGAGAGGGATGACGAGGGTTGCCCAGCTGGGTAAGACTGCACTCGCCTCGTCCTATTCTTATCTTTCTCGTCAGAAGCACAATATCACCAGCAATGGTTTATCTTTTCCCTCCTGTGTTGTTACCTTCCGAATCCCCCAAGGATCTATCCTTGGCTCCCTCTTTTTTCTACACCTTACCCCTCAGTGACACTTTCTGAAGAACAGTGCTCGTTTTCACATGTATGCCGACAACACCCAGTTCATGCTCACCATTACCACTCAGAACCAATCCCTCTTAATAAATTATTAGACTGTTTATCCGACATCCTGTACTAGATAAGCGGAGAATTCCCCATTAAATATCTGGAAGACCAAAGCTCCCACCACAAATTCCATTCCCAGTCAATGATTCCATCTCTCTCCCTGGTCCCTGGCACATCATCACACTCGGAATTTAGATTCTGACCACATATCTGTTTCAGCACAAACATCACCTATTTCCAGCTGTGTAACTTCACACGTTGTTGATAATGCCTGAACTCACCTGTACATGAAACCCTCATCCATGCTTTTGTTACCTCTGGACTTGCTGATTCAAATACACTCCTCCTGCCCAGCAGATTTCCTTCCCTAAAGGGCATTAGTAAACCACATGGGGTTTTATGACAAATCGAGAATTAATTCCAGATTTGTCTTGAATTAAAATTTCACCAACTGCCCTTTTGAACCCAAGTCCCCATTACCCAGGATCTCTGGATTACTTGTCCACGATGCCACTGCCTCTCCCAAACAATGTCAGGAATGGGATTTGAACCCTCGCCTTTTCCATTGCCCTCATGAAAATATCGAGCAATTTCATTAAATATGATTCACCTTTCGTAATTACGTAGGGCTTTTCCTGATGTTGAACTGATTGGATTGATTCTTACAACCTTTTCTGAAGTGGTGTGTTTTCCATTTGCAGTTCTTCAGTCCTCCGGCACCATTCATATAACGAGCTGGGTGAGAAAAAAATTACCCATTGCCTCTGCAATTTCCACCCTTATTTCCCTCAGTATCCATGGATCCTTCTCTTCCAGTAACAAGAACACAGCAATTAAGAACAGACACTGACCTCATGGCACATTGACTCTGTTCCACCATTCAATTCGAGCAAGAGTTATTTTGTTTATTTTTTACCAGACAGTGAAAAACACAGTGACAGTATTAAAAACAAGAACAGCAACAACAACATCAGACAATACATAGATAGAAAACACTCTATGTTTCTGACAAGTGTTCTAAAAGTCACGACACTTTTCAGCATTCACAAAAAATCAGGAAAAGCATATCAACAATTCTATGCGGGGAAAAAAACTGTGACTATTAACTGTGAATCAATTTTCTGTAGTTTAGACTGACGCCCACACAAAATACTTTATCTATGGATAATTAACTTTTCAAGCTTGTGTAGTAAGGCCATGTATCATAGAATCACAGAATACGACAGTGTAGAAGAGGCCCTGGCCTGCACACCTAATACCGCTTGCCAGGACTCGGCCCATAGCATTGAATGTTATGGTGTGCCAAATACTCATCCAAGTATCTTCTAAAGGATATGAGGCACCCGTCCTCTACCACTTTCCCAGGCAGCACATTCCTGACCGTCACCTCCTCTGAGTAAAATCCTTTTTCCTCAAATCCCCCCTAAACGTCGCACCACCCACTTTTAACTTTTGTCCCCTCGTAGCTGACCCTTCAACTAAGGGGGCTAGCTGCTTCTTATTCACCCTGTCCATGCCCCTCATAATCTTGATCACATCAATCAAGTCGCTCTCAGTCTTCTAGGCTCCAACGAAAACAAGCCAAGTCTATCCAAGATGTCTTCATGAATTAAATGTTCCGCCCCAGGCAGCATCCTGGTAAATCTCCTGTGCACATCCTGCAGTGCGTTCACGTCCTTCCTATAATGTGGCGACCAGAACTGCACACAGTATTCTAGCTGTGGCCTCACCAAAGCTCTATACAACTCCATCCTGACCCCTCTGTATTTCAATCTATACCCCGATTGATAAAGGCGAGTGTGCCATATGCCTTTTCCACCATCCTCTTAACCTGCCTTTCCGCCTGCAGAGATCTATGGACAAACACGCGAAGGTCCCTTTGTTCTTCAGAACTTCCCAGTGTCAGACCTTTCATAGAATACTTCCATGTCAAATTAAAATATATCAATTTATAAACTTGAACTGAACCATGAATCAGCCTTCTCTAAAGATTGCAATCCAATAACTCTTAAATCCCTCATAAAGTAGTCCTGCATGCCTTCCATTTTTCTGGTAACACATCTTCGCACTCTCTCCATTAGCTGTATTTTTCTTTGAAAGTGTGGATTCCAAACTGTGGGTGCAGACTCCGGATGTGGGCGTACCAACTGCTTGTAGAGTTTCAGATCTTCGCTTTCACCTCCATTTTATTCCTTGATTCTCTGAGAAACCAAAGTTTGTCTATTTCAGCCTTAACTGTCAGACAATCCTTACCATGCAGATGGAGGCCATTTGGCCCATCGAGTCTGCACCGATTCTCTGACACAGCATCTCACCCAGAACCTATCCTGGTAACCCCACATATTTATCCTGCTAATACCGCTAACCAATATAGTTGGGACACCAAGGGGCAATTTAGCATGGTCAATCCACCGAAATGCAAACAAGGGGAGGACGTGGAAACACCACACAATCACCGAAGGTGGAATTGAACCTGGGTCCCTGACACTTTGGTACAGTGTGTGTGTGGGATTTACTACTCGCTGATATCGTGAGAGTGTGGGATTTACTCACTCTCTGTTAGTGTGTGAAGGTGACGATCATTCTGTATCTAACAGTATCGGGCACTATGTGGCTGATGGAGTCATTCTGCCTCTGGTTGTGTTGGAGACTCATTGTGTGTTTGCAAGTTAGTGGGGGCTGAGAGTGAGTGCGGGATTCATTCTCTCCCTGGAATGGTATGCCAGTTTGGGATTAATGTTTTAACTGTCATTCTCGGCCACTCCATGAGGGGGCTGGGTTTATTCTTTACCTATCAATCTCTGCAACTCTCTGTGGGAACCATCCTCTAATTGTCAGTCTCTGGCAGTGCAAATCAGTGTGTATTCTTTGGCTATCAGAGAACAAATAAAATTACAGCATCGGAACAGGCCCTTCGGCCCTCCAAGCCTGCACCGACCATGCTGCCTATCTGAACTAAAACCCCCTTTCAGTCTGGGGCACCGAGTGTGCTCTCTGCTCAATTTGATATTGGAATTCAACATGTATCCGTCAGCTAATCGCAATGAATGGGAATGTGGGAATCATTCTCAAAATCTGAGCATCTTTGACACCAATTCTCTATCTGTTTATCTTCAGCGCTGTTTGTGAGAGTAGGATTAATTCTGTCAGTCGGTGGTGCTGTGTGTGGGATTGGGATGAATTGTTCGGACCTTGTATATAAATATACGTAGCCTCAAGCATGTGTAAGTGAATCACATTGAAAAGGATGTGAAACTTTAGTTATTGAGATAAACTGGGGAAGTTTGGACCACTTTCCTTGGAGCAGACGAGATTGAGAGGAGATTTGATAACAGTATTCAGAATCACGAGGAGTCTGGACAGGGTAGACAGAGAAAAACTGTTCCCATTGCTGGAAGGATTGAGAAGCAGAGAGAACAGATTTAAGGGAATTGGGAAAAGAAGGAATGGATACATGATGGGAAACGTTTTGATTCAGCGAGTGATTATGATCTGAGATGTGGGTCCAAACAGTTTGCGAGAGGTTGCTTCAAATCGAGGCATTCAAGAAAGAATCGGATCATTGCCTGAAATGGAAGAATGTGCAGAGATGTGGGGAGAGTGGCACTAGGTGTGTTACTCGCTTGGACAGCCAGGACTTGACAGGCCAAAAATCCTCTTTCAGTGGTGTAAGAAGTGTGTCTCTGTGTGCTTGACTATGTTGAATACACATACCAGATTCTGGTGCTCTATGTGAATGTGGAATTCATTCTGTGTCTGCCAGGATCTGATGCTGGGTATGAGTATGGCATTATTTTATTATAGTTCAGTGATCCTCCCTGGGAATGTGGAAAACCTGTATGAAAATGTGGGTCTGTAACTCTCATTCTTTAATATGGAGTGTGTAGTGTGTGGGCACATTCATCAGTATATGTGGATTTGTGATGATTTCTGACTTTGTGAGTGGTTCCATATCTGTGTTTCAGATTGATTAGTGTCATTGAGGATGAGTTCAGTTGCTGTCAATGAGTTCAGTAACAGTCTGTATCTGTCAGTGTCTGGTAATGGACATGTGCTCGAGAATGGTTCTTGATCTGTCAGTTCTGCTACTCGAACAGTGTGGTATACATTACAGAACCTCAGGCTCTGGGACTGTTTAACAATCTGAGTTCATTCCATATTGAAATTTCAGGACAGAAACAAACCACTAATGTGGGTTTTAATGAAATGATTGAGAATTTGGCCTAGTATTAAATCACTTTCTATTTGAACACAATTGGGAAGGACCATGTATCTTTTCATCTCACAATCGTTGCAAAGTGAAAGAAAGTGTTATTCAATTTTTATTAATCAAATTGATGCTTTCATGATTCACTCTGGTTGCAAGAACTTTATACTTGAATGTTGAGCTTAGTTTTCACTGTTAGAATATAATATCTGCCATACACTGTATGAGGCATTAGGTTGGGTATGTAATCTGTATCTCTGGCTGTACTCATCAAATTTATATGTATTCTTATTTTAATAATCACATTTGTGTCTCGGGTTATACTATTATTCAGTCTTATTTGGTATTTAATTTAATTGCAGCTAATGCTGCAACATTGCAGGACTGACACACTGACAACCTGATCGTGGGTGAAAATTTGGACGGAGATTTATGTATCTACCTGTCAGTGGTCCTGAGTTGGAGTGACATGGAAACAATGTCTGTCTCTCCACCTCTGACTGATTGTGGTATCTCAGGAAACACATTCAGTCCATGGTGGCTATCCGTGCAACAATCCAGTCAGTCCCATTCCCCTGCACTATCCCCATAGCCCTGTACGCTTACTTCCCTCAAATGTCAATCGCAATTCCTCTTTGAAAATTTTCAACGTCTCTGCTTCTACACTCAGAGGCACCAACTTCCAGGTTGTTACTCACTGCATGAAAAGTATTTCCACACGTGCCTTCTCTGTGTCTTCCCAAAACCGTCAACTTGTGCCCCCTCGTCCTTGTACTATCAGAGAATGGGAACAGCTTTTCTTTGTCGACCTGATCCACACATGCCACAATCCTGTCCACCTCTATCAGATCTCCCCGTCAATCTGCTGTGCTCCAAAAAGGTCAACCCCAGCTTCTCCAACCCAACCTTGTGGTTAAAAGCCCTCATTGCTGAAACCATTCTGGCAAATCTCCTCTGCACCCGCTGAATGATCCTCACACGTTTCCTCAAGGATGCTGAGCAGAACTGGACTCAATACTCCAGCTGTGGTCCAATCAGAGCTTTCTAAAGGCTCAGCGAAACGTGCATGATTCTGTACTCAATGCCTCTGTCCTCATGGGGAGGGTCACTTGTGTGGATGAGGAGGGTTTGAATTAAACTGGCAGGGGGATGGGCAACAGTATTTCGAATTAGAAAGGAGGAATATCCAGAGAAGGAAATAGGACCATATAAGATCGGAGTGGATGAAGATGGAATCTAAGAGGAATACAAGGACAGGTTTAGAAAGCATGCGTGTAATCACACAGAGGGTGGTGAATACGGTTGGTGAGTTAGAAGCACAAAACTCCACACAGGAATACATGAGAATGGCAATGATGAAAATGCGGTTCAGAAATGGAGAACACCGGGCAATTACTATTCAATACAATGTGAACAGGAGTGATAGAGAAGGAAAAAAGAGAGGTGTGGTGAGAAAGAGATAGAGGAGCAAATCTGTATGCAGATCATGGATGACAGATACAGAATTAATTACATTCTCTCACAGACTGACGTGGAGTTGCCGGCGTTGGACTGGGTAGGCACATTAAGTAGTCTCACAACACCAGGTTAAAGTCCGACAGGTTTATTTGGTAGCACGGGCTATCTGATGAAGGCGCTCCGAATGCTCGTGCTACCGAATAAACCTGTTGGACTTTAACCTGGTTTTGTGAGACTACTTACTGTGCTCACAGACTGACAGGAAGGTTGACCACATGAACCAAGTGTCAGTGGGTGGTCACTTGGGTAACAGTGATCATTGTATCACAAGCTTGTCATTAGCACGAAACAATCTGAAGAAACAATCTGAATTGGAAGAGAACTAACTTCAATGGGAGGAGCTGGGATGAGCCAGAGTCAAATGGAGCCAAAATCTGGCAGGAAAAACTATAACAGAACAATGGGTGATCTTTCAGGAGGACATGTTTCAGGCAAAGATTCGGTACATTTGAATTTGGGTGAAAGGGAGGGGAACCAAAGTCAGGGCTCCTTGTATGATGAGGGATGTAGAAAATATCATTAACAATGGGCTAAAAGTGGTCACGAAAAAGCGTTGGCCAGCAGGATTAAGGAAAATCCCAAAGTTGTTTATACATACGTAAAGAGCAAGAGGGTAGCCAGGGAGAGGGTTGGCCCACTCAAGGACAAGGGAGGGAATCTCTGCGTGGAAGTAGAGGAAATGGGTGAGGTATTAAATGAATACTTTGCGTCAGTTTTCACCAAAGAGAAGGACTAGGTTGATGATGAGTCTGGGAAAGGACGTGCAGACAGTATCAGTCATGTTGAGATCAAAAAGGAGGAAGTATTGGTATTGTTGAGAAAAATTAAGGTAGACAAAGTGGGCCTGATGGGATATACTCCAGAATATTGAGAGAGGCAAGGAAGGGAATTATTGGAGCCTTGAGAGAAATCTTTGTATCCGCACTGGCGACAGGGGAGGTCCCAGATCATTGGAGAATCACCAATGTTGTTCCTTTGTTTAAGAAGGGTAGCCAGTATAATTCAGGTAATTACAGGCCGGTGAGCCTTACATCAGTGCTAGTGAAATTATTGGAGAGGATTCTTCGAGATTGGACATATTCCCACATGGAAATGAATGGACGTATTCGTGAGAGGCAACATGGTTTTGTAAAAGGGAGGCCGTGTCTCACGAACTTCATCGAGTTTCTGAATGGAGAGCTGTGACAAGTGGGCGATCCCCGGGGATCAGTGCTGGGACCTTTGCTGCTGCAATATTATATAAATGAGTTGGAGGAAAATGTAACTGGTATGATTAGTAAGTTTGTGGACGACACAGAGGTTGGTGGATTTGTGGATATTGATGAGGACCATCAGAGGATACAGCAGGACATAGATCAGTTGGAGACTTGGACAGAGAGATGGCAGATGGAGTTTCATCCGGACAAATGTGAGGTGATGCATTTTGGAATGTCTAATACAGATAGGAAATACACAGTAAATGGTAGAACCCTTAAGAGTATTGATAGGCAAAGGTATCTGGGTGCACAGGTACACAGGTCACTGAAAGTGGCAGTGCAGGTGGAGAAGGTAGTCAAGAAGGCATACGGCATGCTCACCTTCATCGGCCAGGGCATTGAGTTTAAAAATTGGCAAGTCATGTTGCAGCTTTATAGAACCTTAGTTAGGCCTCACTTGGAATACAGTGTTCAATTCTGGTGTCCACACTACCAGAAGGATGTAGAGGCTTTGGAGAGGGTACAGAAAAGATTTAGCAGGATGTCGCCTGGTATGGAGGGTATTAGCTATGAGGAGAGATTGGAGAAACTTGATTTGTTCTCACTGGAACGACGGAGTTTGAGGAGCGACCTGCTACAAGTCGACAAGATTATGAGAGGCATCGACAGAGTGGATAGTCAGAAGCTTTTTCCAAGGGTGGAAGAATCAATTACAAGGGGGCACATGTTTAAGGTGTGACGGGCAAGGTTTAAAGGCGATGTATGAGGCAGATTTTGTACACACAGGGTGGTGGGTGCCAGGAACTTGTTGCCACGGGAGGTAGTGCAAGTGGATTTTTCAGTGACTTCAGTGACTTCAGTGACTTCAGTGACTTCAGTGACTTTTCAGGGGCGTCTTGACAAATACATGAATAGGATGGGAATAGAGGGATATGGTCCCCGGGATGGTAGGGGGGATGAGTTAAGTCGGGCAGCATGGTCGGTGCAGGCTTGGAGGGCCGAAGGGCCGGTTCCTGTGCAGTAATTTTCTTTGTTCTTTGTTCACCAAGAGAAAATCCACGCAAATACGGGAGAACGTGGAGACTCCACACAGACAGTGACACAAACCCGGGTCCCCAGTGCTATGGGGCAGCAGCAACTTCCTATTCACTCTGTCCATAGTCTAAAAATCGCATACACCTCAATCAGGTCTCCACTCAGCCTTCACAGATTGAAATAAAACAACCTGGCACAATCCAGTATCTCTTCATCGCTCAAATTCTCCATCCCAGGAAACGATCTGGTAAATAGCCACTGCACCCACTCCAGAGCAATCAAATCCTTACTGTCGTGATTTGTGGTGATGTGGCGTCACCAAAATTTGGTCCAGCTCGATCTGAACCTTCCTGCTCTTACAGTCATTCAGTAATACTCCATCCCTCACGCTGCATGAATCTTCACAACTCACAGACTCAAAGGTTTTTCCAAGATTGAAAAACACAATGTGCGGCAGCTGGAGGTTTCTTTTGTATTTTCGAGGATCTGGGAATCAGTGGATCAACCAAAAATAGAACTGAAAAAATATAAAATCACAGTATTTATTGACAGTATGCTAATATCAGGGCAGTTGTCAGGTGTTGACTACGTGGTATGATGGATAAAGTATCTGGCTTCCATCTTGCCAATGATTTAGTGGTAACGAAAAATTGCAGGTTCGTGTCCTGCCGCAGTCACTTTATGTAGCATCTGTGTTGTTTGCTGGGAACTGAGTTCTCGCTCATCATCTGAAATCCACTTTTTCTTCCAAACGTTGCAAGGCTCTTTCTCAGAATTTATTTCCTTTTAATTTTACCCATTAAATTTTCAGTAATGTCGGTATTTTTAGCTCCCAACAATTCCACAATGTCTGTTTGATCTGGATACATTATTGATGTTCAAAAGTCGAACAAAATTTGAATCAATCGGTTGATTGAAATTATGTAGAGGAAATCCTAATCTCCTCAGGAAGAGGATTAATAATGAGCTGAATTGACTGTTTTTGTTTACACGGATGAAAGGTTATGTCACTGGGCTGGTAATCCAGAGGCCGTATTGACCTTTGGGGATACGGAGTAAATCTCACCACTGCAGTTGGCGAAATTTAAATTCGCTGATTTAATACATAGAAACATGGATAGCAAACAGAAACAGAAGTAGTCTATTCGGCCTAAATAAGTCTGTAATTGAAAGCTAGCTTCAACAGCAGCGGCCTTGAAATTCCCGTCCATTGCTTTCCCACAGAAAACATCTTCGCAGAACAACTGAAAACATTTCACGCAACAGGTAACACATTTATAGAACAGAGAAAACTTCTGCACAAGGCGGATGATGTTTACACAACCGGGAACACATTTACACAGCAGGTAAGAATTTGAAACAACCACAGTTAGGATTTGTCAGCGGCAGAGTCCCAGTTCCACAACAGAGAGAGCCGTTTCGCAGCAGAGAGCACAGTTACACAACAGGAAATACATTTCAAAACAGGGCCTACCTTTGTGTAACAGGAAACAGCTTTTCATAAATAATCAGCTGACCAGCTCAGTATCTTGCTTGTTTGCTCCGCATCTTTTCTGTCTGCATTGTGTGTGTGTCCTGATGGTCTCTGACTGCTTTTCTGTGTGTCTTTCTCTGTCTGCTACATTCGGGTTGATGTTACGTATTATTGTCCAACGAGGGTGAGCTTCCCAACACGTGGGTCTTTTTTTTAAATAAAAAGAGACAGTGAATCGTTTTTTTGGCTCCCGCGCAACGGTAATAGGCAGGAGAGCTTCGACGTATGGAGCAGAGTGGCGCGGCGAAAGCGTGCTGGGCCCACAACCCAAAGGTCGATGGATCGGCCGCTGCCCACTGGCATATCCTGAATTTCTCAGCATTAAATTTGCCTCATTAACTTGATCTCCATTACAGTGGGTGGAACAGTGCATTTGTCCAAGTTGGCTAGACAGTTCATTGAGCCAACAACTCGGGATCATTTCCTGTATTGGTTGAGATTATTCACGAAGGCCCCGCCTTCTTAGCCTTGCTACTCGCCTGAGGTGTTTATCCTCCGGATAAATCACCAGCAGTCAGCTCTCGTCTTAGACGATCCAAAGAAATATCTGGGAATGTGGATCTTGCTGTAATTTTACAAGCCATGGACACATCACGTCCCTGACACCTTGTCTGGATGTAAAACTGTGCAAACAAAAATATAAACTGAGCATGTGAACAGGAAGCATCCCTAAAATATCATTTCTATCAAAATTTAGAAATTCATAATTTTGGGAACATTTGCAAACGATCAACTTTACCAAGACACAAAATCTAAAGACCAACTGCAGAAACGTTCCGTGAACCTGACGCGATTGGAACACGCAACTTTCCAACCTGGAGTCAGAACGCTACCGTTGCGCCACGAGAACTGTCTCCCTTTTTAGCCTTCTGTGGATTTACATCGAATGGAAGAGTAACAGTGAAACAAGATTAACGAGAGAGCAGAAACACAACATAATCCTGCTGAGAAATATGTTTTTGTTCCGGGCGTGAATAACACAAGAGTTGCTTTGGTGCTACCTTTAGCATGACGCGGTGGCCGAGTGGTGAAGACGATATAACTGCTCCTCTACTATGCTCTATACAACTGGGTTTGAATCCCATCTTCGTTGGTGATGATTTTGCTCTGCCTCCGCATTGAGGGTGAACTGATTATTCGTTCAGTTAATGTGTCGAGGTTCACGGAAACAAGATGAAGTTTGGACCAACAGGCTTGAGGGGTGAATAGACCAGCAACATTCCATATTCCCATATTTCTAATCCAATGAAAAACTCAAGCTGACAATCGATTCAAATCAGGATACCAGCTTGAGGCAGGAGTTTGCCTCCATGAAAACATGTGGTTTCAGAAGCTCAAAAGAAGATGCCAGTTTCATTTGCATGAGTGGTGGCAGATTTTGTCTTTCCCGAATCGGCTGTAGTAGCACCATTGATCATGCGAAAATGCCCATTTGTGTCAGGAGGATAAGCACGGTAAAAATGCTAATTCGGGTTCGATTCCCGCTTAAGAAAGTTATTTTTCCTTCCCAAAACAACTGATGAGATCACATCGGTCTCTGGCGGAGAATTCTTTTTTATCACTTATTTATTTCACGAATAGCAGTGATTACTAGAACCACGGAATCTCTGCAGCGCAAAATCAAACCATTCGTCCCATCGAGTAAGGACGGAACTTTCATCATTTCACCATCTTGCTCTGCACTACCACTGACCGAGGCCAATAACATCGACGCTGATACGTGGGACACTTCGCAGTTTTGCCTGACATCCCATATACTCTTGGTAACTTTGAAAACATTTGAAATATTGTACAATAGAGTGCTTGTCGTGAAATAAATAAGTGATGAAAAAAATTCTCCGCCAGACCCCGATGTTGTTGTTCTGGGAATGAAAAGTTGTTTCCGAGACTGGGAATCAAACCAGAGCTGTGGCGGTAAAAGCGTCGAATCATAGAAACCCTACAGTGCAGAAGAAGGCCATTCGGCCCATCGAGTCTGCACCGACCACAATCCCACCCAGGCCCTTCCCCCACATATTTTACCCGCTAATGTACGCATCTCAGGGGCAATTTTTAACCTGGCCAATCAACCTAACCCGCACATCTTTGGACTGTGGGAGGAAACCGGAGCACCCGGAGGAAACCCACGCAGACACGAGGAGAATGTGCAAACTCCACACAGACAGTGACCCGAGCCGGGAATCGAACCTGGGACCCTGGAGCTGTGAAGCACCAGTGCTAACCACTGTGCTACCGTCCCAACCACGAAACCATCAGGGCGTACATGACAACAGAGGCATCACCAGGAAGGAGTGCTACCTTCTAGTCGGTGAACACTTCAGCTGTCAAGGGCATTCAGCCTCTGATCTTCGGGTCAGCTATCTGCAAGGTGGCCTTCAAGACACACGACAACGCAGAATCGCCGAGCAGAAACTGACAGGCAAGTTCTGCATGCATGAGGAAGGCCTCAACCAGGATCTTGGGTTCAGTTCACATGACACATAACCCCCAACATACTTTCTGGGTTTGCAAAATCCTACTAATTGTCCTGATTTACGACAATTCACACCTCTTTAACTTATGTTTATCCCTCCCTCCAGTCGCACTGTCTGTACCTTTAAAGACTTGATTCTTTGTAAAGACTCGTATTCGAACTATTGTTCACATTCCAAATTGAAATTACCTTGCAATTGTGTTTTTGCCTGTCGATGCCCGGTTTGTGAACCAACCTCCACTCACCTGATGAAGGAGCAGCGCACCAAGCGCTCGTGATTCCAAATAAACTTGTTGAACTTTAACCTGGTGTTGTGAGACTTCTTACTGTGTCCACCCCACCCAAACATTGGCATCGCCACATCAAAGGTGAGCCAAAATGCTGAGGAATCGAACGAGCGTTGATGTCAGGTTAGGGTTGATCTCAGGTGAGGGTTTTGTTTTCAATCTTGGAGAACAACACAGGAACAATTTGACAAAATAAAATTGCAAGATGCTCCCCGTCGGGGAATTGAACCCCGGTCTCCCGCGTGACAGGCGGGGATACTAACCACTATACTAACGAGGAAGCTATGCTTGATGCATTGTACACTTGCCACTTACACTTTCAGAGCGGCAACTGAGTTCTGACGAGATCAGTTCTTTTCCCCAATACGGAGTACCATTTAATGCAGCAAACAGCGGGTTTAACCAACAAATAAAGACTTTTGGATTGGCAGGAAAGACAATGAGATGGATGTATGAAAAAGAACAAGAACCAGGTGGAGACAGAAAGGCGCATTTACCGTTCATTTCAAACTGAATGTTCTTTTTAATTTTGGAGGAAAAACGGCGTGTCTTGAAATCTGAACATGCTGGACAATCTCAGCTGGTCTCTCTCCACAGATGATGTCCGACCTGCTGAGATGTTCCAGCATTTTCATTTGTTGTTTCAGATTCCAACATCGGCAGTATTTTGCTTTTATCTTGTCTGGAACTGCGTTTTTATTTCCAAACCGCTGGAAGTTCCAAAGTGCTTTACAGCTGAGATGCTTTTCTTCAATTATATTGTCTTTTGCATTGCCCGAGGGATAGGTGCAGATTGAGCAAAGACAGACAATATCATTCCCACTCTCACATAATCATGGAAAAATTATTTCTGTGGCTATTATCTTCTCATCAGTTGTTTGATTTCGATTCATTTGATAAAAGCTGCCTCAGTTAAAATCTTATTGGTGCATATCTCGTGAGCCACTGGAAAATGAACCAAGTTTACAAACCGTTTCTGAATTCATGAAGTTGAAGGTTAATTATTCTGTATCTCAGATGATAATTTTAAGAAGCTCAATTGAGGCTCTGCTGTCCATGGTTCGGCCACGGATTCGATAATCAAACAGATTTCCAAGCAGTGTCTGCAACATCGAACCACGTAATCCCTGCAGCGCAAAAGCAAGCCACTCGCCAGAGTCTGATGCGATCTGATCAGTTGTTTCATTTGATTTGATTTGATTTGATTTGATTTATTTTTGTCACATGCATTAGCCATACAGTGAAAAATATTGATTCTTGCGCGCTCGACAAACAAAACATACCGTTAATAGAGAAGAAAACGAGAGAGTGCAGAATGTAGTGTTCCAGTCATAGATAGGATGTAGAGAAAGGCCAACTTAATGCAAGGTAAGTCCATTCAAAAGGCTGACAGCAGCAGGGAATAAGCTGTTCGTGAGTCGGTTGGTACGTGACATCTGGCGTTGGTATCGTTTTCTCGACGGAAGAGGGTGGAAGAGAGTACGTCCGGGTTGCGTGGGGTCGTTAATTATGCTGGCTGTTTTGCCGAGGCAGCGGGAAGTGTAGTCAGAGTCAATTGATGAGAGGCTGGTTTGCGTGATGGATTGGGCAACATTCACAACCTTTTGTTGTTCCTTGCAGTGGAGCACAGATCACGATCCACACCAAACTGTGATAGAACAAGAAAGAAAGCTTTTTTCGTGAATCTGTAAACGTTGCTAAGAGTCATAGCTGACATGCCAAATTTCCTTTGGGAATGAAATTCCTTTGTTTTGGGAATGGAAAGTAGCTTGCCTGACTCGGAATGGAACACAGGCCACGGTGGTGAAAGCGCCGAATCCTAACCACCAAACCACCGGAAAGTGTTTGCGGCCTCAACGACATCACCAGTTTGCAGTATTGCCTTCCAACAGGGGAACTCTTCCGCAGTCAAGGCCATTCAGCCTCCGATCTTCAGGTCTCTTCAAGACAAACGACAACGCAGAATCGCCGAACAGAAACAGACAGGCAAGTTCCACATGCATGAGGAAGTGCTCAACCGGGATCTTGGGTTCAGGTTACCCGACACATAACTTCCACCATACTCTCTGAGTTTGCAAAATCATTCTAACTGTCCTGACTTGACAGAAGACACACTTCTTTAATCTGTGATTATCCCTCTCTCCACCCTTGCTGTCTGTAGCTTTAACGGCTAGATTACCTGAAAAGACTCGCATTCGAACCATTGTTTTCATTTCAATCTGTAATTCTCGTACTATTGTATTTGCGTCTATTTGTCAACCTCCTTCAACTCATCTGAAGAAGGAGCAGCGCTCCGAAAGCTGGTGATTCCATCTTTAACCTGGTGTTGTGAGACTTCTCACTGTGCCCACCTCAGTCCAACGCCGGCACTTCCACATCAACACTAGTGCGAGCAGATCATCTTTTGAGGACATAGAAAATTGATCAGAATTGTTGGTTGATGTGTTCCATTTTCCATCCTCACTGCTCAGAGCCCTCACCACGCAATCCAGGTGTCACATTAATTTCTATATTTCTTATCTGAAGGCGTTATAATGCTGATAAAGTTGTCTGTCATATTGGGCAGACGTTGTGAAACACCTGTATTCAGTCAAGAAACATTACTTGGATTTCAGTCTTCTATCATTTTAATTCTAAATCTTGCTTTATACTGATTTTTCCATCTCAGCCTCCTGCAATGTTCCAATGATGCTCAATGTAAACTCCAGAAATGGAAACTCATCCTTCAATGAAGCACGTTGCTGCCTTTCAGACTCAGCATCGAGTCAAACAATTTCAGACATTAAACTCAGATCCATTCTGTTCCAATTTTCTTTGCAGGTTTCTATTTTATTCTCTTGTCTACTCTTGTTTTTCTTTCGGGCTGTTCATCATTCTGCCATCCTCACCACATTTTAGACACATATCTGGTTTCTTCCCCTTCCCCTTGAGATTGATGTAGGTAAAAAATACCTCAGGCTAGCCGTACATCAAAATGCAGTGTTTATTTTCACAATTGTGGCAGAAGCCAGGTTCCTAACAGCGGAGCCCCAGCCTTTCTCCTCGAACACAAGTAAGAACAGAGTTTTATACAGACCGGTTCCCGCTCTTTATTACATTGCAACTTTCCAAGATGTATGTGACTGTTCATTGTTCATTGTGAGATCCTTGCTGCACCGACAGTTTCTTCCCTTGCGTAGTTTGTGCAATCTCCAAGGCCGCGACTGTTTCTGCTCTATCCTGTTCGTCATTCATAGCCTTGAAAAACATCACAGGTTTTGCACAAACAAGTTAAATGATATGTATACAAGGGTATCAGGGTCTGTATAACACTCTATATCTATATAGTGAGGATGAATATCATGAATATATGTGAATCTATGATTATACGGTCACAGAAGGCATACATGTCAACTCCATCATGTTAAAGAAAGTAACAAAAAATTGAATCCATCTGAGCTTATTCGAGCTGGGTTAGCCGCGTTCCTGAATACGATTAGCTGGAGACAGCAGGAATATTTGTTCCTCTTATCTGGTCTGGATGCACGAAAATAATGAATTTTAACAAAAACAATGAATTCTCCAGTACCCCTCACGAATCTCTTAAGTATTACAGAGGTGAGTCTAAATGCTGAAGTGTTCCAAGATTCATTCACCCATTCCCGTCTTCAAGACGTACACCAACAACTCTTCTGTCATTTAATCATTGCTGCACTTCACCTCGTATGGAGACGACAAGCGAACCGTTCAAACTCAATTCAGTGATGAGTGACGAATGAGAATGTATGAACGTTCTGGCAGTAAATGAATATCTCCGCCTTTTTCCTGTAACCCTGCACATTTTTCATTTTTTTAATAGCAGTCGAATTCATTTTGAAATGCTTCAATTGAACCTTCCTCCAGTCTCCAGCAGTCCATTCCACACATTAAGCACTCGCTGCGTGAAAAAACGTTTTCCCCGTGTTTCTTTTCCTTCCTTTGATAATGATGTTAAATCTCTTCTGTTTCATTCTTCATCATTCCACGAGCAGGAACAGCCCTGTCTTAGATTTTAGAAACGGTTTGGAATCTGGCTTTATTTTCCAGTGGCTGGCAGAGATATGCACGAATATGATGTGAACTGACGCAGCATTTATCAAAAGAATCTATCTCCAACAATTACTGAGATGGTCGTTACTGCATTAAAAAAAATCTTTCCATAACTGTGTGTGATTGGCAATGATAATTTCAATGAATCTGCAACTATACCATGGTCAATACAGAAGAAAATCATTTTTAAAATCTGAGCTGTTCGCACTTTGGGACTTGCAGCGGCTGCGGGGGCGGGGGGTGGGGGCGGGCGTCGGTGGCTGCGGGGGCGGGGGGGGGGGGGTGCGGGGACGGGGCGCGGGGGCTAGTGACAAAAACGAATTCATCGCCAGGAGATAAGAGCAACATACTGCAGATGCTGGAATCAGAAAGAATAAACAAAAATACTGGAAGATATCAGCGGCTCTGACGTGATATGTTGAGAGAGAGCAGCTGAACTTGTCCAGCATGTTCAGATTTGTAGACATGCCATCTTTGATCCAAAAGGAAAACGAACATGCAGGCGGACGTTTCGAACTTCACCTTCTTGATGTTTTCATGCGTCCTTCTCAAACTATTTACTGCTAATGTACAGACCACATAGTTTCGTTTCACGTTAGTATAGTGGGTAGTATCTCCGCCTGTCACGCGGGAGACCGCGGTTCAATTCCCCGACGGGGAGTTTATCTCAATTTCGGTACGTCACGTGGTCCCTTTGAGATCGCCAATGATTTAATGTCACAGAAATGACTCTCCATTCAAAATGCTTTCCAAAATGCGATTCTTTACATGCCTTGGACATTTCTCGTCGCTGCAGATCAATCTTCCTTCAAGTCAACAACTTTTTACTCACCTCTGATGTGGGCATGCCGGCGTTGGATTGGCGGGGTTACTGTAAGAAGTCTCACGAAAACAGCTTAAAATCCAACAGGGTTGATTTGGAATCGCGAGATGTCGGATTGCTGCCCCTCCACCAGGTGAACGGAGGGATGTTCACATCACGGCATCGTCAGGCCAAGAAACAATCGGAAAACAATTACCATTTGGACTGTGAACAATGGTTAGAATGTGAGTCTTTACAGTTTATCCAGTGTTGAAAGGTACAGACAATGCGAGTGAGGAGAGGGATGACAGGATACTGATGTGTGAATTGAGTGATGCGAGTGCAGTTATTAAGATATTGTAAATGCGGGCAGCATGGCGAGGGTTTGGAGTCGTGCGACCTAAAGCCAAGTATGTGGAACTTTCCTGTCAGTTTCTGCTCGGAAATTCTGCGTTGTCATGTGTCATGAAGGTCGCCTTGGAGAACGCTGACCCGAAGATGGGAGGCTGAATGACCGACACTGCTGATGTCTTCCCCGAATAGAAAGTGACACTGCTGCCTGATCATTCCGAGCGCGTCTCGCGTGCTACTTGATGGTCTAGTGGTTAGGATTCAGCGCTCTCACCGCCGCGGCCCGGGTTCGATTCCCGGTCAGGGAATGTTATGTTCATTCCCAGAGCAACTGATCACTCCACATCGGGCTTTGAAAGAGATCTTATTTTTGTAACGCCTGTTTTGCAATAATTCAAATGTTTGTTGAACTACCAACTGTATTTGGGATGTCAAGTCATGCTGATAAGTGGCCCACCTGTCAGCGTCTCCATTATTTACCCGAGCAAAGTTTTGGGATAGAAGAAGGTGGCGAAATGGTGAATCGGCTGCCCTGACGCGAGAGGATAAATTGGCTACCTTTTCCGCTGCAGGCATGATGTGGTTCGACCTTTTAGAAATGTGCGTTATTTTTCGAATCCGTCGCAACACCGTGGAGTTTTAATTGAGCTCCTTAAAATGATCATCGGAAACACAGAATATGTAAACAACGACTTCAAGATTTTAGAACCGGTTTGGCATCTGGCTTCATTTTCCAGTGGCTGGCAGCGATATGCACGAATACGATGTGAACTGAGGCAGCATTTATCAATAGAATCTATATCAAACAATTAATAAGTTGATCAACAAAATCTTTACATAATTGTGTCTGATTGTCAATGATAATTGCAATGAATCTGCAACTAAACCACGGTCAGTACAGAAGAAAATCATTTTAAAAATCTGAGCTGTTCGCACTTTGGGACTTCCAGCGGGTTGGGGGAGGTGCGGGGCGAGGCGGGGCGGGGCGGGGCGGGGGGGGGGGGGGGGGCGGCGTGGGGGAGCGGCCAGTGGGCGTGGGGAAGGGGGGTGGGGGGGCCGAAGGGGGACAAAAACGAATTTCTCGCCATGAGATAAAAGCAAAATACTGCAGATGCTGGAATCAGAAAGAACAAACAAAAATACTGGAACATATCAGCAGCTCTGACGTGATCTGTTGAGAGAGAGCAGCTGAATTTGTCCCGCATGTTCAGATTTGGAGACATGCCATCTTTGATCGAAAAGGCAAAAGAACATTCACGCGCAACTTTCGATCTCAACCTTCTTGAAGTTTTCATGCGTCCCTCTGAATCTCTTTACTGCTAATCCACAAGACGAAGTCAACTGCATTCAATGGCACTCCGTCATCGGCTAAAATAACACATCTCGGTACAGTTCTGTCGTTCCTCGGCAACAAATGTACAATGCGTACCTGAGCTCAACGCGCCCACAAGCGTGGGGCATTGTTTCCTCGTTAGTATAGTGGGTAGCATCTCCGCCTATCACGCGGGAGACCGGGGTTCAATTCCCCGGCAGCGAGTTTATCTCAATTTCGGTACCTCACGTTGTCCGTTTGAGATCGCCAATGTTTTAATGTCACAAAAATGACTGTCCAGTCAAAATGCTTTCCAAAATGCGATTCCTTACATGCGTTGGACATTTCTCGTCGCTGCAGATCAACCTTCTTTCAAGTCAACAACTTTTTACTCACCTCTGATGTGGGCATGCCGGCGTTGGATTGGCGGGGTTACTGTAAGAAGTCTCACGAAAACAGCTTAAAATCCAACAGGGTTTATTTGGAATCACGAGATGTCGGATTGCTGCCCCTCCACCAGGTGAACGGAGGTATGTTCACATCACGGCATCGTCAGGCCAAGAAACAATCGGAAAACAATTACCATTTGGATTGTGAACAATGGTTAGAATGTGAGTCTTTACAGTTTATCCAGTGTTGAAAGGTACAGACAATGCGAGTGAGGAGAGGGATGACAGGATACTGATGTGTGAATTGACTGATGCGAGTGCAGTTATTAAGATATTGTAAATGCGGGCAGCATGGCGAGGGTTTGGAGTCGTGCGACCTAAAGCCAAGTATGTGGAACTTTCCTGTCAGTTTCTGCTCGGAAATTCTGCGTTGTCATGTGTCATGAAGGTCGCCTTGGAGAACGCTGACCCGAAGATGGGAGGCTGAATGACCGACACTGCTGATGTCTTTCCCGAATAGAAAGTGACACTGCTGCCTGATCATTCCGAACGAGTCTCGTGTGCTCCCTGATGGTCTACTGGTTAGGATTCAGCGCTCTCACCGCCGCGGCCCGGGTTCGATTCCCGGTCCGGGAATGTTATGTTCATTCCCAGAGCAACTGATCACTCCACATCGGGCTTTGAAGGAGATCTTATTTTTGTAACGTCTGTTTTGCAATAATTCAAATGTTTGTTGAACTACCAAATGTATTTGGGATGTCAAATCATGCTGAAAAGTGACCCACCTGTCAGCGTCTCCATTATTTACCCGAGCAAAGTTTTGGGATAGAAGAAGGTGGCTAAATGGTAAATCGGCTGCCCTGACAAATTGAAATCATAGAACCCCTACAGTGCAGAAGGAGACCATTCGGCCCATTGAGTCTGCACCGACCACAATCCCACCCAGGCCCTACCCCCACCCCCACATATTTACCCGCTAATCCCTCGAACCTATGCATCTCAGTGGTAATTTAAACCTGGCCAATCAACCTAACCCGCACATCTTTGGACTGTGGGAGGAAACCGGAGCACCCGGAGGAAACCCACGCAAACACGAGGAGAATGTGCAAACTCCACACAGACAATGACCCAAGTCGGGAATCGAACTCGGGACCCTGGAGCTATGAAGCAGTAGTGCTAACCACTGTGCTACCGTGCCCACGCCACCTTCGGCTACCTTTTCCGCTGCAGGCATGATGTGGTTCGATCTTTTAGAAATGTGCGTTATTTTTCGAATCCTTCGCAACACCGTGGAGTTTTACTTGAGCTCCTTAAAATTATCATCGGAAACACAGAATATGTAAACAACGACTTCAAGATTTTAGAACCGGTTTGGCACCTGGCTTCATTTTCCAGTGGCTGGCAGCGATATGCACGAATACGATGTGAACTGAGGCAGCATTTATCAAAAGAATCTATATCAAACAATTAATAAGTTGATCAACAAAATCTTGACATAATTGTGTCTGATTGTCAATGATAATTGCAATGAATCTGCAACTAAACCACGGTCAGTACAGAAGAAAATCATTTCAAAAATCTGAGCTGTTCGCACTTTGGGACTTCCAGCGGATTGGGGGAGTTGCGGGGCGAGGCGGGGCGGGGGGGGGGGGGGGGGGGGGTGGCGGGTGGGGGAGCGGCCAGTGGGCGTGGAGAAGGGGGGTGGGGGGGCCGAAGGGGGACAAAAACGAATTTCTCGCCATGAGATAAAAGCAAAATACTGCAGATGCTGGAATCAGAAAGAACAAACAAAAATACTGGAACATATCAGCAGCTCTGACGTGATCTGTTGAGAGAGAGCAGCTGAATTTGTCCCGCAAATTCAGATTTGGAGACATGCCATCTTTGATCGAAAAGGCAAAAGAACATGCACGCGCAACTTTCGATCTCAACCTTCATGACGTTTTCATGCGTCCCTCTGAATCTCTTTACTGCTAATCCACAAGACGAAGTCAACTGGGTAAACCTGCAGTTCGCTCCATTCAATGGCACTCAGCAATCGGCTAAAATAACACATCTCGGCACAGTTCTGTCGTTCTTCGGCAACAAATGTACAATGCGTACCTGAGCTCAATGCGCCCGCCGGCGCGGAGCATTGTTCCCTCGTTAGTATAGTGGTTCGTATCTCCGCCTGTCACGCGGGAGACCGGGGTTCACTTCCCCGACGGGGAGTTTATCTCAATTTCGGTACCTGACGTTGTACGTTTGACATCGCCAGCATCTTAATGTCAACAAAATGACTCTCAAGTCAAAATGCTTTCCAAAATGCGATTCTTGACATGCCTTGGATATTTCTCGTCGCTGCAGATCAACCTTCTTTCAATTCAACAACTTTTTACTCACCTCTGATGTGGGCATGCCGGCGTTGGATTGGCGGGGTTACTGTAAGAAGTCTCAGAAAAACAGCTTAAAATCCAACAGGGTTTATTTGGAATCACGAGATGTCGGATTGCTGCCCCTCCACCAGGTGAACGGAGGGATGTTCACATCACGGCATCGTCAGGCCAAGAAACAATCGGAAAACAATTACCATTTGGATTGTGAACAATGGTTAGAATGTGAGTTTTTACAGTTTAACCAGTGTTGAAAGGTACAGACAATGCGAGTGAGGAGAGGGATAATGACAAGATAATAATGTGTGAATTGAGTGATGCGAGTGCAGTTATTAAGATATTGTAAATGCGGGCAGCATGGCGAGGGTTTGGAGTCGTGCGACCTGAAGCCAACATCCCGGTTGAGGCCGTCCTCGTGTATGTCGAACTTTCCTGTCAGTTTCTGCTCGGAAATTCTGCGTTGTTATGCGTCATGAAGGTCGCCTTGGAGAACGATGACCCGAAGATGGGAGGCTGAATGACCGACACTGCTGAAGTGTTCCCCGAATAGAAAGTGACACTGCTGCCTGATCATTCCGAGGCTGGCACGTGTGCTCCCTGGTGGTCTCGTGGTTAGGATTCGGCGCTTTCACCGCCGTGGCCCGATTTCGATTCCCGCTGATTGGATGTTATGTTCATTCCCGGAACAACTGATCACATGACATCGGGCTTTGAAAGAGAACTTAGGTCATCTTATTTTTATCACGTCTGTTTTACAATAATTCAAATGTTTGTCGAACTACCAACTGCATTTGGGATGTCAAGTCATGCTGAAAAGTGACCCACCTGTCAGCGTCTCCATTATTTACCTGAGCTCAATTGTGGGATAGAAAAAGATGACGAAATGGTGAATCGGCTGCCCTGACGCGAGAGGGTAAATTGGCTACCTTTTCCGCTGCAGGCCTCATGTTGTTCGATCTTTTAGAAATGTGTGTTATTTTTCGAATCCGTCGCAACACCGTGGAGTTTTAATTGAGCTCCTTAAAATTATCATCGAAGACACAGAATATGTAAACAACGACTTCAAGATTTTAGAACCGATTTGGAATCTGGCTTCATTTTCCAGTGGCTGGCAGAGATATGCACGAATATGATGTGAACTGAGGCAGCAATGATCAAAAGAATCTATATCAAACAATTAGTGAGATGGTCAACAAAATCTTTCCATAATTGTGTGTGATTGGCAATGATAATTGCAATGAATCTACAACTATACCGCGGTCAATACAGAAGAAAATCATTTTAAAAATCTGAGCTGTTCGCACTTTGGGACATCCAGCGTTTTTGGGGGGCGGGGGCGGGGCGATGGGGGGGGGGGGGGGGTGGGGTGGCGGGCGGCAGTGGGACAAAAACGAATTTCTCGCCATGAGATAAAAGCAAAATACTGCAGATGTTGGAATCAGAAAGAACAAACTCAAATACTGGAACAGATCAGCAGCTCTGACGTGATCTGTTGAGAGAGAGCAGCTGAATTTGTCCCGCATGTTCAGATTTGGAGACATGCCATCTTTGATCGAAAAGGCAAAAGAACATTCACGCGCAACTTTCGATCTCAACCTTCTTGAAGTTTTCATGCGTCCCTCTGAATCCCTTTACTGCTAATCCACAAGACGAAGTCAACTGCAGTTCGCTCCATTCAACGGCACTCCGTAATCGGCTAAAATAACACATCGCGGCACAGTTCTGTCGTTCTTCGGCAACAAATGTACAATGCGTACCTGAGCTCAATGCGCAGGCGGTCGTTTTGTGCAGAAATCTGGGAGAACTCCCGGCAAACCGAGATTGCCTTCTTCAACTGAAAGCTCTGCATTTTCTTGCACACACTGCAGGGCGCTTTCTCAGAATGTATTTCCTTGTTGTTTTGTTCATTAAATTTTCTCATCTCATTATTTTATTCTCCTCCCAAGAAATCATTTTCTCTTTGTGTGATCTTAATAAATTATTGATGTTCCCAAATGGAGCAACAGACTTTGCAGCAAATGGTTTGATCAAATTCTGTGGAGGAAAATCTAATCTCATCAGGAAGAGGTTTGATAATGAGCTGAATGAACTGTTTCTGTGTTCAGGGATGAAAGGCGATTGGGCTGGTAATCCAGAGGCTCTCACTAATCTTTGGGGACACGGAGTAAATCCCACCACGGCAGCTGATGAAATCTAAATTCACTATTTAATCAATCTGGAATTGAAAGCTTGTCTCAGTAATGGGGGCCTTGAAACTACGGTCGATTGTTGTAAAATATAATCTGGTTCACCGATTCACTACAGATAAATAATTCTGGCCTCCTTAACTGGTCTGGCCTACATGTGACTCGAGAGTAAGAGGGTGAATCTTACTCGATCTCTGAAATGGTCAAAGAAGGCATTCTCAGTTGAAGGGCAATTCGGGAAGGGCAACAAATGCTGGTCCTGCAGGCGACACCAACAGCCCATAAAAAGAAGAATCATTGAGTGGAAAGAGAATGGCCTGGTAACGGACTGAGAAACTGGATCCTTCTTCTCCTCTCATAACAAGGCTGAGGAATGGCCTGATGCTGGGATTTAAATTCGTGAAAGATTTTGAAAAAAATCATTTCAATCAAATGGGACCAGAGAAGGGCAGATAAGAATGTATCTCACTCACACATGCCATTGATGGTTGGTAGATTTAGTGCAATGATGTACATCCGACCAGTGTATCAGCGTATCCTAAGAGTGTGAGGGAAATTCCATCAGTAATGCTTCCCCGGCATCCTCCAGATTGAAGCGAGGTAGCATTCATGCCGATGACTGGGAGGAGCTTGAAAATGGGCAAAACATATTCCCAATTTGCAGCATACTTTTATGAGGCAAAATGGCGGGAGAGAAGAAAGCTCTGTGGGCCGAGAATGGGCCTGATCACTCACATGAAGACCCATAGAAGAAACTCACGGCCCTGAATGGATGTCATCCTCGAATCGAGGGACAGACAACGATAACAACTGCTTGTTACAAAATAACTATCATAAAAAAACACGTCCAACATTACTGTTGTTAAACTTTCCCACCCCCAATAGAATTTGAACAATTCTTGTTTGTTTGTCCCTGTCTGGTCTGTGAATGTGCTGACATCTACCGGCTGCAACCCAGAACTTCAAAAGAGGGAAGACATTCACATCCAGTGAGGGTGTTGCAGGAATAGGTCAATATGAAGAATTAATGCTGGGGTGTGATAGGATAGGCCTCGTAATTTAATCATTAAATCCACTATAGAAATTACTCTTAAATTATCATTGAGTTGGCAGCATTTGCAATTTGCAATCGGCGAAAGCGTTGGCAGTTGGCTTGTTGGCCTTGGGGTATGATTCTCGCTTGGGGGAGTATTAGCATGTTAGAGATCCCGGGTTCACAATCACGGACAAGCCGAACCACCGTTTATTAAATCGGGAGCAGGTTTGAGCTCACGAGAATTCCCAGCAGTGAAGATATCACTGCAGAACACAAGAAGAAACGATTACACGATTTAAATTTCGGTTGTCCAAACAAAGATACGGAAGGATACGAGACAGGAAATTTGCCAACAAACTGGAAATAATTTTGGGCGGCACGGTGGCACAATGGTTAGCAGTCCTACCTCACAGCGAGGGTCCCAGGTTCAATTCCGGCCTCGTTTCACTGTGTGCAGTTTGCACGTTCTCCCCACATCTGCGTGGGTTTACTCCCATAACCCAAAGATATGCGGGCGAGGTTGATTGGCCATGTTAAGTTGACCCTCGTGTAAGGGGGATCATCAAGGTAAATGAGGGTGTTAGCACCGGGGCGTGGGTGGGAATGTGGTCGGTCCAGACTCGATGCGCCAAATGGCCTTCTTTTGCACGGGATGGATTCTATGATTGGAGACGATTAGCACAGCTGTATTTAATGAAAAACTGGGTACGTGTTTGAGAGTGAATGGATTTCAGAGACAAAAAGATGAAATAGTTTGGATGGAGGATCGTGTTGAGCACTTTATCAATTAGAAAGATATGGTCCCAATTTCATTGAGGTCTATTATTTATTGAAGTATTCCAGATCTACAAAGTGGCTCAGAGACTGGGAGACAAACAATAAATCCGCAATCACAGTGTGAACAAAATACAGAGTGATACAGAGTGCATCATTCACTCATATACACCCACAGAGACTGACAGATGGACAATGAATTCCACTCGAAATTCCTGCATCACACACCAAGGGACACAGAATGGTTTTCACATCCATACACACAGAATAGTTACAGCACAGGAAAAAATAATCGGACACTTTGTGTCTGGGAGTTGTCATCTCCATAGAAGCTCAGCTATCGCAGCCCACAGCTGAAAGCACGGCAGCAAAATTTGCCGAAGACACAATATATGTCGTAAAGTAACTTGTGGAGAGGAGAGGACGTAAGGAGCTTGGAGATAGTTCTAGACAGGTTTTGTGCATGTGTAGAAACGTGGCAACTGGAATATAATGTGAAGTTATTCACTTTGGCGGGAAGAGAACAAAATCAGATTATTAGTCAATTGTAGAAGGGCTGCAAACTTCCCCAGATGCAAAGGGATCTCGTTTTTCGAGTGTACGAGTAACAAATATTTAGTGAGCGGGTACAGCAAGTAATAAAAAAGGTCAATGGAATGTTTGCTTTGTTTCAAGCATTTGACCATGTCAGAAAATCATGTTATGCTTCAGTTGTTTAGGTCATTAATGAAGTATCTCGAATATTATCTGAAGTTTTGGGATCCACATCGAATAAAGGATGTAAGTGCGTTGCAAACGGTCCAGAAGAGATTACCAGGTTGATAACTTGAATCGTTCGACAATGCAGAGCAGATTTACCAGATTGCGAAGAGGAAAGAATTTCCTCTGTTTGGGCATCTTTGCACCGGAGATACTCCGAGTAGGAGGTACCTTGTTCAAAGCATATCAGACCTTGAATGGTCTTCACAATTGCACGTGGAAATGATGTATCTTCTTGTGAGTGAATGCAGAACAACGGGCACTTAAAGAAAACTGAGCTTCCTCTTTTCGGACGGCGAATTCTGTTCTCTCGGAGCATTGCGCGACTTTGGAACGCTGCCTCAGAAGGCGGTGGGCGCGACGATATTGAATATTTTTTAGCGTGAGGTAGGTAATTCCTATTTGGCAACAGAATCAAAGGTTGTCGGGGACAGATGGAAATGTGGAAATCGAAACATAAACAGATCAGCCATGATCTTAGTGAATGGCGGGGCAATCTTGTGGGGCCGAATGGCCTTCTTCTCCCCTTATTTCCTCTGTTCTGTTCGTGTGTCCGTCGCCTGATTGTAAATTTCCCCTGAACAGGACTGCTGAAAAGCACCAATACTCACGGTTCACGCAGAGCACCGGAATTAAACTAAAACACGGAAAAATGAAAATCAGACCGTGGGATTCCCAGTTCTGTCAGACTGTATGGTTGCTTTTCGACTTCTGCAGCGATATTTTCTCTGCAATGAGTTCTCGGGAACTCACCATTGTTTCAGCTTTCGCTCATTGGCGCCGTTTTCATTGCAAATAATTACGTTTAAAAACATTTGTGGGGCTCGTCCGGGATTTGAACCCGGTATCTCTCGCATTTCAATACTACTCCCAAAGCGAGAATCATAGCCGTAGACCAACGAGCCTCCCACTGCAGCCCACCCACTGCAGCCCACCCACTGAAAACAACTTTTCGATGGATCCCAAAGTTTAGCAACTATCTTTTCACAACGCAATTGTTTATCGACGATCTTTTCTCAACGCATCAGCGATGTTAATGAGCAGTGGTTCATTTCACTGTGTGTTCTGTTGAAGGTCAGAAGCAGTGATATCTGTTTTCACCAATCGCCAAGTCGGCCTGTGGTTGTGACTCACCAGTCCCCTGGGGAATGTCATTCTGCCAGTCAGTGAGTTCAGTTGGCATTTTAGTAGAAATTCGAAGTCATCCTGGCTTCATCAGTGGCCTCATGGTTAAAGTATGAGTGATGCGAATCATGATGTGATCAAATGAGTTTCTGTTTCAGTCTTTCCGCGGTGAGTTTTCATGCTGAGGAGAAACATGTGGGACATGGTCTGGGAATGTTTCACCCGACTCCATTCCCAACATTCCCTGACCTGATGGAATGGAAATTTCTTCTGTTTGCAGCAGCTACATTTCCAGCATGTTCCATCTAGCTGATCATCCAGGAGCGATGGTGAGGGAGACCTTCTTCCCCAACTCTTCATGGATAGAAAATCAAATGGATGAAGACGGTTTACAAGTTTCTGTGTAGTTGTTGAGATGGTCGAGTGGTTTTGGCGATGGTCTGTTAATCGATTGCATTCTGCACGGGTGGGTGCAAAACCCACTCTCATCATCAATCTATGGAACGTTTCATACATTGCTTCTCTGCATTTGAACACAGGTAGCTGTGTTATTCCACATTTTGTTTCTTGGCGGCACCTCACGACAATGTCTGCACTGATGTGATTGGAGTCCCTTTAGCTGAGAGAAAATACAATCCCAACATTGAACTTTTCGTTCAATACTCAAGGTGTAAGACAAAGAGAATCACATTTCCCTGTGAATCTGCTCTGTTGTCCTCAATTTTCTATTACTCTATCATGGTCTGCAAAGACAGCTGGTCTGCTTTAAGCGGAACATATTTTGATCGGCTCAGCTCCTTGCATGTCACCGGTTCGTTGATCTCGTGGTGTGATTCTCGCTTTGGGGGCTTCATAGAAACATCGAAGAAAGGAGCAGGAGGAAGCCATTTGGCCCTTCGAACCTGCTCTGCCATTCATTACGATCATGGCTAAACCTCCAAATCAATAGCCTCATCACGCTTTTTCCCATAACCTCTGATCCCATTCGCCCCAAGTGCTATATCTAGCCGCCTCTTGAATGCATTCAATATTTTGGCATCAACTACTTCCTGTGGTAATGAATTCCACAGGCGCACTACTCTTTGGGTGAAGGAATATCTCCTCACCTCTGTCCTCAATGGTCTGCCCTGAATCCTCAGACTGTGACCCCAGTTTCTGGACTCCCCAACCATCGGAGAAATTCGACCTGCATCTATCCTGCCGAGTCCCGTTCGAATTTTATAAGCCTCGATGAGATCCCACCTGATTCGTCTGATCTCCGGCGAAAGCAATCCTAACCTAGTCAGTCTCCCCTCATACATCTGTCCCGCCATCCTTGGAATCAACATGGTAAGCTGTGCCCCAGGGCTCTGTTCTGGGACCCTTGATGTTTGTCATTTTCATAAATGACCTGGATGAGGAAGTGGAGGGATGGATTGGAAAGTTTGCCGACGGCACGAAAGTTGGTGATGTTGTGGATGGTTTGGAGGGATGTCAGAAGCTGCACCGTGACATAGATAGGATGCAAGACTGGGCAGAGAAGTGGCCGATGGACTTCAACCCGGATAAATGTGTAGTGGTCCATTTTGGCTGGTCAAATGGGATGAAGGAGTATAATATTAAGGGTAAGATTCTTAGCAGTGTAGAGGATCAGAAGGACCTTGGGGTCCGGGTCTATAGGTCTCTTAAATCGGCCTCGCAGGTAGAGGAGGTGGTTAAGAAGGCGTATGGTGTGCTGGCCTTCATCAATCGAGGGATTGAGTTTAGCAGTCGAGAAATAATGATGCAGCTTTATGAGACACTCGTCAGACCCCACTTAGAGTACCGTGCTCAGTTCTGGTTGCCTCATTACAGGAGGTATGTGGAAATTATTGAAAGGGTGCAGAGAAGATTTACAAGGATGTTGCCTGGATTGGTTGGCATGCCTTATGAGGACAGGTTGAGGGAGCTCGGTCTTTTCCCCTTGGAGAGACGAAGGATGAGAGGTGACCTGATAGAGGTGGACAAGATGTTGAGATGTATAGATCAGGGGCATTCTCGGAGGCTTTTTCCCAGGGCTGAAATGGCTGCTACGAGAGGACACAGGTTTAAGGTGCTGGGGAGTAGGTACAGAAGAGATCATGGATCATAGAACACTACAGTGCAGAAAGAGGCCATTCGGCCCATCGAGTCTGCTCCAACCACAGTCCCACCTCGGCCCTGCCCCCATATCCCTACATATTTTACCCGCTGATCCCTCTAACCAACGCATCTCAGGATACTAAGGGGTACTTTTAGCATGGCCAATCAACCTAACCCGCACATCTTTGGACTGTGGGAGGAAACCGGAGCACCCGGAGGAAACCCACGCAGACACGAGGAGAATGTGCAAACTCCACACAGACAGTGTCCCGAGCCAGGAATCGAACCCAGGTCCCTGGAGCTGTGAAACAGCAGTGCTAAACACTTTCCTGCCGTGCTGCCCCGTCAGGATAACTGTCAGGGGTCCCGCACCGTCAGGGGTAAGTTTTTGACTCAGAGGGTGATGGGTGAGTGGAATCGGCTGCCGTCAGTAGTGGTGGAGGCAAACTCGATAGGGTCTATTAAGAGACTTCTGGATCAGTACATGGAACGTAATAGCATTGAGGGTTATAGGTAAGCCTATATATAAGCCTCAGTAGGTACGGACATGACCGATGCAAATTGTGGCCGAAGGGCCTGTTTGTGCTGTATTTTATCTATGTTCTATACTTTCCCCTGTCCCATGTGCTTTAATCTTGCACGATAATCTCTCGTGCAGGACTTTGTCAAACGCTTACTGAAAGTCCAAATATACCACATCAACTGGTTCCCCTTTGTCATCTCTACTAGTTACGTCTTCAAAGAATGTCAGAAGATTTGTCAAGCATGATTTCCCATTCATACCTTCATGCTGACTCTGTCTGATCCTGCCGCTGCTTTCTAAATGCTCTGCAATAAAGCCCTTGATAAAGGATTCGAACATTTTTCCCACATTTCGATGTTAAGCTTCCTGTTCCATAATTCCCTGTTTTCTCTCTACCACCCTTTTTGAATATTGGAATGGAATTCGCTTCCCTGCAATCAGCAGGGACTGTTCCAGAATCTATAGAATCCTGGAAGATGACCACCAATGCATCCATTATTTCGAGAGCCAGTTCTGTAAGTACTCTGGGATGTAGATTATGAGGCCCTGGGGATTTATCCGCTTTTAATCCCTTCAATTTTCCCAGCACCATTTATCTACTGATATTAATCTCCCTCAGTTCTTCCCTCTCACTAAATCTGGCATTCTCCAACATTCCTGGCATTTGATTTATGTCTTCTTTTGTGAAGTCAGAACCAAAGTATGCATTCAGTTGCTCGGCCATTTCTTTTCCCCCAATTATACATTCCCCATTTCTGTCTGCAGAGGATCTACATTTGTCTTCACCAACCTCTTTCTCCTCATGCATCTATAGAAACTCTAATCGTCAGTCTTTATGTTTCCTGCAAGCTTACATTCGTACTGTATTTTCCCCTTCTTAATCAATCCCTTGGTCCTTCTTTGCTGAATTCTAAACTGCTCCCAATCCTCAGACCTACTATTTTTCTTGGCCAATCGGTATGCTTCTTCTTTGGATTGGATACTGTCTCTAATTTCCTTTGTAGGACATGGATTGGCCCTCTTCGCCATTTTGCTTTTGTGCCGGACATGAACAATCAGTTGCTGCAGTTCCCCCATGTGTTCCTTGAATGTTTGTCATTGTCTTCCTTTCAATTAACTCTCCCCAATCTATCAAGGCCAACTCAAGCCTCATATCCTCATAGTGTCCTTTATTATGATTCAACACCATAGTCTCCGAACCAACAACTTCACTCTCCGTCTTGATAAAAAATGCTATCATGTTATGGTCACTCACCCCCAAGGGTCTTGTCCAGCTAGATTGGCAATGATTCCCCTCTCATGACACAGTACTCAGTCTGAGATGACTTGATCTCTCGTTGGTTCCTGGACATATTTTTCAAGAAAACCATCCAGTATGCGCTCCAGGAATTCTTCATCTTTTCCACTGCGGCTCATTTGATTTGTGCAATCCATGTGCAGATTAGAATCACCCATGATCACCGATATCCCCTTATCACATGCATCTCTAATTTCGTGTTAAATGTCATTCCCATCATCACCACTGCAGTTTGGGAGTGTATATATGACACTCACTCATGCTTTTTGCCCCTTGGTATTTCTCAACTCTATGCATACATACTCCACGTTGCCAGAGCTAATATCCTTTCACACTATTGTGTTAATTTCCTCTTTAACCGGCAGTGACACTCCACCACTTTTTTCCTTTATGTCTGTCCTTCCTAAACGTTGAATCCGCCGGGACATTCAATTCCCACCTGCAGCCGTATGGTAGCACAGTCGTTCGCACTGCTGCCTCACAACGTCAGGGACCCGGGTTTGATTCCCGTGCTTAGGTCACTCTCTGTGTGGATTTCGCACGTTCTCCCCGTGTCTGCTTACATTTACTGCCACAGTCTGAAGGACGTGTTGGTTCGGTGCATTGACCCGAAAAGGCGCCGGAGTATGGCGATTTGGTGGAATTTCACAGTAGCTTCATTACAGTGATAATTTAAGTCCTTCTTATGACTAATAAATTAACATCAACTTTAAGCCGTTTCTCCACAAAGAATGAGTGTGCGAGAGGTCCCGGATTCAAATCCGGGACGAGCACTCACCTGTTGCCAGTTTTGGTCCCAACTGTCGATTGTTTATTTGAAAACAAACGTTACGTTTCAGACACGGGGTTTCCCTATTTCGAGATTAGGTTTTGGAACCTGCAACGCATTGCAGCAACTTTCTCAAAACTGCACACGTGGAGAAAATGTGGAAAAGTTTTAAAGAATGTTTTCGCGCGTAACCGGACTGCAAACCTATCTCAATAAACCAATCGGGTTGCGGGGGGGGGGGGGGGGGGGGGTGCGGGGGCGGGGGGAAGTGGGGGGGGGGAGCGGGGGGTGGAGTTTGGTTTTGAATTGATTATATTCTAACTGAGGGGTTTTACTGAGCAGGATATGAATCTTTTTGATGTTGTTCGGCATTCCAGTCCCGAAATAATTCACACAATTAGGTTTCAGAGAGGTTTTCTGCACTGAATTAGACACTGCGACTGGGGTGATCGGCATTCAAAGATACAGAAGGACATGGCAGTTTTGATGTTTCTGGCCTCTACCATCTTCCCAGGCAGTACAATCCAGGCTCCCACCGTCCTCTGGATGAAAAAAAAATTGTTCCCTCAAATCTGCTTTATATTTTTTGACCCTCACCTTAATATTCTGTCCCCTTGTTGTCGAGCCTGCAAGTAAGACAAACAATTGGTTCCTATCCAACCTGTCGATACGCCTCATAATCTTATACACCTCAGTCAGGTCTTCCCGCAGCCGTCTCTGCTCTCAAGAAAACAACCCGAGCCCATCCAATGTCTCTTTGTAGCTCATATTTTCCAAACAGGAAACATCCTGGTGAATACACTCTGCACGCTCTCCAGTGGAATCACGTCCTTATTATAGCGATGTGACCAGAAATGCACACAGTCCTCCAGCTGTGACCTCACCAAAGTATTGTCCAGCTCCAACTGAATCTTCCTGCTCTGAGAATCATACATTAATACTCCATCCCTTACGCTCCCTGTATCTTAACAACTCACAGATCAAACGGCTTTTTCCACATCGAAAAACATTATCCACGGGAGCTGGAGCTTATCCTTGTATTTTCGAGGATCTAGGAATAACTGGGCGATCTAAGAATAGGTCTAAAAAACATATATAATCACAATATTGATTGACATTGTGCTAACATCAGGTTAGCAGTCGATGCGTTGACCACGTGCCCTGATGGATCAGGCGTCTCACTTCGATTTTTCTCGTGATGGTTTGCAGCTTCGAGTCCAGTCGCGGTCGCTTGTGTCAGGAATCTGGTGGAACTCCCATGGAACAGAGTTCTTTCCCGTCAGCTGAAACACACCTTTTCCTCCAAGCATTGCTGGGCTCGTTCTCAGAATGTATTTCCTTGTTATTTTGTAAATCTAGTTCTCAGAGATGTCGGTATTCTCCTCCTCCTCACCCACCCCCCGCCCCCCCCCCCCTCCACGCCCCCCCCCCCCCCCGCCCCCCACCCCCGCCAACAATTCCGCAATATCTGTTTGGTCGGGATACATTATTGGTGTTCCTATGTAGAGCATTTTTTAAATTCAATTGGTTGATTGAAATTCTGTGGAGGGAATTATAATCTCCTTCGGAAGAGGTGTAACAATTAGCTGAATGAACTGTTTCTGTTTTCAGGGATGAAAGGTTATGTCACTGGGCTGGTAATCCAGAGGACCGCACAAATCTCCGGGGACACGAAGTAAATCCCACCACGGCAGCTGATGAATTTAAATTCACTGATTTAATACATAGAAACATGGATATAAAATAGAAACAGGAGTATCCCATTCGGCCGAAATAAGTCTGCAATTTTAAGCTAGTTTCAAAAACGGTGCCATTGAAATTCCCGTCGAATGTTTTCCCATAGAAACCATCTTCACAGAACAATAGAGACCATTTGACACAACAGAAAACATCGTTACAGAGCTGAGAAAACTTCCACTCAAGACGGATCATATTTACATAACGGGGAACACATTAACACAACAGGGAAAAATTTGACACAATCGCAGTGAAGACCTCTTAACGGCAGAGTCCCAGTTGCACAACAGAGAGAACGTTACACCGCAGAGAGCACAGTTACACAGCAGAAAATACATTTCAAAACAGGGCCTGTATTTGGGTAATAGAAAACATATTTTCACAAATAATCAGTTTTTTCCATTTCAGTATCTTGATGGTTTGCTCGGCACCTTTTCTGTCTGTCATTGTGTGTGTGTCCTGATAGTCTCTTACTGCTTTTCTGTGTGTCTTTCTCTGTCTGTTAGAGTCGGCGTGATGTTACCTGTTATTGTCCAGCCAGGGTGAGTTTCCCAACACGGAGGTCTTGCTTGAAATAAAAAGAGACAGTGAATCGTTTCCTGGCTTCTCCACAACAGTGATAGGGAGGAAAAGCTGACCCCCCCCCCCCCCCCCCACCCCGGCACTGAGTGGCGCAGCGGAAGCGTGCTAGGTCCTTCGCGAAGCGGTCGATGGATCGAATCCATCCTCTTGCTGTCATATTCTCTCTCACATCAAATGGAAACGTTCGGCTGCTGCCCAATGGGATATCTGTATTTTCCAGACAGTTCATTTGCTTCATCATCTTGATTTCCATTACCGTGAACGCATTTGTGCAAGTTTAGCTCAGTTGACTGGACAGCTTATGAAACCAAACTCTCGTGATCAATTCCTGTATTTTTTAAGGACGTTCATGAAGGCCCCACCTTCTCAGCCTTGCTCCTCGCCTGAGGTGCGAATCCTCCAGTAAAATCACCACCAGTCAGCCCCGAGACTCCCCGAGAAACATCTGGGATTGTGAATCTTACTTGAAATTTACAAGCAATGGACGAATCACATCCCTGACACATCGTTCAGATATAAAACTGTGCTTAAAAAAAAACACTGGGCATACGAACCGGAACCATCCCTGATATATCTTTTCCGTCTCAGTTTCGAAACTTGTCATTTCAGGAACAATCGGAAACAACCAACTTGCACCAGATACAAAATCCAAAGCCCGACACAGAAAAGCTCCGTGAGTCTCATATGATTTGAACACGCAACCTTTTGATCTTGGAGTCAGACGCGCTATCGTTCCACCAAAACCTCACGATGCTTACTGTCTTTTACATCTGGGTTATGTTCAGTGAATTCAAAATCAAACAGGGACCAGAGAGGGGAACTGTCTTTCTCTTTAATTTCTGTGGATTTACATCGAATGGAAGAGTAACAGCGATAGACAGAGATCAACGAGAGTGCAGAAACACAGCATTATCCTTTTGGAGAAATTTGTTCGTTTTTACGGGTGTTAAAATCACAAACAATGGCGGTTGGTGCATGTGACGAGGTGGCCGAGTGGTGAAAACGATGGACTGCGAACCCATTGTCTTCTGCACAATCCCAACCTCATCGGTGGTATATTTGCTTTGCCTCCTTATTGAGGGTGAACTGTTGGTTCGTTTAGTGTTTTGAAGTTCACGGGACCAAGATGAAGTATGGACACAGAGGCTTGAGAGATGAGTCGTCCAGCACAATTCCATATCCCCATAATTCTAATCCTATGAGAAACTCGATCTGACAATCGATTGAAATCAGGGTAACAGCGTTGAGCAGGATTTTGTCACCATGAACATATGTGGTTTCAGAAGCTCCAAAGCAGACACCAGCTTCATTTGTGGCAATAGTGGCAGTTTGTCTTTCCAGAATCGTCAGCCATGAGAATTAGTGCTGTATTAGCTGGATTGGCCAGGCTGAATTGGCACTTGGTGTCAGGGGGATTAGCACGCTAAATATGTGAGGTTACAGGGATACGGACTGGGTCGGATTGTTGTCGGCGCAGCCTCGATGGGACGAATGCTCTCCTTCCACACTGTGGGGATTCGATGAAGTTCGAGGCGGCAGTTTCACTTCTCCGAGATCACTGACACAGCAGTTCCTTATTTCCTCAAAGTTTACCCGAAAACTTGACTCCGATGAGGTTCAGACCCACAACCTTTGAGCATCTCGCAAGACAATGACTAGCAGTCCAACATGTCAATCTTAGCGCCACAGAGACATAGCTGCAGCATCCATTCCCCATTCGCAGATGGGAATTTCTGACGTCGTCGAACAGATAGTTCAAAAGTTCAGCAATTGTACAGTGACTGCATTTCAAAAATACTTTATCGGCATTAAAATAGTTTGGAACGTCCTGTGGTTGTGATAAGTGCAGCAGAAATTCCAGTCGAACTCTGACAGGGCACGGACAGGTCGGTGGAATGGGAGGTCATGTGGGAGATGAAGAAGGAATTGATTCATTTTGGAGGGAAGAACACAAAGAGAGAACATAAAATACAAGGTATCATTCCAAAGGTGTGTGCAGGAACAGCGGGACATAGTGGACATGTATTTAAATCATTGACGGTAATAAGAACCTTGAATTAAAAAAAAATATCCTCGACTTTACAACCAAAAGCAAGAAGTTAATACAAATTTACTGCGAAGAAAATGCAGATGTGCGATTAGATAGCACATTAGATATTCTCAGCCTGAGGTGTGGCAATCCTGAGGTTAAATGAATACCAGTAAGCTCTGCCTGTTGACATGGGGAACAACCGATTGTCGAATGGGATTACGGTGACTTTACCTTTCTGTCCGTATCATGTTCAGACTGTGTTTTGCATTATCTGCTGCTGTCTGAGAATTGGGATATTTCTGATTCCATCATTGGAACTGTGCGTGTAGAAGGGATTTGTTCTGGCAGTCAGCTCCCGGAACTGTAAATTAGTTTGGAATTCATTCTTCATTTGCAATCTCTGGGACTATAAACGAGTTGATGGATCTCCTCATTCTGAATCTCCGATGTATTTTTTTCAGCGTCGCTGACTGGATCAGCAATTTTTTTCTCATTATTTCATGGGACGTGAAATGCGGCTAACCAGCATTTATTGACCAACTCTAGTTGCCCGCGAGCAATTGAGAGTCAACCAAATTGCTATGGCTCTGGAGTCAGATGTCGACCAGACCGGGGAAAAACGGCAGATTTCGGTCCCTGGCGGGCCAGTTAGATTCAGACGAGAATCGACAAAGGTTTCATGGTCACCAGGAGATTCTTAATTTCAGATTTTATTTCTAATTGAATTCGAATTCCATGAGTTGCTGTGGTGGGATTCGAGTCAGGGTCTCCTGAACACTAGCTGAGTTTCAGATTTCGGCGATGATATCACAAGTCCAAGGCCTCGAAATTTCTTCTGAAATACGAGGGCAGCCACATTGCTGTTGGTCGGGAGTTACACGTAACTGAGGCCAGGTAAGAATTTCTTCCCCGAAGAACATTAGTGATACAACCATTTTTTTTTTACGAAAATCGATTCAAGGTAATTAATTCCAGATATTTTTATTGATTTCGAATTTCGCCATCTGCCGTGGCAGGATATCTGTGAGTGTTGGATTGGGTGATGGCCTGAGTACTTGTTGTGCAGGGGCAAATCCACTGGGGTGCTCTCAACCACCCTAGCCTTACCCTTCCTGGCCATCACCCAATTGATTTTTAAGGAGATCCTTTTCAGTTCTCAGCAAAAATATATTCCAGCAAAAAACAAGGATTGTAAGAAAAGGGAGAACCAGCCGTGGATAACGAAGGAAATAAAGGAGAGTATTAAAATAAAAACAGCTGCGTACAGAGTGGCCAAAAATAGTGGAGAAACAAGTGATTGGGAAAAATTTAAGAAACAACAAAGAGAGACTAAGAAAGCGATAAAGAAAGGAAGGATAGACTATGAAGCTAGGCTAGCAATTAATATAAAAAATGATAGTAAAAGTTTGTATAAATATATAAAAAGGAATAGAGTGGCTAGAGTGAATGTTGGACCGTTGGAGGACGAGAGGGGGGAGTTAATAGTGGGAAATGAGGATATGGCTGAGTCTTTAAATAAGTTTTTTGTGTCGGTCTTCACGGTGGAGGACACAAATAGTTTGCCAAATATTAACGATAGAGGGTTGGCAGCAGGAGAAATACTTAATACAATTAATGTTACCAGAGAGGCAGTGCTGGGTAGACTAATGGGACTGAAGGTGGACAAGTCCCCGGGTCCGGATGGAATGCATCCCAGGGTATTGAAAGAAATGTCAGAGGTAATAGTGGATGCGTTAGTGATTATTTATCAAAACTCGTTGCATTCTGGGGTAGTGCCAGTTGATTGGAAAACGGCTAATGTTACGCCGCTTTTTAAAAAGGAAGGAGACAAAAGGCGGGTAACTATAGGCCGGTCAGCTTAACGTCTGTAGTAGGGAAAATGCTGGAATCCATTATTAAAGAGGAGATAGCAGGGCATCTGGATAGAAATGGTTCGATCAATCAGACGCAGCATGGATTCATGAGGGGAAAGTCGTGCTTGACGAACATGTTGGATTTTTATGAAGATGTGACTAGGGCGGTTGATGGAGGAGAACCGGTGGATGCGGTGTTTTTGGATTTCCAAAAGGCGTTTGATAAGGTGCCCCATAAAAGGCTACTGAAGAAGATTAGGGCACACGGAGTTGGGGGTAGTGTGTTAAAGTGGATTGGGGACTGGCTATCCGACAGGAAGCAAAGAGTCGGAATAAATGGGTGTTTTTCCGGTTGGAGGAAGGTAACTAGTGGCGTGCCGCAGGGATCGGTACTCGGGCCGCAACTGTTTACCATTTATATAGATGATCTGGAGGAGGGGACGGAGTGTAGGGTAACGAAGTTTGCAGACGACACAAAGATAAGTGGAAAAGTGAATCGTGTGGAGGACGGAGAAGATCTGCAGAGAGATTTGGACAGGCTGAGTGAGTGGGCGAGGATATGGCAAATGGAGTATAACGTTGAGAAATGCGAGGTTATACACTTTGGAGGAAATAATAACAAATGGGATTACTATCTCAATGGAAACAAATTAAAACATGCTACCGTGCAAAGGGACCTGGGGGTCCTTGTGCATGAGACGCAAAAGCCCAGTCTGCAGGTACAACAGGTGATCAAGAAGGCAAATGGGATGTTGGCCTATGTTGCGAAGGGGATAGAATATAAAAGCAGGGATGTCTTGATGCACCTGTACAGGGCATTGGTGAGGCCGCAGCTGGAATACTGTGTGCAGTATTGGTCCCCTTATATGAGGAAGGATATATTGGCATTGGAGGGAGTGCAGAGAAGGTTCACCAGGTTGATACCGGAGATGAGGGGTTTGGATTATGAGGAGAGGCTGAGGAGATTGGGTTTGTACTCGTTGGAGTTTAGAAGGATGAGGGGGGATCTTATGGAGACTTATAAGATAATGCGGGGGCTGGAGAGGGTGGAGGCGGAGAGATTCTTTCCACTTAGTAAGGAAGTTAAAACTAGAGGACACAGCCTCAAAATAAAGGGGGGTCGGTTTAAGACAGAGTTGAGGAGGAACTTCTTCTCCCAGAGGGTGGTGAATCTCTGGAATTCTCTGCCCACTGAGGTGGTGGAGGCTACCTCGCTGAATATGTTTAAAGCGCGGATGGATGGATTCCTGATCGGTAAGGGAATTAAGGGTTATGGGGATCAGGCGGGTAAGTGGTACTGATCCACGTCAGATCAGCCATGATCTTATTGAATGGCGGGGCAGGCTCGAGGGGCTAGATGGCCTACTCCTGCTCCTATTTCTTATGTTCTTATGTTCTTATGTTGGTCTGTGAGAGGTTGCATGTGTATGTGTGTGTGTACTTGTGTGTGTGTCGGGGGGTGTGGGGGGGGGGGGTGACAGGGATTCACTAATTTTTAGGCTGTGAGTGTGAAATAACCCCTTGTATTCATACACTGACACAATGATCCCCTTGCCCTTGTGAATTCCTAAGAAATAATTATACGACTGCGACCCTGGTGGGCGGATGGAGGGTGGGCTGAGGATTGAAGGCAATGCCACAGGGTGCTGAGAGTAAAAACATGTGTGTAGGAAAGTGAAGAGTGAACTTGTCTGCGAGAAGATCGAAGAAAAGCTGTGTCTGGTGCTGTGCCCGAGAGACAAGTTTGTGCTGTCAGTAAATGAGATCCTGTCATGAAAGCACAAAATCAGAAAGAGGAAATGCTGGAAATAGTCAGCAGCTCCGAAAGCAGCTGTGGAGAGATATTCCTGTCGCGTCAATGTAGCTCTCCAATTGGACACTTCACGTTGCTCAGATCTGACACTCTCAACATCTCAGTGTAAGGAACAGGTAGGGCGGGAATGGGCATTTGTTGATTTGAGCAAACAGAACAATACAGCAATGAGAAGCTCTTCACCCACTGGCTATCTGGGGAAGGATGGGACTCAGATACAGGCATCTGGGTGGGGTCGAAAAATGCAAAAAGACGTCGAAATTCAAACGTCATGAAGATCTAGCCGCTGGATTCAGGTCGCAGTTTCCTCTGGAGGTGTGGGTTCAAATCCCACTCCTGACACCGATTCTTTTTGGTGCACCAGGTGCCATTCAAACCCATGAAATCTCTCACCGAGAAGCACAAGGGCAACAGATGCAGAGAAACAACGACCACATGCAGCTCCACTCCGAGACACACGCGATCCTGACCTGAAAATATATCGCCGTTTCTGTGGCTGGTTTACAATCCTGGAACTCCCTCCCTAACACAAATGTGTGTGGACATAAACTGCAGTGATTCAAGAATGAATTCACCGCCAAATTCTCAAACATAATTAATTTTGGACAATAAATGCTTCCTGTGTCAGTGACAGGTAAATCCCTTGTAATATAAATGCTAAAAAAAAAATATCACCTCGTCTCACAGTCGGAACGCATCTGATTTCAGAGCAGAAACAGCATGTTTGAATCACATCCTGAACACGGCTACTTCTATACCAGATGTGTGTTTGAATACAGTAAGTGGAACCAGCTCACTATAAATCGCTCAGTGTTTAGCTGACCATTTTCACTGAGTGATGTGTGTGTTCCCTCCGATGTGTTTGTTTAATGTCGGGAAAGGCAGATTTGAAAGGTTTACAGGGAACTCGGTGCAGTCTCGATGGGCCACTGCAGAGATTCAACTATTTGTCTTTCATGAATATATCCGAGATCCGTATAGATTGGTAAATTGACCCAAATGTCAGGGAGATTGGCAGGGTAAATATGTGGGGTTATGGGGATAGAGCCTGGATGGGACTGTATACGGTGCAGACTCGATGGGCGGAATGCCCTCCTTCTGCACTGGAGGAATTCTATGATTCCCTGACCTGCCCCTCCCACCTTCCCACTCCCTCCCGACAGCATTGTGCATGTGCCTACTGACTGCAGTAGCTGAGGCAAACAACGCAGCACCACCTTTCCCAGGGCAATTATGGATGGGCAATAAATTCTGCCCGAGCCAGTGATGCCCAAATTCCATGAATGAACACAACAAAAATACGGAACAAAGAGGTTTCTTCTTATCTCCGTCTGAAATGGGAGATGTTTATTTCTTATGCGCTGTTCTCCTAGTCACATTGCCGGTGTAATTCTGAGCACAATCGAGATTGTTTGGTAAGTGCAGCCTCATTGCAGAATTACATTGTGGAGGAATGCGCTGCCTGGTGGTGTAAATGGTGCATTTTGTCCTCATGGTTCACTGCATCCACTTAAGTATGGGCTGCCCAGGACACAGTCACTGTGGGAAACATTTAAAAAGTTTCTGCCTCTGGTACAATTGTGTATCTGAATTTGACTGGGGGTAATTCCGAGGGTGTCAATTATATAGATTTATCGGTCAGGTGCAATTTTAAGTGCCTTGCTGCTGTTTGTGGTACTCAAAGTTCATTCTGTACCTGCCAGTGGAATTAATTCTCTGTGTAAGTCTATGATGCTGTTTGAAATTATAGGTTTAATTTGATACTTTTCAGTCATGTCTCACTATCTTATCTTCCATTAGTATGCTTTTCACTCTGTGTGTCTTGGGCTCTTTCTAAATCTCTCAGTGACACCACTGATATGTCAGATTTATTACCTATGACTCAGATTCAGCTCCTGTGAGTGAGTGCAGCAAACAGTCTGTATCTTTCAGCTCCTGACACTGAACTTGTTTTTGAGAATTATTCTCTCATCTGTCAGTCTCTATGTCTGCTCTATTGTGGGATTGACATTGTGATTATCTGATAGTGCGTGAGAATCTGGACTGGGATTTAAGAATCCCCCTGTCCATGGTACTGATTTGGGGGGTGACATGGTCACAACATCTGTCTCTCCTGCTCTGTTTGATTGAGGAATTGAAAATTGTCGTCTCTGTAACTATTTCTGCTGTCTGAGACTGTGGAACTGATGAGCCGTCTGTGTCTCTGAGCTCTGTCAGTTACAAGGCACGGACTGTGTGTGAGAAGGAGCAGCCGATAATCTTCCCTGCAACTTCTGGAGGAAGCATCACATTCATTCTGATTCCTACAAATATTTGTCTGTTGAAACAAAATAAATTGTGTAACTCAAATACAGATTCCGTCAGCGTAATCTCTATTAATAATCATTGAGAGCGGTTTGTGAGGTTGCAGGAAAAGTCACACTCGGATTGGTGACTCTCATCTCAATCCCACGTTGAACCGATCGGAGAGTCAGAGAGAAGGAATTGGAAGTTTGATTGGTTGAAATCCTTAAAAAAATATGTCACTCTCACCTCCCACCGCTGGTGTCGCTGTCTCTCCCTCTCTCGCTCTGTCACTCTCTCTTCCCATCGCTGGTGTCGCTGCAGCTTTCCCCCTCGCTCTCTCACTCGCTCCTCCCACCGATGGTGTCGCTGCCTCACCCTATCGCTCCGTCACTCTCTCTTCCCACCGCTGATGTCGCTGTCTCCACTCCCTCTCGTTGTCTCTGAGAGTATGTGTGTTTCTGAGTTTGTGCAGAATCACCACAGTGCAGAAGGAGGCCATTCAGCCAATTCAATCGACACGCAGAATCCCAACCAGACGCTATCCCCATAAGCCCATCTACTTACCACGCTAACCACCCTAACCTGCACACCTATGGACAGTTCTGGACAATTTAGCATGGCCAATCCACCTAACTTGCACAGATTTTGAGTGTGGGAGGAAGCTGAAGCACCTGGAGGGCACCCACTTAGATACGGGGAGAAAGTGCAAACTCCACACAGACAGTGACCCAAGGTTGGAATTGAGCCACGGCCTCTGGTGCTGTGACGCAGCAGTGTTAACCATTGTGCCACTGTATGTGTGTGAGAGCATGTGTGTGTGAGAGAGTATGTGTGTGCATTAGCTGTTCTCCAGTTCTTTGGCAGCTCCCCGGTGGTCAGACAGGAATTAATACTTTGGGTCAAAGACCTTGCAATCTCCTCCCTTGCCTCCCAAAGCATGACGAGAGAGGAGGCATAGAGAGAAATAGGGGCATAGAGAGAGGGGAGGTGACAAGCAGAGAGAGGCCGGCAGAGAGAGAGGGAAGCAAAGAGGTGGGCAGAGAGAGAGGGTGGGCAGCGAGAGAGAGGGGACAGAGAGAGAATCATAGAACCATAGAAACCCTACAGTGCAGAAAGAGGCCAACTGGCCCATCGGATCTGCACCGACAACTCCAAAACCTTGTCCCTTCCTTTGTCAATTGGCTGAAGAACATCACAGTCACTGTCTCTCTTCCCGCCTCTCCTCTCTAACTCTCTGCCCCTTTCTGCCTCTCTGCCCCCGCTGTCTTGGCACGGTCCGGTAGCACAGTGGGTAGCACGGTTAGGGCGGCACGGTAGCACAGTGGTTAGCACTGCTGCTTCATAGCTCCTGGGACCTGGGTTCGAATCCCAGCTCAGGTGACTGTCCGTGTGGTGTTTGTACATTCTCCTCGTGACAGCGTGGGTTGCCTCTGGGTGCTCCGGTTTCCTCCCACAGTCGAAAGATGTGCGGGTTAGGTTGATTGACCATGCTAAAATTGTCCCTTAGTTCCTGAGATGAGTAGGTTAGGGGTATTAGCGGGTAAATGTGTCGGGATATGGGGGTAGGGCCTGGGTGGGATTGTGGTCGGTGCAGATCCGATGGGCCAGTTGGCCTCTTTCTGCACTGTAGGGTTTCTATGGTTCTATGATTCTCTCTCTGTCCCCTCTCTCTCGCTGCCCACCCTCTCTCTCTGCCCACCTCTTTGCTTCCCTCTCTCTCTGCCGGCCTCTCTCTGCTTGTCACCTCCCCTCTCTCTATGCCCCTATTTCTCTCTATGCCTCCTCTCTCGTCATGCCCCCCTCCCGCTCGGCATGACCCCCTCTCTCTCTGCACCCCCCTCTCTCTCTGTCCCCCTGTCTCCCTCAGACAGTAAATAGCAGGACCATGTTGTTAATGCTGGGTGAGTTTATTGAGGGATGTGTTGTGTCTTAGTTGGGGACAGGGACAGTTCGGAGGGTGAGGCCGGCTGCTGGACCCTCACTTGGCCTAGAAGCCGAAGGTGCCGTGAGGTTTGGCACAACCGAGCTGTGTCCAGTTGGTGAGTGAGTAGAAGATACCCAGATTGTTGTCAATCCTGATGGGCTCCTCCAGCAGCAAGACCCCATTAACTCGGCCCGGGAGTCACTACAACTGGTGAGCCTCCTGCACAGCCTCTGTCAAACGCAACCACAAAGTGTGCAGTCGTCAACGAGAGAGAGAGAGAGAGAAAGTGAAAACCTGTGAGTCAGAGAGAGCGAGAGAGAGAGAGTCAGAGAGAGAGAGAGAGAGAGAGATTCACAGAGAGTCACAGAGGGAGAATCACACAGCAAGAGTGAGTCAGAATGTGGTGACTAGGGAAATTGCAGTGTAACTTCATTGCAGCGTCAATACAGGCCTTACTTGTGACAAATAAATAAACTTCTCTTCAACTTACCTTTACTTTACTTAAACTTTATCCGCTACTCGTCTGCCCAGCGGACAGCAATGGAAGCATTCACTCGGCATCTCCACATTGTTCTGAGCCTCAGGGTCTCTCAGACTAATTCCCTCAGCCTCTCATCACAGAACAATCTCCTTATTTCCCGGGGCAATCTTGTGAACCTTCTCTGTGCCGTCCCTAATGCAAGTGTATCATTTTTCAAATGTGGAGACAATAGCTGTACACAGTATTGGAGCGGTGGTCTCAATAAAATCATGTACAATTGCAGCAAGCCACCTTTCTTCATCTACTCCAATCCACTTGCAATAAAAACAAATGTGCCCTTTGCTTTTCTAATTGCTTGAATGAATAATATCGATTCTGCTCCGAATTCTCTTCAACTTTTTAAAATCCGTCACATTTCAACTTCTCCTTAGCTCTGAAGAAGAGTCATACAGACTCGATGCATTCACTCTGTTTCGCTCTCCATAGATACTGCCAGACCTGCTGATCAGAACTGAAAATGGTGCCCTGCATGGGCACTGGATAATTACTCATTTGAATCAATTACTGCAGTCATATTGATTCTTGTTAGCTCATAAACCCATTTAAAAGTCTCTTAACTGAATGCTGTTACTTTTATCAGTGGCCTAATGTCGACTGGTTTAAAAATCTTACCACCCCATCAGGGGTTCCACTTACAGATATTAATGTCATGAGACGTCTGGACAGAGGGGATAGGGACAAACTTCTCCCACTCATGGAATGATGAAGAATAAGAGAGAACAGATTGAGCATCATGGCCAAAGGAAGGAATAGGAACACGAGGAGTTCTTAATGTGTGGAATGCACTGCCGGAGATTGTGATGGATACAGATTCAATTGAAATGTTCTAAGGGGATTAGACTGTTATGTAAAAAGGAAAAATGTGCAGGGTTACAGGGAGAAGCTGGAAATCTTTATTTTCTGTCACAACTGCTCACATCATTTCTCATTCATCGATTATGAACTGTTCTCTCGTCGTTTCTAAACAAGGAGAAGTGCAGGAATAATTATATGAAAAGAGATTTGGTGGCCTAAGTCCAACGGCAGAGTTAAAAAAAATAACAAACATATGACGAAAAGGAGGTCAGGAAGACACAGAAATGAAAGCTGTATTGAGGGGAAATCCCCTCAGCAGGCTGCCTTTAGATGTTCAGTACAATAAAGATTTCCAGCTTCTCCCTGTAAACCTGCACATTTTTCCTTATGATTGAAAAACACATATGCTGATATTTTGAATGGATTATTATTGACTTCAAGGAAGTTAGCAGCCAGCAGTAAACCAGTCCAGCTGACACTTTGTCAAAGGGTCATCTGGACTCGACACATTAGTTCATTTCACCCCCTACAGATGCTGCCAGACCTGCAGAGATTTTCCAGCATTTTCTCTTTTGGTTTCAGATGACAGCATCCGCAGTAATTTGTTGTTATTTTAGAGTTGTACTATTGCACCTCATTTGGAGTTGTTGGTCTGAGAAACCTCACTAATGAAATGGATTAGATGCTTTGGAACTGTTTTCCTTTTACTTTTCATTGTCTCTCTGTAATCTTCCTACCAGATTGAATCACTTCACAATTCTCAGCTTTGAATTTCATCTGTAACTTGTCCCTGTCCTTTTTGAACTTTTACACCATCCTCCTCACAGGTCACAATGTTTCCACGTTTCAAGTTATCTACAAATTCTGAAATTGTGCCCCGTGCACCATTACCTCGGTCACTAACACATCCTGGTGCATGTTCACAGTATCTGCAGCTTTTGTGCATATCAAGGTGATCAACTGCAGTTTGAGGATGATAGCAGAAAAGAGGAACCAATGCAAATGTCCGCATATTCCACGTAAATGTTGCAGAATTGTGGTCAACTGGTTTGGTTACCATTGTTCATAGGAAATAGCAGAGAATGATTTCAATCCAGCTACTTCTGAGTCATGGGCCCAGCACACTTCCGCTGCACCACTCTGGTCCAGTAAATTCAGCCCCACCTGCTGCCTATCAATGTAGCCAATCAGATATTGTCTTCGACATTGTTGTTTAACACCAGCACCAGTGTCAGGAGACTCAGTCTGGCCACACATTTCCACTGCACAACACCAAGAATACAATGGACAGAGAAATATACGCACAGAAGCAGCAAAATCTACTGTTTCTACGCGTGTAACGACAGAGAAATGTGCCGGGAAACCGGCAAGATACGGAAATGATCACTGATGTTATAAAGGAGTTTTCTCGTGTAAATGTGTTTCTAATTATATATTTCCTGCTGAGTAACGGTGCTCTCTGCTGTTCAAAGATGTTCACTGTTGTTGTGCAATGTGTTTCACTGTTTATTAATATACTTCCTGCTGTGCTCTATAATATAGGGGTTTCCAGCATGGAAACAGGCTCATCGGCCCAATTTGTCCATGCCGCCCAGTGTTTTGCCACCGAGCTATTCCCAATTGCCCGTGTTTGCCCCATATCCCCCCAGACCATCTTACCCATGTAACTGTCTCAATTGTTGTGGTCAGTTGTTTTCTACTGTTGTGCAAAATGCTTCAGTTGTTGGAAATGTGTTTTCGGCTGTGTAAGTTTTCTGTTAATATGTCTGCTGCTCTGCAAACGTGTTCCCTGTTGTGTGAGAAGATTCTCCGTGAAGATGTTTCTGTCAGTAAATTGTTGCAAACTGTGTTAAGATGTTCCCGGTTCTTGTTTAAAACTCTGGTTGCACATAAAAAGAGGTTTACTGCAGTTCGAGGTTTTTCGGGGAAAAAAGAATCCGAGAAAAATGCTTGTCTCGATACTCGAAGTAAAGTCACAAAATGTTTCATGGTTGGTGCCAAGTTGTTTCATTTCCAGTGCTATTGGGAATAGTAGAGGATGGTTTACGATCCACCGACTTCTGGGTTATGGACCAAGCACGCATCCGCTGCGCCACTCTGCTACGGTACACATAATTTCTGCTGTCTATCAATTGCAGCCAGGCAGATTTTCGCCCCTGTATCGTTTAACACGAGCACCGCTGTCAGGAAGCTCAGCCACTGCATCACACTGAGAATACATACAGCAGACAGAAAAACACAATCAAGAGCTGTTAAATAGATTGTCTGGACATGTGTAACGACAGGCAAAGGTGCGAGGAAACCGGCAAGACACGGAATTGCAGAATCGATCACTGATATTGAAAGGAATTTTCTGTTGGAAGTGCAAGTTTGCAAATATATTTCCTTTTGTGTAACTGTGCTCTGCCTGTTGTTGAGAGATGTTTGCTGCTGTTCTGTAAAATGCTTCCCTGATGCTGTAAATGTCTTTCCGGCTGTGAAAATACGATCCATCTTGTGTATTTTTTATGAAATGTTCTGTTAATAAATGCCCTGCACTGTAAACGTGTTCCTTGTTGTGTCAAAACATTCTCCGTGAAAATGTTTTCTGTTCGGCAGAAAGTTAATTATCTGGTCTCATGATGCTTTTACCCTCTGTTAGTGAACGTGACTGGGGATTCATATTGTATCCAACACATGCATGTGAGTGAGATTTGTTCTGTATCTGTCCGTCTCCGGTTGTAGTTGCGAGTTTTTATTTGTTTTATTCATTTCGAGAGGTGGGCATCACTGACGAGGCCAGCATTCATTGCCAATCCCGAACTGACCTTAAGAAGTATGGTTTGCGGCTTTCCTTAACTGCTGCAGTCGCTGGGATGTCGGTCCAGCCACAGTGCTGTTAGCCTAACAGTTTTTCAGGATTTGCTACTGAGACAGTGAAGGAGCCGTGACGTATTTCCATGTCAGGTCGGTGAGTGGTTTGCGGGGAGCTTGCAGCGCTGGAGCTGCCATGTATCTGCTGCCGCTGTTCTTCGAGATTGTAGAGGTGGTGGGTTTGTGGGTGCAGTCTAATAAGAATGGATGAAAAAATATTGCTCCCATTGCCAGAGAAGAGCAGGATGGATTTTAATGCGCTGAGTGTTTAGGACCTGGAATGCACTGCCTGAGAGTGTGGTAGAGGCAGCATCAAATCAGAGGTCTCAAAGAGGAATGGGTTCAGCACCTGAAGTCAATGTATTTGCAGGGATATGAGAAAAGGACTGGGAAAGGGATGCGCTGAGTTGTTCTTGTACAGACCAGTACACAGACAAAGGGCAGAATGGTCTCCCTCTCTTTGTTGTATCCATTCTAAGATTCGAGATGCATGAGTGTTGGACTCATTCTGTATCGCTCTGTCTCTGGCGCGACGTATGTGTGTGATATTCATGATAAATCTATCTGAGAGACGTTGCAAATCTGTACACATTCTACCTGGAAGGTACATAATTGAAACCGGGCCTTTTGTTCTAATTAGCACATGATTCCACACGATCCTCTACTCAAAATCTTCAATGTAACATCATCTGCTTATCTCTGAAATTCATTCTCCATCGTCTCATTCCCTAGATTTACCTTCAGTACACCTGTGCTAGTCGACTCAGCTGCTCCAGGTAATAACAAATTGCAATTATACTGACTAGATGGGAAAGTACATTAATATTGAATTTTCTATTGGGATTTAATGCTGACATCCAATCATTAATTCTTGTTTGATCTGCCCCTGCAACAGCGACAGTGATGTGATTATTTTCCCGCACAACTGCAGTTCTGTATTGCGGCCAGTAGAGGTCAGCATACTCTGGCAGACTGAACTTTCGACATCAGAGACAGAAAAGATAAGAATTGTACACATTATATTGAACTGGGACGGAGGAATTTCGAAATACTAAATTTGTTTGCCATATCAATTCGAAATCTACAAGTACGCTGCTTTCCTCTGTGTTCATCATTTAAATACCGATAAATCAGCAAGGCTATGCTGTTGAAGTGAAGGTATTTGTACCGGTATGTATTTTCTTTTGAACCAATTGGCATTTTGAAGCATTGTTGTTTAGCAGAGTTAGAATTTCATTATGCAACAATTTAATTATTGGTACAAACCTATTAAAGCATATATTACACTAAGTTTTACCTATTTCTCATTGGGGATGGTATATAGAGAGAAACCTACTTTTCTTCATACATACCACTGACAAATACCTGGGTAAGAGTTTTAACAACACCAGGTTAAAGTCCAACAGGTTTATTTGGTCGTAAATGCGTTCGGGGCGCTGCTCCTTCGTCAGATGGAGTGGAAATCTGCTCTTTTCCACTGTGTTTACCCCAGTCCAACGCCGGCATCTCCACATCATGACTATATCTGGGTGTACAAGTTTCAAACTCAAAATTTGCCAGTGGTGCGAAACTTGAAAATATTATGAACTTTAGTGAGAAGGATATTGATAATCTTCAAGAAGATACAGACATGCTGGTGGAATGGACAGACACAATTTAATTAATGTAAGAAAGTGTGAAGTGTTATATTTTGGTCCGAAGATCGAGGAGAGGTGAGATAAAATAAAGTGTATGCCTTTAGTGTTCATCGTCCCTTGGCACCTTCACCATGCCAAGATGCCACCGTCTATTCACCCTTCACAGAACCCATTGAATATCCAGCCTGAAGTCTGCATTTCACCGTCCACTTGTGCAGTGATCATTAAACATTTAGCACTCCCACGTTCCGATGTCCCTTCCCTCTGCAACGACTCAGTGCTCCGTCTGATAACTCAGTCAACGTTGCACCTTCTCTTTGTGCACTGCCCATGGTCGGCTTATCCTGTCCAGTCCTCATTGTGTTTCACTCTGCTCAGTTACGCTGTCCAGATTGCATACTGTTCCAACTTTTCTATGCTGCATAAATAATAAATGAATAAATGATTAATAACTGTCTCATTTCAGTGTTGAGCGTTTGAGTTTAATGAAGCGCTGTGTGTGATTCCCGCCTCTATGCTTCTGTACAAATTTAGTCAAAGAACGTTATCTAATTATATCTTCAATCCTCCTTCTCATTGAAAAAGAACTGAGCGGGTGATGGATAATGTTTCAATAGTCGCGTTAAAAAGATAGAGAATGGATTTACAAATTTAAAATCTAAGGGTGACATCAATGCCTGAAGTAGTTTTCAGGCTGTGGCGACAAAAATAACAATGCACATTATCAATTTGAATTGTTCAAAATCATAGAATGGAGCATCCATTGTGGATGAATGGAAACTTTAAACTGTGTAGCTGTGCTGTGCTTCAAAATCTTGTTTTACAGAAATCTCCATTAATCATAAGTGTTGCCTCACCTGCTGAGCATTTTCAGCATTTTCTGTTTTTGCTTCGGATTTCCAACTTCCAGCTTTGCGTTGTGTTCTGTGTAGATGTTTTACTGCAATTGATCCGCTCTGTGACAGATGGAGCAGTATGTGTCGCCCAACTATGAAGCCTGCGAGATTACACTCCAAGCTGTTGAAGAGAATGAGGAGGAGAGGTAGGGAGGATCATTCCGTGATGGACAGATTTCCTGTATAAAAGAGATGAAGGTCTGTATTTCCACAGTTGTTTTAACAGACATAAGATGTCCCAACATGACTTGCAATCAGCGAAGTTCCTCCGAACTGTTACCGACGTTCTAAATACGAGATTTGTGAACTTATCAGGAGTTTCTACATTGTCAAGAATCCATATATGGACCTGTAAATTAATTTGTGGGCGCGTGGCTCTGTGGCGCAATGGATAGCGCGTTGGACTTCTAAATAAGGGCAAGTTAGCCATTCAAAGGTTGTGGGTTCGAGTCCCACCAGAGTCGGATTTTGGATCAAACGGTTTGCTTCTTCTTTGATGTGATTCAGATTCGGCACCGACATTTTCTGCTCTGTCACCTTTCCGTGCTGTTCCTGTTTACTCGGCTCCCAGGAAAACCACTGACTCGAGAAGAAAACGCAAACCCCAGTGGCTTTCTTCAAGTGTGACACAACATTCGCTGGTTGCGTTAGAAGGAGTAGCATAATTTTCAAATAGATATTTCGTTTCTTTTGGAAGATAAACAAGATAAAAAAACTCACACGCAGCAACAACTTATAAATAACTACAATGAATAAATAAATATCAGTGCCCTGCAGCGTGGTGGTGTTATCTTGATGTGTCTGCTGCGCTTGCCCTTCTCGACTGTAGTGGCCGTGGGTTTGGAAGGTGCTGGCAAAGGAGTCTTGCTGTGTTGCTGCAGTGCATCTTGTAGGTGGGGCACACTGCTGCCATTGTGTGTCGGTAGTTGGAGGGAGTGAACGTTTATGCATACGAAGCGAATGAAGTGGGATGCTTTGTGCTGGATAGTGCCAAACGTCTGGAGTGCTGTTCAAGTTTCATTCACCCAGGAAACCAGGTGATCCGGTTTCCTCCCAAAAGATGAGCAGGTTGGTGGATTGGCCATGCTAGATTGCCCCTTGGTCCCCAAGGTGTTTGTATAGGCAGATGAGTGTGGTGCATGCGTGGCGCCGCGGGGAAAGGTCCTGGGTGCGATTCTCTGTCGGAGAGTCGGTACAGACTCGATGAGCAGAATGGTCTCCTTCAGCACTGTCGGGATTGTATGATTCTAAGGTCATTTGACTGTGTTAGAAATTCTCTGTGTGGAAAAAAATGGAAAGCTGTGTTTGTAGAACTTACACCATTGGGTTTATTGCAAAGTAAATGTTTTTTTTATTGCAGCATGATGAAACTACTTGGATCTTGTAAATAAACAGTCGGGATATTCGTGGGGAGTCTCGAAATATGCTTTTGTTTCATCTTTGTAGATCATCCACTGTGAAGGGAAGATAATATTGCCGAGGAAGAAAACGGCATTGTGACTTGCACAATTGCAAATATCACGTGAAAGAAATCCAGGCTTAACTGGGATTTGAAGGCCAGACCACCTGTGTACGAGAAACGCGCTTTAAACAACTAAACCACACAGGCTCTCTGTAAGGTCAAATGCTGGAAAAACGTTCTCGATCAAATGGTATTTGTGAAAAAAAGTGATACTAACAGTGCATATGCACACTGATTTGAAACCAGGATATGCCTGCTACGACGCAGGCGCTTTAACCAACTTTGCCACAGAGCCTGACATTGCTACCCGTGGTACAGCGGAATGCTGGAAATATGTTCCAGATCTGGTGGTATTTGTGAAAAAAGAGATACGACCAGTACTGGAAAGTATCCGGGAAAATAGAGATAGTTCACATTTCAGATGCGGACCTTACACGGGAACGGCCGTTTCTCTCTCCACAGATGCGATGTGATCTCGGACAGATTATTAAAAGAAAAATAATTGAATCCTACAGTGGCCCATCGAAACTGCACCGATTTCCCTGCAAACCTTTCAAATCCGCCTTTCCCCGACATTGAACAAGCACATCAGCGGGAATCGCACACATGACTCAGTGAAACTCTTCCGCTAAACATTGAGCGGTTTATCGTGAGCTGGTTCTATTTACTGTTTTCAGACACACATCTGGTCTAAAAGTAGCCGTGTTCGGGGTGTGATTCATGCACACAGTTTTCTGCTCTGAAGGCAGACCGGCCCCTTCTGTGGCGCGAGATGACTTTCATTAAATACTTCATTCATACGAGATATGTTTGTCGCCGACCTGGGAAGAATATATTCTCCAAATTAATCACCTTTGAGTAATTGGCGATGAATTCATTCTGGAGCCACTGCAGTTCATGTTGTGTGTGCGCGCACATACTGCTGTTCGGGAGGGATTTCTCGGATTGTGAACCATCGGAACGGCAATATGTTTCCAAGTCAGGATGATGTGCGTTTCGGAGTGGAACTTCGGGGTCGTCGTTGTTTCTCTGCATCTGCTGGCCTTGTGTTGCAAGGTGAGAGATTTCCCTGGGTTCGGATGGTGCCTCGCGAAGAAACAAATCGTGAACGCAGCGCCTTAGACCGCTCGGCCACCCAGACTATAGGCCAAAGTGTAAAATCTCTGCACAAATCGATTTGAATTCCATCTTTATTGTTATGACATTTAAAACTCTGTCTCCCCATTGACTGATTGAGGGTAAACTGATCACTTATTTTAAGGTTCACGGACCAAGGTGAAGGTAAGACTCAGAGTTCCAGAGGTTTAAGGGCTGAATAGTCCAGCACCATTCCATATTCTTCATCCAAATGAGAAACTCGAGCTGGCAATCGATTCAAATCAGGACACTAGCTTTGGGTAGAGGTTTGCCACCATGAAAACATGTGGTTCCAGAGGCTCCAAAACAGACGTCAGCTTCATTTGCGGCATTAGTGGCAGATTTTGTCTTTCCAGAATCGGTCGTTCCCCCATGAAAATTAGTGCCGGGCTAGGTGGAATGGTCATGTTAAATTGTCCATTAGTATCAAGCGTATTAGTGTGTTAAATACGTGGGGTTGCTAGGATAGGGCCTGCATGGGATTGTTGTTGGCACAGGCTCGATGGGTCGAATGGCCTTCTGTACTGTAGATTTTCTGTGAAGTTCGGGGCCGCAGTTTCACTTCTCTGAGAATATTGATGACTGTTCTCTGATTGCATTACAACTTCTAACCAGTTAATGCCTGTTTGAGAACTGGCCTTGAATAGGGCTGACATTGAAACGGTTCATATTGAATTAGTTACAGCAAATTGATTATTTAAAAGGTGTTAATACAATGCTTTTAGAGACTGTCATAGATTTGTTCAGTAATTTTATGAATCTATTTGGAGCGGGTGCAGTTGGTCAGGATATTGCTTGGCCAGCTCCGCGGCAACAGTAGCTCCATTCCTGTCCAGATATCTTGACGCAAACAGTAAATCCAATTTATTATTCACTGCTGCCATCTCTGGCTGAACGCGAGTTGTGCAACAAGGTCGCGATTCATTCAGAACCCTTTTGGATTGGAGTGAAATCACATCAACATGGATCTTACCGACTAAAATGACTGCAAAACGCGATATTAATCAAATTCCATGTTCCAAAGATCTGCTTTCTGATTGGGCGATCCTGCTCACCCCGATCTATGGAAAATGTAAGACTCCCAGAAATGCAATGTCGGCTATTGGATTCCATAATCTCTGATTTCTATGCCACTTTGTTGCTTGTTTGTTCATTCCGTAAATACAGAGGGAGTGGCAGAGTCAGGTGAGCGATGGTGGTCCAGTGGTGACTGTGCGAGCATTTGACGAGTGCCAGTTCCTGACCATCACAGTGGTGACTTATTTAATTAGCAATCGCATTCAGAACAGAAGCGGGTCACTCCTAAAACTAAATTCACTGAATCTCCTTAGTATCAATGAGTTACGAACTGAGAATCCAGCTTCAATTTGCTTCAATGTTTCAGTGCAACAACAGGCCTCAATCCATGAGTTCTCAGTCTGAAACAACAGTAAAAAAGGTAAGTAAAACAGTCCGGAAATACGATGCAAGCTAAGTTCAGTTTCCAAACTGTGCTATGGACACGCCTGGTGTGTGATGAAATCAGCAACTCAGGTCGTTCTGTAATTATATCTAATGAAAATGACGGGCCCTGGAGTAGAGCAAGTGATGGTGATATAGTGGTGAGCATAGCTCCCTTCCAAACAGTTGACCCGTGTTCGATCCCCGGCTTTTGCATTGATCATTTATTTAGAACTTTATCCACTGTCTCTTGCGTTTCAAAGCATGTGGGCACAAACAGTTCAAACGCAATATTTGCCGCTCATGAAATAAAATTGATTTAAATGTTTCAATTTTATTTTTTTCGGACGTTAAATTCGGCTTCAATTTCTTTACACTGACAAAAAATATTGAAATAAACTAAAAGTCTCTCAACTAATAAATGAATTCTCAATCAAAGAAAAAGATACCAAAAAGAGGGAGACGAACAGATTTCAGCTCACACACTGCTCTGCATAATCTAGCTGCCTATTGAAGTTACTACAAATATTTCTGAGGTGGGTAAATCATTCTAACAGACAAACCTCTGTGGTGGCCGAGCAGTTAAGGTGTTGATCTCGAAACCCAGTACGGATTCCACGCGCAGGGCGGAAACGTGTTCGCAGCGGTTCTCTTTGAAATGTTTAATTCGCTTCTCCAGGGCAGCCCATGAGAATGAATCGTAATTTTCAGTGGTCTTTTTTCTATAAAGATCTGGATCTGTGCTGTGGGCCGGGAGCAGGAAGTTGGTATTGCAATGGGCACCAGTGTGTTCTCACCTAGCATCTACAAGATGGGCCGAATGATTTCTGTGCTGTAAATTCCATGAGAAAAATCATGGCGTGAGAGGAAAGAAACATAGCAGCAAAAGAGCAAAACGTGGTCTCATGTCAGAGTAAGATTCTTATGTAATGGCACATAAAAGATAAGAAAAGCAAGTCACCAGAATACGTTGAATGAATGAGAATTTCAAAATGCTGCTTCGATTATATGACATCGTGTTCATTCAAACAAATTGCAACAAGCTGGGCGTCCGCTATTCCTGGTGAGAACAGTTTGGGAATGGAAGGAGCAGGTGAAACGTAGGGAGGAATAGTCATTGGAACGTTAGTGAAAGAGGTTTTTGAGAACAATAAGACATCAGTGGAAATTCCAAGTTAGAATTGATTTCAAAATTTCTGGATTAAGTGGCCACTTTGCCAAGGATTCTAAACACGAGCGATAAATTGGTGGAATATATTCAGAGATTAGAGAATTTTGCAAACAAATCGATGTTTCTTTTAAAAATCGTCCAATAATTGGGGCCAGCACTAATATTTGCGGACGTGGAGTGAATTCTACCATGGCAGCTGGTGAAATTTAAATTCACTGATTTGATCAATCTGGAATTGAAAAACTGGTCTCAGTAACGGCCGCCTTGAAACTACCGTCGATTGTTATAAAACTTCACCTGGTTCACCAGTGCACTTTAGATAAATAAGTCTGCCCGCCTTGCCTGGTGTGGCGTACATCTGTCTCCAGACCCAGAGCAATGTGGGTGACTCTTACTTGCCCTCTGAAATGGCCGAGTAAGCCACTCTTAGTTGAAGGGCAATTAGGGAAAGGCAACAAATGTTGGTCCTGCAGGTGACACCCATAGCCCATAAAAAGTAGTGTCATTGAGAACAAAGGAAAGACCTGGTAAAGTTTTGACTGCTTGCATCTTTCTTTTCTTATAATGACAAGGCTGAGGGGTGGCCTGATGCTGGGCTGTAAATTAGTGGAAGATTTTGAAAAAAATCATTTCGATAAAATGGACCAGAGAAGGGCAGAGAATAATGTATCTTACCCTCTCATACGTGTCGTTGATAGTTGGTATATACCTGGACTGCGTGAGGACGGATAATGGAACACATCACACCAACAATTCTGATCTATTTCCCTATTCGCTCAACAGATGATCTGCTCGCACTCGTGTTGATGTGGAAGTGCCGGCATTGAAAAGGTGGACACAATAAGAATTCTCACAACACCAGGTTAAAGCTGGAATCACGAGCTTTAGGAGAGCTGCTCTTTCATCAGATGAGTTGAGGGAGGTTGACAAACACGACATCGATAGACACAAACACAATAGTACGATAATTACAGATTGGAGTGTGAACAATGGTTAGAATGCGAGACTTTTCAGGGAATCAATTCGTTAAAGACATAGAGAGCAAGGGTGGAGAGAGGGATAATCACCGGTTAAAGAGGTGTGAATTCTCTCAGATCAGGAGAGTATGAAGGATTTTTCAAATTCAGAGTGTATGGTGAGGGTTGTGTGTCCTGTGGCTTGAACCCAAGATCCCAGTTGAGGCTTTCCTCATGCATGTGGAACTTGCCTGTCTGTTTCTGCTCGGCGATTCTGCTTTGTCGTGTGTCCTGAAGACAACCGAAGATCGGAAGCTGAGTGCCCTTGACTGCGGAAATGGTGCCCAATTGGAAGACAATACTGCAGCTTGGTGAGGCCGCACGCACTTTCCGATGGTCGAGTGATTCGGATTCGGCACTTTCACCGCCGTGGCCTGTGTTCGATTCCCAGTCAGGCAAGTTACTTTCCATTCCCAAAACAAAGGAACTTCTTCCCAAAAGAAATTTGGCATGTCAGCTATGACTCTCACCAACGTTTACAGATGCAACAAAGAAGCATTCTTTCTGATTCTATCACAGTTTGGTCCGGATCCTGCTCTGCCGAATGCCGCAAGGATCTACAACATGTTATAAATGTAGCCCAATCCATCACGCAAAACAGCCTCCCATCAATTGTCTCTGTTGACACTTATCGCTGCCTCGGCAAAACAGCCAACAGAATTAAGGACCCCACGCACCTCGGACATTCTTTCTTCCACCTTCTTCAGTCGGGAAAAAAGATACCTAAGCCAGAGGTCACGTACCAACCGACTCAAGAACAGCTTCTTCCCTGCTGCTGTCAGATTTCTGAATGGACTTGCCTTGCATTAAGTTGATCTTTCTCTCCACCCTACCTATGACTGTAACACGACATTCTGCACTCTCTCGTTTCCTTCCCTATGAACGGAATGTTTTGTCTGTAGAGCGCACAAGAAGCAATAATTTTCACTGTATGGCTGATACATGTGACAAAAATAAATCAAATCAAATCAATTCAAATGAAACAACTGATCAGATCACATCAGACTCTGGCGAAAAGCTTGCGTTTGCGCTGCAGGGATTACGTGGTTCTATATTGCAGACACTGCTTGGAAATCTGTTTTGTTTTCGAATCCGTGGCCGAACCATGGACAGTAGAGCTTTAATTGAGCTTCTTAAAATTATCATCGGAGACACAGAATAATTAATTACAACTTCATGAGTTCAGAATCGGGTTGGAAACTTGATTCATTTTCCAGTGGCTCACAGAGATATGCCCTGATAAGATTTTAACTGAGGCAGCTTTGAACAAATGAATCTATGTCAAACAACTGATGAGACGGTAAAAGCCACACAAATAATCTTTCCGCGATTATGTGAGATTGGGGATGATAATTTCCGTTTTTGCTCAATCCGCACCTACCTCGGGCAATACAGAAGACAATAGAATTAAAGAAAACATCTGAGCTGTAAAGCACTTTGGAAGTTCCAGCGGGTTGGAGAAAAAAAACGTTTTTATAGACAAGATAAAAGCAAAATACTTCCGATGCTGGAATCTGAAACAACAAATGAAAATGCTCTAACATCTCAGCATGTCTGACAGCATCTGTGGAGAGAGACCAGCTGAGATTGTCCAGCATGTTCAGGTTTCAAGACACGCCGTCTTTCCTCCAGAATTAATAAGAACATGCAGTTTGAAATGAACGGCAAACGCACCTTTCTGTCTCCACCTGATTCTTGTTTTTTTCATGCATCCATCCTCTTTCCTGGTAATCCAAAAGTCGGTTGGTTAAAACCGCTGTTTGCTGCATTAAATGGTCCTCCGAATTGCGGAAAAGAACTGATCTCGTCAGAACTCAGTTGTCGCTCTAAAAGTGTAAGTGGCAAGTGTACAATGTGCAAACCATCATTTCCTCGTTAGTATAGAGTTTAGTATCCCCGCCTGTCACGCGGGAGACCGGGGTTCAATTCCCCGACGAGGAGTGTATCGCATTTTTGTATTGTCAAGTTGTTGTTGAACAACCTGTGTTGCTCTCTGGCTTTGAAAATATAAAATAAAGACTGTCAAGGAAAGAAGCACTCAAAAATGCAAATCCTTACATTTTTACGGACACGTTTCGTGACCTGAGATCACCGTTCGTTCAATTCATCGGCATTTTGGCTCACATTTGATGTGGCGATGCCAATGTTTGGGTGGGGTCCTTGAAGGTGGCAGATCATCTTGAGAGAGCAGTTAATGAAGCAAATATTTTCCTAAATTGTCTGAATAGTCGATTGGATACATGAGTATGGAGGTCATGTTGAGCTTTTAAATACCCCAGATAGGCCTCATCTTGAGTACTGCAACCGCTTCTGGGCACCACATTTGACGAAGGTTGTGAAGGCATTGGAGAAGGTATTTGGACACAGCGTTTGATAGGCTTGAGGGGTGAATAGTCCAGCACCATTCAATATACCCACCTTTATAATCCCATGAGAAACTCGAGCTCGCAATTTCAGCAGTTGTTTGAAAAAAAGTTCCATCAACGAATGTAGACAGGCAGGAGGAGATACCTGTACCTCAATGATCAGACAACGTGGGAAATGACTTTTGTGTTCCGATGGTCAGTGTTCTGTGTGAAGCTCGGAGGGGTTTGACTTTTCCAATTAATTTGTAACCCTTCAGTTAGTTCTTTATGGAGCTGTTGCAAAGGGCGTTTCCGAGTCAGGAATGTTGGAAATGATCTTTAGTTTTCTGAATGTTACAAACCAAAGTCTCATCTGCTTCTCAGGAGGAATGCTCAGTGAGCTGGGGCAGGTCGAACAATTTCCTGTCCTTCCTTTGATTATCTCCAGGCTTGTGGGTAAGGTGCTTGTTGACAGGTGCAGTATTGCAGTGAGGAAAATGAAAAAGAGAATGGGACAAAGTCACAAACTTGTTTGGCTGCAGGTTTTACTGAATGGAGTTTGTGTTTTTCACTTGGTGAGGGTCACTGACTGCATGTGATTGTGGAGTAGGCAGAGGATGGTGACACATGTCAGTGAACAGCCAAGTCTGAGGATAATAGCGAGAGTCATGCAATACAGAAGAGGCGCCTCAACTCATCAAGTCTGCACCGAGAAACCTACATTAAATCTACACCAATCCTACTTTCCAATACGTGGCCCATAGTCCTGAAAATTATGACATTTCAAGTGTTCATCCACATACTTTGTAAACTTAGTGACATTTTCCTGCCTCTACTATCTTCACAGGCATCGCAATCCAGACTCTCACCAAGCATTGGATGAAAAAAATGTGTCCCTCAAATCCCCTCTAGACCTCCTGTCCCTCAACTTAAAATACTACCCCTTGTTATCAACACTGAAATTGAGAGGAACAGCTGCTTCCTATCCACCTTGCCCATAACCCTCATAATCGTATACATCTCAATCAAGTCTCCCCTCAGCCTTTCCTGCTCTAAAGAAAACAACCCGAGCCTAAATAGTTTCCCTTCCAGTCAACATCCAGGTGAATGGCCTCTTCACCCTCTCCAGTGCAATCATATGCTTGCTATAGTGATTTGACCAGAACTGCAATCAGTACTTCAATTGTGGCCTCAGCAAATTTTTGTACAGCTCCAACATTGCCTTGCTGCTCTTGTAATCATACACTAATGCTCCATTCCTCACGCTCCATGTATCTTCACGACTCACAGAGTAAAAGGCTATTTCGACGTCGAAAAATATTACGTACGTTGCTGGAGCATTCCCTTGTATTTTCTGGGACCTGGGAATCTGTGGATCATCTTCGAATCGAATGAAAAATAACATTGTCACTGTACTTACTCACACGATGCTAACGTCAGCGGCAGTATCCGTCAGTTGACCGCGTGGCCTAATGGATAAGGCGTCTGACTTCGGTATTTCTCATGGTGGCATCAAAAGATTGCAGGTTCGAATCCTGTCACGGTTGCTTTATATAAAAATCTGGTGCAGTTTCCTGGGAACCTCGTTCTTCCGTGTCAGATGAAGTCCACTTTTGCTTCCAAAGATTGCAGCGCTCTTTCTCAGAATACATTTCCTTGTTATCTTGTCAATTAAATTCAGACTCATGCTAATAATTTTACCTCCGAACAATTCCACAGTGTCTGTTTGAATTGGATAAATTATTGATTTTCTCAACTAGAAGCAAATGCTTTGTTTCAATCGGTTTAATGAAATTGTGTGGAGTGAATTCTAATCTGCTCGGAAGAGGTTTAATAATGAGCTGAATGAACTGATTTTGTTTACAGGGATGAAAGATCATGCCACTGGGCTGGTAATCCAGAGGCCCGTACTAATTTTTGGGGACACGGAGTAAATCCCAACAAATTTAAATTCCCTGATTTAATACAAAGAACAAAGAACAAAGAACAGTACAGCACAGGAAACAGGCCCTTCGGCCCTCCAAGCCTGTGCCGCTCCTTGGTCCAACTAGACCAATCGTTTGTATCCCTCCATTCCCTGGCTGCTCATGTGACTATCCAGGTAAGTCTTAAACGATGTCAGCGTGCCTGCCTCCACCACCCTACTTGGCAGCGCATTCCAGGCCCCCACCACCCTCTGTGTAAAAAACGTCCCTCTGATGTCTGAGTTATACTTCGCCCCTCTCAGCTTGGGCCCGTGACCCCTCGTGATCGTCACCTCCGACCTGGGAAAAAGCTTCCCACTGTTCACCCTATCTATACCCTTCATAATCTTGTATACCTCTATTAGATCTCCCCTCATTCTCCGTCTTTCCAAGGAGAACAACCCCAGTCTACCCAATCTCTCCTCATAGCGAAGACCCTCCATACAAGGCAACATCCTGGCAAACCTTCTCTGCACTCTCTCCAATGCCTCCACGTCCTTCTGGTAGTGCGGCCACCAGAACTGGACGCAGTACTCCAAATGTGGCCTAACCAGCGTTCTATACAGCTGCATCATCAGACTCCAGCTTTTATACTCTATACCCCGTCCTATGATGGCAAGCATACCATATGCCTTCTTCGCCACCTTCTCCACCTGTGTCGCCATCTTCAAGGATTTGTGGACTTGCACACCTAGGTCCCTCTGTGTTTCTATACTCCTGATGACTCTTCCATTTATTGTATAACTCCTCCCTATATTATTTCTTCCAAAATGCATCACTTCGCATTGATCCGGATTAAACTCCATCTGCCACCTCTCCGCCCAATTTTCCAGCCTATCTATATCCTGCTGTATTGCCCTACAATGCTCTTCGCTATCCGCAATTCCAGCCATCTTCGTGTCATCCTCAAACTTGCTGATTACACCATTTACACCTTCTTCCAAATCATTTATATATATCACAAATAGCAGAGGTCCCAGTACAGAGCCCTGCGGAACACCACTGGTCACAGACCTCCAGCCGGAAAAAAGACCCTTCGACCACTACCCTCTGTCTCCTATGGCCAAGCCAATTCTCCACCCATCTAGCCACTTCTCCTTGTATCCCATGAGCCTTAACCTTCTTAACCAACCTGCCATGTGGGTCTTTGTCAAATGCCTTACTGAAATCCATATATAGATGAAATACATAGAAACATGGATAGAAAACTGAAACAGGAGTAGGCCATTCAGCCAATCTATGTCTGGAATTGAAAGCAAGTCTCTGTAATGGCGGCCTTGAAAGTCCCGACGGCTGTTTTTCCACAGAAAACATCTTCACAGAACAACAGAGAACATTTCACACAACAGAAAACCGTTACAGAAGAGAGAAAACTTCTGCTCAATACGGATCGCATTTACACAACCGGGAACACACCTACACAACAGGGAAGAATGTGATACAACCACAGTGAAGATCTGTCAACGGCAGATCCCAGTTCCACAACAGAGAGAACAGCTACACAGCAGAGATCACAGTTACGCAAAAGGAAATGCATTTCAAAACAGGGCCTATCTTTGTGGAACAAAAAACCCCGTTTCATACATAATCATTTTTTCCATCTCGGTAGCTTGCTGGTTTGCTCGGAATATTTTCTGTCTGTCATTGTGTGTGTGTCCTGACAGTCTCTTACTGATTTTCTGTGTGTCTTTCTCTGTCTGTTACAGTCGGCGTGATGTTACGTGGTATTGTCCAGCCAGGGTGATCCTCCCAACACGTGAGTCTTTTTTGAAATAAAAATACAATTAATAGTTTCCTCTCTCCCACGCAGCAGGAATAGGCAGGACGCGGGTGACATTCCGGAGCAGACTGGCAAAGCGGAAGGGCGCTGGACCGATAACCCAGCGATCGCTGGATTGAAACCATCCTCTTGCAGTCATATTCTCGCTCACATCAAATAGAAACATTCGGCTGCTGCCCAATTTCCTCAACCGCTTGGTCGAAAACAGATTGTGATAAATGAAATTCAGTCTCATTATCCTTACTATTTGCCTCATGTGGACGGTACGGTAGCACAGTGGTTAGAACTGCTGCTTCCTAACTCCTGGGATCTGGGTTCAATTCGCAGCTTGGGTTACTGCCTGTGTGGAGTTTGCACATTCTTCTCGTGTCTGCGTGCGTTTCCTCCCACAGTCCAAAGATGTGCGGGTTAGGTTGATTGGCCATGCTAAAATTGCCCCTCAATGTCCTGAGATGCTTCGCTTAGAGGGGTTTGCGGGTAAATAATTAGGGATATGGGGGTAGGGCCTGGGTGGGATTGTGGTCGGTGCAGACTCGATGGCCTCGAATGGCTTCTTTCTGCACTGTAGGGTTTCTTTCTTTCTATGTGGCTGGACAGCTTATTCAGCCAAAAGCTCGCTGTCAATGCTTGTATCGATTGAGATTTTTCATGAAGGCCACGGCTTCTCAGCCTTGCTCCTCGCTTGAGGTGTGACTCCTTCGTTTAAATTACCACCAGTTAGCTATCCCCTTTCATGACACCGAGAAACATTTGGAACTGTGTACCTTGCCTTAATTTTACAAGCAATGTACGAATCAAATCCCTGACACGTTGTTCAAATGTAAAAGTGTGCAAACAAGCACTGAGCATGAGAACCGGGAGTATCCCTAAAATTTCATTCCTATCACAGTTTTGAGACTTTTCATTTCTGGAACAATCAACAACTGCAAAATCCAAAGACTGATGCAGAAAAGCTCCACGAGCCTGACGTGATTTAAACCCACAACCATTCTGATATTGAGTTAGACGCGCTACCTTTGCACCACAAGCTCACAGCATTTGGCGACATTTTACATCTGGTGAGTTCGGTGAGGGACAGGGACCAGTGAAGGGAACTGCCTCCCTCTATACTTTCTCGGGATTCACATCGAATGAAAGATCGAACCAAAATTAATGGGAAAGTACAGAAACAACATTATCCTGCAGGAGAAATGTGTTCTTTGTCCCATGTGTTAAAATCACAAGAGGTGATCAGAAAGCTTACCATTGCATGATGAGATGGCCGAGTGGTTAAGGCGATGGACTGCTAATCTATTGTGCTCTGCACGCGTGGGTTCGAGTTCCTTCCTCGTTAATGATCCATTTTCTCTGCCCCTTTATTGAGGGTAAACTGATGTTTCGTTGTTATTTTGAGATTCACAGAACCAAGATGAAGTTTGGACACAAGATGAAGTTTGGACAGGCTTGAGGGGTGCATATTCGAACACAAATCCATATTCCAGATTCTAATCCATGATCTGGAGTTTGACTCCTATCTTCGCTGAACCCACTCCCTGATTGCCGAGTAACTTGCTCAGCCCAGAGTTCAAATAAACATTCTCACGCGTTGCCTTAAAGGTCACTGTCCAAACAGACTAACTCATGGCACCATGGCTGGGCACCAGAACATCTCATGCGGACAGCGAATAAGCCAGTCAAACCTGAAATATGATTAAGTGTTCGAAACGTTCCTTCCACCTGAAGCTTTAACTGGTCACAAGGTTCAATTATTCCCTCGAAATATGGCTTCATCATTAGTCAGAGATAATAGTCTTTTGACTGCGGTGCCTCGCAGTAAACTGCTTTCAGCCAAAGTGAACAATAGTCCTTCAAAACAATAACAATCCATTCAAAATTTCAGCATATGTGTTGAACAATCATAATCACTCGTTTGAATCAATTACTGAATCTCATATGTGTAACTTGCTCCTTGTTAGCTCATAAACGTATTTTTAAAAAAGTCATTTAACTGAATGCTGCTCGTTCTACCAGTGCCTTAATGTTGACGCTGATTCAATTCCGGCCTCGGATCACTGTCTGTGTGGAGTTTGCACTTTCTCCCCATGCTTTGGTATCCTCCCACAGTGCAAAGGTCTGCGGGTTAGGTTGATTGGCCATGCTAAATTGACCCGAATGTCAGTGGGTTAATCGGGAGAATTGGTGGGGTTACGGGATTAGGGCCTGGGTGGGATTGCGGTCGGTGCAGAGTCGATGGATCAAATGGCCTCCTCTGTATTCTAGGAATTCTATGATACAGAGGCCGCTGGCTGGACATTTGCTGCCGCTCAGCCCGGTGTCTGAGAGGCCCCGGGTAATCCCCGCCTTCTCTATCGGCCTATTCTCTGATCAAAGTCACGTCCCTGTTATTCAATGGACACTCGGCGCTAACTGAGTGACATCTGCTTTGTCCAATCAGGATTCCCGTTTGAAATGTGAGGGAACAATGAAAATGACGCTACATATTCTGACAAATAGCAGAGCGATTTGCTCAGCTCTACACACGCCCACATTACAATTGACATCAACTTCAGCCAATTGAACCACGTTACTGCAAGGCTTATCCTTGATCCTTCATCATGCGGCGCTGTTCGGCGACTCCCTCCGTGTCATCCCCAGCCGAGCGTCATTGCGTCATATAATTCGAACCGGGGCTGAAACCAATGAGAAATCAGAGAGCTGACGGCGGGTAAACAAATCTTAAAGCGCAATCGCGGTGAGAATTACAGGTGTACAACTATAACTCTTGATTGTACTTGATTTCACAGTAATTTCACAGTAACTTCATTGAAGTGTTCATATAAGCTTTATTTGTGATTTACAAATAAACGTTCAACTTTAAAACGGAAACAGGACTGGCGAAAGTCAGAGTGTGAAAAAGATAAATCCCACGGGAAAAGGAGGAAGTCAATGAAGGGAAGGCGATAAAAGTGGAGGATGAACGAAACGAAGAAAGAGGCAGAGAGGGCATTCCAGACCCGAGGCCCTCAAGGCAGGGCCAACACTGGGGGAGCGAAACGAATCAGTGATGCTCAAAAGGTCTGAATTAGAGTAACTCAGATGTTTCAGAGGGTTGATGGGCTTGAGGTGATTACAGAAAGCGAGAGCTGAGGACATGGAGGGACTTGAAGACTCGGATGAGAATTTTAAGATTGAGACATTGCTTAACCACGAGTCAGTGTTTGTCAGTGAGTATACAGTTGATGGTTCACGGTTTGTGGAGTGAATTCTGATATGTGAAATAGATTATTGGATGAGTTTTACTTTCTGGACACGGCAGCACAATGTATCAGATCAGGAGTAGACTTCCTCAGGTTCCTATTAAAGGTTTCAAGGAGTTGTACGAGGCAAGTGTTTTACACAGAGGGTGGTGGGTGCCTGGAACTCGCTACCGGGGAGGTCGTGGAAGCAGGTACGATAGTGAGTTTTAAGGGGTGTCTGGACAAATACATGACGAGGATGGGAAAAGAGGGATATGGTCCCTGGAAGGGTAGGGGTTTTTAGATCAGTCGGTGCAGTCTTGGAGGGCCGAAGGGACTGTTCCTGTGCTGTAATTTGCTTTGTTCTTTGCTCTTTAGACCATATTGCCCCTCAAGCCTGCTCCAACATTCAATGAAACAATGTTTTAAATTCCCAAACCACTGAATTTTTACGGTGTAGTAGGACTCCATTTGGCCCATCGAATCCATATTGGCTCATTTAAAGAGCATTTTACTTCATCCCACTCCCATGGTTTAGAGGGTGACGCAGTGATTAGCACAGCTGTCTCACGGCACGAGGGACGTGGGTTCGATTGTGCCCTTGGGTGGGATTCTGTGTGGAGTTCGAATTCCCCCCCCCCCCCCCCCCTTGTCTGCGAGGGTTTTCTCTGGATGCTCCAGTTTCCTCCCACAGGAGAGATTAAATGCAATTTTGGTGAAAGGCTACACAAAACTGTCAAAGAACAACTGATGATACCAATGGCTCCCATATTTACCGTGCTAATCGCCCTGACACGAAGGGGCAATTTAGCACGGCCAAACCAGCCAACACGGCACTTATTTCCAAGGCTGACCTGCCGATTCTTGAAAGTTAAAAATGTGCAAATGAAGCTGACGTTTCCTTTGGAGCTTCTGAAACCACATATTTTCATGGAGGCAATCTCCTGTCCAAAGCTGGTGTCCTTATTTGAATCGATTGTCAGCTCGAATTTCTCATTGGATTAGGAAGATAGGAACATGGCATGGTGCTGGACTATTCGCCCCTCAAGCCTGTCGAAGTCTGTGTCGTTACTTTATCTTTGTTCCGTGAACCGCAAAACACGAAACGAATCATCGGTTCAACTTCCATAAATGGTTCAAAATGGAGACAGAGAAAACGCATCAACGATTAGAATGGATTTGAACCCACGCGTGCAAAACACAACGCATTAGTAGTCCACCGCCTTAACCATGCGGCAGCCTTCTTAAACATAGGCTTTTGCCCACTCTATCTCGTGTGTTGTTAACACCCGTAATAAAAAACATTTTCCTCCCGCAGAATAATGTGGTGTTTCTACTCTCTCGTTAATCTTGGTTCGTTGTTGCTCCTCGATTCAATGTTTATCCACAGAAAATGAAGAGGGGGACAATGAGCCTCTCAGGATCCGAGATCCTTTAAAATTCACCGAACATAAAACAGATGTAAAAATCATGGAAGTACGTGAGCCGGTGGCGCAACGGTGGCGCGTCTGACTCCAGAGCAGCAGGGTGCGTGTTCAAATCACGTCAGGCTCACAGTTTCTGTTTGTATTTTGGTGAAGTTGATTGTTTGCAAATGTCCCCGATATGATGAATTTCAAAACTGTGGTCGATAGAAATGAAGTTGTTGGCGATTCTTCTGGTTCACATGCTCAGTTTGTGTATTTTGTTGCACAGGTTTATACCTGAACAAATGGCCGCATAAATGTGATGCTGCCATTGCTTATAAAATTAAAGTAACGGTCACAGTCCCAGATGTTTCATCAAAGGGGGAACTTTCTGCTGGTGATTTAACCGAATAATTCATACCTCAGGCGGGGAGCAAAGCGAAGAGGGCAGGGCCTTCATGAATAATCTCAACCGAAACAGGAATCGAACCAGAGATATTGGCTACATAAATTGTCCAGGCAACTGAGCGCAACTGGGACAAATGAGCTGTGCCACTGTGATATTCTCACGAACGTAGAGCAAGATAATGAAGCAAATTTGCTGCAGGGAAAACCCAGATATCCCTTTCTTCTGCACGTGAACGAAAACACAACAGCAGAGAATGGTTTAGATCCATAAACCACTGGGTTTTGGGGCCAGCACGCTTCCGCTGCGCCACTCTGCTTCGCAGGTCCATTGTTTCCTGAAAATTACTGTTGCGCGGAAGCCAGGAATCTATTCACTGTCTCTTTTTATTTCAAACAAGAAATGTTGCCCAGCAAACCAGAAAGAGACTAATGTGGAAAAATTGATTATTCATGATAAATTATTTTTTGTTACACAAAGAAATCCCTGTTTTGAATTGTATTCCCTGCTGTGTAACTGTTCCCTGTTGTGGAACTGGGACTCTGCCTTTGACAGATCTTCACTGCGTTTGTGTCAATTTCTTCCCTGTTGTGCAAATATGTTCCCGGTTGTGTAACAAAGAATAAAGAACAAAGAACAATACAGCGCAGGAACAGGCCCTTCGGCCCTCCAAGCCCTCGCCGCTCCCTGGACCATACAAGACCATTCTTTTGTATCCCTCCATTCCCACTCCGTTCATGTGGTTATCGAGATAAGTCTTAAACGTTCCCAGTGTGTCCGCCTCCAAAACTCTCTGTTTAAAATACGACCTTCTGATACCCGTGTTAGACCTCCCCACCCCCCGCCACCACCCCGCCCTCCCCCTCCCCCACCCCGCCCTCCCCCTCCCCCCCCCCACCCTCACCTTGAACCTATGGCCCCTCGTGAACGTCACCTCCGACCTGGTAAAAAGCTTCCCACCGTTCACCCTATCTATGCCTTTCATAATTTATACACCTCTATGAGGTCACCCCTCATCCTTCGTCTTTCCAGTGAGAACAACCCCAGTTTACCCAATCTCTCCTCATAACTAAGCCCTTCCATACCAGACAGCATCCTGGTAAACCTCCTCTGCACTCGCTCAAAAGCCTCCACGTACTTCTGGTCGTGTGCGAATGCTTTTTCTGCTGCAGAACGAATGGTTTTTCTGCTGCATCTGTCTGTATTCAGACTGTGCTTTGCCTTATCTGGTGCTCAATGAGGGATCTTTCTGATTCTGAAGACGGGAATGGGTTAATGAGCTTTGTCACACTTCAGCATTAAGACCGGAACTCTGTGATTTTGTTGAGAACACTGCAGAGTTCATGTTTTCGTCAGAGTTCGGTGTTTTTCATGTCTGTGCCAGATAAGAGGAACAGCTATTCTTGCTGTCTCCACTTGTTATCAAGAAATGCGATTAACGCAGCTCGAAATCTACCTGTTGTCTACCTGGATTTCAGCAAGGCCTTTGACAAGGTCCCTCATGGGAGGTTAGTTCGGAAGGTTCAGTCGCTAGGTATACATGGGGAGGTAGTAAATTGGATAAGACACTGGCTCAATGGAAGAAGCCAGAGAGTGGTTGTGGAGGATTGCTTCTCTGAGTGGAGGCCTGTGACTAGTGGTGTGCCGCAGGGATCGGTGTTGGGTCCATTGTTGTTTGTCATCTATATCAATGATCTGGATGATAATGTGGTAAATTGGATCAGCAAGTTTGCTGATGATACAAAGATTGGAGGTGTAGTGGACAGTGAGGAAGGTTTTCAAAGCTTGCAGAGGGATTTGGACCAACTAGAAAAATGGGCTGAAAAATGGCAAATGGGATTTAACGCAGACAAGTGTGAGATATTGCACTTTGGAAGGACAAACCAAAGAAGAACGTACAGGGTAAATGGTAGGACTCTGAAGAGTGCAGTTGAATAGAGGGATCTGGGAATACAGGTACAAAATTCCCTAAAAGTGACGTCACAGGTGGATAGGGTCGTAAAGAGTGCCTTTGGTACATTGGCCTTTATAAATCGGAGTATCGAGTATAAAAGTTGGAGTGTTATGGTAAGGTTATATAACAGTAAGACGTTTAACAACACCAGGTTAAAGTCCAACAGGTTTATTTGGTAGCAAAAGCCACACAAGCTTTCGAGGCTCTGAGCCCCTTCAGGGGCTCAGAGCCTCGAAAGCTTGTGTGGCTTTTGCTACCAAATAAACCTGTTGGACTTTAACCTGGTGTTGTTAAACTTCTTACTGTGTTTACCCCAGTCCAACGCCGGCATCTCCTCATCAAGGTTATATAAGGCATTGGTGAGGCCGAATTTGGAGTATTGTGTACAGTTTTGGTCACCTAGTTACAGGAAGGATGTAAATAAGATTGAAAGAGTGCAGAGACGGTTCACAAGGTTGTTGCCGGGACTTGAGAAGCTGAGTTACAGAGAGAGATTGAATAGGTTGGGACTTTATTCCCTGGAGCGTAGAAGATTGAGGGGAGACTTGATAGAGGTGTATAAGATTTTGATGGGTATAGATAGAGTGAATGCAGGGAGGCTTTTTCCGCTGAGGCTGGGGGAGAAAAAAACCAGAGGGCATGGGTTAAGGGTGAAAGGAGAAAAGTTTAAAGGGAATATTAGGGGGGGCTTCTTCACGCAGAGAGTGGTGGGAGTGTGGAATGAGCTGCCGGATAAAGTGGTAAATGCGGGGTCACTTTTAACATTTAAGAAAAACTTGGACGGGTTCATGGATGAGAGGGGTGTGGAGGGATATGGTCCAAATGCAGGTCAGTGGGACTAGGCATAAAATGGTTCGGCACAGACAAGAAGGGCCAAAAGGCCTGTTTCTGAGCTGTAATTTTCTATGGTTCTATGGTTCTAAATCAGCTAAACAATCTCCATTTTTATGTAACTTTGTTTAACACGATGGAGTTGACATGTATGCCTTCTGTGATCGTATAACCATAGATTCATATATATATATATATATATATTCATCATACTTTATTCCTCTTATCCTGATATAAAGTATTATACAAACCTGTATGTATATTAGTTAACTTGTTTGTGCGAAACCTGTGATATTGTTTCAAGGCTATAAATGACGAACAATCGTGGCCTTGGAGATCGAACAAACTCCCCAGAGGAAGATACTGTTGATGCAACACGAATCTCACCACGAACAACGACAGACATCTCAGAGAATTGCAATGTGATGAGGGCGGGGCCCGGGACATATATAAACTCTGTTCTTACTTGTGTTCGAAGAGAAGGCTGGGGGCCCACTGTTAGGAACCTCACTTCTCCCACAATTGTGAAAATAAACCTGCACTTTGATCCACTAATAGTGTCAGAGATTTTTTTTTTACCTACAACAGATTCTATCTGTTGAATTGTGCCTCTACAAGTGACTTGTTCTGACTGTCAGCTTCCAGAACTGAAAGATAGTTTCTAATTTAATTCTGTATCTGTCAATCTTTGATACTGCAACTGACTTTCTGTATCACCTCACTTTGAATCAGCTATTTATTTTGTTTATTCATTCCTTGGATATGGGCATCGTTGACTGGGCCCGCAATTGTTGCTCATCCCAAATTGCCCTTGACCTGAGCGGCTTGGTAGGTCGCCTCAGAGGACAGCTTCGAGTCATCAAAGTTGCTGAGCGTCGGGGGCAACATGGAGGTGCAGACCAGGAAAAAAATGCATTCCTTAAAGGACATGAGTGAACCAGTTGTGTTATTTTAAGGCAGTCGATTGATTGTCGTTAGACTTTTAATACCAGATGTTTTTATTGATGTCAAATTTCACCATCTGCTGTGGCTGTGTGTGTGTGTGTGTGAGTGTGGATTAATCCTTTATATTCCCTCACAAACACTGCGATCCCCTTGCTTTTGTGAATTCCTAAGAAGCACTTATACCTCTGAGACCCTGGTAGGTGGGTGGAGGGTTGGGTGAGGTTTGAAGGCAATGCTGCAGGATGCTGAGTGTGAAAAGAGTCGATTTTAAAGCATGTATGTAGGAAAGTGAAGAGTGAACTTGTCTGTGCGAAGATCACAGAAAAGCTGTGTCTGGAGCTGCGCCCAAGAGTCAAGATTATGTTGTCAGTGAATGAACTGAAGGAACAAACGACATGCTGGAAATATTCAGCAGCTCCGAAAGTAGCTGTGGAGAGATATTCCTGTCGCCAGGATGTAACTCTCCAATTGGATACTTCCCCTTGCTCAGATCTGACACTCTCAACACCTTCGTGCAAGGAACAGATAGGGCGGGAATTGGGTATTTGTTGATTTGAGAAAACAGAACAATGCAGCAATGAGAAACTCCTCACCTCCCGGCGGCTTGGGGAAGGATGGGACTCAGATACAGGCCTCTGTCTGGGGTTCGAAAATGGAAAAACGCATCGCGTTTTAAAAGTAACACTTAGGCGAATGTCGTCAGCAAGGCCGAGCGGTTTAAGGCGCTGCGTTCAGGTCGCAGTCTTTTCTGGAGGCGTGGGTTCAAATCCCACTCCTGACAGCTGTTTTTACTTCGCGAGGCACCATCCAAAACCAAGAAATCTCTCACCGGGCAGCAGATGCGGAGAAACAACGACCACTCAGAGACCCACACCACACTGACTTGGAAAGATATCGCCGTTCCTCTGGCTGGTTCACAATCCAGGAACTCCCTCCCGAACAGCAGTGTTTGTGCACACGCACTGCCGTGGCTCCAGAGGAAATTCGTCACCAATTACACAAAGATAATTAATTTGGAGAATAAATGATTCCCGTGCCAGCGACACACATAGCCCTCATGAATGAAGTATTTTTTTTTAAAAATCACCTTGTGCCAGAGAAGGAGAACGTCTGCCGTCAGAGCAGAAAGCTGTGTTTGTGAATGACATCCTGAACACGGCTACTTTTATACCAGTTGTGTGTCTGAAAACAATAAATCGAACCAGCTCACGATAAATCACTCAATGTTTAGCGGAAGAGTTGCACTGAGTGATGTCTGTGATTCCCTCTGATGTGCTTGTTCAATGTCGGGAAAGGCGGGTTTCAAAGGCTTTCAGGGAAATCGGCGCAGTCTCGATGGGCCACTGTGGGATTCAATTATTTTTCTTTCATGAATATATCCGAGATCCCATTGCATCTGTGGAGAGTGAAGCGGTCGTTCCCGTGAAAGCTCTGCATCAGAAATGTGAACTATCTCTATTTGCAGAGATATGTTCCAGATCTGGTAGTGTCCCTTTTTGCACAAATACCGCTAGATCAGGACCGCATTTCCAGTTTCCGCTGTACAAGCCGAAGCATCAAGCTGGTTTAGTTGGTTAAGGCGCTTGTATGATAAGATCCTGCGTTCAAATCCCAGCAGAGGTTTGACTTCTTGTAGGCGGTATTTGTAAGTCACAGCATCCCTTTCTTGCTCGCCAATGTTGTCTTTCCCTTTACAGTGGATGATCTACAAAGATGAAACAAAAACATATTTCGAGTTCCCCACAAATATCTCTAATATTTATTTACACGATCCAGGTATTTTCATAATCTTGCAGTAAAACACTTTTGATCTACAATAAACCCAATGCTGTCAGTTCTCCAAACACAGCTTTCCATTTTTTTTCTCAGGGAATTTCTAACACAGTCCAATGACCTTAGAATCATAAAATCCTAACAGTGCAAAAGGAGACCATTCTGCCCATTGAGTCTGTACCGACTCCCCGACAGGGAATCGCACACAGGATCTATCCCCACGGCGCCACACATCGACCCCACTAATCTGCCTATACAAACACCTTGGGAACCAAGGGAAAACGATCATGGCCAAACAACCCAAGCAGCTCATCTTTAGACTGGGGAAGGCAACCGGAGCACCTGGTTTCCTGAGAAACTTGCCTGGATAAATGCAGCTTGAACAACACTACAGAGGTTTGGCACCATCCAGGACAAAGCAGCCCACTTCATTTGGTTCGCATGAATAAAAAATCACTCCCTCCACTACCGACACACAAGGCAGCAGTGCGCACCATCTGTGCTCAAGGTGCATTGCAGCAACACCGCAAGGCTCCTTTTCCAGCACCTTCCAAACCCACGACCACTACAGCCTGGAAGGATAAGCGCAGCAGACACATCAGGATAACACCACCAAGTTGCAGGGCATTGATATCTATTCATTGATTGTAGTTATTTCTAAGTTGTTGTTGTTGTTGTTACGTGTATGCGTTCTTTAACATCGTTCTCTTCCAAAAGAAGCGAAATATCTAACTGAAAATGTATGTTACTATTTTTAACGCAATCAGCGAACGTTGTGTCAAACCTTATGAAAGCCACTGGGGTTTGCATTTTCTTCCCAAGTCAGTGGTTTCCCTGAAAGCCGAGTAAACAGAAACAGCATGGAGAGATGGCAGAGCAGGAAATGTCGGTGCCAAAGCTGAATCACATCAATGAAGCAGCAAACCGTTTGCGAACAATCTGATCCAAAATTCGACTCTGGTGGGATTTAAACCAACAACCTCTGAGTAGTTAACTTACCATTATTTAGAAGTCTAACGCGCTATCCATTGCGCCACAGAGCCACATGGCGCGTGTTGGAAGTTTATTTTACAGGTCCATATATGGATTCTTGACAATGCAGAAACTCTGGTAAGTTCAACAATCTCATCGTTCAAACATCGGGAACAGTTAAGAGGAACTTCATTGACTGCAAGTCATGTTGGGACATCTTATGTCTGTTAAAACAGCTGTGGAAATACAGATTCTTGGGCCCTTTATACAGGAAATCTGTCCATCACAGAATGATCCTCCCTATCTCGCTTCCTCATTCTCTTGTACAGCTTGGAGTCAAATCTCGCAGGCTTGATAGTCACGATACACATTTTACTCCATCTGTCACAGGGCGGATCAGAACATGTTCCCAATTGCAGTAAAACACCTGCACAGAACACAACGCAAAGCTGGAAGCTAGAAATCTGAAACAAACACAGAAAATGCTGAAAATGCTCAGCAGGCGAGGCAACACTTTTGATTCATGGAGATTTCTGTAAAACCAGCTCCTGAAGCACAGCACGGCTGCACAGTTTAAAGTTTCCTTTCATCCACAATGGATGCACCATTCTATTGTTTTCAACAATTCAAATTGATAATGTGCATTGTTATTCTAATCGCCTCAGCCTGAAAATCTCTTCAGGCAGTGATATCACCCTTGGATTTTAAATTTGTATATCCATTCTCTATTTTTTAAAGCGACTATTGAAACTGTATCCATCACCTGCTCAGTTCTTTGTCAATGAGAATGCAAATTGCAGATATGTTTGGATAACTTTCAGCACTTCATTAAACTCGCCCGCTAAACATTGAAAGGTGACAGTGTTTAATCAAAGGATGGTTCTATTCATTCAGTTATTATTAATTGAGAATAGGAAAGTTGGAACATAATGCAATCTGGGCAATATAACTGAGCAGAGTGAAACACAATTGGGACTGGGCAGGATAAGCCTACCATGGGCAGTTCTCAAAGTGAAGGTGCGACGTTGACTGAGTTGTCAGACGGAGCAGGGGTCGTTGCAGAGTAAAGGTACATAGGAAAGTGGGAGTGCTAAATGTTTAATCATCGCTTCACAAGTGGACGGTGAAATGCAGACTTCAGGCTGGATATTCAATGTGTTCTGAGATGGGTGAATAGACTGTGGAATCTTGGCATGGTAAAAGTGCCATAGGGATGAGGAAGGCTAAAGGTGTACCCTTTATTTCATATCACCTCTCCTCGATCTTCGGACCCAAATGCATCACTTCACACTTCCTTACATTAATTAAATTACATCTGTCACGTCTGTGCCCATTTCACCAGCCTGCCTATATCTTCTTGAAGATTATCAATATCCTTCTCACTAAAGGTCATAATATTTTCAAGTTTTGTACCACTGGCCAATTTTGAGATTGAAACCTGTGCAGCCAGATATAGGTCAGTAATATATCTCAAGAAAAGCAAGTTTCTCTCGATATACCATCCCCCAATCGGAAATAGATAACAGTTTGTGTAATACATGCTTTACGAGGTTTGTACTAATCAGTAAACTGTTGCATAATGAAATTCTAACTATGCTAAGTAACAATGATTCAAAATGCCACTTTGTTCAAAAGAAAATACATACCAGTGCTAATACTTTCACTTAAAAACCATAGCCTTGCTGATTTATCGGTATTTAAATGATGAATGCCGAGGAAAGCAGCTTACTGGTAGATTTCGAATTGATATCGCCAACACATTCAGTATTTCGAAATTTCTCCGTCCCAATTCAATATAATGTGAACAATTCTTGTATGTTGTGTTCCTCTCTGATGCAGCACATTTCCACTCCATCTGACGAAGGAGCAGCGCTCCGAAAACGAATGGTATTTGCTACCAAATAAACCTGTTGGACTATGACCTGGTGTTGTTAAAACTGTTACAAAAATCAGTCTACCAGAGTATGCTGACATCTACTGGCCGCAATGCAGAACTGCAGCAGAGCGGAAAAGAATCACATAAACTGTCGATGTTGCAGAGACAGATCAAACAGGAATTAATGATTGGATGTCAGCATTAAATCCCACAGAAAATTCGATATTAATGTACTTTCCCATGCAGTCAGTATAACTTGGAATGTGCTAATACCTGGAGCGGTTGAGCCGACTAGCATCGATGTACTAAAGAGAAATCTCGGGAATGGAGAATGAATTTTAGAGATAAGCAGATATTACATTGAAGATTTTGAGTAGAGGATCGTGTGTAATCATGTACTAATTAGAACAAATTTCCCGGTTTCAATTAGGGATCTTCCGGGTCGAATGTTACAGATTTGCAAAGTCTATCAGATAGATTCATTATGAATGTCGCAAACATATGTCGCACCAGAGACAGAGCGATACAGAATGAGTCCAACACTCATACATCTAGAATCTCTGAGTGGATACTAACAAAGAAAGGGAGGCCATTAGGTTTTTTGTCTGTGCGCTGGTCTATAAAAGAACAACTAGGCACATCCCTTTCTCAGCCCTTGTCTCATAACCCTGCAAATACTTTCATTTCAGGTGCTGATTCCATTCCCCTTTGACAACCCTGATTTGATGCTGCCTCTGCCACCCTCTCAGGCAGTGCATCCCAGGTCCTAAACATTCAGCACATTAAAATCTACCCTTCTCTCCTCTGGCAATGCACACCATGAAATACATTCACAAATATGTATTTGCAACAGAAAATTCCTTTAAATATCAGTGATCGATTCTCCAATTCCGTGTCTTGCCAGTTTCCCAGCACCTTTGTCTGTCGTTAGATATATCCAGACAATCTCTATTACTGCTATTGTTTGTTTTTCTCTGTCTGTTGTATTCTCGGTGTGACGCAGTGGCTGAGCCTCCTGACACTGCAACTCGTGTTAAAGGAGACAGGGGCGAAAATCTGCCTGGCTCCATTGATAGGCAGCAGAGATCATTTTTACCGTCGCAGAGTGGCGCAGCGGAAGAGTGCTGGGCCCTTAACAGTAGAGATTGATCGATCGAAACCATTCTCTGCTGTTCCTATTTGCACTGAACATGAAACAACTTGACAACAACCGCAAAACATTTGTGACTTCTCCGTGGAATATGCAGACAGGTATTTACATCGATTCTCCTTTCCCCCAAAACCCTCGATCTGCAGTAAATCACTTTTATATGCAACCAGAGTTCTAAACAAGTACAAGGAACATGTAAACACATTATGCAACAATTTACTGACAGAAACATCTTCACGGAGAATCTTCTTACACAACAGGGAACACGTTTGCAGAGCACGATATATATTAATAGAACAGAAGAAAAAAAAACATTTACAAAGCCGGAAACACATTTACAACAACTGGGACGCATTTCACACAACAGCAGAAAATAACTCTGAACAAAAATTGAGACAGTTACATGGGTAAGATTGGTCTGGAGGAATATGGGACAAACACGGGCAATTGGCAACAGCCCGTTGGTAAAAAACTGGGCGGCATGGACAAGTTGGGCCGATGGGCCTGTTTCCATGCTGGAAACCTCCATATCACAGAGCACAGCAGGAAGTATATTTACAAACAGTGAAACACTTTGCACAACAACAGTGAACATCTTTGAACAGCAGAGAGCACCGTTACACAGCAGGGAATATATTTACAAATATACTTACACGAGAAAACTCCGTTAAAACATCAGTGATCAATTCCGTAACTTGCCGGTTTCCCGGCACCTTTGTCTGTCGTTACACGTGTACAAACAGTTTATTTTGCTGTTCTTGTGCGTGTCTTTCTCTGCCCATTTTATTCTTGGTGTTCTGCAGTGGAATTGTCTGGCCAGACTGAGCCTCTTGATACTGGTGCTGGTGTTAAACAACAATGTAGAAGTCAATATCTGATCAGCTACATTGATAGGCAGCAGTTGGGGCTGCATTGACTGGAGCAGAGTGGCGCAGTGGAAGTGTGCCCATAACTGAGAGATCGCTGGATCAAAACCACTCTCTGCTGTTTCCTATGAACAACGGTAACAAAACCAGTTGACTGCAATTCTGCAACATTTACGTGTAATATGTAGAGATTCGCATTGATTCCTCTTTTCTGTTATAAGCCTCAAACTGCAGTACATCAATTTGATGTGCACACAAACTGTAGATACTGTGAACATTCACCAGGATATATTAGTGTCCGAGGTAATGTTGCACAGGGCACAATTTCAGAATTTGTCGATAACGTGAAACTTAGAAGAATTGTGAACTGTGAGGAGGATGGGGTAAAACTACAAAAATGAAATGGACAAGTTACAGATGAAATTCAAAGCTGAGGATGGTGAAGTGATTCATTCTGGTCGGACGATTATAGAGAGACAATGAAAAATAAAAGGAAAACAGTTCCAAAGTATGTAATCCATTTCATTAGTGAAGTTTCACAGTCCTACAACTCTAAATGAGGTGCAACATTGCAACTCTTAAAGAAAAGCAAATAATTACTGCGGGTGCAGTCATTTGAAACCAAAAGAGAAAATGCTGGAAAATCTCTGCATGTCTGGCAGCATCTGCAAGGAGCGAAATGAGCTGATGTTTCGAGGGGTCATCTGGACTGGTTTACTGCTAACTGGTAACTTCTTTAAAGTCAATAATAATCCATTCAAAATATCAGCATATGTATTTTACAATCATAATTACTCATTTGAATCAATTACTGCATCTCATATTGCTTCTTGTTAGCTCAAAAACGCATTTCGAAGTCATTTCACTGAATGCTGCTAATTTTATCAGTGCCTTAATGTCGACTGGTTTAAACATCTTACCACCGCATCAGGGGTTCCACTTAGAGGCATTAAATGTTATGAGACGCCTGGACAGAATGGATAGGGACAAACTGCTCCCACTCGTGGAATGAAGAAGAATGAGAGAGAACACTTTGAACATCATGAGCAAAGGAAGGGATAAGAACACGAGGAAAGCATTTTTCACACAACGAATGCTTAATGTGTGGAATGCATTGCCGGGGAGTGTGGTGGATACAGATTCAATTAAAACGTTCTGAAGGGATTCGACTGTTGTCTGAAAAGGAAGAATGTGCAGGATTATAGGGAGAAGGCTGAAATAAAAACAGAAAATAATAGAAACCCCAGCAGGTCTGGCAGCATCTATGGAGAGAGAAACAAAGTGAATGCTTCGAGTCTGTATGACTCTTCTTCAGAGCTAAAGAGAGGTTGAAATGTGACGGATTTTAAAATGTTGAAGAGAATTCGGAGCACAATCGAGATTGTACATTCAAGCAATTAGAAAAGGAAATTGCACGTTTGTTTTTATTGTAAGTGGTCTGGAGCAGATGAAGAAAGGTGTCCTGCTGCAATTGTACAGGAATGTATTGAGACCACATCTGCAAGACTGTTTACAGCTGTTGTCTCCACATTTGAGAAATGATAGAGTTGCATTGGAGGCGGTACAGATAAGGTTCACTAGATTGCCACGGGGAATGAGGAGGTTATTCCGTGAGGAGAGGCTGAGTGAATTAGGCTGAGAGACACTGGAGCTCAGAACAATCTGTAGATGCTGACTGAATGCTTCCATGACTGTCCTCTGGGCAGACGAGTCGCAGATAAAGTTCAAGTAAAGTAAAGAAAAGTAAAGTTTATTTATTAGTCACAAGTAAGGCTTGCATTGCCACTGCAATGAAGTTACTATGAAATTCTCCCGAGTCACCACACTCTGGCACACTCTGTGTGATGCTCTCTCTGTGACTCTCTCTGACTCTCTCTCTCACACACACACAATCTCTCTCTCTGACTCTCAGCTTTTCACTCTCTCTCTCGTTGACAACTGCAGACCTTTTGGTTGTGTTTGACAGAGGCTGTGCAGGAGGCTCACCAGTTGTAGTGACTCCTGGGCAGGGCTAATGGGGCCCTACTGCTGGAGCAGCCCATCAGGATTGACACCCATCTGGGCATCTTCTCCTCACTCACCAATTGGACACAGCTCGGCTGTGCTAAACCACGTGGCAACTTCGGCCTCTAGGCCAAGAGAGGTTCCAGCAGCCGGCCTCACCCACTGAACTGTCCCTGTCCCCAACTGAGACACAACACATCCCACAATATACTCACCCAGCATTAACAACATGGCTCTGCTATTTACTGTCTGAGAGAGAGAGGGGGGGGGGGTGCAGAGAAAGAGAGAGAGAGGGGGGCAGAGAGAGGGGCATGCCGAGCGAGAGGGGGGCATGTAGAAAAAGGAGGCATAGAGAGAAATAGGGGGCATAGAGAGAGACAGGGGGACATGCAGAGAGAGGCCGGCAGAGAGGGAGGCAAAGAGGGGGCAGAGAGAGAGGGGGGGCTGCGAGAGAGAGGGGGCAGAGTGAGGGGGGACAGAGAGAGCGATGGGGCAGAGAGAGAAAGAGGGAAACAGAGATAAGGGTGCAGAAAGTGAGAGGGGGCAGAGAGAGAGAGAGCGGGGGCAGAGAGACAGAAAGGGGCAGAGAGTTAGAGAGTGAGGCAGGGAGAGAGACAGAGACTGTGAGGTCCTTCAGCAAATTGACAAAGGAAGGGATAAGGTTTAGGAGATGTTGGAAGGCTTGCGTAGACAAGTCTCCAGGTCTGGATGATTGTGTCCCAAGATGCTATGGGAGGCAAGGGAGTAGATTGCAGAGTCTCTGACCCAAAGTTTGAATTCCTGTCTGACTACGGGGGAGCTGCCAAAGAACTGGAGAACAGGAAATGCACACACATACTCTCTCTCACACACACATGCTCTCACACACCTACTGTGGCACAATGGTTAACACTGCTGCCCCACAGCACCAGAGGGCCTGGTTCAATTCCAACCTTGGGTCTGTTGTGGGAAAAATCCACCAGTAGTCAGACTTCGAGAATCAGAAAATACGATTTATTAAACGGAGCTCCGTGGAGAAAAGCGCTATGTTCATAAAATTAATAGTAGAGGAGAGGGTGCAAGTGAATGAAGGCGGTAATTTAGATAAGGGAGTAGAGGGAGAGGGTGTTCGCGACTCATCAAAGCGGGTTCAGATAAAAGCTGGAATAAGGACACTTTGCCTGAATGCACGAAGCATTCGGAACAAGGTGAATGAGTTGATGGTGCAAATCAGCACAAGTGGGTACGATCTAGTGGGCATTACAGAAACGTGGCTGAAAGGTGACCAGGACTGGGAGATGAATATCCAGGGGTATCAGGCGTTTAGGAAGAATAGACAGGAAGGAAAAGGTGGTGGGGTTGCGCTATTAATAAGAGATAATATCAGGGTAGTACTGAGGGATGACATAGGCTCTGAGGAACAAAACGTGGAATCATTATGGGTAGAGATGAGGAATAGTAGAGGGAGAAAGACACTAGTAGGTGTGGTATATAGGCCCCCAAATAATAATGTTGAGGTAGGGAGGGCTATAAACAAGCAGATAAGGGATGCGTGTAAAAACGGAACGGCAATAATCATGGGGGACTTCAACATGCACATTGACTGGCAGACTCAAGTCGGTAAGGGTGGAATGGAGGAAGAGTTCTTAGAATGCTGTCGGGATAGTTTCCTTGAACAGCATGTTACGGAACCGACGAGGTTACGAGCTATTTTGGATCTGGTATTGTGTAACGAGGTAGGTAGAATTAAGGATCTTATTGTGAAGGACCCTCTTGGGTCTAGTGACCACAATATGGTCGAATTTCTGATTCAGATGGAAGAGGAGAAAGTTTGGTCTCAAACCAGTGTCCTCTGTTTGAACAGAGGGAAATATGATAGGATGAGGGATGAATTGGCTAAGGTCGACTGGGAGAGCAGGCTGGCAGGTAGGATAGCTGAGGAACAGTGGAGGATTTTTAAGGAGATCCTTTTCAGTTCTCAGCAAAAATATATTCCAGCAAAAAACAAGGATTGTAAGAAAAGGGAGAACCAGCCGTGGATAACGAAGGAAATAAAGGAGAGTATTAAAATAAAAACAGCTGCGTACAGAGTGGCCAAAAATAGTGGAGAAACAAGTGATTGGGAAAAATTTAAGAAACAACAAAGAGAGACTAAGAAAGCGATAAAGAAAGGAAGGATAGACTATGAAGCTAGGCTAGCAATTAATATAAAAAATGATAGTAAAAGTTTTTATAAATATATAAAAAGGAATAGAGTGGCTAGAGTGAATGTTGGACCCTTGGAGGACGAGAGGGGGGAGATAATAGAGGGAAATGAGGATATGGCTGAGTCTTTAAATAAGTTTTTTGTGTCGGTCTTCACGGTGGAGGACACAAATAGTTTGCCAAATATTAACGATAGAGGGTTGGCAGCAGGAGAAATACTTAATACAATTAATGTTACCAGAGAGGCAGTGCTGGGTAGACTAATGGGACTGAAGGTGGACAAGTCCCCGGGTCCGGATGGAATGCATCCCAGGGTATTGAAAGAAATGTCAGAGGTAATAGTGGATGCGTTAGTGATTATTTATCAAAACTCGTTGCATTCTGGGGTAGTGCCGGTTGATTGGAAAACGGCTAATGTTACGCCGCTGTTTAAAAAAGGAAGGAGACAAAAGGCGGGTAACTATAGGCCGGTCAGCTTAACGTCTGTAGTAGGGAAAATGCTGGAATCCATTATTAAAGAGGAGATAGCAGGGCATCTGGATAGAAATGGTTCGATCAATCAGACGCAGCATGGATTCATGAGGGGAAAGTCGTGCTTGACGAACATGTTGGATTTTTATGAAGATGTGACGAGGGCGGTTGATGGAGGAGAACCGGTGGATGCGGTGTTTTTGGATTTCCAAAAGGCGTTTGATAAGGTGCCCCATAAAAGGCTGCTGAAGAAGATTAGGGCACACGGAGTTGGGGGTAGTGTGTTAAAGTGGATTGGGGACTGGCTATCCGACAGGAAGCAAAGAGTCGGAATAAATGGGTGTTTTTCTGGTTGGAGGAAGGTAACTAGTGGCGTGCCGCAGAGATCGGTACTCGGGCCGCAACTGTTTACCATTTATATAGATGATCTGGAGGAGGGGACGGAGTGTAGGGTAACGAAGTTTGCAGACGACACAAAGATAAGTGGAAAAGTGAATCGTGTGGAGGACGGAGAAGATCTGCAGAGAGATTTGGACAGGCTGAGTGAGTGGGCGAGGATATGGCAAATGGAGTATAACGTTGAGAAATGCGAGGTTATACACTTTGGAGGAAATAATAACAAATGGGATTACTATCTCAATGGAAACAAATTAAAACATGCTACCGTGCAAAGGGACCTGGGGGTCCTTGTGCATGAGACGCAAAAGCCCAGTCTGCAGGTACAACAGGTGATCAAGAAGGCAAATGGGATGTTGGCCTATATTGCGAGGGGGATAGAATATAAAAGCAGGGATGTCTTGATGCACCTGTACAGGGCATTGGTGAGGCCGCAGCTGGAATACTGTGTGCAGTATTGGTCCCCTTATATGAGGAAGGATATATTGGCATTGGAGGGAGTGCAGAGAAGGTTCACCAGGTTGATACCGGAGATGAGGGGTTTGGATTATGAGGAGAGGCTGAGGAGATTGGGTTTGTACTCGTTGGAGTTTAGAAGGATGAGGGGGGATCTTATGGAGACTTATAAGGTAATGCGGGGGCTGGATAGGGTGGAGGCGGAGAGATTCTTTCCACTTAGTAAGGAAGTTAAAACTAGAGGACACAGCCTCAAAATAAAGGGGGGTCGGTTTAAGACAGAGTTGAGGAGGAACTTCTTCTCCCAGAGGGTGGTGAATCTCTGGAATTCTCTGCCCACTGAGGTGGTGGAGGCTACCTCGCTGAATATGTTTAAAGCGCGGATGGATGGATTCCTGATCGGTAAGGGAATTAAGGGTTATGGGGATCAGGCGGGTAAGTGGTACTGATCCACGTCAGATCAGCCATGATCTTATTGAATGGCGGGGCAGGCTCGAGGGGCTAGATGGCCTACTCCTGCTCCTATTTCTTATGTTCTTATGTTCTTATGTAACACTTTTTCTCAATTGTATACCGGGAGCGGTTCAAATTTATACCCTTTACACAATGGGTTAGACCGGTGATTCGAAGATTATCACATTTACAAGTATTTAGCATTTCATGAATGGGTACATTTCCCCATATTTACAAGAATACAAACAGGTATAGACATTTAGCATTTTATGAATGGGTCTATCAATGACTAGTTTCGTCTTGTGCGGGTGCTAATCGGTTCCCTCGCATTCATATTTCCCGCCTTCCTCTAGCATTAATCTAAGCTCTTTGTTTAGGGGTTTCCTTATCTTAAAGATGTTTCGACCCTTGGCTTTGGCTTCCTGAGGTGTTTGTTTGCTATGAGTCACTGTCTGTACTTTGTAAGTGGTTTGTCTGTCAGGATTCTGGCTTGACGTTATTTCTGAAAAGCGGGAGCCTGTGGCTGTTTTTCTGGCTTCTTTCAGTTAACCCTGTGTGTGCCAGGCAGCCATTTCAGAGTGTGCTTACTTGTGCTGCCATTTTAAAGTGTGCCCCCCTTGTATTTTCCCCTTACAGGTCACTATCTGTGTGGAGTTTGCACGTTCTCCCCGTATCTAAGTGGGTGCCCTCCGGGTGCTCCAGTTTCCTCCCACACTCAAAGTCTGTGCAGGTGTGGTGGATTGGCCATGCTAAATTGTCCCGAACTGTCCATCGGCGTGTAGGTTAAGGAGATGGGTTTATGGGGATAGGGCCTGGGTGGGATTCTGGGTGCAGACTGAATTGGTTGCATGGCCTCCTTCTGCACTGTGGTGATTCTGCACACACTCAGAAACACACGTACTCTCCGAGACAGCGAGAGGGAGTGGAGCAGCGACATCGGCGGTGGGAAGGGAGAGTGACGGAGCGAGAGGGTGAGACAGCGACACCGGCGGTGGGAGGAGAGAGTGAGAGAGCGAGATGGAAAGCTGCAGCGACACCAGCGGTGGGAGGAGAGAGTGACGGAGCGAAAGGCAGAGAGGCAGCCGCACCAGCGGCGGGAGGAGAGAGTGAGGGAGCGAGAGGGAAAGCTGCAGCTACCCCAGTGGCGGGAGGAGAGAGTGACAGATCGAGAGGGAGAGACTGCGGCTTCTGCCCTGGGAGGCGGGAGTGACAGAGCGAGAGAGGGAGAGACAGCGACACCAGTGGTGGGAGGTGAGAGTGACATCTTGTTTTAAAGGTAGAAGCCAATCAAACTTCCAATTCCTTCTCTCTGGTTCTCCGATTGCATCAAAGTGGGATTGACATGAGAGTGACCAATCCGAGCCTGACTTTAGCTGTAGCCTCACAAACCGCTCACAATGATTATTAATATAGATTAAGCTGACGGAATCTGTATTTGAGTTACAAAATTTATTTTGTTTCAACAGACAAATATTTGTCGGAATCAGAATAAATGTGACGCTTCCTCCAGAAGGTGCAGGGAAGAGTGTCGCCTGCTCTTTCTTAAACACAGTCCGTGCATTATCACTGACAGAGTTCAGAGACACAGACGGCTCATCAGTTCCACAGTCTCACACAGCCGAAATAGTTGCAAAGTCGACAATTTTCAATCCATCAATCAAGCAGAGCAGGAGAGACAGATGTTGGGGCCATGTCACCCCCAAATCAGTACTATTGACAGGGGCATTCATTAAATCCCACTCCAGATTCTCACCCACGATCAGATAATCACAGTGTCAATCCCACAATAGAACAGACTTAGAGACTGACAGATGAGAGAATAATTCTCAAAAACAAGTTCAGTGTCAGGAGCTGAGAAATACAGACTGTCTGCTGCACTCACTCACAGGAGCTGAGTCTGAGTGATAGGGAATAAATCTGTCGCATCAGTTGTCACTGAGGGATTTAGAGAGAGTTCAAAGACACACACAGAGGGAAGCATACTCATGGAAGATAAGAGTGTGAGACTTGACAGAAAAGTATCAAATGAAACCGATAATTTCAAACAGCATCATAGACTTACACAGAGAATTAATTCCACTGACAGGTACAGAATGAACTTTGAGTTCCGCAAACAGCAGAAGGTCTCTTAAAATTGTATCTGACCGATGAATCTATATCATTGCCACACTCGGAATTACGCCCAGTCAAATTCAGACACAGAATTGTACCAGAGAAAGAAACCTTTGAAATGATTCCCACAATGACTGCGTCCTGGGCAGCCCATACATAAACGGATGCAGTGAACCATGAGGACAGAACCCACCATGTACACCACCAGGCAGCTCATTCCACCACAATGTAATTCTGCAACGGGGCTGCACTGACCAAACAATCTCGATTGTGCTCCGAATTACACCGGCAATGTGACGAGAAGAACAGAGCATAAAAAATAAACATGTTCCATTTCAGACAGATGAGAAGGAATCTCTGCTCAGTACTTTTGTTGTGTTCATTCATGGGATTGGGCATCACTGGCTTGGGCAGAATTTATTGCCCATCCTTAATTGCCCTGGGAAAGGTGGTGCTGCGCTGTTTGCGTCAGCTGCTGCAGTCAGTAGGTACATGCACAATGTTGTCGGGAGGGAGGGGGAAAGTGGGAGGGTTAGGGTCAGAGAATAATAGAATCCCATTAGTGCAGAAGGAGGGCCTTCGACCCATCGAGTCTGCACCGACTACAGTCCCATCCAGGCTCTATCCCCACAACGCCACATATTTACCCTGCCAATCCCCCTGACATTAGGGTCAATTTAGCACTCCATCCGGATCTCGGATATATTCATGAAAGAAAAATAATTGAATCCCTACAGTGGCCAATCGACACTGCACCGAGGTCCCTGTAAACCTTTCAAAGCTGCCTTTACCGACATTGAACAAACAGATCAGCGGGAATCGCACACAACACTCAGTGAACATCGTCAGCTTAACATTGAGCGGTTGATAGTGAGCTGGTTCCACTTACTGTATTCAAACACACATCTGGTATAAGAAGTAGCCGTGTTCAGGATGTGATTCACAAACACTGTTTCTGCTCTGATATCAGATGCGTTCCTACTGGGACACGAGGTGTTTTTTTTTTAGAATTTAAATTATAAGGGACGTGCCTGTCACTGACACAGGAAGCATTTATTGTCCGAAATTAATTATCTTTGAGAATTTGACGGTTAATTCATTCTTGAATCACTGCAGTTAATGTACACACACAGTTTTGTTGTGGAGGGAGCTCCAGGATTGTTAGCCAGCCACAGAAACGGCTGGTTTACAATTATCAGGTCTGGATAGTGTGTGTCTCGGAGTGGAGTTTGCAGGTTGTCGTTGTTTCTCTGCACCTGTTGCCCTTGTGCTTCCAGGTGAGTGATTTCATGGGTTTGAATGGTGCCTGGTGCACCAAAAAGAATCGGTGTCAGGAGTGGGATTTGAACCGACATCTCCAGAGGAGACTGCGACCTGAACCCAGCGGCTTGATGTTCATGACATTTGAATCGCGATGTCCTTTTGCATTTTTCAACCCCAGCCAGATGCCTGTCTCTGAGTCCCATCCTTCCCCAAACCGCCGGTGGGTGAAGCGCTTCTCAGTGCTGCATTGTTCTGTTTGCTCAAATCAACAAAGACCCAATTCCAGCCCGACCTGTTCCTTACACGAAGATGTTGAGTGTGTAAGATCTGAGCAACGCGAATTATCCAATTGGAGAGTTACATTGACGCGACAGCAATATCTCACCACAGCTTCCTTTGGAGCTGCTGACTATTTCCAGAATTTCCTGTTTCTGATTTTGTGCTTTCAGAATAGGATTTCATTTACTGACAACACAAACTTGCCTCTCGTGCACAGCACCAGACACAGCTTTTCTGTGATTTTCTCGCAGACAAGTTCACTCTTCACTTTCCTGCACATATTTTAACTCTCAGCGCCTTGTGGCATTGCCTTCAACCCTCAGCACACCCTCCATCCGCCCACCAGGCTCTCAGTGGTATAATTATTTCTGAGGAATTCACAAGGGCAAGGGGATCATAGTGTCAGTGTATGAATACAAGGGGTTTATTCACAGTCACAGGATAAAAATGTGTGAATCTCTATCACACACACACACCCCACAAACCCCGCCCCCCCACACACACATACACACAGACACACATGCACATGCAACCTCTCACAGACCAACACTCACACATCTCCTGCCACGGCAGAGGCGAAATTCGAAATCAATAAATACATCTGGAATAAATGACCTCGAATCGATTTTCGCAAAAAAAAACAGTTCCATTACTAATGTTCTTCAGGAAGAAATTCCTACCTGGCCTGAGTTACATGTAATTCCCGACCAACAGCAATGTGGTTCCCGTCGTCGGTGGCCTCCCAAGCCACTCAATTCAGAAGAAATTTGGAGGCCTTGGCCTTGTGGTATTATCGCTCAAATCTGAAACTTAGCTATTATTCTGGGGGCCCTGATTCCAATCCCACCACGGCAGCTTGTAGAATTCGAATTCAATTAAAAATAAAATCTGGAATTAAGAATCTCCTGATGACCACGAAACCTTTGTCGCTTGTCCGAATCTATCTGGTCCGCCAGGGACAGAAATCTGCCGTTTTTCCCGGTCTGGTCTACATCTGACTCCAGAGCCACAGCAATGTGGTTGACTTTCAATTTCCCGCGGGCAACTAGAGTTGGTCAATAAATGCTGGTCAGCCGCATTTCACGTCCCATGAAATAATGAGAAAAAATATGCTGGCCCAGTCAGCGACGCTGAAAAAAAAATATCGGAGATTCAGAATGAGGAGATCCATCAACTCGTTTACAATCCCAGAGATTGCAAATGCAGAATGAATTCCAAACTAATTTACAGTTCCGAGAGCTGACTGCCAGTACAAATCCTTTGTACACGCACAGTTCCTCCAATAGAATCGGAAATATCCCAATTCTCAGACAGCAGCAGATAATGCAAAACACAGTCTGAACCCGATACGGACAAAAAGGTAAAGTCACCATAATCCCATCTGACAATCGGCTGTTCCTCATGTCAACGGGCAGAGCTTACTGGTGTTGAATTAGCCTCAGGATTGCCACACCTCAGGCTGAGATTATCTAATGTGCTATCTAATAGCACATCTGCATTTTCTTTGCAGTAAATTTGTATTAACTTCTTGCTTTCGGTTATAAAGCCGAGGATACTGTGTGTTTTATTAAAAGCTCTTATTACCGTCAATGGTTTATACACATGTCCATCCATTTCCCGCTGTTGCTACACACATTTTTGGAATGATATCCTTTATTTTATACTGTCCCTTTGTGTTCTACCCTCCAAAATGAATCAATTCATTCTTCATCAGCCACATGACCTCCCATTCCACCATCCTGTCTGTGCCCTGTCAGAGTTCTACTGGAATTTCTGTAGCTCTTTTCAGAGTAAGAAGTTTAACAACACCAGGTTAAAGTCCAACAGGTTTATTTGGTAGCAAAAGCCACACAAGCTTTCGAAGCTCTGAGCCCCTTCTTCAGGTGAGTGGGAATTCTGTTCACAAACAGAACTTATAAAGACACAGACTCAATTTACATGAATAATGGTTGGAATGCGAATACTTACAATTAATCAAGTCTTTAAGAAACAAAACAATGTGAATGGAGAGAGCATCAAGACAGGCTAAAAAGATGTGTATTGTCTCCAGACAAGACAGCCAGTGAAACTCTGCAGGTCCACGCAACTGTGGGAGTTACAAATAGTGTGACATGAACCCAATATCCCGGTTGAGGCCGTCCTTGTGTGTGCGGAACTTGGCTATCAGTTTCTGCTCAGCGACTCTGCGCTGTCGTGTGTCGCGAAGGCCGCCTTGGAGAACGCTTACCCGAATATCAGAGGCCGAATGCCCGTGACCGCTGAAGTGCTCCCCAACAGGAAGAGAACAGTCTTGCCTGGAGATTGTCGAGCGGCGTTCATTCATCCGTTGTCGCAGCGTCTGCATAGTTTCCCCAATTTACCATGCCTCGGGACATCCTTTCTTGCAGCGTATCAGGTAGACAACGTTGGCCGAGTTGCAAGAGTAGGTACCGTGTACCTGGTGGATGGTGTTCTCACGTGAGATGATGGCATCTGTGTCGATGATCCGGCACGTCTTGCAGAGGTTGCTGTGGCAGGGTTGTGTGGTGTCTTGGTCACTGTTCTCCTGAAGGCTGGGTAGTTTGCTGCGGACAATGGTCTGTTTGAGGTTGTGCGGTTGTTTGAAGGCAAGAAGTGGGGGTGTGGGGATGGCCTTGGCGAGATGTTCGTCTTCATCAATGACATGTTGAAGGCTCCGGAGGAGATGCCGTAGCTTCTCCGCTCCGGGGAAGGACTGGACAACGAAGGGTACTCTGTCCACTGTGTCCCGTGTTTGTCTTCTGAGGAGGTCGGTGCGGTTTTTCGCTGTGGCGCGTTGGAACTGTTGATCAATGAGTCTAGCGCCATATCCTGTTCTTATGAGGGCATCTTTCAGCGTCTGGAGGTGTCTGTTGCGATCCTCCTCATCCGAGCAGATCCTGTGTATACGGAGGGCTTGAGAACCACAGGACGTTCCAAACTATTTTAATGCCGATAAAGTATTTTTGAAATGCAGTCACTGTCCAATTGCTGAACGTTTAAACTATCTGTTCGACGAAGTCAGAAATTCCCATCTGGGAATGGTGAATGAATGCTGCAGCTCTGTCTCTGTGGTGCCAAGATTGACATGTTGGACTGCTTGTCATTGTCTTGTGAGATGTTCAAAGGTTGTTGGTCCGAACCTTATCGGAGTCAGGTTTTCGGGAAAAATTTGAAGAAAGCAGGAACTGCTGTGTCAGTGTTCTCAGAGAAGTGAAACTGCCGCCTCGAACTTCATAAAACCCCACAGTGTGGAAGGAGAACACTCGGCCCCACGAGCCTGCACCGAGAAGAATCCCACCCAGCCCGTATCCCCGTAACCTCACATATTTACCGTGCTAATCCACCTGACACTACGTGCCAATTTAGCATGGCCAATCCAGGTAATACAGCAATAATTTTCATGGCTGACGATTCTGGAAAGACAAAATCTGCCACGATTGCCGCAAATGAAGCTGGTGTCTGCTTTGGAGCTTCTGAAACCACATGTGATCAGAGTGACAAAATCCTGCCCAAAGCTGGTACCCTGATTTCAATTTTCATTTGATTGTCACATCGAGTTTCTCATGGGATTAGAATTATGGGAATATGGAATTGTGCTGGCCGACTCATCTCTCAAGACTTTGTGTCCATACTTCATCTTGGTCCCGTGAACTTCAAAACATTAAAGGAACCAACAGTTCACCCTCAATAAGGAGGCAAAGCAAATACACCACGCATGAGGTTGGGATTGTGCAGAAGACAATCGGTCAGCAGTCCATCGTTTTAACGACTCGGCCACCTCGTCACATGCACCGACCGCCATCATTTGTGATTTTAACACCCGTAAAAAAGAACAGATTACTCCAATAGGATAATGCTGTGTTTCTGCACTCTCGTTAATCTCTGTCTATCGCTGTTACTCTTCCATTCGATGTAAATCCACAGAATGTAAAGCGAAAGACAGTTCCCCTCTCTGGTGCCTATTTGATTTTGAATTCACTGAACATGGTAGTCGTGGTACACATTGGTACCAACGACATAGGTAAGGAAGGGATGGGGATTTAAAACAGGAACTTCGGGAGCTGGGCTGGAAGCTGAGAGCCAAAACAAAACATGTGGTCATCTCTGGTACGTTACCGGTGCCACGTGATAGCGAGTTGAGGAACGGGGAGAGAGTGCAGTTAAACATGTGGTTGCAGGGATGGTGTAGGAGGGAGGGTTTCAGATACGTGGATAATTGGAACACATTCTGGGGAAGGTCGGACCTGTACAAACAGGACGGGGTGCACCTGAAACAGAGGGCACCAATATCCTGGGACGGAAATTTGATACGGCTCTTCAGGGGGGTTTAAACTAATTTGTCAGGGGAGTGGGAAAAGGAGTTGTACTCCAGTGGACAGTGTTGAGGGTGGTGAGGTATTGGGGAAGGTATCAATGTCAAGGGTGGGAACCGGGAGACAGGAAGGTGGGTTGAAGTGTGTCTGCTTCAATGCAAGGAGCATTCGGAACAAGGTAAATGAACTTGGCGTGGATTGGTACTTGGGACTACGATGTTGTGGCCATTATGGAGACGTGGGTAGAACAAGGACAGGAATGGTTGTTGGACGTTCCGGGGAATAGATGTTTCAGTAAGTGTAGGGAAGCTGGTAAAAGAGGTGGAGGAGTAGCATTGTTAATCAAGGATAGTTTAACGGCTGCGGAAAGGCACTTCGAGGGGGATCTCCACACTGAGGTAATATGGGCTGAGGTTAGAAATAGGAAAGGAGCGTTCACGTTGTTAGGAGTTTGCTATAGGCCCCCAAATAGTAATAGAGATGTGGAGGAAGAAATTGCTAAGCAGATTATGGATATGTGTGGGGGTCACAGGGTAGTTGTCATGGGGGACTTTAACTTTCCAAATATTGATTGGAACCTTTGTAGGTCAAATAGTTCGGTTGGGGCAGTTTTTGTGCAGTGCGTGCAGGAGGGTTTCCTGACACAATATGTGGATTGGCCGACAAGAGGTGAGGCCACATTGGATTTGGTACCGGGAAATGAACTGGGCCAAGTGTTAGATTTGGTTGTGGGAGAGCACTTTGGAGATAGTGACCACAATTCGGTGTCTTTTGTTATTGCAATGGAGAGGGATAGGGCCGTAAGGCAGGGCAAGGTTTACAATTGGGGGAGAGGTAATTATGATGCGATTAGGCAAGAATTAGGGGGCATAAGATGGGAACAGAAACTGTCAGGGAAAGGCACGAATGAAAAGTGGAACTTTTTCAAGGAACAAATACTGGGTGTCCTTGATAGGTATGTCCCTGTCAGGCAGGGAGGAAATGACCGAGTGAGGGAACCATGGTTCACGAACGAGTTGGAATGTCTTGTGAAAAGGAAGAGGGAAGCTTATGTAGGAATGAGGAAACAAGGTTCATATGGCTCGATTGAGGGTTACAAGTTAGCAAGGAATGAGCTGAAAAAGGGGCTGAGGAGAGCTCGGAGGGGACATGAGAAGTCCTTGGCGGGTCGGATCAAGGAAAACCCCAAGGCTTTTTACTCTTATGTGAGGAATAAAAGAATGACCAGGGTGAGGTTAGGGCCGGTCAAGGACAGTAGTGGGAACTTGTTTATGGAGTCAGTAGAGATAGGCGAGGTGATGAATGAATACTTTTCTTCAGTGTTCACCAAGGAGAGGGGCCATGGTTTTGAGGAATAGAAGGTGTTACAGGCTAATAGGCTGGAGGAAATAGATGTTCGGAGGGAGGATGTACTAGCAGTTTTGAATAAACTGAAGGTCAATATGTCCCCTGTGCCTGATGAAATATATCCTAGGATTCTTTGGGAGGCAAGGGATGAGATTGCAGAGCCTTTGGCTTTGATCTTTGGGTCCTCACTGTCCACGGGGATGGTGCCAGAAGACTGGAGAGTGGCGAATGTTGTTCCTCTGTTTAAGAAAGGGAATAGAAATGACCCTGGGAATTATAGACCGGTTAGTCTCATTTCGGTGGTTGGTAAATTGATGCAAAAGGTCCTTAGGGTTGGGATTTACGACCATTTAGAAATATGCAGGTTAATCCGGGATAGTCAGCACGGATTCGTGAAGGGCAAGTCGTGCCTCAGAAGTTTGATTGAATTTTTGAGGAGGTAACTAAGTGTGTTGATGAATGTAGGGCAGTTGATGTCATATACATGGATTTTAGTAAGGCGTTTGATAAGGTCCCCCATGGTCGGTTTATGATGAAAGTAAGGAGTTGTGGGATAGAGGGAAAGTTGGCCGATTGGATAGGTAACTGGCTATCTGATCGAAGACAGAGGGTGGTGGTGGATGGAAAGTGTTCGGACTGGAGGCAGGTTGCTAACGGAGTGCCACAGGGATCAGTGCTTGGTCCTCTGTTCTTTGTGATTTTTATTAATGACTTAGAGGAGGGGGCTGAAGGGTGGATCAGTAAATTTGCTGATGACACCAAGATTGGTGGAGTAGTGGATGAGGTGGAGGGCTGTTGTAGGCTGCAAAGAGACATAGATAGGATGCAAAGCTGGGCTGAAAAATGGCAAATGGAGTTTAACCCTGAGAAATGTGAGGTGATTCATTTTGGTAGGACTAATTTAAATGTGGATTACAGGGTCAAAGGTGGGGTTCTGAAGACTGTGGAGGAACAGACAGATATTGGGGTCCATATCCACAGATCTCTAAAGGTTGCCACCCAAGTGGATAGAGCTGTGAAGAAGGCCGATAGTGTGTTAGCTTTTATTAACAGGGGGTTGGAGTTTAAGAGCCGTGGGGTTATGCTCCAATTGTACAGGACCTTGGTGAGACCACATTTGGAATATTGTGTGCAGTTCTGGTTACCTCACCATAAGAAGGATGTGGAAGCGCTGGAAAGAGTGCATAGGAGATTTACCAGGATGCTGCCTGGTTTGGAGGGCAGGTCTTATGAGAAAAGGTTGAGGGAGCTAGGGCTGTTCTCTCTGGAGCGGAGGAGGCTGAGGGGAGACTTAATAGAGGTTTATAAAATGATGAAGTGGATAGATAGAGTGAACGTTCAAAGACTATTTCTTCGGGTGGATGGAGCTATTACAAGGGGGCATAACTATAGGGTTCGTATTGGGAGATATAGGAAGGATACCAGAGGTAGGTTCTTTACGCAGAGAGTGGTTGGGGTGTGGAATGGACTGCCTGCAGTGATAGTGGAGTCAGACACTTTAGGAACATTTAAGCGGTTATTGGATAGGCACATGGAGCACACCAGGATGATAGGGAGTGGGATAGCTTGATCTTGGTTTCAGATAAAGCACGGCACAACATCGTGGGCCGAAGGGTCTGTTCTGTGCTGTACTGCTCTATGTTCTATGTTCTAACATAACCCAGATGTAAAAGGCAGTAAGCATCGTGAGTTTTTGGCGGAACGACAGCGCGTCTGACTCCAAGATCAAAAGGTAACAGACAGAGAAAGACACACAGAAAAGCAGTAAGAGACTATCGGGACACACACACAATGACAGACAGAAAAGGTGCCGAACAAACCAGCAAGATACTGAGATGGAAAAAACTGATTATTTGTGAAAAGATGTTTTCTATTACGCAAATACAGGCCCTGTTTTGAAATGTATTTTCTGCTGTGTAACTGTGCTCTCTGCTGTGTAATGTTCTCTCTGTTGTGGAACTGAGACTCTGCCGTTAAGAGATCTTCACTGTGATTGTGTCAAATTTTTCCCTGTTGTGTTAATGTGTTCCCCGTTTTGTAAATATGATCCGTCTTGAGTGGAAGTTTTCTCAGCTCTGTAACGATGTTTTCTGTTGTGTCAAATGTTCTCTATTGTTCTATGAAGATGATTTCTGTGGGAAAACAATCGACGGGAATTTCAATGCCGCCGTCTTTGAAACGAGCTTAAAATTGCAGACTTATTTCGGCCGAATGGATAACTCCTGTTTCTATTTTATATCCATGTTTCTATGTATTAAATCAGTGAATTTAATTACATCAGCTGCCATCGTGGGATTTACTCCGCATCCCCGAAGATTAGTGCGGTCCTCTGGATTACCAGCCCAGTGACATAACCTTTCATCCCTGTCAACAAAAACAGTTCATTCAGCTAATTGTTACACCTCTTCCGAAGGAGATGGTAATTCCCTCCACAGAATTTCAATCAACCGATTGAATAAAAAAAATGTTCTACTTAGGAACATCAATAATGTATCCCGATCAAACAGATATTGCGGAATTGTTGGCGCGGGGTGGTGGATGGGGAGGAGGAGAAATACCGACATCTCTGAGAATTAAATTTACAAAATAACAAGGAAATACATTCTGAGAAAGAGCCCGGCAGTGCTTGGAGGAAAAGGTGTGTTTCAGCTGACGGGAAAGAACTCGGTTCCATGGGAGTTCCACCAGATTCCTGACACAAGCGACGGCGAGTGGACTCGAACCTGTAAACCATCACGAGAAAAATCGAAGTAAGACGCCTGATCCATCAGGGCACATGGTCAACGCATCGACTGCTAACCTGATGTTAGCACAATGTCATCAATATAGTGATTATATATGTTTTTCAGTTCTATTCTTAGATCGCCCAGTTATTCCCAGATCCTCGAAAATACAAGGATAAGCTCAAGCTCCCGTAGGTAATGTTTTTCGATGTGGAAAAAGCCGTTTAATCTGCGAGTTGTGAAGACTCATGTAGCGGAAGGGATGGAGTATCAATGTATGATTGTAAGAGCAGGAAGATTCAGTTGGAGCTGGACAATACTTTGGTGAGGCCACAGTTGGAGGATTGTGTGCATTTCTGGTCACATCGCTATAATAAGGACATGATTGCACTGGAGAGCGTTTAGAAGCTATTCACTTGGATGTTGCCTGTTTGGAGAATATGAGCAACAAAGAGACATTGGATAGGCTCGGGTTGTTTTCTTTAGATCAGAGACGGCTGCGGGAAGACCTGACTGAGGTGTATAAGATTATGAGGCGTACGGACACGGTGGATAGGAAACAATTGTTCGCCTTACTTGCAGGCTCGACAACAAGGGGACAGAATATTAAGGTGAGGGTCAAAAAGTACAAAGCAGATTTGAGGGAACAATATTTTTTCATCCAGAGGACAGTGGGAGCCTGGATTGCACTGCATGGGAAGATAGTAGAGGCCAGAAACAACAAAACTGTCATTACCGTCTGTAGCTTTGGATGTCGATCACCCAGTCGCAGTGTCTAAGTCAGTGCAGACAACCTCTCTAAAACCTAATTGTGTGAATTACTTCTGGACTGGAATGCCGAACAACATCAAAAAGTTCACTTCCTGCTCAGTAAAACCCCTCAGTTAGAATATAATCAATTCAATACCAAACTGCAACCTCCCCCCCCCCGCCCCACCCACCCCCCCCCCCCCCCCCCACCCCGATTGGTTTACTGAGATAGGTTTACAGTCCGGTTACGTGGGAAAACATTCTTCAAACCTTTTCCACATTTTCTCCACGTGTGCAGTTTTGAGAAATACGCCGCAATGTGTGGCAGGTTCCAAAACCTAATCTCGAAATATGGAAACCCCGCGTCTGAAACGTAACATTTGTTTTCAAATAAACAATCGGCAGTTGGGACCAAAACTGGCAACAGGTCAGGGCTCTTCCCGGATTTGACTCTCCGACCTCTCGCACACTCATTCTCTGGGGAGACATGGCTTAAAGTTTATGTTAATTTATTAGTCATAAGAAGGACTTAAATTATCATTGCAAAGAAGTTACAGTGAAATTCCACCAGTCGCCACACTCCGGCGCCTTTTCAGGTCAATGCACCTCACCAGCACGTCCTTCAGACTGTGGGAGAAAATGTAAGCAGAAACGGGGAGAACGTGCGAACTCCGCACAGAGAGTGACCCAAGCACGGGAATCGAACCCAGCTCTCCTCGCGTTGTGAAGGAGCAGTGCTACCGTGAGGCTGCAGGTGGGAATTGAATATACCGGCGTATTCAATATTTAGGAAGGACAGAAATAAAGGAAAAAAGTGGTGGAGTGTCACTGCTGGTGAAAGAGGAAATTAGCACAATGGTGAGAAAGGATATTAGCTCTGAAGAAGGGGAAGGGTTAATTTTAATTTCGTACTCAATGTATTTTGTACCTAAAAGGTTGAACTTTGTACCTGGAATGTATCACAAATATTACCCTTCCTTATGGCTAGTTTGCCCTTTGTTTATATTGCTCCTGGGTTGTAGTATAAGCCGTTTGTTTATGTTTTTCATCTTCACCTTTTCGTAGTGTAGGCCATTTGTTCATGGTTCTCTCGCTTGTTTATATCATTCTGATAAAACGGACAGTTAAATGTAGATATTGGGTTGTAAGTCTTGCTTTCCCGTAGGCTTGTGTATGATTTAAACAAAGGAAGCAGCTGCCAAATGGTAGAGTGCGAGAATGGCCGTTTGAAGGAGGACTCCACTGGGACAGCTGCAATCGCACACAGTCACTTCAAAGGAAAGGCCGCGGGAAGAGCGGGGGACCAGAAGTTGCATCTTGATTACAACTACCAGGAGAATTGTGCTTTATGACCCAAGGATACCAGATAGTCTCTAACCATGATCCAGAGACTATCAGAAGCTGTTAAAGGAACTATAATTTATGATCAAGGACTGTTAACTTACAAATGAATGGATGTCCAACTGCAGCCAAAAACCAGTGTAAAGTGTTATTTAATTCACACTAAGCTTTCGATGGAAGATGGAAGAGGGGGGGGGGGGGGGTGTGTGTAGTTAAATGTATAATGTACAAGCTAAAGCCATACAGATAGAGGGAAAATTGTGGACAGAGGTATTGCCCACTATACTGATGAGGCTGAGTTACCACAAACTGGACAACCGGATTAACCCCTTATGAATTAATGACAGAATGGGCGATGATGTAGATTCACTAAAAGATGAATTCAGGAGATATGTTTTGGAACGAAGCCCCCAACTTAAAGGGATGCGCAAATTGGTAAAAGATAATCCGGAACAAAGAGACACAGGGAGAAAGAGCTTGAAATGTTCCTTGACGGGCGGGAAGTTGATTCCCAGTAAAAGCACTGCTTGACAAATCTGGGTTCGCCCCTAATTGGGAGGGCCCCTATGAGGTTAAAATTGTGTAGTATGCTTAATTCACAGATATGTGAGACAGTTGACCTCCAAGCAAGCTGAACGGGTTTGCGGGCAGTGGCGCGTGGGTGGTATAGCCTTTGGACCATTGTATAATGGTCGCGCGGGTTATTCGTTAAGTGATAGGATGATTTTCTTGCTGCTTCTCACGACCCTTGCCCTGCTAGTTACGGAGGGGAAGTATAGGTGGAATTGTATAGACTTGGGGATAGAGCATCGCAAGCATCTCTGTAACGATGATTCTGTCTATTGTAACCTTCCGACACATGGAATAAGTCCCTGGGAGGTTACCCGTAGGGACCGCTGCTCGGGATTCCTTAACCATGCCATGTTGCCAACTCTGTTGGTGGGGCGAGGTGATTGGGGTCTCCCATGCAATGTAACGTGGTGTAACTGGAATTTTTGGTGTTTAGCTGAGGGAACGGGATGGACCAGTACCCTGCATCAGCGGACGGCTCGGAAGGATGTGTACATCAACACGAGATTTGGTTGATCCAAGCGATCATTGTACCAATCCTCTAAAATCCGACCCTATCACATGAACACTTTCATGTATATGTCTCACTTGTATGTATTGCAGTCAAAATTTTGAGCAAGTGCTGGGTCTGCTTACATATTCCCATGCACGAAAGGAAGGGGGTGGGGGGAGTCCTTTATTCCCTATCCTTTTGACAACTCCGGGAATGGTAGAGGGGATTTCGAATCAGAATGGAACCCAAGATGGGACAAGGAAAGTGACATTTAAAACCCCATCAGGCATGTTGTGAAAACCCAACAAGGGGGGATCTATCTGCGTGGTAGGAAACGGAACCGTACTTATTGGCCGTAGCTACTACACCCAGCAGGTTAATGTCACCAGTGGTGCCTGGGTTTGGTGCAACAGATTACAATTCATTGCCCCACGGCTGATGTCCTGGTCAGCCTCTCTTCTACTTACATGAACAGCATGATTGCATATAATGTTACCTATTTTGTATGGAAACAATGCCTACCCATGGCTTCCTTGGGATTGGGTAGGATCGTGTTATTTTGCATATGTGATACCCTATATTCACCATTAGTCAGACAGAACGGTTCTTTATGATAGCTTTCCCACTTTATGGGACAGCAAAAGCAGCACAGGAACTTGTACATATGGCCTCGACCTTGGAGAGAATTGCGAATGAAACTCGAGACGGGTT